>NC_066633.1:17640315-20140315 GCF_025201925.1 Gopherus flavomarginatus | reverse complement strand
GGCATTGCGTTCTGCATGACTTAGGTTATGAGGCAAGCGATGTTGTTTTTCCACAATTTCTGCCTGTGCACGTCAGCGGAAGCATTCAATCTATAGGTCCAGACTGTCATTTCAACCCTCAGGAGGAGTCCATGTGGAGTTCTTTTTCTTGTGCTGTTGGTGGGAGGATACCTGTGTATCAGTGCGCTGTTCAGTGTTGTCCTGAAAGTATTCTTTGAGTAGGGGACGACGAAAGTAGGCTTCCAGATCGCCGCAGAACTGTATCATGGTGGGGGTGGAAGGGCAGAAAGAGAGTCCCCGAGTTAGGACAGACTTTTCTTCTGGGCTGTCATAACGTGTCATACGCCCCTTCAATATCGAGAAACACAGCTATCATGAAACCTTTGTGCCTCGTGCTTTATGGTATTTCAGTTTCTAACTTAACAATGTGATCCATGGTGCATCTTCATCTCCTAAAACCAGTCTGCACTTCATCTAGAATGTTGCCTATTTGGAAAACAGTGGCAATCTTTCATTCACCATTCTCGCCCTAATTTTACCCAGACAGGGCGTCAGGGCAATTGGTCTATAGGCATCTGTAGGGGTCCAGTGTGGGGGCTCGGCCCTTTCCGGTGTGGCTGGGAGCCAGGCCGCCTCGCTACACGAGTTGGATGAGCTGTCGACCTAGCCTGGTGAGGCGGGAAACAGTCAGGAGCTCAAGCCCTCCGGCAGAGCTGAGCAAACAGTCTATAACCCAGGCCCTTGGGCGGGGCAGCAAGCAGTTCAAGGCTCAGGCCCTTAGGCAGGGGCTGAGCAAACAATAGTCTGTAAGCCCAGGCCCTGGGTCAGGGCGGGGCACTAAGCAGTTCAGGGCTCAGCTCCTTCAGCAAGGGGGCTGAGCAACAGTTCCACGAGGAAGTCTATAAAGCCCCAAGCCCTGGCTCAGGGCAGGGCAATAAACAGGCACAGGGCTCAGACCCTCAGGCAGGGGCTGAGCAGCAGTTCAAACAGTACATCTATAAAGAAGGCCTCCTCAGGCCAGGGAGAAGGGGAGTCTGCCACCCTTGGAAGGGTGGCAGGGGAACGCAGGCCCTCCCACTGCACTGCGTCCCAGCCCGGGGCCCTAGCAATGGCAAAGACTGGCTGCAGTCAGTGGGGATCCTGGCCGCAACACACTGACATGGGTTCAGGCTCTTTGGGAGCCAAACCAGGGTTGGCTACCCCCAGGCCACTTCCGACCTCCCCCTCTCTGGGTACCTGCGTCTCGCCGGCGTCTTCCAGTGGGTCCCAGACCATGGGTTCCTCAGGATACCGGGCGCGGGGCAGGCTGGGCCAGCCCTCCTCAGGATACCGGGCGCGGGGCAGGCTGGGCCAGCCCTCCTCAGGATACCGGGCGCGGGGCAGGCTGGGCCAGCCCTCCTCAGGATACCGGGCGCGGGGCAGGCTGGGCCAGCCCTCCTCAGGATACCGGGCGCGGGGCGGGCTGGGCCAGCCCTCCTCAGGATACCGGGCGCGGGGCGGGCTGGGCCAGCCCTCCTCAGGATACCGGGCGCGGGGCGGGCTGGGCCAGCCCTCCTCAGGATACCGGGCGCGGGGCGGGCTGGGCCAGCCCTCCTCAGGATACCGGGCGCGGGGCGGGCTGGGCCAGCCCTCCTCAGGATACCGGGCGCGGGGCGGGCTGGGCCAGCCCTCCTCAGGATACCGGGCGCGGGGCGGGCTGGGCCAGCCCTCCTCAGGATACCGGGCGCGGGGCGGGCTGGGCCAGCCCTCCTCAGGATACCGGGCGCGGGGCGGGCTGGGCCAGCCCTCCTCAGGATACCGGGCGCGGGGCGGGCTGGGCCAGCCCTCCTCAGGATACCGGGCACGGGGCGGGCTGGGCCAGCCCTCCTCAGGATACCGGGCGCGGGGCGGGCTGGGCCAGCCCTCCTCAGGATACCGGGCGCGGGGCGGGCTGGGCCAGCCCTCCTCAGGATACCGGGCGCGGGGCGGGCTCGGCCAGCCCTCCTCAGGATACCGGGCGCGGGGAAGCTCAGGCAGCTCCTCAGGATACCGGGCACGGGGCAGGCTGGGCCAGCCCTCCTCAGGATACCGGGCGCGGGGCGGGCTGGGCCAGCCCTCCTCAGGATACTGGGCACGGGGAAGCTCGGCCACCTGCGTCTGGTCTCTTCGGCAGCCGGCTGCCAACTGAGAGCTGGGACCAGGCCTTTATACTTCCTGTCCCACCCCTTGACTTCCGGGGGGGTGGGAACAGGCAGCGGTGGCTCCACCCACTTTGGCGTCTGTGGGGGCTTGGCCCTTTCTGGCGTGGCTGGGAGCCAGGCCGCCTCACTACAGCATCCATTTTTGTGGATAGCTTGCCTGGTTTTTGTAGTGGAATTCCAACCTACCAGGATCACTCCTTTTTCCCATTCAATGTTAGATAATTCCAAGAGAACCCTGTGATGGAGTAGGGACTGTCTGTGTGGGGAATGGGAGAGCAGGGGAGGATTTTAGGGGATGGACGATACCGGAGCCTGTAACCTGAGCTAGGTAAGGGAGGGGAAAGGTCAACACCTTTGCCCGGGAAAGGGGACAAAGGAAGGGAGTGGCAGGAGGGAAGCAGTTTTTTGAGTTTGGGCTGGGGCTGTGTGGGCGGAATTCAGGGTATCCTAGCTAGGATCCAAGCACCCTGAAAGCCCAGAAGGACTCGATGGAGGGGTCCTGACTATGCCGGCAAGCTCTGCTGTAACCTGTGTTCCTGTTGTCCAATAAACCTTCTGTTTTACTGGCTGGCTGAGAGTCACTGTGGGTCCCAGGAAGAGGGGTGCAGGACTGGACTCCCCACACTCCATGACAAACCCCCAGACTGCTTTTAGACTCAGAGAGCTATTTAAACATTATGTAACATATACTGTATTATCTTTACCTGGAGATGTATTCTTGGTGATAGCAATAGCCTTCTCCAATTCCCACATACAAAACCATTCATTCAGTTCACCCCAACTACAGAACAGATTATGACTCTCCTCAATTAATTGTCTTTTGATCTGGTGGAAAACTTCACTTTGGTTTCATCATTACTCACCCCTCAGAAAGTTTCTCCTAGAACTTTTGCTTTCTCATTATCAGAGCTTCTAACTGAGCTGTCAGTCCCAACAAGACCTGGGATGTGACTACGCTTAGTCTGAATTCCATTCCTTCTTCTAATTTACCTGTATATTTCTGATGCCTTGGTGTCTTTATTCATCTGCTTGCAGTACTTCCTCCAACTCATTTTCTTTGATTTTTTAAAAATAAATTATTTGTGCTATTGCCTTACGTCTTTTATATGTCATTAGATCTTCACGCTATATGCTTTGTTATAGGCTTTGTTCCTTTCTTTGTCTTCCATTTTCCACACCTCATTCCACCATGGAAGTGAGTTTTTAGTTTTGCGGTACTTCAGTATCTTAGGCACAGCTACAGTAGCTGCTGCTTTTAATCCCTTTATAACATGGTCATAGAAATTCTCTATGCCATCACCCACATAATGATTATTCACAAATGTCAGTACACTTACTTATAGCTTCCAGTTAGCATTCTTAAAATTCCAGGTGGGTAAATTTTCCATTACCTTCAACCTTACCTTGCCCTTGAAAAGTAAAAATGGTAAGGAAATGAGCATTCCTCATTCTTTCTTCCTTATATATTTTTCCGGTTGCATTTATTTGCAATATCTGCTATTATAATTCCCAGGTCTAAGCAAGAAAAACTATTGTCTGTTGCATTAAATCTATAAAATCATGACTGGTGTGGAGAAAGTAAATAAGGGAGTGTTATTTACTCCTTCTCATAACACAAGAACTAGGGGTCACCAAAGGAAATAAATAGGCAGCAGGTTTAAAACAAATTAAAGGAAGTATTTCTTCACACAATTCACAGTCAATCTGTGGAACTCTTTTCGAGAGGATGTTGTGAAGGCCAAGACTATAACAGGGTTCAAAAAAGAACTGGATAAATTCATGGCGGATAGGTCCATCAATGGCTATTAGCCAGGATTAGGCAGGGATAGCCTCTGTTTGCCAGAAGCTGCGAATGGGCAACAGGGGATGGATCATTTGATGATTCCCTGTTCTGTTCATTCCCTCTAGGGCAGCTGGCATTGGCCACTGTCGGCCAACAGGATACTGAGCTAAATGAACCTTTGGTCTGACCCAGTAGGGCCATTCTTATGTTCTTAGCTGAGGTGCCATCATTTAAAAACACTAGATTGTTGTCATCACCAGACTTTTCTGAGCATGTACCATGTTTACCAGTTGTCTTACTTTTTTATGACTATTTAGGTCACCACATGTAACATCTGGTCTGTCACTGGGTCCACTCACTCTCCTGGCCATCCTGGGGATTAGCTCTGACAGTTGGCGTGTCCTCATCAGGTGGTGCTGATCCCACTGTCCTCTCACCTTGCAGACCTGCCTCACTCCAGGAACTACACCATCATCTTCATGATCCGGCCCTCCGGCTGGATCACTCCGTGTTCCCCCCTTCTGGGGCAGCAAAGTCTCTTCTCCTTAGCAGTCCTAAGGAGTGACTGCAGACTTCTCTGCAGTCCTCAAACATTCCTACCACTTCCCAGGGAGTAACTGCCCTTTCCCAGCCACCCAGCTCCTGGGCTTTCTAGGCCCCACCTATTCCTGCCCAGCTGAGCCTCATTTACTCAACTCCCTGTGCTTGGTTCCTCCTCCCCCAGGTGCAGCCTGGGCAGTTAATTGACTACCTGGCCACTTTAACTCCTTTCCTCTTTCATGCTGAAAGACAAAAAGAAGCTGCTGAAAGAGAGGAAAGGGCTCATAGAGGGTATATGGAACTGCTGGCTGTGGAGGAGAGGGTTTGCCAGATGCAACAAGAAACTGCCAGACTTAAGCTCCAAGTCAAAAAAGCAATGGAAGAACAGCAGAAACTGTATCATCTTGAAAGTCTAGTTTATAACAATGTTGGTATGTTGTATTACTCTGAACAGTTGTCTGTGTTTAACCAGTTTTGCTATGGCCAGGGAGAGGGTGACTCTAACCTGGTGAGAAAGGTGGCAAATAGCTGTTCGTCTGTGAATGAAGTTTATGAATGTTTATCTAATGTCTCAGAAGTGAATCTGGAATTAGATCAAGCGCAAAGAGCTCATTAGTCAGGAAAAAGTTTCTCAGAAGCAGATTAAAGTGGATGGTCAGGTTAAAGCCCTAGCTGAGGAAGGAAAGTGTAGATTTTTGATGAGTGATGGATTGTTGGCTAATCCATTTTATAAAAGTACACCTGAAAAAGGTGACTGTGATTTGCTGGAAGTAGCTCAGTGTAGTGTGGAGAACAGCAGTTTACCTGGTAAGGAAGCTGCCCCACTCTCCTGGTATTTGTCTGTAACCAGTCCTGTGTGCTGGGACAAGGGAGAGGAGGACAAGGAAGGAGGGAAAGTTTGGATGAGCCTAGGCAGCCTTGTGAGCTGATGGCTTTGTCTAGTCAGCAGTTTGGGAAGGCAAGGATAGTGGAAGATGAGTGTCCCTGTACCTTACCTGTTACCTGTATGGAGAATTGTGACAGTAAAGGAAATGTCTGTTAGGGATATAGACTTGCCTATGGAGGGAGTTACCCCAATCTCCAAGCTGTTGTCTGTGAACAGCCCTGTGTGCTGGGACAAGGGAAATGAGATCCCAAGCTATTAAAAGGGAATATTTCTCCAGCTCTTCTTTGTCTCTGAAGCAGACAAAGTGCTTCCCAGTTTATACTACTTGACAATTTATCAGTGGTCCCAGAATTGGTTCTGGATACAGCTAAAGCCCAGAAAAGGAATGATCCTAAGTTCGTATCTGCTAGGGAGAATGGCACTGTAACAAGGTTGTATCCACTTAGTGTCCTAGCAAATTCTGGTGCTTGTATTTTGCCTGTGCTAATGTGTCGCTGGGAAAGGGTGTAGCAACTCTGTCAGTCTGAGGGCAGGTCCAGACTAGAGCTTTAAATCGATTTTAAGAGCTCTAAATCGATTTAAAGCTGTAACCGTCCACACTACAGAGTGCATAAAATCGATTTTAAGGGTCCCTAAAATCGATTTTGGAACTCCATCTAAACGAGAGGAGTAACCCCAAAATCGATTTCTTAAAATCGATTTTATGATAGTGTGGACGGACATCGAAGTTAATGGCCTCCGGGACGTATCCCACAGTGCTCTAGTGGCCGCTTTACACAGGTAAAGGTACTCTTCTGCTGGCCAGGTAAACAGGAAAAGCCCCGGGAACTTTGAAATTCCATTTCCTGCTTGCATAGCGTGGTTTGCTCTCGCGTTCCCCGAACCACCCAGCAAACCGCAGGGAAGGAGACCTGCTTGCTCGGGGAACGCGAGAGCAAACCGGGGAAGGAGACCAGCTTCGCCGCGGTTTGCTCTCGCGTTCCCCGAACCACCCAGCAAACCGCAGGGAAGGAGACCTGCTTGCTCGGGGAACGCGAGAGCAAACCGGGGAAGGAGACCAGCTTCGCCGCGGTTTGCTCTCGCGTTCCCCGAACCACCCAGCAAACCGCAGGGAAGGAGACCTGCTTGTTCGGGGAAGGAGACCAGCTTCGCCGCGGTTTGCTCTCGCGTTCCCCGAACCACCCAGCGCCAACTGACTGTGTGCCGTTTACAGGAAGGGGGGGGTGACGCTGTAACCAGAACCACCCAGGACGGGGACTTTGATCCCATCATGCACTGGGCTAGTAACCCATAATTCCAAAGGGCAGGGACCCGTGCAGGAACTGTGGGATAGGTACCCAGAGTGCAACGCTCAAGCAAAAGATGGACGCCAGGGAAAATGGACACTCAACATCGATGTAAGTACCTCTAGTGTGGATGCACAAAATCGATTTTATAAAACCTGCTTTATAAAATCGATTTTAAGCACATCGATTTTAGGCTGTAGTCTGGACGTGGGCTTAGTGTGATACCTTAGGTGGGGCACGAGAAGAGCACAAAGGTGATTTGATTGTGTTACCTACTGACAGTTTGAAAACTTGTAGCAAGCAGGAAAAGATTCCTGAACTTGTGTGTGGCAAAGGGAAGGAGACTGCTTCTGACCTTTTGACTATGAAATATAGCAGTTTGCCTGAAAGGGGATTCTGTAGGAATCATTGGATGGGCCAAAGGTGATTCTGGATGTAAGTGAAACTCAGAAGCAATGCTTCTGTGGAGCAAGGTAAAGGTGAATTGGTGCTTAGAAAGATTCCTGAAGAGAGAGATTTTCAGGGTAGTCTTTGCAAGCTGTTTGTTGCAACTGAAGGGTGTGGAAGTGATTTAATCAAGGAAGTTTCAGTTCCTAACAGATAGAAATTTTGTGTTGTGAATGGATCTGCTGACTTTCCTTTTGATCCAGTGTGGATAGCTTTAAGAAGGTCTCAGATGAAGAAAAAGCTGTTAAGAGAGTTGGACAGCCCCATAACCAAGAGGCTGAGTTTGACCAGTTTGTTGGAAAGACAAGGTTGTTGGGAGAGGAATGTCTCCATGCTACTTCTGTGAGTGAACAGTCTGTGGGCTTGTCTACATCAGAAAGTTGCAGCGCTGGTGAGGGAGTTACAGCGCTGCAACTTAGGAGGTGTACACATCTGCAGGGCACCACCAGCGCTGCAACTCCCTGTTTGCAGCGCTGGCCGTACTCCCGTTTTGTCTCGGGTGTAGAGGATCCAGCGCTGGTGATCCAGCGCTGGTAATCAAGTATAGACACTTACCAGCGCTTTTCTTGACCTCCGTGGAATAAGCAGGTATCCCAGCATACCTGAGGAAGCCTCTGGTAATCAAGCTGGTCTCCTTCCCCAGCTTGCTCTCGCGTTCCCCAAACCCCGAGCAAGCAGGTCTCCTTCCCTGCGGTTTGCAGGGTGGTTCGGGGAACGCGAGAGCAAACCGCGGCGAAGCTGGTCTCCTTTCCCGGTTTGCTCTCGCATTCCCCGAACCCCCGAGCAAGCAGGTCTCCTTCCCTGCGGTTTGCAGGGTGGTTCGGGGAACGCGAGAGCAAACCGGGAAAGGAGACCAGCTTTGCCGCGGTTTGCTCTCGCGTTCCCCGAACAAGCAGGTCTCCTTCCCTGCGGTTTGCTGGGTGGTTCCGGGAACGCGAGAGCAAACCGCGGCGAAGCTGGTCTCCTTTCCCGGTTTGCTCTCGCGTTCCCCGAACCCCCCTTGAAGCCACCCAACAGCGCTGCAGTGTGGCCACATCTAACACCACTTGCAGCGCTGGTTGCTGTAAGTGTGGCCACTCTGCAGCGCTGGCCCTATACAGCTGTACTAATACAGCTGTAACAACCAGCGCTGCAAAATTTTAGATGTAGACATGTGTCTCAGGTTCAGAGGGAAGACTGGGTAGCTCAGTCTGCAGAGCGGAACAGCTGTGTAGTTAATCTCTCGAGAATGCAGGGGATGGCAGGCGTACTCTCAGCTCTAGACATTTGGGATATGACTGTAGTCTCTCAGTGGACTTAACATCTGATTCCATATGGAAGCAGAGGTTGGTAATGAAAGGACAACAGAACCTTGCATTTAACATGCTAGTAAAAATGGATGGTCTCTGTTTTAAAGAGAGTCCAGCCTTGGAACTGGTAAGAGTTAATGATCTGAAAACTGGTAAATGGCTTCTGTCTGTTTGGATGCAAATTACCTGGCTGACAGGGAGAAGAAAGACTTGCTCCTAGCTGCTAGCAAAGAGAGCACACCCATTCAGCCAGTGGATTCTGTTAAGCAAGAGAAATCAGAGTTTGATCCTTCAGAATAAGGAGGAAAGCGAGAACTTAATTTTGCAAAGGGAAGCCACAAGGTAACCCTAAAAGGCCCAAACCCCAATGGTACTGAGCCAAAGGTGTGGCATGACAAAAATGATTGTAGATGGACACTTGCAATGGATTCGTTGTTATTGCTGATGGTGATTTTTGTAACTAATGTATTGCTATTACCAGAAACTGTAAAAATGTGCAACGTGCCTAATCTTTTGGGAAAACCCTTGAACATGTTAAGTCATATGTAAGAACACACTTCATGTTAAAAGACCTTGTGATACAGATGTTTCTCAGTTATTGCCTGTAAACAGTCTCTAAACTTTTCACAGGAGAAAAGACATTCCAGACCTGATGAGCGGTATGAAAAGGGAAACTGAGGCCCATTACCACATTGCTTTCATAAGTAAATGCCAAGATTCCCGTACTATGAACAATCCACTATTATTCTAACCAAGTTTTACCTTGAGTTTGTAAAAAGATTCAATCATGTTATTGAACATGACTTTGATAAACCATTTCTGTTATACACTTATACAGCTTCTTACCTCTTACTGTAGTAAGACAGAACCAAGGATGGGGAGCTCTTGGGATGCAGTCAGCGATGTTTTTATCATCCCTTCCTGCATCAATTTTGTGTTGGGGGTGTGATGTTATTGACATGAACTGTGACCATATAGATCATTGTTGCAACCAAGGTCCTATAGTTGCACAAATTTTGTACAAAGAGGTCAAGTAGGGAGTCTATGAAAAGGTTGTAATTTTCTGGTTATGATTATGCTGTCTGTATGTGTGTATCATTTTTGTATTTGAAGTTATAAGTATTGGCTACACACTTGTAGCTCAATGTATTTGATTCTAAGTGGCATTAGTGAAGCATTTGGTCAGCTTCTTGAGAAAGGAATTATCAGATTAAGTGCCCAATCAAGAAACACTTAACTGACAATGGATCTTGGGAAACTCTAATCCACAGGTGAGAAGCCTTCCTGGGAACACTCAAAGTAGCATGTGAACAATGGCTGCTCTACCTGTAAAGAACTGAGTCATGCATGGACATGTGACTCCAAACTCCACCTTGCTATTATGATTTTCCACAGTAAGAACAAAGGGGGCCTTCCACATGGCAGAGGGTATAAAAGGCCCTGGAAACCTCTCCATTTTGTCTTCAATCCTGCTTCTCACCTCTGAAGGAACTTTGCTACAAACTGAAGGTCTGAACAATGGACTGAATGACCATCCAAATCTGTGGATGTACTCCAGAGACTTAATTTGTGCCAGCAGTTTATTCCATCATTTCTACAAGCCTGAACCAAGAACTTTGCCATTGCTGTATGTAATTGATTCCTTTAACAATTTTAACTCTCATCTGTATTTATTTGTATTTATGACTAAACCTTTAGATTTTAGATTCTAAAGGACTAGCAACAGCGTGATTTGTGGGTAAGATCTGATTTGTATATTGACCTGGGTCTGGGGCTTGGTCCTGTGGGATCAGGAGAACCTTTTTTTCTTTTACTGGGGTATTGATTTTCATAACCATTCATCCCCATAAGGAGTGGTCGGGTGATACAAGGGAACTGGAGTATCTGAGGCAATTGCTTGTATGACTTTGGGTTAGCAAGTGGGGTAAAATGTAAGTCCTTTCTGTTTGGCTGGTTTGTAAAGGACGCCCAGCCTTGGGCTGTGACTGCCCTGCTCCAAGCAATTTGTCCTGAGTTGATACTCTCAGTACTGTCCTGCCAGAGGCTGCATTGTTACAGGAGTCATCCAGGATTTCAGCTGGGAAGTCTCTGAAGCTCAGGACGCGCTACCTCAGCTAGGGAAGTATGTAACACACACACCTTCTGCGTGTGGTGGTGTATCCCATCTAGTGGCACTGAGACCACTCAGGGCTGGTCTACACTATGGGGGAAAATCGATCTTAGGCTACGTCTACACTACAGGATAAATTTGAATTAGCTTAAACCGATTTTGTAAAACAGATATATTAAAGTCAATTGTGCGCATCCACACTAGGCACATTAATTCGGTGGTGTGCGTTCATGGTCCGAGGCTAGCGTCGATTTCTGGAGCGGTGTACTGTGGGTAGCTACTGTAAAATAATGAGGCCAATAACTTCGATTTGCATCCACACTAACGCTAATCCGATATAGTAATATTGATTTTAGCATTACTCCTCTCGTTTTGTAGGAGTACAGAAATCGATTTAAAAAAGCCCTTTAAATCTATATAAAGAGCAGTGTAGTGTGGACAGGTGCAGCGTTAAACTGATTTTAACAGCGTTAAATCGATTTAACAGCGTAGTGTAGACCAGGCCTTAGACACGCAACTTCAGCTACGTGAATAACGTAGCTGAAGTCGAAGTACTTAAGATCGAATTACTCACCGTCCTCACGGAGCGGGATCGATGTCCGCAGATCCCCCTGTCGATTCTGCAACTCCGTTGGGGTTGGTGGAGTTACGGAATCGATAATAGCGCATTCGGGGATCGATATATCACGTCTAGATGAGACGTGATATATCAATCCCCGATAAATCGATTGCTACCCGCCGATACGGCAGGTAGTGAAGACGTACCCTTAGAGAAAAAGATAAAATGAGTCTGCTTTACAGCCTTAGCTAACAGCCAGTTGGCTTTTAGCTCATGCTGTAGAAGCTCATGCACTAAACTCCAGAGGTTCCTGGTTCAATCCCACTCACCGATGAATCTGCAACATTACAGAGGCAGCTGCCACTCCAAAAGGGAGAGAGCTGCCATGCCACGTCCGGCCATGAAGAGATGCCAAGCAATGAGTTGACACCCTTCAGAGCCTCCTGTGATTGACTGCAAACTTTGGACAATAGCTGGTGAATAGGAAGTGTCACACTCTGGTGTTGCCCTCAGTGTCCTGGGTCAGAGTCCAGTAGGAGGCCTTGGGCTCCCCCACCATCGGCCGTGCCCTTCTCCCCCTCGCATGTCAAAGGGCCGAAACCCTGACCACTAGGCAACATCTCCATGAGCAAAGGCCATCATGATGAATCCGTCTTTGAAAGTTTGCAGAGGATGCAGGGGCAGAAAGGGGAGAGATGATGAGGGTGGCTTCTTGGGGAGAGGGAGAGCGGGAGCCTTATGGAAATCTCTTGTTTACTGCCATCTACCCAATGATCAGACAATTGATGCCTAAAACGTTCCCTGACATCTTGTAATTGATTGGATCTAGATTGTAAAACGGTTACCACATTTACAGATGCAGAAACATCAGCGAGTTGAATGGAAGCCCATTGCAAGCTCAGCTAATTATGCAATGTGGCTCCAGCCCAATTTTCATTCACATTATTGTTTTTCTCCAAAACACTTTCACTAATCATTTTGGTCAGCTTTGGAAAGTTAGACCTTTGAGTGTACCAAATATCAATATTGAAGGTTGAGACTGCCCTCTATTGGTCATAAGAACAGCCAAGGGTCCATCCAGACCAGAATCGTATCCTCCCACAGTGGCCTGGCCAATGCCAGGTGCCCCAGAGGGAATCGACAGAACAGGTGATCATCAAGTGATCCGTCACCCATTCCCAGCTTCTGGCAAACAGAGGCTAGTGTTACCTCAAGGGGAATAAGGCAACGCTTCAAAAGGAAAAAGCTTAGAAATGGTAGGGGAGAAATAGGAAAGGAAAGCCCCTTTCTCAGAAGATACAAACTCGACTCCCTCCTGTATCTATCACCAGTGGATTTAGCCTCCCTCTTTGTGTGGTGTAAATAAAATAAAGAGGAGACAAGGTGATTTGGCACAAACAAAGGTAAGTGTATTCAGGATAAAGGTACAGGAAAAACTGGGAGGAATAGGGGAAAATGCAAACTTAATTAATACAATGAAACAGTGACTGGCTTTGGGAGCTTAAA
This sequence comes from Gopherus flavomarginatus, assembly GCF_025201925.1. Lineage (NCBI taxonomy): Eukaryota > Metazoa > Chordata > Testudines > Testudinidae > Gopherus > Gopherus flavomarginatus. Next base: position 20,127,729 of record NC_066633.1, on the reverse strand, counting down.
GCTCAGGCCCATATACCCTCCCTTGGAAACTGGAAAACAATAAATGATGCCCCAATACCTTTTCCTACTGTTCAGGTGCAGTGGATACCACGTACAGGGGTGATGCCCAGGACCTTCCACTCTCCGGCTGATTTAGAGCCTTTGAGGAGGAGCACTGGGGAGTCCAGACGACTGTTGGATTTTGTCGCTGGCAGGGAGGCCCTCTGGGATGACGGACACCAGGAATGCAGGATGGCAGGAATGGTGGTGACAGGCCTCCTGTTCCTCAGTCTCATGGCGGGACCGATGGGGTTCTTCACTCTTCAGCTCGGGAGCACTGTGAAGACCCAACCGTGTACAGGCTGTCGCTGGGGTGGGCAGCCCTGTGCAGACACTGAACAAGTCCTTATATCACTTTTGTGGCGGGAAAAGTTCTGAGGAGACGGAATGCTGAAGGCTGGTTTTGGCGAGAAAGAACAGTTTTGACTGGTTTGAGCCTGTGTCTTGATGGTAAACAGTCTGCTCTCAGAGATGGAGTCCAAGGGTCAATAGTTCATATGCTCCATATTGGATCTTATTTTAAAGCCAGTGATTTACTTCATACACACCTTATTAAACAATTAATTGAACATATTAAACAGTTTATACTTCTTACACCTAACACTTCATTGTTTCGTAACCGTACCCATCCTGGCTAATAGCCAATGATGGACCTATCCTCCATGAACTTATCTAGTTCTTCGTTGAACCCTGTTATAGTCTTGGCCTTCACAACATTTTCTGGCAAAGAGGTTCCCCAGGTTGACTCTGTGTTGTGTGAAGAAATACTTCCTTTTGTTTCTTTTAAACCTGCTGCCTATTAATTTCATTTGATGACCCCTGGTTCTTGTGTTATGAGGAGTAAATAGCACTTCCTTATTCACTTTTTCCATACTCATCATCATTTTATAGACCTCTATCATATCCCCCCTTAGTCATCTCTTTTCCAAGCTGAAAACTCCCCCCAGCCTTATTAATCTCACCTCATATGAAAGCTGTTCCATTCTCCTAATCACTTTGGTGGCCTTTCTTGTACATTTTCCAATTCCCATATATCTTTTTGAGATGGACAGACGAGCTCCAGTAGTCAAGATGTGGGCATACCATGGATTTATAGAGAGACAATAATACATTTCTGTCTTATTATCTATCCCTTTCCTAATGCTTTCCCAACATTTGGTTTGCTTTTTTGACAGCCGATGCACATTGAGTGGATGTTTTCAAAGAACTCTGCACAATGACTCCAAGATCTTTCTTAAGTTGTAAGAGCTAATTTAGACCCCATCATTTTAGATGTAGAGTTGGGATCATGTTTTTCAATGTGCATTAGTTTGCATTTATCAACATTGAATTTCATCTGGCATTTTGTTGCCCTGTTACCCAGTTTGGTGAGATCCCTTTGTCACGCTTTGAAGTTTCTTTTGGACTTAACTAACTTGAGTTGGTTTGTATCATCTGCAAATATTGTCATCACACTGTTTACCCCTTTTTCCCTATCACTTAGCAGTATGTTGAACAGCACTGGTCCCAGTACTATTTATCTCTCTCCATTCTGAAAAGTGACCAATTAGTCAGACCCTTTCTTTCTTGCCTTTTAACCAGTTACCTATCTCAGAGAGGACCTTCCATCTTATCCCATTTTGCTTCAGAGCCTTTGGTGAGGGACCATGTTAAAGGCTTTCTGAAAATCTAAGTACACTATATCCACTGCATCACCTTTATCCACATGCTTCTTGACTCCCTCAAAGAATTCTAGTAGATTTGTGAGGTATGATTTCCCTTTACAAAAACCATGTTCTCTTCCCCAACAAAGTGTGTTTATCTATGTGCCTAATAATTCTGCTCTTTACTATAATTTCGCCCAATTGGCTGGTACTCAAGTTAGCATCAGTGGCCTGTAATTGCCAGGAGCCATCTCTGGAGCCTTTTTTAAACATTGGTGTCATATTAGCTATCTTCCAGTCATCTGGTACAGCAGCTGATTTAAAGGATAGGTTACATACTAGTTAGTTAGTAGTACTGGAATTTCACATTTGAGTTTCTTCAGAACTCTTGGGTGAATACCATCTGATTCTGGTGATTTATTCCCTTATTCTTTATCCACCATAAGGAAGCTTACGATAGAGTTACCCCTAGCTGGGTACAAAAGTTGGTATTAGAAAAGTATCTATACTTTTAAAAAAATCTCCAAGGATGATTTACTCCTGGCTGTGTGAGACCTCCCCTATCTGTTTCCCAATAGGAAGTGCCCCATGCTAACCTCATTTCTTCCCACAAGTCACAGACAGGTGCAAAAGGAGAAGTGTTTCCTGCTCTCTGGTTTGGATTCAGTGAACTGTACCAGTCCCGCACAGTTCCCCTGATGGGCTGTGTTAGTTAATTAGCAGATTGATCCCTGTCCATTTGGGGTCCTGGGCTTCTCAATGACCAAGAACATCAAACAGGTTATGATGTGTCTAATGCAGGGGTTCTCAAACTTCATTGCACTCTGACCCCCTTCTGACAGCAAAAATTACTACATGACCCCAGGAGTGGGGACCAAAGCCTGAGCTCTCAGAAGCCCCACTGAGTGGGGAGTCCAAAATCAAAGCCCAAGAGCTTCAGTCCCAGACAGGGAGCCTGCAACCTGAGCCTGACTGCCCAGGGCAGAGGCCCTCAGGCTTTGGCTTCGGCCTCAGGCACAGGGGCTCCTGCTTCAGCTTTGGCCCCAGGCCCCAGCAAGTCTAAGCCAGTCCTGGTGACCCCATTAAAATGGGGTTGCAACCCACTTTGGGGCCCTAACCCACAGCTTGAGAACTACTGGTCTAATGTAAAGTGTCACCCTGCCCAGCAACACTAACATTCCAGTCATACACATCATCCCGCCGGGTTTCCCCATTTCCCTTCCCCAGAAAGCATTTCTGGCTCCTCTTCCTTATTGCCCAGATTCCAGTGCCAAGAGCAGTGTTAGCAGCAAAGAGTCCTGTGGCACCTTATAGACTAACAGACATTTTGGAGCATGAGCTTTCGTGGGTGAATACCCACTTCGTCGGAGCAGTGTTGCTTCCTTTCACAAGTGATGTCTTGCAGGGCACATACACCACAGCACAGCATTCCCCCGCGTCCACACTTGTGTTACTGCAGGATGGGTTATCTGTAAGCCAGGGAGCGACTCCACATCATGTGTCCCTTTCCTCCCTCCCTTGGAAGGTACCAGGGGAGAAAGAGAACGTGTCCCCAGGGCTGAGGCATCATGGGATTGCTGGAGTTGCAGCATGGTCTCCAGGAACGCTTAAGCCTTCCCTATCAGTTTTGCAGCATCAGAACAGGAAAGCCTGGATTGGAGCAAGGGAAAGTCCTGTTTTCCAAAGAATCCTTCCCTACGGCCTGGAGAATTTAGAGCAGAAACCCCTGTGGGAGTTCATGTTGCTCTAAAAAGAGCTGCCAAGGGGTGTGCAGCTTTTTGACAATACCACGCAAAGTGATCGGTTTGTAGAGATGTATAAACCCTGCACTGACATGTGGCTCCTACCTCGTCCAAAGTAACCTGCTGTACTCCCACAAAGAGCCATATTAACAGGCAACACTGCAAGTGACCCCCAAGCCTTTCTATTTCTATGACCATATGTATCATGTCCTTTTTCTCGTGGCTAGTTCAGAAAAAGAGGACAAGAGCCCACTACTGTGACCACCTCAGGGATTTGTTGGGTTGAGATCAGCTGGTAAAAGCATGCAATAGTGACAGGATCTGGGACTTCAAGCCCCTAGGGTGATCTCTTACCTTCATAGATCTGCCCTTTCATCAGACACAGCTATTTTAAAGGTTAGTGTGATAGTAAAGAGAGCCCTTCACCACACAAGATAAAGCCTGCAGTATTCATCATTAACTCTTTATTTCAACTCCCCTGGCTCCCAAAGGGCTTTTCTTCCCTACAGCAGCCAGCCACCTTCGAATTCTCCCTCTTCTCTCCCCGGCTCTGCTGACTTGATTGCAGCAGATGGTCCAGCTCTGCTCTTTCACTTCCATTCTTGAGTTCTGTGGATGGTATGGCTGCATTTGCCATTGAGCAGCCTGATGGAAATACCTGAGTCCTCTGTCAAGGCACGCAGGCCCAGCACCTAAAGCCAAGCCCCACTGAGAGCAGTGGGAGATTAGCCTTCAGTGTCAGGAGTGGAGGCTTGGCCCATGGGGATCCAAGACACTGCAGCTGCTGCCATCTACATGGGGAATCCTCCAACACATCGCCAAAGGGCTCTTCCACATTCTGCAAACTGGTCTCAGGGACTGACTGTCTAGGAGAACAGAAATCCTTTGTTAGAGCAGGAGAGTCTCTTCAATGCAGCATTGTTTACACAGCTCCCAGAGTGTCACAGTGAAACACTAACTAGTCTGGAGTCTCTCAAGGAGTTCTCTGCTCAGTCACTTGGCACTCACTAACAATGGTCTCTGATGTGGCATTGCAAAGAGGAAGTGCCCAGATTCAGTCCCCATGGATGCCCAAGGTGTCTATATGTGCCCATGGTTTGACTCACCTAGTATTACAGGCTGTTTAGCCTGGTCCTGGCCATGTGTGGTGCATCTGCTCCTGGCCCTCTCTGGCACACAGCTCCATCACACACAAGAACATAGCCCACCAAGGACAATCTATCAGCTCCCATCTGGGGTTCAGCTCCAAGACAGATAGGGAGCCCTAGTCAGACCGTAGAAAGACAGGGTGATGTTCTTCCGTGGAAACTGCTAGAGCTTCAGCCTCTGCTCCCACCTCCACCCACAGGCTAAGTGCTTCAAAAGTGGTCCCTGATCCCAGGTAAACAAAGTAGCTGAGCTGAGGCCAGGGTGGGTGGAATTATTACTGGGATTGATCCCAAGAGAAAAGCAGATTTCTCTTCTGCTCTAGGGAGATTCCCATAGGAAAAGCAGCTGGGGCGGGGGCAATACAAGCACTATCCATCAGCCCTTGAAGAGCAGGCAACTGGGACTTGGGGAGACAAGGGACTGGTGTATCTTGCTGGAGAGCAGAAAAGGGCATTGGAGAAATTGTACAAAAGTCAATGTCATGGCTGGGTCAAGGGCAGCCAGAACTACTGGTCAGAGCCAGAGTCCACACTCACATGACAGGAGTCGAGAGTCAGCTGGGTCAGGATACTGGAAGATCAGAAGCAAAAGACAAACTTGCGATCACAACCACAAATCAGATGCCAGGAAATCAAGCCAGGGGAATGGCAGCAGAAACAGGCAGCAAACGGTCCAGAACATGGAGCAGCTCCGGTCTTCAGTCAGCTTCCTGTTTCTGCTGCTGCCTTAAGCAGGGCCAGGGGGCCAATTAGCTTCTCTGGGACTTCTCCAATAGGACTTCAGGAGTGGAGCCTCAAACTGGGGATGAACTTCATGGGTCCTAGGTAAGCAATTTCCAGTAGGCTGTCAGGCGGAGGGTTGCACTGTGGCTTCTCCCATGAACCCTGCAGACCTGGGTTGAAGACCCCTGGGTCGTGAAAGTGAGTCATCTCTTCCCCGCTCAAACCTCCTGCAGAAAATATTCTCCAGGATCCTGGATACATCCTCTGAGAATAACGTGAGGATATCATGATGAGAAATAGGTCTCTGTACCAGGGCTGGGATCCAGGGATAGGGAAAGCTCCCAACCAAGATATGTAGCAAGAGTGTCCTGTTTGTTGCAAGAGCCCCAAGTGGCAGGAAGAGTGAACGGTTCTTACCTCCAGGAGATGCATGGGATCTTCTGTATGAGCCTCAATGAGACCCATGCCGCTTGGTTTGACAGGATGAGATCACCTGTCCCACCGCTCCCTGAGCTGGGCTGGCTGCAGGATATATTTGTGTGAGAGGCTGGCACACAGCCTGAAAGACAGATGTGACCATCAGGGATCTCTCACCCCAGGGGGAGAACAAAGGGTTTGAACCCTAAAGAATAAGCAATTGAATCAACTGATTCAATGCAGAATTATTGTGCCATACAGGTACATCATAAGGTCTTCTCATGGATTGGTAACTGGTTAAAAGACAGGAAACAAAGGGTAGGAATAAATGGTCAGTTTTCAGGATGACGGCTGGCTCTACAGTCCTTGCCAAGAGCAGCTCTCTGCAGAGGGCCTAGTGCACAGCAGGGTAGGGAACAGCCAAGCTGCTAGGGGTGGGAGCTGGGCTTCCTGGCAGAGTCCAGGAACCAAAGTCCAGCATCTGCAAGAAAGGGATTCCTCACAGGGGGGCAACATCATCTCCCACACACTGGGAGTCTCCCCCTGACCTTTGTTTAATCCTATGGCCTGTTCCCATCTCTGCCCACCACACCCACAACTCAGCAGCTCCAGCTACCGAAGGGAGCAAGAACAGAGGCCTTCCTGCTCCTGGGACAGAGAAGTAGGTTGATGATCTACCTGTATGTGAGCATTGGCCTTCCTCATGCCCAGGGTCTAGACTCCATTTAGGGCAGCGTACAGGAACTGCGATTCCTATTCTGGATCTAGGAGCGGCTTCAGTTTGCTGGCAGGAGACTGTACATGAGGCCTTGCAGTGGGGAGCGAAACAGGCACTAACATGGGCATGGAAGTTTGAGGAACATGGCAGAGGCCTGTGTGGGGCAAGAAGGGCAGGGATTTGGGAAGAAAGAGCAGAGGATCAAACCCTTTTTTAATGTGGGTCAGGATGATCCCCATTTGAAAGACAGAGAAAGTGAGGCACCAGGTGGGAGAGTGACCTGGCGAGGATCACGTAACAACTCAGTGCCAGGGCTGCCACACAACCTGTTCCCTGTTCTCCTCACTGGATCCTGCAGTAGTGAAGTGGGATGTGGGGAGGTTGAGACTTTTCCCCAAGTCACCCCAGCCACTAATGCCAAAGCCGCAGGATGGCAGCCCTGGTGAATGGGGCGGATCGGCAGTCCCTGCTGACTGAATCCTCCCATTCTCTCCAGACTGGGTCCAGCCCTGCTGACAGCAGGACAAGCTTCCCCCCTCCACGTGCCTCAGCCCTGCCTGGTCAGTCGCCATCACCCATCAGTCCTTGGCCTCCCAGGCTGCCAGTGATGGGAGCAACTCTGGGTGGTGGCTTGGGGGACACAGACACTAGGTCACTGGGAACTGGATGTGGCCCTGTGGGACTGGAGAGGTTCGCAGAGAACACTTGTGGGACTCCCCTGCCCTTCCCAAGAGCGATAGCACCATGTCCTAAGAACATAAGTTTGGGATGAGCCAATGCTTCTCATTGATTAGCCAGGCTAAAGAGCTGGGCTGGAGCTGCTCCGGCAACAAGCTGGCTCCCTCCTGCTCGTGGAGGTGAATTCATCTCCTTTCCCAGGAGCACCTGCTCTCCCTCTCATTCTCCACCAAGCTCCTTGCTGCTAGGCCAGCGAATGGCCACAGGATGGGGATGAGGCCTGGGCCTTGCCCCAATCTCCTGTGTCTAATGCAGCTGCTCACCTTGTCCCCAGTCAGCTGCTGGCTTCCCCAGGAGAGAATAGGTGAGGAGCAGCTCAGCCTGGCTGACATGCAGCAGGGGGTCGTGGATGGCCAGCACTGCCGTATGGACGAAGAACCTTCCCTGTCCCTGCGAGAAGAACTTCCCAAAGACCTAAAACCAACAGGGCATGACGCATTAGCAGATTGCCCAGAGCAAGGCTCCAAATCCCGAGGCTTAAACGGCATCTCCATCTAGTGATCCCAGGATGCAGCCACTGCAGGGGACCCAGCCACCCCCACGCCCTGAGCTGTTTCATGCCCTGGCAGAATGTCCTTACCTCCTGCACCGTGGCTGTGTTCCTGTAGCCCAGGAGCCTGCTGCCCTGGTGCCAGTCCCAGTACCACAGGTCTTCGGCCTCATGGATGCTCAGGCCTGGGAAAGAGACATACACACATTTGTCCTTCTAGTTGCAGTGCTTGTGTCCTTCCAGTCCCATTGGAGACTGCACAGTGTCCTGGCCCAACAGAATTGCGGGGCATGGTGTAGAACACAGAAAGAGAGAGAGAGAGAGAGACCCGTCCTCCAGCCGGGCTTGGTCTGAGAGAAATTGGCCGGGGTCCCAGTCTCACTCTTCTAGCGGGTATTATTTCCCAGCTGGGTTCCTTACCCCTCTGGTGCAGCAGCAGCTGGTAGAGCCAGGAAACCCCCTCCCTGGCTTGCCGGCTGATGTCCTGACTCGGTCATGGAGGGACAGAGCCAGCTGTGCCATGTGGTGACCTATCCTTGGGAATTCCGCTGAGTTCTAATGGATGGGAGAGGGAGAATGGACTCCATCAGCTTTTTCCTGTCAGCTCCCAGTATCCCCCAGGTCAGGACTCTCCTTCCCCTCAGCCCCTCTGCAGGACATGCTAGAGGATGGGAGCTAGAGCCAGAAACTTAATTTCTTCAGTCCCCAAGGGAGTCTGGAGCACAGGGATGTGGGCAGGGTCCTCCATGAGGACTTGCTTCCCTAGCTGCTCCAGGATGACAGGAAGGCATGAACCTGGAGCACAGTCCCCTTAAAAGCCCAGAGTCACCACTTAACTAGGATAAGAAGAACTTGACTCTAGCCAGGCTCATTCTTTGCTCTCACTCTGCCACCCCAAGAGGAACACTCCTAATGCACACTCCCTGCAGCAGCAGATCCTACAGTCTGTCAGAGCAAGCCCACCTACGCTTTGAAGCTGGGGTCAGAGGTCACTTACGTCAAACTCAGGAAGGGTGATGGTGGATCTGAGCAGGGCCATGCTGCTCCCAATAGCCCTGGCTCTCTCTTCCGACACCCTGGACACGATCCAGTAGTTAATGTGCTGTGGGGAAAGGAGGCAGCTCAAGATCAGTGGACAGATGAACGTGTTGTGCAAATGAGAACCCAGCCCCCCACCCATCCCCGGGGGGCTGAGACATTGTGCATTTGGTGGAATACCTGATTCACTGATTGCAGAGCTTTAGAAGGGGATTGTTGCCTACAGGACGATTCTTTAATCCTTGTCATGGTCTCTCTAGATTGGAACAACGTTTAGTGCTGAGTCTGGTCCCATCCTCCCTGCACTCCTGATACCTGAATAATCCCTCCAGGAATCTCAGGGCCTGTCAGAGAGAAGGGCTGATTCTCTGGGGTCCTCCTGTTTCTCTAGGAAGAAGCTGCACTGACTGCCCTGACCAAGGAGGCCCACTGAGAGCCCGTCTGGGAGGACAGACTGGAAAATAGATCTAAGAGTGAAGGTAAAATTGCCCCCACCCCTCTCATCGGGCTCACCTCCAAGATGTAGTGGAGCTTGCCCGTGTCTGGAGACCCTGCCAGCAGATTCCTCAGCATGGCGTCCAGGAGGTCTTGCAAGAGCCTGTGCAGATCCTGAAAGCAAGGGAGAGCCATGGGTCAGAGTTAGGGAAACTGGGCTACACCTGCCACAGGATGGGAAGATGGGTCTCTGGGAAGCACTGGTGAGACCCCCAAACACATATCCTGGCTTCTCTCATTCACATCCCACTGCAGGCAATTAGAAAGTGTTCCCCCAAATCTCTGTGTAGAATAAGGAGGTGACATACACAACAGCATCTATCAACCGGGAGAATTAGAAATCTGTGTGCCTCCCACCCGTTTTGCACTGAAATAAATGATAGTAAGAATATAACCTTAAACAGAAAGAAGATTTAGTAGGATACATACAACCAGGGGAAGATTCACTATGGGGGACACTACAAATACAAGTACCCATGAATAGATTCCAGTAAGAGGGGGCATAAAGCCCAGGCCCTTAAACTCTCCCTTGACTAAACTAATAAATGCCCCAAAATAATGACTGTCTCTCTTCTCACTGCAGATGGAGGACACCGGCGACGGATGGTTCATCTTCGGATCTCGGGAACATCGGAGGGTCCGGCTCTCTTACCGCCGAAGCAGGAGATCACAGATCTGAGCTGACGGCAAAGCCTTCACTGGCTCCTTTGGGGGATTACAGGAGTCAGGTAAGCATCAGAGTCCTTGACAGATGTTAGTAGCCAGAGTCTTGATCCAATACCGTGCAAAGCCGCTGGGCGTGGCTGCCTCGGTGGGGGACAGCGCCTGCGTCACCACTGACTGTCCCGTCTCCGCTCTCTGTGGTGCGCCTGAGGCGCCTGCTGACAGGTCTTGCCCCCAACCACTTCCAGCCAGTTCTCAGCCCCTCAAGTTCTGCCTAGAAACAGAGTTTTGGCGGGAAAAGGCCATCAGCAAGGGCGCCAAGATGGAGTTCAAACCCTCCCTAACATATGCGCATATAATCACACAGCCAGCACGATCCCCCACCTGCCTCCGGCTCCTCCGATCCCTGCCCACTAGTGACCAATCTCTGAATTTCTCTCATCTCTTCTCCCCAGATCTTCAGCCCTGGCAATCCCTGCCCTCAGCTGCCCCTCCAGCACCACCCAAGCCGCACCCATTGGCCCGGAGAGACCCCCGCCCCTCCAATGTCTCTGTCCTCCCTCCAGCTTCTGGGCACCGTGTCTCACTCACCACTATCCTCTCCACCACAGCCGCCTTGCAGCAGTGCGGCTCCAGTGTGTCCTGCCCTCTCTGCTGTGCAGAGAGACACGCAGGGTGCATGGCGTGCAGGAACACGAGCTGCTGGGCCTCATCCTGCACCCACCAGGAGTGGGTTTAGTGGAGAGAGAGCCAGTTAGCCAGGGATCACCCGCCCCACCCACACCAGCTGCAGGACTCAGGCCTGAATGGGGATAGTGGGGACCCACCTATTGTCCAAATCACCCACCACTCCGACACAAGCAGGGGTCAGGAACTGGGACAGTGCCTGTGCGGGGAGAAGACCCCGGCTGATGGGTGACAAACACCCCCACCTCCCGGGTCCCAGATCATGGAGGAGAAAGGTCCTCATTAGGGCTGGTGCATCATCAGGGACAAGACCCTCTGCAGGGGGTCAAAGTTCTGGGACAGAGCAGGACAATCTCGGTTCCAGCACAGCTGGGGAACGTTTGTACCTTTTCTCAGCTCTGGAGCTGCTCTCGGAGGTTATTGAGAGCAGCCTCCTCTGTGGCTACATTCACCCATTCCTCCTCCTTGTCCTCTGAGTCCCTGGGGTCCCTGCACCAGGGAGAGAAGGGGACAGGGTGACACGGCTGTTGCCACTCAGGGAAAGGACATCACATCTACTGTTTACCCACCTCCTCTACGCCCATAACTCTGCCAAAGAAGGGGCTAGGACTGGTTTGAAATGATTTGTTTTTGACAAATCCATGCTCACTAGTGCTAAGAACCAAATTATACCATAGGTGCTGACAAACTGATTGTTTAATAATGTGTTCCAGTATCTTTCCAGGTATGGAAGGGAGGCTGGCTGGTCTGTAAGTCCCAGGGTTCTCTTTGTTCCCCTTTTAAAGATAGGTCCTGTTTTCTTAATGGTTGGGAAGATGTTCTTTTTCAGGGATCTCACACGAGAACTGGGGCACAGCACCTGGTTTGTTAAGGCCACAAAAATGGAGGCAGAAACCTCTTCTCTCCTCTTGGCAAAGAACCCCAGGTACCTAAAAGAGTGGGGCTCACATCCCTGAACGGGCTTTAAAAAAGACAATGCTTAAAATTCAGCCACGACCATTTCTAATTTCCAGACTAGACGTTTTAACAAAGTTTATAATTCCTTCGTGCTCAACACTGTGAAACTCCCCTTTCTCCTTCACAAAGAGCTTTTAACACTCCTTATCTCACCACTGTCCACAGTTCGAGAATTGTTCCTGTTCCCATTGCACAGATGGGGAGCCTGGGGTACAAAGAAGGGGAATGACTTATCCAAGGGCCTACACAGCAAGGAGGTGGCAGAGCCAGAAAGAGAAGCCACCAGTCCTGACTCCTGTTCTAACAGACAGCACAACCCCGCAGAGGCAGGGATAGAGCTCAGGAATCGAGATGGTGGGGAAATTTCATTGAAATCATTTGTGTCAGAAAATCCCAATCAGACACACCAGTTTGTTTCTTGAAATCATAAGAAGTGGGATGAAAATTCTTTGCAAAAATGTTGTTGCAAAACAAAAGCATCTCCTGTTTGTCACAGTGTGTTAAATTGTCTTGTTGCACACAAAGAGGAGACACTTAGATCTCAATAATTAGATAAGATGCTTCAGTCTGAGATAAGTAGTTGCTGCTCTGAACAATTGCAAAATAATACAATACAAATAAAATAGACTATTTCTGCTATTCTATTATGTCATAATCTGATCGGAGAAAACATGATAGGACACCTCATCTTATGCACTGCTCCTAGTAACACTCTCCAATGGATCCCCATCCTCTACCCACTGTGAGGTAGGTAGGAGCGGACCGTTATCCGTACTTGAAAGAGGGAGAAGCTAAGGCTGAGAAAGGAGAATTCACTTGTCTTACGTCACAGCCAGTCGATGGCAGAGATGGAAACAGGACTCAAGAGCCCTGACTTTCAAACTAACCATCGGATCTTGAATTTCATACATTGAATGACCTGAATAAAGTGCTCTCAAATGAGTTCCAGACCAGCAACAGTAATTATTCAGCGAGTATTTTAGGAGAACTGGAATGCTAGAGAGAATCCTGAACTGCTCAGAGACTATTAATGCAGAGAAGCAGCAAAATTTGTCAAACATATGACTGATTATGACTTATTTACTTGGTCTTAAAAGAGAACAAGAGGGACCTGAGTCTCCTCCCTGTCAATAACCCCCTGTTCAGCCAATCAGAGTGGAGACCAAGGGGCGGGAGGCTGAGGGTTCTAACCAGAGAGCCCAAAGGATGGCCCAGGTCACCGGTGGGGACCACTGTCCGAGCACTATTTCAGCCCCATATATTTGGGTAGACCTCCCACAATGGGAGCGGCCAAGCTCCCCCCATGACACACACATACAGGTGGTGGGAGGGGAACAGGGGAAAGGACAAAAGATGTAACAGAAAGGAGGGAGGGAGAAAAAGGTAAAACAAAGAGGACAAAGTCTAATGTCCCATTGCATCCAAAGAAGTCAGCTGCAGTCCACGAAAGCTCATGTTGAAATAAATTTGTTAGTCTCTAAGGTGCCACAGGTACTCCTGTTCTTTTTTCTAACGTCCCCAGTGATTCTAAGGGACAAAATCCCAGGTGGGGAATAAAATTCGGCCACTTTAAGCTAGTGTTTTCCATGCCTAGAATTCAGCTGGCACCAGATGGATCAGACTGAACAGGTTCCAAACCTCTCGGAGGCTCTTACCTTCTAAACAGGGATGGCTGTTTTCCAGTACAATCAGGAAAAAGAAAGGAGAAAACTCGAAAGAGGTTCCTCCTGGCACTCATGTATGTGAACCCTAATACTCTCTCAGTCCCCAAAGAGAGACCTCGAGAAGGAGACTTGCTGAAGCAAAGCCAGAGGGCTCTCATAGGTTTCCCTGGCCCCTCACCCCTGTCCTGGCTGGCTGAAGTCAGCATCTCTCTGTGAGGTCACCACCTCCCCACCATCTTTGACCAATATGCTGAGGTCCTGAAAAAGGCCTTTGTGATGTCACTGACACACCCACTCCTCCCCTGCAGTGCTAATGTCTTGCTGCAGGCCAGACACTTTGGAGGTTTGAGTTACTCCTTGTGGACCACCCCACTCAAAGAGTGTTCACTCTTGGAAGCGAGCCGGCTAGACAGTAAAACATCAGAAACTGCTCCCAATGCTATACTCGGTTTTTCAGAAATGAGTGGACTTTATGGCCAGAAGAGACCGTTAGAGCATCTAATCTGACCCCCTGCATATCACAATAGCAACTTTTTGGGCAAACACATTCCAGAAAGGCATCTAGTCTTTATTAAATGACATCAAGTGATGCAGAATCCACCACTTTCCTTAGGAGCTTCTTCCTGTGGTCAATCATCTTCACTCTTAAATATAAATTTGTCTCATTTCGCCTTCCAGACATTAGGTTTTGTTATGCCTTTCTCTGCCGCATTATAGAGCCCTTTAATACCCAACATTTTCTCTCCGTTAAGGCACTTCAACACTTTAGTGAAGTCACCTTTCAGTCTTCTTTTGATAAGCTAAACAGGTTGAGCTCTTTCAATAGCTTTCTAGAAGGCATTTTTCTCCAGCACTCAGAACATTTAAGCCAAACTTACGGATTTTTGTTTTTTGCACAAAAGAAGTTATGTTTCATTTCTAATGAGATTACAAACCTAAAATGCTATTTGTTGTTCAGATGTGGAATTGTGTAGCTGAAAAACTTCTTTTGACAAAAGGACCAAGGGCACAGAAAGGAAGATTTCTTCTCTAGCCAAGGCTGGCTTGTATCAACAGACTCTGCTAGAACTCTGAGACTGAATCTAATATGGCAGCCCTGCTGACTGAACCCTCCCGTTCTCTCCAGACTGGGTCCAGCTCTGCTAGCAGCAGGACAAGGTTCCCCCACCCATGTGCCTCAGCCCTGCACGGTCAGTCGCCATCACCTGTCAGTCCCTGGTCTCCCAGGGTATAAGCAACTGGGGACTGGGTGGGGCCCAGTGGGACAGGAGAGGCTCGCAGAAGGCAGTTGAAGGACTCTCCTGCGCTTCCCAAGAGAGATAGTACCGTATCCTAAGAACATAAGTCTGTCATGAGGTAATGCTTGTCATTAATTAGCCTGGTTAAAGAGCTGGGTTGCAGCTGCTCCGGGCACAAGCTGCCTCCCTCCTGCTCATGAAGGTGAATTCATCTCCCTTCCCAGGAGCACCTGCTCTCTCATTCCCCACCAGGCTCCTTACTGCCAGGCCAGCGAATGACCATAGGATGGGGATGGGGCCAGGGCCCCAGCTCAATCTCCTGAGTCTAATGCAGCTGCTCACCTTGTCCCCCATCAGCTGCTGGGCTTCCCCCAGGAGGGAGTAGGCCAGGACCAGCCCAGTCTGGCTGACACGCAGCAGGGGGGCGTGGATGGCCAGCACTGCCATGCGGACGAAGAACCTTCTCTGCCTCTCTGAGAAGAACTTGCCAAAGACCTAAAACCAACAGGACGTGAGGCATTAGCACATTGCCCAGAGCCAGGCTCCAAATCCTGGGGCTGGAAAAACGTCTCCATTTAGTGGCCCCAGGACGCAGCCATTGCAGGGGACCCAGCCACTCTCACACCCTGAGCTGTCTCATGCCCTGGCAGAGTGTCCTTACCTCCCGCACCGTGGCTGTGTTTCTGTAGCCCAGAAGGCTGCTGTCCTGGTGCCAGTTCCAGGCCCACAGGTCTTCGGCTTCATGGATGGTCAGGCCTGGGACAGAGACACACACACATTTGTCATTCTGGTTATAGGGCACGTGTCCTTCCAATCCCATTGGTGGATGCACAGTGGGCAGAGTCCTTGCTGCGTGCCTGGCCCAACACAATGGCAGGAGGTGGTGTAGAACACAGAAAGAGATAGAGACTCGTTCTCCAGCCGGGGTCAGTTGAAGAGAAATTGGCTGGGGTCCCAGTCTCACTCTTCTAGCAGGTGCCATTTCCCAGCTGGGTTCCTTACCCCTCTGGTACAGAAGCAGCTGGTAGAGCTGGGAAACAACCTTCCTGGCCTGCCGGCTGATGTCCTTGGCTGGGTCACTGAGGAACAGAGCCAGCTCTGCCACGTGGTGACCCATCCTGGGGAATTCCGCTCAGTTCTAATGGATGGGAGAGGGAGAGGGGACTCCATCAGCATTTTTCTGTCAGCTCCCAGAATGCTACGGGCCAGGACTCTTCTTCCCCTCAGCCCCTCTGCAGGAGATGATAGATGATGGGAGCTAGACCCAAACCTTTAATTTCTTCTGTCCCCAAGGGAGCCTGGACTACAGGGATGTAGGGATGTGGGCAGGGCCCTCCAAGAGGACTTGCTTCCCCAGCTGCTCCTGGATGACAGGAAGGCATGAACCTGGAGCACAGTCCCCTTAAAAGCCCAGAATCACCACTTAACTAGGACAAGAAGAACTTGACTCAAGCCAGGCTCATTCTCTGCTCTCACTCTGCCTCCCCAAGAGGAACACTCCTAACCCACAGCCCCTGCAGCAGCAGATCCTACAGCCCATCGGAGTCAGACCCTCTACACCTGGAGTCAGAAAGCTGGGGTCAGAGGTCACTTATGTCAAACTAAGGGGGGGTGATGGTGGATCTGAACAGGGCCGTGCTGCTCCTAATGACCCTAGCTCTCTCTTGCGACACCCTGGACACGATCCAGTAGTTAATGTGCTGTGGGGAAAGGAGGCAGATCAGGATCAATGGGCAGGTCCACCTGTTGTGGAAATGAGACACACACACCCCATCCCCAGGAGGCTGAGACATTGTGCAATTGGTGGAATATCAGATTCACTGATCGCAGAGCTTTAGAAGGGGATTGTTGCCCACAGTACAATTCTTGAATCCTGCAGGTCAAGACTTGTCATTGTCCCTCTAGATTGGAACAATGTTCAGTGTTGGGGCTGGTCCCATCCTCCCTGCACTCCTGATACCTGAACAATCGCCCCAGGAATCTCAGGGACCATCGGAGAGAAGGGCTGATTCTCTGGGGTCCTCCTGTTTCTCTAGGAACGAGTCTGTGACTCCTCTCTGAGGACCACGTTCTGGATCTCTCAGTAGGGGTTCAGACTCTCACTCCCCTAGCCAGCCGGGGCCCCATGGTTAGTGCTCCACAGAACCAGGCAGAGTTCTGGCTTGAAGTACCAGCCCCTTCCTCTGTCCTTCAAGGAGGAAGGGCCTGACACTGCACTGCACTGACTGCCCTGACCAAGGACGCCCACTGGGGGCCCAGCTGGGAGGACAGACTGGAAAATGGATCTAAGAGTGAAGGTAAAATTGCCTCCACTCCTCTCATCGGGCTCACCTCCAAGATGTGGTGGAGCCGGCCGGTGTCTGGGGACTCTGCCAGCAGGTTCCCCAGCATGGCGTCCAGGAGGTCAGGCAAGACCCTATGCAGATCCTGCAAAGCAAGGGAGAGCCATGGGTCAGAGTTAGGGAAACTGGGGCTACACCTGTCACAGGATGGGAAGAGGGGTCTCTGGGAAGCACTGGTGAGATCCCCAAACACGTATTCTGGCTTCTCTCATTCACATCCCACTGCAGGCAATTAGCAAGGATTCATGGCAGGATGACAACTGGCTCTTCAGCTCTTCTGATTTTAGCATGATCTACCTGGACTTGGGTGGTGTCCTTCTCCGTGCGCACGGTTAAGACGGCGTTCCGGGCAGCTCGGAGGAGCTGGGTCTCCAGCTCTGGCTCCAGTGCAGGTCTCATGGTACTGGCAAGAGAGAGGAGTCGGTATTAGACTGTGCAGTGCGGGGGTGGGACTGGCACCAACACGAACATGAAACTGCAGGGAAATAGGCACAGGCTGGCGAGAATGGAAACTGAGGCACCGAGTCAGGGAATGAGAAGGCCAAGGTTTCCCAGACAGACAGTGGCAGGGCAGGAATAATGACTGTTCCCTGGACCCTGCTGCCCCTCCTGTATCTCATCCTAGGAGCAAGCCTCTCCCCAAAGCCATTGCAATGTTACTGCAGTGAAAAGAACAGCGCAGCCAGGAGAGAGTGAGCCTTGCCCCAACCTCTGCCAGAGCAGCTACCCTTGGGAGTTGATCTGGGAGTGGAAGGGCCAGTGACTCCCAGTTCTGGGCCTGAGCAGCACTGGGATTAGGGGAACCGGGCAACAGGATCTCGGTACCTGAGGTTGCTCACAGCAATCAGGAAGTTAGCGAGGACGGCGCCGGGTGGAGAGTTATCAGGCAGCTCCTCAATGAACTCCTGTGAGACCCAAAAGAGCATGTGAGATTTGGGCCTCACTGACACTTCCCAGTAAGGAGATTAGACAGTCAGGGTCTCATACAGCCAGCAGGATCCCCCACCTGCCTCCCACTCCTCCGATTCCTTCCCACTAGTGACCAATCTCCAAATTTCTCCCATCTTTTCTCCCCAGTCTTCAGCTCCAGCAATCCCTGCCTTCAGCTGCCCCTCCAGCACCAGCCAACTCGTAACCATTGGCCCACAGAGACCCCCTTCCCTCCCATGTCTCTGTCCTCACTCCAACTGCTGGGCACCTTGTCTCGCTCACCACAATCCTCTCCACCACACCCGCCTTGCAGCAGTGCGGCTCCAGTGTGTCCTGCCCTCTCTGCTGTGCAGCGAGACACGCGGGGTGCATGGTGTGCAGGAACACGAGCTGCTGGACCCATTCTGCACCCACCAGGAGTAGGGTATGCAGAGAGTGTTATATCCTTGGGGGCAGCCGGTTTAGGAAGAAATCACTTGAGGCCAGAGAGCAGACAGCTAACAAAGCTACCATTTATTTACAGACACAGAGCTCAACTGACCAGCTCAAGCTAACTGGGCTATCCCCTAATAATCTAACTCAGTTGCCATAGGAACAAAAACCATGACAACCAAATACACAACAGAGAGAGGTCTGGTTAGCCAGGGACCTCCCTGCCCCATCCACACCAGCTGCAGGGATCAGGCCTGAATGGGGATAGAGGGGATACGCCCATTGTGCAAAACATCCACCACTCCGACACAAGCAGGGTCAGGAACTGGGACAGTGCCTGTGCAGGGAGAAGACCCCGGCTGGTGTGTGACAAACACCCCCACCTCCCAGGTCCCAGATCATGGAGGAGAAAGGTCCCCATTAGGGCTGGTGCATCATCAGGGACAAGACCCTCTGCAGGGAGTCAAGGGGCAGGAAAGGGGCAGGACAATCTCGGTTCCAGCACACTCCCTCCCACTGCTGGCAATTATGACCAGGCCCTCATTGCCACTCCCTCTGCCTTTGAGAGGGAGTGTGCTCTGCTGTAGTGATTGCACCAAGGTATTGGGAGTCAGGACTCCTGGGTTCCATTGCTGGTTTTCCTATTGACCAGTGCGACTTTGGGCAAGTTGCTCCCCCCCTCTAGTGCTCTGTCCCCAGCAGTCAAATGGGGGTTTCATACTTTCCCGCTATTGGAAAGTGCTGGGAGAATCCCCCAGAAAAAGCTGCTCTGACAGCGCTAAGCAGCATCTGACCATGAAAGTGGGAGCGCACTGCCCAGGAGGAGGAGTGTTTGGCTCTGGGGTTTCACTTCAGCCCAGTCTATAGAGAGGGGCCCAGCCATGGAGTTTGGCTCAACAAGACCAAGCCTCCAATTTGTTTAGGGCGTTTTGAATTCCAGTCCTGTGCTCCAAAGTGCTTGGTCATCTGCAAATTTTAGAAGCCCTCTCCACTCCATTTTCCAAATCCTTAATGAAAATATTGAATAGTACCGGACCCCAGACTGATCCCTGATGGACCCACTAGGTACATCCTATCAGTTGGACAGCCAGACATGGAGAAGGACTCTTGGAGTATGAGCTTTCAACCAGCTCTGCACACACATTCTACTAATTGCATCTAGACCACATCTCCCTAGTTTGCTTGTGAGAATGTCCTATGGGACTGTGTCAAAAGCCTTATTAACACCAAGATACATCATATCTACTGTTTACCCACCTCACTAGGCCCGTAACCCTGCCAAAGAAGGAATTAGGATTGGTTTGGAATGATTTCTTCTTGACAAATCCATGCTCACTACTCCTAAGAACCAAATTATTCCATAGGTGCTGACAAATTGATTGTTTAATAATATGTTCCAGTATCTTTCCAGGTATGGAAGGGAGGCTGGTTAGCCTGTAAGTCCCAGGATTCTCTTTGTTCCCCCTTTAAAGATAGGTCCTGTTTTCTTAATGGATGGGAAGATGTTCTTTTTCGGGGATCTCACACGAGAACTAGGGCACGGCATCTGGTTTGTTAAGGCCACAAAAATGGAGGCAGCAACCTCTTCTTTCCTCCTGGCAAAGAACTCCAGGTACCTAAAAGAGTGGGGCTCACATCTCTGAATGGGCTTTAAAAAAGACAATGCTTAAAATTCAGCCACGACCATTTCTGATTTCCCCAGACTAGACGTTTTAGCAAAGTTTAGAATTCCTTGGTGCTCAACACAGTGAAAATCCCCTTTCTCCTTCACAAAGGGCTTTAACACCCCTTATCTCACCCAGGTTCACAATTGCCCAGAGTTTGAGAATTGTCCCTGTTCCCATTGCACAGATGGGGAGCCTGAGAAGGGAAGTGACCTACCCAAGGGCCTACACAGCAAGGAGGTGGCAGAGCCAGAAAGAGAAGCCACCAGTCCTGACTCCTGTTCTAACAGACAGCAAACCCCCCAGAGGCAGGCATAGAGCCCAGGAATCGAGATGGTGAGGAAATTTCATTGAAACTATTTGTGTCAGAAAATCCCACTCAGACTAAACCAGTTTGTTTCTTGAAATCATAAGAAGTGGGATGAAAATTCTTTGCAAAAATATGTTGTTGCAAAACAAAAGCATCTCCTGCTTGTCATGGTGTGTTAAATTGTCTTGTTGCACACAAAGAGGAGACACTTAGATCTCAATAATTAGATAAGATGCTTCAGTCTTAGCTAAGTAGTTGCTGCTCTTAACAGTTGCAAAATAATATAATACAAATAAAATAGACTATTTCAGCTATTCTATTATGTCATAATCTGATCGGAGTAAACATGATAGGACACCTCATCCTATGCACTGCTCCCAGTGACACTCTCCAGTGGATCCTGTGACGAAGTGGGGGGTTTTCTTGGTTTTTCTATGTTTTCCAGTGGGTTGCATGCAGAGGGAGGGGGACTCAGTGTCCCCGGGTGTTACTGGTTTACCGAGGACAGGGGAGAGGGAGTTTGTTGTTACAGAGGACCAGAGAGGGAACTTGGGACCCCGGCCGATGGCCTGGAGGATGGAGACCCCAGCGACTGGTGACCCGGAGACCCAGCTCAGGAGTCACAGCCGGTTCTGGCCAGTGGGAGGACAATGGGCTGCGAAGAGAGGACCCCGGTGACCTGACCAGACCGTTCCAGCCAGAGGGGCCAGAGGAGGGCTGAGAGGAGAGGAGACCCAGGCCTTCCTGTTTACGACCCTGTTTACCTGGAGAGAAGACAATGGAGAGGCGGGGCTTGTGGCTGGGGATATCAGATGCCCAGCTGGGAAGCAGGGGGGCTCTGGGCTGGAGAGGGGGAGCAGGCAGAGCCCTCCAGGATGCAGGGTAACTGGGATGTGCTGTGCTGAGGGAGGCCAGGCTTGAGGCCCTGAGAATTTCCTGTGCTGTGTTCAACTCCCAATAAACCCTCCTGTTTTACGCTGCCTGAGAGTCACTCCGGTCTAGAGAACAGGGTTGCATCAACCCCTTTGGGGGTGAGGAGGCCTGAGGGGACCCATGGCAAGAAACAGGTGTGCTAAGACTCAGAGAGGTGCGGCTCCGGGAGGTGGAGGGGCCTGACCCTGAGAGGGAGCGGACCCCTGAGAAGAGCTGTCTCACGGAAAGGGGCACCCCCTACAGATCGCACGGGGCCACAAGTGGGCACAATCTGTGAGTCCATGACAGATCCCCATCCTTCACCCAGAGAAACAGCAAAATTTGTTGAACATATGACTGGTTATGACTTATTTACTTGGTTTTAAAAGAGAACAACTGGGACCTGAGTCTCCTCCCCGTCAGAAACCCCCTGCTCAGCCAATCAGGATAGAGACCAAGGGGCGGGAGGCTGAGGGTTCTCACCAGAGAGCCCAAAGGATGGCCCAGGTCACCGGTGAGGATCACTGCCCGAGCACTATTTCAGCACCACCTTTTTGGGTGGACCTCCCACAATTGGAGCTGAGGAGCACCTCCTCCACACACACACAACCCTCCTGGTGGTGGGAGGGGAACAGGTGAAAGGACAAAAGAAGCAAGAGATGAAGAGAAAGGAGGGAGGGAGAGATGGAGGAAAAGATGAAACAAAAAGGACAAACCCTAATGTCCCCAGTGATTCTAAGGGACAAAATCCCAGGTGGGGAATACAATTCTGCCTCCTTAAGCTCATGTTTTCCATGCCTAGAATTCAACTTTCACCAGATGGATCAGACTGAACAGGTTTCAAACCTTGAGGAGGCTCTTACCTTCTAAACAGGGATGTCTGTTTTCTAGTAAAATCACTAAAAGGAAAGGAGAAAGCTCGAAAAAGGTTCCTTCTGGCGCTCATGTCTGTGAACCCAAATACTCTCTCAGTCCCCAAAGAGAGACTTCGAGACAGAGACTTGCTGAAGCAAAGCCACAAGGGTCTCTAACATTTCCCTGTCCTGTCTGGCTGAGGTCAGCATCTCTCTGTGAGGTCACCACCTCCCCACCCTCTTTGACCAATATGCCAAGGTCCTGAAAAAGGCCTTTGTGATGTCACTGCCACACCCCTCCCTTGCTGTGCTAATGTCCTGCCCCTGGCCAGGCACTTTGGAGGTTTGAGCTACTCCCTGTGGATCACCCCACTCAGGGAGCATTCGTTCTAGGAAGTAAGCTAGCTAGATAGTAAAACATCAGACACTGCTCCCAATGCTACACTCAGTTTTTCAGAAATGAGTAGACTTCATGGCCAGAAGAGACTGTTAGAGCATCTAATCTGATCCCCTGCATATCAAAGGCCTCGTGCATGACACAATAGCTACTTTTGGGGCAAACACATTCCAGAAAGGCATCTAGTCGTCATTAAATTACATCAAGCTATTCCGCTGGGTAGGAAAGATAGAAAATGTGGCAAAAGACCACCTTGGCTTAAACACGAGATCTTGCATGATCTAAAAAATAAAAAGGAGTCATATAAAAAATGTAAACTAGGACAGATTACAAAGGATGAATACAGGCAAACACAGGAATGCAGGGGCAAGATTAGAAGTCAAAGGTATGTTCCTGTGGTGAATCATCCTCGCTGTTGAATATCTGTGCCTTATTTGTAATATGAATTTGTCTCTTTTCACCTTCCAGCCATTGAGTCTTGTTATGCCTTTCTCTGCTAGATTACAGAGCTCTTTAATACCCAATATTTTCTCTCCATTAAGGCACTTCAACACTTCAATGAAATCACCTTTCCATCTTCTTTTGATAAGCTAAACAGGTTGAGCTCTTTCAAGAGCTCACTAGAAGACAGCTTTCTCCAGCCCTCAGAACATTTGGTGGCTCGTTGCTGTCCCAGCATCTTTTTCAAAGGAGGACACCAACACTGGAGGCAGTATTCCAATAGCAGTCTCATTGCTGCTAAGGTCACCTCCCTCTCCTACTCACAGCTCTGCCCATACATCGCAGAATGGCTTTAGCCCCGTTCACCACGCTGGGAGCTCATGTTGAGTGGCTTCTCCACTATGGCCCCTAAATCCTTTTTCAGAGTCACTGCTTTCCTGGATACACTTCCCCATTCTGGAGATGTGGCCGGCGTGCCTTGTTGCTACGTGTAAGCGGGGGAATGGTCCTGCTATTGTGGGGAACTTTCCTGGCTTCTGCACTACCCCAGTGAAGTGCGCTAGCAAAAGGATCTGAGTCCTCGCTCCCACTTCCTTTACCCAGAGGCCTCCCTGCCCTTGAGGACTCCCCTTCCACTCTCCTGTCTGGCAAAGTCCTCATAACCCCAACAAGGCTGGGCCCAGGATTCCTGGCGGGCTCAACTCCCAACCCTGCTGTGGTCACCCAGAACAGGGGTTAGGGTGTCCCCACTCCGGGGTACTCTCTTTGCACTGCGCACCTCCCTGACCCACTGATCACATCATACAATTTAAAGCAAATACAAGTTATTTAATTAACAATTAATTTTAAAAAGGAATAAGGAAAAATGGGACAGGTTAAAGGAAAACACATCGCTCTGCTCCGTGACAGGGAACATCACAAACAGTGTCTCTGGAATGTCAGGGCAGTTCAGTCTTTTCCTTGTAGGTCCCAGGTCGCCTTCTCTGGCCCTGGCTGTGCTGTAGGGACGCTGCGGGTTGGACACTTGCTCTGGCGGTGGCCACACACTCTCAGGCTCTGGGTGGCAGGACCCTTCTCCCCAGCATCACCCCCATCCTGTCAGGGTTATGATCCCCCTCCAAGTCTGGCCTGCAGGGCCTCTTGGCT
Organism: Gopherus flavomarginatus; assembly: GCF_025201925.1. NCBI lineage: Eukaryota > Metazoa > Chordata > Testudines > Testudinidae > Gopherus > Gopherus flavomarginatus. Next base: position 20,103,901 of record NC_066633.1, on the reverse strand, counting down.
GGGGGAATCTCCCTACCCTGGGCCCACTGCCCAGGGTCCCCCTCGCTCTCCCCAGCAGCTCACCATACCCGGCTCCGGACTGCTCCAACTCCAGCTCCACACTGCCTCAGCACGGCTGCTGCTGCTGCTCTGCCTTCAGCTCCCTGGGCTGCTTGCCTGGCCTCTCTGGCTCCAATTGCTACAGCTCTGCTCCCAGGGCTGGTCCGCTCTGCAGGCTGCTTCTGTAACTCTGCTCCCAGCTCTCTCCTGCTCCCTGGGCTGCTTGTCTGGCCCCTCTGGCTCTGGTTGCTGCAGCTCCCCTCCCAGGGCAGCTCTACTCTGCAGGCTGCTTCTGTGACTCTGGCTCTGGTTGCTGCAGCTTCGCACTCTGGGCAGGTCTGCTTTCTCTGGGCTGTGCTCTGGCTTTTTGGGCTGCAGCTCTGCTCCCAGCAGCTTCGCCTGGGCCCCTGCTCTCTCCTTAGCTCGGCCCCACTCCATCTGACTGAGACAATTCCAGCTCACATAGAGGACGGGAACCTCCAGCCTCCTGACTCCTTGATTAGCCTGCCCCCTGTGTCAATCAGGCTGACTTCCACCATTGGCTCCTGGGAACTGTCAGTCTCAGGCTCCTGATTTCCCATCGACCCCTCCCTTTTTAGTGCTGGGAGCTAGCAACCAAACACCCCACTGAATGTTAGTAAGGGAGCAACAGTCCCCTTACACGTCACTGCAGAAGATAGATTTTCTGGTAGTCAGCTGGCTCTAATGCACGTGGATGTCGTTCCAAAAGACATGCTCTGGCTCAGTCACATGTTATGGTTGTCTGAAGGAACCACTTGGTGACATTCTAGGGCCTGAGTTATACAGGAGGTGTGGCTATATGCACATAATGGTCCTTTCTGCAGTCCCAGTTTGTTGAGATCCGTTTGTCACACTTTGCAGTCAAATCAAGTCTCTGGAGTACATCCACCGCTTTGCTCACTGCTTCAGTTTGTTGAAAGGTTCCTCCAGAGGCAAGAAGCAGGACTGAAGTCAAAATGGAGGAGTTTTCAGGGCCTTTTATACTCTCTGCCCTGTGGAAGGACACTTCTTTGTTCTTACTGTGGAAAATCACAGCAGCAAGATGGAGTCTACAGTCACATGGGCAAGACACATGTCCATGCATGACTCAGTTTGCCTTTTACATGTTAGTCTGAACATTCTCAGGAAAGCTTAGATGTGGATTGGCGTCTCCCAAAGTTCATTGTCAGTTAACAGAGTAGCAGCCGTGTTAGTCTGTATCCGCAAAAAGAACAGGAGTTCTTGTGGCACCTTAGAGACTAACAAATTTATTTGTTCCATTCTATGCATCCAAAGAAGTGAGCTGTAGCTCACGAAAGCTCATGCTGATATAAATTTGTTAGTCTCTAAGGTGCCACAAGTACTCCTGTTCTTATTGTCAGTTAAGTGTTTCTTGATTGGGCATTTACTGAGAACAGTCCTTTCTCAAGAAGCCGATCAAATGCTTCATTGAGGCTACTTAGAATCAAAACACTTTGAGATACAAGTACAGAGCCAATATTCATAACGTCAACTACAAAAATGACATACAGACAGCATAATCATAACCAGCAAATCCTAACCCTTTTTATAGACATCTCACACAACAACCTTTGTACAATATTTGCTGCAAATATATAACAAATATATAACAGTGGTTGCAACAATAATCTATATGGTCACAGTTTATGTCAATAAAATCACAAGAGCCCACATTTTAAAAAGGATGTGGAAAACTTAGAGGGTGCAGTGGAGAGCCACAAAAATGATCCAAGAGCTAAAGAAAATGCTTTACGGTGAGAGACTTAAACAGCTCAATCTGTTTATCCTATCGAGAGGATGTTTCAGAGGTAACGTGATTATGGTGCCTAAGCACCATCCCAGGGAGAAACGACTGAGTACTAAGGGGTTCTTTGACCAAGTGGAGAATGGCAGAGCAAGAAATGGCTAGAAGCGGAAGCGAGACCAGTCCAAAGGAGAAATAAGGCACAGATGTTTAGGAGTGAGGGTGATTAGCCATCGAACAAATTCCCAAGGGAAATGGTGAATTCTGCAACCCTTGATATCTTCAGTTCCAGCCTGGATGCCATTCGAGAAAACATGCTTTAGCCAGCGCAAGCAACTGAGCCCAAGACAGGGTAACTGCATGATATGTAAGGGCCTGTGCTGCACAGGAGGTCAGAGTAGATGATGTAATGCTTTCTTTCGGCTTTAAACTCTGTGACTCTCTGCACTGGAGCTGCTGGCTGCACTGCCTACAACCTACAGCTGAGGATGTTGCTAGGGGCCTTGGGGGAACTGTTATGTTTCTAGCTCTCATGGTTGGGAAGAAAAGCTTGAAAATGTGACATGAGTGCAACTGGTTCAGCAACCTCTGCCTGAGTCTGCAAGGAGCCTGAAACAATAGCTCAGAGGGGGAACTGCCCCACACGTTTCAAGGGCCTGTCGGTTTTGAAACCTGCTGCCCTAAGGGTCCTGCCCTCACTGCCCCAGCAGGGGATTCTGTGTTGGGGGGGGGACTTTTTGCTGCTTCCACCCCATCATGGCAGTGCTGGGCCCTCGCACCCAGGCTACAGCTGCACTCAGAGCTAGGGGTGTGATCTCCCTGCTCACACACATACGCTCACACTAGTCTCACCAAGCTAGCATGCGTGTAAGTAGTAGTGGAGCCATGGTAGCACAGGTAGCAGCAGAGGAGGCAAGAACAAACCAGCCTGAGAGCAGTAGGTGCATACTTGGCCTAGCTAAGCCACGCTGCCCCTGCTATCATGGCTACACTGCTCTCTATATTTGCACTCGGTGAGCTCGAGCAAGCAGCTGTGTGCGAGCAGGGCAATCACACCCTCGCTCATACTGGAGACGTAGCCACAGGGACCCCAACTTAGGTGGGTGGAGGCTGAATCTCCTCTGGGATGGACCCCAGCCTGCATGAAGGCAGGGCACAGCAGTGAGAAGAGGCCTAGAAGATGGCTCATGTGAATGACCCCTGTGACCTTTGGGGGGGCACAGTTGGCGGGGGGGCCCTAGCCCTAGGGCCCCTTTAATCCAGCCCTGCTGGCACACATGGGCAGGGTGTGTTTGTTTCATATGCACATAAGCCCCCAAAGGCCTGAGCCAATTCTACTCTAAGGGGCTGTCAGAGCTAACTCAGGCTCTTACCGGGTGTTCCCCTACCCCACTCCCATCCACACACAAAACCCTCACACCTGAGAGAGGTGGTGCCTTCAACACTAGCTGGTCTGGGGGTTAGAGCCCGGGTTCAGCTTTCACTCGGGCTGGTGACCCACCACTATGCAGTGAGGACACTGGCTAAACCCCTGCAGTGTTGACGGTCCTCCAGTGCCTTCCCACAAGTCCCCCATGGGCCCAGGGGGAGATCATTTCTCCCACAATCCACTGGGGAAGAATGTCGGAATGGCTCAGCTCAGTGGAGCATAAAACCTGTGAGCCGTACCCCCAAGCAGCAGCCCCACCCCTGGGAGGGAAGCACCAGGAACTCGGGCAGAGCTCTGCGCTCTGGCTGCTCTCAGCTGCCCCAGCTCCAGCCAGGCTGGGTGCTCCGACCCTGCTGCCACTTACTGGAGTTAACACGGCAGTGAAATGTACTGTGACTGTAACACAATCAGGCTTGGGCTTGCCACCAAACCAGGCCACTGTGCTCCCTAAAGGGCCGAGGGCGAGGCAGGGGAGCCGCCTCTCCTCCAGCAGTCGGGGGAGGGATTTACTGCAAACTTAGCCACACCCATTTTGAAAGTACCCAGGGCTGTATAAAGCTTGTGAGGCAAACCTGAGGGGAGCCAGGAAAAGCAATAACATATAGGAAATAGAGTCAGCACAGGAGTGCTGGGGAGGACGGAGAGAAAGAACAAATAGATCAGGAGCCGTGTCTGTCCTCCCAGCAGCCCTTCTAGTTCAGCACCTTAGATACAGCACGGCATGCACAGCAAGGACAGAGGTCACGTGAACATCTGTGGAGCAGCTTTGAGGGGCCAGATGTGATGTCCCTTCCCATCGGATGTAGGAGAGGCAGGGGCAGGTTGAAGCCAGCTACCGTGGTGCTGCAGAGTTCTCCCTTTTTTAACACTATCCTGGGTTCTTTAAGCTCATGCAAGCTCATGACCGCTCTGGGTGGCCCAGCTCTGTGGGCAGGCGGTGCTGTGTGGCTCAGATCACTAGGGGACTATGACAAATACACCAATACTCGGCATTAACCCTTCCTGCCACCTTGATTTAATGCATCCAGCTTTGCTGGAGGCCTGTGTAGGTCCAACAAACTCCCACAGGTCTGTCCAAGCAGGTGTTAGGTTTCTTCTAAAACCAGGGATGGATTCTTGGGAGCCACCTCCTCTTCACTGGCTCCAAAGCCCTGGGCAGGACATTGCAAACATCTCCGTTACGGCGCTGAAAGGCAAAGGGCTGAGCAGGACAGCCAGCTGCTCACTTCAACGACCATGGAGCTGCCATCCTGGTCAGGGGCATCCAAATTGCACCATTCTTACTGTGAATTCCTTCTTGGAGGTCTAGCAGCACTGAGACCAGGGACCCATTGTGCTAGGTCTGCACAAACACAGAGTGAGAGAGTGTCCCTCAGGCTAGACAGAAGGGAAGTGACTTGCCCAAGGTCGCACAACAAATCAGTGGCAGAGCTAGGAATTGAGTCCAGGTCTGTCCTGAGTCCTTGCCCAGTGGTTCAGGGGGTAAGCCACACTGTCTCCTAGAATGCAATGAGCACAACTAAAGCTATTGCTCAGGACATGGCCCCAGGGTTTAGCAGCAACCCAAAGCAAGGATGCAGGTAAAGACTAAAGGTCGGTCTACACTGGGAACTTACACTGGCGATTTACACCCGAGAGATGTTGCAATGCCAACCACAGTACAGACAGTGCTCCATCAAAGGATGAATTCCTCCATTGACCTAGCTACTGCCTCTCAGGGAGGTGGATTCACTACAGCAATGGGAGACCAACTCCCAGCGACACAGGTTGTGTCTACACGGATGCACTACAGTGGCACAGCAGCCTTGCTGTAGCGATTTAAGTGTAGACATACCCTATGGTTCATTGGTGAAGCTGGGCAGGGCCTCAGGAATGGAACTCAGCTGCAGGCCAGGAATGAGGCGCACTGGTAGAACTGAGTGAGAGACCTTCGCACAACCGCTGCGTCAGTCTGTAGCAGCCTCCCCCCTTGAGAGCGTTACGATTTGCCAGCTTTGCACTCAAGACATCTAGGCAGCAGCGGGACAGTGGTGCAGTGTGGGCCCAACCCCTTGCTCTCTGGCATGCAGGGCTGTCCCGGCCGCAAGGAGCAGCCCCATAGAACCAGGGTAGTGGCTGAGGTGCCTGTGGCTCTTAGCACAGAGGTATTGATGGGGGACAATGATTGTGTCTTTTGCTTAGGAGACCTCAGAGATGTCCCATCTGAGGACAGGCACCGACCAGCTGGGAACTGAGAGCAATTACTACCCACTTAGCACGGTCAGGGCTTTTGATGCTGCTGTTGATGCCATCACACTTCAATTTCCAGGCTATCTAGGGGCTATGAGCCCAGACGCACAGGCCTCTGTTCAGATGGAGGATGCAGCTCCAAGGGCTTCAATGGAGTGCCAGTGTTATTCCTTTGTCTGTAGAACCCAGACAACAAAGGCAAACCTACTGGGGCATACTGGGGCAAGTTTTCTGTGTCAAATAATTGATGACACTTACCTGGCCCTGGATTTGTATTATCTCCAGTCATGCACCTGGATCCCATTGTGCTAGGTGCTGTACAGACAGAGCTGGGCCCTTCACCATCGTTACTGTATTTATCCTCACAACATAACTGTGACGTGTCCCTTTTCCAGATGGGAAACAGGGTGACTTGCCCAACATCACGCAGAAAGTCTGTAGCACAGCAGAGAAGGGAATCCTGGTCTCTTCAGCTCCAAGCAAGTCCCGGGGCCAGCCTTGCTCTCTAGTTCTCTGCCAGGATACATGGCCAACCCCTCAACCTTCGTGGCTGGTTGCAGATTTGTTGTGTGAGGTAAGAGCCTTTTTATTTCTAGGCCACCTGTCCATGCTCAGAGCACTTTCATAGCAGTGATCAAACTGGTCTCCCGTTGGCTCTGCACTGACCTGGCTGAAGGGACTGTATCTCCAGCTCTTCCTCATGGACCCCATCACCAAAGGCACCAACTGTGAGTCCAGCAGAGGCCAAGGACTGCAGGAGTCCCAGTTCCCAGAGGGGTTTTTCCTCCTCTCTGCAGCCGATCTCGGAGCAAGTGTCAGTGCATGAGAAGTGCACTGAGAGTAGCTGGTGCATTCCTGCCTTTGCCGCTGTTGGGGCCAAAGGAAGAAAATTCTCAGGAGCAGGTGGTGGAGTCTGAGTCCACTGCTGAGCCCAATGCACTGCAAGGTGCATCACTGTACTGCAGCTGTGGTTGGACATAGGGCTGAGCATGGGGCAGCTGCAGCGAGCGTATGGGGCACCGGAGATCCTCATTAACAGCCTGAGCCAAGTGGGGAGTTGTCTGAGGTGCTGGTGTAAATGACACTTCAGTTAAGGGGAACACGTTGCACGCCAAGCGGGTGGGTGTGAGGACAAGCACTTAACAGGAGGGGGGATCACCTCCATGCCTGCTCTTTGCTATTCCTGCTTCCCTTCCCCTCCCTCGCCGTGCCCAGAAATTCCAGCCAGACCAGAGCCCAGCCACTGGGCTGAAGGTTCCCCTTCACCCTCTGCTGCAGTCAGACCCTGAGCCCCAACTGTGGTCTCTGAACAAGACCAAGGCCTTGTCTACACTTGAAATGCGAGAGCAGCACAGCTGTAGCCACTACCTATGGGGACCAGACGGGTTCTCCCATTGGCACGGGTAATGCACCTCCCCGAGAGGCAGGAGTTAGGTCAGTGGAAGAATTCTTACACTGACCTAGCACTGTCTACCCAGGCAAGGGGGCCAGAGCCTTCCCAAAAGTGTGTGGAAAGGGGGGATGCATCCAAACTCCCTCCCAGACCCTGCCCCCCCTCCATTTATTAGTAGAAATGTGCAGCCCGTGATGACTTACCAAAATTCATCGAGTGGCTCCCCCTGCAAAAATCATCACCCACCTCTGGTGTAACCAGTGTCACCCCATCAGCCAGGATCCCCGCAGGCTGGCACAAGCAATGCAACCCCTGCCCCCATGCTTCCACCCCAGCAGTCCCAGGCCAGCCCATACAGCCCTTAGTTCCTGCAGCACTAGAGGCAACAAAGCCTATTACCAGTTCTAGTTCCACTTCCTGCCCTCCACTCCCCCCACAGTGACCGAGGCCCCGATTCCAACCTCAGCCTGGGTCAGGTAGCTTTGAACTCAGCCAAAAGCCCACCCTGCCCAGCATTCAGCATTAGCTGCCTGGTGCCGGGCTCCCTCAGCTGGCAGCAGCTGGAGGCGGTTGTGGGAAGGTTGCTGTCACTGAAAGCAGTAGCTGCACCTGCTAGATGGGGTGAGCTCACCAAGGCGCCTGCAGCCACCGCTATCACCGCGCTTCCAGTACAGAGAACACAGGCCCTGACGTTATTTTTGGTTTTTATTTGAAAAAAGCCTGTGGACTATCACAGTATCGTTAGGCAATATAAAACCTCAGCAAGGAGCTCAGCTACTGCTCCAGACGTGGCTGGCAGCTGCCTCAAGGCCAAGCTGTAAACATTCACAAGGGGATTCATAATGCCCGTAGCAGCAGGGGGAGGTAGGGCAGCCCTCTAACCCCCACCTAGAAACAGAAACAAGCGCCTGCAGGCAGCAGGGCCAGGCGCACAGATCTCATGGGAGGGGCTGGAAGGAAACAGCCCCAGGGCAAAGGTCCAAGGTAACCTAGTACAGAATGGGAAGGTGAGCTCAGCCTGAAACCCCAGGCTTTGTTAAGTTCCTCCTGTGACAGCTCCAGGAACAGCACGTTCAGCTCAGCTCCCCGGGGCAAAGGGTGCAAAGCCTAGCGAAAGGGCAGGAAAGCAAACTCAGGCTAGAGCAACAGACCTGACTCTCTGCAACTGTTCCTCCTGCCAGCGCAGCTCTTCCCAGGAACCTGGTGGGGACTGGCCTTAGAGGGGGCAGAGCAATTTCCTTGGTGCCTGGCCAGAGCACCCCCGGTCCGATAGCTGCAGGGCAGGCGATACCATTACAGCAACTGTCTGCTAGCCACTCAGCACTGGGACCCCACTGCACTGATGGTCATCTCCTTTCCCAGCATTGTTCAGTCTATGTGGGAGTTGGGTTTAGAGCCTGTGGGCAGCTAGGCAGATCAGAGGCAGGTTTGTCAAACTGCTGTCTCAGTGCAGTGCTTTGGGGGAATTAAAGGTCCATTCCACTTCGTACAGTCACCTAGGCAGAGACTTAGGGTGGGTGGAGGGAGCAGGCAGCTCCGTTAATGTCTGAGCCTGAGAGAACTATGTTCTGGCACCACTCTGTGGCTGCTGGGGAGTCAAGGGAAACAAAGGGAGCAGCTACAAGAGGCTTTTCTGGCCGTCACTTTTCTGCCCAGTTTGAAGGTGGTGGGGTGGATGAATGATGGGTGAGGAATGAAGCCCCCTTCCCTGCTTAGCTTGGAGACTGGACACAGTCCACACTGACAGCCCCGGCCAAATACAGCAGCATGGAACTGTGTTTGTCTTCCCTGTCTCCTTGCCATTGAAGCTATAAAGAGTCAGGCAGGCTGGGGCAGGAAGCCAGGCTGCTGGGCCCAGGCTAGGCCGGAGATGTCATATGACGCAAATGGGCCAAGGCTGAAGGTCGGTACTTGGATGGAGGCTGGGCTCTGGAAAGGGGGCAGCTGGGAACAGGAAAGCGCATTAAAGGGAGAGGGAAACAGCAGCTAAACTACATTGGTGTCAGCGATGCCCTTCAGTGTCACAATATGATCCCAGGGCCCTGCCTGGTCAAAGCACCATGCTGGACAGTTCTGTGCTGATGAGTGTGAAGAGAAACATGGGGGGGTGGAGACAGGTGCTGCTCAGCGTGTCTCATGCTTCCAGAAAACCCATCCACCTCTGTAAACAGGTCATGCCCTGGGAAGTGACTACAGCATTCAGCCCAGCAAGGCTGCAATTGCTTCACTGCTCAGAAGACAGGCCGAAGTGGGGAGGGAAGGAAACAGTCCATCTACATCCTGCCCTCCAGCTGAGGTTTTTCAGTAGGGATTCTTAGTCCTGCGTTCATGGGGAAGGAGTGGGCTGGCTCCAGGAGCCTGCTAGCTGCTCCCTTGTGCATTTCAAGTAAACAAACCAACCAACCAAAACTTGTTACCCCTGGTGGGGTCACAAGGAAAATCTTTTCTATATTAACTGAGTGTAACTGATGCAGGGATGTGTGCCTGAGTCTGCAGGCAGCCTAGAACAGTGCCTCAGAGCCGGGAACTGTCCCACACAGCTGACTGGGGTGTTAACCCCAAAACTTAATTATGTCAGTTAACTGTAAACATTGACTATTTCATCGCTACTTCGAACGCGAGAGAGGGGGGCTATCGTGCTAGGAGGATCTGTACAGCTCCTGTAAATAGGGTCTTGGTGTCATGAGTGGTTGAAGCTTGGGACAGTACCATCACGGACATTGACGCTAGCCCAGTGCTGGAGTGAGGGGTTAGGCATATGAGGGACTAGCCTCTGAGTGGGCCCTGTGCCCCTTAGATACCAACAGGAGTGTTAAACAGCAATACACAGTCCTCTTCAGAAAGCAGCCCGCATTCAGCCGTGTCACGCAATGGGCTGAATACTGTACAGCTGCAGCGACAGCACTTGGAGGGAGGAGAAAACCTTGGAGTACGGTGCTCCCCCAGCCACGAGCGAAATGAATCGGGAAGACTTGCACGGTGCCCCACTCGGTTTCCAAGGCAGAAGGGCAGCAGCATATCCAAGACAGAGATGCTGTCCAGTCACAACACAGTGCACAGATGTGGGGAGATGCTAGAGCTCTGCAAGTGAGGCCTGGGACAGGCTCTGGTATCAGACAGGGATCAGTTCAGGTGCTTTACTAGCACCTCTGGACCTATCGCAAATGAGGGGCAGCATCTCCAAGGAGCAAGGGACCCAATGAGACCTAGGCAGAAGTCACAGCCCCATAGAAACCCACAATAAGCCTAGGCCCCATGGAGGCTCAGACCTGGTGTCTGAACTAGGCTGGCTGGGGCTGTTTTTGCAGTGGTGTCCCTGCCCAGTCCCTCCCCAGAGCCCTGGCCTGGGGTGTGGGAGGTCAGCTGGGGGGCTAGATGAAGGTGGAGTCCATCTGGCTTGTCTCATGGTTATTTCGGGCCCGTGCCTCAAACAGCTGCTTGATCAGGGCAGATTTCTCCTGCTCCAGCTGGGTGATCCGCTCGCTCTTCTCAGTCACTTCCTGCATAGGACGAAGGCAGAGCCCTGGTGAGTGGGGAACATTCCCTGTGGGCAGCAAGCCCTTCCCAGGGTCCTGCCCCTCCCCAGACACCCCAGACGACCGGCTGGATCTCCTCAACTCCAGGTAGTTTCATTTGGCCAGAGCAAACTCCAAAGCTCTGACTGCAGCCCCCCGTCATCAGTCTCCACTTAGCCTGTCTACAAGGCAGATCACATGATGGGTACACCTGCCCCCTCCCTCCCGCCCCATTTCACAGAGGCCAGAGCTGTCAGCTGGCACCCGGCGTTCCCCCTCCACTGTCCTCAGTGAGACGGATTCCAGTGGCTTCCAGCTGAAGTGCTCAATTCCCTGAGCGGTCCAGGCCCCTTGTGCCTTGTGGTGAGATGGCAGAACCAGAAGAGGACGCCCCTCAGCAGCCTCATTTAATTGGGGGGCTCTGAGTATGTTTGCTGTGCAAGGTTCCCCTCTCATCTCTGCACTTCTGTTAGGCCTGCGTCCCACTCCCACAGCCATCCCCTCTCCCCCCCGCTAACCTCCTCCCCCAAGATCCCATCCCTCTGGCTCCACCTGCCACAGGGGCTGGCTCCCGGCTCCCCTGCCCTTCCTTTGCCCCAGTTCCAAGCTCCTGACCCTCTCCCGGTAGGGGGGGCTCCCCCACCCGCTCACCTTGGTGAGAAGCCGGTTTTGCTCCTTCAGCATACTGATGGCTTGCTGGGGCCCTGCCAGGGCAGGAGGTGGCGAGGGGGCAGCAGGGACCTGTCTGGTCAGCGCCGACGAGGAGGAGTTCAGAGGCTGGGAAGAAGAGGGAGTTAATCTTTCTGCAGCCTGTCCCCACTAGCTTTCTGCTTCCCCAGCCTCAGGCCAGCGCTGGGCTCTCCATGTAGATCACCCATCACAGCCCTCCTCACACCTGCCTCCTGGCGGCTGATGCCTCCCTGACCTGTCTCCACTAGGTGCATGTCGGCCTGGCGTGTCAATACACACGCTCAGCCTGCAGAGGGCACTGCGAGCTCACTGCTTAACCCACGGCGAGTTGGGGGAAGCAAGTGCCAATGGACTCAGTTCACCAGCAGAGGCAGCCAGGGAGCTCATCCTCCAGCACCAATCCTCTGCACCAGGGTTTCGTCAAGCTGTGCAGCCTTCCCCCTCCTCGCCCCCACCCAAAACCAGGGGGCTACTCGCCTGAGAGCAGCGGAGTCACGTTTGGCAGCAAAGAGGGAGGAGAGGAAAAGAAACTGGCCATGACGTGACAGGTGCAGCGGCTGGGTTACATCCTCACCCTTTCTCCCAGGGGCACAGGGCTTCCCATTCCTAAGGCGTCTACAGCCCCCTGCCCCCCACAGCACTGATCTCACTGGGTCCCTTTGCAACCTGGGTCTGTCCTTTCCCAGCATGGAGACTGTTTTAAAGTCTCTAGAGCCCTGCCACGGGCTAGAACATGCCGGAGAGTCACTGTTCATTCCCTGGGACCACTGGAATTACCCGACTGTATCAGGCCAGGGGTCCATCTAGCCTAGTGGCCTTTCTCCAACAGGAGCCAGACCCAGCAGAAGGGGCTGGAGGTCTGAAGGAGGCAGGGTTATAGTTCTGCAGGATTCAGAAAGGGGTTAGCTGGTACATAGATAATTAGAATATGCAGAAGTGCTTCACCCCGTGACCACCTACAAGCGTCCCGTGACCAGGTGGGCTCTAAACCCTTGTTAGGTTAGAGCCAAGAGTCTCCAGGCACCTGCCTCCTGTCTCTCAGCTGAGGGACCAGGCATTCCTACGGGGCCATAATAATTCTGTTTCTGGTCTGGTGTCTCTCTTTATACACTGCTCCCATTGACCTAATGGAGAGCAATACAAACAGCCAGCCCCAGAAGCAGGGGCACTGGTGCTACCAGGACAGTGCTCTCACCTTCCCCGAGGTGGACAGAAGCTCTCCGAGGCAGCGGTTCACTTCCTGCAACTTGGGTAGAAGGTGACCCAGGTGGCTTTGGTTCCCCTCCAGGAAGAAGTCCTGGAAGAAGCAAGGGTGGGAAGGTGGAATGAGGAGCCAGTTCTACAGTACTTCATGCTGCTGTGATGTACAAGCAGAGACAACCCAAGAGCTTGCTGGCCTTCATCGTAACTCCACGGGACTTCTCTTTCAGGACCCAGCCTGGCTGGCAGACTGGGCGGGTGGAAGGGAATATTCCAGCCAATGCAGACTTTAGACTAGGGGGGGGACGTGCATTTCTCCAGAGAGCCCAGGAGGGTGCATGCCAAAGAGGCTGCTGGGGCTCTCATCTTCATTTACAAAACCATCCTGGCCCAGCCTCATCTCTCTCCTGCTCTGAAACGTTGGACCAATTCCGCATGCGTCAGAGGAGGGTGACAGGATAAGCACATGACCTAGCCAGCTGGGCAAGGAGGCATAGGTATGTGTACGCACAGGGGAGTGAGGAATCCTTCCTGGAAGCCACAGAGTTGATCCCCTTCATTATCTCCCATCTGCAGAGCTACTGGGATGATTAACCATCATTAAGGCCCAGATCCTCAGAGGTATTTAGGCTCCTAACTCCCACTGAAATGAATGAAGTTACAGGCCAAACTCCCTTTGCAGATCTGGGCCTAAGAGCTTCGGAACCTTCTCCAAAAAGAAAACAATCCACTGAGCATCTCACTGCCTATTTGGGTACTGTTTTGCCAGGGTGGAAGCAGGAGTGATGCCACTGAGGCCAGAAGAGTGACTCCTGCTGGCACAAGGGGTGAGTTGAGCCTGCGATTAAGTCCCACAGGGTAGCTCCACGCTGGACAAAGCAGGGTTCTCTAGAACAGGCCAGGCAGCTTCTCGGCTCATTTGTGGGACAAGAGGGGGAAGAGAGGTGACCTGTCATATGTCTCTTCCCCTTCACAGGTTAAGTGATCCCAGCTGCCCTGACCCCTCCACACATGTAAGTTCCACATGTACCCACTCCCCCCATCCCCTTCACAGCTCACCTCCGCTGACTGCAGTGGGAGCAGAGTGACAGTGCTGAGTGCCTCTGCACATCTCACCCCGTGTCTCCATTAGATCGTTAAGGGGAACTGATATTAGAACTTGAGGTCTTTCCCGTCTCTGGTTTTAACCAGTCCTTTATCCAGTCCCCCTAGGCAGGGCACTCAAAAGGTGAGATGGTCCCTGGAGAGCCCCACACTTACGTTTGTGGTTTTGTTTTTCCCAAGGTGTTTCTGGCGCTCCTGCACTGTCTGGATCTGCTGGTGGTACCATTCCCGGGCGTGCTCCACCATTTCCAGCCCCTGGAGCAGGAAGTCCTTCTCCTGCTCCAGCTCCTTCATTTGCTTCAGCTGCAAGACAAAACCCAGGAACTTTAATACCTCCTCCATCCAAACCTATGGGACATCAATCACAACTCCTGCCCTCCTGAGAACGGGTCCTGAATCCAGGGCTGGGAGTCCCCAGAAAGCTGCCGCATCCTGGCCTCTACCCAATGGCTAATGAAACCCCCTGGACTGAGAAGCTGCTAGGGCGATAGCCCCAGCCAGGTCACCACCCACAGGAGCTCTGATTGGAGGATCACCTGGCTCCACTAATTGGTCCAACTACACTATTTAAGCCAAGAGGAGGAACAGGAAATTTGTCTAAGCAACAAGGTGGATTCCTGTTGTGGTTGCATTGGACCCTGCTTGTGCATGACTGCTGCACTCACCCCTGTTCCTGCCTTTCTGCTGTCTTCACTCCTGTTCCCACCGTGCTTGTGCCTTGCCTCTCCTCCTGCCTTATACCTCACCTCCAGGCCTGGCTCTGACCCTGGCCTCTGCCTTTCAACTTTGACTCCTGCATCTGACCTCAGCTTCGATTCTTGGTTCGGACTCTGGCATGGCCCCTGAGCCTTGGCTTCATTCCCCAACCTGTTCGCCTGCTCTGCCTTTAGACCTGACCACCTACATCCTGGTCCATAACACCACCATCCATCCCTGGAGCGAACCGAGGCCACGTGTTCAGAGAAACAGTCCTGCCAGTCTCGGTTCTGGAGCCAGTCAAGAGTGACCTAATCCAAAGCCCAAGTCACTTTGCTTTGGGACCAGTTCACGACCACATCAAGCGCAGAGGAGATGCTCAACCTCTAACCATGGCACATGCAGGAATTCATTTACCCGCTGCAGACCCCGGCAAGGATGAGACAGGTGAAATGTGGCTCATCCCCTTGTGGGAGCTTTAGAGAAGCAGGAGCAGAGAGTTTGGTTTCCTTTAGGGAGAGAGCTGCCAGATTTGGGCATCCTGACATCAGCTGATGAGCGAAGGGATGGAAAGCTTTTCTCTGTCCCCTCCCCCTGCTCATGGACCCTGGCATCTCATCAACCTGCACATTCAGCTATAACCAGCCTTCAAGAGGATGTGGAACTAGAACAGGCATGGAGACCCGTAGCCTAACTAGAGCATGGGGCTTTTTTACAATGGAATATGAAGCTTGGCTCCAATCAGATGCTCTGGGGTGGGGATCACTCATGGGAGCCTCCTTTCTCAGCAAGTCTAGGTGTCTCTTTACCGCTGCACCATACTGGTATCCAAGAGACTAGCTAGATCAGAATTGCATGGACATGTTTGTCTGGTCAGACACACAAAACGCCCCTTTACCCAGCTTATAGAATTGTAGGACGGGAAGGGATCTCGAGAGGTCACCTAGTCCAGTCCCCTGCACTCATGGCAGTATTATCTTTCATGTATTATGTTTCAATGTCCTTTGAGTTTTTCCTAATGGGAGGTGGAGACCATGACACCCCAGTCCGATCCATCATGCCGCTGCTGCAAATCCAGAGGAAGACAGACAACCAGAGAGCAGATCGTTACTACTCAGAAGGTTCTTGCTCCACGGGAAGCAGGTTTCTCAGCTAGCTTGAACCAAGTGCAGGTCATGGTAGAGTCTCCCCTCCGAACGCCCTTCTTTCCTTCTTCCCCCCAGGCTGCAGCTCCCACCCTGCCCCACATTAGATCAGTCCTGTTGCTTGATGGGTTAGGTCAATAGGAAACCTTTGCATTGAGATCTCATCTCAATTGCCCATGCAGCCATGGCAGGGTATTTTCTCCTCTGAGCTTAAGCATTTCCCTGATCACTCTGCAGGAACCTGCAGTTTAGCCTCCAGTCCATGATGCTGGATCTCAGATACTCCAGAGCTCTACACTGCAGTGTTCAGAGGTGTTTAAGGGAGTTAGGTGCCAAATTCCACAGGCTCCTTTGAAAACCCCTGGTCATTTAACCCAACATCTTCAAGCTTTGGTGCCTAAAGCAGCCACCTTACAGAAGTTTAAGGTGCTAGCTCACACTGTGTGGAACGTTTATTATTGGCAAAGAACAGCAGAGTGAAACACACATACTAGAAACCTAGGAAATGCAGTGTTAAGTTCTCCTCTGTCCAATCAGGCACTGACTCACATACTGATAACTGTCATAACCTTAACCCTGCCCCAACCAAACAATATTCTCAGAACAGAGCAGAAAGCATTGCACATTGTTTACTTGATGTTTGGGCTTAATGAGGGCTATTAATTATCTGCTATCAGAAGCCGGGTGGTGCAATGTGCCATTGGCTCAGCACATGGACTAACTATATGACTCCACAATAAGCATCCCGCCTTTTGAGAGGGTGATGAGCAGAACGGCAGCACCAGCCATTGCTTTCCCAGGGTAGCACTCAGCCACATGGTGCACTGGGAATCCCTCTGGTCACGCATGCAATGAAAACTCCTGGCAGTAAAACAGCTGGAGTGAATTTCCAATGGGACAATACTAGAGAGTGGGGCCAGGACAGTTAAAGCAGCCTGGCTCTGCACACGGGCTGGCCTTAGGTCACCAGCTCTTAGTTGTGGTGAAGAGGGTTGGGGAGGGGGGGGAGGGGGAATCCCCAGAGTCACTTGAAGGGCTGCTCAGGGCCCCACTTTCAGTATCCCAGACGGGGTTCAACCCCAAGCCCTGAACCAAGCCAAGAACGGCAGAGTTAAACACACATACTAGAAACCTAGGAAATGCCCCAAACCCTGAACCAAGCAAAATGGGACCAGAATGTGAGAAAGAATCAGGGACCCAGCGAGAGCCAATGGCCCAGAAACCAAGCGGGCGCTGTTCCCATGGACAGCAAGCGTTTCTGCCCCCAGGTTTGTCTGCATAGCAGACATACGACATCATGGGGGTGTGGTTCCTCTCTCTCTCTCTCCAGCCAACACAGATGCCAGCAGGGCGGTAGCTGCCACCAGGCAGAGAAGATGGCTCTCCAGACAAAGTTGGGGTATTCCCCCACCCCAAAGCTGCTGCACTAAGATTAGGAGGGAAACTGCCCCCCCAATCCTAGAGGTGACTCACGTGAATTTTACCCCTTCTTTAAAGGAGGGACAGACCGGAAGGTTTTCAGCCACCCTAGTGCTACATTCCCGAGGGGCTGCAGCCCAGCCCACAGGCAGCCAGCTGCGGGGACCAGAGCGACAACACCCCAGTCTGACCCGAGTCCCCGCTGTCCCCTGGAGGAGCCCCAGCATGAAGCCTTCCCTGGAACCCACTCGTCATGGCAGCTGCGTATGGGGCATTTGTTTCCCAGCAGCTGGAGGAGATGGGTGCTCCCCTGAGCCCAGAGAAAGGGGCCTGGATACAAAGCCTGCCCCCTCAGGCATGGGCATAGTTTAGGGGGGGCAGGAGGGGTGTTGCCCCCCAAACTGCAAGTCTCAGGTAGGCGTGGAATTTGCCCTCCCCCATGCAGAGTCCCATTGGCCTGGCTTGAGCTGCCCCATCACATCCAGAAGTCAAACTATACCATCAGGACACCGGTAGACCTTAAGAAGATGGCTAACGGCATATTGGGCTGCATTAATAGGAGAAGCATTGCCAGCAGATCGAGGGAAGTGATTATTCCCCTCTATTTGACACTAGTGAGGCCACACCTGGCGCATTGAGTCCAGTTTTTGCGCCCCCCCCCCCATTATAGAAGGGATGTGGACAAATTGGAAAGAGTCCAGCGGAGGGCAACTAAAATGATCAGGGGGCTGGGGAACATGACTTACGAGGAGAGGCTGAGGGAACTGAGCTTGTTTAGTCTGCAGAAAAGAAAAGAAGAGCGAGGAGGGATTTGATACCAGCCTTCAACTACCTGAAAGGGGGTTCCAAAGAGGATGGATATAGGCTGTTCTCAGTGGTACCTGATGGCAGAACAAGGAGCAATGGTCTCAAGCTGCAATGTGGGAGGTTTAGGTTGGATATTCGGAAACACTATTTCACTAGGGGGGTGGTGAAGTACTGGAATGGGTTACCTAGGGAGGAGATGGAATCTCCTTCCTTAGAGGATTTTAAGGCCCAGCTTGGCAAAGCCCTGGCTGGGATGATTTAGTTGGGGTTGGTTCTGCTTTGAGAAGGGGGTTAGACTAGATTCCTGAGAAGATTAGGGTTGGAAGAGACCTATGATTCTATGACTAAAGCTCAGAGCTATACATCTCCCTGTCAAATCAAGTTTTGGTGCTTTCATTTCTAGAGCACCTACTAACTGGAGACAATGCAAGGCTTCAGCAGTGTGGGCTAGACACCTAGGTGCTAACCTGGGACCTGATTTGTGACCCTGGGAAACACTTCGCCTCCCTGTGCCTGCTTCCTCATCTGTAAAATGGGGAGAATGATACTTCTCTCCCTGTCGAAAGATATTTGAGATTCACTGATGAAAAGTACTATTGTTATTATCTATTTAGACTGATACCTAACACAA
Organism: Gopherus flavomarginatus; assembly: GCF_025201925.1. Taxonomy (NCBI): domain Eukaryota; kingdom Metazoa; phylum Chordata; order Testudines; family Testudinidae; genus Gopherus; species Gopherus flavomarginatus. The sequence goes on along the minus strand of NC_066633.1, from coordinate 20,085,839 downwards.
TGCGGTCCTGAGACAAGTGAGGGCCTACAAGTGCTCCCCTAACACAAATAAACAAAAATCACTTGAGATGCTTGGAAAAAAGCTTCTATAGCTGTATATAGCAGCCCTAATACAAACAAGAGACACAAGCAACTGCATGTTTAAAACCACTGCAGGAAATGATTGAGCCCATATCTAAGGAGCAACAGCAAGAATTATTAAAAAGCCATTACAGAAAAATCCTTTTCAAAATGGTCACATCATGATGAATCTAAAAACACAAAATCCCCTCTTCTCCAGGCTGCACCCCGCCAGCAACACAACCCAGAGCCCACACCCTTCTCTGGGCTTAGCTTTTTCAAACACAAGATGAGTTTGCAATTCAAACATTGACCCGTCAGGCCTGTGAACCAGGCACAGCAGAGCAGGAGACGACTGCCAGTATCCAGGGATTTCACTATTACTGAGGGGAGAAAGCAAGTTTAGACACCACTGAGCACTGCTCACGCTTCATAGCGGGTGTATAGCCAGCTCACATAATAAGAGGGACTCAGCTCATAATCTTAGAGGCCACTCGCATGCATTTCACTTCTTTAAAAGAGGGACAGACTGGAGGTCTATCAGCCTTCCCAATGCTTCATGCAGCCTGCCAGGCGCCCGCAGCCACAGCAATCCCTTGCAAGCCATGCTAGTCACAACCTGAGCCCGCCAAAGCTGATCTCTTCCCTTCCCCTTTCAGGTGACAGACTGCCCAGGACATACCCACAGGAAGAACTGCAGAGCCTTTGAGCTGCACAGGCTGCTGCTCAGAGGAATGAAGAGGGTGCTGTATGTCGTGAGGACGCCCATCCAGCTGTGTCCGCAGCCTGGCACCGAATGCCCTGCCCTGGGCCCTGCCCGGCCAGTTACCATGGTGACCGGAGGAAAGGACAACATCCCACTCGCGGGTGGGACAATGGCATCTCTGCTCGGCGAGCGGACAGAAGGCATCTAGTCCGCTGGCAAGGGAGGAGGGTGGGTGACAGATGCTGGTGGAGGCAGCTTCCAGGATGGGAGGAAGAAGCAGGGGGTTCCTTTCACTCGAGTGGGGATGGCCTGGACTGGGGGAGCACTTCAGCCCGGGATGCTCACGAATGAAGCTTAATCTCTCGTAAAAAGCCTCGCCCCAGTTGCAGAGAAGCCACAGGGGAAATAGGCCAATCAATGGGCTCAGTGAAAGACAAGCCAGCTGGATACACGCTGTCCTGGGGCCACTATACAATCACTCCCAGCACACACAGGCAAGAGGGGTCAACCACACTCCACTTGCCCACTGCTAGGGCACAAGCGGGCTGCAGCATGGTGCTTGGGAGTCAGAGGGGGCTCTGGGGGCCCAAGGAATCAGTATTCCGAGACGGGACTGATTTGTTTTTAGGCTGATCAGGAATAACCACCCTCTGCCCAAGGCTCCCAAAGCACTTTACAGCCTCGAGAGAGAGGAGAGGAAGGCTGGTCCAGGGGTCAGAGCACTAGTCTGGGCCATGAGAGATCTGCATTCAATTCCTGCTCTACCACAAGCATCCTGCATCATGCTGGGTAAGCCACTTAGTTTGTCTGGCTCAGTTCCCCACCTGTCAAATGGGTATAATAGCCCTGCCCTGCCTCCCAGGATCAAGAGAGTAAAGCCTGCGAGGAGCTCAGACCACGGCACTGGTCGCCAGAGAAGTACCCCACACAGACAGAACATCCCTGAGCAGTCAGTCAGTGCCATCACCACCATGCTCCAGATGGGGAAAGTGAGCCCAGACCAGGGAAGGGACTCACCCGCGATCCTACAGACAGGAATCGAACCCGATCTGCCAAGTCCCAGGCCAGCTCCTGACCCACAAGCCCAGCCTACCTCGCTTCTCCAGCTGCGCCTATTAGCAAATGTTAAGGCATAGCATTGAAGTCAGCGATTGCCATCCACAGTGCTGAACGCTGCAGAGAGCTGAGGGTACAGGAATTCCCCTTAGCTGACTCTTATCTGAGTAAGGGCCCCTCCCCATCTCAAAAGCAGCAACCCAGAACATCCAGTCTGGCTGAATGGAGGTAGAACACCACTTTCCTGAGGCACCTATTATTCCCCTGCAAGTGCTTCACAGCCCAGGCCCTGCTCCAGCTCCCACAGTGAGCAAAGGGGATTAATTCTCAGCACTGCTGCAGCTTGCTTCAGCAAATAAGCTCCTAATTTGTGTGTGTGCAAAGCCCCCCACTAACCCCTGGGGAGGACCAGGCCAGGAATCAGAGCGTGTTATGTGGCCGGAAGCCGCTGTGCCGACATAATCAATGCTGCACAAAGGCAGCCCACGTGCCCTGTCAGCTCCGTTCAAATTGGGGGCGGGGGAGGAGGGAGGAGAAGAGATAGATATTGGCATTTGAGAAAGAAAAGAACCAGTGCAGCAGGGCAGCGCGCTTAGGATAAAATAATGCAAATTACTTTGCACACAAGATACAGGAAAGGCAGGAGCTTCCATTAATGTTACTAATTCAAACTCCCCATAGGCAGGATTTTGGATCCTGAGCCGCGTGGGTGAGCTGATAATATCATGAGTACTTTGCTCTTTTTCTACACAAGGTATTTCTATTGCACACCATGGCTCTCCAGAGGCCGATTCTCCTGCTCTGGGACCATAGAGAGGGGACAGGCTCCCTGGCCTCAGTGCATATTAGCAACTAACTTACCACTGACAAAAGGTCTCTTGAGGATCTTATGCCAGCTGAGGATCAGGCATAATGGATCTCTGCTCCACTGTGCTCCACCCCTTCCCCACCATGCCAGCAGTGGCTGGGATAGGAGATGGCAGAAAGTCTTCTGCAGCGGAGAAATTCTCCACCAGCCATCCACAGAGGTTTTAGTGCAAAGGGGACTTAATTCATTACATCAGGGGTAGGCAACCTATGGCACGCGAGCTGATTTTCAGTGGCACTCACACTGCCCAGGTCCTGGGCACTGATCCGGGGGGCTCTGCATTTTAATTTAATTTTAAATGAAGCTTCTTAAACATTTTAAAAACCTTATTTACTTTACATACAACAATAGTTTAGTTATATATTACAGACTTATAGAAAGAGACCTTCTAAAAACGTTAAAATGTATTACTGGCACGCGAAACCTTAGAGTGAATAAATGAAGACTTGGCACAGCACTTCTGAAAGGTTGCTGACCCCTGCATTACATGATCCAGCCCCTAGAGTTTGGCCATGATCCTCAAGTGACAGGGGCCCTGACAGATCTCTGCACCAGCAGAGAACAACTGAGCCTGTACCAGGCAACATATGTCTTTGCATTTAATTTCTCTGGTATGTTTGCAAAGAAAAAGACTAAAACATTAATCTCTGCAGAGACACAGCAATACAAACGCACCTGTTTGATTATCACATTAGAGCATGAGGCGTTTACAGGCTACCTAGCATCCTTGACTGTTCCTTTTGCATATGTTGCAGGATAGAGGGTGATTTGTAAGAGACTGTGCAGTGATGCAATACAAGAAATATCAGAATCTCTCACTAATACCCCCAAAAACCCCAAGTTCATGCTGCCCCGTAGGACAAGTGTAACCACAAAACACCAGGGTGGACCAAGAGTGAGACTGAACATCTCTCCTTCCAGTACACCCACCAGGCAGCAAACAGCACGTAGGACAGCAGAGCTCCTAGTGGTTGCAGCTACTCCTGGCAGGAATGACAGTGGCTGGGAAACCAGAACAGAGCTGCTCCCCTACCATGCCATAGTCCACCCCGTTGGTGATGGTGTGTCTCCGGTGCTCACCGCGACCTCTCTCATGCCGCCGAGCGTCCGCCACCCCTGTGCAACTGCCCTCGCCATGGGACTGTCCTGTGGGCTTCCCATCGGCACCTGCAAAGGAAGAAGGAGATGCACATTTTGAAGAAGGCACCATGCATACACCCAACACGAGAGGATCAGAGGATTTCTCCTTATATTCTAGATGCTTTAAAAAAAATAAACAACAATTTAAAAAACACCCTTTTAACCCATTAAAGTCCTGGCTGAGCACCAAGATGAGTCTGCAGGTTGGGATTTCCGCCTTGCTCTGGCAGCCACTCACCTCGCCATGCCTGGGTATTGCAGAGCCCTCAGATGAGCGCATGACCTTTTCCCCCCCGCATGTGCTGCAACACGTACACAGCTTACATCCCAGTTACTCCCACGGGACAGGACCTCACGGGTGCAAGTCAGGGAAAGCGGAGGGCCAGGCCCACCAGCGAGCGGCCAATGCTCACATTTGTAATAAAAGCCAATGCTGGAGGAAAACGTAACACTCTCGCCTCTACTTTCTCTAGGCAGCGGAGGTGGGACTGACTGGAGAATTAATCACAGCTCCCATTAATTGCAGCAATAACAGGTTAAGCAACTTAAGAAGTCAGCCCCACACTGCAGAGGGTGGGGAATAGGGTGACCAGATGTCTCGATTTTATACAAACAGTCCCAATATTTGGGACTTTGTCTTATAAAAGCTCCCATTACTCTTCTCACCCCCCAATCCCAATTTTTCACACTTGCTATCTGGTCACCCTAGTGGGGAATGAAGGAAGAGTACATCAGTCAGCTCACTGCAGGGGAAATGAGCCCTCACCTCACCATCTGTGCCTGGCCCTTCCACCAGCACTCATGCAAATCCAACCTCGAGCTCTTCCAGGCACCAAGAACAAACATATTTGACCCTGGTTCGGAACCACCTTAGGGGAGATCAGATGCCAGACACCACCCCCTCCCAGAACCTAAACCCACACAGCAAAGGACAATCCTTGTCGCATCAGCAGAGTGAGCAGCCCACGTTGCCAGTCGGATGGGCAAACAAGACCCACCAAGTTCTCCTGGAAGAGTCCGTTAAGAAGCAGAGCTTGGTAGCTAACTATCAGAGTTCACGTCCCTGAGTGCCCGAATATCGACCCCTGGCCTGCTTAGGGGCCTTGTCACATTTAGTCTGCCAGTGACTCTGAAGCAGGTCAACCCTTCCCCATTGTGTCACGTGGCCTCCCGCGCTCATACCCTGTAGCGGACAGCCAAGAGTCACCTCATTAAATTATACTGGCACCTTTGGTGAAGGGTGCCCATTGTTCGTTATGCAAAGGTGCTGCTTGGGGGCGCAGAGAGGAGAGGAATCCACTCTGGATTCCATAAGTGACCTGCTGGGCACTGGATCAGAGCTTGAGACTTTCCTGTGGTGGAGCCACACCAGGCACAGGGAGACAGGAAGGTTCGATTTCTTTCTGGTCAGTGCGAAAAGCTACATTTACATGTGCTCCTGCCTCACAGCAGGATTCCTGCAACCCCTCTGGGTTGGTCACCGTGGCCAAAGCGATCCCAAGACCTGGGCTGCTTTGCCCACTGGCCTCAACAGCTGGAAACAACCAATCCACCAGCACACGCTAGGGAGAGTGGGCAGGGCGGGGCCTTCAGAAAAAGTTGTGTAGGGTAGATTAGAGCAAGGACATGCCACTGGCTCCACCTGATCCGAGAGGTGGGTCAATCCAGGGGCGTGTGGGTCAGCTGTACACATGGGACTCGAGGGGTTTATAAAGCAGGGCCCCCATTTGATTTCACGAGGGCCAGGACAGACTTTGGTGCTCATCTCCTGTAAAGGGCAGGCTGCTTCCAGCCCAACACCGCATTCATCACCACCTGGCCAATTAGACCCTGAATGACTCCTGCTGCCTAGTGCTCTCCTGGCTTGTGCTGCCAACCCTTCTACTCTCCATGCAAAGTCACTGGCTTCAACACAACTGCTGTGCTCGAGGTTGCTATGCATTTGTTCAACACCAGACGTTTGCCTCTTCCCTGCCTTGGCTCCTGAGGTCCGTGATCCCCTCCCCAGCCAGCACAGAGAGCACTCCAGGCCACCACCAAGCTCTCACATGATATTCCAGAGCAGCAGCAGCAGCCGCCGCCTATCTGCCACTGGGTCAGCACAGAGACCAGTTCCTGAATGTATGGAGACAGCGCTTTCATTGGGCTTCCCACTCAGTGGAGCCACTTTGCATAGCGCTGGAGTCAGCTGCAAAGTTCATCCATATGATTTAACAGCACACACACACACGACCCCGACATGTGATCAGTGCCAAAGGAGCAAGATTAGCCCCAAGAGCACAAAGGAGTTTGCTTGTGCCCAGCATCCTGCAGTGAGGTGCTGAAGCCAGTGCCCATCTATCCAGGGCCCACCTGCTTCCTCACTCCTGCTTCCCCCATCCCAATTTCCCCTGCCACCTACATCAGACCTCACCTTTGCACCTCCCGCCCACTTCATCGCTTCAGCTTGCCCTGCCTCTTGGCACACAGACCTGGAATCCAAGATTGCTCTTTCCTGGCCTGGCCTTCTGAGAGAAGGCAACAGCAGGACAGGAACGAACAGCAGGGGGAAGCTACTCATATTAGGAGCCCCCACTGGGGAAGCAGGCTAGGAGGAAGATCAGAAGAAATTCCATCCTAGAATCTGGACCATGCTCTCTCTCTCAGTGGCCAGAGCCCAGCCTCACATCCTCTTCCCCAGAGCACCCAGCAGAAGGTAGCCAGTTCCTAGGTGCCACCCACCTGAGGATTAGCTCCTCCTCCCATACGCAGATGTCAGAGCTCAATGTCCAGGTTCCGTAACCGGGAGATGAGCTCTGTACTAAATGAGGCCTTGTAACCCCCCCTCCAGCTGTTGAATTGGACTCTCCTCCACCATGAGTTGTCTGAAACGCTGCCCCACAGTCACCAGAGAGAGGAAGCTAGGCCAAGCCAGTGCATAGCTGTGGCAGACAGTCACCTGTTGAGCCTGGTCCAGGATTTATGATCAACTGAACAATGAGGCAGATGCAGTGATGGACTCTTGAGTTTACCTAGTGTGTGAGACTTCCCCACCACTGCTTCCACTCTGAGGGCTTGTCTACATCACAAAGTTGCAGCGCTGGTGAGGAGGTTACAGCGCTGCAACTTAGGAGGTGTACACATCTGCAGGGCATCACCAGCGCTGCAACTCCCTGTTTGCAGCGCTGGCCGTACTCCCGTTTTGTCTCGGGTGTAGAGGATCCAGCGCTGGTGATCCAGTGCTGGTAATCAAGTGTAGACACTTACCAGCGCTTTTCTTGACCTCCGTGGAATAAGCAGGTATCCCAGCATACCTGAGGAAGCCTCTGGTAATCAAGCTGGTCCCCTTCCCCGGTTTGCTCTCGCGTTCTCCGAACCCCGGAGCAAGCAGGTCTCCTTCCCTGCGGTTTGCTGGGTGGTTCCGGGAATGCGATAGCAAACCGCGGCGAAGCTGGTCTCCTTCCCCGGTTTGCTCTCGCGTTCCCCGAACCCCGGAGCAAGCAGGTCTCCTTCCCTGCGGTTTGCTGGGTGGTTCCGGGAACGCGATAGCAAACCGCGGCGAAGCTGGTCCCCTTCCCCGGTTTGCTCTCGCGTTCCCCGAACCCCCGAGCAAGCAGGTCTCCTTCCCTGCAGTTTGCTGGGGGGTTCCGGGAACGCGATAGCAAACCGTGGCGAAGCTGGTCCCCTTCCCCGGTTTGCTCTCGCGTTCCCCGAACCCTGAGCAAGCAGGTCTCCTTCCCTGCGGTTTGCAGGGGGGTTCGGGGAACGCGAGAGCAAACCGCGGCGAAGCTGGTCTCCTTCCCCGGTTTGCTCTCGCGTTCCCCGAACCCCCGTGCAAGCAGGTCTCCTTCCCTGCGGTTTGCAGGGGGGTTCGGGGAACGCGAGAGCAAACCGCGGCGAAGCTGGTCTGCTTCCCCGGTTTGCTCTCGCGTTCCCCGAACCCCCCTGCAAACCGCAGGGAAGGAGACCTGCTTGCTCGGGGGTTCGGGGAACGCCAGAGCAAACCGCGGGCAAGCTGGTCTCCTTCCCCGGTTTGCTCTCGCGTTCCCCGAACCCCCCTTGAAGCCGCCCAACAGCGCTGCAGTGTGGCCACATCTAACACCACTTGCAGCGCTGGTTGCTGTAAGTGTGGCCACTCTGCAGCGCTGGCCCTATACAGCTGTACTAATACAGCTGTAACAACCAGCGCTGCAAAATTGTAGATGTAGACATACCCTGAGATTGCAGCTCTCTGGCAGGGGAGGATTAGCGACTGCCCTGTGAAGCACGTGCTGTTTAGTGCTCATGGCAGTGAAGGGCTGACAGCACCAGACCAAAAGGGGTAGAGCAGAGGCATGATCTGTGCAGAGTGCCTGCAGCTGCTTTAGCAATGCACTCCTGATCCAGAATGCCAGCTGCTGCTCGTTAATCCCCCGAGCAGAGCGTGCTGAGCACACAGAATGGGGCTGTGAGACTTTTCGCACTGTGAACACATCAGGTAGGGACGGAGCCACAACCAAACTCGTGACCCTTGTGAGGCTGAATGGCTAGTGAATCAACAACTGCGCCAATCAGAGTCGACAAGGCATAGCTGGAGAGTCTTTGAAAAACCTTTGGCTCCCTATGATACTGAAGGAGGAATTGATGGGGAATGTGCCAAACAATCTGAGAGGAACACATCCATCTCTAATGCTGCATGATGCACCTGCCACGCACACCAGGGCATCTCCTCCTTGCCAAGCAGACGGACTGTCCCCAACTGAAGGCAATCATGGTTTTCTTCATTAAACTAAGCCCCAAAGCATATACGGGAGCCCTCCTGGATGAAGAGCATTACAGAGGCAATGACCAAATACAGAGGCTTATGCTGCTTTTACAGGCTTGTGTCTACTGCAGATTTGGACACTGTGCTGAGAGTGAACACACTGGATTTTAATCCCATCTGACCCTTTGACTCAGTGGGTAGCCCCAGGCAAGTTGACTGACCTCTGTGCGCCTGAACTAGGCCCGATGAAAGACAGAAGATCAAGCACAAATCATGCTAACAACCAGATGTTGCATGTGAGCCAGCATTCCCTGGGGGAGAGGAATTAACTCATCAGCAGATGGAAGGAACCTGTTAGGCCATCCAGGCCCCTGCTCTGCCAGTGCAGCACTGCTCTCTGCAGAACATTTACAGGGGCCTTGTCCAGTCTAGGTTCAAACAGGAACAAGAGAACAGCTGCCCAGTATCTTGTCACCAGATGCCTCATGGTAGTTTTACACTTTCCCCTACCAAGCAATTATGCCATAAGCTGCCTAAGGGGGAAGTTTCTTCTTTACTCTTTGATGGTTAGCGTTTGGCTTGTGCAATAAAAGTTATAACTGCCCTGTTTCCATCTTCCTGCCTGTGCTCCCCTTCCCCTGCACTGAGCACTCAAGAGGGGCCACTACAACTGACAGGAGCTTCAGCACCCCAAGGACAAATCCCAGGTGAGTCATGAGCTGGGGAGGGATGAAGGATGGGCCAGTAGTTCAGGCACTAGCCTGAGATTCAGCAGCTCGGGTTCAATCCCCTGCCCTGTCACAAACACATAAGAACGGCCCCACTGGGTCAGACCAAAGGTCCTTCTAACCCAGCATCCTGTCTTCTGACAGTGGCCAATGCCTGGTGCCCCAGAGGGAACGAACAGAACAGGGAATCATCAAGTGATTCATCCCCTGTCGCCCATTCACAGCTTCTGGCAAACAGAGGCAAGGGACACCATCCCTGCCCATCCCGGCTAATAACCATTGATGGACCTGTCCACCATGAACTTGTCTAGTTCTTTTTTGAACCCTGTTATAGTCCTAGCCTTCACAACATCCTCAGGCAATGAGTTCCACAGGTTGACTGTGCGTTGTGTGAAAACAAAACAAAACAAAAAAAAAACAACTTTCCTTTGGTTTTAAACCTGCTGCCTATTAAATTTCATTTGGTGACCCCCAGTTTGTGTATTATGGGAAGGAGTAAATAACACTTCCTTATTTACTCTCTTCACACCAGTCATGATTTTACAGACCTCTATTATATCCTCCCTTAGTCATCTCTTTTCCAAGCTGAAAAGTCTCACTCTTATTAATCTCTCCTCATATGGAAGCCGTTCCATACCCCTCATCATTTTTGTTGCCCTTTTCTGAACCTTTTCCAATATATCTTTTTTGAGATGGGGCAACCACGTCTGCACACAGTATTCAAGATGTGGGCGTACCATGTGTGATGCAGTAGGGACTGTCTGTGTGGGGAGTGGGAGAGCAGGGGAGGACTTTAGGAGATGGACGATGCCAGAGCCTGTAACCTGAGCTAGGTAAGGGAGGGGAAAGGTCAACACCTTTGCCCGGGAAGGGGACAAAGGAAGGGAGTGGCAGGAGGGAAGCAGTTGGAATTTGGGCTTCGGGCTGTGTGGGCGGAATTCAGGGTATCCTAGCTAGGATCCAAGCACCCTGAAAGCCCAGAAGGACTCGGTGGAGGGGTCCTGACTGTGCCTGCAAGCTCTGCTGTAACCTGTGTTCCTGTTGTCCAATAAACCTTCTGTTTTACTGGCTGGCCGAGAGTCACTGTGGGTCCCAGGAAGAGGGGTGCAGGGCCGGACTCCCACACACTCCGTGACAACTGGTGGCAGCGGTGGGATATACTGCACCCCGTGGACGGCGCTTCCTGCAGTAAGTGACTGGGGAGCAGTAAAACGAAGGGGTGGTTAACCCCTGGGAGTGTGTGCCCAGTGAGAAGGACTTTGCAGTAACAGGGTCCCCCGGGGGATTGCAGCGAGCGGTCCCAGGGGCGGAGGAGTCTGCAGCTCGACCCTGGCAGAGAGGTGGTGACCTCAAGAAGGGCTGGTGCACTAGGGGTCCCCCTGGAAACCGTGGGGAGCGGCGAGCACCCCGGCCTGTGAGTGGTCAGCAGGAAGATGTATGCCAAGCGGCGCAAGTGTGACCTGCTAGAGCTGTGCAAGCAGAGGGGGCTGCACCCAGGGAGACGCACCAAGGACCAGCTGATTGCCCAGCTGGAGGAGGGAGACCGCATGAATGAACGGAGCCCTGTCTCTGAGGGAAGCAGCCGAGCAGATGCAGCGCAGGCACCAGTGTCTGTCCCCGCTGGGAGTGGTCAGCCGGCGGACGAGGGCTTCCCGAGACCCCCACTTCCTAGGCGTAGAGGAAGGGCGGGGAGGAGCCCAGTGTATACCGAGGGCACCGTGACACCCCCGGCCAGCAGGGGATCTGCCCGGCGAAGCCCACCCCCCAGCAGGGGATCCTCCCGGCAACGCTCGGCATCCGTGGAGCGGATGCGGCTGGAATATGAAAGGGAGCTGAGATGGGAGGAGCTCGAGTTAAAGAGGCGAGAGCTGGAGGAGAAGGCGAAACAGCGTGAACATGAGGAGAACCAGCGTAAACATGAGGAGAACCAGCGTAAACATGAGGAGAACCAGCGTAAACATGAGGAGAACCAGCGTAAACATGAGGAGAACCAGCGCCAGCGTGAGTGGGAGGAGAAGGAGAAACAGCGTAAACATGAGCTGGACCTGGCCCGGCTGAGGAGCAGTGAGGCTCCAGCTGCGGTGAGTGAGGGGGGACCCAAGCCTACAAAGAGCTTTGATAAGCACTTGCTGCCCCGGCGTAAGGAGGGGGAGGACATAGATACCTTCCTGACGGCCTTTGAGAATGCCTGCGAGCTGCACAGGGTTGACCCTGCAGACAGGATTGCAGTTCTCACCCCCTTACTGGACTCCACAGCCGTGGAGGTGTACAGCCGACTGAAAGGGGCGGAGGCAGGGGACTATGAACTGTTCAAACAGGCCCTGCTCCGCGAGTTTGGGCTGACTCCTGAGATGTACCGGAAAAAGTTCCGGAGCCAGCGTAAAACCCGTGAGGTCACATACCTACAACTGGTCAACCGGGCGCAGGGGTATGCCCGCAAGTGGACAGCTGGGGCCCAAACTAAAGAGGACCTGCTTGACCTATTCATACTGGAGCACCTGTACGAGCAGTGCCCGTCCGACCTGAGGCTGTGGTTGATGGACCAGAAGCCGGAGAACCCGCAGCATGCAGGCCAGCTGGCCGACCAATTTGTGGACAGTCGGGCAGGGGATGGCAGGGAGGAGTCTCGAAGGAGCAGGCCTGCCTCAACGCAGAGAGAGAGTCAACATGGGACCTCCCAAAGGGGGCCTATGGAGAACCCCCCCAAAAGGGGAACATCCAGCGGCAGGTCCCTCCGACCCACTCAAGGGGACCCACGAGATATGGGCTGCTATCGCTGTGGCCAACGAGGTCACATACGGGCCCAGTGCCCCAAGCTCAGGGACAGACCAAGCGGACCCAACCCGCAGAGGGTGGACTGGGTAAAAACCCAATCGGAGGAGGGGCTACATTCCCAGGAAAGGGGGGTTGGCAACATACCACCTATGGATGCTCCCGGTTCCGGGTTTTTGGTTTACCGGGTGGGCGCGGGGCTGCCCCTCCGGAAAGAGTGCATTGTTTCCCTGGAAGTGGATGGGAGGAAGGTCACTGGGTACTGGGACACGGGCGCAGAGCTGACGCTGGCCCGGCCCGAGGTGGTGGCCTCAGATCGGATGGTGCCCGACACCTACCTGACCCTGATGGGCGTGGGCGGGACCCCATTCAAGGTACCCGTGGCAAGGGTACACCTGAAATGGGGGGCCAAGGAGGGCCCCAAAGATGTGGGGGTACACCAATATTTGCCCACTGACGTGTTAATGGGAGGGGACCTTGAGGACTGGCCTAGTAACACCCAGAGTGCCCTGGTCGTGACTCGTAGTCAGAATCGGCAAATGGCACTGCACCCCGAAAACGGGGAAGGTACTCGACCTGAGGTGCAGGACCCTAACTCAGGGAGCGGGGAACGCCCAGGGGCACGGTGCAGAGAGGCTGCGGCCTCAGACCCAGCCAGCAAGAGAGAGCCGGTCCCCATTCCTGTCCCAGCTGCTGAGTTCCAGGCCGAGTTGCAGAAAGATCCCTCCTTGCGGAAGCACAGGGACCGGGCTGACCTTAGTGCGGTACAGACCATGAGGAGAGGTTGCAAGGAGAGGTTCCTGTGGGAGAAGGGGTTCCTGTACCGAGAATGGGCTCCCCCAGGGGAAGTAGAGTCATGGGGGATCAGGAGGCAGCTGGTGGTTCCCCAGAAGTTCCGTCACAAGCTGTTGTACCTGGCCCATGACATCCCTCTCGCAGGGCACCAGGGAATCCAGCGCACCAGGCAGAGGCTGCTACAGAACTTTTACTGGCCTGGGGTCTTTACCCATGTCCGACAGTACTGCCAATCCTGTGACCCCTGCCAGAGGGTGGGGAAGGCCCGGGACAAGGGGAAAGCGGCTTTGAGGCCTTTACCCATCATAGAAGAACCTTTCCAGAAGGTGGCCATGGACATAGTGGGACCTCTCAGCAAGATGACCCGGTCAGGGAAGAAATACATCCTGGTGGTGGTGGATTTTGCCACTCGCTACCCCGAGGCGGTGGCCTTGTCCTCTATCGAAGCGGACACAGTGGCAGATGCGCTGCTGACAATTTTCAGCCGGGTGGGGTTCCCCAAGGAGGTCTTAACGGACCAGGGGTCCAACTTCATGTCGGCCCTGCTCCGGTCCTTATGGCAGAAATGTGGGGTCCAGCACAACTGGGCCTCAGCGTATCACCCCCAGTCCAACGGGCTGGTAGAAAGGTTCAACGGGACGCTGAAGATGATGCTAAAAACATTTATGAACCAGCATCCGCAAGATTGGGACAAGTACTTACCTCACCTGCTGTTTGCGTACAGGGAGGTACCCCAGGAATCTACCGGGTTTTCACCTTTCGAACTGTTGTATGGAAGGCGGGTGAGGGGGCCCCTAGACCTGATGAGGGACGAATGGGAGGGGAAGGCCTCTCCCGAGGGAGAGTCAGTGGTGGAGTATGTCCTGACCTTCCGGGAAAGACTGGCCGAGCTCATGGGCCTGGCCAGGGAGAATCTGGCCCGAGCCCAGAGGAGGCAGAAGGTCTGGTATGACTGCACAGCACGAGCCCGTGCCTTCGCTACCGGGGATCAGGTGATGGTTCTTATCCCCGTGAGGAGAAACAAACTCCAGGCCGCCTGGGAAGGGCCCTTCAAGGTTATCAAGCAACTGAATGAGGTAAACTATGTGGTGGAGCTGTCAAACCGGGCACATCACCGTCGGGTGTACCATGTGAACATGATGAAACCATACTATGACAGGGGGAATGTGGTGTTGGCCGTGTGTGGACATTGGGAGGGGCAGGGAGATGACCCCTTAGTGGATCTATTCCCTGGGACAAAAGCTGGTTCCCCCCTGGAGGCGATTCCCCTCTCTGAGCAACTGACCCCGGGCCAGCACGCTGAGATCAGAGGGGTGCTGCATCTGTACCGACAGCTGTTTTCCAACCAGCCTGGACGCACTAATTTGACTGTCCACCGGGTGGAGACGGGGTCACACCCCCCTATAAGATGCTCCCCTTTTCGGGTCACTGGTAAAACTGCCCAGGATCTTGAAAGAGAGGTCAGGGACATGCTGGCTTTGGGGGTGATCCAGCCGTCTTCCAGCCCTTGGGCCTCGCCAGTAGTGCTGGTTCCCAAGAAGGATGGGTCAATCCGGTTCTGTGTGGACTATCGAAAGCTCAATGCCATCACCGTATCTGATGCCTACCCTATGCCCAGGCCTGACGAGCTCCTAGACAAGCTGGGAGGTGCACGGTACCTCACCACTATGGATCTTACCAAAGGCTACTGGCAAGTGCCGCTGGACGCAGATGCCAGGCTGAAATCGGCCTTTATCACCCCTCTGGGGCTCTATGAGTTTTTGACCCTGCCCTTCGGCCTCAAGGGAGCGCCGGCCACCTTCCAGCGCCTGGTGGATCAGCTACTGAGGGGGATGGAGAGTTTTGCCATGGCGTATATTGACGACATCTGCGTCTTCAGCCAGACCTGGGAGGACCACGTGTCCCAGGTTAAACAAGCCCTGGACCGACTCCGAAAGGCTGGGTTAACAGTAAAGGCTGAGAAGTGCAAGGTGGAGGTGATCAGAGACTGGCCTGCTCCCCAAACCAAAAAGCAGGTCCAGGCCTTTATTGGGATGGCGGGGTACTATCGAAGGTTCGTGCCCCACTTCAGTGCCATAGCCGGCCCCATCACTGAACTGTGCAAAAAGGGGAAGCCAGACAAGGTGATCTGGACTGAGCAGTGCCAGGAGGCTTTCCGGGCGCTGAAGGAGGCTCTGGTTAGCGACCCAGTTCTGGCAAACCCAGATTTTGACAAACCCTTTATGGTGTTCACCGATGCCTCAGACACGGGACTGGGGGCGGTGTTAATGCAGGAGGATGAAAAGGGGGAGAGACACCCTATCGTGTACCTGAGTAAGAAGCTGCTACCCCGGGAACAAAGCTATGCGGCCATCGAGAAGGAATGCCTGGCCATGGTGTGGGCCCTTAAGAAGCTAGAGCCATATCTCTTTGGGCGACACTTCACCGTGTACACCGACCACTCTCCCCTGACCTGGCTGCACCAGATGAAAGGAGCCAACGCCAAGCTCCTGAGGTGGAGCCTGCTCCTGCAGGACTATGACATGGACGTGGTCCATGTGAAGGGAAGTGCCAACCTGACAGCGGATGCGTTGTCCCGGAGAGGGGACCCTGAACTTCCCCAGGTCACTGGGCAGAGTGACCCCGCTCAGTTCAGTCTCGAAGGGGGGAGAGATGTGATGCAGTAGGGACTGTCTGTGTGGGGAGTGGGAGAGCAGGGGAGGACTTTAGGAGATGGACGATGCCAGAGCCTGTAACCTGAGCTAGGTAAGGGAGGGGAAAGGTCAACACCTTTGCCCGGGAAGGGGACAAAGGAAGGGAGTGGCAGGAGGGAAGCAGTTGGAGTTTGGGCTTCGGGCTGTGTGGGCGGAATTCAGGGTATCCTAGCTAGGATCCAAGCACCCTGAAAGCCCAGAAGGACTCGGTGGAGGGGTCCTGACTGTGCCTGCAAGCTCTGCTGTAACCTGTGTTCCTGTTGTCCAATAAACCTTCTGTTTTACTGGCTGGCCGAGAGTCATTGTGGGTCCCAGGAAGAGGGGTGCAGGGCCGGACTCCCCCACACTCCGTGACACCATGGATTTATATAGAAGCATTATGATATCCTCAATCTTATTATCTATCCCTTTCTTATGTAAATGTTTTCATTAGTAGATCTCACCTCTTTTGCTAAGCGCTTTAAGTATTATTATCTCAGTTTTACAGATGGAGAAACTGAGGCACAGATCCCCTGTTCAGTGACTGTCAGCACAAGTTCTCATATTCACTGGTGATGGCTCAAAATTGGCTCGAAAGGCCAATAAATTGAGACTCAATCCTCTTGCCACATTTCATCTCTGCAGCAAGTTCTGAGTCACACTTTTTCCACAGTTTACTGGAATTCAAAGCAGAACTCAGTTGCACTAGGACAAACATTCTCAGCTTGAGCTCCCAGTCTGTTTTGATCGCTCTCCAATGAATTGTTGGATGATTTCAGCCTCAGTTTCCTCTTATTATAGATAGAAGAAACTTTCCTTCTGGTTAGTTATCCCATAACTGCCTACAAACAACAGGGTCCCTTACACCTTCCTCTGAAGCAGCTGGTATGGGCCCCTATAGGAGCAGGATGCTGGGCTAGATGGTCCGACCCAGTATAGCAATTTCTGTGTTCCTAGAAACAGGAATAATAAAAATGGTTGGCTTGTAAACAATAACAGAGCACTTCTTAAACCAGGGTTTCTCAAACTGGGGGTTGGGACCCCTCAGGGGATCATGAGGTTATTACATAGGAGAGTCGTAGGGTGACCAGATCACAAGAGTGAAGTATCAGGACACATTGGGCGAGTGGGGGGAGGGAAAAGAGCCACAGGTGCACAGCCCCGACCGGAGCCATGAGAGGGGCGCACAGGCCTAGGAAGCCGCAAGAGGGGTGTACGGCCCCTGCTGCGGCCCGCACCACAAACCATGGGGCAAGGACTCATGGCCCCAGCTCCAGCAGCAGAAGCCCCGGGGCCAGGGGTACAGGACTCCAGCTCCAGCCCCCGACTGAAGCTGCAGGACAGGGGTGCTGGATCCTCGTTGCAAAGTCAGACCCAATTGCAGGGCAGGGGAGCAAAGAGTAGCAGTGCTAGCCCTGGCTCCAGCCCCAGCCCCAGTCACAGAGAGGAGGCCCACAGTCCTGCCTTCAGTGGCTGAAGCAACCCACGTCACAGAGGTCTGGAATCAGGGAGTGTCACAGCCCCCCGACTAATTAAATATGGATTACAGCTAAATCTATAAACATTCAGATTTATTTGTACACTAAACAAACAACAGGGGTAAAGGGCCAGGTTTTTTATTCAGTCAATAAATCAACTTCCCATTTTGCAAACCTCTCAGACATGCCAGAAGTCTAGTACTTCTTGGATGACTAAGTATCAGGGAGTAGCCATGTTAGTCTGTATCCACAAAAAACAAACGAGGAGTCCGGTGTCACCTTAAAGACTAACAGATTTATTTGGGCATAAGCGTTCATGGGTAAAAAAACCTCACTTCTTCAGGTGCATGGAGTGAAAGTTACAGATGCAGGCATTATATAATGACACGAAGAGAAGGGAGTTACCTCGCAAGTGGAGAACCAGTGTTGACAGGGACAATTCGATTAGGGTGGATGTGGTCCACTGCCAATAATAGATGAGGAGGTGTCAATTCCAGGAGAGGAAATGTTGCTTCTGTAATGAGCCAGCCACTCCCAGTCCCCATTCAGGAACAATCTACATGGACAGACCCCCAGAACCCCAGCCAGGGGGTTTCTATCTGCTATCCAAGATCCATAAACCTGGAAATCCAGGACACTCCATCATCTCATGCATTGGCACTCTGACAACAGGATTATCTGGCTATTTGGACTCTCTCCTCAGACCCTATGCTACCAGCACTCCCAGCTTTCCTGAGGAAACTACAATCCATTGGTGATCTTCCTGAAAACACCATCCTGGCCACCATGAATGTAGAAGCGCTTTACACCAATATTCCACATGAGGATGGCCTATAAGCTGTCAGGAACAGTATCCCTGATGAGGCCACAGCATGCCCGGTGGCTGAGCTTTGTGACTTTGTCCTCACTCACAACTATTTCACATTTGGGGACAATTTATGCCTTCCAGTCAGTGGCACTGCTATGGGTACCTGCATGGCCCCACAGTATGCCAACATTTTTATGGCTGACTTAGAACGATGCTTCCTCCACTCTCTTCCCGTAGTGCCCCTCCTCTACTTGCGCTACATTGATGACATCTTCATCATATGGACCCATGGAAAGGAAGCCCTTGAAGAATTCCACCTGGATTTCAACAAAATTTCCACCCCACCATCAACCTCAGCCTGGACCAGTCCACACAAGAGAGCAGCTTCCTGGACACTACAGTGCAAATAATTGATGGTCACAAACACTATACCGGAAACCTACTGACCACTATACTTACCTATATGTGTCCTGGATGGAAGCTGGAGGCATCACATGATCCATTGTCTACAGCCAAGCCCTAATATTGGAGCAAATATGCTCCAACCCCTCAGACAAACACCTACAAGATCTTCATCAAGCATTCTTAAAACGACAATACCCACCTGAGGAAGTGAGGAAACAGATCAACAGAGCAAGATGGGTACTCAGAAATCACCTACTACAGGAGAGACCCAACAAGGAAAATAACAGAACACCAATGGCCATCACATACAGCCCCCACCTAAAACCTCTCCAGCACATTATCAACGATCTACAACCTATCCTGGAAAACAATCCCTCACTCTTGAGGATGCAGGCCAGTCCTTGCTTGCACACAGCCCCCCAACCTGAAGCAATTACTTACCAGCAACTACATATCACACCACAGAAACACCAACCGAGGAATCAATCCCTGTAGCAAATCTCATTGCCTACTCTGTCCCATATCTACTCTGGCGACACCATCAGAGGACCTAACCACATCAGCCACACCATCAAGGGCTCATTCACCTGCATGTCTACTAATGTGATATATGCCAGCAATGCCCCACTGCCATGTACATTGGTCAAACCTCACAGTCCCCACATAAAAGAATAAATGGACACAAATCAGACATCAGGAATGGTAACATACAAAAGCCAGTAGGAGAACACTTCAATCTTCCTGGTCATTCTATAACAGATTTAAAAGTCACTATTCTTGAACAAACTTCAGAAACAGACGTCAAAGAGAAACAGCAGAACTAAATTTCATTTGCAAATTTAACACCATTAATCTGGGCTTGAATAGAGACTGGGCATGGCTGGCTCATTACAGAAGCAGCTTTGCCCTCTCCTGGAATTGACACCTCCTCATCTATTATTGGGAGTGGATCACATCCATCCTGACTGAATTGGCCCTGTCAACACTGGTTCTCCACTTGCGAGGTAACTCCCTTCTCTTCACGTGTCAGTATATAATAATGCCTGCATCTGTAACTTTCACTCCATGCATCTGAAGAAGTGAAGTGTTTTACCCACGAAAGCTTATGCTCAAATAAATCTGTTAGTCTTTAAGGTGCCACCAGACTCCTTGTTGGATGACTTTGCCATGGTCATGACTTGCTTCTGGGCAATCACAAAGCTGTAGAAGTCTTTGCAACTCCTCCGGAAATTCATTTCGACAAGGGTTTCACTCTGCATCAAGTCTATGCTGCTTCAGTTCTGGACATCAGTCCATGCACCTTTCATGATTGAAAATACACGCTCTGTGCGCACATTGCTTACTGGTATACTGAGCACGTATGACACCAGCTTCGTCATGGTCAGTGCTACTATCTTTGTTTCTCAGCACTTGAGACCAGAGTTCCCCAAATGAGTAGTTTCCAGGCTCCAACTTGGAGCTGATGTCTGATGATATAGTATTCATCATAGAGCTGATCAAGATCCACTGTTTTCTGGAGGTTTACAGCTGTCATGGCTGAAGACAGATCCTTCTATTCGAATGCCCTATTCACTGATGTTCAAGCACTGGGTATTGAACAAGTAGCCAGTTGTTGGGGAAAAAAAGAAAAGAAAAGAAATCATTTATCCAAATATAGGATCAAAACATCATAAAATTTCATGAAGTCTTCCTGGAGACATGCAGCAGTGACAGGCAGCATCTCAGTTAATGCATTCTCAACTTTGAGCCAAAGAATTTGTCATTCATCCGTTGAAGTTTAATTCTCAGAGTATTCATTATGGCATACACTTCACATGCTGTCATCCTCTCATTTTCCAAACAGAGCACAGTATCATTGTCCTGAAAATCTTCATTCTGGAGGAAAAAACAGATGAACCTCAACTTTGCTAGGCCCCTCACCTTGTTCACTGTTTTCCATGTCCAAGAACAGCATCCACAGTGATTTCCCGCACTTCTCACTGCCCAAACAAAATAGCACTGAACAGCCTGCCACATATTTACAAGCCTGTTTACAGCTGGGAAGACTCAACCAGCGTGTCAGAACATGGCACAGTAAAATGGCATACTCCATACCCACAAAGTCAAACATATCCTTCAATGCTGCTACGCTCTTAGCAGAACTGCTGGACTGATTGAATGTCTTAATCACCAGAGTCTCCATGTCAACGTGTAGGGTATTGCTAGCATGTTTCACGACATTGTGCACAACATGGGCAGGGCAGTTTGCAGGCAAGATATTTTCGTTCTGTTTTTTTAAATTCTGGTACACTGATTGTTGCTTTCCATAATTCACGTTTGCACTATCAGCACAGTATGAAGACACTTTGTTTAGGTCTAGTTTGTATGTCACAAGTTTTTCAAGTAATGTGTTGCTTATTGCCTCTGCGGTCTCTTCGCTTTGCTCATAGAAATCTAACGGTTTATCTTGGACCCCATGTTCAGGTCTCTAGTATCTCGGTGATAAGGGGAAAGTTTTCACATTGCCCTTGTTAGATGCATCTGTGGCAACTGAGGAATAGGGACCGTCTGGCTTGCTGAGCTCTTTTAAAAATTCTGTTGAGAGTGGTGATGGCACATTTTTGATCAACGCCTGTGCTTTAGTCCAGCCACAGCTGACGTGCTTCGCAATCATTGAATCTGGACACAAGGTAGAAGCCAGTTTAAGTTCACAGTCACATGAGCAATAGGAGTGTTGATGGACGACTGTGTGCTAAACTTGAGTTAGCTCAACAGCGATAACCTTCTCATCGAACGATTCATTTGGCTGCTGAAAAAATGTGACACCAGGATATTGCTCTTGTGAGTCTGGGTGTTTTGTTCATGATTTTTTGAATCAGCATAATGCTTAACATCAGACTCACCGCCACAGCAAATGCTAAATTCCTTCCTGCATGCTTTACAAAAGCCTTTTCTATCACACTTGTAGGATTTCTGAATCCAGGTATAAGTGGTTTCCCTTTCTATCCTGTATCTGCACTCTTTTTTTTGTGTTTTGGTAGTTGGCTACTCCCTTGCCGTTGCCATTTCAGGTGGGGATTTCAGCTGAAGGCCGTTAGCTAGCTAGCCAGCCACTGAAAAGAAATGCAAGAAGCACAGAGACTGTGCAGTTCATTACGTGCCCACTGTAGTTTGTCCTGCAGTATGCACTGTGATTCAGAACTGTAAACTACAGATCCCTTCTGTAAATTGTGTTACAACTGAAAACAACCTGAAAAAACAAAATTGCCAGTAGATAACACATCCCAAATCAGGTTTAATGGGACATTCCCAATCAACTAATTTTCTATTTCACTACCAAATTTTAAATTTTACCTGACTATTGGGACAAATGGCGTCCCGGTTGTACATCAAGCAGATGTACGCCGCCAGGTGCAATCCCCGATTGCCAATGTGGGTAAGTGACCTGGGCAGCAGCTTAGCAGTGCTCAGCGCTGGCCTGCCCTGGGTGGAATCAGCATGTGCAGAGGCCGGTGTCTCCTTTCCTTGGCTCTGCCATGAGCTAGGTGGACTGGTCTGCACACACTCTGCTGGGGGGAGCATGCAGCTGTAATCTCTGTGGGGCACCTTCCCCTGCCTCCCCCAGGCAAAAACATTGTGGAAAGAAAAGCTTTGAAACGGCAACTCTCCAATTCTAGCAGCCTCCCCCATCGAGCACAGAGCGGCATCTTATTTCAGAGCCAGCATTTCTAGCACTTCCGCTGCATCCATGGAGTGGCTGAAGGGGACTTCCTGCCTGGCTCTGCAGGCCGGGGCTCCCTGTGAGCTGACCTGCCCAGCCCTTCTTAGGGGCACCCCGAGTTACATAAGAACATAGGAACAGCTGTACCAGGTCAGACCAAAGGTCCATCTAGCCCAGTATCTGTCTACCGACAGTGGCCAATGCCAGGTGCCCCAGAGGGAGTGAACCTAACAGGCAATGATCAAGTGATCTCTCTCCTGCCATCCATCTCCATCCTCTGATGAACAGAAGCTAGGGACACCATTCTTTACCCTTCCTGGCTAATAGCCATTTATGGACTTAGCCACCATGAATTTACCCAGTTCCCTTTTAAACATTGTTATAGTCCCAGCCTTCACAACCTCCTCAGGTAAGGAGTTCCACAAGTTGACTGTGCGCTGTGTGAAGAAGAACTTCCTTTTATTTGTTTTAAACCTGCTACCTATTAATTTCATTTGGAGACTCCTAGTTCTTGTATTATGCGAATAAGTAAATAACTTTTCCTTATCCACTTTCTCCCCATCACTCATGATTTTATATACCTCTATCATATCCCCCCTTAGTCTCCTCTTTTCCAAGCTGAAGAGGCCTAGCCTCTTTAATCTTTCCTCATATGGGACCCTTTCCAAACCCCTAATCATTTTAGTTGCCCTTTTCTGAAACTTTTCTAGTGCTGGAATATCTTTTTTGAGGTGAGGAGACCACCTCTGTACACAGTATTCGAGATGTGGGCGTACCATGGATTTATATAAGGGCAATAAGATATTCTCTGTCTTATTCTCTATCCCATTTTTAATGATTCCTAACATCCTGTTTGCTTTTTTGACCGCCTCTGCACACTGTGTGGACATCTTCAGAGAACTATCCACGATGACACCAAGATCTTTTTCCTGACTCATTGTAGCTAAATTAGCCCCCATCATATTGTATGTATAGTTGGGGTTATTTTTTCCAGTGTGCATTACTGTACATTTATCCACATTAAATTTCATTTGCCATTTTGTTGCCCAATCACTTAGTTTTGTGAGATCTTTTCGAAGTTCTTCACAATCTGCTTTGTCTTAACTATCTTGAGTAGTTTAGTATCATCTGCAAACTTTGCCACCTCACTGTTTGCCCCTTTCTCCAGATCATCTATGAATAAATTGAATAGGATTGGTCCTAGGACTGACCCTTGGGGAACACCACTAGTTACCCCTCTCCATTCTGAGAATTTACCATTAATTCCTACCCTTTGTTCCCTGTCTTTTAACCAGTTCTCAGTCCATGAAAGGACCTTCCCTTTTATCCCATGACAGCTTAATTTACGTAAGAGCCTTTGGTGAGGGACCTTGTCAAAGGCTTTCTGGAAATCTAAGAACACTACATCCACTGGATCCCCCTTGTCCACATGTTTGTTGACCCCTTCAAAGAACTCTAATAGATTAGAAAGACACGATTTCCCTTTACAGAAACCATGTTGACTATTGCTCAACAGTTTATGTTTTTCTATGTGTCTGACAATTTTATTCTTAACTATTGTTTCAACTCATTTGCCCGGTACTGATGTTAGACTTACCAGTCTGTAATTGCCGGGATCATAGCTAGAGCCCTTTTTAAATATTGGCGTTACATTAGCTAACTTCCAGTCATTGGGTACCGAAGCCAATTTAAAGGACAGGTGTCATAAACAGATAGCTAAGGGTTAATGTCTCTTTCACCTGAAGCACCTGACCAGAGGACCAATCCAGGAAACCGGATTTTTTCAACTTTGGGTGGAGGGAATTTT
The DNA here is from genome assembly GCF_025201925.1 of Gopherus flavomarginatus. Classification (NCBI taxonomy): domain Eukaryota; kingdom Metazoa; phylum Chordata; order Testudines; family Testudinidae; genus Gopherus; species Gopherus flavomarginatus. Next base: position 20,062,122 of record NC_066633.1, on the reverse strand, counting down.
GTGTCTAAGGTCTTGGTCTGCCTGCCTGCTTTCGCTGAGCTTTGGAGAAGTAGTTTCTGCTTTCTAATCTTCTGTTTCTAAGTGTAAGGACAAAGAGATCAGATAGTAAGTTATATGGTTTCTTTTCTTTGGTATTTGCATGAATATAAGTGCTGGAGTGCTTTGATTTGTATTCTTTTTGAATAAGGCTGTTTATTCATATTTCTTTTAAGCAATTAACCCTGTATTTTGTCACCTTAATACAGAGAGACCATTTGTATGTATTTTTCTTTCTTTTTTATATAAAGCTTTCTTTTTGAGACCTGTTGGAGTTTTCTTTTCTGGGAAACTTCAGGGAAATTGAGTCTGTACTCACCAGGGAATTGGTGGGAGGAAGAAATCAGGGGGAGATCTGTGTGTGTTGGATTTGCTAGCCTGATTTTGCATTCCCTCTGGGTGAAGAGGAAAGTGCTTTTGTTTCCAGGACTGGGAACGGAGAGGGGGAGTCACTCTGTTTGGATTCACAGAGCTTGTGTCTGTGGATCTCTCCAGGAGCACCTGGAGGGGGGAAGGGAAAAAGGATTATTTCCCTTTGTTGTGAGACTCAAGGGATTTGGGTCTTGGGGTCCCCAGGGAAGGTTTTCCAGGGGGACCAGAGTGCCCCAAAACACTCTAATTTTTTGGGTGGTGGCAGCAAGTACCAGGTCCAAGCTGGTAACTAAGCTTGGAGGTTTTCATGCTAACCCCCATATTTTGGACGCTAAGGTCCAAATCTGGGACTAAGGTTATGATATGGTGTGCGGCGGTTACGGGATAGACAAAATCCAGAAGCCAGTAGGAATATTATATTTTTCTTTTCTCTGCTAAGGGCTTTTTAGCAGAGAGAAACAGTTTGCTTTTAAAAGGGAACCAGAGAGAATTTTTTTTTCTGCTCTCTCTGGCAGTTTGTGGCTTGCATGTTAAGCAAGAAGCCATTACCAGACTGTTAAGGGTCTTTTGTGATGCAATAGCTCTCCCATTGAGAGTCATTACCAGCACTATATACATGCAAATAAAGTGGTTTTTCAGGTTTACTTAACATTGAAGATTAGCTAAAGGCACTGTTGCTAGGCAGACTTCAGGAGGCAACAGAGAACCTGCAGTTCAGAAGATAAACACCGGAGGGCACCCCAACACAAGAAAACAGGAATCATGACTTCTAAGGCAAAAATTGAGGCCGAAGAGCAATTCAAAGAAGCTGAACACAGGCGACAACTGGAGCTGAAAGAAAAGGAAGAAAGCATCAAACTGGCAGCCTTCCAAAGAGAACAGGCAGCCAAAGAGGCAGCACACAAAAGAAAACTAGAAGAAGAAGAGATGGCCCACCGAAGGAAACAAGCAGAAGAAGAGTTGGCCCACCGCCGAGAAATGGAAAAACAACAAAAAGAAAATGAAGAGAAGGAAAAACAGAGAAAACATGAACTGGACTTGGCAAAAGCTGGGCTGCATGTGCCAGCCAACCCTAACAACCCGGCGCCAATTATTGCTCCACAGCACAGGAAATTTCCCACCTACAAGGCAGGGGATGACACTGAGACCTTCTTGGAAAATTTTGAAAGAGCCTGTCTTGGGTACAGCATCCCCGAAGACCAGTACATGGTAGAATTAAGGTCACAGCTCAGTGGACCTTTAGCAGAGGTGGCAGCTGAAATGCCTAAGCAGCAAATGAATGACTATAAACTTTTTCAAACCAAGGCCAGATACAGAATGGGGATAACCTCAGATCATGCCCGTCGGCGCTTCAGAACCCAAAAGTGGAAACCAGATGTGTCATTTCCCAAACACGCCTACTACGTTGCAAAAAACTATGAGGCCTGGATATCAGGACACAATGTTAAAACCTTGGAAGAACTGCACCTCCTCATACAAATGGAGCAGTTCTTGGATGGTGTTCCTGAAGACATCACACGGTACATACAAGATGGAAAACCCAAAGATCTCGCTGAGGCGGGGGAGATTGGAGCCAAATGGATGGAAGTGGCAGAAAGCAAGAAAGCTACTGTCAAGGGGAACGATTACCCCAGGGGGCACACCGACCATAAACCCTACAACCGAGGACAGCCAAAGACCCCACATACCACCCAAGTAAAGCCACAGACACCCTACTCTTCCACCTCACCAGTCTCCAGTAACTCACCTCGGCCCAGTGACCCATCAGATGGAAGATGCTTTAAGTGTAATGAACTGGGACATATCAAGGCCAACTGTCCAAAGAACACCATGCGAGTGCAATTCATTACACCATCACACCAAAGATCCCCAGGCCCGGATGCCTTTCAAATACCCTTGGAGCGAAGGGAAAATTTGAGAGTGGGCGGAAAGAAGGTTACTGCGTGGAGAGACACGGGGGCACAAGTGTCAGCTATCCACCAATCCTTCGTTGACCCCAAATTCATCAACCCAAAGGCCAAAGTTACAATTTACCCCTTCATGTCACAAGCTGTAGACTTGCCTACAGCTCAACTGCCTGTCCAGTACAAAGGCTGGTCAGGAATGTGGACTTTTGCAGTCTATGACAATTATCCTATCCCCATGCTACTGGGAGAAGACTTGGCCAACCAGGTGAAGTGGGCCAAGCGAGTGGGAATGGTTACACGTAGCCAAACCAGGCAAGCTTCCAGACCCATTCCTGTTCCTGAACCGTCCACAGACGCCCCGTCTGGGTTACCAGAGACCCAGACAGAGGTAGTGGACCCGGATTCCATGCCAACCACTGAAACAGCCACAACACTTCCAGTCCCAGGCCCGGAACTGGAACAGCAACCAGCACCAGCAAGTGCAACCACATCTTCAAACTCAACGCCAGAGGGCGCCAGCGAGCCAAAACTGGCAGAAGCAACAGACAGCCATACCCAAAAGGCTCAGCCAGAGCCTGACATAACCTCAGGTGCACCAGCGGAGAGCGGTTCACCAGCAACGGAAACAACCCCATCACCTACATTGCTTCCAGAGGGACCAAGCCCAAGTCCACAGTCTGAGGAAGAACTGGTGACCCCAGCCTCAAGGAAACAGTTCCAGACTGAGCAGGAAGCAGATGACAGCCTTCAGAAAGCTTGGGCGGCGGCACAGAGCACCCCACCGCCTCTCAGCTCTTCTAATCGATCCCGGTTTGTTATAGACGAAGGACTTTTATACAAGGAAATTCTTTCTGGTGGACACCGGGAAGAATGGCAGCCGCAAAAACAGTTGGTGGTTCCAACTAAGTACCGGGGGAAGCTCTTAAGCTTAGCCCATGATCATCCCAGTGGCCATGCTGGGGTAAACAGAACCAAGGACCGGTTGGGGAAGTCCTTCCACTGGGAGGGGATGGGCAAGGATGTTGCCAAGTATGTCCGGTCTTGTGAGGTATGCCAAAGAGTGGGTAAGCCTCAAGACCAGGTCAAGGCCCCTCTCCAGCCACTCCCCATAATTGAGGTCCCATTTCAGCGAGTAGCTGTGGATATTCTGGGCCCTTTCCCAAAAAAGATGCCCAGAGGAAAGCAGTACGTACTGACTTTAGTGGACTTTGCTACCCGATGGCCGGAAGCAGTAGCTCTAGGCAACACCAGGGCTAACACTGTGTGCCTGGCCCTAACAGACATCTTTGCCAGGGTAGGTTGGCCCTCAGACATCCTTACAGATTCAGGGTCTAATTTCCTGGCAGGGACCATGGAAAAACTGTGGGAAACTCATGGGGTGAATCACTTGGTTGCCACCCCATACCACCATCAAACCAATGGCCTGGTGGAAAGGTTCAATGGAACTTTGGGGGCCATGATACGAAAATTCATCAACAAATTCTCCAATAATTGGGACCTAGTGTTGCAGCAGTTGCTGTTTGCCTACAGGACTGTACCACATCCCAGTTTAGGGTTTTCACCATTTGAACTTGTGTATGGTCACGAGGTTAAGGGACCATTACAGTTGGTGAAGCAGCAATGGGAGGGGTTTAAGCCTTCTCCAGGAACTAACATTCTGGACTTTGTAAGCAACCTACAAAGCACCCTCCGACACGCTTTAGCCCTTGCTAGAGAGAACCTAAAGGATGCTCAAGAAGAGCAAAAGGCCTGGTATGACAGACATGCCAGAGAACGTTCCTTCAAGGTAGGAGACCAGGTTATGGTCTTGAAGGCGCAACAGGCCCATAAGATGAAAGCATCATGGGAAGGGCCATTCACGGTCCAAGAGCGCCTGGGAACTGTAAACTACCTCATAGCATTTCTCAATTCCTCACTAAAACCTAGAGTTTACCATGTTAATTCTCTCAAGCCTTTCTATTCCAGAGACTTACAGGTTTGTCAGTTTACAGTCCAGGGAGATGATGCTGAGTGGCCTGACGGTGTCTACTACAACGAAAAAAAAGACGGTGGCATGGAAGAGGTGAACCTCTCAACCACCCTAGAACGTCTGCAGCGGCAACAAATCAAGGAGCTGTGCACTAGCTTCGCCCCATTGTTCTCAGCCACCCCAGGACGGACTGAACGGGCATACCACTCCATTGACACAGGTAATGCTCACCCAATCAGAACCCCAACCTACCGGGTGTCTCCTCATGCCCAAGCTGCTATAGAACGGGAGATCCAGAACATGCTACAGATGGGTATAATCCGCTCATCTACCGGTGCATGGGCATCTCCAGTGGTTCTGGTACCCAAACCAGATGGGGAAATACGCTTTTGCATGGACTACCGTAAGCTAAATGCGGTAACTCGTCCGCACAACTATCCAATGCCACGTACCAATAAGCTATTGGAAAAGTTGGGACGTGCCCAGTTCATCTCTACCATAGACTTAACCAAGGGGTACTGGCAAGTACCGCTACATGAACCTGCCAAGGAGAGGTCAGCATTCATCACCCATGCGGGGGTGTATGAATTCAATGTCCTTGCTTTCGGCCTTCGAAATGCACCTGCCACCTTCCAGAGGCTGGTAGATGGTCTACTAGCTGGACTGGGAGAATTTGCAGTTGCCTACCTCGATGATGTGGCCATTTTTTCAGACTCCTGGCCCGAACACCTACTACACCTGAAAAAGGTCTTTGAGCGCATCAGGCAGGCCGGACTAACTGTTAAGGCCAAAAAGTGTCAAATAGGCCAAAACAGAGTGACTTACCTGGGGCACCAGGTGGGTCGAGAAACCATAAACCCCCTACAGGCCAAAGTGGATGCTATCCAAAAGTGGCCTGTCCCAAGGTCAAAGAAACAGGTCCAATCCTTCTTAGGCTTGGCCGGATACTACAGGCGATTTGTTCCACACTACAGCCAAATCGCTGCCCCACTGACCGACCTGACCAAAAAGACCCAGCCAAATGCAGTTAAGTGCACTGATCAGTGTCAAAAAGCCTTTACCCAACTTAAGGCAATGCTCACGTCTGACCCTGTACTCAGGGCCCCGGATTTTGACAAACCATTCCTAGTAACCACGGATGCATCTGAGCGTGGTATAGGAGCAGTGCTCATGCAGAAAGCAACAGATCACAACTTCCATCCTGTCGTGTTTCTCAGCAAGAAACTGTCTGAGAGGGAAAGTCACTGGTCAGTCAGTCCAAAGGAATGCTATGCCATTGTGTACGCCCTGGAAAAGCTACGACCATATGTTTGGGAACAGCGGTTCCAACTACAAACTCACCATGCTGCACTAAAGTGGCTTCATACTGCCAAGGGGAACAACAAGAAACTTCTTCGTTGGAATTTAGCTCTCCAAGATTTTAATTTTAAAATTCAACACATCACAGGAGCTTCTAACAAAGTTGCTGATGCACTCTCCCGTGAGAGTTTCCCAGAATTCAGTAGTTAAAAAGTGTTCTTAAAATGTACAAGTCTGTTAGTTATATACTTAGTAGTATATGTAAAGGTGCATGTGTTGTAGTAATCTGTTTATTTTAAAGTTCTAGAAGGAAATCGCCGCCAGTGAGCTTCCCCACTGTCTGCAATTTGGGGGGCGTGTCATAAACAGATAGCTAAGGGTTAATGTCTCTTTCACCTGAAGCACCTGACCAGAGGACCAATCAGGAAACCGGATTTTTTCAACTTTGGGTGGAGGGAATTTTGTGTCTAAGGTCTTTGTCTGTCTGCCTGCTTTCTCCGAGCTTTGGAGAAGTAGTTTCTGCTTTCTAATCTTCTGTTTCTAAGTGTAAGGACAAAGAGATCAGATAGTAAGTTATATGGTTTCTTTTCTTTGGTATTTGCATGAATATAAGTGCTGGAGTGCTTTGATTTGTATTCTTTTTGAATAAGGCTGTTTATTCATATTTCTTTTAAGCAATTAACCCTGTATTTTGTCACCTTAATACAGAGAGACCATTTGTATGTATTTTTCTTTCTTTTTTATATAAAGCTTTCTTTTTGAGACCTGTTGGAGTTTTCTTTTCTGGGAAACTTCAGGGAAATTGAGTCTGTACTCACCAGGGAATTGGTGGGAGGAAGAAATCAGGGGGAGATCTGTGTGTGTTGGATTTGCTAGCCTGATTTTGCATTCCCTCTGGGTGAAGAGGAAAGTGCTTTTGTTTCCAGGACTGGGAACGGAGAGGGGGAGTCACTCTGTTTGGATTCACAGAGCTTGTGTCTGTGGATCTCTCCAGGAGCACCTGGAGGGGGGAAGGGAAAAAGGATTATTTCCCTTTGTTGTGAGACTCAAGGGATTTGGGTCTTGGGGTCCCCAGGGAAGGTTTTCCAGGGGGACCAGAGTGCCCCAAAACACTCTAATTTTTTGGGTGGTGGCAGCAAGTACCAGGTCCAAGCTGGTAACTAAGCTTGGAGGTTTTCATGCTAACCCCCATATTTTGGATGCTAAGGTCCAAATCTGGGACTAGAGTTATGATAACAGGTTACAAACCTTAGTTAATAGTTCCACAACTTCACATTTGAGTTCTTTCAGAACTCTTGGGTGAATGCCATCTGGTCCCGGTGACTTGTTAATGTTGAGTTTATCAATTAATTCCAAAACCTCCTCTAGTGACACTTCAATCTGTGACAGTTCCTCAGATTTGTCACCTACAAAAGTCTGCTCAGGTTTGGGAATCTCCCTAACATCCTCAGCCGTGAAGACTGAAGCAAAGAATCCATTTAGTTTCTCCGCAACGACTATTGTCTTTAAGTGCTCCTTTTGTATTTCGCTTGTCAAGGGGCCCCATTGGTTGTTTAGCAGGCTTCCTGCTTCTGATGTACTTAAAAAAACATTTTGTTATTATTACCTTTGGAGTTTTTGGCTAGCCGTTCTTCAGACTCCTCTTTGGCTTTTCTTATTACACTCTTGCATTTAAACTGGCAGTGTTTGTGCTCCTTTCTATTTGCCTCACTAGGATTTGACTTCCACATTTTAAAGGAAGTCCTTTTATCTCTCACTGCTTCTTTTACATGGTTGTTAAGCCACGGTGGCTCTTTTTTAGTTCTTTTACTGCGTTTCTTAATTTGGGGTATACATTGAAGTTGGGCCTCTATTATGGTGTCTTTAAAAAGGGCCCATGCAGCTTGCAGGGATTTCACTTTAGTCACTGTACCTTTTAACATTTGTTTAACTAACCTCCTCATTTTTGTATAGTTCCCTCTTTTGAAATTAAATGACACAGTGTTGGGCTGTTGAGGTGTTCTTCCCCCGACAGGAATGTTTTGAATGTTATTGTATTATGGTCACTATTTCCAAGCGGTCCTCCTATAGTTACCTCTTGGACCAGCTCCTGCACTCCACTCAGGATTAAATCTAGAGTTGCCTCTCCCCTTGTGGGTTCCCGTACCAGCTGCTCCATGAAGCAGTCATTTAAAGTATCGAGAAATTTTATCTCTGCATTTCGTCCTGAAGTGAAATGTTTCCAGTCAATATGGGGATAACTGAAATCCCCCACTATTATTGGGTTCTTAATTTTGATAGCATCTCTAATTTCCCTTAGCATTTCATCATCACTACTACTGTCCTGGTCAGGTGGTCGATAATAGATCCCTAATGTTATATTTTTATTAGAGCATGAAATTTCTATCCACAGCGATTCTATGGAACATGTGGATTCACTTAAGATTTTTACTTTATTTGAATCTACATTTTCTTTCACATATAGTGCCACTCCTCCCCCTGCACGACCTGTTCTGTCCTTCTGATATATTTTGTACCCCGGAATGATTGTGTCCCATTGATTGCTCTCAGTCCACCAAGTTTCTGTGATACCTATTATATCAATATCCTCCTTTGTCCCAAGGCACTCTAGTTCACCCATCTTATTATTTAGACTTCCAGCATTTGTGTACAAGCACTTTAAAAACTTGTCCCTGTTTATTTGTCTGCCCTTTTCTGATGTGCTAGATTCTTTTTTATGTGACTGTTTATCATCTGATCCGGCCCTTACATTATCTTCTTCCGTCCTCTGTTCCTGACTATAACCTGGAGATTCCCTATCATCAGACTGTCCCCTAAGAGAAGTCTGTGTCCGATCCACATGCTCCTCTGCAGCAGTCGGCTTTCCCCCATTTCCTAGTTTAAAAACTGCTCTACAACCTTTTTAATGTTTAGTGCCAGCAGTCTGGTTCCACTTCGGTTTAGGTGGAGTCCATCTCTCCTGTATAGGCTCCCCCCATCCCAAAAGTTTTCCCAGTTCCTAATGAACGTAAATCCCTCCTCTCTACACCATCGTCTCATCCACGCATTGAGACTCTGAAGCTCTGCCTGCCTACTTGGCCCTGCGCGTGGAACTTGGAGCATTTCTGAGAATGCCACCATAGAAGTCCTGGATTTCAGTCTCTTCCCTAGCAGCCTAAATTTGGCTTCCAGGAATCTCTCCTACCCTTCCCTATGTCATTGGTACCTACGTGTACCACGACCACCGGCTCCTCCCCAGCACTACACATAAGTCTGTCTAGATGCCTCGAGAGATCCGCAACCTTCGCACCAGGCAGGCAAGTCACCATACAGTTCTCCCGATCATCACAAACCCAGCTATCTATGTTTCTAATGATTGAAACTCCCATTACTAACACCTGCCATTTCCTAGCAACTGCAGTTCCCTTCCCCGGAGAGGTAACCTCAGTGCGAGAGGCAACCCCAGCACCATCTGGAAGGAGGGTCCCAACTATGGGAAGGTTTCCCTCTGCTCCCATTGACTGCTCTGCTTCCCTGGGCCTTTCTTCCTGCTCAACAGCACAGAGGCTGAGCGGAGGTGGGACAATTCTACAGTGTCCCGGAAAGCCTCACCAACATACCTCTCTGCATCTCTTAGCTCCTCCAGTTCCGCCACCCTGGCTTCCAAAGCCCATACATGGTCTCTGAGGGCCAGGAGCTCCTTGCACCGACTGCACACATACGCCACCCGTCCACAAGGCAGGTAATCATACATGCTACACTCAGCGCAATAAACTGGATAGCCCCCACTCTGCTGCTGGGCTTCTGCCTGCATTGTCTCCTAGTTAATGAAAGCGTGGTTGAAAGAAAGGGGGTTTGGAATATGGTTTGGATTATAGGTTTTATGGGGACTACAGGGGAACAGGTAGGACCGACAAGGGACCCCCCGTCCCTTCCCAACTCCCTTGCAAAACTCCCTGTTCGCAAGCCCCCGTTCGCAAGCTTGTGCGCGGCTTTATAAAGCCCTGGCCTGAGTTAATGCTCCGCTCACTGATTAAGGCTCAGTCAATTACCAGAGGCTTCGAGCTTTCAAACCTTCCTTTGAAGCTCACGGCCTCCAACTGCCAGCCACAGCACACGGCCCTTCAAACAACCAAACAAACAGACTGACAAACACAAGCTCAGCACACAGCAAGTAACCCCCAAACACAAACATACACACACTACAGTCAGTCACTTACCCCACAGATGCTGTATTTGCTCCTCCTTCACCTGGAGAACTCCCTTGCAAAACTCCTCGTTAGCAGCCCCTGTTCGCGAGCTCAGAGTGGTTCCGCTCCAGGGCTGTCACTCAGCCTTGGGTGCCGAGAGCCATTGGAACACTCCAGCCCTGGGGCTGGGCCGGAGGTCAGCAGCCACCTGGGCTCAATTGGTTGGGGGGGGGTTTCCCTTCTGTTGTCAATGCAGAGTGAGTGTCCCAGATGGCAGAGCTTTCTGGGGGTGCTGCCCTGGCCCCTTAAAATAAACGGGTGACTTCAGTTCACTTTGGATCGGTTGGATCCCAAAGCTCATTCGCCAAGAGTGGGTTTGGCTCTGCTGCAGGGCTAAGCCGGGTCACAAAGAGCTGGCAGGTGACAGCTGAACTGAAGTGTGACTTCTGTTCCCAGCCTCAAGGAAAGGGCAGCGCTTTTCAGTACCGGGTTTACAATGGAGACTCAGCAGCGCCAGGCCCACACTCAGAAGGGGCCCTGGCGTGGCCGCTCCATTTGTGCTGCGCCCCCAGAGACCAGCTGGCCCCTCTCCACCCCCTGCCCTGGACAGTCCCCAGAGCAGCTCCAGTTCTAGACAATCTCGTGCCCGCCCTGAGGGCCCTGCCTGTCTCCTCAGAGCCGAGCCGAGCTGAGCCACCTGGAACTGGTGCAGAAGTGGGGCCAGATTCAGCCAGTGGGGGGAGGGGAGTGGGGGGGCTTGGCTGGGCCCCTCCAGGCAAGTGGGTCCTGAAGAAGCCTAGAAGGGACAGGCCCTGGCCTGGCTGATCACACTGCTCCCAAGAGTGATTCCCTGCCCCGGGCCACGCTGCTGGCTCAGCCCAGCTGACACTCACCTCGGGGCCCTGCCGGCTTCCCGGGAGCTGCCCCAGGGAAGCACTGCCCTGACCCACCCCTGCACTCCCTCCCCCCACCTTCAGTTGAGGAGGTGAGTAGCGGGAAGGGCAGGGCCAGCCAGGGGCAATGGGGTAAACTGGTCCACCTGGCCCTGTGCTACCAGCATGCCCCTTCCTGTTGGGGGTGGGCCCATGCTGTGCCACACAGCTCCCCTGCCCAGCAACACCTGGATCCACTATGCCCTGCACCCCCTGAACCCCCTATGCCCAAAGCCCCCCTCCAAAAGCCTTCCACCACAAATGCAGTGTTGTCTACACCATCACCCCTGCCCAGCGCCTCCCCACCCACAGCTGCCCAGCAACACACACAGAACCCCCCACTCGCTAGTTTCCCAATACACAGATTTCTCCTCCCTCCCTCCCAGTGCCATTCCTCACAGCCCCACAACTAAACAATGCCCCACACAGACTCCCAGTGCCCTGACACAGATTTCCCCCACTGCCCAGCACCCCTGAACAGCCCCCCACTGCCTAGCACCCCAAAACTCACAAACCTCCCCCACTGCCCAGCGTCTTCCACACACCTCCCAGACACTGACTCCATCACACTCTGCCCCCTTCCCTGGCCGCACAAACCAGCCCTGCTGGGAGGTCTCTGGCTCCTAGGGTCAGAGCGGCGAGGGGGGGGGTGTCTCCAAATTCTTCACGTGCTGCGCCCGCCACATGCATGAGCTCCGTGGCTCCCACTGGCCTGGAGAAGTGCCAGTGGGAGCTGCCGGAGCTGCAGAGTGAGGCTTGCAGGCACCAGCAGCGCACAGAGAGCCCCCCACCCCACCCCTAAGAGCCAGAGGGACCTGCCAGGGGGCTAGGTGGGGAGTCCTGGTGGTGCTTACCTGGGGTGGCTCCCAGGAAGCATCTGGCAGGTCCCTCTGGCTCCTAGGGTAGGGGGGTGCCTGCAAGCCCTGCTTCCTCAGCTCTGATTGGGAAGGATGGAGCCAGTGCAGCATGCAGAGACCCCCCTCACCATCTCTGTGCCTAGGGGCTGCACTGCTGGCTCCTGCCAGCAGGCAGGCGCCAGGAGCTGCCCCAGGAAGCACTGCCAGCCCCGGGACTTCAGGTGCATGCCATGAGCGAACCCCAATATTGGGACCAAGGGCAACCCAACCAATGTGTGGTCAGGACGCAGAACAAATCTCTTAAAATCAGGACTGTCCCAATAATATCAGGACATCTGGTCACCCTAAGGGGTCGCGAGCTGTCAACCTACACTCCAAACCCCGCTTTGCCTCCAGCATTTATAATGGTGTGAAATATATTTTTAAAAGTTTTTCCGTTTATGGCGCGCGAGGGTCACACTCACAGGTCTACGATGTGAAAAGGGGAACCAGTACAAAAGTTTGAGAGCCACTGTCTTAAACTGTGACCCATGAACTACAAGAGGCAGGCAGAGCACTTGCTGGTTCAGCAGTTCAATAGCAGTAGAAGACAACTAAGTACACATGGAATCTTTCCTAATGTTACAGCAATTGCTTAAATGGAAAGTAATAGCAACAGGGATGTAGTGTGATCACAAACAGAAGGGCAGGTGGCCTCCGCAGGCATGAATGGGGCTTGATCCACAAGATAAATCATTCTGTGAAGATGAGGTTCCCACTATATAAAAAAAAAAAAGTTTGAGAGTCTATGTTACCATCAAACTTAACTCTCAATTCGTTCAGTCACATTTGCTCAGCTAGCAGGGGGCCCTTTCGCTGACACACAAGACATGGCGATCAGTCAGTAAACCTGAACTAACATCTTAAAGGCTGCATTTCTAGCCACGAGGCTGATGTCACCAACATTTAGGCAACAGAACAACTATGGGCATGTTAATGTTAAGCCCCTTATATTTCTTGTTCATCACTATAACAAGTCACCACATGATGAGGAATACAAGTTAAAGGTGCACCAGTGATTGCCTGGGAGCTGGAAACTGGAGTCAAGTACATACTGTGTAAGTAATGCACTATAGGGCCTGCTCTGAAATCCATAAAAAGAATTCCGTTGGCTTCATCGGCTTGCATCAGACCCAGAAGTAGTGAATTTTTTGTTGTCTTATATCAGAGGGAGAAACAGGTTTGCATTGCTTGAAACCAGAGCTGCAGGTGTTGGCCCAGACACACCCTGGCCTTCTGCCATCACTACCAGAGCAATCCAGCAGCAGTGGCCCTTTTCATGATTTGAAATTATGAAATTGCTGAATTTCCACAGGTACCACAGCAGCAAACTTCCCCACCTCAGAGGAAGCTTTTTCTTGATCTGAAAACCATCCAAAGGGTCAGATATTTCAGAGCCAATGACCAGATCAGAGCCCAACAGAAAGTAACCTGAACCAAAGTCTTCAGGAAAAGCAGATGAGGCTGCAAGAGAGTGATGGCACATATCCAGTAATCTGCACTCCATGTGAATACTGCTGTTACTCCTCCACATGATTCTGGGGAGCCAGGCTAGAGTCCATTGTACCCCTCAGCACCTCACTTTACCCACTCTCCCAGCCACTGTTCCCAGATTCATTCACACCCCTCAAGGGACCAGAACAGGCTCAGGCAGGGAAAAGAAGTTATATACTGAAGACCGTGGTGGATTTTAAAACCCATAATATTCAACCACAATAAAATCCGGTGCATTTTTATTTTATTTTGGTTTTGTCAGAATGCAAGTTCTCAGAAATAGATGTCAGCTTGGCAGGGGTGGGGGAGGCAGGAGAGGAGCCAGGAAAAGAAGAGATAATAATCATTAAAAAAAAAAAGTCATACTACTCCACAAGCACAACGCAGACAATTGGTATCCACACAGCTGCACACTACTGTCCTTACTCCAGGTGAGTAGTATCTTTGGGCTAGACTGTGATATTCTTGCTCACATAGAATCGTCACTGACATTCTGAGTAAGCCATTATTCAAGGTGCCAAGTAGTTTTCAATGACCCTTTTGAAAGGCCGACAAACTGGTCCTTCCTCTGCATGCAGTGTTGTTGGAGCTATGTCGGTCCCAGGATATTAGCGAGACAAGACAGGTGAGGTGAGATCTTTAATTGGGCCAACTTCTCTTGGTGAGAGAGACAAGCATCAGCGTTTACACACAGCTCTTCTTCAGGTAGTCTCAATGAAGTCAATGGAGCTGGATGCTACTCAGCATGAGGACAGGTGGCAGAGTGTGGTCAGAGAGCAGGGGCCCCAAATCCTGACACCTGCTTATGTGTTTGTTGCCAGTGTAGAGAGACACCCCTGCCCAAATTACTCCTTTTAATTAAAAAAAAAGTCTCTCAACTACAAGCTGTGCAGGCACAGGAGGAGAGAGCAGTCAGGCTGTGAGTTTCAGACCAGGGTGCTGTGAGGGCACTGATCAAGACAAGGGGTGGAGGCCAAGTTCCCTGTAGTTTGCAGGCCATGCAGCAACCTATTCAGCACCATGCAGGTGCTCAAGGAACCCATCCAGGGACCTGCTGCAGCTGGGACAGGGGTACTCCCCACCCCAATCTCCACCTAGCCTGGCCCCCAACCAGCCACATCCAGGGCAACTCTTTCCCAGCCCAGACCTGTTAGGGCCAGGGAAGGGGCAGCACCTATCTTGCAGCCCCAGCCCTCAGAGCTGCAAAGGCTGGAAAAGGCACCTCTCCCCCCACCCCCAACACCCAGGTGCTGCTGAAGGGGGAGAGAGAGCTGGGGGGAGTCCTCTCTCCCTGCCATAGCCGCTAAGCACCCTCCTGTACCCCCAACCCCAGCCCAAGGCCCACACCCCCAGCCAGAGCCCTCACAGACCATATACTTCAGTCCTCTGCCCTAGCCCTGGGCACCTCATCCCCAGTCAGAGCCCTCACCCCAACCCTCTGCCCCAGTCACACCTCACCCCCATCTTGGTGCACACAACAAAATTCATTCCGCACCTGGCAGGAGCAGTGGGCCAGGTGCGAGCCGAAGGCTGGGAGAGGCAGGCAGCCTGCGCAGAAGTTGCCGAGAGCGGGCTCCAGCCCCAGGAGCGGAGAGGGGAAGCGGGTCTGGCTCAATTCAGCCAGCACCAGGGGCCCAGCGAGGCGCAGACACCCCCCACCCCCGGGCTGCGGATCTGCGGCCCGTCCCTCCTTCACTCACCTCTGCTCCTGCCCCGGCTCTCCCCCTCGGCCCGGGGCGCGGGGACTCCCGGCGGGCTGGGGATCTTCTCCATGCTCCGGGACGCGCTGCCGGCGAGCCCGCTCGAGCACCTGCCCTTCTCCGCCAGCGGCCTGGGCTCCCCTTGCCCTCGGCCCGGCCCGCCCTTGGGGGCAGCGGGGCGCGCCTTGCCGTGGGGGTCGCATCCTCCCGGGGCCGGCCGGGCCGCTTTCCCCCCGTTCGCCGGGCTCAGCAGCGAGGCCCGGAGCCCCAGCACGAACCTCTCGAAGGTGAGGTAGCCGCTGGCCGGGGCCGCCTGCCGCAGCCCCTCCAGCACGCCGGGGGGGAGCTCCCGGGCCTCGGCCCCCTGCCAGCGGGACTCGATCTCCCGCAGGTGCACGTAGCCCCGCCGCCGGTCATCCAGGATGTCGAAGAGGGTCCGCAGGCTTTGCAGGAAGGCTCTGGGCAGCCCCTCCGTGCCGCAGGGCAGCGAGCGAGCCCCGCGCTCCGGAGCCATCAGGGCCCGGGGCAGCGGCGGGCTCTGCGCGCTGGAAATTGTTACACCGAGTTCCGCGGGGAACGCCGCCCGGCTCCGGGATTTTGTGTCATTTTTTTTTTCTGAATGGGGCACCCCTTTCGGTGACGTCACTGTATTAGCATTCTCCTTTTCCATTGGCTGGCGATGGGCAGCCCCGCAGGCTGATTGGCTGAGGAGGAAGCTGGCCGGTTTGATTTTCCAGCGCGGCAGGCCGGCCCTGCAGCTTGGTGTCATTTAAAACCTAACCCAACCCAAAGAGCCCCCTCCAATGGGTCGCTGAGACCCCCCTCCAGCCGCCCTCTCCATCCCCCCGTTCATGTTGGGTTTCCCTCCGCCATGGGGGAAAGGCCGGGGCAGGGGATATTTTCTACTCAATCAATGCACTCAAATCCCCAACTTTGAGTGTGTTCAGACAACAGGGAGCTCCTTTGTGAACAGTCCGGATAGGACCCCTATATCCCCTATCGTCACTTACACACTAGTGCTCCCTATGGCTGTGACACTCGCAGCACCCATCGCTGAACTTCACCCACCACCAGGAATCCTAGATTTCAGAAGGTTGCCCTGAGGTTGAGTGGGCTGGGGGTGGCCCCCTTACGCCAAGCCACGGGCAAAAGCCTTGTCCCTATGCTGAGATAAAGTCCTGCAACTTGCTCTTCCTCCTGCGGTTAAGGGTTGTGTCTGTGGGTTTCAGTGAGTCATTTAAAACCTCACCTACACATTCCCCCCCTCGTTTTAAATGCATCAGTTCACTCAGATTGACACAGACCTTGAGACAGCCATGTTTATCTGGGAATAAAACAGCCTAGAAAATTCTGCTGCAACCCTACCAAAACAGAAGTCAGGCTGTTGGCATCTATGCTCCTAGCAAAGGACACTACTTGCATGAATGCCATTCTTTCCTGTGCTCATCCTGTGTACCCTGCTCTTATAAACAAGAAGGAAAATCATATGTGGATCTATTCCTCTGAAGTACCTGTACTACCAGCAGATACATAATGTGTAAACTCATATGTCCACAGTTCTTAACAAAGCTGCTAGGTCTTATTTTAGGTGGACCTGATTTGAGCTTCTCCCAGCAACAGTCAAGTCATTTCTTACATTTTAGTTTCATCTTTGTGGAGACTTGAGAGGGCCATAAATTATCTACAGCTTTTTCTTTTTTCGTGTATTAAATATGAGTCTTCCCCACATTTTGAATGAGAGACTGAAATGAACATGCTGGTTTTCTTTTGACTTTCATAAAGTCTTAATGGCCCCAGATATCTTTGTGCAACAGTATAATCATGGATGTTGGCTGAGCTTTGGGAAAAGTGTAGTTAATTCACTGCTGCTGCAATCACTCAACAGGGATGGCACATGCATGTTTCCATAGGTCCTACAGGATTAGTGTCTATTCTCAGTGATGGACTGTAAGATTTGCGTGGTATGTTATGCATGTGTGATCTATTTATTTAAAATCTCTGTCTTATTTCAGGCTAATAATATGATCACACATTGAGAGAGGTCATGAAAATGTGAAACTGTTCATAATGCTTCTAGCCCAGCATAGAAGTGATTTAAGTACTTTGAACCTCTAATTGTTTTTCAGCCACCTATGTTAAGTGATAGGAGCCTCAGGCTAGTTCCCGGTGGGCAGGTGTCCTCATAAAAACAAACAAACCCAGTGCCAGTTTGAGCCAAAACACCATTGCTGCATTGTAACAGGAGCAAATCCTCTTTTCTTATAGCAGAGGATTCATCTTACTGGTTCCATGACTGTAAATCTGTTTATATGGTACAGAGCTAAATCATCCAACCGTCTCATTTTAAAGATCTCATTTCAGCCAAGAAACAGTGTAACTTCAAGTCCTCTGTTACTTGAGTTCACTCTGAAAGGCAAATTCTCCTCCCTCAATGACGACTGACTTTTTGGTACCAAACAAGATGATCATATCAGCCTGATATTTTCTCTGTACTGCTCTGCAAATCCTCCTCCCTGCTGTTTGAACCGGTGAACAGTGGATCAGAGGAAGCACCCTTTATTTTATCTGTGTTTTTTCTTTTCCTAGAAAATTTCCTAACTTTAAATACTTCTTCAACCCTAAGCACAGACCCTGCAAGAATGTAAAGTGCAACTTTGCTCTAAAAATGGGATAATGAGACCCAATGTTTCCCATCTCTCAGTAGCTCGAGAGCAAATCTGCTCAGTGACCAAGGACAAATGTGTCAGGATGAAGCTCCAGGAGAAGCATTGTGCACAGCTTAATATGAGTCAACAATGTGATACTGTTGCAAAAAAAGCAAACGTGATTCTAGGATGGATTAACAGGTGTGTTGTAAACAAGACACGAGAAATCATTCTTCCGCTTTACTCTGCGCTGGTTAGGCCTCAACTGGAGTATTGTGTCCAGTTCTGGGCACCGCATTTCAAGAAAGATGTGGAGAAATTGGAGAGGGTCCAGAGAAGAGCAACAAGAATGATTAAAGGTCTTGAGAACATGACCTATGAAGGAAGGCTGAAGAAATTGGGTTTGTTTAGTTTGGAAAAGAGAAGACTGAGAGGGGACATGATAGCAGTTTTCAGGTATCTAAAAGGGTGTCATCAGGAGGAGGGAGAAAACTTGTTCACCTTAGCCTCCACTGATAGAACAAGAAGCAATGGGCTTAAACTGCAGCAAGGGAGATTTAGGCTGGACATTAGGAAAAAGTTCCTAACTGTCAGGGTAGTTAAACACTGGAATAGATTGCCTAGGGAAGTTGTGGAATCTCCATCTCTGGAGATATTTAAGAGTAGGTTAGATAAATGTCTATTAGGGATGGTCTAGACAGTATTTGGTCCTGCCATGAGGGCAGGGGACTGGAATCGATGACCTCTCAAGGTCCCTTCCAGTCCTAGAGTTTATGAGTCTATGAGTCTATGAGCTTTCAAAGGATTAATATAGCTCCCTCCCCAGGTTTTGCTCTTGGTGTGCTTCTGGAACAATTTGTATAGGGGGTGCGGAGAGCTATTGAACCAAACTGTAAACTCTGTATATGATGAAACCACTTCAAGACAAGGGGTGTGGCAGCACCCCTAGTTTCAGCACCTATGGATCCAAATTCAACTGTCAGTTTCCAGTTACAGTTTTCCTTTCCAGTCTCAGGCCTGTGAAAGGCCCTATGTGTGGATACAACTGCTGGGAATTCTCAAAGAACTGGGAAATCCTGAGCATAACCTCAGATTAGGCTGGTAGCTGCAGTCAGCAAGCTCACAGTCAGTTATCCTTGGAAAAATGTCCTTCCTCCACCCCCATCTTTGTGATCGCTGGAGGCTTTGAATCTATTTGACTCTTAGTGCAGTAAACACTTGGATATATAGTGCTGGGATGTAATGCTGTAATGTGTTGTGATTATGAATCGAGGCACCATTTTTTCCCTTTTGCATGGAAATGTTAGTTCAGATTTGCCCACAGTGAACTGGGACGTAACTGCCCATTGCAATTCAAGTCAATGCTTTGCCATATTTTCCATATGAATGTATCCTGTGGAGCCTGTCATAAATCAGACAACACACGTGGTGCTCTTTTAAACTCCTTCCATGAGCAATAATGCAGTTAAAGTGAATGAGAGAGACTAGTGTGGTTTAGGTAATACTACCTAGCTCTTAAACACTGCTTTTCATCAGTAGCTTTCAAAGCACTTCACAATCTTGAATGTATTTATCTTCACAACATCTGCATGAGAGAACTCTGCTTTTACTGTTTACAGTCCAGTAGGAGTCACCCTCCTGGCTTAAAAAAACAAAGGATAACTTCAGTTCTTTAAATATAACTGATGCAAGTTGCTTATTTTGAAATCCGTTGAGGTTATTTGAACTGACAGAACTCTCTTTATTTTTTTAATACCAAACAACTTAGCAGTTGTTAATTCTCCCTGCCCACCATCTATTCTAAAGCACTATAAGCCAGTTAAACAGACCACTGGATTCACCACTTTCCCTCTCCAAAGAGGCATCAGCTTGAGGTAATACTTTTAACTGTCACTGCTGAAAAGTGCTATCAATGCTTTACAAAAATGAGGAAGCATTATTATTCCCATTCTGTGGGTGGGAAAGATGAGGCACAGAAGATGGCTGCTGTCACACAGTAAGCCACTCTTCTTAGCATATGCCTCAGGTGGCACGTGACCAGGATTCACCACCAAATTTGGTCTGCTGATTGGATCATTAGCTTCCCCGGCCAGGCCAGGGCACTGATGGGGAGTACGACATGAACACTGATCCATGCCACCCTGGTTAGCCAATGGTAGTCTGAGAATAGAGCCGAAAACTCCTGATTTACATCCCCAGTGCCCTGTCCGCTAGACTACACTGCCTCTCCTTGGAGAACAGATCCCAAATTCTCACTAAATTTCAGCTTGAACCCAGAACTCATCATAACAGGGGGAGGGGAGAGTGGGGGTGTGATGGAGATTGGGTGGTGATATCTCCTGGTGCCTCACATGGGGAAAATATGCTGAATGCCTTTGGATGCAATCTGGTATATAAAAACTCCACAGAGGTGATACGGGGGAGGCAGTTTGGAGCACTCACAGTGATTCCCTGCAGGGGAACCAGTTACAGGGTAGTATGGAGCCAGAAAAGCATCAACACACAGGACATGGATGGCAAGGGGATGCAGGGAAGCCAGGGGGAAGGAGCCAAAGGAGCCCAGGAGGTTTCTCAGTGGGGCGTGGTGGTTCTGTTTGCACTGCCAAAGGCCGAGTCCTCCTGTGATGTTTTCTCACTCCTCATGGTCGCCTTGTGGGGCCTTTCCAGGACTCATTGTTTGCTTTGGAGAAGGGCTTGTGCTTTCCACAAAGTGACTCTTCTTCCCCTCGTCTCTTTCCCCATCCCCCAAAGCTGACTGACTGGCTGCTCACAGACCAGCCCATGGAGCTGGCTGGCTTTCCAGGGTGACAGAGAGGAGGAGAAACAAATAGCTGAAATAAACTTTTTTTTTTGACAATCTGCTACAGGGCTGGGTCAGCAAAGCAGGGAATTGTATTTCCAGTGAAGGCCGCTCGGGCCCTGATCATGCCTGGGGAACCAAGTGCTCCCATTCCTGTGTCGGGACCATTCTCCAGACAGGACTGCAGCCCCAGTTTGCCAAATGGCTAATTAATGTTCCCTCTCACATTGGGGTGGCTCCACCCAATACTAAGCCTATGGGAGACTAAACGGGGGGTACAGATAGTTGAATGTCTTAAATGAGCAGAGAGAATGAAATAAAGCCCAGGAGGAAAGCTAGTGATAAGGCAGCCTTCATTCAGGCCTTGTCTAAACAGGAGTTGCTCCAGTTTAAATTAAATTGCCTTATAAAGCAGTATAAAGCCACGTGTGTGTTCTTACAATGGTTTAAAACTAGTCAGATCAGGTTAACTTCCACCTGTAAAATTACCAATACAAGCTAAACTGCTAAAACTCAGTGTTACAGGGCAGCACAAGTTTCCTTCTCCTTGTCCCTGCGCCAGGGACGGCATTAGGCTGATTCACCCGATTCCCCGGAATTGGGCCTCACGCCTAAGAGTGCCCCATGTCTTAGGTGCCTTTTTAATTTTGTTTTTTTTTACTCACCTGGCAGCGGTCCGCTCCAGGGGTCTTCAGTGGCATTTCAGCTGTGGGGGGGTCCTTTGGTGCCACGAAAGACCCAGAGCGGACCCCTCACCGCCGAAGTGCCACCAAAGCCCCAGACTGCCACCGGGTATTTGAATCAGGCTCCACAGTTAATAAAGCCGGCCCTGCCCTGCACTTAGGTTGGCCAAAGAAAAGGTCTCAGACACCTCTTGCAGGCGCTTCACCCAAGTTCTTTTACTTACAGTGGCTGTGCAGTCCCTGCTCCGACCCCTCACTGGGTCCACTGACCTTTGAGGCTTGTGTCAGCCAGCAGAGAGAGAGCCTCAACCCTCCTATCTTCCTGTTTGGCTCCCCCTGAGCTTTTCTCTGGGTTTATAGCCTTCCCAGTCACCAACCCAGCTGGTTCCACTAGGCTCAGCACATCACCCTGAGCCTGCCCTCATTAGGGCCTGCAGCAGGGCTCCCTGCTAAGGGTCTTGGCCCATACACCCAGGCATCCTACAGGGAAACAGGGGGAAGCCAGCCCTTTAGCAGGGCACTCAAAGGTTTTATAC
This sequence comes from Gopherus flavomarginatus, assembly GCF_025201925.1. NCBI lineage: Eukaryota > Metazoa > Chordata > Testudines > Testudinidae > Gopherus > Gopherus flavomarginatus. The sequence goes on along the minus strand of NC_066633.1, from coordinate 20,040,684 downwards.
CTCTGCCCTGCGACACCCAGGTTTAAACAAATAGTGTCCACACATGGGTGCAACTTCTGCGTGTAGAAAAGGCCTCAAAATATATGTTAGGGCATGGCTGTCTGTAAGCACGAGCAAAGCAAATGATTGTGTTTAGGGCCCCTGCAACCCATAGTGCTACGTGTCTCTCTCTCCACTAATAGGGTGAAGAGGGATGGGAAAGCAAGTCATAAGCTGATCTGCATCCATCTCCTTTCTGCAACCTTTTGGGGGTCCATCAATCAACCAGTTTCCCCCACCTCCCACCCTCCATATGCATCTAGTAGTATCCAGAGCTAATAGATTTGAGCTTTGTCACTAGTGTTTGGATCTGAGATGCCCTTGACTTATCTGGCATAACTGTTAGGGGTTTGGTGTGCATGACCTCCTTTCATTTCTAGGAGTCTGCAGCAGCTGCCATTTTGTGAGAAGAGCTGGGACTGACTGAAGAGACACATGTTGCACTCTTCACTTCTCTTTCTTGTATTGTTGTTTCCCTCAAGCTAAACAAGAGCTTTTCCATCCTTTTTCATTTGCAAACCTGTAAAAAATTTCAAATGGAGGTACAGACCCCTTTGGAATCATAGAATCATAGAATGTCAGGGTTGGAAGAGACCTCAGGAGATCATCGAGTCCAACCTCCTGCTCAAAGCAAGACCATCACCAACTAAATCATCCCAGCCAGGGCTTTGTCAAGCCGGGCCTTAAAAGCCTCTAAGAAAGAAGATTCCACCACCTCCCTAGGTAACCCATTCCAGTGCTTCACCACCCTCCTAGTGAAAAAGTTTTTCCTAATATCCAACCAAAACCTCCCCACTGCAACTAGAGACCATTGCTCCTTGTTCTGTCATCTGCCACCACTGAGAACAGCTGAGCTCTATCCTCTTTGGAACCCCCCAGTTGAAGGCTGCTATCAAATCCCCCCTCATTCTTCTCTTCTGCAGACTAAATAAGCCCAGTTCCCTCAGCCGCTCCTCATAAGTCATGTGCCTCAGCCCATTAATCATTTTCATTGCCCTCCACTGGACTCTCTCGAATTTGTCCACATCCCTTCTGCAGTGGGGGGCCCAAAACTGGACACAATACTCCAGGTGTGGTCTCACTGGTGCTGAATAAAGGGGAGGTAGTCTGCGGACCCCCAGAGGTCCATGGACCACAGGTTGAAAACCACTTAATCTAAACTAAAAGCCACAAGGGACCAATAATTGATATTGCTTGTTGTCTTTCTCTACGAATTTGTTTGAGCTCTGATAAAAGAGCAAATTGGAATTATAAAGCTATTTTGCAGTTAAGAGCTATTCTGTTTGGATGTTTCAAATTCTAAATTCAGCATACTGTAGAACAGATGCTGTGTCCTGTCATATATAATCCATGATACTGCTTCCTGTGGTAAAACAGATGGCATAGCTGCAGCGACAGGTATCAATCAGGCTGTGAAAATCAGGGCCTTAGCAGAAGGTGGACTGAAACCACCCACTTGTTTGAGCTCAGCCAATGAGGAGCAGTAAACTAGTGTTTGTTTTGGGAAATACCCTACTCACCTAGGCTGGAAGGAAGCAGGGCCCTGGAATTTCGGAATTGAAAGGCTCCGTCCATTCCCATTACCAATCACCTGAGCCAGTCTAGCCTCTGACATTCCTGTGCTGAGATGGGGGGGGGGGGGGGGGAAGAAGCAGCAATTTACAAACTCTACTCTGCAGATGTTGGAGTCATGTTTGACTTTAACGTTCCGCTCTGTACACACAATTTGCTTGCCTCCTAGCTTGGATTGTAACATCCACATTCCTGATTTCTCAGGTCGTCTAGCTCACTATGTGCCTCATCAAGCTTGTAATTATCCCCTTCTGACCTGCATTAAAATTAAAAGCTTTAACCAACATGTTAGAGCAGTTAATCATGGCAGCCATGTGGAACTCATCGAACCCCTCAAAGCGGCTGGATTTTGAGAAGAGCTGGATCACAACATGGCCCCTAACAGCACTTGTTGCTAGGCAAACTAAGGTAATTACGGTATTCGATGTTATGCTTTAGGGCATAAATGGATCACTGTGAGTGGCAGGAAGGAATTTTTCTCACCCATGTGCAGAGCTGCACATTTGGCCCAGTGTAGCACAGTTGTTATTCACCTTTCTCTGAAGCATCAAATATTGGCTACTGCTGGAGGTAGAATGAATAGGCTGGATAAGACAGTCAGCTCTTTGGGGTAGGGACTGTCGTGTAGTTCTGTGTCTGTACAGAACACGCAACGGAGGGGGGTCCTGATCCATGACTGAGGTTCTTACATGCTATGGAAATATAAATAATAAATAAATTCCTGTGAAACCAGCTGGAGAAAGGTTTCTAGGAGATCGTGCTTACCTTGGTATGACAAAGTGGGTTTTTCTTCCTCATTATGTTGTACGTGAGCCTCTGTGAGTCTTACTGTGTTGCATGAATACGGTGTGTGCCTCAATTTCCCTGTGTATTGCACCAATGCCTAGGAGGTGGAAATACAGGGGTGTGACTTCTGCTAAGACCTTCGGGGGTAGGTGAGGCTCGTCCAGCTGTCTGCACCTAAGTGATGGTCGATGCCCTTCATAACCTGAGACCCAGGAGGGATGCCACCAGGTGACACTTTGCCCAGAAGTGAGACAGAGACAAAGGAGGGGCAATGCGGGCACTGGAGGTCTGGTCACTGGGAGATGGGCAGTCTTCTCTTCTGTTGGGGACTCGGAGAGGGGGAGTCCAGGCAGTCTGGCCTGGGGTCCCCCCAGGATGGACTTTGCTGAAAGTCACTGATTTCTTTGCTAATAAGATCTGTTCTATGCTGTGTTCCTGTCGACTAATAAACCCTTCTGTTTTCCTGGCTGGCTGACAGTCCTGGCTGACCACGGAGTTGGGGTGCAAGGCCCTCTGGCTTCCCCCAGGGTCCCGTCCAGGGGAAGAGTATGGTGTGAACAGAGATGCTGAATGCTCTGAGGCCAGTCCAAGGAAGGTCATAGCCGAAGAGGCTCCTTGCCCTGGAGAAAGTGCACTGAAGGGAGTCACGATACCCAGAGTCCCGTCTGGCTTCATACAGAGCAGTTCCAGAGCATCGGACCTGTGACTACATCACCCTTGGCATGCCATACATCAGGGAATCTCGATAAATCATCTCAATTCATAAATCAGGCAGCAGTGAATATAAAAACATCCAAGGGTATGTCTACACTACAGGATTATTCAGATTTTACATAAACCGGTTTTGTAAAACAGATTGTTTAAAGTTGAGTGCACGTGGCCACACTAAGCACATTAATTCGGCGGTGTGTGTCCGTGTACCAAGGCTAGTGTCGATTTCCAAAGCATTGCACTATGGGTAGCTATCCCGTAGCTATCCCATAGTTCCTGCAGTCTCCCCCGCCCCTTGGGTTGAGATCCCAGTGCCTGATGGGACAAAAAACATTGTCGCGGGTGGTTCTGGGTACAGCCTCACCGCCCCCTCCGTGAAAGCAGCAGACAACCGTTTTGCGCCTTTTTTCCCGGGTGAACTGTGCAAACGCCATAGCACAGCAAGCTTGGACCTTGCTCAGATCAAGACCGCAATCGTGGACGTTGTAAACACCTCGCGCGTTATCGTGCAGTCTATGGTGAACCATGAACTGCAAAGGCAGGCGAGGAGGAAACGGCTACGGCAGCGCGGCGACGAGAGTGATGAGGACATGGACACTGAATTCTCTCAAACCGCGGGCCCCTGCACTTTGGAGATCCTGCTGGTAATGGGGCAGGTTCTAGCCATTGAAAGCCGATTTTGGGCCTGGGAAACAAGCACAGACTGGTGGGACCGCATAGTTTTGCAGGTGTGGGACGATTCCCAGTGGCTGCGAAACTTTCGCATACATAAGAGCACTTTCATGGAACTTTGTGACTTGCTTTCCCCTGCCCTGAAACGCCAGAATATCAAGATGAGAGCCGCTCTCACAGCTGGGAAGCAAGTGGCAATAGCCCTCTGGAAGCTTGCAAAGCCAGACAGCTACCGGTCAGTCGGGAATCAATTTGGAGTGGGAAAATCTACTGTGGGGGCTGCTGTGACACAAGTAGCCAAAGCAATCATTAAGCTGCTGCTACGAAAGGTTGTGACTCTGGGAAACATGCAGGTCATAGTGGATGGCTTTGCTGCAATGGGATTCCCTAACTGTGGTAGGAGCGATAGATGGAACCCATACCCCTATCTTGGCACCGGAGCACCAGGGCACCCAGTACGTAAACTGCAAGGTGTACATTTCAATGGTGCTGCAAGCACTGGTGGATCACAAGGGACATTTCACCAACATCCACGTGGGATGGCCGGGAAGGGTTCATGACGCTCGCGTCTTCAGGAACACTACTCTGTTTAAACGGCTGCAGCAAGGGAATTACTTCCAAGACCAGAAAATAACCGTTGCGGATGTTGAAATGCCTGTAGTTATCCTGGGGGACCCAGCCTACCCCTTGATGCCATGGCTCATGAAGCATACACAGGCAGCCTGGACAGTGGTCAGGAGCTGTTCAACTACAGCCTGAGCAAGTGCAGAATGGTGGGTAGACTGTGCATTTGGCCGTTTAAAGGCACGCTGGCGCACATTGCTGACTTGCTCAGACCTCAGCCAAATCAATGTCCCCATTGTTATTGCTGCTTGCTGTGTGCTCCACAATCTCCGTGAGAGTAAGGGGGAGACCTTTATGGCGGGGTGGGAGGCTGAGGCAAATCACCTGGCCGCTGATTATGCGCAGCCAGACACCAGGGCGATTAGAAGAGCACACCAGGAAGTAGTGCGCATCAGAGAAGCTTTGAAAATGAGTTTCATCATGGGCCAGGGTATGGTGTGACTGTTGTGTTTGTTTCCCCTTGATGAACTCCCCCCCTTGATTGAGTCATTCCCTATAAGCAACCCACTCTCCCCTTTCGATTACAGCTCGCTTAAGGAAATAAAGTCACTATCGTTTAAAAATCATGTATTCTTTATTAACTCATTATAAAAAGAGGGAAAGAACTGACAAGGTAGCCCGGGTGTCCCTCCTGTCCTCACGTTCACTGGCATCTTTCCTTAATTTGATGCCATGTCCTTCCACTCATTCAGATGAGCTCTTTCATTGCGGGTCACTTCCATGATTTCTGAGAACATTTCGTCTCGCATCTTTTTTTTCCGCCGCCTTATCTGAGATAGCCTTCGGGATGGAGTAGGGAGGCTTGAAAAATTTGCAGCTGCATGAGGGAGGGAAAAAAGGGAGAGAAGTATTAAAAAGATACATTTTACAGGACAATGCTTATGCTCTTTCAGGGTGAACAACACTATTCACCTTACATAGCACATGTGATTTCACTACAAGGTCGCATTTTGCATCTTAATATTGAGTGCCTGCGGCTCTGGTGTTAGAGATCTCACAGACGCAGGTCCGGGCAGCAGAATTCAGCTTGCATGCGTCAATAGTAAGCCATTGTCATTCGGCTTCTGCATCCTTCATATACACAGTGCCCTCCTTTCCCAAATACCAAGCAAATCCCATTCAGTGCTGCTTCTTTCCTGTTAACATGCAGCAGCAGAAACCACTCCCCCATCCAATTCTCTGGGATGATCGCTTTACCCCTCCCCCCACCACGTGGCTGGTATCATGGAAGATTACAACTAAACACCCCCCTTCCCCCCTCACCGCGTGGCTGGTAGCAGGGAAGATCCCTGCTAGTCAAACGGGAAAAAGATCAGAGCCATTCCCCCCCCCTGCTCCCACTTGGCTACCTGCAAGGAAGGATTTCTTTTAAGTAACAGGCAAACAGCCCAATAGGAATGGTCATCTCTGTCCCCTTAATTAAATTCCTGAATTTCAACCAGGTTACCATGAACGATATCACTCTCCTGAGGATAACACAGAGAGATAAAGAACGGATGTTGCTTGAATGCCAGCAATCACCGGGACCATACGCAGCTAGGCTTTGTCATGCAATGATACCAGATTACTTGCTACATGCATGGCGTGGTCAAGTGTCCTACCATGGAGGAGAGAATAAGGCTGCCTTGCCCAGAAACCTTCTGCAAAGGCTTTTGGAGTACCTCCAGGAGACCTTCATGGAGATGTCCCTGGAGGATTTCCACTCCATCCCCAGACAGGTTAACAGACTTTTCCAATAACTGTACTAGCTGCGAATGCATCCCAAGTCCTCAGGGCAAATTAATAATTAAAAAACGCTTGCTTTTAAATCACGTTTTATATTTACAAAGGTACACTCACCAGAGGTCGCTTCCATGCTTCATTGTCTGGGCTAGTGGCTTGGGAGGGTAATTCCGTCTGGGTGAGAAAAAGCTCCTGGCTGTTGGGGAGAACGGAGTGCTGTGTGCTCTCTGCAAGCTCGTCCTCCTCTTCCTCCTCCTCATCTTCCCCGTCCGCAGAATCCTCAGCCATGGCTGAGATTACCATCCCCACCTCGGAATCCACGGACAGGGGTGGGGTAGTGGTGGCGGACCCCCCTAGAATTGCATGCAGCTCAGCGTAGAAGCGGCATGTTTTCGGCCCTGCCCCGGACCTTCCGTTTGCTTCTTTGGTTTTCTGGTAGGCTTGTCTGAGCTCCTTACCTTTCACCCTGCACTGCACTGAGTCCCTGGTGTGGCCTTTCTCCATCACAGCCTTGGAAATTTTTTCAAATGTTTTTTCATTTCGTCTTTTGGAACGGAGTTCTGTTAGCACGGAATCCTCTCCCCGTATAGCAATCAGATCCAGTACCTCCCGTGTGGTCCATGCTGGAGCTCTTTTTTGATTCTCAGGAGACTGCTTTGTTACCTGTGCTGATGAGCTCTGTGTGGTCACCTGTGCTGGTGAGCTCTCCACGCTGGCCAAACAGGAAATGAAATTCAAAAATTCGCGGGGCTTTTCCTGTCTACCTGGCCAGTGCATCTGAGTTCAGATTGCTTTCCAGAGCGGTCACAGTGGTGCACTGTGGGATACCGCCCAGAGGCCAATACCGTCGATTTGCGGCCACACTAACCCTAAGCCAACATGGCAATACTGATTTCAGTACTACTCCTCTCGTCGGGGAGGAGTACAGAAACCAGTTTAAAGAGCCCTTTATATCGATATAAAAGGCCTTGTTGTGTGGATGGATGCAGGGTTAAATCGGTTTAACGCTGCTAAAATCGGTTTAAATGAGTAGTGTAGACCAGGCCCAAGGCAGAGCTAGACGTTAGACAAACAAAAGCTCAGGGACAGCCAGCAGTGGCTTTTTAAAGTCAAGGTCTTAGTATAAACAACAACTTTGTTGTTTATGGCTTCAGGGGAACAAGAGAAAAATACAAACTAGAAGGGAAAGGAATGGCTGAGGATTTCCAGGAGAGAGAACGAAGTAGGAAGAATGAATGACTTCACTCACGAATGATGGGGCTAGATGGTGTGCACAGCAGGCACTCCATGGTGCGAGTGGTGTGGCACAGGAAGGGCGTGTACCTGAGTAGGTGCAACAGGACAGGTTCTACTCCCAGCCTTGGTCCCTTTTTGCCTCTTGTGGGGTGAGCGAGGTGGAATGGCTCCTTGGGAGATTCTACCCCCAGGACAGGATTAGTGCAGGGCCAATGCAGGCAGCCCGATCCTGCTGTCCATTCTGTGCTGCAGAGCAGCCCACAGGCAGCCAGGCAAAGCTCTTGTAAATTAGAGTAGCTGCTCTCTGTGACTGGCGTCCTGCTGGCCCCGAGCAACCTCCATGTAGGGAGGTACAGAGCTGGTTTCAAGCCATCTTTGCACCCTCTCTACCTAAGCTCCAACACTAGAGGCCCAGCACAGAAACTAGCCCAATCTCTCCTGGAGCTGCCCAGCGTTCAGACTGCCCATCTGTCCCTATTGCACATTCCTTCTGCCAATACATCTCACCAACTCCTCCCCTTTGGGGGGGGGGTTTGATCCCCAGCTGCAGTAAGAGAGGGCATTCCCTGTGCTCGCATTTGGCCCTGCAACGAGGGTAGAAAGGAGGATGAGGAGAGCTCCTTGTGCCGTCACCTGTACGTGGCCAGGGCACAACCTCACCCCTGTTGGAGAGGGTCCATGCGTGCCCATTCTGCAGGCCTCACGTGGGCTCTGCTGTGCGCCTCTGTGCCATATGTGACGAACTGGGAATGTTCTTAGTGTGCTCTTTGAATGCTGAGTGGGGAGTGTTGGCCTGGAAAGGTTGCAAGGGAGTTTTGCTGGGACCGTCTGCATTGGAGTTGGGGGACTTTCCTTGAGGGAGGCTACCAGAGCACGTAACATGAGAACCCAGGAAGGGGGTTGGAGGCCAGGTGACACCTCTGCCCGGGAAACTGGACAAAGGGTGGGGGAGGAGCCAAGGGGAGGCAGCGGTGTGAGAGGGCTGGCGGGAGTTTGTCTGGAGCTGGCTGGGAGAATGGAGGGGAGCCCAGATGGGACTCTGGTCTCCCAATGTGGCTCTGGCCTCCCTGGCCCCCCAGATGGACCTAACTAAGGGGGTCCTGTTGTCTGTACTGGCAAGGCCTGTCTTGGACTGTGTTCCTGTCGTCTAAATGAATCTTCTGCTTTACTGGCTGGCTGAGAGTCCTGGTGAATCTCAGGAAGCCGGGGGGAGCGGGGCCTTGACTCCCCCAACACTCCGTGACACCATGCATGTCAATCCTGCGCTGGAGCAGTACTGTCATTTCTATGCTGTCCACCTCTCCCTGAGCCATGAGTTTGCCATAGTGACGCAACCCACCCCCTCCCACTGAAAAACAGTTTGCCAGAGAAATGACCACCCAGTTAGTGAATACAGCTATGCAGACCCAGTGCATGATAAGTAGGTGTAATCACCTATGTCTGAATTCGGCCAGGACACCCGGGTTAATAGAGCCAAAGGGAGGCAGTGTTGCCTAGTGAAGAGAGCACTGGATTGGCACTCAGGAGACCTGGTTCTACCCAGGTCTGCTGGGTGCCCTAAAAAGCATTGGCCTGCTAAACCCAGGGTTGTGGGTTCAATCCTTGAGGGGGCCATTTAGGGAACTGGGGCAAAAATCTGTCAGGGACAGTACTTGGTCCTGCTGTGAAGGCCGGAGACTGGACTCAATGACCTTCTGGCTCTATGAGATAGGAATATCTCCATATTGAAAAAAAATTTGAGGGGCCCAAACTATGGCCTCACCCCATGCCCCGCCCCTGCGCTGCCCATTCTCCTCGAGCCACTGCCCATTCCTCCCAAGGCCCGTCCCTTGTACCACCACTCCTCCCATCGCTTGCTCCCTTATGACCGGTAAAAGTGTGGGGCCCTGGCCCCCCCTGTCCGGCACCCCTGGCTGGTTGACTTTGGGCCAGTCATTTCAACTCCTTGTGACTCAGTTTCCACATCTGTGAAATGGAGATGATGATACTGACCTCCTTTGTAAGGTACTTTGAGATCTATGGATAGAGAGCTACATAAGAGCTAGGCATTATTAATCCCATGTCATTCTATTGATACTATGAAGTTACATGATTAATTCCAGAAGTTTCCTGAGCCACCTTTGTTTGTGTGTGTGTGTGTGTGTGTGAGAGCGAGATGAGTCATAGCTGTTGAATTGTGAGGCTGAGATCTAGCTTTAGGTTCCACACAGCAGGGCTGTAGTGGTAGGATTTTTGGTTTGGTTTATTTTTTGTGAGATGATGCTGACCCCTTTGCACCTCGGAGGGGTGATTTTTCTCTTAATCTGAGCCATGGGCTGGATTCAGAGCAGTGAGCTGCAGGAGTTTGTGCATCTGCATACAATGGCAGGTTATCCTATTCAAAGGAGAGGGCAATCCCTGTGCCTGATCTGGAAAGGACAGGCAAACAAACAAACAAAGGTCTCTCATGAAGCACAAAGTGGGAAATTGATTTGTAATTGATGTCCAGGTAGGTGCCCTTGCAGTTCTCCAGCATAATCCAAAACCCTTCGTTTCAGTTGGGTACAGTATTTATTTCTTCTCTTCTTCACCACTGTCTAGCATTGCTCTGTGTGGCCATGTCCCATGCCAGAGGTGGCTGCAGATCACTGTTTACAGTTTATGGAGCATTTTGACATAGCAAGATCTTATTGTTTGCTTTGCAACAGAGCCCTTTCTGACTCCAGCCCACAAAACAGGAATACAACCCTAGCCACAGAGAGCACATGATAGAGACTGTCCACCCTCCTTCCTCCTGAAAACAGGATGCTGCAGAGAAGGTGAGACTGAGGGCACCTGCCCACATCCCCTCTTTCAGGACAGAAACTTGTGTCTGGAGCTTCCCAGTAGCAGGATTGGAAAGAGTCCCAGCCACCCACACCGCTAGGATCTGTTGTTTGTTTCTTTACATTTAGTTTCTAGTTGTGATTGGATCACAGCACTGGGGTGTGCAGGAGCTGGGGGGCATAACTCCAAAGCCAGCATTGCAAACAGGACTGGGCAAGGGGCAAATTGCATTGCTTCAGGTTGCAACACCTAGTGTCTTGTGACACTTGGTGTGTAGTGTCAATAACTGCAATTTATAAGAATTAGCTAAATTGAACAAGGGCTTAACTTTATGCAGTACAGGTATTGCTATTGAACAACATCATGTGTGTCTAGGTAGCCAAATACATATAACTAGGCTTGGAAGGATTAGATTTTTATCGGTAAATGTTGACAAATGTCAATTGCACCATATACCCACAAACCTATGACAAAATATTTCCATCAATAATAATTGGAATTTACAGATAGGCCAAGTGAGAAAAGCGCTGCTTGAGAACTACTTAGAGTTTGATTTAAGGATATTTACTTTATAGAGTTTGACATAGAATCATAGGACTGGAAGGGACCTTGAGAGGTCACCTAATCCAGTCCCCTGCACTCAGAGCAGGACTAAGTATTATCTCTAGACCATCCCTAACAGGTGTTTGTCTAACTGCGCTTAAAAATCTCCAATGATGGAGGTTCCACAATCTCTCTCAGCAATTTATTCCTGTGCTTGGCTACCCTGACAGTTAGGAAGTTTGTCCTAATGCCCAACCTAAACCACCTTTGCTGCAATTTAAGCCCATTGCTTCTTGTCCTCGCCTCAGAGATTAAGGAAAACAATTTTTCTCCCTCCTCCTTGTAACAACTTTTTAGGTACATGAAAACTGTTATGTCCCCTCTCAGTCTTCTCTTCTCCAGACTACACAATCTTCCCTCATAGGTCATGTTTTCTAGACCTTTAATAATTTTTGTTGCTCTTCCCTGGACTTTCTCCAATTTGTCCACATGTTTCCTGAAATGTGGCACCCAGAACTGAACACAATACTGCAGCTGAGGCCTAATCAGTGCAGAGTAGAGCGGAAGAACCATTTCTCCTGTCTTGCTTACAACAGTCCTGCTAATACATCCCAGAATGATGTTCGCTTTTTTTGCAACAGTATTACACTGTTGACTCACATTTAGCTTGTGATCCACTATGACCCCCAGATCCCTTTCTGCAGTGCTCCTTCCTAGGCAGGCATTTCCCAATTTGTATGTGTGCAACTGATTGTTCCTTCCTAAGTGGAACTTTAGATTTGTCCTTATTGAATTTCATCCTATTGACTTCAGACCATTTCTCCAGTTTGTCCAGATTATTTTGAATTTTAATACTCTCCTCCAAGGCACTTGCAACCTCTCCCAGCTTTATAAGTGTTCTCTCTATGGCTTTTGTTGGCAAAATTTTCTCGGTCAGAAGTGTGAAAAAACACCCCCCTGACCAACATAAGTTTCACCAACAAAAGGGTCGGTGTGGGCAGCATTATGTTGGTGGGAAAGCATCTACCAAAGACATAGATACCGCCACTCACTGGGGGTGGTTTAATTATGCCGTCAGGAAAGCTCTCTCCTGCCAGCATAGCGTGGCTACACAGGAGACCTTACAGTGGCGCAGACATGGCCTTAGTGAATATTTGGGGTGTAAGTTCTCCACTGATGTGGTAGCATGTGAAGAAGCACGATGCTGCTGGAGGAAGTGGAAAGGGTTGAGAGAGGCAGTTCTCACTGGAATGGAAAAAGTGGTGATGAAAACCCTGGAAATCACATTGTCATCATATGACTTAAAGGCTAAGGATAATCTTCCTGTTATAGGTGAGAGAAAATAAACTGCTGTAGAAAGAAAAATGATAGATTGCAAAATCACAATAAAACCAGAGGAAGTGTTAGAACAGAAAACACTGTGAGATGTGATTGCTCAGCTCCTAGAATCAATCAGTTGTAATTAACACCTTATATTAAATAGGACAATGACATCCATCTGCACAAGGTAACTGATGGTACATTAAGGACAAAAAGAGTCATAAAAATGCCATTTTTTCAAATAAATAAATGTTCTGAGTGAAACTGTATTTAGAGGGGAATCCAGGAGACGGAATCTCATTCAGTCTAGAGGACAACAGTTAAGACAACCTTGTGAACTGCTAAGAGATTATATGCAGAGAGGTTGCACAGATGTAAACTGACAAGGATTTCTTATAGGGCTTAATCTTGCTCTCATGTCAGTCAGTGGCAAAACCCCCATTGACTTGAATGGGCCAGCCCTTTAAACACCAAAATCGTATGATCACGAGGAAAGTTTTTAGGGTGGCACATTGCCCTGAAGGCAGCTCAGTTCATCCTTTCAGACAAACAATGCATTTCACACAGGCTACTGTGGTTCTCAACCAGGGGTACGTGTAGCCCTGGGGGTAAGCAGAGGTCTTCCAGGGGGTACATCAACTCCTCTAGAGATTTGCCTAGTTTTACAACAGGCTACAGAGACAACACTAGTGAAGTCAGTACAAACTAAAATTTCATAGAGATGCTGACTTGTTTATATTGTGCTTTAGACTATACACTGAAAGGTAAGTACAGTATTTATATTCCAGCTGATTTATTTTAGAATCCTCTGGTAAAAATAAGAAAGTCAGCAATTGTTCAGTAACACGAGCTGTGATACTTGTGTATGTTTATGTCTGAGTTTGTAAGCAAGGAGTTTTGAAGGGAGGTGAAACTTGGGGATCTGCAGGAGAAATCAGACTCCTGAAAGGGGGACAGTTGTTGGGTAAGGTGGTTGAGAACCGCTTGACCAGCACAGCCGGGGAGGGAGCGCTGAGCTACACCAGGCAGCCAGAGAAAGTCACCTCTGTCTGCCTCTCTCGCCCCCTTCTCGGTAACTTTCACACCCCCCCGCCCCGCTCTGACAGTCCGTCTGCCCCCATCTCCCGCAGGCGGCCCCTGCTCTGCTCGGCCCCGCCCCGCCCGGCTCAGGAAGCAGCGGCCGGGCTCAGCAGGCTCCCAGCGCCGGCGAGGCTCAGCGAAGGCGCAGGGCTGCAGCCGGCTCCCGGGGCGCGTCCCGAGCCGCGCATGGCGCCGCCGGAGGAGACCCGAGCGCGGCTGGCGCGGGCCGGCCAGTCCCACCTGCTGCGCTTCTGGGCCGAGCTGGCCCCGGCCGAGCGCGCCGCGCTGCTGGCGGCCCTGGCGCTGCTGCCGGCGGAGGAGCTGGGCGCGCACTGCCGGCGGGCGGCGGAGGCTCGCGCGGCGGAGCGGGGGCCCCCGGAGCGCTCGGGCCGCAGGATGGAGCCCGTCCCGGCCGAGTTCCTGGGCAGCGTCAGCCGCAGCGAGCCGGCCACGCTGGCACGATGGGAAGCGGAAGGTGGGTAAGCGAGCGGCGCCCCGGGGCTGCAGTCCTGCTGCCGGGAGCTGGGCGGGCTTTGCAGGGGCCGGTTCGCCTCGGCCCCCCTCCCCGGGGCCCTGCTTCCTCGGCCCCCCATCCCCATGTCTTACCCAGGGCCGGGTTAACTTTTTGTGAGCCCCCTGGGGAATAAAGGGGACAAGAGCACAGGGCGGATTTGGTTTAAATCATGATTTAAATCACTAGTCAGGAAGACTCGATTTAATCATGGCTTGCTATAGAAAAGTGCAGCCTTGGTGGTGGTTATAAGGTTAATCCATAGTCTTCACAACTCAGCTAGATGTAGCTTTCGTTGTCAGAAGGTACACACTATGCACTTTTAAAGTGATCTATTTTGAAAACTTTTCAGGTTGGTTTTACAGCTGTATCAGAAAGTGAATGATTGTTTGGTTATTTCATTTACCGAAGGTAATTGAAGCAGATGTTTATGAAGTCACTGAGAGGTGAACTATCGCCAATTCAACAGGTTAATTATTAATATTCGGAGGATTTTCTTGCCAGGCTGTATTAGGAGGAGAACATCACCAGACAGACATTTACATTGTTTTATTTAACTAAAATAACAACATTATGTATTCTGGATTTTTTTCTTTAACAGCAAACATATCGTGTTTTAACAAAAAAACATATGTCCTTGCTTCTCACAGTTATCTCCAGACTTCTTCTCCTGATCCAGATCTATTCCACCCCCAACCATTTTCTATTCATTGAACTTTTTGAAACTTTGCACTTTTAGACAGTGGTAAGGGATTGACTGTGTACACAAATTTGCAGAGGGATAATAGGGTTGAGGTCTTATTTCTCACCTCTATTTAAATACATAAATAAATATAAACATTTTTGCTGTTAGCAAACATGTTATCTCTGGAGACACAAATCCACAGTTTGAGTTCTGCAAAACTAAGCATCTCTGATGGTATCTTCTAGACTGAGCACTGAGTCCCGTTGGGTAGATAGAAAGATTAACCTAAATAATCTATACAGAAGCCCCTGGAGCCCCATGAGATTGTGTCCCTAATCCATGAACTATTGGAACCCATTTACAAAACTTTTCCTAAACATCACATGAATATATTGTCTCATACTGTAGAATTAGAATTTATAATCCCTGTTCTATGATGAGATATCTTAGGTTTAATGAAGATACATTATAGCTCAATCTATAGATACTTTTTGAGGAAAAAACCTATTTTATAAAAAAAAATCCGATTTAAATTAAATCATATTTTTAAAAAAAGAATCATTGATTTTTATCCCCCCTGACAGGGAGGCATGGTGTGTGTGGGGGGGAGGATTGGTCGCCAGCTGGAACAAGGCAGGGACCAGGGGCAAGATGAGCACAGTGGGACACGGTGAGGAGGATTGGTCCCCAGCTGGAATGAGGCAGGGGGTAGGGGCAAAAGCACAGCGGGCCGGGAGCTAGGGTTGGTTGCTGGAGCATGGGAGGGGCTGGGGTAAAGTGCAAGCACAGCAGGGCTGGGGAGGGGGTAAACAAGATCCCCCCTGCCCACGTAGAGCGGATACCTACTTTCTCCCTGGTTCTAGCCCATTCTCTGAGTCTCGCTCTGCACTGAGCTGCCCGTCCTCCAGTGTGATGAAGTGGGGATGTTCTTAATGTTTTCTCTGAATACTGTGTGGGTGCCTCAGTTTCCCCTATGCATTTCTTAAGTATCTCAGTGGTGGGATAAGGGGGTGTGATTATTGCAGAGCCCTAGGCAGGTGTGACGCTGTCTGCACAGAGAATGGCTGATACCCTGTCTCCTGGCAGCTGATGGCCTGGGCCCCGACCCTGCAAGGTGCCAGCTGAAGGTGTTGGAGAACAAAGAGATCATTTTTAAAAGTGAGAGGACTAAGTCTTAAGGGGAGGGGGAAGCAAGTGATGGTGGGCTAGGGAGTGGAGAGAAGCTAATGGGCAGGGCCATGTCTGTTGTACTGCCCAGGTAGGTTGGAGACTGTGGGGATCAGTCAACACAGTATCCCCAGACCAGGTGATGTGACAGCCAGTGGTGGATTTAGAGCTAGTGGGGGCCCCCCGTCCCTGTGCTCAGCTTCATTTTTGGGGCCCCTCCTTAGGAGAGAAGGTTCTTTTTCTTGGCTGGGTCCCATCTCCCCCAGCCCCCGTTTTTCATTCTTTTTTTCTTCCTCTTCCTCCTATAAGTAATAGCAAGTAAATGAAAATAAAGTGAGGTACCTTGATTGTTCCTGTAGTCTAACTTATTTTTCCACAGAACACTTGAAAATCGCTGGGGGTCTCGGCAGGCCACTTAATGATCTTTCCAAATAGTGTTTGTACCATTAGCTAACTATTATAAAGTGCTTTGGATGAGAGCGCTTTATAAACAAAAAAAATGTGAAAAAAGTTGGGGTGCAGGGTCTGGCCAGGGCTTAGGGTGTGGAAGCGGGCTCAGGGCTGGGGGTGCAGGGTCTGGGAGGGAGTTAGGGTGCAGGAGCGGGCTGAGGCTGGAGGTGTGGGATCTGGCCAGGAGTTAGGATGCAGGAGGGGGCTCAGGGTTGGGGCAGGAGGTTGGGATGTGGAGCGCTTACCGGGGGCAGCTCCTGTTTGGTGGAAGGAGTGCAGGTGGGAATGTGGGGGTGTGTGTGCAGCAGCTCCTGTTTGGTGCGAGGGGTGGGGGTGTGGATGGGGGGGTGCAAAAATCAGGGCTGGGGTTGTGGGGGTGTGTGAGGAGAGTGCAGGAGTCAGGGCTGGGGTTGTGGGGGTGCTCCCAGCCCCCTGCCTTGAGCAGCTCACAGCAGGGGTGTGGAGGGGGTATGCCCCAATTCCACCCCCTTCCCCAAGGCCCTGCCCCACCTCATCTCCACCTCCTCCACTGAGTGGTGAGCGTGTTGTGGCCCCGCTCCTCCCCCTCCCTCACATCGGCAAACAGCTGTTCAGCGGCAGGGGAGGGAGGAGCTTGGCTGCTGGTGGAGCCTGCCCTGCAGCAGGAGCCAGAGCGGTGGGCGGGTGGCAGAGAAGAGGGGGTCGGGTCAGGGCCCCTTTGCAGCGTGGGCCTGGTGCCATGGCAAACCCGGTACTGGTCTTACCCATTCCCCTAGGCTCAGCCGCGTACCCAGAGCTCTGCTACTTCTTACCCTGTTGGGGCTGATGCTGCTGGACTTGGGTCTTTCCTCCCCCTCCCTCTGGGCCTGGTTACTCCTGCTGGGTTTTCTGCACAGAGGCCCAGTCACTGACACCTCCCACACCCCTTTTCCAGAGGGGAAGGTGAAATCTCTCCCTAACAGAAGGTGGGCATCATTAGGAAAGGGTAGAAAATAAGACAGGAAATATATTGCTTCTATATAAATCCATGGTACGCCCGCATCTTGAATACTGCGTGCAGATGTGGTCACCCCATCTTTAAAAAAAAAAAGGTACAGAAAAAGGCAACAAAAGTGATGAAGGAGATGGAACGGCTGCTGTATGAGGAGAGATTAATAAGACTGGGACTTTTCAGCTTGGAAAAGAGACGATTAAGGGGAGATATGACTGAGGTCTATAAAATGATGACTGGTGTGGAGAACATAAATAAGGAGATGTTATTTACTCCTTCTCATAACAAAAGAACTAGGGGTCACCAACATGGGGGTCAGCTTTATATAATTTTTGGTGGTGCCCAGAATGGGTCTAAGCATAGGACAGACCGGGGCACCCACCCCGGGCCCTGCGCTTTGGGGGACCCCATGCTTCAGAGGGACATGGGGTCCAGGACAGGGTTCTGGAGTCCCAAGCTGGCAGGGAAAATGGGCTCAGGGGTAAATTCAGCACGTCCGGTGACAGTCCCAAGGGCGTCTTTGTGACTGAACCTTCACACCCAGCCCCAGCCCGCCCTGCTCCCCCCTGCCCTGCCGACTCCCAGCGTCACTCGGGGGAGGGGGCGGAAGCTGGAAAGAGAGGGGCAGGGGCTTGGGGGAAGAGATGGAATGGGGTGGGGAGGGGATGGAGCAGGGGCGAGCTGGAGCCGGGTTGCTCCCTGCTGCTGGTGCCAGGCCCCCACTTGCCCCCCAGGGCACCCTGGACCCCATGTCCCCTGAAGCACTTGGTCCCCCAATGTATGGTAAGCCCAAACATTACCTTCTTAAATATTGGTGGCGCACGGACACCACGGGCCCATATAGATCTGGATTCTGCTTTCAGTGGGGAGCCAGTGCAAAGAACAGGACCTGCGCCTACTGAGGTCAATGGCAAAACTTCCAGTGAATTCAAGGGGAGCAGGATAAAGCCCTGTGCTGCTTCAGTACTCCTTAGAATGCAGCCATCCGATTCATAGAATCATAGAAGATCAGGGTTGGAAGAGACCTCAGGAGGTATCTTGTCCAACCCCCTGCTCAAAGCAGGACCAACACCAACTAAATCATCCCAGCCAAGGCTTTGTCAAGCAGGGCCTTAAAAACTTCTAAGGAAGGAGATTCCACCACCTCCCTAGGTAACCCATTCCAGTGCTGCATCACCCTCCTAGTGAAATAGTGTTTCCTAATATCCAACCTAGACCTCCCCCACTGCAACTTGAGACCATTACTCCTTGTTCTGTCATCTGCCATCACTGAGAACAGTCTAAATCCATCCTCTTTGGAACCCCACTTCAGGTAGTTGAATACTGCTATCAAATCCCCCCCTCACTCTTCTCTTCTGCAGACTAAGTAACCCAAGTTCCCTCAGCCTCTCCTCGTAAAGCATGTGCTCCAGCCCCCTGATCATTTTTGTTGCCGTCTGCTGGACTCTCTCCAATTTGTCCACATCCCTTCTGTAGTGGGGGGACCCAAAACTGCAATACTCCAGGTGTGGCCTCACCAGTGCTGAATAGAGGGAAAGAATCACTTCTCTCAGTCTGCTGGCAGTGCTCCTACTAATGCAGCCCAATATGCTGTTGGCCTTCTTGGCAACGAGGGCACACTGTTGACTCATAGCCAGCTTCTTGTCCACTGTCCATTCTGTGTCAACAACGCCATTTGCTGCATTTCTAGGAGAGGAGTGAAGAATATGGTTGTTATTTATGGGTATTACTGTCGTGCCCGGGAACCCTAGTCATGAAGCAGGACCCCATTGTGCCAGGCGCTGTACAGACCAGAACAAGATGGTCTCTGCCCCAAGGAGCTGACGGTCTGAGTATAAGACAAGAGATGGATAAGATGGGGGCACATAAGGAAACAATATTGATCAATGATGGAAGGAATTTGTGAAGGCAAAATGTAAATACTTGAGTTGGAATTGAACCAGCCGCTGGGGCTAAATGTGCTGCTTCTCTGCTTGGAGGTGCTATCTTAGGAACCCTCTTGCATAGAATAACCTTGCCCGGGTGTGCGAAGGTGCAGCTCAGTTTTGCTAAAGGTTTTGATTAGCTGATGTTCAGTCCAGGGCACTGTGGGAACAGGGGTGGAACGCTCCAGATGCAGCTCTTCGCCTCCTCAAATGCTCACTGAACTGGCCTGGTTTGATGCCAGCTCCCAAGTGGAAGGAGATACGCTGTTCCCTTAGTTACTCTTCTCACTCTAGTATCATTAAGCTAGACCCATGCAGCAAGCTGTGCCGCCATATGTGCCAGACGCTCGCTCACATCAAAAAGAGTAATCACTGCCAGAGGAAAACCATGTCGAGAGCCCGTTAGATGTGCACAGGGAGTTTTCTACCTATATCTGATAAATATACATCCATTTTATTTAACGTCCCTGTTAGGCTATATCTGCGAGAGTTTCTTACACTGCTGTTTTATGGCATTTGTTCAGTCATTGCACGGACATCCCTTTAGCGTTTTGGCACTGACATTTGAAGCCCATCTAAGCCTTGCATTGAGGCTCCAAGCCTGAGTCCATCTGCTATTGTTTTTTAATTTGTTTGCAGATAATTAGGCTGACAAATCCAGCCAAGTTCTTAAACACAAGAGTGCTAACAGACGGTGTGGCAAATGTTAGTGACTGAGGGTGCTCTCTGCTTGCTTACCATGCACCATTTGTTTGTCTTGCTGTAATTAAGCCTTATGCTTTATCTTGTTCTCTGCAGAAGAGTGATAGGCAAAACTCAATGACTGGCTTACCTAGGGCCTTTGCCTTTCTGATCATCGCTGCACCAGCATTGCAAGGCCTTGTCCACATGCACAAATTGTGGTGCTTTAACTGTACTGGTATAATTAAGTAGTACACACACACCCATCCCCCAGCGTGGATGTAGCTATTCTGGTATAAAGGTACTTATACCAGTATAGTGTTTTCCTGTAAGGGAAGGGAGAAAAATTGTACTGCGGTAAGGCATCTTTATATGGGTATAACTGCATCCACACAAGTGCTTGTAGCAATTAATTATTTTGGTTAACTACCAAAATAGTTAAATTGGTACAAAAACTGAGTGTAAACCTGGCCTGCAATGATTTCCCTTCCCCCACAGACTCTGTTTTCAATGCTGACCTCTTTGTCCAATTTTAAGCTATCACACCAACCCACGTGGCCCCACAGGAGTCCGTGATTTTTGCCTGCAGTTGAACCTGGTCAGCTTGCTTCTAGAACTGTGCTTAGCAGAGTCCAGTGTTGATTGTTATGCTGTCTGAAGTGGCTCATGACCATGAGCGCCTGCCTCAGAACAGACTGTCAAAAGCAGGGCGGACACCCCAAACTGGTGGAGTGTTTTATAATTAGATTTCACCATGCCAGTACCAAATGTGAACTCCTGGATCACTAGAACAGTGTTACCATGCAGGCACAGGCAGTTTCCCGGCTTTCTTGCCACCCCATCAAATTGCACTCAGTGATACATGGTCACTTATACCAAAAATCGAAAATATTCCAAGTTATTCCCAGTCTCAAGAGACCAGTCACTCACCCAGATAGAGCTGTATTCTAGATCTCCCACCAAAGACGTCGCTGGCAGCCAATTTCATAGAAAACTAACTATAGGTTTATTAGCTAAGAAAAAGAAATGAGAGTTATTGAGAGGTTAAAGCAGGTAAAATGTATGTACAGGTGAGTCACAGTCTATAATCCCAAAGGCTGGCAGAGATGTAGTAAATTACTGGTTTCCCAAAGATTTTTTCAGGGTACCCAGATTCTCTGCTTTGCATCCGATACCCACCTCTGTAAGAGTCTAAACAGTCCAGAGATACAGGATCTTTCCCTGAATCCGTGCTTATAGCTTCTTGTCACAGAAAACAAGCTGACAGGATCACCATCCAGGTGGGCTCTTTCTTTCTTTGGTGGCCAGAGAGGAGTCTTAGATTTCTGGTCATCACACACAATGATCATTTGCCTTCAAATGTGCACAGATTAGCACTTTTCTGCTAAAGTTCTTCATCTGCACATCACACAAGTCGTCTTTCTCATTTGATGGGTTATTTAGTTACAGCGGTATACAAAATGTAAATGTTTGCCATTACATTAGAACAGGATACAGGTAAGTGAGATCAATGCATGTAGCAGCCTTCATGAAGTTTAAACACCAAGTACATTCTGTGCAATTAGTAACCACTTTAATCTATGCTAACACACAAGTGAATTGGCCTGGGGCTTTGGCATGAGCTGGCACCTGGTCTGCCAGCATCACAGTGGCCACACAGTATTTCATGAGTTTTGCCAGCAATTAAAGCCGGTCAGCTTGTGTCTAGAGTTTTGCACTAGTCAGTATCACATCCCTTCCTTTCTGAGAGGGACATAAGAAATAGAAGTAAAAGAGAGTCCAGTTCTAGAGGAGGTTAATGGAGAATGAGCACATGCACGGTTCTCCTGCACTCAGAGCTAAAAATCCCCAAAGCAGGAACCTTATTTACATATCTCATCTGTTCTTTCAGTTGGGTCTAGCCTTCGATTTGCTGAGCTTAGCCTCGTGTGCAGTTGTACAGAGCACAGCTAGCAATATCTCAGCACGCAGTGGGCGGATGGGAGACGTGCGTGTGAAAGACAGAGGGCAGGCCAGCTGAGAGCAGAATAAGCACCTTTCATTTTTAGACCTGAGCATTTCTTTGCATTTATGTCGGGCTCTGTCAGCATCAATGAATTCTTATACACCCACCTCCGCTCAGGTTGGAAACTCCTTTTTACACATTGGCAAACTGAGGCACTTGCCCGGTGAAAGTCAAGTGAGGATAAATAACCACTGGAATAACTTACCAAGGGTTGTGGTGGATTCTCCATCACTGGCAGTTTTTAAACCAAGATGGGCCCTTTTCCTAAAAGATAAGCTGTAGTTCAAACAGGAATTAATTCAACAAAATCCTGTGGCCTGTGTTCCCCAGACTGTATGAGCACCACGTCCCTTCCAGCCTCGAAATCTGGAAAGTGGTTCAGTGTGGCTCGGTGGAAGTGAGAGAGAGAACTGCTCAGAGAGCGGCCTTGAAGGAAGAAGCTGAGAGAAGATGAAAGTGGGTAGCAGCAAGGAGGGATCCGTAAGAGGGGGAGCAAATGCATTTGGGGGCCTGCTGAGCATTGTAAAAAGGCCCCGTCATTCCCATTTTCTGCTCCAGTGGGGAAATGGGTTTTCTTTTAACTTCAGGACTGTCCCATTCGGAGTTTAACTTTGCGTAAATGCTCAATGTGATTGAACCTTCTTATGGGTTGTTGTAAAGTGTTTGCTTAATTGCAGTCTGGAAAAGTGATCTGTGTGCCGAGATGTGTCTTCTCACCCTTGGGGTGGTGTCCCTTTCAGTGCAGTGTGCTGAACAGTGACACCATGGTATGCAATTACACTGTTATGTAATTAGCTTTCTTAAGAGCTATTGTTTTGGCATTACCAGCTATTTTGGAAGTGATAATATCCCCCCTCTGCCTGAATATATCACCATGGTGAAGCTGAGCCTTCTAACCATAGACAAAGAACTGGCAGCAAACTCATAGCCAATGGGCCTAGTGCATCTTTCATATACAGTAACAGCACTGACACCAGTGAGGGGTTTTGTCCATTGCTTTTACTGTTGGAAGCTGAATCTTTGCTTTGTGTTGTGAGATAATGGCAAGACAGCCACAGGCCTTTTCCTTCTGATCGCGAATTTGGAGAGCGGGTTGCTTTTCTTAAGATTTAAAAGTGGTCAGGAAAAGAAATGGCTCCTTATTCAGTGTGTCTGTTCGCTGTGTGTTGGCGTCAAAAGCAAGATGTTACTCTTTGTAACTTTGCAGAGCTGACAGAACACAGCAATATGCTGGGCTTTATCCCTTTCCCCTGCAGATTTCAGCATTTGCCACAAGGGGGCACCTTGCATTTGTTTCATATTGGGTGTTGCCGATTTGTGGTAACTTGCAGATGGTAGGCCAGGAAGAAAAGCGCTTTACCACACTTGTACAAATGTCAGCACTAACTAGAGGTTCATGCTTTAAGATCAGGACGTCAAAGGTTCAATCCTTGTTGGCCACCCACCAATAGGTGTGGTGTTACACGTAATCTTTGAGAACTTGCTTAACTTCTCTGTGCCTCAATATCCTGACCTAAAAGTGGGGAGAAGGTCCATCCCTATCACATGGAAATGGGGAAGCTGAATTCTTATCTGTACAACACTGTGCTCCTGTGCACCCACAGAAGTGCCTGGAGCACTCGTTCTTTTTGTTTGCTGATCCGTCCGTTTCCTTCCCCTTGTTTTCTCTCGTGGGGCTTCTGTCCCAAGCAGGTTTCCGCCAGATCTCACAGAGCAAAGTGGCGGTGCTGCTCCTGGCTGGAGGGCAAGGGACCCGCCTGGGCGTGGCCTATCCCAAGGGGATGTACAGCGTGGGGCTGCCCAGTGGTAAGACCCTGTATCAGATCCAGGCAGAAAGAATCTGCAAACTGGAGCAGCTTGCCGGCAGGAAATGCAACACGACGTGTACCATCCCATGGTAGGTAGCATGACATTGAGTATACGTGGTACAGCAGGAACAGAACACCATTTGGGTATCCATCACCTGAGAAATTCGAGGCCAGAGCATTTGAAATCTGAGAGAGGTGGATCCTTCAGCCAATGAGATTGGGGTCTCTGGGAACTAACTATATTCGAGAATCCTGCTTAACAAAGCTTGTAACTTGCTGAAGTTAAGTTTTAGTCTGTAGAAAGCGTGTTTGGCCTGTCACCTTTCGTATCTCTTTCACTCCTACTTGAAATCACTCGCACCTATGGCTGTTGTTAGTACTAAACCTCATTCTTGTTTTATCACAAAACCATCTCAGCCCTGTTTTAGTGAAGTGCGGGTCTTCAGCTAACCAGCTCATTTGTGCCCTCTCCTTTCGGAGGTAGCAAACTTCTGTGAGTGTCCGGTGAGAGGGACTGACCGCTGCAGAAGGACATATCTAGGGAACTCTGGAATTGGGGTTCACTGATTGTTACCGCAAGGCCAGTTTGAACTGGCAGAGTCCTGGAGGGTTGCTGGCAAGACAGATGCACTGCTGTGTTGGGCAGGAGACATGGAGCTTTGCAGCAGCAAAGCTCACTCTGGCTGAAGCTGAGTGGCAATACAGTAGCTCCCAGTTTGGGGTGACCTGAGCTAGTTGTTGCACAAACGTGAAAAGAGCAGCCCGAAATAGGACACTGCCAAGGATGGGAGCCTTGAAATGCCACCTACTTTAAAGGTGGTTTATTTACAACTGGACTCATGATCCCATGACTGCCACTGGCTTATTTCCTTTTTCCAAAACCTCAAGGTTTCAAAACAATCTAAATGTGCAACATGCAAAAAGATAATTGTGTTGGTGGGTGAGCGGGTGGGGGAGGGAAAGAGAGAGAGCACTGCCTGTGCAATTATTAGAATAAGTTATTGCTAGCTCTTCGTCCTTAAAATAAAAGCAGGGTTCTTCACAATGTCACCTCCTTGCCTGGTCACAGGCAAAGCAGAGGCACAAAAACATCCCTGAGCCGTAATCCAGGTGCCGCTTGCAAGTAGTTGCCTAAATACCATGGTGCTGTAGGTTGCTCTGCTGTAGAGCTAAAGCCATATTAATGGAAGTATATCTCGCACTGCGTATATCTGACCGGATCTGTGAGTGCTTGCGGCTCTAGCATCTCTGGAAATCCGGCCCGTTATTTTTAGAATGTCAAATCTAAGTTGATGACATTTGGCGTTTGCCTGATGCTCTGTTCATTATGAAGCAAATAGTTGGAGAATGCAGCGCACCAAACCCGGAGGCCAGTTTATTGTGCAGGCAGGGAGAAGTAAGCCCCATGTACACATGGACGTTGGGCAGACCGGTGCTGGCGTGGCTGGTCTGCTATGCAGGAAGGAGACTCCCTGCAGGCTTATAGTAATGGGAGTTGCAGAGCTGCTTAGGGGGGAACTCAGGAAAATGAGCACTCGACATCCTTGTATTAAGGAAGAAAAGAAAATTAAAGGGAGGGGAAGATAAGGGAGGGGGAGGAGAAAGAAGGCGAGAGAGGAATAAAGAATCTGGGTTGTGGGAACCCACACACAGCTGTGAGGCTGGAAAATATTGCTGTATTTCTCTGGCAGAAAAGAGGCACTGGAAAGCTTTGATTCAATCTACTGAAAATTCATCACTGGCCCGTAAGACCTGGCACAGGTCAAAACCCACTTTGAACCCTTCTTCTTCCCTTTCATGATGTCCGTTTGATAAGGCAAAGAGGTTGTTTTGGTCCCTTACCTCGGTTGCTAACTGACCCTCTAACACACGGGAGTCCAACTCATTTTTGGACAGGGACATGTTTAATTATGGTCAAAGTATAAATTCAGGCCTATACTATTTCTTGTAGAGATCCTATAGAATTGACGAGAAATGGAACCACTTTGTAGAAGTTTAAGATCAGTAGCAGAGAGATTATTCTTTATGAAATGCTGCAGGTTATTTAAAGTCCCTATAGATTACATCTTTATTAAGTTTGGTCTATAGCAGGGATGGCCAGGGGTGGGCACCGGAGCCGCATGCGGCTCTTCAGAAGTTAATATGAGGCTCCTTGTATAGGCACCAACTCCGGGGCTGGAGCTACAGGCGCCAACTTTCCAATGTGCTGGGGGGGGCGGAACTCACTGCTCACCCCCTGGCACTGCCACAGGCCCTTCCCCTACTCCACCCCTTTCCGCTCCCTCCCCTGAGCCTGCCGTGCCCTCACTCCTCCCCACCCACCCCCAGCCTCCTGCACACCACAGAACAGCTGATCAGGAGGTGCAGGGAAGGAGGGGGAGGCGCTGATCGGTGGGGCTGCTGGCGGGTGGGAGGTTCTGGGGAAAGGGAGAGCTGATGAGATGCTGCTGATGTATTACTGTGGCTCGCTGACAACATACATTGGTAAATTCTGGCTCCTTCTCAGGCTCTGGTTGGCCACCCCTGGTCTATAGGATTTTTCTGTAAGGGTATGTCTTGCTGTGCGTGTGTATTAACTGCATTTCATCCTGACTGTTCTGGTCTCCTGTAGGTACATCATGACAAGCGAGTTTACACTGGGGCCAACAGAGACGTTCTTCGTAGAACACGATTACTTTAACTTGGATAAGAACAATGTGATCATGTTTGAGCAGAGGATGCTGCCAGCTGTAACGTTCGATGGGAAAGCCATCTTGGAACAGAAGGGGAAAGTTGCCATGGCACCAGGTACCCTGCAGTTAGCACGTGATAGTCACAGGGGGAGTGTGTGTTGAAATTCAGCCTCTCTCTTGGGCACACAGGGGACTCCCTGCTGCCAAGTATATTAATGCTCCTAATTCACTTGACCCTGGGAGTTCAGATAAATGCATGCGGTGAACAGTCATTGAATGACAAAGAGCGTGATGATCTCACTGTGCTGGGTGTTCGCCCACATCGCAGAACCTTTAGCCCAGTCTGGGAATATTGACCGGACTGGAAGAGCAGGGACTGGTGCAAGGCAGGGCTGAGGTGCACTGGCAGAGCTGTATGTGTGTGGGATGAGAATGGAGGAGGGGGCAGGATTATAATAAGTGCTGCGTGCCAGAACTGAAGTCCATCAGCAGAGCTGCTTACGGGCTGCTGGGCCACCCCCTGCCTATGCTATGCTGGGCTCCAGTCAGTGCTATCGATTTGCCTGCAAACCCCAGAGAGAAATGCTGCCAGGCTGGGGAGTGATCACGTGGCTGGGATTCTCTCTAGAGGAAGTAGGGAAACATCTCTCTTTTCTGGCAAAGTCTAACTATCACCTTAAAAAACAGTGGCCTCTGCACCCAGCTTGTGCGTGATTAAAAGAAGCAGCAAATCTGGGGAAGTGATGTGCCAAGCCTGTATTGCTGCAGGGGTATCTCCTCCAATGCCGAGTGTAGCGCTGCCTTCCCTGGGAGGTCTTTGGAGTGTTGTAAAGGCTGTAGCCAAGTGAGGATGATCCACTTTATGTGTATGTTGCATAAGTGTTCAAGGTGCCTCATACAAAAAACAACACAGTTAAAGGGAAATTCTTTAAAACTGCTGTAAAAAGGTAGTAGGCCAAAACCACACTGAATTTTTTTTTTAAAGCTGTATTTTAACTGTGAATGACTCTGAAGCTTTGGAAGACAAGTGTGTCTGTCATTTCTCCACCTCTGTTTAATTCTTCTGTGGCACCTGCCCTCCAAAGGTCTCGACACACTTTACAAATGTCAGTGAACAAAGCTCCGAAGCCCCTCTTGTAGCATAGGTCAGCGTCACTATCTCCATTTTACAGATGGGGAAACTGACGCACTATAGTGAACTGACTTGCCCAAGGTCACACAGTTTGTCCAGGGCAAAGCCAGAAGTAAAATGCATCTGAGCTGACTCCCAGTCCTGTGCTTTAATCACTGGAGAAACCCTCCATGTTATAGATTGTTCAGGGCATGTGGAGTCTGCATTCAGTCAACATGTGGTTTGAGTGGTTAAGGAAATGGGCCCCCTCTTTCTTTTGTATTCCAGATGGCAACGGAGGCTTATATCGTGCTCTAGTGGACAACAAGATCTTGGATGACATGGAGCGGCGCGGTATCCAGTATATCCATGTGTACTGTGTGGACAATATCCTCGTCAAAATGGCCGATCCCGTCTTCATCGGCTTCTGCGTGTCTAAAGGGGCAGACTGCGGTGCTAAGGTGAGGTGATGCTGACATTGGACCGCTCCCCCAGCGTGCCTGTTCGTGTGTGTCAAGGCTCTGGGGTGTATACCACGGCTCAGCAGAGTTCAGGTGACACCTGTCCATGCAGCTTCCATCATGATCCCGCAGGGAGAGCTGCACTAGTGGTGAATCTTGCATCCGGTTTGTACCATTGTAGGTGCTAATATAAAGCCCTGTGCCCCTTGCACAAGGTACCATGGCAATCAGGTTTAGATTATTTTATGGGCTTCATCAAATTGCACAGGAAATTACAAACTGAAATTGTTTCTTTTCTAACCCCCTGCTCTTCCTTCAGAGACCTAGAGACCAGGGGCTTATGTACGCTGGGGTGTCTTTTACAAATACACCAGACTAGGTGCTCCCTTAGTGGGGAATTAGATGGAGAAAGCTAGCATGTTTTTGTGACAATACAGCAGCAGGCCCCTGACACTTATTGAGAGAGATTTGTGTAGCATGCAATTAAAAGTGTTAACATAGATAAAGATCTTAAAGGAAGTGACTAGAAATATTTTGTATTTCATGTTGGGTCAAATGAAAGGCCCTTGATAGAAAAAATGTGCCTGAGAACACTCTGTTCTTGCTGAACATTGCATTTTCTTCCAAATGCTTTGGCTCGTAAACTGGTTGAATACTGTCATTAATAAGCCAGATACATGAGGGCAAAATGCACCACCAATCATGCCTGGTGCACATGGCAATGTCCCCTTTGTTGTGCTGCTATGGCATCTGAAGATCAGCATTTAGCAGAACCTCACTGCGTGTTTTCTCGCTAGCACCCAGCAATGCCAATGGAATCCCTGCCTCCTGGCTGCTCCCCATATCCTCTGTCTTGTGGCTGCAGGTGGTGGAGAAGGCCTATCCCACAGAGCCTGTCGGGGTAGTGTGCCGTGTGGACGGGGTCTATCAGGTGGTGGAATACAGCGAGATCAGCCTAGAGACCGCACAGATGCGGAGTCCTGATGGGCGGCTGGTGTACAGTGCCGGCAATATCTGCAATCACTTCTTCACGCTCGGCTTCCTTGAGACAGTGGCACAGTAAGTTCCACTGCACCTGCCAGGTCGCTTTTCAGACTGAAAATATCTGTGACAAACTATCCTGCCTGCTGTGGTTTCTAGCCTTCTGTTATGGGATAATCTCCTCCCAGCCCCCTTCTGCGGAAAACAGGTGCATCCTCTTAAGTCCCCAGCACCTTCTTCTACTCACAAGTTGCACTCACTGGTGTAACGAAATCACCTTAGTTACAACAGTGCTAAAGCTCAGGTCAATCTGGTAATTACTGAATTATGCTAAACGGGGGTAATTGCAGCTTAAATCCCGTCAAGTGCACTTACCTTAGAGATTTGCTCTGGTGTAACTGAATCAGTTCCAGATCAAGTCAGTGACACCAGTTCAAGTTTTCTAGTATAGCCAAGCCCTGAGTCTGTCTCTGACTCTGCTCTGGTTGAGGTTTCCGCCCATTGTTCGGAAGCCAGCCGCAAGTGGGGCTGTGATCTCATTTGCCATAGCAGCTCTGGCAGGGATGCGCTGCAGTTAGCTCACTGAGTCCCCAGTGAGGGGAGCCAGAGCTCTGCTGAGCTCAGCTGCAGTGTTGGCTGATTAAGGAGTCCGGTCATGTCAGTCATCTTCGAGGGGAAGGATTTTAATCCTGGTGCTGGGGGAGAGGGGTGAGGGCTGTGGGCTCATACATGGATGAAGAAGCTCTCTTAGTAAGATGCAGGGGAGCAAACCTTCATCAATAGAGCATGGGAACCTTGGCTTCCAGGCGCATTGCTATAGGGGGTTGGAGCTGTTGTTTGCGATGCCCAGGAGAGAGGTAATTCAGAGAAAGCAGCTGTCCGTCTGCTTTGAACCATTTCCTACCCACTGAGTATGATCCAGCAATGGGAGTTAATTCCAATGATCTTGTGTTTTGTTGGCTGAGTGTGTTCTCCCTGCTTCCAAAGAACTCCACCCCACCACTCTCCAGCAGGACAAGTTTCTTCACACCATTTACAGTTCAGTCCAGCTCTTATTTAAACTTGGTGGCCGGTTGGTTTTATTTCCCCCTCTCTCTGCTGATTGTTGTTGCGAATTTGTGCTCTCTGATTGCCTGTCAGATCTGGGCATTCCTGTAGCTTGGAGTTCCTGAACCTAAGCAGAATAACTGCCTGATTAGTTTCATATCAGGCCCTGAGCAGAGAGCCTTTGCTTGTTGATGGAATCACTGTGGTTATTTCATCTTCTTAAGAAAGTGACTCTACCTGGGCTGACAGAGAATAGGCATGTTTGGGGCTAGACAGGGAGGGAGAGAGCCGTGCAGCCCAGCAGTAACCTCTGGCAGATTAAGGAGTCGCACCCATGGGTTCCAGTGGTTGCATCATAAAGTTAAGGGACGGAGCAAAATTACTGGGCTCTGGCAAGAGTGAGTGTTGCCCCTAGAGTTGAGGAGGGAGGTGTCCAAGGAACCCCTGGGTGCCCCAAAGAGTGATGTTGGCGATTCACTAAGAGGCACTCTTCTCTTGGCCCAGCACAGTTCCGGGGACACTACGCTGCCAGAGGACCCCTCTCCTTGGGTGAGGTGCAACACTAAGGTGGTTTAATAGGTGGAGACAAATCCAGTGAGATTTTTTTAGTTTCTGTTCGGTCTGGAGTCGGGCAGATCTTTTATGGAGTTCAGCGGTAGGTTTGTCTGAGTAAGGGGCTTTGGCTTTGGCCTGGGATCACTACAGAGCCAGTGGAATTAAGGTTCCTGGTCAAATTCCAGCTCTAGCAGTTCTTTTTAAAAAATTCTTTCGGCAGTTTCAATTGGACACAGAATTCTTCTTCGCTTCCTGCCCTACGCGGGTTGTGTGGTCGGTGGCACAGAATGGCTGCCACGTTTCCCCACAGAGGTGGCTGCATTTCTGTGATCAGTGAAGTGACCCGTAGGCACAATTTATTTATCTGTTTGTAAAGAGCTTTGGAATGAATGGCACTGAGAAGTCCCGAGGTACGGCTAATAGGAGTAATAAGAGGTCTGCTTCTGAGACCTGAGATTTCCCCTGCCTGTGTTTTGGGTATGAAGTAAATGAACCTGGTTCTCCTCATCTTTCACCCTGGCAGGAAATTTGAGCCCCAGCTGAAGCAACATGTAGCCATAAAGAAGGTGCCCTACGTCGACGAGGAGGGAAATCTGGTAAAGCCGCTAAAGCCAAATGGGATAAAGCTGGAGAAGTTTGTGTTTGATGTGTTCCAGTTCTCTAAGTTAGTGACAGACGTCAGTCTTTTCCTTCTCCGTATTCTCTTTGATTGTGGGTTGCAACAGGCCTTTATGGGTAGCGTGGACTTTGAAATTGGCAATGGGGAGGCTGGTGAAAAGACTGCTGCATCTGCTGGGGTCTTCCGATACTGTGATGGCCCAGGCACTACCAGCTTCATATTTCACGTTCCCTGTAGGGCATGCTGTGTTCTGGAGTGCATAGCCCCAGCACCTGTGAACTCTGCTTTGAATGTCTGCAGATGAATGACTGCCCGCTCCACTGGTTGGTGTCTAGTGGCGTGGGCCTTTGCCCATACGTGAAACAAGGAAATCCCATGCAAAGCCTACATTTGCTAAATTCTCAGCCATGAGATTGTAAGCCCTCAGAAGTCAGGCCATCTAGAATTGCAGTCCCTATGGCAACTGTGACTCGGTTACATTTTACATGCATATTATGTAATTAATTAGCACCATATACAGCTGTACCACATGTTATTTAAGGATTGTATGGCCAAGTTACAATTGCTGTTGGAACAATACATGTTGCCTGTCTTTTTAATGCATGTAAAAAATCAGTCTTAATGTAGCATTAATCTGAGGGGAAAGGGAGTTGCACTTAATAGCTCAAGGATCTACCATCATTCTTATTCTAAGATCTGTTTTCCTGGGTCTAGAATACAGTACTAAATCATAGACTATCAGGGTTGGAAGGCACCTCAGGGGGTCATCTAGTCCAACCCCCTGCTCAAAGCAGGACCAATCCCCAGACAGGTTTTTACCCCAGTTCCCTAAATGGCCCCCTCAAGGATTGAATTTATAATCCTGGGTTCTGGAGGCTAATGCTCAAGCCACTGAGATTCACTCCAGGTTGAAATATAAATACAAAGGAACCTCGGCCTGAATGTGGTGGCTTCTTGTTTTTAGATTTTAAAATCAATTTCTATTAAAGGGATTTAATTTAGGATTGAGCTTGCCGAAGTTTGATCCAGCTGTTTGCACCATACAGCTGCTTGCACAGTCTGGGGAAATCCTGTGGTTTTTGGGAAGGTTATTTTTTAATAAACAAGTATCCCTGAAGGGGCTGCTGACACAAACAAGCCCTATTGAGCAACTCAACAAAAATAAACCAGTGTACCACGGTGGCAAAATAATTCTGCTACAAAAACAGATCTGAGTTTCAAGCTTCAAAAGGACTCACTATAAGCAATGGTTTTTAACTGTGGCACAATGCTTTGACAGATGCCTTTCACATTTGAAATGCAAAAATATGTAGGTGTTGCTTTGGGGAGATTCTGTTCGCATTTCCCATTATTGAAACACAGCTCTTTGTAGGATATGTCTACACAGCCCACGGCAGCGAGCCTCCCAGCCTGGCTCAATAGACTCAGCTAGCAAGGCATGGGCTAGACAACTGTGCAGACAGCTCGGACTGGAGCTCAGACTCTGAATCCTAGGGCAGGGGCAGGCTTTAGTGCCTAACCTCCAGGCTGAGACACAACATCAAAGCGCTGTCTACACAGCTGCTCTTAGAACACTAGCATGATCTCCAGCCCGGGGTTGGGAGGTTCCTTCCACAGCTGTGTAGACACAAACTTAATATGCTTCTTGACTGTATTGTGCAGGAGGCTTGTTCGTAAGCAGGACTAGCGTTGCTGACCCCAGCCCCCTCCTAAGGAAAGAAACTAATTTACTATGACAGGTTCTTGGTTTAGAAAAACTGGGCTTGGAGTTCAGCTGGACCTGTTTGTTCGTAACAGATTTTCATGTGCAGCATAGCAGGGCTTACCAACCTAGCTTCCGGCCTTACTGCTGCCATTCAGTTCCCACTGCTTGTAACCCACCCCCTGGGCTCATGGTCCCTTATCACCCTTCTAGCTGGGGCTTCCTAGCCAGCAGGCTGCTGCACCCTAAAGGTCTCTCTCTCCCCAGGCCTTCTGCCTGGGGGCTCTGTGAATTGTCACCTGCTTTCTTCACAACAAACTTCCTGTCCAAACTGCCCTTACGTACTCCTGTGCTCCCATCCCACGACCCTTGTATTCACTCACTCTCCGCCTGGCTTCGTTCGGCTGGGGCAATGCTACATCAATGCTCCCTAGGGTAATCCCCCACCCTGTGAAATCGGTACATGTCTGTACCATCAAGAGAGGACCAATATTAAGCTTTTTCTCTTTTTCCTGACCCCTTCTCTTCTCTGATAGGAATTTTGTTGCATTTGAAGTTTTGAGGGAAGAGGAGTTCTCCCCATTAAAAAACGCCGACACAGCCGACACAGACACTCCGACCACAGCTCGGCGGTCCCTCCTTTCTCAGCATTACCGCTGGGCTCTGAAGGCTGGAGCCAGATTCCTGGATGAAAATGGCAGCAGGATACCAGAGAAACTCAAGTGAGCCCCTCTGTGACATGTTCTGTTATTTCCCCCTCAGGCGCTACCAAATCTGGGCTCGTTTGTGGCATTTTAGGCTGTTGCATAGAATTTGTTACTTTTTGGGGTAGAATTTCCTGCAGTGGTGGTGTGGTTCTTGTTCTTCACCAGGCCTTTCGTTAACATGCTGCTGGAAATCAGTACTGATAACTGCCACTGCTGCATTAGTGATCAGTATGTAAGGCTAAGATTTAGTCATGGGTATTTTAAGTAAAAGTCATGGACGGGTCACAGGCAATAAACAAAAATTCACTGCCCGTGACCTGTCTGACTTTTACTATAAATGCCCGTGACTAAATCTTATCCACACCAGCCCTGCTGTACTTGGAGTGGGAGTGGGGGAGGCTTGGGGCACCACTGCACTCGGGGCGGGTCTGGGTCCGGTCCCATCGGCCACTGCTCTGGGGGACCCCCGGGCCAGCTGCCTGGGGCTGCCAAGCAGCGGCTGGTGCGGCTGCCTCTGGGGCCACTCCAGCAGCGACAGTGCGGCTGGCTGCGAGATGGCTCCAGAAGTGGCCAGTGGCTGGCCACGACAGCTGTGGAATTTCACGGACGTTGTGGAAAGTCATAGAATCCGTGACTTCTGAGACCACCGTAACAAACACGCAGCCTTAATCATGGGAGGTGGAATGTGTTCTGGCTGCAGGTCACAGGGCAGCCAGTGTCCGGATCCCCTTAATGGGATCGAGACACCCATAGGGATAAACTCTGGCAGAAGCGTCTGCTGACAGAACATCCACTGAGAGCTAAGGTTGCAGCAGTGTAGGGTAGCCACAACCGGAGTTATGCCAAGGTTGTGTAGGGGCCCATGCATCCACAAATGTCAGGGATGCTGTGTGGAAAGGGGGCATGGCCAAGGCAGTCAAGGAGAGTACTGAGTCAGTAGTTCACTTCCACACATTCATGGAGCTCTGGCAGGATTTAAAGCTGACTCCCGAGATAGAAATCCCAGCACAGAGAACGTTAGTGGCAATACTGCCTTTGTTGCAGTCATTCTTCTCTTGGCATTAAGGGCTTAGCCAGCACCACAGAGGTGTAAGTTACCCGATCTGCACAAGCTGTTCTGAACAAGGTCCCCAGAACTTCTCATTATAGCAGTGTTTATGTTCTGTTGGGTACTAACATCTGGTTGTCAGCTACTATATAACAATCCCCATTTCAGATGCTTCCTTTCTCACACTTAATTCACACAAACTTAACCATCATCTCATAGTCCAGTAAACCCAGAACTTGAAGCTGTTAACATGAATTGAAAAGCACATCATCAAAATCTGCGTGCATTTGGTTCTTTTGATTTGAAATAGCTAGGAAACATTAACTCTTCCTATTTACCCATAATCCAGGTTCAAACTGTCACGGGACCTGGGCTTAATCTCTGGATGTAAACTATCTCTTGCCCTTTTGGTAGCCTGTTCTGTTCGGAGAGCTATCATTGTACAGACATATAAAGAGAACGATTAATCCTGTGTTTTATTCTTTAGTTTATCAGGAACTGAAGATCCTCCTGCTGTGTGTGAGATTTCTCCATTAGTGTCTTATTTTGGAGAGGTGAGTATAATTGTCTCTGCAGATATTTTTGTGTGTGCGTGTGTGTGTGTGTGTGTCTTTCCTGTTGAAAAAATAGGTTTCTTCACCTTGCAGTTGCTTGGAAGTAGGGTAATGGTTAGACCAAGCGGCCTGAGATTCATTTTGCTTCTCATTTCTGGCTGTGCCACTGACTAACTGCATGGCATTGGTTGACTCCCTAATCTCCATGTGTCTCAGTTTTACCCATCTATAAAGTGAGATTTGTAATACCTCCCTCTCTTGGGGCTGTGAGACTTTTTCAAGATTTTATAAATGCTTTGAGCTCCTCTGACTAAAAGCTTTCTGGATGTGCAAAATATGATGATTAATAAATTCATCGGGCCAAATCCTCAGATGGGGTAATTCTGCACACCAATTTACATCTGATAAGTATCTCTCCCATAGTGAGCAAATAATACTTAGCAACAACACTGCTTGGTATACGCTTTGCCTTTCTGAAAGACAGGATTTCAGAAGGAATCTGTAGAGTCTTGCTCCTGAAACCGATAGTCTTTGTAGGACAACTTTTATTTTTTTGGTGTGTATCTGAGGGGGTGGGAGGAGTCGTCTCTTCCCCTCACTACTTACAGAATTATGTAGGAGAGACTTTCTTTCTGTGTTTCTAGCCAGGGCATGGTGTGGAAGGAAGGATTACCTACACCGCTGGGAGAAGCCCTCCTGTCAGCATAGGTAGTAGCTACCCTGTGGTGTTTAGGGGTAGACAAGCTCCTAGAGGGTTTTTGTGAGCACTTAGGTCTTGTCTTAACAAGGGGGAAAAAAGTGTGTTCTTAATTCATGTTAGGTCATGCAGGACAACTAATCTGAGGCAAAATCCTAGTGAAGACAAGAGCAGTTTGTAGTTTTATGCCATGTTCACAGGTTGCGGTAAAGGCAGATGCGTCTATGCTGCTGTGGCAACCCTAATGTTTTTAGCGCACTAGTTCACTCAGAGCTATCACATGTGTGTCATCTGCCCCAGCTGAGAGTTACTTGGCTCAGCTGCTGTGTAGACATAGCTAAAGACTATGAGGGAGCCTAGGGTTAAACTCTTCCTTCTAACACATGTTAACTACAAAATGCCTTGTCTTCACTAGGATTTTGTCTGGAGTTAGTTACGATGTGTTTACTAACCTGCATTAAGAACACACGTTCATTCCTCTTGGAGATGCACCCTTGGAGGTCTGTTGCAAGGGGGTTGAGCTGTGCCATTCCCACTGACTTTACTGGGCACTTGGTGGCTAAGCCCCTTTGCACCTCTGTGGAAGCCCAGGGTTCATCTTTATAGCATATTGCAGGGGAAGCTGGGGCTGCTTATCTGTACTTGTTTCTTTAGACAGAAAATCTTTAGCCTCCTGGGCTGTGAGTCACCCTTCCCCGGTACTAAATGCACTAAAAATAACAACATTAACCAAGTCCGATGTGTTTACAACCTAATTGCATATTGTTTTCCTATATTTTCAGGGTCTGGAGGCACACATGAAGAACAAAGACTTCTATTCGCCCTTTATACTTGATGAAAGCAAAACAGAAATGCTGGAAGATGCTTGAATGAAGGAAAAATAAAAATCTGGCCATCAGCTCTATGCTGGGAACAGACACTGCTAAACCGCTGGCTTTGTTATTAATGATTGAGATAATTGATTGGGTAGCAATTATGCTGACAAATATATACACGTACTCTAATTCTGTTTGCTAACTTTGAAGGCAGCATCTTTACCTCAGCATACTTGTATGTTCAGGTATGAATGAAGTTAGATTTGTGCTCTCAGTTACTAAACAGATTTTATTTGTGCATTTAAGCCTTTTCCTTTTATATTAGAAGAGCCATTGGGACCAATTCCATCTGCTTTGCAGTTTAACGAGTCTAATTCTCCTCTCACTACTTCTGATTCCCACTGACATTATTGGAAGTTGTGTGTGAATATGAAGATTAATCTGATGCCCAATTCTGTAAAGGGCTGATCACGCTCAAGTCCCATTCCACCTTGCAGGATTGGGTCCTTTCTCCTGAATATCTGGTGGTGGATTTTTGTTTTTTTTAACCTAATCCTGCAAAGATCCCAATTCTGCAATCATTGCTGATGAACGGTGCTCACTCAAGGAGCCCAAATGCACAGAATTGGGGCTTCTTTCTTCATTGGAGCTCTTGGTGTGAAGAAGTGTTCCTTAACAAAAGGGTTGCAGAATTGGGAAGTAAAGGTTTGCATGTCCAGGAGTCACCTCACCAACAAAATATGAAGGAGATATGCAGGTCAGAGGGATTCTACCTGGCACAGTGCTACATCTTAAGGTTGTGATCTAGTCTTTAAAAATCAGTATAAAAAGGTTTTTACAACATCTTTCCACTTCTTTTGGCCTGAGGTGAACTTTTTTCCCTTTTGCTTTATAGCATATCTCTAATGTTTGGACTTTATCTAAGTGCCTTAAAACAATAATTGGAATAAATCCAGGTGGTAGAGAAAACTGTTAAATCCAAAGAACAAGAACTATATGTATCCTGTTGTAAAGCTACGCAAATATCTAGATGAGTTGATGTACTCCCTAGAAGACCTCTGCTTTCCCCCAGGGGTACACATACCTCTGGTTGAGAACCACTGCCATAGAGCATCTGTACACCACTCATAGTAGGTTGGTTCCCGCTGCAGATGTGGCTGAGTGCACTTCCTGTTTAAGAGGTGCACTTGTGGTAACAGAGGTCATATATTTAAACAGTGCAGGTGTTTTTCTAAAAGTTGAATATTTTTATGACCTGTAGTAAGTAAATTAATAATTGTATTTGGTAGGACAAGATTTAATCAAATCTCATGTTTCAGGGTTTAAACTAATACAGTGGCCATAAGATCAGATCTTACTGCATTGTACAATTGAGTATACCTGCATTTCATTTATTTTTTGTTTAATTTTAAATCCGAAGGTCAGGGCAACTATCAGAGGCAGGGTATTGAACTTGGGCTAAATGTGTTGAAGCAAATTTTCATGTAGCTTTGAATTTTGTAAATGATTGAATGAACTACTAATACTGCTTGAGGGCACAGAAGACCAAAACACATCTTTAAACCATTTCTGTTGATCAGATAAATGCGGGGAGGGATAGCTCAGTGGTTTGAGCATTGGCCTGCTAAACCTAGGGTTGTGATCTCAATCCTTGAGGGGGCCATGCAGGGATCTGGGGCAAAAATCTGGGGATTGGTCCTGCTTTGAGCAGGGGGTTGGACTAGATACCTCCTGAGGTCCCTTCCAACCCTGATATTCTGTTTACTCTCAGTATAAACTATGTCAGCAATAACACGCCTTTACAACCTAGTGGAAGGGTGTGTCCAGTATTCCTGCCTGCCTTGAAGTGTTGTATTACTCTGATTGTCATAACTTCCTTCTTAAAGTTCTCTCTAAATAATGTTTAGTGAAAAGTGCAAGGTTGAGAACCTGGGTTATTAATTAACAGAGCACGAGCAGCAAACTGCATCTCAATCCTGACCTAGAAGAAACACACCTGTAAGGATGAGGTAGAAGTGCCTTCGCCTTGGACGCTGGACTCTTTGACGCTGTTGTTCTTTGTGATGTGGAATACCAATCCACTGAGATCACCAAAGTCATTTCATCCTTATAAAAATATACGGAGCGTCTATTGACCAAATACTGCATTTGCAGACGCAGTTCTACAGATATCTTCACGGTCAGAAAATTTGTCACCCAGAGTCCTTTCCCCCCACTCCCAATAACAGCCATTTTATAAAGCTAAAGAAAGCAATTGGGGAATATATTTAATTTGGATTCTGATATTTCAGCTGCCCTAACCGGGAAATTGTTGAATCTGTTATTAAACGTAAACCTTTTTATAAACTAAAAGAGTTAATTTTTAAAACTCCTGCCTCTGAACTGTACCCAGAATTTTGGTGAAATATAAAAATAGCCTGTAGAGTGATTTGTAATTTATGCAGTGGGCGCATAATTTCTTAAGAAAGAATCTAAATTTAGTCTGCCAGATTTGCATGTGTGAGTTGTATCTGCACATGAGAGTTGCAAATGGCTATTTGCACATGCAGATCACTGATTGCATTCCTAATTACTTCATTAGCATGTGTAACCAGTATCTTAAAGATTGATTGTAAATTTGGCACTTGCCTGTGACAGTTCAGTCTATAATCTAAATTGCAGGATTTTCCTGAGGTAATTCTGTTTCAGTCAAGTTCCTGAATGATAGCTGAAGACAAATCTCACAGTATCTCTGTGAGTGATGCTTGTTGTCAGGCACAGGTTTATCTTGAACTACACTGTGCTCAAAGGACACTTTTTTCCTGCAGAGTGCCTCTGCCAAATGAGTACATTTTCTTCAGAGCCTGAATTACAGTTCAGCCCAACACACTTTCATCTCATGAACATGTAGCTCCTGATACAGGTTTTTATACTGTGTTCAAATAGGAGCTGAATGAGAATCCTGAACGGTCATTTTCTGACTCCTTGTGCCTTAAACTGGAACATTAAAATGGATTGGAAGGGAACTCCTTAAATACTAATTATGTGTATCTGTTATGTATCGCGTTAAAATAACTCTAGAATTTAGGATGAATGACACTTTACAAAACAAAGGGAGATCACTCTTTTATGTCTCCCAAAGTTTTCTTGACTACAGTTCTATAATAAAGATATCACTATGATTTCTAGTAGGTTTTCATCTGTATTTCTTGCATGTGGGTAATACTCTGGTATTTTGTCCCTGGATATCATGGATGTTGCCACTGCTGCTGTGGAATACAAGCATAGTATTATTGATGATCTGTTTTAAAGATATTGGCATGGTGCACTTTCTTCCAGGATTATGACAGAAACCCAGAAATGGAGCACAATAGATGAAGTTTGACGTTATGGGGGATGTATTTTTCAGCAGAACATTTTTTCATAGTGTTGATTTTTCAGACTTACCAGCTTTAAATTAAAGTAGGATAACAGGCTATGTGATGGAGTTAAATGTGGGTCTAAAATAGGTGGTGTGCCTCTTGATAACATACAGCTGAGCTCTAAATTAAGTTTCACAGCTGTTGTTTATATAGAAATTTACACCAAGGTAATAAGTGGAATAACACTTTTACTCAAACATCACACATTAGCAATCACTTTTAAAGGGCACCCTATTTATGG
Organism: Gopherus flavomarginatus; assembly: GCF_025201925.1. NCBI lineage: Eukaryota > Metazoa > Chordata > Testudines > Testudinidae > Gopherus > Gopherus flavomarginatus. Next base: position 20,000,761 of record NC_066633.1, on the reverse strand, counting down.
AACAATCCACAGGAAAATCCTAGTGATTCTTCACAAGTGGCAGATTGGTGATGTCTCTGCTGGTTTGCTGAGCTCTAGTACTTTGATAATCCAAGGAGGATCGTCGTACATCCTCCCATTCCCTCCTCCACCTATCAGGCTGAGTCTGCAAAACAAGCTGAGTTTTCAAACTGCATGAATTGATGATTTATTACCAAAGGAAAATAAACACCTGGAAACCAAACCAAATGCCATAGGACTCTGTGAATTCATTAGTCTTTGTTTCTGTAGTTTTATAACTACCAGACTAGTTTTTTATGTTTTTCTCTCTTTAATCCTCAAACACTAGACAAAGTTAAGGCTTTCAGTTTTATTTGTAAATCTAGTGACAGATGGTCTCCCAGCTAAGTACTAGCCAGGCCTGAGATGATTTAGCTTCTGAGATCAGACAAGCATTTCCTGTTAATTTAGTGCTAGTCTGATAGTGGTGAGAAATGAAGTCCACTTGTAGAACTGATAGGACATGGGCAGCTGCAAACTCTCTTTCCCCATTGTGCTTCAGACCTGACCTGGAGGGAGACCTACCTCTAGAGTGTAGAAGATTGGATTGTTTTCTGAGGTTACAACATAGTCTACTGATTATGGTCAATGGTGATGGTAGGCTTTGTCCCATTGGACCTGGACCACTCAGGATAAAATAGTACTGAAAGAACCAACCCCATTCACATCATCTGCCAAACAGCTGATAGTCGATGTTGGTTTTTAGTCACTGACCTTCAAAGCAACGAACTAGATCTAAAAGGCTCCATGTCTCTCTACCAATCTCATGTGACAACGTTTGTTAAAGTTCTATGGTATAGTCTACAGTAATGGCCCAAAACACTATTTCTCACAATACCTATAATGTAGCGTTTTAGCATAGCTGCCAGCTGTTGGCTGCTAGAAGCTGGGACTGGACAATGGGGTGAATTGCCCAGTTCTGTTCACTTTCTCTGAAGCACCTGGCATTGGCCACTGTCAGAAGACAGGATACTGGGCTAGATGGACCATTGATCTGACCCAGCATGGCCATTCTTATGTCCACATTTGACCACAATTGTTCTGGTTTTGGCAATTCTCTCATGAGTGTTCTTAAGCCTAGCCAGTGTTCTGAGGACCTAAGCAGCTACCATCTTCTGTAAGGTTGACCTCCTCATAGAGGTTGCTGGCTGATTACTTACCCAGGTCATGTGGACAGCTAGAGTTTTGCAAAGTTGCTGGACATAAATCAAACTCTGGTTCACGTGTTTATTAGAGATATTGGTGTATGCAGTGGTGTTATAGCTGTGTTGGTCCCAGGATATGAGACAGAAAGTGGATGAGGTAAAAACAGTTACTCACTGTCTCAACTTCTTCGAGATGTGTTGCTCATATCCATTCCAATTAGGTGTGTGCATGCCGTGTGCATAGTCATCAGAAAGTATTCCCTAAGCAGCTCCCATTGGGTCAACTGTGGAGCCCCCCGGAGTGGTGCCTTCATGGTGCTGAATATATGCCCCTGCTGACCCGGCCCCTCAGTTTCTTCTTGCCAGCTTGTAAGGGTGCAGACTCACCCCTGCGGCGCCTCCTGCTGATTGTCCTCAGGAATTAGCTCACCAGCCCTCTGGAGCGCCCTCTGCCAGCCGGTGATCCGCTACTGCTGGGCCGCTGTGTCCCTCCTAGGACCCCAGTGCCCCTTTAACTAGGAGCTGTCCCCTTGCAGTACCCTCACAGTTCTGGGTCTCCCCCTCCCAGGGGAACCCCCACCCACTATCCCCACTTTGCCTCAGTCTTGGCTACTGCCCAGTCTCCATCTAGCCCCCGTTCACTGGGGCAGACTGCAGTATCAGCCACTCATCAAAGGCAAAGGGATTTGGACTGGCTGCCTTTGCCTACCCCGGGGCTGCCCTCTGCAACCCCCAGTACTGGTTGGCCTTATGCTAGGCTGCAGCCTGGGTCTTTTCAGGCCAGAGCTTCGCCAGCTACTCTGCCTTTCCCCAGCCCTACTCCACTCAGGTACACGGTCTCTAGCGCCATGCAGCCAGGCCCTTCTCCCTCTACAGGCAGAAGGAGACTGCCTGGGCTTCTGGCTCCCAGCCTGTTATGGGGGACAGCTGGGCCTGACTAGGGACTTTGCTCAATCAGTCCAGGCTTCTTGCCCCAGCCACAGCCCTCTCCTGGGCTGTTTTAAGCCCTTCAGGGAAGGAGCAGGGGACCACCCTGCTACACAGCTACTCTGACAGAGGGGTAGGAGGGTGGGTATTGGAATGGATATGAGCAACACATCTCAAAGAACAACAGTTACAAGAAGGTGAGTAACCATTTTATTTTCTTTGAGTGATTGCTCATATCGATTCCAAGTAGGTGACTCCCAAGCGTTACCTAGGTGGTGGGGTTGGAGTTATGGAATTGCTGATTGTAGTACCGCTCTGCCAAAAGCTGCATCATCTCTGGTGTGCTGGATGATGGCATAATGAGAGGTGACTGTATGCACAGAGGACCAAGTTGCTGCCCTGCTGAGTTCTTGTATTGGGACATGGGCGAGGAATGCTGCCGATGAGGCCTGTGTGTGCCCATGTGGAGTGTGCCGTAAGTGCTGGGGCTGGTATCTGGGCCAGTTTGTAGCATGTGTGGATGCATGATGTGATCCAGGAATATATTCTTTGAGATGAGACCGGGAGTCCTTTCTTCCAGTCTGCCACCACTACAAACAACTAGTTTGACTTCCTGAGCAGCTTTGTGCACTCGATATAGAAGGCTAGTGCTCACCGAACATCCAAAGAGTGGAATGACTGCTCGTGGCTACTGGTATGAGGCTTAGGATAAAAAACAGGAATATGTCTTGGCTAGTATGGAAATGTGACACAACCTTAGGAAGAAAGGTTGGGTGAGGTCTGAGTTGCACCTGAGGTCTGAGTAAGAGCCTTTAACTCGGACACTCTCCTTGCTGATGTAATGGCGACCAGGAAGGCTACCTTCCATGACAGGTAGAGATGGGAGCAAGTCACCAGTGGTTCAAGGGCGGGGGGCGGGCATTAGTCTGGAGAGGACCAAGTAAAGGTCCCATGCAGGAACAGGCTGTCTAATCTGGGGATGCAGCCGTTCCAGACCCTTGAGGAACCAGCCAACCATGGGGTTGGCGAAGACAGAGCGTCCACACTCCCGGTTGGAAGACCACGATAGCAGCGACGGGTACTTCTATGGATGCCTCTGCCAGGCTTTGCTGTTTCTGGTGCAGAAGGTACTCTAGGATGAGAGATATAGGTGCCTGAAGTGGGGGTGTATGACACTGGTCACACCAGCAGGTAAACCTTTTCTACTTTGCCAGACAAGTGGCCCTAGTGGAGGACTTTCTACTGTCGAATAAGACCTTCCTTACCTGTTCTGAGAACAGAAGCTCCAGGTTGTTCAGCCATGAAGCTTCCAGGCTGTGAGGTGGAGCGACTGGAGGTCGGGGTGATGAAAACAACCGTGATCCTGAATGATCAAGTCGGGGAGAAGCGTCCACTGACAGCTCCAGGTGCATGATTGTACCCACGTTGTCATGGCCATGCTGGTGCCACCAGAATTCTCTCCACCCCATCCCTGCAGACCTTGAGTAGGACCTTGTGCATGAGAGGGGTCAAGGGGAAGGCGTAGAGCATGCAGCCTCCCCAGGGTAGCAGGAGTGCATCTATGATTGAGCCTGGGCTGTGCTTCTGGAAAGAGCAGAACACTGGGCACTTTCTGTTGCCCCAGGCGGCAAACAAAACAACTTGGGAAAACCCCCACCTTTTGGAAGATGGAGTGTATGACATCCAGCCAAATGGACCACTTGTGCATGTGGAAGGATCTGCTTAGGTAGTCTGCCAGTGTGTTCTGAACTCCTGGTAGATAGGATGCTTCCAGATGACTGGAGTGGGCTATGCAGAACTCCCATAGCTGGAGGGCTTCCTAACATAGGGGAGAGGAGCAGGCTCCACCCTGCTTGTTGATGTAAAACATGGCAGTGGTGGTGTCCGTCAGAACTGCCACGCACTGGCCTTGTAGTCAGGCCTGGAAGGTTTGGCATGCTAGTCACACCGCCCTCAGCTCCTTGATATTGATATGGAGAGAGAACTTCAACTTTACCATGAACTTGTTGAGTCCTCACAGGTCTAGAATATGTCTGAGACCCCTCTTGGTTTTGGGGATTAGGAAGTATCGGGAATAGAATCTCTTGCCCCAGAGCTCCTGAAGAACCTCCTCCACTGCTCCTATGGTGAGGAGTGTCCACGCCTCCTGGATAAGGAGTTGCTCATGAGAGGAGTCCCTGAAGAGGGATAAGAACAGGGATGGGAGGGAGGATAGGAGCAGAATTGGAGAGAATATCCCAGTTTTACCATGCGAAGAACCTAGTGGTCTGAAGTTATTTGGGACCAAGCACGGTAGAAGTGGGATAGATGGTCCAAAAAACCTGTGGAAGGATCCAGTGCTGAGACAGGTGCTCCATTCTTGAGTGGACGTTCAAAAGGTATGTTTTGAGCCTGACGAAGGTTTGTTCAGGCCCTGTTCTTGCCCCAGAGGATGGGAGGGCATGTGGCTGCCATTTCTGCACCCACATCTATAAAGATCCTGCCTTGGCCAAGGAGGATATGATCTCTGTTGTTGTAGTTGGGGCTTGAAATGTTTTCATTGGATTGCCAGGGTGTGCATATCCAATGACTTCATAGTCGCCCAGGAATCCTTTAGGCTGTGCAGCCTGGAGTCTGCTCTGAGAATAACCCTGTGCCTTCGAATGTTAGGTCCTGCAGGGTTTGCTGCACCTCAGAGCAGCCCTGATGCTTGTAGCCACGAGCTCCTCTTCATGACTATCCCAGAGGAAAGGGTGTGGGCAGCCGAGTCTGCAGAGTCTAGCAAGGCCTGCAAGGAGATCTGCGCCACTGCCTTCCCTTCGCCAATAACTGCTGAGAACTCGGCTCTAGAGTCTGTTGGCTTCAGCTCCTAAAACTTCCCCAGGGAGGCCTGTGAATTGAAGTTATATCTGCTGAGGATAGTTTTCTGGTTCACTATCCTCAGCTGCAGGCCCCCCAGAGAGTAGACCTTTCTACCAAAAAGGTCCATCCCTTTCGACTCCTTGGATTTAGGGGTTGGTTCCTGCTGCCCCTGTCTCTCCTTCTCATTAACCGCAGCCACTACCAGCGAGCATAGCTGCAGGTGTGAGAACAGGAACTCATAACCCTTAGAAGGGACAAAATACTTGCGCTCCATGCCTCTAGCAGTAAGCTGGATGGATGCAGGGGTCTGCCACAGAGACTTAATGTTGCTCTGGATCATTTTTATTGGGGCAGAGCTACCCTGGAGGGGTCTTCTGGTGCAAGGATGTCGACCATGGGATCCTCAGGTTTGACAACCTCCTTTGCCTGCAATCTCATGTTACAGGCGATCCTCCACAGAAGGTCCTGGTGAGCCCTATGGTTAATCGATGGAGGACCTGAAGTAGAAGCCACTGCCTTGTCCAGGGATGAAGATGAGGAGGCTAAAGGTGGCACAGGGTCCTTCTGACCCTCCAGCTCTCTGATTTCCCCCTGGTCAGTGCCAGGAGCCTCTGAGGTGACTGTTGTTGCAGGGGTAGTAGCCTGGCTCTGCAGTGTGACTTGCATTAGAGTTGACTCAGTGGCAACTTGGACAGATGGTGGGTCTTCTGCCAACGTCATCTCAGATCCCTGAGGCGTAGGCCTGTCATTGGAAAAACTCCATTCTCAAGCCTTATCTACTGCTATATACACTAACTATACAACTAACTAAGAGCTAAACTACAACTATCAGAACGTACACTAAGGGAAGCACATGCTAGGCAAGCAACTGCTGTTCCAACAAAGGAACTGAGGAGGGGCTGGGTCGGCAGGGCCATATATCCAGGGGACTCCCCAGACCACCCGAAAGGAGCTGCTAAGGGAAAAATTTCTGGCGTCTGTGCATGCGGCACGCACGCACCTAATTGGAATTGATATGAGCAATCACTGAAAGAATATCTTTTACTGTACCAACTTCTGTTGGTGAGAGAGCTAAGCTTTTGAGCTTACACAGAGCTCTTCTTCAGATCTGGGAAACTTAATTAGAGTGTCAGAGCTAAATACGAGGTGGAACAGATTGTTCAGCATAAGTAATATGTTAACATAAATTGAAATATGTTAGTTTAGCATTAATGATCTCTTCTACCTTGTATTTAATGGTGACAGTCTGACTGTTTCCCAGACTTGAAGAAGAGCTCTGTGTTGTAGCTTGAAAATTTGTCTCTCTCACCAACAGAAGTTTGTCCAAAGAAAGATGTGACCTCACCCACCTTGTGTCTCTCACAGATATTGGGACAGGTTAGCTAGCAATCCCAATTCATGGAATAACATCTTATCCCCTTCCACTCTCCCTGCAGTTTCCATTAAGTATGATTCTTCTTCACCATGTCCTGTACTAAATGCTTACATAGCCTTGTATGCAACTGTTAAACAGGGGGCCAGCATAAGCAAATTTAAAGTCTCCTACAAACCTATGAGATCGTGGCTCATGCAGCTAGGAAGAACAATCTCATATGTGATCTTCACTGCTCCAAATTCCTGCGCAATATCAGCCTTGTGGGAGGGGACTCACTAATGTGTTTGTTTGTGAAGGACATTAGAGAGAGTGGGTGGAGGTTCCCTGCTAAACACTGGTGGGAGTGGGGGAAATTTGCAATGTGTGCAAGCCAGGGAGGTCATAAAAGGGGGAGCACTGTACTTCCCCACTGGCCTCAAGAGTCAATGTGCTTTTCAAGAACTAGGTATTCTCATGCCAGAACTTGAACACAGGACCCCTCAAATTGTGCCCTGGGGCTCTCTGTGGCTACCTGTTGTATTGCATTGAGGGTTGCCAACCCTCCAGGATTGTCCTGGAGTCCCCAGGATTAAAAATTAATCTTTAATTAAAGATTGTCATGTGGTGAAACCTCCAGGAATTCATCTGATGTTGGTAACCCTAGCTGCATTAGCTGAACTGGCTTTGGTAAAATGGTTGCTGTGCCTCACCCCTACTGTGGCTGCATTGTGATGACAGATGAAAGGATCCCTATCTGTAGCCAAAGGGTGATCAAATTCTGCTCTAAGTGTCCTGCCTGGCTGGTGGACGTAGGGTACCACCTGTCTGGCATTTGATTGGCCTGGCCTTTTTTTTATGGCTTTGCCAGAAAACTAATTTAATCTGCTGTTTGTTTTTTTTAAAGTGGGTCTAAAGATTTGCATTATTATCACAATACACTGGGATATCCAGTGTTTGAAGTTTCTGTGGCCAGTTGCAGTGTTCCCACTTCCACAATTTAAGCTATAACAGATCAAAACTGTTGGAAATCCAGCAGCCGTGTGCCACCACCACGCAAGCTCATCGCGTGCGGCTGAGAGAGGGCCTGAGTCGTGTGACATTACTGATCCCTTATCTATATGTGTTATCTCTCTCGATACGATTAGCGGCTGTTGGAAGCGGGGTTGCGGAGTTGCCTTGCGGTTGGGATTGTGGTAGGCTTGCTTTGTGGGGGAGGGTGCCGGGTAGGGTGACCAGACAGCAAGTCTAAAGAATCGGGCCGGGGGTGGGAGGGTAATAGGAGCCTATATAAGAAAAAGACCCAAAAATTGGGACTGTCCCTATAAAATCGGGACATCTGGTCACCCTAGTGCGGGGTTTGTTTGTTTTTTGCATTACAAAGGTGGTACCCCTCGGTGGATATCTGGGGGGGGAGGCAATGTTTCACAATGAGGTTCGCTCCCCCTTGCAGCGCAATGCGCGATAATGGGGGGAAGGGCACCTCTGGGGCCCCCACGGCCACCCAGCAGCCGAGGCCCGGCGTTGCTAAGGCATGCAAGCGGGAGGCTGTTGCTACGGGCGCCATAGAGTCCCGCTAGGGCGGGAGGCTAGAGAGGCACCCGGAAGCGGGCTCGTCCGGCGCCGCCCCGTGGCGGCTGGGAGGCTGCGGGGCAGAATAATGGCGGTTGGGGCGGACGGCGGCTGGCGGTTGGGAGCCGTGCGCGCGCCGGGCTCTGCGTCCTGAAACCGCCGTTATGTACTCGGCGCAGCCGCCGCCGCGACGGGACTTCATCTCGGTGACGCTGAGCCCCGGGGAGGCGGCGGGGGCAGGCGGCTACAACAACAGCAAGGCCTGGAGGAGGCGCTCCTGCTGGAGGGTGAGGGGCCCGGCTGGGGGGCAGCTTCCCGCTGGAAGGGGCGGGGCCCAGGTGACGCGGCTCCCCGCCCCCTCCCTGCTGGAGGTTGAGGGGAGACCCTGCTCCCCGCTGGAGGCTGAGGGGAACCTGGTAGCCCCAGCCCCGCGCTGGAGAGAGGGGGAGCTGCTGGGGATGGGGGGTGGCACCCGAAGTGGGGGGCCGGTTTCCCCAGCTGTCAAGGGAAGAGGGAAAATCCCCCCAGTGTTTGAGGGGTACGGGGGGGTGGCAGGACCCCCATTGCAGCAGGAGCGGTGCTCCCCGCCTGATGTGGAGGAGGGTTGGGGAGATCTCCGACACTTCAGCAGGGGTGCGGAGGACAGGCAGTGCGCATTCCCCCACTGAAAGGGCCCCCTCGATGGGGAGGAAGGGGGCATGAGGCACCCCTGCCTGGGGAAGCGGGGTAACAGGCCGGCATCTCCCAGTCTAAAGAAAAGAGGTAGGATATACCCGGAGGGGCACTGGACAGCCACTCCCCTCCTTTTATCCTGCCCCTCTCAAGGAAAAGAGGCAGGATGCTGGTGAACATGTTCATGGGGAGGGTCTGGGGTCACACCCTTTCGTCTCTCTTGAGACAGGAGAGAAATCATAGACTATTAGGGTTGGAAAGGACCTCAGGAGGTCATCTAGTCCAACCCCCTGCTCCAAGCAGGACCAATCCCCAGATTTTTACCCCAGTTCCCTTAATGGCCCCCTTAGGGATTGAACTCTCAACCCTGGGTTTAGTAGGCCAATGCTCAAACCCCTGAGCTATCCCTCCCACCTCAAATGAGGTGAAAGTGTTAGGAACTTCATTCCCTTCCTACCCTGGTGAGCTGCTGCAGTTCTGCTTGCCGGAGGGAACCAGGTTGGGGATGATCAGGTAGTTGTGATAAAAGGTGACATAGGAGATTGAGCAATATAAACCTCTCACTCTTTGTGTTGGGGAGGGATGTACAAGATCAGTGTATAGCAGTAGTCCTCAAACTTTTTACCTCAACCCCCCCTTACCCTGTCCGCCTCTCCCCGTGCCCATTGCCGGGAGCAGGGAACGCAAGCAGGAGTAAAAGGGGCTGGGGCTGGCAGCCGGGGCCCTGGGTGTAGAGCCAGGAGCAAGGCTGGATAGCTCCCCTCTCTGCCCCCCTGTGGGGGAGGGCTGGGTCCTAGCTGCACTCTCTGAATGTTCCTCTGTGCCCCCTAGGGTAATGTGCCCCACAGTTTGGGACCTCTGCAACACAATGATCAGTTTAGGGAATAACAGGAAATGTATGTCTATGCTGGTTGGCAGAGTGAAATGTGTTGACATGTCAGTCTTCACTGAAATGTTTGTGGCCTGTGGTTGCTTGCAACAGTGTGGATGCATCTGGTCTCTCAACCCTGGTAGGAGTGGAGTGTAAGGCTTGTGGGAAGTACCCTGGGGCAGAAGAGCTTCTGGGAAACTGAGGGATGTGCCCAAATGCTGCTATGTCCAGTGAGGGAAGGGTTTCCTAGTGCAAAAACTTAACAGCAAGCTGTTACTCTGGTTTTTTTTTTTTTTTTAAAAAGGGCTAGTGAAATGGTATGTATGGTGTGGGGGCACTAAAATATACAAGACCCAAAATGCTATCACTAAATGCAGTTTACTGAACATCTGTAATAGAAGGCTGGTTTTTACTGTACTCTGGCTTCTGATTTCATAGGATTGTACTTAAGTGTGAACCTTCTCTTGTCTTTTATTTTCTTGTTAATTATGCTGTTGGTTTACTGCACTTTCCCAAAGCTGAATGTGGGTGGTTGTCTTTTTTTGGTGACTGTCTCTTATTTACATAACAGTTTCACAAAGAGTGATTGTTCGAGGTGGAGTGTCTTGCTTTTCCTCTCCAGCCTGAGATGCTTATTTTATTTTTAAGCTTCCTCTTTTGATGCACTGTCATTTTTTCATTCTTCCTCCTCCCCTCACCTATTTTTCTTCTGCTTTCATGTCCCTTGTGGGCACCTTGTTGGCCAGAAGGGAGGAGCCTCTTGGCTCTTTTCTAGAACCAAATCTGGGCAGATGCATAGATCAGCCAGTGAAAGATTGCTGTAAAAATCCGTGTACTGTAGCTGATGATCTGTCTGGGAGATTTATCACGGTGCAATTTCTCAAATCTCTACAGACTCCGGCAGTGGGTTGCTCTAATATTGTTCTCAAATCTAGCCTACCATATGCTAGCATGCTGTGTTGCTAGTTTCCATATCATGACAAAGTAACTGATCTATTTTCAAAATAGGAAACAGTGTAAAACTTACACATAATCAATTTCATTTCTTACTCTGAAAGAACTTCCATGTGTTGGTTTGTTTGACAGCAATGGGCTGGCTTTCTACTTGTCATGCTAAAGAGTCTTCCTCTTATTTATTTTCTTTCTCAAAGAAATGGAAACAGCTTTCTCGACTACAGCGGAGTGTAATTCTCTTCCTGTTTGCCTTCTTGGCAGTCTGTGGAGTCATTTCATACACAAACATGGGGGAACAGTGGAAAAGTACGTCTTTCATACAGTTCAAGGTTGCCCTAATAAATGTCATAAATGGTTAAAAAATTGCTTATTAGTTTTTGTAATTACATTTTTACAAGGTGTGCTCTACGTCTCCATAAAAAAATATTTTATTTAGAAGTTTAGTAAATGTGACATACATTTTATTGCAAATGTTCAGGTAGAAACTACTCTATCCGTTACTTTTAAAAAATTTGAATAACAGTTGGTTCATTTTGGTTCTTTATCCTAAATATCTGAAGTGACATTTTGTTTTGGCTAATAATGAGTTTAGAGGCTGCAAACATCCTTAGTACTTAGTTTAAAAAATAAATGAAATATCAGCCCAAACCTGAAGACTTAGACGGTAAGATAAACAATCTCTCTTCATTGTGATTATGCAGAAGGCTTGAACTCTTTAAGCACTTTTGGGAAACAGGTCTAAGTTTGCCTTCAACACTGCCTTCTTACAGCGTTGAAAAGTTTTTTTTGTTTTTTTTTTTTAAAATCAACAAAAAAAATCTCAATCTGTTACGGAGGCTTGTAATTTAACACTTTCAGTTAGACATGTAAGATCTGTTGACTTCTGTAGCTTGCTGCCTTTTTTGGCAAAGGTATCACTTGCATACAAAATACAGGTGATTACCTTAGGGCTTATCTACATTTGGTGTGGGGAGAGTTAGTTTTCCAGCTAGCTTCGAAACTATTAATTCCTTATGCAAGGTAGTTTGATGTGTACTGAATGTATTTTATACATATAGGTATAATGAACAAATCATCAGAAGATCAGAAGACAGAACTAGAAATCCCTGGATTGAAACCAGCAAATCCAGCTGTTTTACCAGCACCGCAGAAAGCAGATGCCAACTACCCAGAGCTTTCACCTCAGGTATTGCAAGGAAAAAATGCTCCTCTTAACCCTACTTAATAGGGTTTGTGAAAGCTACAAATAGCATTTAATTCCAACAGTTGTAAAGGAAAAAGAAATGAAGGCCTGGTGTAAGAATTAATTTCCTATGGGTAGAGAACTCAACTCTCAAGAAAGGCTTTGGTTCCAGTGTAGTATTTCTGGCTTTTGTTTGTATCCATAGACTTAAAGAGGAGAGAATTGCTCTGATTTCTGAGAACTCTCTTCTTAGCTCAATCTGAAGGAGCTAGTCAGCTGTCTAATAGGAGCACTAATATACAATGAAAGCATTTGGGAGGTAAGATATTTCTGGAATTCTCAGGAGATGACATATGGGCTTTGTTTAATAGTGAACTTGTGTTCAGTATGTTTCCTAAACCACTGGTGTGCTTGTCACTGCTGATACTTCACGCTGTTATGACCTGGTATTCTAGGCTCCATTTTACTATCTTGATGAATCTGCTTGTGTTTGGTCTAGAGGCACAGGCCTACCACCATTGCCTGCCTCCCATTCAGCAATATGTGCTCTAACCCCTCTAACTCCAAACCTCAGCCCAGGCTCTGTGGCTGGCTGGAGTGTGTACAGTTGAATATGAGTCAGAGGGTAGTTGGCATCTCTGGTAAACTGCAACAGCTTCCCAGAATAGATGGAAATAATAAAAAATCTGGTCGCTCTCTAACTCTGAGATCCCCTAAAGGGGTGTGAAAGTTATTTATTTTATGGATACGCTTCTAACGGATCATACAAACGGTCTGGTTTCCAAGAAATTCATTGGGGAAGTAATAGGAAAAAGGAGCTCTGTTTAAAGTGTGTATGTGTCTCCACACACATTCTCCTGTTCACACAATTAGTTCAGGGAATTTAGGATTCTTTGTTTTAAATGAAAATGATCTCTCATGTGATGCTTTCTTCTAATTTGTATAATGTACATCTACTATGAAAAAGAATTCCTGGTATTGGATCACTTCTGCATTGTGTAAGCCCTTAGGAACACATCTCTTTGTTATAACTAGTGTCAATTGTTGTACCTTGTTATATATATGTTTATGACAAGTTCACATTTTTGACAGTGCTCTGTGTTTTTTATACACACACACACACGTACGTACGTACGTAATGATACAGGTAGCCTAATATCCTCACTCGTAACTGTTACCCAAGGAGCTATGTACAATTTTACCAGAGATTAAAAAATTCAAACATGATTTCCCTCCTCCTCAGCCTGTCTGGTTGAGATGAAGGGTTGCATGCTGTGACCTGTAGTCCCCTGCACTACATCTCTATATTAAAAATGAGGGTATTTTCAGGTTGCATTGTAGAACTCTAGGATGCTTCTGGACTGGGTATTGGCCACCCATGCAGTAGATCATATGCATCTTGGTTTACTTTTGCCTTTCTTTCTTAGAAACATTCAAGGCTGCTTCATGTCCGACGTGGTCCTCCTAATCTGCAGATCAGACCTCCACGGAGAGATGCAAGGGTAAAGGCCCAAGATATTGCTGGCAAGACTGAGGAAGAAGGTGGCCAGGCTGATAAAGAAGAGAAAACAGATAAGTCCATTATTAGGTAGGTAGAAGTATTTCCAAATAGTTACAATTTGCTGGAGCAGTCTTCTAGTTTTGTTTTTATTCTCTCAGAATCTATTGGGAAAAAGATGAATGTACAAATTTGTGAGGGCTTTTCATAGTCTGCCTAGAATGTTGTTTTACTTATATGCTTCTTTGGCCTTGTATAACAGCAGAGTGTTGATTTTTGCTAGATTGATTTGCTTGGTTAGGTGAGTGTTTGGTGCCCAAAGGCTCTACTCAGGGTTTGAGGCCCCATTAGACTAAGCACTGTACCAACGACTTCATTGTTCAATATAGAAAGAATAGTAAAAGTTGACCACAGAAACCTATGGTATGTTTACACTAGATATAATTTCCTAAAATTTTTCTCACCCTTGCTGCCACTGGTGCAGCTCAGTTGGTAGTAGCAGTGGCACCTTGTCTGCGCTAGTGTTCTAGCCATCATATCATCTAAACCCTCTCACAGTGATTATAGAATCTTATCTACCCAAGCACTCCCAGCATTGCTACCACTGACTAGAGCGATACTATTGGCAGCAATGATGGTAAATCTAGGAAAACTACTTCAGCGTAGGTCGGTAGTATGCTATTAACAATGTCAGTATTAATGCAGTAGTAGTAACTGGATCTATAAGGTCTATCTTTTTTTTAGCATACAAGCTTTGTGAGTTCTCTCTGGGTAGCTAAAGTTCGTATTGAAATTGCATTAATGCACAGATACATAAAAGGACATTGTCAAAACTATTAACCCTCAACCTGAACCTTTTCTTGACTTTGGTACTGTTTATAAGGTTTTACCTTCAGGAGTCTATGTAATTCTTTTCAAAAATGATTTATGATGCCACTTTGGTGAGAAAAGCATGTAACAAAACAAGCATTTTACATTGCTGCTGTCCTGTGTTCACAGCTGATTTCTTAATTCTCATTTGCAATGATACTATTTTAATCAAGTGCTACTGATTCATGCAATAATTTCAAACCTGGAAGACAACACCTGTAATATTTCAAATGCAATGATCTTTCACACATTTTGAGTTTGTGTATTTCTGATTCCTTTAAGAAATTCCATTACAGCAGCAACGCTTTCATGGAATCCTAAAAGCCTTCATGTTTCTTAATTCAGTTCAATGAAAGATTCGTTACTATTTGCCTGGAAGAAATCACTGACTTCAAATAGCGATTAATGAACCAATAAGTGATCTTTTCCTATCATGTGCCCTGATCAAAATGTCATTTAGTTCCCTAAAAAACAACGAGGAGTCTGGTGGCACCTCGAATACTAACAGATTTATTTGGGCATAAGCTTTCGGGGGTAAAAAAAACCAACTTCAGATGCATGGTGGGAAAATTACAGATGCAGGCATGAATATACTGGCACATGAAGAGAAGGGAATTACCTTACAAGCGGAGAACCAATGTTAACAAAACCAATTCAGTCAGGGTGGATATGGTCCACTCCCAATAATTGATGAGATGTCCAGTGGACCACATCCACCCAGACTGAATTGCCTTGTTAACACTGTTCTCCACTTGTAAGGTAACTCCCTTCTCTTCATGTGTCAGTATATTTATACTGCATCTGTAATTTCACTCCATGCATCTGAAGAAGTGGGTTGGGTTTTTTTTTTGTTTTTTTTTTACCCACGAAAGCTTATGCCCAAATAAATCTGTTAGTCTTTAAAGTGCTATCGGACTCCTCATTATTCTTGTGGCTACAGACTAACACGGCTGCCCCTCTGATATTTAGTTCCCTCTTTATCAAGCTGTTGTGAAAATATGAAATGAACAATGTTTGACAGTAGAGATAAGGATAATCCATTTTAACTCGTCTGTTTTAATCTAGTTAAATATTATTGAAATACCTTGTACTTGCAGTTGGAGAGGAGCAGTGATAGAACCTGACCAAAACACTGAACCTCCTTCCAGTAAAATAAAGGAACCAGAAAAACCATCATCTGTGGAAGAGGAAGATCAGAAAGAGCCAGGTAGTAGGCTAGAGACCAGCACCTTTCTCATTATTGACCATGAGATTTGGATGTTTATATCTCCCTGTTCACATTCACAGTCAAACTTATGCCATCCCCTTAATTAAATCTGCTATTTTTAGCTAAGATAAAGTTGCTTCCTGTGGGAAAGGGGAAGAACTGAATTAAAAGAGGTTATGCATTGTTCATCTAGAACATCTAAGTCCTGCAGCATATATGATCTGCTGTGACAACCTACAGGTGCATGTTTTTTCAAGGTTTTTGGTGATTCACAAATAATACTGAGAATATGAAAATAGTGATGCACGAATATTGCATCAGATGTACTAGTTGTTACCATGGCACAGCATACATGGCTGTAATTGCCAGATCATGTATCGATAGACTGCATGCTGTATTTGCGGCCACTGTGCAGCTCACCTCTACCTGCTTGCCACTCCCAAACAAAGTGTGTGTTTTTGCTTCTGATGTATATTGGGTGCATGCATCTGTACCCTAACCTTGACCTGGATACTGCGTGATAACATTGGTAATGAAATGGAAGATTCAGAAACAAACCACAGTAAACCATAAGCCCCAGAGTGATTTATTAAATTGAGTATATTTAAACTATACTTACTTATGCTTAATGAAAGTGCTGTCTTTATTTCTGCAGCAGCAATGCCTCCTGTGTAAGTGGACAGCAGTGGAACCAGGATGGCCCTACACTAGGGAATGTTTTTGAGAGCTTCCTGGTTATTGGCTTCTCCTTTGCCTTGCCAGGAGATGACATTGTTGTGTTGAGGAGTGCTGTAGGCACCTGCCCTCAACCAGATTCCCTGCTCTGCAAAATGTACATTCCCCTTGCTTGGTGAAGCATTTGGTCCCTCCCATTTAAATATGTCTTGCTACTGTTTTTTCCTGGTTTCCCAGTGTGTGCATGCCTTCATGTACAACCTTCCTCCCCTTATTTAAATTGGCCTCTCTTGCCTTTTTCTCTCTCCCTGAAATTGAAAAATAGGAATAGCACTGAAAATAGGCAGCATGGCCTGATTTTTCTCTCTGCTCCACCTCCCAAAAGGAGAAATGCCCTCCCATTGGGAAAAATAGCTGTTTAGAGAGATGGCTTGAAAAGGGCGACTTTTTTTCTCAACAGTGATTTGCTGGTCTCTTGGAGACTGGTCGGGGGGAAAGGAAGTGACTTCCTCCATTTAATTAATCACACACTGCTTTTGAGGATTACCAGGAATAGACAGCTGCAGCAGCTGTCTCTTCAGTTGCTCTCCCAGTGCAGGAAAGAATCTGGGAATCTGCTGTCCGATGAGCTAGTCGGACGCAGTTCTTGTTTATTGCAAACCCTGGGCTTTACCTGTAATAGGATGCAGTGCATAGGCATCCTGAAGTCTAAGTTCCCTTAATATAGGTGGGACTGATAGCAACACCTGTTGTTAGGGTTGCCAGACACTCCCATAATAAGACCCGTTCTTCAGTTGCTCATAACTTTTTGCCAGACTTTAACCACTTGGGCTGAAATTTTTCATGCTGGATGTCTGCCTCAGGCTGAATTGTTTTTTGGAAAATTTCAACCAAAACTGTTCAGCTGTTTTCGAGATGAAGGCTAGGGAAAATAAGTTGTTTTGCTGATAAATTCTGGTGGTCTTTTCTGTGAAAAGCTCTAGCACCCCCATGGTCTGGAGCAGGGACTTGAAATTGGGCAGTAGAGGAATGAGATAGGGATCCTGTAGTAAAAAATTATTATCATGTAACTAAAACTGTATCATAATGCATACTCGCAAGGGGACTGAATTAAGTTTTTACAGGCAGCCTTAATTCTGGGATATCTTAAGTTAAAAATGCTTGACTTGGCCACCTTAATAATGCTCTTTTAACATTAACATAGTTTTTTGTGTGTATTTCTCTAAATATTAGTTTTGGAGTTCAGTGTTAATGAGATTTCCATTGCTGACTCACTAAATCATTGGTTAAAAATATTGACCGCTTACTGCAGGTTGGAAAGACCCTATTAAAAAGGAATAACTTCAGGTAACTGAAGCCAGTGTAATGTAATCTTTAGTTGCAGAGATGAGGGCTCTTGATTTTGGGTAGAGTTTGTGGAGAAGAGTCTCATATGGCTGCATAACTCTGAGCTTCAGCATTCTTCAACAAGGTGTTGGTTTCCATTCACAGTGCCCATAAATGAACGTCAGATGGCTGTGATAGAAGCATTCCGCCATGCATGGAAAGGTTATAAAGAGTTTGCCTGGGGACATGATGAACTGAAGCCTTTGTCCAAATCCTACAGCGAGTGGTTTGGACTCGGTCTTACGTTAATTGATGCTTTGGATACCATGTGGATTTTAGGCTTAAAAGAAGGTAATTTTCTTCCCTGTTCCTATGTTTCTCCCACCTCAGTACTTTTCTGGTTCCAACAGTTGCCGTTAAGGCCAATTTATCATTTTATGCTTGGTGGCTGAGAGGCAAAATGTTTTATTCCAGTAGCTTTGGGGGATTCTCTGTATCTATTGAACGAATATGTTCAGAGCTCCTTAACGAAGGCAATTGATTACACTTTGGCTGAGCAAATTTCATTTTGTCCATGGGGAAAATCCAAAAATTTACTGTTTAGGGGGGCACTTCTTTGTTTTTAAGGTGTTCCTTCCAACTGCATCTGATATGTAAAAGCATTTGTGGAATAATTTTGCTGGCTATATCTATTGATGAATTGGCATTCATGCTAGAAATTGGAGATTGGATTATTAGGTCTGCCTGTGGTTGTTTCCGTACTAAAACAACCAGTGCCTCATGATGGTGCTATGGTTACTAAGATACTGGGGGGGACCTTTCTAAGTCACAGTCTTGCAAAGTCAGTCTGGGATCTCTTAGCTTGTGTATGATCACTGTTAGTAAAGATATACTGCATATGGAACTTAGTTAACAATTCTGTATGTAAACCAGAAAATAATTCAGTGTTTTGTTGGATCTGCAATGCTTAAAGGAATAAAGCTAATAACTTATTTGTTTTTACTATAAGTATATAAGACACAGAATCCACACAGATCTGTGATTAAGGCAGTGGTTTTCAAACTGCAGGTCACGACCCAGTACTGGGTCCTGGCGTCTCTGGTAAGCACCACCAACCGTGCCATTAAAAGTCCCATCAGCTGTGCTGCCCAGCTAAGGCAGGCTAGTCTCTACCTGTTCTGATGCTGCACTGTACCTTGGAAGCAGCCAGCAGCAGGTCTGGCTCCTAGGCGGCGCCCCCACGGGGTTCTGTGCACTGCCACCGCCCCAAGCACTGGTTCCCATCCAATGGGAGCTGGGGGTGGGGTGTCGGTGCCTGTGGGCAAGAGCCGCACGAGCCGCTTGCACATCTCCTAGGAGCCGGACCTGTTGCTTGCCGCTTCCAGGGTGCAGTGGTGCCAGGACATCAGGAAGCCTGCCTTAGCACCAGTGCTGCCCCGCTGACTGAGAGCCGCATGAGGTAACCCTGTGCCCCAATCCCCTGCCCAAGCCCTGAGCCCCTCAAACCTGGAGCCCCTTCGTGCACCCCAAACCTCTCATCCCTGGCCCACCCCAGAGCCTGCACGCCCAGCCCAGCCCTGACCCTTTCCCACACCCTGAACCCCTCATACCCAGCCCTGAGCCCCTCTCAAACCCCTCTTCCCCTACTCCATTAGGTCATGGACAGCAAGAATTTTCTTCAACTGGGTCACCAAAAAAAAGTTTGAAAACCACTGGATTAAGGCAGTGCTATTTTTATTCACTGTTCTGACTTTAACCACACTTTAATGCTGATAAGCAAGCCACATTTTTACTTGCTTAATTACGTATTGTCTAGCAAAATTCCCTCTTAAATTCAATAGGATACAGTACTCATCACTTCCTATCCCAAACTGTTGTATACTCTCTGTTCACTGTATGGCAGTTTTCCTAATTCACTCCAGAAGTGGCTGTGTTTTGGTACTGAGTTTTAAAACCTCAATTTCATTTTTTTTTGTTTTTTAAGCTACTGTCTTACATGACTACAGAAAAAAAAATCACTTAATCGAGATGTGTAAGTTAAACAAGGAAAGTACAAAGCAGTATTTACAAATACCTGAAAATGTCTCCGTTGATGTGCTTTGAACAGCTGTGGCATCTGTGGAGACAGCCACCTTTGTAATAATTCCACAACAAACACAGTTTGACATGTGTCAAGACTGGAAGATCAGATCTGCAGCTAACGGCATAAGAAACTGCAGGAATCTTCCACAGTTCTATATTTTCTTTACTTGTTTGATTTAATACGTACATTTTTATGTACAATTTAAAATCAAACAAAAAATCCACTGTGGAAAATCTCGTTTGTCTCTCTCACTGCATGTCTGAGCTCTCTTGATGTTTCATCAGGTTGACAGTGTGACTGTAGTTCATATTTAAATATTTTGTAAGAACGCAGAGTGCTTTTAAAATAAATTATTAGTGATTTAGACATGTTTAAAATGGACGTCTGTTTGCAAACTTTTATATTCTGTTGCAGTTCTCCTTTAAGTGATTGCTTCATAGTCTGTAAAGCTCTTTGGGATTCTGCAGGATAGAAAAGCTTTATAAATGAAAGTTGTATTAGAGTGTGAAAATCTTTCTCTCATGAGTCTGTGAATATAAAAACTGCTTCTGTAAGATAATTCTGGATTTCTCTATTGCTAGACAGTGACAAGTCTGACAGCAGAATTTACTGAAATGGAATGTAGAAAACCTATTTTGTCATCCTTATTTAAGGTCCGTGTAAAAGAATGTGTTTGTAAACAGTGATTTTTCTCACAAGGGAGACGGATCTGTGGTAGATAGATCTTGGTGAGCTATTCTAGTGATAGTTTAACATCCAGAAGCCTCAATTGGAAGGGTATTAGTTTCTAACCTTTGCTTTCTGTGTCCAGATAGATAATTGCATAGATAATTGGCAACATTTTAAAGAAGCAACTTTGTTTTCCCCAGTACAAGTTCCTGTTAGTCATAGATGCCTGGTGTCCTGAATACCTAGAGATCTTGTGGTTAGAACATTAGCATGGGACTCAACAGACGTCTGTTCAATTCCCAGCTCTGCCACAAACTTCCTGTTTGACCTTGGGCATGTCTCTTAATCCGTCTTTATCTCAGCACTCAATCTGAAAAATGGGGAATAACATATCCTACTTCATAAGGCTGTTGTGAGGATAGTAATTAATTACGGTGAAGTAATGCAAGGCCATATATATACATAGATAGTATGTTGGGAAGCTGACAGGCAGTAGCTTTGATTTAAGTAGCTTTAACTGAAATCTAAAAAGTCTTATGGTGGAAGTGTATGGCCAGTAAAATAGGTGGTAATAGACTGCAGGCTTATATTGAGAGAGGTGGGTTATTGAGATACCAGGATAATTGCCATTTGCATTATTTTAATAAAGAAGGAATGTGCTTTTACAAGGTCTGTTAAACGTAATTTCTCTACCAAGTACTTGTCTCTTTGCATATCTCCACATTGTTGTATTGCATAGGAATTAAACTGATGCCAAGTCTAACTTCTCCTGGTGTGTATTCTTCAGTGTATTTGTAATCTCTTCAGCTTGCCCCTTAAAAATACAGTAAAAGCAGCAAAGAATCCTGTGGCACCTTATAGACTAACACGTTTTGGAGCATGAGATTTTGTGGGTGAATACTCACTTCGTCGGATGGCTCGTGGTCCAAAATGTCTGTTAGTCTATAAGGTGCCACAGGATTGATTGCTGCTTTTACAGATCCAGACTAACATGGCTACCCCTCTGATACTTAAAAATACAGGTTCCTTTTGATAAACTGAATAAGAATGAAGGCAGTATGGCATACTAACTCTTGTAATCTGGTCATTTGAGTGTGCTGTTGTAACTACAGTGTGTTTCCTCCAAAAGTTGTTCTCTTTTGTGCCTTGCAGAGTTTGAAGAAGCAAAGAAATGGGTGGCAACTGATTTACTGCTTGATAAGAATGTGGATGTGAACCTCTTTGAGAGCACCATTCGTATTCTGGGGGGTTTGCTGAGCGCCTACCACTTATCTGGAGATAGCCTCTTCCTGGAAAAAGCTGTAAGTGATTGAGTTTCACAGTCCCAGGTAGAATGTGTGTCTTGTGTTGGGTAAAGTGGCAGAAAGGTTCATCAGAAAGTAAACTCTGCCCCGCTTTTCCTCTGTATTCCACCATTACTGCCCTAGAGGCTTCTTGAATGTTTTCCTCATCTTTGCCTTCCTGGTGTCATCAGAGCTCTAATTACCTTGGATTCCATTTTAATTGGAATTTCCCTTAATTCCTAATGTAAAGACTAAGATGATACATTTAAGGATCTTTATTATATTTTTACCCAGTAATATTTTGTTTTTATGGGAAGAAAGTGCTAGTCAATGAATTGAGTGGTTACACTCAGGTTCCCTGTCTTGGGAAATACAGTGGTATTCTCCTTCCACTCCCAAGTGCTGGGACAAAGGCCTTGTGCTTGCATTAAGGATTATTCTTAATTTCATATTGAAAACCTGTTACAGGGGATGTGCAGAATGAACTGTAGTGTACAGCAATGGGAACTAGGTAGAAACTATATGCCAATTACTGAGAAGTAGTGATTCTTCTTAATATTTTCCTTTGTTCCACATAGATGGGCTGAAACTAAGCTGCAGTTCTTTTTCCTGTTCTTTTTTGTTTGATTGCTGAGAGAAATAATAAAAAAGTTTTGTTCCATGCTTTTGGGTTCTCTTTAGAAAGACATTGGGAGCAGGCTTATGCCAGCATTCAACACACCATCCAAGATACCATACTCAGATGTAAACATTGGCCGAGGCACTGCCCACCCACCTCGTTGGACGTCTGACAGCACCGTGGCAGAGGTGACCAGTATTCAGCTGGAGTTTAGGGAGCTCTCTCGTCTCACTGGAGATGAAAAATTCCAGGTATGGGAGAACCAGTTGTCATCTTCTATTCCTCTCTCCACCACTACCTCTCAGCCTCCACCCCATTATTGGTGAAGCTCACTTAGATTGCCTGTACTCTTTTCTCCTTCCATTCTTCTAACAGAGATCAAAAATATTTTTCACTGTGGCAGCTGGAGCAGATTTCATTGGTCGATGAAAGTAAATGCCATTGCATTGCTGATCCACCTCCTACCAAACACCATCTCTAAAACATCTTATCTGGAGTAATTTTATGCCTAATCACGCCATACATATCACTATTTCTTAGTAGTTATTCCACCTTTCAGTTTGCTAGTGAATTCCTGGTTCTTATAATCTCACAACTAAAGAGAGTTCAATGACATATCCAAAGGGAAGCAGCTGGGGCGGGGAAGAGTCTATTACTTTCCAGTTGTTTTTTAAAAGTAAATAGCACAAAGCTCATAGTAGAGGTGAATAATTGCTCCTTTCATCAGAAGGAACTTACAAGAAAAATCTTTGTTTCTGATATGCTTGTGGTATCTTTTGTGTTGTCTGAGACTAGATTACCTAAAACTGGATTTTCAAAACACCAGGCTATAGATAAACTATATAGAGCTGTCCTCTTAGTATTTAAATTCTATAGGAGGTGCTTAGATATCCCTACATTAATGCTAGTGTTGAAAGCAACTAAACTCCCTTCACAAGCTGCAGGGTGCTTATCAGCTGACTCAAATTCCAGTTATGGGCATGGTATGAAGATTGTATCTGGGAGAAAATAAGCCAAAGTTCTAACAATTTCAAAGGCAGTGAGAGGTGTATTCTTTTAGTTTTGGAGGTGATTTTGAGGTGATTTTGTGTAGTGCTCCAAATCAATTTATACATAAGGCCCTACTTCATTCCCAATATTGTGGATCCCACAAAAGTAGGCTTCCACTGCAATTTTGATTTTTTTTAATTAACTTACTTTGCACAATCCACAATTTCACATACATTTTGAGTATGCAATTAGTGGCAATGCCTGTAAAATGTAAAAGGGTAAAGTAACTGGACTCGATTTCTACAGCAGCTGTGTTAAGACTTTGTCTTTTGAATTTTATATTGTACCAGTCACTTTTTTTTTAAATGAATGTAAGATAGTTGCAGCAAAATATCTGGTTATCAAAAAAAATAGCAGGCATAACATAATACTTGAGTGTTTAGATCATTCCTGCAAATTTTTCTTAAACACATTCTGACTTTTCCAAATCACTGCTGTTAATAAAGGTCCATCATTATTTTTCTGCAATTTTTTTCCCCATGTCTTGTCTGCAACTCCTCTGCAGTTATTTGAAGATCATCCAACAATTCAAGCAGGGCCTTATTTATACAGGTTTCAGAGTAGCAGCCGTGTTAGTCTGTATCCGCAAAAAGAACAGGAGTACTTGTGGTACCTTAGAGACTAACACATTTATTTGAGCATAAGCTTTTTTGGGCTACAGCCCACTTCATCGGATGCATGTGGTGGAAAATGCAGTAGGAAGATTGCGCACGCACACACACCATGAAACAATGGGTGTTATCATACACACTATAAGGAGAGTGATCAGTTAAGGTGAGCTATTATCAGCAGGAGAGAAAAAGAACTGTTTATAGTGGTAATGAAAATGGCCCATTTCCAGCAATTGACAAGGAAATGTAAGGAACTGGAGGGCTGTGGGGGGAGATAGCATGGGGAAATAGTTTTACTTTGTGTAATGGCCCATCACTCCCAGTCTTTATTCAAGCCTAGTTTGATGGTGTCCAATTTGCATATTAATTCCAATTCAGCAGTCTCTCGTTGGAGTCTGTTTCTGAAGTTTTTTTGTTGTAATATTGCGACTTTTAGGTCTGTAATTGAGTGGCTAGGGAGATTGAAGTGTTCTCCAACTGGTTTTTGAACGTTATAATTCTTGACGTCTGATTTGTGTCCATTTATTCTTTTATGTAGAGACTGTCTGGTTTGGCCAATGTACATGGCAGAGGGGCATTGCTGGCACATGATGGTATATATCACGTTGGTAGATGTGCAGGTGAACGATCCCCTGATGGCGTGGCTGATGTGATTAGGTCCATCACTCAAATATGTGTAAAAAGAACAGGAGTACTTGTGGCACCTCAGAGAGTAACAAATTTATTTGAGCATAAGCTTTTGTGGGCTACAGCCCACTTCATCGGCTGCATGTAGTGGAAAATACAGTAGGAAGATAGAGAGATATGCACACACAGAGAACATGAAACATAGCTCACCTTAACTGATCACTTTCCTTATAATGTGTATGGTAACACCCATTGTTTCATGTTCTCTGTGTGTGTGTGTATCTTCCTACTGATTTTCCACTACATGCATCTGATGAAGTGGGCTGTAGCCCATTAAAACTTATGCTCAGATAAATTTGTTAGTCTCTAAGGTGCCACAAGTACTCCTGTTCTTATTTATACAGTTATTTGCAGGAACTATGCCTGTACATTGTGTGTGCAGTGGTCCCTAGCTATACTCGTGTCATGAAAATCTCAGCTTAAAAAAAAAAAAGTTGGCATCTTTACCAACTTGAGTTGAGCTATAGCATTATTGAGAAATATTTCTGAACTTCACTGATCTCCTCCAGAACAGACACTGTTGAAGGTGTTGCAGGCCACTTAACCTAACGTTAGAGTTAACCTAATGTTCTGTCAGTCGGTGTTTGAATCTGACTTCTAAACATCTGAGGGACCTGGACTCACCACCATCGCTGAGTCTAGCTTGAGAGAGTTGTATTCTTGAAAAGGAAAGTTGATAAAAAAAAGTCTCTAGCTATTCCCACCTCAGATTTGCTGTAGTTTCTCTGAAGCCATAAGTAGCAACTGTATTGGAAAAGGGGAAAAAATACCACTACTGTTGACTGCTCCGGGCCATTTAAGTAACATTGAGCTGTGTAGTTGCATTGTCTCATTCAAGGTGTATTTTTTTTTCAATTTATTTTTTTTCTGTAGAAAGCAGTAGATGTGGTGATGAAGCATGTACACTCTCTCTCAGGGAAGAATGATGGGCTGGTGCCCATGTTCATAAACACCAACAGTGGGCAGTTCACTCACCTGGGTGTCTACACTCTGGGAGCCAGAGCTGACAGCTACTATGAATATTTGCTCAAACAATGGATCCAGGGTGGGAAGAAAGAAAATGAGTAAGTTCTCCCACATCCTGTGTCAGTTTAAGAATGATGTAAGCTATGAGACTTGCTACCCTAGTTGGCGGTTTAGAAGGAAGAGTATATTATGCAGACTCTGATATGAGCGTACTTGTGAGTAGTTTAAAAAAACCCTCAACAACAAACAAGCTGGGTCAGCATACCTATTGGTAATTGCATAACAATGTGAGGATCAGACTTCAACTTGCAACTCTGATTCCCCCCTACACAGGGTGTTGAGGGTTATGATTGTTACAGATGTGGGGGGAATTTAAATTGTTTGCAGCAGGTTCTGTTGTGTAAATAAAATGTTGTTGCTCTGTAGGACACATCTGCTGGAGGGCAAGTACCACATTCGTGACTATCCCCTTTCTAGTCCAGATACATGACTTAAATTTGAATCTGGTGCCTTGGATTCCAGTGTGTTTCTCTTGTCTAGCCTGAATAACTGGGAAGCACCTTGTTTTGGGATGAGAGGGTTTGGAAGGGTTGGTGGGACTAGGGAGGTGTTATTGTGGGAAAGAAAGGCGCTCGCGCGCGCTCTCTCTCTCTCTCTCTCTCACCTACCTTTAACTATTAACCTTATGTAAGAACGGCTATACTGGGTCAGACCAAAGGTCCATCTAGCCCAGTATCCTGTCTTCCGACAGTGGCCAATGCCTGGTGCCCCAGAGGGAATGAACAGAACAGGGAATCATCAAGTGATCCATCTCCTGTCACCCATTCCCAGCTTCTGGCAGAGGCTAGGGACACCTTGCTTCTAGAAGGTGTCCTGCAGATAAGGGTTGAGGAATATCTTTAGGGAAAACTTGCATGACTTCTGCCAGTGCTGTACCTGTTGTGTAGATGCAGAACTTCAGTCTCAGTTGGTTCTGAATCCAGCACCTTTCACAAGCATTAAAATTCACAGAGCACTTCTTTACTTTTTAAAATTGTTTTAATTATCATGCTATTCTCAGAAATACATATGTGTTTTTTCTCCTAAACACCCTTGAAAGAAGCCAAAGATGATTAGATATATTGGAGATACATGGTAGATGCATTTTGTGTAAGCATGATTACTTGGATTTTTCTTGATGCTTTATATTTGACTAAATATCTTAAGTAGTGCCATTGAAATCAAATTGCAAGTTTCTACTTTACAAAAAGTGTGGCCTTTGAGATGCATGTACTGTATCTAAAGTATGGTTGGATAAATCTACTTTAAAATGTGTATATTTGGGCTAACTGGGAATGGTTTTAATTCACAGACTGTTGGAAGATTACATGAGAGCTATTGAGGGGGTGAAAAAGCATCTACTTCGGACATCACAACCCAAGAAGCTTACCTTTGTAGGTGAACTTGCTCACGGACATTTCAGTGCCAAGATGGTAAGCACTGTACCTGATTTTTTTTCAGTGGCTCTTATGAATACTGTTGCATTCCCCCTGAGCTGTCTGCATTTTTGTAGGGGAGAGATCTTGAGTGCGGTAGTTATAATAGCTATTTGATCAAATGTGTTTTCTGTGTGTGTGAAGTAAAGGTTTTGATAGTGGCTGCTGGAAGATCCAAAAAATGAAAACTACCAGGGACCCTTGCAATTTGCAGATGCTTTGTGCATTTAGATTACACTATGATAGCCTGTGAAAGGTGGTGGTTTTGTTTGTCTTTCTGTCTGTCTGTTTTCTGGGCAGGTGCTATCTTAGTTTAAAAGTATGCTGGGTTCAGGTCACTAGTGACAGTATTGAGTAGCTAGCCAGGTTATAGATAACAGTGCCTGCTATGGACAGAGGCCCTTTCTTAGGTTTTTATTTGCAGATCTGAATCTCCCTGTGAGTTTCCACTTGTGCTTCTGCAGTAGAAAACATATTCAGTGCAATCATTTGTTACATCATTTCAGCATTTTAAACACTGAGATACACAAAATAGGTGCTGCTATTCACTTTTTCTACAATGCAAAAATACAAGGAAGTAAATGATCTAGTTAGTAATTAAGGCATGAGTGTGGAAATCAGGGGTTTTGGAAGTTCTGGTATTGGCTCTGCCACAAACCTACTGTGTGACCTTGGGCAAATTACTCCATCTCTTGTTTCCTGCCTTTTAGGTGGCAAATATTTGATGCAGGAATTACTGGGTGAAATTCTGTGCCTGTATTATACCAGAAGTCAGATTAGATTATGATGATGAACCCTTTTAGCTTTAAAGTCTATGAATTAACACTCCCTTTTGAAAAGTACTTGGAGTGTTTTCTGTGTAAGACATTTATGTAAATGAAAGTGACAAATATTTAAGTGAGCAGTGCATTACTAATGTATGTGTAAATCTGCCCCCTTAGCACTGCATGTATGAGGACATTAAATTCAGTCCCTGCAGGGCAGAGACTTTGATAGCGTTTCATTTATTGTCTCTGCTTGAAGGATACGACTGGAACCTCACCATACCTGACTAGTTGAACTTTGGTCTCTCTACATTGATATTACCATCAATATTGATCACTGTCTGTTGAACTGGACGGGGATCTTGAGAGCTTTGTACAGAGGTTCTCTATGAGTACTACGAGATTGGCAGGTGGTGATGGTGGTGGCAGTGGGTATCTGATAACCCCTTTAGGATTTTGGAATGGTAGAAATGAACAAAACTCCAAATTTAATCTGTAGTCCTGTTGTTCACAGCATCAGTAGTGCATTAGCCTTACTGGAAGGGACTATTGATTTAACTGTAAACTGAATTTCAGTGAAGGGGAGTACTGAGAATTGTATGTGTCATAGGTTCCCAACTTGTTTGTGTACTGACTTTGTTGAGTGTTGAATTATTCATGTAACATTTCATAGTATTCTCAGAAAGATAATCACATGTAACTCTGTTGTTTGAGAGTGTTGCACAATCCTTGTGGTAATACCTATGCTTCTGTTCCTTGAATAAATAACTGAATAATAAAGCTGTAGTGTGTAAAATTCATGAAGGGAAGATTCTTGTAACCATTTGGCTCCTGCTGCTGCCTCTGTGCAGGAATAAAATCCACTGTTGTTCTGTGGAATGTTGGCTGTACCAAGGAGATGAGCCTGATATACAGAGGAATACTCAGGATGCCTGATTGAAAGTATCTGGTGTTTCTGACACTCAAATGGATAATAACAAAAAAATTAATTTCTAGTGGTAGGAAGGATGTTCAACTTTACCCCATGCTCCATTATATTCATATTAAGATTATCATATCAGTTATTGCTCAGAATAATCTATATTTAAACTTCAAATACTTCCCCAAAACCTGTTACCCTTGGTTTCTATGGCTAATTTCTATTTTGCCTTTTGTTTTACTTCAGTCTCTGCTTCAAAATATCAGAGCTCATGAAATTTGCTTTCTGTTCATAGTTTTTATCTTAACCCTCATCCTTCTCTTCCCTATCATTTTTCTTTTGTCTACTTTTTGTGTTTGAGTAATTTAGATTTTAAGCTGTCTGGACCATTTAAAATGTTTAAAGGAATCTCTTTAAAGTACCGTGAAAAGTTAGGGTGCTATATAAATATTAGACACACTGTAAATTGAGGTGGTGGTGTTTTTTTTTCAAATTGACACTTTCTGATAGAACCCCTTGAAATGCTATCCCCTGAATTCTTTTAAAAACTAATTTTGTAAGGGGTTTTTTGGTTCCTCTCTTGATTGATTTTAAAGATAGTTCAGTTTCTCCCTTGCTAATTGGCAATACAGGGTAACAAAGAAACTGACTTTACACAAAGTGTTACGAAATGCACCAGGTTGGTAAACGGATCAAGAAGAGAAATTTTTTCCACTAGCTTTTTTTGGTTTTAGTAATTTTAGGTGTTACAAGTATCAATAATAGCTACAAAAACTTGTGACTTCAAGGTGACAGTAAGTCTCCTTTAATTACGGTGCCAGCCTCATGTCATGTTACATTTCTGCTTAACAAATAATTGTGGTCTTTAAGCGCTCTCTATCCTTATTGTACTGCTCCAGGGTAACTCAAAGTCTTGTTTGTTTTTAATACTTCTCACAATGGATGGTGCTTTTGTCTTGCAGGATCATCTAGTTTGCTTCTTGCCTGGGACGCTGGCTCTTGGCGCTCACAATGGGCTGACTGCTGATCACATGGAGCTGGCCAAAGCCCTCATAGAAACTTGTTACCAGATGTATGCTCAGGTAGAGACAGGCCTGAGCCCAGAGATTGTACACTTCAATCTCCATGCACAAAAGGACCGCAAGGATGTGGAGATCAAGGTAAACAGCCCTAGGATGAGTCACGTGGGGGAGTCAGGTGGGGAGAAGTCATGTGAGGGGGTTACATGGCGGACGGGGACGAGTCACATGGAGGGATCATGTGGGGAGGGCATGTGGCCCCTTTAGCTGGTGCCCCCTTTGTGTCCCTCCCACTAATTGCCTGTCAGAGAAAGAAGTCTGCTACATTTTCCCAAAGCAAAATGTAACCAGAAAAGTAAGGCCATCTTAAGATTTTGTGGCGGGCTGGTGAAACTATTGCTGGACTCCTTGCTCCCAAGAAAATGAAAATGCCCTGTCTATTATTATCTCTCCGCTATACAAAGGGCCAGCTGCAGGTTTATAGGAGTGGTTAGCAATATGAGACTTTTGTACTCACCTCAACCTAACTGATTCATGTTATGTAAATGGGAGTGGACCTTCAGATCACCACTGGCCTTCTCTCCTGTTGGAGAAATGGTACCTAGCTCAGTATGCTGGGATCTCTATGTATCTGGTGACATTTGTAAGAAATTTCAATAGAAAAAAAAAGTATCACACAAATTGACATCTGTGTATCTCTTGCTTTGGATAGCTCTGTGCATATATCACATTGTTTCTATGAAAATCTCAATATCTGTGAAAATCTCAATCTACACCTGGGGAAGGATGTTCTTTGTTTTGATGGGTAAACTTCCTCCCTGTCTCTCCTCAGGCAAACACTTCCTAGGCTTGAAATTTTTGAATGATCTCTTAACATTCACAAGCTGACTTGCATATAATTATTTGAGCCATGTGTGAGTGGCGGAGGAGAGTTGACTTATCAAGGTCCCATCCAGCCCTACATGTTCAAGTCCAGCCCCCTGCACTAAGGCAGGACCAAGTGAAACTAGACCAAGGGTAGGCAGCCTATGGCACATGTGCTGAAGATGGCACGCGAGCTGATTTTCAGTGGTACTCACACTGCCCGAGTCCTGGCCACTGGTCTGGGGGGCTCTGCATTTTAATTTAATTTTAAATGAAGCTTCTTAAACATTTTAAAAACCTTATTTACTTTACATACAATAATAGTTTAGTTATATATTACAGACTTATAGAAAGAGACCTTCTAAAAACGTTAAAATGTATTACCGGCACACAAAATCTTAAATTACAGTGATTAAATGAAGACTCAGCACAGCACTTCTGAAAGGTTGCTGACCCCTGAACTAGACCATCCCTGACAGATGTTTGTCCCACCTGTTCTTTAAAACATTCCATGATGGGGATTCCATAGCCTCCCTTGGAAACCCATTCCAGAGCTTAACTACCCTTATAGTTAAAAAGTTTCTCCTAATATCTAACCTAAATATCCCTTGCTGCAGATTAAGCCCATTATTTCTTTTCCTACCTTGAGTGGACATGGAGAACAATTGATCACCGTTCTCTTTATGACAGCCCTTAACATATTTGAAGACAGCCATTAGGTCCTGCCTCAGTCATCTTTTCTCAAGACTAAACATGCCCAGTTTTTTTAACCTTTCCTCATAGGTCTCATTTTTTTAAACCTTTTTATTGTTTTTGTTGCTCTACTCTGGACACACTCTCTCTTCACTTTACCCACTTCTTTCCTAAAGTGTGGCGCTGAGAATTGGATGCAGTGCTCTAGCTGAAACCTCACCAATGCTGAGTAGAGTGGGACAGTTACCTCTTGTCTCTTATGTAAGACACTCTCTTCTTTTTTTTTTTTTTTTTTGGAACTGCATTACACTGCTGACTGATATTCATTTTGTGATCCACTCTAATTCCTGGATCCTTTTCAGCAATATTACTACCTACCCAGTTATTCTCTCATTTTGGTAATCGTTACCAAAGAAGCTACAGGGTACAGTCAGATTGCTCTCTGCTAATGTATCCTGCTCCCTGACTGAATTATGATCTTTACTTTTTTGCAGCCTGCAGATAGGCACAACCTGCTGCGACCTGAAACTGTGGAAAGCCTGTTCTACCTGTACAGATTCACAGGGGATAAGAAATACCAAGACTGGGGTTGGGAGATCTTGCAGAACTTCAATAAGTATACACGGGTAAGGCCAGCATGCTGAGCAGTAATGGTCTCAGGAGTGTATCTAGGCAAAGTGTTCTGCATATAGGGACTTTCAAAGTAAAGCTGAAATTGCTCATGTTCCAAGAATCATAAAAATATCTAATAGGTAAAACAAAGCATTAAGAGCTTGACAGAGTATTACAGTATGTACTCTGCCTTGAAGCCTATGTACTTAGGCTTATGCATTTAGTACTTAGCACATTAAGGAAAAAGCTTTTATCAATATTAAGAAAAAAAAGTCTATGTCTTAAGAGAATTATGATGAGGGCAGACTTTCTAAATTGCTTGGATGGAATTGTCAGCAGGACAAAAATGCTGACCTATATCCAAACAAGTTTTGTTTTGTTTCTTTTCAAGTGGGTCTCAGCATTACTTTTAGCAATTTCAGATATAGTTTCTAAGGGGCTAGGATTTTCTAGTGCAAAATACCAATATAAAATACCTTCCTGGTAACTCTCTGACTTCAAAGCATCAATTGCTTTAACTGCCAAGATACTTTAATAGATACTTGTGAATATGTATCCATTGTCTGTTAAATCAGGGGTTCTCAACCTTTTTCTTTCTGAGACCTCCCCCCAACATGCTATAAAAACTCCAGAGCCCAGTGGGGTGTGGGAAACATGGGGCTCTGGCCTCCAGGCATAGTTTGACTTCTGTTTTTTTTTTGAGGGCGTGGGGTGGGAGGGGAGAGCAGCAGTGGGGCTCGGGCCGGCTCCACACAGCAGGGCTCGGGCCGGCTCCACACAGCAGGGCCCAAGGAGGGAGTGCTCCCTCCACCCCCTTACTCACCTCAGCAGGCCACCCAGCCTGTCTCGGCTGTGTGGGGGAGGAGGGGTGCGGCATGGGGTACAACCACAAATTCTAACTCAAAGTGGGTAGGGGGTTGAGCTCTAAAAGTTTGAAGACCGTTCAGGGTGCAGGGAGAAGGGTAGCGAGGGGTTGTGTGCAGGGAGAGGGGTAGCTAGGGGCTGTGTGTGGGGAGGGCCCTCCTCCACAGTTGCTGCTCCCCGAGGGCTCTGCTGACCCCAGAGCTGGGTCCCCCTGCCGAGGTGGCTCTTACTGTTTGCGTGAGCAGTCAAAGGGGACTGGGAGCTGAGGAGCAGCTGTAACCCCATGGCACCAGCCACAGCAGCAGCTGCCCTACTCTGCCTGGCTCCAGCCTCTGACCTGGCCACAGAGCGGGGCTTCTCAGGAGTTGGGGGAAAGGAAGTGGGTGGGGGGTGGAGATGTCCCCGGGACTGCCCCACTCTGGATAAGGCACTACAGTTTGGGGTGGGGGGGGGGAAGAGCCTCTTTTGTTCCCCCAACTCTGCCCCTGTGCTCGTGGCTTCAGCCCCACAGTGGGGTATTGGGGTTTGGGCTTCAACTGTGGGCCACACAGCTCCCATGGGGGCTGCAGATCCCTCCAGTTTAGAACTGCTGTGTTAAATGATTAGATTGTGTAACTGAGTTGTGATGTTGATGGGATGTCACTCCCATAAAATTTACCTTTTAACAAAGATAATTTGAGAAATGAATGTTGGTCCAGCAAAGTTTCACTGATCCTTCCTTGAAACCATAGTTTCTGCTGTGATTGGGTCAGACCTCTCAAACTAAGCAAGATCTGGCTGGGATGGTACAATAGCTGGGTGGAAGGTTTCAAAGGAAAAAAGAGAGTGCTGCAGGAAATCGTGTTAATGCCTCACTAGGGGCATTCTTCCGTTTCGATATGTCTTCGCTACCGGCCAGATCGACAGGCAGCGATCGATCCAGCGGGGATCAATTTATTGTGTCTAGTCTAGATGTGATAAATTGATCTCGAGCGCTCTCCCGTGGACTCCTGTACTCCTGCTCTGAGAGGGCAGGCAGAGTTGATGGGAGAGCGGCAGCAGTCAACTCATCGAAGTAAGTTCATGTTAAGTACATCGACTTCAGCTATGTTATTCACTTAGCTGAAGTTGTGTAACTTAGATCAGTTTCCTCCCCCTCGCAGCCTCCCTGTGTAGAACAGAGTGTTTGCCCCAGCATAACCTTAGAGGAGCACTGTGTTTCTAAAAGTATCTCTTGGATGAGCTATACAATTATAGTCCAGACTGCTTAGGGCCATGGCATCTTTTATGACCATTTCTCAAGAGTGGGGGTATTAAGCCTGTTTGTCCTGACCAATTTCAACCTGGTAATTACAGTAATCGCCTCAAATTTCTTCTGCAGTTTTGATGGGACATTGTCCTCTTCATTTGTCTCTTATATTTTTCTGCTGTTAAACATGCAACATTTCACAGTGATGTGGCTTCATTTTACTGTATGTAGTTTGTGTATCAGTTTGTAAAGTGTTTTGTAATGCTTCAGAATTGAAAATCTTTATGTAAGTTGCAAAATAATATTTTGCAAGCTCTGTCTGCTTTTCTAATGTTAATTTTTTTTAATCAAAATTGAGAGTTTGTAGATAACAGAAGTTCTTTTTGGCTTATAGAAATACATAAAATTGTTAATTGTCTTTTGCACAGGTTCCTTCAGGTGGTTATACTTCCATTAACAACGTCCAGAACCCCAGTAACCCAGAGCCGAGAGATAAGATGGAAAGCTTCTTTCTTGGGGAAACACTCAAATATATGTTTCTTCTGTTTTCGGATGACATAGACCTAATCAACCTTGACAAATATGTATTTAACACAGAAGCTCACCCCCTTCCTATCTGGGCATCAGCATAGAAGTACTATGTGAACCTTTGGCAGCGGGCTGTTACTTTGAGTCACTTTACTGTGCAGGGTTTGAACTGGGATAGCAGAGAATTGCTCTATTTACCCTTTCTTGGTTTTTAAAAAAATTGGAAAAGCATCTCTGATTTAGAGAAATCTATCAGTCTTAAATCTAACTCTGTGCTTTAGCTCGGGGATGAACAATCTGTGCACACTATACTGCTTTGCCTGGTTTTGATGCAGACATCATGGTTGGGTAAGCAATTGCAATGTGGACCCTGATGTTAATAGGTTTCTGAGCAACCAGTGACTCACTCATGCCATTCTCTGTAGATTTTGGTTAGATTTCAGGACAGCAACAAGTAGTCTTATAGCACAGGATTGTCTCTGGAGAGAAGGATGTACTGAAAAGTTTTGACTCCAGCTCATTCCATGGTATGAGCCTGTAATATCTCCATATGGGATGTGGGATAGACAGAGAACTGTACCATTGTTCCAGTACAAATGGGGATGTCAGTAATATTGCTGACACTTTGATCTCATTCCAAATCAGTGAGCTGTGCAGCATTATGTCTGAAGAGAGAAGTTATGTTTCAAAAACATCTATAGTACAGCATCTGAATTTATTGAGCTGTGGCTAAAATGAATGAATGGTGGTAAATTGAGTACAGAACTTGCTGCTGATTTAGTTCAAAGTGGTATACAATTTTGTAGATGTATTGCATTTTTTTTTAACTTATCTGCAGGAATGCAGGAGACAATGTGAAAAGCAAACTATACATACATGCATTTATATTTATATATATTTGCATCAGTTAGACTCAGGTATTCTGACTGAAAGCTGCTTTGCGAGGTTGAGCTACAGAAAAGCTGGTGAGCACATTAGGTGTAATTCAAACTCAACTTTCTCAGATCTTGGATTTTAAAAATGTTATGTTGGATCAGTGAGGCTTGTTGTTGTACAGAGTAATTCCTACTATTTATCTTACTATGGATTAACAAGGAGGGGTTTTCAATTCTTTTTTCTTCTTCTTTGAAGTACCTTGCTTGAAAGTGTTA
Organism: Gopherus flavomarginatus; assembly: GCF_025201925.1. NCBI lineage: Eukaryota > Metazoa > Chordata > Testudines > Testudinidae > Gopherus > Gopherus flavomarginatus. The sequence continues at coordinate 19,965,545 of NC_066633.1, read as the reverse complement.
TATTCCCCTGTAGAATTAAATACAGATGGTCTGAGGGTCTTCTGACATGGATTCAGAATGTGGTCCTACTGAGAGGGTCTTCCCTCTCACTAGTACTGCCCGTAGACTTGCTAAGAGCTGTTTGGGTCCTTTGAGGAGAAACTAGACCTAATGCTTATGTATAAAAGTATCTTCTGTGAGTCTAGGGTCTTGCATTTTTTATTTCTGGAAATGAGTTTCAAAACATGAATTTTGAAAGTAGCTAACTTTTATGCAGTCCTGTGCACACCAATAAGTTGTGAGAGAAAAGTGCTAGTTAATTTATTTTGGGGTTTCTCTTTCTGTCATAGTTTCCATTCCCACAGGTCTCATTAATGAGAAGGGAAGTTACAGGTACGTGTGTAGGTACAATCGACTCTAAATTTGGGGCTGAGAAATAGTGGTAATATAAAGCGACCCATAGCAATTCACTTATGGATTTAACAGTAAATGTAACTTTCTGTTTTGTGAAGTAACCAATGTCTTTATAACTTGTCTTGCTGGAGTAGGACATTACTATTTGGACCATTTTTTAAATATATAAGCCGTACTTACCATTCCTTGATGATGGCACATGGAAATGAAGAAACAATTACTGCAAATTATATTTCTACATATATATAACACAGAGAGAGAGAGAGAGAGAGAGGTACTATTTTTTTAAGTTTTGTTGATGCTGGGAGTTGGGGATTTGCTGATATCACAGGTTAATGCAGAATGAGGTGATCCACAAGTTCAAGAATTTTAGTAATCTTGGAATTCACAAGGTCTCCCCCTTAAGTGCACACTGGAATTTAGAAGCCATATCCTAAGGCTGAATAGTTGTTTTGTTGCTTGATTTTTACATGGTTCATAAGAATTCCGGAGTGTCTTGGTTGTATTTAACGAGGCTTAAGAGTTAATTTTCAGGAGGTGAATATACACCCTAGTGCAGAGAGCATATGCAAGGTTCTGTGTATCACTTAATCCCTGTGTTAAGGTCATAAAGTGCAGTTGCACTCTTAGAAGCATTTGACTCTGCAAAAATGGCACTGTCGGGTTCCATGTGTGTTGTGTTGCGATTCCTTCCATATTACATGAGCTCAGTGTACAAGCAGAAGGATATGGGATGAATTTCACTCTGAATGAATAAAGTGAGGGAGGAGTAAACATTATCCCCTTCCCCTCAATCCTAAATTTCTATTCCAAAGCTATTGGTCTGACTTATTTCTTCTCTGGCTTCATGCTGTCTTAGGAAACTAACTTACCGTAACTGGTGGTTTTTGTCAATTCTTACCTTTTTTTAATGTTTTGTTTAATATTGGTCAACATGCTGCTCAGGGTAGAACAGAAACCTAATGTCAGTTTGAAACCATCATTTATTATGCCTGAAACTTGTAAATAGTCTGACAATTGGCGATCTGATTGCTCCCTTTCTGACTGCTGAAGAGGAAGCTTTAATTGCTTGTCATGACCTGCTTTTGTGCCCCCTCAAAGATACTTTCTTGCCTCTGATTGGTCTGTGAAGTTTAAAGGCACAATACTCCACCTTGATGGCACAGCACATCCTCTTCCTTTCCAGGCATGATAGGACCAGTGCTCATTCTTGGTTGGAAAGATTCCACTCCTGTACTGTATGGTACTTTGATCCAAAGCCTTAAGTGCAGTGAATATAATCCATCTACTTGGCATATCCATGTATTGAATCAGTTCCCATACTCAAATAATGGATTGTTGCGGAAAGGCCATAATTTAATCCAGTGATGTTAAAAGCCTTTTGCCGTGAGCTGCCTTGGTTACTTTCCAAGAGCTTGAGTGCCTTGCCTAATTCTAACAAAGTGCACACACTCAGACTATTCATTCGAACTTGTGACTGCCTCCACTGAGGAATAAATACTGCTTGGTTTGTTGTGTATGGTCACAGCCTTGAAGTACTGCACACTTATAGGGTGAGGCTAGTAGTGGGGTCTCATTTAGGTACCTGAGTTTTAAACTAGGGCTTGGAAAAATCTATTAGCCCAAAGTAGATATGAAAGGTGGATATAGGGCAGAAGGGAAACCCCCATTTGAGAAGCGCAGCCCCACTGCAACCCCTTAAGTACGGGGATTTCTACCAAGGGGCTGTGCCTGGAATCTGTTGGGCCTCCTTCATATTTTATATGGTCCTGTTAAGAGTCTGATTAAATCTGAAGCTCCACTTATCCTCTCCAACTGCTGGGACGGAAAGAAGCTTTGCCTTTCATTCTCCTAGTGCCTCCGTTGTGAGGGGCTGAGAGGGCAAGTTTCTGCTACTGTAGGCTTCCCTAGACTTTTTTTTTTTTTTTTTTTTTTTTTGGTTCTTCACCTGTGAAACTACAGTACGTACCCCTGCTGCTGTGAGCTTTTTCAAGAAGCAGCCTGAAAGTAAAAGGAAGACAAGTTTCCTTGCTGCTCTCAGGATTCTGAACAGCAGCAATGAAACTGACAAGTCTAGTTAGTTTCACATTGCTGCTTGGCAGTCTCATACCTGCAGTAGAAACACTGCATCTGTATAGCTGCAGCCTCAAAGAAAATACTGCATTTATTCACTGATGGAAGGTTATTGGCACAATGCAAAGGACTAAAAACTTCAGTTTTTTAAATGAAATCTTATGTACTGTTGGAAGTGATGACACAAACTTTCATGCTGCCCAGGGAAAGTTTCTGACTTGTGTGTGGATTTTTCAAGTCCTGAGTTAAGCTATTATATTCTGTAACCAGAGGCAGCATTTACTGTTTCTGGAACTTGCCCCTACCCTCCATATGGTTGTATGTCATGATACAGTGGAATGATGAGCCTTTTGGTAACAAAGCCACTGCTGTAGGTCTTAATCCAGCATGCTGGGCTGAGTTAGTGGGAGGAGCTGTCTGCTCCTCTTACCAGCTGGTCAATTCATGTCTTGTGAAACATTCCTAGTTCTGTCTCTTTCTCTGAACTAGTTACTCTGACACTTTTCCCAGGAAATGGTGTATGGCCTTGCAATAGCTGTGACTATCCCAGTTGCCTCTTTGTAGGATGTACTTGATAACTAGGTTATTTCACTATATACTCTTTTCTCTTACCAAGATTAAAAAACCATTAAGGAAATCTCTGCTGAACTGGGTCAGATTTGTCTGCCCTAGAAATCTGCAGCAGATTATGAAGCATGACACTCCCCCTGCCCCCTCCATTTGATGGAGCTACTTTTGACAGGACAAAAGCTGAATTATGCTTCAAAGCCTCACTATATATTTAACTTATCCCCACACTGTATCATCTAAAAGCCTTTACTATTTGATTTCCTCTATACTTCGCCGACTTTCCTTTTTTAGCACTTCCAGGCATTCTCCCCTGAAGAGGAACAAATCTAATCTGCAGAACTTCCTTGTTAAGTTTCATATTTTAGACTCTTTCACAAGGTGCAAGAGGGTTAAAAAGAACTCTTGCCTCATCTTGAAGTGGAAAGTTGGAAGTCCCCCAACGGGCAGAGCAGGCCACTGGTCACCACTTGTTCAAAGATTGTAGCTTGCAGAGTACATTCTAGGTGGCTCACACCTCGCCTAGCTGCTTTGTTAATGCATCATGGGATAAAGGCCGGTTCTAACCATGGGCATGGTCTCTGTGTGGTTTCTGCTTTTCAGGAGCAGGGAATGCTAGCAAGGCCATATAGCAGAGCAAGAATAAAAGGTTGCCAAGAGATCCATCCACCTGGCCCTGGCTTATCTTGGGAGCTAGAGGTGGGGATTCCATTGGGGGAGGGGGAGAGTTGACTTTACTCCTTTCCCATCTCTCCTCTGTAGAGACATTCCGTGTGCCTCGCATGGGGCACTATGAACCCTGCTAATTGCTGGAATACTTCAGCTGTAACCTGTGATTCTACTTACTACTCCTTGCTCTACGTTGGAAACTTACTCCCAGTGCCTGGAGGGTCTGCTTTGAATCATGTGAAAAAGCGTCAAGGACTGGCCCTAGTATCTATCTGAACCAACTGGGGCATGATGGAAGCAGAGATTGATCAGTGTAAATATTAACCAACACTGAACATTGGGTTGAGCAATGGTAAGAAGCTGAATAAGTGCTGTACTTTGCCCACCTCAGTAACGCGTCTGGAATGATCTCTTGATGGAGGCTTTCCAAATGCTCCCCCCCACCCCCCCGTAATCATGGTAAGGATATACCTTTTACTTTAAGGCATATAATTCATTAGTAAGATGTAATATTTTTTCAGTCTTGCTAGTATTTATTGGTACACAGTATTTGCAGTAGGTAAGAGTCTACTTGTTAATGTGCAAAGATGAATTTATTTCACCTCTCAGGGTGAGAGAAAAATATCCTTTTTGTATCCTCTTTGGTTATATTCAGAAGCCAGCCCATGGAATTCTATCACATACTTTAATAAACTTGTAATTTATTTTAAAATAAACGTAGGGGTCATCATTGGAAATGTGACTACTTCTTCACTGCTACTGTTCCTGTACAATAGCTGTTCACAGTGGGATTACCTTAGATAGGGCACACGCTCTCCAAACGTTAGTCTCTACTCCACAGCTGACGAACCCATATATATATATATTTTTTACAATGACTAATCTTTCTGGAGAAACTGGTCTCTTCATTTGAATTCTACAACTCACTGATCATTATAACTAGTACCCTCACTCTACTTCTTCACAAATCACCCAAGAGAACTTTCTCCTTTTAAGCATTTCTTTAAAGACACACTGTTTCTAGCTGAACATAAACTACATGTGTCCTCTAGTCTTGTGCAACACGGGAGCTTGGTGGGGGCTGTGAATAACCATACCTCGCTCTCATAGCAGGGGCACATTCTTTCCTCTACCATTCTGGAAAGCATGTACATGAAATATGACCCAGTTCCTGAGGAATGGTCTAACACTTGCAGGCAAGCTTTTATTCTCCCCTTCCCCCATTACAATTACATCTGTGGTACAATGCAGGTAAGCATGTGACCGGTGCAAAGTGCTATTGCCTTCAGTCAATGGATTGGCCTACTTGTTTTCTTTTGACAGACTTGATTGACTCACAGGACACTTTAGACTGGTGAATTTTGATCACCTTGGTAGAGCTATTTGAACTGACATTTTTGTCAAATGATCTGTGCACAAGTAGCTCCCATGGCTGCCACCCTTGTGCTTTCTGGTACACACACTAGCAGCACAACACTCCCGCTGGCAGCTGGATGGATATCTTCACGGTGATATACCCGCAAACATCTTCTCCCAGGCTCTCTCAATCCTAGCAGACTTCACCCACTTATGGATAATCCTTGCTTCTAGGTTGCGTGCATCTGTGACAGATGGAGGATCAGCTGGATTAGATCCTCTGTAGGGAATGCCAAGCATATACAATAGTTAGTTGTCCATATTCCAATATGAGCATACAGTTACTCAGAGGCCATAGCAGCCATGCTCAAGAGTCACTGTGGGATTTCATTTGTAACTAATCTAGTCAGCTGAGGTGCAAAGGATCTAGTTTCCTTACATAAAACATTTTTCACAGGAGGGCTTCCCCTCATGTGCATGGGATAGCTTCAGCCATGGAGAACAAGGCTGTAGACATACCGCCTGCTTACCATTCTAGTAGTGTATAACCCTGAGAAAAGTTACAGTACAATCCACAGTAATGGTGGGGAGATGGTCAGTGTGCCTGCAGGAGACGGAGTAATGGGCTGTCCTTGAGTTAGGGTAGCTCAGGATGGAAGGCACACTATTGTCCTCTCTGCTCAGTGCACAAGCCATCCAGCATCTAACTAAGGAAAGAAAGCATGAGTGGTGGAATGTTGCAGTGTGCACTGCACATAGGCTGTTGGGTTACTGGGGAGAAAGAAAGCACTTTTCTGGAAAGGATCTTCCACTGAGAACAACTTGGCATGAGCCCTGCTCAAGAGGGCCCTTCCCCAGTGATGAGACCAAGTGAACATGGTAAAACAGCAGCTACAAACCAAATACCATTTCCATGCTCAAGGAGAGGCAGACCAGTGAGTTGTGTAAGTGGACAGCTCTTCTTCCAAAGCAGCATTTCAGCAGCTTAGTGCCCACAGTGCTTGGTGGGCTGTCTCCTGCTGAGGGATCACCTAGGCCAACAGGGAGGCTGTAAGCAAAGGCTTATGGTTACAGGCTACGTACCGGAGATCCAGATGATGAGCGCCTCCCTTAATGGTTATCGCAATTAGTGAGGAACTGAGGTTACTTTTTATCTGAAACAATAAAATGTGCAAATCAAACTCCCTATACCAGACAAGTGTGTTGAATAAGGGCTTTAAAAATTAAAGACAGAGCCAGGAAGGGCAAGAGGACACTGACTTAGTCATTAGCAAGACAGGCACAGGTGTGTCAAGATCATCATAAACCCTTGTTTTCCTCCCACTAAGTCAAATGTGTTTTCTCAAATGAAATTGACATTTCCTCCATTACAGGTGAAAGTGTCAACGTTTGTGGCCAGGCTTATTTCCCCAATAAAACAGATCTGTCCAGAACCATGAGCCTTTCAGGCTTTACCACGGCTGCATCAGGTCATTGGGAAGAATGAATTCATTTTTAGTTTGCACAGATCTGATCTTCAGCAACTAGAAGTTAGGGTGTTATTGCTGCTGTAGCTCAGAATCAGGAAGAAGTTGGCTTTCCAATGGCAGGTGGAGCAACTGGAGCTGGAGTCAGGGGTGCCACAGCCACAGCTGGTTCTAGTTCTATTTCACCAAATTCTGAACCAGCAGAAGCTAGTGCAAAAAGCTGTTATGTCTAAAATGAAGGGGTCTTTGCTGCAGCAAAACCAATATAATCAAATCCCCTCTTTGGCAGAAAGAAGCAGCCTTACCGATAGACTAACTTACCATTTGCCACAAGGGTCCTGGGGCTGCCAAATAGTTTAGCAGAGCAAAAATACCTATTGAACAGAATGGACATAAGCAACCGCTCTGTAGCTATTCGGCATTTCCATGGAGCAGCCTAAGCTGGTCTGTTAATGCTAGACAGAAAGGGTGAGGTCAGCCAGGTTAAGAACTGGGGTATCTCACACCTGTGCTCAGCCCATAGTAAGGCAGATACTTACGCCACCGCCTGCCCATGGATCCAAGTCTCCATTTGAAAATATGATGTTGCTTGCAGCTTTCAGGTCTGAAATTCACACAAATGATATCTGAGGGGCCTCTTTACTTTCCTGTCCATTTACCAAAACCTGTTTAGCTGCTTCAGAGTGTACAAATGACAGTGGAAAATTAAAAAAAATTCTTGGCAGTCACTTTGGTTTTCCACTTGTTTTTAAGTGAAGTACAGTATGGGCTGATTACAGAAAGCCAGGCTTCTCCTGGACTCCACCACCACCTCCCCTCTATAACGTGCATGAAGAGCAGATGCTCAGAGGGAGAGGGGGAAAGGAAGCTGTGCCAAGAAGAGATTGCTGCTCATTCTTCCAGAAAGAAGCCAGTCCTGTCCAGCTCCACCCCAAGCATGACCTGCCTCCATGCTTTACTGGGGCCAGTCTGCTATGTTGGTGCAAGAATCACTAGGGTGGGAGGAGGCAGAGTCAAAGTAGGAGCTGGGAAAAGCCAGCAAAATGTCAGAGCTTGGAGAGAGGGTTGGGGCAGGAGAGAGGGTAGGGCACAGTTATGGTCCTAGAGGGGAGTTGCAGTGGAGGAGCATTAGGGAAACGGGAGCAGAAGAGGAGACACTAGAGACTAGATGATTTGGCTGCAGTCCTTCAATAAGAACAGCTGCAACTGTACGAATCACTTGCCACCCGTGATCTGTGTGTATATTCATTATAACTGGGGCAGCCCTTCCCCTTAATGCTATCCAGGTCTCCAGACCAGAATGCAGGGACCACAGTGGGGAAATACACAGATGATGCCAGGGAATAAACAGCAACATGCAGCTTACCGCTGCCCCAAAACATTGTTTGCAACCAGTCCCTTTGTGGGTGCACGAGCCATTTGTTGAAGCAGTACTGCTGTCTCATAGCCTCGGTGAACGGGATTTCAGGGAACATGTCGGTCACGTTGTTGCTGCTGAAGGTTAAGTTGATCTCAGTACAAGCCTGTGATAGAAATGGGAACTGTCAAGACGGAAAGGGGGAGGATCTGTATTAAAGTCCACTGATTCCTCCAAGCAGTGTACCTGATAGTCCCACGCCTCAGCATCAGGGCCAATGCCACAGCCAGTCGGGTCAGAACATTTTCTGTACTGTTTGTATATGTCATAACACGGGACCATCCCAGTTGAGTTGTAGAACACTCCTGCCAAGCAGAAAGACAGAATTAAGCTGGGCTGTCAATAGCTCAATGGCTGCGCTACCCAGAGCGACCCCAAAGAACTCAAGCTGAGAGACCAGCCAGAGAAGACAAGGAGATCAGGGTGTGTGGACAGGGTAATAGATCTAAAAGGCTGGGTGCCATTCTGAGCCAAGCTGTAGTAAAGATCACGGCTCTCCACCTGCCTCGTCATTAGATCACCACCATCTCTTCGCTGGCTGTGGGAGAGCCTTCTCTGCAACACCTAGCATCCGCAACAGGCCCCCTGGGTCTTTTTGCCTCGGTTCTCCCATCTCATTCCAAATCTGGTCTCAGCCCTACATGAGTCTGACTAATGCACTTCAGCTGTTGTATAGTCTCACACACAAACTATCCCGAACTGAATGCACAAGGTTAATGTCTGTCCACCCCCCAGGATGTATTTACTGCAGCTTCAAGACAGCAACTTAAGCAAACTGGCCAATACCAGCCCTGCAAAGAGAGAGAATTTTGTTTGATCACAAATTGAAAAAGGGAGGGCGACATGCCCAGACTTGCCCAGATGAAAACAAGTACCTGGCCTATACAAGTCAATCAGGCGCAGCATGGGAGCTGGAGGACACTGGGCACCTTTGTGCGGATGAATAATTGGCAGACAGAGAAGAGAAGGAAGGACTGTTTGCTGCCTGCCACTCAAATGACCTGCTCATATAGTAGCCCAAAAGGAACACTACAGACAAACGCTAGCCGTGCCTCGGTCTCCTCTGCCGAGCACACAGCACTTGGTGCCCCTGCCAACTAGAAGCCAGGATTCGGAAGAGTCTGACAGACACAGCTCCCCAAGAAGTGAAACTAAAGGCTCCACTGAAAGACCCCTACATGGGGGGAAGGAGTCACTCCTTATAGACACCTGCAGAGAGATTCCTGCTCTCCTCCTGGTCACAAGGCAGCTTTCAGAGGGATGTCGCTCAGCACTCAGAGCCAGTCTCTCACATCGGACACATACCTGGCTAAACTCCTGGACGGAGCATGCAGCCTGCGCTCACAGAACGCGCTGTGCGATGTAACACTGGAGGCAGATGGGGTTCGCTTTCCAGCACACAAGATCATTTTGGCTTCAGCGAGCAATTACTGCAAGATCCTGTTTGTTGGAAACTCGACACGTGCCGGGAGCCCCGATGTGAACGTGCAGCTGAAAGCCATCAGCGCTGGGGGGCTGAGGAATGTTCTCAACTTCATTTACTCCAACAAACTGGAACTCTCCCTACAGAATGTGGAAGAGACGTTCAAGGCAGCAGAAACGCTTCTCGTCCGGGAAGTGATTAAGCTGTGCTTTCAGTTTCTGGAGGACGGCCTGAATCACAACAACTGCCTGGACACACTCAACATCGCTAGGAGGCTTGGTCAAGAAGAGTTGAGACAGAAAGCCATGTACCACGTAGGGCGGCACTACAAACAGATACTGACTGATCCTCGGTGCATGAAGGAGCTGGACAAAGAGACCCTGTGTGAAATCTTAGACAAGACAGACATGGCAGGGTGCACCGAGCTGGAGCTATTCAACGCTGCTGTAAGCTGGCTGCTGCATGACAGCACGAGGCTGAAAGGAGCGGCGGATATTTTAAGGCGAATCCGATTTCCTCTCATTCCTCTGCGGGATCTGCAGAGATACGTGCAGGAAACACCCATTATGAGGACAGACTCGGAGTGCCATAGGTACCTCCAGGAAGCTCTAATCTACCACTCCCAGCTGTACGCTCAGCCAGTCCTGCAGACCCAACACACAAGCATCCGCTCCAGCTCCTCTATGCTGCTGGTTCTTGGTGGCAGAACCACGGATAATAGAATCTGCAGAGACATGTGGGCTGCGGATGAGAGCTGCAGTGCATGGAGAAAGATAGGTGACCTCGCCATACCCATCTACAACCACTGTGTAGCTGTGATCAATAACTTCCTCTTTGTCATCGGCGGCCAGTCCAGATTTGATCCCGCAGGGAAACATCCTTCAAATGAGGTAAGGCGCTTGAGGTTAGAGGGAATCAAGTGATTGAAGGGAGTTCAGTACACACTACAGCTCAGATGAGCTAAGGCCAGTTTCCCCACTAGGTATCTAAAGTCAATGCTCAGAGGCGCTGAGCTTTCACAACTCCATTAAAGTCAGTGGGGGTCGCTGGTGTCCAGCTTAGTAACTGGAAAAAAAAAATCAGACCCCTTACTTAGCTGCCTAACGTTCATTGGAAAGCGCTGGCCTTGCACATGGCAGAGACAAATAGCCCAGCTGAGATTTTCATTTAAAAGACTGCCTGGCACGCGAACGGTCTCCCTCCAGTTCAAAGCACTGCTCAGGATGGCTGCAGAGTAATGACCGGGTTCAATCACTTGTCACTCTCCTGGAGAGGTATAAGAGGAGAAGTCGTGTTTGAGGTCGGACCGGAGTCATCTCCTCCAGGCTGCCCAGGGCAGGTCTGCTCCGACAAGGTATTTCCTAGTGCTCTGTCCAGTTCTAAAATCCCTCGGGGGATGGGGCTCCCACCACGTCCTTTGGGAGACAAGTTAGGCCAGTCAGACTCTCCATCTCTGTTTAGCACATTCTACTTCCGTGGATCACATCAGAAACCCTTGTACGCCAGCCCCAAAACAGGCCAACCTCAAACACCTGATGTAGTAGAACACCAGCCCACATCCGTCAGTCCTCATGGCTTTGATCTCTGCTGCCTGACCCAGTCCTGCTGAAGCAGGATCATATTCAGACCATCCCCTCTGCCGCAAGAATTGCTCTAGCCCTGACAAGAGTTACAGTTTGACTCTCCTTAAAAAAAGCACCTCCATTTCTCTTGCCCATGAAGGGTGAATACCCCCAGCTCCAGTGCCTTGCTCCTGCCTAGGAAGTAAGACTCTATTGTTTCAGGGGTTAGCTAGACAGTGTTAGCCCAGTGGAGCTCAGCATCCCACCTGCTAAATGTCACTTTGTGCTTAGAGCCCAAACTGGTTGCCCCCCAGGGTCTCTGGGAAACTCTGCCCCCCAAGCAGACTTAACGTGGGGCGGCGGGGTTAGGGAGGCTGCAGGAAGCAGCACAGTGCTACCAGCATCCCAGAGGCTCTTCTGGTCTAGTCCCTTCAACACCACCCAAAAGGGTCAGTTCTGCCCAGGAGATGAGAAGCCTCAGACCAGGCTGGGACGCAACACTGGTCAGTTGATGGCAAAAGGACAGAGGATGATAACGGTGCTGTGTCTTCAGCAGAGTGAATTAACATGCCAGCCTGGCGGCTGTATAACTTTACCCACGGTCAAGCCAAGTTCTGCCCAATATGGAAGATCACACGGGTTTCCAGCTGGAAGCCTTGTTCTGACAGCCACCTCTGTGGTAGTTTCCCATGGGGCAGGTGGGATTCCCGAGACAGCCCATCTTTGTCATGCCACAGCACAGAGCCTTGTACCAGGTTCTTATCACTTGCCCTGTTTAAATAAATAGCTCAAGAAACACAAGCAGCTTTCACTGTGACCAGAGATGTGACTTTGTGGAGGGGGCGTTGCATAGATCTTACCCACACACGTTTAGAAAAGCTATGTAGCATTTAAGTCCCATATGCAGCCAAGGCTGTGCAGGTTGTTTAGACTTGGGGCACACTAAGTGCCATTGAAAGGAAACATTCGGGCTGGGCTGTATTAGCCCTCTCAGCTGAAAGGGGGGATACATGGGAATCCCGGGCTGGGCCTGTAGCACATGTAGACGTACTGTGCTAATTCTAATCTAGTTCGCTTGTGAACTAGAGTAGTGAAGCTGTGGCAACACAGTCTTAGGCATGGGCCAGCTGCCTGAGTAATTATCCGGGGCTTCAGGCAGTCTTGTACAGCCCACATTAAAGCCTGTGAAGCTGCAGCCTCACTGCTCTGGTACCCAGGCTTGGCTGATGAAAGCTAGATCAGGTCCGTCTACACACCTGCAGTCACACCCTGAGTGCAGCGCATAGCAGTTCTTAAAGCCATGCCTGTCTCCCACCAGCCTGGCTAGCTGACTGCCTGGCGCAGTGACCACTGTTCCCTCCATTGTGATCCTAGGTGTTCCGCTTTGATCCCCGTGACATGTCATGGCTCCAGGTCTCCAGCATGCTGGAGAGGCGGACGCGCTTCCATGCGGCTGTGCTGTCTGATCGCATCCTCGCTGTGGGCGGCGGGACGCTGCTGGGGAAGCTCACCAACACTATGGAAGCATACCAGCCTGCAGAGAACACGTGGGAGTGTGCTGCTCCCTTCCCCGTGCCAGTGGCTGATCATGCAGGCACCACCCACAAGGGAATCCTCTACATTTCAGGTGACGCTGCTCTTGGAACGCACGTAGCTACTTTGCTTTTACCAGTAACCTTACAAGTCAAGTAAGACGGGACCTGGATTGACCAGGGAAATCCAGCGCTGTATGGAGCTGGTGAATCAGTAAGTGGTGCTCCTCCTCCCGAACCAATGCCAGCCGTTACATCAGAGGGCAGCGTCTTTCAGAGAAGACTTACAATAGGATCTGGGCCAGCTGCAGTTAAACATCCCATTGCACGTTTTGTCAGAACAGGAATTTTGACCGTGGTGTCTTGGCCAAATTCCAGCTGCTTTCCTTTAAGAAAGCAAACTAGGGTGAGACTTCCAAAGCACTGCCGCATGTTTAGCCACACACGTGACATGCATTTTAATGGAAGATGTGGGACTAAATCCCCTGCACTGTTCTGGAATGCTCAGCCTAGGCAGTGAAGCACAAAAAGTAACTGAAGTGTAAGCTCTTCAGGGCAAGGGCCAGCTGACGTTTCTGTACAGCGCCTGGCACAATGAGGCCGCAAGGCCTTATGCGGACCATGGGCACTACTGCAATATGATTTACTAATTGCATGCCCATGCCCTGGTAAAAGAACATTACTAAGGTTGCAAAGTCAAACACTCAAAAGTTAGAAAATGTCAAAATTAAGGTTGCCTGGGCAACCCTAATTCAGCCCCTTTGTGCGTAAGCACTTCCATACATTCTTTAATTACATGGTCACATACTGTTTTTTCCACAGGATCCCCTGCATCATTCATCCCGTGCCCCAAAGCATGGGGACACTAGAATTTTTCAACGAAAAAGCTGCCAGAATTTTCTAACATGGCAAAACAATGTATTTTCCCCTAGCCTCAATCTTGGAAACGCTACGCTGTTCTGGTTGGAATTTTCCTACAAAAGGTTCAGCCTGAGGCAGACACCTGTCATGGAAAAATTCAGTTCAACCATTTAACGTTTTGACAATGTTTTATAAGGAACTGAAAACAAGTCTTATAAATGGGAAGTGTTGGGCACCCACAATAACAGGCAGTTCTACCAGCCCCACCTATGACATAACTACCTAATGCAATGTGTTAAACAGCCGGAAATACAAAAATTAAGGGTTCCTTCAGCAATTGTTAGCTTGGACAAGTAGTATAATGTACCATCATCACTAGTCCCAGGGCTGCCCGGGGGGCAGGGGCAAGTGGGGCAATTTGCCCCGGGCCCCGCAGGGGCCCCGTGAGCCCTAGCCTGGCAGCGGTCCAGGTCTTCGGCAGCATTTCAGTGGTGGTGGGGGGGCCTTCAGTCACTCCAGGTCTTCGGTGGCGAGAGGCCCTTCAGTGCTGCCGAAGACGTGGAGCGACTGAAGGGCCTCCCGCTGCCAAAATGCCCCGCGAGCCCTGGCCCAGCGGTGGTCCGGGTCTTTGGCGGCATTTCGGTGGTGGGGGGCCTCTTCAGTGCTGCCGAAGACCCAGAGCGACTGAAGGACCCTCCAACGCCGAAATGCTGCCGAAGACCTGGACCGCCGCCAGGTGAGTACAAGCGCCACAGCTCCCTCTCTTTGCCCCAGGCCCCCTGAATCCTCTGGGTGGCACTGGCTAGTCCTGTCTCATGTCAAAAGCACATCATTAACACAATGACATTTATGGTATTGCTTGTGTGCTATAAGATAATTTGACATTGCAGTAGGAACCTTTGGTTTTTGACTTTCATCGGTTTTAAGGCTAGAAATAATCATTGGGATCGAGTTCCCGGACCTCCTTGATTTGATTTTAACTGTGCAATCTGCATGGTGCATTTAATATATAATTATACCGTGGTATCTTAGGAGAAGGACACTGAAGCGTAAAACTCGGAGATCAGTTCTACCTTAGTGTCCAAATAAGCATAAAAGCCCCTCTGAAATGGCACATCTTAACCACCGGATCCAGTGCAGCCAGAGTGAGCGGCTGACATAGGTTGGAAGGATGGCATAGTGGTTCGGGCACTAGCCTTGGGCTTGAGAGACTGGGATTCAATTCTTTGCTCCACCACCGACTTCCTGCAGGAGTTTAGACAAGTCCCTTAGCCTCTGTGTCTGTTTCCCATCTGTACAATGAGGATAAAGATGCTCCCCTACCTCCCAGGGCATCGTGAGAACGAATGTATTAAAACCACTGTGAAGTGCTGACATCCCATGGTTCTGTCTCATTGAAGTTAGAAAGGAAGATAGGACTGGATCACTGAGTCTAGTCCCCTGCTATCATAGGCAGCCCCATCACCGAATCCCATTCATAGTACTAGCCCGCGGGGTCTTATCCACAGCTGTGTCCAATCATACTGAACACTTCAACATGCAGTGCTGGTAGGAGAGCTTCAGACAAAACGTGCTGTATCCAAGCAGACAGCCTGGGCGTGGAGAGTGTTTACACACAATCTGGAAAACCTGGGAGTTGTGTGTTGTGTCAGCCACATTTGGCCTCCTGTCCTCCCTTATCTTTATCTCCAAGACTCTGCCTGTCTGCATTCTTCAGTTCAGTGAGCATGAAGGGGTGTGCAGCCTCCTGCCTCAAAGAGAGCAACTGATCTGCTGCAGCCCTGAGATACCCATGGGAGGGGTGTCTTAGACTCAGGGAACGGTTCGAGAACAGGAACTGGCTCAGATTCAAGAATCAGGCAAAACTTGAAAATTGAAAAACGTTTCAACAGGTTTCTTTTTAAATAGCCACTTTTGTGCATCTCTGCATGTCCTGGTGCCCAGTGGAAACAGATCTCTCAAGAGTGGCTGTTCCTGCTTCCTGGGTGGGTTGGAAATACCGCACGTGCCACCATAAAATCTTGTGAGGGAAAAATGTGTTTGCAGGAAACAACTTTTCACATCCAAGAGGTTTGATTTTAAAACCTCCAGACCTCTCGATGCTCATCTGGCACACACCACTTGTAACAACGTCCTGCCCTTTCTGGTGAGGAAGCCCCTCTGCACTTTGAGCAGGAGAGACAGCTGGGTCTTCAGGGTACCACACTGTGGCAAGGCTGCATATGTAGCTGGAACACTTTCCTCTCCCCATGACATAGGCAGAGATGGCTGGCAAGGCCCCCTTAATGCCTCTTTGCAGAGTGCAGTGAGCCACTATCAGAACAGCGTTAGCAGGGCAGAGGGATTCTATTCTCGCTTCTCTCCTCCAGGGGGCTTTTCTGCTGGCAAGACCTTGAGGGACACGTACAGCTACCTCCCTCGCCTCCGGCGCTGGGTCGCTAACCGTGCCATGACCTTTGCCCGCTGTGACCATGGAATGGCTGCAGTCAGAGACAGGATCTTCTGTATTGGAGGCAGGACTTTAAATGCTGTAAGTTGGGCTTTGTTTTTATTAATGGCCAGGTGGTGCCCCAGATGCAGGCTTTCTTCCTGCAGGTCCTAATCTACAGCTCTGTATTATTCCAGTTTGATGACACTGTAAACTTCATTAATTTTGGTGGATTCCAGTCTTGCTTCAGTGTACTAATGCAGTGGTGAACCAAGCCAATAAGCCTGTACAAATGCCTAGGTCCATAACATTGTTTTCATGAGTTGCTGCCCTGTTATAATCAAATCCTAGTTACTACCAATATCAAGAATATTTACAGCATCAATGGAAATGTTTTAAAAGTCAAATCATTCCTTTGCAGTCACATCCTAATGCAGGAGTGAAACTGACGAGCCGATTCTCCTCATGCATGCTGAGAGAAATGCAGAAAGCAAGCAGGAGAGAGAGAGGAAGGATGGTCTAGTGGGTAGGGAGCTAGCCTGGATTCAAGGCCATGTTCTGTCACAGACTTCCTTGGACAAGTCACTTAGCCCATGTCTACGTTACAGCAGCTATAGCAGCACTGCTGGGGCTGCAGCTAGAGTGCCACAGTGGCGTAGATGCTTCCTACATCGAAGGAAGGGGTTTGTCCATCGATGTCAGTGATCCATGTCTGAGAGATGGTACCTATGTTGATGGAAGAATTCTTTTGTCACCTAGCTGTGTTAACAGTGGAGGTCTGGTCGACCTAACTACATCACACAGGGTGCAAAGTTTTTACAGCCCTGAGCGATGGAGCTAGCTCAATCTAATTTTTAGGTGTAGACCAGGCCTAAGTCTCTTTCTGCCTCAGTTCCCCATCTGTACAATGTGGAGAATACCGTTGCCCTGCCTCCCAGGGATGTTGTGAGGATAAATACATGAACAATTGTGCTGCACTCAGATACTACAGTAATGAGGGCCATAAAAGAGAGAGAACTATCAAGTGAATCAGGTTTCTAAAGCTCTTTCCGTTTTACTCATTGCAGGGGGTTAACATAGGTGAGGGCTTTTCTTTTAGAATACACTGTCCTGTGGCAGCCTGCCTGGCAAAAGGATTCTCTGAGTGTCTCCACACTCCTCCAGGAGAATTCAATGTGTAACAAGTAACCCTGCTTCGGGCCATGCACCATCCTGCACTGACGGCTCCTGTGGCGTTCTCAAGCACTCTGCCTCCAGCCTCTTGCTCCATAGGCAGAGGCTCAGTGCATAAGGATACACATGGTTGGCGTTAAGTATCAGAGGGGAGCCGTGTTAGTCTGGATCTGTAAAAGCAGTAAAGAGTCCGGTGGCACCTTATAGACTAACAGACATATTGAAGCATAAGCTTTCATGGGTGAATACCCACTTCGTCAGATGCATGTGGACCACAAAGCTCATGCTCCAATACGTCTGTTAGTCTATAAGGTGCCACAGGACTCTGTTGCTTTTTATGGTTTGTCTTATTACTGACATCGACAACTCATTAGTGGTGGAGCAGTTTTTCAGGCCAGCCTTTAACTGGATCCCTCTGGTTTTGTGCCTTCAGTTTTGGCCACCTGCATATCCCAGCATGGTGCCCTGATCTGCAGATTCAGACAGGTACCCAGGTATCTAAGTGGGTTAAATTGGTGAGTGCAAAACCACTGGCCCTTGGAGCCTTTGATGTAGAGGATGGGTTGATATAGATGGAGCTGTGGATGACACCTCCTCTCCCCCAAGTTTCATCTTGGCTGCTGTCCATGACATAACACAACACAACCCACCATTCAGGGGCTCCCCCATAGTGCCTTAAATCTAACAGGGACAGGCCAGAACTTGGGCTGTTTCAGCTCCTAGGTGCACTTGCTTTTCCCTGCATTCCCTCTCCATTTTCCAGAGAGGAACGACCCCTCTTCAGAGCCATTTTCTGATACCACTTTGGTGTTTCATTTGGGTTTCTTAGGATGCTTTTAAATTAACTGCTACATTTCAACTGTGAATGAAGCACCCTGAGCCCCCTGGTGGGCAAATAGTTTAAGAACACAATTTGCCTTTAACCATGTCTTAAGACGCTGGCATCACTCACTGGGTGGGGGATCATTACATTGAATGAGTCCGGTGCTACAGTACCATCCACCCAAGCTGTCATGTGACAAATCAGTGTTGATCTGGTTCGTTGCAGGCAGAGGAATGGGTTCAAGTGAATGAGACAGAACATTACTGTCCGATGACTGACCAGTGGACCACGCTAACACTATCCCCCTTCGGCTTCTGCCAGTTCAGCGTCACTATGCTCCACTCTAGACTCTATATCACAGGAGGCGGCTCGCTGCGACGCATGAGTAAAGAAGATGGTGTGTTCATCTATGATCCCAACGGGAGGATATGGAAGAAAGCTGGCTCCCTGCCTCAGGCTTTGGTGGATCATGCCTCCTGCATGATTCAACTGTCCTGTGAGATGGCAGCTGACCAGCAGGAGAGAGGAGTGAAGTGCTCACCCAGTGGCAACAGCAGAAAGAGATCCACTCTCAGCTTGTTCATCACCAACAAACAAGAGCCCCCCTCGGCTTTTTAGAGGGAGCAGGAACTGGATCCGTGAAGGAACTCCTCTGATGGGGCACTTGGCAAATGCCCTAAGCATTTTAAGAGGTATCCTCAATTCCTAGCCAAACACTGCTGCTTGGAGTTTAGGAGCAGCACATTCTTGGCTTAACATTAGCATGTTGCTGGCGTGCACTGCTGAGGTGGCAGTGCAAGCAGAATGAATGAGGAAGTGGAGGCATGTCCTAGCCGCACTGCGCTGGGCTGGACTTCTCTAGTTTTAAAAATAAAGAATATTTTCCCTTCTAAATCTCTAACATATGCAAACCTTCTTTGACATGAACAAAGATGAAGTTTAGAACTACTCTATTTTTAAAAAAAATAACTAAAGTGTTTTACTCAGAAAATTGCACACAAAGTTCTTTTAAAATGTCAAACATCTCCTTACTAGTCCCCTCAAGTCCATACGTTAGATACCCTCCCCCCCACTGAGAAGCCCAATATAAACACAGAGATGCATAGATTTTAAGGCCAGAAGGGGCCTTTAGGCTACTTGAGGCCCAGTCAGCATCCAGCTGTGGCCCACATGGCGTCCTTAAGGCCGTACAGGTCATATATATCTTGTGTGGCTGAGGCTCATGTAACACAGAGAGCTGCCTGTATGGCCCACAATGGTAAACAGGTTGAGAACCACTGAGGTAGTCTGGCCTCCTGCAGACACAAGCTAGAGAACCTCCAGCAGGGACTGCTGGATCGAGCCTGTAACTTTTGATTGAGCTGGAGTATGGGTAAAATTTTCCAAAGGGCCTAAATGACCTAGGAGCCCAAGTCTCACTGAAAGTGCATGAGGCTGAGACTCCAAAGAGCATAGGGGCATATCTTCAAGAGCTGATGGCAGCGTACGTAGGCATGCTGATTCCAGCTATTGTCTAGCTAACATGGGTAACAATAGTAATGAAGATGTGGCAGCCCAGGCTAGCAACCCAAGGACCTACTCGGGGTCCCCAGCAGGCTTGTACTGTGGTTGCTAGCCCATGCCAACACATCTTCCCTACTACTGTTCCCCTTGCTAGCCTCACACCTTCCCTGGCAGTGCAGACATACTCTGAAAGTCACTTTTGAAAAAATGGGCAAGACCCAAGCTAATAGTTATGTCATGTGGGAGCTGAAAGGTTAATTCATTGTCTGGAAAATGTTAAGGTCCCTGTGCCACTGCAGTGCAAAGTGTTCCATAGCTCCTAAAACAATATGGGAGAACTCAGCGTTCACAAGGGCTTCTGAAGGAGAGTTTCAAATAAGACAAAGCTGATAAAACTAACTCACCGATAAGAGCCGCCAGTCCTTTAATATGGTCCTGGTGTGCAAGGATCTGGTCACAGCCAACCTGGATAAGGGGGACACACACACTGGTCAGTTTCCAGACAGATGTTTTAAATGACAAGCAATTAGAAGTTAATTTGGAGGGCTCAAAGAGATTATCCTGGAAGCTTAAAAAACAATGGAATGAGGAGAAACACTCCACTCAGACTTTGAGGCCAGAAGGGACCATCGCAATCTAGTCTAACCTCCTGCATATTGCAGGCCACACACCTCACCCACCCCCTTCAGCAATAAACAGTAACTCAGCCAGAGGTTAGGGGACTTGCAGACGTCAAGTTATAGAGATGCCATCATTTTCTCTAGTTTAAACCAACAAGTGAACCGTGCCCTCACCACAAAGGAAGGTGAAAAACCCCCAGGGTCTCTGCCAATCTCACCGGAGTGAAAGTTCCTTCCCAACCCCAAATATGGCGATCGGTTAGACCCTGAGCATATCGGTAAGACCCCCAGCCAGACACCTGGGAAAGAATTCTCTGAATAACTCAGAGCCCTTCCCATCTAGTGCCCCATCTCCAGCAGTTGGACATATTTGCTACTAGCAGTCACAGATGGGCCACATGCCAAGGTAGGCAATCTCATCATGCCTTCCCCTCCATCAACTTATTTAGCTCAGTCTTCAACCCAGTTGCATTTTTTGCCCCCCTGCTCCCCTTGGGAGGCTGTTCCAGAACTTCACTTATCTGATGGTTACAAACCTTCGTCTAATTTCGAGTCTGAACTTGATGATCAGTTTATATCCATTTGTTCTGTGTCAACATTGGCCCTTTAAGTTAAATAACTCCTATCCTTCCCTTGGATTTCTCTCTCAGATGTATTTATAGAGAGCAATTATATCTCCTCTCAATCTTCATTTGGTTAGGCTAAACAAGCCAAGCTCCCTCAGTCTCCTTTCGTAAGGAAGGTTTTTCATTCCTCTGATCATCCTAGTAGCCCTTCTCTGCACCTGTTCCAATTTGAATTCATCCTTCTTAAACATGAGAGACCAGAACAGAATACAGTATTCCAGAGGAGGTCTCACCAGTGCCTTGTATAATGGCAATAACACTTCCCTATCTCTACTAGAAATACCTCGCCTGATGCATCCTAGGATTACATTAGCCTTTCCACAGCTACATCACGTTGGCAGCTAATAGTCATCCTGTGATCAACTGATACATCCAGGTCTTTCTCCTCCTCTGTTGCTTCCAATTGATACGTCCCCAGCTGATAGCAACAATTCTTTTATTCCCTCAGGGCATGACTTTGTATTATTAAATTTCATCCCATTTCTATTTCTCCATTTTTCAATGTCTTCCAGATCTTCTTTCACTCAGGCATTTTAGCTGAGTTTAGCTGCTTTGTAAGGGGATAATGGAACAGTTTTGTCTTCTAATTACAGAGTGTGTTGGAGGACCTGGCCAGGAAATAAGCAGTTCACCCTGAAGCCACAACGTTAAAGGGCTGCAGTAGGTTTTGACAGCAGAAGCAGGTGGGGGGAATCGAAGTCAGTTACCAGTGTGCCAGTGTTCAGCAGCATTTGGGTGACAGAAAGTGCTAGGCTAATAACCTAGAGGAGGAGGCCAAGATTTTCAAGAATGACATTGCTGCTAGGGGCTCAACTTGAGACACTTTCAAAGGAGCAGATGGTCAGAGGGCCAACCACTCGGCCTCTGAAAACCAGACTCTCTAAAGGGTCTCAAATTGGGCCCCCCAAAATCACCAGTTGCTTGTGAAAATCTTGGCCTGGGGTTTTATCAGTCGTCACTCTCGGTCCAACGTGGACCCCAGGCTTCTCCACACCACCTGGCATGGTGCCTCAACTGCCTGAGAAGGACCACCTATTGGAGAGGATGGGGAAGGTCATTCTTTGTGGCTCGTTCACAAGCTCCTTAGCAAAACAGCCAAGTGGAGCAGTTAGGAACTTGGGGAAGTTCTGTGCTGTAGCACAGTGGTCCAAGAGCACTGCAAGCCACACACCAGAAACGGAATGAAGACCAACAAAGCCACCTACTGCCCTAGATGGATTGGGAGGAGTGACTGAAGAGCGCTGTACCAGGGTCCCAATCCTTTGAGCTATTCAGTGAGATGGTGTGGATCAGGCACTGGATTGGACCTCAGGATACCTGGGTTCAATTCCTGGCTCTGCTACTGGGTGACCTTGGATAAGTCACTTCCCCTCTGTGCCTCCGTTTCCCCAGCTGTATGGGGAATGATGACACTGACCTCCTTTGTAAAGTGCTTGAAGGTCTAATGATGATAAGAGCTAGGTATTCTATTATATTTGTATTCCAGTGTCAACAAACCAGTGTATTATTCTAGAAGGGATATATCCACAAGTCACAGCCTTGCTCTCCAGAGCATGTTTTCCCTGGGTGGATGGAGAGAGGAAGAATTACCCATGACAAAGGTCAAAAGGATTAGTTGTCTAGAAATGATCAAAAATATAAATTCTGGGGAAACAAATCCTGTTCTTGCTTCCACTGTGCTACCCTGTATAGTCTATGGCCTGACAACGAGTGATTCTGGGTGCCTCAAGGTGGTGGGGCAGGGGGCTGACTTGAGACATCTTAAAAGGAGCTTGATTGTTAGGAAGGCCGAGTCACTTGCCCTTCGAGAATCAGAACCCTTTAAAGACGTCTCAAGTTGGACAACCAAAAAACAGGTTGCTAAAGTGATTAGATACTTTTGAGAGTTTAAGCCAACGTGCTCGTATTGTGTGTAACTTGAGCGAAAGCCGCGTTTGGCTGAGGCTGACCGCAGCCATCCCTCCCAGAGCAACCAGTTTCAGATATATTTAGTAGCAGAACACAGAAAAGAACACACAAGATGATATTCATTGTCTCAAGAGGGTGTAAGAGCTCTTCCTGATCCCTCCAGCGCCCTGGCACTCACCTTGACAGGGTTAGCAGGGAAGTGACCCATGAAGTCTGTTTTGTAAGGATAGTCCATCATAGCCATCATGGTGAAGGCATTTCGAGTGAACTCAAACAGCTGGTAGACATCTTCCTTGCAAGAAACCCTCTTGCACGTGGACATTTCACTGCTGATTCTATCGTAGGCTGCAAAAGGAAAGAAAAGTGATACAAAGGGTGTAAACTGATATCACAGAGCCGTGCCATGTTTCCTTCATTCCACATGGCTGGCTAGGCAGGAGTAATATGAAGCTATGAAAATAAGAACAGGGTTTGTAATACTACATATTAACTTACACAAGTTTGGATGTCCAGATGCAAATGTCCCCCATTGTGTAATAACCCTGCATTCTTCCACTGACCTAGCTGCTTCTTGGAGGTATGTGCGGGAGGTGGCTTACCCATGCCGCTGGGAGAATCCCTCCTGTTAGCATAGGTAGTGTCAACACTGAAGCACTACAGTAATGTAGCTGTGCCAATGTAGCATTTTAAGTGTAGACAAGCCGTTACTCCTTTCCACTCCTGGAGCCTAGTCTCTCCCCAGCAGGACACAATTCCCACTGGAAGCTAATGAGGATTACTGGTTCCCTGCAGCAGGAGGGTCAGACTCTTTCGTTTGCTCCCAGAGTTGTTTTCACGCCCATTAGCTCTGCAGGTCCAGCATAGCCCTGGGGGAATGCTGCTTTGTGCTGCCTCAGCTGAGTTCTCAATCCAGATTCCAGGACAGGCAGAGGCAGAAAGATTCCAGCTGCACTGTCAGATCTGGGGTTGAATTTGCAGAACTGGTAGTTAGTGGGGAAAGCATCTTTTTCCATTTGAGAGCTGTGAGAGTCACTGAGTGAGAAAAACCTGGGGCCCACAGCGTCACCACAGCTCAGATGCACCTTAAAATGCAAAGATCATCTGGAGAGGCCTGCTAAAGTCAGGAGAGCCGGCTCTGAAAAGAAGCCCTGCTGCAGACACCCTAGGTTAGCTGAGACTGCACCACACAGTGTCCTCTCTGGCACAGTTAGCAGCAGTGGTTGAATTAGTGGTCCCAACACATGCTCTCTTTACCTCCGAGGAAAGGAGCTGGAATAGGGACCAAGCAAACAAGAAGTGAGGGAGTGATAAGTAAGAAGGAAGGGTGAGAAAAACAATATTTGATAAAGGTTCCAGTAAGAGGCTGCTTGGGATCATCAAACAGTTGCTGACATCACCGTCATCAGCTTGCACACAATGTACATCATCTGCTTGTGCATCATGTGTAAACACATAAAACAAAAAAACCCTGAGGCCTTGTCTACATGAGGAAGTTACACCCGCCTAAGTAAAGGTGTGATTTTAAATTGGTTTAGTTAAACGAGTGCAAACCTCTGTGAGGACAAACTTATTTCAGTTTACGAGGGTCTCATTTCAATCTAGCTGAAGTGTTTCATTGTAAACCAAAACAAGCCACTCTTAACCCCAAATAAGGGTCTGCACAGGGGTTTGCACTAGTTTAACTAACTCGGCCTAAAAACTGCAAGCATCTCAATCCGAGAGGACCTTGGAGATGGCTCCTGCTTGCTATTCAGAAGCATTATGCCGTAGGCAGGCAAGCTCATCTTACCTCCACTCAAGTAGAGGTCATTGATTTCCTGGAAGGCTTTGCTCACGGCCTTGACACAAGCTGGGCTCGAGCTCTGAAAATCCTAAAATGATGAGAGAGAGAGAGATTAGAGCAGCCAAGTCAGGAAGTGACACAAACAAGGATAACAGCTCTGAGGTCTGTATCCAAGGGCAGTCATAGCAGACGGCACTATGAGCCACCAACAGGGCTAACGGACTACAAACCACTTTGGCAAGTCATATGTACACTCTTATGCAGGGTGTCTCAAACAGGGGTCACTGCTTGTGTAGGGAAAGCCCCTGGCGGGCTGGGCCGGTGTGTTTACCTGCCCTGTCCCATTGGCCCGGACCAGCGAGCTGCGGCCAGCTGGGGCCGCGATTGGCCAGACCTGTGGACAGGGCAGGTAAACACACCGGCCCGGCCCGCCAGGGGCTTTTCCTACACAAGCGGCGACCTCTGTTTGAGAAACCCTGCTCTTATGGATGGTACTGATACAACCTCTGCCCCCTCTTCCAAAGGATCCGCCACCTATTCCCCCAGGAGCAGTAAGCTACACTTCCATCTTCTCCAAACAAAACGGCAGCCAGTTTGTTTTCTGCCATCTCTCTGCTAGAAAGAGTCTGATATAACAACTTCTTCTCTCAGTATAAAGTGACAGGAGGGGACACAGCAGAACAAGGGAATGGGTCACGGTTACAGAGCTCCAAGGCCTTGTTTCTTATTTACACTAAGGCCACTTGGGAGCATTCTGCCAGTGCAAAGGGTCCTTAAAAGCAAGAGTAAATTATGTTTTAGGAGGCAGCATTGCTTACTGGATAGAGTACTAGATTGGGACTCAGAAAACCTGGCTTCTACTCCTAGCTCTGCCACTGGTCTACTGGATAACTTTGGGCAACTCACTTCCCTTTTCTGTGCCTCAATTTCCCTTTATCATTTACAAATAAATTATCATTATTGCCATTTTACAAAGTGCTTTGAAGTCTACTGCTGAAGAAGATATAAGAGCTAGGGATTATTGTTACTACTAACACTCATTAAGATCCTTTTATCCTACCAGAGTGGTGTGAAGTAGCCACAGGTGATGCCTACACTAGGGAAAAAGTGTTAACAGTTTTTCTAGTGAAGACATGGCCTTAAGGTAGCAAGAAGCAGGGCCCTAGTTTCTATTACCACCTCTCCCGATCACCTACCAAGCTTGGTACTAAATGACTTGTGCAGTGTGCACTTGGGTGTATCTGAGTTGCACACAAAAGCCCACATTGAACTCAGCCTTGTGAAAAAAGTGCACATGCACTTATAAGCACGGCCACTACCTTCGGTACTACGCTCTTACGCCCCCCATCTCTTCCGTGTCTTATAAGGCTCAGTGTTTACAGAGTGGTTTGGAGAGCCTTCAACAGAAGGCACTTCACTCCAAGTAAATGCAGTCTATCTCCTGCAAAATGAATGAGAGGAAGAAAACAACTGCAAATGAATCATGAACTGTTTGCCTTTAGGAATATTAACAACACAGGTGCATTCTCTCACCAAGGACAGCAACTGAACTCTGAATTGCCTTCTCTTCAAACGCACACAATGCTGCTATGAAGATTCCTTAAAGGCAAAAGGAAGCACGTTTTAAAAAAAAATACACAAAGGGACAGTTTGGGATCTTAACGCACTGACAGTCTTAACGCTGCAGAGTAACACATTTTGGGAGTCGATGGAAAGGGGTTTTTTAAAATGTAAAAGACCCAGCAAAAATATAATTTCAGGTTTCTGCACTAATTAATGGTATCATTAGTACCTAAAGCAGAGCAGGGAGCTACGTCTCACACGCTGCGTTAGGGAAGGAATTAACTTCACACACAGAAGAATTCTCAGAGCTGGGCCAGGCTGGTGATTAAGAGGAAATGGTTTCAAATATTTAGTTTTCAAACGTGTACCTTTAAGGCCTAACATCCTGTATTCCCTTAACAATTTAGGATCTTAAATGAGACTTTTTATTTGGTCACCTAAAGAGCATTTCAGCTCATCTTCACACAAGCCATTCCCTTTCCTTAAGATTTTTCACAGATCTCTCTGGGTGCTAAGCCACCAAATCTAAATAAGGTTTTCAGGAGAAGAGTGTGCAAGCTCAAAGGCACTAGTGTTTAGATTAACCGGCAGTTAATTTAGGGCCAAGTTGAGGAAATGTTCATTCACATCAGCGTGTGGAACTCCATTCCGCAGGTCACCAAGTCAGACACAGTGACTATATGCCAAGCAGCACTGGACAGTTTATCCCCAGGAGTTTATCTGTTGCTTTGCTTTGCAAGCAAAGATTGACAGAATCTAGTCAACTACCTTGGGACATAAGTTCCCTCCTACCTTTCCAAGTGTACTGGGGAAATGAGCAGGAATATTAAAGGCTCTTTTTAGCTTCCTTTGATGGCAAAGACAGAGGCAGGATATCAGATTGGAAGGAGCAATGACCTGGTAAATGTGTCAGGATTTCAGTGAGAGTTTTGCTGCTCACTGGCCAAGAGGAATGAATTTCCCTCCTCTGCTTCACAAGCAAATTCATTTTAAATTGCATCAAAGAGGAGGGAGGAGTTCTGCAGGCTGCCCTAGTGAGAATTTATTAATCACAGTCACATGGTACTGGAATCAGGATACGGGACTAGGATGGGTGTACCAGGTAGAGCCCTGCTCGGGACTATTTTTTAAAATCCCGCCCCCGTCATGCAATACCCACTCCCACACGGTTTCTTGCATTTTTATCCCACTCCCACCCACAAAAACCTTAGATCCTGCAAATGCCACAAGAGACAGATTCACTCATGCAACCAAAAAAAGGTCAGGGGTGTGTGTGTGTGTGTGTATTTTATATAATATATATAAACTGAATTTGGACACTATTTTTACCACTAAAAGAATAAAACAAATCTTGCTTAAACGATATAAAAAATACTTTAACTCCTCTTATAATAGACATCAAATCTCTTTCTATCCCTCGCTTAAATTTAAGTATTAAAACCTTTATTTTTTTAAAAAAGAAAAACTTGCTTTACATTGCTGAAATTCTATTTATGACAAGCTGATGAGAGATTAGTGTTTTCCCGCAAATTACCACAGTCTATTTTTAGGGAGGGGTTTTGCCCACCTGATCCCACCTACAACAAAATACATTTTACTTGCTCCTGCTATTATGGGGCCCACGGGATCCCAATCCGGCTGCAGCACTCTAGCACCAGACCCTTTGAGGCCATCCTATCACTCCCCTTCTCCTAGGAAAGGAGCAGTGAAGGTGGGTCCTCCAGGCCTGCCTAGAAAGGCTACAGGGAAGCAGCCAATCAGAGCGCAGCAAGTTCATATAAAAAGAGCTGCAGGGCCCCTGAACAGGTCAGTTCCTGGCTGGGACCACAAGAGATAAGACAGAGGAACTCTCCAGGCACAGTGGCTTGGAGAGACCCTGCTCAAGCAGGGAACAGATGCAGGAAACCCAAGGACTATGGCAACAGGTGAACATGACCAAGTGGGAAGCAGCCCAGGAAATGCAGCAGCAACTATCAAAGGAAGCAGTAGGTATCTGGTGTTTATAGGGTCTCTGGATTGTAGTGTGACCATATGTCCCGTTTTGGCTGGGATAGTCCCTTTTTCAGACCCTGTGCTGGCTGTCCTGACTTTTTTGACAAAACTGGGCATTTATCCCATTTGCTCTTGCTAATTGATCATCAGTTGGCAAGAGCAAACTGGACAAAGCCACAGTTTTGCCAACAAGTGGGGTGGGACCTCTGTCAGGCTGTGGTGGAACATATGTGGGGTGGCAACTGATGAACTCTTGGTTATCACCTCCTGGAAGGGGACTGAACTGAGAGTGACTTGGTCAAATAGCTGAGGCGGTGAGAATTGCTGTGGACAAAGTCTCCAGGGAGAAAGCCTTGGGAACAGTGCTCTAACATGGCAGGGAAGGACTTAAAGCTAGCCCAGAAGGAGCTGAGAACTGAGCCCAGAGACGATGCTAAAGACACCAACAAGGGCACAACAACAGTCCTTGTTGGACCTTTGTTACCCCAGAAGGGGTTTGTTCACGTATACTGACTGTGCGAGACTTGGACAGATGGCTGAGCCACTGAAGGACCTGCCTGACAAGGGTAACAACCTACAGGAGGTAAAAGGAAAAGGGAGAGTGCAGGATCACAGCCAGCCAACAGGAAGCGCTCCCAAGAGGTGAGCGCACCCCATCACTCACCTGGCTCAATGGCTCTGTCTAGTCAGCAGCCAGTATCAAGCGGAGTACCCCAAGAGTTGGTCCTGGGGCTGGTTTTGTTCAATATCTTCGCTAATGATCTGGAGGATGGCATGGACTGCACCCTCAGCAAGTTTGCAGATGACACAAAACTGGGAGGAGTGGTAGATACTATGGAGGGTAGGGAGAGGATACAGAGGGACCTAGACAAATTAGAGGATTGGGCCAAAAGGAATCTGAGGTTCAACACAGGATGGAAGAATCCCATGCACTGCAAAGACTAGGGACCGAGTGGCTAGACAGCAGTTCTGCAGAAAAGGGCCTAGGGGTTACAGTGGATGAGAAGCTGGATATGAGTCAACAGTGTGCCCTTGTTGCCAAGAAGGCTAATGGCATTTTGGGCTGTATAAGTAGGAGCACTACCAGCAGATCAAGGGACGTGATCATTCCCCTCTATTCGGCATTAGTGAGGCCTCATCTGGAGTACTGTGTCCAGTTTTGGGCCCCACACTACAAGAAGGATGTGGAAAAACTGGAAGGAGTCCAGCGGAGGGCAACAAAAATGATGAGGGGTCTGGAGCACATGACTTATGAGGAGGAGTTGAGGGAACTGGAATTTAGTCTGCAGAGAAGGATGAGGGGGGATTTGATAGCTGCTTTCAACTACCTGAAAGGGGGTTCCAAAGAGGATGGATCTAGACTGTTCTCAGTGGTAGCAGATGACAGAACAAGGAGTAATGATCTCAAGTTGCAGTGGGGAAGGTTTAGGTTGGATATTAGGAAAAACTTTTTCACTAGCAGGGTGGTGAAGCACTGGAATGGGTTCCCTAGGGAGGTGGTGGAATCTCCTTCCTTAGAGGTTTTTAAGGTCAGGCTTGACAAAGCCCTGGCTGGGATGATTTAGTTGGGGGATTGGTCCTGCTTTGAGCAGGGGGTTCGATTAGATGACGTCCTGAGGTTCCTTCCAACCCTGGTATTCTATGATCACAGCAACCTTCACCTGCAGCACTGGCTCATATCCTACCCTGAATGTGACCACCTCTTGATCAATGGCTTATGTGAACCAAGCTACTGGCCACTGTTGAGCTCTTGGCGTATGAGCATCAGCACTGCTCCTTGTGTGCAGTCTCCTCAGAGAAGCCATCGATTGGACAGATCTGGAGACTGAACACCTCCTCTGCCCTCACAGCAGCAAGGTGAGCCTGAGGCAGATGGCCAGGCCAGCTGCTGGTTGTGCTATAGCTCTTCTGTGGATTCACTGAGGATTTCAGTTTTCACAGTCCTCAGCCTGGGACTTTTCACTAGCACAATGTTCCATGTTCTCAGATTGTCAGCTAGAAAGGCACCTGCAGCCTAGGGGACCTTATAACATAATTCCAATGATGTTAAAATAGTCCCAAATAATACATCAAAAGTCTCTTTATCACCCTGCAAGTGTGCAAGCAATAGTCGTCTTGTGTTTACAGGGCCTTTCACTCAAACTGATCCCAAAGTGCTTGGCAAACTTTGCCAGTGTATTGGGAGCCACTTCACCCACTACTGAAATGCAGCTACCTCTAGGGGTAAGCAGATGCCATGCAGTGTTTCATGCAGAAGAAACAGTTCAGGACAGGAAATGAAGAATAGCAGTTGTGATTACAAGGGGTATTTATCCAGGCATATCCAGTTGTGATTACAAGGGGCAATTTACCTGGAAGCTCCCAGGATGAAATTTGGCCAGGACACTAGTATTAGGATAATGTATCCTTAATGACAACAGGGGGTCAGAGCTCAGTTTTGTTACCTACCCAGGAGACCTCCATCAACACAGCAGCCTCTACCCCATGCTGGCCTGCTGGTTCAGTGTGGACAAAGGGAAGGGCATGGCATCCTGCAGCAGCTGGTTTTCCTTAGAGGCCCCCATTCCAGCTACTCACCCAGCCCAACACTCTGTCACGAGGAGATGGCAGGTTGGAAAGATACTGCCATTTAGAGACAAGTCAGCTACTGTTCCTTCAATGGGGTTTCCACTTACTGCAGTGACAGCTTGAAAGAACTGGTTGGGGTCTCCAATCCCAGACACAGACAACAGAGGAGCACTGGCAGCTAGTGCTCCAGCCACAATGTTAGGATATTTCATTCTCATGTAAGCACTCAACATTCCACCATAACTGGGGGGGAGAGAGAGAGAGGAGGGTTACTTCATTCAACACGTGACTTAAAGCAAACTTCTCTGGTAATTTGGGCCCTGTGGAGCCAGCAGTCGTGGCCTCGCCCAACCCAGTGAGCCTGGAATCTAAATGAGAATTTCATCTTACATTTTTAAAAAAGCAGCTCTCTTGTCCTCTCCTTTCCAAAAAGCATTAACACAAATCTACACCCATCGCTGAGGCTGAGAGGCGCAAGCGGCTGGTCTCCACTCTGCAGAGGGCAGCCTGGGTGTGAGGCCATCTAAAGGTCTCTCACACATACTTAAAACGAGTTAATTATGCTTGGGGTGTATCCTCAGCATGTACCTGCTGACCTTTCCTAAATCCTCCAGCAGCTCCCTGCATACCCTGGAACTGAAGTCCTCTCTTTACCCACAGAACAGCAGCAGCACAAGATTCCCCCACGTGGCCCAGCCAAAGTGCATCATCAAGATCCCCTCCAAAGTCATGTGGGGAATTCAGTCTCCATAATGCCTTAGCCTCTCTACTAAGTCTACCAACCACTATGATAGTTTCAGTACTGCAAACACAACTGACCCTAGTGATTCCCTTCATGCATGCTACTGAAGTGCAATCCATTAATAAAATCTTTCCAGTCACCAGCAGCCTGGGCTGAATGTGAACTGGAGATTTACTGGTCAAAAGCTCTTTGTCTCATTACCAGTTTCCTGCCTTCCCAGTATAAAATGTTTTGTTACAGTTTTACATTAAGGATCCCTGTCTCTTGAAGTTCTTGGGTGCGGTGGTCCAACGTTCTTGGTCAGCTCAGGGACAGGCACAGAACCTGGAACTACACCTCTACCCCGATATAACATGGTCATGGGGAGCCAAAAATCCTTATGCATCATATCCTTACCATTCTATTGGGGTAGTGGTGGCAGGGCTGCAGCGGTGATTTAAAGAGGCCGGGGCTCCGGCCGCAGCCCCAGGGTAGCAGCAGCAGGGCTCCAGTGGTGATTTAAAGAGCTCCGAGCTCTCGTTGCTGCGGGGAGCCCAGGCCCCTTTAAATCGCCGGCCAAGCTCACTGCTGCAGCCCCGGGGTAGCAGCGGCAGGGCTCCAGCGGTGATTTAAAGGGCCTGTACTACTCAGCATGGTCTCCTATTTTAGACCTCATCTCCTTGCAGGGGACTGAAGGCTGCTGGGTTGAGACTTTATGGCCCTCATCCAGACAGCACACATTTTAAACAGAGCAAAGATCAGGAATCAGTGCTAGGAAACAAACTGAAGCAACTAGGGGGAAGGGGCCGCATTCCAGAGTTATATCCTACCATGTGCAAATACCCATCGAGCTTCAATGCAAAGAAAACTGAAGCGAGAGAGCAAGGAATCCTGGGAAAGCGTGCATTGCTACTGGAAGGGGAACCCCGTAAGGACAGCACCACATCAGTTAGGGAACAATGTAGAGAAGGAAGCTAAGGACCTGGAGAGACCTGAGAGCATTTACCTGCCTCCGAAGGCAATGACTGGGCAATCCCTGGCACCATACTGCTTTTTAAGCTCTGTAATGAGCACCGCATAGTCAGCAAGGGCTTGTTCCACAGTGAGTAAGCCGATATTTTCCCGCTGCATTGACAGTTTCCCAAATGGAAGAGATGTCCCATAATACCTCTGAAAGAAAGCGAAGGATAAAGAGATGTTGGACTTGCTGCATCATATCTCCTCTCCTCTCCTAGGTCATCATGTTCAAGCCTGCCTGGGTCAGCAGAAGCTGAACGTCATTGCCTTCTTACAGCTGTTTGGTGGCCAATTTAAAATTCCCTGGTGGTCTGTCCTCTTCGTAACTGACAAGTAGTCACATGACAAGCCAAAACAGTGGGCATTAACTGGCCCCCTCGTTGGCCATCTTAGCGGAGAGGCCAACAACTCAAAACCCCAAGGGTTGAATGAGTGATGAAGATTGAACCCTCACCTCATTCATAAACCTTCAACTCCACGCAGCAACCCAGACTACAGAGAGCTTATGTGGGTGGTAAATCAGGGCAGAATTTGCCCCAACAGTTATGAAGTCAGGCACAATAATGCAGACCCCCAGCACACACCATTCTCCAGCTGTGAATCTGTTGATGTTCAGAGCTAGAGAAAATTGATTACAAAAGCACCATTCTAAAGTACAATACAGCCCAGGTTTTGCTGAATGAACTATTATTTATCCTGCACTGCTGATAGGCACAATAAATAATGCAGAGTACGTGGTTCAGTAGGGGAGAGTCACTAGTATGTCTAGAAAGGCCATGGGAGCTGCACAGCAATTTCAGAGTAAGGGACTTGTAGCTAATTATCCTGGGACCGTTGGGGTTGCTGCTGGCAATATCTGATGGAGATAAAATATGGAAAAAAAAAAAGTTAATAAAATACTCACATGCTCTGCAAAAACCACTAGTGCATTCTGCTGTTCTGCCAGCTCAAGGATGAAGCCGGAATTCTGAGCAAATTCCCAAATGTCTCCTTCATTCCCAGTATAAAAGAAGATGGGCCCAACTCCCTTCTTCCAGAATTCAGCTATAAAAGACAGTCATTAGAAGCGCATTAGAGAAAACAAGAAGTGCCTGGTGACGCATGCTGGGGTATGGCTATACGTACAGCTGTACAGTGCTGCCGCACTTTGAAGTGCGAGTGTGGTCACGGTGCCAGCGCTGGGAGAGAGCTCTCCCAGCGCTGCATGTACTCCACCCCCCCCGTGGGATTAGCTTACAGCGCTGGGGCACTGTTTACACTGGCGCTTTACAGCGCTGTAACTTGCTGCTCTCAGGGGGGTGTTTTTTCACACCCCTGAGCAAGAAAGTTGCAACGCTGTAAAGCACCAGTGTAGCCAAGGCCTAGGACTCAGTCCCTCAGCTAAGTTAATGGGGAGTTAAGGATTGTATGATAGGGCTGAATTGTTCTTTGAAAAGAGATTCACTCATGATGGTATGACACTGAGAAATACAGACATTCCAGATTTAGGGCCATGTGCCATCCCAGTTCTGAGCATCTAACAATATCTCTTCTATGCCTAGAAATCCCTAGTCTCAGAAAACTGCAGGACACTAGAAACAACTGTCCCCATAGTAGTAATGATATCAGCCAAAAACATTTATCTGAGCTTACTTCTCCACACGGTGTATGAATGGGCAATACATTAGGAAAAATCTGGTTGATATCCATCCGTATGTGTTGTGTCTAATCTCCCATTCTTACTGGGATATGTAATTTAGCCCACCATTCTGAAAACTGTTGCAGATCACATGTATATACTTGTCTATAACTGAATGTGAGTGACAGCAAGATCCCATGAGGTGCCTGTGGATTGCTGAGTTTTAATGTAGACGTGTGTCCGGAAACAAACGTTTGTGAAGTGTCTAACATTAGACTTTACACTCCCACTGCTTAACAGAAATATGACCGAAAATTTATTTTTGACAAACACTTAGTGTAAAGTTATCGATGCAATAAGCAGATAAGAAGAACATAAAAATGGCCATACTGGGTCAGACCAAAGGCCCATCTAGCTCAGTATCCTGTCTTCTGACAGTGGCCAATGCCAGATGCTTCAGAGAGAATAACAAAACAGGCAATCATCAAGTGATCCATCCATCATCCACTGCCAGCTTCTGGCAGTCAGAGGCAAGGGCCACCCAGAGCATGGGGTTGCATCCCTGACCATCCTGATTAATATAGCCATTAAGGGACCTATCCTCCATGAACTTATATCATTCTTTTTGAACCCCGATATAGTTTTGGCCTTCACAACATCTCCTGGCAATGAGTTCCACAGTTGACTGCGTTGTGTGAAAAAAATACCTCTTTTTGTTTGTTTTAAACCTGCTGCCTATTAATTTCATTTGGTGACCCCTAGTTCCTGTGTTATGGGAAGGAGTAAATAATACACACTTTTTTACTTTCTTCATACCAGTCATGATTTTATAGACCTCAATCATATCCCCCCTTAGTTGTCTCTTTTCCAAGCTGAAAAGTCAAAATCTTTTAAAGCTCTTCTCCACCTTTGTAACTCTTCACAGTCTACTTTGGACTTAACCATCTTGAGTAAATTTGTATCATCTGCAAATTTTGCGAGCTCACTGTTCACCCCCTTTTTCCATATCATTTATGAATATGTTGAACAGCACTCATCCTGGTACAGATCCCGAGGAGACACCACTATTTATAATAGTGATAATGATAAAGTATTTATAAATCAGTTGTGAAATCACAGACTCAGGTATGAGACACTGGTTCCTTGCAAAGGGGCCTCTTCTGTTTCCATGACATACATGGGTTATCAGCAGAGAAATATAGAAGAGGTAAATTACCACTAAGTGGAACTATAATCAAATATGACATACTGGAAAGATCACCAAAAGGGACTAGCAATTCTCTGAAGAACCAGAATGATTTGGTCTTACAGCCAACCTAAGTGTGGCTTTTTTTTAAAAAATGTTTATTCTTAGACTGAAACTTTGGACAACTCCCAGCTAATCTCACAAGAGTCAGCTGACCTACTTGTGAAATAAGTTTGGGCAGCCAGCTGTCATTAGTTGTTTCAAATCCTTACTGACTATCACAAAAGGCCCACAATGCACAAAAGGAAAGTGTTGGAGTGGGGAGACACACCCAGAACTCCTCCCTCCCCCAGATATTTTGCAACGAACAGAACTACTATGCTGATGTTCCATTTCTTTTACAATATTATTTAGTTCCAGTTTACAGAGTTTGGCCTGACATGACACTGGGATCAAATAAGTGTAACAATTAATTTAAAATAAGTGTTTCATTCAGTGATTTAAATAACCAACCATGCAACAAATTAGATGAGCACAAGAGAGTACAGGATACAAAACTGTTGCAGCAGACACTTCATGGCGGAGAAGAGGGAAGCAGAAACTATGGGTGGTCTTTCTCTGCCCCTCCACTCGACAGTAAAATTATAAATGGGAGCTGTTGACTGTCTGATCATAGCGCCCCCCTCCCCTCCAAAACACACACACCCACACTCAAAAACCCCTCAGCAGTGCAGAATTTGAGTCTCCTGACTTTCCAGGACATGTTTAACATCTGATTAACCATTTGTTTTCTCTGCTGTATTCAAAGCACCAAGCTGCACCTGCAATAGGTGCCACAGAAGTTACCAAAAATAATAATCCAGGCGCAAAGCAACAAAGGCCAGTTCATGCCTCACATAACTGGTCACTCCATGGCTCTGGGGTGGCCACATTTTGGATCCTGCATTCAGCTCTGCACACCTCATTACCAGAACAAACAACAAACTGGAGGAATACAGAGAAGAGCAACAGAAACGATGAAAGAACTCCGAACTGATTTGTGAGGAAAGATTAGAAGAGCTAAATCTGTATTGCTTGATTAAATTAACTACTATCATAGCTCTAACTGTCTACAAGTATTTGATGGATGTAAACCTTGAGGAGAAAAGGAACGGATTTACAGGGATCCAGGAGGAACCCCCAAGTTTACAAAAAAGAGAGAAAAAAAACATAGTAGTGAGATATATTTGACTGTGGAATAATCTTCCAAGGGAAGTAATAATAGAAGCCAGATCCCTTAAGGTATTTGAAACTGGGACTCAAAGGATGAACTAGTACAGGCCTGCACAACTGGTAAAGCGGCGAGGGCCACATTACTCCAAAGAGAACAGCAGAGGGCTGAAACCTCCCGGCCCTGCAGAAATACCCCGCCCCAGGGCCGCCCAGCCCTGCGGAAACAAACCCTCCTTCCCCAGCGCCGCCCCACCAAAACAGCTGTGGGCCAAAAAGGAAGGTTGGGGGTGGGGAGGTGATACTTTATTTTAAATCAACCAGGGGCTCCCAGCTGAAGAGGTGGCTGGGAGCCCAAAGGGGCAAATTAAAGGGCCAGGGGCTCCGGCAGCTGGGGGAACCCGGCAGGGCCGGCTCTAGGTTTTTTGCTGCCCCAAGCAAAAAAAACATTTGGCTACCCCCCATCCCAGCCCTAGGCTCCCCCCCTGTACTCCCCTACTGCCCCAGTCCTGGGCTCTCCCCCCACCCACCCACACCCCCTGCTGTCCCAGCGCTGGGCTTCCCCCTTTCCTCCCCAGCAGTGCCCTCCCCCCACCCCACTGCTGCCCCAACCCTGGGCTCCCCCCGACCAGTGCCCCCCCCACACACCTCCTGCCGCCCCAACCCTGGGTCACTGGTAACTCACTCCCAGGGTGAGTCATTCAGCAGGAATTTTGGATGTGCACAAAACACAGACAGGATTGGTTCCCATATGGTTACAGAGCTGCAGTAAAGTGGAACAATTTTCAGCTTGTGTGATTGGAGGATATCTGGATGCATATTATAAGACTGTCCTCCATAAATGAGGAAAAGTTGAGGTGCCTTTTTCATTCTTTCATTCCACTCTTTGTTTCTATGGGGAATCTGCCAATGCAATATCACTGTCTTCTTTTTAAACAAACAAAAAGGCAATGGCTGTTGAAAATAGCAATTCCAATCCTAATAAGCATTTCTTGCTCAATTTTATTCTACTTTTTCTACAGCAAGTTACAGTGGATCAGTATATTTGATTTGGGAGAAATGAAGTAACAGCTGCCCAAACTGAGCTTGAGCACTCCTGAATTTTGAGGTGTTCAAATCTTGGAAGGCAGCTGCTGGGGGTCGGGGGGGGGGGGCTCTGGACTCCGCGGGGGAGCATGGCAGCAATGTGTCTGGAGCTGCACGGAGCCAGACACGCTGGTCTGAGTGGCACAGTAAGGGGGCTGGGGATTGGAGAAGGGGAAGGGGGTTCCAGTGGGCAGTCAAGGGACGGGGAGCAGTGGGGGTTGGATGGGGCGAAGGTTTGCGGGGGGGGGGGGGGGACAGTCAGGGGACAGGCAGCAGTTGGATAGGCATGGGAGTCCCAAGGGTTTAATCAGGGGACAGGTAGGGGGTGGGATCCTGGGGGGAAGTTGGGGGGGTCTCAGGAGGGGGCAGCTGCGGACAAGGAGAAGGGAGGCTTCGATAGGGGCTGGGGTCCCAAGGGGCAGTTAAGGGCAGGGGTCTCGGGGGGGGCAATCAGGTGACAAGGAGCAACGGCATTTAGATAGAGGGTGGGGTCCTGGGGGGGCAGTTAGGGGCAGGGGTCCGGGGAGATGGGTATCAGGGAACAAGGACCAGCAGTGCTTAGATAGGGGGTGCGGGTCCTTGGGGGCAGTTGGGGTAGGGGTCCAGGGAGGGGGCAATCAGCGGCTGCAAGTCAGGAGTCAAAGGGCTCTGGGCTGCCCGCAGCCATGGGGAGCTCTGAGCCCTTTAAATTCCAGCCGCGGCCGGGATTCATAGGGCTCTGGGCTGCCGGTCGCTGTGGGGAGCCCTGAGCCCTTTAAATCCCAGCCGTGGCCCCGCCGCCGGAATTCAAAGGGCTTTGGGGTGCCTGAAGCCGTGGGGAGCCCTGAGCCCTTTAAATCCCAGCCGCGGCTGGGAATCTCTGCGGGCAGCCCAGAGCCCTTTGATTCTCAGCTGCGGCTGAGATTTAAAGGGCTCTGGGCTCCCTGCGGCTGCCGGCAGCCCAGAGCCCTTTGACTCCTGGCTGCCCTTTTGATTGCCCGCCCCAGCTGAGATTTAAAGGGTTCTGGGCTCCCCGCGGCTTCAGGCAGTCCAGAGCCCTCTGATTCCCGGCCGCGGCTGGGATTTAAAGGGCTCAGGGCTCCCCGCAGCTGCGGGCTGCGCAGAGCCCTCTGACTCCCAGCCGCGTCTGGGATTTAAAGGGCTCAGGGCTCCTCACGGCTGCTGGCAGCCTAAAGCCCTTTGACTCCAGGCCACAGCTGAGATTTAAAGGGCTCTGCCCGCCACGGCTGAGATTCAAAGGGCTCTGGGCTGCCTGCAGGGTGCCGTGTGCGGGGGATTTAGAATCCCCCTGCGGGCCACATAGTGAGGCTCTGCAGGCTGTATATTGTGCAGGCCTGAACTAGTAGGTATCTTCCATCATTAATTTAATTCCATGAAATGGTTTGCTATGCTGCAGTACAGCAGAGCCAATGTGGAATACCAGCTGCTGTATTCCTATCACAGGGAAATTTGGAAGTACATTCGATGTGTCATTCCGGAAAAGCCACAGGACAATGTTTCTGTGAAAGTTTCACCATATTTCCAAAAATCACTGACAGATGGGCCCCCACATAACAGTCCAAAAGAATTTGCAGATCTGGGTAACAGTAAACACATTTTGGAGATGAAACACAACTCTGTCTGAGCCCCAGTTTGCAAAGGACGTACCTGTTGTGAGGTATCGCTGTAGGAAGGTCTTATTGCCATACGATTCGAAGTTGAAGTGATCCAATACCTGCTCAAAATACTGCTCCTTGTAAACAGGCTCTGGTGTTCTGTAAACTAAAGAATCACTGGCTGGGTTACACTGGGTTTGCAGGAAGGGTTTAAAGGGGCACGGGCAGTAGGGTGACCAGATGTCCAGATTTTTGTGTGTGTGTCTTATATAGGCTCCTATTACCCCCCACCCGTCTCGATTGCTCACCCTTGCTGGCTGGTCACCCGAACGCGCAGCCTGTGTAAAACGGGTGTCTACAAAGCTTAAGGGGAGCAGAGACGTTCCCATGCCGCTTTCCAAGTATTATTCTGAATGGCAGAGATCCCCCTCCCCCACTCCTGCCCGCCGCGATGCGCATGGAGCGCAGGGCTGGCTCTGCTCCGGAGTCACTCCACTGGCCAGGCGGAGGGAAGCGGAGCCGCTCAGGGCTCTCCCAGCGGGCGGCGGGTCGGTACCGGGGCCGGGTCAGGGGCACCTACCCCGTGCGGGCCGCCGGTCCCCTCCCTGCCCCTGGGTCCCCAGGCCCCGCACCAGCGGCAGCGCGAGGAGCAGCAGCAGGAGTGGGCGCGAGTGCGCTCCGGACTGGGTTCCCATGGTAACCATCGGCTCGAGCCCCCTCCGGCCAGGCGCTCGCGGCGGGGTCTCGGCGGCAATGGGACACTCACATGACTCGAGGGTGATCACATGACCTGGGGGGGCTGGAGCCGGGAGATCACGTGGGGAGGGCGCCATTTCTACCGAGGCGCCGCCATCTTGTTTAATGAGGCCCTCCCATTAGCCTTGCCCTGGAGGAGAATGGTTAGCCCCAGGGGCCCGATGAGAGGGTGAGGAGAACCAGGCCAGGTGGGGCTAACCATTCTCCTCCAGGGAGCTGGGGCTGCTGCGTCCTTCTGCAGGGGGAGCAGTTCCAGAGAGGGGGCACTGATGTGGCTTAGTGCATGGTGCAGCTAGGGACTACGGTTACTACCTCTGAAGTGCAAAACCGGGCAGGCGCACCACAACTCCAACCACAAGGCAGCTCCACAGCCCCACCCTTTCTCCAGCCACTGACAGGGTCTGGACAGAGAACTTATAGATCGGATTCATAACCTCATTTTCTTACTTAAACTGCGGAAGTGGGAACACTGCAGCATCTTTAGCTAGGCACAGAAACGTTTAACATTAGCTATCCCAGTGCATTGTGATAATAATACAAATCTTTAGAACCAGGTGTAAGCGGAGTCAGGCCCTGACATCTGGTGGTGAATTATGGGGAGTGTGGAAAGGAATTTTAGGTATTTGCATTGGCACACCCACCCCACCTAGCATAGCCCACTGCAGCCTGGGATGGTTATTTTGACAGCTCTGGGATCCCCAATTTCTTTGTTATTGGGGCAGGAGGAATAAAGTGTTGTCACCCTGATTATGTGAATGAGGAACTATGAGACTGCTTTATGACAGAGATGTCTCAATATCAATGAAATAGCACTTGCTAGACAAGGGACATGGGTGCCAAAACACACTGAAGTGAGAAAGGTTGGGGACTGGTGTGTGTACCTGATGGTATGGGTCCCTTTTGGGGGCCTGGAACATGAATTGCACATCCTCCTCTCTTTGCTGTTGAAGAGCAGAGCTAATTTTGATTCTATTAGAAGTCTACGTAGAGGCTGCTGAGCTCAATTCATGTTGGGCCAATGATGCACCAGCACTAGGGCTCCCCTACTACAAGCTGATATCACTAAAAGAGCTAAGCTTACTGTGCTGAGATCACGGAGTGCTGTGTTAACTAGTGGGGGAGCCTGAAGATCTATTGCTAAGCGGCTGGCAGCGTGAAGCAGTTTGCAGCATGTTGGAGCAGCCCATGGAACAGTGAGTGGGGTGGAGCAGCTTATGGGGCAGCTGGAGGAGCGGCACAGCTGGTGTAGTGGAGCTGGTTGTGGTGAAGGCTGCAGCAGAACTCCACGGAGAGGCAGAGTAGTTGGCCCTGGCCCACGTAAGGTGCCCCTTAACACCCTGTATGTTCCCCCGCTCCCGTTTCCACCCAGGCTAGGGGGTTAAACTCTGCAGATAAACTTTTGAACTCTAGGGTGGCACTGACCAGAGACTTTCGGGTTGTTGGACTTTGGAGTGATTGGACTTAAGACCCTAAGGGGGAAAGGACATTGCCAAACGTACTTGGAGGTGGGTTTTTGCTTATGTTTTGTGTTATAATCCTGTTTGTGGTGTTTCTCCAACGCGATGCCACATTGTTTCCCTCCTTTATTAAAAGGATTTTGCTACACTCAGACTCTGTGCTTGTGAGTGGGGAAGTATTGCCTCCTAGAGGCACCCGGGAGGGTGGTATGTAATTGTCCCAGGTCACTGGGTGGGGGCTCGAGCTGGTTTTGCATTGTGTTATTGAAACGGAACCCCTGGATACTGAACCTGGCCCTTGTTGCTGCCAACTCAGAGGGGCAGAAGGGTTACACAGGTAAAACCTGGCAGATTAAATTATTTTTGTGGCAACTGGCAAATCCCAGGCTGGTCAAATACTGGCCAGGTGGTAACCGTAGGTGCAGCCCCTGGGGGCTGGAGCATAGGAGTATGGTGGGATGGGGCTAGGATGATGGGGTCTGGGCTGTGATACAGCTTTGGAGGAGACTGGGATTTGCCATGGCCCTGCATGAAGCAGCTTCCAAGGAGCTTTGGCCGGAGCGCGGTAGCCCCGCTCTCCCGGCCGGAGCACCGCAGCCCCACAACCCCATCCAGAGCTTCGGCTGGAGCGCAGTGGCCCCGCTCTCCCGGCCGTCAATCTGAAGTGCTGCTGAAGACTGGGAGCGCTGCCCAGTGAGTACAAGCCCCGCCCTCCCAGGAATCAGGCCCTGCACTTGCTAAAACCAGCCCTGGCTGGGGGTCATGTGACCCTACGTGCAGCCCCCCCCCCCCCCACACACACGTCACCTATGGATACTGGTGTGGCTATTCCATTCCTGCCTCTTCAGGAATCAGTATATCCATTTTTAGTAACACAGGGTACTTTACAAATAGCATCTAGTTTTTCAAAATGTTTCACAGAATGTTTGGTTTCCTTAGTAGCCTACCCCCCCCTGCACCTGCTCCTTGCTTACCCTTCCCTGCTCCATCAGGACTCTACTTCCCCCCTTTAATCTGCTAGCTGGGTGAGTGTTTTCGCTTTTAGTCTTTTCCAAAATAACCAGGTTAAGTACGTTAGTGTGTAATTATAACTTCTCTAAGACATTTTAATTTACCATTTAAAATGATTGTGGGTATGTAGATGTTTCACAAGGTAAGTTAAGTTATTTCCTGCTGCCCTCTTGTAATGCATGTTTTAGGCAATGCAATTTAAGGTGATTAGCTTAGAAATGGTAAAATTAAATGTTGGTAATTTATTTGTATTAAATTGACCAATCAATTGTTTAAATTTGTATTTACCCAAAATCTGTGTAAATCAGGACAAGATACCATTTCAAAGCAGCAATTGTAAGAGTAAACTTCAACCAGAATTTACCTTGTAAAACTGTAATCCAAGTGCACCTATTTAAATATCATCTTTGGCTGATCCACTGTGAAAAGGTGCAGTGTACAGAGCAATCTGTCTTAAATAATAGGAGGGAAATAAAAGAAAAAGCAGAGGGACCCAGAGAACCTTTCTGCTCAAACAAAATGATTAGAAATACAGGAATATTCTAAAGACCTGCATTTAAACAGATATTTATTTTGAGGTTGCATAAATCTTAGATTAACTCATTCCCAAACTCATTCTGAGACACTTGCACAGGGGCTAGTGGATTCTTTACATGGGGTTGCTCCATTATCCTCCTTTCAAAGTTGGTGCATCACAGCTGTCTTGCTCACAAACACCTAGGCAATGATAAGGAAGCTATTTGAATAGAACAGGATGTATCATATTTCTAAGAGAAACTGCTTGCAGCAGTGGGCTGACCTTCCTGGGACCTGCTTCTATTGTTCAAATCAGCAACAATACTGCTCAGCGTAAAGAACTTTTTTATTGGCTATGGTAATTCACTTCCCTTGGCCCTAGATTGGAAATATGAAAACAGAACGTTGAAAGCCTGTTTAAGATGACAAGAAGGATCAAGTGTGTAATCAGTTGTAAAGGAGCCCTACAAATCATATACATAGCTTGCACCTGTCTCCCTTAAACCAGGGAAGTAGGATCAATGTATCCTCGTTTCTGAAACAGCCACAGTTCCTTTAAGATCCAAGTGGTATCTTTTATATTAGATGCTCAAGAACTTCATTAGCAGTTGGAAGGAGGAAGTGGGATTGAATTTAAAGCCATAGGAAAGTGACAAAAGTGCTTGGTTAACTCTGCAATGTATCATGGGTGGGAACATTTCCTCCTGAGTCCCACAGATGTCCAGCTTATGCCTTGAAGCTGGAAGGTTGATAACATTTGAAATGTAGAATCCTGACAATTCCAGACTGGCCACCAAATGAATGTCCACCACCTCTAAATGGTTAACCTCAAAGTAATCACAAGGGCTATTCCTGCTCCTGTAAATATCAGATCCTTTTTGGTGAACCTTCTTAGTTTATTTGCCTCGATGACTTTCTGGGCTGGGGGTAAACTTGGTTTTTAAAAAGGGTGTAAATTCCCCCATGGCCCCTGAAGTCCTGATTTCTCAGCATTACTAATTAACACAAGTTTGGGGAGAAAACAGACTCTGTTTGTGCTGACTCAGAGCCTTAATGACAGTGACTGTGGCAGAAGCCACTGCTGCTAGGCAGTGCAGTGAAAGATTTCTGGAGGGTCACACTAATTTCAGACTTAATTCCTATCCCTGTATGTGTTGTGTATATTGGTGACAGCTGGAAACAGCATCAATGCTGACATGAAATAGCATTACCGAAGGGAAGCAAATTGCCTACTCAAGTGATTGCTACCCTTCCTCCTGGAAGAGGCTAGGCTATCTGAATTCTGGGAGGGCAAGTAGTACCACAGGCCTGCCCTCTCAGACAAATGATTCCTTGGGATGACACATGATAAAATAGGAACAGGAGTAGGGGTCAAAGATTCAAACCAAGGATACCTAGTGGGGACACCAAGCAGAGACCCCCGGACAGGGACCACTGCTTCAGAAAGTAATCCAGGGAGTCTGTGCATGCTCCCCAGAGGATCTCTCCCCAGATGCATGAAACAGGGTATTGAAGTAGGCTCCACAGCCACAGAGAACCTCCCCATCGAGCTGCCGCCTCCTGGTTTGGAGATGGCCATCTTGGCCAGTACCAGGAGGAGGTTAAAGGGAACATCTCACAACTAATACTTTGTCCTGCCATGAGTGCAGGGGACTGGATTAGATGATCTCTCAAGGTCCCTTCCAGTTCTATGATTCTGTGATCCTAAGTT
This sequence comes from Gopherus flavomarginatus, assembly GCF_025201925.1. Taxonomy (NCBI): domain Eukaryota; kingdom Metazoa; phylum Chordata; order Testudines; family Testudinidae; genus Gopherus; species Gopherus flavomarginatus. The sequence goes on along the minus strand of NC_066633.1, from coordinate 19,921,356 downwards.
TGTGTGCCACAGATAGGGTGTGCAGAGAGGAGCAGGCTTGGGGAAGAGTCCAGCCAGAATCACAGCAGGAGGTTCTGGAGGAGCTAGAAGACACTAGCTTGACAGCCCTGCAGACTGAAGGTCTAATCAGAAGTGAAAGCTTCCTTTACACTGCTTCCTGCCAGTGTGCCTCTCCAGACCACTCGGGCCTGTGGTGCTCATCCTTTCCCATACTCTGGCCCCTTTTTCCATGCCAGGATCACCTGCCCAGCCCAGGATCCTCTTCCCAGCCAGCTGCCCATCCTCCCATTTACCAGTGTGGGAAGGGTAGGGTGCACATGCCTGCCTGAGACTTGTTCCCAACCCCCAGGTAGAGAACCCCTGGCCTAGACTAGTGGGCATTGCCATCTCTGTAGCCCTTTCAACCCTTGGTTTCAATCCCCTGGGCCAAAACAGTGGTAGTGATGGAGACACCTGTCCACCAGAACTTGGACTGAGCCTGATAGCTCCTCTCATTTAGGCCGAACAGCTGTCCTTTGGTGGGGACTTTAGCTACTGACCTTGCCTGACTTAGAACTATCAGCTGCAGGTGAAAGGCTCTCTCTCCCCTTGCTAATCTCTCATTAACCCCACCTGCTCCCCTGGCAAATCCCCCAGTGGGAACAGGAGCAGCTTTAAATGCCCATGTTTTCAGCAGCAGATTCTGGGCCTCCAGCAACTTAACCTTGAATATCCTTGACAATTGATAACATCTGCCTACTAGCAGGAGCGGATGTGTTTTCATTTGGCATTTTTTCAAGCTGTAACATCAGCCCTGGGAAAGCAACTTACTCTGTCTTGTACGTGCATTGTCTAAAGGTCTGGTTTCCAGGCTGAAAGTGACTCTTGACTTCTTTGTGATGCCTGCTCAGTACCGCACATACCTATAGCACTGAGATACATCACCACAATGGCAGAGATGGACTTAATCAACCACTGCTCTAAACTCCCCTGAACTTCAGGAACGTTCCCATCTGGATCTGACCTTTGTGGCTTAGGCAGCTCTCTACTGGTATCTGCTTTCACTGACACACTGTGGGTTTCTCCAGTGGGGCCCTGTAAGAGTCCGGTGCTGGGGCTTCTCCTTCTCAGGCACAGCGGGGAGCCAGAGTGCCTCCCTACCGGCAGCAATCTGTCCAGGGCCTGGACCCCTCAGCAGGAGCTGAGCAAACAAATGGTCTCTAAACAAGGCAGAGTCCCAGCCCTTCAGCAGAGACCAGGTAAACACAGAGTCTATAAGCCTGGCCCTGAAGCAGGGCGGGGCAGTAAGCAGTCAGGCTCAGGCCTTTCAGCAGGCTGAACGAACACAGGGTATGGCTACACTTACAGTTGTACAGCACTGGGAGTTACAGCTGTCTTCGTACAGCTGTGTAGGGAAAGCACTGCAGTGTGGCCACACTGACAGCTACCAGCGCTGCAGTGTAGCCACATTTGCAGTGCTGTTGGGAGTGGTGCATTGTGGGCAGCTATCCCAGCGTTCAAGTGGCTGCAACGTGCTTTTCAAAAGAGGGGGGTGAGGGGGAACGTGGGAGAGAGAGAGAAAGTAGATTTTTGGATCTGTCAGCTCCCTGCCTTGCAAGTTCTAAGGACTGGAACATACACATCACCAACCTGCAATCAATTTAAAAGTTTCAAGCCCTTCCCCCACCCCTCTTATTCTCTAAATGCAAATTATGCACTCCTAAATAGCCTTCAGACCACATAAGCAGTTGCTCAACACAGACTCCCCCCTTCCCCTCTGCCATGTGACTTCTCTCTTCAAGCAAACAGCTGTGAACCTTCCAAAGCAATTCCCCTGCCTGCCTCCGCTCACTCCAGCAAACAGGAGCTGTGTTTGTTTTTTAGATAAGCAGCTCAGAGCTCAGCCATTCTTCCAGTTCGTTGTCAGCAGGCATTCTGGGATACCTCCTAATACCCTGGAGGCCAACAACAGCGCTTTTGGTGGCCACACTTGATGAGCAGCAGTGCATGAGCAGCACTACATCACCAGCACTGCAATTGTTACACCCCAAGCAGACCAGGTGTACAGCCAGCGCTGCAGCCAGGGAATTGCAGTGCTGGATGTGCCTTGCAGGTGAACAGTTACTAAGTTGCAGCACTGTAAACCCACCACCAGTGCTGCAACTCTCCTGTGTAGCCAAGCCCACAGTTAAGGGTCAGACCCTCAGGCAGGGGCTGAGCAGCAAGTTAAACAGTATATAGGGCCTTCTCAGGCCAGGAGGGAGGGGAAGTCTGCCACCGTTGGAAGGGTGGCAGGGGAACGCAGGCCCTCCCACTCCACTGCGTTCCAGCCCAGGGCCCTAGCAGCAGCAAAGACTGGCTGCAGTTAGTGGGGATCCTGACCACAACACACTAACATCAGTTCAGGGTCCCCTGGAGCCAGACTGGGGTTGGCTACCCCCAGGCCACTTCCAATCTCCCCTTCTCTAGGTACCTGTCTCTCACCAGTGTCATCTGGTGGGTCCCAGACCACAGGCTCCTCAGGATACCAGGCATAGGGAAGCTCAGGCTGCTCCTCTGGATACCAGACATAGGGAAGCTCAGGCCGCTCCTCTGGATACCAGGCACATGCACAGGGCAGGCTGGACCCAGCAGGCACTCAAGCACCAGCATCAATCCTCTCCAACAGCCCACACCTAACTGAGCGCTGGGGCCGGGCTTTTATACTTCCTGTCCCACCCCAGGACTTCCGGGGGGACGGGGACAGGTGGCAGTGGCTCCGCCCACTCCGGCGTCAGTTCTGGCCCATCCTTCTCAGGCGCGACGGGGAGCCAGGGAGCCTCCGTACAGGCCCAAGCCTTAAAGGGACGGTCAATCCACTGGTGAAATGTGCCGAATATAGCTAAAAATGCCCTGCACTCCTTACCGAGCTGCCTGAGATGCTGCAGCCAGCAATGTCAAATAGCAAAGCAGGTCTTTCCATGTCGGAGTTTGGAACAAGTTCTATATATTTGTCAATCCCCATAAGAATCAGTGTGTTTAGAGCAAGAAACCTGACTGTAGGCATTTAAGATAGGGCTAAGTTTTCTACCTGCTCAGCCCTGCAAACTTCACCTGGCACCTCAAAATCCAGCTGCGGATCTGCTTTGTGCATGTGCCTGCAGTGTCACCAGCAAAGACCATGTGTGGCAGTGGAAGTTGAAACGCAGCCAGTGATTTTTTTCTAATGGTCTGCTGAAAATGGATTAAGGCCTGAAAGGGTCATGGACTAACTTAAAACATGGGAGGACAAGGCAGACAAATCTTATGTAGTAGGGCCCCTTACAATTGCAAGGATTTGGGGACAAATCTCAGAGCTTGCGACCAAAGAGAGGTGTAAAGAGGGCTGCTCAGTGATGGAGTACACCAAACCCCTAAGGTGCCAGTAGCGTGCTAGGTGTGCCATGACTCTCAGTAGCAAGCACTGGAGATTCTTCAGCAGTAAGGCTGTGCAGGGACTAGCTGTGGTGGGTCCCAGTAGCCGCTCAGAAATGTGGGAAAGGATATTTTATTTACTAGGGCTGACAGAAAAGTGAAAGGTAATAAATCCCCACAGTACAGAAGCTTAAACACTTACAGTTCAAGTGAGCGATTGCCATAAATGTCTGGGTCACTGGGGAAGTCCAGTTGAGAGTCAGGGTTCTTCAGGCCTAGTGCCTGGGGTATTGTATCAAATGACCTATGGAATGGCTTCAGTCCTTTCCAGGGACATGAACACCCTGGTTAGCCTTTCCATAGTTCAGGGACAAGCGTGTGTCAGCCCGTCAGACTCAGATCCTAGTTGGGCAATCTCCCCTTGCATATCAGTTCATCTTTGGGTTGCTCCGCTGGGCTCTGCAGGGACACCTGGATATCACTCGTCGGAAGGTTGAAAGCTAAGTGTCTCTCCTTGGGATCGATGTGCTGGAGGAAAAGGCATGCAAGTCTCTGCCATTTCAGCGGGGACGAAACCCACAGTTTATCTCTGTTCTGTCAGATCTCCCTGGTTTTAGCATGTTCTCGATGGATTTGGTTTATGATGAACCCTTTCTATGAAGCATTTGGTGACACGGGCTATGACAGCTGTGAATTTTCAGGTTTCGTAGAATTATAAAATATCAGGGTTGGAAGGGACCTCAGGAGGTATCTAGTCCAACCCCCTGCTCAAAGCAGGACCAATCCCCAACTAAATCATCCCAGCCAGGGCTTTGTCAAGCCTGACCTTAAAAACCTCTAAGGAAGGAGATTCCACCACCTCCCTAGGTAACCCATTCCAGTGCTAGGTAACCCATTCACATGGGGACCAAATTCTTACAACAGTAACATAGTCTACATCCGAGTGGCTTAATGGTATTGCACATGATGTGTTGACACAACAGTTGTCACAGCCAGACGCAAAGCCCAACCAGGGGCCTTTAAATGTCCACCCATGAAAACTACAAAATTCAAGACAGATTGCAAACCTCACTGTACACTAAATCATGTGTACTGCTTGGGCTGTAGGGTGCTGCTGCTCCTGCCTTATTGAAAATATAGAAGGAACCACTAGAGGGCCCCTTAGCTAAATAACTGGGATTCATTAGGCCTTTATTTCAAAAGAGGAGCTGGGGGAGTAGATAGGCTTCTCCAGTGAGACTTTTAGAAGTTCAGCATGTGTCTAATTATTTTAATGACAACAAAACACTGGGATTATGGCATGCTTCAAAACAATCCCAAGTCACTTTATAACCTTAAATTGACTGAAAGCAGTGGTAAGAAAGCATGTCTAAAACCTCAATTTAAAAACCAGACCAGATACGGCTGTCTGATGTTGAGCTTGGAGTGGATTCCAGAGCTGCTGATCCGTGGCTGCTCAAAGGCTCTACTCAGGGCATTTCAGGTCAGCATTTGGCATGTGCCTAATAATAATCCAGTTCAAAAATGAGTGAGCAATGGGGGCAAGAGGACCGGAGAGAAACACTAGGATGATAAAGTTGTTATTAAGAGTCTTGTAAGTGAAGGAAAGGACTTTGACAAGGGTATGAAATTCCACTGGCACCAAATAAGGGGAGATGTGCTGGTGCTTGGGACATCTTAGTGCTAATAAGAATTTGAGCTGTGGTGTCTTCTATTAATTCAGGAGATCTGACTATAAGCAGCAGACAAGAGGGTCTGATTTGCAAACTATTGATAAAGCCTCATTCCAGTGTGTAACACCAGAAACTATGTTTTGATACTAGGATCTCTAAGAAAGTTCCAGGGGGAAGGGGACAGGAAGGTTTATATATATGGATGAGAGTGGGAGTATAAAGTACATTATGCAACAAGGTGAGCTGGATTCAAGATCAGTTTAACACTGGGAATTGCATCCTGGAACATTTTGCATTACTGCATTGTAAGGATTATGGCCATTTACTACATGTATAGGCCAGTTGCCAGTTAACTGCATGTCTGTGACAAAGACAATAGAAGTCATAAGTTTAGGTTACTAAAGCACAAGCCCTTCTGACCCTATCATAGAATATCAGGCTTGGAAGGGATCTGAGAAGGTCATCTAGTCCAACTCCCTGCTCAAAGCAGGACTAGTCTCTAGACAGATTTTTGCCCTAGATTGCCCCCTTAAGGATTAAACTCACAACCCTGGATTTAGTAGAGTAATGCTCAAACCACTGAGCTATCCCTCTCTCCACCATCACAGGTGGTAGGGGAAAACACCATATATAGCAAATGTGGACAGGTCTGCCATATCCCAGGAGATGGCCCTGGTACAAATGCAGAAGCCATTACATTACAGAGCTTAGTTTTCAAAGCTGGGTACCTTAAGCAATATTTGGACACCTAAATTTTCATATTAGGCACCTAAGATGGGTATTTAGCTGCCTACATTTAGATTTAGGCTCCTGCATTTGAAAATTGAGCCTTGTATGATGCTTAGCTGGAGAGATTACTGTAGAAGAGGCTGTATTGTAATTAAGTAGTGATTAGTTAATTCACTGGCCTATGCCATGTTCTCCGTAACTTCTTGATCAGACCCCGGACACAGCACATTTTACAGAAGTTAAGCTGTATGACATGTTACACTGTGACGTGATTATATTACACGTGTAATAGACTATTCACCTTTTCATCTCTAGTCCTGGTCACTAATGACCAAAATTTATTCCCATCTTACAACAAGAGTTAGTGGGGTGCGTGTGTGTATGTGTTCAGTTCCTAGTTCACATTACAAAACTACCCCTATAATTTGCCCCCCTTCTTGGCAGTGGAGGCCCAGGGTTGAGTGGGTCATGGGGACTGAACTCCAGAGGGCAGCCTGGAGGAGCTTGCATTGTTGCTCCCCACGCTTTACCCGATTCTACAAATACATGGAGGATTTTGGCTGTCAGTCAATTTACACACAATAAACTCCTTACACATTCTAAAGAAAACCCTGTAAATCATGGGCCTCACACAGAAATGACAAAGAATCCTCATCACACGTAGAAGATTGTGTGTCCTGATAGCTTTGGCCATGCGGCTCACTGATTAGGTCACTCATGGTTCTCCTGACCCTGACTGAGCAAAATAAACTCAGGCTTATAAATTATACTAAAAAGATCCTTTGATCTTTCATGCTGGGGAGACCACGTCTTGCTTTTCGCAAAATAACCCAGTGCTTGGTATTGGCTGGTTCGTTAGGGCAGATTCAAATTGAGTTCCATGACTTCTCTTACGAGACAGTTCTCTAGTTTCTAAAGTAATGGTTATCACTGGAATTGCCAGGATGCATCAGAGCACAGGCGCATCTAGCCCAATATCCTGTATTTGCTAGTAGTCAGTACTAGCTCTTCAGAGCAATGGATATTCTTTTTATCCATATAAATAGAAAATCCTTTACTGAATCCTGCTCAGCTCTTGGCCTCAGTGACATGCATTATGGGAGAAAAAGTGTTCCTTTCTTGCAGATTTGTATTTGCTGCCTTTCACTTTTATTGAGTGCCCGTGTTCTCGTATTGCGGCAGAAGGTAAATAGAAGTTCCCAATCTACTTTCTTCTATGCCATTCACTATTTTGTATACCTTGATCATGCTACCTCTTGTTTGCCCCCTCTTTAAGGTTCAAACCACCCGGGCAAGTTCAGAGGTGATTCTAGGTGAGTGGGAAAGGAGTTTATTAGGTGTAACTCACATCTACCTGCTGTCATTATTACAGTACACGGTACATCAGTTACACTTACCGGTTGGGAAGTGGGGTAAGTGTTAGGGAGTCTAAACTACTGTAAGGGAGTCTAATCTACCACACCTTACACACCAGCTTTGACTTTGGCTCTATAATTTATAATAGCAATGCTGCTGTGTGTGGGCACTTACTGCTGAATAGTTTAGTATTTTCCTTAGTGTTTTTTAATAAGGACATTTTATCGCTATTTTTTCCCCATCAGTACAATATGATTATTCTCCATATACTATTGCCTTGACAGTGATGTTATTAGTTTTGTTTACAACAGTCTCTTTCAGGACTTAGTACCTGTTTAGGTCCTATTCAAACAAAAACCAGAAGTGTATATTTAATTTTAACTATGCATGTCAATGGGATTATGCACATGCTTAAAGATAAGCATGGGCTGAAGTGCTATGCTGGATCGGGGCCTTAGCACAGAGGTAGCCACTATCTGATCAGCAGTGATACCTGCCCATAATTGCTTATTTAGTCTCAACTTCTCTTCTGGTTCTAAAAATAAACAAAATAATCAAAACCAGAGGGCCTGTGAATATCACCGCTTATGCAGACCAGGAAAAGTGATCATTATCCCCTCCAAAATTAGGGGGACTATCCGGCAGGATGCTTTCTCTAAGCAATCGCAAGATAATTATGAATAATTATTTGCTCTCCATCTGCAATGTGCTCAGCGCTGTACATTGCACAAAAATGGTGTCCCTGCCCCAAGGAGTTTACAGTCTCAAAGATGAGTACATAGAAGACAGTGCATGCTGGGCAAGACAGAGCTGGGGGTGACTTTGGGGTTCTTTCTTTCCCCAGCTTAAAATAAATTCCCTTCTAATTAGGGCGGCTCTATGTATTTTCCCGCCCCAAGCACAGCAGTCTGGCTACCTTCGGCGGCATGCCTGCGAGAGGTCCACCGGTCCCGCACCTTCGGAGTACATGCTGCCGAATTGCTGCTGAAACCATGGGACTGGCGGATCTCCCGCAGGCATGGAGCCAAAGACAGCCCGGCTGCTTCCCTCACACAACTGGGAGGGCACCCCCCACGGCTTGCCGCCCCAGGCACACGCTTGGAGCGCTGGTGCTTGGAGCCGCCTCTGCTTCTAATGGGTATCAAGGAAGAAGTGAGTTGCAAGGAGGGAATCGGTATCTGGTCTTGCAAACTGGGAGGTCTGGGACTCATTGCTCCCAAAAAGAAAAAAATGCAAAGAGGGAAATAAATGAATGGGGAATTAAGGCTGCTGTGGCTGTTTGCAGCACACGCCGTAGGTCTATATTCTGGGCCTGACCCTGCAAACCTGTACTCCCCTGAAATCAGCGAGACTAGGCCCATGACTTAGGCATTCCTCTGTTGGGGGCTTTGTAGGCTGGGGGCTCAGGCCCAGATTTGCAAAGGTATTTGAATGATTTCAATGGGAGTTAGGTGCCTATATATCTTTGAGGATCTGGGCCTCTGATCATAACTGCAGCTATGCTCTGCAGACATCCCTGAACTGCCACACAAAGATCATGAAAGATGGTAACTGTGGAGCCCATTGTGCTTTCCAGCTCTACCCCTTCCAGGAAAGGAGACTTACACAAATGGTTTCTCATCATTAGCCAGCTGCATCGCAGCACTGGTGTTTAGACGAGAGTAGTGAACCGGCAGTAAACAGCTTTAAGGTCCGGTACTTGGTAGCCATTAAGCACTTCATCTGCTACTCACTTCCAAATGCTGCACTGAGCTGTCTGGTGAGGCTGCTTTGAAATCCACTTTCCGCATTCCCAGCTTTTTTTGTCCGGTAGCTCTGTCTCTCCTAATTGGGGTCCTGCAGCGTCCTCACATGAACCGACTTCCTCCTTGGCCCTGAATGAATTTGCCCGCATTGATGATTTAATGACTGTTGTCCCGTTGTATCCTGGAGATTCACTTCCTGGACATAAATGGTTCTGATGTTTTATAACTTGGACACCTTTTCCACACGCATCCAGGAAACCAACTGGACTCTAAAGTACAGAGAATGGCAGAGGGCCGGATTTTGATCTCACTTACACCTCACTGAAATCAACGGTGTTGCCTGGGTGTGAATGAAGGACTAGTGAACATACGGAAATCCATGGCCATCACATAGATCATTGGGGTGGATGTGTTTGGCCTTATGGATGCAGGTAGCCACTGGAAATCTCATACCACTTCCCCTGCTCAGCAGGGATGTTCCTTCTGCAAGAAGGCTAACCTAGTCCACTAATAGCCCTATTTAACAGCCTGGCACCCTTCCTCGAATGTAGCAACCAATATTAAATAAATGGAAATAAATGAAATTAAAATAATGGCTTCACACATTATTATTTGCATTAAAGTAGCACTTAGAGGCCTCAGCTGAGACGGGGACCCCATGGTGCTAGACCAGGGGTGGGCGAACTTTTTGGGTCGAGGGCCACATCGGGGTTGCGAAACTATGTGGAGGGCCAGGTAGGGAAGGCCGTGCCTCCCCAAACAGCCTGGCCCCCACCCCTATCTGCCCCCTCCCACTTCCTGCCCCCTGACTGTCTCCCTCAGAACCTCCAACCCCCTTGCTTCTTGTCCCCTGACTGCTCCCTCCAGGGACCCCCACCCCTAACTGCCTCCTGCAACTCCTCCCATCCAACCTCCCCATTCCCCATCCCCTGACTGACCCAAACCCTATCCACACCCCTGCCCCCTGACAGGCCCCCCTGGACTCCCACGCCTATCCAACCGCACTCTGCTTCCTGTTCCCTGACTGCCACCGGGACTTCCTGCCCCTTCTCCAATCCCCCCGCTCCCTGCCCCCTTACCACACTGCTCAGAGCAGCAGGAGGTCGCAGCCCCACTGCCCTTGCTGCCTGGCAGGAGTGGCAGGCCAGAGCACTGGCGGCACCGTGAGGTGAGGCTGCAGGGGAGGAGGGATGGTGGGGGTGGGGGTGAGGGCTAGCCTCCCCGGACGGGAGCTCAGGCATCAGGCAGGACGGTCTCGTGGGCTGGATGTGGCCTCTGGGCCGTAGTTTGCCCACCTCTGTTCTAGATGCTGGACAATTAGCACCCCATAGCAGACAGTGCTTGCCTCTCAGATTGCAAACTGAAAAGCCAAGGAGGCCAACAAAATGTGGGAGGGGAAACTGAGGCACGGACAGGTGAAATGACTGGCCGAAATGGAGGCCAGAGCTGGCAGACCCAAGTATAGAATGCAGGTTGGCTAGGTCTCTATCCCTTGCCCACACAAGCTCTTCTATCTCAATAGAAGGAAAGGGAGGTGCAAATACAAAATTTCAGTCACCGGTTACCCTGGGTAAATCTGCTGGAGTTCGGCTATCTAGCTCTCTGGTGATGGGTGCACTAGATACACACAAGATCTGAAGGCATGTCTCTGATTTCAGCATTGTCCCCAGCACTCTCCGCTGCACTCTCTAGTAACAGCAGTCAGGTATTCATATCTGCTGACACGGATTTATGAGTGATGTTCTCGGAGGGAGGGGAATGCTACACAGAGCTCTCCATGCTGCAGCCCAAGGTAAAAAAGGCTCATTCCTTCATATTCAGCAAACCGGAATGAAATCTCCAGGGGAAATACAGAAACGAGAGGAAGTTCCTGAACATGTCAGAGCCCAGGAACCGTCATGGGGTTATTACATAGAGAGCTAGGGTGACCAGACAGCAAGTGTGAAAAACTGGGACAGGGTGGGAGGTAATAGGAGCCTATATAAGAAAAAGGCCCCAAAATCGGGAGTGTCCCTATAAAATCAGGACATCTGGTCACCCTATAGAGAGCCAGAGCTTAGTTAGTGGGGAGGGATCGGGGTGGAGGGTTTTAATTTCCTCGGCTTTCTGTGCCCAGGAAAGGTAGCAGGAGGGAGGATGGAAGGTAACAGCAGCTCTGTCTCTTGAGAGAGGGAGTGTGACCCGAATACACCAAGGTGCATTGCTCTAGACTATTGGGTGCCATTGCCTTTCTGTGGTGGGATGGGTGCATTGTAGTGAAGGGTGGGGGCAATGAAGGATTGCATACATTGCATGGGGGAATGGGCACAGTGCACTGGTGGATGGTGGAGAGCTAAGTTCCCTGTAATCTGTGCAGCCACGCAGCAGGCTGAGGGCCCTGCAGGTGCTGACAGGCACCCCTCCCCCAGCCTGGCCCAGCCAAGCCCCTCTGGAGCTGCCAGGGAGAGAAGCCCCTCCACCCGCCAAGCCCAGACCCACCGGAGCTGCTGCGGCTGGGGAGAGGCGCCTGTCACGCAGCCCCAACCTGCTGCGGCAAGAGGGCTAGGGGAGTCCTCTCTCCCTGATGCAGCCTTGGGGCAACCTGCACCCCAAACCCCTCACCCCTAGCCCCACCTCAGAGCCTGCATCCCCCACACCCCAACCCTCTGCCCCAGCCCTGAGCTCCCTCCTGTACCCCAAGCCCTTCATCCCCAGCCCAGAGCCCTCATCCTCCCACAGGACAAATCCCTTGGCCCCACCACCAACACATATCACCTCCATAGTGGTGCACATGACAAAATGCATCTCCCACATGGATGTAAAAAAATTAGCGAGCCCACTGGCTGGAGAGAGGGTATATTGCATTGGGGTGGCTGGATTGCGCGGTGGAGGTGCACTAGAGGGTGGGGCTATTGCTCTGGGGATGGTGGGGGCCCTGCACCGCCAGGGGGTGCCCGGTGGGGGGCCGCCTTGCACTGGCCCGGGCTGTGCGATGCGGAGCTGGCGGGGGAAGCGCTGCGCTCAGCCCCTCGCAGCTTGCCCGGGAGGAGGGAGGAGACAGGCAGGCGCTGCGCTCAGCCCCGCTCCCAGCGCCGGCGGGCTCGGCTGCCTCTCGCCTGCCTGCTGCTGCCGGGCGCGCAGCTCCCCGAGGAGCAGAACGGGGCGCCCTCGCGCCCCATGCGGGCTCTGCCGCCTCTCGCCCCCGCAGCGCACGAGGGAAGGAGCCGGGAGCCCGGCCGGCAGCAGGTGAGTGCGCGCCGCGGAGCCAGCGTTCGCCTGGCGGGAGCGGGGCTGAGCCGGCCGGGCAGGGCTGGAGCTCGGCGGCGGTGGGCGCTGTGCTTCCCGCGGGGAGACGGCTCCGCCTGCCTGGACCTCCCACCCCGCGGCTCAGCAGCTGCGGGGGTCCACCCCCGCCTGGGGATCCTCCTGGCCGGGGCACAGGTGGGGTCCCCCTCTGTGCAAGCGCCTCCTGCCGTCCCTAGCCCTGCCCACAGCTCCACAACATTGTCGTTGTTGTTTCTATTGTAGCAGCAGCAGCAGCCTCAGAGGGCAGGTAGAATCGGGCCCCAGCTGGGCTGGGTGCTCTGCACGCTCACACTCACTCCAGGTCCCGAGGGGCTTGCACCCCTCCTGGGTGCAGAGTGGTAGATGCCCCACAGACCAATTGGGCAAACGTAGGTGCCTGCTCTGAAGGTGCCGCAAAGCATTATTTTCACTTCTGATCATTTTAGTGGAAACACCTAATTCAGTTTTCTTAGTGGCCATTGGTAGGTTTCAGAGTCAACACCCAGTATATGACTGTGAGTGGGTCACACTTCTCGGTGCTAATGAGTCAAATTGAGTCCTGATGCAACAAGGGTGCAAATTCCATGGACTTCAGAAGGTGCTGCACCCCCTTGGGCCAACACTGAATTTGGTCTATTTTTGCTGACTGACACTGTCTGCAGACAACAACTGTATCAGGTCACACTGGGAAGGTGCTTTAGAACCTTGAGGGTAGGAAATTTTCTTCTCTCAAATAAAAGCTTAAATTCTGTGGAAACTGATGGGGCTGCCGGGAAAATGCCGGTATGGCTGGGCCTGGCTTGGATGGACCCCCGGGAACCAGAGTTCAACATACTAATGATGATCAGTTGCCCATGTGCTGGTAAGCAGTTGTCCTGCAGAGGGATCTGTATTGCAGAGCTGGGGGAAGCACCTCGCTGCGAGCTGTATGGCTAAATTAATTCACGTTTAAAAGGCACTTTAAGATTTTTGACTGGAAGAGATTATTTTACCGTTCTGTTACTATTTGTATTAGTTAAATGCTGCAGGCGAGTTAGTTCTTCCGCAAAAAGGCTTTTGGTCCCATGGGCCTACTTTGCGCTTTCCCACAAAGCCTTCTTAATGGAAGAGAAACCCTGCCAGGGCCAGGATCAGGGCTCCAGCTGTGCCCCAAAGCTGTCCTTTTTGGGGAGTGGAAAAGAAGCATGTTTGGAAATTAAGGGGCCTGATCCTGCAGTTCCACCATAGGCAAAATTTCCGTTGAATTCAGTGAGAGTTGAGCTTGCATTAGGACTACGGGGGGGGGAACATCAGGGATGCTGTCCTGGATCAGCCCAGTGGTCCATCTAGTCCAGTATCTCATCTTCAACAATGGCCAGTACCAGCTGCTTCAGCGGAAGGGCCCTAGGTGTTTTAAAGGCTGCAAAGAAGGAACAGATACTGGGAGAAAAAAGTGTGTGTGTGGCTCAGTGTGAGGTTTTACGTTCACGCTCTCTCTCTTAACGGGATGCCTTTTTTTTTCTTTAAAAAACAATTCCTATAACTCTAACTAAAGTAATCTGCTGTTAATGTTGACCACGGATCACATGTATCATGTCAATGCACATTTTAGCACTGAAGAAGAAAGGAGGTTCCAACCCAGTTTATTTATTTGCAGAAAGTTTCCCCTTCCCAGCTTGTTTGTGATGGGCTGCTCACCACAGACATGACTCACAGACATCGTTCTACCACAGAGGAAATCAGGGACAAGTGCCCAGTTGATTGTGGTACAAGTGATTGCACAACAACTACCCCAAATTAGTAGGGCAGGAAATTCCAAAATAGGTTTGTGAGGGTTCACCCAAGGCTGAAATTTACTTTCTCAAATTCAGCAGTTCCGATGTGCAGAAGTTGGGGAAAGCAGACAGTATGCATAAGGGATGGAAAGAAAGAGAGGACTTCGCCTCTTTATTGCTCTTGTTAACCATCTGCTTATGATAACAGATATTAAAGGGTTAATGTCTCTCTTACCTGTAAAGGGTTAAGAAGCTCAGTAAACCTGGCTAACACCTGACCAGAGGACCAATAGGGGGACAAGATACTTTCAAATCTTGGTGGAGGGAAGTCTTTGTTTGTGCTTTTTGTTTTGTTCGTTGTTCGCTCTTGGGACTAAGAGGGACCAGACGTACATCCAGGCTCTCCAAATCTTTCTGAATCAGTCTTTCATGTGTCAAAATTGTAAGTAATAGCCAGGCAAGGCGGATTAGTCTTATGTTTGTTTTCTCAACTTGTGAATGTTTCTTTTTGCTGGAAGGATTTTTACCTCTGTTTGCTGTAACTTTGAATCTAAGGCTGGAGGGTGGGGGTCCCTCTGGTCTATATGAATCTGAGTACCCTGTCAAGCATTTTCCATCCTGATTTTAGAGATAATGTTTACTTTTTTCTTTCTTTAATTAAAAGCTTTCTTTTTAAGAATCTGATTGATTTTCCTTGTTTTAAGATCCAAGGGGTTTGAACTCACCAGGGATTGGTGGGGGGAAAGGAGGGGAGATCAGGGCTGGCTTCAGGCCTTAGCGCGCCAAGCGCGTGCTTGGGGCGGCATGCCATGGGGGGCGCTCTGCTGGTTGCCAGGAGGGCGGCAGGCAGCTGTGGTGGACCTCCCGCAGGCATGCCTGCGGAGGGTCCATTGATCCCACGGCTCCGGTGGAGCATCCGCAGGCACGCCTGCGGGAGGTCCACCGGAGCCGCAGGACCAGCGAACTCTCCACAGGGACGCCTGCAGGAGGTCCACCGGAGCCGCAGGACCAGCGAACCCTCCGCAGGGATGCCTGCGGGAGGTCCACCGGAGCCGCGGGACCAGCGAACCCTCCGCAGGGACGCCTGCAGGAGGTCCACCGGAGCCGCAGGACCAGCGAGCGGCAGAGCGCCCCTTGTAGTGTGCCTCCGTGCTTGGGACGGCGAAATGGCTAGAGCCGGCCCTGGGGGGGATGGTTTATTCCTCCTTGTTTTAAGATCCAAGGAGTCTGGATCTGTGTGAAGCCTCTCAAGGCAACCCAGGGAGGGGAAAGTCTGGGGGGAAAGGAGGGGGGATGGTTAATTTTTCCTTGTTTTAAGATCCAAGGGGTTTGGATCTGTGTTCCCCAGGGAAGGTTTTGGGGGAACAGAAAGTGTGCCAGACACTAAATTCTGGCTGGTGGCAGCGTTACCAGATCTAAGCTAGTAATTAAGCTTAGAAGTGTTCATGCAGGTCTCGACTTTTGTATTCTAAAGTTCAAAGTGGGGAAAGAAACCTTGGCATCTGTATTATGGTAATGTGCAAAGGCCTCCATCAGGAGAGGGTCCCATTGTGCTGGGTACTGAACAAACCCATTGCAATCTAATTTCAGACAAGATGCAACAAGCAGCATAACAAACAGTAGGAGTGAATGGGGGAAGGGGAGTCTGATGGTGAATGGGGGAAGGGGAGTCTGATGGTGCTAAGACCAAGTGATTGCATACGGTGACTGTTGCACAACTTGATTGTGTTCTCCTCCCCTCGGGTATGTAACTTGCACCTCTCCCCCACCCACTGTTACCCCATCTCCACCTGATGTGTTGCTCTCTTTTTCCCCACCTCTTCGGTGTGATTCAACCCTGGTTGTGTCCCCCCCTCCTCCCTCCCAGAAGTGTCACCCCTCTCACACCCACTTGAGTGCATTATTTCCCCCGCTCCCCCACGTTACCTGGCAGCCACATTCATCCCCACTCCCAAGCATTTAGTTATTTTCTAACAGGCTTGTTACCTCATCTCCTGCCTGAGAACCTGCTTTCTGACCTCTCTCCACCTTGAGGTGTTGCCTCCTCCTCCTCTGTTTTTTGATCTGCTGTTCTGTCTCCCTCTTTCATCTCCCTGTCCCTCCATTACCCCCCGATAATAGAGGGCACTCTGGAAATGTAGGGCTGGAAAGTTCTGTTAAAGGGAGAGTGGCAAGTGGCAACTTCATAGGCATCCAGTTTAAATCAATGAGTTGAAAGTTGTTTTGGTTCCTACATCTGCCCCTAAGCCTGCTGCCCCAGCCTGTTTTTGTGGTTTGACAACTACGCTTTCAGATTTGTAAATGTGTGTTTCCTCCCCAGCTACTATATGAAAGACTCCTACAGACAACAGGAGAAAGTGACTGTACAAGAGAAGTGGGGAATGCAAAGTGCTGACAATGGGACAGAGTAAATACGCTGAAAAAGGCAAATCTTGAATGATAAGAGAGACTAGGAATACCGTACCAGCCAATAGCAGAGTGGCCTTAAAAGGGGCTGAACTGAAGCAAGTTGAAGCTGAGGGGGCTTGACACTCAGCAGCATCAGACCCTTTTTGAAGACCGAGTTAAAGATTGGAACTAGAGATCCGTTGGCTTAAGCCAGTGGTCCCCAACGCGGTGCCTGCGGGCACAATGGCACCCGCCGGGGCATCTATGTGCGCCTGCGTACTGGCTGGTGGACAAGCAGCTGCCAAAATGCCGCCAAAAAGCAGCATCACCAAGAGGCGGCGCCGCTGAAATGCCGCTTACTTTCGGTGGCATTTTGGCAACGGCGCCTCTTGGTGACGCTGCTTCAGCGGCTTCTCAGCTGCAATGCCTCTCAACGATGCCATGGTCCTCGGTGGCTCGTTGTCCGGTGCCCGCCACCCAGAAAAGGGTGAGGACCACTGGTTTAAGCCAATTTTATCAGAACATTTCCCCCAAATCCTTTAAAGTCAGGAGATTCAGAGCTGAGATTAAAAAGGATCACGTGGTTCAAAAGTTGAAATATTAGATCATTGTAGTTCAAAAAATCTCAGTGTTAGAAAGATTTGGAAGTCGTCGTGCCTGAATCCAACAAGGTTCTTAAACACATGATTGATGTGAAGCACCTAGTTCTGCTGATTTCAGTGGGTTTCCTGACCTGCAGAATGTTAGGTACATGTTTAAGAACCTGGCTGCATTGAGGCTTTGGGGCCTCATTCTATCCCCCATGGAAGTCAGGGGGGCTGAGATCAGGGACCTGTCGGCACCACCACCATCATCTTTCCATCAAACCTTAGAAACCTGCTCAGTTGAAAACTGGTTCTTGCACATACTATCAGTGCTGTCATCACTCAGGGCATTGTGCATTGATGGCCAGATGCAGCTGCATGGGCAATATCACCCCATGCTATTGTTACACAACACCCTGCCTGTCTGGATAAATCCCACATTTCAGCTCTAAAAAATAAAAATGAAACCCAGCAGCAGTAAACTCTGTAATAATAAGGGTTGATCTTTCTTTAATTCCTGTTTTTATGAAGGGTCCAAAAGCATCTTAAAAATATATGGACTGAAACCTAACGTCCTAGAGCAGACAAAACTCCCGTGAAAGCCAATCAGCGAGGCCTTCAAGATTTGGTTCTGTGTTTACATAGCACTACTTAAATGCACCCATGTTGGGGGTGTAGGGGGCAGTCATGTGGAGAGCACACTGAACAACAGGATAAGGAAGAGAGGATGTTTTGCCTGCAAAGGAAATTAATGTGTTTGTGCTCTTTTCCCCGCCTTTATAATATAGATAGAAGGCTGCTTGGTTTTTACCTTAAGAATGTCAGGTGAGGTTATCTTTGTTTTTTGCTGAAGGTCACCTTAGAGGACTCCGGGAGGTTTGTCAGCCATTATTTGAAGGAGCAGAGCTGTTGGATCTTTAAAGAGGTCGTTTCAGGGTCTCTTCAGGAGCGGCACCAGGCTTTCTGGTGCCCTAGGCAGAATTCAGGGGGCGGCATTTTGTGCGCTCCCCACGGGGCGCGCGGGAGCTTCCGGTTCCGCTCCCGTCACCCCGCCGAAGAAGGACCCTCCGCCGAAATGCCGCAGGCGACGGTGGCAGTCATTGAGCTGCTCAATTGCCTGCCACTGTTTTCCGCGGCACATCGGCAGAAGGTCCTTCTTCGGCGGCGCGACTGGAGTGGAACCGGAAACTCCCGCGCGCCCTGTGGGGAACGCGCAAAATGCCGCCCCCTGAATTCTGCCTAGGGCGCCAGAAACTCTGGTGCCACTCCTGCGCACAAAATGCCGCCCCCCGAATCCTGGTGCCCTAGGCAACCGCCTAATGGAAGCGCCGGCCCTGCGTCTCTCATACCTGATGCTAACTAAGACATCAAAGTCAGCACAATCGCTTTCCTCTTCTCGTCAATATTAATATTTGCAAGGGAAATGTAAAGTAGCTTGCCTTGGTTCATATTAATACAGTCTGGTTTGTGTGGCTAGGGTCCATGCCTTGGCACTGAGTCCTGATGGCAAATGCTTTGACTCCTGTTTCTCAAGTCTTGAATATGAGCTTTTGGGGCTAGAGGTTTCACTCTCTCTCCCGTGAATCCTGCCATATGATGAATGTTTGAAATTCGTCCTTTTCTATTTGATCAGTGTCGGTATCAGTGACACCAATCTTTTTAACAGGTCTGGTTGCAATAGGACAGATGGCAGGTGCTGCGTTTAAAACAAAACTCTATGGGTCACATTCATCCCTGTGTAACTTCATCAAAGCCAGTTATGCCAGGGATGAATAGGGTCCTATATGTTTTGTGATATATAGATAATTAATGAGCTCTATCATAATTACCCTGAGGCTATGGCTACTGGGATAAGAATTGTATAGCCTTATTCCTAAGTGACTTAGCTGTAGGTAAGTAGTGCAAATATCCTTCTCAATAATCCTTCACTATTCCACTCTGAAAAGTGACTTTATAAACACAGCATTGTGGGGCTCTGAGTTCATTTCCTCTCAGTAACTCCAGATCAGGTTTGCTTGGTTTATAATTAGGAAGACCGCTTGCCCTGCAATCACCCCCTGTGATCTGAAAGCCAAGCTTGGTACTTGCTGGCTCATGTGCCAAGAGCCCTGAAGAGTCTGCACTCAGAACGCAGTGTTGATGGTGCGTGAGCCAGAATTGATCCGGCTCACTCTCCCAACGCTGCATTGGCTCTCAGGGACTAACTGGAATAGGGCATAGTAAAATGTCGGGCCAGATTCTTGGGTGCACTAAGGTCATTCTGCTGATGTAAATATGGTTTGTATCTTGACCGAGCCCCCGGTATTATGTATGCTGGTCTGATTCTGTGCCTACATAGATCACCGGTAGCGCAGCAGGCAGCACAGTTGAGAAAAGGGACAGGGCCAAATGGAAAGAGGGCATGGTGTAGCCGTTCCTCCAGGTGCAGTGTCTGGGTATTTTCCTTGGTGAGCCACCCTTCAATAATATGGAGAACTAATGTAAATTACAGCATCTGAAAGGTTGCTGCACATGGCTGAGGTTCTGGGGACACCTATGCTGTATGGAGGGAGCAGCTCTGTTCACCACCGCCACACCCGAGTGCTAATTGTCTCTTACACTGACTCACTCTATGTCCTTGGGTTAGTCGCCTAGCCTCTCTTTTGTTCAGCTTTAGTTTTCCAAGCTGTAAAATGAGGATAAAAATACCTGCCTGCTTCACAGGGGGAAATGTGGTTCTTGGTGACTTCTTGTCTGTACAGCACTTTAATTATGTTAAGCACTAAGTATCCTTATTCTGTATTACCACGAGGTGTCAGCCCATTTATCTCACATTGCCTAGGGCTGTTACGATCTGCCCTGTGCCTCCTGCCAGTTGTGTGCTAGTTGAGATGGACACTCATTGAAGGCCTTGTGTTTGAGGCCTCCAACATTAGCATGCAGTGGTTACTGTGACGTTGCATGTAAGGTTCCTGGAAACAGCCTGGTTGCCTTGAGAAACTTTGTCTAACACAAGTTCCTGTGCAAATACTGTCTGTTTGTACTGTGCTGCATGTGGAAATGCATTTGATCCAGCAAGGACAGCCTGTCTTTCAGGGAAGGTGTATTGCAGAGATGGATAGGTCACTGACAAGCCATGGGAAAGTTTTAGTGCCTCACAGCTGTGTCTATGCTACGGAGCCTATACTGGCATAGCAATGTCATATATACCATAAGCCTGTAGCGTAGATGCACCCTGCGCCAACGGACGGGGTTTTTCTATTGATGTAGCTGTGTTGACCTACGTTGTAAGTGTAGACCAGGTCTAAGAACTCAGCAGGCAGGTGCGAAAAGGCAGGACGCAGTGAGTAGGAAACTCTCAGCAGTAGAGAGAGAGCGATCAGTAAGATATGAGCTGATCCTTAATAAATGTGCTGTATCAAGTGACTCGCTTACTAAGTCGGTTCTCATTTCTTCGTTTTGGCTCATCCCTGGTGTGACTCCACCAACATCAGGCATCAGCGGCCCCTGACGTCTCAGCACCAAAGAGAGAGTGTCTGGATTCAGGCCTGGTAGAAGCAGGTGTGATTCAGAGGAGTTGGACATAATTACATGGGACCTGGATTTGACCCCAAACATCTGGTTGAGTAGCCTGCTTTGTGGATATCTGCTGAAAAAAGCAAGGAACTGACTCTCCTGGCTGCTGCTGCTTTTATTTGAGGATTTTATTGTTGATTCAATAAGGAAGAGCTCGAGATATCAATCTCAGTGTCTGAACGGCTCTGTACAGGAGTACGACTATACCATGTTTCCCAGGCACCCTGCTACATGGCTAATTAGAAATATCAAGGATGGCCCTGCCCTGAAAAATAATTATGTGAAACTGGCACCTTCTTACTCCGCAGATTGCTCCTTGCATGTGTCCCCTTGCACCTGTTCACCCCCGGCCAAAGGATCAAGGGGTACAGTCACTCAGTACCTCAGTGATGGTGAGGAGGGGCAGGGATAGCCCAAGACGTGCCTGCATCAGCCAACAGAACTAAGTCAGCAGAGATGCAGAGAGAGGGAATGCAAGAGTAGGCTGGTGGGTGAGGCACTGGACTAGCCCTTGGGAGATGTAGGTTCAGTTCCCACCTCCACCGTGCACTCTTTGTGTGAGCGTGGGAAAGTCCCTTGACAGGAGGATTATAGAAGCACAAGAACCATAGTAAGCCTATGGGATTTGTGCTCCAGTTCCTTAATCTCTCCATGCCCCAGTTCCACAGCTGTGGACCAGGGCAAACAAGGTTTTCTTTTCTCCAACCTTGTGTATTTATACTGGAAACTCTTTGGGGCAGGGGCTGTCCCCCACATGTGCGTCTGCACAACACCTAGAACAATGGGGCCCTGATCTCAGCAGGGGCCTCAAAAGGTACATTTACACTGCATTGTACACTTGAGTTTGTGGGACCCGGGCTTGTGGACTGGAGTGTCCCCACTGCATTGTTAACCTGGGCTTACAGTCGCTTGACACGGGTCTCACTGCCGTGCTAATGCTTCCACACTGCACTGTGCAGACCTTCTGACTTGGGTCTGTGGCTTCCCCTGCAGCACTGGAAAATGACAGGGCTTGGACCTGAGTCACAGTGGGATTCAAGATCTAGCACCCCACAACAGAGTCCTAGGACCCAGATCCTGAATAGAGTCAGTCTGATTTGTGTGTGGACAGGAGTGGGGCTTTGGTTCAAACCTGAGTCACAGCCTGGGCTGAGAGTGTGGTGTAGACGTACCCTAATTGCCCCAGTAATACACATAATACTAGTAATGAGGGACTGCATTCTGCACCCTCTAGATAGCTATGGTATAACCCCAGTTACCCTAGGGCAGTGATGCTCAGCACACCTCAGTGGTTCAGGAGTCAAATTAGCGATCAGCGTTACCCAAAAGAGCCACAGGAGTGTGAATTCAATGGTGTATTTACTGTCATTCTCTCTCTCTAAATATACATATGTTATTTGCACAGCAAATAAGTTAATAACTTAATTTGTTAATAACATAGTAAAAGCATCCCCACTGGTTAATTATTAAACCGCATGGTGCTTTAATATCATGTGCTGCAAAGAGCCACAAGAGACACATTAAAGAGCCACTTGTGACTTGCGAGCATCAGTCTGAGTATCGCTGCCCTAGTGTCTGAGCACCTCAGTCTTTTCTGTATTTATCCTCACAGCACTCCCCTGAGGCAGGGCTGTGCAGTTATCCCCAGTGTACGGATGGGGAACTGAGGCACAGAGAAACTAAAAGTGACTTGCCCAAGGTCACCCACGGTGCCTGTGGCAGAGCAGAGAGTTAAATCCACCTCTCCCAAGTTCTAGGCTAGCGCACCCTAACCACTGCACCCTCTCTCAGCAGTTCATGTGCCTATGTATGTTGCTTTTGTGAGCAGCTGTTAAAGGGCAAAGCTTCTCTCACCCAGTGTGGGCTTAAAGCCATCACTGTGTTAAAGTGCGGTGCTAATAACTTCATTTCTCTCCCACTGAGTGGCCCCACCACCACTTAGCTGCTCTTAGAGTGGCACAAAATCACATTTTGTTTTTTGAAGGAAAGTAAATCCGTTGCATAAAAAAGCCAAAACACAGTCTTAGAATCCAGAAACTGAACTAAGGCTGAGATCTGGTGTTGGGATTCCCTCTGAGGCCTTTTCCACTTGGCTGATCTGGATCCCCTCATCCGGTTCTGGGAGAACACTTTCTCAAGTTCTCTG
Organism: Gopherus flavomarginatus; assembly: GCF_025201925.1. Lineage (NCBI taxonomy): Eukaryota > Metazoa > Chordata > Testudines > Testudinidae > Gopherus > Gopherus flavomarginatus. The sequence continues at coordinate 19,898,790 of NC_066633.1, read as the reverse complement.
GAATCCAGATTCATCACTGAGGTTTCTTTATTGTCACATCATTAAGCGACACCTGAGGTTCTGGTGTAGGGGGTTGGGCTAGGGTGCACCACAGCTGCAAAAGCACATAATAATCAATCAGATTATATGCAAAGACTAATGCCCACTCATTGTGTTTTTACATTGCATCACTCTTTATAATTAGTTTACTAATTTTTGTAACCCATCCCTGTATAGATCCTAAACTGTCTACAAATTACAAAATATACTAGTAAGCAAAGCTGCAGCTTCAAACTTATCCCATTTACTCTTCTTACTATTTCTTTATTCAGTAACTACATGTTTTTTTCAAGGCCACTTGTGAATTCATGCTCTCTCCATTAATTCACCTGTTTCCTTAGTTCTGTTTTCTTTCGTTGTTCATGCAAGGCCTACATCTGGAATCTTGGACTCTCTCCTTGATTAGAATCCATATTTTTGAAGTTGCGTTGCGGATCCAGCGCTGTTGTCAGAGAAACAAGAACAGGATGGATGTGCACCTGGCTGTCGTGTCAGAGAATAATTAGGAGTGATTGTATGATGAATTCCTAAAGAGAGGTGCTAGCTGTACTGAACAATCCTTAATCATGTCAAATTCAACAGAATTCATTAACTTCCAACCCCGTCGTCATGCTGCAAGAGCGGGCATTTTGCTTGTGAGGATGAGTTGCATAATTTAGTAAAAGGGACTTTGAAAATGTGTCTTCTAGAATGGAAAAACATCGAAAACACAACCGCCCTGGGAGATCTATAAGAACAATTTTGCGCTGTAGCTTTTTGCAGGGGAAATGCTAACTTGCGGAGTGCATTCATTCTCTCACCCCTACATAGTAGCAGAGAAATTTGCCTAAAAAACCAAATCTTTTGTCCATATTGAATTCGTGCCTTTGAGCAGCATCTAAACTGAAATCATTTAGCTGCTCAGGAGCCATAGTTTCAACTTGGGAAGTGAGAATCGATGGAACTATTGTGATTCATTTCCCAGTGTTCTTTATAAATATTTTGAGGTGTTCTAGATGGCAATTAACTTTCTTTGCTTAGAGTTTATCATCATTCCACCGGGGTTGCAAAAGGAACCGCATATGCCTCGATAAATGGCCTGGCAGATCGTAGCGTTCCAGTAGATAAACTTCCTCGCTGGTGTAAGCCATCTGAACCCAACAGGGTTACAGTGAGAATGGCTTAAGCCCTTAAAGTCCCCCCATGCCCTTAGCAGAATGCTGGTTTGTGGCAGTGATGCTCCTGAGCAGAGATCAATTTGTAGCAGAATTTTTTTTCTGGGGAACTATTTTTCCTCTTTTCTCAGTGACGGAAAAATACCCTGTCACAAAGGTGTGCTAAATATTGCAACATCTCAATCCAAATGAGGGCTCCTGGGAAGCCATTTGATTGGGCCTCTTCATTACAAGGCCCAAGATTCAGGGTGGAACCTTACCCCTGCAGCAAACTGCCGTGGGTTGCGTGGGGTGCATCGTTTAATTTGTGCCAAGGCTTGCTAGCGCTGAGCCCCATGCCTCTGGGCTTGCTGTGTCAGTTATGAACATAAAAAAATTGCTTGAGCTCCGGCTTCTCTTTCATTACAAATTAAGTAGTGGTGGGGTGGGACGCAGAAGAGAGCATCTGTTTGTAGAGAGGGGTTAGGGGCTCAGGGTGAAGGTTTCCTGCTAAGCAGCGTGTCCCCAGAAATGTGGAAAGGAGAGGCCCTGATTCCCCAGGTGGTTTCAAGCCATCATCATCATCACAGGGCTCTGTCAGCCCAAAGCATCATGAGCTGGTTCAGAATGATGAGCGGTGAAGATCCCGGTACCATTTCAGCCGTTCCGGGAGTGGCAGGGCCTCTCTGCAGCTGCAGGTTACGTAGCGTGGTGTGAATGGTCCATGACTCTGTTAGGCCAGAAACACTGCCCCTCTCCACTCTCATGCCTGTCGGCCCAGCACTTCGTGTCGGAGTCCAGGGATAACCGTACACAGCCTGGAGAGCCGGATGGAATCTGCAAGAAGCAGCAGAGAAAGCATCTGAGTCAGATTGCGAAACCACCTCCACAGATGGCACTAACCAGGCCCCTTGTTGGCAGCCTCAGCAGAGAGGCCAAGCGCTGAATGGGCCATTGACCGAACTCCCTTTGTGCCCTCAGAGCCGTCTGTGCAGGCCGGGGTGAGGTACACCAGCAGGGCAGTGGGAGGGAAGGCAGCTGCCCAGGCTATGCCAGTTCTGTGAATGCACAGAACTGGTTTCCCTGAGGCTGTTGACCCAGCACCATTCACCACCACAAAATCCACTTCATTCTGCTGAGGTTTTTCCTTCTCTCGGGCATGTTTCTCGTGGCCCTGACCTGCGTCTCTCCTTGCTGTTGGCTGCAGGGCTGTGGCTCCTCTGCCAGCGTTCCGCAAGGGGTCTAGTTTAGGGGGATGCATTCGTTTGTCCAGGAACCAGCTGAGATGCAGCTCTAGAGTCAGCCTGGTCTGACTCTGACTTGGTAGATTTAGACGGGGTGTGGCTCAGCTGTGGGGCTGAGGGGACAGAGCAGCCACCTGTAGCACCCTTCCCTTGGAACAGCTCTGATCCTGGAGATAGCGATAGAGATATTGGGTTCCTCTCTGCGCACCTTCTGCAGGCTTTTCTCTCTCCTCTTTCTGGCACTGTGCTTCCTTTGCTGCTGCTGGTGCCTTCTCATGCACATCTAAAGTTCCCTGTAGTTTGAGAGGGTCCAGTTTGACTTGTCTGCTTATTAATAAGTGACTCATCCTCTGCTCTTTCCACTGCCTCTGTTCAGGCCTTGCTTTGGCATAACTCCCATTGACTTCAGTGGGGACTGAAGCTCAGTATTGGCCCCAGGAATATAGGGATCAATGGGGACACTGGTGATGTGATCCACACCCCAGCTTTCCACTACTGGAGTTAGGGTTCAGATCCCAATTTGTACCGCAAGAGAGAATCTGCATTGTGGTCTCTCCATCATCTGCATTTGTGCCTGTCACAGATCCACAGCATGGCGTGGAGCTTCTGCTCCACCGAGGCCTGGGATTGGAACGGCAGAGGATGTGGGGCACAGCGGAGGTGCACTGGCAGCGTGGCATGGGGGGTTCAGGAAAGGAATATTTGTGGAGGGCTGTGAGTTGGGATTGAGATGCACCTGCTGAGCTGTCTGGAGAATCCAGGGGTGGAATAGCGGGAGAAGTTGCAGGATTGAGGTGCCCTGGCAGAGTCCAGGACTGGAACAGCAGTGAGGCTGCAGGACCAGACTGAGGTTCATTGGCACAGATCTATGTGGGAAGTGAGCATGGCTCCTCCCCACTCTGTTCCTTTATCAGAACAGCACAATTAATGCTTCATTTTCGTGAGAACTAAATTCACTCCTGGGTCTGAAAATGACTTTAAGAATAACAAATTGCCTTGACAGACGCTTTTGCATTTTGATGAGTTGCCACTTAGTGTCAGCCAGGATCTCGGGGGTGGGAGGGTGAGGAATGGAGCTGGCAGTGTGGCTGGGGCACGGAGAGTGTCACTTCGGCACTTGCCCAGAGTCAATGGGCAGATTTGCCAGACTGCGATGCTGAGCTCTGTCCTGTGGGCTGCATCTCTGGGCACGGCGTTGGTAATGAGCCAGGGATGGGGCATGAAAGTCTGAAGTGTCTGTGTTGGCAACTGGGCTTGTTATGGATGAAATAGCAGGAGAAGGGACCCTGCTGGTAGTGACGGTTGCAGTAAATGGGGTGTGAGTGCTGGCAGCTAAGGTGGGGGCAGGGCAGGGGGTCTGGCTGGCATCAGTAGGGTCAGCAGACGGGGCATTACCCATGCTTGAAGAGGCATGAGGAGTTGGTGTATGCGGTGCTAGATGGCACTGCTGATGAGTGCTGGGGTCAGGCCATTGCTGATGGTGGCAGAGGATGGGGCACTGCCTGCTGCTGATGCCAGTGGCAATGGCTGGAGCACAGCCAGTGTTAGTAGTGGCAAAGTGTGGGGCACCTGTGGGAGTGGCCTGGCACCGTGGTACTTTGGATGCTGACTTGTCCTCCCCTAGACTCCCCACATCGCTGCTCTCACCTCTGGGTATTGTTATGGCAGCATTAGAGTGGTGAGGCTGTAGACAGGGTTGAAGTTAGAGATGGAAAGACCTGCAGGACTGTCTAAGTCATCCCTTGTGGGTGGGGGACTGTAACGGGGTGGCTTGCTGCTCGAGGCCTGGGGCTTGCCAGCCCTGGTCGCAGAACGAGGCACACCTGGGGTGAATCAGGTACTTCCTTATGATGGGGGAAGCTTGGGAAGCCTCTGTGGGGAGTGAGGAAAGGCTCCTGCAGGGAAGACCCTGAGACCAGGGGAGAGACCCTGTCCAAGCAGGAGACAGACTGCGAAGGCCCCAGGCAGGAAGGCCTTGTGTTGTGTGGATTTAGGAATGGCCTTTGTTTTGAGGATTTTGAGTTTTGTTTGCAGTTTAGTTTCTGTGAATGAACCCAGTCCCGGGGGTTGGGAGTGGGGGGAGGATCGGGATGGATGTACTTTTGACCAAGAAAAAGCCTGAAGAGAAGTTTTATTTGAACAGTCTGAGAGGGGAAACTGAAGCAGGCGGCCCGTAGTGTAACCCCAGACCATGAGAGGCGCCTGGTCTGGTTACAGGGGCCAAGGCAGGGTTGTCCCTAGAGCCTAATCTTTGATGTCTGGTTCATATTAAGGGTTTTTTAAAAGTAGAAACCATGGGATTTCCATCCTTTCCCTTGGACTGTTCCACCGCCTCATAGATCTCACCACTGGGAAATGTTTCCTGCTATTCAGCCCTCACAACCAGAAGGAAGCATCTAGTTCAGGGGTGGGCAAACTTTATGGCCTGAGAGCAATATCAGGGAATAGAAATTGTATGGCAGGCCATGAATGCTCACAAAATTGGGGTTGAAGCATGGTGGGGGGTGCGGGCTCTGGGGTGGGGCTGAGGATGAGGGGTTTGGGGTGTAGGAGGGGATCAAGGGGTTTGGAGGGGGGGAGGGGGATCAGGGCTGGAGCAGGGGGTTGGAGCATGGGGAGAGGCTCTGGGGGGTGCAGGCTCCAAGTGGCGCTTATCTCAAGCGGCTCCCGAAAGCAGCGGCATGTCCCTTCTCCGGCTCCTACGCGGAGGTGCGGCCAGGCGGATCCGCACACTGCCCCATCTGCAGGCACCGCCCCTGCAGCTACCATTGCAGCGCATAGGAGCCAGAGTGGGGCCATGCTGTGGCTTCTGGGAGCTGCGTGGTGCGGCCCCGGCCGGAGCGCTGGAGTGCGTGTGAGCCATGTAGTGTGGCTTGTGGGCCATAGTTTGCCCACCTTCTGATCTAGTTCGACCTCCTGTGTATCACAGAAACCACACCCAGTTACCCCTGCACTGAGCTCAATAACTGGTATTTGGCGAAAGCGTATCTTTCAGAAAAGCATCTGGGCTTGATTTGAAGGAATCAAGAGATGGAGAATCCACCGCTTCCCTTGGTAATCTGTTCCAGTGGTTAAACACCTAACTCCTACTTTGTACTACTCCATAAAAATTCTCGTTCTGTCCGTACCCTTCCTTTTTTCGGTGACTTATAACTACCTGAAAAAAGTCTCTTTTGGCTATGAAAGTTCATGTTTTCTTAGAGGGCTTGTCTGCTTGAGAAAGTTTTATTTAAATGGAGCCCGTTCCTCCAATGTGGCTGTCTCTATGGTATTTTTATGGCCCCCATCTCAGTAGTCTCAGCACCTCACAATCTTTAATGCCTTTATCCTCACAATGCCTTTGGGAAGCAGAGCGGGCTAGTATCCCCCTTGTACAGATGTGGACTGAGGTACAGAGAGACTAAGGGCTTGTCTGCACAGCAGGTTACTGCCTGGCACTCCAGGGCTTTCACATGGGACGTGGCCAGATGTAGATTCACTCCCCGGCTTACTGAGCATAACGCACCATACAGACATGGCCCTGGTGGCTTGTCCGAGGTCACAGATGGAGTCTGGGGCAGGACAGGGAATTGAGCCCAGTCTCCCACGCTAGTGTCTGAACCACCTTACCATTTTCCTCTCTCGGTTTGGTTTGAGGGCGGCTTGTTTTGAGTTATTGAAAGTTAGAATCATAGAATCTCAGGGTTGGAAGTGACCTCAGGAGGTATCTAATCCAACCCCCTGCTCAAAGCAGGACCAATCCCCAGACAGATTTTTTGCCCCAGATCCCTAAATGGCCCCCTCAAGAATTGAACCCTGGGTTTAGCAGGCCAATGCTCAAACCACTGAGCTATCCCTCCCCCTGATTAGAAACAGGTTTAAGCAAACTGAAACAGGCGACTCAGTCTGAAATATGAGTGTCCACACAGGGGCTTGCGCCGCTTGAACTACATTGGCTTAAAAACCGTAAAAAAGTTGAAGTATCGCAACTTTCTTGTGTGGACAAGCCTGTAATGCAGCGGAGAAAGTGTTCGGACGTTGGGGTAAAATCCATCCAGCGATTGCTGAGTTATGCAGGTTTTAAATTTCATTCAGTCAGCTACCTTGCCGTGTGCTAGCGGGATGGGCACTGCCCTGCTGCTGCTCCACGCAGTTCTTCATCTTTATGCAGAAGGGAGAGTAGATTTTGTAGGTTCTCTGTGTAGCTCTTCTACATACAAATGTTTCCCTGTTAAAGGAGACGTGGGAAGAGGGGAAGAATTTGGGCTTGTGTCATTGTAGCCTGGAGGACAGTACCTATTGGGTTTCTGGGAACTGGGCAGGCAGAAGCCCGCCCAATGCCAAAGGATCCCCCCCAACCTAAAGGGAGGATCTACAGGACCTCAGAACCCAACTGATTTCGGGGGACAACCAATAAAAGAACAGGGACAAGAGTGCAGTCAGAGGGTCATAAGAAGGGAGCCTGACGGGGACACCGAGCAGAGAACCCCACCCACTGCTCCTCGAAGGCGTCAAGGGAGCCAGTGGTCACCGCCCAGAGGAACTCCGCCCAGATACGTGAACGGACTAAGGATCGGAAACAAACTCCACAGTCACAGGAGTCCCCATCGGCCAACCTCCTCTTCCTGGTTGTGTAGTTGGCCATTTTGGCCAGGCCAAGGAGGAGGTTGATCAGGAGGTCCCGCGACTTTGTGGGGCCACGGATAGGGAGTGCATAGAGAAGGAAATGAGAGGTAAAGTGCAACCAGAAACGTGTCATGAGGACAGTATCATGGCAGGAAACTTGTGAAACTACGAAACCATAAGAAACAAAAGAATGAAGCCTGAGCAACTGAGTGGAGAAGGAACATTTAGTTAGACTGTTTGTAACTCTGAATTAACACCTTTCTAACTACACTGTCTAATCAACAATTGAGAAAAGAGTTTCTTTGTTAAAAAGTCATCCCCCCCCATTGAAATGTGAGAGCTCACCATAGACAACCTGACAGCAGAACTAAGGAAGGCCAGACTTGATATTCCTAATCTTTTTCTTTTTCTTTCAATTAAAAAACCACCACTTTGTGTTACTCCTCTCAACTCTTCATCATAAAGAAGCGAAAAAGGCCACAGGACCAGTTAGATACAATCCTTTGCAGATCATCTTTGAAATAATCCCCCCAGTTGGCTCAAAGGACATTCGGATGCTTGCTGTGTCCCTATTTTCAAAATGGCTGTAGTGGCTAGTGGTTAATGCAGAAGACTAAGGGTGTGTCTACACTGAACTCAGGAAGAGTGGTTGCAGCATGTGTACGTGTCCCCAAACTAATTTGCCCCAAAATTACAGTGAAGCCACTGGAGCACAGGCTAATTTCCCATTACAAGCCCATCCCAGGCCCTGGGCAGGTAGTGGGGTGGTTAATCCATGCTGCCTTGCCTTTGCTGCTATTTTTAGAGCTAACTCAGTCAAAGCTAACTTGGGTATGTGTGTTCATGTGCTGCAATCACCCCTCGTGACTGCAGTGTAGACAGACCCCGAGAGTCAGAGCTTCAGGATTCGGTTGACTGTGTGACCCTTAGCAAGACACTTCACCACTGCGTGCTTCAGTTTCCTTTCTGTCAAAGGAGGATAATGATACTTACCCGAGTGGGTGTGAGGCTTAATCAGAGTAAAGCACTTTGAGATTATCAGATAGCAAAGTACAAAGTACTGGCGCTGATTTCCATTCCCAGAGGACGCTTGCCATTTTGCACTAGTCATGGACAAACCTTGTGCTTCTGCCTGGATTGCTGATTTTTTAACACCTGTGCCCTTCAGTACTGGACTAGAATCGATGTTATGTCTGCCTGGATCCATATTTGTGTGCTGATCCATGCGCATTGATTGATTTGATCTTCCTCTCCTGTGTCAGGTCCATGGTCTCATCACGTCTGTTCTTTGTTGCCCAGGGGGTGGCTGCGTAGATGACACTTCAGACACAGTCTCACTTTCTGGTTAGGCCTGGAACTGTGCTACAGAGAATGCCCCAACGCCGGCCAAGGTGTGCAGATAAGGGAGACAGTACAGCGAAATTAACACTCCTATCAAGCAGGGCATTTAAAAAAATCCTTTTCTCTTTGTGTTTTTTGGTGTGAGTGGGAGCGGTCAGGCTTCAGTGAATTATTCTGGCGCGTTATAGCCCTCTTGTGCTCTCATTAAATGTTTCAAATCTCCTGGTGGTCTAGTGTACTGGGTCCCAAATGGATTGTAGGTTAATTCTAAATGCAGCACAATTGCTCTCTGCTTTGAAGTAGCTGGTGCAATTGTCCCTTATGTGTTCATTTTGGAGAGTGATCCCTGCACTCGGCATTTAGATGCTCGCAAGTTAAATGCTGTGGGAGTGGTTGGAGAGAGCCCATTTGATTCCAATTTATATCCCACTAAAAAGAAAAGCAACAGTAGTGGCATAATAAGCTGTTCCTTGATACAACAGGGAGCCCGAGCAAGAGTAGAAAGTGCCTGTTCCCTGGTCATCTTGTGAACTCTGGTGGCCTGTGAGCCAGGAGTGCATGGAGATACCACAACGAGGCTCGCCCAGACCCCGTTGGCCTTTCTCGTCCTGTCACCCCAAACATGGAGTCACTGTCGTTCGAGATGGGCTTGAAACAAAACCCGGATCCAGCACTGCCTGAACTGTTGGGGTGTGTGGACCTGGAGCCTTGTGACCCAACTGGCTTATGTGTCTGTAATGGGCTGACCCAACCCCCCTGCAGACTTTGGGGTGATTTGAACCTAGATCCCAGCCTTGCAGCTCAAATTCAAGCCAAAGTAGCAGAAAGTGCTTGTCACGCCAGCTCAAGAGGTGCTTGATTCTCTCTCCCCTAAACAGGTCAAGCTGCAGAGAAGCCAGTCAGTGTGGTTCATGCTGTGAAGCCATCTCTGATCTGCTGGGATATGCCCCCTTCCCTCCTGCTCGCTGTGTCCTGGGGTGGATGGAGCAGTTGGGTCAGAAGGCGGGGTGGGGTAAAGTCCTGTGACGTGAAGCCTTGCTTTGCCAGAGCAAAGGAAAAGCCAGCTGCTTTTGTTTCCCCTCTGAGTGCAACTGACCCAGTGATCACTGGGTCTCCGCTCTGCAGGAGCATCTGCGGACACACACATGAGTGCGACATCCCAGGCTCTCAGCATGCCGCATCAGCTCCAAGAAATGGAAGAGTGTGGTTTTTTCCCCTTTGTAAGCCAAAGTCAGCAAATCCATCACTCAGCAAAAACCATCCTGCAAGGCTGCTCTTTCCAATCCCTCCCTCCTAGCAAACCGCATGCAGGCCTGTCTTGCTGACATGTTAGGTCGATCCAACGCCAGCCTCCCTGTCCACTGCATAAGGGGCTCATTTCCTCACATTGTGCCATCTCGAGGAAAGAGACGTTTCATCAAGCAGCGTGGATGGTTTATTATCTCAGGCTCTGGATGTCTTTTGCTTGCCACTGATCGGGCATGGGGTGAAGCTTGGAAGGGCTCAGACTGATAGAATGTGTGGGATACAGGCTGCACACCAAAGTCTGCTCAGAGAACATAAGAACGGCCATAATGGGTCAGGCCAAAGGTCCATCTAGCTCAGTACTGGGAGGATAAGGAATGCAGAGGAATTAACCATTAACTTCCTCCAAAGTAAAAGCCCCTTTTAGGTTTTGGACTTATTGATATCCACTCTAGCACAACTTTGTTATTATCATCAACTCTTTGGGTGCAGTAGCACCTAGAGGTCCCAACCAAAATCAAGATCCTATTGTGCTAGACACATGCATAATAAGAGCTTACAGTCTGCAGAGTTCAGGCAAAGGAAACAGAGACCCAGCAAGTCAGAATCGAACCCAGCGGTCCTGACTTCCAGGCCAGTGCCTTATCCACAGGGCCATGCTGCCTCTCTAGTGGTCTCCCATGGCCGGAGAGAGAACACAAGTAATCCCATGGGTAGACTAATCCCAGCCATACGGTTTGCACTGCTCTGGTGTCTTCCTTCTGAAGAGCTCAATGGATTTTATCCACATTAGTTCATTAAGCCTTCCAGCCTCCTGTGGGCACATCTGTATCATTTTAGGAAGTGGCAGAGTGGATGAGACCACTCACTGGTGGTCCATCTAGTCCAGTGTCCTGGCTCTGAAAGTAGCCAGCTGCATAAAATGATGGGACAAGAGGCCCTGCAGCAAGCAGTGATGGGAAAGGTTTTTCCTGTTCTTCATATCCCCACTTCATAGAGATGAATCAATAGGAGACGGATTCTGTCAACCATATTCTCATTCTCCTTCCCCTTCCCCTGCTTACCGCTGTGTGATTGTGGAGAAAGAGCTGGAGTGGGGGCCCTGGCTCTCAGGACTCCTGGGTTCTCTCCCTATCTGCCTCTGATGTTTTGGGTGACCTTAGACAAATCACATACATTTTCCACTTGTAAAATGAGGTGAATAGCACGTATCTCCCAGAGCAGTTTGTGGAGCTGTGTTAACTATAAAGCAGTTTGAGAGTGTCACAGAAGAGTTCGGCACTTCATGTTGAGAGTAGGGGTTGGGTGAAATCTCATTGAAGCTGGTGGGCATAACTACTGCCCTTCATTCAGGATAAAGAAACAATTAAGCTCCTTTATGGACCAGGTAGCTGAAACAATAGAAACCACCACCCAAAACACAGGCGCGTGGCAAAGCTTGAATAGAAGCTGAACTAGGTGGCCCAAGGGGCTTTCGTGGGACTGATTGCAAACACAGGGGCTGGGGCATTGGTTGGTGGAGGGGTGTGCCTGTGTCTGCGTGATAGAAGCAAGCAGCAGAAACACAGGACTCAGAGAAGGAGTAAAAAAGCCCCAGACACAGCCAGAGAGAAGCCCTTTTAGTGTCAGTGCCCTGTGGGAAAAAAAGCAGAGCGAGTGAGTTTTTGGGTGAAGTGCTGACTGAAAGAGGTTTGGATCTGTGTACAAAGGAACTGTCTGCGGCTGTTTGTTTCTGTTAGAAGGAGAAATGGACGGTGGAACCAGGTATTTCTCTGGTGCAATCCTGTTAATCTACAAAGGATGCACAAAGTCCTGTTTCCCTGAACATAGTAGGAATCAATCAGCTAGATCAGTGGTTTTCAAATGGAGGTATACGAGCTTTCTTCAGGAGTACATGAGAAAAATCCTGTCATGGCGGACAAAGCACTGTATTAAGACTTGGCAATCTAATTAGGTTTGCCACCCATCTGGTTTTTGCCCAGACAGTCTGATTTTTGGCTTCTGTGTCCAGATGCCATTTACGGTTGCCAGGTGCCTGGTTTTCAGGGACCTGGCAACACTAAATGATACCTCAACCAACAGTCTGGTTACGCGGGTCAGTGTGTGGTATGGCACCATTAACCCATGCCAGCCCCTGCTCAGCCGGGACCACCTCCTACCTGCAGGCAGATTCCTTGAGACAATCCAGTGAGCAATGGAGGGAGGGGCTGAGTGAAGCAAACAATGGGTCTGGGTCTTGAGGGAAGAGGCAGAGCAGGGCGTGGGGGTCTGGTTACCAGCAATTAGAAAGGTGGCAGCCCTAAATCTAATCATAGGAATATTATGCCCTATCTCGGAAGAGGGGGGGTGGTATGTGGTAGACTAAATTATTTGGAAAGTGATACGCAGCCCAAAGTTTGAAAACCACTGTGCTAGACCCCTGAAAACTGGCTAACCACTTGGACTAAAAAGGGACAACATTTATTATTTCCATCCCATGTCTCATCACTTGGTGTTTAACATTCTAGTTACTCATTAACAGAAGCTGGCAGAAGCCCACTGGTTTCCAGATGGTTTGGGGATGAAATAAACCCGGTTCGAGATGGAAATTAATATTTAAGAAAAGTTACAGCGCGTGTCTCTGGCATTCAAAGGGATCTCGTCCCATTCTTCCATAAACAGCCAGTAAGTAAAATGCGTTACTGTCGTATGGCTCATTGAAAACATAAAGCACTCGTTTAGCGCTGCTCACTGTTGAGCCACCCACTTACCCTGCAGCACAACCGCACGTGGCTGTTTCTAATCAGATCAGTTCTCAAGGACAACCAGTAAAATGCCTGAAGAAATCAATGACACGTGCTGGAGTTAACCAGCAAATAGAATTCAAATTAGGAAACAACAGTGCCAGTCCTGACGAGAAATAGAAACAATGGCATCAGTATTCAGCACTTTTCATGCATGGATTTCAGAGCCCTTAGTACAGGGTATTGTTAGTCCCATTTGATAGATGGGGAAATAGAGTACAGAGAGGGAACGCGACTCATCCCACAGCAGAGCTGGGGTTGGGACCCGGATCTCTTGATTTTGAGTCTAGTGCTCTAGTGACTGGACCAGGCTATTTTGCCAGCTGGGCAGACAACACTGACCATAGGCGCCGACTTCTAGTTTTCCCTGGGGGTGCTCTGCCCCCAAGGCTCTCCCCCACTCTGCCCCTTCCCCCAAGGCTCTTCCCTCATTCCATCTCTTCCCGCTCCCACTCTGTGCCCTCCCCAGAGGCCCCACCCTCGCTCCGCCCCCTCCCGGCCCTGCTCCACCCCCTCCCAGAGGCCCCCGCCTTTCCACCGCTTGCTGCTCTCTGCCCTCCTCCAAACCTCTACCCGAGCTGCCAAACAGCTGTGGCTGGTGGGCTGAGCACCCAGCGCCTATGACACGGACTGTGTTAAAAGGGCGTCTGTTGGCTTGAGTGAGTGTTGTCTACACAACGCCCAGAGATGTGGGACTAGGTTTTCAAATGCTCAGCACCTGGAATTGGGGTTGGAATTTCAGAAGAGCTCAGCACCCAACGCCCTCCCAAAGCACTGAGATCACTTGACAGTCTGGCCCCAATTGTGGGTGCTGAGGCCTTTTGAAAATTCTGGTCTTAATCCCTGCCCATAATGATAGGCAAGTTACTGTGATTGAACCCTGTGCTGCATTCTCTACAGTGGTTGGAAAAACAGGCCACTCCAACATTTTAATATTAAGATGACAGTGCATTTTTCATAATAGTTGATATTTCTGGATTGAGGGGGTAGGGGAAGGATATTCTTGCTATCTCTGATCCTTGATAATTCCCACCCTTTTAGCCTCTTACTCCTTTTTAACACCCGCTTGGCTTTGCTTCTGCATTTGTACAGCATATTTAATATAGGAGCAAACCAGGTTTTATATATACTAGTGACATAGCTGCCTTTTGACATCAGTTAAAAGCCTTGTATAGAGAGAGTCTAATAGTTCCAAAAGCTCCTATGAGGGGAACAAAGAGTGCAGGCCAGAGAGAGTGAAGATAGACAAGTAATTGTGTGACAAGGAGTGTGGAAGCAGCTTGTTGGGGGGTTCTCGGTGCAGTTGTAATGGGACTCTGCGGGGGAGTCCAGGTGAAGGTGGCTGGGGCTCAGCCGGGGTGTGTGTGTGTGTCTGCATGTCGGGGGATAGAGCTTCTGGGTGTGGTGGACTCAGTATGGGGTCCTGATGCTGGGGGAGTGGGGTTCAGTGGGGTGGGGATACAGGTGCAACTGATTGGGGCTTGGTGGGATGGGGATCTGGGTACGGGTGGCTCATCAGGGTAGTCCAGGTGCAGGGGGAGTGGGACTTATTGCGGGGTTCTGAGTGTGGGGTGGTGAGGCTTGGTGGGCGGGTCTAGGCATGAGAGGGTCTGGATGCATGAGGGTTGGGTGGAAGGGGGAGCAGCTCCCTGTACAGGGATCCTTCCCCCTGCATCTGAGGAGTGATGGGTGCGGAGAGGGAAGGGGGAGTTTGCAGAGTTTCCTGCAGCCAGGGGAGAAATCTGGGGATGGGTCTTACCTGGCCCCAGATGCCATTCAGGGGAAGAGGAAGTCCCGTCTTCCCCAGCCCAGCCAGACCTAGTGGCTGAGCCCAGCACAGGGTAGAAGCCACCAGCCGGGTCTTCCCCCGTTTCTCCTCCTGCCCCACAGTGATTTACCTCTGACAGTTGCCCTGGGCACCCGAAACATACTGCTGACTGCTCTTGTGGCTTCCTTTTGCTTCCCCATCAGAAAGTCATTTTTCTGCATGGAAGCAAAGAAATCTGTGGGGGACATAAATTCTGTGCATATGCAATGGTGCAGAATTCCCCCAGGAGTAATCAAATTTATTGACAACAGGAAGATAGATTTTAAGTGATTATAAATGGTAGGCATCAAGGTCAGAAATAGTTACCTTAAGAAATAAAAATAGAAACATGCATTTTAAATCTTAAACTTTTAGTCTAAGCAAGAGTTGAATCATACAGCTTTTCTCATCCTGACAGATGATACGGGCAGGTTACAGTTCCTTGATACATAGGCTGGGCTACCTTCCGGCCTGGGTCCAATCTTCACCAGTTCAAAGTCTTTGCCTTCCAGATGTTCTTCCATGTGTTGAGTTGGGGGGGATGAAGGAGAGAGAAAGGCCAAGAAATGATGTTACTGTCTTTTATATTTTTTCCCAGCTTGCTGAAAAGATCTTTGCCATGAGGTGGGTTACTCCAACCCCATTTTGTAGGTGCCTCCTCCGAGAAGTCTCTGTGACAGTGGATTGTGAGTTGATGAATGTTGATGGGTCATTAACACTGTCCTGCTATTGATGGGTGCTCCTTCCTTGTAACTGGAAAGGGTGGTTGTGGGTGTTCCCAACCTCACAACGTATTTCAATAACAAATATAGTAATACTTCATAACTTCACATACAGTGCAACATGATATTAATATTCAACAGATCAAGAATTTTAACATGTCTCATAAAGTATACTTTGTACAAAACATACCATAATCATATCACCAATGGTGAATATGGGGGTTCCAGGGCGCTACTTTGAGTTGCAGACTGCTACACCTTCCCAGCAAGCATTCACATGTCTATTTTTCCCCCCAAAATACTTTTATTACATTTCCCCAAAATATAGTTGCCACCCATGACTCACAAATTGTAACAACATCCAGGCACATGCTCCAAAACTTCTTTTGTCTTAAGTAGGGGCTTGTGATTAACTTATCCTTAGTTATGTTAATTGAACGGTGAGTTTACACCCATCAATCTCAATAGGGCCTGTGATTCATCCAGTCACTAGCTCCTCTCGGCACAGAAGTACAAAGCAGCAGAAGGAAACTGGGGCGGGAGGGAGCTGTAACTTGGGAACCCTTTGATCAAATGACCTCAAATTTGGATCACTAACCTTATCCTGTGCCCTTGTGAGTCTAACTTTAAAGCATGTACAATGGCAGGAATGGAAACTTTCCAGCTGGTTTTTTGGGTTGGCATGTGCATGTTAAAATGTACATGCTATGCACTACCTTGGGTAAAACTCGACAGACTGAGTCTATTTTGAGCTGCATCACATCAATAGTTTGATCTCTAGCTCTGCGCACATACGCGCGCGCACACACACACACACAAATAAAAACCCCCACTATCTCTCCAGAACCCCTGGCAGAAGTGTCCCCAAATTTATGTCACCAACCCTTTCCTGCATCCTCCCCAGGCACAGCAACCTTCAAAGGAATCTGACTGAGCATGTCAATTTTAGAGGGCTTAGGTCAACGTTTAAACAGAAGTCATGATGCCACCATAGCTGTGGGGCACTGCTGCACCACTATAATGTGGCTCTAAGGGCTTGGCTACACTGGCACTTTACAGCGCTGCAACTTTTGCACTCAGGGGTGTGAAAAAACACCCCCCTGAGCGCTGCAAGATACAGCGCTGTAAAGCCTCAGTGTAATCAGTGCCGCAGTGCTGGGAGCACAGCTCCCAGCGCTGCAAGCTACACCCGTAAGGGATGTGGTTTACGTGCAGCGCTGGGAGAGCTCTGAAATGTCAAGTGTAGCCATACCCTAAGTGTCTTAGTCAATTTTGAAAATGGAGCTTACAATGCCAAGTCATTTGAGACACTTTGGGAAATTTTACCCTTTAAAACCAGAAGGGACCATTATTTAGGTTCTTGTCTGAATTTCTGCCGAGTACAGGCCATGGAATTTCACCCAGTGATGCCTGTATGAAGCCGATAACTTATGGTTGAGCTAGAGCATCTCTCTCAGAAAGGCATCTCCTCTTGACTTCAAATGATGGCGAATCCACCATATTCCCTGGTAAATTGATCTAGTGGTTAATTACCCTGATTTAAAAATTATCCTAATTAAAATTAGTTAATTAGCCTGACTGTTAAAAATGTTCAGCTTATTTTATTTAAATTTATTTAGTTTCAATTTCCAGCCTTTGGATCTTTCTTATACCTTTATGTGTTAGATTGAAGGATCTGTACCGTAAGAAATGTTTTCCCTGTGTAGGTACTTCCTGTGAGCAGGTTATCTTATAACCTTCCATTGATAAGGTAAATAAATTGAGCATCTTAAGTCTCTCGTTGTAAGGCAAATTTTCCAGACCTCAAATCATTCTTCAGTCTCTTTTCTGATTGTGACTAAAGATGGACCTAAGTCGGAACCCTTAGATCTTAACCTCCGCATACATTGGAAGAGTTTGGGTTTGGATCTAGATCACAATCCAAGGTAAAATCCTGGCTCCGCGGAAGTCAACAGTTTTGCAGTTGACTTCACGGGAGCCAGGATTTCACCCCAGGCTCTATGGCTCAGAGCTATGTCTGTTTAGGACACGGTGGTAAACACATGATCAAAGTGGGTGTATCATGTCAATATAACTTGAAGGTGGTTCAGCCTTATTTAACATTTTTCCTGTTTGTTTTTTATACATTTGAAGGCTATTTGCTTCACTTTAACAATGAAAAAGATATTTGTATTAAAATCAGATGCAAAATAACTCTCTGTGCTATAGCATAACCTGATTTTAATTTATCTTTCTGTGTGCATAAGGCCTGATGTTGTTTGTTAGAAGTTGGGAATTATTTTTTTTTTACATGACTGAAGAAATCGATCCTGCATAACAAAGTTAACTTGGAAGAAATACAGGCTTAGAATAAAAATTTTAGTGTGATTTCAAGACATTTAAGAAAAGCGAATTGTCCACTGGTGTAATTGCAAGATGTGTGGAAACTCAGCCAATCGTCATGCATATATTTGTATACTGTAATCCTATTGGTTCAAATGCTGTAAGGATTGTCTTGGGATTTTCTTACACTTGCTTAGAAGCCCGATTTCATGAAGTATAACTTTATCCAAGGGAGAGTATTATTTTCACTGCACAGTACATGGAGTTCTGTTATACCTGTATCCTTTTTTATAGCCTTTTGCTTACCTGTTTGGCACATATATATGTAATATATATATTTTTTGACAGGAGAGCAAAATTAGATGTGTATTTTTAATAGTCAGCAATATAGTATGGGTGGGCAAGTACAATTTGTGCCTGGTCTGGTAAATTTCTATTACGATTTTACAAGGCTCACTGCTATCTTTGTATCAAAAAGCCAGCATGGGCCAAAATCTGCTCCCATTTACAAAATGAGTGTAAATCAAGAGTAACTGCTGAAGCCTCTGTATCCATACCACACCACACTCATCACCATGGTATCTGAGCACCCTCTGCATTTACACCGGTGGAACTCAGCAACACCTTCGTCCCAACATCTGTCAGTCTCTTTTTCTGCATCCTTTCTCCCAACTGACTAATCATTTTAACCAATAGGATTGCAGTATGCAAATTAATTATTGATGATCTCAAGGGAGGAAGTGGAGGAGAAGAAAAGTGCTGGAAGGTTGGAGTGATTTACCACTCATGTCACAATTAGCCACTCGGGAATATATTGTTCATAGGGTAGCAGCAGAGTGAGACGGGGCGAGAGGAGAGGCATAGGATTGCAGGGGCTTGAACACAGGCAATTTGGTTAGCGATTAGAGGATGGAACTGGGATTTAGGAATCCAGGGTTCTGCTTCTAATCCCAACCCTGCTACTGGCTTTGGGTGAGATCTGTAGCCTGTATTATGCAGGAGGTCAGACTAGATCAGCGGCTCTCAACCAGGGGTCCGAGGCCTGCTGGGGGGCCAGGAGCAGGTTTCAGGGGGGCCACCAAGCAAGGCCAGCATTAGACTTGCTGGGGCCCAGGGCAGAAAACCGAGGCCCAGGGCAGAAAGCTTAAGCCCTGCTGCACGGATTTGATGCCCAGGCTTAGAGTCCCACCACCCGGATTGAAGCCGAAGTCTGAGCAGTGTAGCTTGGTGGGAGCCCCTGTTGCCTGGGGTCACAGGCAATTGCCGGCTGGCTACCCCCTAATGCCGGCCCTGGCTTTTATATGCAGAAAACCAGTTATTGTAGCACAGGGGGGCCATGGAGTTTTTATAGCCTGTTGTGGGGGGGTGCTCAGAAAGAGAGAGCTTGAGCACCCCTGGACTAGATGATCATAGTGATCTCTTTACGCTTTAAAATCTGTGACTGTATGAGAGAAGGAAAAAGGAGAGGCAGGAGAGATGAGGAATGGAGATCAGATGAATATCAGAGCAAATCCATCGATCAAACCCTGCTCATACATGAGTACTCCCTCGTTTTCCTTGCTGCTATATACTGCTTCAACTTGGCACTGTTGCAAATGCAAAATGCCTAGAAACACACAATTGGTTTCCAAAGGCTAATGGGTCTGTGGCTTCTGGCGTCGCCCTGGATTTCTGCTTCCATTGCCAGGGTTGGGCGGCTGATTGTAGGTTACGAAAACAACCACATGTGCTAAGAGCTGTGGCCACGCAGCTGGGCTGGGTTTAATTAAATAGGGCCAGGGCTGATGGAATCTGTTCCCTGCAGATGGGGCACTGTGTGAAAGGTGGAATCCCGTGCTCCATCCATCTAGGAGGGTGGCTAGGTGAGGAGAAGGAACTGTTTACACCATGCGGCTGGCACATGCAATTAAAACCTTTCTCTCCTGGGGCTCGTTAGGAGAGGCCTGGAGGGGATGCAAAGTGAAGCCGGAGGCACAGATGGTGACTGGGTTAGGCTGAGGCATGACCCTGCAGGGGGGCTGGGAGGCTGTGTGGAGCCATGAGGAGGAGCATTGGCTGGGGGAGAGCACGCAGCTACCCTTGGCTGCACTGACTGTACTTGCCTTCCCCTCTCCTGCCAGAGCACTGCTCCTAGGATCCCCAGATGCCACCTGGGTCATCAGTAAGCTCTGCCTCCAGACAGGCGTCGTGATTGTGGTAAAGGGAGAAGCAGATGGGCTGCCAGCGGGGGGGTAGGACAGGCTGAGAGCCGTGTCTCTCCTCTCCGTGGCGCTGATGTAAGTGAGAAGTAGTGCCATTGAACTTGGTGAACCCTGCTGTCAGAGAGCAGAGAATCAGGTCTGAAATGATAGGGATGGGGCAGAACTAAATCAAAATAGTAACAGACGGGAAAGGCCATGTGGTCCATCTCCGAAGAGGGGGGTGTAAGGACAACAGACCTAGAAAGTGTCCTGTTTACAAACATGACTTTTAGCCCCCAGAAGTAGTGATGGAAGAGTTCTATGTCTGGCAGGAAAGGTGCCACCCTGAAGTCCTCTCTTTATCTGCATAACCAGCACATGCTGCCCTGCCATGGTCCCTTGGCATGTCAGCTAGTACTGATCACCTTGGGGGATTTTGTAGTGGGGACGCATGATCACTAGGAAATACGCCAACAGCTCCTGTCTGTAAATAGGATTCGGATGGTGATGATCTTTGCTCACTGCTGACCTGAGCTAGGCTTGAACCATCAACAGGAGGCTTTATAACCCATGAGCAAATCCCTGAGCTGTCCATTGTCCCCCACCTGTGGCCTCTTTTTCATAACTACTCAAATATCCTATTAATCCACCTCCTCATGAGTGGCAAAAGCAGGGCCGCCCAGGGGATTCAGGGGGCCTGGGGTCTTTGGCGGTGGGGGACCCCCGCTTCGGCAATAATTTGGTGGCGGGGGGGTCCTTCCGCTCCAGGACCCACCTCTGAAGTGCCCCGAAGACCTGCGGCGGGGACTCCCGCCGCCGAATTAACACCGAAGCGGGACCCGCTGCCGAAGTGTCCGGTCTTCGGTGGTAATTTGGCGGCGGGGGGGGACCCCCCCGCTGCCGGAGCCCCGGAGTGGAAGAAGCTCCGGGGGCCTGGGCCCTGCGAGAGTTTTCTGGGGCCCCCGGAACAAGTGAAGGACCCTGCTCCAGGGGCCCCGAAAAACTCTCATGGGGGCCCCTGCGGGAGCCAGGGCCTGGGGCAAATTGCCCCACTTGCCCCCCCCCCCCCCCGGTGGCCCTGGGCAAAAGAGCCTTGGCTGTGAAGAAGCTCACAACTAGTTAAGTCCTGTCCTAATGCAGTGAAAATCCTGGTTGCAGTGGTATGGGGGGTGGGCAGCAGTTTTCCCATTCCAATCTGCCGTTAGCTTTGACAGCTTTGAGCTTTTAATGTGCTAAGGAGGATATTCACTTCTAGTGTCAGATGAGGAGGGTCAAAGATCAGTGGTGCCTGATTCTCCCTTGAGGCCAAGAGCATATGGGCTGTGAAGAGCAGGATGAGCCAGTGGAGAGGATGCGGAGGGATGCAGGTGAGGGATGATTGCTCTGGAGACATGAAAACCTGGTTACTACATTTAGGGAATAAACCACAGCTGGTGCCTGTTGGGAAACGGAAGTAATTGAATAAGTGGCAATAACAGAGAGAGAAGAAAGCAGGAAGCAAGATGTGACTTGTCATATCCATCTAGTTTTTTGAAACAGTCAAAGGCCTTGTCAGGCCTGGTTTTGATTCCCAGAGCTGACCAGAGTCTGGATTGTGGCTGTTTCAGGGGCTGGGTGGGAGATGGCTGCACAGGTCAGTATTACACAAAGGGGCTTCCCAAGCACCTCCGCTCCCACTCCCAGAGGTGAACTTCCCGTTCCTGTCGTCTCTCTCTTTTGACCAGGAAACTGCCCCCGCAGGTCTTCTCTCAGCCTTCTGTGAGAGCTTAAGCTGTGTGGAAAGGCATGTGGAGTCTCTCTCCCTTGACGTCAGTGCTGGGCTGATCTTTTCCCTCTGGTTTACTACCCTGCTTCCTTTTCTTTACTGACACCTTTGGCGGTAAGATTTCCTGTCAGAACTGCTAATAAACATGATAGAGACTTTCTTTTACAAGACTGTGTGGGAGCTGCTGGGCAGGCCTGGCTCTTCACTGGGCCACCACAGAGCTTGTACTTCCTCTGGAAACCTCCCCGTAGTGAGAGCTATTAGAAACTCCAGATTCGTAGGGCTTGTCTACATGGGGAAGTAGCCAGGAATTGCTATCTCAATTGCTACCTTCCTGTGGGAAGTAGATTAAGCTAAACCACCCAAAGACACTTTCTAGTGCAGAATAAGAGCGTCCACATGGGGAATTAGTGTGGAATTGTTATTGTGCTTTAAAGTCACACCCTCGGCTGTTTTGCAATAGCCTCCCCACATAGACAAATCCACAGAGAGTAAACACTGAAAACCGAAACAATTTGGAAGAAGGAGGAAGGGGTCTGAATGTTGCATTCTAGGGTATGTCTGGGGGAGGAGGGGGTAGTGCTTGGCTATGAGGGGGTTTGCTGAGAAATGTATGGGGGGAACATATTTTAACATGCTGTAACAAATACAAAATATCCAGCTTTGCAGACAAGGCTGTTGTTCTCTATCTGGCAGGGAGGGTTCTGCCAACGTGGGCCTCGTTTTGTTAAGTCACTTGCAATGTTTGAGATAATTGCTGTGAATTATTGTGCCATATGCATTTGGATGTGAGAGGAATATATGTGACCCCTGTTTGGGTAGCAAGAGGTTTTCTGTGGGAAGTTTGAGTGCCTGACAGGCCCAGGCACTTCCTGAGAAGACATTTTCAGTGATCTCTGAGCATCTCAGACATGTACATATGACCTGCATTGCTGCTTTAAAACAGAAGTTGAATGTTCAGAGCAAAGGGTATTGTTCATCTTAGCCACACCCCAGGAGCAGATGCAGTGCCAGGCCCTGGTTTCAGAAGTTGGCCTGTTACATGGAAAGCCTTTCAGTCAAGTGTCTCGGATTAGGAACATTCAGCTTATTATGGTTGAAAATGCATCACCATGTCAGAGAGGGCTAACCGTGTTATGGGATGTTCAGAAGGACTATGGGGAAGAAAGAGATTGAATACCAGTTGCTGGTCTAATGTATGGTTGTTTGTGGTAGTGCCTACGGACCCGCCATGATCAAGAACCCATTGTGCTGCATGATGCACTGACACATGTAACCTTTCTGCCAGGCCGAATTGATAGCAGGAAGGGCTGGGTTTAATGCGTAGGGGTCCCTTCCCTACAACGTAATGCAAAACCAGCTCGAGCCCCCACCCAGTGACCTGGGAAAATCTTACACACACCCCTGGGCGCCTCGAAGAGGCAATACTTCCCCTCTCACAAGCACAGAGTCTCGGTGTAGCAGAAAAGGTTTAATTACATGAGGTAAACAACAAGCATTAAATTGGGAAAACACCTCAGCTAGAGTTCATGGACCAAACCGTGAGCAAAGACCCACCCCAGGAAATTGGGCCGTGTCCTTTTCCCTGGGCTCTTGAGCCCAGCAACCCCCAAATCACCCCAAGACTCCGAAGTCCAATACCCCAAATGTCCCTAGAGTCCAGCAACCCAAAGATCACCCACAGTCCCAAAAGTCCCGCAACCCAAAAGTCTCTGTCCTGGGTTAGTGCAGCCCCAGAGTTCGAGAGCCTATCTGCAGAGGTCCCCCTCCCCCAGCCTGGGTAGAAAGGGGCACCTTACGTGGTCCGGGGTCAACTGCCCTGCCTCTCCATGGGGTTCTGCTTCCGCCTTCTCCACGAACTGCTCCGCTCTACCAGCCACTCCACTCTGCTCCTCCAGCCGTCCCCACAAACTGTTCCGCTCTGCTCCGCCAGCTGCTCTGCTCCACCAGCCGTCCCCACAAACTGCTCGGCTCTGCTCACTCTGTGGGCCGCTCCACCCATCCCACAGCTGCTCCGCTCTGCCAACTGCATTGCTCCACCAGCTGTCCCGTGATCCGCTCCAGCCGTCCCCACAAACTGCTCAGCTCCACTCACTCCGTGGCTTCACAACTGCTCCACTCCACTCTGCCAGCTGCTCTGCTCTGCAGTATAGCTTCAGGCTCCCCCACTAGTTAGCACAGTACTCAGTGCTCTCAGCTCAGCAATTCCAGCTCTTAGTGATTTCAGCTCACGGTAGGGGAGCCCCAGTGCTAGTGCACCATTAGCCCAAAGTAAGTTCAGCTCAGCAACCTGTATCTAGATTCTTAAGGGAATCAAAAATCAACTCTGATATTCCATAGTGGAGAGAGGAGTAGGTAGAACTGGTGCTTCTGGCTCACACAAGGAGCCTACAGCACCAGATACAGATACCTGTCCCCAGCCTCTCTCAATTCACTGGGTTTTGGAACCCATGTCCTTTGTCTAGCAAGTGCTATTTAGCTGATAGTGAAACCCTTTATCATAAAACAGTTTCATAGTTCCTCATTCACTTAATCAGAGTGACAACACTTTATTCCTCCTGTCCCAATAAAAAGAAATTGGGGATCCCACAGCTGTGAAAGTAACCATTTTAGGCTGCTGTGGGCTATGCTAGGTGGAGTGGGTGTGCCTATGCAAACATGATCAGCCTCTGAAATTCTTTTCCACACTCGTCATAATTCACCACCAGATGTCAGGGTAGAGCTCATCCTGACTCTGCTTACACACATAATGAGAGACGAAGAGTTTACAATCTCAGTAGACACGTCATGCAAAGGGGAGGGAATAGGGATAGAACAGACAAGCAGGGTGAGGGTCAGCAAATGGCAAGGTAGTGCCACCATTTAAAAAAATTCTTGGCATGGTCCTTGATGAGAAGGGTTAGTGTGGTGGACAAAGGTGGAATTTCTCTGGGGAAGTTGCTTCCTAACCTCTGTCACTTAGTGGCTGCTTTATGCCCTGAAGCATGAGTGTTTCTGTAGCCCTTTAAAAAAAAAATACAAATAGTGTGACCCAACTAATGTAACTGTGGATGTCCCTTATCCATTTTGTAATCCTGCTACGGTCTTGACTCCAGTGATCTTTTGTGGCAATGAGTTCCAGGTGTGAATAATGCATTGTGTTAAAAACAGATTTTCCTTCTATCAGCTTTAAATGCTCTGCCTTTCTGTTTCCCTGAATGTCACCTTGTTCCTGTAGTATGAGCGAGTAAAGAGGAATGGCCATCTACTGTTTCTGTCCCATTCCTTTTTTCTCATGCCTCTGTCATGCCCAGCTCAGCTCCAATTGCCAGTGATGGTGTCAAGGTCAGAAGGGAGCCAACTGGTGGAGCAAGTGTGACATGATGATGACGTCTTCTAAGTAATTATTTTAAGTTCCTAAAGGGGGCAAGATCCTCAGCTGGTGCAAATCGACATGGCTCCCTGAAGCTCAATGCCTGGTGGTGAGTTACGCCCACTGAGAATCCGGCTCATGTGTCTGGCCCTGTTGCTCCCGGGACAGAAATGAATTCCAGATGGAATGAATTGTACGTGATGGGAGCACCAAGGGTGCAGTGGAATGCGCAGAGCCCTTTAATCTGCTCACACAATAGCACAACTTTGTATGTTATAACTTTCATCGGGATGCAATGATGTGTTCTCCCCCTACCCCCTCACCCCCTCAGCCGTGGGCTTTGTTCCATTGCCCAATCTTCTTGCAGACACTGCTCCAAACTCCCAGGTTCCTAGGAGGCCTTCAAATAAATCTTGGCATTTTAAAAGGCCATTTCCCTCCACCCTACATGTCGGCAGTAATCCGAGGACAAACGGCCCCCTTTATATAAAAAGGAAAAAAATCGGCCCCAGTCTGCAGAATAATGCGAGGGGCCCTTTCCAGCCCCCTGAGGATGCTGCTGGAATCCTCCTGCATACAAAGAGGTGATTGATGAACTAAGTCAGCCCGGGAGGAGATGGTACGTGGGAAAAAGCTGAGCAGAGAGGCTCTGAAAGGGAAGCCTTTTCCTGTAAAAGAGCCACCTCCTGGGAGGTCAGTTGTCCCTTAAGCTATTGTGCCTGGTGCACCCAAAGAACAGGAGAAAGTCTGACTAGGCTGGGAGGGGAAAAGGGGAATCCTCTGTTGGATTGCTTGCATAGCAACACGTGACCCCAAAGGTCACAGTAGCACCGAGAAGACATTGAAAGCCCACTGGGTGTGAGGGTTTTTGTGTGGCTGGCTGGCTACAGCAGCAGTTTGGGAGTCAGAACTGGGTTCCGTACCCAGCTCTACTGCTTGACTTAACTGTGATTCTGGGTAAGTCAGTTCATTGCTCCAGGGCTGTTTCCCCATGTGCATAATGTAAGTAACGAGGCTGACGTGCCTTGCACAGAGCTGGACAGGCCTGGAGTGGTTCATGCAGGGCAGGACACGTGAGCCTGATCCACTGGCAGTTAGTCCACTGGGCTTACCCCTCCTGCATCACCTGGGGGTTTTGGTTGTACAGACCCTTCTGTCCAGGGCACTCCCCGCTCCCAGGCACTAATCACCTTTTGGAGAGTGCTTGGAGAGTCCCAGCTTCAAGATGCTACAGGAGAGCAGATGGTTACTATTCCATCAGGCAGGCTGTCCCCCTTCCCCCTCACCTGAGCCGGCTCTGCTCCAGCCTGCTGCTTGGATCTGTATATTGCAGAAGAGGGAAGAGCCTGGTAATTTCTCAGGCTGGGTGGGGAACGGAGTCCCAGTGTGGGGAGACTTCAGGCTTTGCACTTTGTGTGTCGGCATGATGCCAACTTGCTGAGCTCTCCCCAGGCTGCTCCCAGCGGCAATTTTCCTGCCACCTGCCGTCCAAGCCGGGCCGGAGCAATTAGCTTTCCTCCAGGAAAAGCCAGCTCCAGGAACTGATGAGGCTTTAATAACAACAACAGGAAGTCCCCTCCCCCCACTCCCACCTCAAGTGCAAAGACTTGAGAGGAGAAAAGCCATTTCAGGAGAGAGCCTAAAAGGATGTGATGTTTGAATCCATCGCAGCTTCTTGTTTTACCTGTACTAGCCACAGCTGTTGTCCCCCTATCTCAAGGCCAGAAGGGACCATTGTGACCATCTTAGTCTGGGCACCTACACAGAGTATCCCTAAAATCATCCAATCTTGATTTTAAAATGGTCAGTGATTAAAGAATCCACCAGGCGCCTTGGGAAATTGTTCCGGTGGTTCGTTACTTTCACTGTTAGAAATTTACGCTTTATTTGCAGTCTGAATTTGTCTCGCTCCCACTTCCATGGTGCAATGTGATTTGTTTTAGCAGCCGTCCCCATGATGTGCGAGACGGGACTGATGTCCCCAGAGCCCTCCAGCCCGATGCAGTACTACGGAGAGTCCTCTGACACCTACTACCATGTTGACCGCTGGCAGAAACTCCGGACGGCTGTCAGGAAGCTGGAGTTCTGGGAAAACTTCAATGCTGAGCTGATAGGCAGCGGCTTCTTTTCCAAGGTTTACAAGGTAAAGCAATCGGGGTGGCCTGACGTAACATGAGAGGAACTGCCCTGGGACATGGAGCAGCTCTTGGCATGCAGGGTGTGGGATAAATGTGTCCATGCGGAGAACTCCTTCTCCTAACGTCTTTCTTGGCAGGATGCTGCTCTGCCGTCTTACTCCTCAGACTTTCTTCCTCCGACCTCACCCTGTGAGACTGCTTGAAGTTTGGGAGGAGAGGAACCGCCCCCCACATTGACCCCTTTTCCCCCCTTCATAGAAGCTCTGAGAGCGTCGCTTTGGTTTATGATGAGGGGGAAGATGGTTTTGTGCCTGAAGCATGGAACTGGAGGCCAGGAGTTCTGGCCCTGACTGTGCCACAGACTGTGTGTCTCCAACTGGCCCCAACTCAGGCCCTGAGTTTTCTTTTTTCCCAGGAGTGCTCTGCCCCCTCCCTTGCCCTGCCCAATCTGCCCCTTCCTGAGGTTTCGTCCCATCTCTTTCCAGCCTGTTCGAACCCCTCCTGCGAGGCCCTGCCTGCTGCTTTCCACCCTCTCCCAGCTGCCCAAACAGCTGATCAGCAGCAGCTGCTGCCCGAATAGCTGGGCTGGTGGATGCTGAGCACCCGCTATTTTTTTTCCAGCTCCAGAGCACCCACAGAGTCAGCGCCTATGTCACTGAGTGACCATGGGCGACTTGCTGCCTCTTTCTCAAACTCCCCTTGGAGGAGTCTAGTTTGTCAGTGGTTGCCAGGTACTCTGAGAGCCTCAGATAAAAGGGGAGCCATAGAGGAGATAAGAATTGTGACCCTGTCCTGGCCGGTACAAGGCTTGAAGATATTTACACTGTGTGCAGATTTGGTGTTGAAAACAAAACTGAAGTGCGCAGTGAAAAAGAATCTAAAATTAAATCCCACACACTTCCTAAAGTAGCAGCCTCCCACTTCCTCTGGAAGCTCCAGCCCATGCGCTTGTCTCTTGATGCATCGTCACAGTGTGTTAGACTAGCTGGTGTGGTGTTATGGGCCGGTGGGTCATGCAGAGCAGTCAGATTGGGATGGGTGAGAATCCCTCAGGGCAGGAATCCCATAGATCACTGCCGGCTGGTCTTTGATGCCTCGTGAGGTACAAGCAGGTGACACCTAGCAACATACCAGCGGATGATGTGTAGCATCATACCAGTGGGTTACTGCTGTGTTTTGAATGTAGGAGCTTCTGATTCACTTGCTGCATCAGGCACAGCTGAAGTGGGAGGCTGTTGAAACCCCGCTCTGGGTGCTGCTCTCCATATATCACCTGTTCACCTTCTCCATGACAAAGTGCTTGGAGTGTCTCATGCAGGGGGTGTGGCATACACGTGGCAGGGATCATATGTAAATAGTGCTTAGTTTGGGTGTGGATGACCCACTCCCCATTGCCTAGTTGACCTCCATATCCACTGCCTTGTGACACCCGTGCGAACAGCCCATGGGGTGAGGGGGGTTAGTTTCTTTAGGAGAATGGGGCTCAGACCTTCAACTCCAGGAGAGGCTGCCATTTCCTTTCCTCTGCTTTTTTCGCAGTGCCACCTTCTAGCCAAATTTGCTTCTCTACTATTTTATTTTACAGTAGCCTTCCAGAACGCTGCAGCTCACCATAGTCTTGTTAATGGGGATGTGACACATACATTGGATGGAAACAAATCTCCGATGGATCCAGCAGTTTGGTCAGAGCCATTTTGGTGTGACTCTGTTCCTTGGGACTCTATAGAATGGCTAGCCCTGGGAACAAGACAGTAACCTCTGGTCTTCTCCATGCAAGCGCAAGATGCTACCACCAGATCAGTGGGTTGACCTATAAAGACACTTTGGGCCAGATCCTCAGCTGGTGTACGTCCGTGTTGCTTTGTTGAAGTGAACGGTGGTATGCTAGTCTACACCAGTGGGGGATCTGCCCCTCAAAGTGTAGAAAATTTAGCAGTTAATTAGAAGTATAATTGTGTGTTGACTTTTCAAGGTGCTAACTTATCTTACATCCATCACTGTGGTATCTGAGCCCAGTATCTGTATAAAGTTTTGGTGGATTTCTGGTTGAGAGAGACTTGTTTTAAAGGGTATCTCCAGCTCGAATGGTATAGTAGCTCTTTTCAAGCCTGTGCAATGCCCCTCCCCACTTCCCACAAGAGTCTTGGTTGAGTGATCACTCATCCCCACCTCCAGTGAGTGCCTACTGCCTCTTCTCTCTCTCTTCTGCCTTTCTTTAGCAAATTGCCGTAGTAACAGTTGCTGTTTCTATTGTGCGTGACATTTCCAGTCTGTCCTACTGCTGAATGGGATTCCAGCAGTAGGCAGGTTGGAGACACACAGTTTGAATGACGATAAAATAACTTTTGTTAAAAGCAAATATATAAGAAAATAAAGGTTGAATGAGATGCTTGGTTCAGAGACTTGGAATGCAGAGAAGGACGGGTCTTGGCTATTGTCCTACACTGGGACTTGACATTTGATTGGAGACTCAAGTGTTACGGTTACTAAGCATGATGATTGTTTGCATTCCCAATTCCCCATCTTCCTTGTAGGTCTGGTGGTCTCCTTTGGACCCTGTATCCTGTAACTGTGGCATGTTTGTACCATTGAAGATGATGCTTTGATGTTCTTTACCGGTAGTTGCTCTCCTCCAGAGAGCTTTATGCTCATTCATGCAACCTCTCAACATAAAATCCCCCACATTTCTGATCTGGGCACTGAAATGTTGCCTGTAGTGTCTGTGCAGCTGTCATTTATATTTCATCTCACACAAACAGGTAACTGTGTAAGTCCTCGCGTACAGACAGCCCCCCAACCTGAAGCAAATAGTCACCAGCAACTATACACCACACAAACACAAAAACTAACCCAGGAACCTATCCCTGCAACATAGCCCGTTGCCAGCTGTCCACATATCTATACAGGGGACACCATCATAGGACCTAGCCACATCAGCCACAGCATCAGGAGCTTGTTCACCTGCATATCTACCAATGTGATATATGCCATCATGTATGAGCAGTGCCCCTCTGCCATGTACATTGGCCAAACCGGACAGGTTTCTATGCAAAAGAATAAATGGACACAAATCAGAGGTCAAGAATTATAACATTCAAAAATCAGTTGGAGAACACTTCAATCTCCCTGGACACTCACTAACAGACTTAAAAGTGGCAGTTCTTCAACAAAAAAAACTTGAAAAACAGACTCCAATGAGAAACTGCAGAACTGGAATTAATTTGCAAACTGGATACCATCAAACTAGGCATGAATAAGAACTGGGAGTGAAGGGGTCACTACAAAAACTAATTTCCCCCTACCTACTGTTACTCACACCTTCTTGTCAACTGTTAGAAAGGGGCCACCTGGTTTACATTGGCCTCATTCTCAGTACAAAAGTGATTTTTCCTCCCTTGGTATTCTACTGTTGAGAATAGCCCACTCCCACTTTAATTGAATTGTCTCTTTAGAACTGAACCCCCACGTGGTAAGGCAACTCCCATCTTTTCATATGCTGTGTATATATACCTGCCTACTATTTTTTTCCAATCCATGCATCTGATGAAGTGGGCTGTAGCCCACGAAAGTTTATGCCCAAATAAATTTGTTAGTCTCTAAGGTGCCACAACTCCTCATTGTTTTTGCTGATACAGACTAACATGGCTACCATGCAAGGTGGCTAGAGAGGAAGACTCGACTTGGATTTCAGCACTCGAGAGATCTGGGTTCAGTGCCCGACTCTGCCCTTGACTCACTCTGTGACCTTGGAGCAGGTCCCTTTCCCTCTGAGTGCCTCAGTTTCACCCTTTCTGACATGGTATTCAGGCTCATGGTGTGCATGAGCCTTGATTCATGAATGGTTATCTAGTACTTTAAAAGTTCATGATGATGACGCTAGTTAAAGGCAAAGCCATGGATGGATTTTTGCTGGTCCAGGTTTTAGATACAATTGGAGATAAGACTTTGAACTTATACAGCTCCTTTTGTTGACGGACCTTACATTAAGCAAGCCTCACAACTCCCTGTCATGCCCCTCCTTTTTGATGAGCAGAGTTTAAACTTCATCTCTGTCCCCTGATTTAGGCCCAGCACAAGCCCCTTTATCACTTTTCAGCTTGTGTTCAGTGGTGGGAAAGCCCCAGAGATACCTTTCTGTCCCTCTGATCCTAAGGCTGACCCAGGGCAGAACTGGACCCCAGCATAAATTAACAGCCAAAGGGCTGCTCTAAGATATGCTGGCTAGGGACTGCTCTGCTGGCAGGGGATTGGGACGCGCTGTGTGCTCCAGCCATGCCCTCAAGCCACCTAGGAATGTCTCTTCCGCCAGGTGGTGGAGAGCAGATGGCCCAGATCTGCCTATGCTGACTGTACACCACTTGAGGGATCCCCCTTATATCAGGGGAATCCCTGGAAGCTGGTTAGGGCAACTCCCCATGTCCTTTGGGATCTGGCCCATAGAAAGGCAAAGGATTATTGATGTCCTGATCTTCTCAGTCTCAGGGATCTGGGTTTAAATTCAGGGCTAGGTCTCCATCTAAAGCAGGTCTGGTGGTTTCATGCTTGTCATTATCTCCTGCATTTCCACCTCAACAGCTCCTACCCTTCAGCATAAACTAATAACGTGTGTAACAGGATAAGCAGACAGAAGGGAAGGGGGGAGGAGTCATGTTATTGAGCAATAAAGCAGCCTGGTAAAGAGCCAGCTGTGACTGAAGTGAGGTGGGCAGTTACCTTCGTTATGGTGCCAGCACCGACCCAGTTTGGGAGAAGGAGAGAGGGGGAGGAGGAAAGGAATTAAATGAATGACAGTGGAAATGGTACCAGCTTATTAAGCACTACATTGCAGCCCTGACAGCAAAACCTTTCTATATAATAAAGAATGTTAGCGAGAAACCCAGTCCCTGGTGACTCACTCTGTGCCTGCAGTTTTGAAAGGCTGCTCTGCAATTCTGCATCCGACTGAAGTGGTGTAATGTGTGTCTAGGGACTTCAACAGCTTGGCCACCACAATGTATCTGTTTAGGGCAGAGGTGGGTCAGGAGGAGGATGGGGCTGCTCAGAAGCCCGAGTGAGGGGTGCCCGTGGCATGTCTCCAGAAGTGCTGCACAGGCATGGAAGATCATTGGTACCGTTGTCAGTTTTGCACAGAAAATAAGGGTGGAATTTGCATAATGGGGCCGCACATTTCTGTTCAGCTGCTGTTTCTCTGCACTCTAATGAGCTAATAAACCTCCCCAGAATGATATGGTAGCTCTTCTTAAAGCTTTTAAGAACTTGCAGCTTGTGAGTCTAAGAACCCCTCAGTGCCAGCTGGCAAAGGGTTCGCTGTGCTGTCAGCAACTCCAGTCAGGCCTGACAAACTAATTACACCCAACACTCCCCTTTCATAGTGTTTATCCAGAAAGTGTCTTGTGAGGTATCAAGTGAAAGCCAGTAACACTCTGGTCCTTAATATCATAAAATACATGTGTTAACCCTATATGAGGAGGTATCTATATCTACTGATATTATGCTTTTAAGTCAACAAGGCCGAGTGGACAAACAGGTCTTCTACCAGACAGAAGCATATCTGTGCGGCTGTACCCGTCTCCACGTAAATGAAGCCTTGTGAACCAAATACAATGGGAGTTACATTTGGAAACAAAACGGGAAAAACAAACTAACATGGTGACGTGAAGGCAGCCTGGTGCCAGCACACCAGAGAGCCAGCAACCCGGAGAGAAGAGTCCTGCCTGGGGGGTAGGGTGACCAGATGTCCTGATTTTATAGAGACAGTCCTGATTTTTGGGTCTTTTTCTTATGTAGGCTCCTATTACCCCCACCCCCGTCCTGATTTTTCACATTTGCTGTCTGGTCACCGTACTGGGGGTACACTTCAAAGGATACATTTCAAAGGTTTACTGGACTAGAAGAAAAAGGAAAAAGAACCTCTTTGTTATCGATTTACCGACCTTGAAGGGCGTAAGTGACTCATGAAAATCTAGATCCCGGTGTGACTGTAAACCAGCAAGTTCTGCAGAAAAGGTTTTAGTTGAGAACTGGCTTTAGATAAGACTAGCTCGCTACAGGGAGACATTCTAGGCTTGGGGAAGCAGGTTAGCTTTGTGTTTTGTTTGTAACTGTTGCCTTTCCCGTTATTCTTATTCCACACTCACTGGAATCAGTGGATCTCTGGTGTTTGTGAACAAACTTGTATTTGTTTTCACGGTAAGTACCTCACTGCCCTGCGTTATTGTAAAGGACCTGATCCTGACTTGCAGCCTTCCTGCTGTTGTACAGTGTCTCTTTGGGGATAGCTTATCCGGTGATTACTGTGGGTGTCCTGTGACAGGGGCTGGACACTGCAGGGGGATGTGCCTGGGGTGCATCTGCAAAGTAAACGAGGGCTGGCAGAGTCCTGAGGAGAGGGCTTGAATCCTGAAAGGCGAGTGTTGTCCAGGAGCCGATGCCCAGCTGCCACAAGATGGACTCTCTCACTCGGGTGGCAAGGGCGTAACAAGGTCACCTGCAATCCTGGGTGCCCCGAGAAGGTGTCTCGCAGCCGTGGACATCTTAAATGCTCTCTCTGCCTTTTGCGCAGCCACAGATTTCAGGAAGCTCACAGCCTATGGAGTAGAATGTCATTCACTCTCAGGGCAGTCTGTGTGCACTGGTCAGTTACCAAGTGCAGTAAGGAGATGAATAGCGGGATCGGGTTCGAGCTGGGTTAGGATACCAGGAAGCCAGGGTCAGGTACCAGGTAAGGTTACAGACAAGTAGCAGAGTCGGGGTCAAGCTAGGGTCAGGAGCCGGAGTTTAGGCTCTGCGGCAAAGCATGATCAGGAGCAGAAGGAAGCAGATGGTCTGCGTCATTGCTCAGACAGCTCCCCAAGATGGCCTCCGGTTTCTATACCAGCATGAGCCACTCAGCGGGCTGCGAGGGCCCTGCTGTGCGGTACTTCCTGCAATGCCTAGTTTCACAGGGTCCTCTAGCAGAAACCAGTGCTGATGTGGAAGTGTTGGCAGCCCAGGACCCTTATGGTCCTAGGTTCGTACAGTGCATCTCTATCCATATCCTGTAATGATGGTGCATGTCATAATAATGCACATTGTAAAGTTTGGTTATAGATTAGTAAATCCCATGGTTGGGTAATGCCTGATCTAAAACGTCTTTGCAATCTGTTTAAACACAGGGGCTGGGTTATTCCTGTCATGGGTATTTGATTGCATTATTCTTGGAAGGGAGCAGACCTGAGTTAACATTGCCACAAGGCTTATGTTATCTTGCAGCCCTCGTTATAATTAGCATTCCTCTCTTTCCAAACTGGACTGACGTGAGTCTCTTTGTTCAGTCCACCTGCTGTGTGGGGTGGTAACCTTATCTGTAAGGTAGCCCGTGCAGGTAGCCGTATCACACATGACGTTTTGGGGTATTGAATGTGTTTAAACGGTTTTGTCCTTTGAACAAATGACAAAAAGGGCAGAAAGTTAAACAGCGTGCCTGGGTTCACCCTGAGAGCCCCAGCAGTAATGTCAAGAAACTGATCAAGGCTGTACCAGCTGATTTCCTCCACCTAACAATTACCTTGGTTTAAAAATAAAACATTAAAGAGACAGTTGGCCAGAGGTGGAGTTGGGCAGGAAATAGTTTTCCCATCCTGCAAATATTTTTGAGAGTTTTAAATTTTTCTTGTCTCGAATCCTGATGAAAGGTTACAAGCTTGAAAATATTTGCAAACTGAAACACTGGTTGGTTTGTGTTTTTTGTTTTGGTTCGCCAGAAACATTTTGTTTCAACACAGAAATGTTTTGTTTCAATGTTGACCTTTTTTCTTTTTTAAACTTTAAAAAAAAAAAATCAAAATTAGCTTAGATGTTGAAATGAAAAGTCATTTTGAACCGGAAAAACAGGGTCTTTTGTTTAAAAAAAGTCAAAACAAAACATTTGGACAATTTTGAAACTTTTTTCCTGCAATTTTTTTCCAGTTGGGAAATGTGTGGAATCCGGCCCTGTTGAATGAATGGTTTCAGTTTTGACAAATCAGCATTTAATCAGTTTGTCAGCACTTCGTTTTATGACTTGTGAGGCCTACCAGGATTTAGGCAGACCCCTTGTAGTGACAGTAGGCACACTGACGCTTTACAGCGCTGCAACTTTCTTGCTCACGAGTGTGAAAAAACACCCCCCTGAGCGCAGCAAGTTACAGCGCTGTAAAGCGCCAGTGTAAACAGTGCCGCAGCGCTCGGAGTGTGGCTTCCAGCGCTGCAAGCTAATCCCCACGGGGAGGTGGAGTACCTGCAGCGCTGGGAGAGCTCTCCCCCAGCGCTGGCGCTGCGACCACACTCACACTTCAAAGCGCTGCCGTGGCAGTGCTGTACACTTGCAAGTGTAGCCATACCCTCTGTTATCAGTCTGGGACCCACAGAGCCTCAGATAACCACAGGGTCTGTCAGTGCCTAGCCGCCTCAGTGAAGTCTGTCTTCATCACAGTCAAGGCCTGTTTCTACTACCGGGGGCAATAGAGGTCTCTGCTGAAAATGCCTTATTTAGTCTATTATGTTTTTAAGGGGAAGATAATGTTCTATTTTTGTGTCAGAATTTGAGAAATGGCTGCTGGCGGGAAGCCCGGGAAGCCAATTTCTCTAGCTGTTTCCTGCGGAGGTACATGGGAGAATAACCTTGCCTTGAACCACCTGCTAACATGCATCTTTGAGAGTGGCGGGGAGAGGAAAGCCCAGATTCCATGGTCCGTTCAGTGACTCGGTGGTGCATTGTGACATAGGCCCTGACCAAGCAAAGCTCGTGAGCACATGCTTAACTTCAAGTGCAGGAGTAGTCCCGTTTGGGTCTGCTGGGCCTGGGTGCTCTGGAGCTTGGGCCTGATACTTGACAGCCCTGTGCCTTGTGCAGTAATTTACACCTGTGCAAAGCAGGTATGAAGCTGTGTGGTAGCATTTTAGCCCTCATGTTGCACAAGGTGTAAGGCAAGCGTGGCACCAGGCCTTGTGTGATCTTGGGTAGGATTTCCTTTCCTTGTTGGGGGCTGGCGTACGTTACTGGGATAAACTGCATCTCACTGTGTCGTTTTTCACATTGCTCCAGGTGACTCAGAGTGCGACCTGCAAAGTGATGGTGGTGAAAATCTACAAGAACGACGTGGACCAGGAGGTGATAGTGCGCGAGATTAGCTTGCTGCAGAAACTCTCCCACCCAAACATTGTCAGGTGGGTGGCGCCACAGGAGAGGCAGTGACTAGGGAAGAGGGCACTGGTAGATGTGCCAGGGCTGGCTTTTTAAGTCAAGAGTCAGAGTTTGAATTTTTGGATTCATCTTTCCAGTAGTTTTTGTGCTATGGGAAGAAACCTAAACCTGAGTTTTTGTCCTGCCTCGTAGGTACCTGGGGATCTGCGTGAAGGATGAGAAGCTGTACCCAATTCTGGAGGTAAAGGCTTGTTGCTGGGATGCTTATTGCTTTAAATTGTGAGGACAGTCAGGGTCATAGGGGATGAACTCTTGCAATCTCGCTTTTCAGAGGAGACGTGTAAAGCACAGGTAACCCACACTATTGCTTTTCCTCTCTCTAGTGGCTGGATCACATGTAGATGTTCACGAGTCTCCTGCTGCCACTGAGCGAATAGAGCTGGTCTTTAGTTCTGGCAGGTGGAACTCACGCTTTCGGATCCAGAAACCCTGGGTTCTGCCCTGGCACATGGGTGGTGTTGCTCACAGATTGTGTAAGGCACTTTCACTGCAGGGAAGGAGACAGAGCGGAACTGCACTATAAATGCAGACAGTACATTTCCCATAACACAGTTATAGGGCCCAATCCTGCACGGCGTTCTCGGGCAGAATTCACGTCTTGTCTGACTAAAGAGGGCAGGATCAGGCCTGTAGTGTCTTCCAGAGAAAACAGCGTCTCAGACTAGACTCACACAAATGACGCTGAAAGGGGGTAGGCTGGGGAAACCAGAGCTGTTTGGAGTGGGCTGAAGAGTGGGTTGCGAGTGAGCAGAAAGATTCAGGGAGGAGCTGCAGAGAAGTAGCTTCTTGTACCAACAATGTCAAGATAATATTGAGGGGCAGAGAGGAGGCTGCTGTTCGATGAGCAAGGAGGGGAATAAGAGCGAGAGGTGGCCAGGTAGAGCAAGTACCTGGAAGCAGTAGAAACACGGCAGCATTTGACAGCACTGACCTCAGGCACTATGGACAGGCTGTTTGGGAAAGGCCCACTGGTGCTGTAGCTCATGATCCAGCTGCATCAGCAGAGGTTGGAGGGGGAGTATTGCATGGCCGTGCCCACGCACCAGCCTGACTTTCGTCAGAGCGCCAAGCCCCACGCTGAAATTCACTCACTCAGGCTCCTGCCCAACACATGTGTACCCATGTGTGTCCTTGCTGTTCCCCATGGCACAGGCCCTCAAGTGGGGGTGGAGTACTGGGGCTCCCAGGGTTAATCCGGTGCTGCACGCTAGTACTTTCCTGGTGTTCAGTTGCAATCTTCTGCTGCACAGTAATGATTTGCTTAAACTGCAATAGTCCTTGTGGTGGAAAATTTGGATACTGCCACAATCAATTATTCTCTTTTAATGGGAGTGTTTGTACAGCACCCAGCACATTGCTGCCGTGATCTTGCTTGGGGCCATTGGGTGCTGCTTCAGTACTCACCTCTATTGCGAGAGAGGGGCTCATGAGATCAAGCAATTCCCAAACAGAGATGAACTGGAGTGTTTGCACAGGTGTATTTGCAGAACCTCCTTTCCAGCAGAGCGTGGCCTCCATTGACTCCCTGTCTTGTCTCATTTTTGCAGTACGTTAACGGTGGGTGCCTGGAAGAGCTCCTGGCCAGCAAGGAGATCACCCTCAGCTGGAAGGAGAAGGTAGACTTGGCTTCAGACATCACAAGGGGGATGGTCTACTTGCACTCCAAGAACATCTACCACCGGGATCTCAACTCCAAGGTAGGCTGTGCTCAGAGGTTAACATTCACCATCTCTGGGTAAAGGGCTAGGCCTGTGTACCACTTACACGGCCAAGACACCACATAAGTCCCACTTGAGCCCACAGGGACTTATATGGTGGGACTTATATGGTGTCTTGGCCAGGTGCTGATCCTCTTCACCAAGGGTGAGTTCTGAAAGCTTCCTTGACGTAGCCTGTCGTTATGTACCAAGGTAGGAGATGTTGGAAGAGCTAAAAATAGACTCCTTAAAGCACAGTTATGGTCAGAAAAGCAACTTGGGTAAAAATGGACGTGCCAGGATTCCACATTTCTTCTCCCGCCGCGGCTGCGAGATGTCCCCTATCCAACTTGCGAATCAAACCCAGGGTTCTGTCTCTAACCACGAGCTCCACAAGGGAGAAGAGCAGCGAGCCATCGATAACAGGGAGGGACAAGGTACATTGAGGTATTTTGCCCTGCCACCCTGAACTCTTTCTGCTTTAGATGTGTAGCTGTAATGGTTCCCACTTGGGGAGCATGGCCTAGTGGTCACAGCTGCAGCTCCTGACTGCTAAGGGGGTTGTGGGGATGGGAGGCCAGCGCCTCCCACTCCACTGGACTCCAACCCAGGGCCCTTTGGGCTACCAGTAGTCTGGCAACCAGGGCTGCTTAAGGCTGTCCTCCCTTGGCCTCTTCCTCCTGTCCAACCCCCATTCCCCGGGGTCAGCTTAGTCCAAGGTTTTCCCCGGTGGGTAACGCAAACCGCACTAGGTTAAGAGGGGGTTACCGGTGTCCAAGTCCCACAGGGTATTTCCCTCTCTAGTTGTCTCTGGAGTGGGTCCCCCCTTTCCCTCTGGGAGGGCCCCTTTAGGCAGCTGTATCAGCTTCCCTCTGCTCTGCTGGAGCTGTGGGCTGCCAGTCTGCTCACTTCTGGCTCTGCCACCCAACTGAGCTAATTCCCTGCCTTTTAATTCCTCCAGCAGATGGAGCATTTGCTGCAGGTGTGTGTGTGCGGGGGGGGGGGGGGTGAAGGACTCAGAAAGAAAAAGGTTGAGGACCCCCGCCTTAGAGGAGGGAAGGGAGGATGGCAGCTTTATAGAAACACAGTAGTGCCACCAAGGCCAGGATCAGATCTCCCATTGACTTCAGCGGAGCTACTCTGATTTACAGTAGGGAGCAACACAGATTTACTCCAGCTGAGTGTCTGACCTCAAACCCAGATCTGACCAGAGTCCACCGAGCTTTTACTGGAGCAATAACCATGATCCTTTGCAACTGAAGCTAGGCACGTATTGATCTGGTTGCTGCTACTGTGTCGTGACTCCTCTATTGATGTTCCCTGAGCGTCTCGGCGGAACCTTGCAATATTGATGGAGTTTGGCTGTGATGAAGCCAGCTACGCACTACAAGCCCGAGGAATATCAATACAGGATGCTAGCTTGGCTTCATTGTCCCCACAGCTGTTTGCCCAGCTTAATCACCAGCCATCAAAACACAAACTCCAGTGGGTAGCAGCTTGGCAAACAGGTTCAATCCGCCTGTGGCTTTCCTCACTGATGTCCTATAAAATTCATTTATCTGCATGTTGCATTAACTCACTACAAAATCAGAGCCACCCTGGTCCTGCTCAGAAAGTCAATGCACATTTCAGAATGTCACTGCACATCATCTGTATCTCTCTGCAGTTGTTTGGCTCTGATATGAATTTCTGTTTCCCTGCAATGCTGATAGCCTAGACATGGGAGGGTGGGGAGGGGAGGCAGGCATGAAATCCACTTGTTAGTGGCATCCAGCCATCTGAAGCAGCTGTTTGCTTTTTTCCAAACCTGCCTTACTCTGACCAGATCCATAGGGCAAAGTCCTATGGAATTTGACAGAGATGAAACCAATAGGTTTCCATAGACATTGAATAGGATTCTGTAGAAATTACTCTCCAAAACCTACTGGCATAGGATTTAATAGAAAATGATCTGCTTTTTAGAGGTGGCATGAACCATTCTATAGCAGGGATTTATTTCGCTGTTCAATTGTGCAGCATGGTCCAAAAACTCCTATAGAAATGTTCTTGTTTTCTGTCCAATTCTATAGGACTTTGCCATAAGACGAGGGGTGTGTGTGTGTGTGTGTGTGTGTGCACGTATGTGTGTACGCACTGTGCAGTCTGAAAAACCCAAAGCAGGTCCTATTATATCAACCCCCTAACAAAGGTTAGTTGTAGGGAGAGCTGTCCTGATTTTAGACCATCTCCCTCTATTTACGAATACCGAACCAGGCTTCTATTTTAGATGCCTAATTCTCATGAAAATGTAAGGGATTTGTGCATGCATCTCCCTTAGGTGGCCTTGAAAATCTCATCCCAAACCTCTCACCTTTCCAGGGTCACTGCTAAAAATTAGCCCTCCTTCTTCTTGTAGAAGCAGCGAATTCTAGGCACCGGTTTCCCGAGTGATTGATGTGCCCCCCTCGGACCAGCGAGCTATAATTAAGGCCCTTCATTTCCAAGTTTTCTTTTGTTTAAAATTTCCCAGGAATTTGCCAATGTTTGTTACAAACATTAAAAAATGGGGGCATATTGGTGGAAAAAATTAACTTCAAAGTTTTCTGGGTAACTATCAGGATTAACACTGGGGGATGGGAGGACAGGAAAAAAATCAACAAGTGGAGAAAAGTAAGAGTGCTGAAATGAACCAAGTTTCATGTGGTGGTTTCCTTCTGTTTATTTTCTTTTAAAACCAGAGGTGGGACATGGAGGCTGGGATCCAGGAGATGGCAGGTGAAAGGGCCTGTGGTAATTGCATGAGAACCTGCTAGAGAGGATCAATCGCCTATTGGAAACAGACAAATGTAAATACCCTTTCCACTCCTCCTGAAACAGTTGGAGGAAAGAATGTTTTGTAAACTTGGAAACATCCCCTGTGCCTTAAGGCTGCGCTGAAGGGTGGGGGCCCAGAGGGGAGCGAAAGGCTGCACCCCTTGAATTCTGGTCTCCCTGCTGGACAGCCCCTGCTGACCCCAGCCTTCCAGCACTGCCCCTGCACAGGGCAAGCAGCTGGGCACCGCTGAAGAGCTGAGATCAGCAGGGGGATCAGACAAGATCTGTCTATCTCTAGCAGCTCTGTTACTGCAGTATCTGCCCATTGTCTCTCGAAACGCCACTATCCAGTCTGCCTGTCTATCTGAAGCCATTGCTAAAAAAACAGAACTTCGTCAGTGACCCCGAGCCTGTGCTGGCTAGTCCCTGTGGTGCACACGGGGAGCAGTAGCACAGAAGGGTTCTTCAGTGAGGCCAGAATGGTGCGTAGAGACTTTGCCATCAGCACATAGTTCACAGCAGGAACGGGGCCTTCTCTCTGATGGGGCTTGATTCTGGCGTCTGGATGGAGCAGGGAAAGGTGGCCCACGTCACTGCCGTTGTTTGTGGGTTTGCGGAGGATTTGCAGTTGCAGTATTGCGGTCATGGCCCATGGGCTGACAGGGTCCTGTGGCTTCCACAGGCGGTTCCTGCGAGAGGTTCTTTCCCTGTGTGGGGTGGGAGGAGAGATTTGGAGAAAGTGCTTCTTTCCACTGAATAAATTCTCCTCTGCCCCTTTCATCTACCTCCTCCTCTACCCGTCTTTTCCATCCCACAGCATCCTCTGTGCTTTGAAAAGACTCCATATGAGGGGGGTGGGGAAGGATGGAAGTGCAAGGATGGTTCTTACAACTCTGGAAACCATGTCGGTTTCCTCTTATCCCTAGGCAGACAGACAGTGTCAGTCTCTCTCTCTCTCTCTCTCTCTCTCTCTCTCTCTCTCTCTCTATCTCTTGACACCCCACCCCCGCACCCCTTTGAAGTAGACCAGCCAAGCAGCTCTGGATGGGGTCGGCTCATGGGTGAGACAAATGGGCCTTGAGAACATGCCCCCACTCGTGTTGTTCTCCTGCAGCAGGAAAGGTTCTGCAGAAAGGCTCTTTTCCTGCCGGGTTAAGCTAAAGAGAAACATGAAAGCCGTGTGCAAAGAGGGGTGGCAGAGTAGGACCTGAGCCTGGCCTACTGGCCATGGTATTGCTGTCTCTGCAACCCCTTGCCAGGGAACTCAGAACTGGTTTTAGGAAGATACCCTGCTGGGAGGGACCAGACCTCTTTGGGAGGGGTAAGCATTGAATGAAGAGCATTATGACAGGAGAGGCACCCTGGGCTAGTGGTTTGAACAGGAAGCGGGAGGCAGGAGCTCCTGCGATCTATTCCTCACTCTGCCATCGACTCGCTGTGCAGCCTTGGGCAAGTCACTTAAATGCTTTTGCTGCAGTTTTTCATTGGGCGAGCACAGCCCCCCTGGGGGTCATGAGGATCACTTCAGGTCTGTCCAGGGCTGTGTACATGCTGCTGCAAACTGTGGCTGGGACTGGTCATTCGAAAGTCTCCATCCCGCATGAGCGTCCTGAAAACGTTCTGTCCCCTCTGCTCCTGTTGATGCTAATACGCACTCTGTACCTCCCCAGCTCAGCTGAAAGCTGGTCAAGTGCGTGAGGTGGGTGTGTTGCAAGAGGGGTGGTGTTGGGGTGGGAGGCTGGAGGCGGAGAAAAAGGCTCAGCTGCTGTATGCATGGGAATCTCACACTAGCAGCCCTGGGGGGTTTCGTTTCAGAACTGCCTCATTCGCGTGACCCAGCGGGGCCGGGAAGCCTTGGTGACGGATTTCGGCCTGGCCAGAGAGGTAGTGGAGCTGCCCTTGAAGAACCCAGAGAGGAAGCTGTCCCTGGTGGGCTCCGCCTTCTGGATGGCCCCTGAAATGCTGCGGGGGGAGCCGTATGACAGGAAGGTACAGTTCTGCTTCTCTGCCCCTCATGTGTCCACAAGGTCCAGGTTAGGTCCCCCTTTCGCTCTCCAGAGCCTCCTGCACGATCAGTAGTGTTAGCATCTCTTCCAGATGGTGGCTCCGTGATCTTGACTTGGTTATGAGTTTACGGGTCCCTGGCAGGTTCAGCTCCATACCAATGGGGTCCGAGGCCTGGCTGAGTGTCACCCAGCATGATGAGGTTCCTGGTCAGACCCTTCAGCACTAGGGCACAAGAGCTGAGCTGGAGAATCTTTCTCCATGGGATAGGTGGGAAAGGAAAGGAAAGCTCCACTTCCCACAATGGGCATTGCTCTCCCTTCTTTCGTCCCAACTCTGCTCTCTCAAGCTCTCCAATGAGTTAGGGAGCCTTACACGCTTGCCTAGTAAAGTTCCTTTGGAGACAAGAGGTTCTGAAGCTTCACTGACCCGGTCAAGTTATGGCTCCTTGTGGGACGTGTTCTCCCTGCTTTGGAGAAAGAGATGGTGAAGCCTCTGTTAAAGAAAACACTTCAGCAGGTTGTTTGGTAACTACACGTCTATGTAACTATTGTGATCACTCTGCCCTCCATTGACATGCAGCCAGCTCTGGGTAATGCGGCAGCCTCTGTAAGGATGCCAGCAACATTGAACGAAGCTATAGGGACAGGAAGGGAAGAAGAATATCATATGCAGTTATCCACATGTGAATTAGCTGAGGACACTGGCGTTAACACCCCTCCCTCTTGCAGTGTTTTGGGTGTTTTTCTTAAAAATCTGCTCTAGGAGTTATTTTGGGGCAGTTCTATGGCCTGGCTCTATAGGATGTCAGACTAGATGATCACAAGGATCCCTTAGGACTTGGAATCTATGACAGAGGTGTCACTGGGTGTTTGGCCATTTGCAGTGAGTCCCTCTGTTTTATGTCTCAGCTGAAAGACGGCACCTTCTGCAGTTCCATGCACTATATGTTGAAAGGAAGAGAGCAGCTTGGTGAATACAGGCAGAGAAGGAAAGGCAAGGGATTGTTCTCTTGTTACACGTTTCTCTGCCCATACGTCTGACACGCCCTCGGTTATGGGTGACCTCAAAGCAGGATCACTCTGTCTGCCCTCCTTTTTCTGACCCTTTGCTTCTGTACGCACCAGAGCCTCCCCTCACTCTGTGT
The DNA here is from genome assembly GCF_025201925.1 of Gopherus flavomarginatus. Lineage (NCBI taxonomy): Eukaryota > Metazoa > Chordata > Testudines > Testudinidae > Gopherus > Gopherus flavomarginatus. Next base: position 19,855,250 of record NC_066633.1, on the reverse strand, counting down.
TTCTGCCCCCTCTTGCAGGTGGATGTGTTCTCATTTGGCATAGTCCTGTGTGAAATACTGGGCAGAATCCCCGCTGACCCAGAAGTGCTTCCCAGGACGCAGGTAGTTATTACTCCAGCTCAGGTCTGAGCGGCGGGTTCTGCATGCTCTGAAGTTAACAGATTGGGTGCCTGTGGATTCTTAGCTCTACAGAGCCTTGGCTTGCCCCCTCCCCCTCCACACCCCCGACCTGCTTAAAAGGTTGTGTTGTGGTGGTTTTTATTTTTACATGTTGTTTAGTTGCCACCTACAGTTTCGGTGGGAAAATCATCAGCTTTGATCAAATGTAATTAGTTTTTCTGAAGCGCCATTTTGGTCCCCTATGTTTTCACCTCAAACCTCTCTTCCAGACATTCCGTTTTGAATTGACATTGGAGCTTTTAAGTTGAATGGTCAATTCAAAGCACAAATAGTGATTCTATATCGATGTTTTGAACTGGAACATTGTGGCGTTTTGTGTGGAAAGGGTGAAATACTGTTTCGATTTAAAAATGGTGCGTCGTTGGTTTGTTTCAACATTGCCAAGTCAAAAATGCTCACTTGGTCCACAAAGTTCTTTCCTGTTTCAACGGCTTTGTCCAAACCAACTTGGCAATGTTGGACTTGCCCTGGGATGGAAATGCCCTCTCCATCTGTGTGTACACGAGGAAGGGAATTCTATGTCAGAGGCTCCAGAAAGTCGTGCTTCAAAGGCTGAAGCTACGGACACAGAAACATTGAGATGCTGCAAAGCGCTGAGCTTCTGCTGAAAGCCTGGCTCTCATGGTGACCGCGAATGCTCATCACCTCCCAGAATGGAGCCCACTGACTGGCTGCTACTTACGCATCTCCAGCTCAGGTGCTGACACGGTGGCCCCGATCACCATGGTATCTAAGCACTGCATAATCCTGAATGTATTTGTCCTCATCCCTGCACCCCATGCCATAGGGCGGTGCCATCATCCTCATTTACAGATAGGGAGCTAAGGCCCCCAGAGTTTAAGGGCCAGATTTTTAAAGGTAGGTAGGCGTCTAGTGGCATTTTCAAAGTGCCTGCTTGAGAATTAGGCACCTAAAAGAGCATTTAAAACCCCCACTAGGAGCCTGTCCGGAGAGGGAAATGAAAATCTGGCCCAAGCGATACAGGAGGTTTGGGGCAGAGCAGGGATTTGAACCTGGGTCATCAGAGTTCTCATCTAGTGTCCTAACCACTGGACCATGTTTCCTTGTAAGTTCTGAAAACATTTCAAATCATTTACGCCAGAGGAACAGCATTGCCTAAGAGTGAGCGCACACGGCTGGCAACTGGGAGTCTGAATCTTTTCCTGGCTCTGCTGCTTATCAGTCAATCGATCATTTTTCTAAAGTGCCAGTTACTTTGGTACGTCTGTGTGCTCAACCATTAGTGTAATAGCTGTGACTGAGGGGTTGTGAATCGCAGTCCATGGGTCAATGCTTTGAGATCCCTGCATGAGAGGTGCGAAGGAAGGGCATAGGGGTTGGTTTGTGACCCGACTCTTCCATGCTATGTCTCCTGCTTCTCACTGAGGTCCACATGTCCACCGATGGGGTCGAGCTTCAGGGACTGGGAAGTGCCTTTAGAGGGAGGGTAAAACATCTGTCAGGTTCCATCTCCGTGGCCAGCCTCCTGGAAAGAGCCATATCCTGAGCCCTGCAATTGTTCGGAGGTGTCACAATCCCGTCCCTCGGCGCAAAGCGCTTTCCCACAGTCCACGCCCCACCCAGTCAGACCATCCCCTCCCCCTCACCTGCCATTGACCAAGAATCTCGTTGTCTGTCTTCTCCACCAGGATTACGGCCTGGACGTTGCAGCTTTCCAAGGGATGATCAGTGAATGTCCCAAGCGGGTTTTGGACCTAGCCGCAAGTTGCTGTCGGGTAGGTTTCTGCCTCTGTTTCCTTTCTCTCTCTCCCACTTTTCCCATCTCACTTGCTGTATGTGAGAACTCAAACTGCACTTCAACCCCAGTGGAGACAGCCCTACACCTTCCTCACAGCCCTCTGCCCCTTGAGTGACTCAGGGACCTGGTAGTGGGGGCAGGACACTGAGCCTGTGTGTGACAGTGGCAGAGTAATGAGGGAAGCTGGCAACATGGGGGCCGATTTTGTATCCGGGGCATCATTGCCAATCTTACCTGCTGCACCACAAAGGGTTCAAGGAGTTGCACTGGCAGTAATGGAGAAAAGTGCATGGATTTTCCCTGAGTCTCTCCAAAAATCCCCTCCCCTTCTCTGTGCAGTGACTTGGTCCCACAGCAACAAAAGGTTAGATGGCCGCTGGCATACGCAGATGTCTGATATATGAATGGCAGGGGTTCAGATGGAGAGACAGGATCTAGAACATGCCCTCTGCCTGCATTGCTGCCTTTAAAAGTTTGTTCTCCGGGACCCACCAGTCACACCACAGCATCTTTTGCTTTTTCATTTTCCTTTAACTTCCGTTTTTTAAAATAAAATATCACAGAAATAGCAAAGATGCCTCACTATGCTGGCTGGAGCACCTCTGTTGCAAGGCCTTACTGGGCAGGCTGGAAATGAGGCAAAAACTCACCACGTTACTCACAAAAAGGAAGAAACAAAGGCAGTTTCTCACCCAGGAAGACAGCAGAGAGGTTCTGTGTCTATATTCCAACTAATTACTTTGAAACTCAAAGGCAGCAAATTAAAAGAAGCTGCAGCAACAATCCTCATGATGTGTCATTAGTTTATTCCAGAATCAAAATGGTGAATCAGAGGTGGGTAGCTGGCTTCAATTCACGTGTCTTCAGCTCCTACGTCTCTAAGGCTGACACAAGGAGAAGTGGACGGTGGTGATGATTCAGGCGGCTTGCGGAGAGCTGGTCTGTGTCATACAAGGTGGAGGACCTTCCCACCGGCCTTGTGCTACACAGTGCTTCAAAGAGAAAAGTCCTTGACGATGCAAAACGCCTGCCATGGCCAGGCCTGCTCAGGATAAGATGTGGCAGGAGGGATTCAGGGGGAACTTATCAAAGGCACAAAGGGTGGCTAGACATTCGACTCCCACTGGAAGGCAGTGGGAACTGGGCACTTGCCTGCTTTGTGGCTTTGAAAACCTCCCCCTAAAATCCCCTGGCCCTGCACATTTTGGGCTGGATTCTGATCCGGATCCTCAAAGGTAGTAGGCACCTAGCTCCGATCCATTTCAATGAGAATTAGGTGCCTAAATATCTGTGAGGATCTGGGCTTCTGTCCTAGAAACACAGCTGGGCTGATTCTTCTCCGTGCAGAGGAGAGGCAGCTTGCGTGTCCCCCGCTCAGGTGCCTCTAGGGCCCAGTTCAGCCACTCAGCCCTGGTGAGCGCAGTGCTGTGGGCAGCTTCACTGGCATCTCTGCTGCCATGGCAGGGGCACAGTGTTACCAGCATGCAGGACCTCTCCTGACCTCAGACTGGGAACATCTCCTGTTCCAGGGCTCTGCCAGCTCTGCAGCTCCAATGCCTGATGGTCCTTTGCAGCTCCTATGCACTGGGTTAGTGGTGCAAAGAGCTGCAGTGTGGGGTTGAGTTTCCCTGAGAGAACCAGAGTCTCCCCGCATGCTGGAGTAACACCAGGTGCAGGAGAGAGGAGAACCAGGAGAGTCTTAAGCCTCAATGTCCTTGACGTTGTTAGACCCCTGTGCAAATGCCGTGCCAAGGTCAGCTGTAACCAGGGGCTTGATCCTCTGTAGAGCAGGTGCGACACATTGTGCAAACAAATTCAAGGCAAAATGGATGAGCAGGTGGGCTTGGTCCTGTGTTAACATGATACAACCGCTAAGAAGTTAGACTAGGGGCAAAGAGAGGACAGCATAGCTGTTGGGGAGGGTCATGGTGATGTCCACATCTCAGACACCCTCCCACCTTATTCCTTTTGGACCCTGCTGCCTTGCGAATAAGGGAGCAGAGGGTCTCGGGACTTCCCAGCACTCAGCGTCCAGGGCTGGGCCTAGCGCCTAGCCTTACTTGTGCCCACAAGTTGCTTCCCCACACCCTCACCCTGGAGCACAGTGCCCCTGTGCTCTGCTGCGTGCACCATGGGAGGACTTGCAGGGTCGAGACCCCAGTCAGGTCTGCAGCTTTGAAGTCCCACTAGCCTAGCTTGCAGCCCCTCAGGGAGTCACAGCCCTATTTTCCCCATGTCCCCTCCCAGCAGGAAATTCCCTTCAGCCTCTTGTTCCTCCTTCCCCCTTCAGGTGGAAGCATTCAAGAGGCCCTCTTTCTCCGAGCTGCTGGATGAACTGGAAGACGTAGCAGAGAGTTTGGAGGCTCTAAAGGACAATCAGCTGTCCGGATGATTGCCCAGGCTCTTCTGAACCCTGATGGCGTCAGCCTCAAACTGTAAATTAGTCGTACATCAGAAAAGGCGAGAGGAGAAAGAGAGCGAGTGTGAAAGAGCAAAGTAATGCCCTGGTATTTATTTAATCGTGTTCTCATTCTCACATGGAAAGTGTGGCTTGAAAAATACAAAGGGGGAATCCTTCCAAGGGATTTTTTCTAGCTGAGGTTTTTAACAGAAATAATTCTGACACTGAGCAGTCTTTGCTTGGTTGGTTTTTTGTTTTTTTTTTTTTAAAAGAAGAAGATACTAATTTCTGATGTAAATACAGACGGTGAGAGATTCTAGAGGGGACACTGGATAATTGACTCTCAGCTGGGGATGCTCTCTGAAGCCCAGGATAGAAGTGTGTCTTTCCCCTTCCTCTTCCCCATAGTCCTACCTGTGTCTCAGCCCTCCAGTCTTCATTGGAGCCATCGCTGGAGGCTGTGGATTTGGTATTGTGTAAAGGAAAGGGGTGACATGGCAGATTGTGAGCCAGTAAAGTCGCCTTACAGTACATAGCCTTAAAACCGTCCTCCAGCAGCCTTAGGAGGAGAATGCGTTCTGTAATGGCTCTGGTCATATGACCTTCCTAGAAACTGACCAGTGTCCAAGCACCCTTGTTGTGCTCAGAGCATTTGGGGGTTTCGTGTAGACAGAGGGTGATGGTTTGGGAATCCTGATTGGCTGCTGAGGAACATTCCACTGAGACGGGTATTTGCTTTAACAAATATAAACTAATGAACCGATGTATACCTTTGGAAAAGCTGCATCAGGGATGCCTGCTGTGTCACAGGCGTGTCCGTGCCAGCAGAGGGGCTTGCTGTGTCACAGGCGTGTCCATGCCAACAGAGGGGCTTGCTGTGTTACAGGCATGCTCGTACCATCGGGGGCCTGCCGTGTTACAGGCGTGTCCATACCATCAGAGGATCTTTGTCTGGTACAGGAGTGCCCTAGCTTTCTTACAGCAGGTGCTAGACTGTCGGGGTTTATTCCCATGGCTCTCATACTCCCAAGACTCCTGTGACAGGGTCGCCCACTGAACAAATACATCCCAACAAGCTCTGAGGCAGGTCTGTCGGGGGGCTGCTAGTCGCTGGTGAGGGGACCATGAGGTGGCCGAGTCACAGGCAGCAGCCCCAGATTTGCAAGCAGGCGGGATAACGCCGACCACCTCCGCCCAGGGGAGATCCCTGTGAGTTCCTGGCTGTGTTCACATCTTGATGCCTCTTGTCGTGGCGTTGTGATGCGCACACGGGGCACTGGGACGTGCGCTCCGTGATGCAGGCAGTCGGGACAGGTTTTCAGCTGGGTGTATTGGGGTTCACAGCGCTGGCCTTCACTGATTTGGGATCCGCCTCAGGTCCCCTTCTGCTGCATCACTGTTCTGGGTCCATCCCCAGCTGCCCTCTCTGGGGGCAGATGCAAACACACAGCGCTCCCCGACAGGCAGGTTCAGACCCTGGTACCGTAATACTCACCTTATGATTCTGCATTACCCTATTAAAGACAAACCACTCCCTGAAAGGAAAGCCTATCTTATCAGTGCACCTAAGCAAGTGTCCTGAACCTTGCGAATGGGATCCCGTCATCCGATCCATGCAGGCCTAGCCCTTTGGAGTCTCTTTCACCTCTGCGAAGCACCCTCCCATAGCGGTTTCTGAGCTAACGTTTCCAGGCAGATGTGTTGTATGGGGGCCTGGCCGTGCCAGCGCGATGCTGGAGACAGAGGCGGGCTTTGCAGAGCTGCAGGACAAGAGCCGTCTTTGTTAGACCCCCTTGATTTGTTAGTCAGGGATGGGAGGCTTTGGTCAGAGAAGTCAGGCCACAGCAGTACAGCTTGTTCCCACCCGAAGCAACGGAGGAATTTGCACAGGCCCAAGTCCTGAGGCATTGTGGGGATGCACGAGCCTCTGATTTATGGGCTCAGGAGGAGAAATGAAGAATGTGCCAATCATCTACCCCCTGTGCAAAGCCATCTCCTCGTGTGTGGGTGTTTGTGTGCGATGACACTGAGCCACCTCACAGGGTGTTGTGTACGTGAATCAAAGGGCTAGCGTGCTTTGCCGATGCTAAGGTCTAAGTGTTATGTTTTCTTCTGGGATGGGATCCAGCAGGAGGAGGTTAAATGCAGTTAGGGAAATAGTTGGAGGAGTTGGGGTGGGCTGAGATGGGAGGGATTCCAAATTAGGGGCAGGAGGGGGAAGGGTTAATTAGCAGAAACCCTTTTCTAGAGTAAACTTAAAAAAATGGCAAGTGATAAATCCAGCATCTGACTGGGTCTGGGCTTCTCCTAACACATGGTAAGGTCTTGTATGCCAGTGATTTCTCAGCAGCAGGGCCAGCTCCACCGCTGGTGTAAAGTGGTGTACTTCCATTGAATTGCATGGAGTTACGCCACTTTACTCTGGCTGAAGCGCCTGTCCCTACAGTGTGAGCTCTTTGGGGCAGGGCCTTTCTGTGCGGTACGGCTGAACGCAAGGGGGTGTCAGTCCCGCATGGAGCCCTCAGGTTCTGCCCTCGTACAAATGAAGAAGCACAAATGGGGAAATTCACACAGTGAGGTGATGCGCTGTAACCTGACGCCCGGCCATGTCTTACTGTCTGTTTCACACTGACGATGTCCTGATGAGTGTTTTCAGCTGCTCCTTGGCTCTGGCAGCGCCCTGCAGGCTGTAACAAGGCAGCACCTCGAATGCAGAGACTTCAAATGCTGGCAGATTCTGTGTCCTGTGAAATACAAACAGCTGTGTGGGGAAAGGGCACTGACATCTGTGCAGGTGAACGTCTGCGGGAACAAGGGGCAGCGTTGTAATGGTTTTGCATTCTCGCAAGGAACTGCAAAGATTTGGAAGTCTGCAAGAAACATACTCAATGCAGCAAAGATGCACCATACAGCGAGAGATTTACTAGCTCATACATGTTTCTGGATGATTATTTGTTGCTCCATTTTCCTCTGTATCGCAGCTGACGAGTTTATACACAAGGGACTTCTTGCTTAAGAGTTACAATATGTTCAGCAAATATGGATTTCTGTGCAGCAGGCTCCGAGGAGCAGAGTCTTAAGGAGCAGCGGGGTGAGATTCCCTAATTCTTCTGCCTGGGAGGGAGACCGTGGCTCTTTAACTCACTTCCCAATTTGGAGTCTCTGTACCAGCTGAGTGGAAGTTACAGGAGCTTGTGTGTTACTGCCTGGCAGTACAAACAGCATTGATATGCACTGTGTATCTTCAGCGTGAGCCAAGCATCGCCTGCGTCACAGCAAAGTGCAGTGTAGTAGAAGGCAAATTGCTAGGTTTGCGTTGAACTATTAAAAGGTGATGCATGGTGAGAAAAGAGGAGACCTGCTGAGGAATCCCCCTGCCCTCTTCAAAGCAGCCAGGCTGTACGATCAGCTGTTGGGGGGGCAGGGGATGTGCCTCTTAATCTCTTGAGGGCCAAGTCTGTTGACATTGTGGAGCAAGACCCACAGCCCAATCCAATGTCCATGTGTAACTCCCGTTGGCTTCAGTGGGAGCTGGACTGGACCCTGTAGGAGGGACATCAGGGTATGTCATAATGTAGAGGGCTCTGAATGATGTAGGGCCTGATCCAAAGTCCACTGAAGTCACTGGATCAGAGTCCCATGGAGCATAGGACTGGAAGGGACCTCCTGGGTCATTGCATCCTGTCCCCTGCTTTGCAGGCCACACCTACCGTATCATCCCCTTCGTGAACTTATCAAGCTCCAGCTCAAACCAGTTCAGTTGTTTGCCCCACACTGCTTCTGTTGGAAGGCTGCGCCACCGCCTCGCTCCTCTGATGGGCAGAAGCCTTCTTCTGATCTCCAGCCTAAATACGCTCCTGGATATTCACCCACGTTTGTTCTTGTGCCAAAATTGTCCTGGAGCTTCGGTAGCTCTTCTTCCTCCCTGGGATTTCCCCCTACTTCCCTCCCCAGGTATTTATTGGCTTCAGTGGGCTTTGGTTCAGGCCCTCAATTGCTTTAATAACATTAACAGAGATCTTCCCCTTTGCCTGCTCTCCACAGCATCTGGATTCCGAGCTGCCTGAGCTCTGTTGCAAATACTGAACAACAGTAACAGTAAGAGGGATCCAATTTGGCATGGAAGGCAGGCACATGTGGGTCTAAAACGAGGTCGGTCCCTGCTAATTGGGAGTGCTGCAGGGCATGGGCATAGGCCTGCTTCTGAAGGTACAGGCTGCAATTTTTAAAAGGCCCTTGTGGGATTCGGTGCCCAAGTTCCATTAAATTCTGGACTGGGTGGAGTTTGGAGGCCTGCTCCATAGATTGGACAGATCTGGAGCAGAGGGAGATGTGAGTTGCTTTGTATTATTTGGCTTGGCTGCATGGGCAGTGCTAGGGCTGAGTGGTCTCTGCAGGATTCTCACACCTGTAACCTCGTCTCCCAGAACAACCTCCTTGGTGCATGAAGAATGATCCTCTAGCAGTAGGTGTGTCCCACTCAAGGCAGTCTGCTCTTTCAGTCCTTCCAAATGCCTACTTTCCATGTGACTGGCTCCTCGTTGGGGGGCTGGAACAGAGGTGAGCCCGCTCTCCACTTATTCACTACAACCCAACCCGTCCCAACAACCCCTCACCCAATGCAGCGAAGACCAGAGCAGGGAATAGAAGTGAAAGGGACAGATTTGTTACTGCAGAGTCAAGAGCACAAGGTCTGACCACAGTGAAAGTTACAAAGTAGAACATAATTCTAAAGTGAATGGAAACTTTGTTGAAGGTCTAATAAAGTATTGTCGGCTACTTTTAATTGTATTGTTCTTAACAGTAGCATCTTTCCATGGATGCCTGGAAAGGAAGCACGTTAGTTAAGGGATATGTTTCGTACACACTGAGGCTGTACAAAGCGGAGGTGTCATTGGGAGGGTTAACCAGACGGATGCGTAGCTCAGTACAAGGCTAGCTCTGGCTGTGGCTGGGAGCTGATCTTGGCACTCAGCCAGTTCTGGAGAGCTGAATGAGGGAGAAATTAATGCCAACCAGGTCCTTTCTAGACATTGGGGGTGAAATTGTGGCTCCACTGAAGTCAGTGGGAGTTTTGCCATTGCCTTCAACAGAGCCAGGATTTCTCTCCGGATGTTTAAAGAGTTAAAGCTAGAGATGAGCCAAAGCAAACACCCTGTTTCTGAACACCCTGGGGAATTTCCACCCCAGATGTGAAGAGCGTTGCTGGGATCTGTATGTAGGAAACTGGCTTTGATGCCCCATCCTGCTGTTTGAGAACGTCCAACTCAGAGCCCTGCCTCTGAAATCAGGGAGTCACGATGCTGGGGGATCTGGGTAGCTCTGCTGTTGTCCTCCAGGTTGCATTACTCACTTCCCAGTCACAGGCTCAGCACATCTGTTCCCTAGCAGGAGCCCGCTCCTCCAGCTCCCTTTCTCTCTACTCTGACAGACTCTCTGCTCCACATCAGCGGGCAAGGGCACAGACCATGGTGCATGTACGGTATCCAACAGGACAGTGTGTTTCTGTCACATGATGTCTTTTTAAAAAATGCCACTTTGGAATAAAGTCCAGTGCTTCTTTCCCACACAGTCCAAGGCTCCTGTGTGTGTGTTGTTCTCCTGCGTTGATTGAGTAGTGTCACAGAAAGTCCACTCACTGTCAGTTATGGCATCTAAACAGATGGTTCATGTTCTATTTATCTGTGTAATTGATGCTATAAATCTGTAGTTAAATTGCACTTGCAAAACAGCTTTAACTGTGAGATGGCCAGATCTTCTGCTGTTCATCCTTCTGTAACGGGGCCAGCTGATCTGCACTAAATCAGACCCTTCGCTTTAGTTTAGGAGACAGACATTCAAGAAAACAACACATGCGACGTGCCAAAACAATCAAATTGACACTTCTATCCTGGCGACCCGGGCTGATCCAAATGGACCCAGCAACAGTAAAATGATTTTCATTCCTAGTCACATTTATATTTTATGCTTTCTGACTCACACATGGCAAACAGCAGCATTAATTGCTTTTTCAGATGCGGCCCACTCACAAGAACACCCTGTAAAGGCAGAGGGAGGATGTGTTCTGTTTTGCAAGAAGGTTATGAACTAACAGACTTCTCCTGTCTCCAACCAAAACTGAAGTGGAGTGGAAGTATAGCAGCTTCTCCAGTCCCCCCGCTGCCTCCCCCTGCCAGTGAGAACTATCATTTGTGCTAAGTGGAGAAGACCACGATTTTAAAGCACCTGATTCTCATTCACCACTCGTGGAGTAAGTGAAGTAGTAATGAAAGGAGTTTACACCCTGACCGTTGCCAGAGCTGTGTAAAGGAGCCCTAGTCTAAATAAGGCCCTAAAAAGTGGAAGCCTAAAATTAGGTTCTTAAATCCATATTTAGCCACCTAAGTGCAGGAAAGGAGGAACCAAGAACCAAGGGAAGAAAAGCCCGTTGATGTTTCTGCAGCCATTTTCTAAATGCAAATGATCACATGACGATCACACATCTGGGTCTATCTCACTTGATTGTTTCCCTGCCATTGCCGTGGCCTTGGATGTTGGTGCATCTTGGCCCTGTTTTCTGCCTGTGGCACCTATTGGTCTGTTTAGTCTACGTATCTAATCATATTTCTGGTGGGCTGTAATCGGGGCTTAAATTCTCATAGACTATTTCCTGGGGCTTCAGCCCCGCGGGAGGCCCTGGTTCTGCCCTGGAGGTTTGAAAATATTTACCAGAGCTCTGCTCCAGACAGCTCCAGCCTGGCCATAATACTTTGGTCTAATTTCAGTGGTTAGCTTTGATGTGCGAGTACTGGGTGTGGTTGGTGGCCTGCAATAGACAGGAGGTCAGACTAGATGGTGGGGTCCCTTTGTGACCCTTTTCAAAACCACCAAGAACCTGGTAGCTCCCATCAGGCTCTTGTTTTGTAAAAATCTTGGCCTAAACCTTTAGGCTCTGAATTCTGCTCCCATTCAAGTCATTGACTTCCAGAGAGGCCCAGCATCTGGCCCTGGCAATGGAAAGTTATGCAGGCCAGGAATGCTCAGTGTTTGAGTGAATGAAACCCTCTTGAGTTGGCGCTGGACAGGGATTTGCTGCATCACTAGAGTAACCCACTCACCGTCCTGTAGCTGGAAAGCCGGGGAGATGTTACCCGTTGGTCTGGGTGTGCTACATGCCTGATGCACCCAGGATGTGGGTCTGACAGCCCTCAGCTAGAAAGCCTTGTCCCTTTAGATCGAGCTGTAACAGACTCACCCTCTGTGGGTGGGGCATATAACATACACTGAACAGAAGGCTACACACTTCTGCACGTAGGAAGCTTATTCCAAGCATCTAAGGGCTTGGCTACACTCGAAACTCCAAAGCGCTCCCGTGGGAGCGCTTTGAAGTGCGAGTGTGGTCACAGCGCCAGCACTGGGAGAGAGCTCTCCCAGCGCTGCAGGTGCTCCACCTCCCCGCTGGGATTAGCTTACAGCGTTGGGACACTGTTTACACTGGCGCTTTGCAGCGCTGTAACTTTGCTGCGCTCAGGGGGGTGTTTTTTTCACACCCCTGAGCGAGAAAGTTGCAGCGCTGTAAAGCGTCAGTGTAGCCAAGGCCTGAGGCTCACAGGAGCCTGAATCCCAGCCCAGCCCCTGTTTATGTGATGGCTGCTATCTTGGCCAGAACCAAGGACCTCTGGAGTTACAGGGATAGATCTCTACAGCTTGATCTAAAGAGCCAGACTCTGTCACTGGGGCTGTAGCAGACCCATATCCTTCATTGACCAGGCACAGAGGCGACGCAAACACACATAGTGGCCAGTGGGTCACACCAGCCAATGTTTTCCAGTGGCCTGTTTTGGGGGCCGGGAGAGGATTGTGATCAGCTCACAGCTTCCCGACGGGGGAAGCAGCAATTGTCAAACCACAGCGGGAATGCCCATGCGAGCCTGCGACTCTGGGACTCAGCTTCAGGAAGCCGTCAGAGGTGTTCGTCCCCCCTGGTGTCTCCCACAGCCTAATTGCTCATCATTTGCATTCAGAGCACGGCTGCAGATGCTTCAAGGGGTTTTTCTCCTCTTGCTTGCTTCTCTCCAGCACCTTAACAAGGAAGAGGGGGTTTCAACACACTGCGAGCGCTGGAGAGGAGCGGGAGGCAGGGCCTGCGGTGCTAATTGAGGAAATGGCTGGGATTATTTATTTATTGTGCTTTTCCCAGGAGAGCTATGGCAGGACGGAAATGGTTGCTTAATGTTTGGGGGTGAAATTGATCCAAAGTGGGGACAAAGCCACATGCTGGTCCCCAGAGAGCTAGAATTACAAGCTGATGGGTAATTATGGGACACGCTTCCTTTTAAAATGTATGTGGTACAGGTAAAAGAGCCTGTGGGGGCAACCTTGGGTTGCGATGCTCCCTATCTGGAGCGGAGGATTCCACGCCACAGTGTTAAGCACTGCTTCGTGTTTATGGGTGTGCTGCAGGCAGGCTGACGCTTGAAGAGGACTTGCTTGTGCCCTAGCAATTAACCCCCAGATGATCCTAATTGGGTGGCTTAATTAGCATGAATGACTCCAGCTGTGAAAGAGGCAGGGAGGGCTACATAGAGAGGAGAAATGGGGGAGAGGTTCCCTTCTCTCTGGGAAGGGTCTAGTGAATTCAGGCTGAAGGGGGCCAAAGGATGTAGTTAATCTCGGTTGTGGGCCCTTGAAAAGGATCAAGGCACAGAGGGGCTTCTCTGGGGCCCCCAGGCCCTGCAGAATCAGGTTCCCAAGTATTGGTGGGTTATTACTTGTAGTGCATAGGAGTCCTAGACATGACAAACAGAACAAAAAGATGGTCCCTACCTTAAAGCATTTACCATCTGAGTTTAAGACCAGAGATCAGTGGAGACAAACAAGGGGGAGCACAATGAAATAATGAGACCATAGTGGTCAGCAATATGACCAGCCGTCTCAGCCCTACACCACAAAACTGGTCCACATAATTCTTATTGGGGAATAATAATAAATAATTGCGTAGGTTCTATACACGTATATAATGAAATTGCAGTCCCTGCGATCTAAGTATATGCCAAGAGATGGATCCAGCCGACAGAGTGGGTGAGCACAAGGTAGCAATAGGACAGTTATGATTAGCTTAGTAAGCAGCAGCCAGACACCTGAAAAATCGCTGCTCTTCTTGCATGGTCACAGTGTATGTGAATCAAGTCATGTTATCTTATTAGAGACATCTAATATTAATCATGTGAGCGTCAATGAAGCTTCACCCAGTTTACACCAGTGTCAGATGTGGCCCCATATCTTTGCTACTTTCCAGTGAATTCAGTAAGGCACCACCCCTGTGTTCAGTATGATTTACCCAAGGCCTGATCCTGCCCTGCCAGAGAAAAGGGGAATTTTGCTAATGCATTGAATGAGATGGGGATTGGAAGCCAACAGCAGAACGCCCAAATGTCACTGAAGGAGATGCAGTGACATCTGATGGCCAAGTGGGATAATTACAGTTCTGAGGTCCCATATAGTGGGAGATGGGTAGCTCAGGGCAGATGTGGGTTTTTCAGCACGGTTACCTTTTAAGAATTTTGCACAGACCTTTTGTGAAAAGTTTTGCAATGGCAAAACTCCCATTGACTTCAATGGGGCTAAGATTTCACCCCCCGTTCCTGGGGATGCTCCATTGCTCCAAATTTACTAGGACATTTAAACGCACAAAGAACTCAAGCTCCAACTTTAATACTTGTCATCTCCTATGTGACTAATCCTCTGGTTCTCCCTGAGCTTGATAAGCTTGAAACATTTTAAGGTAAGTAATGGACCAAATTTTGCTCTTAACTACATGGGTGCAGCCTCTTTGGCACTGCACAGCTGCTGCTGCAGCACTCCAGAATGCTACCACTAGCTATTCCTGCAGCTAGCGGAGTAGGGTCATTTAAACCCCAGGTCATGGAAAAACAACTGTGTAACTCCGCTGATCCAAAGGTGGGGGGTTGCATATCCAACACGACCTTGCAGCATAAAGTGCTACGCAAAATAAATGAGTCCGCTGTGCAGCACCTCCAGCTCAGCAACATTTTTATTCTGGTGGTTTAAAAATCCCATGGAAATGAACCGGCAAAAATGACAAGGCCGCCACCCTAAAGTTGCAAATTAAAAGTTAAAAAAGGCGAAAACGCAAAAGTGACAGTTCTCAGGCTAATGTTCTTTCTCTTTGCATTTTACTCTGGATTTGCAGGGGTAAATGAGAGCAAAACCTGACCCAAGTACTTTAGTATACTGGATGATTAGTCAGGCTGTAGACCAGTGGCCCTCAAAGTTTTGAGAGTTATGCATCCCCTTACCCTTGTCCGTGCCCCTTCTGCCCACCTGGGACTGGGAGTGGGGCTGGGTGGTGCTCTTTGCACCCCCCCGGGGGGCTGGCTGGGCCTGCCGAGCCCCCCGAACATTCCTCTGTGCCCCCCTGCGGGGGTGTGCCCCACAGTTTTGGGACCTCTGCTGTGAACAGGATACAATTTTCAACAGCATCTAAATGACTTCATGAGCTCTAGCTGGCCGCACATGAGATCAGTGTCACTGGGAGCAACAGAGGATCCTGAGGTCCTGGGGCTGGGTCCCTGCTTTTCCAGCTAGTCTCTCCTCCCTCCAGCAGAGAAGCAGCAGGAGCAGCCCAAAACAAGACACTTCACTACACACGTTCTCCCTCTGGGGAGAGGATGAAAGAGCAAGCAGCACATGACAGTGTGCTAAGCAACCTGACTGCACATCTGGTTACTGCAGTGATGAGCACGGTTTAAGAATCTACACAGAATATAAGAATTTTGAAAATGTTGCCCAAAATCCATATCGTGCATGCGAATTAACACGAAAGCATCTTAATCTTTGCATTTCCTGCTGCCTCTTTGCATTAATGGAGGTCCCTGAATTTAAATGCGTTTTGCGCCTGAAAGAGTATGTTGTGAATACTGAACACCTTTGAAATTCTCTTTGGTAAACGCTCCTCTGTGATCCGGTAGCTCACTGGTATAACCATGAAGAAAATCTCCCAGAATCACCTTGTGTTTTCTCAGACACTCATGAAATTTCGATGGAATCATACTTGGCAAAGTAGTCGATGTTTTCAAAGTCGCTGTGAAGTTCGTAGCATCCTATGAGAAAAATATAAGCAGAGTCATGGTAATCTGAAACCACTTTCCCGAAAGGTGTTTTAGCTGGGATTTCTGCATCACATCATGTAACTGGAACACTGGGGTTCTTCTAGGAGGCTCCATAATGGAGAGCACCTTGTGTGTGAGATTCCTCTATCCCAGCAACAAGGGACTGTTTCACAATTCCAGGAGCCTTGCAGAATCTCAAGGCTTCAGAAGTTAGTTTTCTAGCTTGTCTGAAAGCCTGCTTCTGACCCTGCCTTTGTCTCAGTGCTGGATGTGACAAGATAGGGGCTTTAGGATCAGGGACGGCCGTAGGTGCCTTTTGTTGCCCAAGGTGGAAAACATGTTTGACACCACTACCACCAAAAGGTGCAAGCAACCCCCTGTCATAACATATTCCCAGATTTGGACCTTAGCATCCAAAATATGGGTGTTAGCATGAAAACCTCCAAGCTTAGTTACCAGCTTGGACCTGGTAAAGCTGCCACCACCCAAAAAATTAGAGTGTTTTGGGGCACTCTGGTCCCCCCAACAACCTTCCCTGGGGACCCCAAGACCCAAATTCCTTGAGTCTCACAACAAAGGGGAATAAACCATTTCCCTTCCCCCCTCCAGGTGTTCCCTCCCTGGGTTCCTGGAGAGATATACAGAAGCAAGCTCCGTGAATCTAAACAGAGGGACTCCACCCTCCCTATTTCCAGTCCTGGAAAACACAAGTACCGAGAGAGAGCTAATCTCTCCTCTTCCTCCCTCACCCAGAGGGTATGCAAAGTCATGCTAGTAAATCTAACACACAGAGATTTTCTTTTCCCCCTGACTTCTTCCTCCCACCAATTCCCTGGTGAACTGCAGACTCAATTCCCTGGAGTCCCCACTAAAGAAAAACTCCAACAGGTCTTAAAAAGAAAGCTTTATATAAAAAGAAAGAAAAAGTACATAAAATGGTCTCTCTGTATTAAGGTGACAAATACAGGGTCAATTGCTTAAAAGAAATATGAATAAACAGCCTTATTCAAAAGAACACAATTCAAAACACTCCAGCAACTACACACATGTAAATACAAAAGAAAAAAAAAACAATAACCCCTATTGTTTTATGGTCTTTGTACTCACAACTTGGAAACAGAAGATTAGAAAGCAGGAGACAGAAAAATCCTTCCCATGGCCGAGAGGGACAGACACAAGACAAAGAACAAAGAACTCACACACAAACTTCCCTCCACCCAAATTTGAAAAAGTCTTGTTTCCTGATTGGTCCTCTGGTCAGGTGTTTCAGGTTACTCCTTTCCAGGTGAAAGAAACATTAACCCTTAGCTATTTGTTTATAACACCCCCGTGTCCCCTAAATGGGCATTTGGCACCTCTGAATGTTGGCACTGAGAGTGGCTGCCCATTCGCCCACCCCAAAGGCCAGGCTGGCCTGGTTTAGGAGTCTGAGAATGCAACCGTGCCTTTAATGTTGAATGTGGACCTACCAATCCAGTTGCATCAGAAACAGTGTTGTGGCATAGATGTGCTAACCCAGTGATTTTCAGTACTACGCCACGGAATGTAAGGCACTGGGTCATGGCAGCTCCACTCAGCACCGCTGACTGGGCCATTAAAAAGTCCCATCAGTGGCGCTGCCCAGCTAAGGCAGGCTAGTCCCTACCTGTTCTGACACTGCGCTGCACCCTAGAAGTGGCCAGCAGCAGGTCCGGCTCCTAGACGGGGAGGACCCATGGGGCTCTGCGCCCTGCCCCCGCCCCGAGCACCGGGTTTAACCCTCACCCTTCCGGCCACGGAGGACTTGATGGACCTGTAACTGGAGCCCAGCAGCATGGCTTAGTAGGCTGGAAAGGTCACTGTTGTGGACACGCTAGGCTTATGCATCCACACAGGCTGTATTAGTCAGCCTGGGAACTAGATGGACTGAGAGAATCCTGGAACCAGTGTGTGTCCAGTAGCTGGAATAAACAATCCCCCTTTATATTCATTATGGCCTGTCTTCTCTCTACCCCCAGCGACCCCCCCAAGGACCATGGGAGATGATTGTTGCAAACTCTGTCTGAACTCAAGATTCTAAGGCATTCAGCAACCCAAACTGGCAAGTCTGTGTTTTACTTTTGGCACCTGGTGGTCCTGCCTTGCTGGAAATGCCCTGCATGCCTATTTTGCCCCCAAAATTAGCAAAACTGAGGTTATGCATGTAAGAAATCAGTAGGGCTGCTTTCCAGCAAAATCATGAGCTGCACCACCAGAGAGCGTGGAAGAGCTGCCACTGAGGGTACAGAGCTGGTGTGGAAGCCCTGACCTCCCACTTATCTCCTGGGATCCACTGGCTCCTAGGGGATCCGTGGGGCTCAATAATTGGAGAGAAATCTGCATGATTAAAACCCTTTGGAGTTTTTGTCCCTTTTAGCCCCCTCCCACAGGTCCTCTCACAGGAGGTGGTGACTGGGGCTACGTACGGGCTTTAAAATTTGGCCCAGTGTTTATTTTTACATGCACAGAGGGATTCTAGGTATTGGAGGTTCTATAGCAGAATACATCAATAGATCCGATGATAAACACACACACACACACACACACACACACACACACACACACACACACACACACACACACACACACACACACACACACACACACACACACACACACACACACACACACACACACACACACACACACACACACACACACACACAGTCAGATTCAGTCCCCCAGTCCTCCAATCTCAGATTCCCCTTCAGTGAAAAATCTTTGTTCCCACACTAAAGAGATCCAAATCTGTAGCATCCATCCCGCTTTGGCCTCCTCCAGCACCACCCTCTGGTAAACCAGCAAGAGGCAAAGGCAGCTCCTGGCCAGTCTCTCCTGGGACTTCCTGTCACAGTGGTTAGGTTTCAGAGTAGCAGCCGTGTTACTCTGTATCCACAAAAAGAACAGGAGTACTTGTGGCCCCTTAGAGACTAACAAATTTATTTGGGCATAAGCTTTCGTGGGCTACAGCCCACTTCATTAGACGCATGCAGTGGAAAATACAGTAGGAAGATATATATATACACACAGAGAGATCTTGGGAAAAAATGGGGGTTGCCATACCAACTCTAATGAGACTAATCAATTAGAAACTCCCTGAAAAAGCACAGGAACCAATCTGCACAGCCACACCCCTAGAGCCCCAACCACGGGTATTCTATCTGCTACCCAAGATCCATAAACCTGGTAATCCTGGATGCCCCATCATCTCAGGCATTGGCACTCTGACAGCAGGATTGTCTGGCTATGTAGACTCTCCTCAGGCCCTACACTACCAGCACTCCCAGCTATCTTCAAGACACCACTGACTTCCTGAGGAAACTACAATCCATTGGTGATCTTCCAGAAAGCACCATCCTGGCCACTATGGATGTAGAAGCCCTCTACACCAGGGGTCGGCAACCTTTCAGAAGTGCTATGCCGAATCTTCATTTATTCACTCTGATTTAAGGTTTCACGTGCCAATAATACCTTTGAACATTTTTAGAAGGTCTCTTTCTATAAGTCTATAATATATAACTAAACTATTGTTGTATGTAAAGTAAATAAGGTTTTTAAAATGTTTAAGAAATTTCATTTAAAATTAAATTAAAATGCAGAGCCCCCCGGACCGGTGGCCAGAACCCGGGCAGTGTGAGTGCCACTGAAAGTCAGCTCATGTGCTGCTTTTGGCACACGTGCCATAGGTGGTCTACCTCTGCTGTACACCAACATTCCACACAAAGATGGACTACAAGCCACCAGGAACAGTATCTCTGATAGTCATGGCAAACCTGGTGGCTGAACTTTGTAACTTTGTCCTCACCCACAACTATTTCACATTTGGAGACAATATATACCTTCGAGACAGCTGCACTGCTATGGTCCGCGTGGTCCCACAGTATGCCAACGTTTTTATGGCTGACTTAGAACAGCACTTCCTTAGCTCTTGTCCTCTAACGCCCCTACTCTACTTGCGCTACATTGATGACATCATCATCATCTGGACCCATGGAAAAGAAGCCCTTGAGGAATTCCACCAGGATTTCAACAATTTCCATCCCGCCATCAACCTCTGTCTGGACCAGTCCACACAAGAGATCTTCAATAAAAAAAATTCAAAAAATAGACTCCAACCAGAAACTGCAGAACTGCAATTAATTTGCAAACTGGACACCATTAAATTAGGCTTGAATAAAGAATGGGAGTGGATGGGTCATTACACAAACTAAAAACTATTTCCCCATGCTAATTTTTCCCCTACTGTTACTCACACCTTTTTGTCAACTGTTTGAAATGGGTCATCCTGATTATCACTACATTTTTTTTTTCTTCTGCTGATAATAGCCCACGTTAATTGATTAGTCTCATTAGAGTTGGTATTGCACCCCCCATTTTTCATGTTCTCTGTGTATATATATATATCTATATCTTCCTACTGTATTTTCCACTCCATGCATCTGATGAAGTGGGTTTTAGCCCATGAAAGCTTATGCTCAAATAAATGTTAGTCTCTAAGGTGCCATAAGTACTCCTGTTCTTTTTTGTGATTAGGATGGAGTTCTGGATCTGAAGTCTAAGGGAGGCAAGAGGGAGCCATCAGGAACAAAGGGAAGGAATGGAACCAGAGACAGAGGTGAGCTGTCCAGTAATGCTGGGTGCCCAGATGTGTTTGAAATCTCACAGCTGGGTTAGGGATTTTGCTGCCAGCTGATTCTCTTACCCAGCGAGGGTCTGAGGAGCTTTTCTGTCGTCCCCAGACCTAGAACTCATGGAGAGGGATAATGACTTCAGGGAGTGATTGACATTTGGGAGGGGTTATTTCCATGAATGATGTGACATTGCCCAGCTCAGGAATACCCAGGGATGGTTTTTGGGGAAATTCAAATGTTGGATGTTTGCTCTTCAGACACGTTAACCCCATCTTTACATTGAACCCATCTTGATTTGAGCCAGGAGAGAGACAGATTTATCTGTAACCAAGGGCAGGGAAACTGCTTCACGGAGACTGTGAAACCAAAACTGCATCAGTGGTTTCCTTATCATTGGCTATTAACACATGAATATTGTTGTTCCGTAGCCAGAATTCAAAGAGCCAGCTGCCAAAACCTTTCTAGGAATTCCAGTCATGCAAAAAACCCACCCACTCATCCGCCTGTCTCTGGAATTGGAAACCTGCAGCGCAGAGACGGGTCACATTTTTGTTTTAGCTTTGTAGCAAAGCAGTTAACTGAATATTGTGGAATGGAGCCATGCTCCATCCTGCCCCTTTAGTTAGTGGGAGTTTGTTACTTAGCTGAACAAAGCAGCACATTCCCAGCCTGCTGTGCTCTTAGTAGAATGTTGTGTTCTTGTGCATTGAGTACTCCTCCCAGGGTAAGTTTTCAGTATGGGACCTCTGAGGAGGGGAGAAGAAAATCCCTGAGGTTTTTATCCCTGCACTTTCAAGAGGGGGTGGCGATGGAGAGCCACCAGCAAGGGAAAGATCTGTCAGTGGTGCCTCGGTCTCCTGGGAAAGGCAAGATTGGGGAAGAACCTACAACATGTCACAAGTGGCAGGCAGGCCGGTAGGCCTGCAGAATGCCGGATACCCTGAGTCTATATTGAATGTCACAGATACCCACTCACATTCATAATGTCCGCAGCAGTGAACTCCATCTCAGCTCCATTTAAACTGAGAGTCTCGTCTATAAACTGGCTTTAAAAGTAGCATTGTGGCATTCCCACAACCCTTGTCTCAGGGATTCCAGATTTCAGTGGGGCAGGAAACAATTTTCTGATCCCATGAATATTTGAGAGTTTTGAATAGTTTTCCCTTTTTACATCAGGATGAAGCTGAAGCCGCGAATGCTTTTTGCATCTGGATGGATGGGAAGGGCTAGCTCAGTGGGTTGAGCATTGGCCTGCTAAACCTAGGGTTGTGAGTTCAATCCTTGAGGGGGCTATTTAGGGATCTGGAGCAAAATAATCTGTCAGGGACAGCACTTGGTCCTGCTGTGAAAGTAGGAGATGGGACTCAATGACTTCTCCAGGTCCCTTCCAGTTTTATGAAGCTGAAGCCACAAACACTTTCAGTTTTGACAAATTGGCATTTTCTGACAAAAACCTGGTTGTTGAAAAATTCCCAACCAGTTCTGCTCCAGCTCAGTCTGCAAGTAAACTCAGGAGCTGCCAGCCCAGCACGCTCAGTCTGGGGATGTGAGGCGTTCTTTGCTGCTCACGCATCATCAGCAATAAAAAAGATTTTGCAGGCTCAATTCTCCCTTCGTTTGGAGATAGGGTGACCAGATGAGAGACATGAAATATCAGTACGTGGGGAGAGGTTTGCCAGTGGAGCAACAACAACAAAGAACCAAGAGCCAGCGGCGGAGGAAGAAACAAAAGCAAAAATTGGTGGGGGCTGAGCACCCACTGGCAGCTCCACACCCAGCTCCCCGGTACCATCTCATCTCTGCTGCACCTCCACCTCCCCTGAGCTGGCTACCACGTCCTGCTTCTCCCCTCTCCCTCCAGCACTTGCGCTACCATACAGCTGATTAGCACAAGCCTGGGAGGGAGGGGGGAGGAGGAGGAATGTGGCGTGCTTGGGGAAGAGGCAGGTCCTGGGCAGGGATTTGGGGAGGGATCCATTAGGACAGTGAGGGGGCGGGGCCAGGGTGGGGATTTGGGGAGGGATCCAGTGGAGGGACGAGCAGAGTCTGGGCAGGGTTGGGGTGGAATTGGAGTGGGGAGGTGCGAGCCCCCTCTGCGTGTGCACTGGAGGGCAAAATATCGGGACAATTTGCGTCCTGACCAATGTTCGGTTGGGACGCAGGACAAACAAGTAAATGCCAGGACAGTCCCGATAAAGTCGGGACGTCTGGTCACCCTATTTGGAGAGGAGTGGCGAGGGCAGAATGTGACACTGAAGTTGGACCTTGCTTTGAAGTTTTGCTGATGATGCAGGAGAAAAGAGCAGTTTGCATTTCCCTCTCCCATAGCCGCCTTGGCTCTGAACTGCTCACAGCGCTCGCAATGAGTAATAATGATTATTTTGGTCAATAAACCCATCAGATCTGACTGCAAATGCATAAAGGGAGGAAGTGTGCTGGAAAAGAAGAGCTGATTTTGAGAGTCACTCTTCAAAGCGCAACCTACGTAAGAACTAACTTCAAGCTATGCAGTTGCTTCTATTTTACTTTCCTGCCGGAGCTGGAAGTTCTGTCTATAAATGTTTTATCTCAGTACCTGGCTGGGAAGCATTCAAACCCGAAACTCAATTGGCGCTGACACGGTTCGTATTGAGACTGCAGAAACAGCATTAATGTGGGCCCGTATTTGGAGTCTGTGGCTCCATGAAAGGCTCCCATGCAAATTATTGCTGCCAAGGGCAGGAGTCATATGAGTGAGCCGTGGGCTGGAGGTGACGGTGTGTTTACTAAACTGGGCAGACCATGCCCTGCGACCCCAAGCCCTGTCCCAGAAGGCCCTTCCTGTAGGGTTGCCAACTTTCTATTGGCACAAACCCAAGCAGCCTTGCTCCGCCCCCTGCCCCTTCCCCAATGCCCTGCCCCCCACTCACTACATTACCCCTCCCTTGGTGGCTGGCTCTCCCCCACCCTCACTTACTTTCACTGGGCTCGGGTTTGGGGGAGGGGAAGGGCTCTAAATGGGGGTATGGGCTCCATCGGAGCCGCGGGACCAGCGGACCGTCTGCAGTGACGCCTGTGGCAGGTCCACCAGAGCCGCGGGACCGGTGAGCCGGCCCTGCGCCTAGGGCACCAAAAACCCTGCGCCGCTCCTGACCACACCCAGCCCATCCACATGGCTGCATCTCCTGTCTGGGGTCTGGCCAGCCCTACTGGAGGACAGGGCTGGGGGTAGTAGAGCTGCGCTGGAGCAGCTGCTGGCGCATGGCGCTGGCTCCTGGGAGTGGCAGCCCCACATTCTGCAGTTCCTGGGAGAGCCCTGCAGTTCAGCGGATACCGATTTCTATCCGCATCCCACTGTCTTCACCCCTGTCGGAAGGAAGGAATGAATAATGAAAGTATTTTGTAAAGAACTTTGGATCTGGAGTGTTTCCAAGAAACATGTAAACTTGTGCATCGGCCTCTTTGGAACTTATTTTAAATGTGTCTCTTCAATTTAAGCATCAGGTGGATATTTCAAATGATCGTCAATGTTCCCTGTAGCCACCAGATGGGCCAAGTACAGCAGGGATGGGAGAACTTAACAAGTTCAACTATGTTTTAGAAATGGAGAGGAGACCAATGTATAGAGAAATCCATGCTCACAGCAGGATAATACTGAGCTGTAAAGGACCAAGATACATGGAAACTGTGCCACAAAGTGTGAAGAGTCTCTTTTGAAAGAGGAAAGGGAGGCCACAAGATTGAAGGAGCGAGACAATTCTCAAAAGCAGGTAGGAGAACAGAGCCTGCTCTGTAGCCTGTTGAAGACAATGGGAGCCTTGCTATTGACTTCAGCGTGCTCTGGGAGAGGTCTGTCATTCTAGATACCATAGATGGCTCTGGGGAGGGCAGGCTGCAGGCGTAACTCCACCACTCGTTAAGAGAAATCAGCATGCCAAGATCAGTGAGCCAGTCTGCCAGTGCCACCAGCCTGGAACAGTGAGGATGGTACTCCATAGGCTGTGCTAATGGGTGGCTCCTGGCCCCTGACCTCTTGACTTCAATGGGACTTGGGCACACGTTTAAACACAAGCACTTGATTAAGTGTTTTGCTGAATCAGGGGCTAAGCAGGGTTTGTTACACAGTGGGTCTGAGAGTCCTGCTCCAAAATGTGTTTAAAACATGAGGAACTAACCTCTCAACTTCATTTTTGGACACAAAGAATCTCATAAATTGTGCATTTGATATTTCCGACGTGGGGATTAGTCAGATCCATGCAGTTAAAAGCTAGCAAGTGTGTCTCTCGCTCGCCTGGGCAGGGGTCCTCAGCCTCTCAAACTGCTGCTGCTAGACACAGGGTTTGCTGGGCAGCTCTCCCCAGGGCTGGTGCTGGTCTCTGCAATGGCAGCTCTGCTCGTCTTCTAATCCTCATTGCTGTGTTAGCACCTCAGCCCTGTGAGGGTTTTTTAAATCTATATTACAAAAATGCAATACACTTTGCTTCTGGTCTGCCATCAGGCTCCATCCACTGATTCCTGCTACCCAGCTGTTTCTCCTTCGCACTGTTGGATGGAAAGCTTCCTATCTTTAAAAGTGTGTAAACATCAGATTGTGTCACCTCTAAGATTCTTGCGTAACTGTCAATGGATTAGCGGCCCAGTTCTCTTTAAGGGTTGGCTTCAGGGACTTTTCATTTAGGTCCTGATCAAACTGACTGAGGTAAATGGCAAGACTCTCCTTAACACTGATGGGAGTTGGATGAGGCTCCAAACTCCCTTATGCTGTTGAGTTAAGGTTTCATTCAGATGTGTCTGTGTGGAGGATCATTAACAGAACTGCTGTAATAAGGCATGGAAAGCAGGACACCAAATAACTGACCCCGAAGAGAGATACTAAGGGATTCTCGGGAACACAAAGGAAGCTCTATACATGAGGTAACTAAATCAGGAAGGCCTTGTCCTTCAGCCAAATGAGGTTACCCTCAGACTTAAAGATTTCAGACCATGAACTTTGCCTACATCACATCATTATAAGACCTACTTATCATGGGGACAACATAGATGAATTAATCTCCTTCAGAAGCCCCAGCATTTTTGCAGTAAATTCCCTCCTTCCAATGGTATTTTTGTGGAAGTGCAAGTATATGACCAGGGGAAGAAGGAGAAATAGCTTCTCTTGGAACTCCCGTGGTGGGACTCAGACTGCAGAATGGAGTTGGCCAAGAATGAATTTGGCCAGGGTGCCAGGGATAAATATTCTGTGCTTTAGGAAGGAGCCAGGAAGTCATTAATTCAACATGAGCTAGCAAGTCCTCTGGTTTTTGTCTTATCCAAAAGATGGGCCCTTTGGAAGTACAGTGATTCTTCAAACAATACCCAGACTTTGGTTCATTGCTAGAAGCACGGTCAGTGCAGATGAAGTTCTCGCTTGCTTGTGTTATGGGGAAAAAACCCTTAATGTGTAGACAAACTCACCCACATTTATTGTTCCTGGAGTCAGATGAGGGCATCACAAACACAGGACAAAAATACAGTCGTGTATTTACTGATTCTTACCTCCCACCAGTGTAATGCCTAGAGCTGGTTGAGAAATTATTTTGTCCACTTAAAAATGTTGAATTTTCCTTGAAAATTGTCATGTTTTCATAAAAAACTGAAATTGAACACAGGAAAGATTTTGGCTTTGGAATTTATGACAAAAAAAGATAATTCTGAAGAAATGGAAATATTTCCACAAAAATTTCCATTTAACCTAAAAGTCATATTCTGGCCCCACCCCCCCAAAAAAGGACCTAAAATTTCCAACCAGCACTAGTAATTGCTTTGATATTGACAGAATTACTCCTGATTTACACCCGTGTGAGATGAAAATCCAAACCTATAGCACAGGCAGAACCTCACTCAAACCCACCTGCTGCAAGGATGTCAGGGGTTGGCTGTGTGCTCTGTGCTGGCAGTGGCAGTACCACCTAATGGCGATACTCCAGGGGGTCATGCCTCATAGTGAGAGTCCAAGGGTCAATTTACCTTGTAGTTACAGTTCAGGGGAGTGTCATCCAGTGATGAGAGTCCAGAGGCCGCCTCGCATAGCAGCTAAGATTCAGGATGCTGCTGCCCACCAGCAAGAGTCCAATGGCCACTTTGCCTAACAGCTATAGTTCAAGATAGTGTTGCCTACTGGCAAGAGTGCAGGGGTTGGTAGGGGAAACCTGGCCCAACCTATCCACCAACCCTCACACAGGGCTCAGGGCTTGATACCCCTAAGTGTGCTCCCTGGGTCACTTCTTACCCTTGTTCCAGTCCCTCTGCCATCGTCATGAGTCAGACTTGGGGTCCTCACCGTGTTCCCCTCTGATCCATCTCTAAAGTCTCTTGCACTAGCCACAGCGAGTTATCACCTTCTGCTCCTGCAGTCGTCAGGCTTCCAGCGACTTGGTTATGAGGCTCAGTCCTGGCAGAGTGGAGCCCTGGTGGCTTCTTGGAAGGAGTCTGCTTCACTCTACTGCTCTCCTCCACCGTCAGCCCAGACTGAGCAGCTGAATTGCTCTCTTTTAAATGCTCTCTTCACAGGGAGCATGCCCAGCAGTGGTGAGGGGGCATGGCCTCTTGGGCCCAGATCAGTTCTTTAACCCTCGCTTCACCAGTGCAGAGTTGGTACATCTCATCACAAAAGTTTAAAACATCCTATTTTCCCTCATGCTTTTCACTCAAATACCTTTATCAGCTCATCCAGTCTGGCATGGGAGCCTCTTCTCACATTTCCTCAAGAGTCCTGGACAATGAGGACATTTTCTAGTTGTTTATTATCCCTTTGCTTCTCCCACCCAACTTTGCTGATGAATTGATGATTGGTTGATTAATATTGATCTCTTAGACCCCAGTGGTCTGTAAGGGTTTGGTGTCCTGATGGCTACAGCATAAGGAAAATTATTCTGTGTCATTAGACTGAAACCCTAGAAGCACACAAGAGCGTGCATAAGAGTTCCAATCCCTTTTTCCTTATCCATAGTTTCACACCCCACTAGTTTAGGGGTGCCCCATTTCTCATGGGCTATCCCCTTAGTTCCACTTATTCTCATTAACGTCTGTGTCAAGGAGTTACCATAAAAACGTAAGATTATTATAGAGTCCCCATAGAATGTTACTATCGGCATATAGTGGTATTAATTAGCACATTGGGGCATATTTTTCAGTCTGTTGCTTCATAGTTTCCAGAACATCAGCACTTAACATATCTTTTACTGTAATCTTACCCTACTGGTACAGGGTTATCTTTTGATCAGGTCGTCATGCCAACCTGTTTCAGACCTATGGCATTGTGTGACTAAGTTGTAGTCCCTGTGTTACCATATTCATTCTTACAGTTAGGCTACAGAGATGAAATATACTTCATACTTTTATTCTTGGCTACACCTCCTTGACTTGTTAACAGTGCTGCTAGGTTGATGCTTCTAGTTGATGCAGCTTCCTAGAAGCATCATCCTCATCGACAAAGTGAAAATTGTAAATTAGGTTTGGCAAAGAAAGTTGAAAATTAGACTTTATTCAGTTTTAAAACTTCCCAGAATCCTTTGGAGTTGTGGTTCCCCTGATTTTGACCAAGCCCTTTTCCAGGTTTATACAGCTCTCCATCTTGCTTAAACTATGGGGATAGTCAGGTCAAAGGTCACGATGGCCAAAGAGAAGATGCACTTAAAGAGGATGAGGGGATTTCTGGTTGAATCATTGTCTCCTCATTTACTGGCCTGAGGATGTGAGGGGCTAGAATCTGAGAATCTCAGGGATCACTGTTGACTCTGACTGAGGGACGGATTAACCATTTGTGTTACTCACTGTTGGAGTTCATAATGTTGTCCCCTGGCCTGCTCATCCTACGAGCAGGAAGTAAAAATCTTGTCCCCGTGTGGCTGCCAGGACGGCTGTGTCTGGCTGCAATGTTCAAAGGAGCAACGGGGCTCCCTGTATTGGCCCTTTTTTATTGTTGCCACCCAGTCCCTAAGCAAATTACTGCACTGAACTCATCCGAGGGCTGTTGAACTTCTGCACAGTGACACTGAGAACAATTCTCTGCTGCTCGAGGATTGGAAAGGTGGATGGTTAAGGAACTTTAACCATAGCGATGTGATATGTAACTGATCAATGCAGAGAGGTGGTGGTGGGAAATGATCTAAATGGAAATACATATCTCATGAATGTAACCTGAAGAATGAGGCTTCCGCTGCAAGTGTGAAGGCTGCAATCCAGGCCAACACACTTGGGACTGAAACAAAGACCTCCAGAGCTTACAGCACGAGTTGCTAAAGCTTGAACTGATGAGCCAAGGCTCCCGAGCCGCTGTTGTAACAGACTCCTATCCTCTGTGGGTTGGGCACAGAGAGGGACCTGCATCACACACTCACTTGTAGGTTACATAAGTACACATAGTAAAGTGGTTTTCAGTGAATATTCACTCACAATCCCTTTCTGAAAGTTCCTGAGAGTAAACTAATTCATCATGATATCGGGGGAAAGCTAAAGCAAGAGAAATGAACTCCTTTCTAAATGCAATAAATGTCTGTGAACATTTTTTTTCTCATTTTCTTATTTTTGAAGAGTTTCCACTTTTTAACAGAGGGTGGCGCTGAGCTCACGTTGCTTACCCAGGCACTGCATGGAATGTGTCAATGATTCTCAAATGTGTCAGAGTTTAACAAAACAAAGAACAAAGCCCATAATACAGAGTGGACAAAAGATACACTCTTGGTTACTTTTCCATATCATCGCATCCTCCTGTATGTTGACGTCTACTCACAGCCTTACATAATCTTCCATAAACAATGCCTGTCAGCATAATATTTGTAGGTTTTTTTCATTATTAAAGTAGGGCTGTTAAGCGATTAAAAATTAATCACAATAATCACACTGTTAATAATAGAATACCATTTATTTAAATATTTTTGGATGTTTTCTACATTTTCAAATATATTGATTTTAATTACAACACAGAACACAAAGAGTACAGTGCTCACTTACAAATATTTGTGCTGTAAAAAATTAGTATTTTTCAGTTCACCTCATACAAGTACTGTAGTGCAATCTCTTAATCATTAAAGTTGAACTTACAAATGTAGAATTATGTACAAAAAATAACTGCATTCAAAAATAAAACAATGTAAAATTTTAGAGCCTACAAGTCCACTCAGTCCTACTTCTCAATCACTCAGACAAACAGGTTTGTTTACATTTGGAGGAGATAATGCTGCCCATTCTAGTTTACAATGTCACCTGAAAGAAAGAACAGGCTTTTGCATGGCATTGTTTTAGCCGGCGTCACAAGATATTTACATGCCAGATGCACTGAAAATTCATATGTCCCTTCATGCTTCAAGCATCATTCCAGATGACATGCATATCCATGTAGCAGAGGGGTAGCCATGTTAGTGTGGATCTGTAAAAAGCGACAAAGAGTCCTGTGGCACCTTATAGACTAACAGACGTATTGGAGCATAAGCTTTCGTGGGTGAATACCCACTTCATCGGATGCATGTCCATGCTGATGAGACGTTCTGCTTGATAATGATCTAAAGCAGTGCGGAGTGACACATATTCACTTTCATCTTCTGAGTCAGATGCCACCAGCAGAAGGTTTTGTTTTTTTTCTTTTTTGATGGTTCAATTTCTGTAATTTCCACATTGGAATGTTGCTCTTTTAAGACTTCTGAAAGCATGCTCCACACCTCGTACTTCTCAGATTTTGGAAGACACTTCAGATTCTTAAAACTTGGGTTGAGTGCTATAGCTATCTTTAGAAATCTCACATTGGTACCTTCTTTGCATTTTGTCAGATCTGCAGTGAAAGTGTTCTTAAAACAAACAACATGTGCTGGGTCATCATCCAAGACCATTGTAACATGAAATATATGGCAGAATGCGGGTAAAACAGAGCAGGAGACATATTATTCTTACCCCAAGGAGTTCAGTCAAAATTTAATTAAAGCATTATTTTTTTAATGAGGGTCATCAGCATGGACGCATGTCGTCTGGAATGATGGCCGAAGCATGA
This sequence comes from Gopherus flavomarginatus, assembly GCF_025201925.1. Lineage (NCBI taxonomy): Eukaryota > Metazoa > Chordata > Testudines > Testudinidae > Gopherus > Gopherus flavomarginatus. The sequence goes on along the minus strand of NC_066633.1, from coordinate 19,825,150 downwards.
AGGGGCATATGAATGTTTAGCATATCTGGCATGGAAATACCTTGCAATGCCAGCTACAAAGTGCCAGGCAAACGCCTGTTCTCAGTTTCTGGTGACATGTAAATAAGAAGCGGGCAGCATTATCTCCTGTAAATGTAAACAAACTTGTTTGTCTTAGCGGTTGACTGAACAAGAAGTAGGACTGAGTGGACTTGTAGGGTCTAAAGTTTTTCATTGTTTTGTTTTTGAGTGCAGTTATGTAAAAAAAAATATCTACATTTGTAAGTAGCATTTCCACAATAAAGAGATGGCACAACAGTACTTGTTTATCCTTTTTACAGTGCAAATATTTGTAATAAAAATGATAACATAAAGTGAGCACTGTACACTTTGTATTCTGTGTTGTAATTGAAATCAATCTATTTAAAAATGTAGAAAAACATCCCAAAATATTTAATACATTTCAATTGGTATTTTATTGTTTAACAGTGCAATTAAGACTGTGATTAATCGTGATTAATTTTTTAAATCACATTTAAGGTTTTGAGTTAATTGCATGAGTCAACTGCAATCAACAGCCCTATATTAAAGTCAATAAAGTGCTGCTACTTTCCCGAGAATTTCTTCCGCTCTCCAGATCTTCAACACAGAGTGCAACCTTTCCGAGGCAGATAGTTGTGGCTGGATCACAGAGCTACAAACCAGCGTCTATCCCTGACTCTTTTTGATTCAATACATGTAAATTTGGACAAATAATCTAAACTATCAATGTATCAGTTTCCCTGTCTGTAAAACAGGAATAATGATACTTGCCTGCTTTTGTCAAGCTCTTTAAGCTCTTCTGATGAAAAGAACCAGTATTTATTTTCATTTGTGTTATGTTATTAATATAAAAATTCCCGTAAATGACTGGGAGGGATGTGGTGAAAAAGCCAGTAAGAAAACTAGTGCAATGCAAAAGATGTAATCATGCCACACAAAATGTACTTCACATGGCTGGTTAAACATACTTTATTAATTTAGGGTGACATATGCACTTTTCTTTTAACCAGTGAGGATTATGCTTCATAGTATCACATAGCACTATTGCAGAGAGAAATCTAAGACTTCACTATAGAGCTCTGGGTGCCATCCTGGCCCCACTGAAATCAATGATAAAACCTCTAGTGACTTCATTGGTGCCTGGTGTTCACTCTTTGCTGGGAAGTGGGGAGAGCTTAATAACCTTGGTATAAATGATAAATGGTGTAAATATCCTTGGTGTAAATTAGCAAGGTGCAAATATATTGCTTTCTCCAGGCTCATGATCTGAAAAGAAAAAAAAAGTTAAGAGTTGTTGATCTTCTGCAATTAATCACAGATGCATTATCATGCCATGACTTCTGATGCAATAATGTATTGAGTCACCAAGTGCCAAATCTTAAAACCTTGACTCAGCTCTTATGATGGCAAAACTTCCACTGAAGTCAGAGGGATTTTCCTTTAATTTAGCAGGAATGAAAAAAGGGATGTCACGCTGTGCCTCAATAATTGTGACGTGATCAGCGGCGGCTCACAGCTTGGCCGCTGCCCTGCCTCTTGGTCACGATCTCTCTCGTCTGTGCAGGCAGTGCTGGCTCTGCTTTGGTTCTAAGAGAAGTAGAATGGAATGGGCTGGGCTGTAAGGTACCAGCACTCACACCGGAACAGAGAGCTCCTGACAACTCAACGTGACAAGGAAAAGGAAAGATTTGGTATTAAATGTCAGTGTGTTTGCTTGGGTGCTTCCAGCTATGGGCCTCATCTGATGTCAATGGAAAGACTCCCATTGACTTCACTGGGCTTCAGATCAGGCTCTAAGGCCCAGATTCTAACTTTCATGGAAATCAATGGGCTGTAGGCATCTAACTACCTTTGAGGGTCCATTCCCATACGTTGCTGGAGAGCGACATCCTGCTGCACCTTCCTTGTGCTAAACCGGCCTGAACTTCATCTCTGAGACTTCGTAGGAGTAGTGAGCCCCTTTGCCTGTTGCCCAGATGACACCATCTGCGTAGCTCTCATGGGGCCCCAGCAGGTACAGCCCGTTCAGATTGGAACCGTGACACTTGTTGTACCACCAGCCTCCCTTGAACTGCAGAGCACAGTTCCCCGAATGCATATCATTGTCGTTGTCTTTGGTTGTAAAAGTCATATTTCTATGGCCAGACAAGGAATCACCTGTTAAAACACCGGAAGCAAGAACATGATTGTGTGTACAAAGCACTGTCAGGTTCCGAGAGATGTCTTGCTCCCCTGAATGTGACTATTAATCAAGTAACAGGGATTCTCTATTCCACACTTTGGCTCTACAGCTATGGTTCCTTTTGTTTAATATGTAATGTATAATAATAATTGGAGATATACCAGTCTCCTAGAACTGGAAGGGACCTTGAAAGGTCATTGAGTCCAGCCCCCTGCCTTCACTAGCAGGACCAAGTACTGATTTTTGCCCCAGATCCCTAAGTGGGCCCCTCTAGGATTGAGCTCACAATCCTGGATTTAGCAGGCCAATGCTCAAACCACTGAGCTAGCCCTCTCCCCTAATGTGCCTCTGATAGCTCCTTTCCCCTTCCCAAACAATATTTAAAAATAGGAGGCTACTGTGGGAAAAGACCTCCTACCCAGCAAGGCCTCACTTTATTAAGTTCCACCAACCAATCATCCTCTTTCTAGACTCTGGAGGACCAAGAATTCTGAGTTCAACTCCAGTTAACATTCTGATTCCACTGTGCACGAGTGTGGTGAGAACATCATGCCGATGGCCTGCCTTAGAATGTCACATGGGCTTTCTTCCCACCTCCCCTTTCAGGTAGTCTCTGAGTTGGTAGAACTGCCAGAGATACTCTATGCTTTTGATGGTTAAACATCCTTTCTTGATACCTCCCTTGTACAGAAAGTGCAGGATGGGCTCCAAACTTACCTGCAGTGCCTGTAAGAAATTTTCCTAGGTTCAGTCTGTATTTGTCAGATTGTCCTGAAATGCTGAAAGTCTCATAGTGGGCAAAGGATTTTTTGTTTTCCGTGTCACTCAGATCGACACGAAGTTCACAAGTTTCTAGAGGCAAAATGGAAACAAAAATGTCAATCACTTTCCATTAACATTCTGCCTGAGGGGTTGAGACATGTTTGTCCAACCCGAGGAATACAAGCAGATGAATCACTTTATGTATCCTGTCTCCAAGGAGATGATATGGCGGAGAACAAAACCCAGAAAAGAATCCATCAGTGATTTTGTTACCAAAGGATGTTAACAGGTGGATATTGTCATTCCCCAACCAGAATTCCGTCAGCTGGTTCCCAAACCCCTTCTTGTAGGAATTCCAGTCACGGAAAAAATCCACCGAACCATCTGCGCGTCTCTGGAAAACCTGCAAGGAAATGAGAGGGTGTGAGGTGGAAGACTGCACCATGATTTCTATCCATCATAAAGCAGCTGCCTGACATACCATTACTTCATACCTGCTCACGCAGCCACTACGCTTCGCATTCACATAATGCTTTCCAACATATCTCCCTGCAATAAATCAGTCCCGCTCTACAAACATGGGTACCACTACCTTCATCTGTGGAGAAGGAGGAGGAGGAGGCTCAGAGATGGGATGTGACCTGGCCAAGTTCAAAGAGTGACTCTGGCTCCCATCAGCTCATTTAACTGGGCAAATCCATTTTGAGCTAATTTTTTTAACTACATGTTAGATGGATGGAGCTAACTCTTCAGGCTAGGAAGTGTTGCAAACCCCCTCTTAGTTGGTAACCGTTGTGCTCCATGCCCCATCTCTCTTTCACTCCATGGCTTGAAGAACATAAAAACCCTTCCATAGTTGGGATATGACAGAGTTATGCCTTGTGGTCTTTTGCCATCACATAAGGGTTTTTCATGCCTCGGCCAGGCTGTCACGTGCTGAGAATGCTGTGTAGGCAATGTGCTTAACCTCTGGGGTATGTCTGCATGGCTCCAGCCAAGACTTGAGCTAGCCATCCGAGCTCAGACCTTGGGGGTCCAAGCTGCAACCTGAGCTGCTACGTCTCGCTGCTAGTTTTAGTGTGCTGGGAGGCTCGTTCCCAGCTACAGGGTAGACATACCCTGGGAGTGCCCACACTTCATGGGCTGACGGAAGGAGCAACCAGCTCCAAAGGAAGCCAAGGCAGCAGATAAGGGAAGCCTGGTGTAGCCCTTCCAGACACTAGAGGGAGACATGGTCACATGTACTAGGCAGGTTATTATACCTAAAGTCACCTGTAGAGTCTTCCAGGCTAGACAAGACCTAAATAGCAAATGCGAATAAACCAAAACCTAACTTCCAGGTTTCCACAAACCCAGTTTCTCCTCTTTGAACTGATGGGCTGGCCTGGATATGAAATCTGTGATGACATATTTGGGGCATAACTGGATGAATTATTTCAGCTCTGTCTCAACATTTCCTCAATTTTAGGACAGATTTACAGCTGCCAGCAAGTGGCAATCCTCGCACCTCTGATTAAAATCAAATGTGTTCTCTATACCATCCTCCTCCCCGCCACACTCCCTCTCACTTACAATCCAGCCTCCACCACCTGTATCCATGTCACAGAAGACAGTGATGGAATCACCAGTAACTCCTGGGTAAATGGCGTACCAGCCGCTCAGCGTTCTCCCTTTGGCTAACAGCTCCTTGCAGTTTCTGGGTCCTAAACAAAATGGAAAATTAAACATGCATTGATCGGAAGTGCGGGACTTGATCTGATTGTGCAAGAGATGGGTGAAGAGTCAGTGTGATCTTGGGGTCTTCAGAGCTAAAAGCAGGCACTGCTATGCTTTGAGCTAAATGGTCGAGGCCCCTGACACCAGACCCCTAGTCCCATCCTGCGTGGATCGGGCACAGAGGGTGACCTGTGACATGCACTCACTAGGGGGTTAACCCAGCAGAGTTTATGCTTTTTTAGACAGCTGATTTATTTCATCTCCTTTCACTGGGGAGAGGCTGTGCCTGGCCCTGGCAGGTCAGTAGGGGCAGGGAAAGGCACCTGGACAGTCATGCCCTACTCCTAATCTCCGTCCCTGCCCCGCTGCTCCCAGAGCAAAAGGACTGCTCAAAGCTAATGCCAACAGTGTCCACAAAGGGAGTGGAGAAGAATGGGGTTCCCCTGCCTCCCATCAGTGGGAATGGGCTGGCACTCCCACAGGCTGGAGGAGGGTCCAGGAGGCACATTTCACAAGGGCATCAGGGACTGCTCCGGCCACCTTAAATAATATTATGGGTTAGTTAGTGGGTCTTTCTGAAATAAGGCGGAATATTACTCATTCTGTGCCTTGGCTTTCTGTCATACTGGGGACAGGGGAGGCAGCATGGGAGCAGTAGTTCCTACACTGAAGAGGGAGAAGGAAATGTTTTGGTAATAGCTTGTTTTGTTTTGAAATGGCCGCTATTTGAGAGGTTAACCATCCTCCTGATGGAGATGGATCAGAGACAGACTGCAGCTCAGAGGTGCCTGATAACAGAATTTATCCCATGGCTAATACAGGTGCTACTGTCAGTTAAATCATACTTTTGCCATATGGGAGAGTGACGAGGTTCTTACCTGTTGTTTCTGGTTCTCCGCGCTCTCCTTTCTCTCCTAAAATGGAGCACAGGGTCAAACCCTTGCATTAGTTGGAGATCACATTCTAACCTCAGAACTCATGGGGTGTCAGCCTGACTTGATGCAGGAAAATACACGAATGCCCTTCCAACATCTCCAGAGCTGCATGAATTTGGCATAGATGGTACAATACAGAATATGAGGGCAGAAGAGGGGCATTACATTTAGAAGCGTGTGAAGTACATAGACATTAAAAAAAAAGTTAATATTTGGGGGTTTATTCTCCATTTGTACAAACTAATTCACTTGAGGAAAACAAGATGAAAGTAGCTTGGTGCAGAATTGCTCCTGGCTGACTGTCCAGAGATTTCAGGCAGCCGGATGCAATGGGTAACATTTTCAAAAGCACGTAAGTAACTTACAAGCCTAAGGCCCATTAAAAAGCAGAGCTGTCCGGAGCATGACAATTCCATTTCGCGGCAACTTTGGAGGTTTTGAATTTGGGTTTTGTTGCACGTTAGCATGAAAACAAAACCTTTTGAAGGTTTTTTGTGAAAATGAAATTGTGTTGAGATGTCCATGTTCCAACTGAAACCTGAGGTCTTCTATTCGAGAAGGTTTTGGGGTACAATGCTCTCTGGTTACTTCTGACAAGAGAGATTCTCTCTCACACTTTACAGCCTGGTTGTTAAGAAACTGGGATGTGGGAGAAGGGAGTTCAAGTCCTTTTTCTTCTTGAGTTAGGATTATCTAGGATGAAAAACTCTGCTCTTAATCAGCCAGAGGAGAGACTTGATCCTGGCTCCCCTGCATCAGGGCTTAAATTCAGCTAGAGCTGTCCAGAGTCTGCTCTGGTAAATATTTCTGAGCCTCTGTGCACCTCGTGGGGCTGAAGCCCCGAGCCCCAGTGCCCTCACCCCTATGGGGCTAAGCCCTGAGACCCCTGTCTCCTCAGCTGAAGCCTGGAGCCCTGCCACTCGTCAGGGCAGAAGCCAAGACCATAACAGGGTTCAACAAAGAACTAGATAAATTCATGGAGGATAGATCCATCAATGATTATTAGCCAGGATGGGCAGGGATGGTGTCCCTAGCCTCTGTTTGCTGGAAGCTGGAAATGAGCAACAGGGGATGGATCAGTTGATGATCCCCTGTTCTGTTCATTCCCTCTGGGGCACCTGGCACTGGCCACTGTCGGTAGACAGGATACTGGGCTAGATGGACCCTTAGTCTGACCCAGTGTGGCCATTCTTTTGTAGAAGCCCTGAGCTCCCCCCGCAACCAGCCCAGCGGCTGAAACCACCCACCATGGAGTTTTTATAGCATGTTGGGAGAGGGTGCGTGGGGGCTCCGGGAAATAATCTACAAGAATATGAGCTCTATCCCGCAACACAGGCCAGTGCACTGGTCACCAGCCTAGGAGAGTCTTGCACTCTAGAGAGCCCTTCATTTTGGTGAAAATTTTCCAACCAGTTCTACTCCTTAGGCACTTTTGAAAATTGTACCTGATGTTCCTTCAAATCTCAGACCAAGTTCTAGTTGCAGACTGGAATAAGGGCAGCTGCTTGAACCAAAGCAGTGGGTGGCTGCACAGAAAGATGAGGGTAAAATGGTATTTGTACCAAGCCTCAATCACTGTCCCGCTCGTGTACAGGATTGGATTAGCTGAGCATGAATTCCTGTAAGTCCTAAGAAATATTTGTAAGTCCACGCAGGCCTTTGTGAACCAGCAGACGCTACAGAACGATTGCACCGTATGTGCTTGTCACTGTGCGTATGGCTACACTGATGTGATTTGCAGCTCGTGTAGACGTACTTGTCCTAGATTTTAGCTCACTGACAATAGCCGTGAGGATGCAGTGGCACAAGATTCAGGATAGGTTGCACAAGTTTGCCTGACCCCTCTGGCTACATATTCACATCTGTAGCTTAGCCCGCGCTACCCTAGGTTCACTTCTGTTGTTAGCAAGCTAGCTAGATTAAAGCTAATGTGGGTACAGATACATGAACTGCAAATCATGCCCCCGGCTGCAGTGTAGCCATCCCCTGTTTGTTATTAAAGTACAGAAGGGTCACAGCTTTGCAGCGAGAAGAATTATTTGAGATGATCAATTACCTTTCAGTCCAAGGAGGCCAAGCATCACCTTTTTGCTCTTGGTTAAACAGTGGAAAGATTTATCTGAAGTGCAACAATTTCAGTGGGGGGCTCAGAACTGAGGTTCTACTGGGGTAAAAGTTTTCACAGGTGTAACCTGAAGATAAGCACCTTCAGAAGCTGTTACTGTGATGACTCGCTCTTTCTTTCTTTACCTTTCTTGCCTGCTGGTCCCATCTTTCCAGGGATCCCTGGAGCTCCCCATTCTCCTACAAACACAAGAGAGTAAATATTTGACAGCGCAAGCCCTGAATAATTCAAACATACTAACTAGATGTGAACTGAATCCCCACATCTGCCATTTCTGATTTGACTCATGAGGCTGCAACTTAGAGTCCAGAGAGAGGATCCTTCCTTTGGAGTTTCATGTCACATCAGTGGCCAGTTGGGGTATCCATCCCAGAGAACGTATCAGACAGCTGCTTCCACTAAGCCACAATATGGGTGCAACTCAGATAGCAGCTAGCTTAGTTTTAACAAATCTCTCCATATCACTGTTTCTCAAACTGGGGTCTGTGAGGGTGCTCCGGGGGGGTCTGTGGGCCCTGCTGATCAAATCCTCCCGCTCCTTCTCTCAACTTTTCCCCCTCCCTCCCAGCGCCTTCTGTATGCTGGGGAACAGCTCTTCTGTGGCGTACAGGAGGCCCTGGGAGGGAGGGGAAGGAGCGGGGATGGGATGTTGGGGGAGGGGGCAGAAAGAGTCGTGGAAGAGGAGGGGCTGGGCTGGAGTGGCGGCGGGAAGAGATGGGGCAGCGGTGGAGCCTTGGGGAAGGGGTGGAATGGAGGGCTTGGGGAATCTGTGAAAATTTTAAAATCAAAATGGGGGTCCTCGGGTTGCTAAAGTTTGAGAACCGCTGCTCTATAGGGTTATGGGCATCTGTGAGTCTTGGCAGATAGATCTAGTGAGGGAGGAGGTCAGTGTGTTACAGCAGCAGATAGCGGCACTTGGCCCTTTGGCTCCTGTTCTATCAGCTCACACTCTTAATGCTGATGATCCCTGGTGTGCTGGCCAATGTGATGGCCATCAAAGACACACCTGGCTTCCCTTCCGCAGCAGCTCACAGGCTACCATGGTTCTGGCCAGAGGAAAAATAAATTGACAATTGTTCAGAGCCAGCTTCTTAGTTCGGGCTCCTCAGTGTGGAGTTAGAGACTTGCATAGTGACCAGCTTGTTGGAGGCACCTTTTCCTCATGTTGGGGACTCGTGAGGATCATTTTTCTGCCATCCAAAGCAGAGTCTTCCTCCGCCCCTGGGCACATACCTCTCATTCCTGCAACTCCAGGGTCACCTTTGGGCCCCATGGCACCAGGAATCCCAGGACAGCCTTGGAGAACACCGAGCTTCTCTGAGCCACTGAGACCCACTATTTTCACGTCTGGAGAAATAAATGACATGTGAGAAGGTCCATAGGATTGAACCATTTTGCAGATCCCTGAGAGAAATAAATCCTGCAAATGAGAATCTCCACAAGCTTTCTTTTCTTTTCTTTTCTTTTCTTTTCTTTTCTTTTCTTTTCTTTTCTTTTCTTTCAGTACAAAAACCACAGCCTCAATTTGAGGAATTAAGAGACTATTTAAAACGTTAATGAATTTGCATGTATTAAATTCACCACCAGAAGAGACCGGACGGCAGACACTGGAGAACCTCGACAAAGATTTTCAAGGGACACTAAAACTGGCGGATTAGTGAGAGTCTGGGTGAAAACTAACCACACGGCCATGTGACCTAGATAGATGAGAGCAGTGGGGACTGCAAGTAACAAAGGTAGATTCAAGGCTTGTAAATGTGAAGTCAGTGGGAGTTTTCTCATTGGCTTCACTGGGAACAGGATTGTATCCCTACATCTGGGGAGAGGAAATCAAGAAAGCTACACAGGTTGTAACCAAGCAGCCTCACCTACTGCATTAAACACAAGCCGCAGTCATTGCTTTCACCTTGTCTTATTAATACGATCCCAGGGACTTTTTCCTATAACCAGGTACAGCTGCAAGAAAGGGAGGTTCAGGAGGCTGGAAAGAAAGTATCTTTGAGCAGCTCTTAAGAAGCATGAAATAAGGGAACATTTGAGAAATGCCAGAGTATTGTGCCTGTGTGAATTTCCAAACATTTTAGAGACTTTCTGACTTTCACATTAATTCCAAAGATCTGAATAATATCTCCCTGGGAGCAAACCAAAAATAGCTATGGGTAGAGGTATCTCATAGACTCATAGACTTTAGGGTCAGAAGGGACCAATATGATCATCAAGTCTGACTTCCTGCACAAAGCTGGCCACAGAATCCTACCCATCCGCTTCTATAACAATCTCCTAACCTATGTCTGAGTTATTGAAGTCTTCAAATTGTGGTTTGAAGACCTCAAGCTGCAGAGAATCCACCAGCAAGTGACCCATGCCCCACGCTGCAGAGGAAGGTGAAAAACCTCCAGGGCCTCTGCCAGTCTGCTCCGGAGGAAAATATCTATTCTATTCTAGTTTACTTCTTATATCAAACTTATTCTGTTCTATTCCTTACATCAGATCTTTTTTATTCTCACTTTTTATATCATGTGCATCATATTCTGTTCCTTTTATTAGGTCTATTCTATTCTGTCCATCATATTCTATTCCTTATATCATCTCCATCTCGTAGTATCTGAGCTCACTGGACAGAATCAGTAGAGAATGAGACACAGCAAGATTTTCATTTAATCAGATTATTCTTTAACTGGAGAATGTTGCTGTTCGAGGATTGCCAAAGAGTAAAATGTAATAAAAAGCGTCTCATCTCGTGAATGCCATTCTTCTCCAGTCTAGTAGCTGGGGGTTTCACAGCCCCTTTGCTCTGTCTCCTACTATGCCATGGAACAGCCCAACAGCAATGGAAAGGCATTAGTTATACAGTGCATATGTGAGCCGTCTTGTTTCTTGATTAAAAGCAATTTAATTAAGGAAGAAAATTAGAAGGGCTAATATTAAACTTCTGTGCAGTCTAAATTCTGCATCTTAAAGTGGGAACCAGTCAGATCCATGTTATGAAAAGGTAACAGGTTTGTCTGTGACTCACCTGGGCAGGTGTCCTTAGCCTGACAAACCACAGCTGCTAGACAGAGTAAGGCGAGGAGGGTTTGCTGGGCAGCTCTCCCCATGGCTGGTGCTGGTCTCTGCAAAGGCAGCTCCACTTGTCTCCTCATCTTCGTGCTGTGTTAGCATCTGAGCCCTGGAAGCCTTACATATCATATGAAAAGACAAGAAATAAACTCCACCTCGGAACTCTAATCTCCCTTACACCCCAGTTCCCACGTTCCAGCTGTAAAATGGCTTCCCTTAGACTTGTTGTGCAGACACTTTCCCAACTTCAAGGATCTGATAAGAAAGTTTCCTGTCACATTGTACCTCCTGTGTGACTCAGTAAATATTTTGGTGCCAGTGGGTCTGCTTCCCCTTAATTTTACTGGCTTTCCTTTAAGTGTCGGTGTCAGCAATTCTTCATTTAACTCCTTTATACCAAAGAGTTGAGATTATTTTCCAGCTAGAGCTTCATTCCACAGATGTCAGGATCGAAGATCAGTCTGGCCAAGAAGGATATGTAATTATTTTTCTTTACAGCCTAAGCATTGCGAAATCTCAGAGTATGGTCTATACCTGCTCCAAGACAGTGGCACTGTTAGATCATTAGATCTTGAGAGAGGATTTCACAGGGTTGAACACATATGTTCATATCCTGCTTTTTACTTGCAGGTTTGATATTGTTGTACTCTTCAGAATGATCTCAGTTTTAACTACTTGTTTGTTGTTAAATTGTTCCATGATATTTCCTCTAGAGCAGAGGAGATTTTGATTCCATGAAGTCATCAGTGATACATAGTGCATGACATCAGAAGTCTATTCTATTCTTATACCCAGTAGCGCATTATGTGACATGACTGACAGCTGTCACGTGTGGTTTGTTCTCTTATCTGTGTGTGGTGGAGTGTTTTGGCAGTGTGTGGGGTGTGGTGGGTTGTTTATTAATGTACATGTTATTACATATTTATATTAGAACAGGCAGGTTGAAGAAATGTACCTTGTATTTGGAGTGGAGGTGGATGATGTTCATTATGATTTTTAGTTGCAGATGGGGTGGGGTGGGGTGGGGTGGGGTGGGTGGTGGTGGGGAATTTACACAGTCTCGGCCTGCCCCCAGAAAAGTTTTTGTCTTCCACACAGAGGAGCTTTGCTGCTGTCAGTCTGAGAGGCATGTAATGTACACTTCAGTGTGTGTGTGTGTGTGTTTGAATGATGCATGTTTAGCTCAAGTAGCTTCCTCTTAATTGTTGTATGGAGGGACAAAGTTGAACTGACTCTCAAATAATCCTCACCTGTCGTTGCTGGTGACCCAGCATTTCCTTTATCTCCTAAAGAAAGAAGTTTCAGATCTTGTGTTACCTGGATGTCACATCCTGTCCTGAGTGTGCAGCCCAGCATTGGTACTAATCCCAGGCTAGGGCACACGAATGGCTGATGTTCCCTTTCACTGCTCTATTGAAAACATATAAGCAACATTTCCAGGGTAGCAAATTTGCCTCGGAGGCACAGGCTGTGAGGTAATCTTGCCTTTTAACCCAAGAGCAATATTAAAATGCCTGTTATGTGCAGCATGTTGGGAATACGGGTCAGAAAAGCAAGATTTCAGAAGTTCCTTCCTCGGACCATGTGAAATGACAGGTACTATTATTACAGCTCAAACCCCGAAGAATCACTTGGTACATCACAGCAAAACTGAGACTATGCCATCCAGCTCCAGGATACTGCCCTGGGATGGTATGTGACTCATTGGATGGATCCAAATGAGATGATAAGAAGAGATGGGGAATAGGGAATAACTAAAGGAGCAGATGACTCACACAGGACACAGAGCAAAACTGTCAGCGGCTCCCCCCAGCACTGCATCATCATTAGGAAGAGATTGCAGGGGAACAGACAGAGCACAGGCAGCTGGGTATGGAGGTATTTGGAAAGCAGCCACCAATCCATGACACCGAGTTCAGAGGCTTCTGCATGTTTCAAGTGAGGTATCAATTAATAGAACATTCAGTGCCATCTTTTGACAATTCTAATGAGCCATTCTCAGCCTCACAGATGCGACTTGGGGTTTGTGACCGCTTGTCTTCTCTGTCCCTCTAGCCTAGAGCAGATGGCGAGGGCGGGTCGTCTTTTCCTAGGCCGTGCATTTGCATGTGGAGGCCAACAAGTGGAACAGCTCTTCCACTCTTTGCTGATCTGCCTGGTCCCTGCTTTGTTGCTCTGCTTGTGCCTCCCTTGCGGCACCAGTCCTCTGGGAACAATCCTCAGGTAATACAAGCACGCTGTAATTATTGCCTTGCCATGCCTCTTCTGTGCTGCCAGGCGCCCTGTCTCTCTGGCCTCAGCTCAGCAAAGCACTGGAGAACGTGCTTAGTTTGAACCAGGTGCTTACTGATGTCAGTGGAACATAAACATGCTTAACGTTAAGCAAGTGCTTAACTGTTTTGCTGAATCAAGGACTCTTTCAATGTGAGTAACATCAGAAAAGCAGGGGCACCCTCCCCCGAAAGCGCTAACCCTTACATCCAGGGAGGCCAGTAGCACCTCTTTCTCCTGGTGAAAAAGGGAACTACTGAGCCGAGATGCAGTGGCAGAGCTCTGAACCTGCTCACCTGTGCAGGAACAGGAGGGGCCTGTATAAAGTCCGGTAGCTGGCTGTGGATGCAGGGCTGTTGCTGGGAAAGGCTGCAGTCGCTCCCTGAGTGGAGGGAGTTGGGAAGCTGGCAAACCCGCCTAGGGGAAAGCCAGATATGGAGGAAGAAACCCAGGGAAACAGCAGCAAGGGGTAGGATTGTATTGGACTGTGGCTGCTTGTTATAGGGTCTCTCGGCTGGAACCCAGTGTAGAGAACAGGCTGGGTTCCCCTACCAGCTGCCAGGAAGCGGTACAGGGTGTTGGAGGTGCCAGGCAGCCAGTGGGTCTGGAGAGATGGTGAATTCCCCAGAAGGGGAGGACATTAGTGACCTGGCCGGAGGGCCAAGCCACGAAGAGGAGACTGCAGTCCCTGGAGTGAGAGGGGACGCAGGGCAAGACAGCGCAGAGAAGACATCACCAGAGGGGGAGGAGAAGGTCTGGTATGACGAATACACAGAGGACAGCCAGCAGGAGGTGCCTTGAGCAGTGAGGGGACCCTGTGCCATAAAGGTAAAAAAAAAGTCTCAAGAATGTTGTTGATTATTCCAAACCCAAGTCTGACAAGCCCCAAAAATTCAGAGTTGAGGTTTCATAGATTCCAAGGCCAGAAGGGACCATTGTTACTGTCTATTCTGACTTCTTGTATAACACAGGCCAGAGAACTGCCCCAAACTAATTCCTAGAGCAGAGCTTTTAGAAAAAACATCCAGTGTTGGTTTAAAAATGGTCAGTGATGGAGGATCCACCACAACCCTTGGGAAATTGCCCCCATGATTAATTATACTCACTGTCAAATATGTAGGCTTAACTTCCAGTCTGAATTTGTTCAGATTCAACCTCCAGTCATTGGATCATGTTACACCTTTCTCTGGTAGATTGAAGAGCCCCTTATTAAATATTTTTCCTCATGTAGGTACTTAGACTGTGACCAAGTCAGCCCACAACCTTCTCTTTAAGCTAAATAGATCGAGTTCCTTGAGTCTATCACTATAAGGCAGGTTTTCTACTCCTTTCATCATTCCCGTAGCTCTTCTCTGAACCCTCTCCAACTTATTAACGTCCTTCATGAATTGAGGGCACCGGAACTGGACACAGGATTCCAGCAGCAGTTACACCAGTGCCTAATACAGAGGTATAATAACCTCCCTACTGCCACTCAAGATTCCCGTGTTTAGACATCCCAGGATTGCATTAGCTTTTTTGGTTACATCGTCACACTGGGAGCTCATGTTCAGCTGATTATCCACCACAACCCCCAAATCTTTTTCAGAGTCACTGCTTCCCAGGATAGAGTCCTCCATCCTGTAAGTATGGCTGACATTGTTTGTTAAAACTAACCGAGTGCAAAGCTGAGTTTATCCCAAGGGCATCACTTAGAGGCAGTTAAGAATTTTCAGTCAAAGCCATTTTTCAGAAGAAAACTGGGATTTCAACAAAATATATATATATTTTTTGCAAAGAAGTGTCTGCTTTCAGTGGGAAATCTTGAATTTTCATTAAAAAAAAATGGAGCATCCCCAGCAGTGCCCCTGTTATGATGCGTTGCCTCCCCTCACCAAGACTGGAGATTGTGGTGCCTCATGAGAACTGTAGTCTGATCAGTGAGTCCAGCCAATAGAGGACAGTGGGAGTATGAAACACCTGAACCACAACTCCCAGGAGGCACCACGGTGGCATTTCAGAATTGAACTATATCATTTTTTTGGCAGAAATATTTAGTTTTTGAATTTTTTGGGTGAATATTCAAAATTTTCTTTGGAAGAAACGCCATGTTCCCTCCAGCTTTAGTGTCAATAGCAAAAAGCAGTGTGTAGATATTTGCATATGCTAATGGCATAATTGTCCTTGCCTTGAAACCTGGTCTCGCTGCATCTTTTCCATCACTAACTCGTATGAGTGTACATTTTAGGTCCAGTGTCCCACATAGTGTCCGGACCGTGGGTAAGGCTAACAGCAGCAGATAAGAGGAGACAGTTGTAAAGAGAATCTGAGACCTCTTGTTATTTAATACAGAAACAAACTTTAAAGAACCACCCCATGGGCTCTTCATCATCCAATTAGTCTTGACCTGATAAACTCTCAATTCTGCGTTTGCTCTGTAGGGTCTAACCAGAAGGTCCATACTGTTAAAGGGTAAAGTGACTCATCTGTCACTCACCTGAGCAGATGTCCTCACAGACCCCTGCTGCCAAGCAGAGTAAAGCTATGAGGCTTTGCACCGCTGCTCTCCCCATGGCTGGTGCTGGGCTCCACAGTGTCAGCTCAATCCATCTCTGCTTTAGCATTTCAACCCTCTCTTACTTTGCCTTTCATAGGCAACAGAATAGATGCCACCTTCAAACCCTCAGCTACCATCATCCGTAATTCCCACTTTCCAGTCACTTCCCCTTGGGAAGATTGTGTGGAAACATTTTATTTATTAACGAGGTGGAAGCTGTTTGTTTCCTCGGCCTGTTTTGTCATCTGTTACCTAGTTGATTGCAAAACTGCTGGGAATGTTTGGTCTTATTTCCAGCTGGAGAACTTACCTGCATGCTCACCGGGCTTCAGTGCACATTGTACGGGTGCAAGTGGGGAGGAGGGTGTGTTGGCTCTCTGCACAGGATGAATTTCCCCCTAAATCTTGGCTGGATTAGGGGAAAAGGTGTTTTTTTTTCTGACCTCTCCATCAATGATCAGAATTAAATGGATCCATCAACAGTCTGACAATGCACAGAAGCCTCAGCCCTGGATGACAATAGAGCTGGAAGGGCAAGAGAAGGAGGATATGGGATCATCTCATTCCAAACTCAAACTGCCTCTAGCTTATCACCCAACGTTTTAGTGACACGCTGTGAAGGAAAGGATACTGGACTGGAAACGGGGTGGTTCTGTTTGAGTGAGAGCTGCAGCCTGGCATGAGAAAAGCATGTGCCTGCACACTCTGATGAGACACTAATTGCTAAATTGTGCCCAGCCTCTGGGGAGAATACACTCTTGGGCCTGCTGCTTGGGCTCTGGGTGGACTGGGGATAGTGTGTAGGGGGGTCTCAATTCTCTGGACATCTTGAGTATGCAGGCTGTGCTGGAGAATGACAGATACCACCAGGCCATTTCAGATCCAGGCTGCTAGCTTATCCATAGTTTGGAACCTGTGGGTAATGGCCTAAGCCCCATACCTAGGACCAGATTTTCAAAGGTATTCAGGTGCCTGAGGATGTAGATCAGCATCTAGTGGGATTTTCTAAAGAACTTAATGAGGTTAGGCACCTAGGCACCTGGTGGGAATTTTCAAAAGTATCTGCAGCTTCAGGCACCTAAATATTCTTACAAATCTGGCCTTTAGGTGTTTTTCAAGCTTTTATTATTTGTATGGTAGTAGCACCAAGAACCTCCAGTCATGGACAGGACCCGTTGTGCTGGGCACTGGACAGACACAGACCAAAAAGAGGGCCCCGGTCCCTACAATCTACATATTTTAAAGCCTGCTTCCCCTTTCTAATGTGTCTTTTCATCCCATTCTGTTTCTTTGCTTATTTTACCTTCTCGCTAATTAGTTCCAAACAGGGTCAGTGTGGAGATTAACTCAGCTTTGGTATACCAGCCCTGGAGCAGGCTCAGGAAACCCCTGCTAACTCCTTTGGCAGAGTGCGGCGGACCCTGGGGGAGAGAGCGTGCTGTTTTCTTTAGCGAGCAAAATGAAGGCCCAGACACCAGCAGCATCATAGAGCCGTGGGCTTTTTTTTCTGTAGCGTGCTGCATACAGTTGGTTCAGTTCCTGCTCGGTAAAAGGTGCACAATTCACAGATGTCCTTATTCGTCTTATGGGAATGTCCCAATTTCATCAAGTATCAGAGGGTAGCCGTGTTAGTCTGGATCTTTGCTGCTTTTCCAATTTCATCAATTTTTGGAGCAGCATCTATAATCACAGGATATGAACCACCCAACCTTTCACACCCACTTTGATACGTATCACCACTGCTATACAGTACAATTTATTTATGTTGAGTTTTCGATGGTCAAATATATTATTAACTTTTGGAAACACTGTCACATGAAACCGGATGGAGAACACGCATTCTGTACAAGCACAAGGGAAACATACCAAATAAGGGCCCAGTCATGCCAATGCTTATCAAGCTTAGTACCTACTAGTGTCTGCAGTCACACTGACATCAGTGAGACTATATATGTCAGTATGCAGTCTGCATGGTACTAAATGTGTGCAGCAGTGACCCCAAGAGAGAAATGGGAGGATTTTTCTTTAATTTGGCCATTTTAATTTGACATTGCTATACAGCCAAACTCCTATATGGATATGTCATCTATCCAAGTCCTTGCAGCAGCTGAACCTAAATCTTGCAGCAAAGTCTCTGGATTCTGCAGTGCTCTGTTGCAGCAGACTAGAAATTTGGTGACAGTTTCATTTAAATGAAGAAAGGAGGCTTTTAATGATTTTGGTATGAAAATGAACACCACCATCAATACAGCGGTCCTGGTGTTAGATTTGACTCCCCGCCCCGGAAAATCAGTTTGTTGGTTTTCAACCAGCTCTGCCATTTAGATTACCCGGTTTCACATGCATTTAGCCTCTGGTGTGTTTACTTGTCCACTCCTTTTAACACTCCAGACTTTCCTTAATTGGAGGGCATCTCAGATCACCCTTCTTTGACCAGCTCACTCCCTGCCCAAGGCCAAGACGTGCACGGCTCAGGATTCCCCAAGCAACCCAAATGAAAAAAAGATTTGCCAGCTAATAAAAAGGAAAAAAAGAGAATGTAAGTATGCAAATTCACTGATAATCAAACAGGCCCAGAGTTACCTGGGAACCTTGCTCCATTCACTCACCCAACTCAAACTCATTGACTTTAAGGTCAGAAGGGACCGTTATGATCATCTAGTCCGACCTCCTGCACAACGCAGGCCACAGAATCTCACCCACCCACTCCTGTAACAAACCCCTAACCTATGTCTGAGTTACTGAAGTCCTCAAATAGTGATTTGAAGACCTCGAGCGGCAGAGAATCCTCCAGCAAGTGACCCATCATGACTCACCAACAACACCCACTTCTGCCTCCTTTCCTGGTTACCTTGTATCCCAAAAGATCCCTTCCCACAACATCTCCTCATTGTCTTCTCACCCCACCGCATCCCAAGAGCAGCACATGAGTGGGAAAGAACTCCACATGCCCCAAAAGGAGGAGATGCCCATGTCTTGGATGGGATGTGGCCTGTAACTGTTGGCCCATGGTTTTCACATGGGCCAGGCTCTTAGCCCATGTGGATTCTCTGGTGTGTAATAAGGTTTGAGCTTCGGCTGAAGCTCCTCCCACAGTGGACACAGGTGTAGGGCCTCTCGCCCGCGTGGGTCCGCTGATGCTGGAGGAGATTGGACCTTGCGCCGAAGCTCCTCCCGCACTGGGCGCACTCATGCTGCCGTTCCCCTGTGTGGATCTTCTGGTGCTCGCTCAGCTCCGAGCCGCGGCTGAAGCTTTTCCCGCACTGGGCGCACTGGCGGGGCGCATCCGCCGTATGGAGTCTCTGGTGCCTGATGAGGGCGGAGCTCATGGAGAAGCTCCGCCCACACTGGGTGCACTGGTAGGGCCGCTCGCCCGTGTGGATGGTCCAGTGCTGCATGAGGTGGGAGCTCAGGCTGAAGCTCTTCCCGCAGGCGCAGCGGTAGGGCCGCTCGCCCGTGTGCGTCCGCTGATGCTGCACCAGGTGGGAGCTGACGCTGAAGCTCCGCCCGCATTCAGTGCACACGTAAGGCCGCTCTCCCGTGTGGATCCGCTGGTGCCGGACCAGGTGGGAGCTCACCCGGAAGCTCTTTCCGCACTCGGCGCAGTCATAGGGCCGCTCGCCAGTGTGGATCCGCTGATGCCGCAGGAAAGTGGAGCTCTGGGTGAAGCGTTTCCCGCACTCAGGGCAGGCGTAGGGCCGCTCCCCTGTGTGGGTTCTCTGATGGATAATCAGAGACGAGCTCTTGTTGAAGCTCTTCCCGCAGTCCATGCACGTATTTGGTCTCTCCTCGTGGGTGAGGCCATCGCCAACCCGAGCAGATTTACCCCGGCTCTGTGCCAGCGGGTTCCTCCGCCGCTTTTCTGATCCGCACTGAGTCTCACGGGCACCTCCCCATTCAGGGCTCTGGGATCTTGTGGGTAAAGTCATGGGAGGCTCCACCACCTCAGGGGCTTCATGCAGGGGCTTCTGCTCCTCATTCTTTCTCGGCATCCCATCACCTGCTGGAATGAAAAGGGAATCCAGCCATGATTTGCTCCCTGCGCTGGGGAGAAAGAGAACCTCAGGAGTAGGAAGGACAGTGGGGCTTGTCATGAATATTAAAAGTCACCAGAACTAAACTCCACAAAAACCCTTCACCAGGAGGGGGACTTATACTCTCTCAAAATCCCACCTGAGGCATAGAAAAAGGATGGGCAAGGGGAAAGACCCCTGTTTCATATCAGTTTGGATGAGTGGGAAGCCCTGAATGTCTAGGATATGGGTACTGCAGTGAAGGAGGCGGGATGACAGAATGGCGAGGTCTTGCAACTGCTTGGGTGGAATTCTACAATTCTTCTCTGTTCACTGGGCAAGCTGCTTACTCCTCACCTATGTGGGCACTGCTCACGATCGCCTCACGGCCTTGCATATCGGACCTGCAGCTCTTCTCCTTGTTCTGTCTGGGATTACAGCAGGTCTCGGAACAGGCAGTTCTGCTCAGGGGAAAGGAAGTGGGTGAGATCAGGGTTTGTCACACATTTCCAGAGCTTTTGTTACAAAAATGGTGCATGGTTTTTAAATGATCCTTCCTTTCTGACGGCGGGTATATCTCATCTCAACAGAGGGGAAAATGTTCTTGGAGGCCGGCGGCGTAGCTAGGAGTGGAAAGGTAAGTGGGCAGGCAATGACCGACTTGCGCTAGCTCAGTTCGAGGTGACGTTGTGACATGGGCGAGTTGTCCGAGTCTAAGCCCTCCCGACCCCTTGGGGCTGAGTTAGGGAAGAAACAAGAGAAACTAAACTGGGTGAAGGAAGTGTCCACCTCAGATGCACGCACCGCTTCGGGAGTGAAACGTGGTTGAGATGCAGCTTGTCTCCCTTGAGGCTGAGGAACTGCCCTGACACTTGCACAGGGAGCAGGAGTCAGCGCTGGGAGGGCTCTGCTTCCTGGGGGGCTCTCTATCAGGGTGCAGGGGAGTGATCAGGCTCCCAGCTCTGTGGGGAAGGGTTCTCTAGGGGCATGGGTAGGGCAAGTCCTTTGGGTGGGCGGGAGGAAGCCATTCTCATTGGGGTGGCAGGCCCCACTCTCCAGTGTATATGTCACTGTCCAGTCTCTGTCCTGGCCCAGTGTGGAGGGGAGGCCCCAAGGGAGGGGGTTTGGAGAGTGAGCCTGTCTTGCACTCACCCTGCAGAGGCAGCTCCTGTCCCATGGGGCTGGGCCTGGCTCCCTGCCCTGCCCTGTTGGCTCTTGCTGCTTGCAGATCTAGAGCAGCCAGCTGCAGCATCACCTGGTGTGTGTGCAGGTGGGGCCCTCCTTGCTCCCTTCCTGACCCTGCCAGATGCTAGACTTCGCCTGCCAAGCTGGGCAGGAGCATGGGGTTCCTCAGAAAATGACAAGCCCGAGGTGCCGGAGTGCAGTTCAGGTACTGGAGCGATGCTCCAGCAGTGCTCCAGCCCTGCTCAGATTTGGGTAGGTCTGGGTGGTTAGTGGGTTGGCCATAGACTGTAAGAGGGTGGTGGAAGCTCAGAGCCAGCCAACCATATTCCAAGGTACAGCTCTTTTAGGGAGAGCTTATGGTATACTCAGGGCAAGGGGTGGCTGAGGATTCAAGCACACCCCTAGACAGAGGTTTGTGGAGACCCTGCACCCAGGCTGGAAGGGATGGTTTGAGGCTGGAAGGGCCAGAAGAACTGTAAGTTCCTAAGAGCAGCAATATTTTTTCAGAACTCCGGGCTACACCTCCCTTAACTGGCGAACCAAGTGGGGGACACTGAGGCAAGCTGACTACAGTGCTACACAGTGAGGTGATATGCTCTGCAACCTGACCGTTTGGGAACGTCACCACTCTGCTGTCAGATGCATTGTGCTCCCTTGTAGGAAATTTGGAGACCTCCCACTGAAGGGGACCTGATGAGTTAGGCAAAAATCAAGTACAAAGCCTGGTGCTTGTTCCTGGGTGCTGGAACTGGGGGGTACTGCCGCACCCCCTGGTTTGAAGTGGTTTCCATCGTACACAGGATTTACAGTTTGGTACAATGGCTCTCAGAACCCCCACTTGGCAAATTGTTCCAGCACCCCTGTGTTCATCTCCACACCTGCAGAGAGACCATGGCCAAGCCCAGTGTGGAGAGGACACAGGAATTCTATACACCTGAGTGACTGCACAAACCCTACAATCCTGTCCCCATGGAAAGCTCTGAAGACAGGGAAATTGCCCTCCTATTTTATTGATCAAGTTCTGGCAATGTCCTCAGCCTGATGCAAAACACAGAGGTGAAGCTAAAGAGCTTACTAAGAGGCAGACACAAAGAACGCAAAACTGGGACTTGTCAGACCAAAGCCGCAGCCGGTCAGACCTCCTTCCCGGACAGTGGCCAAACCAGATGCTTCAGGAAAAAAAATATTAACAGGGGGGAAATTCTTGAAATCATTGGGGCAGGATTTCATCCTGTCTGTAGAAATATTAAACACTGACCTTCCATGACCAAAGCGCTGTACAATGACAGAATAAAACGAGCCCCTCTGATGACACTGTTCCCCTGGGCAGGATATTCCCTCAGAAGTGAGTTTGCTATGAAGAGGAAGGGAACTGGCGTTGATTTTTGTTTCCCCGCTGGTTAAAAGGAAAACAAACTGGCCCAGTGATGATGCAGTTGCTAGATCTGGGAGCTCATATCTCAGCCCTTATTTCTCCTTCTGCCCCTTTCAGTCTCTTCTCTCCTTCCCCAGTGCCACTCGCCCTCCAGCTGGGAGGTTGATCGCTGTTACCTTTCCAGTGGGATCTCTGCCCAGGCTAGGACAGTAACAGCTGCTGTGGGTCTGTGCAGTGAGCGGATCTGGGGTTCAGGCACATAGGGATCAGCAGTGGGTAAGGGGAAGGAAAAGGCATTTACAGCTACTTTCCTGCCTTCCCTCTCAATTACCTGCAGTTCCTGGCTCAGACGGTGACTGTAGAATCTGTTTGTTTCCCAAAGACAGTAGTTACAGCCTGGGACGGGGCCCGTTTGTGGTGGCACTTGCAATCATGTCTCTCAGCAGCCCAGGGCCCCTTGGAGGTGGGGGATTAGCAGCTCCTTGCTCTGGGCTCTTGGACAGAAGGGAGCTGGGTAGGGACCTTCTCACCCGGGAAGCTCATCCTTAAAATCCCGAGGACAGGCAATCCGGAGGCAGAAAGAGAAGCAGCCTCCTGTCTTTTCCCAACAGCCATCACCCTCTAGTGGCAACAGCAAGGGGAACACGTGTGAATTTTGCACGGTTCACAGGTGGCGAGGAGACTCTGTGAGCAGTTCAGGGTGTGAAAACTGGCTGACCTCCCTTAATAGATTACAAGCGGCCAGTAGGTAGGGGGGGAGTAAGTACTGCTCATGGACACAGTAGCTTGCATTTTTTCACTATCTCTTTTCCTCTGCCTCAAGGCAGGAAGATCCTGCTCCTAACCAGTTAGTTCTACTTAGATAAGGGAAACATGAGACTTTACTCTTACCAATCAAGTATTAACACGCAAGGGTCTTTGTCTGAATGTGTATAAAAGGTTTGTGAAATTTGTGTAAGACAGAGTCTTTTGTACCGAGGTACAGGCTCTCCTTTTTCTGCAGAATAAAGCATTTTTCCTTATCCCTGTCAGGCTGTTAATTGGCTCTCAGCTAGGCAGACCCGATATTTCGGTAATAAGGGAGCCCGCTCACATTGAGCATGTGCTAGGCCCCGGGGTAATCAGTTGTTTGTTGGCAAGGTCCAGATTTCTTGGTCAAGGTATAGTCCAGAGCCAGACTCCAGAGAAAATAACCCAACAATAACTAGTGATAATAAGTCAATACAAAGATTTCGAAAGCGGCTGGCAGGTAGGGTAACAACTTTGTAATCACACAGAACTAAACACGCCTCCCCTGCCCCCTGCCCCGCCCCCACTCGCTTCACCCCCTCCCTTCATTGCTCCTTCTTTCCCACCCTCACTCACTTTCACTGGGTTGGGGTAGAGGTTGGGGTGCAGGAAGGGGAGTGAGAGCTCTGGTAGGGGGGAGCAGGCCCTGGGATCGGGCCAGGGATGAGGGATTGGAGTGCAGGAGGGGGCTCCGGGTTGGGGCAGGGGACTGGGATGCAGGAGTGGTGCAGGCTCCAGTAGGGAGTTAGGGTAGGGGAGCAGCAAAGAGTCCTGTGGCACCTTATAGACTAACAGACGTTTTAGAGCATGAGCTTTCGTGGGAGTTAGGGTACAGGAGGTGGCTCAGGGCTGAGGCAGAGGATGAGGGTTTTTGGGTGTGGGAGGGGGTGCAGGCTCTGGCTGGGGATATAGGCTCTAGGGTGGGTCCAGGGATGAGGGGTTTGGGGTGCAGGAGGGGGTCTCAGAGCTGAGGCAGAGGGTTGGGGTGCAGAGGGGGGTGTGGGCTCCAGTAGGGAGTTAGGGTACAGGAGGTGGCTCAGGGCTGGGGCAGAGGATGAGAGTTTTGGGGTGTGAGAGAGGGTGCAGGCTCTGGAGATATGGGCTCTAGGGTGGGTCCAGGGATGAGGGGTTTGGGGTGCAGGAGGGGATCTCAGAGCTGGGGCAGAGGGTTGGGATGCAGAAGGGGGTGTGGGCTTCAGGAGGGAGTTTGGGTGTGGGAGGGGGCTCAGGACTGGGGCAGGAGGTTGGGGTTTAGGAGCGGGTTTGGGATGCAGGCTGGCTCCTAGGTGGCTGTGACCTCAGGCAGCTCCCAGGAAGCAGTGGCATGTCTGACTCCTAGGTGGGTGATGCTTACCTCAGGCGGCTCCCTGTCGGCAACACAGCAGGACTCAGACAGGCTCCCTGCCTGCCGTGGCTCTGCACAGCTTCCAGAAGTGGCCAGCATGTGTGGCTTCTAGGCAGAGGAGCCGGGGGCTCTGTGTGATGCCCGTGCCCACAGGTGCCATCCCCGCAGCTCCCACTGACTGCAGTTCCTGGCCAATGGAAGCTGCAGAGCCAGCGCTTGGGGCGGGGGCAGCACGTGCAGGCCCCGGCCACGCTGTGCCTAGGAGCCACAGAATATGCTGCTGCTTCCAGGAACCGTGTGGAGCCAGGGCAGGCAGAGACCCTGCCTTAGCCCCGCTGCACCATCAACCAGACTTTTAACAGCCCGGTCAGCAGTGTGACCGGAGCTGCCAGGATCCCTTTTTGACCGAGTGTTCTGGTGGAAAATTGGACACCGGGCAGCCCTACTGGCAGACCGGATTTGGCCCATGGTCCGCCTATTGATTCCCCTAGCATATGCCATGCTTATAGCTACTGAAGCATGCGTCTCTGTCCAGAGGGCATAGCGGAGAATCCAGGGGAAATTCCTTCTAACTCCCAATAGTTTGAAGTTAGCTTATGCCAGGGGCGACCAAACTTACTGACCCTCTGAGCTCCATACGATAATCTTCAGACGTTCGAGAGCCAGGTGTGTCTGCCAGGGCTCAGGGCTTCTCCCTGCTGCAGGGTGGTGGGGCTAGGGACTTCTGCCCTGAGGGGCAGGGGGTCTCAGGGCTCCTGCCCTGCTCCTGTTGAAGGAGAAGCCCTGAGCTCCCTCCCCACTCCAGTCTGTAAGCGGAGAATGGGGGAAAGGGGCTTGGAGGGCTCCGGTAGCCACACTTCAACTATAAAAGAGCTGAGATTTTGCCACCTCTTATCCCCTGAAGAGTTTGTATCATTTCCAAGAATCCTGGTTTTAGGGGTGATTATTTTGTTATTACATTACAAGATATTCTTGTTACACACAGAACAATCCTTCTTTAAATTCTGCTGCGCTTTCTATTTTTACACCCCCACTAACACAGTTTCTGAGCACCTCACAACCTTGAAAGTGTTTATACTCTTTGAGGTAGGGGAGTGCTACTGTTCCCATTTTACACGTGTGGAGCTGAGGCGCAGGGAGATCATGAGCTTCTCCAGGTCACACAAGACATTTGTGGCAGAGCAGGGAACTGGGAATTGAATCCAGCTCTTTCAAGTCCTAGGCTAGTGCCTTAGCCACTGGCCAGCCTTCCTTCTCTGTTTTTTTTAAAACTCCTATAACTTGTTGTGGCAATGAGTTCCACAGGCTAATTGTTCATTCTCTATACAAGTATTGCCTTTTGTCAGTTTTGAACTGACCACCTGTCAATTTCCTTGAATGGCCCCATGTACTTGTATTATGAGAAAGGATGAAGAGAAGCTCCTAGTGTACCTTCTCTAGAACATTCATTAATTTTTATATAGTGTTTTCTCTTGGTTTCTCATGTCCTTGTTTAGAAGATGGGGCTCAGTTCCCATTGTTAGGCACTAGCTGTTGTTTATTTCTCTTCTGGGAGTGAGGGGGAGGAGACTCTTCCTCTTGCTGCTGAGTCAGGGTTTGTCGCTCTTGAAATTCGGGATGGGGAGATGTTTGGGGACTTTAAAATTTAGTTTAAATTTAAAAAGCCTAATTAAAAACTTTTAAAATCCAGCTTGTTACCCTGTTTCCTTCCCCCTACCCCCCTTTCTCCAGCTCCAGGAGAGAGATTGTCTTATTTGCCCCTTATTCAGTCCCACTCAGTAGAAATCATTTGCTTCTCCAGTGGAAATTTGTGGGCGGCTATAAGAAAACAATTCCTAATGACGAGGCAACTTTGGCCATGTGAAATAGTCTTCCTCTCAAGAGAAAAGGCATCACTAGTGCTTCCATCACTAGGGAAATTGAAAATCTATGAAAAATTAGATAAAAGTCCTGGAAAATAGGCTACCGACCAGGGGTAGGCAACCTATGGCACGTGTGCTGCCTTCAGTGCGTGAGCTGATTTTCAGTGGCCCTCACACTGCCCGGGTCCTGGCCACCGGTCCTGGGAGCTCTGCATTTTAATTTAATTTTAAATGAAGCTTCTTAAACATTTTAAAAATCTTATTTATTTTACATACAACCATAGTTTAGTTATTATTATAGACTTATAGAAAGAGACCTTCTAAAAACATTATGGGCACACAAAACCTTAAATTAGAGTGAATAAATGAAGAGTAGGCACAGCACTTCTGCAAGGTTGCCAATCCCTGTTATAGACAATTTTACACAGACCCCCAGGAGATGGGAGTGAGGTCCTGAGCGATTCAGAGAGGGGAACTGCTGCGGGATATACCTGGGATCGAGGGAGGCTGAGAGAAGCTTGGCAGAATTCAATTTTTTTTTACAATTTTAATGGATAATATTGATTTTTATTTTTAAGCACCGTCTTTGATTTTTATCCAGCTACATTTTTGATGTTGTAGGGAAATTAGACATGGCGGGTACAAGACAAGAATTGTTTAATGACAGCAGACACTGACATTCATAAAGTTAAAGCTTTGTAACCACTGAAACACAAACCGTCAACATCACGTGTCAAGATACACAAAGTAAATATCCTTAAACCAAACTCAAATACGTCCTCAAGCAGCAGTTTTCTTGCTTTGCCTATCTCTACATTTTGATTATTGACGGAAATACTTTCACGTCCGTTTGCGTGTGTCCAGTGAAATCGACGTTTATTGATGCTTGCGGTGTTGTAGCTGTGCTGACCCCAGGATATGAGAGAGACAAACTTTTCTTCAGGACTGTGGTGCTCCAAAGCTTGTGTCTTTCATCAACAGAAGCTGGTCCAATGAAAGATCTTACCTCACCCCCCTTGTCTCTCAGTTATTGACATTTACAGATAAAAATCGAATCCTTCTAAGCCTAGTTATAGAGAACAGAGACTGTGTGGGAGACAGAGAGAGGGTCAGTTGAGAACAAAGTGACCCCTTTTAAAACCATCAGGAAGACCTCAACACACACACACACAACCCCACCCCCTGCTCCTCAGATATAGCAGCCCCTGACAGAAGTGAGAAGGGGATTTGACCTGGAGATCCAGCACTTTTCCAGGGGGATCCTAAACTTAAAGGGACACTGGGCTGATAGGAACCTGGTCCGGGTGAGGCTGCCCAGCCCTGGAGGACAGAGCTATGTCTGTCACATGGTGTTATTTCTCCTCTGATCTTCTATTAGGTAAACAAGGAGGAAAGGATCCTGGACTGCTCTGCAGGGGAGGCTGTGTCCAGGTTTCTGTACTGATGACCGCTAGAGGGTGACGGTTATTGTGGCAGGAGAAGCTGGGCCTGTCTCTCCTCTTGCTAGTTCCTGTGCTTTGGATAGCAGGGGTTGAGCTTCCTGAGATGTAGCGGCTGCTGCTGCTGCCTGTAATTTGCAATTGCAACAGCCTCTGCTGTGCCCAGAGGGCTGCCTGAGCTGCTCTGCTGCCTCCCCCCAGGGAGAGATCCTAGCCAAGGTGGGGCCTGTTTCTGGCTCTAACCAGGCCTAGGGAGACACAGGACGCTGCAGGTAACTGAGAGAGAGAACTCAAGCACTGGCTGGCGATGGGCAGCAAGGGGACTATGTCAAACTGGCTGGGCCTGCTGCCCGCTCTCAGCCCCCTGTGTGCCTCTGCTCCAACTCACACAGCATCTCAGTTCTGTCAGCACTCGCTGGAGCCAGTGCAGGTCTGAGACCAGCGCTGCCAGGAATGGAACAATAACCCAGGCTCCCAGCCACTGCAGGTGGACAGAGGAGGAGAACTGAGACATGCTCCCTCCCCTTTCCCTAAGGCAGTTTTCTGCTTCTGTCTAGTAAAGATGCTGATGGGACAGGCAGGGGAACATCACCAAACCAGCTTCTTTTTATTCTGTCTTTTCAGGGCTGGGAAAGGGAGGGTTTAAGATATTTTGGTGTTCTTAGCCCAGGTGAAAGGCGCCAGATCTGCCCTATCAAGCATTTTACCAGCAGCACACAGCCTGCAACTTTGCATGCAGACAAAGACTATAGAGAGGACTGGGCTTTAAAATGGTCGGGAGACCGGCATCATCTCTCCCCATTTGCCCTGACAAGTTGAGGAATAACACCCACCTTTTGATCGTTTCAGGGGGGACAGAAAAGAGAAATGTCTGCACTGGAGCCAGCTCAGGTAAGGCATTTTCATGGGGCTGGGGGGCTTGTTATGCAGGGAGAGGACTAAATACACAGGAAGGTGGAGGAGGGAGAGACTGCAGCCTGCCAGGAGGGGCTGACTTGTAGGATCAAGGAGATGATTAGGGGAAGGGCGAAATCCCTGAGCTACAGCATATGGATCAAATCCCAGCACTTTCCTCTCTATGCTGGGCAAGGGTTGCTGGGAATTGTTTCTGGCAGGATGGGTGAATAATAGAACATCATTAAGAAGTTTCTGATTGAATCTCCCAGTCTTGCCAAGACCCAGACATGCAGGCCACAGATCCCAAGATGGGGGCAATTTAATGGAAAAGTGCCCAGAGCTCAGGAGACAGCCACAAAGCCATTCCGCCTCTGGGCTTCCCAGCCCTGACATTTGGGAGTTCAGTGACATCTGAGGCTGGGTATGTGAGTGCGAGGTGGGCTTACACCTAGGGGAAAGCAGGCCTGAATTGAGGGGTCCTGTGGGAAGGTGGTGCCAGGTGAGTCTAACCATACTCTAGGTGAGCTATTGCCTTGCCGTGCCACAGAGCATAAGGTACGGGAGACAGGGGCACATGGCTTGAGCGATGGGACTGTTCATGAACCAAAGGTGCTCAGTGGGCAATGCTTGTGATTTCAGGTCCCGGTGACATTTGAGGATGTGGCTGTGTATTTCTCTCGGGAGGAATGGGGCCTTTTGGACGATATGCAGAGGACCTTCTACAGGGACATCATGAAGGAGAATTACCAGACTGTGGTCTCATTGCGTAAGGATTCAGCTCTTCTCGTTTATTTGAAGCTCTGTGGTCATTGAAGTGCCGGGGGAGGCTTCGGCTCAGGCCTCGGGCCCTTTATAGTACGTTTACACTGCAAAGAAGAACCTGCCATGCCGAGTCTGAGAGCCTGGGTCAATTGACTTAGGCCTGTGGGGCTAAAAGGAGCAATGTTTGTGGATGGAAGTGGGGCTTGGGCTGAAACCTGAGTCAGAGCTTGGGTTTAGTGTGCAGGGTAGACGTACCCATAGATGTCTGGGGATCCAGCCAGGCCTGGAGTGGCAGGGGGAGACCCCAGACAATACCTTTCAAGTAGCACCCTTGTGGGTATTCCTCCCCACCCTCTTATATGCAAATGTTATCCTTGTGGATTTAATTGTTACATTCTCACTGGCCTTTCTGTTACATAACTTGTTTAAAACATGGCCCACTCTCTCCCCTTTGGAGTTTTTTTCCTTCTTTCCCTTTCCCCAGCCTACTCGCAAGGGGACATTAACAAAATGAAAAAGGTGTGATATTCAAAATGATGCACAGTTAGGCGGGTTAATCATTAAGGCCAAGAACTTAGGATGGGACATTTATATGCATAATAAGATAAACACATAAAACTATTACTGATAAAATTTTCAGAGACACAAAGATTGGGGAAGTTGTAAATAATGAAGAGGACAGGTCATTGATGCAGAGCAATCTGGATCCCTTGATAAGCTGGGTGCAAGCAAACAATATTTGTTTTAATGAGGCCAAATGTAAAATTATACATCTAGGGACAAAGAATTTAGGTCCCACTTACAGGATAGGGAGACTCTGTACTGGGTAGGAGAGACTCTGAGAAAGACTTGGGGATCATGGTGGATAACCAGCAGAACGAGAGTTCTTGGTGCAATCCTAATGCAGTCCTAGGGTGTATAAATGGGAATCTCAAGTAAGCACAGTGAGGTTATATTACTTCCCTGTTTGGCACTGGTGTGATCATTACCGGAATACTGTGTCTAGTTGTGGCATACCTAATTCAAGAAGGATGTTGATAAATTGGAGAAGAGCCAGGAGAATGACTAAATGATTGTAAAACTTGCCTTATGATAAAGGAAGTCGCATGGCCTGTGTTATCCAGGAGGTCAGATTAGATGATCCCAGTGGTCTTGTCTGGCCTTATGCAACCCTCATGCTAATCTGTAGAGATGAGGGTGAGATCGAACATGGGGAGCAGATTATCCCACACTTGCCTAATGCAAAATTTCTTGTTCCTTCCTCGGAAACAGCTGGTTCAGGTGACTGTAACTGGCCACTGAACTACATGGACCTTGAGTCTGATCCAGTCTGGCAATTCCTATGTTCTGCTCTTCTTTGTATTTCACTACATCTCATCTCCTTATTTCTTTCTCTTTCTTTCTCTCTCTGGATCTCTCTTTCCCGCCCTTTGCGGTGCTCTTTGCCTTCTCTTCCTCTGTTCTCCGCTCGCGTCTCCTTCCTCCTTCCACAATCCCTTCTTTTCAGTCATCTCCACACTTTCCCTCCGCTTCCCCTAGGTCCAGCATCTCCCTCAGGGCTCTGAAATCACAGCTTTCCAGTCACAGCCACACGCCCTCAATCTAACCCCACACGCCACAGTCACGCCCTGTCCCCCGACAAGCATATACAGCACCAGTCTCACCCAGTCAGAGAGATACGCCCCCCAGTCACTGGCTTCTCTGTCCAACTCACCTTCACCGGACACCCCCACCCCCAGTAACACAGTTGCAAAAGCCTCTTGAGGCAGCATCAGGTTTGCTCTGGGTCACAACCCTCCCTGCCCTGCAGAGAAGCTGGAGTACACAGCGCAGGGAAGTCAGAGTCCCTTCTTGAAGACAGCGGTGGCTGCTGAGCCGTAACAAGGAATTTTTGCGCCCGAGGCAAGGGCTGGCTCCAGGCTGTTCAGCGGCAGGTCCCTGAGTCCCTCTCGGAGGGAAGGACCTGCTGCCAAATTGCCACCGCCGCTTCATTCATTCTTCGGCAGCAATTCGGGGGCAGGTCCTTCCCTCCGAGAGGGACTCAGGGACCTGCTGCCGAATTGCCACCGAAGAAGCATCAGCAGTAGAGCTGCCGCCGAAGCGCCACCGATCACGTCCCCCGCCCCCCGCGCCCCTCCGCTTTGCGCGCCCGAGGCAAGCGCCTCATTCGTCTCGCCCTTGTTACGGCACTGGGTGGCTGTGCAGGATGCATGAACAGCAGCAGACGTGATGGCTGCCACCTTGGCCTACACGCCAAGCTGCCGGAGAGTCTGCTACCGCCCCGTCTCCTCCCATAGGGAAGGATGTTCAGAGACAGAACACTGTCCAGGGCTTTCAGTGGGGAGAGAGCTGTGCGATTCCCCTGTACGTGAGCGGAGGTGCACCATGTCCCCTCGCCTCCTGGGGCTGCTTCCACGCCCTAAGAGGCCCTGGTCTCACTGCAGTAGAGAGAGCAGCAAGTATCACGCTTATTAGTTTCTCTTTGCCTAAGTTATGTGCAGGTCCCTGAATCAGCTATAAGGGGCACAACACATCTCCCAGAAACTGTCTGCCTTTCCCAAGGGCCTTGGGGAACATCCCCCATCCATTCAGGTGAAACGTCTCCTCCCAGCAGAAGGACGAGCTGGGTTTAAATCAGGGGCCATTCTTCATAACAAACAGTCTAGGAATATTTGACAAACGCTGATTTCCTTTCTTCCTGAGCAGGATCTTCCATTCCCAAACCTGACGTGATTTCCCAGATGGAACGAGGGGAAGAGCCATGGGTCCCAGACCTCCAGAGCTCCCAGGAAAGGGAGATCCCGAGAGGTGTCCGAACAGGTGAGGAATAGACCAAACCACCTCAGTAGCTGTCAGTGGAACGAAGATCTGGGAATCCAGCAGCACTTTCATATCCTCTCATCTCCCTCTTATCTCTGTCACCGTCATAGCTGCTCTCGGTGATCCTCACATGGCTGATGTCAGTCAGGGCTGTCAGCCCATCGCAACTCACATCTGGCAGGGGTCTGTCCCCTCACGCGTCCTTTCTGTGTAGTCAGGAGGCATGTGGCATCAAAATTGTTCCCCTTCCCTCTGTCTTCTGGGGACAGTTCGGGGATTCAATTCTTGATTTTCTGTCTCATTGCAACAAACCCTGCTTGTCACTAGACATTGCCAGTTGGTGTTGCTTTTTAATAGACGAATTTAAAAACAACAACAACCCATTTTCTGATATAGGCTTCTAGCAGTATGTCCTAAAATTGGAATATAGGGTTTCCTGCTCCCCTGGTTATATCTTGAAGGGTTTTTGGATGGGCCTGTGAGCAAAACAACCAAAGATTCCCAGGCCCCCTCGTTCCTCTCTGTGCATCCCCCTGCCTGCTGCTGGCAGCCTGTTCGGTGTCATGTCTGCTGCTGCTGTTACCGGTAAAGAGATGGCAGACTCTCCCCTTCTCATCTCTTTTTGTTCTGATTGATGACTGGGATTGCAATAGCACCGAAGAGCTCCTGGCATGGGCTGAGTCCCCCGGGTGCTCTGCAAACACACCAAAAAGAGCTGACAATAGACAAGAGAGAACAGATGGATACAGACAGATGGGGGCAGCACAAGGAAACAGTGGGACCATGGGGTTACTTGTAGCAACAGTAGGAACAAAAGGGAAGCATGGCTTTTGCAAGTTCAGTTCCCTTTGCACAGGTTTCCTTCCTGCCCTCCCCTTGCGAGAAATCACAGGCACCAGTTTCCTACTTACCCCAGGGCTGCTCAACCCCCATTCAGCCCCAGGTCCAGTCCCCACCCCATCCCTTCCCCCAAGGCCCCACCCCGACCCCACTCTGCCTCTTCCAGCCTGGTTCCATCCCCCTCCCCCGAGTGCATCCCACTCCTTCCCCTCTCCCCCCAGCACCACCTGCATGCCGCGAAACAGCTGATTGCGGCAGGCAGGAGTCGCTGGGAGGGAGGGGGAGAATCTGCTCAGCGTATGGGGCTGTTGGGGGTGGGAGGCACTGAGGGAAAGGGAACTAGCTGCCAGTGGGTGCTAAGCACCTACTAATTTTTTTCCATGGGTGCTCCAGGGCTGGAGAACCCACAGAGTCAGCACCTATGCAGGAAATGACTCATGTCTGGATTCTCTTCTTATTCCAGCAGGGGACGATGTCATCGCCCAGAGGACTCCCGCAGGCGATAGGCCGACCATATGCAATGAGTGCGGGAAGAGCTTCAGAGGGAGCTCAAACCTCATTCAGCATCAGAGGATCCACACGGGGGAGAGACCTTACGAATGCACAGCCTGTGGGAAGAGCTTCCGCCAGCGCTCGCACCTCCTCCAGCACTGGAAGATCCACACCGGGGAGAGACCTTTTGAATGCCCCGACTGCGGGAAGAGCTTCAGCGTGAGCTCCGCCCTCATTAGGCACCAGAAAACTCACACAGGCGAGAGACCCTACGCATGCGCCGAGTGCGGGAAGAGCTTCAGCGTGAGCTCCGCCCTCACTAGGCACCAGCGGATCCACACGGGGGAGCGGCCCTACGTCTGCGCCGAGTGCGGGAAGAACTTCAGTGTGAGCTCCCACCTCGTGCAGCACCAGCGCATCCACACAGGGGAGCGGCCCTACGTCTGCGCCGAGTGTGGCCGGAGCTTCAGCCAGAGCTCCCACCTCCTCCAGCATCAGAGAGTCCACACAGGCGAGCGGCCCTACGAATGCACCGAGTGCGGGAAGAACTTCAGCCAGAGCTCGGACCTCATCAAACACCAGAGAACCCACTTGGGAGAGCGACCCTACGAATGCCCTTGCTGCTTTAAAAGCTTCACCTGGAACTCAGTGCTCGTTAAACACCAGAGAGTGCACATGGGACAGAGACCCTATGAGTGTGGCCGGTGCGTGGAAAGCTTCAGTCCTCATCATCCCTCAGAGAAACCACACACGGCACAAACCCCACTGATGGAGCATCAGGACACGAGCCAGCATAATGCACTTGCTCTTATGAGCAAGTTGTCACGGAGTGTGGGGGAGTCCGGCCCTGCACCCCTCTTCCTGGGACCCACAGTGACTCTTAGCCAGCCAGTAAAACAGAAGGTTTATTGGACAACAGGAACACAGGTTACAGCAGAGCTTGCAGGCACAGTCAGGACCCCTCCACCGAGTCCTTCTGGGCTTTCAGGGTGCTTGGATCCTAGCTAGGATACCCTGAATTCCACCCACACAGCCCCAAGCCCAAACTCAAACTGCTTCCCTCCTGCCACTCCCTTCCTTTGTCCCCTTCCCGGGCAAAGGTGTTGACCTTTCCCCTCCCTTACCTAGCTCAGGTTACAGGCTCTGGCATCGTCCATCTCCTAAAGTCCTCCCCTGCTCTCCCACTCCCCACACAGACAGTCCCTACTGCATCACATCTCTCCCCCCTTCGAGACTGAACTGAGCGGGGTCACTCTGCCCAGTGACCTGGGGAAGTTCAGGGTCCCCTCTCCGGGACAACGCATCCGCTGTCAGGTTGGCACTTCCCTTCACATGGACCACGTCCATGTCATAGTCCTGCAGGAGCAGGCTCCACCTCAGGAGCTTGGCGTTGGCTCCTTTCATCTGGTGCAGCCAGGTCAGGGGAGAGTGGTCGGTGTACACGGTGAAGTGTCGCCCAAAGAGATATGGCTCTAGCTTCTTAAGGGCCCACACCATGGCCAGGCATTCCTTCTCGATGGCCGCGTAGCTTTGTTCCCGGGGTAGCAGCTTCTTACTCAGGTACACGATAGGGTGTCTCTCCCCCTTTTCATCCTCCTGCATTAACACCGCCCCCAGTCCCGTGTCTGAGGCATCGGTGAACACCATAAAGGGTTTGTCAAAATCTGGGTTTGCCAGAACTGGGTCGCTAACCAGAGCCTCCTTCAGCGCCCGGAAAGCCTCCTGGCACTGCTCAGTCCAGATCACCTTGTCTGGCTTCCCCTTTTTGCACAGTTCAGTGATGGGGCCGGCTATGGCACTGAAGTGGGGCACGAACCTTCGATAGTACCCCGCCATCCCAATAAAGGCCTGGACCTGCTTTTTGGTTTGGGGAGCAGGCCAGTCTCTGATCACCTCCACCTTGGCTGGTTCCGGCTTCAGGCAGCCGCTCCCCACCCGATGGCCCAGGTAAGATACTTCAGCCATCCCCACCTTGCACTTCTCAGCCTTTACTGTTAACCCAGCCTTCCGGAGTCGGTCCAGGACTTGTTTAACCTGGGACACGTGGTCCTCCCAGGTCTGGCTGAAGACGCAGATGTCGTCAATATACGCCACGGCAAAACTCTCCATCCCCCTCAGTAGCTGATCCACCAGGCGCTGGAAGGTGGCCGGCGCTCCCTTGAGGCCGAAGGGCAGGGTCAAAAACTCATAGAGCCCCAGAGGGGTGATAAAGGCCGATTTCAGCCTGGCATCTGCATCCAGCGGCACTTGCCAGTAGCCTTTGGTAAGATCCATAGTGGTGAGGTACCGTGCACCTCCCAGCTTGTCTAGGAGCTCGTCAGGCCTGGGCATAGGGTAGGCATCAGATACGGTGATGGCATTGAGCTTTCGATAGTCCACACAGAACCGGATTGACCCATCCTTCTTGGGAACCAGCACTACTGGCGAGGCCCAAGGGCTGGAAGACGGCTGGATCACCCCCAAAGCCAGCATGTCCCTGACCTCTCTTTCAAGATCCTGGGCAGTTTTACCAGTGACCCGAAAAGGGGAGCATCTTATAGGGGGATGTGACCCAGTCTCCACCCGGTGGACAGTCAAATTAGTGCGTCCAGGCTGGTTGGAAAACAGCTGTCGGTACAGATGCAGCACCGCTCTGATCTCTGCGTGCTGGCCCGGGGTCAGTTGCTCAGAGAGGGGAATCGCCTCCAGGGGGGAACCAGCTTTTGTCCCAGGGAATAGATCCACTAAGGGGTCATCTCCCTGCCCCTCCCAATGTCCACACACGGCCAACACCACATTCCCCCTGTCATAGTATGGTTTCATCATGTTCACATGGTACACCCGACGGTGATGTGCCCGGTTTGACAGCTCCACCACATAGTTTACCTCATTCAGTTGCTTGATAACCTTGAAGGGCCCTTCCCAGGCGGCCTGGAGTTTGTTTCTCCTCACGGGGATGAGAACCATCACCTGATCCCCGGTGGCGAAGGTACGGGCTCGTGCTGTGCGGTCATACCAGACCTTCTGCCTCCTCTGGGCTCGGGCCAGATTCTCCCTGGCCAGGCCCATGAGCTCGGCCAGTCTTTCCCGGAAGGTCAGGACATACTCCACCACTGACTCTCCCTCGGGAGCGGCCTTCCCCTCCCATTCGTCCCTCATCAGGTCTAGGGGCCCCCTCACCCGCCTTCCATACAACAGTTCAAAAGGTGAAAACCCGGTAGATTCCTGGGGTACCTCCCTGTACGCAAACAGCAGGTGAGGTAAGTACTTGTCCCAATCTTGCGGATGCTGGTTCATAAATGTTTTTAGCATCATCTTCAGCGTCCCGTTGAACCTTTCTACCAGCCCGTTGGACTGGGGGTGATACGCTGAGGCCCAGGTGTGCTGGACCCCACATTTCTGCCATAAGGACCGGAGCAGGGCCGACATGAAGTTGGACCCCTGGTCCGTTAAGACCTCCTTGGGGAACCCCACCCGGCTGAAAATTGTCAGCAGCGCATCTGCCACTGTGTCTGCTTCGATAGAGGACAAGGCCACCGCCTCGGGGTAGCGAGTGGCAAAATCCACCACCACCAGGATGTATTTCTTCCCTGACCGGGTCGTCTTGCTGAGAGGTCCCACTATGTCCATGGCCACCTTCTGGAAAGGTTCTTCTATGATGGGTAAAGGCCTCAAAGCCGCTTTCCCCTTGTCCCGGGCCTTCCCCACCCTCTGGCAGGGGTCACAGGATTGGCAGTATTGTCGGACATGGGTAAAGACCCCAGGCCAGTAAAAGTTCTGTAGCAGCCTCTGCCTGGTGCGCCGGATTCCCTGGTGCCCTGCGAGAGGGATGTCATGGGCCAGGTACAACAGCTTGTGACGGAACTTCTGGGGAACCACCAGCTGCCTCCTGATCCCCCATGACTCTACTTCCCCTGGGGGAGCCCATTCTCGGTACAGGAACCCCTTCTCCCACAGGAACCTCTCCTTGCAACCTCTCCTCATGGTCTGTACCGCACTAAGGTCAGCCCGGTCCCTGTGCTTCCGCAAGGAGGGATCTTTCTGCAACTCGGCCTGGAACTCAGCAGCTGGGACAGGAATGGGGACCGGCTCTCTCTTGCTGGCTGGGTCTGAGGCCGCAGCCTCTCTGCACCGTGCCCCTGGGCGTTCCCCGCTCCCTGAGTTAGGGTCCTGCACCTCAGGTCGAGTACCTTCCCCGTTGTCGGGGAGCAGTGCCATTTGCTGACTCTGACTACGAGTCACGACCAGGGCACTCTGGGTGTTACTAGGCCAGTCCTCAAGGTCCCCTGCCTCCGCCCCTTTCAGTCGGCTGTACACCTCCACGGCTGTGGAGTCCAGCAAGGGGGTGAGAACTGCGATCCTGTCTGCAGGGTCAACCCTGTGCAGCTCACAGGCATTCTCAAAGGCCGTCAGGAAGGTATCTATGTCCTCCCCCTCCTTACGCCGGGGCAGCAAGTGCTTATCAAAGCTCTTTGTAGGCTTGGGTCCCCCCTCACTCACCGCAGCTGGAGCCTCACTGCTCCTCAGCCGGGCCAGGTCCAGCTCATGTTTACGCTGTTTCTCCTTCTCCTCCCACTCACGCTGGCGCTGGTTCTCCTCATGTTTACGCTGGTTCTCCTCATGTTTACGCTGGTTCTCCTCATGTTTACGCTGGTTCTCCTCATGTTCACGCTGTTTCGCCTTCTCCTCCAGCTCTCGCCTCTTTAACTCGAGCTCCTCCCGTCTCAGCTCCCTTTCATATTCCAGCCGCATCCGCTCCACGGATGCCGAGCGTTGCCGGGAGGATCCCCTGCTGGGGGGTGGGCTTCGCCGGGCAGATCCCCTGCTGGCCGGGGGTGTCACGGTGCCCTCGGTATACACTGGGCTCCTCCCCGCCCTTCCTCTACGCCTAGGAAGGGGGGGTCTCGGGAAGCCCTCGTCCGCCGGCTGACCACTCCCAGCGGGGACAGACACTGGTGCCTGCGCTGCATCTGCTCGGCTGCTTCCCTCAGAGACAGGGCTCCGTTCATTCATGCGGTCTCCCTGCTCCAGCTGTGCAATCAGCTGGTCCTTGCTGAGCCTCCCTGGGTGCAGCCCCCTCTGCTTGCACAGCTCCACCAGGTCACACTTGCGCCGCTTGGCATACATCTTCCTGCTGACCACTCACAGGCCGGGGTGCTCGCCGCTCCCCACGGTTTCCAGGGGGACCCCTAGTGCACCAGCCCTTCTTGAGGTCACCACCTCTCTGCCAGGGTCGAGCTGCAGACTCCTCCGCCCCTGGGACCGCTCGCTGCAATCCCCCGGGGGACCCTGTTACTGCAAAGTCCTTCTCACTGGGCACACACTCCCAGGGGTTAACCACCCCTTCGTTTTACTGCTCCCCAGTCACTTACTGCAGGAAGCGCCATCCACGGGGTGCAGTATCTCCCGCCGCTGCCACCAGTTGTCACGGAGTGTGGGGGAGTCCGGCCCTGCACCCCTCTTCCTGGGACCCACAGTGACTCTTAGCCAGCCAGTAAAACAGAAGGTTTATTGGACAACAGGAACACAGGTTACAGCAGAGCTTGCAGGCACAGTCAGGACCCCTCCACCGAGTCCTTCTGGGCTTTCAGGGTGCTTGGATCCTAGCTAGGATACCCTGAATTCCACCCACACAGCCCCAAGCCCAAACTCAAACTGCTTCCCTCCTGCCACTCCCTTCCTTTGTCCCCTTCCCGGGCAAAGGTGTTGACCTTTCCCCTCCCTTACCTAGCTCAGGTTACAGGCTCTGGCATCGTCCATCTCCTAAAGTCCTCCCCTGCTCTCCCACTCCCCACACAGACAGTCCCTACTGCATCACACAAGTCACTTCAACTCTCTGTGCTGAGTCTTCCACCTCTGCCTAAAGGAAAATGGGAGTAATGGGATCTTGTTTATAGGAGAGGGCTCTGCTCACCCATCACCAGCTGGGACTTTTCCTGGAATTATAGGGTTTGGGAGGTTTCTTTTCCTTTTACTATAGAGTGGGTTGAGTGCTGTTTCTGGAAATCCAGGTTTAGGAGATTTTCCAGTGAGTTTGGTTCCAGTTTCAGTAAAGTCTTTATTTATTGCTGTGGGTCCTTGGAATTTGAGTTTGAAATGTTAAAAATTCTCAATAAAAGTTTGCTTTAAGATACCATGGTCTTGGAAATTTTATTAGTACTCAGAGTGCCAGAGGCTAATTTCTCCAGATCGAATTATTCTCACTTTTCAGTATGCAGCCCATTTACCAATAGTATCTGTGAATGTCCAGGAGACAGGTATGTGAGACCCCAACGTGGTGACTCAGAGAAACGTAGACTCTTCCAGCAGCAGATCCACTCTTGCTCCCTGGTACCAACTCAAACTTTCATCTCTCCTCTCTGGATCATATTTAACTTCTTTAGATCCCATTTCAACACAGCACTTCAAATGCTTCTGTCCCGTTGACATTTGCTGAATCAGAGTTTAATTCCCCAAATTCCAGGACTGTCAGTTTGACACTGGGATTGTTCATTCAAAGTGGGTGTTCAAAAGCATCAAAAGGTGTTATTGGATTTCAGTGGGAGCAGGACATATAAATCACATCTTAATAAGGGTAGTTAGTCAGCCCAAGGTGGCAGCGAGGTTTGGGCTTCCTTCACAGAAGAGAGATGGATCAGAGCTACATTTTTAAACCACTGCACAAAGAATTACATCCTCTTACTTGTTAATACCGGTTGTTCTGCTTGTAAATTTGGAGATCATTGTGATGAGTCACAGAATTCCTATTAATTAATTAAACAAACCCAAACCAATTAAAAAACCAAAACTAAAAACAAATCAATGGCCATAGAAAATAGCCCTTGTCTGCCCCAGTGGGATGCAATCAACCTGTCAAAAGAGAGATCTAAACAAATGCTGCTGTTGGAGAATGCTTAGTAGTAGCAAAGGAGTATTTTACTGAACTAGGCAGGAATGACACAGGCCCTGATTCAGCAAATCTGGACTATCTGGCCTTTTCTAAAAATCACTGATTCTGTTAGGTCTGTCTCTGTAACGTGTCTTGCTCTGAGCCTTCTCATCTGGATCCAGGCCAAGAGGTCTCTGTTCTTAACTCCCTGTTTGTAGGCTCATTGCTTGACATGTAGAATACAAAGTTTGGCTTGCCATCAAAGCTATGTATTTTGATACTCTTTCACCTCTCTTCTACGTGCTAAGGTTTACTGAGCTGTGGGCACAGCAAATCATCACACTTAGTATCAAGAGGATGTGAGGTAGGCAAGAAGATATCCAGGGACAAGCAGTGGCCTCAACATATAGGTACTTGCCACTCTTAGAGCCTAGCACTTTTCACCAAAAAAAGAAGATATGAGCTACAGATGAACTGGTCCCAGTAGCATGATAGGAGATTGACTGTGCTGTAGGAAGCATCCGTCATCTTACTCATCTAAGCAGGCGTACATTTCATCTCTGACAGCTGGTAAGAATATATGTACCCTTTGCGTGTCTTCCAGCATCTGCATTGCTCTCATCGGCTTTCAGGCAGTACTTCCCGTTCAGGCTGGTGAAAGGACAAGAATTGTACCATCAGGCTCCCTTATACACCCAGTTGCGTGACTGTTTATTATGGTTGCAGCCTATGGTTGAAAGCAGTGTGTTCTTTAAGTTACTAAAGGAATCAACTGGATTAAAATAAGTTAACGACTTGCTACAAATGGTTACAAGTCAAATTGCCCCAAAGGCCTGACTTTTCAGGAAGATTGTATGTCTGCTCCTGCAGAACCCTTAGTACTGTAGACAGGCATAACAAAAACAAATGGCTGGAAATTTTGGCCTGACAAATTCAAATTAGAAATAAGGCACAAATTTTTACAGTAAGGATGATTAACCAATGGAAGAAACTACCAAGTGAAGTGGTGATTCTCTGTTGCTTGAAGTCTTCAAATCAAGACAGGGGTTTGTCTACACGGCTCTGTAGTGAGGACTACATGGGTGTGATTTGTAGTGCGCACCAAAGTGTTGCTGTATAACTGCACTATGTAGACACTGCTAGCTCAGACTCAAAGGCATCTAGTTCACGTTAACATGGTCCTGTTTCTGATAGGATTGTTATTGTAAACTGAGCACTTTTAGCTCAGGCTAGCAAGGACTGTGGTTAAAGCGCCACACTTCAGTGCGCACTGCAAATCACAACACAGGACTCACTATGGGGCTGTGTAGACAAGCTCTGGATTACTTGCACTTCCTTGCCTTTCAGTTCAAAGGAGCCAGCATCCGCTTTTACTCCTGATAAAAAGAGAAGATGCAGGAATATCAGTAAGGGGAGGGGAAGGCTCACAACTGAGATCAGGATAAATATTTCAGGCTAAATCTTCAGGCCAGGACCCAGCCAGAGTAGCCGGGCAGGAGATCCAGGGAACCAGCAGATCCGCTCCCCAAAGGGTATTTCAGGCCTCCACTCAGGCTGTGGCCATGCCCATGGTCTGCCCTGAGGCCCTGCCTCGCTTTCCTGAAGCCGGAGTGGGCTCAGCTCCAGTTGGCAGCCTGGAGCTCAGGGGTCAGGCCAGCCATGTTTGGGGTGGGGGCAAGACCCTTGGGTGGAAGGGGCATGGCCAGGGGCTGGCTAGCCTCCCCAAAGAGCGGGGAGTCACCTGCTGTCCATGTTTCAGACTAGATAGTTAAGGGTTAATGTCTCTTTTACCTGTAAAGGGTTAACAAACAGTGAACCTGAAACACCTGACCAGAGGACCAATCAGGAGACAAGATACTTTCAAATCTCGGTGGAGGGAAGCCTTTGTTTGTGTTTTTTGGGTTTTGCTTTGTTCTCTCTGGGTCCTGAAAGGGACCAGATGTGCAACCAGGTTTCTTGCCAATCTCTCTGCAACAGTCTCTTATATATTCAGACTAGTGAATATTAAGTAGAAAAGGCGGTTATAGTCTTTTGATTGTTTTCTGTATTTGCAAATGTGATTTTGCTGGATGGATTTTAATTGGTATTTGTGCTGGGGAGAGACTTCTTTCTAGTGTTTATAAGCTGAAAGACCCTGTAATATTCGATCTTGATTTTACAGAGATTTCTTATTTTTTTCTTTTTATTAAAAACTTTTCTTTTTAAAAGACCTGATATTTTTTCCCCCTTGTTAAGGCTCAGAGGAACTGAGTCTGTACTCACCAGGAAATTGGTGGGAGAAGGGAAAGAGGAGTGGGGGAGGAAAGGTGAATTTCCTCTGTGTTTTAGATTCACGGAGCTTGAATCTGTCTGTCTCTCCAGGATAGTCCAGAGAGGGAAAGCCTGGGAGGAGGAGAGAAGGGGGAGAGAAGGGGG
This sequence comes from Gopherus flavomarginatus, assembly GCF_025201925.1. Taxonomy (NCBI): domain Eukaryota; kingdom Metazoa; phylum Chordata; order Testudines; family Testudinidae; genus Gopherus; species Gopherus flavomarginatus. The sequence goes on along the minus strand of NC_066633.1, from coordinate 19,782,461 downwards.
AGAAAAACCCTGATTTCTCTGTGTTGTGATTCAAGGAGTTTGAATCACAGTGATCTCCTAGTGTACCCAGGGCGGGAAAGATCTGGGAGGAAGAAAGGAGGGGGAGGGGAAATGGTTTATTCCCCTGTGTTGTGAGACTCAAGAAATTTGGGTCTTGGGGTCTCCAGGGAAGGTTTTTTTGGGGGGGACCAAAGTGCCCCAAGACATTATGGGTGGTGGCAGCCTATCAGATCTAAGCTGGTAATTAAGCTTAGAGGAATTCATGCTGGTACCCCATCTTTTGGACTCTAAGGTTCAGATTCGGGAATTATACCATGACAGCAGCCTGGAGCTCAGGGGTCAGGCCAGCCATGTTTGGGGTGGGGGCAAGACCCTTGGGCAGAAGGGGCATGGCCAGGGGCTGGCTAGCCTCCCCAAAGAGGGGGAAGTCACCTGCTGTCCATGTTTCAGACTATTGGCTGATGTGGCCCTCTGCACCTTAGCTGCAGGGTGGAAGGCCAGTGAATTGAAGCAGCAGCAAATGAACTGTCTGCACCCTGAGGTTGTCACTGCCCCACAACCTGCCTCTCTGCACCTCTCTGAATCTTACCTCCCCGCTGAGGGTTACTGCAGTGATTCTGCTGCCAAGCAGCCCTCCATGGCCACCAGGGGGAGGATCTGCCTCCCTGAGAATAAAACCCTTTACAAAAATGTGCCCTGAAGGGTGCATCCAAATATTTACAAATCTCTTCTGGTATTTCAAGCATGTGCTGCACATACACCGTTATTATCTGTTCTTTGTTACTTTACCTTTTTGCTCTGCTGGCCCCACCTTGCCTGGGATCTTCTGAGCAACTCTTTCTCCTGAAAGGCAGATGAAGACTTGAATATTTTATATGATGCTTGTGGTATATTGAAATAATTGTGACCTATCACTTTCCAGGGTTTTCCTGGTCCTGACATGCTCTGTAGGGAAGTGTGCAATCTAGGCCAAGCAGCAGTCAGCTTGCAGGTAGACCATTGAAAGCAAGGTGGGGTGCATTGTGCCTCTCTGTTTTAGGGAGCAGCCTGATTTGTCTTTCTGTTTGTGGGTTCTTGTTGTTTTGAATTCTTAGAAGTAACATAGTGATGTTGCAAGAGTCTTTTATGTTTTTATCTAGTTCTCTGTGTGTAAGCTGTGGAAAATAACAAAGACGAAAACTTTACATGCACCAACTAAAAATGAAGCACGCTCCCACATCTGCTGTCCCCTGGCCTCACTCTGGTCATATTTACCCAGTATAACTCCACTGTACAAACGTGTGCAAACCACAATGTGAGCTAAGGATGAGCCCCTTTAGCTGGGAGTCCTACAGACTAACTGCTGTGAGAGTCTCTAGCAGACTGATGACATTTCAGTACATGCTAATGCTACAAATAAAGGCACAGGAGAAGAGCAGGGATGTATGTCTATGACTGAAATACAGTAGATGTGGGGAAACAGCCCCTTTTAAATGAGCAGGTTGGAAAATGGTAAATTAATAATAATGGTAATGGTAATGTTCTTCTCAAAAGGCACAGCTGTTAGCACATTTGCGCAACTGACTTCCTGTTTTGTCTAGTCTTCTGCCTGATAACTTGGAGTTTGAAGATTCCTGCCTACACAGGTTGCTCTGAGAACCTTAGCCAGAGTGTTCTGGCATCAGATACGCAAGTAACCTGCCTCTAAGCAGCACCCCTCATGCTTCTATTGTTCTGTGGAATGATAAAGGAACGGAAACAGACAGTGTTTCAGAGCAGGGTCGTTGTGCAGTTTGCATTCTTCGCTGCAGGGTGAGAGAGGCTTGTGCTGTGATCAGGATGTTTTCTAGCATTCCCTGCACATCTTATTTCCAGGGTCCTTGTGAGGTTCTCTGGATAACTTGTGTTAAATGGAGTTCCATGACAGGAGAACTTGATATTGGCATTCTGGGATCCGGCCTGGCTTCTGGATGGAATTCAAAGTGTGTGTGTATTAATCCATAAAGTCCTGAGAGGTCTGGAACCTGGTTCCCTGAGAGACTGTCCCTCCACTGGGCCCTATTGCCATAGCAGAGATCAGCCTCCCCCACAGGAGAAGGTAGGAGCTCTGGGCAGGCTCTCAGAATCCCTCAAGTAGGGGATTCGCCCTCTACCTTGGATTTGTTAAGCTCTCAGGCATGCCGCAAACCCTCTCTCCCCCAGGCTTCTTGGGAGGGAGTGGGCTGTGAAATGGAGGGGTTGTCATTTACTTCAATTATCTTCCTCAGAGTGTTTGTCAGGATGAGCTTGATTTGGAGCAGGGACTTGAGCTCGCATCCCAGCTGGATGCCTTAATCGGTAGGCTATTGGCTATTCTGGTGTAGGCCTCTCTCAACCTCTCCTGTTGGCGCTGTCCCACTTTGTATAAATAATTGCACATTAATTGGAGCAGGGACTTGAACCTGACTCTCTCCTGTCCTACCCTAACCATTGCTCTGTAGAGTCATTCTTGCTCTTTGGCCCAATACATATTTATTTTATACAAAGTGGACCAGCAAAATTGACAGCACTGCAGTAAAACTGGGTGATTAGGATGCTCACTTGGGATGTAGGAGACCTGCGCTCAAGTCTCTGCTCCAAATCAGGCAGGGAAGGGATTTGAACTTAGATTTCCTACCCCCTGACTTCTAGGCAAAGGGATGGATGAGAGCACCGATACCCCAGTGTTCTGTGTCTGTGAGGTGTACTCTGACCATGCCTATATGACTGGGCTCCACATGTCAGCTGTAGTGGGAGCTCCTAGTGTGAGAAGATGGAGAATTCCCTTGTTAGCTCTGGGAAGGCATCGATATTTGGGTGGCTTTGCTGTGATTACTGGTGGCAACTTAAGCACCTTGAGGGTAGGCAGCCACTGAGCGGTGGTTTTGAGGATGTCAGTGGCACCTACATGGTGGATTTAGGTGCCTTTAAAAGGCAGTTAGGCACCTAAGTTCCTTTGTGGATCTAGGCCCAACTGCTGCCATTGTCTAATTCTCACTCAGTGCCTGGGGAGGCACCTCCTCCAACTTCTACAGCTCCAGTTTCTCCTTTGGGACCTGCAGCACTGGGTATCCCACGGCATCTGTGAAGACTAGAGAGTTTATCAGGACACTGAGACCCACAATTCCCCGCCCCCCCAGGGAAAAGAGATGGTACAGGAAGGGTTGCAGGAGTTGAAATAATCTCAGAAGCAAGCTTCCCTTTGTCCTGTTCATTGGCTATAAATCTAGTATAAGATCTAGAAGTGAAGTTTGTAATATACAAACATCACAATTATAAGAATGAAGCCAATAAGACAAAACAATGGCAAAGGTTTTAGGATCAGAAATGTTTTGCTATCTCCCTCGGGGCAACGGGGACTCAATAAATTAGAACTTACATATTTTTTGGCTGCTTATGAATGCTACAGAAGTTGACTGGAGGAGGAGGAATTAGATGAATCTTCACAGCTAAATGAGCATTATTGTCATGTAACATTCTGCTAGGCACTGTACATACACAAAAGCTGAATTCATGTTGGGCCAGTGGTGCACCAGCCCCAGGGCTCCCCTACTGCAAGCTGAAATCACTAAGAGCTGAAATCACTAAAAGAGCTAAGCTTACTGAGCTGAGATCACTGAGTGCTGTGTTAACTAGTGGGGGAGCCTGAAGATCTATCGCTAAGCGGCTGGCAGAGTGGAGCAGTTTGCAGCATGTTGGAGCAGCCCATGGAACAGTGAGTGGAGTGGAGCGGCTCGTGGGTCGGCTGGAGGAGCGGCACAGCGAGTGTAGTGGAGCTGGTCATGGTGAAGGCTGCAGCAGAACTCCACGGAGAGGCGGAGCAGTTGGCCCTGGCCCACATAAGGTGCCCCTTAACACCCTGTGTGGGCTCCCCCCCATTTCCACCCAGGCTGGGGGGGTAAAACTCTGCAGATAAACTTTTGAACTCTGGGGTGGCACTGACCAGAGACTTTCAGGTAGTTGGACTTTGGGGTGATTGGACTTAAGACCCTAAGGGGGAAAGGACATTGCCAAACGTACTTGGAGGTGGGGTTTTTGCTTATGGTTTGTGTTATAATCCTGTTTGTGGTGTTTCTCCAATGTGATGCCGTATTGTTTCCTTCCTTTATTAAAAGGATTTTGCTACACTCAGACTCCGTGCTTGTAAGAGGGGAAGTATTGCCTCCTAGAGGCGCCCGGGGGGGATGTGTAAGTGTCCCAGGTCACTGGGTGGGGGCTCGAGCCGGTTATGCATTGTGTTATTGAAACGGAACCCCTGGATACTGAACCTGGTTTTTGTTGCTGCCAATTCAGAGGGGCAGAAGGGTTACATCTGATCTCCTGCTCTCCCCACGGCTGACGCTGGTCTCGGCAACAGCAGCCACATTCGCCTCTGCCTTATTCTGGTCTCTGCTTTGGCATTTGAGTGCTACTTTGTGTATTGAGCTTTATGTAGCTGACGAGAATGCAACATTCACTTGCACCTGTTAATTCTTAGCTCGCCCACTCGGTCGCCGCATTCTGTTTGCTGTGAAGTTGCACTGTGGAAAACTTAAACGGATGCAATGGCCCAGGAGGGCTGCTCATATGCCATTTAGAAATCCATTGTCTTACGTAATCTGCCTGGGTTTCCTGCATGGGGTGTTCCATTGAGGCTACCTTTAGCTCAGAGTTTCCCAAAGCCGTTTATCTTTAACCAGGATTGATGTGCTGTGTCTGCGCTTGTTAAAACCTCATCCAACAAGACATCATAAACATCAGCCACAAGTGTCTGTTTTGTACAATACACATTGGCTGTGCCTTCTAAGGGAGAGAGAGAAAAATGACCATAGGACTCATGCAGAACTGAACGTTGGCCATAGTAGGATCCTGGCATATGTTTAGCATTGATATTATTATTATTATTATTCACCTGAGCAAAGCAATGTCTGATGCTCTTCTCAATGGCTTTTCCCCCCTTTTAGGCCGAAATGCAATAACTTTTGAGCACTGCATCCAATCAATTGCAAAATGTTGGGGAAGGCAGACCCTTATTGATTTTTTTTTTTTTGTGACAAATGGGGAAAACCAGACGGGAGGAAATATGAGGCACACAGGGCCCCTGGCATCTGGTTAGCAGACCCCCCAGCTTCATCCACCCCAGTAAATGTCTACAGATCTGAAAAAATGGTTGCTGGCAGCCATTAGCGCTATATCATAACAGTACCCCCCACCCCCCCCATCTCAGCTCTTCCAAAATGTCGATAGCCAGAGTGACTCTTTTATAGCCTAAACAGAAAGAAAAGTCATAAGAATGGTGGGAGTGGGAAGGAGGGAGGAAGGGTGAGTGGAGGTGCATACTGAGCCCCTGGCATGGAGAGCAGAATGGGGGACACTGGCATGGGGAAATGGGCAGCACATGGAACCACTGTTGGGGTGGGGATAGGGGGAAAGGGTGCCATGGGGACACAAACCTCCTGGTGTGGGGCAGAATGGGGACAATGGTATGGGTGTAAAGGGGTGTGGGGACACAGAGCACCTGATATATGGATGGAGGGGTTGCAGTGAGTCCATGAAACAGAGCTGCCAGGCTGGCATGCAGGGAGCTCATGTGTGTGAGGGGAGAATGGAAGGATGCAGAATCCCTGGTGTGTGCAATGCACTCGGGTGACAAACCGAACAAAGCGTACAGCTCTCGAGTATTACTAGTTAGCACTTCTATGGTGTTGTGCACATGTACAGCATGTGCATAGCCTGAGATTGGATATGTTGCTTTGCTGCAGGTCTGCATTTTGGTTTTGGCTAGAGCCACTGGATGTACTGTCTCTCTTTCTAGGGTGAGACTAGAGGTGCCAGGGTGCTCGCAGGAACATGCAGAAAAGTAGATTTGATGTACAATACTGTGTTTTATTTAGAGTTTAAAATGATCAGTGATATGGCGCAGTCAGGGTGGTAGGAATTTCCATTGTTCTCACTCCCTGCCATCCCGGCTCTGCTTCCCACAACACAGCGACGGCGTCTGTGGCTTTGGATGAACATGAAGAAATGACCCAGAACGAAGCAGCCATAAATCACAGCTGTCACTCAGTGGGGCAGCAGCCCCTAGGCAAGCAAGTCTATACAAACCATGCCATGCTCCAGAGGGGTCTGGATGGAACCAGCGCCAACATCAGAAGGAGCCGGAAACAGTAGAAAGGTGTTCAGAGAGCTGCTCCCAGAGCAAAGACTCAACTCAGCTGTGATCTGTGAGGATTAATGCTGGAAAATATTAACCAAGTTAAACCCGGGGGTAGCTGGAAATGCTTGGATCCCATAGTGATAGAACAATGATTATTTTACAGCCTCTCTTCTCCTGCAGAGAAGACTCTCTACTCCCCAGATATGCGCTTGGCAAATGCTTATTTAGAAGAGAAGTGGTGAGCCAGCATCTAAGGGCCCTGTCTCCCCACTACCCACGCTGGGAATTACACCTCCCAGCTGCGGTGTAGTCGTCTCCTACATTACTTACCAAAGATGACACAGGAAATGGATTGCAGAAGCGATACCTGAACCCCTGTCATGGTATAATTCCCCACTCTGAACCTTAGCGTCCAAAAGATGGGGTACCAGCATGAATTCCTCTAAACTCAATTACCAGCTTAGTACTTGTAGCTCTGCCACCAACCAGGAATTCCAGTGCCTGGTACACTCTGGTCCCCCCAAAACCTTGCCCGGGGACCCCCAAGACCCAGACCCTCTGGATCTTAACACAAGGAAAGTAAACCCTTTTCCTCACCGTTGCCTCTCCCAGACTTCCCCTCCCTGGGTTACCCTGGAAGATCACTGTGATACAAACTCCTTGAATCTTAAAACAGATAGGAAAATTCACCTTCCCCCCTCCTTATCTCTCCCCCTCCCAGACTCTCCCTGAGAGAGAAAGTAATCCTAACACAGAGAGAAATTTAACCTCTCTCTCCCCCTTCCCTCCTTTCTCCCCACCAATTCCCTGGTGGATCCAGACTCAGTCCCCTGGGGTCTCACCAGAATAAAAAAAACCAATCAGGTTCTTAAACAAGAAAAGCTTTTAATTAAAGAAAGAAAAAACAGTAAAAAATTATCTTTGTAAATTTAAGATGGAATATGTTACAGGGTCTTTCAGTTATAGACACTGGGAATACCCTCCTAGCCCAAGTATACAAGTACAAATTAAAATCCTTTCAGCAAAATACAAATTTGAACTCCTTCCAGCCAAATACACATTTGCAAATAAAGAAACAAACATAAGCCTAACTCACCTTATCTACCTAGTACTTACCATTCTGGACATATGAGAGACTGTATCAGGGAGATTGGAGAGAAACCTGGCTGCACTTCTGGTCACTCTCAGAACCCAGAGAGAACAACAACCAAACACTAACAGCACACACCAAAACTTCCCTCCCTCAAGATTTGAAAGTATCCTGTCCCCTGATTGGTCCTCTGGTCAGGTGACAGCCAGGCTCATTGATCTTGTTAACCCTTTACAGGCAAAAGAGATATGAAGTACTTCTGTTCTATTAACTCCTACTATCTGTTTATGACAACCCCCATCTCTGGAGTCCTAGCCCACTCCCTTAACGACATGAGCAGGCTTCTAAGCCCAACTCAGTGGACATTAAGCTTGTTGCTACTTAGTGTCTAGAAAGAGGTACCACTTGGACTCATATCCCCTGCCATGAACCCTGTAGAACGTGAAGCAGCTCTGTTAGTTGGGCAGCCAAGGCAGTCACAGGTGGGAGCCGAAGAAAATGAGTGAAATCAGTGGTACCAAATTGAGTATCAGAGCATTAGCCATACTTAGGACCCAGGCGCTGGAGGGAGAAAGGAGAAGGCAGTGCCAGGAAAATGTTACAGGCAAGAACCAGAGAGCAGTTCTTCCATCGTGTGCCTGCTGGCTGAGCTAGACAGGCCTAAATTTCATCTCTGATTGTTTGTAGGAATAATTATATCCTTTGCCTGTCCTCCAGTTCACACCATCTGCAAAGCTGGCATGGGCACCAGCCAAGTACATCCCATTCAGGTTGGACCAGTGACAGTCCTTGTACCACCAGGCCCCCTTGTAGAGTGCAGCACAGTTCTGAGCATTTGAAGCCAGGTCGTTGTCATGGTCTCTGGTTGAAAACTTCATGTCCTTGTGTGAGGTTAGTGAATCACCTGTGGAAAATAATTGTTACTTTGTCACAAAGATGTTCACGTTTCTTGTCTTGTCAGGGCCTGATCTCAAGCCCATTGAAGTGGATTTGGGGCGGGGAGGGGAGGTGTCTTTCCAGGGATTTCAGGCCAGGACACTTGACATTATAGTACCATATGCTGCGCTGTCTCATGTGATCACCTGCTTAGTTCCCCAAATCCCAGCCAGTGCGGTCTGCCAGGGGATGGCTTATTTCACTACCAGGTACCAGGAAACCCTCGCTGTGCAGGGGAGAGGCTCTTATGCTTAGTGGAGGAAGGAGGAGAAGGCAGCACATACATACAAACATGGGTAATGCCAACAGACCCCAGTCGCCAGCACTGAACTGGGGACCTCTGGAGCTTAGTGCATGAGCCTCTATCACGAGCTAAAAGCCGACGGCCTGTTAGTGAAAGGCTGTAGCGCAGACTCAATCTCTCTCTTTAAGTAGGGTCACCATCCATCCTGTTTTTAATGGAACAGTTCCTTATTTAAGCCCTATTGCAGGTGTCAAATTTTTTTAAAAAAACAGGCAAATTGTCCCCTATTTTCTGCTGCCCTGGCAGGTCAGTCAGCGCAGCCCTGGCCGTGTCTTGTTTGTGGCTGGTGAGTGAGTGCAGGCAGGCGGTGGCTCATCAGTGAGAGCATGTGGCGGCCTCAGGCTGGGAGGAGAGGCAGGAAGATGACACCTCACGTAGGACGAGAGGCAGCCCTGTGTGTGAGGGGATAGGAGTGTGTCACCTCTCGCCCATGTGAAACCTTAAGCTGGAGTTCTCAACTGGGATCTGCAAGCACTTTCAGGGGGGTCACTGGGTGCTGATGCTGAAACCCAGAGCCTGAGCCCCCCCATGGGGCTGCAACCCTGATCCCTGGCACTCTCTTTGGGGCTGAAGCTGGAGACGTGGGACTGGTGCCCCGATCACTGGCTCCTGCCTCAGGGCTGAAGCCAGAGTTACAGGGAGGCTGGAGCCCCCAAATCCCAACACCCACTCCAGAGCTGAAGCTGGAGCTGCGGGGAGGCTGGAGGCCTTGATTCCCAGTGCTCACTGCAGGGCTGAAGCCAGAGCCATAGGGGAGGAGTGGTTTAAAACTCTGATGCGCAGCGCCTGCCGCAGGGCTGAAGCCAGAGCTGGGGAGGGAGAGGGAGACTGAAGCCCTGATTCCTAGCGCCCGCTGCAGGGCTGAAGCCGGAGCCGCGGGGCTGAATGCCTGAGCCCTGACGACCTCCGCGGGGCTGAATCTTTGGATCCCCAGTGCTCTCCAAGGGGCAGAATCCCCCTGAGTCAATGGGCAGAGTTGAGGGGCACCGGGAATGTTGCCACCCCAAACAGCAGTGCACGTGAAGGGGTATCCCGGAGTCAGAGCCACACCTCCCACACACCACCTCCTCTCTCTGCCACCTGGCCAGTTCAGAGGTGGGAAGCTGGAGCTGGGCAGCGCAGGGCAACTGCCATGGAGCAGGCAGCCATGGTGTTCCCTCCTCTCCTGCTGGCTGCTCAGCAGCTCCCAGCCCCCATTTCTCACACAGCTGGAGAGCTGTGGGGGGAAGGGGCTGGCCAAGCCCTCAGGAAACAGGGACTGCACCCTGAGCTACACCCCTCCCTGCACCCTGAGCTACCTCCCTGCCTGCACACAGCCCCCAGCTACCCCCTCCCTACATCCGGAACTGTTTTCAAACTTTTTGAGCTGGACATCCCCCCACCATTGAATTATTATTATTTTTGTTTGTGCCTCCCTCCTGTCACAGCCCAGACAGGCTGGGTGGCCTTCTGAGGTGAGTCAGGGGATGAAGGTGGGGCTCCCTCCCTGAACCCGCAATGTGGAGCTGGCTTGAGCGCTGCTGGCCCGTGCCCCCCCAAAATAGAAGTCATACTACACCTATGCCCAAGGCTGCCCTCCCAGACACTGAGGCCCCTTTGCCCCGCTGGGCTCTGGAGTTTTTATAGCATTTTGGGGTGCAGGGGGTACTGCATAGCTCTGATTGCTGTTGAATATGAGCACTTTTACAAGGTGTCTCATATTCAGCATGGGGCAATATGGTCACCCTATCTTTAACTGGTCTTGGTGCCCCTTGATGGGACAGAACACCACACCCAAGGAGGTGTGTGGGTTACACGTACTTTTAGTGGGGACTGTGCTGGTAACTCAACAACTCTTTAAAAAAAATATACTCATCTCAATGGGGTGAAAGCTGGGTCTTCTCACTCAGCAGCATGACCACAGTGCCCTGTGATTTCACACCATTACAAGAGGTGCTTTGGGAGTGAGGTCACTAGAAGAACGCAGTGCTTTGGGAATACTATTGCGTTGCATCTCTTCAGTGCATCTGTGGTGGCAGTGGGAGTACATGAACGCTGTAGCTTAGAGCAGAGACCCGACTGGCCTCCCACCTCACTGCCTTAGGGTGTCTTCTCTGGTGCTCTTTAAGGACAGGCGTCCCTAACCAGACAAGTGGTTACTAGAGCCCTGGTGGAATTTCACATCAATGATGTTCAAATGGGTTCTGAATTCCTAAAATTGCAGTTGTCGCTAATGAAATCAACTTACAGATTTGGAGGCTAAATACAAAAACAATGGGCTGTATCTGATGCTGATTTACAACCTCTGAGACCCCCAGATTGCACAGTGTTAATCAATACAGCATTTGTTCCAGTGCTATAGGGAAGATTCCTGTTCTCCAGTCCCTCTGTCAGTTTTCCTTGCCTGGAACTGAGTTTCCAGCTGCTGTAAATAAATTTGATCCTGTATCTTAGATGCACATTCCCTCCAGCCCCCAAGAGATTAAACAGTTATGACAATCAGGGAGGAATTTATTTTGCTTTTGCCACAAGGTGTCCTCTCTCTGTTGGCTGGGCCTGTTTTTCTTGTGCTAGGAAAGGTATAAGACATGCCCAGAACCTACCTGCAGTGCCTCCAATAAAGTCTCCAAGAATCAGTTTGTATTTCTCTGTCTCTCCTGCAATCTTGAATGACTTGTACTTGGCAAAATGCGTGTTGCTTTCAAAGTCTTTGAGGTCAATGCGGAGTTCATGGTTTCCTGTTTAAAAACGCTGTGATCATGAAACACAGTGCCACAGCAGAATGTGCTCAATCTTCTTGCATCTGAATCAGCCTGATATTTGCAGTAGGGCTGGCATTACCAAACTGACTTCTACCCTAGTAGCAAACAGTGCCACAGCATCTGACCACTTGCTGAGAAGAGATTTTCCATCACTTTGCCCCTTCTGTAACCATTTACACCTGTGCAAGTCAGAACGAGAGCATTTTACATTCATTTTTGCATTGCAGAGCAAAGAAGTCTAGCCCGGAGTATCTAGAGCCATCTCCTTTCCTGAAGTTCACTAGTGCCACTGCATGCTTCAGCCATCAGATAACTGACAGCCTGTTTAAAGACCTTTCTAGGTTTTACATGAGCAATCCTCTCCATTAGAGATACAGCGTTCTCTGCTCCAGCAGCTTTTCCCAGAAGGTTTGTCAAAAACAGGCTCAGTCCCCTTATCACTATTTTCACCATTCTTAGCGTGTCTCACTGTTCCCTGTAATGAGGAGGGATTAGACTGAAAAACTGCATCAGTGATTTCTTACCAAGGGATGTCAGCAAGTGGATATTGTCATTCCCCAGCCAGAATTCTGACTGCTGGCTGCCAAAACCTCTCTTGTATGAATCCCAGTTGCGGAAAAAGTTCTCAGATCCATCTGCCCGTTTTTGGAAAACCTACAGGAAAAGGAGAGGGGCTCATGTAGGAAACTGAAGAGCGGTGTCTGCCTTTAATAAAAGCTGGGCAAAGGAGGGGAAAAAAGACCCCACCCCGCAGTCTCCAAGGGTACATCAAGTACTCGTGTGTAAATGGCTTCGACCCTTTTTAGTCTCAGGTGAATAACTGCTCAGCCCCTCTGGGGTAAATATTCACCATGGAGAATGGTGCATCTAAATCTCCTATCCACAGCATTGAAAGTATATCTGTGATAGAGTGAACTGTCACGTGGTGGTGGGGCGGGGGGGACCTAAGCTGCTGATTCCAATTAACCAATCCCCTCAGACTGCTGGGAGTAGGAGGGGTCTAGGCCTATATAACCCAGAACCAGCTAATCTGAGGAGGAGTGACAATGCCCAGGGGAAATGGGGTGCTGCAGGGAAAACAGTCTCAGAAAGGAGCAGCAGGAGAGGCAATTACCTTCGGGGGGTGGGGTGGGGAGGTACTAAGGCTGGGGAGAGCTGGGTACAGGCAGGGACTGCTTCCCTAGGAAACTTTGGACTAGCATGCAAGGCAAGAGAACTTATGGGGAAAAGGGACTAAGGACTTCTGGTGTAGATGATGATAAACTAAATATTGATACAGCTCCTATGTTTTCTCTGGCTTCCACCCCCTCTGGTGGTCAGGCCACTGTGGCCCACCAGGCAATAGGTTAGTGGCAGTATTTGATAACTTTAAAGTCCTTTGCATCAGCTCTTACAAAAAGGGTAAATTAAACTAGTCTCTTCAAAAGAATTTAAACCTAACATCAGTGAAACCCATAGGAATGTAATTCAGCGTCATTAGCTTGCAAAGAACCTGCTTTCTCACATCCTGGGACCCTCCTGCAGAACGAGCTTGTGCCTCTGATAGTTGTGCACACTTTATTCTCACTTACAAGCCATCCTCCACCATCTGTGTCCATGTCACACAGCACGGTCCTGGCGTTACAGTCACTGGGGTAGATGGTGTACCAGCCACTCAGGGCGTTCCCTCTAGCTAACAGCTCCTTGCAGTTTTTTGCTCCTGGACAAAACCAGAACTTAAAATACTTATTAAAAGTCAACATGATTGCAAGCTGTCTAGAACAAAAACCCAGCTAAAGAGACCTCACAAAGCCCACTTTACTGGAACTAAACCTCTGTGACAGAGCCAGGTATTGAACTTGGATCTTCTAAGTGCCAGTCTAGTGTCTTAAGAGCAAAACCAGCTGACGAAGGGCAGAAAAATCCTCAATTCTTAACTGTCTGGGGGCCTGGGCATCAATCTAGGCAACCCTCCCATTGAGCAGCATGATGTCTGTGTATTGTAGCCCTCACAATGGTGCTGGCTTTATTAGTCTTCTCATACATTGGGTGAGTGCAATAACTGAAAACTCCACTCAGTGGTTTTAGCTCTGAAATCGAGGCAGGTTCTTTAAAGACACTATCCATTTCAAATGAGCTTCGCCATTGAGTATGTGCATTTGTCATGGCCAAGGATATTGTGACAAACACCATGACTCCTACGACAGCTGGGGGAGAATCAAATGTGACTCTGCATTCTGAAGTGAGGTTCCATGACCCCGGAGCAGAATGAACTGACTGACCAGAAATTCCAGGAAACGCTTACCTTTCTTACACTGGACGCTGTCCAGCTCTTGCTCTCCTGTGCAGGAAAATGAAATCAGAAAGGAGTGACTCGATAAACTGCTCATAGTGTCTAGCATAAAAATGCTTGTCAATTACGACTACGTGCCTCTGGGTTTGAGATGCACAAAGAGTGCCATAAGATCAGTGTTAAGTTTGCTGGATTTGTATTTTCATGAGCCATGATTCCTTGGTAGTTCTTTCACTGTCAACTGGATGACGCATTCCCACCAAGGGAAAGGAGTTGCAAGACGCCTGCCCTCCTTAGATGAGAAGGGTGTCTTAGGGCCAGGCAACAGCCAGGGTCAATTTTAGTCTGTGCACTTGTAGGAATTCTCCGCACACACACGAGTACTTTGAGGGTGCAAATAGCTTCCAATGAGCTGGGTAAAAAGCAGGCACAGAGCTCATCCTCTTTGTTTTTGTTGGACCATGGAGCAGGCCAGCCATGAATGGGGAAGCCAGTTGCACCAGCCTTCCTCCATCTGGGACCCTCAGGATGTAGCAGCCTCCCCCGGTGCACTAGGGAACGTGGGTGGGGTGTTATAAGAATTTAGATCTATTAATTACTCTTCATAAACTTTGGAGGTAAGGCGCTATAGGGGAGCAAAGGGTTGTTATTAGTCATCCCATCTCTTATAGAAGGATACTTCTTTATTTAAGCAGGAAACTGGCCTTTCCCATCCTCATGTGAATCCTTGGAGAATTATGGGCTAACTGGTCATCTTAACACAGAGCCCTACGCAGAATGGCGCTGGCTCAAATCTGATTAATTTGTACGTTAGAAATATTCCTGGTACTTGAGTTCTGGCACTGGCCAAAAAAGTCATCTGTGTGTAATTAGGGGAGCTGTTGCAACACTTGGATGGCCACATGTTGACATGTTTTTGTTACACTAAAAATGTTTCACTCTGCAGGCTTCACTTCAGTTATGAACGTTACAGAAATATTGTGGGGGGAGGGAGAAGAGGAATCCGTTTTTGTGTCCTATGCTTTTAAATATAGTTCTACTCTGAAGAGTGACTATGTACAAATGGCCCTTTCTGACTCTGTCAACACCTGAATAGCTAGTATTCTGGATACACAAACTTCTTAAAATTGCTCTTTATTCAGGCTACCACCTCTGTGGTAGAGGGTGTTAGACTCTTCTTCTTGTGCCACATCAACAACACTGTTTACTAAACTCTGATCACTTAGAATTGTGTAATCCCAACAAAATCAATAGGACTGCATAGCATTTATTAAGGGCATAACTTGAACACTATAGTATTCCCCAGGTATAAATGAAGGCACTTGTTACTGGTGGTAATGAACAAAAAGGGAAGAACCCAGCATGACTCTCAGATCTCAGGCTGAGTTTGCAAGGCTGGTAAGCGGGGAAACCTTTTACTTGTAAACTAATTAGATTTCCAATGGAACCCTTGAGAGATGGGACCCCACTGTGTTACTTCAAAGGAATTCCTTTTTAGCTCAGAGCTGCACTTTAAAGATGAAACTCCCAGGGCTCTTGGCATGAAAGAGGGCAAAGGTTCTCACCTAGTGTTCCAGGAGCTCCAGGAGATCCTTTATCGCCTAAAGAAAGAACACAGGGTCAAATCCTTGTGATACTTGGAGATGACACCCTTATCTGTGTAGGGCTTAAGCAATGCCTCGCTTTAAGGCATCCAAGCTTGGAAATGTGGCCCCAGTGTATGATATGGATGTGCTATGAATGGAATTACTGAAGCAAGATACTTCAGTAGGATTCTGCTGAATGCGTCCACCAGGAAGGTATTTCAGAGGGCCCCTTCTGCCTGCCTAGGTGCTGATGTCAATCTCCAAAGGCAGGACTTGGAAGGCCTGGCACATATGATAATTGGGCCCATCCTAGACTCTACTAGCTGTCACAGTCCATCACCTTAGATAATGTGGCATCATAAAATCAGACAAGAAGAATGATTTGAGCTCTTACCTTTTGGACCTGGGGGACCAGCAACACCTCTGTCCCCTGATAAGAGAATGGAAAGGATTAACAGAGTTGCAGGCGTCTCAGAATTGTGAGCTAAGAGCTGAATTTCTTTTAGAATAAACATCTGAAGGCAAATCCCGTTCCCCTGATCAAGACCTATGGCAAAGGTTTGGCTTAGCAGCTCACCGCATCCTCGCCAGGCCATGGAGTGTTCTCTGATCACTACTGCATCCTCAGACCAGGAGCAGCCTCCAATCCAGCTGTTGCTCCTTCTCCCGGCCTGGGGAATGGCCAGTGGTTCCACTACTCCATTGATCTGCTAGATCTACCCTCAATATTCCCCTTGCCCACACCCTCCCTGTCCTGTCCCTACTCTCCCTCCATAGCAGGAGATCCTCTGGAGCAGGGTTCCATGAGGCACAGGTCATTTATAGCCCTGTGTGAGTTCTTGGTATTCTGTCCCTGCTACCTGGGCAGAAAATTGCACCCATTCATTTTTGGGCATGGCCCTTCATGGCTACAAAAGAGAGGCTGGGATTTAGCCACTTTGTATAGTCAAAGGAGCATAAGAACAGCTATACTGGGTCAGATCAAAGATCCATTTGGCCCAGTATCCTGTCTTCTGACAGTGGCCAATGCCAGGTGCCCCAAAAGGAGCACATACTCCTTGGAGAGAAGACACAAATACTTTTAGGACAGAGGCTGTTATCTCTATCACCTTCCAAGAGCACAAGGTTTTCCACTGGTTACTTTACCTTTCAGCCCCTGTGGTCCTGCCTTCCCAGGGATTCCCTGTGTTCCCTGAACACCTATACAACACAGAAAGAGAGTAAATATTTTACAAGACAAATGTTGACATGTTACATTTGGGAGTTCCCTCTTTGTGCTCTGCCTTAAAGCCAGAGGGTGTAGGGAGAAGTTGCTTGTACTGGAGACATTAATGACCTTGTTAAGCTATGTAAACTGTGCCCAGATACCATGGTGATGGGTGCAATAAAGAAATGAATTGAAATGCTATATTTGCTAGTTTTGGTCAAATGACTGCCTGAAAAATGTTCTGGCAGCAAAATTTTTGATTTAACAGCAACACTCCCACACATAGTGAGACGTTTGAGTAACCCTGAAAGTTTTAATTTTGATGGGCTAAATTTCAAACTATCTCACATCAAGCATTCCAGGCTTTAAAAACAAACACTCCCACCCCCTCATTGACCACTTAGTTCAATACCTTAGTGATAGCTGAGTTCTCTTGTAAATCTGACCCTATGAATATCTCAGAGATTTAACGGCTTCAATATTTATTGCCTAGAGTGTTTCTTGGGGACATCACTCAAGTATAGTGTATTGTCCCCACCATGTGGAACCTAGAAGACAAACAGCTCATTTCTCTATACATGGCATCCCTTGTGTTTCCATTGTGAACTGCCTGTCAGGGGAAATGGACGCACTATGAGAACAGAGTTCTTTTAAGTTCATGTTTGTTGCAGAGTGAGTATCTTACCCCCCATCATAGGAATTATTGCCTTAACTGCCCCAATTACAGTGTATCTTCAAGGACTGAACATTTATTATTGTCCTTGGTGGCCTCAGTGGGCAAATCCATGCTAACTCTAGTGTGTTGGCTCAGGATCCCAAGGCTTCCATGACATGGACTATTACACCAGATGGTTTGGGGGCTAAACTCCTCTTTACAGGCATGATCTGGATGCTGTCTTTGGGATGGTGTTGGAAATGCAGGGTGACACCATTCAGGGTCAACATCGCACCTCCAGTGCGATGTTGGGGGGTAAGGGGACTATTCCCATGCCACTTGTGGTGGTGTACTTCTGTGCATGGCCTGATATCAAAAGTTGATGGACCAAGCGGGACTCTGTATTATTCAACTATGGGTCAACTCTGCCAGTGGCTTAGTGAGGAATGATAATTGCTCTGTTGCCCAATCATTGACAGATTGTTGTCCAGAGGTCCTCACAAGTCACCATGGGGCTCGTGATGGATGTACTAGAAGGGGAGGTGATGAGTGTGCCTTTAGTGCTGGACCCAGACTGCATTTAATGGACTGGAATACAGAGACTCTTTTGCATTTCTTAGCTTCAACCACCGTGCTAGCAAAGAGAAACACTTTTCTACTAAAGCATCCAGGAGACCTCAGCCAGCAGGGTCATTCAGGGTGTAAGGCAGGTGAATACATCCAGAATGCTTTCCCTCTGGGACAGAAAAGCACTTCTTCCAGGGTCAGGACTGTTCCATCTGTGGAAATCCATATCGAGCATTTGGCACATGCTCCAGAGTCCATGTCAGAGCAGGAGATGACCATGGGCATGGCTTATCTTGGACGGTGTTCAGTTAAGTCACTCGTTGGGGTGGAAGAGGCACTGAGGAAGCTGGGCATGATCACCTGTTTACTGGGCACAACTATTTGTCATTCACCCTAGGCTGAGCCACAAACATTTGTGGAGCATTGACTAGCGCCCACGTGGCACTAATTGCCAGTTAACTGCTATTAATCAGTTAACTCTAGTTAAAACAGGACCACAGTCTAGTCTTGGCAAACCTTCTGTAACTGGCTCCTCCCTTTGGAAAGCAGTCCTCCTCAGGGGCTGTGAGAGATGCAGGCTGGTAAGCTTCAGATTGTGCTGTTGGCTCAGCCAGCCAGGTTATTGACTGGAGTTTGTATGTTCAGGGTTAGCTGAGGTGTTTTAGGAAGGTCAAGATGTGGGAGTTGTTTGGTGTGACTAACTGTTTTCTACATAGCTTGGCTACTTTTGTTATAAACACCCTAGTTAGGGTTGCCAATTTTGGTTGGACGTATTCCTGGAGGCTTCATCACATGACCATCTTTAATTAAAGATTAATCTTGATTCCCAGAGACTCCAGGACAATCCTGGGGGGCAACCCTAATCCTAGTGCAGCTACTCTTTAAAACAAACAAAACAGTGTCCAAAAGAGAGCTGAGTTACAGATACTGTTGCTAAATGCTGGCCATGAGAAGACATGACATACAATAGATCCCTAAGTAACCCAAACATCAAATCATAGACATCCCAAAACTAAGGTGATACGAACAGTTCTGATACCAGCCTTCTCCGCTGGTTCATGTCAAGAACCTATTAAAATGAAGAAAAAATAGAGAAATCATTCACCCTTCTATCCATCCTCCTCATCACTCAAATCAGGTTCTCATTCAGTGCCTGGGAATGTACCTTTCATTCCTGCAGCTCCTGGGTCACCTTTGGGTCCTGCAGCACCAGCCATGCCAGGGCATCCTTGGAGAACGGTGAGTTTATCGGAACCACTGAGTCCCACTATCCTCACCTCTGGAGTAACAAACAAACCAACAAATGACTGACTCCTGTAAGAGTCTCCAGAGCTGAAATGGTCTTCAAAGGGTGGCGGTGGTGGGAAACCTCACCAGACTCATTTCTGGGTACTTGTAGGACCCTATTGCCCCAGCATCTGAGTACCTCAGTCTAATATATTAATCCCCATGACCCCATTGTGAGGTAGGTCCTGCCCAATGTCGCAGGAAGTCTGTGGCATGGCAGGGACTTAACCATGTTCTCCGACCTTCTAGGTTAGTGACCAAATCATGGGACCATCCAGCGTCCTGATCAAATCCCGACCAGAACCCACAGATCTCCTTTATTAGCTATAAATGCAAATATAATCCTCTCGCTCTCAGAAATGAAATACACAATATACTGCTGAGAAGATGATGATGATAAAAACTGTTTACACAGATCATTTACTACTATATCTACATGTATTTATTAAACTGGTTCTGCTTCAAAGACAGGCTGATCCTAAGATAGCAGTGGGAGAACCACAGATCACGGGTGGTTCTCTGAAATGTATCAATCTCTTAGGTCCTGAAATTAAGCAAGAGCTGCTAAGATTTCTTGTACTCACTGATTTGGGCCAAGTCAGAATCTCACATGAAATAGGTTTTCTTGGCTTCTGGTCTCGGATGAAACCAGGAAATCCACTCAAATGTCAGAAAAGCTGGATTTGGTTCAAAAGGGGTGTGTGTGTGTGTGTGTGTGTGTGTGTGTGTGTGTGTGTGTGTGTGTGTGTGTGTGTGTGTGTGTGTGTGTGTGTGTGTGTGTGTGTGTAAACTCAGTCTGGCTCTTATTTATCCAAAACCATGTGGGCCTTCCTTAACTTGCTGACGTGTTGCAATCTTGAGGCACGAGAGACCTCATGAAGGATGGGATTTCATTCTGTGTTTCTCTATTGTAGCAATTCAAATATTATGGCATTTAAATGGAAGCCTGTGAGCAATTTTTAATACTGTTGAGAGACTCCACTTATATAAGCAGCACTCTTCTGCTGATAGCATGTTCAAGAAAGACATCAAAATGCCTGTGTATAGAGTCCCACAGATCTGTTGTCTGATGCAGCATGCCAGCAATATGCTTTGAACAGCACTGTTGTTGATTAGAGAGGATTAGATAACGAAATGCTGCAATTATACAACAACTGCAAACCACCTTCTCTTCAGAATTTATTTTTGCCCTGGAAAATCTGATGATTATTAATTCTACATACCCTGGGGCCTCTCTCCTATCTGAAGAGGCCAGCCACAATAGAGAGGTTATAAAATAAGTTTATAAAGCATCCATTCAAATCTACTTTGCTCTCAATAGTGCAAAGGAAGAAGTAGGAAGGACCATATCTTTGAAAGTAGCAGATTTATGTCTCACCTGGGCAGGTGTCTTCTGCCTTGGCAACCACTGCTGCTATGGAGAGTAAAGTGATGAGGGTTTGCTGTGTCGCTGTCTCCATGGCAGATGCTTCCTCTGCAATGGCAGCTCCACTTGTGTTCTCTCTGCTTCAGCATTTCAGAGCAACACAAGCCTTATATAGGCAATAAATAAAATAGCAAACTCCACCTCCCAATTCCTCACCCTTTCATCCTCCACATTCTCTTTCCCGTGAGATTGTGTCAGGGGAAAATGACACAGATGTAGTCACTCAATAGCCATGATGACCTAATTTTAAAACTCAGACGCACTTATGTTCCTGTAAATCTGGCTTTGGGTGTGCTTTATAGGAGAGTTTCAGCTATGAGAGTCAGGCCACATCGAACTTTTACTGCATGAGGGACACTTTCATGTGTTATCACTATTACTAAACGTTGTAGTGTAATAAATGTACACAGTACTCTGCAAACCACAGAGTAAGATAAGCTCTCCACCCCAATACACTTACACTGTGAAACTGATAAGGAAAAGGTGACAGTGGGAACTAGCTCATTTAAACAAGAGTGCTGGTCTAGGAAGAGGTCTAAGAAGACTTCTGAGAACAGAGGGCTGTGACAAAGTGGGAATTTTCTGCAACATACATATGAATGATATGCATGACAATGACTCCCTTGACTAGGGATTGCTATCCAGTGGGTGCAGAAAGGGTTAAAATGCTCCCAAGGCGGAACAGGACACATGAGGTGCTGAAGTCATGAATGGGACCTTAAGGACTGGCGGAAACTCACCCAGATCCTTCATTGCTATGGAAAGACAATGGGAACCCCCATCCCCACCCCCAGGACTGAACAAACGACCTCTAACAACAGGGAACATGTAAACTCAGCACAGGTTCTGCCGGAGAAGGACAATGGATCAAAAGGGATCAAGGAGCCGTTTGAAGAGTTTGCCTTTGGAGAGACACAGGGACTCTCTCCTGGCACTGAGACACCGACTCAGAGGGAGATGGAGCTTGGCTGGAGAGAGCCCTGGTGCTGGCCAGTCTGAACTCTGTCTTCACCTTTGTTTCTCTGTGGACTTCCCTAAGGACTTCCCAGGGCTGGAGTTCAGTAACTAATAAACCCTGCTCCGTTTTGAAAGGCTGCCTGGTGTCACTGCAAATATTGCTGAAGTGCATTGATCCTGAGACAGGGCAAAAAGTGTCTGAACCAGGAGTTTAACTCAGTTGGACTCTTTGGGCTGTGCTCATGGTGTGAAACAGGGGGTCTGGAGGCCAGAGGCTCAGCCTCAGAAGAATTGAGGCTGCACAGTCCTTGCAGAAGAGTGGGACTCCTTGTCGCTCTGGCACGCTGAAGGGGCTCCTCCAAGGGACTGTTCAAAAGCTGGGGTGTAGCACAGATCCTGTGGATCTGTGACACAGGCATTTGGTGGACAAGCAGTGGGAGAAATCAACAAAGCAGAAGGTTAATTTCTGCCACGACCCCCACACTGAAGTCAGTGGGATTGCACTGGGTGTAAAGGTGATAAATTTGCCTCGTTGTCAAAAATTCCTGATGTTTGCCCAGTTCACTGGCTGGGACAATGTTTCCAGATATTGGAAAGAAACTTAATCCAGTTGCTTAATTGCTCATTTTTGTTCTCAGATATTCACAGTTCTGGCAAACAGGGAGGACTCTCCCCTGCCTCCCGTAATGGGATGTCTTGCATCATTGTTGGCTTTCCCCTCCCTTATGAAAGGATTAGAAAGTGCCTAGAACATACCCGACTCACCCTTAGCAGAGGTTTCAACTTGTATTTCTCACTCTCCTGAAGTTCTGAATTATCTGTACTTGGCAAACTATTTGCTGTCAGAACTCAAAGATCGATGTGTAGCTCACGATTTCCTGTTAACCGAAAGGGAGCCCAAATTGTTTAACATAGGTTGATAGCACAGGCCGATCATTGTCTTTGCTTTTACTGGCCCAACTGTCATTGTCTGTGCCAGCAGCAAATTACAACTTCCTTTGCATCAGATCAGCTGTGCTGCTCCCTATGAGGCCTCTGTTCTACCCACTCTTTCCACCTGCTCTGGTAGGACTGTGGAAGTAGCAGGAGCAGTGTCCAGATCCAGGTCGCCCATACAGAGATGCAAGTGGTGGTGACGGTGGTAGCTCGTACTCCTTCCTTGTATATCTCATGTGGTTCAAGATGCAAACTACCTCTACCTCTGAGGTTCTGGTTTGATCATATTTAGAATACATGTGCTGAAAGGTATTAATGGCTGCCATCAAGCATGACTGCTCTGTAGCTCAAAGACACAGTTCTGATTAGAGCTCTTTCATTCGGATGGATGGAACAATTCAATTTACCTTTCTGTTGTGATAGCTGACAGCATAAACCAGGCCTGTACCATGCTGCTGGTTTTCTGCCTCCTTTTCCTTGGCTCTCAGGACCAGTTCTCTGGCTTGCTGGTTTCCTTCTTACATCTAGGGGGGTCACAGTCCTTTTCTCTATTAGTCATTTCCATCCTTTTGTCCCACTCTCCCAGATTCCCACCTCTGACGCCTGTAACTCTATCTTGGCTAGTTTTGAGTTGTGTGCTCACTGAGGGCTCTGTCTTTGCCCTCACTGCCTTCAGCATGTCCACTCACTTTTACACTTCCTTGGTTCTGTTTCCTCACCTGAAATAAACAGAAAATAACTGTAACCTTTCTGGAACTTTTCCCAGCCTCTGTCCTTGAGGGTCACGCAAGGCTGTCTTAGCAGTGCTGGAAGCGTAAATCTCTGTTACAATACCAAAGTAGCATTGCTGCCCCTCTGCCTCAGCAAGAGTGAGATTTGCTGGAGATGAGGCTTGTCAGCTCCCTGCCGCTCCAGTTTGTCTTCCTCACCAGCAACACTCCTCAAGTTTTCTCCTGGCCCAGACGTTGTCTAGCAGGTAACAACCAGTGAACTCCAGCCCCTGGGTGCCTCAGATGTTTCTTTGCAATGCACGGCCCATATCACTGTTCATTCACAGATGATATTACGTTTGCTATTCCCTTAAAGGGTCAGTACATTACAGCTTCTTAACTTAACTGGGGTAAGTGCACCCTTCCCTTCAAGCACAGAAATGAGTTGGTTTATACTAGAAATAAAACAAATCTAGTCACAAAAGAACATAGGTTAAGTGATGCCAAGCAGCAGGGATAAAGGTAGAAATGGTTATGAACATCTAAAAATGAGACCATGCTTCTAAAAGCCAAACATATTCTAGCAAGATAGTCTTTTCAAAATGGTTTCTCACCTGATCTCCTTTTCCAGCTTTTACTGGCCACCCTGGCTAAGATCCATCAGAGATCCAATCCCTTGATTCCGTTGTCTCCTAAGGTGAAGGATAAGGATGAAATTTGTTCCTTAACCCCAAAGGAACTGTCTTTGTCTTACAAGCCAGGAAAGCCTCCTGGGGATTTCTGGGGTGCAGGAGCCATATTAATTCTCTGCCTCAAGTTTGGGAGCAAGATTACCCCTACTAGTTCAGCTTGCTGTAACTGAGGTAAACCCACCTTCCTTTGTCTAGGACAGACCCGTGTATCACCTTTATCTAGGGCCTGGTCCACACTACAGCGTTAAATCGATTTAAACAGCGTTAAATCGATTTAACGCTGTACCCGTCCACACTACAAGGCACTTAAAATCGATTTTAAGGGGTCTTAAAATCGATTTCTGTACTCCTGCTCAACGAGAGGAGTAACCCTAAAATCGATATTACTATATCGATTTAGGGTTAGTGTGGACGGAAATCGAAGTTATTGGTCCCATTCTTTTACTGAGCTACCCAGAGTGCACCACTCCAGAAATCGATGGTAGCCTGGGACCATGGACGCACACTACCGAAGTAATGTGCCCTAGTGTGGACGCATAAAATCGATTTTATAAAACCTATTTTAGAAAATTGATTTTATTAATTTCGATTTTACTCTGTAGTGTGGACGTGACCTATGTTAGTCTGTCTGGTCTTAAACATGTTCTGGTAACATCATACAGAGGAAATCTGTAACTTCACATATAACGCTAACACATGCATTTCACAATGGCATCAACCTGTGAGTTATGAGTTTTAAAATGACACCTCACAAGGCAGTGGTGTGTAAGGTATGAATACAGGAGAGGGGGGACCTAGGGTCACAGGTACCCAAGGCAAGGAGCTGCATGGCAGATGAGTAGCTAAGAGTTTTCCTGGGGACTGACTACAAATGCAGGTCCTGGGTGACTCTCTGGTTACAGCTGTGTCGGTGTGTGCAAAAGCCAGAGAATCGATGGTGAGTGGCGCTAGAGGAAGCCAAGAGAACTACTTTTGGGCGCAGGACATGTTGGAAAACAGACCCGGATTTCTGAACAAGAAAACTGCCGGCAGTTTGATTCTGCTGTGTTCCAGGAAACGGGGCTTTGTGTACATGCTTTGTAGGCAACCAGAACTGCACCAAAGAAATACCTGATTTGCATAAATCGTTTCTCCTCCTAACAAAGACACCCCAGCAAAGCCCTGAGTATTGGCAAACCGCTCAGGACAAAAAGGGGCAACAATATTTACATCTCCTGTGATGTGAGGCTCTGTGCCTGGAGCAGTATTTCACCTGTGGTGGCGTGTCCCGTGCCCTTTATCCCACTGTGGAGTGGAACCTTAAGTTGTCAGCTTCTTGGGGAAGGGATGTCTTTGTTTTGTGTCTGTGCAGCACCTAGCACACTGGCTTCCAGGTCCGTGACTGGGCCACTGATGTGCACGGCAGGACAAATAACAATTGAGTGCAAAGTCACTGAACATTTTTAGCCTGCGTGGAGCCCCCCGAGATTTTCCATAGTGGTCTTTTTATTTAAATGGAAAGAACTGAAAGATTTACACAGTCCTGGTTTAAATCTGAATGATGGGTTGTAAATTAGTGATATTTGTGAGTTCTAATCCTGGACAAGAAGTTCTAAACCTGCTGTTGTAACACTTGGCTGGCTGCACGTTGGCGCGGTGATGACATTAAGCGTTGCACTCGTCAGGTCCCACATCGGTTATGAAGTTTAGAGACAAGTTGGGAAAGCACATTGCAGTCAGAAGGGATTTTTTTCTGGTACACTCACATCAGTGCTTTAAAACGTGGTCCTGTACTGAACATGGACTATGCAGTGTCCCTTCTTACTCAGCAGCAGCTGTGCTCCGTGTGTGTATATCTGACTCTCATCTGCTGGGTTGGGTGACAAGTTTGTACTAGTGTTATAAATAGGATGTTTAATCCATACACTCAGGGCTAGTCTACACGGCAAGGCTACATTGGCGCAGCTGCGTCGCTGTAGCACATCTGGCGAAGACACTGCTTAAGTTGATGTAACTTACATCGCTCGTCTGTGTCTGTGTGTGGCTTTTTCAAATCCCTGAGCAATGTAATAACACAAATCAAATAACATTTCCCCCCGTGAGTTCTGTGCCTAATTCAGCTCACAAATTGGACTCAAAAGAGACCTGAATTAAGGTTGCATCTTAAATCTTGATGGTTACTGTTCTGTTCATTCCCTCTGGGGCACCTGACATTGGCCACTGTCGGAAGACAGGGCACTGAGCTATATGGACCTTTGGTCTGACCCAGCATGGCCGTTCTTACATGTCCTAACTTTTAAGTGCTTGACTTTGCAACCTTCCAACAAATCTATTCCTCTTCCGTACCACTGCCCTCCCTTAATTTGGAACAATAAAATCTTGTTTGTATAAGAGCATGGGAGTTACATGAGCAACTCATATTGAATAGAATTGAATTTTTGTAATTGTGGGTAGATTTGGCTTTTCTCAACTTTAGTTTATACTGGCCCAAATCTTGAGATCCTCATTCAGTATTAACTCAACCAAATAACAGGTCTGTACAGTGGAAGTTTGCCTGATATATTTTTTAACTTGGAAACTCCTGAAGCAAGTTCTCACAGAATAGAACTAGAATATGCCCAAAGAAGGAAATTGAATAAGGATCTCAAGATGTGGCCCATTGAAAATTTTCTCCTCTCTAGAAGAGCTCATGACAAGAAAGTTAAAATGATGGGCTGGGTAATTCTGATTGATCGTAATATACATGATATGAGCAACTTGCCCTGGAGGGACCTGAGCTGCTAGTCACAGAAAACAAAAATGAATGTGACCAACCTCCCATCTTTTTCCCTGCAGGTTTTCTAGAAATGGATGGATGGGTCATTGTAACTGGGATTCATACAAGAGAGGTTATGGGAGACAGCTGCCAGAATTTTGGTTGGGAAATGGTACTAGTCACATGCTGACATCACTTGGTAAAGAAATTTACTGGCTCACTTTTTCTTAAGAGCTCCTTCCTGCCAACCCCTTTGTAACATGGCTTAGAGTGATCATAACAATTCCTGTAGCTCTTAGATCGGGGTCGGCAACCTTTCAAAAGTGCTGTGCCGAGTCTTCATTTATTCACTCTAATTTAAGGTTTTGTGTGCCAGTAATACATTTTAACGTTTTTAGAAGGTCTCTTTCTATAAGTGTGTAATATATTAACTAAACTATTGTTGTATGTAAAGTAAATAAGGTTTTTAAAATGTTTAAGAAGCTTCATTTAAAATGAAGTTTAAAATGCAGAGCCCCCCGGACCAGTGGCCAGGAACTGGGCAGTGTGCTGCTTTCGGCATGCTTGCCATAGGTTGCCTACCCCTGTCTTAAGATAGTAATGTTCATTGGTAGATCTCAAAGTGCTTTACCAAGTATCACTACAGATAAACCAAGGCACAGAGACATGAAGTAACTTGCCCAAGATCATACAAACAAGCCTTGCTGGCCAGAAGAGTCAGCACAGAGCTGAATACCCAGCTCCATTGTAGGATTCCACAAGGCACCCAGCCTTTGCAGGTCTGCTCAGCAATGTCTTGTCACATTCCCTCTCCCTGCCCTTCACCTTGTTCCTGATGGTTCCCTCCAGCTCCCATTTGACCCTGACATCCAGAATTCTGTCCTAAGCACAGGTCAGGGAGTCTCATATGAACCAATGGAACCAGGACAGAAACTGCATTTGTGTCTTGCTGGCTTGCCACTGGATCGGTGCTGGTGGAGGCCATAGAGGGATGGATGCTATAGATTCTGATCTGCCTGGGAGAAGGGTGTTAGATGTGGGTTCTGTTTGCTATTGGAAAGATGAGAGTGGGAGATGGAAACTAGGTTAGCTAAGGCAGTCCCAGAGTCAGCACAGGGGTGACAGGCTGGTGAGTCAAGCCCAGGTGGGTGAGGGTCACCACAAAGAAACCCAGCATTGTGCAAAATGTTCATGGCATGTAGTGAATATTTCACATTACTCCTATGCTCACCAGGAAATAACAAGCTGCGTCTTGACCCCAGGGATGTCGAAAACAGGACCTACTTTGCCAAGTATGAGTCATTCAACATTTTGGGAGAATCAGAACAATACAAACCCATTTGAAGGGACATGGAGGCAGGCAATGCAGGTAGGTGCTGGATGTGCTCACATGCCCATCCAACAGACGTAGGACATCCTGCAGCAGAAACAAACCCAATCCCACCCTGGTCCAAGGCTGTAGCGTTGAGCTTATAAAACAAAGCAAAAAATGATCCTAAGTTAAATGAAAACATTGTCTCTCTCTAAAGGGACAAACTTCTATGTTGAAGTTAGAGCCTTAAAGCTTCAGCTTCTCATCAAGGAACTGGGAGGAAGAGGAAGAAAAGTGCCTCCACCTGTCATCTGAGACCCTCCAGACCTCTTCCTGTTCCTGTTTAAATACTCGCCCAGTGTTTTATATCAAGTGAAAACCTCCTCATTCCAATCAACAGGCCGCACAATCCTGAGGGGTGGGACAGGCCCTTGGCCTGATCCAAAACAAGTGCATGAGGGTCCTCAACCCAGTCTCCTCCCGCCCTTCGTCCTCTGCAAAGGATCTAGTGCAGGGATGGCCAACCTGTGGCTCTTCAGAAGTTTAATATGCAGCTCCTTGTATAGGTGCTAACTCCAGGGCTGGAGCTACAGGTGCCAACTTTCCACTGCTCAATCCCAGGCCCTGCCCCCTTCCGCCCCCTCCCCTGAGCCTGCTGCACCCTTGCTCCTCCCGCCTCCATCCCAGAGGCTCCTGTACACTGTGAAATAGCTGATTGCGGCAGGCAGGAGGCAAGAGGAGGGACGGGGAGGTGCTGACTGGTTGCCAGTGGGCAGGAGGTGGTGGGCGGGGGAGGGGGGCTGCTGATGTATTACTGTGGCTCTTTGGCAATGTACACTGGTAAATTCTGGCTCCTTTTCAGGCTGGCCACCCCTGCTCTAGCATAAGCCAATAGGTACTCGTGCTAATAAGGCCAGGGAACCTGTCTGTCTGCCCCACTCCTCAGCTAGTCTCCATGGTTCTCCTCCCTGTAATACCCAGACTTGGAGCCTGGCAGATACAGCAGACAAGCATTTGTGGATACTCAGTGTGTGGGAGCGATAGGATGTCAAGCAGTATGCATGGGGTTAGGGGAGGAGATGGCAGCACTGGCCTGCATCCTCTTGCATTTGTCTCTGTGGTGAAGCAATGCCGTTGCTTCGCTGTCGGAAGCATGTGTTAATAGGTGTTGGCTGATCACCCTCTTGCTGAGCTGGGGAGCTGGCTTATATTACATTTCCAGATCTCTCTGACATCCATTTGATAAAGGAAAAGCAGGTGCAGTTTAAAGAGCTGCTGCTTTAGCTGAATGTTTGCTTGTAGCTTGACAGTTGCTAGCGTTGTTCTAAATCAATTGGAAATGAATGTTCAGAGGGCAAAGGAAACCTGTTCTGATGAGATAGCAGATCCAGGGCTTGATTCGTCAGTCAGCTGCAGCCCCTCTCAGTTAGGCTGGGCTGAAGGAGACAAAAGGCATCCCCGGTGGACTATCCCCAGTGCAGGGGTGCCCTAGGCACACAACTGACGTTGCCACTCTCACATGCTGCTCCGGTAGCCCTGGGTCAGGCAGGCCATGAGCAGAGCAGAGGTGGAGCATGGCTGGGCCAAATGCAGGAGGGGTGTATTGAGTGCAGGAGGGAGTGGGTCAGGTGTGACCTAGTCTCACTCTGGTGTTCTGAGGTGGGACAAACTTAGCACAGAGTTCCGTAAAGGCCCTTTTGAAGTCCAGGTCTCCAAAACTATCCTGTTCCAGTCCCAGCAATCTGCCTCTATGGCCTCTGTTACTGTAGTATCTGAGCACCTCATAATCTTTAACTAACAGTGCACATGGGAAAACAAAATAACTGTACTCAGAGTGCTGTCAAATGCACAGAGTAAATGTGGACAGAAACTTTTCTTTTAATGCCTTGCAGCAAGAGTGGAGGATAAATATGTTAATCAGTTTCCTTGTTGTCTGTGAGTCTTTCATGCTGAAACTGGGACAGAGCAACTGTAAAATTACAACAATTTCCAGAGGAGATTCATGGGTGGTTATATGGGCTGATACTACCTACTTCTGGTTCATTTTTATTTAACTGACAGTGTTGTCAGTTCTCTCAATTTTATCTTGAGTCATGTGATACCTGTTGTTTCTCTTACAGCCTCAGCTTCTGGAGTCCTACCATCACATGAGACGTCAGCGTTCATTTTTATAAAAGAATACGTTTCTGGCCCTCACGTTTGCAGAGAAAAGCTAAAAAAATGTGAACCCTAAAGTCTCAAAATGCAAAAGGCAAATAAAAAGACCCCCAAATGTATTATTTTTGTAAAGAAGTTGCATGATTGGCTTAAAGTCTCATGGGTTTTGGGGTCTAGACTCATATTTTTTTTTCCACACATGAGGTTGGCAGTACAGAACTGAGCACGTTTCAAATGATCAGTGTCCTTTTAATATATTGTGACACTCAGACAACAAAAATATCCCCAGCAAAAAATATGAAATGACTTCACTTTTATGAAGCAATATAATGGTGGGCCAGCAAGTGCTACTGTACTTTGTGAAAAAGTATGGGTCAGCTTGGCCTTTCCTTGCAGCAGTTAATATGCTGGGTGCTCCTAAGATCTGGTTAGCACTGGGCTACGTACTGTAGTTTATATTTTTGCAAGGCCCCCAAACCCCTGGGGCTCAACTCTTGATGCCACAAGTCAAGTATTCCCATGATGATGAAACAACAAGTAACAAAAGGGTTCCTGTCTAGTAATTTAATACGGCGACTTTTGTCCCACTGAAGCCAATGTAGCTGGCGAGGAGGCAGAGGGAGGGTCCCATGCTCAAAAGTGACTTCTGCGAAATGTGGACAAAATTCTTTCATTTTTCTAAAGAATGTCACAGTGAAAATTTAAAATCTTCCGTGTGTGGGTCAGTTATATGCTTGGCTGTTTTTCAGTGGGGGTATTTGCTTTTCAGTTATCGATATTAGGTCACCCTAGTATTGGAGCATCTCACAATCTTTACTTTGCTTGTCTTCACACCCTTCTGTGAGGTAGGGAAGGAGGGATAGTTCAGTGGTTTGAGCATTGGCCTACTAAACCCAGAGGTGTGAGTTCAATCCTTGAGGGGGCCACTTAGGGATCTGGGGCAAAAATCAGTACTTTGGTTCTGCTAGTGAAGGCAGGGGCTGGACTCAATGACCCTTCAGGGTTCCTTCCAGTTCTAGGCAATAAGTTAAAATAAATTAATGGAGATATATCTATCTCTATTTCACAGGCAGGGAAGTGAGGCTCTGAGTGAGTGACTTGCTCAAGGTCACACAGGAAGTCTGTGGTGAAGCAGGCAATTTAACAGAGATTTCCTGAGTCTCAGGCTAGTGCCCTAACCACAGGACCATCCCTCCTTTCCATGGAGAGCATATGGAGAATGCTGGAGTTTGCCAACAGCATAGAAAATGTTACTCCTGGGGGAATTCTGTGCACAATATTTTTAAGTTTCCGCATGATTTATTTGTCAAAGTAACACTATAATCATATCAGTTACAATTATTTTGGTAATTTATTTCAAAATACCTAGCAACAAGTATGTCTATAACAATACAGACAACAAAAAAGATTCAGGAAGTGTTTTTTGACAAATAGATTCTTTACTAGGCATATTAATATTTCCCATGCCCCTCTGAAGCCGTGCAAAGACTTCGGGGAGTCAGGGGTAATGAAGGAGCTGAGGGAGAGGGAAGGAGCCTGGGAGTGAACCTGGAGGGTTGTTATGTGTGGCTGGGAGAAGTACGGAACAGTGGGGGTTTTTTAGGGTTAGGATTGTTAGGGAGTGGGGGAGCCTCCCCCATGCAGACCCAGGCTAACCCCTATCCTTTCTCATTCAGTCAGGCACATCTGCCCCATCTCCATGTGTCCTTGCACCTGTACTCAGCCACCCTCCTCTCCCCTGTCCCCATGTGTCCTTGCACCCTTCTCCCATTCAGCCCTCACCCCAGCCTATGAGCCCCACACTGTCTGTCATCCCCCTCCCCCCTATATCCCATGCCTCCTGACCTAGCCCCTGGGCAGGGCACTCTGAGGAACACAGCCTCTTCTCTTCCCTATCTCTAGCTGAGGTTGCTCCCGCCAGGGAGTGGCTGCTCTGTCATCGTACCACAGCAGCCTCTGGCGGGAGAAAGGAATATCCTCAACACTTCTCTGGCAGAATTTATTTTTGTAGAGAAAAAAAATCTGAATCGCACATGAATTCTGCACGTGCGCAGTGGTACAGAATTCCCCCAGGAGTAAAAAGGTGATTTGTGTCTCACTTCAAAAGGGAGATGATCTTTTTCCCCCTATGGCTTCACTTCTACGCAGAATGGGCAGAGGTCACATTGGGAGGAGTGCACTCATCACATTGATCTACTCCAACCATAGAGTTTAAGGCCAGAAGGGACCACCAGATCGAGTCTGCCCTCCTGTATATCACAGCCACTAAATGCTACCCAGCTGCCCCCACACCAAGCCCAACTACCAGAATTAGACCAAAGTATTACAGCCCTCAGGGTACTGTTGTGTACAACAGGGCAGAGAACAGGAGAGTCCAGGGTGCACCAGTAGCTGAGATCCCGGCAATGGTAGGGATCGATTTAAATGAGATATGCCCAGGTGAGCCTACCAAGTGACCTGTGGCTGCAGAGGAAGATAGAATAATCCCAAATTCTGTTAATCTGGGGGAAAAATATGTAACGGTATTCAGTTAATAAATACTGAGAGAGGGGTTCAGGCTCAAAATTCTGGTCTGGATCCAGATTAAAAATACCTGAAGAGTTTGTGGGGTTGGATCTGCAAATCTAGGTTATGTGAGTATATCAGAATCAAACTTTATATTCTGATTTGTTTCTAAAGTTGGGGGTCTCTTGAGCAACAGTATCTTGGACCTCAAATGTTGAGAACCGCTTAGTCAGACTAGAGTAAATCTACAACTGCTTCTTCCTGAGCTCTGGTGCAACTGATGAAAGATAGTGACGTGATACCATGAAGTTCCTTGAGTTAAAGCCAGTTTGATTCTTTGGCCTCAGAATATGAAAGGTGGATTTGTAACTTTGCGGGTTTAACATTCAGTCCATCAGGTTTAGGTGTTTTACATCATGCTTCGTAAAAATGGGTCACCACCTGGAGAAACTTTGCTCTGCAAGAGCAATCTATGACACTCTCTCCTGAAGGAAATCCAGGCATATTAAACAGAGGAGTTACCATGGGTTTGATACTGTGAATCTCACCTCAGAACTTGTGAAGAGCCACAGTGGAGAAACTAGCCCCACAATTGGGAGTGATGAGGTGGAGATTGTATCTGTACTTTATTGCTTCTTCACAGCTGCAAGTGATGAAACTCAAAAGAAGAGAAGGGGGAAGAGAAGACAAGGTGGAGCTGCCATTGCAGAGACCAGCACCAACTATGAGAAGAGCTGCCCAGAAAACCCTCCTCTCTTTACTCTGCATAACCGCAGTGGTTTGTGCAGACAGACACCTGTCCAGGTGAGTGAGATACAAACCTTGTCAGCATTTCTTAATATGGTTATAATGCTCCCTTTCTCCCGCTCTGTGTGTCTCTTGCCTCGACAGACTAAGCTTTTTAGGGCAGGAACTGATTCTTACTGTGTGTCTGTACAGCACAGTAGGGTCTTGACCTTGATTGAGGCCTCTAGGCATCAGTGTATTAGCAATGAACAATAATAACTAACAATGGTTCTAACCAAGTGGTACCATGTAAATGTAGCAACTGTTGGATTCACCCGCAGTAAACAGGTCTGTCGTTTCCTTCTCCAGGCTTATTTTAAAGCTTTCTACGTCCTTCTGTTGCTGTTGGTCTCTTGTATGATAAGTAATAGACCTGGGAGGGTGCGGGAGAGAAAGCGGAGCTGTGGAACTGTCACATGACAGGAGACCTGTAGAAAAACTGATGATCTCGTCTGAGGTTATTTTCAGTGTCTGCCCAGAGCTATTTCATCAACAGTTTTTTCTCTCTGGATGAGCCATATAAAAGCATATTGATGCCATGCATCAGTCCCTGTCAAGCCAGTCCGTGTGCTGTCCCAGACAGCAACGCTTTATATTAGTAGCCAGTTTCTCAAAGACTGCTGGGCACACTGGGATAAATATGGAGTTTTGAGTGCTGATCAGGCTACAAAGGACTCTTGTCCATGTGAAGATTTAGTTTACGGCAAGCTGGGGTGTGAATCTACCCCTTGCTCACCTGACACGCACTAACCGTGGACTCTGACACCCACTAACAGTTCGTTAGTGCACATAGAAAGGGGAGTAGGTTGAAGCACACTAATGAATCGTTAATGTCCATCAGCAGGGGCCACATGATAGTTAATGAGTGGCAGGCTATTGTGAGGTAGATTTGCTGCAAACTAAGTGTTCATGTAGGCAAGCCCTTAGATGGTTTTTCTCCATATATATATTTTAATGCACATTCTATGTTTTTGTGGACAGAGTCTTCCCTGCCTGAGGGTGGAAGATACCCACCTTTTTGTAGCCACTATTTTTCACTTGATCGTTTCTCATCCATTTCCACCTGTGACCACCACTGATAGCACAGTGCCTCTCCAGCTAACTGAGCTGCCCCAGGCACCCACTGGTACACAGGTGAAGGAGAGAGATCAGAGTTGTGGAGAGAGCACTGGGTGACTCCCTCCTCTTCCTGAGACACCAAGCTTGTTACTT
The DNA here is from genome assembly GCF_025201925.1 of Gopherus flavomarginatus. Lineage (NCBI taxonomy): Eukaryota > Metazoa > Chordata > Testudines > Testudinidae > Gopherus > Gopherus flavomarginatus. The sequence continues at coordinate 19,748,256 of NC_066633.1, read as the reverse complement.
CTGCCATCAAATCCATCTCCAGACACTCAGGGAATGGAAATTCTAAAATGCTCTAAAAGCCAGGCATAGCCAGGCATAGCCCTGCATAGCTGTGTCCTCCCTTGCCACTGCAGATTCTACCACCCCTTCATCAAGGGAACATGTGCTGTAAAGACTTCAGCTCTCCTGGCTGGATCTGTTTTTTAAAAGATGACTGTGTTTTTCTCTCAAGTGCTTTTTTTTGGGAACAATTAATATTAATGTGGTTAAGATGAGAGATGGGCCCACACTTGCAAATTCAGATTTGGCTCTGAACTTCCCCACATTTCAGAACTGTTCAGTGCTGTGATCCTGGTTTTAGTCCATCTCTTGCTGTGATTTCCCAACTGTGAGAAAGAAAACAAATGTTGTTCCACTTGGAGAGCAGCTTCCTTTTAATGCAATTAACGTTTATGCAACAGGGTAACAATTAGGAGTTTTTCTTGTAATGCACCTTATCTAGGTGTCTGCAGTCGATGGAAAACTACCTTTGTGTTTGATTCCGCTGCAGACTTTAAGGAACAGAAGCAAACACTGTGCTCTGTCTCCTGGAGACTTTGCCTTTGTTTCTTCTCTTATTATTTTCCCTTCTAAAATAAAAGCCATTTAGACTGAAAATGCATGGCTGGGCTTTTTCTGGATAACTTACCAATTAACATTTCAGCTGTTCGGTATGATGCCTTTGGTTCCGTCTAAGCATTTGGGGAGTGTTGTGTGGATAGTGTAGCCTTGCTGGTCTGTACATCACTGCCCACTGAATGTTCACTAGGGATTTCCCCTTATGAAACAAATTTCCTTATGTTGATAAGATAAGAGCTGTCACCACGTTTCACAATACTGGAAAATCCTGAAACGTATATTTACAAAAAGCCAAACAGTCAGGATGGCAGTAGAGTAAAACATTGGCTGCATAAAAAGGAGGTTGCACTTTGTCTTGAGTGGGGAAGCTATGAAAACAGCCTTATAAACACACTCTGCTCTCCCAGAAATAGATAAGATCCAAGCAACCAGTTGTTACTGTGATGCGTTGTCAGCCCCTGCGTGCAGTCTGGGAACCGTGGGAACGGCTTTGCCCCCTAACCATTCAGCTGGTCTGGTCTAACTCACGCTGCTCTGTTGGTGACACAGCCAGCCTCTTCAGGCCCTGTTGCCACTCAACATGATGACAGGTGGCACCACACACCCAAATGAGCTGCCCGAGTGCTTTACCTAAGCCACTCGAAGACAAGCAGGAGACATCAGCCAATTTCCCAGCTACCTGGCCATGCGGCCCTCCTGGAGTGTAACCCCAGAATTATACCATCTTACACTGCACAGGGATTTGTACAATGTAAGCTCATTAATATAGCTTGTTTTCCCCTCCATGTGGGAAAGATATGCACAATAAGCTTGTGTTAACCAAGCTGAAATTATCCCCAGACACTTTACTTAAAGGCACAGTAGTTTAGATTAAAACATTAAACAAGCTTATTGAACTACAAAGAGATCAAAGCAGGTTACCTTGGCAAATAAACAAAACCACAAACTAAGACTAACATACTAGATGGATAGGATCTGAATTAGCAACACCTCACCCTGACTGATGACACAAGCAGTCCACCAAGTTTCCATACACAGGCGAGAACTCCCTGGCCTGGGACCAGCACTACCCCCAGTTCAGTCTTTGTTCCTCAGGTGTTTCCAGGAGTTCTCTTGTGTGGGGTGAGGCCAAGAGATGATGTCACACCCTACCTTATATAGCTTTTCCATATAGTGCGAATCCTTTGTTCCAAGTCCAGTTCCCAGTCCAGTTTGAGACACTACAGGCACCAAAATGGAGTTCAGTGTCATGTGGTCTGGTCACATGTCCTAGGACGCCCTGCTGAGTCATGGAGGCCATTACTCACAGGCTGTCTGGAGCATTCACAGGAAGACTAAACTCTTCCATGGTTCATTGTCCTTGCTGATGGATCATCAGCACTGTCTAGCTTCTTCATGGTTGTACCTGAAAGGGTAGTTATGGGTCTTACCTAGAGTAAGCACATTTGAAATACAGATAGTCAATATTCATAACTCCAGATACAAAAATGATATATGCCTGTGAATAGAATCATCATATTCAGCAAATCCTACCTTTTCCATAGACACCTCAAGACACATTTTGTACAAGATGCATTAAAGCTATGTCATCATGATACCACTATGATGAATATGGGGTGTAGTGTCACAGGCACTACTTACCTTTGCATGTAATTGCGACACTTAATGTACAAGGCTTTGTTCTTTCCAGGCTTACCAGGGGCTGTAAATGGTATCCATTTGCATGTGGCAGGCAGCTTGTCTAACTAAAGAGGAAAAGACATGCAGGAAAGATTTCATTGTGACATGTTGGTATGACAGGAGCACTAAGACTAGCCACGATCAGGGCTCTATTGTACTGCAACAATGGAGCTAATATTTCCTTTCTCCCACCCTTCACTTGACTTGTCTATTTATGTTGTAATATCTTTGGGGTAGAGACTGTCTCCTAGTAGAGGTATGCACAACATCTAACATAATAGGGTTCCAATCTTAGATGAGACCCCAAGGGCTACTGCCATGGCTGTTCTGTTCTCCCTCTTCACCCAAAGGTTCCCACTGAAGCCAACAGGGGACTTGAAGTGATGAAGAAGGTCAGATTGGGCTCATTATTTGGGACCCTATTGTAATGTCCCAGCAGAGTCATTTACACAAATTAACTTGGGGTGGAAGGGTTAAGACTGGCTCTGTTCAATAATCATCATTGAGAGAGTGTATTTGCCATGTGGATGAGGCAATGGCTGCTATGCTAATAATTGAATGTCTCCTATCAGACCATTTAATTAGCTACAGTTGTGAAGCCTGCAACATAAAATTCAGTGGACAAGGCTGGAATGTGGAGAGTGGGAAGGAGGCACTGAGACACCAGAGGCAGAGATTAGTGCTCCATGGCTAGTGCATATGAAAACCTTGCAGAGATTGAACTGCTAAGCAGAGGAAAAGGTGGTGAGAAGACAGGCGGAGCTGCCATTGCAGAGACCAGCACCAGCCATGTGGAGAGCTGCCCTGAAAACACTCATTGCTTTACTCAGCATAACTACTGTGGTTTGTGCTGCTAAAGTCACCTGCCTAGGTGAGTGAGAGACAAAACATGTTGTTAACAGCATGGTATATTATGGTTCTTGCTAACCTGGAGCCTGCAGAACTGGGATCTCCTTGCATTCAGCTGCCTTCAACATGCCTTCACTACCAAAGGGCAAGTGATCATAGAATCTCAGAAACATGGGGCTGGAAGGGACCCTAAGAAGTTATCTAGACTACCTTCCCGTACTGAGGCAGCACTAAATATACCAAGACCATCCCTGACAGGTATTTGTCTAACCTGTTCTTAGAAACCTCCACCACATCCCTTGGAAGCTGTGGCAAGTCTGGCACCACAGCACCCCTTTGTGGCAGGGGTGGCATGTGGTGTTGGCACCTTGCCACTCAAGTTCCCATGCCTGTCTCTCTAGGGGCAGCCAATTGCAGCCTAATGACCTCCTTCCACACAATCACCCCCGGCCAGCGAGGTAGTGCAGCCTATCGGCCAGAGTCCATGTACCTTGCCCCAAGTACCCAGGTGGTGCTCCACATCAATCGCTACTTGCACAGGACCAGTTGGGCCTAATGGCCAGAGTCTATAAAATCCCCCTTGCCAGCAGGATAGTGTGGCCTACCAGCCAGAGTCCATACCACTTGCTCCTCTATGTGGGAGCAGTGCAGCTTAATGGCCAGAGTCCATGCAAACCCCCTCACAAGCAGGGTAGTGCAGCCTAGCAGCTGGAGTCCACACAATCCCTTCATGGTTCAGGGGTGAAGTGGTAGGGGGACTCAGGCCTGCCCTCTCCACCAGGTACCAACCCAGGGCCCTGGTTGTGGTAAACTCCTCTTGCCACCTGCTCGGCAGGGATCCATCCACAACACACCAAGCACCTATGTGGCTCTAATGCCATTTGCCTCTAAAGTTCCCCTGGGTCACTTCCTACCATAAATGCCAGGTTCTTTGCTGCAGGGGGTCCTCCATCAGAGTATCAGGGAGTGTCCCAGCTTGGCTGGCTTCTGGATCCTGGCACACAAGCACTCCCTCCTCAGGAGCTAGCAGCATGCCTCCTTCTCCTCCAGCAGTCAGCCCAAACTGAGCTACTCCGCAGGCTTTTATACCTGTTCTCCAGTTGGAGCATGCCCAGCAGAGCTTCCAGGGCGTGGCTTCCTCTGCTAGGAAAGAAGGGTTAACCCCTGCGGTACCAGTGCGGGGCCACTCTGCCCTGTCACAGAAGCCTATTCCAGTGCTGAACTATTCTTCTAGGTAGAAAGCTTTTCCTAATAGCGAACCTCAATCTTCCTTGCTGCAGATTAACCTGATTTCCTCCTATCCTGCTTTCAGTGGACATGGAGAACTATTGATCACTGTCCTCTTCATAATGTCCCTTAGCATATTTGAAGACTGTAGTTAGGTTCTCCCTCGGTCTTGTTTTCTGCACAATAAACATGCCCAGTTTTTTAACCTTTCCTTGTAGGGCAGGTTTTTTAAACTGTTGATCATTTATGTTGGTCTCTTCTGGACTTTTTCCAGTTTGTCCACATCTTTCTTAAAGTGCGGTGCCCCAAACTGGACACAACACTTTGGCCGTGGCCTTCCCAGTGCCAAGCAGAGTGGGGGCAGCTACCTCTAGTGTCTTACATATGACCCTCCTGTTAATAAATCCCAGAATGATATTAACCTTTTTCGCAGCTGCATTACATTGTTGGCTGTTATTCTATTGGTGATGCACTCTACCCCCCAGATCATAGAATCACAGAATCTTAGGGTTGGAAGGGACCTCAGGAGGTATCTGGTCCAACCCCTGCTCATAGCAGGACCAACCTCAACTAAATCATCCCAGCCAGGGCTTTGTCAAGCCTGACCTTAAAAACCTCTAAGGAAGAAGATTCCACCACCTCCCTAGGTAACCCATTCCAGTGCTTTACCACCCTCCTAGTGAAAAAGTTTTTCCTAATATCAAACCTAAACCTCCCCCACTGCAACTTGAGACCATTGCTCCTTGTTCTGACATCAGGTACCACTGAGAACAGTCTAGATCCATCCTCTTTGGAACCCCCTTTCAGGTAGTTGAAAGTAGCTATCAAATTCCCCCTCATTCTTCTCTTCTGCAGACTAAACAATCCCATTTCCCTCAGCCTCTCCTCATAAGATCCTTTTCAGTAACACTATCAACTAGCCAGCTAGCCCCCATTTTTTAGTTGTGCATTTGATTTTTCATTCCAAAGTGTAGTACTGTGCACTTGACTTTAGTGAATTCCTTTTTGTTGATTTCAGATCAATTCTCTCATATTTGTTCTCTCGTAAATAGCAGGAATTTCATTTTAAAACAAATATTAATTAGAGCTATTTGTAAAGCACCCATCCCTATAATATCTATGCATCCAAACCCATCATAGCTTCCAAGCTTTCCTTCACTATATATTTGAAAACAGAGGGGCCAAATTCTGCTCAGTTTCACCAGTGCAACCCTGTTGTTTGTTATCACAACAGAACTTCCGTTCTGATCCACTGTCGAGACCTGATCAGGTCATAATTTTTATTCAAAAAGAAAGTGGTACCGCTGGTCCCCCTGGTCTGAAAGGTGAGAAAACTCTGATGTTTCTTCTCACTGCAGAGCAGGGCACTTTATGGCACTGATCACGGTGAAAGAGGGAGTGGGAGCCACATTGTCCTCTGTGTCCCATTGCACAATCCTACTGAAGTATAGGAGGGCCTGGGTACTACTGGCAAGGCCAGGCCAGGCCATGTTATAATGTCTCTTTCACAAGCTCCCAGTTAGTCAAAGGACATAACTGCAGGGATCAAATCACATGTGGCTAATACAGCTTCACTCATTACGTACATTTCATTTTTTATTATTATTAGATAAATGAATAAATCTTTTATTTATTTTAATTATGAATTTGAATCACTGTAGTGCCTACAGTCCCCTTGTGCTAGGCATAGTACAAACAAACACAGATTTAACCATTTCGCTTAGGAACACTGGCTCCATACTGCATAATGTGTTTTCTTTGCCATATGCATGAATCTATGGAATTGTTGTTAGTACTTAATCAGTGGAGGAATGGGGCAATTTGAGTGAGTGTTTTTCTTGCAGCACTCCAGGATTAGCACGAAGGGGGAAATTCAGCCAGTGCAGAAGGCAAGACAAGGTAAATGCATTCCTTCAGCTCCCCTTTGGTGCGTTGAGTGAAAAGTAATTGGTGCATAGGTCGTGCTCTAGCTCCCTGCCCAGCTAAAGCCCAAGTGGGTGCTGAAGTGAGAACTTGGATCAGGGACATGATCTCTAAGCAAAACGAGGATTTTATTGTGTATTCTAGGAGAGAAAGGAACCCCTAAAACAATAGGCGAGACCCTCTCCTTTATCCTGGGAGGATCATTCCAGTTTCATTTCTGAAAAGCTAAAACTCAAGGGGCTCAGAAAATGTCCTTTTTGACTCATTTCCACACCAGACCGAGCTCACCCAAGTTCCCATAAGCAGGCTGTCTGAAGAGTGAAATAGCCCCGCTTGCCAAAACAGGCGGCCATCCAAATGTTGCAGCATCTGCAGTAACTCCAGGCCCATGGCCTTGGGTGTTAGAGAATATCTATAATGTAAGTGAAATCTATTGATCTGATGGATACCCCAGAGAATGTGACATTCTCGTACCCCTCCTTATACTTCCCAAATGCAGGAAGGGGGGTGTTTAAATCCCAGGAAGTAGGATTAGCATTATTAGTACCTTTTTACAGATATATTCCCCTTCATTTGACCAATATTCTCCCCTTTTCACTTTGAAGCATCCTGCTACTTCGGACTGGATGGCTCAGGCAACAGATGTTTGTGCTGCTGTCTGAACGTCGTTTGCACAGCTGCAAACCTTTTATGGCTAATACTTTGCTATCCCAGCTGTCATTGCTGGGATGGTTATGCAGTTTAAAAGGAAACACATTTTTTCTGGTTTAATTTCACTTCCATGATGTTTCTCTTCATATCCAGGGGCGGAGGAGAAGGATGATATACAGTGCAAGAAAGGTGAGCATTTCTTAGTACCACTAAATGTCATCTCATTCCGTCCAGGGAACCCAGACCCGAAAGCATAATAGAGGCGAACAAACAAGTTGCAAAGAATAAATCTGTGATTTACCCTTTTCCTGGTCTCAGACCATTGCCAAAGAGACTTTGTTTTTAAAATGAACGTGTTTGCTGTTTAGCAGTTGGTCAGTGAATCATTTGTGGATTACAGTTCTGCCAATGGGTTTGCTCAGTGTTTAATTTATAATGAAAGAGGTGTCAGGCCTCAAGCAATTTTTCTACTTTCATATCTGAGGTGACAAGCCCGGCGGTGCCAGGGCTATGAATGGCCAAGCCCAGAGGTGCTGGGGCTATGAATGGCCAGCCGCTGGCACAAATTAAACACTAGGCTTGCTTGCAAACTGCTTGCTGTAAGTATAGGTGCAATCATTTGATATTCTCTCAGTGTAATTGCTCACCCACATCATGTGATGATATTTCTCATCCCTAACTGGAATATCTGTCTCGGAGAGAGATTTCAAGGCTGCATAGGTTTAAGAAAATTTTCCGAACCATGAGTACTCAGGTCACTTTGAGCCAGACCCTCGGCTCTGGCTGAAATGTTCTTGCACAGAACACACGGGGCTGGACGGAGTATAGTGTCTTTTATTCTTTATACCTCAAATTTAATATGAAGGAGCTGCATGTGCACAATGGAGTCGAAATGGCTGTGTTTGCTAACTGTTCACAACATGTGAGGCCTAGCTAGAGCCACATGCTCTTGTAGGTTTTTAAACACAGAACCACCAGAGGGCTCTCACACACTGTGTCAAGTTGAGGGGAGGAGTGGGTAGCTCAAAGACATCTTTCCAGTTACCTGAACTTGCGACTGATTCCTCCCTCAGTGTAATGTACAGTAGCCAATAAGTGCCTGCTCTCAGGACAGTTATAGAACTAATTTCCCTGTTTTGATTCTTCATTCATCCAGGAACAAAGAACTGCAAGGCGCTATTAGCCAGAGGGCACCTCCTCTACCCCCATGACTGTAACACTGACCGTGCTGTGTGACATGGACACAGATGGTGGAGGCTGGATTGTTAGAGCATAATGAAGCTCTTCAGACACTTTTCTTCTTGCACAGTAAGTTTCTGTCCCAACAAAGAGAGATGCCCCTTAATCAATGGGTTGCAGTTTGGAAATAAATATGAAAACAGAAACTCAAACAAGGAGCTGTTTGCTCAGCCTGATTAGCTGAAAAAAATATAGGAACTTCCTGATCCTAGTATCACTATGTATCCATATTTCCTCATACAGTGTTAATACAGACATTTCACAACAATATTAACCACCAGAGTGCCATTAGCTCTCAGAGAAGACTATACACTTTCATAATACAGTGATATTGTGTACAAGCAATCAGTTGGTTCAATTGCTTATCACTTGAGGTTCAGGGCTCCTGTCTTGATAGATCAGTGAATCTTTTAAATGGATTCAGTTGAAGGTTACTCTTCAAAGTAAAGTTTATTCAAGCTGTGAGGAAGGCATCTGGTAGTGAAGGAAGCTCCATGTTTGTTCCCCTGAGCCCCCAGTAGGTGGCAGGAGCACATACATGGTGCACAGTGAAACCAGAATAACAATGGGACATAGGTTAAGACAGAGAAGGCGGAAAGCACCCACCAGCAAAAACAAAAGTCAGTGCCTGTGTTATTGCTTACATGTAAATTGAGGGATACCCCCAGTCCTTTGTTTAGGACAAACCTATTTAACATCTTTACCTAGGGAAGGCCACGTGGTCTTGAATATGTCCGAGTTACATCACATGGGCTAATTAATAACTTTCCATATAATGTTGCTGCCTAAATTTTACCATGTTATTGTTGATTAGGAAGTTATTAGTTTGTAAATGACACCTCACAAGGCACACTTTGTACAATGATTATCACTGTAGTGAGTAAGGGGTGAAAACAGGGGTGCTTAGGGTCACAGGTGTGGACAGTGTCTAGCATAATGGGGGCCTCCAAGGGCTTCTGTAATATAAACAATCAATACGAGTAATAAACGCTAAATGGGAGACGCTGCATATTTTGCTTTCAGATTATTTTCAAAAGAAACCAACAAACTTTGGGTCTAATGCTTAGATTTTTGACAACAACTCTTAATTTGCCAAGTGCACCTCATTCAAAATTGCAGGGTACAGTGAGAAATACAAGGTGATCCATGAAGCCTTTGTTGCTGGCAGCGTGGGTGGGTTCTGGGAAGCTCCTGTTGTACCCATTCTGGCAGAGGAAAACCATGGCAAGGCAAAGAGATGTAATTGGAGTGGGATGTATTTGGCTTCTGAAATAGAATATTCCACAACATGAAATGTCTATTAAATACTGTCCCTTTCATACACCAAGAGTCTCACGATGGGCTAGTGTAGTAATCACCCTTTGCCACTGCATCTATATGCAGAGACTGATTGAATAAGCAAAAGGTGATCTAATCCATGGAAGTGAGCTCACTCTTTCAAGAAATACTATTTATTCTGCTCCTGTGGTGGCATTGCAGGAGCACAGAGTCAGCTGTGCTGTAGTTTGAATATCCTGCCAAGTGAAGCAACTGAAAGCAGAGATAGGGACAGCTACTGCTGATTACTTGTGGCACCTTAGAGACTAACACATTTATTTGATCATAAGCTTTCATGGGCTAAAACCCACTTCATCAGATGCATGGAGTGGGAAAATACAGTAGGAAGATATATACAGAGAACATGAAAAGATGGGGGTTGCCACACCAACTCTAACAAGACCAATCAATTAAAGTGGGCTATTATTAGCAAGAGAAAAAAAAACTTTTGTAGTGATAATCAGGATGACCCATTTCAAACAGTTAACAAGAAGGTCTGAGTAACAGTAGGGGGAAAATGAGCATGGGGAAATAGCCCCTCTGCCATGTACACTGGCCAAACAGGACAGTCTCTATGCAAAAGAATAAATGGACACAAATCAGACATCAAGAATTATAACATTCAAAAACCAGTCGGAGAACACTTCACTCTCCCTGGTCACTCAATTACAGACCTAAAAGTGGCAATTTTTCAACACAAAAACTTCAGAAACAGACTCCAATGAGAAACTGCAGAACTGGAATTAATTTGCAAACTGGATACCATTAAATTAGGCCTGAATAAAGACTGGGAGTGGTTAGGTCATCACACAAACTAAAAACTATTTCCCCATCCTAATTTCCCCGCCCCCCACACTATTACTCACACCTTCTTGTCAACTGGCTGAAATGGGCCATCCTGATTACCAGTACAAACTTTTTTTCTCCTGCTGCTAATAGCCCACCTTAATGAATTTGTCTTGTTAGAGTTGGTATGGCAACCCCCATCTTTTCATGTTCTTTCTTTCTTTCTATCTATCTATCTATCTATCTATCTATCTATCTATCTATCTATCTATCTATCTATCTCTTCCTACTGTATTTTCCATTCCATGCATCTGATGAAGTGGGTTTTAGCCCACGAAAGCTTATGCCAAAATACATTTGTTAGGCTCTAAGGTGCCACACGTACTTCTCGTTCTTTTTGCTGATACAGACTAACACGGCTACCACTCTGAAACCTACTGCTGATTGTTTTCCTAAATTAGATCTTAATGCCCTTGAGAAACATCTGAATTGTTTGAAGCAGGAACATCAGGATTGGTACACATCACTGAGTGGGTGGACATGCCCACTTTTATGCAAACTGCACATTCTAACTCCCACACACGAGAGGCAGAAATATGCTCTGGACTGCAGAGTCTGCACTGGAGGAGTACTTAGGAACAGCATGATGCCTCAGTAGGCTCAGTGATAAGCTAATGGGATTCCATTGTGCTCCCATAACACCATCACAATGGTGCAAACTGGTGCACCCAAGGATTGACCCCCTGACTGCAGCGAGTTACTCAGGATTTATTTTGCTGTAGCCCCCTTCTGGTGCACCCCTGATTACTAAAGTTGGTGGAGGCTACCTCCTTGAGTAATCGATGATCCCCCTTTGGGACCAGTAAGCCCTGGGTCCCTGATGATTGGTGACTCACCTAGTGGCCAGATGTGCAGATGGCTAACACCACCAGGATTCTTGGATAAATAACTAATCAGACCCTCCTAAGGATGTCATTTGTTTGTTTCCTGGAACAGGAAAAGGGGCAGCTAAGAGAGGGAAGGGGAGGGGAGCAGGAGAAAGACTTAGGGATGGTGACTAAATGACTTCCCAACCTGTGTTACAACAGTACATTAAAACCTACAACTACAATGCCTTCAGGGGCAGTGAAACTGGAGCTCGAGAGCAGGTTAGCATCACTATCTGTGCTGTGGGCAGCTTCCCAACTGGAGGGCAGGTGTCCCAGGTGAATTGTTGAGCCCTGGTCTTCCTCAATAAGGAAGATGCAGCTGCAGATGACTCCTGTTCCTCCAAATCGTATGTCCTTCAGGAGTCAGTACATCATAAGATTGTGGGGTGACCTCATGAGTTTCTACTGCCCTCGGAGCCCAGCAAGTACCATCGTGAATCCCCACAGCATCTCTAGGTTTCAAAAGCACCAACACACTGGACCCTCTGTCATAAGATATCTTTTGTTTACACTTACATTGGTTATACACATAGAATCATAGCACTGTAGGACTGGAAGGGACCTTGAGAGGTCATTTAGTCCAGTCCCGTGCACTCAAGGCAAGGCTAAGCATTATCTAGACCATACCTTACAGGTGTTTGTCCAACCTGCTCTTTAAAATCTCCAATGATGGAGATTCTACAACTCCTGGGCAATTTATTCCAGTGCTTAACCACTCTGACAGTTAGGAAGTTTTTCCTAATGTCCAACCTAAACTGCCCATGCTGCAATTTAAGCCCATTGCTTCTTGTCCGAGCCTCAGAGGTTAAGGAACAAAAAATGTCTCCCTCCTCAACCTTATGTGTACTTGAAAACTGTTATGTCCCTGCTCAATCTTCTCTTCTCCAGACTAAACAAGCCCAATTCTTTCATTCTTCCCTCATAGGTCATGTTTTCTAGACCTTTAATAATTTTTGTTGCTCTTCCCTGGACTTTCTCCAATTTGGCCACATCTTTCCTGAAAAGTGTCTTCCAGAAGCGGACACAATACTCCAGCTGAGGCCTAATCAGCGTGGAGTAGAGCGGAAGAATTACTTCTTGTGTCTTGCTTACAACACTCCTGCTAATACAGCCCAGAATGATGTTCACTTTTTTTGCAACAGTTACACCGTTGACTCATATTTTGCTTGTGATCCACTATGATCCCAGATCCCTTTCTGCAGTACTCCTTCCTAGGCAGTCATTTCCCATTTTGTATGCGTGCAACTGATTGTTCCTTCCTAAGTGGAGTGCTTTGCATTTGTCATTATGGAATTTCATCCAATTGACATCAGATCATTTCTCCAGTTTGTCCAGATCATTTTGAATTTTAATCCTATCCTCCAAAGCACTGGCAACCCATCCCATCTTGGTATCATCCGCAAATTTTAAAAGTGTACTCTCTATGCCATTATCTAAATCATTGATGAAGATACTGAAAAGAACTAGACCCAGAACTGATTCCTGTGGGACCCCACTTGATATGTCATTCCAGCATGACTGTGAACCACTGATAACTACTCTCTGGGAATGGTTTTCCAACCAGTTATGCACCCACCTTCTAGTAGCTCCATCTAGACAGTATTTCCCCTGTTTGTTTATAAGAAAGTCATGCAAGACAGTATCAAAAGCCTTATTAAAGTCAAGATGTACCACACCTACAGCTTCCCCTCACTCAAGTCTTGTTACCCTGTCAAAGAAAGCTATTAGGTAGATTTGACACAATTTGTTCTTGACAAATCCTTGCTGACTGTTACATATCATCTTATTAGTGTCTAAGTATTTGCAAATTGATTGCTTAATTATTTGCTCCAGGTTATTATCTTTTTGGGTACTGAAGTTAAGCTGGCTGGTCTGTAATTCCCTGGTGGTGTCCTTATTTCCCTTTTTATAGATGGGCATCTAAGTCAGTATTGCCAGTAGGGATCCCTGCCGAGTTAGAGCATCTTGTTCTCAGCTTCCTGCCAAACAGTCTCTCTGCAGGTGACAGTCCATGATTAATTCGTGCTGCTCTATAGTTCAGAATAGCCAAATATGGATCTATACCCATGGCAGTGGCCTTTCTCAAAAGCTGTTTTAACAATTTTCACACCACTCTCTACAAGACCATTGAACTGAGGATACCTGGGACTCAAAGTTATGTGCTTAAACCCATACTCTCTACCCAATTATTTAAATTAATGTCCATCAAACTGTGGACAATTACCAGACATGAGATCTTCAGGCAGTCCGTGCCTGGAAAATATGGTTTTCATGCACATTACATGTTTTGATGTGGTATTTTTTCATCAAAGAACCTCTGGATAATGAATAACAATCTACCATCAAAACATTGTTTTTACCAGCATAGGTAAATAAATCCACACCAACTTCAGACCATGCTCTTAACTGTTCATTGTTTATCAACGTAGGCTCTTTTTTCTGTTTTGTTGGTATTTTTGACACGTTTAACACATTTTAACAATTTTGTCTCTCATTGTTCATTTGTGGCCAATACAGTCTCTCTCTAGCTCTGCATTTACATTTTGCCATACCCAAGTACCCTTCCTGTATACTAGTGAGCATGTCAGCTTGTAACATCTTAGGTACTGCTCTCCGATTTCCTCCAAACAACATGCCATCAATAACAGATCGTTCTGCTTTAAACTGTAAATAGGGACATGGTATGTAATGTCCTGGCCACCCTGCAGTAATAGCCTTAATACTCTATGTAAAGTCTCACCATTAGCTGTAGCCCGAGAAAATTCTTTCCACTTCCTGTCTGAGGCTGGACAATTTGTTTGTATTAGTCTCACATGTCTGACTTCACTGCTGTTTCTACTACAGTTTTATCAAATGTTCTGGATAATGTGTCCCGTCCTTCCTCTCTCACGTGCACTCTTTGCATCAGCCCAAGGGCTGGGCATGTTTTTAAATCCAATGTACTTGCTTTATTCCCTTGCACTATCTCAAAGTTTATCAGCTCTGTTTGATCTTTTATTGTCACTGCTAGTACACATTTAGGAATGAATTTTCCCCCATTATAAGCTTTCAGTTTAACCTGTTTGCTAACCGTATTGCCTATTTTTTTTCAAACTTTTAACACTAATATCTGAAAGAACATTTACCTGAGCATCAGTGCACAATTTGTAGGTTATAAGAGTCTCATTAGTATCTAAAGAACTTGCCCATTCATCTCTTCCTTCCTCTTCAGATACAGCTCCTAGACAGAACTCCTGAGATGTTGTCTGTGCTCTCTTCCTGGATTACTGCATAAGCATGCAGGCTTCGCTTCCTCTTCCGCAGTTGCTGAGCCTGGTTGCAGACTTTGGTACAATTATTGTATTTCTTACAAATATTGCAGTGCTTACCAAAAACCGGGCAATGTTGAGGTCATTTTTTGTCCACCTCTTGAGCAATCCTTGAAGCTTTCTCTTGCAAACCCTTGTGCTTTGCCTTTTTCATACTTCTCTATGTTTTTTGCTTTGTACTGACTGACTGCTTGCCATTTTTTTGTCTTTCTTGTCACTCTATCTAGAATGGCAGGGTCCTCTTTCCCTTCCATTATTTTTATGCTATTGAAGGATTTCTGTTGCCTAACACAGTCTTACTGCTTTATCCAAAGTGAGATAAAACGGTTACTCACCTTCTCGTAACTGTTGTTCCACGAGATGTGTTGCTCGTGTCCATTCCAGGTAGGTGTGTGCATGCCACATGCACAGTTGTCAGCAGGTCTTTCCCCTAGCAGCCTCCGTCGGGTCGGCAGTGGAGCCCCCTGGAGTCGCGCCTTCATGGCGGTGAATATAGGTCCCTGCTGACCCACCGCCTCTTCAGTTCCTCCTTGCTGGATACTCCAACAGAGGGGAAGGCGGGTGGGTTTGGAATGGATATGAGCAACACATCTTGAAGAACAAGAGTTACGAGAAGGTGAATTACCGTTTTTTCTTCCTCAAATGCTTGCTCATGTCAATTCCAATTAGGTGACTCCCAAGTCCTAACTAGGAGGTGGGGTCGGAGCTTGTGGTGTCACCGATTGAGTTACCGCTCTGCCAAACGCTGCATCGTCCCTGGCATGTTGAGTAATAGAATAATGAGAGGTGAAAGCATGAACGGAGGACCATGTCGCCCCCCTGCAGATTTCCTGGATCGGAACCTGGGCCTGGAATGCTGGTGAGGAGGCCTGTGCTCTTGTAGAATGTGTCATTAGAGCAGAGGCAGGAACTTTTGCCAGGTCATAGTATGCCCAGATACAGGACATGATCCACCATGAAATTGTCTATGATGACACCAGAAGGCCTTTCATTCTATCCACAACTGCCACAAACAACTGATTCGACTTACAGAATGGCTTTGTGCATTCAATGTAAAAAGCCAGAGCTCGCTGAATGTCCAATGAGTGAAGCCTTTGCTCATGAGCATCCATATGAGGCTTAGGGTAAAAGACTGGCAGAAAAATGTCCTGATTGGCACGGAATTGGGAGACAACCTTTGGAAGAAAGGCTGGATGAGGCCTAAGTCCCACCTTGTCCTTATAAAAAATGGTATAAGGAGATCAGAGGTTAAGGCTCAGACACTCTCCTTCCTGATGTTATGGCAACTAGGAAAGCCACCTTCCATGATAGGTAGAGCAATGAACAAGTTGCTAGGGGTTCTAAGGGTGGGGGGCATTAGCCTGGAAAGGACCAGTTTAAGGTCCCATGCTGGGATTGGTTGCTTAACCTGTGGGTATAGCATGTTCAGACCTTTCAGGAAGTGACTGACCATCGGGTTGGCAAAGACTGAACAGCTGGCTGCTCCGGGGTGGAAGGCCAAAATGGCAGTCAGATGGACCCGGAGAGATGATACTGAGAGGCCCTAATGTTTTAAGTGTAGTAGGTAGTCTAAGATGAGCGGTATAGTCACTTGCATTGGGGGAGCATGACCTTGAAAACACCACATTGCAAACCTTTCCCACTTGGCCAGGTAGGTCGCCCTGGTGGAGGATTTCCTGCTGCCCAACAGGACCTCCTTAACGAGCTCTGAGCACATCAGCTCTATCGGGTTTAGCCATGAAGCTTCCAAGCAGTATGGTGAAGAGACTCGAGGTTGTGGTGATGAAGATGGTGTGGTCTTGGGTGATCAGGTCCAGATGGTGTGGTCTTGGGTGCTCAGGGGCAATGAGATTGGAGCATCCACCACCAGCTCCAGGAGTGTGGTATACCAGTGCTGGTGAGGCCATGCCGGTGCTATCAGGATGGCTGTAGCCTTGTCCCTGTGGATCTTAAGCAGAATCTTGTGGATGTGTGGAAATGGCGGGAACGCATACAACTGATGGTGCATCCAGGGGAGGAGGAACATGTCTGCAAGGGAGTCTGGACTATGCTTCTGGAAGGAACAGAACTAGGGGCATTTTCTATTGCTCTTTATGGTGAACAGGTCAATTTGGGGAACTCCCCACCTTTGGAAAAAGCTGTGCTCCACGTCTGGGTGGATAGACCGCTAGTGATTGTGGAAGGATCTGCTGAGATAGTCCGCCAACTTGTTCTGGGGACCTGGGAGGTAGGATGCTTCCAGGTGAGTACAGTGGGCTATGCAGAAGTTCCTTAGTTTGAGGATCAGAGGGGTAGCCGTGTTAGTCTGGATCTGTAAAAAGTGACAGAGTCCTGTGGCAACTTATAGACTAATAGACATATTGGAGCATAAGCTTTTGTGGGTCAATACCCACTTCGTCAGATGCAAGTGGGTAAGACGCAGTTTGAGGGTTTCCCAACATAGGGGAGAGGAACAAGCTCAACCCTGCTTGTTTATAAAAAACATTGCAGTTGTGTTGTCCATCATCCCCTCTGCGCATTTCCCTTGCAAGTGGGCCTGGAAGGTTTGGCATGCCAGGCGGGCCATTCTCTGCTCCTTGATGTTGATGTGGAGTGAGAGCTCGTCTTGTGACCAGAGACCTTGGGTATGAAGGTCTCCCAGGAGAACACTCCATCCCAATGCTGATGCATCTGTCACCAGGGAGAGGGAGGTCTGGGACTTTGCGAAGGGGACTCCTGCATGTACTGTCTGTGGGATGAGCCATCAGACAAACAACTCGAGAACTGGCACCAGGAAAGTGACCACCTTGTCCAGATTGTTATGACCTGGCCGGTAGGCTGACGCCAGCCAGGCCTAGGGAAGCCTGAGCCTCTGCCTCGCATGCTGTACCACATTTGTACATGCTACCATGTGGCTGAGGAGCTTCAAGCAGTTCCCTGCTGTGGTGATGGAGTACTGCTTGAAGCTTTGTATGTCTGTCTGTCATTGTCCGAAACCAAGACTCCGGCAGGGATGTCCTGGCCTGACCTGAGTCCAATACTGCTTTGATAAACTCTATTCTCTGTGCAGGGGATAGAGTTGATTTGTGCTTGTTGAGAAGGATACTGAGATGTCGAAGGTGGATATTATGAAGCTGACCTGGGGCTCCACTTGCTCCCCGGATCATCCCCTGAGTAGCCAGTCATCAAGGTATGGGAATACTTGCACCTGTCTCCATTGTAGGAAGGTGGCTACGACTGCCAGGCATTTGGTAAAGATTTGAGGGGTCGCTGACAGACCAAAGGGGAGAAGAGTAAATTGGAAATGGTTGCGGTTGACCACAAACCTGAGAAAATGCCTGTGAGCTGGAATTATAGCTATGTGGAAGTACATGTCCTTGAGGTTGAGGGTGGAGTACCAGTCTCCCAGATCCAGAGATGGAATGATTGTGTTTAGAGACACCATGTGGAACCTCAACTTTTTTATGAGTCTGTTGAGGCCTTGCAGATTGAGGATGGGTCTGAGACCCCCTTTGGCTTTGGGGATTAGGAAGTAACGGGAATAGAACCCTTTGCTCCATAGCTCCTGAGGAACCTCCTCCACTGCTCCCACTGCGAGAAGCGTTTGGACCTCCTGCATGAGGAGATACTCATGAGAAGGATCCCCAAAGAGGCATGGGGAAGGGGGGTGGGAGGGAGGGGAGGAGCTGAATTGGAGAGAATATCCCACTTCTACTGTGCAAAGGACTTAGCGGTCCGAAGTTATCTGGGATCAAGCATGGTAAAAGTGGGACAGATGATTCAGAAAACAGGGAGAAGGATCTGGTAACGAAACCAGTGCATTGTCCCCAGGCGCACCTTCAAAAGGTCTGCTTAGATCCTGACTGCCTCGCCAAGTGCTGGCCTTGGCTGGTTGGAGGATGGAGAGGCTTGCGCCTACCATTCCTGCCCCGCTTCCTTGAGAAGTCCTGCCTGGGATGGGGAGGGTAGAAGCTCTGTGGAGGCTGAGGTTTAAATGTTTTCGCTGGGTTGCAGGGGTATGTAGATCCAGTGACTTTAATACAGCCTGCAAATCTTTTAGGGCGTGAAGCCTGGAGTCTGTTTGCTCTGCAAAAAGGCCCGTGCCTTCAAAAGGCAGGTCCTGAATTGTTTGTTGTACTTCAGGAGGAAGGCCGGATGCTTGGAGCCATGAACTCCTCCTTGTGGCTATTCCTGAGGGCAAGGTTCGCGCAACTGAGTCTGCAGCATCCAGTGAGGCCTGTAAAGAGGTCCGTTCCACAGCCTTTCCCTTGTCCACTCTGGCCCCAAATTCTGTTTTGGATTCAGATGGAACCAACTCCTTGAATTTCAACATGGAGGTTCATGAGTTGAAATGTATCTGCTCAGGATTGCCTGTTGGTTGGCAATCCTGAGCTGGAGCCCTCAGGTCGAGTAAACCTTCCAGACATCAGAGTCGGCCCTTGCTGCCCCTGCCTCTCTTTCATTCACTGTGACCTCAACAAGCGAACAGGACTGAGAGTGAATAGCTAAGTACTCGCACCCCTTAGAGGAGATGAAATACTTCCTCTCCAACCTCTTCTGTGTAGGGAGAATGGAGGGAGGGATTTGCTACAGGGTTTTTGTAGTGTACTGAATAGTCTTGTTGATGGGCAAAGCCACCCAAGACAGCCCCTCTGGGGTCTTATAACTCAACTACCTCTTCAGTGTGATGCCCCATGCTGTGAGCTACCCTATGCAGAAGGCCCTGGTGTGCTCTACTGTCAATAGTGGGTGGCCCAGAGGAGGAAGACACCACCACCGATTCATCTGGAGAGGATGGCAATGAGGTCAGAGGTGGCACCGGGCTCTCCTGGCCCCCTGGACTCATCCTGCTTGGTGCCATGCTCCTTGGTTCTGGTGGTAGGCCCAGGATCTGGACATGGCTCACACTGATGCTCTTTCGGAACCCTGAGGGGTGGGACGGTCCATGGCTGGTGGAGGCATCTGTGCTTCCGACACCACCAAGTGGGAACCCCTGGAGTGCATGCCCTAGGCTTGGTGGTAGGCCCATGGAGTCCAGAATGGCCATTGCTTGGGCCCTTGCCTCTGCGCTTGCCATGGCACAATCCTTACGTCCTGTCTATATCTGCAGCGGTCTGATCGGTGCTGGCTGCACCTTGAGTAATAGGACTCCGCCTTGGAGTCCGATGATCAGGCTCTTGAGTGCGAAGACCATGGTGGAGCTGCGGGGAAGATGCCGTAGAGCGGTGCTGCAGCGGGACCGGTGCTGGGCAGACGGTGCTGGAGACCGGTGCCGTGGAGATGGTACTTGTGCCTCATCATTGCAGGCTTGCCTCTGGACGGTGCCAGGTGTTGTGGCCCCCGAGGTCTATCCCGGCTGATGGGGAACTATGAAGCTGTCATGGGAATCAAGTCCCTTGCCGCCTCAAAAGTGTCTGGGATGGAAGAGAGCTCTAGTTAACTCCATCTGGCATGCTCAGTGAGAACAATCCAACAGCACCGGACTTGATGGTCCACTTGCAGGACCGAAGTCGACAGCGCTGGCTCCTGTGAAATTGGCACCAGGTGCTCGTGCGCAGGACACACCCCAGTGGCACTATCTAACCCTGCCACTCTTGGTGCAGGCGAGCACCTTCTGTCCACATTCTTGTACCGCTCATGCGGCACTGGGGAGCCCGAGCAGCGCTGGGCTGCCTCCAGGAGCTTCGGTGCCGGGAAGTGTCGGTGCTGAGGGTCTCTATGACCAGAGTCCTTCCTTGGCACCGTTTCTTGCACAGAGGCTGGAGTGCTCCGCACAGAGGTGCTCGGTGCTGGATCCAGTTGGACCGGAGCCAGCTGGGGATGGAGGGCTGCTTCCATCAGGATCTTCAGCCTGAGGTCCCTTCTTTCTTAGTCCTAAGGTGGAACTCTTTACAAATCTCGTATCAATCTGTTTGGTAAGTCCTCCCTCCCCCCCAGACACTTGAGACAAGAGTCATGGGGATCGCTCATAGGCATGGGCTTGTGGCAGGTTCTGCAGAGTTTGAACCCTTGGGATCGAGGCATGCCCCAGACCTCAGAGGAGACAAATTAGAAAGGGGAACCCTCTCCCCCACTCCTAGCTAACAAACTAACTAAACTAACTTATTAACTAAATAACTATTTACAGAGGACTAAGTACAAATACTAGGGGAAGCACTTGCTGAGCTAAGTGACCATAGCTCCAACGACCGTCACTGGTGGTAAGAAGGAATGAAGAGGTGGTAGGTTGGCAGGGGCATATATTCACCACCATGAAAACGCCACTCCAGGGGGCTCCATGGCTGATGTGACAAGGGCAGCTAGGGGGAAAACCTTCTGAAGACTGTGCACACGGCATGCACACACCTAATTGGAATCAAAATGAGCAGTCATTCAAAGAAGAACCATATCTTCCAATAGTCTATTTTGCAGCTTTGGGTCTCTGATTCCAATTACAAACCGCAATACCACATTGGGAAGAGAGGAAATGTCCTTTGCACAGAGGCAGAACAGCATCTGCCTTCTTGCTGTACGGACTGGAATCATGCAAACACACATGCACATAAAGAAATGAACCTCAGCAGTGATCTGCCATCATGAGCATACGCTGTGCAGCAATCACTGAAAAATCACATGTACATATAGAAAAATGCAGCAGTGGTATATGAGCAGATATGGCCTGGGCATGCATCATTATTATTTATCATTTCTATGACACAGGTACACAGAGCACTGCAAAAATCGGAATAATAATTCTTTTCTCCCACTCTTCACTTGTCTTTGGGAAGTGCTGTGGCCTATGCTATACAGGAGGTCAGATTAGATGATCACAATGGTCACTTCTGGTCTTGGAACCTATTCCTCTATTTGTGTCTCCTACTATGGGGTTGCACAGCATTCAGCACAGTGGGGTCCAATCTGATGCGAGGTCTCCAATGGCTACTGTCATACAAATAATAGAGCAGTTGGCTTGTAAATTCACCCAATCCTGCTCTCCGTGTTCACCCAAAGGTTCCCACTGAAGCCAACAGGAGGCTTTGAAGGGATGGAGAAAGTCAGCTTGGCTTCATTATTTGGCACAGTATTTTAATATTTCAGAAGACACATTCACATGACTCAACTTTGTGAGCAAAGGTTCGGACTGGCTCCATTCAATAATCATCATTGCACGATATCGTGTTTGCTCTGCGGGGGAAGCAACGACTGCTAGTCCAGTACTGACCATGTCCTATCAGACCATTTTATCAGCTATGACTGTGACCACTGCAGCATAAATATCTCAGTGGAAACTGCTGGAAAGTGGAGAGTGGGAAGGAGGCGCTGAGATGCCGGAGGCAGAGAGCTTTATTTGCTCTAGGCTCTTCGTTATTGCATATAAAAGGCTTACAGGGACTGAAATACTAAAGTAGAGGAGGAGGTGGGGAGAAGACAAGTGGAGCTGCCATTGCAGAGACCAGCACTAGCCATGGGGAGAGCTGCCCAGCAAACCCTCCTCTCTTTACTTTGTCTAGCAGCAGCGGTTTGTCAGGCTCAGGACACCTGCCCAGGTGAGTGAAAAACAAACCTGTTCCCAACTGCGTTTCATAGTGTGGTTCTTGCCAACCTGGATCCTGGGGAACTGGGAACTGTTCAGGAATGTTTCTTGTCCTACATGTCTATAAAGTGCTTTGCCTGCTTATGGTGCTTTTTAAATAATAAGAAGAACAGCTTCTTTGTACAAAATTCCTTTGTAGAAATTACTCTCTATTGCAGAAGTGCCTGTCACAGACTAGAGGTGTTCAAAAGATAAGACACAGTTTTTTTGCCAATAATGTAGTGAAATTGTTGTCTCTTCTCTTCACTGAGAATCTTCAAAAATTGACTTGACCTCCTCTCCCTCATGTTCATTTACTGTCTTCCAACCTCTCAACGCTGCTGCTGGAATCTCTCTGTCTAAAGCTCCCATTTCCTCTGCATATTGGGGCCAAAGCATTTCCAATCTGGCAACTGACCGACCCACACAGGCAGAAGACCGAAATTCTGGAAATTAAAATCTCAATCTTCAAAGCTCAGAGTGAGCCTATGATTTCAGATCCCTCTCCTTTTTAAAATTCATGTTGACCAAATTAAGATTATTTGTAAAATTGCAACTGTTGTGTATCTATCACCACACATCCACTACACAACTCTTTCCATGTCAACACATTCACATTGAGAATCCAGCAGCATTTGAAGGTTTATTTTACTTCATCATGAAATCCTGGAAATCCTTATGCAAGATTTAGTCACATTTGTGCAGATATCATTCAGGCAAAGGGTCTCTTGGAAGGAAATGTGTCGTTTGCTAAATAAGGATTGAATACAGGCTTTGCCATCTTATGCATAAATTTTTATACTATTTCAGAGCAATATTGCTTTCTCATTTCATCTCCTTACATTCGTGATCATTTTGAAAATCATTTGCTATGTACAGTTTATGCCCAAATGTTCCATATTTGGAGGAAGAGTTCCTGTGTCACCGGGAATATTAACCAGGTCCACCCACATTTTGTTTACCTCAAAAATTCCCACATCAATAGAGCTCAATGGAGTTGACAGGCGTGTCCCTATTTTTCTCCAGTGATGTCCCTATAAATAATTTTAAATCTCACAATGTGTATAATATAGAGAGGGAACTGTTAGGTTAAAAAACATATTTAAATTCTTTAAAATGTATTTCCTGAGCTTCTAAGAGCAATTGTTTTTAAAATTATTTTATTTTTGCACAATTTCTTCACTGAATGGCAGCTATTTGTTCTTCCTCTGCATTTCATTCCGCTTTTGTTTCTCTGTAGTTAATTTCATTAAAAGATTCTCATGAACTGGCACAATGCTGCAATGGTCGGGTTGCAAACACTGCAGCAGAAGGTGTACATAAAAATTAAATTTGAAGTGATTTTTTTAAAAATACAAATATTTAATAATTTCTTTTTAACTTTTGTTTTCACAATAACTTAAAGACTAATAGTAATAACCCCCAATTTTTAATATTAGGGCATTATCTCTGAAATGCTTAAAACTGAAGAAAATGTTGGATTTGTCACTAATAGAGAAAAGAAAACCAAGGAACTATATAGGCTTTCATTTGCTGGGTTTATCCCTCCGGATTTCTGCAGAATGTTTCAGATCCTTAGAACCTAACAATCATTGATTATGGGTTCATTTCTTTCCCCAGAAGTGAGCTTAGTGGGTTTCAACAGTAAACTGTCCATTCTCCAAGGCTGCCCTGGAATTCCAGGTGCCACAGGACCCAGAGGAGACCCAGGAAATCCAGGAACACAAGGTACGTTCTCAGGCACTGAATGGGAACCAGGGATGGCTGGGTGCTGAGGTAAATGGGAATTACTTTTGTAATATACTCAGACTTTGGAGATTCTCCTCAACCCTGATATGAGGAAACTCACATGGCATCTCCCATATCCCGTGGCAAGGGATTGGAGATTCAGAATAAGTAAACTCTGAAATATTGTCCATTCCGTTTGGGTTGTCAGATTGGCAACCAAGTCCTCTGGTTCTTTTCCTATCTCTGTCACTGGCTCGCTGTGTGACCTTAGTCAAATCACTTTCTTAGAGCCTCAGTTTTCTCCTCTGTATAATGGCTATAATGGTCCTTTACCTCCCAGAGGTTATCTGAGGCACATTTCATTGATCTGTGTAAATGCTTTGAGACGTTTGGATGAGAGGGGCTAGAGAGGAGGAAATCATAATTATTATCATGAGCCATGACATTTTTAATGGCAGCATGTATAAAATGGTTGTTTACCAGCTTTGGTTCTCACCTGGCAGCAAGATGTGCTTGTACCTTTGACTTCAATTGGCCTCTATGCAAGAGTCCATACTAGGGGATCCTGATGTCAGATCAGGGACTCAGCGAGCCAGATGCAGATACATTATGTGAATTTTGACACAGATGGCTTATTGTAATTCCAGGTTGGGATGGTAGGTGGGGATTACGTACTCAGTATTTACGCTACCTTGGAAACTATTCAGTCAGTTTTCTGTGTTTGCAGGACAACAGGGACCTCAGGGGATCCCTGGAAAGGTGGGACTAACTGGCCCAAAAGGTAAAGTAACAAACGGCAGAGAAAGGTGTTTTCCTACAGGTGACCTAAGAACAGGAAATAAGTTTTTAATCAAATATCTCTTAGAGCTAGTTATACATCACCAATTCCTCTCACATCGGTGTTCGAAAAACCACCATAGCTTGCCTTCACTCTCTATTTGACAATAAAGGGTTTATTATTGCAACAGAACTTCAGTTCTGATCCACTGTCAGGATCTTGGTATCTCTGATCAGTCTTTACTATCTTATTATTTGTTCAATCAGGAGAAAGAGGTCCTGCTGGCGCCCCTGGAGTGAAAGGTGAGAGACCTCAGATGATTCTTTTCACTGCAGAGCCCAGGGCCGGTGCAAGGATGTTTCACACCATAGGCGAAACTTCCACCTTGCAGACCACCCCCACACCCGTGCCCTGAGGTGCCCCCCACGGTGGCAGCTCCCTCCCTCCACCCTGGGGCGCTTCCCTCCTCTGCCCTGAGGCACCCCCACCGCCGCAGCTCACCCCTGCTCTGTGCATGAGCACGAACACCCTGAGCACACCATGGCTGCTTCACTTCTCCCGCCTTCCAGGCTTGCTGGGCCAATCAGCTTAGGCGGGAGAAGTGAAGCAGCCACGGCGTGCTCGGGGAGGAGGCGGGACAGGGGTGAGCTGGGGCGGGGAGTTTCCCTGTGTGTCATCCCCTCTCCCACTTACTTGCTGTGCTCCCCTGCCCAGCTCCCTCCGCCTAAATGCCGACGG
Organism: Gopherus flavomarginatus; assembly: GCF_025201925.1. Taxonomy (NCBI): domain Eukaryota; kingdom Metazoa; phylum Chordata; order Testudines; family Testudinidae; genus Gopherus; species Gopherus flavomarginatus. The sequence continues at coordinate 19,722,975 of NC_066633.1, read as the reverse complement.
CGACCGGGGCGGCGAAGATCCAGCTGTCGCAGTCACTGCCAAAGAAAATGGCGTCCCCCAAATCCCATTGCCCTAGGCAACTGCCTAGGTCACCTAAATGGTTGCACCGGCCCTGGCAGAGCCCTTTTTGCTGTTCATGATGATAGAGAAATTGGGAGCAATTATCTCTCCTCCTGCCCTGTTTCATTGTACAATTTTTCCTTCCAGCTTCTTGCCAAACAAAAAAGCTGAAATGAGATTGGGTCCAGTTAAACAAGAAATGTCCCCTTTTTGTTTTTGTTTAATAGACAAATGACAAAACAAAACCTTGTTCTGAAATGAGGAGTTGGAACATTTCAAAATTGTGAATAAAATATTAGCCTGAAAAATTTCACCCAGCTCTAATTATAATGTCTGATATGCCATGAGTCCTATTCAGGCACAGGAAATAGATCTCAACTGCAGTGGAGATGTAGCCAAAGCCTATTTCATGTCAGCCAATGCAAAATACAAGATAAGATAAATGCAGTACTACCAGCCCCAAATCTCTGAAAAATTTAAGTCAGGTTCATCAAAAATCAGGAGACTGGTTCTAGAATCATGAGATTATGTAAAAATAATAGATGTGGTGTTCTTTTTATTTGCCTTTTTGAGTATTTAGGGTGCACTTGGGTCACATTTTGAGGCTTTCACCATAGCTTTGAGGGTTAGAAACTTACCTTTTTATTGAGGCTGATGGCTGCAATTATGTCATATCCATTTGATCCCAGGAGCTTGGGCTTTGAGGAAAATAATAATTATCACGAGAGTCATGACAAAATCATGAGTGTTGGCAACATACATCACTTAAGTCCCACAAAACGCCAACTTTAACAGATTGTGCAACATGTAGGTTGTACATCGACTTTGAACTAGCCCCTCAACACAATTAAACACAAGCGATTGTTGTAGTGAGATGTTGAATTATGTAGCTGACCTACAGGCAAAACAAAGATTTTATTCTGAGTTCTTTTTTTAGGAGAAAAAGGACCCCGGGGAGCTATGGGAGCCCCTGGAACAGCTGGTGAGACCCTCTGCATTCTCCTTTATACTCTGCACATCATTTCAGTTTTATTTTTGCAGCACAAACAATTAAGTGGCTCAGAAAGCTTGAACAGTTATCACGTCCACCCCATGTCCACAATATCTATATTAATCCTCCAGTAAAATTTGTGCTCTACAAAGAGAGAAATAGCCCCATTTACAAAAACAGGTGGCCATCCATGTGTGGTAATGTTTGGAACAACGCTGGCCAGATGACCTTTGGCATGAGAGAGAATAGTAGAAATGTAAGTGAAATCTGTAGAGCTGGATGTGTATCCTAGAGAAGGCTTCTTTCTCCTATCCTTCCTTATATTTCATACATACTGGGAGTGGGGAGTATGAACCGCAAGAAATGGATCCCTTAGAGGAATGATCCTTTTTCTACCAGTACTTTATTTAACTGATATTCTCCCTTTGTCACTTGGAATTTAAAAAAAAAAAAATTGAGTCATATTCACAGGCAGTGTAAGCATATGGGGAGGGATAGCTCAGTGTTTTGAGCTTTGGCCTGCTAAAGTCAGGGTTGTGAGTTCAATCCTTGAGGGGGCCATTTAGGGACCTAGGGCAAAAATCTGTCTGGGGATTAGTCCTGCTTTGAGCAGGGGGTTGGACTAGATGACCTCCTGAGGTGCTTTCCAACCCTGATATTCTATGATTTTAAGTTAAAGGTGTCTACCCTGAAGAGCTCAGTCTAAAAACACTATAGGGTAGCTCTTGGAAAATGCACAGCCCAATGTTCTTGGGGGGAGGGATAGCTCAGTGGTTTGAGCATTAGCCTACTAAACCCAGCATTGCGAGTTCAATCCTTGAAAGGGCCACTTAGGAACCTGGGGTAAAAATCAGTGCTTGGTCCTGCTAGTGAAGGCATGGACTTGGACTCAATGACCTTTGAAGGTCCCTTCCAGCTCTAGAAGATAGGTATATCTCCTATTATTATTATTAACTCCCCTGACTTGGTGGGCATTTCTTCTAGTTATTGACCAGCAAATAATTTAGTCCATTAAGGACCAATTCTTAGCCCTGCAAGTAGGTGCCTCATGAGAGAGTTACAAAATAGTGTTGGCTACATAATGAGAGCCGTCTCGCTGGTTCAGGCTGGAAGGCTCAGATCAGATATGTGTGTGAATCCATTAGCATTTGGTTTTCTCAATTAAAAGCTTGTCTAGAGCATTTTTAATATAACTAGTACTTTGTTATCCCAGCTGCCGCAGTTGGCCAATTATATAGTTTAAAAGACAGTAAAACATTTTCTGGTTCCACTTCACTTTCTCTTGTGTTTCTTTTCATGACCAGTGGAGAAAGACCTGGAAGACAAACAGTGTAAGAAAGGTGAGTGTTTCTAATGACCACTAAATGCCACCTCATTCCATCCAGAGACCCAAACATGAAAACTCATTAGAGATAGACAAATTGCAAAAAAATACATCTGTGATTTACCACATTTGCTGTTCTCAAAGTATCCGCAAAGAGACTTGGATCTTTTAAAATGAAGGTGTTTGCTGTTAGCATTTGGCCAGCGAATCTTTCTCCTTCAGCTGATGGGTTCTCTTGCAAACTGTTTGGTGTGAGTATTCCTGTGAGTATCTAATATTCTTTCAGGGTGAGTGCTCACCCAATCACATAATGACTGGAAGCCCCTCTGACTCACAGAGAGATTTCAAAATGCTGCATAGGTACTTGCAGTACAAATCTTTGTGCACATTTCAGTTTCCATGAGTTTTCAAGATGCTTTGAGCCAATCCTCTGTTCAGGATGAGCTGGTCTCACACAGAACACGGGGGGTTGGGCAGGTGGTTGTGTCTTTTCCTCTTGCAAACAAACTTCATACAACCACACTGGCACATTGGAGTCTAAATAATTTGGTTTGCTAACTACAGAGAGCATGAAAAGCCTAGATGGGTACCAAAGCTGCTGCTGTGGTAAGTTTCCAAAGATAGAACACAGAGGGACCACAAACTATTGAAAGGGATACTACCCATTTCCCAAACACTACAGTGGGGAGGAGAGGAGATGGTGGCTCAAACATTGTTTTCCGGTTACCTAATTCTGCAGTTGATCTGGCCCTCAGTGCAACATAAAGCAGCCTATGAGTCCCTGCACAAGGACAGTTATACAACCAATTTACATATTTCAATTCCTCTTTCAACCAGGAGCAAAGAACTGCAAGGAGCTGTTAACTAGAGGGAAAGTTATGAGCGGCTGGTACACCATCTACTCCCGTGACTGTAACGCCATAACCGTGCTGTGTGACATGGACACAGATGGTGGAGGATGGATTGTAAGAACCGAGCATAATGAAGCCTATTGGACATTGTTTATTGAACAAACAGTTTTCTGTCCCAAAAATGGGAGGTGGCCCTTACCCAGTGGGTTGTAGCTAGTAGAAAAGCATGAGGATGGAAACTCAGAAGCGGTTAGATCACCATGGTTAGCCGAAATAAAGAACACAGACACTTCCTGAGCCCTTCTAATCTTCACGAATCCTTGAGTTGTGGGGATAACTTGGTTGTGAACACATTGGGTTTCATGGAGGGAACCCAGAGCTTTAGACTCTAAAAGGCCTGGTCTGAGGGGACATTTGTCACTAGTCCACACAGTTAACCAGGTTTCCCCTCTCCTGGCTCTTCGAGCCTCCTCAATAGCTGCCCAGACTCTGGAACCAGAATTCCTTCTGTCACAGGCCCATTGACTCAGCTGCTCTGTCCCTCAGGCAGCCCCTGAGTTTGAGAGGAGAGAGAGTTCTAGGGAGCTGAGGGGTTTGAACCCTGTGTGTACCTCACATTTAAACCTTCCAATTTATTATTCTGCTTATTTATATCCCAGTAGTGCCTAGAGAATGTGATGAAGATCAGGGTCCCATTGTGCTGGGTGCTGAACACACACCCTGAGAGACAGCCCCTGTCCCTTACAGCTCACAATCTCCATAGACAAGGCGAAGAAAGGGCTGCTCAGAAAGCAGAGATGATGTGACTTGCCCAAGTGGCAGAAGTGGGTATAGAACCCAGGTCTCCTGATTGCCAGACCAGTGCTGTAGTTTTCAGACCATGTGATCCTTTAATCTAGTGGTGTTGCTGCCAAGATTCAATATGATCCTGTGGGACAAGCCTCCATCTGCAATAGTCATCTGAGGCTGAAAGAGATCTGACCCTGTTAAATCTCATCCAGTGATTTACAGTCTCAGGGTTTCTGGTCTCCTGCTCTAGTAGGATGGAAATCAATGTGGGATTTCCCAGCTAAGAACCTCCTGTTTCCCTGCAGGTGTTCCAGAGACGGATGGATGGTTCTGTGGATTTTTACCATGACTGGAATTCATACAAAAGAGGTTTTGGCAGCCGGCTGTCAGAATTCTGGCTGGGGAACGACAATATCCATCTGTTATCATCCCTTGGTAAAGACATCACTGATGCATTCTTTTCCTTACAGCAACTTTCTCCACCAAGATTTGTTCCCACATTTTAACCATGGATACAGAGTATAAATTTGTACTATCGGTAGAGGTAACCCGTCTGCTCCAGACACCCCTTCCTGTTCCTTACATCCCAGTCCTGCCACACAAAACTATTGAAACCAATAATGCTGTGGTAGCTGGGCTGGCTCCAGTCGTGATTAATGGAGCAGCATTTGGTCCTTTGGTGGTTCACCCACAGTACAGCAATAAGGGATGTTACAGCGTGGATGAGGTCATAGATTATGAACTACCTTAGCAAAGCATAACACGGAGCAGATTTTTAATAGGGAGGTTAGGTTGGTGGGCAGAAATTGAATTGATAAAGGTTGATATGAAGATATTGGCTTGATGCAAGAATCAGTGGGTGAGATTCTATGATGTGTGTAATGCAGGCAATTTAAACTAGATGATCATAATGGTCCCAACATAATGAAGCCTGATTCGTGTTTAGAGTCTTCAGGGGCTTCTGCAATAAAAACAATCAATAATTGTAATAAAAACAAATGGAAGGTGCTGAACATTTTGCTTTCAAATTCTTTTCTAAAGGTCCCCAGGAGCTTCGCGTCGATCTCAGAGATTTTGACAACAACTATGAATTTGCTCTCTTCTCGTCATTCAGAGTTGCAGGAGAGACTTCGAAATACATGCTGTTCATTGGGCCCTTTGTTAATGGCACTGCAGGTAGATTCTCAGCTCATACTTTACCCTTTGTGGCAGATGGAAAAATGGAAACCAAAAGTGATGCAGAGTATTCTATGGCAGAAGCAAAAGGCAATGTAATCTGTGGAAATGATGTGTCAGGAAACATCAGTTATTCTCCTGCTGAACTATTAAAGGAAAAACACAAGGTTTAGTGACAACAAAACATATAGTATAATATGGATATCCTGCATAGTGCAAGTCTGAAAGCAAAATAATGAGCAGATGTAGGCACAGCTACTCCTGGTTGCTTTCCTAAATTAAATCTTAATGCCCCATAGAAATATCTGAATTAAAATACGTAGGCACATCAGGATTGGTACAAGTCATTGAATGGCTACATATGCCCCATGCCATGCAAACTATGCATCCAAACCCCTGTATACCAGAGACAGAAATAGTTTATGCCATGCAGAGTCTTCTACACATCACTGCAGGATTGCTTAGGCAGACCCACAAGGCAACTAGAGAGAAGGGCTTTTAACTAGGTTTAAAAGGGGCAGGGGACAAAAGCCAATAGCTAGAGATAAAAAAGGGCCACCTTAACAGAGGACCAGATTTTTGGGGGGGCGGGGACATGTAGAGTCAGAGGAGGAAGAAGAGAGTAACCAGTAGAGGCATATACGCAAAATCTCAGATACCAATACATAAATGCAAGGCGGATGGGGAATAACAGGAAGAGCTGGAAGGATTAGTACAATAGTAAATTTACTACCTAAGTGGCATCACTGAAACTTGGTGGGATGAGTTTCATTACTGGACTATTGGTATAGTGGGGTAAAGCTTGTTTAGGAGGGACAGGCAAGGTAAAATGGGAGGAGGTGTTGAATTATACAGCCAGAGTAAATACACTTGTTCTCTGCTCCAGGAGGAGGCGAGAGGCAGACCAACTGACAGTCTCTGGGAAAAGAAAAAAAGCATAATAAATAGACATGATCTCTTGATACAGGTGTACTATAGTAATGAGGGACTTTAACTACCCAGATGTTTGTTGGAAAAACAAAATTTGTGATAAGCCCTTGGAATGTAATGGGGACACCATTTTGCGGAGGAAGTAACCAGGGGGACCAGCCATTTTAGACTTAATTCTGACCAACAAGAAGGAATTGGGAGCGAATCTGAAGGCAGAAGACAATTTGGGTAAAAGTGATCATGAAATCACAGATTTCTTTATTCTAAGGAAAGGAAGGAGTGGAAACATGGACAAACTGTTGAAGAGAAGTACAAAAGAATAGCATACCCATGTAAGGACAAAATCAAAAGGCACAAAATAAGTTACACCTAAGAAGGAACAGAAAAATCCATAAGAAGGGATTCTTTACACATATTAACAGCAGTAAGAGAAAGATGAAAGCAAGTGTAGTTCCTTACTTAACAGGAATGGAGAGCTAATAACTGATGACATCAAGAAGACTTGGGTGTTTCATGACTAGTGTGTTTCAATCTTCACTCAAAAGGTTACTGGTGATGACATATTCACACTATTAACAACAAGCCCAAATAGTGGGGGAAAAGTTAAACAATATTTAGATAAGTTAGATATATTCAAGTCGGGAGGGCCTGGCAAAACTCATCCTAAGGGAATAAAATAGCTAGCTGAAACAATCTCAGAACCATTAAAAATTATCTGGAGAACTCCTGGAGGATGAGTGAGGTCTGAGAGCACCGGAGAAGGGCAAACAAGTACCTATCTTTAAAAAGGGGAACAAACGGGACCTGGGGAACTTTAGGCCAGTCAGCCTGACTTTGATACCTGGAAAAATACTCACTCAAATTATTAAACAATCAAGTTGTAAACACCTAGAGGACAGTAGGATTAATTAGCAATATCCACCATGGAGTTCTCATAAACAAATTATGTCAAACCAGCCTAATTTCCTTCTTTGACAGGGTTATTGGCTTAGTGGATAAAGGGAAAGCAGTAGACATGATATTTTTTGATTTTAGTAAGACTTTTGACCAAATCCCACATGGCATTGTAAATAAGCAAACTAGGGAAATGCAGTTTGGGCACAATTACTGTAAGGTGGGTACACAACTGGTTGAAAGAGTAGTTATCAATGGTAAGCTTGGAGCGTGTATCTAATGGGGTTCTGCAGGGGCCCGTCCTGAGTCTGGTAGTAGTCAATATTTTCGTTAATGAGTTGGATAACTGAGTGGAGCATATGCTTATAAATCTCCAGATGGTACCAAGCTGGGAGGGTTTGTAAGCACTTTGGAGGACAGGATTAAAATGCAAAATGACCTTGGCAAATTGGAGAACTGATCTGAATTCAGCAAGATGAAATCCAGCAAAGACAAATGCAAAGTGATTCACGTAAGAAAGACTAATCAAATGCACATCTCCAGAATGGGGAATAACTGGTTTGGTGGTAGTACTCCTGAAAAAGAATTGGGATTTAGAGTGGATCACAAATTGAATATGAGTCAACAATGTGATGTAGTTTCACAAAAAGCTAATATCATTCTGGGTGTGTTTTCAAGACTGTGGCATGTAAGAAACAGTAGATACTTGTCCTGGTCTACTCAGCTCCGGTGAGGCCTCACAGAGAGAACAGTGTCCAATTCCGGGCACCACACTTTAGGAATGATGTGGACAAACTGAAGACAGTTCAGAAGAGAGCAAGAAGAATGATAAAAGGTTTAGAAAACCTGACCTATGAGGAAAAGTTAAAAAAACTGGTGGGTGGGGGTAGGAGGAATCTGGTAACAATCTTCAAATATGTTAAGGGCTGTTATAAAGAGATATACCTATCTCATAGAACTGGAAGGGACCTTGAAAGGTCATTGAGTCCAGTCCGCTGTCTTCACTAGCAGGACCCAAGACAATTCTGATCAATGTTCACTGAAGGTAGGACAAGGTGTGACCAGCTTAATCTGTGATAAGGAGATCTAGGTTAGATATTAGAATTACATTTCTAAGTATAAGAGTTGTTAAGCTCTGGAATAGGCTTCTAACAGAGGTGGTGAAATCTGCATCACTGGAAGTTTTAAAGAACAGGTTGGGCAAACACCTGGCAGGGACGCTCTAGATTTACTTGGTGCTGCCTCAGCCTAGAGGGTTGCACTTGATGACTGCTCAAGATCCCTTCCAGATGGACATTTCTATGATTCTGTGATTCTATGATCCTGAATCCACAGCAGGCTCCGAGCTAAGCTATTAAGTTAGGAGCACATTGGGCTCATGTTACACCATCACAATGGTGGAAACTGATTTCAGGATGCCCAAGGACTGAGCACATTGTCGGCAATGAGTTACTCTGGATTTATAGTGGTGTAACTGAGATCAGACTATAATTTTTTGGCATCTTTTCATCTACAAGAGATGGTGGGAATTGCAGCCTATGATATAGATGGTTTGCAATGTCTCATGTGACTGAATAGTCCAATCGAAGATTTGCATGATCTTTGGTAGTTTTTGCAAATGTATCTATCTTGGTTGGAAGCTGCTTGCTTCCTACGGGCTCTTTTCTCTTCAAGCTGTAGGAACCAGCTTCTGTCATGGACTTTGAAACCCTGATGGAAACGGTGGTGCCACTTGTTATGATCACTTGCCAAGATTCGTCATAGGTCAGGATTAACTCCAATTCCTTCATATCTCATTTGCTTGTGTTTTTATAGCGAAGCTTGAGACTTCCCATTGTTCTTGTTCCCTTTGATAGCTCCCCTTATAGCATGTCCTTGGGTATGTGTCCATCTTCCAACCTACTCAGATGGCCCAGCCAGTGCAGTCCTCTTTGCTTGTCATACTTGGTAAATTTGCCCTTCGAAGAACCTCTGCATTGGTAACTTTATCTTCCCATTTGGCGTTGAGTATGCAGCATAAACAGCATAAGTGGAAACTCTTTAATCTTTTCTTCTATTGAGCATAAGTTGCCCATGTTTCCCCACCATACATGAGAGTGCTGATGAAGCAGGTTTGGTACATTAGCATTTTGGTCTTGATGATCAGCTGTGAGTTGTTCCATGCTCTTTTAGTTAGTCTGCTGAAGGTGGTGGCAGTCTTTGCAATGGAAACATTTTGTTCTTCATCCAGTGAGAGGTTTGTGGTCACTGTAGAACCCAAATAGCTGAACTTTTTGGATGACTTCTATCTGGTTGACATTTAAGGTGATTGAAAGATCTTGTGGATCTCCCATCCTTATACAACCATTTTTTTGATGCTGATGGTGAGAGCAAAAGACTGACAGGTACTTTAAAGGCTATCCATGAGTTCTTAATGGATCTTCATCGTGGGCTTTGAGGGAAGCAACATCAGTGAATAGAAGTTCCCTGATTAGCACCTTTTTGACTTTGGTCTTTGTCTTAAGTCATGACAGGCAGAAGAGTTTCCTATCCTATCTTGTGTGGAGATACAGTCAGAATATGGGCTGGTGAAAAATGTTCCTCTCTGGAAATAGAACTGGAATGTCTCTCCTGACCCCAGGGAGGTTTCTGCTGCTTGGTGAAGGGAGAAATTTAGTAATCCCACTCCAGAACCACCAGGTTGGGCTGTGGGAACTGAACTGTAAAAATGTAAAAAATAAACAGTAAGAGATTATCTCACCCACCTTGTGTCTGTAAAAACACGTAATAAATAAACCCAATTGTTTCTACAGGGGATTCCTTAACTAACCACAACCACATGATGTTTACAACCTACGACCAGGACAATGACGTGTCTGGGATTAACTGCGCTGTAGCCTATAAAGGGGCCTGGTGGTACCGGGAATGTCATATGTCCAACCTGAACGGATTATACCTGAAAGGAGCCCATGAAAGCTATGCTGATGGGGTGAACTGGGCTTCACACAAAGGGCACCAGTATTCCTACAAGATGACAGAGATGAAAATGAGGCCCGTGTAGCTAATCAAGGACGCAATTGTAACAATTATACTTAGCTCTGATATAGCAATTATAGGCCTGTCATAATGAACATTAATCTGCAGATGACAATAAAGATCTTTTCTTTATCCACCAGCCATGAGGGGGCAGACATCATCGTATACACTTACCCAGCGCAGTGCACAAGGACTAGAGCTGGTTAAAAAAACATAAGAAGAGTTTTGTGGGGAAAAGATTGAATTTTAAAGTGGTTTGCATTTCAAAGGATTCTAAATTAACCCAGTTTTGATTTTGTGTGTTTAATTTTTTAAATTCCTCTCCCTGATATATAGTATCTGAAAATGTTAGTTTATTTTCTCGTTTACCAAAATCCTGGTTTTCTATAAAGGAAAAAAAAGGTCACTGACATGAGAATATTTTCTAAAAGAATTGCTGAAAACATTTCTAAAGCTGTTTTTTTTTCCTGCCAAACATAACATTACAACCACATCAATGTTATTTTCATATTTTTTTTCAAAAGCTGTTTGTCCACAGAAAAACTCGTAGTTTGAAAAATGTCAGCCAGCTCTGTCTAGGTTACGTCTCCTCTCCTACATGGCTCTGTTGTCGCTTGATTCCATTCCCAGAAGCACCACAGACAGCTCCTACTGCTGCCATGCAATTCTTCCTGTGGTGTAGTGACTCATTACCCTCAGATGCTGCCTCTGCCTCTGGAGAACCTTCCCCTCTGTCAATAAAGTAAAGGCTGCTCAATGATTTCCCCGTCTGAGATTTGTTTGTACACACAAGCCAGTGAAATAGCATTAAAGCCCAAATGTGCCTGGCCTTGCGCTGTGAACACTGTGGGCAGAGTGCACCTTGGGCAGCCAGGGACATTATTGGCCTTGCTCCCCTGGGGAATACAAGAGAGAGGCGCTCCCTCTGCCAGCAGCACTGTGGCTGCAGAAGGGGCATGTCTAAATAGGGTGATGGTGCAAACAGAAGAGCACTGAGACGATCTCAGGCTAAACCTGCACTAGAAAGTCCCATCACTCAGCCCATGCCTGCTCGTGCCTTGTGAGGCAGAACAGGCCACAATCTCCCCTCTTTGTGCTGGTATGATTCCCAGTGGAAGATTTAACATCCAGCAAGTTCCACCCCTTCCTCCTTCTCCCTCTCCCTGTGCCTGGCTAGAGGAACAAAAAGATGGGCCTCGATGCACTCTGCCCATCAATTCTGAAGCCCTTAGAGGAGAGGAAAGTGATCAGGAACAGTTAACATGGATTCACCAAGGGCAAGTCATGCCTGACTAACCTAATTCCCTTCTATGAGGAGATATCTGGCTCCGCGGATGAGGGGAAAGCAGTAGATGTGTTATTCCTTGACTTTAGCAAAGCTTCTGATATGGTCTCCCACAGTATTCTTGCCAGCAAGTTAAAGTAGTATGGGCTGGATGCATGGACTATAAGGTAGATAGAAAGCTGGCTAGATTGTTGGACTCAACGGGTAGTGATCGATGCCTCCATGTTTAGTTGGTAGCCAGTTTCAGGTGGAGTGCCCCAAGGGTTGGTCCTGGGGCCGGTTTTGTTCAATATTTTCATTAATGATCTGGAGGACGGCGTGGACTGCACCCTCAGCAAGTTTGCAGATGACACTAAACTGAGAGGAGTGGTAGACACACTGGAGGGTAGGGATAGGACACAGAGGGACCTAGAGAAATTAGAGGACTGGGCTAAAAGAAACCTGATGAGGTTCAACATGGACAAGTGCAGAGTCCTGCACTTAGGACGGAAGAATCCCATGCTCTGCTACATACTAGGGATTGAGTGGCTAGGCAGCAGTTCTGCAGAGAAGGACCTAGGGGTTACAGTGGATGAGAAGATGGATATGAGTCAACAGCGTGCCCTTGTTGCCAAAAAGGCTAACAGCATTTTGGGCTGTATAAGTAGGGACACTGCCAGCAGATCAAGGGACATGATCATTCCCTTCTATTTGACATTGATGAGGCCTCATCTGGAGTACTGTGTCCAGTTTTGGGCCCCACACTACAAGAAGGATGTGGAAAAATTGGAAAGAGTCCAGTGGAGGGCAACAATAATGATTAGGGGGCTGAAGCACATGACTTATGAGGAGAAGCTGAGGGAACTGGGATTGTTTAGTCTGCAGAAGAGAAGAATGAGGCGGGATTTGATAGCTGCTTTTAACTACCTGAAAGGGGGTTCCAAAGAGGATGGATCTAGACTGGTCTCTGTGGTACTTGATGACAGAAGCAGGAGTAATGGTCTCAAGTTGCAGTGGGGGAGGTTTAAATTGGATATTAGGAAAAACTTTTTCAGTAGGAGGGTGGTGAAGCACTGTAATGGGTTACCTAGGGAGGTGGTGGAATCTCCTTCCTGAGAGGTTTTTAGGGTCAGTCTTGACAGAGCCCTGGCTGGGATGATTTAGTTGAGGGTTGGTCCTGCTTTGAACAGTGGGTTGGACTAGGTACCTCCTGAGGTCCCTTCCAACCCTGATATTCTATGATTCTAAGTCCCACGTTCTCACTTCCCTCACTCACACCCTCCCATCCCTGCCTCTGCACCTCCTGCTCTGCTCCCACCTGGTTCCATGCCCTGCACCAGCACTGCTGCTGCAAAAGCCATCACCACTGCTCTTGCCAAAGCCAGACCTGCTGCCGCGGGGGACAGAGCCGCAAACCACAGCTGCTGCTGCCAGCAGAGTTGGATTTGGAGCTTCTAGGATTCAGCAAGAGGGGAGGAAAGGGGTGGGGGTCCTCTAACCTAATTGAAGGCTCTGCCATGAGTGGTCCCATTCACCAGAGTGCACGGCAGAGCCATCCTTTCGGAGTCCCTCCTCCCTGGACAAACTCAAATGTGGGCTGTGGGGCTCAGCACGGCTCTTCCTAGGGGTTCCAGAAGGGCCCAAACAACAGCTGCGGCCGGCGTTGGGCATATGTTGTACGGCCAAGCAGCCGTGAGCCTGCACCAGCTATTCATCTGCCTCTGTCGTCTACCTTGTCCTGCTCGATTCCTGCAGCCACCTTCACAAGAACCCTCTCTCTCACCGTGGCAGGGGGCCCCTTTGCTGGCTCAGGGCTGATGCAATTGCATGGGTTGCGCGTGTCTAAACCCATCCCTGGCAGTAAGCCCCAATTCTTATAGGGTTCCCAGGCACAGATGACTCATGCTCCTCCCCATGGACATCAGGTTAATATAACTTTTGGTGGTGCCCAAAACAGGCCCAAGCAGAGCTGTCCCATCCATAGGACGGACCAGGCCAACCGCCCCGTACCTCGTGCTTTTAAGGGGCCCTGTGCTTCCAGGGGACATGGGGTTCAGGGCAACATTAGAGGTTAGCATGGGGCCTGGTGCCAGCAGCAGCGTGTGATCCAGCCCCCACCTGCCCCAGCTCCACTTCCTCCCCAACCCCATTCCACCCCTTCCCCCAACCACCTGCCCAACCTCTTTCTGGCTTCCATCCCCTCCCCCAAGCTACATCGGGAGCTGGTGGGGCAGAGTGGAGCAGGGGCAGGCTGGGGCTGGGTCGCTTGCTGCTGCCCATGCCAGGACCCCTGCTAATCCCTCACACTGCCCTCAACCCCACGTCCCCTTGAAGCATGAGGCCCCCAAAGTGTGGTAAGCCCAAACATTGGTGGAGCCAGGCCCACATTCTCAAACATTGGTGGAGCACGGGCACCACAGCCCCCTATAACTTGCTGCCTATGCTCCTCCCCCAGAGTGGAGGGGCACAATCTAAAGGGGAGGACATGTGATTGCCCCACGTATCATCTCTGCCAAGTGAACGCCCCCATTTTCCTATGCCCAGCATGGGGCCGCCATGCTTTCCCCGCCCCATATCATCTCTGGGGTGGGGGTGGGGGGTGGGGGACGAGAGGCTCTGCCCTCCCACTCTGCCTCCCCCTGGCACGTTCAGTCACTCTCCCTGGCAGCCAGGCCGGGTGGAGAGCGGGATGGAACCACTTCTCACGCCGGCTCAAGCCGACCGTTCCAGGTCGCTATTCCATGCAGTACAGCAGCTGCCTGAGAGAGCTTGGCTGGACAGGTGGCAGCAGCAGCGGGTTCCCCCCTGCCCGGGCCCTGCTGCCAGGGACAGGCGCCAACCATGCCAGGTGGGCAGGCGCAGCAGGAGGTCAGATCCCCTCTCCTCCATCACTCGGCAGGCCAGCCGGGGGAGGGGGGCACTTGGCCTCACATGAGCCCCCTACATATCGCTGCTGCTCCCAGGGGACCCATAGCCACCTGCCCTGCAAGGCCTTTGAAAACTCCACAGCGTTTATGCACGCCCAGCAATGGCTGCTGCGAGTAGACGTTTCCTTTCCCATTCTGCAGAGGGCTGCAGCCTCTGGGTATACGCCAGTGTCGACGGAGCTGCTGGTGGGATGTGTTGTGTCTAGAGCCTTCTCATGCAGTGGGACACTGAGTGGTATATATCTGCCTGCTGCGGCCTCTCCCCAGCCCCACTCTAGCTTTGATTATCTCTGCTAGCTTCTGCACAGAAAATCAACTTTCTTTATATTTTTTTTTAGGATTTCCCCCCACAATCAAGAATAAATTAAGCAGCACAAAAATACACTTCATTTAGGCCTATGCTGCCAGCTTAGTTATTCTCATTCTGGATGGGGTCTGAAAATGAAATCCATAAATAAAAAGACGAGTCTGATTTTAGAGAACGAAAAGAAAAAGTGATTTTTTGTTATTTCAAATGGCCTCCAAAGATCCTAAGAAGCAAAAACTATCATTTTGTAAATTGCCTGATCAATCCCTGAAGTCTAAAGTAGAAATGTGTGAGCTGCATCTCAATTCAGGGCAGATGAATCTGTCATTGTGGAAAGGTTTAAGTCAGAAAAACAATTTGTGCAATATCACACAAGTTACTGATGTAATAGTAGCTGATATGTCCAGAGAAACTTTGCTTGAAACTAGCACACCAGAAGGCCAGATGAGCTACAAACCAACAAAGTGAGTGATCCCATAAATGATCTTACAATCAAACAAAACCCAAAGACCCTGTAGAGAGGGTTTCTCAATCTTTTTCTTTCTGAGTCCCTCTCCCCCCGCCCACTTTGAAAACTCCATGGCCCACCTGTACCGCAACAATTGTTTTTCTCCTTATAAAATCTATGGCTGGCCTTAAGGGGTAGCAAGCAAGGCAATTGCCCGGGGGGCCCACACCAAGAGGGGGCACCACAAAACTAAGTTGCTCAGGCTTCAGTTTCAGCTCCAGCTGCTGGAGCTCAGGGCCCCGGGCTGCAGTCCTGCACAGTGAGGCTCCAGCCTTCTGCCCTGGGCCCTAGTGAGTCTAACGCCAGCCATGTTGGCGGAACCCTCATGTAACATGGCAGCCTGGCTCCCAGCCGCGCCTGAGAGGGCCGAGCCAGAACAGATGCCGGAGTGGGGGGAGCCACCGCTGCCTGTTCCTGCCCCCAGGAAGACAAGGGGCGGGACAGGAAATATAAAGACCTGGCCTCAGCGCTCAGTTGGCCACTGGCCGCTGGAGAGGATAGACGTTGGTGCCCTAACTTTTGCTGGGCCGAGCCTGTCTCGCGCTCGCTACCCTGAGGAGCACCGGCCGGGCCTGCCCCGCGCTCGCTACCCTGGGGAGGACCGGCCGGGCCTGCTCCGCGCTCGCTACCCTGAGGAGCACCGGCCGGGCCTGCCCCGTGCTCGCTACCCTGAGGAGGACCGGCCGGGCCTGCCCCGCGCTCGCTACCCTGAGGAGCACCGCCTGGGCCTGCCCCGCGCTCGCTACCCTGAGGAGCACCAGCCGGGCCTGCCCCGCGCTCGCTACCCTGAGGAGGACCGGCCGGGCCTGCCCCGCGCTCGCTACCCTGAGGAGCACCGGCCGGGCCTGCCCCGCGCTCGCTACCCTGAGGAGGACCGCCCGGGCCTGCCCCGCGATCGCTACCCTGAGGAGCACCGGCCGGGCCTGCCCCGCGCTCGCTACCCTGAGGGGGACCGCCCGGGCCTGCCCCGCGCTCGCTACCCTGAGGAGCACCGGCCGGGCCTGCCCCGCGCTCGCTACCCTGAGGAGGACCGCCCGGGCCTGCCCCGCGATCGCTACCCTGAGGAGCACCGGCCGGGCCTGCCCCGCGCTCGCTACCCTGAGGGGGACCGCCCGGGCCTGCCCCGCGCTCGCTACCCTGAGGAGCACTGGCCGGGCCTGCCCCGCGCTCGCTACCCTGAGGAGGACCGCCCGGGCCTGCCCCGCGCTCGCTACCCTGAGGAGGACCGCCCGGGCCTGCCCCGTGCTCGCTACCCTGAGGAGCACCGGCCGGGCCTGCCCTGCGCTCGCTACCCTGAGGAGCACCGCCCGGGCCTGCCCCGTGCTCGCTACCCTGAGGAGCCGCCTGAACTTCCCCACGCCTGGTATCGCGAGGACCAGCCCCGCTTACCCAGCGCTCAGTATCCTGAGGAGCCCATGGTGTGGGACGTTACGGAAGACACAGAGGACACACAGGTACCAACGGGGGGGGAGATTGGAAGTGGCCCGGGGGTAGCCGACTCTAGTCTGGCTCCAGGAGACCCCAAACCAACGTCAGTGTGTTGCGGTCAGGATCCCCACTGACACAGCAGCAGACTGCCTGCCGCTGTTAGGACCCCGGGCTGGGATGCAGTGGAGTGGGAGGGCCTGCGTCCCCCCTGCCACCCTTCCAGGGGTGGCAGACTCCCCCTCTCGCTGGCCTGAGGAGGCCTTCCTTGTAGACTGCTTGTTTGCTCAGTCCCTGCCTAAGGGCCTGAGCCCTGAACTGCTTGTTGCCCTGCCCTGCCCAAGGGCCTGGGCGTATCTATTGTTTGTTCGCTCAGTCCTTGCCCAAGGGCCTGAGCTCCTGACTGTTTCCTGCCTCACCAGGCTAAGTCAACAGCTCACCCAACTTGTGTAACGAGGCGGCCTGGCTCCCAGTCGCACCTGAGAGGGCCGAGCCCCCACACTGGACCCTTACATGTGGTGCCTTCTCTGAGGAGTTCCGCCCAAGATGTGGGCGTGGGCTCTCGACGCCGGTGAAAAGGGGGCTGGGGGAGAGACACTTCCCTCCTGAGAGATGGATCTGTCACAGCTCTTTGCTCTGGTGACGGAGAACCAGGAGCAACAGCAGGTGGCCCAGTCGCGGCAGCAACAGGAGCAGCAGGCCACCCAGCTCCGACAGCAACAGCAGCTCATTGAGCAGCTAGGAACCCAACAACACCAGCTGGTTCAAGACCTGGTCACTCAGCACCAGGATTTCCAGTGGCAATGTATCCAGCAGCTCGCGGTGGCGCTGGCCCAACCTGGGGAACCCCAGCCAGAAGGCACGGCTGGGGCCCCGGGGCCCAACCCCCTGATCCAGCTGACGAAGATAGGACCCGGTGATGACCCCGAAGTCTATCTTATCATGTTCGAGAGGGTGGCCGTCATCGCGGGGTGGGCTCAGGACCAATGAGCGTCCATCCTGGCCCCGTACTTGACAGGGACAGCTCAAACAGTCTATCGAGGCCTGTCTGCGGAGGCAGCCCAGGATTACAGCCAGGTAAAGGCCGCAATTCTGGACGCCCTGGAGGTGAGTCCAGAGACTTTCTGACAGCGGTTTAGAAGCCTGGCCTACCCCCCACCCCCAGGGTCCGACCTTGGATGGTGGCCCAGGAACTCCGGGAAACCTGCAAGTGGTGGCTGCAGCCCGAACACCGAACGTCGGAGGAGCTGGTGGAGCAGGTGGTGCTAGAGCAGTTCACCTATGTCCTTCCGCCGAGAGGAAGGGCCTGGATCCTCTGCCATAGGTCTGGGACCCTGGCTGCTGCCGTCACATTGATGGAGGACTTCCTCGCCACCGAATCGCTGGTGGGTCCGGCTGGTCGAGTGACCCTACCGGGGGTGGAGCGCCCTAACCCTGAGAGGAAGGCAGCGCTCGCCCGGACTGACTTGCGAGTCCCCTTCTGGGGAATGGAGGCCCGGATCCGGGCCATGGTGGCACCCGGGCGACCTGCTCGGGCCCCGGCTCCAGCTGTGCGAGGGGATCACCGGAGCCCTCCCGGGGACAACCCCGGGACCCGGCCACTGACGAGATGGGCGGACCTGGGGCCCTGTTTCTCCTGCAGGGAGTATGGCCATCTGCAGTGGGACTGCCCGGGACTGGAATGCACCTTTGGCCAGGTCTGCTTGTAGGAAGCTCGTGCCCACCATTCACAAGCAGCCAAAATCACCGTGCCCGTGGCTATTGACGGGTACCCGACGGTGGCCCTCCTCGATTCGGGCTGCGGGCAGATGCTGGTCCGCCAACACCTAGGTCCCCAGGCTGGTGGCTGGGGAAAATCCAGCTGCAGTGTATCCACGGGGATATACGACCCTACCCCAGCCCCTGGGCCCAACTGACCATTGATGGAGTCACTCGACCGATGGTAGTGGGACTCACTCTGCGACTGGCATACTTGATGATCCTGAGATGGGACTGGCCTGAGTTCCTGGCAGTCTTCTGCCGCCACACCAGGGGCAGCCCACGGGTTACACCAGCCTTGGAAGGGGAAGCCCTCGGGACCGAAGAAGACGAGGGGGAAGCCCCCGAGACTGAGGAAGATGAGAGAGAAGTCTCCAACCCCACCAACCCGGCGGGAGAACTGGAGGACACATCCCCGGTGGAGTTGGAGGATCCGTGACCCCCACGGACTTTTGCCGAGATCAAAAGGCCGACCTCACACTGAAGCGGGCATACGAACAACTGACCGCTGTTGATGGGACTGTCCTCGATCCACATTGGGCGGCATAGTGGCCACACTTTGAGCTGCGGCAGGACCGCCTGTATCGAGTTGAGAGGGACCCCCACACGGGGGGGGTCACAGACCCAACTCCTCGTGCCCCGGTGTCATCGGCGGGCTTTTATGAAGCTGGCTCATGACGTCCTGGCAGCCGGACACCTGGGTCACGAGAAGACTCTATCCTGGATACTGAGGCGTTTCTTCTGTCTGGGGATACACCAGGAGGTAAAGAACTATTGCAACTCCTGCCCAGACTGCCAGTAGGCCGCCCCGGCATGAACTCCCAAGGCGCCCCTGGTCCCCATGCCATTAATTGAGACCCCCTTCGAGCACGTGGCCATGGACCTGGTGGAGCCCCTCTCCAAGAGCACTGCGGGGTTTCAGCACATCCTGGTGATGCTGGCCTACGCTACCCTGTTCCCCGAGGCAATCCCCCTCTGGAACATCACAGCCCGTACCATCGCAGGGGAGCTGGTGAAAGTATTTGCCCTCATTGGCCTGCCTCGGGAGATCCTCATGGACCAGGGGACCAACTTTATCTCGCGGCTGCTACAGCAGGTGTGTGGACTCCTGGGGATCAAGCAACTGCAGATGTCAGTCTATCATCCCCAGACCGATGGGTTGGTCGAAAGGTTCAACCGGACCCTGAAGGACATGCTGCAGAGGTTCCCCAAAGAGGACCTCCACCGATGGGACCACCTACTTCTACCCTTGCTTGTGGCGGTACTGAAGGTCCCCCAGTTGTCGGCCAAGTTCTCGCCGTTTGAACTGCTGTACGACTGCTGGCCCCGGGGCCTACTGGACCTGATGAGGGAAACGGGGAGCAAACCCATCACCCGCCCAGGGCCTCTTAAAATATGTACTCCAGCTCCAGGAGCCTCTTAAAACAGGCTGGGGCACTGGAATGAGAGAACTTGAAAGCCGCTCAAGAAATGCAGGCCCAGACCTACAACCGGGATGCACAGACCCACGACTTTCAACCCGGAGATTGGGTCTTACTTCTCCTTCCCTCCAGCTAATCGAAGATCCAGGCTCGGTGGCAAGGGCCGAATGAGGTGGTTCGAAAAGTGAGCCCGGTTACATATGAGATCAATCAGCCTGACTGGCGAAAGAAGAGACAACGGTACCACGTTAACCTTCTCAAACCCTAGTGGGAACGAGAGGGTCTTTTGATCAACCCCTACCCACCGGAACCCGAGCTCGGACCCCAGGTAACCCCTACTGAGGACCTGGGGGGACCCCAGCTTGGGGAGACGCTGACAGAGGAACAACTCAGACAGACCCAGTGCCTCCTTCAAGCGTTCTCCTGCACTTTTATGGCTCAACTGGGATACACCTCCCTGGTCTATCATAGTATTCAGACTGAGCCTGGGGTGGTGATTCGGGGCGCAACCAGGCCCTTGCCATATCACAGGAGAGGGTCGTTGATGAGGAGGTACGGGCTATGCTAGTTTTGGGGGTGATTGAACCCTCTCAAAGCGAGTGGTGGAGCCCGGTAGTCCTGGTACCAAAGCCCGACGGCTCATAACGATTTTGCATCGACTTCAGATGCGTTAATGCCATCTCCAAGTTCGATGCGTATCCCATGCCCCGAATAGATGAACTGTTGGCCCGATTAGGAGAGGCCCGGTATATCACCACCCTTGATATATAAGGGGTACTGGCAGATCCCCCTTGAACCAGCCTCCAGGGAGAAGACCACGTTCGCCACTCCTACGGGCACTGCAGCCCTATGCCTTCACCGTTCGCCATAGGGCCGGGAATGACCACGCAAACGTGGACTTCTTTTCCCGCGTGGGAGGTATGGAAGGGTCTGATCCTGCTGCACAGGAGCCAGCCTTGAGGGTGAGGAGGGCATGTAACAAGGCCACCTGGATCCAGCTGCGCCTGAGAGGGCCGAGCCCCCACACCGGACTCTTACACCCCAAAACCAGCTCACAGCCCCTCAGGGGCCCAACCAGACCCCTGATTGAGAACCACTGCTGTAGATGACCTTGAAAGGAGCAAAACCTAAGATCTTATAGATGAGTAAGTCAGTAATGAAGCAGGCCGGAGGAATCTTCCTATTAAAATAGGTTTGAAGGTCCCAACTGACAAAACACACTTTCAAGATTCAGTTTTATCAAGTGAGATGCCAAATGGATAGTTTTATGGTTTTCTACAAACCTTCATTTTTCATGGCAGGAAGGGAACCTGCCTTAGCTCCACTGCACACTGCTGCCCGGGAGCCTCCTGAGGTAAGCGGGGTTAGTTGGCTCCGCGCGCTTCCCCCTCCACGCACTACTCCCAGAAGCAGCCAGAATGTCCCTGCAGCCCCTGGGGAGGGAAGGGGGTTCCGTACACAGCCCGTGACTGCAGGCACCGCCCCCACAGTTCCCATTGGCCACAGTTCCCAGCCAATGGAAGCTGCGGAATTGGTGCTCAGGCAACGCAGGGAGACCCCTGCCCCAACCCTCCCCCCAGGGCCGCAGGGACATGCTATGTCACCTTCGTGTATAAGAGCAAGTGGACTCTTAAAAATCTCTGGGGCCCTGCACTTCCCTGATATGCAGTGAGCTCCCACGAGAGCAGGGCTCCACGCTGCCTCAAAGCAGGGCAGTGCCTGTACAGAACGGAGCTCATAGAATCAAAGCAACAAATACCATATCTCTGATTATTTTTTTCTCAAGCCAATTATTTAAATTTGTTTCCATCAAACTGTGGAACATTATCAGACATGAGAACTGACCCTGGGTCCCCATCCGACTGTGACCTCAGATCAGATGTGGCGACCTGCTGAATTTAAGCATATTAGTCAGTAGTGGAAAATAAACTGATCAGGATTCCCTCAGTGTAGTGAGGCGGTGTGGCTCCCCACTGCCCCAGAGGAGGAAGAGCCCATCTGGAGGCTGGAGTAGGCGGAGATAGGGAGCTCTGAGCCTGCCCCTCAGAGCGTCAGGTGGCTACCCGGAACTATAAAGACCAGCCCTCAAAGCTCAGTAGGAGCCCAAGTGCCGGAAAGAGCAGATGTCCCTAGTGGAGCCCGTGACTGGGAAACCACCATGACCCAAGGTGGCCACCCAGATTGGCCGGGCCTGCCCTGCGCCCACTATCCGGAGGAGTTGCCGGACCTGCCCTGTGCCCGCTATCCGGAGGACTTGCTGGGTCTGCTGACCAACCCCTGCCCTGATGAACCCATGCTCCTGGATCCTCCAGAGACCAACACCAGGACCCAAGTAGAGCCCGAGGGGGAGTGTGGAAGTAGCCCAGGGACAGCCGACCCCAGTCTGGCTGCAGCACTGCCTGAACCTATGTCAGTGTGTTGCGGCCAGGATCTGCACTGAGACAGCAGCAGGTCATCTGCCGCTGTCAGGGCCCCAGGCTGGGATGCAGTGGAGTGGGAGGGCCTACGTCCCCCCTGCCACCCAACTCCTGGGTGGCATCTCCCCCTCTCCTTGGCCTGAGGAGGCTGGAGCCTATGGTTACTGCTCAGCCCTGCCTGAGAGCCTGAGCCCCCTGACTCAGCATTTGCTGCTCCACCCTGACGTGAGGCCGGGGCTTAATACTGTGGTTACTGCTCAGCCCTGCCTGAGGGCCTGAGCCCCTGACTCAGCGTTTGCTGCCCTGCCCTGCCCTAGGGCTGGAGCTTAATACTATTGTTACTGCTCGGCCCTGCCTGAGGGCCTGAGCCCCCTGACCCAGCATTTGTTGCTCCGCCCTGACCTAGGGCCAGGCTAACCACATTTCGTCCGGCTACAGCAAAGGCTACAGAGGGAGACCCCCTGGCTGGACTAATTCCCCGGAACCAATGATGTGTAGTGAACCGGTGTGGCTCCCCACCACCCTGGAGAGGATCGAGCCCTGGCGAACTCTTGTACACGTGGTACCAGAAGTGGGGATCTGATCCCTTGACCCCCGTGAGAAGGGGCCGGAGGTTGGAGAGCCACCCCCAGAGAACCATGGAGATGGAGCGACTGTTTAAGCTGCTGACGGACAATCAGGAGCTGCAGCAGGCCGCCCAGCTGCAGCAGCAGCAGGCAGCGGCCCAGCTTCAACATCAGTAACAGCAGGACGCTGCCCAACTCCAGCAGCAGCAGCAGCAGCAGCAGCAGCAGCAGGCAGCGGCCCAGCTTCAACATCAATAACAGCAGGACGCTGCCCAACTCCAGCAGCAGCAGCAGCTCATTCAGCAGCTCGGAGCCCAGCTGCAACAGCTGGTGACAGCATTACCGCACACCGTAGACCCGCAGCCAGGGGACGGGGCTGGGTCACCATGCCCTGCCGCCCCGGTGCGACTAACCAAGATGGGTCCCGACGATGGCCCCGAGGCTTTCTTGGTAACGTTCGAACGAGTGGCACTGGTCGCTGGGTGGCCCCAGGACCAATGGGCCAACCTTTTGGCCCCATACCTAACAGGGACTGCCCAGACGGCATACTGGGGCTGGCGACGGAAGAGGCAAGGGATTACAGCCAGGTAAAGGCCACAATCCTGGATGCCTTAGATGTCAGCCCAAAGACTTTTTGGCAGCAGTTCCAGAGCCAAACATACCCCATGGGTACCAGACCCTGGTGGCCCAAGCCCTGAAGGAGGCTTGTAGGCGGTGGCTACGGCCACAGACGAGGACGGCAGAGGATGTTATGGAGCAAGTCATCTGGGAACAGTTTGTGCACATCCTCCCGGCCCGAGGATGGGCCTGGGTGCTCCGCCATCAGCCGGCGACATTAGCTGCGGCCGTCATGCTGATGGAGGACTTTCTCGCGGCCAAAACGCCCGTGGGGCCCGCCTTCCGAACTCAACCCCCCGGGCCCGAACGCCCTGACCCTGAAAGAAAAGGGGATGTCCCGACCGGGCCATGGAGCCTTGTCCGCGGGCAGGAGGACCACCCAGGACCTCAGCTCAGACATCCAGAACCTTCCTCTCGGCCTGGACCAGCGCCCCCCATGCCGAGTGTCATAAGGGTCCACTGGAGTCTCCCTAGGAGTCCGAGGGGAGCCCCTCCAAGGATGGTCGCCCTGAACTCTGACCCTGTTTCCATTGTGGGAAATCAGAACACTTGCAGTGGGACTGCACAGAAATGGACTGCAGCTTCGGGCAGGTCTGTGCAGGGGACACCAGGGCTCAGCTACCACAGGCTTCCAAGATCATGGTCCCAGTAGTGGTTGGGGACCATGCCACCCAGGCTTTGATCGACTCTGGCTGCAGCCAGACACTGATTCGCCAGGGTTTGGGACCCCGGGCGGACCCCCACCTGGGAACAATTCACCTGCAATGCATCCATGGGGATGTCTGGCCTTACCCTAGTGCTTTGGTCCTATTAACAGTGGGTGGTGTCACCCGACGAATTGTTGTCAGCTTAGCCCCTCGACTTGCATACCCGGTGATCCTGGGGTGGGACTGGCCACCTTTGAGGACGTCTTCCAGTCGACCCCGGCGCTGGAGGGGGAGTGCCAGGAGGCCCTACTGGAAGAGGAGTGCAGGACCCCAGGAACCAAAGCAGGGACCGAAGAAACCAACAATCCCCTGCTGGGGCCCGCGGTCAAACCCCTCTTCCATACTGATTTTTGCCGTGACCAGAGAGCTGACCCTACCCTTAGCCGGGCCTATGAACAGCTAGCGGCAGTCGATGGGACCATCATCGACCCCCAGTGCGCAACCCAGTGGCCCCACTTCGAACTATGCTGGGACCGCCTTTACCGGATCGACCGTGACCCCTGCACAAAGGAACCCCAAACACAGCTGCTGGTACTGCGGTGTCACTGGCGAGCTATGATGAAGCTGGCGCATGACATCCTGGCTGCCGGGTATCTGGGCCATGAGAAGACCCTCGCCCGGATTTTGATGCAGTTCTTCTGGCCCGGGGTTTGCCAGGAGGTGAGGAACTATTGTAGCTCCTGCCCGGAGTGCCAGTTAGCTGCTCCCCCGCAAGTGCCCAGGGTGACCCTTGTCCCCATGCCTATAATAGAGATGCCTTTTGAATGAGTGGCCATGGACCTGGTGGGTCCACTCGCAAAAAGTGCTTCAGGGTTCTAGTATGTCCTGGTCATCTTTGACTAAGCCACTCATTTCTCTGAGGCCATTCCATTGCAGAGCACCACTGCCCGGACCATTGCTGGGGAACTGGTGAAGGTCTTTGCTCGAGTGGGCCTGCCCCAAGAAATCTTAACAGATCAAGGCACCAATTTCACCTCCAGGTTGTTACAGCAGATCTGCAAGCTCCTGGGGGTTAAACAATTACGCTTCTCCGTCTATCACCTACAGACGG
Organism: Gopherus flavomarginatus; assembly: GCF_025201925.1. Classification (NCBI taxonomy): domain Eukaryota; kingdom Metazoa; phylum Chordata; order Testudines; family Testudinidae; genus Gopherus; species Gopherus flavomarginatus. The sequence goes on along the minus strand of NC_066633.1, from coordinate 19,697,976 downwards.
ACAGGCTGGTAGAACGATTCAACCGGACCCTCAAGAAGATGCTGCGGAAGTTCCCCCTGGAGGAGCTATGCCAGGGGACCAGTTGCTCCTTCCCCTGCTGCTAGCCATCCGTGAGGTACCCCAGTCATCAACCAAGTTTTCCCCATTTGAGCTGTTGTATGGGTGCCATCCGCGGGGCCTGTTAGACTTAATGTGGGAAACTTGGGAGCAATCCCCCTTTCCAACCCAGGGGCTCCTGAAGTATGTCCTCCAGCTTCAGGCGTACTTTGCTCAGGCAGGGGCCCTGGATCATGGAAACGTAAGGGCTGCACAGGACAGGCAGGAACAAACTTATAACCAGGAGGCGGTTGGCATCGGATGGCAAGAGTCCACGTACCTAGGATAAACTATTGGGGGAGGACGAGTGAAGCCCCTCGTCGGGAAAGTGCAAGCCCTGGCAGCCTGCCCGACGCCCACCATGAAATGCCACGTCCGACAGTTTCTGGGGCTCATCGGGTACAATCGAAGGTTCATCCCCCAGTTTGCTTCCATCGCAGCGCCCTTAACAGGACTGTTGACGAAGAACAGTCCTCGGCAGGTGCAGTGGTCTGCAGACTGTGAAAATGCCTTCCAGACACTCCAGACGTGTCTCTGCCAAGAGCCGGTCCTATACAGCCCGGACGTCCGCTGGGGGTTCATCCTCCAGATGGATGCCTCAGAGGTGGGGCTGGGGGCCGTCCTGTCCCAAGAAGTTGATGGAGAGGACCACCCGGTTCTATATCTTAGCCAAAAATTATTTCCCCAGGAGAAGAACTATGCCGTGGTTGAGAAAGAGGCACTGGCTGTGAAGTGGGCCTGTGACGCCCTACGCTACTACCTCCTTGGGGCTCCATTCACGTTAGTCATGGACCATGCCCCCCTCTGATGGTTGATGAAAATGAAAAATAAAAACGACCGATTACTGCAATGGTATCTGGCCTTACAGCCCTACACGTTCACCATCCAGCATAAGGCTGGCAAGGAGCATGCGAATGCAGACTTCCTGTCCCGCCTCGGAGAGATGGAAAAGCCTGGTGTCATAAACAGATAGCTAAGGGTTAATGTCTCTTTCACCTGAAGCACCTGACCAGAGGACCAATCAGGAAACCGGATTTTTTCAACTTTGGGTGGAGGGAATTTTGTGTCTGAGGTCTTTGTTTTCTGTCTGCCTGCTTTCTCTGAGCTTTGGAGAAGTAGTTTCTGTTTTCTAATCTTCTGTTTCTAAGTGTATGGACAAAGAGATCAGATAGTAAGTTATATGGTTTCTTTTCTTTGGTATTTGCATGAATATAAGTGCTGGAGTGCTTTGATTTGTATTCTTTTTGAATAAGGCTGTTTATTCATATTTCTTTTAAGCAATTAACCCTGTATTTTGTTACCTTAATACAGAGAGACCATTTGTATGTATTTTTCTTTCTTTTTTATATAAAGCTTTCTTTTAAGACCTGTTGGAGTTTTTCTTTACTTCAGGGAAATTGAGTCTGTACTCACCAGGGAATTGGTGGGAGGAAGAAATCAGGGGGAGATCTGTGTGTGTTGGATTTGCTAGCCTGATTTTGCATTCCCTCTGGGTGAAGAGGAAAGTGCTTTTGTTTCCAGGACTGGGAACGGAGAGGGGGAGTCACTCTGTTTGAATTCACAGAGCTTGTGTCTGTGTATCTCTCCAGGAGCACCTGGAGGAGGGGGGGAAGAGAAAAAGGATTATTTCCCTTTGTTGTGAGACTCAAGGGATTTGGGTCTTGGGGTCCCCAGGGAAGGTTTTTCAGGGGGACCAGAGTGCCCCAAAACACTCTAATTTTTTGGGTGGTAGCAGCAAGTACCAGGTCCAAGCTGGTAGCTAAGCTTGGAGGTTTTCATGCTAACCCCCATATTTTGGACGCTAAGGTCCGAATCTGGGACTAAGGTTATGATACCTGGCCAGGGGTGAAAGTAACTTACAGGACTTACTGGTACTACTTGAGTCCTGAGGGGGCGTGGGCTCAACCGGAAGGGGCGTGAGCTCAACCAGAAGAGGTGGTGCCTCTCAAGATTTAAAGTCTCTGGGGCACTGACTGTGGCTGGAAGCCCCAGGACCTTTAAATCAACCCGAGGCTCCCAGATGCAGAGGTACCTGGATGCCCCGCAGGGCTCAAGGGCAAATTAAAGAGATTGGGGCTCCTGCCACCGCGGAGCTCTGGACCCTTTAAATCCCCACTGCAGCTCCAGCTGCCGGAGCTGTGGGCAGGATTCAAAGGGCTCTGGGCTTACGCAGCCAGAGGAGCTCTGAGCCCTTTAAATCAAGCCCCATCCCTGCCGCTGGAGCCGCGGGAGGGATTTAAAGGGCTCTGGGTTGACCGAAGCCAGGGCAGCCCAGAGCCCTTTAAATCCGGCCCCAGCCCGGCCTCCGGAACCACGAGTGGGATTTAAGGGGCTCTGGACTGCCCGCTGTGGCGGGAAGCCCAGAGCCCTTTTAAATCCCTGCTGCGGAAGCCAATGTGGTCCAGCACGGAGTACTGGCTCTTGCCGGAATGCCATACCAGACCGTATCGGCTTACTTTCACCTCTGAGCCTGGCCCCGACAAGCGGGAGCCAGACTTGAGGGGGAGGTGTGTGTAGCAAGATGGTGTGACTCCCCAGCTCTCCGGAGGAGGAAGAGCCCATCCGGAGGCTGGAGTAGGCAGAGCTAGGGAGCTCTGAGCCCACCCCTCAGAGGGTCAGGCAATGACCTGGAACTATAAGGCCAGCCCTCAGAGCTCAGTAGGAGCCCAGCCACCAGAGAGAGCAGATGTCCCTAGTGGACCCCAGTCTGGCTGCAGCACTACCAGAGCCGATGTTGGTGTGTTGTGGCCAGGATCCCTACTGACTAAGCAGCGGATCTTCAGCCACTGCTAGGGCCCTGGACTGGGACGCAGTGGAGTGGGAGGGCCTGCGTCCCCCTGCCACCCAACTCCTGGGTGGCAGACTCCCCCTCTCCCTGGCCTGAGGATGCTGGAGCCTATTGTTACTGCTCAGTCCTGCCTGAGGGCCTGAGCCCCCTGACTCAGTGTTTGTTGCCCTGCCCTGACCTAGGGCTGGGGCTTAATACTGTTGTTACTGGTTAGCCCTGCCTAAGAGCCTGAGCCCCCTGACCCAGCGTTTGTTGCCCCACCCTGACCTAGGGCTGTACTAACCGCGTTTCAGCCGGCTACAGCAAGGGCTACCAAGGGGAGACCCCCTGGCCAGACTAATTCCCTGGAACTAATGGGGTGTAGTGAGCCGGTGTGGCTCCCCACTGCCCCGGAGAGAGTTGAGTCCTGGAGAACTCTTGTACACTCAATAATAGTGAGTGAACAGGAAATAGCGCAGCACCGAATCCCCATCCTGCGGTGGGGCACAGGAAATGTGGTGTACAGAGGACCCATTCCCTAGTGCCGCTCTCGGGTGCTTAAGTCCTTCTGATCAAGGCACAGCCTGTGGCTGGTGTGAGACCTGTGGTGGCCCCTGGCATTCCAGGACCGGGTCTTCTTGGAGTCGAGTTGCTTGGGAATGGAGCCCAAAGCAGGTGGTAAACTCCATCCAAGGCTAAATACTGGCACAAGACCGATAATCAACAAGTACTATAAGGGAAATTTGAAAATAATTTTGAAGAGAGAGTTCAAGAGGGCATGAAACTGTTAAGAGGTAAACGGATGGGGTCCATGCAGTCTGCCCGGAGGATTCAACCCGGCAGGTTCAGGCAGCAGGCCTGGGACAACAGATCCCCCTTCCCTCCAGCGAGTGTCAGAAGGGAAGAGCTGCTGCTTGGACAGCCCTGTCCCAGTCGGGCACATTTCCACCAAGGCGGTGCGCTGTGACCAGCTGTGGGTTGGCTGGGAAGGCCTAGTGGGCAGGTGGCTAGCTGCTTCATGGCAGGGAGTGTTAGACTCCCCAGGCAGCAGCTTTTGCTGCATCCCGGGGCCGAGGAAGATGACCGCTGCCGCACCTTGCCCCATGCTCCACTGTCCCCACCTCACGGGGGATGTGATATGGTGGCCGTGGGGGGGATGGGTCTCCCCACTCTCAGCGCAACTCTCAACTGGTGCATGAGGATCATTGCTTCAATGCTGGTGACAATGGCTTCAGTGAGGATGACGCTGGATAGATTTGGTTGTCCTCCAAAATGTATGAAGGGACTAAGTCTTCTTCATGATCAGATGACTGCCACCATTCTCTGTAATGGCCTGGAGACTGACCCTTTTGTCATCAAAACTGGATTCAAACAAGGATGCGTTATTGTCCCAACTCCGTTCTCCATCTATCTAGCAGCCATTTTGGTACTCGTTAAAGACTGCCTCCCCAGTGGAGTTGACATTCAATACAGATTGAATGGGTGGCTTTTTAATCTTTGACATCTTCAGGGCATCCATTACTGATCTTCAATATGCTGATGACTGTGCCATCCTCACACTGACTAAGAATGATCTTCCGTCCACAGTGGATTTTTTTGCACAAGCTTACCCAAGACTAGGACTCTCAGTCAATATTGAGAAGACTAAAGTGCTCCATCAGCCTGCTTCAGGCCTTGCACATGACTTACCACACATCACCATTTAGGGTCAGACTTTGGAGACAGTTGAGCACTTCTGCTACCTTGGTAGCCAACTTTCTCAAAACGCAAAAATTGACAGTGAGATCCAGCACAGGATAAACTGTGCAAGTGCTTCCTTTGGGAAAATACTCCAATGCGTTTTCATGGACCGTGACCTGCAGCAGGACACCAAGATCCAGGTCTATAAGACAATTGTTATTCCTACACTCTTTTAGGGATGCAAAACCTGGGTGACCTATCGACAGCAACTCAAGAGTCTGGAGAGGTACCACCAATGACGCCTCCGGAGGATCCTTCACATCAAGTGAGAAGATCACTGCGTTAATACCAGCATCCTCACTGAAGCCAGTGAGAATAACAATCCACCATCAAAACATTGTTTTTACCAGCATAGGTAACTAAACCCATGGCAATTTCATACCACGCTCTTAACTGTTCATTGTGTAAAAACATAGGATCTTTTTTCTATTTCGTTGGTATTTTTGACATGTTTAACACATTTTAACAGTTTTGTCTCTCATTGTTCATTTGTGGCCAATACAGTCTCTCTCTCGAGCTCCTTATTTACCTTTTGCCATACCCAAGTACCCTTCCTGTATACTAGGGAGCATGTCAGCTTGTAACATCTTAGGTACTACTCTCCGATTTCCTCTAAACAACATGCCATCAATAAAAGATCGTTCTGCTTTAAACTGTAAATAGGGACATGGTATATTATGTCCTGGCCCCCTGCAGTAATAGCCTTTATACCCTCTGTAAAGTCTCATCATTAGCTGTAGCCCGAGAAAATTCTTTCCACTTCCTGTCTGAGGCTGGACAATTCTTTTTTTATCCGTCTGATGTGCACTGTCTTACTCCACCCCGTTTCTATCACAGTTTTATCAAATGTTCTGGATAATGTGTCCCTTACTTTCTCTCCCACGTGCACTCTTTGTATCAGCCCAAGGGCTGGGCATGTTTTTAAATCCAATGTACGTGCTTTATTCCCTTGCACTATCTCAGAGTCCAACAATTCTGTTTGATCTTTTACTGTCACTGCTAGTACACATGTAGGTATGAGTTTTCCCCCATTATAAGCTTTCAGTTTGACCTGTTTGCTCACCATGTTCCCTGAGTTTTTTCCAACCTTTTAACTGTAATACCTGGAACAACATTGGCCTGAGCATCAGTGCACAATTTGTAGGTTATAAGAGTCCCATTAGTGTCTAAGGAAATTGCCCATTCATCTTTTCCTTCCTTTTCGGATACAGCTCCCTAGATAGAACTCCTGAGACATTGCCTGTGCTCTCTTCCTGGTTTACTTGCATAAGCATATAAGTTTCGCTTCCTCTTCCGCAGTTGCTGAACGTGGTTGCAGACTTTGGCACAATGACTGTATTTCTTACAAATACAGTAACTCCTCACTTAAAGTCGTCCCAGTTAACATTGTTTCATTGTTACATTGCTGATCAATTAGGGAACATGCTCCTTTAAAGTTGTGCAATGCTCCACTATTACGTTGTTTGGCTGCCTGCTTTCTCCACAGCTGTCAGCATCCCTATGCCACCCCCTGCCCCCCAGAGCCTACCGGCAGACCCCGCAGATCAGCGCCTGCCCCCTCCTCCACCTGCCTCTTGCCGGTGGCAATTAGCTGGCTTACAGTGTTTAGGAGGCAGGAGGGAGGGGGGAGGAGTGAGGACTCAGTGCGCAGGCCCCCCACTTCCCCTGCCTCCTGAACACTGCAAACCAGCTAATTGCCCTGGGCAGGAGGTTGGGGGGGAGGGAGAGGGAGCCTGCACGCTAAGTCCTCACTCCTACCCCTCCCTCCATCCTCCTAAACGCCACAAGCCAGCTCATTGCCCCGGGCAGGAGGGAGGGTGGAGAAGGGATGCAGCATGCGAAGTAAAGGGGAAGGGGGAGGGGGAGGGGGAGAAGAGGCCGGTCAGGGGTGGGGGCTTGGGGGAAGGGGTGTTCAGAATTCAAGGCAACGAAAGGATGAATAATTAAGGGCATCTCAAATCCAATAAAAAACAATTTCCATGATGCAAGGACAAAAAATTATGTCTTAATCCATTTATGAATAGGTGGTAGTAGCACTGGAAGTGTCATTAAGATACCTTAAATTTATGAGATCAGTCTCAACAACGGTTCAGAAAGTTCAGCAATAGAGCAGCTGGACAATCCACCCTCTTCCACTCTCTGATGCCACCACCTCAACCAAGCTTCATACTCAGCAATGATGATTGTAGCACAGTATTAAATTGCTTGTTTAAAATTGTAGATAATGCCTTTTGTCTGGCAAATACAAAAAAATCCCTGGACCCTAACACCCCCCCCCCATTTACATTCATTCTTATGGGGAAATTGGATTCACTTAACATCGTTTCGCTTAAAGTTGAATTTTTCAGGACAGAACTACAACGTTAAGTGAGCAGTTAAAGAGAGGAAATGTCCTTTGCACAGAGGCAGAACAGCAGCTGCCTTCTTGCGGTACAGACTGGAATCATACAAACACACATGCGCATAAAGAAATGAACCTCGGCAGTGATCTGCCATCAATAGCATCCGCCGTGCAGCAGTCACTGAAAAATCACATGTAAATACAAAAAAATGCAGCAATGGTATATAAGCAGATATGGCCTGGGCATGCATCATTATTATCTATCATTTCTATGACACAGGCACACAGAGCACTGAAAAAAAATCAGGATAATAATTCTTCTCTTCCACCCTTCACTTGTCTTGGCTATTTAGATTGTAAGGTGTTTGGGAAAGAGATGGCTGGAAGGTGAAGCTGGACACATTCAGACTGGAAATAAAGTTGTAAATATTTAACGGTGAGAGTGATTAACCACTGGAGCCATTTCCCAAGGGTTGTGGTGGATTCTCCATCACTGACCATTTTAAAATCTAGATTGGATGTTTTTCTAAAAGCTCTGCCCTAGGAATTATTTTTGGAAGTGCTGTGACCTGTGTTATACAGGAGGTGAGACAAGATGATCACAATGGTCACTTCTGGTCTTGGAACCTATCCCTCTATTACTTTCTCCTACTGTGGGTTTGCACAGCATTCAGCACAGAGGGATCCAATCTGACACAAGGTCTCCTGTGGCTACTGTCATACAAATAATAATAACAGAGCAGTTGGCTGGTAAATTCACCCAATCCTGCTCTCTGTGTTCACCCAAAGGTTCCCACTGAAGCCAACAGAGGGCTTTGAAGGGATGGAGAAAGTCAGCTTGGCCTCATTATTTGGCACCGTATTTTAATATTTCAGAAGACACATTCACATGACTCAACTTTGTGACCAAAGGTTCAGACTGGCTCCGTTCAATAATTATCATTGCAGGATACTGTGTTCGCTCTGCGGGGGAAGCAACAGCTGCCTGTCCAGTACTGACCATATCCTATCAGACCATTTTATCAGCTATGGTTGTGACCGCTGCAGCATAAATATCTCCATGGAAACTGCTGGAATGTGGAGAGTGGGAAGGAGGTGCTGAGATGCCGGAGGCAGAGAGCTTTATTTGCTGTAGGCTCTTCGTTATTGCATATAAAAGGCTTACAGGGACTGAAATACTAAAGTAGAGGAGGAGGTGAGGAGAAGACAAGTGGAGCTGCTGTTGCAGAGACCAGCACTAGCCATGGGGAGAGCTGCCCAGAAAGCCCTCCTCTCTTTACTCTGTCTAGCAGCAGCGGTTTGTCAGGCTCAGGACACCTGCCCAGGTGAGTGAAAAACAATCTTGTTCCCAACAGCGTTTCATAGTGTGGTTCTTGCCAACCTGGATCCTGGGGAACTGGCAACTGTTCAGGAATGTTTCTTGTCCTACATGTCTATAAAGTGCTTTGCCTGCGTATGGTGCTTTTTAAATAATAAAAAGAACAGTTTCTCTGTACAAAATTCCTTTGTAGAAATTACTCTCTATTGCAGAAGTGCCCGTCACAGACTAGAGGTGTTCAAAAAATAGGACACAGTTTTTGCAAATAATGTTGTGAAACTGTTGTCTCTTGTCTTTATTGAGAATCTTCAAAAATTGACTTGACCTCCTCTCCCTCATGTTCATTTACTGTCTTTTAAAATTCACGTTGACCAAATTAAGATGATTATTTGTAAAATTGCAACTGTTGGGTATCTATCACCACAAATCCACTACACAACTCTTTCCATGTCAACACATTCACATTGAGAATCCAGCAGCATTTGAAGGTTTATTTTACTTCATCATGAAATCCTGGAAATCCTTATGCAAGATTTAGTCACATTTGTGCAGACATCATTCAGGCAAATGGTCTCTTGGAAGGACATGTGTCGTTTGCTAAATAAGGATTGAATACAGGCTTTGCCATCTGATGCATAAATTATTATACTATTTCAGAGTAATATTGCTTTCTCGTTTCATCTCCTTACATCTATGATCATTTTGAAAATCATTTGCTATGTACAGTTTATGCCCAAATGTTCCATATTTGGAGGAAGAGTTCCTATGTCACCGGGAATATTAACCATGTCCACCCCCATTTTGTTTACCTCAAAAATTTCCACATCAATAGAGCTCAATGGAGTTAACAGGCATGTCCCTATTTTTCTCCAGTGATGTCCCTATAAATAATTTTAAATCTCACAATGTGTATAATATAGAGAGGGGACTGTTAGGTTAGAAAACATATTGAATTCTTTAAAATGTATTTCCTGAGCTTCTAAGAGCAATTGTTTTTAAAATTATTTTACTTTTGCACAATTTCTTCACTGAATGGCAGCTATTTGTTCTTCCTCTGCATTTCATTCTGCTTTTGTTTCTCTGTAGTTAATTTCGTTAAAAGATTCTCATGAACTGACACAAGCTGCAAGGGTCAGGTCAAACATTGCAGAGGGATGTGTACATCAAAATGAACTTTTCAGTGATTTCTTTTAAATACAAATATTTAATAATATCTTTTAAACTTTTGTTTTCACAATAACTTAAAACAAAGACTAATAGTAATAATCCCCAACTTTTCATGTTAGGGCATTGTCTTTGAAATGCTTAAAACTGAAGAAAATGTTGGATTTGTCACTAATAGAGAAAAGAAAACCAAGGAACTATGTAGGCTTTCATTTGCTGGGTTTATCCCTCCGGATTTCTGCAGAATGTTTCAGATCCTGAGAACCTAACAATCATTGATTATGGGTTCATTTCTTTCCCCAGACATGAGCTTAGAGGGTTTCAACAGTACCGATAAACTCTCCATTCACCAAGGCTGCCCTGGAATTCCAGGTGCCACAGGGCCCAGAGGAGACTCAGGAAATACAGGAATGCGAGGTACATTCTCAGGCACTGAATGGGAACCAGGGATGGCTGGGTGCTGAGGTAAATGGGAATTATTTTCGTAATATGCTCAGACTTTGGAGATTCTCCTCAACCCTGATGTGAGGAAACTCACATGGCATCTCCCGTATCCTGTGGCAAGGGATTGGAGATTCAGAATACGCAAGCTCTGAAATATTGTCCATTCCCTTTGGGTTGTCAGATTGGCAACCAAGTCCTCTGGTTCTTTACCCATCTCTGTCACTGGCTCGCTGTGTGACCTTAGTCAAATCACTCTCTTTGAGCCTCAGTTTTCTCCTCAGTATAATGGCTATAATGGTCCTTTACCTCCCAGAGGTTATCTGAGGCACATTTCATTGATCTGTTCTCACCTGGCAGCAAGATGTGCTTGTCCCTTTGACTTAAATGGGCCTCCATGCAAGAGTCCATACTAGCAGATCCTGATGTGAGATCAGGGAGTCAGCGAGCCAGATGCAGATACATTATGTGAATTTTGACACAGATGGCTTATTGTAATTCCAAGTTGGGGTGGTGGGTGTGCATTATGAACTAAATATTTGTGCTACCCTGGAAACTATTCAGTCAGTTTTCTGTGTTTGCAGGACAACAGGGACCTCGGGGGATCCCTGGAAAGGTGGGACTAACTGGCTCAAAAGGTAAAGTAACAAAGGGCAGAGAACTGTGTTTTCCTATAGGTGACCTAAGAACAGGAAATTTGTTTTTTATCAAATATCAATTAGAGCCAGTTATAAAGCACCAATTGCTCTAATATCTGGGCTCGAAAAACCACCATAGCTTCCCTTCACTCTATATTTGACAGTAAAGGGTTTATTATTGCAACAGAACTTCAGTTCTGATCCACTGTCAAGATATCGGTATCTCTGATCAGTCTTTACTATCTTATTTTTTGTTCAATCAGGAGAAAGAGGTCCTGCTGGTGCCCCTGGAGTGAAAGGTGAGAGACCTCAGATGATTCTTCTCACTGCAGAGCACCTTATGGTGCTATTCATGGTGACAGAGAAATTGGGAGCAACAATCCCTCCTCCTGGCCTGTGTCATTGTACAATTTTTCCTTCCAGCTTCTTGCCAAACAAAAAAGCTGAAATGAAATTGGGTCCAGTTAAACAAGAAATGTCCCCTTTTTGTTTTTGTTTAATAGACAAATGACAAAACAAAACGTTGCTCTGAAATGAGCAGTTGGAACATTTCAAAATTGTGAATAAAATTTTAGCCTGAAAAATTTCACCCAGCTCTAATTATAATGTCTGATATGCCATGAGTCCTATTCAGGCACAGGAAATAGATCTCAGCTGCAGTGAAGATGTAGCCACTGGCTATTTCATGTCAGCCAATGCAAAAGACAAGATAAGATAAATGCAGTACAACCAGCCCCAAATCTCTGAAAAATTTAAGTCAGGTTCATCAAAAATCAGGAGACTGGTTTTAGAATCATGAGATTATGTAAAAATAATAGATGTGGTGGTCTTTTTATTTGCCTTTTTGAGTATTTAGGGTGCACTGGGGTCACATTTTGAGGCTTTCGCCGTAGCTTTGAGGGTTAGAAACTTACCTTTTTATTGAGGCTGATGGCTGCAATTATGTCATATCCACTTGACCCCAGGAGCATGGGCTTTAAGGAAAAGAATAATTATCATGAGAGTCATGACAAAATCATGAGCTGGCAATGTACATCACTTAAGTCCCACAAAACGCCAACTTTAACAGATTGTGCAGAGTGTATGTAAGTGGTGCATAGACCTTGAACTAGCCCCTCAACACAATTAAACCCAAGCGATTGTTGTAGTGAGATGTTGAATTATGTAGCTGACCTACAGGCAAAACAAAGATTTTATTCTGAGTTCTTTTTTTAGGAGATAAAGGAGCCCTGGGAGCTACGGGAGCCCCTGGAACAGCTGGTGAGACCCTCTGCATTCTCCTTTATACTCTGCACATCATTTCAGTTTTATTTTTGCAGCACTAACAATTAAGTGGCTTAGAAAGCTTGAATAGTTGACATGTCCACCCCATGTCCACAATATCTATATCAATCCTCTTGTAAGATTTGGGCTCTACAAAGACAGAAATAGCCCCACCTATAAAAACAGGTGCCCATCCATGTGCTGTAATGTCTGGAACAACGCTGGCCAGATGTCTTTTTTGGTATGAGAGAGAATAGTAGAAATGTAAGTGAAATCTGTAGATCTGGAAGTGTATCCTAGAGAAGGCTTCTTTCTCCTATCCCTCCTTATATTTCATACATACTGGGAGTGGGGAGTATGAACTACAAGAAATGGATCCTATTTATATGTCCCATTAGAGGAATGACCTGTTTTCTACCAGTACTTTATTTAACTGATATTCTCCCATTGTCACTTGGAATTTTTTTTTAAAAAAATATTGAGTCATATTCAGAGCTAGTGTAAGCGTATGCAACTCCCCTGACTTGGTGGGCATTGCTTCTAGTTATTGACCAGCAATTAATTTAGTCTATTATGGACCAATTCTTAGCCCTGCAAGTAGGAGCCTCACGAGAGGGTTACAAAATAGCTTTGGCTACATAATGAGAGCCGTCTCGCTGGTTCAGGCTGGAAGGCTCAGATCAGAGATGTGTGTAAATCCATTAGCATTTGGTTTTCACAATTAAAAGCCTGTCTAGAGCATTTTCAAGATAACTAGTACTTTGCTATCCCAGCTGCCACAGTTGGCCAATTACATAATTTAAAAGACAGTAAAACATTTTTTGGGTCCATTTCACTTTCTATTGTGTTTCTTTTCATGACCAGTGAAGGAAGACCTGGAAGTCATACAGTGTAAGAAAGGTGAGTGTTTCTTATGACCACTAAATATCATCTCATTCCATCCAGAGACCCAAACATAAAAACCCACTAGAGATAGACAAATTGCAAAAAAATACATCTGTGATTTACCACATTTGCTGTTCTCAAAGTATCCGCAAAGCTGTTAGCAATTGGCCAGTGAATCTTTCTCCTTCACCTGATGGGTTCACTTGCAAACAGGATGAGCTGGTCTCACACAGAACACATGGGTTGGGCAGGTGGTTGTGTCTTTTCCTCTTGCAAACAAACTTCATACAACCACACTGGCACATTGGAGTCTAAATAATTTGGTTTGCTAACTACAGAGAGCCTGAAAAGCCTAGATGGGTACATACGCTGCTGTCGTGGTAGGTTTCCAAAGACAGAACACAGAGGGACCACAAACTATTGAAAGGTATACTACCCAATTCCCAAACACTACAGTGGGGAGGAGAGGAGATGTGGCTCAAAGATTGTTTTCCAGTTACCTAATTCTGCAATTGATATAGCCCTCAGTGCAACATAAAGCAGCCTATGAATCCCAGTACAAGAACAGTTATACAACCAATTTACATATTTCAATTCCTTTTTCAACCAGGAGCAAAGAACTGCAAGGAGCTGTTAGCTAGGGGGAAAATCATGAGCGGCTGGTACACCATCTACCCCCATGACTGTAACGCCATGACCGTGCTGTGTGACATGGACACAGATGGTGGAGGATGGATTGTAAGAACCGAGCATAATGAAGCTCAGTGGACATTATTTATTGAACAAAAAACCATATTCTGTCCCAAAAATGGGAGGTGGCCCTTACCCAGTGGGTTGTAGCTAGTAGAAAAGCATGAGGACAGAAGCGCTGAAGCTGTTAGCTCGCCATGGTTAGCTGAAATAATAAACAGACTCTTCCTGAGCCCTTCTAATCCTCCATAATTTTTCGTTCTGAGGATAACTTGGTTGTGAAGGTCTGGAGGGAACCCAGAGCTTTAGACTCTAAAACACCTGGTTTGAGGGGATGTTTGTCACTAGTCTGACACAGTTAACCAGGTTTCCCGTCTCCTGGCTATTCTCTGTCTGGCTCTCAGAGCCTCCTCAATAGCTGCCCAGACTCTGGAACCAGAATTCATTCTTCCTTCCACTTCTGTCACAGGCCCGTTGCCTCAGCTGCTCTATCGCTCAGGCAGCCCCTGAGTTTGAGAGGAGAGAGCGTTCTAGGGAGCTGAGGGGTTTGAACCCTGTATGTACCTCACATGTAACCCTTCCAATTTATTATTCTGCTTATTTATATCCCAGTAGTGCCTAGAGAATGTGATGAAGATCAGGGTCCCATTGTGCTGGGTGCTGAACACACACCCTGAGAGACAGCCCCTGTCCCTTACAGCTCACAGTCTCCATAGACAAGGCAGAGAAAGGGCCACACAGAAAGCAGAGGTGATGTGACTTGCCCAAACGGCAGAAGTGGGTATAGAACCCAGGTCTCCTGATTGCCAGACCAGTGCTATAGATTTCAGACCATGTGATCCTTTAATCTAGTGCAGTTGCTGCCAAGATTCAATATGATCCTGTGGGACAAGCCTCCATCTGCAATAGTCATCTGAGACTGAAATAGATCTGACCCCATTAAATGTCATCCAGTGATTTACAGTCTCAGGGTTTCTGGTCTCCTGCTCTAGTAGGATGGAAATCAATGTGGGATTTCCCAGCTAAGAGCCTCCTGTTTCCCTGCAGGTGTTCCAGAGACGGGTGGATGGTTCTGTGGATTTTTACCGTGACTGGAATTCATACAAAAGAGGTTTTGGCAGCCAGCTGTCAGAATTCTGGCTGGGGAACGACAATATCCACCTGTTATCATCCCTTGGTAAAGACATCACTGATGCATTCTTTTCCTTACAACAACCTTCTCCATGAAGCTTTGTTCTCACATTTTAACCATGGATATAGGGTATAAATTTGTACTATTGATAGAGCTAACCAGTCTGCTCCAGACACCCCTTCCTGTTCCTTACATCCCAGTCCTGCCACACAAAGCTATTGAAACCAATAATGCTGTGGTAGCTGGGCTGGCTCCAGTCATGATTAATGGAGCAGCATTTGGTCCTTTGGTGGTTCACCCACAGTACAGCAATAAGGGATGTTACAGCGTGGATGAGGTCATAGATTATGAACTACCTTAGCAAAGCATAACGCGGAGCAGATTTTTAATAGGGAGGTTAGGTTGGTGGGCAGAAATTGAATTGATAAAGGTTGATATGAAGATATTGGCTTGATGCGAGAATCAGTGGGTGAGATTCTATGATGTGTGTAATGCAGGCAATTTAAACTAGATGATCATAATGGTCCCAACATAATGGAGCCTGATTCGTGTTTAGAGTATTCAGGGGCTTCTGCAATAAAAGCAATCAATAATAATAATAATAATAAAAACAAATGGAAGGTGCTGAACATTTTGCTTTCAAATTCTTTTCTAAAGGTCCCCAGGAGCTTCACGTCAATCTCAGAGATTTTGACAACAACTATACATTTGCTCTCTTCTCGTCATTCAGAGTTGCAGAAGAATCTTCGAAATACATGCTGTTCATTGGGCCCTTTGTTAATGGCACTGCAGGTAGATTCTCAGTTCATACTTTACCCTTTGTGGCAGATGGAAAAATGGAAACCAAAAGTGATGCAGAGTATTCTATGGCAGAAGCAAAAGGCAATGTAATCTGTGGAAGTGATGTATCAGGAAACATCAGTTATTCTCCTGCTGAACTATTAAAGGAAAAACACAAGGTTTGGTGACAACAAAACATATAGTATAATATGGATATCCTGCCTAGTGGAGATCTGAAAGCAGAGTAAAGAGGAGAAGTAGGCACAGCTACTCCTGGTTGCTTTCCTAAATTAGATCTTAATGCCCCATAGAAATATGTGAATTAAACTACATAGACACATCAGGATTGGTACAAGTCATTGAGTGGTTACATATGCCCCATGTCATGCAAACTATGTATCCAGACCCCTGTATACCAGAGACAGAAATTGTTTGTGCCATGCAGAGTCTCCTACACATCACTGCAGGATTGCTTAGGCAGACCCACAAACCAACTAGGGAGAAGGGCTTTTAACTAGGTTTAAAAGGGGCAAGGGACAAAAGCCAACAGCTAGGCATAAAAAAGGGCCATCTTAACAGAGGGCCAGATTTTTTGGGAGAGGGGACATGTAGGGTCAGAGGAGGAAGAAGAGAGTAACTAGTAGAGGCATATACTCAAAATCTCAGATACCGATACATAAATGCAAGGTGGATGGGGAATAACAGGAAGAGCTGGAAGGATTAGTACAATAGTAAATTTACCACTTAAGTGGCATCACCGAATCTTGGTGGGATGAGTTTCATTACTGGACTATTGGTATAGTGGGGTACAGCTTGTTTAGGAGGGACAGGCAAGGTAAAATGGGAGGAGGTGTTGAATTATACAGCCAGAGTAAATACACTTGTTCTCTGCTCCAGGAGGAGGCGAGAGGCAGACCAACTGACAGTCTCTGGGGAAAGAAAAAAAGCATAATAAATAGACGTGATCTCTTGATACAGGTGTACTATAGTAATGAGGGACTTTAATTGCCCAGATGTTTGTTGGAAAAACAAAACTTGTGATAAGCCCTTGGAATGTAATGGGGACACCATTTTGCGGAGGAAGTAACCAGGGGGACCAGCCATTTTAGACTTAATTCTGACCAACAAGAAGGAATTGGGAGCGAATCTGAAGGCAGAAGACAATTTGGGTAAAAGTGATCATGAAATCACAGATTTCTTTATTCTAAGGAAAGGAAGGAGTGGAAACATGGGCAAACTGTTAAAGAGAAGTATAAAAGAGTAGCATACCCATGTAGAGACAAAATAAAAAAGATTAAGGCACAAAATAAGTTACACCTAAGAAGGAACAGAAAAGTCCATAAGAAGGGATTCTTTACACATATTAGCACTAAGAGAAAGATGAAAGCAAGTGTAGTTCCTTACTTAACAGGAATGAAGAGCTAATAACTGATGACATCAAGAAGACTTGGGTGTTTCATGACTAGTGTGTTTCAATCTTCACTCAAAAGGTTACTGGTGATGACATACTCAACACACTATTAACAACAAGCCCAAATAGTGGGGGAAAAGTTAAACAGTATTTAGATAAGTTAGATATATTCAAGTCGGGAGGGCCTGGCAAAACTCATCCTAAGGGAATCAAATAGCTAGCTGAAACAATCTCAGAACCATTAAAAATTATCTGGAGGACTCCTGGAGGATGGGTGAGGTCAAGAGCACTGGAGAAGGGCAAACATAGTATCTATCTTTAAAAAGGGGAACAAACGGGACCTGGGGAACTT
Source organism: Gopherus flavomarginatus (assembly GCF_025201925.1). Taxonomy (NCBI): domain Eukaryota; kingdom Metazoa; phylum Chordata; order Testudines; family Testudinidae; genus Gopherus; species Gopherus flavomarginatus. The sequence goes on along the minus strand of NC_066633.1, from coordinate 19,680,958 downwards.
TAGGCCAGTCAGCCTGACTTTGATACCTGGAAAAATACTCACTCAAATTATTTAACAATCAAGTTGTAAACACCTAGAGGACCGTAGGATTAATTAGCAATATCCACCATGGAGTTCTCATAAACAAATTATGTCAAACCAGCCTAATTTCCTTCTTTGTCAGGGTTATTGGCTTAGTGGATAAGGGGAAAGCAGTAGACATGATATATTTTGATTTTAGTAAGACTTTTGACCAAATCCCACATGGCATTGTAAATAAGCAAACTAGGGAAATGCAGTTTGGGCACAATTACTGTAAGGTGGGTACACAACTGGTTGAAAGAGTAGTTATCAATGGTAAGCTTGGAGCGTGTATCTAATGGGGTTCTGCAGGGGCCTGTCCTGAGTCTGGTAGTAGTCAATATTTTCATTAATGAGTTGGATAACTGAGTGGAGCATATGCTTATAAATCTCCAGATGCTACCAAGCTAGGAGGGTTTGTAAGCACTTTGGAGGACAGGATTAAAATGCAAAATGACCTTGGCAAATTGGAGAACTGATCTGAATTCAGCAAGATGAAATCCAGCAAAGACAAATGCGAAGTGATTCACGTAAGAAAGACTAATCAAATGCACAACTTCAGAATGGGGAATAACTGGTTTGGTGGTAGTACTGCTGAAAAAGAACTGGAGTTTAGAATGGATCGCAAATTGAATATGAGTCAACAATGTGATGTAGTTTCACAAAAAGCTAATATCATTCTGGGTGTGTTTTCAAGACTGTGGCATGTAAGAAACAGTAGATACTTGTCCTGGCCTACTCAGCACGGGTGAGGCCTCACAGAGAGAATAGTGTCCAATTCTGGACACCACACTTTAGGACTGATGTGGACAAACTGAAGACAGTTCAGAAGAGAGCAAGAAAAATGATAAAAGGTTTAGAAAACCTGACCTATGAGGAAAAGCTAAAAAAACTGGTGGGTGGTGGTAGGGTGAATCTGATCACTTGCCAAGATTCCTCATAGGTCAGGATTAACTCCAATTCCTTCATATATCGTCTGCTTGTGTCTTTATAGCGAAGCTTGAGACTTCCTGTTGTTGTTGTTCCCTTTGATAGCTCCCCTTATAGCGTTTCCTTGGGTATGCGTCCATCTTCCAACCTACTCAGATGGCCCATCCAGTGCAGTCCTCTTTGCTTGTCATACTTAGCAAATTTGCCCTTCGAAGAACCTCTGGATTGGTAACTTTATCTTCCCATTTGATGTTGAGTATGCAGCATAAACAGCATAAGTGGAAACTCTTTAACCTTTTCTTCTATTGAGCATAAGTTGCCCATGTTTCCCCACCATACATGAGAGTGCTGATGAAGCAGGTTTGGTACATTAGCATTTTGGTCTTGATGATCAGCTGTGAGTTGTTCCATGCTCTTTTAGTTAGTCTGCTGAAGGTGGTGGCAGTCTTTGCAATGGAAACATTTTGTTCTTCATCCAGTGAGAGGTTTGTGGTCACTGTAGAACCCAAATAGTTGAACTTTTTGGATGACTTCTATCTGGTTGGCATTTAAGGTGACTGAAAGATCTTGTGGATCTCCCATCCTTATACAACCATTTTCTTGATGCTGATGGTGAGAGCAAATGCCTGACAGGTACTTTAAAGGCTGTTCATGAGTTCTTAATGTAACTTCATAGTGGGCTCTGAGGGAAGCAACATCAGTGAATAGAAGTTCCCTGATTAGCACCTTTTTGACTTTGGTCTTTGTCTTAAGTCATGACAGGCTGAAGAGTTTCCTATCCAATCTTGTGTGGAGATATAGTCAGAATATGGCCTGGTGAAAAATGTTCCTCTCTGGAAATAGAACTGCAATGTCTCTCCTGACCCCAGGGAGGTTTCTGCTGCGTGGTGAAGGGAGAAATTTAGTAACCCCACTCCAGAACCACCAGGCTGGGCTGTGGGAACTGAACTGTAAAAATGTAAAAAATAAACAGTAAGAGATTATCTCACCCACCTTGTGTCTGTAAAAACACGTAATAAATAAACCCAATTGTTTCTACAGGGGATTCCTTAACTGACCACAACGGCATGATGTTTACAACCTATGACCAGGACAATGACGTGTCTGAGATTAACTGTGCTGAAACCTATAAAGGGGCCTGGTGGTACCGGAGATGTCATATGTCCAACCTGAATGGATTATACCTGAAAGGAGCCCATGAAAGCTATGCTGATGGGATGAACTGGGCTTCAAACAAAGGGTACCAGTATTCCTACAAGATGGCAGAGATGAAAATGAGGCCCGTGTAGCTAATCAAGGACGCAATTGTAATAATTAAACTTAGTTCTTATGTAGCAATTATAGGCCTGTCATAATGAACATTAATCTGCAGATGACAAGATCTTTTCTTTATCCACCAGCCATGAGGGGGCAGACATCATCGTACACACTTACCCAGCACAGTGCACAAGGACTAGAGCTGGTAAAAAACATAAGAATAGCTTTGTGGGGAAAAGATTGAATTTTAAAGTGGTTTGCATTTCAAAGGATTCTAAATTAACCCAGTTTTGATTTTGTGTGTTTAATTTTTTTAATTCCTCTCCCTGATATATAGTATCTGAAAATGTTAGTTTATTTTCTCGTTTACCAAAATCCTGGTTTTCTATAAAGGAAAAAAAAGGGTCACTGACATGAGAATATTTTCTAAAAGAATTGCTGAAAACATTTCAAAAGCGGTTTTTTTTTCCTGACAAACAAAACATTACAACCACATCAATGATATTTTCATATTTTTTTTCAAAAGCTGTTTGTCCACAGAAATACTCGTAGTTTGAAAAATGTCAGCCAGCTCTGTCTAGGTTACGTCTCCTCTCCTACGTGACCCTGTTGTCGCTTGATTCCATTCCCAGAAGCACCACAGACAGCTCCTACTGCTGTCATGCAATTCTTCCTGTGGTGTTAGTGACTCATTACCCTCAGATGCTGCCTCTGCCTCTGGAGAACATTCCCCTCTGTCAATAAAGCAAAAGCTGCTCAATGATTTCCTTTCTCAGATTTGTTTGTACACACAAGCCAGTTCAATAGCATTAAAGCCCAAATGTGCCTGGCCCTGCGTTGTGAACACTGTGGGCAGAGTGCACCCTGGGCAACCAGGGACATTATTGGCCTGGCTCCCCTGGGGAGTACAAGAGAGAGGCGCTCCCTCTGCCAGCAGCGCTGTGGCTGCAGAAGGGGCATGTCTAAATAGGGTGATGGTGCAAACAGAAGAGCACTGAGACAATCTCAGGCTAAACCTGCACTAGAAAGTCCCATCGCTCAGCCCATGCCTGCTCGTGCCTTGTGAGGCAGAACAGGCCACAATGTCCCCTCTTTGTGCTGGTATGATTCCCAGTGGAAGATTTAACAACCAGCAAGTTCCTCCTCCTCCTCCTCCCTCTCCCTGTGCCGGGCTAGAGGAACAAAGAGATGGGCTTCAGTGCACTCTGCCCATCAATTCTGAAGCCCTTAGAGGAGAGGAAAGTGATCAGGAACAGTCAACATGGATTCACCAAGGGCAAGTCATGCCTGACTAACCTAATTCCCTTCTATGAGGAGATATCTGGCTCCACAGATGAGGGGAAAGCAGTAGATGTGTTATTCCTTGACTTTAGCAAAGCTTCTGATATGGTCTCCCACAGTATTCTTGCCAGCAAGTTAAAGTAGTATGGGCTGGATGCATGGACTATAAGGTGGATAGAAAGCTGGCTAGATTGTTGGGCTTAACGGGTAATGATCGATGGCTCCATGTTTAGTTGGTAGCCAGTTTCAGGTGGAGTGCCCCAAGGGTTGGTCCTGTGGCCGGTTTTGTTCAATATTTTCATTAACAATCTGGAGGACGGCGTGGACTGCACCCTCAGCAAGTTTGCAGATGACACTAAACTGGGAGGAGTGGTAGATACACTGGAGGGTAGGGATAGGATACAGAGGGACCTAGAGAAATTAGAGGACTGGGCTAAAAGAAACCTGATGAGGTTCAACATGGACAAGTGCAGAGTCCTGCACTTAGGACGGAAGAATCCCATGCTCTGCTACAGACTAGGGACCGAGTGGCTAGGCAGCAGTTCTGCAGAAAAGGACCTAGGGGTTACAGTGGATGAGAAGTTGGATATGAATCAACAGCGTGCCCTTGTTGCCAAGAAGGCTAACAGTATTTTGGGCTGTATAAGTAGGGGCACTGTCAGCAGATCAAGGGACATGATCATTCCCTTCTATTTGACATTGATGAGGCCTCATCTGGAGTACTGTGTCCAGTTTTGGGCTCCACACTACAAGAAGGATGTGGAAAAATTGGAAAGAGTCCAGCGGAGGGCAACAATAATGATTAGGGGGCTGAAGCACATGACTTATGAGGAGAAGCTGAGGGAACTGGGATTGTTTAGTCTGCAGAAGAGAAGAATGAGGGGGGATTTGATAGCTGCTTTCAACTACCTGAAAGGGGGTTCCAAAGAGGATGGATCTAGACTGGTCTCAGTGGTACCTGATGACAGAAGAAGGAATAATGGTCTCAAGTTGCAGTTGGAGAGGTTTAGATTGGATATTAGGAAAAACTTTTTCAGTAGGAGGGTGGTGAAGCACTGGAATAGGTTATCTAGGGAGGTGGTGGAATGTCCTTCCTGAGAGGTTCTTAGGGTCAGTCTTGACAGAGCCCTGGCTTGGATGATTTAGTTGGGGATTGGTCCTGCTTTGAACAGTGGGTTGGACTAGATACCTCCTGAGGTCCCTTCCAACCCTGATATTCTATGATTCTAAGTCCCACATTCTCACTTCCCTCACTCACCCCCTCCCATCCCTGCCTCTGCACCTCCTGCTCTGCTCCCACCCAGTTCCATGCCCTGCACCAGCACTGCTGCTGCAAAAGCCATCACCACTGCTCTTGCCAAAGCCAGACCTGCTGCCGTGGGGGACAGAGCCGCAAACCACCGCTGCTGCTGCCAGCAGAGTTGGATTTGGAGCTTCTAGGAGGCAGCAGGAGGGGAGGGAAGGGGTAGGGGGCCCTCTAACCTAATTGAAGGCTCTGCCATGGGCGGTCCCATTCACCAGAGTGCACGGCAGAGCCATCCTTTTTGGAGTCCCCCCTTCCTGAGCAAACTCAAATGTGGGCTGTAGGGTTCAGTCTGGCTCTTCCTAGAGGTTCCAGCAGGCCCCAAACAACAGCTGCGGCCTGTATTGGGCATATGTTGTATAGCCAAGCAGCCGTGAGCCTGCGCCAGCTATTTTTCTGCCCCTGTTGTCTACCTTCTCCTGCTCGATTCCTGCACCCACCTTCACAAGAACCCCTCTCAGTGACCATGGCAGGGGGCCCCTTCGCAGGCTCAGGGCTGAGGCAATTGCATGGGTTGCACATGTCTAACCTCATCCCTGGCAGTCAGCCCCAATTCTTATAGGGCTCCCAGGCACAGATGACTCATGCTCCTGCCCTTGGGCATCAGGTTTATATAATTTTTGGTGGTGTCCAGAACAGGTCCAAGCAGAGCCGTCCCATCCATAGGATGGACCAGGCCAACTGCCTTGTGCTTTGAGAGGCCCTGTGCTTCAGAGGGACACGGGGTTCAGGTTGACATGAGAGGTTAACGGGGAGCCTGGTGCCGGCAGCAGCGAGTGATCTGGCCCCAACCTGCCCCAGCTCCACTCCCTCCCCACCCCCACATTCCACCCCTTCCTCCAAACCCCTGCCCCACCTCTTTCCGGCTTTCATCCCTTCCCCCAAGCGACACTGGGTGGGGTAGATTGGAGCAGAGATTGGCTGGGGCTGAGTCGCTTGCTGCTGCGAGCACCAGGCCCCCTGCTAATCGCCCACACTGCTCTGGATCCCACATTCCCCTGAAGCTTGGGGCCCCCAAAGTGCGGTAAGCCCAAACATTGGTGGAGCCAGGCCCACATTCTCAAATATTGGTGGTGCACGGGCACCACAGCCCCCTATAACTTGCCGCCTTTGCTCCTCCCTCAGAGTGGAGGGGCACAACCTAAAGGGGAGGACATGTGACCGTCCCACTTATCATCTCTGTCAAGCTAACGCCCCCATTTTCCTATGCCCAGCATGGGATCGCCATGCTTTCCCCTCCCCATATCCTCTCTGGGATGGGGGTGGAGGACGGGACGCTCTGTCATCCCACTCTGCCTCCCCCTGGCATGTTCAGTCACTCTCCCTGGCAGCCAGGCTGGGTGGAGAGCGGGATGGAACCACTTCTCACGCCGGCTGAAGCCGTCCGCTCCAGGTCGCTATTCCGTGCAGTACAGCAGCTGCCTAAGAGAGCTTGGCTGGACAGGTGGCAGCAGTAGCGGGTTCCCCCCTGCCCGGGCCCTGCTGCCAGGGACAGGCGCCAACCATGCCAGGTGGGCAGGAGCAGCAGGAAGTCAGATCCCCTCTCCTCCATCACTCGGCAGGCCAGCCGGGGGAGGGGGGCACTTGGCCTCACATGAGCCCCCTACGTATCGCTGCTGCTCCCAGGGGACCCATAGCCACCTGCCCTGCAAGGCCTTTGAAAACTCCACAGCGTCTATGCACACCCAGCAATGGCTGCTGCTTGTATACGTTTCCTTTCCCATTCTGCAGAGGGCTGCAGCCTCTGGGTATACGGCAGTGTCGACGGAGCTGCTGGTGGGATGTGTTGTGTCTAGAGCCTTCTCATGCAGTGGGACACTGAGTGGTATGTATCTGCCTGCTGCGGCCTCTCCCCAGCCCCACTCTAGCTTTGATCATCTCTGCTAGCTTCTGCACAGAAAATCAACTTTCTTTATATTTTTTTTTAAGATTTCCCCCCACAATCAAGGATAAATTAAGCAGCACAAAAATACACTTCATTTAGGCCTACACTGCCAGCTTAGTTATTCTCACTCTGGATGGGGTCTGAAAATGAAAGCCATAAATAAAAAGATGGGTCTGATTTTAGAGAATGAAAAGAAAAAGTGATTTTTTGTTATTTCAAACGGCCTCCAAAGATCCTAAGAAGCAGAAACTATCATTTTGTAAACTGCCTGACCGATCCCTGGAGTCTAAAGTAGAAATGTGTGAGCTGCATCTCAATTCAGGGCAGATGACTCTGTCATTGTGGAAAGGTTAAAGTCAGGAAAACAATTTGTGCAATATCACACAAGTTACTGATGTAATAGTAGCTGATATGTTCAGAGAAACTTTGCTTGAAACTAGCACACCAGAAGGCCAGACGAGCTACAAACCAACATTATCTTTCTGGGTACTGAAGTTAATCTGACTGGTCTGTAATTGCCAGGTTGGCCTTACTTCCCTTTCTATAGATGGGTATCTAAGTCAGTATTGCCTCTCAGGCTTACTACTGAGTTACAGAGTCTTGTTCTCAGCTGCCTGCCAAACAATCTCTCTGCAGGGGACAGTCAGTGAGTCACTGGTGCTGCTCTATAGTTCAGTATAGTCAAATATGCATCGGTACACGTGGCAGTGGCCTTTTTCAAAAGCTATTTAACAATTTTCACACCATTCTCTACAAGACCTTTGGATTGAGGATACCTGGGACTCAAAATTCCATACTTAACCCCATCCTCTTGAGCCAATTATTTAAATTTGTTTCCTTCAAACTGTGGAACATTATCAGACATGAGACCTGCCCCTGGGTTCCCATCCGACTGTGACCTCAGATCAGACGTAGCAACCTGCTGAATTTAAGCATATTAGTCAGTGGAGGGAAAGAAACTAATCAGAATTCCCTCAGTAATAGCGAGTGAACAGGGAAGACCCCAGCGCCAAATCCCCATCCTGCAGTGGGGTGTGGGAAATGTGATTTGCAGATGACCTACTCCCCGGTGCTGCTCTCGGATGCTTATGTCCTTCTGATCAAGGCACTGCCTGTGGATGGTGTGAGGCCAGTGGTGGCCCCTGGCATTTTGGGACTGGGTCATCTTAGAGTTGGGTTGCCTGGGAATGCACCCCAAAGCAGGCGGTAAACTCCGTCTTAGGCTAAATACTGGCACAAGACCGATAGTCAACAAGTACCATAAGGGAAAGTTGAAAAGAGCTTTGAAGAGAGAGTTCAAGAGGGCATGAAACCATTAAGAAGTGAATGGGTGGGGTCCATGCAGTCTGCCTGGAGGATTCAACACAGCAGGTTCGGGCAGCTGGCCTGGGATGACAGCTCCCTCTCTGCTTCCCCTCCAGGAGGTGTCAGAAGGGGAATGATACTTGGACGGCTCTGCCACTGTCGGGCACATTTCCCCTGAGGCGGTGTGCTGCAACCAGCTCTGGGTCTGCTGGGAAGGCCTGGCGGGCAGGTGGCTTGCTGCTTCATGGAAACAGCTCTTGCTGCATCCCGGGGCCAAGGGAGATGACCATGGGGGACGTGGTATGGTGGTCGTGAGGAGGACAGGTCCCCCTGCTCCCAGTACGACTGTCAAGTGGTGCATGAGGATCATTGCTTCAATGCTGGTGACAATGGCTTCAGTGAGGATGATGCTGGATAGATTTGGTTGTCCTCCAAAATGTATGAAGGGACTAAGTCTTCTTCATGATCAGATGACTGCCACCATTCTCTGTAATGGCCTGGAGACTGACCCTTTCGTCATCAAAACTGGATTCAAACAAGGATGCGTTATTGTCCCAACTCCATTCTCCATCTATTTAGCAGCCATTTTGGTACTCATTAAAGACTGCCTCCCCAGTGGAGTTGACATTCAATACAGAATGGATGGGTGGCATTTTAAACTTTGATGTCTTCAGGGCATCCATTACTGATCTTCAATATGCTGATGACTGTGCCATCCTCACACTGACTGAGAATGACCTTCCGTCCACAGTGGATTTTTTTGCACAAGCTTACCAAAGACTAGGACTCTCAGTCAATATTGAGAAGACTAAAGTGCTCCATCAGCCTGCTTCAGGCCTTGCACATGACTTACCACACACCACCATTTAGGGGCAGACTTTGAAGACAGTTGAGCACTTCTGCTTCCTTGGTAGCCAACTTTCTCAAAACGCAAAAATTGACAGTGAGATCCAGCACAGGATAAACCTTGCAAGTGCTTCCTTTGGGAAAATACTCCAATGCATTTTCATGGACCGTGACCGGCAGCAGTATACCAAGATCCAGTCTTTAAGACAATTGTTATTCCTACACTCTTTTAGGGATGCAAAACCTGGGTGACCTATCAACAGCAACTCAAGAAGTACCACCAATAATGCCTCCAGAAGATCATAGCATATCAGGGTTGGAAGGGCCCTCAGGAGATCATTTTGTCCAACCCCCTGCTTAAAGCAGGGCTAATCCCCAGGCAGATTTTTGCCCCAGATCCCTAAACACCCCCCTCAGGGACTGAACTCACAACCCTTGGTTTAGCAGGCCAATGCCAAACCACTGTGCTATCCCTCCCCCATCCTTCATGTTATGTGGAAAGATCACTGCATTAACACCAGCTACCTCACTGAAGCCAATGGGAATAACAATCCACTATCAAAATGTTGTTTTTACCAGCATAGGTAAATAAATCCATGCCAACTTCATCCTACACTCTTAACTGTTCATTGGGTAAAAACATGGGATCTTTTTTCTGTTTCGTTGCTATTTTTGACACTTTAACACATTTGAACAGTTTTCTCCTTGATTGTTCATTTATGGCCAGTACAGTCATGAAAAAGTGGGGTTTTTTACCCACAAAAGCTTATGCCCAAATAAATCTTAGTCTTTAAGGTGCCACTGGACTCCTTGTGGTTTAGAGAAACAACATACCATCAATAATAGATAGTTCTGCTTTAAACTGTAAATAGGGTAACCAGACAGCAAGTGTGAAAAATCAGGATGGGGGTGGGGGCTAATAGGAGCCTATATAAGAAAAAACACCAACTATCGGGACTGTCCCTATAAAATTGGGACATCTGGTCACCCTAACTGTAAATAGGGACATGGTATATAATGTCCTGGTCACCCTGCAGTAATAGCCTTAATACTCTCTGTAAAGTCTCACCATTAGCTGTAGCCCGAGAAAATTCTTTCCACTTCCTGTCTGAGGCTGGACAATTCTTTTTTTATTCGTCTGATGTGCACTGTCTGACTCCACCCGTTTCTATTACAGTTTTATCAAATGTTCAGGATAATGTGTCCCGTACTTCCTCTCCCACTTGCACTCTTTGTATCAGCCCAAGGGCTGGGCTTGTTTTTAAATCCAATGTACGTGCTTTATTCCCTTGCACTATCTCAAAGTCCAACAATTCTGTTTGATCTTTTACTGTCACTGCTAGTACACATGTACCTGTTGTAGGAATGAGTTCCCCCATTATAAGCTTTCAGTTTGACCTGTTCGCTCACCATGTTCCCTGAGTTTTTTCCAACTTTTAAAAGTAATACCTGAAACAACATTGGCCTGAGCATCAGTGCACAATTTGTAGGTTACAAGAGTCCCATTAGTGTCTTCAGGAACAAAACTACAATGTTAAGAGAGGAGTTACTGTATTGCAGCACTTACCACAAGCTGGGCATTGTCATTTTTGTCCACATCATGAGCAATCCTTAAAGCTTTTACAAACTCTTGTGCTTTGCATTTTTCATGCATCTCTATGTTGTTTGTTTTGTACTGACTGACTGCTGGCCAGTTTTTTGTCTCTCTTGTCACTCTATCCAGTGAGGCGGTTTTCTGCTTTCCTTCCATAATTTCTATTCTGTTGAATGATTTCTGCTGCCGGACACAGACTTACTGCTTTATCCAAAGTGAGACCCATATCTTACAAAAGTCTCTTTTGCAGCTTTGAGTCTCTGATTCCAATTACAAACCACAATACCACATTTGGAAGTGTCATCATGCTTCCCTAGTGTAAAGAGAGGAAATGTCCTTTGCACAGAGGCAGAACAGCAGCTGCCTTCTTGCTGTACGGACTGGAATCATACAAACACACATGCACATAAAGAAATGAACCTCGGCAATGATCTGCCATCAATAGCATCTGCCGTGCAGCAGTCACTGAAAAATCACATGTAAATACAAAAAAATGCAGCAGTGGTATATAAGCAGATATGGCCTGGGCATGCATCATTGCTATTTATCATTTCTATGACATAGGCACACAGAGCACTGAAAAAAATCGGGATAATAATTATTTTCTTCCACACTTCACTTGTCTTGGCTATTTGGATTGTAAGGTGTTTGGGAAAGAGATGGCTGGAAGTTGAAGCTGGACACGTTCAGACTGGAAATGAAGTTGTAAATATTTAATGGTGAGCGTGATTAACCACTGGAGCCATTTCCCAAGGGTAGTAGTGGATTCTCCATCACTGACCATTTTAAAATCTAGATTGGATGTTTTTCTAAAAGCTCTGCCCTAGGAATTATTTTTGGAAGTGCTGTGGCCTGTGTTATACAGTAGGCTAAGATCAGACTAGATGATCACAATGGTCACTTCTGGTCTTGGAACCTATCCCTCTACTACTGTCTGTAACTATGGGTTTGCACAGCATTCAGCACAGAGGGATCCAATCTGACACAAGGTCTCCTGTGGCTACTGTCATACAAATAATAATAACAGAGCAGTTGGCTAGTAAATTCACCCAATCCTGCTCTCCGTGTTCACCCAAAAGTTCCCACTGAAGCCAACAGAGGGCTTTGAAGGGTTGGAGAAAGTCAGCTTGGCCTCATTATTTGGCACCGTATTTTAATATTTCAGAAGACACATTCACATGACTCAACTTTGTGAACAAAGGTTCAGACCGGTTCTGTTCAATAATTATCATTGCACTATACTGTGTTCGCTCTGCTGGGGAAGCAACGGCTGCTAGTCCAGTACTGACCATGTTCTATCAGGCCATTTGATCAGCTATGGTTGTGACCACTGCAGCATAAATATCTCAATGGAAACTGCTGGAATGTGGAGAGTGGGAAGGAGGCTCTGAGATGCCGGAGGCAGAGAGCTTTATTTGCTGCAGGCTCTTCGTTATTGCATATAAAAGGCTTACAGGGACTGAAATACTAAAGTAGAGGAGGAGGTGGGGAGAAGACAAGTGGAGCTGCCATTGCAGAGACCAGCACTAGCCATGGGGAGAGCTGCCCAGAAAACTGTCCTCTCTTTACTCTGTCTAGCAGCAGCGGTTTGTCAGGCTCAGGACACCTGCCCAGGTGAGTGAAAAACAATCCTGTTCCCAAGTGCGTTTCATAGTGTGGTTCTTGCCAACCTGGATCCTGGGGAACTGGGAACTGTTCAGAAATGTTTCTTGTCCTACATGTCTATAAAGTGCTTTGTCTGCTTATGGTGCTTTTTAAATAATAAAAAGAACAGCTTCTCTGTACAAAATTCCTTTGTAGAAATTACTCTCTATTGCAGAAGTGCCCGTCACAGACTAGAGGTGTTCAAAAAATAGGACACAGTTTTTGCAAATAATGTTGTGAAAATGTTGTGTCTTGTCTTCACTGAGATTCTTCAGAATTTGGCTTGACCTCCTCTTCTTTATGTTCATTTACTGTCTTCTAACCTCTCAACGCTGCTGCTGGAATCTCTCTGTCTATAGCTCCCATCTCCTCTACATACTGGGGCCAAAGCATTTCTAATCTGGCAACTGACCGATCCACACAGGCAGATGACCTAAATTCTGGAAAATTAAATCTCAATCTTCAAAGCTCAGAGTGAGCCTATGATTTCAGATCCCTCTGCTTTTTAAAATTCACGTTGACCAGATTAAGATGATTATTTGTAAAATCACAACTGTTGTGTATCTATCACCACAAATCCACTATACAACACTTTCTGTGTCAACACATTGATTTCTGCGCTTTGGGTTGAGAATCCAGCAGCATTAGAAGTTTTATCTTAGTATTATTTCAGAGCAGTATTTCTTTACACATTTCCTTTACTTACATTCATGATCATTTTTAAATCATTTGCTATGTACAATTTCTACCCAAAAAGTTCCAAATTGGGAGCCAGAATTCCTATATCAGAGGAAATATAAACCATGTCTCCATTTTGTTTACCTCAAAAATTTCCACATCAATAGAGCTCAATGGAGTTGACAGATGTGTCCCTATTTTTCTTCACTGATGTGCTTATTAATAATTTTAAATCTCACAATGTGTGTAATATAGGGAGGGCGCTGTTAGGTTAAAAAACATATTTAGTTCTTTAAAATGTATTTCCTGAGCTTCTAACAGCAACTGTTTTTTAAATTAATTTACTTTTGGACAATTTTCTCACTGAATGGCAGGTATTTGTTTTTCCTCTGCATTTCATTTCACTTGCACAATGAGAACCGACTAGTCAGTGTCACTTTTGTTTCTCTATAGTTAATTTTGTTATGCTGCAATGGTCGGGTTGCAAACACGGCAGAGGGATGTCTACATCAAAATTAACCTTGAAGTGATTTATTTTAAATACAAAAATTTAATTAACTTATTTTTAACTTTTGTTTTCAATATATCTGAAAACAAAGACTAATAGAAATAACCCCCAACTTTTCATATTAGAGCATTGTGTCTGCAATGCATAAAACCGAAGAAAATGTTGGCTATCATTGCTAATAGAGAAAAGAAAATGCAGGAACTGTCTAGGCTATTTGCTGGGTTTATCCATCTGGATTTCTGCAACGTTTCCAGTCCTGAGAACCTGACAATCATTGTTTATGGATCATTTCTTTCCCCAGTGGTGAGGGTAGTGGGTCTCAACAGTACCGAGAAACTCATCATTCTCCAAGGCTGCCCTGGAATTCCAGGTGCTGTAGGACCCAGAGGAGACCAAGGAACTGCAGGACATACAGGTACTGAATAAGAATCAGCCTTGGATGGTAATTACTTTTGTAATATGCTCAGACTTTGGAGATTCCCCTTGATCCCGATATGAGGAAACTCTGCCCAACTCAGATGGCCAATCCCCCATGTCCAGTGGTGAGGGATTGGAGCTTCAAGCTCTGAAATACGGTCCATTGCCTTTCGGGTATCAGACTGGCAACCAAATCCTCTGGTGTTTTCCCCATCTCTCTCACTGGCTCACTGTGTGACCTTAGAGATCAGGGACTCAGGGAACCAGATGCAGATACATTATTTGAATTTTGACACAAATGGGATATTGTAATTCCAGGTTGGGGTGGTGGATGGGGATTATGTATTCAGTACTTACAATACCTTGAAAAATATACAGTCACTTTTCTGTGTTTTCAGGACAACGGGGACTTCAGGGGATCCCTGGAAAGGCGGGGAAAACTGGCCCAAAAGGTAAAGTGACAAAGGGCAAAGAACTGTGTTTTCCTACAGGTGACCTAAGAACAGGAAAGAAGTTTTTAATCAAATACAAAATAGAGCTAGTTATAAAATACCAGTTCCTATAGTATCTGGGCTCCAAAACCACCATAGCTTCCCTTCACTCTATATTTGAAAATAAAGGGTTTATTATTGCAACAGAACTTCAGATCTGATCCACTGTCAAGATCTCGGTATCTCTGATCAGTCTTAACTGTCTTATTTTTTGTTCATTCAGGACAAACAGGTGCTGCGGGCCCCCAGGGATTGAAAGGTGAGAGACTTCAAATGATTCTTCTCACTGCAGAGCAGAGCACTTTATGACGCTATTCACGGTGATAGAGAAATTGGGAGCAACAATCCCCCCTGCCACCCTGTTTCATTGTACAATTTTTCCTTCCAGCTTCTTGCCAACAGAAGCTGAAATGAAATTGGTTCCAGTTAAACAAGAAGTGTTTTTGTTTAATAGCCAAATGACAAAACAAAGTGTTTGAACATTTCATAAATGTTGAAACAAAACTTTAGGAATATGTGGAAAAATCTTTTACTTGGCTGAATGTATTTAACAGATGTGACCCAAATTCATGAACTGTTTGAGAGCCGAAACTGCATTTTTCGGTGAATAAAATATTAACTGGAAAAATTTCACCCAGCTCTAATTATAATGTCTGATATATCATAATGTTCTATGTAGCCACAGGGAATAGGTCTCAACTGCAGTATAGACACAGTGTAAGGGTGAAATTCAGCGAATGCAGAAGACAAGACAAGATAAATGCAGTACTGCCAGCCCCAAATCTCTGAAAATCTTTAGTCAGGTTCATCAAAAATCAGGAGATTGGCTTTAGAATCATGAGATTATGTAAAAATAATAGATGTGATGTTCTTTTATTGCCTTCTGCTTTTTGAACCTTTAGGGTGCACTGGGGTCACATTTTGAAGCTTTCTCCAAAGCCTCGAGGGGTAGAAATTTACTTTTTCTTTAAGACTGAAGGCTGAAATCATGTCACATCCATTTGACCCCAGGAGCTTGGGCTTTAAGGAAAACAATAGTTATCATGGGACTCATGATTGTTGGCAACATTGTAAATGCATCACTTAAGTCCCACAAAACACCAACTTTAACAGATTGTGCAGAGTGTAGGTGGTGGATAGGCCTCGAACTAGCCCCCTACATAATTAAACTCAAACGATCGCTGTAGTGAGATCTTGAATTATGTAGGTGATCTCTAGGCAAAACAAAGATTTTATTCTGAGTTCTTATTTTAGGAAGTAAAGGAGACTTGGGAGACCCTGGACCCCCTGGAATACCTGGTGAGATCCTCTGCACTCTCCTTTATACTGAGCACATCCTTTCAGTTTTATTTCTGCAGCACTAAAAATTAAGTGACTTAAGAAGCTTGCTTCATGAATAGTTACCATGTCCACAATATCAAGCCCACTGATTCCCCTGTAAGATTTGGGCTTTACAAAGAAAGAAATGGCCCCATCTACAAAAACAGGTGCCATCCATGTGTTGTGACGTCTGGAACAATGCTAGCCAGATGACCTTTGGTATTAGAGAGAACAGCTGAAATGTAAGTGAAATCTGTAGATCTGGATGTGTATCTGGGAGTGCGGAGAACGAATCACAAAACAATGGATCTTGTTTAAATGTCCAGTTAAAGGAATGACCCTTTTTCTACCAGTACTTTGTTTAACTGATATTCTCCCATTGTCACTTGGAATTTTTTTTTTAAAAAATATTGAGTCAAATTCACAGCTAATGTAAGCATATGCAACTCCCCTGACTTTGTGGACATTGCTTCTATGTACTGACCAGCAATTAATTTAGTCTATTAAGGACCAATTCTTAGCCATGCAAGTAGGAGCCTCATGAGAGGGTTACAAAATAGTGTTGGCTACATAATGAGAGCCATCTCAATGGCTCAAGCTGGAAGACTCAGATAAGAGATGTGTGTGAATCCATTAGCACTTGGATTTTCACAAATAAAACCTGTCTAGAGCATTTTCAAGATAACTAGTACTTTGCTATCCCAGCTGTCACTGTTGGCCAATTACATAATTTAAAAGACAGTAGAACATTTTCTAGTTCCATTTCACTTTCTATTTTTTTTCTTTTCATGACTAGGAGAGGAAGTGCTGGAGAACATGCAGTGTAAGAAAGGTGAGAGTTTCTTATGACCACTAAGTGTCATCTCATTCCATCCAGAGACCCAAACATGAAAACCCATTAGAGACAGACAACTTCCAAAAAAATCTGTGATGTACCCAATTTGCTGTTCTCAAACTATCGGCACAGAGATGTTGATCTTTTAAAATGAAGGGGTTTAGGTGGCCAGTGAATCTTTTGTGGAAATACATTTCAGCCGATGGGTTCGCTTGCAAACTGTTTGATGTGAGTATTCCTGTAAGTATCTGATATTCTTTCGGGGTGAGTGCTCACCCAGTCACATAATGACTGGAAGCCCCTCTGACTCACAGAGGGATTTCAAAATGCTGCATAGGAACTTGCAGTACAAATCTTTGTGCACATTTCAGTTTCCATGAGTTTTCAAGATGCTTTGACCCAGTCCTCTGTTCAGGATGAGCTGGTCTCACACAGAAAACAGGGTGTTGGGCAGGTGTTGTGTCTTTTCCTCCTTCAAATAAACTTAATACAACCACACTGGCACATTGGAGTCTAAATAATTTGGTTTGCTAACTACAGAGAGCATGAAAAGCCTAGATGGGTACCTACGCTGCTGCTGTGGCAGGTTTCCAAAGATAGAACACAGAGGGACAACAAACTATTGAAAGGGCTAGTTCCCAATTCCCAAACACTGCAGTGGGGAGGAGAGGAGATGACTCAAAGATTCTTTTCCAGTTACCTGATTCTGCAAATTGATCTGGCCCTTGGTGCAACATAAAGCAGTCCACGAATCCCTGCTCCAAGGAGAGTTAATACAATCAATTTACATATTTCAATTCCTCTTTTGACCAGGAGCAAAGAACTGCAAGGAGCTGTTAGCCAGAGGCAACGTCCTGAGCGACTGGTACACCATCTACCCCCGTGGCTGTAACACCATGACCGTGCTGTGTGACATGCATACAGATGGTGGAGGATGGATTGTAAGAACAGAGCATAATGAAACTCACTGGATATTTTTTCTTAAACAACAGTTTTTTGTCCCAAGAATGGATGGTGGTCCTTAACCAGTGGGTTGTAGCTAGTAGAAAGGCATGAAGATGGAAACTCTGAAGCTGTTAGCTCACCATGGTTAGCTGAACAAAAACACAGACACTTCCTGAGCCCACAGGCACCGAGTCCAGGGGTGCTCTGGAGCTGGAGCACCCATGGGGAATAATTGGTGGGTGCTCAGCACCCACTGGCAACTCCCTGTCCAGCTTACCTCTGCTCTGCATCCGCCTCCTCCCCTGAGCATGCAGCATGCCTGCTTTTCCCCCCTAGCTCCCAGCACTTGCACCACAAAATAGCTGTTTCGCGTGGCTGGGAGTGGGGGAAGGGTGAACGTGGCACGCTCGGGGAAGAGACGGGGCTGGGGTGGGGATTTGAGGAAAGGGTCCAATAGGGGCATGGAGGGGGCGGAGAATTTGGGGAAGGGGTTGGAATGGGCTCGGGGCAGGGGCAGGGAAAGAGTGGGGTCGGGGAGGGGCCAGGGGGGTACAAGCACCCACCGGTGCTGGGGAAAGTTGGCACCTATGAGGCCTTCTACTCCTCGGTTGTGGAGACACCTTGGTTGTGAACACAGTGGGTTTCATGGAGGGAACCCGGAGATTTAGAATCTAAAAGACCCCGTCTGAAGGGATTTTTGTCACTGATCTGACACAGTTAATCAGGTTTCCCTTGTCCTGGCTATTCTCTGTCCGGCTCTCAGAGCCTCCTCAATAGCTCCCAGACTCTGGAACCAGAATTCCTTCTTCCTTCCACTTCTGTCACAGGCCCATTGCCTCAGCTGCTCTATCGCTCAGGCAGCCCCTGAGTTTGAGAGGAGAGAGCGTTCTAGGGAGCTGAGGGGTTTGAACCCTGTATGTACCTCACATTTAACCCTTCCAATTTATTATTCCGCTTATTTATATCCCAGTAGTGCCTAGATAATCTGATGAAGATCAGGGTCCCATTGTGCTGGGTGCTGAACACATACCCTGAGAAACAGCCCCTGTCCCTTACAGCTCACAGTCTCCATGGACAAGGCAGAGAAAGGGCTGCACAGAAAGCAGAGGTGACGTGACTTGCCCAAGTGGCAGAACTGGGTATAGAACCCAGGCCTCCTGATTGCCAGACCAGTGTTACAGATTTTGAACCATGTGATCCTTTAATCTAGTGCTGTTGGTGCCAAGATTTAATATGATCCTGTGAGCCAAGCCTCCATCTGTGACCGTCACCTGAGGCTGAAATAGATCTGACCATGTTAAATCTCATCAGGTGATTTACAGTCTCAGAGTTTCTGGCCTCCTGCTCTAAGAAGGGTGGAAACCACTGTGGGATTTCCCAGCTAAGAACCTCCTGTTTCCCTGCAGGTGTTCCAGAGACGGGTGGATGGTTCTGTGGATTTTTACCGTGACTGGAATTCGTACAAGAGAGGCTTTGGCAGCCAGTTGTCAGAATTCTGGCTAGGGAATGACAATATCCACCTGCTAACATCCCTTGGTAAAGACATCACTGATGCATTCTTTTCCTTACAGCAACCTTCTCCACCAAGCTTTGTTCCCACACTTTAACCATGGTTACAGGGTATAGAGTTGTATCATGAGTAGAGGTAACACTTCAGCTCCAGACACCCCTTCCTGTTCCTTACAGCCCTGCCACACAAAGCTATTAAAACCAATAACGCTGTGGTAGCTGGGCTGGCTCCAGTCATGATTCATGGAGCAGCATTTGGTCCTCTGGTGGTTTGCCCACAGTACAGCAATAAGGGATGCTACAACCTGGATGAGGTCATAGATTCTCAACTACCTTAGCAAAGCATAACGTGGAGCAGGTTTTTAATAGGGAGGTTAGGTTGGCTAGTGGAAATTGAATTGATAAAGGTCGATATGAAGATATTGGCTTGATGCAAGAATCAGTGGGTGAAACTCTGTGATGTGTGTAATGCAGGCAATTCAGACTAGCTTATCATAATGGTCCCAACATAATGGAGCCTGATTCGTGATTTGTACCTCTAGAGGCTCCTGCTATAAAAACAAACATTAATAGTAATAAACACTAATGGAAGGTGCTGAACATTTTGCTTTCAAATTGTTTTCTAAAGGAGCCAACGAGCTTCGCATCGATCTCAGAGATTTTGACTTCAACTATCAATTTGCTATCTACAGATCATTCAAAATTGCAGGGGAGTCTGAGAGATACAAGCTGATCCTTGGAAAGTTTGTTAATGGCACTGCAGGTAGGTTCTGATCTCGTCCTTTACCCTTGTGGCAGATGGAAAAATGTGATGCAGAATATTCTATGGCAGAAGCAAAGGCGAGGTGATCTGTGGAAGTGATCTCTTTCAGGAAACATCAGTTATTCTGCAACTAAAGTTTTATAGGAGGAATACAAGGTCTAGTGACAATAAAACATATAGTATAATATGGATATTCTACCTCGTGCTGGTTGCTTTTCTACATTAGCTTTAATGCCTGGTAGAAATATCTGAATTAAACTAAGTAGGCACATCAGGATTGGTACAAGTCACTGGGTAGGTAGATATGCCCCATTTCATGCAAACTATGCATCCGGACTTCCGGATACCAGAGACAGGAATATTCTGTGGCATGCAGAGCCCGCTACACATCACTGCAGGATTGCTTAGGCACACTGACAAGGCAAGTAGGGAGAAAGGCTTTTAACTAGATTTAAAAGTCCAGGTGACAAAAGCCAACAGCTAAGCATAAAAAAGGGCCACCTTAACAGAGGGCTAGATCTGTGGGGGGCATGTAGGGTCAGAGAAGGAAGAAACGGGAAATCAGTCAAGGAATCTGCTCAATATCTGAGATCCCTGTATGTAAATTGCAGGCGGATGGGGAATAAATAGGAAGAGCTGGAAGGATTAGTATAATAGTAGAATTACTACTTAAGAGGCGTCACAGAAACTGAGTGGGATAAGTCTCATTACTGGAATGTTGGTATAGTGGCATATAGCTTGTTTAGGAGGGACAGGCAGGATAAAAAGGGAGGAGGTGTTGAATTATACAGCTAGAGTATATACACTTGTTCTCTGCTCCAGGAGGAGGCGAGAAGCAGACCAGTTGATAGTCTCTGGGTAAAGAGAAAAAGGGTAAAAAATTGAAGTGACCTCTTGGTACAAGTGTATTATGGTAATGGGGAACTTTAACTACCGAGATGTTTGTTAGAAAAATAATGCAGAAAAACACAATATTTCTGATAGGTCCTTGGAATGTAATGGGGACACCATTTTGTGGAGGAATTAACCAGGGGGATCAGCCCGTTTAGATTTAATTCCCTTCCTGACAAGGTTATTGGCTTAGCGGATGAGGGGGAAGCAGTAGATGTGACATATTTTGATTTTAGTAACACTTTTGACAAAATCCCACATGACATTTGGAATAAGCAAGCTAGGGAAATGTAGTCTGGATGAAATTACCATAAAATGGAAGCATAACTGGTTGAAAGACAGTGCTCAGAGAGTAGTTATCAATGGTATGCTGTCAAACTGGGAGCGTGTATCTAATGGGGTTCTGCAGGGGTCAGTCCTGGGTCCGGTAGTAGTCAATATTTTCATTAATGAGTTGGATAATTGAGTGGAGCATATGCTTATAAAATCTGCAGATGGCACAAAGCTGGGAGAGGTTGTAAGCATTTTGGAGGACAGGATTAGAATGCAAAATGACCTTGGCAAATTGGAGTATTGGTGTGAATTCAACAAGATGAAATTCAGTAAAGACAAGTGCAAAGTGATTCACTTAGGAAGGACAAATCAAATGCACAACTTCAGAGTGGAGAATCACTGGCTTGGTGGCAGTACTGCTGAAAAAGAACTGGGATTTAGAGTGGATCGCAAATTGAATATGAGTCAACAATGTGATGCAGTTGCACAAAAAGCTAATACCATTCTGGGTGTGTTTACAAGACTGTGGCATATAGGAAACAGTAGGTAATTGTCCTGCTCTACTCAGCACTGGTGAGGCCTCAGCCAGAGAACAGTGTCCATTTCCGGGCACCACGCTTTAGGAAAGATGTGGACAAATTGAAGAGAGTTCAGAGGAGAGCAAGAAAAATGATAAAAGGTTTAGAAAACCTGACCTATGAGGAAAAGTTAAAAAACTAGTGATGTGTAGTCTTGAGAAAAGAAGACTGAGGGGGGAATCTGGTAATGGTCTTCAAATATGTTAAGGGCTGTTATAAAGAGGACTGTGATCAATTGTTCTCTATGTCCTCTGAAGGTAGGACAAGAAGGTATGGACTTAATCTGTGGTAGAGAGATCTAAATGAGAATTAGAATTAAGTTTCTAAGTATAAGAGTAGTTAAGCTCTGGAATAGGCTTCTAACAGAGGTTGTGAAATCTGCCTCACTGGAAGTTTTTAAGGATAGGTTGGGGAAACACCTGGCAGGGACGGTCTAGATTTACTTGGCGCTTCCTCAGCCTGGGGTGTTGGACTCGATGACTTCTCAAGGTCCCTTCCAGACCGACATTTCTATGATTCTGTGATTCTATGATCCTGAACCCTCAGCAGGCTCCCGGCTAAGCTCTTAGTTTAGGAGCACAGTGGGCTCACATTATACCACCACAATGTTGCAAACTGACTTCAGGACACCGAAGGACTGAGCACATTGACTGCAATAAGTTATTCTGGATCTATAGTTGTGTAACTGAGATCAAAATATGGCCTGATGAAAAATGTTCCTCATTGGAAGTAGAACTGCAGTCTCTCTCCTGCACCTGAGGGAGAGTTCTGCTGAGTGGTGAAGGGAGAACTGAACTATAAAATGTAAAAAATAAACAATAAGAGATTATCTCACCCACCTGGTCTCTGTAAAAACATGTAATAAATAAACCCAATTGTTTCTACAGGGGATTCCTTAACTGACCACAACGGTATGATGTTTACAACCCAAGACAGAGACAACGACTTCTCTATAACTAACTGTGCTATAACCTTTAAAGGGGCCTGGTGGTACAAACATTGTCATAGGTCCAACCTGAACGGATTATTCCTGAGTGGAGCCCATGAAAGCTATGCTGATGGGGTGAACTGGGTTTCAGGCAAAGGGTACAAGTACTCCTACTGGTTGTCTGAGATGAAAATTAGGGCCGTGTAGCCAATCAGAGAGGCAGTTATAATAATTATACTTAGCTCTTACATAGCATTATAGGCCTGGCATAATGAACATTTATCTGGAGCTGACAGTAAAGCTCTTTTCCTTATGCACCAGCCACTAGCCGGCAGACATCATCATACACACTTACCTAGCGCAGTGCACTAGGACTACAGCTAGTAAAAAAGATTAAAATAGTTTCGTTGGGGGAAAATGTAATTTCTAAGTTGTTTTCATTGCAATGAGTTCTAAATTAACCCATTTTTGCTTTTGTGTTTTTAAATTTTTGCAGATTTTTTTTCATTCCTCTCCCTGATATCAGACAATGTTATTTTATTTTATCATTTTAAAAAAAACCCTGGCTTTCTGTAAAGAAAAAAATGTAGTCATTAGCCTGAGAACATTTTCAAAAAGAATTGCGGAAAACATTTAAAAAATATGATTTTTTTCCTGCCAAACAAAATATTACAACCACATCAATGATATTTCATGAAAATTTTTATATTTTTTTTCAAAAGCTGTTTGTCCACAGAAAAACTCGTAGTTTGAAAAATGTCAGCCAGCTCTGTCTAGGTTATGTCTCCTCTCCTACATGGCTCTGTTGTCGCTTGATTCCATTCCCAGAAGCACCACAGACAGCTCCTACTGCTGCCATGCAATTCTTCCTGTGGTGTTAGTGACTCATTACCCTCAGATGCTGCCTCTGCCTCTGGAGAACCTTCTCCTCTGTCAATAAAGCAAAGGCTGCTCAATGATTTCTCTGTCTCAGATTTGTTTGTGCACACAAGCTAGTTCAATAGCATTAAAGCCCAAATGTGCCTGGCCCTGCGTTGTGAACACTGTGGGCAGAGTGCACCCTGGGCAGCCAGGGACATTATTGGTTTGGGTCCCCTGGGGAGTACAAGAGAAGGGCGCTCCCTCTGCCAGCAGTGCTGTGGCTGCAGAAGGGGCATGTCTAAATAGGGTGATGGTGCAAACAGAAGAGCACTGAGACAATCTCAGGCTAAATCTGCACTAGAAAGTCCCATCACTCAGCCCATGCCTGCTCGTGCCTTGTGAGGCAGAACAGGCCACAATCTCCCCTCTTTGTGCTAGTATGAGTCCCAGTGGAAGATTTAGCTGTCAGGTAGGTGAGCAAATGCTGGCTAGACTCCACGTCCAACCTCTCCCCGCCCCGCCCCCCCCCCGTCTCCATCTCTCCTTGTGGCAGAGGAACAAAAAGATGAGCATTGATTCAGGCAGGGCCGGCCTTAGGAGAGGGCCACCTTGG
Organism: Gopherus flavomarginatus; assembly: GCF_025201925.1. NCBI lineage: Eukaryota > Metazoa > Chordata > Testudines > Testudinidae > Gopherus > Gopherus flavomarginatus. The sequence goes on along the minus strand of NC_066633.1, from coordinate 19,657,243 downwards.
TGACTGCCCAGGGGCACCATGGTGAAGGGGGGTGCTATGCAGAAGTGTGCACTGCCAGTGCAGAGTCAGAAACTGCTCCTGGCTAGCAGGTCAGCACTGTGGGGGGGGTATCCGTGGTGGAGCGGTGACAAACAAATACTGCTCCCCTCCCTCGTCCCTGCAAACCCCCAGAGGGCTATGTGGGGAGGAGCAAGGAGCAACACCAAGCACTCCGTGCATCCAGGTCACTTTCCCAACCTGGTCTGTGCTGTGAGGTGAGCATCAGCAGCTGCTGCTCTCTTCCCACCTGGCTGTGTAAGGGGAGGGCAAAGTGACCCAGAAGCGGGGAGTCTTGACTTTGCTCCTTGACCCCCTCCAACCTCCAAGGAGTGTATGGAGGAGCAGCGTTCAAAGGGGGGAAGCAGGCAGCATTGCCAGCCACTCCATACATCCAGGTCAGTTTCCTCATGTGGGTGCAGGTGTTAGGGGCACAAGGGTTAAAGGTGCAAAGGGGGATTGGGAGCCCACAGGGGCCAGAGGCACCAAAATACACATTCCTCCAGGGTGGTATTTTCCCTAAGGCCAGGCCTGGGTGTAGGTTTTTATTGTGGGCCCCCCATGCCACCACAAGTCCCACATTCTCACTTCCCTCACCCCCACCCCACTCATCCCTGCCTCTGCACCTCCTGCTCTGCTCCCCCCGTCCATCCCAACACCCCCACCCAGGTCCAGGCCCTGCTGTCTGCTCCCTCTGGCCCGAGCCCTGCACCAGCGCTGCTGCTACAAGAGCCATCACCACTGCTCCTGCCAAAGCCAGATCTGGTGCCGTGGGGTCAGAGCCGCAAACCACAGCTGCTGCTGCCAGCAGAGTTGGAGTCAGAGCTTCTAGGAGGCAGCAGGAGGGGAGGGACGGGGGGTGGTGGTGGCTACCAACCAAAATGGAGGTTCTGCCATTAGCGGTCCCACTTGTCTGACTTCCCTGCAGAGCAGGGGCGCAGCCACACGTGGGCCTGGGTGGCTACTACCGGGAAGTGGAGTTGGGATGAGGCGGGCTCGTCCCACTCTGCCCGTCTCACTGGCGCTCCTGCTGGGGAGTGGGGTCGGGACAGGGGGGCTTGTCCCACTCTGCCTGCCCCACCGGCTCTCCTGCCGGGGAGTGGGGTCGGGGTGTGGGGCTTGCTCTGCTCTGCTCGCCTGGTGCTCCTGCTCACGAGCGGGTGGCTGGCGGCACTAGAGGAGATCTTCAGAAAAGGTAGGCCCGCCACCTGGGGGGGTCGGGCCCAGCGTGGGGCAGTAGGACCTGGAAGGGAGCCAGGAGCGCTGGAGAGCAGCGTCTCCTCCCAGAGCTGGGTGCACACCCAGGCCGCAGGGAGCCCCTGGCCATGCCGGCTGCAGGGTTGGGGGGATGTGGGTCCCCCCATCCCTCCCAGCCCCCCTGGAATTACCTGCCCACCCAAATATCCCACATTGGCTATGCCATTGCGGCAGAGCCACCCTTTTGGAGTCTCCCTCCCTGCTCACGGCTCTTCCTAAGGGTTCCAGCAGGCCCCAAACAACAGCTGCGGTCTGCGCTGGGCATATGTTGTATGGCCAAGCAGCCCTGAGCCTGCACCAGCTATTCATCTGCCTCTGTCGCCTACCTTCTCCCGCTCGATTCCTGCACCCACCTCACAAGTACCCCTCTCAGTGACCATGGCAGGGGGCCCCTTCGCTGGCTCAGGGCTGAGGCAATTGCATGGGTTGCACGTGTCTAACCCCATCCCTGGCAGTCAGCCCCAATTCTTACAGGGCTCCCCGGCACAGATGACTCATGCTCCTCCCCCGTAGCGGAGGGGGCACGATCTAAGGGGGAGGACATGTGAATCCCTGTTCCCCCCCATGTCTCCTTTGCCCAGTGACCCCACCACCACCCTGCAGCCCAGTCTGGGTCCATCGCATGCTCTTACCTGCAGGAGGGGGGAGGCTCTGTCCTCCTCCCATTGCGCTCCCCTCTGGCATGGGTGGCCACTCTCCCTGACAGCTGGGCCTGGGTGGGGAGCGGGATGGAGCCACTTCTCAAGCTCGCTGAAGCTGGCTGCTCCAGGTTGTACAGCGCAGCAGCTGCCTGAGAGAACCTGGCTGGGGAGGTGGTAGCAGGGGCGAGCCACCCCCAGCCAGGCCCAGCTGCCCCCTGGGCAGGCCAATTGGGGGTGGGGAGCACTTGACCCTGCATGCCCCCTGTCACCTCAGCCACCTGCCCTGCAATCCCATTGCAAAATGCCACAGCATCTGAGCATGGCCAGCAAAGGCTGCTGCTAGTAGAAGTTTCCTTCCCCATCCTGCAGGGGCCGCAGCCGCTGGGGATGCTCGAGTCCTGGAGGGGCTGCTGATGGGACATGTTGCTTCCATAGCCTCCTCTTGCTGCGGGACGCAGAGATGCGTGTTTTTTTAAAAATGTTTTCTGATTCAAAATAAAAGCCTACGGTGATGTGACCATTGGGCCCGAAGCTGCATGGTTACGACTATGCTCTAACTCTTAATCCTGCCCTCAGGGCCAGTTTAAAGTAATCCATGTCCCAAGGTGTATCCTAAAATGGCCTCTGCCAACTTGGAATGCAAGTGGCAAGGCCAGCCTCCCCTTCCAGGGGATTCATCAGCAATGCCATGAGGTATCCTTTTCTTCTCCAGAAGCAAGGGCCTCTTTCCTCTCAAAAGAGATAGTGCTGACAGCAGGAGAGTCCCCCAGCACTTACCCCAGAAGCAGGCATTTGTAATGTAGTCATGGTGGGGGATCAGTTGGGCCAAACCTGAGGGGTGGCTGCAATCCCACATGCCAGGTCACTTGGCCACTCACATTTGGCCCAGCCACTCCCCATTATGATGGAGGGGTGACTGGGCCAAACCTGAGCAGTGCTGTGACCCTGCACACCAGCTCACAATGCCATTCAGTCACATTTTGCTTGGTCCTCACTATATCATGGTCAAAACAAAACAAAACAACAATCCCTCCCTCCTCCTCCCCGAATTTGGGCTGTAGGCATGTGCACAGCTTGCCCATGCATTAGTCCAGCCCTGATTACCCCACAGTGACTTCATTAACATCAGTGGGCTCACTCCATGTTTGTACTCGTTTGACCAAGTGGGGAGTCGGGGACACCAAGTTTTACAAAAGCATAAGAGGATCTATCTCGCTCCCACTGAGGTCAATGGCAAAACGGCCCATCCCGTAACTCATGCAAGAAGGACCAACGGCAAAGGCGGGGATAAAGAGATGTGGCACTGTTAAAAATTGACTTGCTTGCAAAAGAAGTGTGGCCCATATGCAGCTGTTCCATAGCCATGCAATGCCCCGCTATGGGAGAAAGTAATTTAAAGTTACCCCTGGGGAGCTCTGAACTAACCCTATGTCCCCCTGGACTCACAACAAAGGGGAATTATTAATTATCTTAATTGTTTATTATTGGATTATGATAGCATCTAGGACCCCCTAGTCACAGGCCAACATCCCATTGGCACTGTATAAGTACAGAACACAAAGACAGTCCCTGTCCCAAAGATCTCATCTCAGACACAGAAGAGTGATGGTGTCAGGCTGCGGTGGACTGGCCTTTAGCGAAAAAAAGAGTGCTACAATGTATAATACAGATTGTCTGTCCAATAGCAGGGGCATCTGACACTGGGCGTGCATATTGTAACAGCCACTGGGGAAAGCTGTGTCCAGCGTCATAATGCCAGCTAAGTCCATCACTGGGATTTGCAGAGAAGTGAACGGTGCCTAGAAACCCACAGCACATTTTCAAGGACATTGCACCAACATCAGGTAAGATGGGGTTGGCTAGTTGCAGCCATCCAAATTTCACCCCTCTATAGCTGTACTGTCCTCTCCCTGTGTGGTGCTCTGTCCTCATATGGTGATGGCTGGGCCACAGACAGAGGTTGATGAGGCTACTAGAGACTTGTAGGCTACACACCTGAGTATTTCAGCTAAAGAGGCAGTGACTTATATGGTTAGCTACAGAGGCCGCAGGTTCAATTCCTCCTGGTAATGACTCACCCATGAGTAAAATACACAGCTTGGCAGTTGGAGAAGATGACAAACTAACATTCACTGGTGGTACAACCCATCTGACATCCAATGGCATGCTCAGAGAAGCAGATCCTGCCCAAGGTAAATCCTGCAGCACAAGGTCTATCACACAAAACCTATGTGAGACCAGAAATCACAATACAAAATTAATCGTGCTTCCTCAGTGTAAAGAGGAAATATCCATTGCACCCAGGGAGAATAGTGGTATTCTTACTCTACAGATTAGAGTCATGCAAACTCACAAGCACATAGAGAAATAAATCATGGCAGTGATCTGCTCTCAGGCTCATCTAGGGTGACCAGACAGCAAGTGTGAAAAATCAGGACGGAGGTGGGGGGTAATAGGAGCCTATAAAAGAAAAAGACTCAAAAATTGGGACGGTCCATATAAAATCGGGACATCTGGTCACCCTAGGCGCATGCAATAGGCACTGAAAAATCACATATACGTAGCAGAAAATGCAGCAACACTGTCTCTTCAGATTTGGGGCCATATAGTACTGCAAATGTCAGGATAATAACATGTCTTTTCTTCCACCCTTCATTCGTCTTATCTATTTAGATTGTAGCATCTTTGGGGCAGGGATGACTGGAAGTTCATGGAGGATAGGTCCATCAATGGCTATTAGTCAGGATGAGGAGGGATGGTATCCCTAGCCTCTGTTTGCCAGAAGCTGGGACTGAGCAACAGGGGATGGATCATTTGATGATTCCCTGTTCATTTCCTTTGGGGCACATGGCATTGGCCACTGTCGGAAGCCAGGATACTGGGCTGACCCAGTATGGCCATTCTTATGTTCCTATGTTAAGCCTAGACACATTCAGACTGGCAATAATGGCTAGAGTAATTAACTATTGGACTCATTTCCCAAGGGCCATGATGCATTCTCCATTACTGACAATTTTAAAATCAAGATTGGATGTTTTTTCTAAAAGATCTGCTTTAAGAATAATATATCTAGACACCTGTGTTGTACAGGAGGTCAGACTAGATAATGACAATGGTCACTTCTGACCTTGGAATCTGTCTACTATGGGCTTGTACAACACTCGTCACTGTGGGGCTCCAAGCTCGTATGAGGCCTCCTGTGGCTACTGTCATACAAAAAATAACAATAACACACTTGGATATTAAGTTCACCCAATTCCCCTCCTCTGGTTCACCCAAAGTTTCCCACTGAAGGTGACAGGAGACTTGAACGGATGGAGAAAGTCAGAACAGGCTCATTATTTGGCACCCTATTTTAATCTTTCAGAGGGTACATTCTCATGAACTTCGTGAGACAGGCTTCAGACTGGCTCCGTTCAATAGTCAACATTGGACAATACTGCACTTGCCGTGTGTTAATCCAATACTGAACATGTCCTACAAGGCCATTTAAATCAGCCACAGTTGTGAACTTTGTCTATGTTGCAATCTCAGTTGAAATTACTGGAATGTGGAGTTTGGGAAGGCGGTGCTGAAAAGGCAGAGGCGGGATTAGTTTTGTATGGGTTATTGCATATATTGCAGAACCCTAAATGTTAAGCAAAAGAGAGGGTGGCAAGAAGACAGGGTGGAGCTGCTATTGCAGAGACCAGCACTAGCCATGGGAAGGGCTGCCCAGAAAACCCTCCTCTCTTTACTCTGTCTAGCAGCAGCGGTTTGTCAGGCTCAGGACACCTGCCCAGGTGAGTGAAAAACAATCCTGCTCACAACACATTTCATACTATGGTTCTTGCCAACCTGGACCCTGGAGAACAGGGAACTGTTACATTCAGCTGCCTTCAACATGTAAGATCTTCAGGGATCTTTGTTGTCCTACAGGTCTGTAAAGTTCTTTTCCGGCTCATGGTGCAATATAAATAATAAAAAGAACAGCTTCTTTGACCAAAATTATTTTGTAAAAATTAATCTGTATTGCAGAAATGGCCACCGCAGATGAGAAGTGGTCAAAAATAGGACACAGTTTTTCCAAATAATTTTGTGAAAATCTTTTTTTTTCATTGAAAGTTTCTGAAATCTGACGTTTTTGACCTGCTCTTCCTCACACTCATTTCCTAATTTCTAACCCCTCCACCCCCACGTTGCTGCTGGACTCTCTCCATCTAAAGTTCTTATCACCATTGTATGTTGATGCCAAAGCATTTTTAATCCAGTAAGTGACCAACCCACAGGCTCTGAAATATCCACTTCTTAAGACATTCTGGGAAATCTAAACCTGACCTTTAAACCTCTGATAATAGATTAGCCTTTTTAAAACTCATGGTTACTAAGGTAAGGTTATCATTTTAAAAAATACTAGGACTGTGTATCTAATAGCAGACATCCACAATAGAGATCTTTGTATAATAATACTTACTTTCACTGCTGTACTTTGGATTGAAAATCCAGCTGCATTTGAGGGTTAATTTTAGTTCACTGTAAAATCCTATGATACTTATGCAGGATTTAATCAATTTTGTACAGACCTAATTCAGGCAAACTCCCTTTGAAGGAAATGGGTGTTTTGCTGAAAAAGGAATGAATACAGGATTCACCCTTTTATGGATAAATTCATGTATTATTTCAGAGCAGCACTGCTTTTAAGTTTCATTTCCTTACATTCATGATCAGTTAAAAAATCATTTGCTACCTATGATTTATGCCCAAATGTTCTAAATTAGGAGGCAGGGTTCCTATGTCACAGGAAATATTAATTTTTTCCTCATTCTGTTGGCCTCTAAAATTTCCACATTAATGGAGCTCAATGGAGTTGACGACTGTGTTATGATTTTTCTCCACTAATGTCCCTGTTAATTTAAAATCTAATAATGTGTATAACACAGGGAAACACTGTTAAGATAAAAAAAATCAATTTTTAAAAATTCATTACCTGTGTTCGTAGCAGCAACTGTTTTTTAAATTAATTTGCTTTTGGACAATGTCTTTCACTGAATGACAGCTTTTTGGTTTTCCTCTGCATTTCATTCTGCTTGCACAATGAGAACTGACTAGTCAATGTATCTTTTCATAGAATCATAGAACTGGAAGGGACCTTGAGAGGTCATCCAGTCCAGTCCCCTGCACTCATGGCAGGACATAGTATTTTAGGCTATGGAGGGAGGGATAGCTAAGTGGCTTAAGCATTAGCCTGCTTAAACCCAGGGTTGTGAGCTCAATCCTTGAGGGGGCCACTTAGGGATCTGGGGCAAAAATCAGTACTTGGTCCTGCTAGCAAAGGCAGGGGGCTGGACTCAATGACCTTTCAAGGTCCCTTCCACTCCTAGGAGAGAGGTATATCTCAAAAAATAACTAGACCACCCTGAGAGGTATTTGTCCAAGTTGCTCTTAAAAATCTCCAATGATGGAGATTCCACAGCCTCCCTAGGCAATTTGTTCCAGTGCTTAACCATTCAGACAGCTTGTTTTTCTTTAGTTAATTTCATTAAGAGGTTCTCATGAACTGGCATAATTCCACAATGGTTGGGTTCGCAAACACGGCAGGGCAGTATGTACATCAAAATTAACTCACATTTTTTTAAAAAAATCACTTAAATGTAATGTCTTTTTCTTTTAACCTTTCACTAAAACTTAAAACAGAAACAAAGAGTAATGATCACCCTAAACCCTTTAATTTTAGGGCATTGGCTCTCAAATTCATAAAACTAAAGAAAATGTTGCATTTATCACTAATAGAGAAAAGAAAATTAAGGAACTATCTAGTCTCTCATTTGCTTGGTTTTCTGCAGAATGTTTCAGATGATGAGAAACTAACACATATTATTTATGGATTCATTTCTTTCCCCAGAGGTGAGGATAGTGGGACTCAGCGGTTCTGATAAACTCACCGTTCTCCAAGGCTGTCCTGGGTTCCCCGGTGCCCCAGGAGTCAAAGGAGACCCAGGAGCTGCAGGAATGAGAGGTACATTCCCAGGCACTGAAAGAGAATCAGGCATGGATGGTGCTGATGTAAATGGGAGTTACTTATGTAATATGCTCAGACTTTGGAGATTCCCCCACAAACTCTGATATGAGGAAACTCTGCCCAACTCATAGGGCGAATCTTCCGTATCCTTTGGTGATGGATTGGAACTTCAGAATAACCAAGACTTGAAATATTGTCCATTCTCTTTGGCTCATCAGATTGGCAATCAAGTCCTCTAGTTCATTCCCCATCTCTGTCACTGTCTCACTGTGTGATCCTGGGCAAGTCACTTCCTCTCCCTGAGCCTCAATTTCCCCCTCTGTATAATGGCTATAATGGTCCTTTACCTTTCTGGGGTTATCTGAGGCACATTTCACTGATCTGTGTAAAGCGCTCTGGGAACTTTGGATGAGAGGGGCTAGAGAAGAAGAAATGATGATGATTAGTTTGAGCCATGGAATTATTAATGGTAGCATGACCGGGGTCCTAGTGGGAGCCAGCTGTGGTCACTCAATTAGGGTGAACTGCAAAGAATGGTGTCAAGTAAGAGAGGGGTCGCTGTGTTAGTCTGGATCTGTAAAAAGCAACAGAGTCCTGTGGCGTTAGTCTATCAGATGCCACAAGACTCTTTCTTGCTTTTTGCAAAGAGTGGCACAGCCAAGCCCCAAAAAGCTGGTGGATATTCCAATACCTGGATTCACCAAACCAGCATAAAACAGCTTCTTTATTACCTCACTGGTTACTCACAAGTCCAAACAACACAGTTCCCTTAAAGTGATCCAGCCTCAGGCCTCCATCCAGGTACCCACGTCAAATATGGTGACAATTTCTGTAAAGCTTATTTCATCATAGAAAAGAGAAGGTTTGCTCAATCCCAAAGATCGGACACATCACCTCCCAGGTTAATGAATGTTTCAGATCTTACACGCTACAGTCAATTCTTATTAACTAAACTAAAATGTATTAAAAAACAAATGAGAGAGAGTATGGTTAAAAGATCAATGTACCTACAAACAAGAGTTCAATTCGTTGAGGTTCAGATTCACAGCAGAGATGGTGAGCTTTGTAGCTGCAAAGAGTTCCTTTAGAATTCAGTTCATAGGTCATAGTCCAATGTCCAAGTCTCATATTCAGAGCTATCCCATATTTACAATTCATTGAACTGATAGGATGTTGTTTTGACCTCTGAATTATCAGAATACAGCATGAACAAGGACTGTTGATTACACTGGAGACCCTACTCATACATATGTAAATAGACAAAAACACAAACATTTGCTCCCCATGTCTTTATTTATTTTGGAGGATGTTCAACCCTTTCTAGCCATGCCTCACAGGTAGCATGTAGACAGGGCCGGTGCAAGGATGTTTCGCGCCCTAGACGAAACTTCCACCTTGAACCCTCCCCCCCCGTGCCCCCGCCCTGAGGCACCACCCCCCGTGGCAGCTCCCCCCCTCTGTCCTGAGGCACCACACCCCGCGGCAGCTCCCCCCCCTCCACCCAGAGGCACCCCCCCGTGGCTGCTCCCCCCCCGAGAGACCCCCTCTTGTGGCAGCTTCCCACCCTCTGCCCTGAGGCACCTCCCCTCCCCAGCTCACCCCTGCTCCACACACGAGCACCCTCAGCATGCCGTCCCTGCTTCACTTCTCCTGCCTCCCAGGCTTGCGGCGCCAATCAGCTTAGGCGCCGCAAGCCTGGGAGGCAGGAGAAGTGAAGCGGCCATGGCGTTCTCAGGAAGGAGGCGGGGAAGGGGTGACCTGGGGCAGGGGGTTCCCCTGCTTGCTGCCCCCCCTCTTACTTGCTGCAGGTGGCCCTCCCCGTGCTCCCCTGCCCAGCTCCCTCCGCCTAAATGCTGGCGGTGACCAGGGCAGCTGAAGATCCAGCTGCCTCAGTCGCTGCTGAAGAAAACAGCGCCCCCCCAAATGCCAGTGCCCTAGGCGACCGCCTAGGTCTCCTAAATGGTTGCACCGGCCCTGCATGTAGAAAATGGTTGTTTACCAGCTTTGGCAGGGCCGTCCCTAGCTGTTCTGGGGTCCTATATAGCCCCCTCCAGGGTGGGGGACAGGCATCCACGGGGGTTGTGGGGCTGGACCCAGGCCTCCGTGGGGGGAGGGCTGGCTTGGGGCATGGGGGGAACCACCCCACAGCACTCACGGGCAGCACAGCTGGGGCCGGAGTCCCTGCACTTCCCACCGCTGGTGAGTGCAGGCCTGGCCCTGCTGCAGTCCTCAGGGGCGGGAAGAGGTGGGGCGCGAGAGAAGCAAGGTGGGGGCTTTGGGGAAGGGGTGGAGTGGGAGTGGGGCTGGGGAACAGCAGGGGTTGGAAGAGGCAGGGCAGGGGCTGGAGCAGTGTGCAGTGGCTCAGGGCACCAGGAAATTTGGTGCCCCAAGTTTTCTGGTGCCCTGTGCAGCTGTATACTTTGCGTATGGGTAAGGATGGTCCTGAGCTTTGGTTTTCACCTAGCAGCAAGATGTGCATGTCCCATTGACTTCAATGAGCCTCCATGCAAGAGTCCATGCTAGGGGATCCTGATGTGAGATCAGGGACTGAGCGAGCCAGATGTAGATACATTATGTGAATTTCGACACAGATGGGTTATTGTAATTCCAGGTTGGGGTGGTGGGTGGGGATTACGTACTCAGTATTTATGCTACCTTGGAAACTATTCAGTCAGTTTTCTGTGTTTGCAGGGGAACAGGGACCTCCGGGGACCCCTGGAAAGGCGGGACAAACTGGCCCAAAAGGTAAAGTAACAAAGGGCAGAGAACTGTGTTTTCCTACGGGTGATGTAAGAACAGGAAATTTGTTTTTAATCAAATATCAATTAGAGCTAGTTATAAAACTCCAATTGCTCTAGTATCTGGGCTCGAAAAACCACCATAGCTTGCCTTCACTCTATATTTGACAATAAAGGGTTTATTATTGCAACAGAACTTCAGATCTGATCCACTGTCAAGATCTCGGTATCTCTGATCAGTCTTTACTATCTTATTATTTGTTCAATCAGGAGAAAGAGGTCCTGCTGGTGCCCCTGGAGTGAAAGGTGAGAGACTTCAGATGATTCTTCGCACTGCAGAGCACCTTATGGTGCTGTTTGTGGTGACAGAAGAACCGGGAGCCACATTTCCCCCCATCCCACTGTACAATTTTCCCTTCTGGCTGCTCACAGAAAGAAAAAGCTGAAGAAAAAAATTGGTTCAGGTTGAACAAGAAGTGTCATTTGACTCAAACCAACAGGTTTTGGGTGTTTTTTTTAAATCTCCTTTTGGTTTTTGTTTAATAGCCAAATGACTTAACAAAATGTTTCAGAATGAAAAGTTGGAACATTTTAATAATGTCAAAGCAAAACATTTTGAATAAGTGGGAAATTTTCCCCTGATTTATTGTCATTTGCTTACTTTGGCTGTACGTGTTTGCCAAATGTGAGCTGAATTTGTGATTTTTTCGAACAAGAAACTGCATATTTTTGGTGAATAATATATTAGCTGAAAACATTTCAACAGCTCTAATTATACTGTCTGACATATCACAAGGTCCTTGGCAGTCACAGGAAATTACTCCAGGAATCAAACCGCACTAGGCCAGCGGTTCTTAAACTTCATTGCACGGCAACCACCATCTGACAACAAAAACTACTACACGATCCCAGGAGGGGTGACCGAAACCTGAGCCAGCCAGAGCCCTGCTGCCCTTGGCAGGGGGACCAAAGCCTGAACCCCACCGCCCAGGATGGGAGGCCTGTATCCTGAGCTCCTCCACCAAGGGCTGAAGCCCTTGGGCTTCAGCTTCAGCCCCAGGCAGTGGGGCTCAGGCTTTGGCTCCAGTCCCCAGCCCCAGTGACCCCATTAAAACAGGGTTGAGACCCACTTTGGGGTCCCAACCCATAGTTTGAGAACCACTGTACTAGGCTAACACATCTTCGCTCATTACATAGGAGCTGGGAAGCATGCACCCAGCTGCAGTGTTGACGTATCCTAAGGGTTAAATTCAGCCCGTGAAGAGGACAAGAGAAGATAAATGTATCACTTAAGTCCCACTAGTGGGCTACTTTAACAGATTGTCTGGAGTGTAAGTAATACATAGACCTTGAACTAGCCCCCTGCACAATTAACCCCCAAGTGGGTGTTGAAATGAGAGATCAAACTATGGAGATGATCTCTACGGAAAACAAAAAATTCATTCTGAGTTCTTCCTTTAGGAGATAAAGGAGCATCGGGAACCCTTGGAACAGTTGGTGAGATCCTCTGTACTTTCCTTTATATTGAGCACATCACTTCAGTTTCATTTCTGCTGAGCTGGAACTTGAGTGGTTTAAGAATCTTCCCTCTTGAATAGTTACCATGCCCACGGTATCGAGCTCACCAATATTTCTGTAAGCATTGGAATGTCTGAAGAGAGAAATAGCTCTGTCTACAAAACAGATAGTCAGTACAGTGTTGCAACTAGGGTGACCTGACAGCAAATGTGAAAAATTGGGAGAGGGGTGGAGGTAACAGGAGCCTATATAAGAAAAAGACCCCAAAATTGGGACTGTCCGTATAAAATCAGGACATCTGGTCACTCTAGTTGCAACATCTGCAATAACTCCAAGCAGATGACCTTTGGTATTAGAGATAATATTTGGCATGTAAGTGAAAGCTGTAGATCCAGATGTATATCCTGGAGAAGGCTTCTTTCTCTTACCCTCCTTGTACTCCTCACATGCTGGGGGTGGGGCTATGAAATACAAGAAATGGATCCTGTTTAAATGCTCGTTTAAAGGAGTGTCCCCTTTTCTATTTAACTAATTTCACTTGGGATTTTTATAATATATTGACTCAAATTCACAGCTAGCGTAAGCAGGTGTAACACCCCTGACTTTGTAGGCATTGCTTCTACTTACTGACCAGCAATTAATTTAGTTCATTAAGAGCCAGTTCTTACCCCTGCAAGTAGGAACCTCATGAGAGGGTTACAAAACAGTGTTGGCTAGTTATGAATGCCATCTTCTTTATTCTAGACAGGAAGCGCAGATCAGAGATGGGTGTGATTCCATTAACACTTGGTCTTGCACAAGTACAAACCTGTCTAGTGCCTTTTCTCGTACATTGCTATCCCAGCTATCACTGTTAGTACAGTTTAAAAGACAATACAAAGTTTTCTGGTTCAGGTTTCACTTCCACTGTTTCTTTTCCTGTCCAGGAGAGGAAGAGCTGGACGATATACAGTGTCAGAAAGGTGAGCATTTCTTATAACCACTGAACTATCATCTCCTTCTTTCCAGGGAATGCGGCCATGATGGCTAAACACTCAGGAATGATAAACAAATATATTAAAATGACTAATGTGACCACTCTGCTCTTTTCCTGTTTTACCCGCCAGATGGTTGGGTATTTTTAAATGAATGATTTATGCAAGTAGCCAGTGAATCTTTTGTGGAAACACATTTCAGCCAATGGGTTCACTTGCAATCTGTTTGATGTGAGTATTCCTATGAGTATTTGATATTCCCTTGCAGTGATTGCTCACCCAAGTCACATGATGACTGGAAGCCCTTCTGACTCACCAGGGATTTCAAAATGGCTGCACAGGCACTTCTACCAGTACAAATCTTTGTGCACATTTCAGTTTTCAAGACACTTTGAGACAACCCTCTGTGCAGGTTGAGCTGTTCTCACACACAACACATGGGGTTGGGCAGTTGTTGTCTCTTTTCCTCTTTCAAACATACTTAATATGAACCACGCTTGTACAGTGAAGTCTAAATAATTGTGTTTGCTAACTACAGAGAGCATGGAAAGCCTAGCTAGGTACATACGCTGCTACTCTGGCAGGTTTCTAAAGATAGAACACAGAGAGCACCATTAGAGGGCTCACAAAGTATTTAAAAGGATACTACCCATTTCCCAAACACTACAGTTGGAAGGAGAGGAGATGGTGGTTCAAAGACTGTTTTCCATTTACCTGATTCTGCAATTGATTTGGCCCTCAGGGCAACATAAAGCAGCCCATGAATCCAAGGAGAGTTATACAACCAATTTATACATTTCAATTCCTCTTTCAACCAGGAGCAAAGAACTGCAAGGAGCTGCTAGCCAGAGGGAACATCATGAGCGGCTGGTACACCATCTACCCCCTTGACTGTAACGCCAGGACCGTGCTGTGTGACATGGACACAGATGGTGGAGGATGGATTGTAAGAACCGAGCACAACGAAGCTCATTGAACATTTTTTCTTGAATAACAAACAGTTTTCTGTTCCAAAAATGGGAGGTGGCCCTTACCCAGTGGGTTACAGCTAGGAGAAAAGCATGATGACGGAAACTCTAAAGCTGTCATTTCACCATGGTTAGCTGAACAAAACCACTGAGCCCTTCTAATCCTCCTAATTCTTGTCAAAGTCTCCAGACACCTTGATTGTTCCATGGAGAGAACCCGGAACTTTAGAGTCAAGAAGTCCCCATCTGAGGGGACATTTGTCACTGGTCCAACACAGTTAACCAGGTTTCCCTTCTCCTGGCTATTCTCTGCCTGCTCTCAGAGCCTCCTCAATAGCTGCCCAGACTCTGGAACCAGAATTCCTTCTTCCTTCCACGGGCCTGGTGCCTCAGCTGCTCTATCGCTCAGACAGCCCCTGAGTATGAGTGAAGAGAACGTTCTAGGGAGCTGAGGGGTTTGAACCCTGTGTGTACCTCACATTTAACCCTTCCAATTTATCATTGTGGTTATTTATATCCCAGTCGTCCTAGAGAATGTGATGAAGCTCAGGGTCCCATTGTGCTGGGTGCTGAACACACACCCTGAGAGACAGCCCCCGTCCCTTACAGCTCACAGTCTCCATAGACAAGGCAGAGAAGGGCCTGTCATGGTACAATTCCCCACTCTGAACCGTAGCGTCCAAAGGATGGGGTACCAGCATGAATTCCTCTAAGCTCAATCACCAGCTTAGAACCTGTAGCGCTGCCACCAACCAGGAATTCCAGTGCCTGGTACACTCTGGTCCCCCCAAAACCTTGCCCGGGGACCCCCAAGACCCAGACCTTCTGGACCTTAACACAAGGAAAGTAAACCCTTTCCCCCCGTTGCCTCTCCCAGGCTTCCCCTCCCTGGGTTACCCTGGAAGATCACTGTGTGATTCAAACTCCTTGAATCACAAAACAGAGAAGAAAATTCACCTTCCTCGCTCCTTCTCTTTCCCCCTCCCAGACTCTTCCTGAGAGAGAAAGTAAACCTAACACAGAGAGAATTTAGCCTCTCTCTCCCCCTTCCCTCCTTTCTCCCCACCAATTCCCTGGTGGCTCCAGACCCAGTCCCCTGGGGTCTCACCAGAATAAAAAAAAAACAATCAGGTTCTTAAACAAGAAAAGCCTTTAATTAAAGAAAGAAAAAACAGTAAAAATTATCTTTGTAAATTTAAGATGGAACATGTTACAGGGTCTTTCAGCTATAGACACTGGGAATACCCTCCCAGCCTAAGTATACAAGTACAAATTAAAATCCTTCCAGCCAAATACACATCTGCAAATAAAGAAAACAACCATAAGCCTAACTCGCCTTATCTACCTAGTACTCACTAGTCTGAACTTATAAGAGCCTGTATTGGAGAGATCGGAGAGAAACCTGGTTGCACGTCTGATCCCTCTGAGCCCCCAGAGTGAACAACAACCCAATTCTAACAGCACACACCAAAACTTCCCTCCCTCAAGATTTGAAAGTATCCTGTCCCCCGATTGGTCCTCTGGTCAGGTGACAGCCAGGCTCACTGTTCTTGTTAACCCTTTCCAGGCAAAAGAGATATGAAGCAGTTTTGTTCTATCAACTCTTACTTATCTGTTTATGACAGGGCTGCACAGAAAGCAGAGGTGATGTGACTTGCCCAAGTGGCAGAACTGAGTATAGAACCCAGGCCTCCTGATTGCCAGCCCAGGGCTGTAATTTTCAGACCATTTGTTCCTTTAATCTAGTGCTGGTGGTACCAAGATTTAATATGATCCTGTGAGACAAGCCTCCATCCGTGACCATCACCTGAGGCTGAAATAGATCTGACCACATTAAATCTCATCTAATGATTTACAGTCTCAGAGTTTCTGGTCTTCTGCTCTAGTAGGATGGAAATCAATGTGGGATTTCCCAGCTAAGAACCTCCTGTTTCCCTGTAGGTGTTCCAGAGACGGGTGGATGGTTCCGTGGATTTTTTCCGTGACTGGAATTCGTACAAGAGAGGTTTTGGCAGCCAGCTATCAGAATTCTGGCTGGGGAATGACAATATCCATCTGCTAACATCCCTTGGTAAAGACATCACTGATGCATTGTTTTCCTTACAGCAACCTTCTCCACCAAGATTTGTTCCCACATTTTAACCATGGATACAGGGTATAAATTTGTACTATCGGTAGAAGTAACCCGTCTGCTCCAGACACCCCTTCCTGTTCCTTACATCCCAGTCCTGCCACACAAAGCTATTGAAACCAATAACGCTGTGGTAGCTGGGCTGGCTCCAGTCATGATTCATGGAGCAGCATTTTGTCCTCGGGTGGTTTGCCCACAGTACAGCAATGAGGAATGCTATAGACTGGATGGAAATTGCTGAACATTTTTCTTTAAAATTGTTTTCTAAAGGAACCAATGAGCTTCGTGTTGATCTCAGAGATTTTGACAACAAGTATCAATTTGCTACCTTCGGCTCATTCAAAATTGCAGGGGAGACTGAGAAATACAAGTTGATCCTTGGAGCCTTTGTTAATGGCACTGCAGGTAGGTTCTGAGCTTGTTCTTTACCCTTTGTGGCAGATGGAAAAAATGGAAAGCAAATGAGATGCAGAATATTCTATGGCAGAAGCAAAAGGTGATGTAATCTGTGGAAGTGATCTCTTTTGGAAAACTTCAATTATTCTGCTATTGAACTATCTGAGCAGGAACCCACGTTCTAGTGACACCAGCTCTGTAGTGTAATATGTATATCCTACTTAGGGAAGACTGAAAGCAGAACTCTTAAGCAAAGTAAACTGTCATGGGATAAGAGGGAAGGTCCTTTCCTATATAAATAACTGATTAAGATAGGAAACAAAGAGTAGGAATAAATTCTCAGTTTTCAAAATGGAGAGAGGTAAATAGTGGTATCCACCAGATGTCTGTACCTGGACCAGTACTGTTCAGCATATTCATAGATGATCTAGAAAAAGGGGTGAACAAGGTGGGAAAATTTGCAGATGATACAAAACTACTCAAGATAGCTAAATCTGAAGCAGAGTGCAAAGAGTTACAAAGGCAGATCACAAAACTGGGTGACTGGGCAACAAAATGGCAGATGAAATTCAGTGTTGATAAATGCAAAGTAATGCACATTGGAAAACATAATCCCAGCTATACATATACAATGATGGGGTCTAAATTATTTGTTACCTCTCCAAAAAGAGATCTTGGAGTCATTGTGAATAGTTCTTTGAAAACCTCTACTCAATATGCAGTGGCAGTCAAAAAAGCTAACAGAATGTTGGGAATCACTAAGTAGGGGATAGATAATAAGACAGAAAATATTATATTGCCTCTATATAAATCCATGGTATGTCCACATGCTGAATACTGCATGCAGATACAGTCACCCCATCTCAAAAATATAGATATTGGAATTGGAAAAGGTACAGAAAAGGGCAACAAAAATGATTAGGGGCATGGAACAGCTTTCATATGAGGAGAGATTTAAAAGACTGGGACTTCTCTGCTTGGAAAAGAGACGGCTAAAGGGAGATATGATAGAGGCCTATAAAATTGTGACTGGTGTGGAGAAAATAAATAGGGAAATGTTATTTATTCCTTCTCATAACACAAGAACTAGAGGTCACCCAATGAAATTAATAGGCAGCAGATTTAAAACAAACAGAAGAAAGTATCTCTTCACACAACATGTAGTCCACTTATGGAACATGTTGCCAGGAGATATTCTGAAGACCAAGATTATAACAGGGTTCAAAAGAGAACTAGATGGCTTCATGGAGGTTAGATCCATCCATGGCTATTAGCCAAAAGGGGCAGGGATGGTGTCCCTACCTTCTGTTTGCCAGAACACATAGGATGGATCACTTGATGATTACCTGTTCTGTTCATTTCCTCTGGAGCATCTAGCATTGGCCTCTGTCGGAAGATGGAATACGGGGCTAGATGGACTTTTGGTCTGATCCAGTATGGCCACTCTTATGTTCTTATTCCTTAACTGGCATCACAGAGACTTGGTTGAATAAGAATTGTTACAGCAATATTGAAATAGAGGGGTTTAGCTTGTTCAGGAGAGACAGGCAGGAGGAGGTGTTGCATTATACACCAAGAATATATACACTTGTTCTGAGTTCCAGAACAAGTGTATATGGGCAGGCCCTTTGACAGCCTCTGGATAAAGATAAAAGTGGTAAAAAATAGTGGTGACCTCATAATAGGGTGTCTACCATAGTCCACTAAATCAGGAAGAGTAGGAAAATGAGGAAAAAGAACAGGAGTACTTGTGGCACCTTAGAGACTAACAAATTTATCTGACCATAAGCTTTCGCTCAAATACATTTGTTAGTCTTTAAAGTGCCACAAGTACTCCTGTTCTTTTTGTGGATACAGACTAACACAGCTGCTACTCTGAAACCTGTCATTAGGAAAATGAGGTATTTCTAGAACAAATAGCAAAAATAGGCAAAACCCAGACCTGGTGGTAATGGGGGACTATAACTACCCACACTTCTGTTGGAAAAGTAATACAGCAAAACACAAAATTTCCAGTAAATTCTTGGAATATATTGGGGACAACTTTTTAGTTTCAGAAGGCAGAGGAAGTAACCAGGGGGACCAGCCATTTTAGACTTAATTCTGACCAACTGGGAGGAATTGGTAGCGAATCTGAAGTTGGAAGGCAATTTGGGTGAAAGTGATCATGAAATGATAGGCTTTATTATTCTAAAGAGAGGAAGGAGTGAAAGCATGAGAAGAAAGGCAATGAATTTAAAAAAGCAGACTTTAACATACTCAGAGAACTGGTAGGTTAGTTCCTACAGGAAGACAATCTAGGAGGAAAAGCTGTTCAGGAGAGCTGGCAGTTTCCTAAAGAGACAATATTAAAGGCACAACTGCAAACTATCCCAAAGTGAAGGAAAGATCAGAAGAATAGGAAGAGGCAATTAGGCTTCCATCAGGAGCTCCTTAATGACCTGAAAATCAAAAAGGGATCCTACAAACAGTGGAAACATGGACAAAATGCCAAGGAGGAGCACAAAAGAATAGCATCATCTGTTGGGACAAAATCAGAAAGGCTAAGTCACAAAATGACTCAGCACACCACTTCTGAAAGGTTGCCAACCCCTGATCTAGCAGGGTCTCGCAAGGGTCAGTCCTGTGTCTGATATTATTCAATGTTTTCATTAATGACTGGGATAATGGAGTTGGAGAGTATTCTTTTAAAATTTGCTGATGACACCAAGCTGGGAGAGGTTGCAAGCGCTTTGGAGGACAAAATTAGAATTCAAAATGACTTTGGCAAATTGGTCTGAATTCAACAAGTTGAAATTCAATAAAGACAATTGCCATGGGCTTCATTTAGGAAGGAAAAAGCCGTTGTTCTCAAACCTTCATTTTGATGACCCCTTTCACACAGCGAGCCTCTGAATGCAGCCCTCCTCATAAATTAAAAATACATTTTTAATATTTAATACTGTTATAAATGCTGGAGTCAAAGTGGGGTTTGAGGATGGAGGCTGACAGCTCTCAACCCCCCACGTTATGACGTCACGATCCACTAAGGGATCACGACCCCCAGTTTGAGAACTCTTGGGCTAGGTGGTAGTACTGCTGAAAAGGATCTGGGAGTTAGAGGGGATCGCAAATAATATGAGTCAACAATGTGATACTGTTGTGAGTTATTGTGGGATCTGTTTACCCGTATTGCATGTAAGAGAATGGGGATTATTGCTTGACTCAACTCAGCACTGGTGATGCCTCAGCTAGAGTTCTGTGTCCACTTTTGCATACTGCACTTTAGGAAATATGTGCACAAACTGGAGAGAGTCCAGAGGAGAACAACAATAATGATAAAAGGTTTAGAAAACCTGATTTATGAGGAACGGTTAAAAAAGCTGAGCATGTTTAGTCTTGAGAAAAGAAGACTGAGAGGGGACCTGATAGCAGTCTCCAGGGCTCATACAAAGAGGACGATGATCAGTTGTTCTCCATGTCCATTAGTGGTGGGATAAGAAGTTGTGGGTTTAATCTGCAACAAGGGAGACTTAGGTTAGATAATAGGAAAAGCTTTCTAACTATGAGGATAGTTAAGCTCTGGAATAGGTTTCCAAGGGAGTACGTGTAATCCCCACCAATGATGGTTTTTAAAAACAGATTGACAGACACCTGTCAGGGTTGGTCTAGGTTTACTTGGTACTCCCTCAGCATAGGAGGCTGGGCTTGATGACTTTGTGAGGTCACTTCCAACCCTACATCTCTGTGACTCTGTGATTCTTTGGTCCTGAATCCTCAACCCATTCCCTGGTAAGCTGTTAGTGTTAGGAGCGCATTGAGCGCATTGACTGCAATGAGTTACTCTGCATTTATAGTGATGTCACTGAGATCAGAATATGGTTTGGTGGAAAATCTTTCTTCTAGGAAGTAGAACTGCAGTCTCTCTCCTGGACTTCAGGGAGATTTTTTTTGCCTGGTGAAAGGAGAAATTTAGCAACCCCACTGCAGAGCTGCCAGGCTGGGCTGTGGGACCTGAACTGTGAAAGCATGTAGTAAATACTGTACACACAATTGTTTCCACAGGGGATTCATTGACCATCCACAACCACATGCCGTTTACAACCCAAGACTGTGACAATGACCAGTATTCAGGTAACTGTGCAACATCCTTTAAAGGAGCCTGGTGGTACAAGGCATGTCATTGGTCCAACCTGAATGGATTATACTTGAGAGGAGCCCATGAAAGCTATGCTGATGGGGTGAACTGGAAGACCGGCAAAGGGCACAAGTACTCCTACAAGGTGTCAGAAATGAAATTTAGGCCCATGTAGCCAATCAGGGAGGCAGTTATAGTAATTACACTTCGCTCTTATGCAGCAATTATAGGCCTGTCATATCCATCATTTATCTGGAGACGTGCTGAGATGAATTCTTTTTATACCACAATGTTTTCTTTGTCTTTCATGTTTCGTTTTTCTGCTCATCCAATGAGAAGTGCAGCCATTTATGTAAAAGAAAGTAGAAATATAGGCTCATTAGTCAGTCATGGAATGGGTAAATCTCTGCAAAGCTACTAAATAAATGGTTAAATACACACAGACCCAGGCTAGAGCCCATCGCCTTCAGCACAATAACTGCAAGCCCCTAGTACTTGAGCTAAGTAAGTATCTTTAGCTGTGTGTAATGGACCATCTTCTTTGTATACCAGTCACTAAGGGAAGATGTCAAATTACACACTCAGCCACTGCAGTGTACTAGAGCTGGTAACAATAAGGCAAAAATAGTTTTGTGGAAAAAAATGAAATTTCTTAGTTGTTTTCATTTCAAAGGGTTGAAAATGGACCTATTTTGTTTTTGTTTTTACCAAAGTCCTAGTATTCTATGTACAAAAAACATTTGTCATCATCATGAGAACATTTTTGATATAAAAAGAAATGCTGAAAAATTTCAGTAGAAAATATTGTAAATTTTTTCAGTCAAACAAAACATTACCATGATGTCAACGATATTTTATTAAAATGTTCTTTAAAAAAAAAACACCACACTTTGTCCATGGATAAACTCTTAGGGTCTGGTTACACTGTGACAAAAACCCAGAGCACCATGTCTCAGTGCCTGGATTAGCTAACTCAGGCTCACAGGGCTTAAGCTGCAGGGTTATAAAATTGCAGTGTTGACATTCAGGATGGGGCTGGATCTTGGGCTCTCAGACTCCCTCCTTTATGTGGTGTCATAGCCTGGGATCCAGCCTGAGTCCAAACATCTCTACTTCAGGGGTTGGCAACCTTTCAGAAGTGACAGGTTTCAGAGTAGCAGCCATGTTAGTTTGTATCCATAAAGAGTTGGTTGGGCAATTCTCACCTTTTCACTTTCTCTGTATGTGTATATATATATATCCTTACTATATGTTCCATTCTATGCACCCGATGAAGTGGGCTGTAGCCTGCGAAAGCTTATGCTCAAATACATTTGTTAGTCTCTAAGGTGCCACAAGTACTCCTGTTCTTTCAGACGTGCTGTGCCGAGTGTTCATTTATTCACTCTAATTTAAAGTTTTGCATGCCAGGAATATATTTTAACGTTTTTAGAAGGTCTCTTTCTATAAGTCTACAATATATAACTAAACTATTGTTGTATATAAAGTAAATAAGATTTTTAAAATGTTTAAGAAGCTTCATTTAAAATTAAATTAAAATGCAGAGCCTCCTAGACCGGTGGCCAGGACCCGGGTAGTGTGACTGCGACTGAAAATGGCACACCTGCCATAGGTTTCCTACCCCTCCTCTACTGCATTTTATAGCTTCACAGCTCGAGCCCCCCGACCCAGGCTAGCTGCGATCATGCCACAAGTCTTTTATTGCAGTGTAAACATGCCCTTAGCTCCAAACATTTCAACCAGCTCTAACTAGGTCTTATCTCTTCTCCTCTTTGGCTCTGTCTTCTGCTGCTTCCATTACCAGAGGCCCCACCCCAGCTCCTACCACTGTCATGCAATTTTTCCTCCACTGTTAGTGAATCATTTCCTTTGGAAGCTACATCGGCCAGTGGCGAACCTTCCCCTCTGTTAGTAAAGCAAACACTGGCTCAATAATGTGCTTTTCACAGCCTTTTTTTTTTTTTTAAACATACAAGACAGCTCAATTGCATCAGAGCTAAAAAAAATGCCTGCCTGTGCCTTAGGTGAATTAGAGAGGTGGAAAGGCAAAGTGTACCCATGCTAGAAGGAGACACAATTTGTCTGGGTACTGGGGAGTACCAGAGACAGTAGCTAGATCTGCCAGGAGCACTGTTCCTCGGAGGGGGCATATCAGAGAACAGCAATGGTGCAAATAGAAGAGTTCTGCAAGGATCTCAGGCTACTTCTGTACTAGAAAATCCCACTACCAAGCCCAGGCCTTGGGAGGCATAACAGGCCATAGTCTCTCCCACTGACGCTGGTATTACTCCTAGAGCTGGATTAAAGCAACCTGGGGCCCTAGACAACCCCAACATGGCCCCCACCAACTTGGATTGCTGGTGGCAGGGCCCTCCTCCCCTTCCAGGGAGTCAGAGACAGTGGCATGGGGCATCCTTTTCTTCCTCAGAAGGGACCTTTTTCCTCTTCAAAGAGATAACACTGGCAGCGGGAACTTCCCCCTCCCCTGGTACTTAGTCCAGAAGCAGGGGTTTAATCTACAGTCGTCATGGAGGGGGTGGTTGGCCCAAACCTGAGCAGTGCTCTGACTATGTCACACCACCACTCACTCTAATTTGGCTTGGCCGGCTGCCTGTCATGGTAAAAAACAAAACAACATGTTGGGCTCCTTGCCACGTTTGGGCCTTTTAGGCACATGCCTAGTTTGCCAATGCATTAATCTGGCCTTGATGACCCCACTGTGACACACAGCCCCTGTTCTTTTGTAGCTAGGGAGCTGTGCCCCAAGGGAAGAGACACCCCTTTGGGGTCCCTGCCAGCTCCATGGTAGAGCCCTGCACTGTTGACTTCCCCCAGCAGCAGGAGGGAAAGGGAAGGGGAAGCAACTTCACCAGTCACTCTGGCAACCCTCCTCCCTCGACCGAAGGGAGGAGGGGAGCAACAGCAGTCCCAGCATCCCATTCGAGGGCAGAAGACAGTCATGCAGCCATCACTGAACAGGGCAGAGCCCCTGGTGCCCAGGAAAGCAGGATGGAGGCTGCGAATAGCCCAGTTTCCCTCACATGAAGAGCCCAGGCAGGGAGAGGCGAGGAAAGGAGATGTCTCCGCAGCCAGCCAGTGCAGAACTTCCAGGCCCAACAACTGGCCTGACTGTGACCTCAACCTGCAGAAAAGCCCCAGGAGGGGACAAGCTTCTCCTCCTGCCGGCAACTGGAGACAGCTCCTCTCTCCTGACACCGCCTGCAGCCTGATGGCCCCACAGCAGCCCACACTAGATCTGGGATTTCGGATCTAGAGACTCAACCTGCCTGCAGCTGAACCAATGGGCTCCAAGCTTTGAAGACTGGCAGCACCATTTCAGAAGGGAGTTGATGGTTAGTCCTTCCCCAGCAATCCAGAGGAATCATTAGCTACCTATGATTTATGCCCAAGACCTGTTGGCCTGAGCCAATCTCTTGAGCAGTCAGCCAGAGAAGGAACCTGAGTGAGTGCCCTGTGTTACAGTTAGCTAGGCAGTTGGGGTTCAATCTTGCACCATTAGCGCATACTGTAGCTGCAAAATGACTTTCATCTACCTGGGTCATTGGGACCTGCATTGTCAATTCCCAGTATAATAAAGTGTGTTTGTAACAGCATCTCCCTACAGGCACAGCTGGCTCCAGGCACCAGCTTAGCAAGCAGGTGCTTGGGGCAGCAAAACCCCTGGAGCCGGCCCTGCTTACAGGCCTGTAACGGGTCCCCACATGCACCACCTGGGTCCTGGGACGTGGGGAACAGTCAGAACTGAGGGGAGGAGATACTTTTGGTCAGGAACATTGGGGACTCTGTGGTCATGTGACATAGTGTATTTGCCAGCATCGCCTTTAGTCATTAAAAAGCATTAATACCTCAAATCATCTAATATTTTTATTGCTGGTATATTTCTCTTTACTCAAACCCTTACAGAAAGTGTTTAGCTTTTTGTTGGCTTATGTGAGTTTGAATTATTGGTGAGTTTAAGTGTAGTAGCCACGGCCTTTGGTCTACACTGCAGAGTTATGGAGACATAAGGCAGCTTTTGTCGCCCTAGCTCTGTGTCTACACTACAATGTTGCTCCCACTGATGTAAGTCGCCTGCCATACCAATTTAATAACACCACCTCCATGAGAGGCATAGTGCTTAGGCCGGTGTAGTTAAGTTGACGCAGTGTCAGTGTAGACACTCCATTGACTGTTCTGGCTGTCAGCCCTGGGGTGGCAGGGTTCTGGCTCTCAATGCCCCACAATGCACCTGGCGAGGACACAAACCACCACTCCATGGACATCCTTGGGGTATTTGCTATTAGCTACAGGGAGAGTAAAACTGGCCCTTTTAAAAATCCTTCCCATTGCTCCCTGATTCAGCACAGTATCGACTGTGGTCTCCTCCAGCAGTTTACAGGTGCAGCAGGGGTGCTAGAAAGAGAATAATTTCTGACATATGCCTCCTACATGGTGGTGTAGCTGGGAGAGGCAACCCTGCTGTCCTATCTTCTAGGGTGTTCTGCTTCACTGCCAGAAGTCACACACCTCCTAGCTCAGCTCCAGTGTAACGCCCTTCATAAATTCTGAGCCTCATGCCACAGTGTCTGTAGCAAAGATTCTGTGCTGTAATAGTGAGAATCTCTTGCTCCTCTGTCAGAAAATCCTCCTCACAGCAACCAATCCACAGCAGAGCTGCCTTAATGGCCGTGTGAGCACCCGCCTTGGAAATACTAAACACTGGAGCAAATACAGACTTGAGGAGGCACCACACTTTTGCTTCCCACAAACAGACATCGACGGGTGTGCGTGTGTTTGGGAAAAGGGCCTAAACGGGAGCGTGGGGATGATTAAAACAGATCTAGAACATTCATTCCGATGAATATTACCAGATTCTTCTTTGTTCAGGGACCAGAGAACAGGAGGCTGAGGGACAACACAAGATCTTTGTCTCCACGACAAAGAACAAATCCCAGTCACACCCAAAGTTTACTGTTGGGGAATAGCTTTATTTCCAGCAGGAACTTCCAGCTGCGGAATGATTTCTGTGAGACAAGGACATGTTCCCTCATCCTGCTAAACAGGCCTGAATTTTATTTCAGAGCGGTTAAGGGAATATCGGTCCCCTTTCCCTGTGCTCCAGAACACACCATGACGAGGGTTTTCATGTTCTCCCGGCAAATATCTCCCGTTCAGGTTGGACTGCAGGCAGTCATTGAACCACCAGGCCCCCTCATAGGACTCAGCACAGTTAACTGAATTCAGACCATTGTTGCGGTCTTTGGTTGAAAACATCATGTTCCTATGGTAGGTTAAGGCATCACCTGTAACAGAGAGATGTAGCTTTCTCCCAAGTTGTAATACAATAATAACTAGCTCTCATATTGTGTTTTTCATCTCAGCAAACCTCAAAGAGAGTTACATTATCCTGATTTTATGGATGGGGAAACTGAAGCACGGGGAGGGGAAGTGACTTGTGCAAGGGTCCGAGGAGACCAGAGGCAGAGCCAAGAATACAACTCTGTTGTCCCAAATCCCGAGTGCTCAATCCACTAGTCCACACTACCTCCCTCCCTGTAGTTCCGTCTACTAAATGCCAGGCTTGGCCTTCCAGTGTGGGGATTCCTCACTCCCCTTGTGGGCACCCCCAACCCCTCACAGTGCAGGGGGGAGGCTGCTGTTCCACTCTGGAGGCCTCTCAGGAATGGGGAGGAAGAGGAAACTTTTTACAACAGTGATCCGAGAATGACCCATTCAGCCTTGCTTACACTGGAGGTTTATGCTCAGATATCTGGACACCCAAAAACTACCCCTAACCTCTACCGCTATGGTCAGAACCAGGATGGCACAAATCACAAAACTTTGTTCCCCAAGTTCAGGCAGTTTGGATCAGGGATTTTGGTTCATCTCTTTATAGAGATGAGTCCAGCTACGAAGTCCAGTTCCAAACTACCCCCAAAGTTCTAGTTGTTCAGATCCAAGGGATATTTTTTGGCCATATTTCAAGCCAAAACTGGGCTAAAACTTTCAAACCCCTCTAAACAGAGGTCTTGTTCCTGAGCTCTCTACTCAGACCTCATTCACCCAAAATCCCATTGATCTCAGTGTGGCCTGACACTTTTGGCTGGGTAAGGGCCTTGGGATTTGGACTTGGGGCTGGTGACAGGAGGTGCTAGATGGAAAATATAGAAACCTGAAGCCAGTTTGGGTCTGTGGCTCTTGGCAGAACCAAAACCCATCACTATAGGTTCAGGTTTGACCCTGGGCCCCGACAAAGCTAGCACAGCAATGACCACAGGATGTACCTCCTGCTCTGTGGGTTTGATCTAAGAGCACCTCTGTGATTGGTGCCAGTGTCATGGGTCCTCAGTGGTGAATGAAATTGGGTGCCATGTTCCAAGGAGATGATGCTCCCTCCCTGCCTTCATGGGAGAACTGCTGGGAAGGAGAGAGAGGGGAGGTGCTCATTACCCCACAGAGTAATCAGAGGGATAGAGCTGAACAGCTGCTCCATCCTGCTGGGAGAAGAAGAGATTCTGCTCTTCCTCTTCCTTTTGGAAAATCCTCATCAAGGCATTTCACTGCCCCCAAATGAACCCAGCTGTCGGAGATTTCAGAGCATGTTCTCAATGTGTATGAGGGACGCCCAGGAATCCTGTTTGTTAACCCACTGGCACATAAGGTGGCATCTTCCCAATAGGGGCCTGGGACAGAGCTTTCAGGTGTTGTCTCTGAACCTGAGCATGTGCTTTTCTAAGTGGCTAAATTCAGATTGTGCAGACAGGGTGGAATTTACTTTGCTGCTGCCTCAGACTTCAGCACATCTCAGTTGAAATTGCTATTCCTTCTTAGTTTTGATCCCAGTAAAACCCAGCCAGCACCTACCTGCCGTGCCATTGAGAAAGTCTCCCAGAATCAGCTTATAGTTCTCAGATTCTCCTAAAATTTGGAATGATTCGTACTTGGCAAAATATGTCTTGGTTTCAAAATCCATGAGGTCAATGCGCAGCTCATTATTTCCTGTTAAAAACAGGAAGAATATCAGCAAATCCGTGTGTTCCACAAACATTTTTCAGCATCTGAGTTTATTACATCATTCATCCACCAGCCTATCCCCATGTGCTCAGCCTGGGATGCCTTTAAGAACCTAGTTTCATGCCCCTATCTCTCCTGTCCGTTAGCAAACAGCGCTCACAGCTAACATCTGCGCTCCAGCTCAGTGATCAGAATCTATAGCATCCATCTCTCTATGGCCTCGACCTGTACCAATCCACTGACAAAGCAGCAAGGGACAATTTCAGCTCCTGTCTTAGTGCTGATGGTTCAACAGATAGTCCTTGTTGCAGAATGGTACATCTCCAGACCCGTTCACTTAATGCTCTTTAAGGTGAACCAGCCTTGACCGGATCTCAAAGAGCTCCAGTATAATCTGTCTCCGAAACTTTTCCTTGCAGGTTTCTGTGGGCCAGGAGCAGCCAGTGGTGAGTCTGGGAGCAGTTTCACTACAGCTGGTGTGTACCAGCATAGTCCAGTGGACACGACGCAAAACTTGGACTTAGATATGGTCCTCATCATGGCTCTTCTACTGACCTCATCTCTGCTTCCCTCAAATCCCCATTCACCAAGTGGGGTTAATGATACTTACCCTCCTTTGAAAAGCACTTTGAGATCTACAGATGAAAAACACTACATAAAGCTACCATATTATCATCACTCTGTGCCATGTTACCAAAGAAACGGAGGGCATCTGTGATTTCTTACCTTGAGATGTCAGCAGGTGAATGTTGTCATTCCCCAGCCAGAATTCCATCTGCTGGTTGCCAAAACCTCTCTTGTATGAGTCCCAGTCACGGAAAAAATCCACTGAACCATCTGCCCTTCTCTGAAAAACCTGCCAAGAAATTAGAGAACCTTAGGTGAAAAGATGGTTGCAATATTTTTAGTTGTATGTGAATAGCTGCTTAGGTCTTCCGTTCTTTAAGGACAAGTTGTCAGCATAATACGCACTATGGTTAATCAGAATATGTGTGAATATCTATGCCTGTGGCTCTCAAATTTTTTTACTGGTGACCACTTTCACATAGCAAGCCTCTGAGTGTGACCCCCCCCATACATTAAAAACACTGTTTATATATTTAACACCATTATAAATGCTGTTAACAGCTCACGAGCCCCCATGTAATAACCTTGCGACCCCCTGAGGTGTCCCGACCCACAGTTTGAGAACCCCTGATCTATGCAAAGAGTTTCAGCCCTTAATAATGGAAAAATCCCATGGAAGAAAATTGGAGTTTGCCCTAATAGAAGCTCTGTAAGGCCTTTAAGATTTGGTCCAATATAATTAAAGTCATTAGCAAGATCCTTCTTAATATAATTTAAAAAAAAACCAACCCTCTGAAACACTGCGCTGCTTGTGTTCCTTTCTTACTCTAAAACTATAGCCATTCGCTAGCAACTCAGGAGCCACAGACCCACTCAGATTCGCAGACAGGCTGCTAGAATTTGTGCTGCAGGATGGTCTCATTCATAGATTTCAGAGTCACAATAAAAAAAGTATAGAAAATGTTTCAGTTTGTTATGCGCATGGTGCTGTACATCTTGGATGTGTGAGAACAGCTAGGCATCAGAAAATAACAGGTTAATCCATTGCACTGAACACTTTTCAGACTGACCCGTCACTTGCCTTCAATCACACTAAATAAATGTTTAATGTAAAACAGAGTAATTGCTAATATACGTCTCTCTGATCCCATTAGGATTGTTCACCCTGAAAGGGGGTGGGCACATGGTAATGGTTGAATTGTGATAGATGAGACTGACAGCCCATATAAAAGATAGCAGGATAGTTAGTTCTGCCATTCGGCTGAAAGGAGGAAAAGTTGTTTGCAGTGTTGTGTCTGCCTTGGTTCCAGGATATTAGAGATACAAGCTGGGTGAAGCAATCCCTTCACTGGACCAACGTCTGTGGTCGAAGAAACAGTTTTTGAGCTACACAGAGCTCTTCTTCAGGAGGAAAAATGTAATTTGAAATAATCTGAACAAAGGTACCAAGCTAAATGCAAGCCCACATCTCAGGCCAGCAAGCAGCAATTCCACTAACTGTCTGTTCCAGACTACTGGACCCCTTTCAGGAGTCTGATACATCTTAAGTCTCACCTCTCTTAAAAACTACTTGTTTACAAAATCAGACATAAAAATACAAACGTTTCACAGCCCACTGTTATTGAAAAAATGCTGAGGCCCGAGCTGAAGCATGTAACTTAACTTTGCGGGGGTCCCAGTGGTGTAGGGCACCAGGCAATTGCATATTGCTTGTCACCCCTAATGCAGATCGTGCACTCGTGACCCCCGCCTAAACCATAGGCGGTGGGTGACCTGGCTGTTGGGAGAGGCTAGCCCCTCCCCCCTCCCCTTGTGTCTGAGGCCCCATCCCTCCCTCTCCCCTTCTGCCTCCTCCCCTGCAGCAACCCAGAGCACCCTTGCTGTGGCCGCCCGGCCCCCAACACTGGTGCACTGGGTGGAACGATCCAAGTGCTGGCCAGGGCCATGCCAGGCTGTTTGGAGAGGCACAACCTCGCCCTGCCTATCATACTCACCACCCATGCCCTAAACCTTTCCTGTGACCCTCTGAGGGTCGCAACCCTCAGGTTGAGAAACACTGATCTAGATGAGTATCAGAGGGGTAGCCGTGTTAGTCTGGATCTGTAAAAGCAGCAAAGAATCCTGTGGCACCTTATAGACTAACAGACGTTTTGGAGCATGAGCTTTCGTGGGTGAATACCCACTTCGTCAGATGCGTCTGTTAGTCTATAAGGTGCCACAGGATTCTTTGCTGATCTAGATGAGTTGGGTGCCCCCTGGAAGACCTCTGTGTATCCCTGGTTGAGAACGTCTGGTCTATTTAGGCCCCTCTTAAATCTGATTTACCATCCATATCACCAAGGAGCACATACAGCTATGAAAGAAATCGATATCCAAGCAGCTTAACTAATTTTGCCAAGTTACAGAACTGGGGCAAAACTGGATCCCAAAACCTCTCTCACACACAAAGGCCTGGACATATTTCTTAATCACAATCCCAAATTGGGCAGGAGATGCAGCGTTTCAACTGCTTTTCTCAATTTGTCCAACTGTCCCACCATCCTCACAGCCAATCCCACAATGTCATGGCAGCCAAGAGGGGTAGACAAGTTCCCTCTGGCTATCACATTGGCTCACTTCTATAATGGTGGTGCCTGCGAGACACAGTATTTAGACTCTTGCTAGCAACATTCGTGTCCTGGCCCACCTGGTGACCACCTGTGACCTGTGGTGATGGGAACAGGGAGCTCTGATCAGGTAGCTGCTGTAGAAGGATTAGGCAGCTTCTTGAGGAGACATTGCTGAGCTGGAAGATGTGAGGTAAGAAGCGAGGGCAAGACAATCCCACCTCATACGCAGGGGTGAGGGCTCACCCCGTAGGCTCTTCCCCCACCTATCAGCTCTGCAGTGTGGGACAGAGACAGTGCAGGGAGAATTGAGGCGTGTTGAGGACAAGGGAGGGAAAGATGGAAGCTGTGAGAGAAATGAAGGAATATTTGGGGGAATTGGAAGGAGCTCAGGGAAGTTTTTGGGGGAAGAAGATATTGAAAGGAGCATAATGGGGGGACGATGATCTGATTGCATCCCCCATTTCAGGGGCCTGTGTCCCACACTGCAGCAGTGGGAGAGGTGCGGGTTGGCTCCGATCCACACCAGCCTGTCAGGGATGGGAACTGAATCGAACGTACTGAAAATTGCAGCTCTCTCCAGGTCATTGAAACAAGTAGTCGGACATTGCTGTTGACAGAGGCCAAGCTGGATGCAGGGCTCGGAGCTCTTCTAACTCTGTCTGGACTAGCCAGTGGAGAGCTGACCCGTGGCCTCCACACTCATGGTGGCAGAATCCTGGCCCTGAGATCTGAGCAACTCCCTTTCTCTGGGAGTGGAAGAAACCCCCAGAGCTGCCTGCTCCTCAGCAGATCCTTGATGCCTTCTCCTAAGGTTGCCTGGAGAGAAGTGAAGAATTAACAACTCTTCACAGGGCATGGCCAGCAGAGAAGAACCCTGCTGCCCCTGTAACTCTTGCATAGATATATCCTGTAGGCAGCAGCTGTGCACCAAAGAAATGGGCCCTGACCCAGCAGAGCACTTAAGCACATTGTCGTAAACAGACTGTTAAGGGTTAATTCCTCTTTTACCTGTAAAGGGTTAAGAAGTTCACCTAGCCTAGCTGACACCTGACCAGAGGAACCAATGCGGGGACAAGATGTTTTCAAAGAGGGAGGAGGGAAATCACTCTTTGGTCTGTTCAGAAAAGTTTGTGCCGGAGTGAAGGATCCAGGAATCAGCCATCTAACATTTCTTAAAACTAGTAAGTGTTTAGAAAAGGAATGTATTAGATTATGTTTATTTTCTTTTGTGACTTCTTTTTGCATAGAGGGAGAATCAGATTGGGTTCTTTGTGTAACTAAGGTTTTGCCCAGAGGGACGTCCTCTGTGTTTTGAATCTGTTGTCTGTGAGAGTGGCTTGCATGCTAATCTCACAGAGGTATTCCTTTCACCCTTCTTCTTGAATTAAAAGTCTTCTTTTAAGAACCTGATTGATTTTTCCTTGTTTTAAGATCCAAGAGTTTTCTGGATCTGGGCTCCCCAGGAACTGGTGAGAGGTGAATCAGTCTCAATCCTGCCAGGAAACGGGGGATAGAGACTGGGGAAATATTTGGAGGGGAAGACAAAGTTTCCAAATGACTCCCCATAAACGTTTGTTTAAACTATTTGGTGGTGGCAGCTACTAGATCTAAACTGATAAACAAGCTTAGGGGTTATCTCATGCAGGTCCCCACAACTATTCCCTAAAGTTCAGAGTGGGGGTGACACCTTTACACACATGCTGAATGTCAAGCATGTGTGTCATCTCGTTGGCTCAGATTATACATGTGCAGGTGAAAAAGTAGGCAAGAGCTAATTGCCATCCTGAAACACACGCACTTGTTCTACGCAAGGGCTCCTGGTGAGGCTCACTATGCTCTAGTCACACTTACAGTCCATCCTCCTCCATCTGTGGCCATGTCACACAGCACAGTCATGGCAGTGCAATCCGAAGAGTAAACCGTGTACCAGCCGCTCAGGGTGTTCCCTCTGGCCAACAGCTCCTTGCAGCTCCTCGGGCCTGGACAAGAGGGGCGTTTAAAGCAGTAAATTATACTGTGTCTGAATGGTTTTACTGAGGCAAAGGCAACTTCTTATGACAATAAACTATTCTCAGGCTCGGGCCCTATACTGATTATTTTTGTATATATCCACACCAGACAAAGCGTAACCGTGTTTTACATGCACAGCATTTTCATGTGTTTGTTACAGAAACCCGGGCTACCACTGAAAAACAATGTCACTACAGTTTAAGTGGCTTTGTGGGAATTAATTTTTCAGTATCACACTGGAAATGCGAACACCACCTTTCCTAAAATGGGCTCCCACGGCCTTTGAAGCTGGATCATCTGTTCTCAGCTGCTGGGCCAAATCCTGCCTGCCTGACTCCAGTGAGTGACTTTGCTGCTGGGAATATTCCTTTGGGTAAAGGATGCAGGAGTCGGTCTGTTGTCATTAGCAGCAGGTATGTGTGACTGCCTCCCCTTGTCATCCAGCCTCACTAGCAAGGATAGAACTTCTTCTACCGCAGTGAAGGAAGTTTCCATGTCCCTTGCCTTGTGTGTCTGCCCTGTGAGGTAAGGTCCATTTCCCCTGCCATTAGAGCAAACACTCACCCTTTTTACACAGCAGGTCTGCCAGCTCCTCATCTGTGCAGGAAAAGGAACACAAAGGCAGTGAAATGGGAGCACAAACAAAGCAGTGTGTTGTTTCTAAACAGCTGTTCGCTCCTGCAGTTCAATAGTTCTGTCTATTTATTTCAGACAAAATGTTTCAGAGGCAAAGAAAGAAAAAAGCCATGTTAGAAAGAGATCAGCAGCTTAGCTACAAAAGGAAGTGGAAATTATGAGAGGAGATGTTTAAAAAAATGAAGCCAGTCATTTAAATAGTTAAAAAAGACACAGGGTTTCCACTTTGTTTCTTTCACCTTGATTTGTAAGACAGGAGCAATGAAATAGAGAGAAAGGACCAAGTTTGCCTTAACTGTGTCCTGTTTAACCTGTGTCCATTGCAAACCAGCTGACTAGCTTACACCTGCCCTGATATGGGCTTGGGGCCCAGTTCTTCCAGGCAGTAAGTTCCTTCGCCTCCCATTGGCTTCTGTGGGAATAGGGGATGGGTTCAGCATGTGACAGGAGACACAGAGCACCTCACGTGTAATGCCCTTAAAATTAATAGACAAAACAGTCAACCCAGTTATCAGTCCATATGCAAACACACTGAGCCAACTGACTGAGCCAGGGGAGGTCAAACCTTGCTCCCACTGATCTCAACGGCAAAATTTCGATTGATGGCAATGGGAGCAGGATTGAGCCCAGGATGGGAAGATTGGTACAAATCAATGAATTATCTAGTAAAATAAATATTCCCTCTTCAGTGCACGCTTGTAACTGCTATTAAGGGGAAGTTCATTCAAACATCAGTGGTGGCTGAACAGACCCTGCCGTGCTGTGCAATCAGGATAACAGAAACGAGCGTCATGTCTGGCTAATATTCAGGAGAGAATCTGGGTCCTACACCCTGCGACTTAACACCTGAAAATTCTCACTACTTCCTTCTCAGCCTGAGAGCACCGTGTAGCCGGGTGCATGAGCTGAAGTTACTGAATTGGGACCATGTGTTCTCAAGTTGATGCATGTAGGAAATACAAGAAATCATAACCTACTAATAGACTCTCTCCAAAAGCTGAAGCAGTGAACAGCCAAGCTCCACTACATGTTATGATGCCTCAGGCAGATTTTCTACTTTAAAAAAGTGCCAGGCAAATGACTAGTATAAAAACAAAGAGACACACAGTTTTGGGGAGTGTTGTTTTTGAATCGCTGGAAGAACCATGGACAATAGAAAGTATGAAACCTGGAGAAACAACAGAGCCCAGTGGACAAAAAACGCAGCTTCAAGTATTTTCCCTTTAAACATTTGCACTTGCCTTGGCATGATATCAGTAGGTGAGAGTGGGTGGGGGGAAGAGAGATTGTGGTCCCCAGTTACTCACATTCTTATCCAGAGTCTCTCACCTTTCAGTCCATAGCTCCCAGGATCACCTTTTGCTCCTGATCACAGAAAAAATAATCCAAGATATGGTATTTGTGAGCTCAGTTCTCCTGTACAGGCACTGCCCTGAACTGGGCGCAGCGTGGAGCCCTGCTCTGGTGGAACTCCATGTACGTCAGGAAGTGCAGGGCCCCAGAGACCTTTAAAAGTCCACTTGCTCTTCCACCCATGAAGGTGACACAGCATATGCATAACCTCTGCCCATTGTGGAGGGGAGTGGAGGACATAGCCCAGCCCACCACCTTTGTACAATGTTAGCACCCCAGAGTCACCCAAGCCCTGCAGGGTCCTTGTCTGTCTTGTATGGAAGCCTGAGAGCAGGAAAAGCAGGTTGCATACTTACCTCCTTCCCTTGCACTTGCACAATTGCCCAGAAGCTGGGCACTTCTGGCCCTACGGTGATAGTCACTTTGGAAATAAGAGGTAAGGTAGGGCCAAAGTGAGTAATGTGTAAAGGCATGTAAGCTATACTGAGTGTAAGGGAGTGTCACACATGTGGGGCTTTGCTACAATAAAACCATTGTACCTGTTTCTAGCAATGGTGCCA
Organism: Gopherus flavomarginatus; assembly: GCF_025201925.1. Taxonomy (NCBI): domain Eukaryota; kingdom Metazoa; phylum Chordata; order Testudines; family Testudinidae; genus Gopherus; species Gopherus flavomarginatus. The sequence continues at coordinate 19,621,720 of NC_066633.1, read as the reverse complement.
CTGCCAGTGTAGACAGGGCCCAGGCTTTTCATGACACTGTGCTAAAAACAGCTGAACCTAGCCCTTCTTACACCATTTCTGGCCCACATGGAGGTGCCCTAATGGAGAATCTCAGGTCTGGGTTTTTACTACATTGGGCCCCACTCTCAGGGAAGGTAAATGAGTGTGAGTCTAAATTGGTGTAAAGGGATCTGGGAGTTGTGAGTTACACCAATTTAGACTCCCTTATTAGCCTTAGGGTACATATATTCTTCGATCTAGGGGTGTGATTCCCTGGTCAAGGAGACAGACCCACTAACTCTGATCAAGCTAGTGCACTAAAATAGAATGCAGCTACAGCGGCACGCACGTCAGGAGTGACCAGCTGCCCTGAGTACGTGCCCATCTCAGACCATGGGCACGTATTCAAGGAGGCTAGCCTTGCCCATCGCATGGGCAGCAGCAGCAGCTGTTCTCTATTATTACCATACTAACACAATCAGAGCTAGCACCTCCTCCAGCTGGGGGCTACACCCCAAACTCAAAGTGTAGCTTCACCCTTACCTAGACTCACCCTGAATTAGGCTGGTAATCTCACGGATTGGGGGAGTGATCAGAATCGAGATTCCCTAGTGATCAGTTTTCCTCTTGGTTACCCCAGTACAACCTTGTTGATTTCACAACAGTTATACGCCATTGTAATTGAGAGGAGACCCTACTCCTGTAGGGTACGCATTGGGGAAATGTATCATGGAAGAAAGATGCAAATGGGTTAAGGATCTCTCCTGCTATTTAATCACATGCTGAATGAACAAAGTTGTTCTCTGCTCTTTGGTACTTTACCTCTCACCCCTCGTGGTCCTGGTGCTCCAGGTCTCCCTGGTTCTCCTCTTAGTCCAGCAATCCCTGGAAGACCAGGCATTCCTACAAACACAGGAGTCTCAGAATTAAGATTTGACAGCTGTAAGTAGGGGATGATATTTTAGGGTTGAACAAGGAAGAGGGAGGGGGGAAGGGCAATTTCTACAGGTCACTACCCAGTCCAGATTTCAAAATTAGGGTTTGATTTTTAACTCTGCCCATTTGGCGATCGCAATAGGAAGTGGGAATAGACCACTACCTTGCCTGGCCCTTGCAAAATCTGCCATTTCCTCTGTGTCTACCACATTTGCAAATCAGCCCTCCTGTTCCCGTAGTTCATCACTGTGCTCTGGGCAGTACTATGACCCAGGGAGCATTTGCAGCTGGTTGGCAGAGATCAAGAGACAAAAAGGCTGAGGATACAGCACTGTGGTGGGATCTGTATGAGAGACTTCTCAGGACAGGGTTCAAAGGAGGCAGAATTAGGGTTGAGCGGCTATGTTATGCAGGAAATATCAGCTTAGCCTGGTTAGTTCTTGGTTTTCATACCTATGTATTTTGTTTTTTCTTCTAATGCTAACTTTCTTGTAAAGGGGTGTGTAAGGGGACATCTGTCTCTCTGTCTATAAGGACTTTATACTGCCACCCATCATCACAGTATCTGAGCACATTCCAGGGCAGATCAATAGCAATAGCAAAGGACGTGGACAGCTCGATAGGGAGGAGAACTATCCCAAGGCTCTCACCTCTCGGGCCAGGGAAACCAGGAGCTCCTGGTTCTCCTGTTTGAAAAAAAATAATTAAAAGAATGAGCAGTGATGACTTAATTGTGGCTTAGACACCATGGACCTGATTTGGAGCTCTGACCCTAGGGTAAATCAGAAGCAGGTTCAATGAATTTATTTGGGTGTGAGAAAGAATCCAGGCCCCAGGGGTGCAGCTGCTTCTCCCGGGCACAATCCGGCACAGGGGACAGCTCAGACACACCACTTTAGCGGGAGCTCCAGGAGGCACAGTCCCAGCCGGAAACCCTGGGGCACACAGCACAGAGCTACCCTTGAAAAGGACCCAGGAGTTACCCTTCTCTGAGACTGGCCCAATCCACTCACTGAAGGTGCTCAGACATGAAGCTGTCTAGGGCTGTGCACTAGGAGTGAGGCAAAGCCGTGCCTTCACCACTGCTCCACAGCAGTGAGTGGAGCTGGGTAGCTGCAGAGAGGCACACGCTCTGTTACACCAGTACCCGACTGGTTCCAGCTGGGGTGTTCACCCATGTAAGTGAGAAGAGAACCCACCCTTTTGTGCATGCACATTTGGGAAGAGCCACACAATCTAAAAACCTCCCCTGGATATTTAACTCACAACTTTTCCCTCTGCTCTTTAGTGCTTTCCCTCTTGGCCCAGGATCTCCTGCCATTACAGTGGAGCCTAAAAGCACAAAAGATTCTGAATTAATATTTTACCTTTTTCTCCTGGTAATCCTGGTAGACCAAGCAACCCTGGAGGACCACTTGCTCCTACAGACACAAAAGACTCCAAGTTATTATCCTGCATATGACAACAGGGAATTATTTGTTAGGGTTAAAATGAGGATACGGGCCAATTCCCACATGCCTTCCCCAAAGCCAGATTTCAAAATTAGAATTAAATTTCTTCTCTGCCCTGGTCCTCAGGTCCCCCACTGACTGTAATGGGGATTTCCCCTGAGCCAAGAATGCAGGATCAAGCCCCTTCTCTCAGCTCTTGCAAAACTGGCCAAATGGAAGGCCAATGACAAATGTTTTCACTGCTGGCTGGTGGTCGGTTTGCAAACAGAAAGCCTTCAACTGGCCCCTGAGCATTCACTGCCAGCATCCCCATCACAGGAAAGGAGCCATTTCAAGTAGGGTGACCCAATGTCACATTTTAGTCCTTTTTTAGGCCCTGTCCTGGCCAACCCAACTTTTTTGACAAAACTGGGCATTTGTCCCGTTTGCTCTTGCCAACTGATCATCAGCTGGCAAGAGAAATCGGAGAAATGAACAGCTTTGCCAAAAAAGTGGGGTGGGATCCCTAGTGGGGCACAGAGGAACGTGCGGGGGCGGGAGTGGCAATGCTGCCCTGCACTGGAGGAAGATGTAGGGAAAGTGGCTCAGACAGGTGCCCACGGCGGGCCTGCTACCTCCTTGCCCGAGTTCCCCCTTGCCCCAAAAAAGTTGTGACGGCCAAGACAGGGACTAAAACAGGACGGTCCCTAACAAAATGGGACATATAGTGGCCTTCAGGGTGGGAGTCTGGGGCCAATCCCACGTGCTGGGGAGGGAAGGGGGACCTCAAGCAGGCCCCATGTGGGAAGAAGGCAGGGAGGGCTCAGGCTGGATCAGCCAAGGGGTGTCTCATTTTCCCTTTGGGAAAATATGGCCCCCTAATTTCAGGTCCTGACCCCTTCTCCAGAGGGCAACTGCTGGAGTCCTTCTGCCACCCCCAGATGTGTGGAGGAGCAGAGCCAGCAGGATGTCTCAGTGCTGGTCATGGGGGAGAAGGGGGAGAGTCCAGGGAGCCTAGTGGAAAAGGTCACATGGAATCTTTCTGGTTGAGGAAAGTGCCAAGGTCCTGTGTGCAGATGGAGGAGGGTGGCAGGAGGGGAGAAGTTAAAGAAGGGTGGCAAAGATGGTGGAAAAGTGGCAGGGCCTGCTGGTGTGGGGTTGGATAAGAGGAAGAAAGTCAAACTATTTGGCTGCAAAGAAGATAAAACTGAAGGAATAATGAGTAAATTTGTAGTGGAGGAATTCAGCCTGGTCCCAGAATTTGTGCCAGAGATGCTCAATGGCATGAGAACTGGGGTGGAGGAGGAGGTGTTGGGGGTAACCCAGGGCTGGAAGTTGGCAGGATGGGCCTTGACATGGGAGAGGGGAGCCAAGGAGATGAGGGTGGCGGAAGGAGTGGGGTTAGGGTTGCCAACTTTCTAATCATAGAAAACCAAACACCTTTGCCTCGCCTCTGCCCCACCCCTTCCCTGAGTCCCACCCCCATTCACTCCAGTTGCCCTCCCTCCGTCACTCATTCTTCTCCACCCTCACTCACGTTCACTGGGCGGGGGCAGGGGGTTAGTGTGCAGGAGGAGGTGAGGATTCTGGCTGGGGGCACAGATCCAAGGTGGGGCCACAAATAGGGGTTCAGGGTGCTTGAGGGGCTCCAGGCTGGGGCAGGAGGTTTGGGTGTGGAAGGGGGTTAGGGCTTTGGTTGAGGATGCGGGCTCTGGTTTGGGGCTGAGGATGAGGGGTTTGGGTGCAGAAGCAGGCTCTGGGCTGGGGCCAAGGGGTTTGCAGTGTGGAAGTGGGCTCAGGGCTGAGGCAGGAGGTTGGGGTGCAGGAGGGGACATGGGATCTTGGAGAGAGTTTGCGTGCGGGAGGGGATGCAGGCTCTGGGAGGGAGATAGGGTGCAGGAGGTGGTTCCAACCTGGGTCGGGGATTGGGGTGGGGGTGCAGGCTCTGTCTGGGCAGCGCTTACATCAGGCAGCTCCCGGTCTGTGGCACAGGTGGCACAATGGGGCTGGCAGGCTCCCCAGCCCTGGCTCTGCACTGCTCCTGGAAGCAGCCAGCATGTCTGGCATGTGGTTTCCAGCCAATGGGAGCCGTGGAACAGGTGCTCCAGGCAGAAGCAGTGCGTGGAGCTTCCTTGATTGCACTTCTGTCCAGGGGCTGCACATGCTGGGCTTTTCCAGGAGCCGTGCAGAGCCAGGGCAGGCAGGGAGCCTGCCTTAGCCCCACTGGGCCGCCGACTGGACTTTTAACGACCCGGTCAGCAATGCTGACCGGACTCGCCAGGATCCCTTTCACCCGGCCATCTGGCAACCCTAAGTGGGTGGAAGGAATCACTGCACGAGTCACTGGAGGGGAGGGAAGAAAAGGCAAGGGAAGGGGGCTGAGAGTAGAAAAGAATTTGTGGATACCGATGGATTGGAAGTCCCAGGAAGGTCAGGCAGGAGATGCTGATCACCACAAGCAATGCAGAGACCTGAGAGGATGCAGTATATAGAGAAGACCAGAGTGAGCAGCCATATTAGTGAGAGGAGAGCTGATCCGGGACTGCAGCTCAGACAAGGGAGTCAGGGGGCCAGACACAACGACATGGAAGATGTTGTCACCAAAGATGAAGGGGGAGGATTGTGACATGTGGAAAAGCAAGGAGGTAAAGTGAGGAAGGAAGGAGGGTGACAGACCACAGCAATATAGAGCAGGAGGGGAGGTGGTCAGGTGGAGCATTGTTCCAAGGAGGAGAAAGAACGAGAGGGAGGACTGAGGGTGGGAGGTGGTCGAGTTGGGACTGGCACAGACTAGTGTCCCACCCCTGTGTTTGCAGGAGGATTCAGGATGAGGGGAATGGAAGAGGAAAAGACTACTACAAGATGTCCATAGAGGCAGAATGGGAGCCATAAACCCAGGTCTCTGTGAGAACCTGGAGATGGGAAGCGTGGGAGAGGAGTTGGCTGTGATGTTTTTAGATGGAACGAGCATTCCCAAGTCTGCAGAAAGGAGACCAGGCACAGGTCTGAGGAGAACGAGAGAGGAGGAGCCCGAGGGGCTGGCGGGAAAGGTGCCAGAGGAGAGGATCGGGATTGAGGCAGGAGCAGGGCTGGAGCAGATGTCTCCAGAGAGGAGAAGGTGGCAGCATGGCAGGAATTGGAGGTGAAATGTGGTTGTGAGAGCAGTGACTCCCCCACTGGCCATTCTAGTGACCCCAAGGGACTAATTCCCATCAACCCCCCAAACAATCTAACTGCCAACATTCCATTTCCCATCATCCCTACCCCTATATCCAATAGTGCACTAGCTTTTGTGATCTGCTCTGTACTTCACTGACTTTCCCTATCTCCTCCTCTCACCCCCACGCCCAATTCACTATCAGGGCAGAGAAAAGGAAATGGACATGATTTCAGAACAGAAATATGATGAAGTCCAACTTCTCACCACAGGGGAAGAGATCTGTAGGGTGGCCAGAGTGTTTCAGGCATCACCATCCAAAGCGAGTCTCACTCAGCTCTGGGGAACATACCTGGAAGTCCAGGAAGTCCAGGAGGTCCTCGGGGTCCAGGAATTCCACAGCACTTTGACCTCACCTCTGAGGAAAGAAATGAATCAATACGTGACATTTCCACGAGTTACAGGATCCCAAATATTTTGAAAATTCCAGTAGTAAATAAGCTCAGCAAATCGAGGTCAGCTAACACTAACGCAGCTGTGACACTGTGGTGACCCTGGCGCAAACTCCATGTTGCACTGGTGCAAGACTTCTGCATTAGTGGCTTACACTGTTGTTACCACACTGAGGTATTTACACTGGTGAGAATTTCCCTATTGAAAACAGGCCCTCAGACCCTACAAATCGCTCTCACCGGCTCTAAATTAGAGCAGCCTGAAAAACAAACCCCACAATTTGTTCACCTGTTTGTGGCTCATCCTCAGCCTTACAAACCGCTGCTGCTAGACAGAGTAAAGCAAGGAAGGTTTGCTGTGCAGCTCTCCCCATGACGCTGGTCTCTGCAACAGCAGCTCTACTAGACTTCTCCTCTTCTCTGAGTTAGCCGTTCACCACTTGGAGCCTTTTAGAGAGGAAATAAATAATTCATGAACTCTCTCCCCTCAACTCTCAGTTCCTCCCACCAATCTGCACCTTCCAGCGGTTTCTGCTGAGTCTGCTCTCTGCATGATTTCTCCACCATCTCCCTTCACAAGGTCTTATGTTGTATTTCTACAGTGCCAAACCACAGTCACTCGCTTCTTTAGTATCCTTGGTTTTCCTCTTTGAGAAAGTGTCACATTCTTCCCTCAAAGCAGCAATTCCCTGATGGGGGATTATCGATTACATTATGGCCAGTAAAAAGTGAACTAATGTGCACCGATCTGGTGGCCCAGGCACTAAAAGCCCCCAAAAGGCAGCTGAGTAACAAATCCACTTTTCATACAGTTCATGCTCCCTAGTCAATGGGTCCAACGGAATTTAAAAACAAAACCACTTGGAATTACCTTGTTATCTTCTACTGCAATGTCAGATCTCAAGAGCAGGAGGCTGTAGAAATACTGTGATCTAAGCCAGGGGGTCAGAAACCTTCAGGGTCCAGTGACTCTTGTATTAATTTAGATTGAATAAATGCCCCCCAAAAGTCAAAGGTGGCAGCATGACCGTATCATTGGTCAACATTAAACTATATTAGACGTGGTCTGAGGTTTGGTGTACAGAGACCTTGGTAGCATGACAAACGCACCATTATTTTTTTAAGCATCAGAGGGGTAGCCGTGTTAGTCTGGATCTGTAAAAGCAGCAAAGAATCCTGTGGCACCTTATAGACTAACAGATGTTTTGGAGCATGAGCTTTCATGGGTGAATACCCACTTCCTCAGATGCATGTAGTGGAAATTTCCAGGGGCAGGTGTATATATGCAGGCAAGCTAGAGATAATGAGGCTAGTTCAATCAGGGAGGATGAGGCCCTGTTCTAGCAGTTGAGGTGTGAAAACCAAGGGAGGAGAAACTGGTTTTGTAGTTGGGAAGCCATTCACAGTCTTTGTTTAATCCTGAGCTGATGGTGTCAAATTTGCAAATGAACTGAAGCTCAGCAGTTTCTCTTTGAAGTCTGGTCCTGCAGTTTTTTTGCTGCAGGATGGCCACCTTAAGGTCTGCTATAGTGTGGCAAGGGAGGTTGAAGTGTTCTCCTACAGGTTTTTGTATATTGCCATTCCTAATATCTGATTTGTGTGCGTTTATCCTTTTCCGTAGCAACTGTCCAGTTTGGCCGATGTACATAGCAGAGGGGCATTGCTGGCATATGATGGCATATATTACATTGGTGGACATGCAGGTGAATGAAACGGTGATGGTATGGCTGATCTGGTTAGGTCCTGGGATGGTGTCGCTGGTGTAGATATGTGGGCAGAGTTGGCATCGAGGTTTGTTGCATGAATTGGTTCCTGAGCTAGAGTTCCTATGGTGCGGTGTGCAGTTACTGGTGAGAATATGTTTCAGGTTGGCAGGTTGCCTGTGGGTGAGGACTGGCCTGCCACCCAAGGCCTGTGAAAGTGTGGGATCATTGTCCAGGATGGGTTGTAGATCCCTGATGATGCGTTGGAGGGGTTTTAGCTGGGGACTGTATGTGATGGCCAGTGGAATCCTGTTGGTTTCTTTCTTGGGTTTGTCTTGCAGTGGGAGGCTTCTGGGTACACGTCTGGCTCTGTTGATCTGTTTCCTTATTTCCTCGTGCGGGTATTGGAGTTTTGAGAATGCTTGGTGGAGATTTTGTAGGTGTTGGTCTCTGTCTGAGGGGTTAGAGCAGATGCGATTGTACCTCAGTGCTTGGCTGTAGACAATGGATCATGTGATGTGCCCGGGATGGAAGCTGGAGGCATGAAGGTAGGCATAGCGGTTGGTAGGTTTTCGGTATAGGGTGGTGTTAATGTGACCATCACTTATTTGCACCATGGTGTCTAGGAAGTGGACATCCCGTGTAGATTGGTCCAGGCTGAGGTTGATGGTGGGGTGAAAGCTGTTGAAATCATGGTGGAATTTTTCCAGAGTCTCCTTCCCATGGGTCCAGATGATGAAGATATCATCAATGTAGCATAGATAGAGAAGGGGCGTGAGTGGACGAGAGCCGAGGAAGCGTTGTTCCAGGTCGGCCATAAAAATATTGGCATATTGTGGGGCCATGTGGGTACCCATAGCGGTGCCACTGATCTGGAGATATATATTGTCATCAAATTTGAAATAGTTATGTGTGAGGATAAAGGCACAGAGCTCAGCAGCCAGTTGTGCTGTGGCATCATCAGCGATACTGTTCCTGACAGCTTGTATTCTATCTGTGTGTGGGATGTTCGTGTAGAAAGCCTCTACGTCCATGGTGGCTAGGATGTTTTTTTTCTGGAAGGTCACCAATGCATTGTAGTTTCCTCAGGAAATCAGTGGTGTCACGGAGATAGCTGGGAGTGCTGGTGGCATAGGGTCTGAGTAGAGAGTCCACATATCCAGACAGTTCTTCAGTGAGAGTGCCAATGCCCGAGATGATGGGGGGTCCAGGATTTCCTGGTTTGTGGATCTTGGGTAGTAGATAGAATAACCCTGGTCGGGGCTCTAAGGGTATGTTGATTTGTTCTGGTGTTAGTGTAGGGAGTGTCCTGAGTAGATGTTGCAGTTTCTTGGTGTATTCCTCAGTGGGATCTGAGGGAAGTGTCCTGTAGAATTTGGTGTTGGAGAGTTGTCTGGCGGCCTCCTTTTGGTAGTCAGACCTGTTCATGATGACAACAGCACCTCCTTTATCAGCCTGTTTGATGATAATGTCAAGGTGGTTTTTGAGGCTGTGGATGGCATTGTGTTCTGCACGACTTAGGTTATGAGGCAAGCGATGTTGTTTTTCCACAATTTCTGCCTGTGCACATCGGCGGAAGCATTCAATGTATAGGTCCAGACTGTCATTTCGACCCTCAGGAGGAGTCCATGTGGAGTTCTTCTTCTTATGCTGTTGGTGCGAGGGTACCTGAGTATCAGTGCGCTGTTCAGTGTTGTCCTGAAAGTATTCTTTGAGTCATAGACGGCGAAAGTAGGTTTCTAGATCGCCGCAGAACTGTATCATGTTGGTGGGGGTGGCAGGGAAGAAAGAGAGTCCCCGAGATAGGACAGACTTCTCTTCTGGGCTGAGTGTGTAGTTGGATAGATTGACGATATTGCTGGGTGGGTTGCTAGTACCACGGTTGTGGCCCCATGAGGCAGGTAGGAGTTTAGACAGCTTACAGTCCTTTTTCCTTTGTAGAGAGGTGAAGTGAGTAATGTAGATCTCCTGTCTTATTTTAATGAAGTCCATTTGTATGGAAGTTTGGTTATTAATGAGAGTCTCCAGGTTGGAGAGCTCTTTTTTGATGTTTTCCTGTTTGCTGTATAGGATGCTGATCAGGTGGTTCCTCAGTTTCTTTAATAGAGTATGGTATAATGATTCTTTGCATCATTTTTTAAACTCTTTATTAAAGATACAGAAAAGAAGGAAAAACAGTTAAAGCATCTGAAATGCAAAGTATTAAATTAGGCTTTCATTTTACCGACATCCCTTGGTTTAAAACAAACAAGGAAGTATTTTTTCACACAATGCAGAGTCAAACTATGAAACTCTTTGCCAGAGGATGCTGTGAAGGCCAAGACTATAACGGGGACTATAAACACTGCCAAATTAAGTGCAAAAGTGTAATAAGAAAAGCCAAAGAGGAGTTTGAAGAACTTCTAGCCAAAAACTCCAAAGGTAATAATAAAATGTTTTTTAAGTACATCAGAAGCAGGAAGCCTGCTAAACAACCAGTGAGGCCCCTTGATGATCGAGATACAAAAGGAGCGCTTAAAGACGATAAAGTCATTGCGGAGAAACTAAATGGATTCTTTGCTTCAGTCTTCACAGCTGAGGATGTTAGGGAGATTCCCAAACCTGAGCTGTGACAAATCTGAGGAACTGTCACAGATTGAAGTGTCACTAGAGGACGTTTTGGAATTAATTGATAAACTCAACATTAACAAGTCACTGGGACTGGATGGCATTCACCCAAGTGTTCTGAAAGAACTCAAATGTGAAGTTGCAGAACTATTAACTAAAGTTTGTAACCTGTCCTTTAAATCGGCTTCGGTACCCAATGACTGAAAGTTAGCTAATGTAACACCAATATTTAATAAGGGCTCTAGAGGTGATCCTGGCAATTACAGACCAGTAAGTCTAACGTCGGTACCGGGCAAATTAGTCGAAACAATAGTTAAGAATAAAATTGTCAGACACATAGAAAAACAAACTGTTGAGCAATAGTCAACATGGTTTCTGTAAAGGGAAATCGTGTTTTACTTATCTATTAGAGTTCTTTGAAGGGGTCAACAAACATGTGGACAAGAGGGATCCAGTGGATGTAGTGTACTTAGATTTCCAGAAAACCTTTGACAAGGTCCCTCACCAAAGGCTCTTACATTAATTAAGGGATAAAAGGGAAGGTCCTTTCATGGATTGAGAACTGGTTAAAAGACAGGGAACAAAGGGTAGGAATAAATGGTAAATTCTCAGAATGGAGAGGGGTAACTAGTGGTGTTCCTCAAGGGTCAGTCCTAGGACCAATCCTATTCAATTTATTCATAAATGATCTGGAGAAAGAGGTAAACAGTGAGGTGGCAAAGTTTGCAGATGATACTAAACTGCTCAAGATAGTTAAGACCAAAGCAGATTGTGAAGAACTTCAAAAAGATCTCAAAAAACTAAGTGATTGGGCAACAAAATGGCAAATGAAATTTAATGTGGATAAATGTGAAGTAATGCACATTGGAAAAAATAACCCCAACTATACATACAATATGATGGGGGCTAATTTAGCTACAAGGAGTCAGGAAAAAGATCTTGGAGTCATCGTGGATAGTTCTCTGAAGATGTCCACGCAGTGTGCAGAGGCGGTCAAAAAAGCAAACAGGATGTTAGGAATCATTAAAAAGAGGGTAGAGAATAAGACTGAGAATATATTATTGCCCTTATATAAATCCATGGTACGCCCACATCTCAAATACTGTGTACAGATTTGGTCTCCTCACCTCAAAAAAGATATACTGATACTAGAAAAGGTTCAGAAAGGGGCAACTAAAATGCTTAGGGTTTTGGAGAGGGTCCCATATGAGGAAAGATTAAAGAGGCTAGGATTCTTCAGCTTAGAAAAGAGGAGACTAATGGGGGGGGATATGATAGAGGTATATAAAATCATGAGTGAAGTGGAGAAAGTGGATAAGGAAAAGTTATTTACTTATTCCCATAACACAAGAACTAGGAGTCACCAAATGAAATTAAGAGGCAGCAGGTTTAAAACAAATAAAAGGAAGTTCTTCTTCCCGCAGCGCACAGTCAACTTTTGGAACTCCTTGCCTGAGGAGGTTGTGAAGGCTAGGACTATAACAGTGTTTAAAAGAGAACTGGATAAATTCATGGAGGTTAAGTCCATTAATGGCTATTAGCCAGGATGGGTAAGGAATGGTGTCCCTAGCCTCTGTTTGTCAGAGGATGGAGACAGATGGCAGGAGAGAGATCACTTGATCATTGCCTGTTAGGTTCACTCCCTTTGGGGCACCTGGCATTGGCCACTGTCGGCAGACAGATACTGGGCTAAATGGACCTTTGGTCTGACCTGGTACGACCGTTCTTATCTTCTTATAGGGTTCAAAAAAGAACTAGATAAATTCATGGAAGACAGGTCCACTGGGGGCTATTAGCCAGGATGGGCAGGGATGGTGTCCCTGGCCTCTGTTTGCCAGAAGCTGGGAATGGGAGACAGGGGATGGATCACTTGGTAATTACCTGTTCTGTTCATTCCCTCTGGGGCATCTGGCATTGGCCACTGTTGGAAGACAGGTTACTGACCTAGATGGAGCTTTGGTCTGACCAGTATGGCCATTCTTATGTCCTTGTTCTCTTTTTTCTTTAGCTGGAAAGTGGTTTTAAAAAGAACCCCCCCTTGTTTGACAGTAGCAGAGATGTTAATAACTGTCCTTTTGGGGGAAAAGAAAGAAGGAAAAGGAAAGAGATGGGCTGGAGATCTCTAATCCCTTTTCTAGAAAACAAGTCAAGACAAACACCCTCAAAAGAGGAAAAAAACAGCAAAGACAGAAAATGCAGCTCCTGTCTCTGGCTTTGACTTTCATTTGCAACCTCCCTGCCAGAGAGAAAAAGGCCCGGAACATTTTCTTATTAGCCACAAACTCATACCAGCATAGAGCTGTTTAAGACATTGCTATTAGCGCCTCTGTCTGGTCACAGGCTTACAGCAGTGTTGCAAAAGCCAGACTCTTATTAGACAGAAGGAAAAAGGAGAGGGCTAGGAAAAGAAGAAATAAAGTAGGGAAGGAAAAGAACACGCAGGAGTTGGTGGATGTATATGTGTGTGAGAGAGAAAGAGTGTCACATCCCAGGTGCTCTACAGGATTTAGCCAAAGCTGGTGAAGGTGGTGATATCATCTGGCTCCCTCTCTCTGTCCCGGCCTGATCAGGACGGTTCTCAGGATTAGGATGAAGGAGATGCTGGAGGTGGCAGCCATGGTCGTGAAGCTCCCTCCTTCCCCTTCTTTTGTCTTTCTGTCAGCCAGCGTTCGCATCCATCCATCCAAAGCCTTTCCAAGGACCCCAAAAGGGAGTGATGGGTGGAATCACCAGTCTTATTATTTTGTCCCGCAACTAGGCCTAGTTTCTGACACACCAGTTTTGATTCATTGATTTCCAGTCCTGCAGGTCCCCTGTTTACCAGGTATAATTTTAACACAGTCCTTGAATTATATTAGTAGCCCTTTCAGTTTAGTCTAATTTAGATTTTTCTTGACTGCCTTTTGCACCATTTCCCATTAACATTTGTTATTATAGATTATTATGACATTTTATGAACTTGTACTTACTTTTTACACTTCAGTTCACAATTCAGGTAAATTTGAGGCCTGGTTATTACAAAATGCCCTTTAGTAACATGCTGTTAGCTAAGGGAACTTTCCCAAATACCAAACCGCTTAGAAAATATGAAGTTTGTCTCAAAGCAAAACCCCAGATCTAATCAGCACAAATTGTGTGTGTGTGGCGGGGGCTTGAAATGTAGAACAGAATTTTGTGCCTTGAGCCCATTTCTAAGTATTAATCAGATGCATTCGAGTATTTCAAAGAGATGAATCCAGCGACCGTATTATAAAATCTCGATCCAACCTGTGTTGAGGATTAGCCATAAAGAATGGTCCTTTATTCCTTTGGATGGGACCTCCAAGTCATTGACAGAATGACATTGGTTTGAAACCTGAGGAAGAGGTTTCCTATATCAGCGGTAAAGAAAAATTTCCCAGTATGGACACATCACAACACACCATTGATTCACCCACAAGAGAGGAGGAAATTCTACAATCTCATTATTGGCAATTTAGAAAAATGAAAGATTTTCCCCAAATTTTGCAGAAGTAAAAATGGTGACTTTTGGGGCAGGGTCCTTCCCAAAGAACGTAACTGTTAAAGGGCACCAGTCAAACTTGGGTGTCTAAACCTCAGAACCTGAAATCTCTATGTAGCCACTTAAATAAGGTTATAGGGGTCTAAATCCTACTAAGCTGGTTAAAACAGGGATTTAGATGACTGACATTAAACTGCCACTTTGCAAATTTGGTCTCAAATACTGCCCTGTGATGAGTGTACATATCTACAACTGGCTTAAAGGAAAGTGTGGCTCAGATTAAAGGGAGCTGGGAATTGTGTACAGAGAAGTGAAAGTTGTGTTTAGGGAAGTATGAATAACATGAAGGGAAGAAGGAAGCATCTGAAGAGAGAAAGGAGCTGACTCCTATTTCTAAAGTATTGGCATTAGCTAACCCTGCACTTTATTTGTTTATAATCCTAAAGTTACTTCTTCTGTCTTGCTGCAGAAAGGCAGGGATATTTATTGTGTGCAACTGCAAGTCCTCATTCCTGGGACTGAGCAGAAGCTAAATCATGTGGCCAAATGGTTTCCCTCATGACTGATTGCCCTGAAAGAGAGCAGAGACAAAGCTCCTTGGGACACAGGACTCATGGAAAGGCAGATGTGGATTTCTGAAGAAGGAAACTACTTCCTGTTTATTCCTATTGTGTTCAGGGAAATAGGACTTCGTATGTTCTTTGTAAATAAACAGGATTGCACCAAAGAATATACTGGGCTCTAGAATCAATTTCTTCTCCTAATGGAAACAACCTGGCAAGAACCCAAATATTGGCTAACTGCTTGGGTCAAGGGACAACATAAACACATTGATGGTAGCTTGAGAAGGATGAGTGTGGCAGAGGATAAAGCTTTTTAAATGGATGCTTTCGCAAAGAACTAAACCACAGTCTTAAACTGAATACAGAGCATTGATCTTCTAATTTGTTCAATATCAGGGAGTAGCCGTGTTAGTCTGTATCCACAAAAACAACAAGGAGTCTGGTGGCACCTTAAAGACTAACAGATTTATTTGGGCATAAGCTTTTCTGGGTAAAAACCCCACTTCTTCAGATGCATGGAGTGAAAATTACAGATGCAGGCATTATATAATGACACATGAAGAGAAGGGAGTTACCTCACAAAAACTAAAATTCATTTGCAAATTTAACACTATTAATCTGGGCTTGAATAGAGACTGGGAGTGGCTGGCTCATTACAGAAGCAGCTTTGCCTCTCCTGGAATTGACACCTCCGCATCTATTATTGGGAGAGGACCACATCCACCCTGAGTAAATTGGTCCTGTCAACACTGGTTCTCCACGTGCAAGGTAACTCCCTTCTCTTCATGTGTCATTATATAATACCTGCATCTGTAATTTTCACTCCATACATCTGAAGAAGTGAGGTTTTTTATCCATGGAAGCTTATGTCCTAATAAATTTGTTAGTCTTTAAGGTGCCACCAGACTCCTCGTTGTAATTTGTTCAGGAAAGACAGATAGCAACGTGAATTAAACAGTGTAGCTTTTTACAGATCCAGATTAATATGGCTACCCCTCTGATGAATTACACAGTGCTTCAGAAAGATCAGCTTGTGGGTTTGCGCTCACAGAGGGGTCTATTACTGGCTGATCATATAAAGGCAGCTGGCGACTCTGCTGTATGAAGATGACAAGTAGTAGAATGGGGCATCAGCCCCAAACTAGGACCTAGAGGAGGGTCTTGGTTCTCTTGCAGGATAAATGGGTGAACCAGGAAACAGAGGCCAGGATAGACCAGCAGGATGAGGAGGCTGTATGGAGGACAAATTCCCAGAGGGAGGCAAGAAGGATGAAAAGTAAGCAGAATTGAGACTAGGACCCATCCAGACCAGGTTCCTCCAATCAACAGGACCTGGAGTGGCAGAAGCTGCAACTGGAGTGGGAAAAGCTGCAGCTTGAGAGACAAAAGCTGTGACTGGAGGAGAAACAACTTGCTGCTGGAATTGCCTTATTTTCTACCAGGGAGCAAGAACTCAACAGAAAGAGGCTGTAGCAATGCTGTGGTCTGAGCTAGTGGTTCAGAAACAGTGACCGGGATCCTAGTGGAGACCCAGCTGTGGTCACTCATTTAGGGTGAACTGCAAAGAATGGGGCAGCCAAGCCCCAAAAAGCTGGTGGATATTCCAATACCTAGATTCACCAACCAGCTTCTTTGTTACCTCACTGGTTACTCAGAAGTCCAAACAACACAGTTCCCTTAAAGTGATCCAGCTCAGGCCTCCATCCAGGAACCCATGTCATATATGATGACAATTTATGTAAATCTTATTTCATCATAGAAAAGAAAAAGATTCTACCAATCCCAAAGGATTGGACACATCACCTCCCAGGGTAATGAATGTTTCAGATCTTACCCAAATACATGCTACAGCCAATTCTTATTAACTAAACTAAAATGTATTAAAAAACAAAAGAGAGATAGTATGGTTAAAAGATCAATATACATACAGATATGAGTTCAATTCATTGCGGTTCAGATTCACAGCAGAGATGGTGAGCTTTGTAGTTGCTAAGAGTTCCTTTAGAATTCAGTTCATAGGTCATTGTCCAATGTCCAAATCTTGTATTCAGGGCATACTAGCATAACTGGGACCTCAGTTTTGCAACTCAAACTTCCCCTGAGAAGTCTAAGATCTAAGATGACAGAATCAGGACCCAAGGATCTTTTATGCAATTTCATGTCCTCTTTGATAAGTTGGGATTTCCCTCAGATAACAAAAGGTAATTAGGATGACTCTGAAGGAGGTCCATCACCGGTACTTAGCTATGCGAATTAACACAAGGCCAGTTGCTTTTTCCTCCACCATTCACAGTATATTTCAAAGAGAGCTGAATACCGAGATATCCCATGTTTACAATTCATTTAAGTGATATCAGAATACAGAACAGACAGGGACTGTTGATTACATTATGGACCCTAATCATACATATGTAAATACACAAAAACACAAACATTGTCTATCTCCACACTCTTTTGAGGGTTATTTATTTTGCAGGATGTTTAACCCTTTCTAGCCATGTGTCACAGAAACTGTTTGAGTTTGATGACCTCTGAAGTAAGAGGCTGTTAGCCAAGGGCACCTAAACTGAATACCAAATACAAAATGTGGTTTTAATTAAGATCCTAGATAAACCCAAATTGAAACTACAAGTTGAGTTTCCAAAGGCACATTAGTAGAGTGTAAAAGCTAGGGCTGAATGAGTTTCACTTCGGAAGGTGGTCAAGTCTTTGACAGAAGAGCTCTATCATGGAATGGAACACTGTATTTGAGTCAATGGCAGATACATGTCCTGATTTCCTATCTCCATGGGAATTCGGTACAGCTCCGCTCTGTCACCAACAAAGTTCAGTATCGGCATTGATTGGTTGATGGATAAGCTTGAGGAGCAGCTGTTGGTGGCATTGAGCTGAACACAATTCTGCTTTGAAAGTGAGATGACACTGCCTTGTTGGCCCAGTTGGGGGAATCGCTGCAGCCGATGGCCCAATCTGGTTCGGGCAAGAAGTAGCATGTCCCCAGCTCCAGACTACAACCAGGTCAGTATTAAGGTCTCTGGGTGGGACATAGAGCAGGGGGCAACTGTTAAATATTTGGGAAGTGTCCTAGATAGGGCTGGAGGATGCTCAAAAAGTGTGGACACATACAGTGGCAACTGCTGTCATGTTGCGGGTCCTTCAGCAGTATCTGTGGGGATGTTGTGACATCAAAAGTGCCATGAAGCTGCACACCAACTCCACTGCATGGAAGTAAGATATGTGCACTGAGGAAGGCGGATGAAGATCGGATTGATGTTTTTGAGCCTCATCATCTCCATCATCTGCTCCATATCAAGTGACAGGACAAGATCCAAAATTCAGACTGAATCCAGCAACTGCCACCATCAGCACTAGTTCAGTTTTAGCAGTTTTTTTTTATATGGACATATTATTAGACTGGAAGACCAGCAAATCCCAAAGCATGTACCAAGGAATGCCATCAAATGGTCGGTGTCAAAAGTTTTGGTGGAGAGATAAGATTGCCAGTGATGGACATAATCTGAATATCGAGCCAGACAACCTTACGGACAGAGCCAGAAATCAATCCAGGTCAAGCTGCATGTGCAAGGAGGCCACGTCCCTTTGTGATTGGCCAAGATGATGATGATGGTTAAAAAAACAAAACAAAAACAGGTCAAAACAGTACCTACCTTTGTGAGTGTTTGATACCTTGATCAGAATTTTGAACCCTGAGCCCATTTCTAAGTATTAGTTTTTATCTAATGCATCACGATATTTCAAAGAGATGAGTCTAGCTACTGCATTATAAATACTCTATCCAACTTTGGTAGAAGGGTAGCCATGAAAAACCAGCCCTTTCTTCCTGTAGAAGGGAGCAAGTCATTGACAGAACGACATTGGCTCAAAGCCTGGGGAAAGGCTATTTTCGATATTTTTTCTGCATTATTGGTAGACTGAAATGTAAACTGAATTAACATTCCCCAGCAAGGACACAGACCAACCCATCACTGATTCACCCACTAGAGAGGGGGAAATTCTACAATCTCATTTTGTGAAATTTCAGAAAAAAATGAGATTTTCTCTCCAAACTTTGCTGAAATAAAAATGGTATAATTTTGTGCTTAGAACTTTCCAAGATAAATTACTAGTGGTCAAGAGTCAAAATTTCAAGTCTTGGTGCCTAAGGCTCAGCACCTGAAGTTCCTAGGTAGGGACTTAAATTAGGATCTAGGGGCCAGAATTTCGAAGTTATTTAGGCATCCTAAAATGCAGATTAGATGTGTAGTGCGATTTTCAGAAGTGCCAAGTATCTAATTCCCCCATAGATTTTGAAAATCTCACTGGGCATTTTGCTACATACTCTAAGCTGAAATCATTTGAAATCTGGCCATAGGTGCCCAAATCTCACTAAAGCGCATCAATCTCATATTTAAATGACTAACTTTGACGCCCTAATTTTTAAATCTGGTCTCAAATACTGTCCTCTGATATCCACACACACACACACACCTGCCATTGGCTTAAAGGGGAGTGTGAAGCAGGTCAAGGGAAGTGAAAGTCGTGTTTAGGGAAGTGTGAGTATCATGAAGAGAAGCATGAAGCAGCTGCAGAGAAAAATGAGCAAGCTCACATTTCTGGCATAGCAGCATTTGCTAACCCAACATATTTCTCTTTTCTCCAGCAGGAAGGGTAGGGATATTTTATTATCTAAATTTGTCAATCTATTAATATGGTATATAAGCAGAACAAAGGCAAGTCTCGTGAGGGAAATTATCATTGATTTTAGCTGATACAGGCTTAATCCTTCACCCATGGAAGTCACTGAGGCATCTGTAATTGACTTCAGTGCCCAAAAGACTGGGCCTCTGTATTCCCTTCTGATTGCCCCTTGGTTCAGCAGAGCGAGTGTCAACCTCAGCCTCTTCCAGAAGTTTACAAGCTGAGCCGAGGTGTTAGAAAGGGAAAAGTCTTTCCTGCATGGATGTATGGGAGCTTCACTGGAAGAGGCAGCCCTTCCACTCCATCTTCTATGTTGCTGTGCTTCACAGTCAGAGGCCGACACCTCCTCTTAGCTCAGATGTAATTTCATCCCCCGATAAGTGGAAGCCTGAAGGAGGATGCTGTGGTTCTGTGCCGCTAGGATTCTGTTGTTTGTACTGAACCTTTAGCTGTAAGAAGTGTGCTGCTGTCTGCTTGGAGCAAGGCTCAGAGGGATCTCAATGAGTGAGGGAGACTCCGCTTTCTCTCTTGGGGAGATTTTATGTTTGTTGTTTTCCTTAGTCTAAAATAGTCACCTCAAGCCAGGCTTCTCCATGTTTTTCATAGTAAGAACCACATTTTAGAATGGAGATTGGCACATTGGCCTTCCCGTGACAAACGTACTAACCATCTCACTGCTATCCGTGATCATGTAACAGCCCTGTGGCAACTACAGCACTTGCATAGGTGGCAAAGTGGTATTAGGAAAGTATTATATTTTCTCTTAATGCAATTTAACTGGTGGATATAGGAAGGAGACCTCCTACTATGCAACTAACCAGCTTTCTGGAGATTGACAGCAAGTTGTCTGCAGACCCTATTTGAGAATCTCTGCTCAGACCGAGTTCATGTTTTGTTATGTATTTTGTAAAACACAACTGTTATAGACAAGGATGGGATTGTAAAAAAGAACAAGGAGTGCAGATAAAGTAAAGCAGCAGTAAAGAGGTCTCCTGGTTTTAGATAAAAGAGGAAAAAGGTATCACGGAGAAAGCCAAATGGCCATTTGCAGACAGATTGAAGGCTTCCAGGTGCCATGAAAAAGAGGAATACTTTGAAATCCATGTTTAGAGGTTTGATCGGAGCTTTTGTTAAAGACAGTGAGAAAAAAAAGGTCCTTTTTTTCTGACCCTGGTGGCAATGATATTGGCAGTGCTTGCCAGCTGTTTTCCAGAGAAACCATGTGAGGTCGAGGGTAGGACTTTAAAGAGTTGGTCGAAAAAACATTATGAACTTAAACCAGAATTTTTTACCTGAATGCTATAGGCTTCACAGAAAGAAAACAGAAGAAGAAAATGTCTCTGAACTTCTAGCCAGTTGCAAAAAAGGGCCTTTCACCCCTTCCTCATTTTGTATTGTCCTGGTAGAAACCTTTAGAGATCATTGTGTGTTTGAGACAAGGGGCACAGAATAAAGAGACAGCCTGTTGAGCCTTGCCCATGCTAAAGAACTGACCTTAAAAGGACTCTGGCTCCAGGAGATTTCAAAATGGGACTTCTGCTTCTGACTTTCTCCACTGCTTTTGAAAATCACACCCTTAGAGTTCTTTTCAGAATTATTAATTATTATTATTAATTATTTGCATTACCCATTGTCCGGGAGACTTCATCCTGGGAGGAGGGATAGCTCTGTGGTTTGAGCATTGACCTCCTAAACCCATGGTTGTGAGTTCAATCCTTGAGGGGGCCATTTAGGGATCTGGGGCAAAAATCTGTCTGGGGATTGGCCCTGCTTTGAACAGTGGGTTGAACTAGATGACCTCCTGAGGTCCCTTCCAACCCTGATACTCTATGATCCTGGGCCAAGACCCCCATTGTCATACAAACAAAGACATCCCCTGCCCCAAGGAGTATCTAATCCAAGTATAAGACAAAGGGCAAGAAGTAGAGACAGCTAGACTAATGGGGGAGGACAATGAGACAATATTAGTCAGCAAGCTAGGAAGTCACACCAGCCTAACCATTGTCAAGTTCTCTCTAGCCATTAGAGAAAAGGAGCATTTTTAGGAGGTTTTTGAAGGACGGCATGAGTTTCGCCAGATGGATGGACAGGAAATCATATCACAGCAACATTATGCAGCAAGCATCTGGAAGATTTAGACATAGCCTAATTTGAGTCTGGATTTGAGGATCTCCAGAAAGGTTCAAGTTGAAGGTGATGCCCAGGTTATGGACCTGAGAGACAGGCCAGATGCTGATATTACCCACAGTGCTCAAGAAAGGAGGTTCTGGGAAGGTCATGAGGGGTCAGGATTAAGAGCTCTTTTTTAGCCGTGTTGAGTTTGGCTGATAGCTAGATCTCCAAATGGAGATGTCAGAGAGACAGGTAAAGATTTTAGCTTGGACAGGAGACTAGTCAGGAGCAGAGAAGTAGATTTGTGAGTTGTCATCAGAGAGATGGTAACTTTTCAGGGTCTGGTTTAAGGATTGACTAAATCCTATTGGCTTCCCTTGCTAGGTAAAGTAGGCCTTCTTGTTGAGGGTCAGGGGCTATAAGATAAGGGGTTGGCCATTCCCCAAAAGGGAGTTGCCACCTCTGGTTAAGCCAGGACTTGTGGTGGCAGTGAAGTGGGTGAGACTTCCTGTGTCATCCTCCTTATCACCTCCACTAAGCTTTTGTGCATGTGGCAGGGGAAATCTACTACTAGAGGCATCAGACACAAGGGCAGAGTCTGGAAATGTCCCTTAGCACCCCAGAGCGAGGGGGTCTGTCCAGACCCAGTCAGCTTGGAAGCACGTGGGGCCCAGCATTTGTGCCCACTTCCAACAGACTGGTGACCCTATAAAGGGTTATTGGGCCAGGCTGTAAAACCACCTTTCTCCATAGTAGTTGCATAACCACACTCCCACGTGTAGCCTATAGGACTAACCTGCTTGATATCTATATCTATATATTTTTTCTTATAGTTTAAGTATTTGATGTATTGTAATGGGTTTATAAATTTATATTAAAAATAAAGTTTGGCTGTAATGCAAAAGGGACCTACAGGCCATATCCTGCATGTTAAGCTAAAGCAAAGTTAGCACATCTATATTAAGATCTTTTTCCCAGAAAGTAAAGTTGACCTCTAGTTTGTTACCTAAATAGATAAATACCCATTCCTATGTCTATGACCTTTTATCTAGACCAATAGACAATGGAGAATGGCATGGGGGGGGGTTCAATGTAGTACCCACAGACTTAACAGGTACACCACAGGGAAACTTATGTGCGTGTATACCTGTCATCAAGACCCACAAACATACTAGCCTATGGGATGAGTGTACCCTAACATTTTGTGGGTGAGGAATGAAATTTGGGCATAGGAGGAAGGATTTCTGGCACTTTGTCCTATAAAAGAGGTGACTCACCTTGATAGAGTACTCCATTTCTATTCTTACATATTCTATTTCTGCTCCACCTCTCTCTATCTATTCTACTTATCTACGATGACTGCTATTATTAGTAGGCTCTACTTGTTCTTAAACTAAGTTTGAAGAGAACTAGGCTAAGCTTGAGTTTCCCTAAGTTTGTC
This sequence comes from Gopherus flavomarginatus, assembly GCF_025201925.1. NCBI lineage: Eukaryota > Metazoa > Chordata > Testudines > Testudinidae > Gopherus > Gopherus flavomarginatus. The sequence goes on along the minus strand of NC_066633.1, from coordinate 19,599,119 downwards.
AAGGAAACCCTAAGTAGTATTAGCTTTTTCTAAGCACTGCATCCCTCACTCAAGAATTAAGAAACCTGAACTGCAAGGCTGGTCCTGTGTCACACAGAGTATCAGGGTTGGAAGAGACCTCAGGAGATCATCTAGTCCAATCCCTTGCTTAAAGCAGAACCAATCCCCAGACAGATTTTTATCCCAATTCCCTAAAAATCCCCCTCAAGGATTGAACTCACTACCCTATATTTAAGCAGGCCAATGCTCAAATCACTAAGCTATCCCTCCTACCAAATGTCTCTTACTACCAGGTTAACAAGGAAGGGTCTGAGTATGTTAACCAAAGCTTTGTTGCATAAAATACTATATTATCTTATGTATCTTTTGAATAGCAGTAATGCAATTGTAACTTTGTAACTCTTGGTATTTTACCATTTACTTACTATTATTGATTTTAATAAAAAGTCTTTGAGGCTGTATCTGTCTCAGTGTGAGCTTCGTGTCATACCCTCGAGGGTCCTTTGTAAATTCTGTGGAGCCTGACTCGGGATAAGAACTTTTATTTTCTGATCAAACAGATTGGCAAGCCTAAAACCCATACTAATTAATATTAATAATTAGCTATTATTATTATTATTAAAACTAAATTAAATAATAAATTAAATTTATAAATTAAATGATTAGTACATCCTAAATCAGGCTACACACGCCATCTCTCCTGCTGTCACTCATTGTCTTTGTTTTTGTTTCTCCCACTCCTTTTCCAAAGTACCCCTTTTTTCCTCTTACAGCTTTCAATCCACAAAATGTTGTCACAATGCCAGTGCAAGCATTTGCAATGTAGAAGCTTGTGCAGACATATGTTATTAACCATGTTTGTTATGGCAGCGCCTAAGGACCAACCAAGAATGGAGCTTCAGTGTGTTACCTGGTGTTCTTTCAACCCAGAGCTCTTGGGAACTTTTACTCTGTGCAAGGTGGTGTCAGGAAATAAATCAGGGGAGATACGGCCGTCCGACCGATAGATGGCTGCACAAACAGAGCAACACAAGAGTGCTTTCACTTAAAGCTAAACTTTACTTCGTTTCAAGCACTTACACACGTCCGCAACAGGTTAGTAAAACACCCCAACCCATGCTAATTACCGAAACTGAGTGTGGCTCTCGAGTGGCACAGCGGCAGCTGGTGGGGATCACAAAATGCATGCAGAGGGAGAGTCCCACTACCTCAAACTTTTCTCCATTAGTAATATAATGACATGTCACTTAAAGAAAAGTTGTTAAGCAAGCAGTTTCAATGGTCAAGCAAGAGGTTTCCTTCTGATTATTGATTAACCAGATGTGTTTTTTCCCCAGAGTTTGCAGCCTTGAGGCCCTGTCAGACACATTCCTGAGAGCATATCCTGCTCTTCTAAAATGCATGCATCAGCAACTTCAACACAATTCTTATCAGGAAGGACGCAGGGTCAAGTTGCCCCTTCTGTGGTACCCAAACCCCTCCCGCCTCTTGCCTTGGTGAAGCTAAGGCTGCTGAATGGCCAATTTACGGCCTGCTGACTTTAGCAATACGCAATAGTGGTTTCAGACATTTTACTGGTTTGCCAAAATTTCCCCGTACAAGAGTGCTCAGCCCTGAAGAGCTCACAAGCTACACTGACAGGTCACACACGGGCTGGGGGAAGGGCTAGAACACACAAGCAGAGTGAATAATGCAATGGTAGCAAATGTCATTTTAGTGACATGATTTGTTTGTTATTGGGGGGCGCGGGGGTGTTCAGTTAGGAGAGGATCAGCTAAATGGAAGGAAAGGGGAAGGGAGAGGGGATGTTGCATGAAAGGATGGTGAGGGGCAGGGTTAGGGAAAAAGATAAGAGGAATAAGTGTGATGGTGAGGTTAAGAGACTGAGGAAAGGGTTGCGGCCAAAAGACAAATCAGCAGAGGGCAGAGAAACAGGAGGAAGTTCTGTGAATGGCTGAAGGTCCCTGCTTTGGCAGCTCCTGCACCTGCTCCTAGTGGCCGGTGGTTTTGGCTGGTTCTTCTCTGCAGTTTTTGCCACGTGTGCTCACTGCAAACGGATGCCTGGGAAAGAAGGAGGAACATGTGCTGCCATCTCATCATTGCTGAACAGGCCGAAATTTCATTTCTGAGAGTTTGAAGGAATATTTGTTGCCTCTGCTGGCGTGCCAGTTTATACCATCTCCGATGCTATTATGGGCTCCCAGCCAATACCTCCCATTGAGGTTTGAGTCATGGCAATTACTGTACCACCAGGCCCCCTTGTAAAGTGTAGCACAATTAATGGAAGCGCGATCATTATCACGGTCTTTTGTTGTAAAGAACTTGTTCCTGTGAACTGCTAATGAATCACCTGTGACAAAAACAAAAATTATCTTTTTACCCCAGTTGTTATTTAGTTACTGGTTCTAGAGTAAGATTGTTCATTTCCCATATCATGAGGGAAAACAAAGCCCCTGCAATACAAGCCGGGTGCTGCAGTAACATGACATTTTTCTGAGGAGAGAGAAGGGTGGGGCTGATTTTAAAGCAGGGCTCAGAGGCCCACGCTCTCAGCCCTACATATACAGGGAATTGGGTCAGTTTTGAACAGGAAACCACCAAATACTCTTTCCTGCCTCCAACTATGTCCAGTAACTTGCTCACAGAGGATGTTTCTTCCTAACCATGTTGGTTAGGAGACTGATTTCTGCCTTGAAAGGTGGGGTTTTACATGCCTTATAATGTTGTGCCTAATAAAGCTGGGAGCATTCAAATTATCCATATAAATGTCCCATCCTTTCCTGAACCCTACTGAAGAGCTGGCCTTGATATACTGTGGCAATCAGTTCCATGGGTTAATTAAGTTTGCATATAAAATATGTCCTTTATAAGTGTTAAATTTCCTGTGTTCGCTTTAATCGGAGGTTGCCCCATGTTTGTATTAAGAGAAGGGTAACTGGGAGGAGCAGATTCACCTTTCATTTGCCTCCTCTTCAGACTACACAGTTCCAATCTTTTCATTCTCTTTCAGTGGAAGTCGCCAGGCTGCTAGGCTGAGTGTTAAAGAAGGAGCCAGACACACAAATTCCACCCTTGCATTCCCAGGGCTGGTCTGCATGAGGCAAAAGTCCAGAGTAGCTATTGTAGAATAGCTCACAGTGGGAAAACTTATTTTGCATGAAAAGTGCCTTTCTGTGGTTTAGCTTAATTCAGTGGATTAAACTGAATACACAAAGGTGCTCGTAGTGAGTGAGAAGCATGTCCACATGGGGCGTTAGCATGGTATAGCTATTGCACTTAAATTCACACCCTGATTTATTTTGTAATAGCTTCTGCCTGTACACAAGCCCGTAGGATCCTTTGAAAATCCCAGTTTTAATCCTTTTTGTTGCTCACTTCTGAACCTTCTCAGTGTAGGTTGTATTTCTGGGTTATCTGGATCGGAACGGGACACAGTATTCCAAGTCAGGGCATACAACATTGCATTATAAATAATTCCTTCAGTATTTGCTCTCATTCCCTATGCATCCCAGCACTTCGCTTGCTTTTTAAGCTTTGCTGCAGAATAAGTTTCATTGAGATGTCCACAGTGATGCCCAGATCTTTTTCCTGAGTGGCTGCAGCTAATTTAGAACCCAGCAATGTGTACAAAAAGTGAAAATCATTCCTTCTGATGTTATTACTTTGCATAGGTCAGCAGTGAGTTTCATCTACCTTCAACCAACCTGGGCTAGATCATCTGAAGCTCCTCACACAACATTTTTTAAGATTATCAGATGCAGCTGTTGCCACCTTATTACTCATCCAGATTTCCCTATCACTAATAAACACGTTAGACATCACCAGATCCTTGCAGCAGCCGAGTGTTAATCTTTAACCACATTCAAAATGGACCAGATATTCCTTATTTTAGCCAATTTCTGATCCACACTAATACATTGCATCTCACTCTTATCACTATTTAGTTTCCTTAATAGTCTTTTTCTGAGAGTTCTTAAAATTTCAAAGACTTTTTCAAAGTCTTAATATATATTTTTATCCACTGTTTAGTTGACATGCTCAAACAATTCTGAGAATATAAAAACGGCCATACTGGGTCAGATCGAGAGTCCATCTAGCCCAATATCCTGTCTTCTGACAGTGGCCAGTGCCAGGTGCCCCAGAGGGAATGAACAGAACGGAGAATCATCCCCTGTCGCTCATTCCCTGCTTCTGGCAAACAGGCTAGGGACACCATTCCTGCTCATCCTGGCTAATAGCCATTCATGGACCTACCTGCTATGAACTAATCTAGTTGTTTTTTGAACCCTCTTAAGGTCTTGGCCTTCACAACATCCTCTGGCAATGAGTTCCACAGGTTGACTGTGCATTGTGTGAAGAAATACTTCCTTTTATTTGTTTTAAACCTGCTACCTATTAATTTCATTTGGTGACTCCTAGTTCTTGTGTTATGAGAAGTAGTAAACAACACTTCTGACAGGGAATTCTGATAGGGAAGACACAGTTTTCCTTTACAGGAGACGTGTCAATTTGTCACTATCATAACATGTTGGTTTACAGCTTTTATACATATCTTCACTTATTATTTCCATTAATGTATCTGGCCTTGTTTACATGGGGGTCAGACCTACATATCTCTAAACCCTGAAAACTAACCCCAAAAGACTTCAGTGGCTCAGGTTACTGCTCTGACTTCCCTTCACTTACATGACTTGCACATACACGGGAAAATATCTGTGTTCCTCGCCAGAATTAGCTCCTAAAGTTCAAGTCCAAATGCCTTGGTATGCAGAATATTTTTGTGCATCTGTGTGTGCGGCCAAACACCTCATTTCATTTCTCATCTCCTTCTTTACAGAAGGCTTCTACCAATGCTGGCTGCCAGCAACAACCCGACCTCACTAATGAGATAGCACTGAGTCCTGTGAGGTACCAATGACCTGCTATCTAGCTGTAGGTGTGAGGTGGCATGAGTAGTGTATGATTACTCTCAGCATATAGGAGAGTGGGAAGAGAGCTTCACTAAATTAGGCCAGCAGTTTATTCAACCCCTGTGCTGGCAGAATGGCTTATACTGCCTCTATTTTAACACTAGAATTAATGCAACCTCTTTTCTTAATCAAGAAACCTCTTTTATGGTTTCCATACCAATTTCCCTCTCACTTGCGGAATCATCATTTCAGACTGTTTTTGCTGCAAACTTGTTGGAGGAAACTTTTTTCATCAGTCCTATGACACTGAACCAACGTCAGAGTAATCTTAACAATGCCCAAACTGACTTCATATGCATGAAAGATTCACAGAAAGCCTGTTCTTTAGCTAACTGATGCTTGTGGTGACATCTTCCCAGATTATATCAGGAGTGGATGCTGTAATTAAACATGAGCCTGTGGTTTTTTAAGAGGCTAAACTCAGATTTTGCTGATGGTGGGATTTCATGTTTAGCCACAAGATTGTGTACATTTTAGCACTATTTGCATGTGCTCCCTCTGGTATGATCAATGCAGAATGGGGCAACCACCTACCTGCAGTGCTGTTACTAAAGTCTCCTAGAATCAGCTTGTATTTCTCACTCTCGTCTAAAATTTTGAATGACTTGTACTTGGCAAACACATGGTTATTTTCAAAATCTCGGAGGTCAATGCGCAGTTCGTTAGCTCCTGTTAAAGACATGAAGATTAGCAAATATTCAATACATTCTATTAGCATCATGTATAATTTTGGGTTTATTTTTGGGTGAGCTTCATCTTCACAGGCCAAGCCATCAACTTATGAACCATTGCTAACCCAGATACACCCCCTAATCTCATCTCCCCCTTAGCACAGTGCACCTACAGCTAACACTTCTGTTCCAGCTAATAGATCAGAATCAGGAGCATTCACCACTCCGTGGTCTGCCCAGAATCAGTTCACTAATGAACCATAACAAGGCAAACTCAGCACCTGTCTTGCCACCACTGGTTAGCTGAGAATCCCTGTCACTGTAATTAGTTCATAATTCTGGATCTCAGAGGTTTTTAAGGTCAGGCTTGACAACACCTTGGCTGGGATGATTTAGTTGGGCATTCGTCCTGCTTTGAGCAGGGCGTTGGACTAGATGACCTCCTGAGGTCCCTTCCAACCCTGATATTCTATGATTCTATGAGTCAAATGGGAGACAAGAAGGAACCATTAAGAACATGGAGAAAGACAGAGAGAATTTAGCTAGATTTGAAGCTCACATTCTGCAGATGCTGAGTAGATAGTTGCGTTTGCAGTCACAGAGATGGACTGGTTATTTTGCTGCTTGCTAACCTTCTGGGCAACGACAGCCTAACAGTTTCTTCCACCACTCATTCCCAGGACCACAGCTTCTGGCAAGAGCCAGGTCACTAACTTAGGAAATTATGGCACTGCTGAAACTTAATTGGCCAGGATTTGGATTTGTCATTTTGGATGTCTCACCTTCTGGAGAAATTGGGTAAAATCCTGGCCCCATTGAAGTCAATGACATTTTGCAACTGACTTCAATGGGACTTCATCCATTATCTCTGTAAACGACATGACATAATTTTGTGCAGGTCCATGTTACCCAAGGAGGGAGCAGGATTAGATTTAACATACGATCAGATGCTGGATATTCACTATTCAATCACCTCTACCATTTCTAAATCTAACCAAGCTTACTTATAGCCAGCACAACTAGAAAGTGTTACTAGTTTTGATAATTTTCCTGGCAGGACTGTTCTATAGGGAATAACCAGTTTGGATTCGGGCAGCAGTTTCAGTGCTACTGGTGTGCACCATCCTGTGCTAAACTTCCTTTTTTGGTTACAGAATTGTAGGGAGGGAGATGTATCCAAAATGTCTATACCGATAGATGTTAATAGGTGAATATTGTCATTCCCCAGCCAGAATTCTGTTAGTGAGCTTCCAAAACCCCTCTTGTATGTATCCCAGTCACGGAAAAAATCAACGGAACCATCTGCCCGTCTCTGAAAGACCTGAGAGGAAATAAAAAAAAACTCAGGTGGGAAACTGGTAAAGTTAACCTGAAGTTTTGTGTCTCATAGCACCTCTGGAGAGTTTCTGAGTGATGTGTGCTGTTAATAGAAATGGTGCGTCTAAATGCCTCATGTCCAGAACTGAGAATTTACCCATAAAATTTAGCATCTTACATCAGTTGTTCTATAAAAAGGAAACTTAACTGAAAGGCTTTCAGCAAAATTAAAATCAACACCAACCACATTGCTCATTTGCTTGCATTTAGTTTTGCCAGTGAACAGGTTCCATGAGCTGAACCCTGAGAGGGCAGTGCTGAGAGAAGGTGCTGCAAGAACAGAGCATCAGGTAGGCCTGCCAGATACCCACAAATATAGTGACTTGAAAGGGGACAGAGTGAACAATGGGACACAGGCATGTTGCTAACCTCTGCAATAGTGAATTCTGTCCTGCTTGCATTTAAAGAATTAGCCATCAGATTGGACTGCATTTTATTTTCACTCTGACACTATGTTCTATGGATACACTGGCTTTTATTTACCTATGTAAAACAGATTTCAGAGTAGCAGCCGTGTTCGTCTGTATCCACAAAAAGAACAGGAGTCCTTGTGGCCCTTTAGAGACTAACAAATTTATTTGAGCATAAGCTTTTGTGGGCTTATGCTCAAATAAATCCGTTAATCTTTAAGGTGCCACAAATACTCTTGTTCTCTATAAAACAAACACTCTTGGGAAGAGTTGACTCTCATTTTGAGACATGAAGCTGTCCGACGAGCATCATTATGCTCAATTCTTACTCACAATCCAGCCTCCACCATCTGTGTCCATGTCACACAGCACACGCATGGCAGTGCAGCCTTTGGGATAGATGGTGTACCAGCCGCTCAGAACATTCCCTTTGGCTAACAGCTCCTTGCAGTTCCTCAGTCCTGGTCAGAGCAGGAATTTCAAAATATAAATATACTCTAAGAGAATGGCTTTCACTGAGCCACGGGCATCTTATCCCCTGACATTATAACTGAGATTTGTACTGTAGAATAAAAAAGTTACTTTATCTCACCATTTATGTCCGCACCGTTGTCATCAGGCCTATTACATAAGCCCATTTAAAAAGACTAAAATGTAACTCATCTTCTTGGAAGTGAATTCCTCAGCATGGAACTGAAAACAGGATATAACGATTCATACTGTTATAGGTTGGCTTAAAGACCCTGCACCTGATGAGTGTAGCACCAGCCCTTCATTTAGGTTAAACATAAGAAACAACAGCAGTTTAAACAGGGTTTCTCAATGCATGGGGTGCAGCCCCTACTTGGGTCACCAAAATGTGTCAAAGGGTGATGTAGGAGGCCTGGGGAGCGGAGGCAAGGTGACTGGACTCTCCCTCGGGAGGGGAGGGTTGCAAAGCCTGCCCCACACTCAGCCTACAATGGCGGTTCCTATCTCATCCTAATGGAGGAACACAACACCACACAAGTTTGGTCCAGTTACCTCCATGTCATGATAATGGAGGGGCTGGTCAGGCCAAATGTGCTTGTATGGCACTTAAACCTCATGTACCAGATCACGACACCTGGAGCGGGGAGCCGTGCCCAGCCAGCCCTGTGGCACAGGAGTTGTGGAATGTCAACAATTTAGCTATTTACTGAGTCGCAAGAGGCCTCCAAGGTTTCCAAACAGGTTCAGAACCACTGTTCCAAACCATGGTGGCAGTCAAGAATTTGAGCTGTGTAGGCAGACAGCTCTGGTAGGTATTGTCTTTGGGTAAGGGAGAGAGAGAGAGAGAGAGAGAGAGAGAGAGAGAGAGAGAGAGTGTGTGTGTGAACAAACAGAAGGACCCCAGGGACATGGAGAAGCAGAAAGAAATTAGGCACACACAGCCTAAACAAGGTGGCTGAACATTTGGAACTGTGAGCAAGAACACTTTCTCATGTTTTTTTATTCCTCCTGTCTTTGAAGAAACAGGACTTTGTATGTTCTTTATCAATAAAGATGATTGCCTCAAAAGGTACAAGACTTCATTGTCAACTTCTCCTCTTAACTGGAAATACCTGCAGTGCCCTGAACTTTGACTAGCTGCAGCTGCTCCAATCAAAACGAGTAAAAATAAAATGGATTCCTACTATCTCTGGTAATTAACTCCCCTTCCAAAAGTAACAGACTCTCTCGTTTTTGGCCAAATTCTATTTGCCTTACTCTTGTGAGATTTTCAATAAGACTTTTCAGGTTAGTCGGGCAAACAGGAGTTGACCTATTGTCATTAGCAGTAGCTGTATGTCACTACACCCTTTGAATGGGAATGAGATAGGCCAGTAATTAAAGCAAAAACTCACCTTTTTTACAAGCTGCATCTTCCAGAGCCTTCAATTCTATGCAAGAAAAGGAACACAATGGAAAAGGATTAAAAACTGGAAGCAACTGGTTTTTTTTTCAAACAGATGTTCAGACCTAAAATATAAAAGTTTGAATCTAGGCATCTGATTTATCTTATTCCATAAATGCAACCAGTTGACTATTCAGCAGCCCACCTCTATCTGTTAAGACTCATGTTAAAAGTAATTGGCCATTTTAATGGTTAAACTAAACAAAACACATTTAGCGTTCAACTTGATTCCTCTCTCTGTCATACATAAAACCACAGATGGGAGCACTGAACTGGGGTGAAAGGACAAAGTCAGCCAAAACCAGCCAGAGGGGATGCTATTTTAGGGCGTTCACACTGCAAATGAAGGCAGAACTGCAGCATGGGTAAGCATGCCTGCCTGAGCTTTGATCTAGCTAGCGTGGCTTACAATAGCAATGAAAATGTGGGGTGGGCTTCAGTGAAGGATAGCAGAAACACACTGGGAACCCTGAGGACTGAGAAGATGCTGGGCCTGCACCAGCATCGCCACAGCTATTACTGCCCACACTGCCTATGTTAAATCTAGCATGGATATGCCTACCCGCACTGAAATTGCACTTTAATTTGCAGTATAGATGTACCCTTATACTTGGTTTGGTAAGTAGTGAGGTCATTACAGAAGAGCTGCTCATAGAAAACAATATCTAGTGGCCACAAGTTGATTCAGGTTAAATTGATGGCAAGGGTAATCAAAACCAGGTCAATCACCTGAGCTCAACAGGGCAGACTTTGAGAAATGAAGGGCACTAATTAGTGTAGTCAACTGGACTGAGGAGCTTGTGAACATGAATGTGAAGGAGACTTGGAATTTTTGAGTCAAAGGCACAAAAACTATCTGGAATTTGCATCCCAAGCCAAGGGAAGAGCTCCAGACCTAAATGGACGAATAGCCAACTCAAAAAGGATATTAGGCATAAGTAGAGAACCAACAAGAAATGAAAGAAGGGATTGATCAGCAAAGCAAGCTACATCCTGGCGGTCAGAAATAGAGATGGGCAATCTACCCATGCCCCCCAAAAAAATAGTAAATTGGACCCAAAAAATGCACTTTTTAGCAAACCAAAACTATTTATGAATTTGACACAAATTTGCAGAATGTTTGGGGGAAAAAAAGATGGGAACTGAGGCACCATTCACAAAATACTTCCCTTACAAGCTTTAAACCACTGGTACATGGTAGACACTGGTTCAGTCCCTCCTTCTGCCAGATGGGGAGAAGGATTTGAACTCCCACATGACAAGTATGTGCCTTAGCTACTCGATATTCTTATAAGGGATGCTCTCAAATTCTCCTACTGAAGCTGTTCTGACTTGGATACATGCACAGTGTCAGGCCAGAGAGAGAGAGAGAGTGTGTAAGAATGGCTATGTAGTCTAATGGTTAGGGCTCTCACCTGAGAGTTAGGAGACTCTCCTAGTCTTTAACTCTACTCCAATGACTAATCAATTATTCATACACAATGAAACAGCTTCAGCAGGATTCCCACATCAGAATATCCATAGCTCAGGGAGTAAGACATTCTCCTATCAAGTTTAGATCCCTTCTCCGCATCAGGTAGAGGAGAAAATCGAGTCTGGATGTCCTAAATTTCCAGTGAGCACCCTAACCACAGGGCTAAAGCTCAGATGGGACCTCCACCAGCCATATTGTGAATCCTTTAAAAAGGCCCAGAAACAAAATGTTTCCTTCCACCCCAAACGGACTTCTTCAATTCACTAACATTTTTCAGAATTTTCAAATTTTGTTTGACTTTAACCAATTTCCCTGCTCCCTGATTTTTTGGAACTGCCAGCAAATAAAAAAGAGTCAATTACTCATCCAGCCCTAATGAGAAAGGTGAGAATTGCCAACAGTCAAGTTGAGTTAGAGTGGAAATTAAAGCAAATGGTAGAAGGTTCTTTAGCCACATAAACAAGAGGAAAAGAAGTGGGGCTGCTATGCAGTGAGAATGGGTAGAAATTAAGGATAATGTAGGTATGGCCCCAAAACAACATGAATATTTTGTCTCAGTTTTCTACAAGGAGGAAGATAGAAAGGGGTCAGAACATAGGGGCAAAGATAGATTATGCCAGACTAACTGGATATCTTTCTTTGATAAGAGAACTGATTTCTCAGAGAAGTGAAATGCAGTAGATGAAGTCTATCTGAATGTCAGTAAAGCATTTAACATGGTATAACATGAAAACTTATTGGTTAAAATGGGGAAGATGGGGATTAATACAAGTGTAAGCAAAGTCAGAATGAGCTCTACCCTGACATCTGGTGGTGAGCTGTGGGAAAGAAATTCAGGGGCTGATATTGTTTGCATGGGCGCACCCATCCTGCCTAACATGATAGACTGCCTGCCTTCCAAATGGTCAGGTTGGCTGCTGTGGGACCCCCGGTCTCTTTGTTATTGTGGCAGGAGTAATAAAGGGTTGTTATCCTGGTTATGTGAATCAAGGACAGTAGAATTGTACTTGGTATTTTATGATGGAAGGATTCGCCCTCAATTAAGCAGCACTTGCTAGGAAAGGGACATGGGTTCCAAAACCCAGTCAATTGACAGAGGCTGGGAATAGGTATGTGTACCTGTCATGGAGTATGGGGGAGTCAGGCCCTGCACCCCTCTTCCTGGAACTCACAATGATTCTTAGCTAGCCAGTAAAACAGAAGGTTTATTGGACAACAGGAACACAGGCTACAGCAGAGCTTGTTGGTACAACTAGGACCCCTCAATCAAGTCTTTTGGGGGGTTCAGAAAGCTTAGACCCCAGCTTGGGATTCCGTGAATTCCACCACCCAGCCCAAAACTGAAAATGACCCAACCCTCTCCAGCAGGCTCCCTTCCTTTGTCCAGCTCCCCAGGCAAAGGTGGTGACCTCCCTCCCCTCTGCCTGGCTCAGGTTACAGGCTCAGCTCCTGTCCCTCACCTAAAGTCATCCTCGGCTCTCCCATCCCCCACACAGACAGTCCCTACTAGATCACAATATCTCGTAGGGGTGGGGTGGGGTCTCTCTAAAGGGCCTCAAATGCTACTTTGACCCCCTTCTCTCTCTACTATATAATAACACAGCTAATTTTGACTCTGTTGGGAATCTTATTACATGCTGCAGAGCTGAAATCTCTGATACTTAGGTTTAAGTATTAGACCTGCTTTGGGCTAATGGTGCACCAGCAGTGAGGTTCCCCTACAACCAGCTAAACTCACTGAGAGCTGTATTAAGTTGGGGGCGGGGGGCTGAAGACAAGTTGGTGAGCAGCTAGCAGGATGGCTAGGGGTGAAGATGGCAGCAGAACCTAGTGGAGAAGTGTGGCACTCATGTGTCAACCTGAGCAACGAAGCATGTAAGATACCCCCCTATGCCTCCCTCCACTTCCACCCAGGCTGGGAGGTAAACTCTGCAGATGAACTTCTGAATTCTGGGGGCTGCGCTGACCAAGGTCAGAAACTGTGGGTGGAGTGACTTTTGGGTTGCTGGACTTAAGACCCTGAGGGGAAAAGGATACTGCTAAACTTACTTGGGAATGGGTCTTTTGCTCATGGTTTGTGTTACGAATTATTTTTGTGGTGGTTCCCCAACATAATGCCACATTGTTTCCCTCTTTTATTAAAAGGTTTTTTCTACACTCAGACTCCATGCTTGTGAGAAGGGAATTATTCCCTCTTAGAGGTGCCCAGGGTGGTGGTATGTAATTGTCCCAGGTCACTGGGTGGGGGCTCAAGCCGGTTTTGCATTGAGTTATTGAAACGGAACCCCTGGATACTGAACCAGGCCCTTGTTGCTGCCAACTCTGACTGGCAGAAGGGTTACACAAGAATTTCTAAAGAAGAGCTAATGGATTGTTCTGTAAGGAAAGCTATCAATCTGGAGGGAGGATACTAGTGGAGTTCCTCAAGGATTGGTCTTGGGACTATAATAATTTTAATATTAATGCCACATAAACATTAATAAGAAAATACTGGCTTGCTTTCTAGAAATATAGCGGGGGTAAAACTCCAGCAGGGGAAGAGCTATTGAAGTCAAAGGACGAGATTGTCACATGTACATAGGGACATAAATTGGTCAAGAATAAGTTTAGGCTAGAAATTAGAAGGGGGGTTCTGACCATCAGAGGACAGAATTTCTGGAACAGCTTTCCAATAGGCAGAGTGGAGGACAAACAACCTCACTAGTTTTAAGATGGAGCTTGATATGTTTATAAACACGACTGTAGGATGGAGTTGCCTGCCGTAGCAGGGGCATGGACTCAATGACCCAGAAGGTCATATGTCCTTTAATTGTGTCTCGTTAAGTTCCCTGTTTCAAAGAATTAACCAAACCTCATCAAGTGAAGGCCTCCTCTTTTCTTAACATGTGTCTGAATCTGCCATAACTCCCAGTATTGGCAGAGCAGAATGTTTTAGAAATGGCACCAAACATCTTGAGTTAGAGAATATTATAAAAACCATGAATGTGGTCTGGTGACAGGTTCCAAAAGTCCTAAACTCCATTCCGCTGGCTGCTATTTATAAAACAGTCTTAGGACCTAACTCCATTGAGTGGTGACCTCAAGAGGAATTGCAAAGGAGCTTGGCATCTTACCAGAGGCACTTAGCACTCTGCTGAGTTGACTTTGTAGTGCCTTGTCTCCACTATATTCTTACCTTTGCAAAGCTCAGTGCCCAAGGTAAAAAACGCTGTTATAACTTCACTGCTAAGAAAGGTGTGTTAGTTACCCATGGGGTAACTAATACACATGAGCTCTCTCACTAACAACACAGAGAGATAAGGCACTGTGGTTTTGCTGTGAGATAGCTAGGTGAGGTGAACCATGGGTGAGAGCTAACCTCACCCAGTTACCTCATGGTAAACACTACAAGTGCCATATCTTCACTGGGGTTTTACAGCAAGATGGCTACTGCATGACACAGACCTTTTTGCCAGTGAAGAAAAGTCAGAGTCTTTGGACTAATTGATCCACAGTGTGGTACATGGCAGTGTACAGTAAGTTGCAGCAGTTCACTACTAGACCTACCATAAAAACTCAAGCAGGACCTTACATGATAGAATGTCGCATACAGATTTGTTACTTAAAAAGCACCAAGCAAATGATTTGCAAAAATCAGAGATAATAGAAGTGGGGTCTGTGGAAACCCTGGACGAATCATAACTAAACCAAAGCAACCCATACAGTAAGATAGAGAGATTGCCTCAGACCTTATTCTTGTTACATATCTATGCCTCGGTGTGGCACAACAGTAACATCTCAATATAAGGGGGGAGAATGTGCTTCCACATTGCACATCCAAATCTCAACTCACTCCTGCAGAGAGGCAAGGGGAAGGAAGATTCAACGACCCCTGTGAGCTACCACATCTCTCCTTTCCCATGGGTAACGTGAAGGTCCAGGGTCATGTCCAGTGGGTAAGAAATATTAAAAAGAGTGACATCTGATCAAAAACATTCAACCAGTTCACATGCATTCAACCAGTTAAAAGCATCAGTTAAGGAAGAGAACAGATCAGCTATATGAAGGGTTAAATGCCCATTAACATGGTCCAGGTTAAAAAAAGAGTAGGTTGAAATGGCCACAGAAAGAATCCCTCTCATTTCTCCAGAGTTTGTAACCCCACCCCACAGATGGAAATTCTGGTGGTGCAGGGACCAGGAATTTAGTTTGAGTCTTTATATAATTTTTGAAGATGAGGCAACATTTGGATGGCCACAGGCAGAGCATGGCATAGTATGCAAAGAAATTACACTCAGTACGTTTCCTGTGTCATTTAAAGCGCTAGCACTAGAATATCAAACCTGACATGTTTTGATAAGCGCAGAGGTGCTCACCTATTTTTGCTGATGCTCCAGGTTCTCCTTTGATTCCTAAAATAAAAACACAAGGTCAAATCCTTGCATTACTTGGAGCCCACACCTGAATGGGCTTGGTGCTGTCAATTACACTGTGGCATAAGAACATGGAGAGTTTTAACAGAGAAGCTTTAACCCCTTTGAGTGGTTCACAACTGAGGTTTTTGTGGATCACTCTGGAAAAACAACTTGACCTATCTGGTGGAAGCGGCTTTGTTTGTCAGATGAGTCATATTTGTTATATAGATGTTAGTGTCTATGTTAGTTTGTTCTATTTTGTAAGTGGCCAATAGAAAGAGGCCACCACACAGGGCAGGGGTCAGCAACCTTTCAGAAGTGCTGTGCCGAGTCTTAATTTATTCACTCTCATTTAAGGTTTTGTGTGTCAGTAATACATTTTAACGTTTTTTAGAAGGTCTCTTTCTATATGTTTATAATATATAACTAAACTATTTTTGTATGTAAAGTAAAAAAGGTTTTAAAAATGTTTAAGAAGCTTCATTTAAAATTAAATTGAAATGCAGGGGCCCCTGGACCAGTGGCAAGGACCCGGGCAGTGAGAATGCCACTGAAAATCAGCTCGCGTGCCGCCTTTGGCACCCGTGCCATAGGTTGTCTACCCCTGACATAGGGTATTTGTTAACGTATTGAGAGGCTTTGCTCCAAAGCAGCATGTTTGCTCAAAACACACAAATGGGCAGAATAAACTTCAAAGCATATAGTCAGATCTTCAGGGCTATTTCACTGGATTCATGCACAGGTTTTTAAACACAATGGTCCTTGTTCACAATAACAGCAAAATTTTTAACATCACATTTGTTGACATGATAAGACACGTTATCCTAGCGTAAAAATTGACATAGCCAAGTTTTAAAGGTATATTTTTAGTAGGGTTGCCAACTTTCTAGTCCCGCAGACTGAACACTCTAGCCCCGTCCCTTCCCTGAAGCCCTGCCCCCCGCTCACTACATTCTCCCTCCCTTGGTGGCTTGCACTGCCCTACCCTCACTCACTTTAACTGGGCTGGGACAGGGGGCTGGAGTGCGGGAGGGGATGAGGGCTCTAACTGGGGCCAGAAATGAGGGGTTCAGGGTATAGGAGGGGACTGCGGGATGAGGCAGGGGGTTGGAGTATGTGTGATGGGTGCAGGCTCCATCTGGGGGTGCAGACTCTGGGGTGGGGCCGGGGATGAGGGATTTGGGGTGTAGGAGGGGGGCTCCAGGTTTCAAGGGGGCTCAGGGCTGGGGTGGGGGGCTCAGGCGTGAGCTTCTGTCATGGAATTACCTCCAGCGGTTCCCGGTCAGCGGCACAGCAGAGGGGCTAAGGCAAGCTCCCTGCCTGTCCTGGCAACACAGACCATGCTGTGCTCTGGAAGCGGCCAGCAGGTCCGGCTCCTAGGTGGAGGCGTAGCAGGTGAGCAGTGCGCGATCTGCTTTTGCCCACAGGCACCATCCCCAGTGCTGACTGGATCCGCCAGGGTGCTTTCCAACTGGGTGTTCCGGTCAGAAACCGGACACCTGGTCACCCTACTCCTTAGGTAGGCCAAAAAACACAAAAAACAACCTATGAAAAGTATTGATGTGCACCCATGAAAATTAGATTTAAAAAAATGTAAAAGGTTGGGTAGCCAGAAAACTCAGATAATGAAACTATTCAAATATATCTTAGAAATACAGTAAGACGTGTAGTGGTGTTGGAGCCAAAGAATGAGGTAACATACTATGTGCTAGTGAAGTCCCAACTCCTAGAGTAACACATAGAGTCTGTAAGAGAAGGTGGGGTGAGGAAGGGGGGATGCAATGGAATTAACAAAGACAATGTGACTTCAAGGGATCTGCTGGGGCTCTGACTGGATCGATGGCCTTAACATTGAGAAGAAGGGGCCAAATATTCCAACTTAGGTGCCTAAAATTTGTCACCAAAGCCTCATTTGGGCACCTCAGTAAGTGAACTGATTTTCCCTGGGTGCCCAACACTGAGAGCTCAGACCAACTTGGTAGGTGCCTAACTTAAGCATCCCAGTTTGAAAGTCTTGATCTAAATCAGTATTTAGGAACCACAGTAAAAATTGCCCAGATCTGGAATTAGGCCCAAACCACAATTGGATTAACCACTGCACAGCTTATCTTTTAAGTACTGAGCCTCCCAGTGGAATCCCCAGACCCTGTGGTAGGTGTCTAGGCTCCTTTTACAATGTATGGGGAGAGATGGGCATCTGACAATGGGATCTACGATAGCCAGCATGCTGAGTGGGGAACAGCCTAAACTAGCCAATAGCAGACCCAGAGGGGATGGTGTGTCCCTTTAAGCTCCACTCCTCTCAGGGACTGAGGTGCCTAAATACAGGCTGGAAGGAGGTGCCTATCTCTGCTTGCGATCCACAGTTAGAACCATCTTCTGGAGTCAAGGGCCTGAGATGTCTCTTGCAAGAACAGTGGTGCACACCTAATTCCACTTAAAAGGACTGAAGAGGGGTCACCTTCTAACCTTTAGCCCAGTGGTTAGGGGATTCACCTAGGATGTGGGAGACCCAGGTTCAACTCCCCCCTCTATTTGACAAGATAAGATTTGAACAAGGCTTTACCTATCGCTCAAGTGAGTGCCTTAAACATTGGACTATAGAGTCGCTCTGGCCCTGTGAGGATTTAATCCTTTAATACAAATTTGAACAGCTTCAACATTGAGAGAACCCCGCATCAGGCAATCCTGCAGTCCAGTGGCCAGTGCAGTCTTCTGAAGGGCATGTACCCCAAGTTCATACTTCTTTGCCACAACCAGCAGATGGAGGAATTGAACTGAAGTTTCCCACATTCCAGGTGGGCATCTCATATGTTGGGCTAAAGGTTATGGGAGGGAGGGGCATCCTTCCTCTCCTCCATCACCCCTTATGCTAGACTAGAAGCACTATTCTGTACTTGGCAATTTAAGCTTTTTGCCAACTTGACCATATTGTTAGAAATATCAGTCTAAGGCAGGTTCAGATCTAACCTCTTCTTATGTTATGATTTCCTCTGTTTTTCTGAAGGGAGGACAGCCTTGTTTTCATTCACACAACCAGTGCAGCTCAGCTGACGCACGTTTGATAACGAGGGCTTCTCACTCCCTCCTTGCTCCCAGAGGAATTGTACTGGCCCCCAAGGCCATGTCTATACTAGAGCTTTTTATAGACTGGGATTTCCAGGTGTGATGTTAATGCATCTTGACATGTTTTAGAAGTCTAGTGTAGATAAGGCACACTGCCTTTAACCTGTGTTAAACTGGTCAAGTTAAAACCTGGAGGGAGCCTTGATGAGCTAACGGGTGTTGTCCATACTAGGATTTTTCTACATGTTAACATGTATTAAAAATACAGATTTTTTCCTAGTGAGGAAAAGACCCTGGTAGCTGCAGAGCCCCAGTCTGGCCCCAGGTATCACTGAAGGGTTCAGTACAGGGTCTCAGGAGATGCTGTTCTCTTCTGAAGAGCAGGGAATCCTTCACAATGGCCTTCTTTCTATTGAAAGTGGCTGGACATCAGCCCTTCATATATTTAGAATTTCAGCCGTTATTGGCTTACAGTCTCCTCTTGCTGTACATTATTTAAGTGATCAAAACTAACAACTCTTCATTTGCAACTTTATGTCCCTTGGTCCCATCATTCCAGGATTCTCCCAGGAGTTGCTTCTTATGAAATCACCCATGATTCTGAGTTACTGACACAATCTCTCTGAAACAGAGAACCTGGGCCTGACTATGCAGCCGTAAATCATGGGCAGTTGCTTTCAAGGAAGGATCTGGCCCTTGAGTGATGTTGAACACTTATTAGTGTCAGACCATAAAGCATGTGTATTGCCCTCCAGCAAGAACCATGGAAGATCTCTCACCTTTTGATCCAGGGAGGCCAACATCACCTTTCTCTCCTGGGGGAAGAAAAAAAGAAAGAAATGTTTGAAAGATTTAGCAGAGACACAGTATTTGCTGCTTAGGTACTATGAGCTCAGCTGTCCCTTGCAGGCCTTGCCCTGCACCGAGGGAACTACAGAGTTGCTGTGCCCAGTGGGAATTCCAGGATGCATAACACCTCAGAGGGCACATCATAACCCAGAGACCCTGGAGAGAGCGATGCTGTGCCACCCTTGAAGAAGATGCAGAAATGCTCCCATCAGTGGCTGCTCAATTCTGCTGGTTGTTGTGGGTAAGAAGACAGGTGAGTGCCCTGACCCACAAGCTTGTCAGAAGTTAGCACCCATAACGGTACCAGCCTGGCAGATTCCTTGCAGTTCCTGCAAGAGGGCGCCAGGGTAGAGAGATTATTTATGCCTTCCAGCTCTGTTGCCCATCTGCCTAGGGACTGAGCACAGTCATGACCTATGGTGATAGTGACTTTAGAGGTAAAAGACAAGATAAATTGAGAGGTGATACATGAAGTGGTGTAAACTACCCTGAGTCAGAAGTATAAGTAGGTTTAAGAGAGACAAGCTCTGGCCATGTCTACACCATACAGGTTTTTTTTTCTGGTTTCTAGCACTAGTGCATCCCCATATGAGCAACTTTTCATTAAAAACACCTGAGCCTTGTTTACACTGGAACTTACACCATTGCTAATACCAGTGGTACTGCTCTGGTAGAGCTTTACAGGTCAACATTTTCTAAGAGAAAGTTACTTTGGGGAAAATTCTCCACTACTGCAAGTATTCATAATTAATGAGCCATGCATATTTTTAATTTTTGCACAGAAAAAAGCTTCTCCTGCAATGTTATTGCAGTTTCACCTTTTTCCCACCAGAGGGAGCTGGGGCCAAAGAAAAGAAGCAGCTCCCTGCAGAAAATAATATCTGCATTTCTGCCTTTTTTCCCCACCAGAGGGCGATGTGGCAATAGAACACAGCAGCAGCTCCCAGCCTGCTAAGGAAGAGAAAGAGCCTGCCTTCTTCACAGTACTTGTCAGGCCAGGAGAAAGGGGTTATGGAGAGACAGGCAGAGTGGAGTGCTGCGGGGTCAGACAGGGGCTCATAAGGGCTAGTGGGGAAGGACAGACTGGGGCAGGGACTGAATGGGAGTGGAGGTACAGGGCCACAGGGGGAAGGAGGTGCAGGGCCACATGGTGATGGGGGAGGGGGTGCAGAGCTACATCCGGAAAGGGGAGTGCCTGGGTGAGGCACAGAGACATATGGGGACAGATGGTGGGGGTACAGAGACACATGGGGCAGGGGGTGGCTGAGTGGGGGCACAGAGACACAGAGTGGCTGAGTAGGGATACAGACACATAGGGGACAGGGAGACAGGGTACAAGGACACATAGGGACAGGGATGTGGGTGGGGGCACAGAGCCACATAGGGATGGGGGGAATGGGTGTGTTAGTGGGGATGGAGGTGTAGCCCTAAGGATTAATCTGCTTGCTTGCATGGATATCTTTTCTTATATGTTTAAGTATTTGATGTACTGTAATAGGTTTATAGATTTATATTAAAAATAAGTTTGGCTGTAATGCAAGAGACCTACAGGCCAAAAACGTGCATGTTAAACTAAAGCAAAGTTATCATATCTATGTTGGGACCTTTTTACCGAGAAAAGTAAAGTTGACCTATATTTGTTACCCAAATCAATAAAACACCCACGCCTATGTCTAAGACCTTTACCTTGACCAATAGACAATGAAGGATGGCAGAGGGGATTTTTCAAAGTTGTACCCACAGACTTAACAAGTACACCACAAGTGCGCAGATACTTGTCATCCATATGCAAATACAAACTAGCCTTTGGGGTAAGTGTACCCTAACATTTCTGTGGGGGAGGAATGAAATTTGGGTATAAGAAGAAGGATTTCCGGCATTTATGCCTATAAAAAGGTGATCCACTTCACTACTGGGGGTCAACTGATCTATCTATCTACTCTTCATCATCTCCATCTTCAGCTACGCCTCAATGCTACCCATCTACGATGGCTATTAACTATTAATAGGCTGTACTTCATTTCTTTTCAATCTTTTAAGTTTTAAGGGGACTAGGCTAAGTTTGGTTTCCCTAAAGCTTTATTTTTCAGTTTAGTTTAATTATTTAAGTTAGAGAGTAAACAGCTTTAACAGCACTTCACATGAGTTTCCTCTGCAAGAGGTGTGAAATCGGAACCGCCAGAGGTGAGGTCCTCTTTCTTTCAACACCAGGTTATCAAAACAGGGTGTAGGTATTAACTAAAGTTTGACAGCACATAATATTGTATTACCCTATGTATCTCTTGAATAACTGTGATACAACTATAATTTTGTAACTCTATTTTACCATTTGCTTACTATTTCATTGATTTTAATAAAAAGTCTATGACTATATCTGTCTCAGTGTGAGCTTCCTGTCATACCCCTGAGAGTCCCTTTATAAATTCTGTGAAGCCTGATTCGGGACAAGAACTTTACCTTCTGATCAAACAGACTGGGGAGCCACAAACCCATATTAAGTATTATTAATATTATTCATAACATTATTTAAAATTAATTAAATAAAATTAAATTAAGTTGATAAATCAACATTATTAGCACACCCCAAATCAAGCAACAGAGGGACATGTGTGAAAGGACACACGGAGGTGCAGTCACAAATGGGGATGGGGCCAGATGTGCCTGACTGAATGGGAGAGAATCATAGAATATCGGGGTTAGAAGGGGCTTCATGGACTAGATGATCTCCTGAAGCCCCTTCCAACCAAAGCAAGACCAATCCCCAGACAGATTTTTACCCCAGTTCCCTAAATGGCCCCCTCAGGGATTGAACTCATAGCCCTGGGTTTAACAGGCCAATGCTCAAACCACTGAGCTATCCCTCCCTCTCAAGGAAGCTAGGGGTCAGCCAGGGTCTACATGGAGGAAGCTCCCTAACAAACCATAACTGCCCCCCCCCCAAAAAACCCTGTTCCTTACTTTTCCCACCCACACTCCAAAACCCTCCAAATTCACACCCAAGTTCCTTCCCAGCAATTTACTTCCCTCTCCCTCAGCATCTCCGTTACCCATGACTCCCTCATTACTCCTCACTCCCCCAGCTTTTGAGGGGTGCAGGAAATATGGATCTGTATTGTAGTTTAAATGAATAATTATTACTCAGAGTTCTGTATTAATTTGCCTAATAAGGAATCTCTTTGTCAAAAAATGTTTCCTGAATCTTTTTTGTTATCTGTATTGTTACAGACGTACTTGCTGACAGATATTTTGAAATAAATGACCAAAAATCATTGAAACTGGTGGGACTATATTGTGTTATTTTGACATATAAAATATGCAGAATTTTAAAATATTGTGCACAGAATTTTTAATTTTTGTTGCAGAATTCCCACAGGAGTAGTAAGTTCACCTTCAGGCAGAGTGTGTGAATGAGAGTAATATAATGAAACAGACAGGCCAAGGAAGCTGGAAGAAGGTATACATTAGAATGATAAGATAAAGACAGACTACCTGAGATGCATTTAGACTCACCTCTGAATCAGGCCCATATTCTTTGCAGTGGTGGCGGATGCACGGAACTGAGGTTCCCTAGTGACCAATATTTTTGGCCACATATTCTTCTTTCCCCTTTCTACAGTTTAACCCTACTGAGCTTAATGAAGTTTTAAAACTGTAGCAGCGGGTACATCCACATTACAAATGAAAGTGTGATTGTAGCATAGGTAGGTGGACCTGGATTAGCTTTAATCTATCTAGTAGAGATAATAACAGCAGTGAAGACATGGCAGCAGGGACCTGGAACAGCCAGTAACCCAAGTATGTAACCAGAGTTCCCAGTGGATTTGTAGTGGGGCCACTAGTCCATAAGCGCTGACTCCGTGGATGCTCCAGCCCTGGAGCACCCACAGAGAAAAATTAGCAGGTGTTGCACATCAGCACCCACAGGCAGCCAAACTCCCCCTATTCCCCAGCCAGGACCATCCCTAGGGGGTGTGGTGCCCGGGACAAATCAGTCCCCCCATGGGGCAGGGGGAGTGCTGGGTCTCCCCCAGGGGCACTGGTTGGAGGGGGCAGAGGGGTACTGGTTGTGGTGATGGGGATCCAGCTGCTCTATGAGGCGTGGGTCAAGGAAAATTACCTGGAGTAAGGCCACCCACTGGTGGTCAGGGGTACCTGTCTGGTGAGCACTGGTGCTGCCTCCTGCACAGCCTGGGCTGGGACCCCCAGCCTCCGTATCCAAGAGCCCAGGGCAGAGGCGGGGGCCACGTGATCTATGCGCAGGTGCCATGGGGAAACCCAGCTCTATGCGCAGGTACCATGGGGGAGCCCAGCTGTCTGGGCAGCAGTGAGAAACCCCTGACCCGGGCCTACTGAGACCCCCTCTCCAGCTATGCCAAATGGTGTGAGCCGCTGGGGGGAGGCAGGGCCAGACACACCATGCTGCCTCCTGTTCTGCTCACTGCAGACAGCTGCTGTCCTCACCTCATCTGACACCGTGATGTCAAAGCGCAGGGCCCCTCAAAGCACAGGGTCACCCCGATTCACTCTACCCAAGGGATGGCTCTGCTGCCAGTGCCTCTCGCATGCCGGCGGCACCACTGACCAACTCCGCCCTCTTTCCCAACGCCTTGCGGTGTGTAGTAAGCTCTGGGAGGGAGAGGGAGGTGCGGGGATGGGAAAGAGGCAAGGTGAGGCGGAGTCTTGGAGGAAGAGGTGGGGTGACGGTGAGGCCTCAGGGTGGGGGGTTGAGCATCCCCTGGCTAGAGGGGAAGTCGGCGCCTATGCAGTAGCCTGTGCTAAAACCCACAGTGCCATGTCCTCACTGACACTGTTACAACCACTAGCTAGATTAAATATGGTGCGGGTACGTCCACCCATGCTGCATTCCCACCTTCATCTGCAGTGTAGACCTACCTGAAAGGAGGATTTTCTCCTTGGTCAATACCCTTTCTGGCACATATACCAAACAATGCAAATCATTTAAAGGTCTTTCTTTGTGATTTAAATCATGCAGTGAATGGACATAAATAACAACTCTGTTCCTTTCGTTACCTTTCTCCCCAGCTGGTCCTGCCTTTCCAGGGATCCCTTCAGCACCTCTATCCCCTACAAAACATGAAAGGCTCTGAATTAACATTTTAGAGATGCTAGTGGGGATGTATTTTAAGGGTAAACTTAGGAGTGAAGCGGGCTGGAAAGTCAATTCTTACTCTCCTCCTACAAGTCAAATGGCAAAATGAGGGTTAAACCAGAAAACACACAAGTTTGAAGAGTTCAGCCGATATGGCTGATCACTATCTTCAGACAGATCCTGGATTCCTTACTATGGCAAAATTCTCATTGAACTTCAACTGCTGTTTGTCTGCACAAGAAATACGGAATCAAGCCAGTTCTCTCGGTGGCTTGGTGAGGATGTCGTGCAACCGGCCAACCGGAAGGCCGCGAGCTCAGGTTTTGTCCTAGCTGTCAGCTGGCTTGCAAATCAATGACCTTCAGCAGTCCAAAAGTGTGTGTGCACACATGCATATGCATAAGGAAATGTACTGCAGATCCTGAACAATCAAACATGAGGGGAAACACAGAGAAGATGTAGCTGATGCTATGTATTACCCCAATCAAGTTGGGAGGTTTTGTCAGTCCAAACCCTGGTGATGACTGAAGCAGTGAGAGGCTCCCTAGCCAGACTACCTTCCCATGGTGCACCACAGGTGAACTCCCTTAATGCACCAAGGAGAGACCATGGCACATCATGGGAGATGTAGTCTAAAAAGGGAGCCTAGCCGTCAGAGAACGGAAGCATGAGGCAACTGTACTGCAGCTCCCACAAGGCAACATGGTGGTACTTTCAGATGAAAATATTTTAAGTTTCGATTTTTTGCAACTCAAAACTGTCCATGACAAAAGCCTATTTTCTGACCAGATCTCGTGCAGCTTCATTTACTTCAATGCCCATTTACACCAGCTAAGGATCAGAGCCCATGTTCTGATGTCTGATTCTGTGTTAGCCCTGCTGCAAACATACTAAACTCTTGTGTCCTTGGGCAACTCAACTTATTTTACAGAACACCACAAGAAACCCAAACGTTGGTGTGTGCTTAGAAAACAATACGATTTTTATCCCAATTCTCCGAATTCTTTTATGCAAACTAAACAAATAAATCCCGTAAATCAAATGGCTCATTTAGTGTACAATGGAAATAATGTAAACTGTCAACCATACCAGCTGTTAATGCATTCATATTATAACTCTGCTGTTTCTCATCTCAGTGGTGCTGTGGTTACATTCTATGAACATGGTATCTAGGGTTGCCAGTGCAACAGAAATGTCCTGGAGTTTCCAGAAATTAAAAATTATGTCATGTAATGAAAGGTCCAGGAATATGTCCAATGAAAATTGGCAGCCCTGTGAACATCCCAAACAATACATCAGCCATTGGTATTGAAAGGATTTGTTTGAATAATCAGCTACATTTCCTTTTTAAATCATCTCTGTATATAATCAAATAGTATATTAGTATCTGTAACCTGGTAAATATATGACTGATGTTTCCCTGCACACCTCCATGCAAGTGTCTTAAGAGTATCAAGTATCAGCACAGAGAAAAGGAAAAGGGCATTATTTCATTCAGAGCAGAGACATAATGAAGTTCAAGTCCCTCACCACAGGCTAAAAGATCTGCACTGAGACAGAGATGTTTTAGACATCACCATCCATATCAGATTCTCACTTAGACCCTGGGAACACACCTTTTATTCCTGTAGCTCCGGGTTCTCCTTTGGCACCTGCAGCTCCAACCATCCCAGGGCATCCTTGGAGAACAGCGAGTTTGTCAGAACCACTGAGACCCACAATCTTAACCTCTGAGGAAAGAGATGAAACAATAAGTAACACGTGAGAAAGTCTCAGGATGTGGAATATTCTGCAGATTTCAGTGCGGGGGGGAAAAACTTCAGCAAATGGGAACCTATAGATCTCATTTGTTGGCTGGGAGTACAAGGACAGTTAACCAATAGTTTAAGCAAATAAAATTGGAAGTTGTCATTTAGTTGAGAATAAAAGAACCTGCATTTTTTAAAGTCACACTTTTTGGTTTTAAGTTTGACATGAGGCTGCTATGAAGGTGCTGGATGTTTTAGGACAATATTGTAGTTATGTTGCTTTCTGCAAATATTTGATATTATTTATATTAGTGATGTCCAATTAGAGGCCTGCACATACCTGTGCCTTATAAACAAGCATTCATTAATGCTGGTTTCTTGTTTTTGAATAGGAAGCCATGAGAGATCCAAAATCTCATTGGTTCTCCAATGCCCGGGGTACCATCCGGTAAGTCAAAGATGAAGTTTCTTTCCATACTAATTAGGAAAATATAAACCTTTAACTACATTTTAAAAATGTAGATGTGAAAGTGTCAGTGTGAATTTTAATTAACATTGCAGAGTCTCACGCTCTCGACTCTACATTCATGCCAGTGCCCTGAACAGCAGCACAGCATTTAGGCACCTACTGAACGTCATTTGGTGATGGTCCCAGAGAATGGATATCTGGTAATACACACACAGCAGCAATATGCTCAATGTATTATAGTACTAATTAGACAAAAAATTCTTGTAAAAAAAGAGAAGTCCAAGCTCTAAAATATTATAGTGTCAGGATTGTCGCTTGGTAACTGGCAGTCCCATAGTCCATGGCTCTGTACCAGAGAAGAGTTCAACATCAGGTAGGAGAGGCTGGAAGCTATAAGTCCACAACTCACTGTTAGTAATAACAAAATAATTTTAAGGAAGACAGAGACCAATTCACTACAGGTCAATCTGATCAGTCCCACTAGTTCTGCAGAGTATGGCTTGGTAATGAGTCTATTAAGAAAAGCTGTTACTGGGTTTGTTTCCTACTCACCTGGACAGCTGTCCTCATCCATGCAAAGCGCTGCTGCTATGCAGAGTAAAGCAGTGAGGGTTTGCTGTGCAGCTCTTCCCATGGCTCGTGCTGGGCTCTGCAACAGCAAGCTCCACTTAGCCTCTTCCCTAATTAGCATCTCATCTGTTGATGTCTTTTATAGAATAAATGAAAACAAACTCCACCTCTTAAATTCTCAACTCCTCCCACCCATCCTCCACTTTACTGCTGTTTCTGCTGAGATTGTTCTATGGTTTCTCTACTTTAGTTCATCTCAGGGTCTAGTGTAATATTTTTACAGTCAATCCCTTGTTTATTAGCCTTGGGTTTCCTTCTGTAGCTAGTTTCAATGATTTTTCTTTAAAGCAGAGATTTTCATGGTGGAGGAGTGTTTGTGGGGTCAGTATCACTGAGAATGATGCAAAATGCCCAGATCTGAAAAAGTGGGATTTAAAAACCTCCCAGGAAGCTCAAGAAATCAAAATTTTATACAAATCTCATGAAGGTAAAACTATTCTGAAACTCTTGATACATTATCATCTTCCATCAGGGCATCAGAGTTCAGAGAGAAGTAGCTGATAGAACCTTTTGGACCACATTTCCTCTTTCATTAGACGCTGTTAACCAGATGACGTTAAACTAGAAACACAAAGCAAACAAACCCCAAGTAAAAATATAAAGTGATTTGATTTTAATTAAGTGAAGAGATGGGCTCCAAAATTCAGCCACAGACCTGACTGCCCTGAGTATTTAGCAAGTCTTTAAAAACGGATGCCAGATCTTCACAGGAAACTATATCTTTAATGTTCTCTAATCTGACATTAGATAATTAAATACAGCTATTAATATATACATTTTGAAACAAGATCCCTGACAAAACAGGTTTGTCAGTATAACTGTATCACAGAGAGAGGGCTGAAAGGTAGTCTTTTGGCTAAGGTAAAGAATTGACAATTAATGATATAATCAGAGCCCTCATCACGTGAATGCATGCAATTCCCACTGACTTCAGTGATAGTTCAATCCACACAACTGACAGGATAATCATCTCCAGTGAAAGTCAGCAGAATTACAGTAGGGGTGAATCTGGTCATAGGAGTTTTGGTTAAAATTGGTTGTCTGGAATCAGGTACCACCTCAGCTACACATCCATTTGTAAGGCAGAGGACAGTGGAGAACTTGATGGGAATGGGCTGTTAACAGAAAGTCTATTCATCATTTGCAGCCCTTGAGGTGCCATGGAACCATAAATTGCCAAGTATGTGTCCAGCAAAACTTTTGGGAGACATTTTATGAATAAGGAGAATTGCAGCAGGACCACCTGAGAGCACAATAAATGCAACATGGGTGTGAGGCTTGACAGTAATAGAATGACAGTCAATTCAAATTAGAACAATACTAATTCTAACCTTCTGATTTTGCAAATTGTGCCTACTTTTATAATGGACTGAACCGAAACCCTAGATTTAAACACCACCTAAAGTTTGAGAGTTGAAATCCAGATCATGACCTGTGTTGTACAGGAGATCGGATTAGATAACCACAATGGTCCCTTTCGGCCTTGGGATCTTAGAATCATAAATTATGTAGCTAGAGCCCAAAGTCGTATTTTAATTTCATGAAAAAGGGATAATTAAAATTGTTCTATACTTGGGTAGAGATGAGAGAACCCCTCCCACTACAGACTCTGTCCATCCTGGGAAGAAGTGCAACCATTAAAAAAAAGTCTCACCTTCCATTGAACAACATGTCAATGACAGATCCAACTTCCATTTAAAACCTAAAGTAAACTGCCCAATTTTCTCACAGCAACAAATCTCCAACTTATCCAAGGGTAAAAATGTAACCTGTGACAGAATGTGAAGGTTGCATTTCCTGCAGTTCCCTCTGCATCAGGGATGGAAGTGTGAATTGAGGACAAGGAAAAAGAGAGAAGTGGCACTGCTTATTTAGAGAACTAGCAGCAGGTCACTAACATAGTTTCATGTCAACATAAGTTATTGTCTTTTTCTGACTGCAGAAAATGTTCTGACCCAAATTAACCTGCTAAATGATCTGAATAAAGACAGAAAGAAGGTATGGTGGGGAAAAAAATCTCATTAGCAATTTATGGTCACAGCTGAAGTGGGTCCTGTCCTGCTCCCATTGACTTCACGAAAAGGAGGAGCAGGTCCACGTAAGTACTCTTATTGGAGTATTGTGTCCAGCTCTGGGCACCAGAGTTCAGGATAGATGGGGACCCACTGAAGAAAGCCCAGAGAAAAGCAACAAAAATTATTAAAGGTGTAGAAAACTTGGCCTATGAGGAAAGATTGAAAAAAATGAGTTTGTTTGGTCTGGAGAAGAGAAGACAGAGCAGCGACATGATAACAGACTTGAAGTACCTAACAGGTTGTTATAAAGAGGAGGGTGATAAATTCTTCTCTTTATCCAGTGAGGACAGGATAAGAAGGAATGGTCTTAAGTTGCTCCAAGGGATATTTAGTTTAGACATTAAGAAAAACTTCCTAACTATAAGAGTAATTAAGTATTGGCACAAATGTTCTAGGGAGGTTGAGAAATCCCCATCACTGGGGATTTTTAAGAGTGGGTTAGACAACCTCTCCGGTATGATCTAGATAATACTTAGTCCTGCCTCAGTGCAAGGGGTTGGACGAGATGACCTACCAAGGTCCTTTCTAATCGTGTGTTTCTACAATTCATTGTTTTCTTATTTATCAGAGCTTGCCACCTTCCAGCAATTTGCAAGTGAAGCCAGAGTGCAAGAAAAGACATTCAGGTATTACAGCAAGTAGTGCCATAAAGGTACTATAAACAAACAAAAATGAAGCTTTTTGTCGTGGGCCTATAAAAAAGAGTTTGTGATGTTTAGCATAGGTGAAATCTGAAAATATTAGGAAGGCATCAGTCATTACAATAGTTAAAGTTGAGTTCCATTTTGCCCTTGGAGAAGGGAATCAAACTTTTTGTCATGTATGATAAATACAGCATATCCTCTGCAAACATTCAGCAATTACTCTAAGTGCAGAATGAATTTTCTGAGCATTTACAAGTAAATCTCCTAATTTAGAAGTCAAAATTCCTTAAAACCTGCTCCTTTAAGAAATTTAGCATCTGTCTCAGTTTTTTATTTGTTTCAAATAATTTTAATAATGGAGTAACACAGGCTTTTCAAACTTTCCATTTAGTTAAAATTAATTACAATTTTGTGCATAGGTAAGCTTTGAAGAAATTAGGTTGCTATTAAGCTATTAATGATTGTTGTATATAATTGCTATAAATATGTGGGCAACAAATAGGCTCAGGTCAGTTGCTCAGATATTTCTTAAACTTGTGACATCAGAAGTAATTCAGCCAACCTCCTCTCAGTCTCGATAGCTAATTTGCATGCAACAATTCTATTGCTTGTAATGACTCCGTAATATGAAGGAGACGAGACACGTGTGCCAGGATGGTAATTTCTTGGTCCAGCTGTCACTGCTCTTTAACGGGTCCATTAGCAACATGCTAGCTTGGGCATCAGTGCTGGAAAGTCTCCCCATGGCACTACTGTCTTGGATCCACTCACACCAAGGCAGCACTGTCAGAGAAACTGAGGCAGGAGTGTAAGTTGAACGCTTAAAGTGCGCAGACACTGGAACTCAGGGACTGGACTTTCACAGGCCCCTTTCACATAGCACTGGCCTTGCTAATACAGCTCTCTAAACCTGTGTCAATTGCAAACTAAGGGGCAGACTCACCATATGCTTCAGTTGCTTTGCACTGCTTTGGCAAACCAGAAGTAAACGTAGCTTAAATAGCTGGTGCACTACAGGAGTTTCGCATTGATTTAAAGCACCAGTGAGTCTGTCCCTAAAAATGTTCAAATAAAAAATGGTTTAAGGTTGAGATATACAAAACTTTTAAAAACCAAGGAAATTCTCAGACAGAAAAGTACCTTAAGATGGAGTAAAGGTCCAGAGTATGTACAAGTGACTTAAGGGAAAAACATTAGTGGGCTGTTGCAATATCCACAAAACAATTATTATAAACCCAGAAAATTCAGAAGTAAAGTGACACCCAAATTAAAATCAACCATGTTTAAATATGGAAATGCATCATTAAGGTACCCAAAGAATCTGAACTCTGCCCTGTAGTTATACCACAATGTCTATAACTATATTGTATAACTATCAGAAGGAAGAAGAGAATGAGATCACCAATGTATGATCCAGAAAAGCAACAAGGTGCTAAATTAAATAAGTTATTAGATTTATTATTAGAAATATTTTTCCATCAAAAATGCCATTTTGTCAAAACTGAAATGTGTAGTGGAAACATATCAGTTATGGCAAAAATTTTCTCAAGTCTAGGATGGAATTTCAAGGTGGGAGGGGGGTTGGGGGTGGAGAAAGACACACACGGTTTTCAATTCTTTGACCATGGGATGGTGTTACAAGAAGAAGGCTTCCTAGGCAGGGCCGTCCTTAGCTATTCTGGGGCCCTATGCAGCCCTCCCGTGGAAGGGGAGTGTGGGGCCCCAGGCGTCTGTGGGGGTGGGGCTGGCTTGAGGGGCGGGGGGAACTTCGAGTGCAGGCCTGGCCATGCTGCACAGCTCAGGGGAGTGGGGGCGGGGCTGGGGCAGAGCAGAGGCAGGAAGAGGCGGGGCTGGGGCAGAGCAGGGATGGGAAGAGGCAGGGTCGGGACAGGGGGCCTGGGGAAGAGGCAGAGCAGGGGCTGGAGTCAGGGACGGCTCTAGCCATTTCGCTGCCCCAAGCATGGCGGCACGCTGCGGGGGGCGCTCTGCCACTTGCCGGTCCCGTGGCTCTGGTGGACCTCCCGCAGGCGTCCCTGCGGATGCTCCACTGGAGCCGCGGGACCAGCAGACCCTCCACAGGCATGCCTGCGGGAGGTCCACCAGAGCCGCCTGCTGCCCTCCCAACAACCGGCAGAGCGCCCCCTGCAGCATGCCGCCCCAAGCACGCTCTTGGCACTCTGGGGCCTGGAGCCGGCCCTGGCTGGAGTAGAATGCAGCTGTGAAGGGCAGTAGGAAATTAGCTTATAGGTAAGGACGGCCCTGTTGCTAGCCAGAGACGGGCAGAGACGAGCATCTTTGCAAGCAGGAAGGCTAACCTAGTGAGGAGGGCTTTAAACTAGGCTCACCGGGGGAAGGAGACCCAAGCCCTGTGATAAGTGGGGAAGTGGGATGCTGGGAGGAAGCATGAGCAGGAGAGCACAAGAGGGGAGGACTCCTGTCTCAGACAGAGAAAGCAGGACAATCAGCGAGTTATCTTAAGTGCCTGTACACAAATGCAAGAAGCCTGGGAAACAAGCAGGGAGAAGTGGAAGTCCTGGCACAGTTAAGGAACTATGATGTGATTGGAATAACAGAGACTTGATGGGATAACTCACATGACTGGAGCACTGTCATGGATAGATATAAACTGTTCAGGAAGGACAGGCGGGGCAGAAAAGGTTGGGGAGTTGCATTGTATGTAAGAGAGCAGTCTGACTGCTCAGAGCTCCAGTATGAAACTGCAGAAAAACCTGAGAGTCTCTGGATTAAGTTTAGAAGTGTGAGCAACACGGGTGATATCGTGGTGGGAGTCTGCTATAGACCACCAGACCAGGGGGATGAGGTGGATGATGCTTTCTTCCAGCAACTAACAGAAGTTACTAGATTGCAGGCCCTGATTCTTATGGGGGACTTCAGTCACCCTGGTATCTGCTGGGTGAGCAATACAGCGGTGCACAGACAATCCAGGAGGTTTTTGGAAAGTGTAGGGGACAATTTCCTGGTTCAAGTGCTGGAGGAACCAACTAGGGACAGAGCTCTTCTTGACCTGCTGCTCACAAACCAGGAAGAATTAGTAGGGGAAGGAAAAGCGGATGGGAACCTGGGAGGCAGTGACCATGAGACGGTCGACTTCAGGATCCTGACACAAGGAAGAAAGGAGAGCAGCAGAATACGGACCCTGGACTTCAGAAAAGCAGACTCTAACTCCCTTAAGGAACTGATGGGCAGGATCCCCTGGGAGAATAACATGAAGGGGAAAGGCGTCCAGAAGAACTGGCTGTATTTTAAAGAATCCTTATTGAGGTTGCAGGAACAAACCATCCCGATGGGTAGAAAGAATAGTAAATATGGCAGGCGGCCAGCTTGGCTTAACAATGAAATCCTTGCTGATCTTAAACAAAAAAAGAAGCTTACAAGAAGCTTAGACAAATGACCAGGGAGAAGTACAAAAATATTGCTCAGGCATGCAGGAGTGAAATCAGGAAGGCCAAATCACAACTGGAGTTGCAGCTATCAAGGGATGTTAAGAGTAAAGGGTTTCTACAGATATGTTAGTAACAGAAGGTGGTCAGGGAAAGTGTGTGCCCCGTACAGAATGGGGGAGGCAACCTAGTGACAGAGGATGTGGAAAAAGCTAATGTAGTCAATGCTTTTTCGGCCTCTGTCTTCATGAACAAGGTCAACTCCCAGACTACTGCACTGGGCAGCACAGTATGGAAAGGAGGTGACCAGCCCTTTGTGGAGAAAGAAGTAGTTCAGGACTATTTAGAAAAGTTGGACGAATCCGTGGGGCCAGATGCACTGCATTGGAGGGTGCTAAAGGAGTTAGCTGATGTGATTGCAGAGCCACTGGCCATTATCTTTGAAAACTCATGGCAATCGGGGAAGGGCCCGGATGACTGAAAAAAAGGCTAATGTAGTGCCCACCTTTAAAAAAGGGAAGGAGGAGGATCTGTGGAACTACAGGCCAGTCAGTCTTCCCTCAACCCTGGGAAGACTGACTCAAAGAATCAATTTTGAAGCACTTCAAGGACAGAAAAGTGATCAGGAACAGTCAGCATGGATTCACCAAGGGCAAGTCATGCCTGACTAACCTAATTGCCTTCTACGGTGAGATAACTGGCTCTATGGAAGAGGGGAAAGCAGTGGACATGTTATTTCTTGACTTTAGCAAAGCTTTTGATACGGTCTCCCACAGTATTCTTGCCAGCAAGTTAAAGAAGTATGGGGTGGATGAATGGACTATAAGGTGGATAGAAAGCTGGCTAGATAGTTGGGCTCAACGGGTAGTGATTGATGGCTTCATGTCTTGTTGGCAGCCGGTATCAAGCGGAGTGCCCCAAGGGTTCGTTATGGGGCCAGTTTTGTTCAAAATCTTCATTAATGATCTGGGGGATGGCACAAACTGCACTCTCAGCAAGTTTTCAGATGACACTAAATTGGGAGGAGTGGTAGATATGCTGGAGGCTAGGGATAGAATACAGAGGGACCTAGACAAATTAGAGGATTGGGCCAAAAGAAATCTGAAGATGTTCAACAAGGACAAGTGCAGAGTCCTGCACTTAGGAAGGAGGAATCCCATGCACAGCTACAGACTAGGGATCAAATGGCTAGGCAGCAGTTCTGCAGAAAAGGACCTAGGGTTTACAGTGGATGGGAAGCTGGATATGAGTCAACAGTATGCCCTAGTTGCCAAGAAGGCTAATGGCATTTTGGGCTGTATAAGTAGGAACATTGCCAGCAGATCGAGGAATGTGATCACTCCCCACTATTCAGCATTGGTGAGGCCTCATCTGAAGTACTGAGTCCACTTTTGGGCCCCACACTACAAGAAGGATGTGAAAAAATTGGAAAGAGTCCAGCAGAGGGCAACAAAAATGATTAGGGGGCTGGAGCACATGACTTATGAGGAGAGGCTGAGGGAACTGGGATTGTTTAGTCTGCAGAAGAGAAGAATGAGGGGGGATTTGATAGCTGCTTTCAATTACCTGAAAGTGGGTTCCAAAGAGGATGGATCTAGACTGTTCTCATTGATAGCAGATAACAGAACAAGGAGCAATGGTCTCAAGTTGCAGTGGGGGAGGTTTAGGTTGGATATTAGGAAAAGCTTTTTCACTAGGAGGGTGGTGAAGCACTGGAATAGGTTACTTAGGGAGGTGGTGGAATCTCCTTCCTTAGAGGTTTTTAAGTTCAGGCTTGACAGACCCCTGGCTGGGATGATTTAGTTGCGGTTTGGTCCTGCTTTGAGCAGTGGGCTGGACTAGATGACCTCCTGAGGTCCCTTCCAATCCTGATGTTCTGTGATTTGCCCAAGAGCAGACAAAAGCCAGGTGATTAGAGCACTCACCTGTCATGTTGCAGACCCAGGTTCAAGTTCTACAAATCAAGGTTGTGTAGTGAACACAGCTGTTGTCTTTAGGACCCTGTACTTTTCTTGCAGAAATTGGAAGGTGTTTACCTATTGCAGGTACTTGGCTGGGCAGGTTGGAAGGTGTGCAGTGAATTAGTCAGAGGACTGCAGGAAGAGGAAGCTTGGTCTCATGGTTAGGGCATGTTCCTCCTTTTGGCCCAAGGAGCTAGCCAATGTTCAGGCCTTGTGGATTGCTTCTGTTAGAAGGAAAAGTTGACAGGTATTCCTTAGGTGCCGTCCAATTTATTTACAAAGAATGTACACTAAGTCCTGTTTCCCTCAATACAGTAGAAACAAACAGGAGGCAGTTTCCTGGTTTACAATTCCAAGCCTTTTTCCAAACAGCACTCTGCCCCAAAAGCTCTTCCATCTTCTTCCCTGGGTCATGCTACCAGAGCTTCTTTGGCTGTCTCCCAGCTTTTCTGTTCTACATTTGTGAAGTATTTAGTACACTGAGTGCTAATGTAAATAAATATCATCAAATGTTTCTTTCCCAATGTGAAAAGCTGAAAGGCAAAAGAGGTGAACTAGAATGCCTAGCTATGTAAGAGAACTTTAACCTATAACAGCGGCCATTTCTGAAGCATGGCAGGAAATCTAAAAAATGAGATATTGTGATTTCTAGATGGAAAGATTAAAGAGTAGAATCTGTATGTCTATACAACCGAACTCAAAAAAATAAATGTGCTAGTAAAGTTTTACTACTCTACTCAGGATAGTGCAATAAGTTCAAAGTATAAAGGGAAATCAAAAAGACGAATCACCAAATCTAGTAAGACATTGGGTTCTGTAATACCCCTCGGGGAAAAAAGCAGTAATGTGGCACTTGACAGAATCACATAATCAACTGATGAAATGTCACACTGGGATATAATAAAAAAGGAGCAATTTCATGACCATATAATGAGTCTTTAGAATATCTAGCTTTAGGTAACAGCTTTAAGTAGCCTCTCATCTTAAGTAATATACCAGAGTTGGTTGAAGTAGTAACTATTGTTTAGTCTTTTACTAACAGGCAGCAAAATATAATTCCAGTTAAAGTCTTCATAGGACAGCTCACACCGAAACCAGCAGTGTGGCATTAGTCTTTAGAAAGTGGGATATAAAAATTAAAGAAGGAAACTAATTTAAAAGGATATGAAAGTCAAATGTGAAGAAACCAAAATCTTTACTCAACATGGGGGCTACTTAAGAATGTTTTACCATAGAAGTCAACAAGAAAAAAGAAAGAAAAATTCCAATCCTGATATCCTGGAGGAAAAATTAGAGGAAAAAACCTGCTCTGCTCCTGCAGCCTGGCTGACTGCATGAAAGAGTGCATGGGCCTGCATGTATGTCACCCTTTGTGTAATGTTTGGCAAGTTTGAACAAGGTGCATAAACTCTGGCAGGTGAAATGTAAGATGGAAATTAAGAAGGTAAAGGGAGAAATGCAAAAAGTAAATAACCAAAGGAATAAAAAAAAAAACCACCAAAAAAGTTTGTAACAATGTCAGAAGCCTGAAGCCTTAAATAGAACTGTTTGGTGCACTGCACTAGCAGGGAAAGATGGGAGCTGTTAAGAAAGGATATTAAAGAGTAGTCACTTAAGCTTGGATCCACAAAGGGATTTAGACGTAATGATGCTCAGCACTGCAATATCTAACTTTTAAGCACCAAGAAAATCACTGGACCAACACGATGATCCACAAAGCTTGAATTGAGCACATAGGCTCCCTATACAGTGAATGGAGAGAGTGATCTACAATAGTCAACACTCTAGGCAGGGATCACCTAAGCAAACCAAGGAGACATGTCAACCAGAGGCGATAAGCCCCACCTCTGTCAGGGAGATAGGCACCTAAGCTCACCAGTAGGAGATACCAGCCAGAGAGATGTGTGCTAATGGAAGATGCCAACCAGAAGAGTGTATACCAAGCCCTGCCCCTATCACGGAGATAAGTGTCTGAGCTAGCCAATGGGAGATTCTGACAACAGGGGAAAGAGGGGTTCTAAGTGGTTCCCTTACCACTTTTAGCCCAGTGGCTAGAGGACTCACCCAGGATGTGGGAGACGTGGGTTCAATTCCATACACACCCTACCTTGTGGGGAGAAAGCTTTTGAACAGGAGAATGCTCTGCTTGGTGACCAGATGACCTGATTTTATAGGGACAGTCCTCATATTCAGGGCTTTTCTTATCTGGGCACCTATTACCTCCCACACTCTGTCCCAATTTTTCATACTTGCTGTCTGGTCACCCTAATGCTCTGAACACTGACCAATGGGACATTCTGATGGGGGAGGGCTCCCTCCATCTCTCCTATGAAGCTGTTCCGCTGTGTTTAAATATTTAGTCATTGAGCTAGAAGGAGAGAGCACATGAGAAAGAGAATGATTTCATAGGCCAGTGCTTAGGGCACACCTGTGGGAGACCCAGGCTCAAGTCCCCGTGCTCCACTGACTAATTATTTATGCACAGAGGAACAGCTTCAACGGGGAGCTGAGGGAGCCTGACACCAGAAAATCCCATAGCTCAGTGGGTCGCAGTGGTACCTAGAACTGGGATTTAGGCATCTGGGACTTAGGCACCCAAGGACCATTGTGGATCTGGGCTTTAGCTCCTCAGCAACACTCTGCACCACAGAGCAGGATGGCGAGATACCAGCTCTGGACTTGCTATTTTTCAAGTAATTAAGAGGAGGTCCTGCCAGACACTGAGGTGGTAGAAGAGGACATGCTGAAATGATCTGATGAAATACAAGCCAGAACCAACTGGCACTTCATCCAACAGTTCTGAAAGAACTTAAGTGTGGAGTGGCTGGGCTGCTAACAAAGATATGCAGTCTCATTAAAAGAAGCTGTAATACTGGGAGGGAAGTAAATTTTGCACTGGTTTTTAATAAAGATGCTAGTAAGTGCTCCTGAGAATTACATGCTAGAGAGACATACTTTTGTACTTGGTAAATTAGCCAAAATGCAGTAAAGTAAATTTAGTAAAACAGTTATAAATTCACAATAATCATGATATGATGAGGAAAAAAAAACACTGAGTTTTCATAAAGGAAAGTAGTGTCTCTTCACTCTTAGAACTATTTGACAGCATCAGCAAAACGGTGAATAAATGAAAAGCAGCTGACAACTTGTACTTGCAAAGCGTTTTGACAAAGACCTTCACAAGAAGCTAGTAAAGAAAGTAAAGTAGTCACAAGACAAGAGGTAAACTTCAGACATAGATCAGAAACTGGCTCAGAGGCAGAAAACAGAGTAGGAATAAATGATCAGTTTTCAATATGCAGAGAAGATAACAGTGTCCCACCCTTTAGGGCTGGTGTTTAATACATCCAAGGCTAGGTCTACACTGTGGTGGTGGGGAGATTGATCTAAGATACGCAACTTCAACTATGAGTATAGCGGAGCTGAAGTCAACGTACCTTAGATCGACTTAGTTCACATCCTCGTGGTGCAGGGTCGACTGCCGCCGCTCCCTCGTCAACTCCCTTTCCACCTCTCACCGCAGTGGAGTTCCAGAGTCAACAGCAGAGTGATCGGGGATCGATTTATCTGCGTCTGCACTAGATGCGATAAATTGATCCCCGATAGATCAATCACTACCCGCCGGATCGGCAAATAGTGAAGACATACCCGAACAGAGCTGGTAGGGAGATCTTGGTCAATCATTTTTTGACACATGTGATAATGAAGTGGAGGTAGCTCACTTTTATGGACACCCAGCCAGCCAGTTAGCTGTAAATTCCCTCTTGGAGTCTGTTCTCTGCTTGCTTTACCTGTAAAGGGTTAACAATCCCACATGTAAAAGAAAAGGAGTGGGAACCTAACCAAAATAGCCAATGGGAAGGCTAGAACTTTTTTAAGTTGGGAAAGAAGCTTTCCCTTTGTGTCTGTTGTGTCTCTCCAGGAAAGAGGGGAACAGAGGGCAGCAGGAATGCTGGGTAAAGCTATAAGCCAGGTATGAAAAATCATAAGATCATACCTAGAATTACTTTGAAACCTCTCAAATATGTAGGTAAATTAGGAATGTTTAGCTAGACACAATCAGGTTTATTTCTTTATTTTGGCCTGTGGACTCCTCTGTGCTAACCCCAAGTGCTTTTGTTTGCTTGTAACTTTTAAGCTGAACCTCCAAGAAAGCTACTTTGGGTGCTTAATTTTTGTAATTGCTCTTGTAAAAGCTAGCAAGAACCTAAGTTCCAGATGTATTTTTTTCCTTTTTGTTTTTAATAAAATTTACTTTTTTAAAGAACAGGATTGGATTTTTGGTGTCCTAAGAGGTTTGTGTATGTTGTTTGATTAGCTGGTAGCAACAGCTAATTTCCTTTGTTTTCTTTCTCAGCTTGTGTGTGTGTGTGTGTGTGTGAGAGAGAGAGAGAGAGAGATTGCTTGAGGGTGCCTCACAGGGAGGAATTCCCAAGTGCTCCTTCCTGAGTCCAAAGGGGGGTTTTGCCTTTGGGTGGTGGCAACGTTTAGGAAGCCAAGGTCAGAGAAAAGCTGTAACCTTGGCAGTTTAATACAAGCCTGGAGTGGTAAGTATTAATTTTTAGACTCCTTGTGGGCTCCCACCTTCTGTACTTGAAGTGCCAGAGTGGGGATTCAGCCTTGACTTGATGGCAGTGGTGGGATCATTTTGAACAAGAAGCACAGAGCTCTCAGGATTTTCAAAGGACACATTTTTGCCAGGTTCAAGATCTACAAATTAAGGTTGTGTAGTGAACACAGCTGTTTTCTTTAGGACCCCTGCCTCATTTGTTGCAGAAATTACAAGATGTGTACCTATTGCAGGTACTGGCAGATTGGAAGGTGTGTAGTGAATTAGTTAGAGGACTGAAGGAAGAGAAAGCTTGGTCTTGTGGTTAAGACATGTTGCTCCTTCTGGCCCAAGGAGCTAGCCAGTGTTCAGGCCTTGTGGATTGTTTCTGTTAGAAGGAAAAGTTGACAGGTATTTCTTAGGTGCAGTCCAGTTTATTTACAAAGAATGTATACTAAGTCCTGTCTCTCTGAATACAGGAGAAACAAACAAGAGGCAGTTTCCTTGTTTACAATTCCAAACCTTTTTCCAAACAGCACGCTGCCCAAAAAGCTCTACTGTCTTCCTCCCAGGGCCATGCTACCAGAACTTCTACTGATTTTCTGTTCTACATTTGTGAAGTATTTAGCACACTGGGTGCTAATGTAAATAAATAATATCAAATGTTTCTTTCCCAGTGTGAAAAGCTGAAAGGCTAAAGAGGTGAACTGGAATGCCTAGCTATGTAAGAGGACTTTAACCTATAAAAACTGCCATTTCTGAAGCATGATAGGAAATTTTAAAAGTGAGATATTGTGATATCTGGATGGACAAATTAGGTCATACAGGTTGGGGAGTAGATCTATACCTTAAAGTATTCTACAGAATTTAGAGAATTTAGAGAGTTACTATGTCTGAGTGGGCAGGACTATAAGTTAGAATCTGTATGTCTATACAACCCAGCTCAGAAAAACAAAGCTCTAGGTAACACAGTTAAGTAGCTTCTCCTCATCTTAAGTAATATACCAGAGTTGGTTGAAGTAGTAACTATTGTTTAACCTTTTACTAACACTCAGCAGTATATAATTATGGTTAAAGTCTTCATGGGACAGCTTATGCAGAAACCAGCAGTGTGGCATTAGTCTTTAGAAAATGAGATATAAAAATTAAAGAAGGAAACTAATTTTTAAGGATACAAAAAAGTCAAACGTGAAGAAATTAAAATCTTTACTCAGCATGGAAGCTACTTACGGATATTTTACCAAAGAAGTCAGCAAGAAAAGAAAAAGAAAAATCCCAATCCTGATATCCAGGAGGAGAAATTACATGAAAAACCTGCTCTGTTCCTGCAGCCCCCTGGGTGCAAGAACAGAGCAGGGTGCATAGAGCCCATTTGGCAAGTTTGAAAAAGGTGCATAAACTCTGGCAGGAAGAATGTAAGATGGAAATTAAGAAGGCTAAGGAGGAAATGCAAAAAGTGAATAACCAAAGGAATTTAAAAAAAAACACCAAAAAAGTCTAACAATACCAGAAGCTGGAAATAGAGCTGTTTGATGCTCTGGACTTACTTTTTTTCAAGTAATAAAGAGGAGGTCCTGCCAGACACTGAGGTGGCAGCAGAGGAGGTGCTGAAACAATCGGATGAAATACAAGGACCAGCTGGCATTTCATTCAACAGTTCTGAAGGAACTTAAGTGTGGAGTGGAGTGACTAGGCTGATAACAAAGTTATACAATCTCATTAAAAGAAGCTGTTATACTATGGGGAAGCAAATTTTGTACCTGTCTTTAATAAAGATGCTCAGAGTGCTCCTAAGAATTACATAGCAAAGAGCCATACTTTTGTATTAGGTGGATTAGACAAGACTTTTAGTAAACCAGAATTGTAAATTCACAATAACCATAATATGCGGAGGAAAAAGCACCACTGAACTTTCGTAAAGGAAAGTGGTATCTCTTCACTCCTATAACTATTTGACAGCATCAGCGAAATGGTGGATATATGAAAAGCAACTGACAATTTGTATTTGCAAAGCATTTTAACAAAGATCTTCACAAGAAGTAATAAAGAAAGTAAAGTAGTCACAAGACAAGAGGTAAAGTTCAGACATTGACCAGAAACTGGCTAAGAGACAGAAAACAAAAAGAGTAGGAATAAATGGTCAGTTTTCAATATGCAGAGAAGTTAACGGTGTCCTACTATTTAGGGCTGCTGTTTACTGCATTTAACAGAGCTGGTACGGAGTTCTCAGTCAATCTTTTTTTGACAGAAAATACCTTTTCCACAGAACTGAACTTTTCCAGGGGATCATGGGATCTTTATTTGGGAAAAAAAAATGTTGAGATAGCAGAATTTACTGTGAGATGGAAATTCTGATTTTTGACCAACTCTAGAATTACATATGATATGGAGGAGAGAACACTCTAGGGCTAAAATCAGAGATATAATTATTTAGATTAGTCTGGACTAAAGTACACTGAGAAACTTCAAAAAGGACCTGAGAAAGGCAGACAAATGAGCAGCATGATGTGAATCAAATTAAGTGGAGGCAAGTGCACGAAATAAACACTGGAAGGAATTATTTGAACTACTTACCCTCATTGCTGGGATCTAGTTCAACAACAACAACAAATATTTTAAAGCAGAGAAAAGAGACCTGGGTATCTCTCTGGACAGAGCTCAGTGAAAAGCACTATCCTATATATTTTTTTAAAAGGGTGGAGTGGATAGGAAACAATGAATATATTTTAGGCTATCGATTAATGGCAGTTAACTAATGCAATTAGCTCAAAAATGTATCCTGATTAAAAAATTAATTGTGATTAATTGCAGTTTTAATCACACTGTTAAACAAAATACCAATTGAAATGTATTATTTTTGCATGTGTTTCTACATTTTCAAATACACTGATTTAAATTACACCACCAAACAAAGTGTACAGTGCTGACTTTATATTTTTATTACAAATATTTGCACTAGAATTTTTAATTCACCGCATACAAGTACCATAGTACAATCTCTTTATTACAAATGTAGATTTTTTGTTACATAACTGCACTCAAAAACAAAGCAATACAAAACTTTATAGCCTACAATTCAGTCCTACTTCTTGTTCAGCCAACTGCTCAGACAAACAAGTTTGTTTATATTTACGGGAGATAATGCTGCCTGCTTCTTATTTGCAATGTCACCTGAAAGTGCGAAGAGGCATTCACATGGCACTTTTGTAGCATTGCAAGGTGTTTACATGCCAGATATACTAAACATTCATATGCCCCTTCATGCTTTGGCTACCATTCTAGAGGACATGCTTCCATGCTGATGCTTGTGTAAAAAAAAAAAATTAAATTTGTGACTGAACTCCCTGGGGGAGAATTGTATGTCTCCTACTCTGTTTTACCAGCATTCTGACATATATTTCATGTTATAGCAGTCTCGATTGATGACACAGCCAGCCAGGGCCGCGGGGTGGCTTGACCCGCTCCGGCTGGGGCTCCAGCTGGGAGAGCCGGGCTGTGGGGCAGCTGCGCTCCTGCCGACACTTTGGTCAGGGGAGCGGGGCCATGGGAGACCCTGGAGCAGACCGCAGCTGGGGTAAGTAAAAAATATTTAAAGGAGCTTAAGGCGCGGGGCCCGATTCCGGGGAATCAGCTGAATCGGCCTAAAGCCGCCCCGCGGCCCCAGCTGGAGCCCTGGCGGAAGCCCTGGCCAGAGCATGGCAAGCCGCCCCACAACCCCGCTGTCCCGGCTGGAGCCCCGGCCGGAGCGCAAGCCCTACCCTGCAGCCCTACTCTCCTGGCTGGAACT
Organism: Gopherus flavomarginatus; assembly: GCF_025201925.1. Classification (NCBI taxonomy): domain Eukaryota; kingdom Metazoa; phylum Chordata; order Testudines; family Testudinidae; genus Gopherus; species Gopherus flavomarginatus. Next base: position 19,555,619 of record NC_066633.1, on the reverse strand, counting down.
CTGGGCCCTTTAAATAGCCCCCAAAGCCCTGGGATAGTGGGGGGCTCTGGGGGCTATTTAAAGGGCCAGGGCTCCAGCTGCCTCTGCCACCCCCTCCTTTAAATAGCCACCGGAGGCCCCCCCCCCGCCCCCATGTATTCTCCAGGGCTCCTGCGGCTATTTAAAAGGTCTGGGGAGGTAGAAGCAGGGGAGCCCCAGGCCCTTTAAATAAACCCCAGAGCCCTGGGATAGCGGGAGCCTTGGGGGTTATTTAAAGGTCAGGGGCTCCAGCTGCCTCTGCTGCACCCCCTGCCCTGCCCGCACCAGCCCTGCCCCCCCTGCCTGCAGCCAGCTCTGCACCCCGTGCCCACAGCCAGCCCCTGTCAAACCCCCTGCCCTGTCTCCAGCCAACCCCTGCCACACACCTCTGTGGCCCTGCTCAAAGCCAGCCAGCCCCACACACAGCCCTGCCCGCACCAGCCCTGCAAACTCTGCCTGTCCTGCCCACACCCCGCCCTGCACCCCCTGCCCTGTCTCCAGCCAATCCCTGCAGCACCCCCCTGCCTGAAGCCAGCCAGTTCTGCACTCCTCTGTCTCCAGCCCTCTCAACCCCTGCTGCATCCCCCTGCAGCCCTGCCTGAAGCAAGCCCACCCCACACCCCCGTCTCCAGCCAGCCCCGCAACCCTTGCCCTGCCTGCAGCTAGACCCTACCTCCAGTCAGCGCCTGCCCTGCCTCCAACCAGCCTCATGTCCACTGCTGTCCTGCAGTTCCCAAGGCAGTAACCCTGCACACCTGCTTCAATGAGGGGAGCAGGGAGCAGCTGGGACCCACACATGTGCACACTTGCAGGGAGTGGCAGGGACCCACACATGTGAAATGGCAGTCATTAATAAGCAATCAACAGCATATATGATGCAACATACATGATATATAATTGTATTATTTATATAGTTATGGAAAGTAAATAATACATGGAAGAAATAAAAGGCTTTTTTTTTACACTTTTTTTTTTTCAGTCATCCCTGCCTGGGCCCCACCGAAAATGTTCAAATTGGGCCCCGCACTTCCTAAAGCCAGCCCTGCCTGTATCTATAACTCCAGCCCCCACCCCATGCTGCCCAATAACCCTTCTTCCTCCAATTCAACTAACACTCCTTCACTATCCTATAATACTCTCTTCCCCCTAAAACTCACCACCTTCCTTAACTTTCCCTCACAGCCCAAGACTTTTTCCGCTCTGCATCAGTTTTGGCCCAAAACATTTTTTTTTTCTGTGAACAATTGAAAATTCACGTGGAATTTTTTTTTTTCATTTTCATAGAAAATTTCCACAGGAAAAATTTAAAATTTCAGACCAGCTCTACTTCTTAAACCTTGCAGGTTATTAATTGGGGCTCTCAGCGCATCGAAAATGTTCCCTGGGTCCTTCACCCCTGACACAGAATCTCTAGTATCTCCCATAGTTCCCTGAGCCTCAGAAGACATACCCCAAGGTACATGCTTCACAGAAACACCCACAGTGTCCTCTGTACTTCACAAAATATCACTTATGGCTCCCAGACTTGCAGAATATAGTCTGGGCTCCCTGTGCCTGAAAGAACATTGTCCAAGGCAAGCAACCTCTCACGGAAGGCCTCCTGCAGCTAACCATCCCTCACAGATTGTCCCACAAAGCTAACAACTCCTCACAGAATAACTCCCAGAGCTCCCATCCCCTCAGAAAACTGCCAGAGTAGAGCTGCCTGAATATCCCTTGGATTTTTAACTGCCTGAGAATGGCCCCCTCAGAGTCTAGATCCTCACAGAACCTTCTGGGTCCCCCACACAAGCACAGAGCATCACTTGGCACTCCTGGAAGTGTTCACAGAATTCCTTTTACCTTAAACATGAGGCTAATTCCGCATTTCCTGAGGTTAAGCACACTGACTCCTCAGCCTCTGACCTTGTCCCTTAAACCTACATGTAACTTCCAGCTAATAACCTGTCTCTGACCCTAGACCTAAAACATACTTCCTGGCCTCAACACCTAAATCATTATCCCCTAATCCAAAACCACCACAAATTTAGACTAAGACTAGTCCCTCACCCTGAGACCCACAACCTGTCCAGCTCTGACCCCATCCACTTAAGCCTAAATCCCTGTCATTTAAACTGGAATTGAAGTCTTTGCCCTGTAAACCTAATGCCCCGGCTGCCCCTTAAGCCTAACTTCAAGCCATGCCCACTTAGCCTGAGTACCAGTCACCCACTTCAAACCATGACCCCAAATGTTAATCCCCATCCCCTAAACCCAACTCCATCACCCCTAAATCTAAAACTGAATCCCCTCTCTCTAACCCTTACTCCTCTGTAACCCCCAAGGAGATGACCTAGATTCGTGGGGCTCTGTCTGCTGGCAGCTCAGGGAGAGGCTCTGTCCCTCGCTCAGAGGGGAAGCCAAGGCAGACTCAGAGTCTGCCCGCCAACTACTAGAGAGCGAGTTGCCCCTTCCAGGGAGTTCAGGAAAGGGGAGAAGCCATTTTTTGAGTCAGTCTGGAGCCAGCCAGGGCAAAGGCAGGACTGGCTGTGTGGGAAGCTGGGGAGTCCCAGGCTTGCAGGCAGGGTTCCCCCTGAGAACTGGCCTCTAGAGACCTGAAAGCAAGATCCTCAGCTGGGTTTTTCCCGCTCCACTGATGATTCCCAGTTTGTAGAGTTTTGCTGGGAAACTTCCCCAGCCAGGCTGTTTGCCCTCCAGCTCCCTAGGTAAGACCAGTCACCACCTGGTCAGCTCTGCTCTGGCTGCTAGTCCAGGGCTGCTGCTTGCTGAGTGTGTGTCTGGACGCTGGGCTAGGAGGCGACAGTTTGGATGTTAGTGTAGTTGTGTAACCTACACCGTGAGCCCTGCACCCCTTTTTGGTGACGGGAAATCCTGGGACTGAATCAGCCTGACTCCTGCCTGAACAGGATCCCGGCCAGCAGAGATCAGCCCCTCTGCAGTGACTGAGGAGTCCGGAATCATCTCTGAACCTGAGGATCATTCATGGAGTTTGTGAGGGCACCATCTTTTAGTCAGTCAGGAAACTTGTTTTGGGGACCCCCTACTCCCTGAACTGTGTCCTCAAGCCAGGGAGTGAGGGCTTGGGGATTTTATAACCTGCTGCATGTTAAATCTGTGAAGGGTCTTACCACCTTCTCCCACTTGTGAGTCCTTTGGGTTGTACTGAATCCGCGGGAGCGGCTCTAGGGATTTTGTCGCTCCAAGCACGGCAGGCAGGCTGCCTTCGGGGGCTTGCCTGCGGAGAGTCTGCTGGTCCCGCGGCTTCAGTGAACCTCCCACAGGCCTGGTCCTCTGAAGCCGCGGGGACCAGCGGACCCTCCGCAGGCACGCCTGCGGGAGGTCCTCTGAAGCCGCGGGACCAGCAGACCCTCCGCAGGCAGGCCTGCAGGAGGTCCACCAAAGCTGCGGGACCAGCGGACCCTCCTCAGGCAAGCTGCCGGAGGCAGCCTGCCTGCCGCCCTCGCAGCGCCGGCAGAGCACCCCCCACGGCTTGCCTCCCCAAGCACGCGCTTAGCATGCTGGGGCCTGGAGCCGCCCCTGTGAACCCGTCAGCCACTCTGCTAAACCATGGCAGAGAAGATATTGTGGTCACAGGTCATCAAGGACCCCAACAAAGTACATATATGAAATGTAAGATTAGTGTCCCGTTGATACAACAGGTCCCACGACTAGGGAAAGTCATGGGTATTATTAGTGTGGACACCAGTGACGTTAAGAATACTGTTTTACCCTGTTATTTTAAATTTGTCTCCTGTTTAATATAATTACTGTGTTGAATACATTGTATGTATTTGTGTTATTTTTTGGGAGTCTCCAACTATCTGGCAAGTAAATGAGGGTTACCCTGAGGTTAGAATGTTCCTCCCAAGCTGCTCTGGTGACCCTGATAGGAAGGAGTGAGGGGGTTGGAGGCACCGCCAAATAAATTCATAGGGATAAATAAAGAAGATGCACCCTGCTGAGTGGGTGGCAGGATCCAGAAGAACCCAGATCCATCTATCAAAACCTGTAATTAGCATTAAAGAAGGTAACTGGGTGGAGAGGGGGGTGCTACACCTCTTCACACTAACACTAAATTGATATCAGCTAATTCTGCCTCACCATCCCTTAAAGCTAAATCTATATCCCTCTGGTGACTGTCTTTCAGCAGTGAGAAATGTCACACATGGAACTGCAGAAATCTCCCTGCTTCTTCTACAAGAGACAAATCTCACACCAAGTAACTTCAGCAGGCTTCGGGTAGGGGAGTAGGAGACTTAGGGTACGTCTATACTACTCGCCGGATCGGCGGGTAGTAATCGATCTGTCATCTAGACGTGATAAATCGATCTGCAAATCGATGCCCGTACTCCACCTCGGTAGGAGGCGTGAGCAGCGTCGATGGGGGCGCCACGGCAGACGACTCGCCGCCGTGAGGACGGCCAGGTAAGTTGAGCTAAGGAACTTCGACTTCAGCTACATGAATAGCGTAGCTGAAGTTGCGTATCTTAGCTCAACCCCCCCTCCAGTGTAGACCAGCCTTTAGACCTTTCCATCCCCCTTATCCCAGCAGCCCAAGAGGTCACTCAGAACTGGAGCAATTGGTCCCAGGGAAGCAAGGCAGAGAGAGTCTCCCAGGTGCAGTGCAGTTGCTCTCCTTGCCCCTAGCATTTGCCTCCTCTTTCAGGATCATGCTCTTCTCAAAATGTGTCCATTAACATTTGCCTGTTAAACTAGTAACAATAGAAACCAAAGCAAAAGCACCATGAGGCCTGGCTGGGACTAGCACAGGTTGGCCATTAGAACAATTTTTTTATCACAGTTATACTTAAAAAACAGATATGCAGCCCCCCCCCCAAAAAAAAAGCAAATTGAAGGTTCCTACCTCAGCTTTCACTGTGCCCCCAGGCCTGCCCTTCGCCACACCCCACCTGTGGGTTTCAGACCAGCATGAGCTGCCCAGAAATCGTTCAGCTGCCCTGCTGTAACGTACAGTTATGAACAACATTACAGTGTGCAAGTGACTGAGGAGCCTAAGGTCCATTTTCAAAAATGAAGGTCAGTGGGATCTAGGCCCCTAAGTACCTAAATCATTTTAGAAAATGGGGCTTTGGCTTCTATATGACTTAGCCCCCTTTGCTCCCAAACTCCTCTCTTCTGTGGGGAATAATTGTTGGAAACCCCATGAGATGAACTGTGCTTAAGTTACCTGGCTCTGCTCCCTCAGGGCTGATTGCACCAGTGTTATTGGCATGGACTGAGTTTTCAGGAAGGTTTGTTTTATTGTTAATAGCCTTAAGAGTCTTATTAGGGCAGTAAGAGCACTGGCTAGTACCCAAGTTCCTTCCCTTCCACTTAACACTAGAAGCCAAAAATAGATTTAGTAGGACAGAGAGGGAGGCAGGCACCAAGGGACTCATAAATATTAATCTGCCTAGTTTAATAAAGGAAGCCTCTCTGTGTTCACAACTGCTGGAGAAAGGGGTATGGATGGAATGTGATTGCACTGTTTACCCCCAGGGCAATATAGAACAATGACACATTGTGCAACTCAGCTGGGGAAAGTGTGAGACAAAGTGTTTTAAAGTTCAAGGATTTTTGCAAATGTTCTGTGCAGTGTTGGTGTAGCTGTACTGGTCCCAGAATACGAGACACACAAGGTGGGTGAGGGAATATCTTTTATTGCCTTCGGTTAGCGAAAGGGACAAGTTTCTGAGCTACACAGAACTCTACTTCAGGCCTCTTTCACCAACAGAAGTTGGTTCAATAGAAGATATTACTTCACTGTAGCAAGTGATAATTCACCGCCGTAGCACCTCCCACTGGTCATCCTGGGAATTAGTTCTTCAGCACTCAGGGCGCCTCCTTCTAGCCAGTGTCTCCCTTGCCTTAGCCCCCCGTGTCCCTCCCAGACCTCAGTGCCCTTTACCTCAGTGTTCTAGCTCCTGCAGTACCCCCACACTCTAGGTCTCCCCTTTCAGGGGAACCTCCAACCCTCTATCTCCACCTTGCCTCAGTGGCTACTGCCAGTCACCATCTAGCTCCCACTCACTGGGGCAGACTGCAGTCTGTAATGGCCACTCATCATTGGCAAGGGGGTTGGACCTGCTGCCTTTGCCTATTGCCAGGCTGCACCTCTGCAACCACAGAACCTGCTTAGGCCTTAAACAAGGCCTCAGCCTGGGGATTTGCCAGGCTGGAGTTCCCCAGCTCCTCCTGCCGCTCCCCAGTCCTGCTCTGCATCAGGTACCCTGAGCTCCCAGGCACCCAGGTCCTTCTATCTCAACAGAGAGCCTGTAGCTCCTGGCCTCCAGCCCTCTTATCAGGGCCAGCTGAGCCCTGATTGAGCTGGCCACACCTGAGGTCAGCTACTCAGTCAGCTTCCCCCAGCTGTTCTCAGTCCTCATTTCAGGAGTGGGGTAACCACCCTGCTACACTCACCCACCTTGTCTCTCTTGATTTTAAAAAAATAGCAGCCTAATTTGGATGACATTGGACAGGGCTGGAACTTCTGCTGAGGAGAGACAGAAGCGTGACCAGGTAACAAAATGAAGCATTCTATATCCACAATAAAAACAAAAACAAAGCAAAAGCACCACGAAGCCTGGTTGAGACTAGCACAGACTGCCTCTTGCAACAACCTTTTATTAAAGTTATACTTAGACGTGCAGCTCAAAAAAAACAAAAAACAAAAAGAGGCAAACTGAAGGTTCCTACTTCAGCTTTCACTGTCCCCCCAGGCCTGTCCTCCCCCACGCTCCACCTGTGGGCTTGAGACCAGCACGAGTGGCCCCAGAAATGTCTGAGCTGCCTTGCTGTAACGTACAGTTATGAACAACATTATGGGTGGGAGTTTCAAAAGCATCTGAATGACTGAGGAGCCTAGGGCCCATTTTCAAAAGTGAATGTCAATGGGATCAAGGCTCCTAAATACTTAAATCCCTTTATAAAATGGGGCATAGGCTCCTATATCACTTAGCACTTTTAACAAATGTTACCCAAAAGGTACATCTACACTTTCATAAAAGACCTGCAGCATGGTTGGGGCTGGCCCGGGTCAGCAGACTTCAGCTCACGGGGCTCGGGCTGCAGGCTAAGACTTGCAGTGTAGGCATTTAGGCTTGGTTTGGAGCCTGGGCTCTGAAACCGTGCAAGGACGGAGAGTCTCAGAGCGGCTCAAGGCCAAGGGCAAACGGTGGATTTTTAGCCCTGCAGCCTGAACCCCGAACCCCAGCTGACTCGGGTTCTGAGACTTGGTGTCATGGGTTTTTTACTGCAGTGTAGAATGACTAAGAAGCACACATGTCATTGACTTTTAATGAAACTTCTGTTCCTAAGTCACTCAGGTCCAGATTGTTAAAGAGATTTAGGTACCTAACTCCCAGGCACCTAAATACCTGTAAGAATCTGGCCAACTAAACACCATTACCCTCCTGCAGAAGCCCTTCCGCATGACCTTTGTATAAGAATGCAGAATGGGGATGCTCATTATCTGGACAACAGACACCTGCTTGGAAGGATATTCCTATGTCAGCCCTAATTATCTGGAAACAAAGAAGTGCAGCCTCGGTTGCATTACAAAGACATGTTTTATTTAAAATAATCAGCAATGCAGAGCAGACAGAGTGTGTAGGATTTCCAGTTGTTCTCAAACCCTTTGATCCATATTTCTGTCTCTCCCCACCTTGCACTGCCACTAGTTGAACCATGAAAAACCTCAGCTGGCACCAGCCTGCAATAGCAAGTCAGGTACCAGCAGAAAGTAGCTATCTTAAGGAGAGGGGGAAGGAACCCAAAATTATTGATAGAAGTAGGTGCATACAAAACAAGTTTACTCCAGTGACACGTTCACTGCCGCGTGATCGCCTGCCTTCCTGCTGGGCTAAACAGGCCTGAATTTCATTTCGGACCGTTTGTAGGAGTAGTTGTACCCTTTGCCTGCCTGCCAGTTCACACCATCTGCAAAGCTGCTATGGGATCCCAGCCAATACATCCCATTCAGGTTGGAATTATGGCAGCTACTGTACCACCAGGCTCCTTTGTAGGTTGTTGCACATTTGTTCGAACCAGGATCTTGCTGTCGGTCTTTAGTTGAGAACAGCATGTTGTTGTGGCCGGATAACGAATCCCCTGTGTAAAATAAATGAAATCACTATTTATGGCAGGTTGCAGGCGGTTTAGTTCCTCATTGGCCAAGTCTAATGTTCCTGGAGTCGTGCTGTCCATTTCCCCCTTTCGTGAGGCACTCAGAATCCCTTGAACTATAGACAGGAGTCTGAAGCTCTATTTTACTGTTTCCATCTCGGTTCCTGATGCAGCAGGCACTGGGTTACATACCATCTCCAGCTCTTCTGAGGTGCAGGTATTCACCTGACTAGGATTCAGAATTTCTGGGTTTTCTACCTAGATTTTTCACAAACCTCCTGGGTGACCTGGGACAAGTCACTAGAAAGTCAACGGGAGTTGGGTACCTTAAGCCTCTCTGCAAAATGGCCATCATAATATCTCTGAACTTCAGTTCCTTAGCTGTAAATCATTCTTCCTTACTTGCAACCCTGTCTTGTCTATTTAGATTCCCATTTCTCTTACCATGTACAGCACCTGCTAACTGATAATACAACATGTGACCTCACTTAGGTTGTCTAGGTGCTATCGTGATATAAATAAACAATAACAGTACCATTTCAAAGATCAAGTTAAAAAAGTATGGATTGGATGAATGGACTATAAGGTGGATAGAAAGCTGGCTAGATTGTCAGGCTCAACGGGTAGTGATCAACGGCTTGATGTCCTGATGCCAGTTTTGTTCAACAATTTTATCAATGATCTGGATGATAGGATTAATTCTACCCTCAACAAGTTCACAAATGACACTACGCCGCTGGGAGAGGTAGATATGCTGGAGGGTAGGGACAGGGTCCAGAGTGACCTAGACAAATTGGAGGATTGGGCCAAAAGAAATCTGATTCAACAAGGACAAGTGCAGAGTCCTGCACTTAGAATGGAAGAATCTCATGCACCGCTACAGGCTGGGGACCGACTGGCTAAGCAGCAGTTCTGCAGAAAAGGACCTGGGTATTACAGTGGATGGGAAGCTGGATTTGAGTCAGCTGTGTGTGCTTGTTGCCAAGAAGGCCAATGACATATTGGGCTGTATTAGTAGGAGCATTCCCAGCAGATCGAGGGAAGTGATTATTCCCCTCTATTCAGCACTGGTGAGTCCACACCTGGAGTACTGCATCCAGTTTTGGTCCCCCCACTACAGAAGGGATGTGGACAAATTGGAGAGTCCAGCAGAGGGCAATGAAAATAATTAGGGGGCTGGGGCACATGACTTATGAGGAGAAGCTGAGGGAACTGGGATTGTTTAGTCTGCAGAACAGAAGAGTGAGCATTGTAGCATTTTTCTGTGCTATGAAATGTGGAGACCATGTATGGCACCTACCTGCATTACCCCCAAGGAAATCTCCAAGAATCAGCTTGTAATTTTCAGTCTCTCCTAAAATTTTGAATGACTTGTACTTGGCAACCGCATGGTTGTTATCGAAATCTGTGAGGTCAATGCGAAGTTCATTAGTTCCTAATGGAAACAAATTGGAAAGAAATAAAAGAACTCATCAGGTGCCAGTCACATTTTGCATCTTGAGGGGGTTTTGTATGGCAGAACCCAAGAATTTGAGCCTTGTCACCCAGCACAGCTTTTCAGTTCCTTCAACTTCACCTCACCTCTAAAAGAGGCAAACCAGCAGCACCCTTCCCTTCAGCTTTGACACCAAAACCTCTCCCTTTCCACTGGAGTCACTGCTCACCCATCCTGGACTGGTAGGTTGCATCTCTTATCTTAGTTACATTTATGTCTTAGAATCCTCAGTGCCAGAACTAGATGCAACCATAAAGAAACCCTCAAAACCGTCCCTGGTTATGCATACCTGAATGCTAGGTGCTGAGCAAGAAGATATTTGAAACCAGTTTCATTAGCCCCTACTTGCAGCGCAGTGATGACTTTTTAAGGTCATCAACACCCAAACAAGGGGGGCTAATGTGTTGAAAACTTGATTGATCAACTGGTTGGGGGAGGGACAGAGAAGGGCTCTGGGCAGCTGGAAAGAGAGTTCTCAGGAGGCCCAGATTTTGCAAAACAAAGCTTCTCTACATTTCCTGCATTATTTTTAGAGTTCTTGTTCGCCAGAATAAGAATAATCAGCAGTCTCTGGGTCATGCTCTTCCTTAACTTGAGACCAACAATCAACACCCAAACAAGAGGGGCATAAGCAGAATAGCTCTTATGCCTCTAGTTCTGTGGTTCTCAAACTTGTGTACTGGTGACCACTTCCACATAGCAAACCTCTGAGTGCAACCCCCTCCTTATAAATTGAACACACTTTTTTATATATTTAATACCGTTATAAATGCTGGAGGCAAAGCGGGCTTTGGGGTGGAGGCTGACAGCTCACAACCCCCCATTTAATAACCTCGTGACCCCCTGAGGGGTCCTGATCCCCAGTTTGAGAACCCCTGTTCTATGTTCTGGTCAACCGGTCCATCCGTGTCTCATAACTAGAAGATAGGAATTTCTGGTAAGGAATACTTACCATTTGATTCATCACTATTTGCCGGGACTTGACTAGAGCCACCAGAGCTATAGTGTTAGCTGGTCCAATGAGATTCCACAAAAGAACCTTTTTTGTAACATGCATGTCCTCTATTACCAGCATTTAACATTTTGTACTCTTGTGCAGAATTTATACTGCACCTTAACAATTATGGGATGGCAGCCGCTCTAGCACAATGCCCCATATTTGCCATAGTAATATTATAATATGATTATGGCGTACTTATGATGCATTTTGTACAAAATGGATCATGTAAGGTGTCATTGCAAAAAGTTATGATTTGCGGAATATGATTATCCTATTTGTATGAATGTATCATATTTGTATCTAAAGTTATTAATATTGACTACATATCTGTGTTTCAAATGTCGTTACACCCACGAGGAAAAATGCTTCCAGCATAGACAGCTGGTTGGGAAGGGCCTATTCAAGATAATTGGCCATTAGGAAAAGCAGTAGGCCTTAGGAGAAGCTCATCCGCCACCCAGTGAGCCTTCCTGAGAATGCTCCACACAGCCTGTAAGTAATGGCTGCTATGACTCTGCAAGGGCATGTGACCAGCCCACATGACTCTGGGCTCCATTTTGGGTACCTGTATTTTTCCACAAACTGGGCTGGTGTCATAAACAGATAGTAAAGGGTTAATGTCTCTTTTACCTATAAAGGGTTAACAAACAGGGAACCAAAAAAACACCTGACCAGAGGACCAATCAGGAAACAAGATACTTTCAAATCTTGGTGGAGGGAAGCCTTTGTTTGTAGTTTTGGGTTTTGCTTTGTTCTCTCTAGGTTCTGAGAGTGACCACACATACCTACAGGCTCTAGTCTTCTGTTCCAATTTTGTAAGTACAAAAGTAGAAAGACAGTTTAGTCTTTTTAATTGTTTTTCTGTATTTGCAACTGTGTATCTGGCTGGTAGAGTTTTAATGTGTATTTGGGTGAAAGTATTTTAAATTGTATTTCTGCTGGAGAAGGCTTTCTTTCTATTGTCTATAAGCTGAAAGACCCTGTAATATTTACCATCTAAATTACAAAGATAACTTGTACTTTTTTTTTCCTTCTTTTTATTAAAAGTTTTGCTTTTTAAGACCTGTTTGATTTTTTCCCCAGTTGAGGCTCAAGGGAATTGAGTCTGTACTCACCAGGGAATTGGTGGGGAGAAGGGAAGGATAAGTTTCCTCTTTGTGTTAGATTCACGGAGCTTGAATCTGTATTGCCCCTGGGTGAGGGGAAGGAGGAAGGGTGAAGGGGGAATCCCTTTGTTTAGATTCACGGAGCTTGAATCTGTCTATCTCTCCTAGTATACCCAGGGTGGGAAGAGCTGGGAGGAAGAAAGGAGGGGGAAGGGAAATGGTTTATTCCCCTTTGTTGTGAGATTCAGGGAATCTGGGTCCTGGGGTCCCCAGGGAAGGTTTTGGGGGAGACCAGAGTCTATCAGGCGCTCTACCTAAGTCCTAATTGGTGGCAGCATATCAGATCCTATTTGCATGGATGTATCATTTTTGTATCTAAAGTTATGAATATTGACTATGTATCTGTGTTTCAAATGTCGTTACACCCACGGGGAAAAATGCATAGACAGCTGATTGGGAAGGGCCTATTCAAGATAATTGGCCATTAGGAAAAGCAGTAGGCCTTAGGAGAAGCTCATCCGCCACCCAGTGAGCCTTCCTGAGAATGCTCCACACAGCCTGTAAGTAATGGCTGCTGTGACTCTGCAAGGGCATGTGACCAGCCCACATGACTCTGGGCTCCATTTTGGGTACCTGTATTTTTCCACAAACTGGGCTGGGAACTGTTTTTTGAACAAAGGGTTCCCACCATATGCTAAAGCTATATAAGGCCAGGAGTGACATCATCGGTTGTTCTTTACTCCCCACAACTGAACACCTGAGAGAAGCTCTGAAAGAAAAGGACTTGAAATGGGGGTAGGGATCCCAACCTGAAAAGTAAGTGCAGTTTGTGGTTGAGAATCTGTGAGCCTGCTTGTATTATCAGTCAAGGTGAGAGATTGTTATTTCAAAGCCTACTCTTCTACTTATGCATAGTTTGCATTTTTGTTTATTTACTAGGTAACCTGCTTTGATCAGTTTGCTATCACTTACAATTATTTAAAATCTATCTTTTTGTAGTTCATAAACTTGTTTTATATTTTAACCTAAACCAGTGTGCCTTTAAGTGAAGTCTCTGGGGAAAAATCTCAGCTGGGTTACCACAAGTTTGCATATTCCTCTCCACATTGAAGGAGAGGAGAACCGAGTAATAAATTCATACTGGTCAGGGTTTTGACCGGGGCAGGACAGTACAGATCTGGGGTCCTAGGCTGGAAAGCCGGGGGTAATTTTGGCTGCAGCCTCTCTATTGTTTGTTCATGTGGTGGCTGGCCAAAGCCTGCATGTAACTGCAGCTGGGTGTGTCCCTGCCTGTACGAATGCTGGTGAGAGTGTAGGACTGGGAGCGGTCTATGGCCTGGCACAGCAGCACAGAGCTGAGAGGGAGACCAGACTGGTGAGTCAGAGGGCTCAGTGGTACCCCAGTTCCAGGGGGCACCCCAGGGTGAACCTGTCACAGCTGCCACCTTAAATCCATCTCTCTCTAGGGAAACACACAACAAGGAAAGTCAGTAGCTGACATATGGCTGGACTGTTCTTTTCCTTTTCAGAGAGCCTAGTTAAAGTTACAAAGAGAACGCTCTACAATCAAGTTTATAGAGAGAACTTGGTGGGGGAAAGTGCACATGATGCACGTTATTTAATTACCAAAAGAGGTTAATAGGTGAATATTGTCATTTCCCAGCCAGAATTCTGACAGCCGGCTGCCAAAACCTCTCTTGTATGAATTCCAGTCACGGAAAAAGTCCACGGAACCATCTGCCCGCTTCTGGAAAACCTGCAGGGAAATGAAAGGGATGCTGGTCAGTTTCTGTCCTGAACAAAGCAAGGGCACACAGCAGAATTTTAAAGCATCAGCAATCACTATTAAATTAGTCAAATTCTACTCTGCCTCGCAGGATATAAATGAGAGCTCAGATTGGTATTTAATTACTGGTACTTATTTTCATCTGTTTTGAGAATTGACAAAGTGGATAGATGCTGTAATAGATTCATAGGTTTTAAGGTCAAGAAGGTGTCCTCATACACAGGCCATAGAATCTCACCCGGTACTTTCTGCATCGAGCCCACCAATAGAAGTCTAAAGCAATGAACAAATACAATTTCACATCTTACATGCTGGAAAGCTAAGGAATGACATGTACACAAGGAAAAAGTAAGCGTTAGAAGGTAGCAGCTGTGGACAAAAATTACCAATAAGGATCTTGTCTACATCCATGTTCCAGTTATGCAAGTGAAACTTTCTGAGCACCTGGTGCCTTAAACCAAAAAGGGGAATCCTCTCACTGCTGTGTTAATAGGTTTAACAGGGAAATTGGAAATTAAAAGAAAAAAATATTAAAAGCTAGTCAAAAAATGCAGTTCCATTGAATTGAAATGCTTCATAAAATTGTATTGAATTCCTCAACCTTTTGTAACTATTGATTATAATATAAACAAAAGTCAACATCAAAATGACACATTTGTACTGATATCTAAATCAAATATTTTTGATTTATCCAAAACAAAACAACAACAACAACAAAAGAATATTCCTCTGGAGAATTTTAAAATTTTCAGGTTTAATTCTGATTTGTAAATATGCCAAATTCTGAAATCTTACTGAAACAGAATTCCTCTGCATTGCACATATTTTCCTCCTCTTTCAACCCCATTTAACACAATGGGCTATGGAGTTTTCCTTTTATAGTACTATAGGTATTGGATACAAAGGTAACCAGAACCTGTAAGACCTCACTCCCTTAACCCCATCAGCTCTTCCCTTTTTTCCTCATCTTGTGCGCCTTCTCTTCCCCCAAATGCTAATGGAACAGATTTAAACCAGCTCCCAGCTCAGCCTCAGTTTTATCTTAAACACACTGACAAGTTGGGAAATTTCTGTTTGAAGTCCTGCTCCTAGCAAACATGTATCACTGGGACAGCGCAAAAAAATAGATTTCATTTTCAACAAGGGTTACGAATGCCTTCACGCGGTTGATGTTCTTTCTAGGAACTGATTTGTTTGAGCAAACCCTTGGCCCCATCCCACTCCCTGTGGGAGCCAGCAATGATTTGCATTGGCTTTGATGGCAGCAAGAATGGGCACTTCATAATTTGTTCTCACTTACTATCCATCCACCTCCATCTGTGTCCATGTCACACAGCACGGTCATGGCATTACAGTCATGCGGGTAAATGGTGTTCCAGCCGCTCATGATTTTCCCTTTGGCTAACAGCTCCTTGCAGTTCTTCGCTCCTGGAGAGGATGGTAATTTAATGTTATAAATAAATGTTGCTGGAACAGATAATTTCATGAGCAGCATTGATCCCTTTTCAAGGAACTAGGAATTTCAAATAGTTGTCTTTGGAGTTTCCAAACCCTGGAGTGCTGGATTTGTGTTTAACCAGCTTCCTAAGTCCTGACTCCTGGCTGAAAAGACAGCAGCAAAACAGTGCATTCCCGATGAAACTAACCCCTTCAGACTTCATATGGTAATATACACAAGGAACCACAGTGGGTTTTAGTCACTAGCCTATTTTACAGGATTACCTGCTTGTATTACAGTCAGTAAGGTTTCTGGTATAACTGAACCTCAAGTCAATAATGCTAACATAGCAGAAACAGGTGTCAATTCCACTAGTTGCTACAGAAGTCAGAATGAATTGCAAGCACCTTCGACTGTGTCTTTGCATTGTGAGCTGAGCTTCAGGTCCCTTGAATGGGATGCGTTGAACAGCTCATGTAATATGATTCTAGGAAACACTCACCTGTCTTACAGTGTATGTCCTCCAGCTCCTTCTCGGCTGTTCAGAAAGGAAAACACAAGGGAGGGGGATTGAAACCAGGAAAAGAATGTTATTTTCCTAAACTCCTGCTCAGGCCACAAGGCATGTATGTATCATGAGTTAAGAGACAGTAAAGCATCTTAACTCATCTCTGACTCCAGGTACCAGTATTTGGAGACAAGTCCTTCCCTAGACAAAGATCAGTGTCCTTACATTCTCTCCAACCACAGATTTTACTTCCACAACCCCATCCATAAAAATAACATCCACTTACACCTTACTTAACATTCTTCACAAGCTGGGAAACATTCAGGCAATTGCAGGGTGTGAAATAAATTTTATCCCTTTAGTTCCTTCTGCACCAAAGACGTACAATTTCACACATTGGCTGTGATGTGAGCCTCCCCAAACTTTTAGGGGAGATCAGTTCTGGATCCAAACACAGATGCACATGTGACAACCCATGCTCATCGCTAATTTAGAGGTCAAGGTTTTTTTCACACTCTTGGATAGCTCCTCAGCTCCAGGGATATTACTAAATTCAGTATTGTCTGCAAACAAATTGCACTCTGAAAGTTTCCTGTGAGGGTCAAGTGTACTGCTTTTAAAATGAAATCAAATTATACTCTTGCCATAAAAGAAATTGTAGATGTTCTTACTTATAGTTCCAGGTACTCCAATGTCTCCTTTAGCTCCTAAAAACACACGGCAACAAATCATTACACAGCCAAGAGACAGCATCCTGATCTGAGTACTCATCCCAGCATTTGTTTTTAATTCCATGTTGGCGTAAAACCCAAGTTCCCCCGACATCACCCCATGGAAAAAAGTATTAACTCTTCCAGAGTTTGATAAGCTTGACACAGAGGAGAGAGGGCCAAATTCTTTTTCACATCAGTGCCACCCCACTGACTTCTTCCGAGTTGAATGGGTACAGTTGAGAGGGTAATTTGAGAAAATAGTGTGTATGAGGGGGTGGTGTTTTTTAATTTCTGAGGTGAAGGCTGGAATTTCCAAAGGAGACCAAAAAAGTTAAGTGCCCAACTCTCATTGACTCTGGGACGCATTGGGTGCCAAGCTCTTTTGGAAAACTCTTGGCATGTCACAACTGCAGTCCCTACTGACTCAGTCTCTATCACTCCGGGTAACACCTAAAAGACAGGCATAGAGATCAACAAGCTAAAATTGTTGGAGGTGTCTTACCTTTCAGACCAGGAACACCAATGTCACCCTTCGCTCCTGGTGGGAAACGGAAAGAATGAACAGAGACGTAGGAATCTCAAGGAAAGCAATGGGCTTAAAACAAGAAGCAAGGGGCTTAAACTGCAGCAAGGGAGATTTAGGTTGTACATTAGGAAAAAGTTCCTAACTGTCATGGTAGTTAAACACTGGAATAGATTGCCTAGGGAAGTTGTGGAATCTCCATCTCTGGAGATATTTAAGAGTAGGTTAGATAGATGTCTATTAGGGATGGTCTAGACAGTATTTGGTCCTGCCATGAGGGCAGGGGACTGGACTCGTTGACCTCTCGAGGTCCCTTCCAGTCCTAGAGTCTATGAGTCTATAAAGCTTACAAGTGGGGTTCTATTGGGATAAGAGCTGGGTGAATACTGAAAATACAGATCTGTGAATTTGTTTGTGAAAAAATGGCCCAAAATGTAATTAGTGTCCATTCAATGGAGTCCAACTATTTGCTGTTTGTGAATATTTAGATCATTGCTAGTATTAATGAAACTACTTACTTGTCCTACAGACTGCATGAAATCATACCGGAAGTTCTTCAGTCGTCACTCTCATATTGAAAGGTTTCAGTCAACTATTCAGGGAGTGGAAACTATATCACGTGACTCCACACCATAAACTACCAATGCTTGTAGCAACCATTTCACAAAACAGCCAGGGGCTGAGAATAAGTTGGTGAACACCAGGGCAGGGCCATGCTTAAGCATACGCAGCTGCGTAAGGCACCATGAAATTTGGGACACCAAATTACCCTAAATTTCATGGTGCCGTAGGCAGCTGCGTGCTGCATATGCAGCAGCACCAGCCCCTGCGACCAGTTCTATACCTTGGCCAGCCCCCCCTGCAAGGGGCAGGGCCATCCCTAGGGGGGTGTGGGGTCCCAGACAATTCCCTCCGCCTGCCTCTTACCCTTCCCCTCTGCTCCACCCCCGGCCCACCCCCATTCCACCTCTTCCCCCAGTGACCCCGCACTCACTGGCAGTGGCAGGAAGTGGAGCAACCTGGCCCCAGCCCACTCTAACTCCACCAGCTCCCAGCCGCGGTGCTCCACTTCCCGCCGCTGGTGAGTGCGGGGAAAGGATCACCCCCCACACTCACGGGTGGTGGGAAGTGGAGAGATGCAGCCCCAGCCATGTCGCTCAGGTTGTGGAAAGGGCCACCCCCTACTCTCACTGGCCACTGCCGGTGAGTGGAGTGGGGGGAGATTCCTTCCCCCAAACCCCCACCCTTGAGTGACATGGCTGGGGCTGGGGTGAGGGAAGTGGAGTGGGCTGCTCACAGCCCCCTGCTAATCCCCCAGGTCACTCTGGGCCTCTGGGGCCCCCAAAAGTGTCTCCCCATGTCTCCTGCATCCCAGACCCTGGGGATGGGGGAGGCCTGGGGCCCCTCACAGCACCTGTGTGGGGGGCTGCATAGGGCACCAGGGATAACAGATACATTCTTAGCAACAGGAACAGTTCATGAGTGAGTCATAAAACAAAGCGAGGCCTAAATTTGATTCAGTTTATGCTCTAAACTGAGAGGGAGATGGGGGGAGGAGGATTGTTAAATGTTTCATAAAAGGAAAATTCAAATGTTAAAAATTATTTGATGGTAGTGAAACAAATTTACTTTGTCTTTTTATTACTTTACCTTTCTCTCCAGCTGGTCCCATCTTCCCAGAGCTCCCCTGAGTTCCCTTTTCTCCTACAAACACAGAGAATGAATTTAAACATTTTATATATATTCAAACACAAAAGAAATTAGAACAGACCTGAGCTCCCAATTCTACCCTTTCTGGCTTAATCCTCAGGTAATGTAAAAGGACACTGAAGCGAATGGAACCAAGCCAATTTTCATCAGTGGATGATATTGCTAAAAGACTATGTAAATTATATGCAAGATTTTTATCAGCAACACTACGGTTATTTATTGAGTAATTCATTTTTGTGCCTGCACCATCCAAAGCCGATTCTCCCTCAGGGCTGAGGAACGTACCTCTCATTCCTTCAGCTCCGGGTTCTCCTTTGGGACCTGTGGCACCAGGAACTCCAGGGCATCCTTGCAGAATAGCGAGCCTCTCGTTACCACTGAGACCCACCATTTTCACTTCTGGAGACATAAAATAATCTTTATCAGAGACACAGGATGTGGGATGTTCTGCAAATTGTGAATTCCAGGCGGAAGCATGATCCACATGTGAGATCTAACAGAGCCCTTTGCTTGACTAGAAAGGCAAATACAAACAAGCAGTGTAGGTACCAAGGCTTGCTCGCACAGGCACAAGTAGGAGGAAAAAGCCCCTTGACCTTCTGAGCCCAACCCCAGAGTGCCTCTGTGGCTCCCAATGGGGAGGGGCTGCAGAAGAATCTTCTTTGGACCTTAGGGGAAGCTAGGGTCAGAGTGGAAAGCCTCTGCCCCAAACTCCCTGTCCAGCTGTGGGTTTTCTGGCCTGTCCCTCTGTGGTTCAAACTCTTCTGTTCTCTCAGTCCATATTTCCTCTTGCTCACAGACTGAAATTTCAAGAGCTTCTATAGTCCAGACTACATTGAGATTTGCATTTAAAGCAGAGAATAAACCTCCTTCTTACATATGTGTCATGTAATTCATCATCCTCAAATTTATAGCACTAATTCTGAGCACAGAATGGAGCTTCTGAGAAGTCCATTAGTATGAGATATAATTATTTAAAAGTTGTCCGTTAGAAAAAGAAGTTTAAAAAACAAACCCTTTGGTCCCTCTAGTAAAGACGATGAAGGGGACATGGGGGTGTTATCTTCATGACACCTGCATGAAGTAACGATGATTTCATCCATGATTTCAGAGATTATATTACATTTAAACATGGCAAATCTTTAACACTGTACAGGCAGTCCTCGGACTTACGACACAGTTGGTTCCTGAAAATTGCATCATAAAGCGAAACATCATAACTCAGAACCGCAATCCACTCAACTGTGGGACCAAGCTTCATAAAGTCTAAACCAATTGTTCTAAGTCAAATCAGGATGTAAATTCAGAAATTTTTAAGTGCCGTTCATCATAAAGTCGAGGACTGCCTGAACAGTACTTGACCATGACAGTCCTTCATTGTGTGAACAGTAGGTTTCAAAACAAGATTGCTGGAAAGAAAGGGGCAAAGGATCAGATTGTCAGCTGTTGTAAACTGGCAAATTGACTTCAGGGGAGTTTTGCCAATTTACACCAATTCATCTAGCTGAAACTTTGATGTATTGACAGCTGTGTTAAAATTACAAGCTGTCACTTTAAGTTCTAAGGGGTTCTAACTCTCTCTGTGTATGCCATGAACACAGCAACTGTAGGTTGATATAACAGCAGGGTCAGGGTTAGAAAAAGAATCAGAAACATTTTATAAAACCACATTGTGAGAAAGTTACAGTTACTAACCCATACAAGACATTCCTGTGCAAATACGGAAAACAGGGAAATGAACAATAAAGACATCAGCAACTTCCTCCAAGCAGAAAGTGCCAACATTACAACACATAGGAAATGTGATGTGTGAGAAGCATGTTTTGAGCCTAGGATTCTGCTTGGAAATTGTTCACTGGTGGCTTTACTGTTCATTTCCCTGTTTTCAATGTCTGTGTAGGTGATGTAACTTATAGGTTAGTATCTCTACCCTTTAACTGTAGCTTTTAGTTGTTACATACTGAAAGCCATTTGTGAAGGTGATCTAGGAATGAGGTTTATACAAGAATGTGTATTAAGAGTGGTGATTTAACTATATGTAACATGTTAGAAAATTCCAAGTCTTGAACACTTTAAAGTACTTTCTGAACTGAAAGTCTGTGGAAGAATAGAATGGAATGAAGATTAACAACCGCGCCTCTGTTGACTTATAGCAACCTGAACCTGCAATAAAAACTATCCACCACCAACTAGTTCAATAAATGCAAGTCTGTATGGAAGAAGAAAATTTAAAAAAAAAACAGTTTTCCGAGCTACTTCTATCCAAGTGCACAGAGTAACAGAGCCTGTAACCAAACAGTATCTTTTGGTGCATCCTTTGTACTAAGGTGCCATTTATAAATGTTGAAGAGATGTTATAAGCACATTAAAAACACAAGTAGCATGTGTTATAGATGGTTCTAAACACATCAGTAGAAGATGTTATAGATAGTTTTATTCAAAGGTTTGTTATAGCAAATAATCATTCATATTATTGATTATTATAAGCCAGTGGTCCCCAAACTTTTTCGTCTGGCGGGCACCAGACGAAGGACCATGGCGGCAGTCGAGCATCCGCCTAAATGCCGACAAGATTCGGCGGCATTTCGGCAGTGGTGCCTCAGGATGATGGCATTTTGGCGGCATTTTGGCAGATGCTCGTCCGCCAGCCAGTACGCGGGTGCCACGTTGGGGATTCCTGTTATAAACCATGGTAAGCACCCCATTGACTTAATGGACTCTAGAACAATCTGTAACCATAGACAAACCATGTATTAAAACATGTTAATCATTTATTAATTGTTTAATAATGGAACCTTAATCTAAAAGGGGACTGTTTTGTATGTGCATTAGTACAGCTGCATTTTCCCCCTTATTCTACATTCCACATCAGTTGCAAGACTCTGAATAATACCTCCCAGGGGCAAGGGTACAAGGAAACAGTGTTGCGTAGCCCATACATTGGCTTTGTGGGGGCTGGCACATAAGCAAGTATTTGATTTCATGAGGATTGTTAATCAGCCAGAATTGGAGCAACTGGGGATGATATTTGAGATGGTCTTGTTTTGAGAAAGGGAGTCTTTCAAGGTTCCCTCTTAGTAACCGGGGATTTTACAGCTTTGGCTCCCTCATCCCCACGTCCTCAGGTCTGCCACAGCCCGGAGAAGAGTCTAATACTAATGGGGAGAAGCTGGAAGCTATGAACTGAGTTTGATATGTCCAGTTCCTCCCCATTCAGAGCTCTGCTGTATCATGTGTGTTCCCCGTTCCTCCTCAGAAATCAGCGGAAAGTCCTCTCTATGTGATAGGGCCCCTGGATCTGGGCTAATGAGGGAATGGAACTAAGGGGGCAGATGGTCCCTGCAACATGCTCTGTTTGGGACCCAAGGAATTTCCCATCAACTTGAATTCCAACTCTACAGCATCCCCTTCCCAGAGAGGAATAGTAAGGGGTAGGCATGATGTGGTTGCCATTCAGAGAGCCATGCTGCCGAGGAGCATGGAGGAGCTTCCTTTCTCCACAGTTCTCTGGGGTTTGGAGGCTGGGATCCTGCCCCCCCCCCCCCGCCCCCGCCGCCCACACACACACAAATTCCTCTCTCCTATGGGGAGTATTTCTTGGAAACCCCATGAGATGAACTGTGCCAGACTCCTTGGCCTGGTGTCCTCTTCATCTGACCTCACTGCAGGCGAGTCTACAGTGGCGCTTCACTATCAGGAGTGGACAGTATCTACTGCAAAGTAGCTAGTCAGACCCATGCTGTTAAAAGGTAACAGCTTTGTTCCTCACTCACCTGGGCAGGTGTCCTGAGCCTGACAAACCGCTGCTGCTAGACAGAGTAAGGCGAGGAGGGTTTGCTGGGCAGCTCTCCCCATGGCTGGTTCTGGTCTCTGCAACGGCAGCTCCACTTGTCTCCTCACTGCCCTCTCCTCTGCTTTAGCATTTCAGAGCTGAGAGACTTTTCCAGGCAATACAAATAATAATATTAAGCTCCACCCCTGACTTCTCAGTCTCCTCAGCCAGTCTCCAAAGTCTAGTTTTTTTACCTGCTGGGATCATTGTACAGGAAATGTTGCCATCTGGATGCAGGGAAATCCTCAAAAGAGTTAACACTTTTTTTTTTTTGTAAATATAAAACCTCCTGTGGCCTTCTGACTCCATTCTTCTGGTTTTCCTTTTGAGAGCCAAGGGATTTACACTGAAAGTAGAGCTGTCGGGGGTGGGGGGGAGGGTTATTAGGAGCTTAATTCCAAAATACTGAGGAACTAACCCACAACTAAGGAATTAAATACACCTCAGGCAAGTCACTTTCATGCAGCAGATCCTGTATAAGTGGTTACCACATTCAAATCTCTTGCCCTTTATAAAGCAGCAGCAATATCCATCCATGCTCTGGGTATTTGCATAATTTCAGTCATACACATACACATTTGTATTCTGCTCTGTTCAGGCTCTGCTATCAGGCCCGTCACCTTGGTGTGTGAGCACCTTCCAGAGAGTCATTAAGTCTCATGATGTAAAGATTCTTCCTAACGGACTGTCCCACCTGCTTTAGGATCCCAGGAACACTGACATTAGTGGAAACCCTCCCATTGATTTCAGTAGGCTTGGATCAGGCCCTGAATAAATACCCAACAACAGAACAACCACCACCTTCCTGTGGCAGGTGTCTAAAAAAAAACATTTGGACTATTAGCACCCCCTGGTTCTGAAGGACCACAACTTGCGGGGATCCAGATACGTAGTGCACCAAGGCAGACACTAACCAGACAAGGTATTTTTCATCCAGTTTTTGTCACTGTTTTGCTCATCAAGGAATCCTGCTTGGGGGTGGCATAGTTGTAATATCCTGGTCAGGTTAGAGAAGCATTTAGAAACCTGTCCTGTGAAGTCTAGTTCATCTGAGTAGTTAAATTGAAATTAAAGGGATGAGTCACATGAGTGAGGGTTTGCAGGACTGGGCAGCGAGAGATTCCCTAGTATGCCTGTACCAAGCACCTGAGCAGAGTACAGACAGAATAGGAGGTAGGTCAGCACTCTGAGCCAGCCCTCAACCTTGACAAGAGCCACGCTTCATATGGACACCAATAAAGTTGCCTGCTGTGATGTATCCATTTTGGTCCTTCCATTTCTCCCCATGGTTCCCTATAGATTGGAGCCCTCTTCCTTGAGACCAATGCACAGCCTGCCATCCATCTCTCTGCTTTCAGAACTGCCTTCTTCCACTAACTCCACTGTCTCTACCTCCTACCATTTCCATTCCTCCATCTTCACAGACTTGCTTCATGGCAGAAGAGAATTCCATAAAGAGGGAAGTTTACACTGTTTCCTCCACATCAGTCTCCCCTGACTCCTGGAACCCCAGTTTGTTGCCTCTGCCATATGCTCAGTCTTCACTGGTCCAAGAACAGGTGTCCTGAGGTTTCTTTGGAACCTGGGTCTCTCCTGTAGCAGGATGACATGACACTCATCCCTTCAATGTTCTTACCTTACCTGGCTCTGCTCCCTCAGGGCTGATTGCACCAGTGTTATTGGTGTGGATTGAGTTTTCAAAGAGGTTTGCTTTATTGTTAATAGCCTTAAGAGTCTTATTAGGGCAGTAAAAGCACTGGCTACTACCCAAGTTCCTTCCCTTCCACTTAACGCTAGAAGCCAAAAACAGATTTAGTAGGACAGAGAGGGAGGGAGGCACTGAGGGACTCAAATATTAATCAGCCTAGTTTAATAAAGGAAGCCTTTCTGTGTTCACAACAGCTGGAGGAAGGGTATGGGTGGACAGAATACCTGCTGTAATATGATTGCACTGTTTACCCCCAGGGAAATATAGAACAATGAAACATTGTGCAACTCAGCTGGGGGAAGTGTCAGACCAAAGAGTGTCTTAAAGTTCAAGGATTTTTACAAATGTTCTGTGCAGTGTTGGTGTAGCTGTATTGGTCCCAGAATAGGAGAGACACAACGTGGGTGAGGGAATATCTTTTAGTGCCTTCAATTAGTGAAAGGAACAAGCTTCTGAGCTACATGGAGCTCTTCTTGTTCACGAGGCCTGGTTGAGACTAGCACAGATTGCCCATTAGAACCACTTATTAAAGTTATACTTAGACATGCAGCTCAAACAAACAAAAAAAGGCAAACTGAAGGTTCCTACTTCAACTTTCACTGTCCCCCCAGGCCTGTCCTTCCCTACGCTCCACCTGTGGGCTTCAGACCAGCATGAGCAGCCCCAGAAATGTTTGAGCTGCCTTGCTGTAACGTACAGTTCTGAACAAAATTATGGGTGGGATTTTCAAAAGTGTCTGAGGAGCCTAAGGCCCATTTTCAAAAGTCAGTGGCAATGGGCTCTAGCCTCCTAAGTACCTAAATCCGTTTAGAAGATGAGGCTTAGGCCCCTATGTCACTTAGTGCCTTTAAAAAAAATGTTACAGAAAGGGTACGTTTACCCTGCAAAAAAAGACCTGCAGCACGGTCGGGCCTGGCCTAGATCAGTTGACTTGGGCTCATGGGGCTCGGGCTGTGGGGCTAAAGTCTGCAGTGCAGATGTTCAGGGTGGTGCTGGAGCCTGGGCTCTGAAACCCTGTGAGGAGGGAGAGTCTTAGAGCTCAGGCTCCAGGCCAAGTGCAGCATCTACCCTGTGATTTTTAGCCCTGCACGCTGAGCCCCATGAGCTTGTGACAGCTGACCCTGGCTCTGAGACATGGTGTCAGGGCTTTTTATTGCAGTGTAGACGTACCCTGAGTGACTTAGAAGCACACATCCTTTTAACTTTTGGGGCTTGCTTTCCCTACATCACTCAGGACCTGACTGTTAAATCTATTCAGACACCTAACTCCCAGGCACCTACATACCTGTAAGAATCTGGCCAAGTCATTTTTGAAAAATCACACCCTAAATTCTTTAATTGAAGGGTTATATTTCATTTTATTTAATCCTTTCCATTTCTTTGCAAGCAACTTCCTCAATAGCACTGGGCTTTTTTACAAGAGTTTGAAAGTACCCATGGCTTTACCGAGGGCAGTGGCACTCAACCTTTCCAGGCTGCTGATTTGTCTTGCGGACCCGCAAGTTTCACCACACTTAAAAACTCCTTGCTTACAAACTCAGACATAAAAATACAAAAGTGTCAATTCCTGAAAATTGCTGACTCATTTTTACCATATAATTATAAAATAAATCAACTGGAATATAAATATTGTATTACATTTTTGTGTACAGCATATAGAGCAGTATAAACAAGTCACTGTATGAAATTTTAGTTTGAACTGACTTTGCAAATGCTTTTCATGTAGCCTATTGTAAAACTAGGCAAATCTCTAGATGAGTTGATGTATCCCTGGAAGACCTCTATGAACCCCTGGTTGAGAACCACTGACCTAGGGAACCACTGTCTCTTCCTAGCATTGCTGTCACTGTAGGAAAAGTTAGTACCAAGAATGATGGTAAAATAGCAGACAATGATTGGCTAGTGACGTGATATCATTCCCAGAAGCCCCATGTTCCAGGAATGCTGGAGTAGCACACCATACTAGAAGTACTCAGGTATCACTGCAGCCCTCCAAAAGAAATGTGGATGTTGGAATATAAACTAACTCCTTAACTTTAATCCTGGTCTAACAGATAGGTCATTGGACTGGAAATTGGAAGATCTGGCTTCTATTCTTGGCTCTGCCACTGACTGGATGCATGATTTGGGGCAAGTCACTTCACCTTCTGTGCTTCAATTTCCCTTCCCACCCTTTGTCTCTCTTGTGTACTTAGACTGCGAGAACTTTGGGATGGGCAGACTCTGTGTTTTCACAGTGCTAGCACAGTGAGGCCCTGATATTGGCTGGAACCTCCAGGTGCTACCCCAATACAAGTCATACCACCACCAAAGCCAGAAAAAGAGATCATTAACAAGGAAGAGTGAGGCTGGCAAGAAAACAAGCATGGATATTTTCTTTGTTAAAACTAAGATGCTGAAACAATCATATAATTACTACCAGGGTTAGAAAGCTACCTTCATAAGTGGAACATGACAGTGAGCTGGCAGTTACATTACAGCTGAATTTTAAAGACATTCAATTCCCAATCAGTGGATATAGGGTCTGCTCTTCTGGGCAGGAACAGCACCTTTTACAACAAATTCTTCACAGTCTGATCATATTTTCACTCTGTCCTCCTAGCATTGACAGGACTGTCCTGGCTCCATTGTGATGACAGTTGTATTAGTGTGCCGTGTTGCTTTGAGGCTTGTTTGGAAACCCATTTTTCCTGTAAAAGCTACTGATTGTGGTCTCTGTGGGCCAGAGTTTCAAAAGAGCGCAAGGCCAGATTTCCAATTGATTCTGCTATCAGCCACCAAAGTGCAAATCCAGAGTAACTTACAGCCAGGGAGATACCCCAGAGTACCTCTAGGAGTGATTGAAACCCAAATCTCTTCCACTGGGATCTACCTTCTCAGCGCCACAGAAAACAACTACCAGTATGTACCCAGCATTCAGGGCTCGTTGCCAGGCGTTTTCTATGGCATCAGTGTAAGCGACATGTTTACAGCCTGTCTGGCATGGTGGGGAGGCCCAACTGGCTGAATGCCGTACCGAACTCTGGAAGCCCCATCTGGCTGTTTGCCTCTTGGAGAAGTGGTTGGATGCAAAGAATTAAACACTAAAGAGCTTTTTCTGACACCTATGCAACACCTCTGCAGCATCTCCTAGGCCAAACACTCCACTGTGTGCTCTCATTCTCTCTGTCCTGTAATTGCCCTCTTCTGAGAGCTGGCAAGCCCTGGGACAACAGTCAGAGTCCTTCCAAGATGCGGTCCTGTCCGTTGTCCTTAGCCATCACTCGGTATGCAATGCGTGTGAAAGAGCCAGTGAGCATTAGGACAAAGAGGATAAAGAGCAAGGGCCAGATCCCATATTCAATCGCTTTCAGGGAGCTCGGCTTATCCTCTGGGATGGTGTTGGTCAGATTCAGCATGTACCCAAGAGCCCAGCCAGCTGATATGTTACCAGCCTAATGAAACAAAACAACACAGTAAGATTGGGTTCATGGCAGGTGACTAGTGACAGGTGAAGCCTAGGGCTGGAGGCTCAAACAGATCTCTCAGTGCCCAGACCCAAAGCTTAGTTAATTTTGTCCAAGTTTCTTTGGTCTCAAAATTGGGTTAGAAGACTCAATAGACCAGGCTTTCTCAGGAGATTACTAGTTTCTGAAGGGCATTTCTGCTTCCAGTCCTGGCCAAAGGCAGGAAGGGCAGACGTGTGACTTTTTTTTTTTAAAGACATGTCCAACCAATCACCCCTGCCCCCCAGATGATTCAGAATCTAAACCCAAATTTCACAGCTGTTCCCCCACTCTGTAACAGACCACACTAGCTCTCCAGATGTGAACACTCCCAAACTTTGTAAGGCATTCAAAATACAGACGGCTCGGGATTTTTTTGGCTCAGGCTCATCTCTCAACTCAGAAAATCATGAAGATGTCCTATTGCCCTTCGTTTTAAATTCTCTCCAGGCCACCTTCCCTGATCTACCACCTGGAACGGTGTCCTGCCCCCCATGACACACTGCATTCTAATAGAGGACTAGTTGCTGAACGTTAGGGTTGGAATTTTGACCCATTCATTCGTGAGGTCTGTCAAGTTTCACAGCAGTGACTGACACAGATGATAATCTTTCTGTGGCTTAGTTGACGGTCCTGCTTGTCAGACTAGTGACTTTATTTTATAAAAATACAGCACTGGGGTATAGCTACATAGCTCAGGTTCTGCATGTTTGGACTCATTTCTTATTTTATCCAAACTATTCCCCCCACACGCCCCATCATCTTTTCCTGGGAGGAACTGCTGCCAGCCAGAAATGACAGCATCCATGTAAGATATCACAAAAATGATTATGGGATAGGACATATCTCTCCAAGGCACTATTAGCTACCACCCCACAGACACATTCGTTATCTAAAGCATCACATACTATATTACTGACCTTCTCCTGAAATGTAATCTGGCCAGAGCTGTCCAAGTCAAACAGGAATCCCCTTGTACTTAGATAGTAGATGAACGTGGATATGGAACAGTGATCAGCAAGACTGTCTGGTCTCATCTGGAACCTCCTGCTCAGCTTAACAGCATTTGCAAAAGAAGTTAGACAAGTAAATAGTCACTAACTGCATTTCTGAATGCTCCTAATATGGTAAAATCCAGCCCTTGTTGCTCTGTGCCACCGGTTGCTGAATTGCAGCAATGCTCAGGAATGTTCTCAAGCATCTTATGTATGGCTATGAAGTGAATGCTTCTTTCAGCCTGCTAAGCTGGAGACTTTTATTTCACTCTCAGGGAAGGGAGAGACCCTCCTTCATCCAAATCACTTTAAAATTTCATGTTTGTTTGTCTTTTCAAAGAAAAATCTCTTGAAATTCCCCATGGAAGGATCTCCATGCAGGAGCGGCGCGAGGGTTTTTGGTGCTCTAGGCACAGGGCTGGCTTGCCGGTCCCGCGGCTCCGGTGGACCTTCCGCAGGTGTTCCTGTGGACGGTTCGCTGGTTTGGCGGCTCTGGTGGACCTGCCGCAGGCGTCCCTGCAGACAGTCCGCTGGTCCTGTGGCTCTGGTGGACGTGCCGCAGGACCAGCGGATCGTCCGCAGGCACGCCTGTGGGAAGTCCACTGGAGCAGTCTGCCACCCTCCCAAATCCTGGCGACCTAGGCGACCGCCTAGGTCACCTAAATGGAAGCGCCAGCCCTGTCTCCATGGGCCCCCTGGGTGTTGAAGGGCCTCACGTCATGGGATGTTCCATGTGGGAGAGAACAAGAGGATGAGGATAGTTTTGTATGAAAACAAGACATAAGTATGTAAAATACAGGAGGGCCAGTCAGCATCCCCTGTCTACTCCTTAATACAAAGGAAGCAGCACTTGATTAAATGAGAAACCGAGGAAGAGGGGCTTTGATCACAGCTCCCATGGGTGATCTCTCTCTTCTGCATAACACTGTACAGATTATATCGAAGTCAGGGACCCTATTCGTTTGGCACAATATACCTATTGTCCAATGCTGAGCAGTCTTAGGAAGCCACAGAACAACCACAAAGCAGTGATAAAAAATGAAAAATACAAACAGGCAAATTTAGATTGGACAAAGTTTGACATTTGCGGAGATTTGGAGCTTTTTATAACCTGAGGTCTCCCAGGGACGTCCCAAACATATGGTATAAAAAGAGCCTGTGTGCACCCCCTGAAGATAAGTCCCATTCACAGCTAGATGGCACCTCCAGCCTGCTTGAACCACTCAACCGGTCAAGCCACATCTCCTTGGTGTCAGCAATGTGGTGGAAATATTCCTACCAAGAGGATCCGCACAATGGCTGGAATTTTCAGAAAGGCTCAAGCACTGACAATCATGGCCAGATTTTGAAAAGAGCTCAGCATGTTGTGCAGAAGTTGGGTGCGGAGCTCCTTGGAAAGCCTGACCCTGACTGTGGATGTTCGGCCCTTGGAAATCTGGCCCAGCGAGACCAAGCAGGATTTGTTACATTCAGCTGTTGTCAGAAGCTGGAAACACCCTGGTCACCGAGGAGGTTGCAGAGTGTGTCTGCTCCTAGTACTTTCTCTCTCTCTCTCTGCCTTAAGATGAAGCAGGAGCTTGTGCAATGCTTTACAAAGCATGCAAGGAAAGGCTCACCCATTAGGTTATTATACCGATTCCAACAGTACCACGTATGGACAGGTGACTGCCGCATGTGCTGTACAGACGAAGAGGCAGAACAGTCCCTGCCTGCATCCATGGAGAAAAGAATAGCTCATACAGACACGAGCATCAAACCAAATAGCCAAATAACAGATAAGCTGGCCTTGCTTCTCAGTTACCCAGTGGAGTCCCTCTGCTCAGCCCCACTAACAAACACCCCAATCTGGCCCCCTGAGGGAGTGGAGCGAGTTGGGGTCTAGAGTATTTTTGCATTCACTGGACCCCATTTCTTGAAAGTCCCAAAGCTTTGGAAATGGGCTAGATCTTAACCCAACACCCAGGAGAACCTCAAGCTCCCTTTGGCTGAGGTCACCTGCTCGCAATGCTTTCAGGAGAACCGAAGGTCTGAGCTGGGTTTTGCCTGAAAGCGTTGCCTGCGTCACTTATCCCCATGGTACAAGTGGGTTGGCTCACAGTCACCTCTTCCATAGACAGCCCACAGAATGAGTCGACTGCCTGGCCCAGGTCGGTAGAGGGCGTCATCTTCTTCACAAGATCCAGAGCCTCGGAAATCACCTAGAACAGCAGCAAAAATACTCACTGGAAAATTCAGCCCATTTGTAGAATGATTAAAGCGAGGCAGCGGCATGAGGGCACATGGGGCATGTTCCCAGGATGCTCTCCCAACACATCTGTATGTCTCCATGACACGCACCAGGAGATCAAGCAGAATTCATTACACCTGGTTACTGACCAAAGGGGCAAACAATAGAAATGTCTCTGGGAAGCTGCTTTTCTGGCCTTTTGCACAGACTAGGGCAGCCCTTGAGCTCCTCAGCACCAGACTCCCGGCTGGGGCTTGCAGCAGCAGGGAATAATTGGCATGCAGAACCGTCCTGGCCACACCTCTTCCCAGCCCCTCTCACTGCTAGCCTCGAAATGCCTCCAGCAGGCCCCCAACTCCCTGCACCAAGGGTTTGGTGGAGGCTTCCCAGGCCAGGAGTAGGGTAACTAGTTAAACTGATCTTCCAGCTACTAAGTTGAATTACTTTCCCTTGTAGCTTATACGGCAAAGATGTGTCTGCAGCCGCTAGACACAGACCAGCACCCAGGAGAGAGTCTGGTCTCATCTAGCAGCTTCCACGCTCAAACTTTCCAAGCGCTCTTTGCAGACAGGGGATCAGCGGTACAATATCTGCAGCAGTCGTATGTTCACCCCTGGCTCCCACATGACTCTGGACACTAGAACCTGTGGTTCAGAGAGGGGATGTTGGACAGAATATCAAAGTAATTCCCTACATTATGTTTAGAAAGTGCCAGGGGATCTGTAGCTTCCACGTGAACAATAAGCAGATATAAGAAAGGACAGCGCCTCCAGAAACACGGCACCCTGGTATTTCACTGCAGGCTCAGACAGCCTACACCTCTGTTCCATCATAGCTCTTGAAGCCAAAGCCTTCTAGCCTAGAGGTCTAATGAGTAACCCAGGCTGACACTCGGTTCATTAAAGCCATGCCCGCGTAGACACTTGGGAGTTGTCACTAACCAGAAAGCTATCACTATTTGGAACCTCAAAGAAGCAATACACGTCAGATCCTCTAGGCTTGACAGGAGACCGCTACCACTCTAGCTTAAAAAAAAATAATCGGTTGCTATTATTAGTGTAGGGCCCATGACACACTGTAGAACAGGTCTCATTCCCATCCAGTAGAGGGCAGTGCTGCAATACTACCCAGCGCAATTCCAATTCCACCCAGCAGAGGACAGAGCACTAACACATACTCATCAATCTTACAATGTTCATTAACTGTTGAGCGAGGTATATCTCTTAAGAACTCCATGCGTAAAGCACACCTTAATGTAATGGAGAACTTACCTGAAATCTAGTTATGTTGGGCTGGAAAACTCCGTTTGGGGAACACTGTGAGAAGCCACAGAACAAGGAGGAGTCAAACAAACTTCCCATGAGTTTCCTGCAGGCAGAAGAGTTGCTGGAGCCAGTTACGTGAAACACATCTTCAGAGGCAGGTGTCCTTAAAGAGACGTTACTTCCAGTGCAGGGCCCGTCATGCACAGAACCGAACTGAACCACCCGGGAATAGGAGAGAGGCCAGCAGGGATTAGACACTTCTCTCACATAGCCGTGGTCCTAGAGGGAGTAGATAAATCAGGAGCACGGAGTGCGAAAGGCAGTGCTGGAGTCTGAACAGGACTTTTCAAATAAAGACAAAATATAATAAAACGAAGGAGAGTTTGGTTTCGGCATACCAGGGTTATAACAGAGAAGGCAGATTTTTTAAAAGCTTTGCATAAACCAACTCCCTGCCATTCAGATTCTCATCCAAACTATCTAACCCTCTGCAAAGTTGGGGCTTAAACCTGCATGGTACGGCATGTTTTCAGTGGGAGCTGCAAGTGTTTAGCACCTTACAGAATCGGGACTTGTGGTGGGAATTTAGAGAACATGCCCCTTGTAAGTTTCCTGGTCCTTCTTGCCGGACCAGAAATACTGCTCCTCTGACCTTCCCCTTCCCAGCCCAAAGCAGACATGCAGGGAAGCTAAAGGATTTTCACAGGTCAGACTTATCAAAATTTCAAGAACAGGCCATCTGAGTTTGGGATGAATGTTCCGTCTACCAGTCCAGTCCAGCCCTAAAGATAAGAGATCCCCGCACCCAAACTCTTCTCATCCCTCTGAGACTGGGGAAACACCGCTGGGAATTTGGTTAATCACTCTGCTGTACCTCTCGTCACATTGATTCTCTAGCATGGATCAAAAGGAAGAACAGTCCATTGGTTAGACCACTAGTCGGAGCTGTGGAAGACGAGTTCAATTGTTGCTCTGCCACAAACATCAGGCCATTTCACTTAGTCTCCTAGTGCCTCAGTCCCCTATCTGTACAATGGGGAGAATGGCACTGCCTTCTCTCACAGAAGTGTTTTGAGGATAAATACATTAAAGATTGTGAGGCGCTGCTCAGATGCTCTGGTAACGGGTAGCACCACACCTAGGACTAGCATTTTGGGCTGGAAGCTTCATTTCCTAATGAGCCCTTGAATGGCAATATACAAAAACCTGTAGGAGAACACTTCAACCTTTCTGGACACACAATCGCAGATCTAAAGGTGGCCATCCTGCAGCAAAAAAAACTTCAGGACCAGACTTCAAAGAGAAACTGCTGAACTTCAGTTAATTTGCAAATTTGACATCATCAGTTAGGGATTAAACAAAGACTGTGAATGGCTAGTCAACTACAAAAGCAGTTTCTCCTCCCTTGGTGTTCACACCTCAACTGCTAGAAGAGGGCCTCATCCTCCCTGATTGAACTAACCTCGTTATCTCTAGACTGATTCTGGCCTGCATATTTATACTTGCCTCTGAAAATTTCAACCACATGCATCTGACGAAGTGGATATTCACCCACAAAAGCTTATGCTCCAATACGTCTGTTAGTCTATAAGGTACCACAGGATCTTCATCGCTTTTTACAGGTCCAGACTAACACGGCTACCCCTCTGATTCAAGAGCAAGTGTTTATGATCTCCATGACTCTACTGTAATGCAAGTGGGGCAGAGGGGTCTCTCTGGGTTAAATCTGGGTCTAAAGCAAGGGCAGTTCCTTATAGGGAGGTGCACACAGAGCGGCTTTTAACCTGTGTGTGTGTTAAGCACACATACGATACACAGTATCCATCTGGCCATGCATGCAGTACACCTATTGCTCAGCAGCCAGGAAGTAGACGTAGACTTGGCAGAATTCAATTTTTTATATATAATTTTGATGGAGAATATTAATGTTTATTTTTAAGCATTTTTTTCTATTTTTATTGATTTTAGTTTTCAGTTGCAGGAAATTGTGCGGGGGCAGACAATTATTTAGTGGCAGTAGATGCTGAGATTCAAAAAAGGTGACTCCATTGCAGCTGGGAAGAGGGAAGTGTGGCATGGCCAAATGCTGAAGATCCCCCCCTGTGGGCCCCTCGATCCTGCAGTCCCACATTATGGCATTATCCTTGTGGAATACGCCCTAAAGGTTATGTTGTGCTCTGCTCTTCAGTGACTTTCTGGGTGACCTTTGGCCCCGTCCTTCCTCTTTTTTCCTACCAGCAGTAGAAAAGGTGGTTCCCACTGTCACAAGTCCTGAATGATTTTTGGTTGGAGGAATTGATAGCTTCTGAAATATGATACTTTATAGCTGTTTAAAATACAAACTGCCAACATCACATCAAAATAGACAAAGTAAATATCCTTACATCAAACCCTCATAATTTCTTAAGGAGCGTTTTTCTTACATTCCCTATCCGTACATTTCAACAATCATTGATGGAAATATTTTTTCGTCGATTTGTGTGGGTGCGGTGAAATCAACATTTAACAATGAAAATCTAACCCAAGCCTAAGTATATGCCTGTGTTCATGCCACAGACACACATTCTTTGCACGCTAGTATAAACAGTGCTTGTGACGCAGGCTCTATGCTTGTGTACTTGTAGGCAAGCTCCTGCATGAGAGAGGGTGTCGGATGTTACCCGACTGTGTGTGTGCATTGACTATAAAACTTAAGGCATGAAGCACATGAGCATGCTGCACACACCTGTATGGTTTTCAACAGCAGCCTCTTGCGGAGCTGGTCTGTGCCATAGCACAGGAAGCGGTGGCTGCCGACCCTGTGCTCTTGTCCGTACAGCTGCAGCGTCACTTCATTCTTGGGATCTGTGCTCCTTTCTTTGATCTTGAAAGTGATCTGGGTTGAGGCTCTTCCTATGGTCATGACTCCAACTGTTCCCTTCCTGGAGCGGCTCCACCGCCCAATCCAGCCATACTAGACAGAAGGGAACCAGAGAGGTAGATTTTTCGTACACCTGACAAGTATCTGAGTTCAGATGCTCTGGAGGAATGAATGGGGAGGAACTGGATATGCAACACTACACCTGCCACCATTGGGGGCACCAGCCACTGCCAATCCCACCCCTGCCACTTCTCCCATCATCAAATCTCAGCACCAAACTACTGATATTCTCCCTTGCTGCTATTTCAGTTTAAATAACAATAATAATAGGCCGTACTCACATTAACACAATACACCATCACCCAGGGAATTTTCCAAAGCCTTATTGCACACCTAGCAAAATCAACTTTCCCCTGGAAAATGGGCACAACCTTTAACCCCGAGCAGAACATCTAGGAGTCTGAGATCTTACACTGAATGGCTGCCACACTGTGGAGTGAACCTGCAGCCAGAGGAGTACAAACTGGTAGCATCATTTAGGTTCTAGGAGCAGTTTTGTTTATGGGCTGGATCTCCTGTGTTTGATTGACATGGAGTGTGGGGGAGTCAGGCCCTGCACCCCTTTTCCTGGGACTCACAGTGACTCTCAGCCAGCCAGTAAAACAGGTTTATTGGACAACAGGAACGCAGGCTACAGCAGAGCTTGTAGGCACAGCCAGGACCCCTCAATCAGGTCCTTCTGAGAGTTCAGGAAGCTTAGTTCCCAGGTTGGGATTCCCTGAATTCCAACCACCCAGCCCAAAACCAAAACTAAACTAAAACTCTCCAGCCGGCCCCTTCCTTTGTCCAGCTTCCCGGGCAAAGGTGCTGACACACCTCCCTCCTACCTGGCTCAGGTTCCAGGCTTAGGTCCTGTCCCTCACCTAAAGTCATCCCCAGCTCTCCCATCCCCCACACAGACAGTCCCCACTGCATCACACTTAGGTTCTAGGAGCAGTTTTGTTTATGGGCTGGATCTCGTGTGTTTGAGATAAATGGACGGTAAATACAGAACGAGGGAAAAGGTGTATGCTGCATATGGACAGGCTCTGCCAATCACAGGCAGGAGGTCATTGAGTCAGAGACTGCCGCCGGGTCCTTAAAGACTGGATCATTTTTAGAGCTGAGCAAATCCTGGATAAAAATATCCCTGGACTAATATCCATGAGAACTACATTGCAAAAGCTATAACAACTCGCACTAAGCGGCTGGGTCACTACAAAAAGTAAGTTTCCCTCTATTGATACTGACACCTTCTTGTCAACAGTTGGGAATGGACAACATCCACCTACATTGAATTGGCCTTGTTAGCATAGACCCCCACTGGGTAAGGCAACTCCCCTCTTTTCATGTTCTGTGATATATATATACTGCTTACTGTATTTTTCACTCCATGCATCTGATGAAGTGGGTTTTAGCCCATGAAAGTTTATGCCCAAAGAAATTTGTTAGTCTCTAAGGTGCCACAAGGACTCCTCGTTGTTTTTACTGATACAGACTGACATGGCTACCCCTCTAAAACTCTCACTGTGATTCACTGAATAATGTACTCATTTAAGAACTGCATTAGTTGCTGAATAGGTGACTCTGGCTACAGCACTGGACTAGCTGCAATCATTTAACAACAATCATTGCAGACATGAGCACTGAGAACAGCAGAATCTCACCTATGTTTAAAGGCACTGGTCAGTAAGCAGTGATTTCTTATACCATTTCTCTCTACAGAGGCATATTGATAACTACACAGGACTCTCCTCCTAGCCCCACTGAAGTTCAGGTACTTCAATTCCATGGGGAGATCTCCCTTCAGGAGCATCTTGTAGTCTCAGTTCTCATACCCCACTGCTTCCTGCACAGGCAGATTTGACTGGGGCCGATGTTAGTGATAGAAAGGGGCCACACGAAAAGGCAAGGACATGTATAGTCAAAACAGAAGCTGCTGTTCTGAATGGCACTACGAATCTTGTTAATTACTGTGCCTACTTTTGGGTAGTCTCACTGCGTTCTACAGCATGGTATAATAAGACCTTTGTGGAGGACTCTGTTGTACAGGCATTAGTCTGACATGTAGGACAATCTTAACTGCTTTGAGGTCAGTGTGACCAGACTCCCAGATGTGACTTTTATAAAGCGGCTTTCCATAAATAAAATAAAGGAAGGGTTTATGGACTGTAGCCAGCAAGCGCATGGAATAATGAGCCCTTCCCTTGTACGGCACTGCCAGTTTGGGAAGGCAGTGTTCTGTTTAATCTGTACCTCCTTGGAACGGAGAGAAGGAATCTGTAATGAACGGGCTAGAGCGTGTCAGAGTGAGGGTGCATGACGGCATGAACAATGCTGCCCTCTACTAGCCAAAGTCAGAACTTCTCACAGCCCCAATACTAAAGGAGACCTGAGATGAAATGCTAGGGCCTGTGATACTGGAGCGAAAGGATATGAATTCTTTTCGCTGTCTTTAGCAAGTCCTGAGAGGTACCTGAACAGAATCAAGTGACCCACCAACCTGGAACAACAGTGAGGGAAGTTGGTGGTGGTTACCATCTGCACTAGAGCTGCAAGACTGAGGGGGTTATCTTGTTTTCTTGTTTTAAACAACCCCTAAGTCTTGGGCCAGGTTTACTAAGAATCTCAAACTTCTTTAAAACCTGGACAAATTTTCCTTGAAGACTTGGGGAGTTTTGGTGCACATCTGTAGAACCCTGTCCTAAAACAGCTGTTCTATTAACCCAATAGTATTGGTTTGACTCCTTCCACACTGGCCAGCCAAACGCTATTATCATATAGTCTGGCCATAACTAAATGTTTAAGAAGTGTTTGAAAACTCTGTTGGAAGCCCCAAACAGGCAGAAGCCTAATGGTCCCGTCACTAGCTCCACTATTTACTCCTTCAGCCCTGTTCTTCTCTCTG
This sequence comes from Gopherus flavomarginatus, assembly GCF_025201925.1. Classification (NCBI taxonomy): domain Eukaryota; kingdom Metazoa; phylum Chordata; order Testudines; family Testudinidae; genus Gopherus; species Gopherus flavomarginatus. The sequence continues at coordinate 19,517,879 of NC_066633.1, read as the reverse complement.
CTATGCTGCTGTGGCACCAGTGAAGTCAGTGGAATCACCCTGGTGTGATGAAGCGGAGAATCTTACAGGTGTCCTAAGCCAACCCTACAGCCTTTACCTTGATGAAGTTCTCCAGAAGATAGTTAACAGTGACCCAGCCAAACACCCCCTCGTTTTGACTGGACAGAATTTCTGCCCCCTGAAAGTCAAAGGGGTATGACTTCAGTGTGGCAGTTACAGCGGCAAGCAGAGTATCTGACACAGTGGGACTGGTGAGGCTGGGTGAAAAGAGAAGAAGCACATTAGTTGTTAAAGCCCCCCCCCCAAGAATAATCCTGAGCGACAAGAGCCTCAATGCTTCTGGCATGTTGCTCATTTTGGGAAATAACACCGTGCAAGTTATAATACGGCACCAATCAATTGCACAAATCACCAGCTTGGTCACGTGGCTGGAGAGGAGCACACACAGGCTGTGCCCTTGGGAAGCAAAGCATAAGGTCTTAGAGAGGACACAAGGTCCAGTGGTTAGGGCACGAGGCTGGAAATTGGGAGATCCAGATCTAATTTCCTGCCCTACCACAGACTGCCTGCGTGGCCGTGAGCTAGTCAGTCCATGGGACTTAGACTCCTAAATACCTCTGAGGAGCTGTGCCTCCACTTCTCCTCTGTGAAATGGGGACAGCAGCACTCTCCTCCCTCTCAGGGCCACTGGCAGGATAAATAGGTTAGACTGTGATGCGCTTCGAGAATGGGGGCCACCTAAGTACCTCAGATGGTTTACCTGGCCAGTGTAGTCAGGGATGAACAGAGATGGGGAGCATGGGTAGAGTATAATGGAGGTGAGGGGAGGCTAAACCTCCCCAAACCTCATACCATCAGTGGGAGAGGCACTGGCGGATTTGGGGCCCTCAGAAGAATCTCCTCAGCCATGGTCCCAAGGTTGGAGGAGCTCTCACTTTTCCTGTCTCAGGGCCACAGCAGGGGGGTGGGGGTAGGGAGAAAGGGGAGCTAACCGGGCAGGGCCCCGGGGGAAGGGGCAGAATGGGATGGGACCATGTGCAGGGCTGCAGGCAGAAGGGGCGGAACAGGGGAGGGGGTCCAGGCTTGGAGCTCCAGCCAGGGCCAGGAGCTCCAGGGCAGTCCCAGCTCAGGCTGGGAGCTCAACTCTGGCTAGCGCTGAGCTCTCAGACCCCGCTACCCCCTCCCATGGCTCCAACTGAGCCCTCCCCCCTCCCCCCGTCCTGTCCAGGACCAAGTGGGGGGAGGGGTTGAGCTCTCAGCCTCCCTCCCCTACTCCAGCCAGGGCCATGAGGGGGCTGAGAGCAGCAAGCGGGAGTGGGGCCTTGGCCGGAAGAGCCTCCCCAAGGGGAAGCCTCACCTGGCCCCCATGATGGGGAGGCTAGTTTATAAAATGGTTGTTCACACCCAATCCGCCATCAACACATGGGTAGCTGAAATCTTGACTCACTTCAGCAGCCTCGTGCCAGCAGTTGCTCCCAAATAGATAGGGGTTTGGTCATGCTGTCCCTCAGGGATTTCCTTCATTGCCTGGCCGAGGCACGGCTTTAAGCTGTTCCCAGCTTCCCCCGGGGATCCGGAGTAGTTGGAGATTCCAGGACCTAAGGACCCAAAAGAAACATAAGAAATATTATGACAGGGTGGGGAGGCCATTAGCCACAGCAATACATGCACCTTTCCAGATGTACACAGTTCTGTGCAGAGTTTAGGATTTGCTACAGCAGACCCGTAAGGCGATGAGTCACCTGGGCTAGGCCACAGCCAAACCACAAGCCAGAGACTGGTCTGGTGACATTCAGGGCTGGTATAAGCACCTCACTGGTGGAACAGCAGCTGAGTCTGCTCAATATCATTTCAGGGCTTGGAACTCTTCTGCATGCTAGTGGCAAAGACTCCCCAAGCCTTAGTCTGCCCCTGCCCTGTTCCTAGTCCTTCTCCATCCTTGCTCCGACCCTGCTCTGGACTCCTGATGCTGGCTTTGACCCTTAGACCCAACTGCCATGATTCTGACCACTAGGCATGACCATCCCCCATCATGGTTTCTGCTAAGATCAGAGCAGAATCCTGCCTCTAATAATGGCTAATACATGATGCTTTAGGGGACAGAGATAAAAAGTGAGTGCATGTAAATATAACACAATGCGCGTAATTAAACCAACAGATGCAAGTTTAGGGTATCTACCAAACTACATAAATCAGCATAAAAGACCCACATCAGAGATCTGAGAGTGATAAGTGGGAAAGGACGCAGCAAACTGAGCTGAGGCTGTCAGCTTCCTTCTGAAGTCATTTCTTCCTGTTCACAAGGAGGTTTCTATTTGTGGCTGCTCTCAGCCACAGCACAGGAAGGCTCTGTCTACGAGGCCAGAGGAAGTTGTCAGTGCACGCACAAGGACACTGCTAAAGCAAGATTCATGGGGCTCTGAAACTGGATTTTTTTTTCAGAATAGCCAAGCGATCTGTCCACTTTCCAGATTGTGGTCACTTGCACTAAACACTCAGGATGCTTGTTCTGTTTTAAGACCTCATGAGAAAATGTAACTTCTCCTGCTGAGCTCAATTTATTGTTCAAAACTCAACTCCCGTTCAGATATCATTGCAGTTTGTAAAGCATCATTAGCATGCATAGCATTTTATACAACAGCTAGAAGACAAGCTCCTTGCCCAGTGCTTCTTCCTCTTAGGCCCTGTCAATGCTACAAACAGTGTTCCCAACTCTCATGATTTTATCACAAATCCCCAGCTCCTGGAGACATGTGATTATCTGATAATTTCAGCTTTCATTGGTTTTTAAAAAAAAGAGTAAGGTTTTGGCCCACATGGTTGTGGAGAAAAGCTTGAAAATATGACCCTGAAAGGTTATAACAGTAGAAGACAAATAAAAAGAATTCAGAAATTATTTTTTAAAATTGCATGATTTTTTGGGCCCGACTCATGATTTTTGAATGTGTGTGGGGCCAGCAATGCTGAAATAACCAGAATTAGTCGTGGTTTCTGCCAAACTTTTTATTAAAATATTTTTAAACAAAATACCTTATAATTAAACAGACAGAGCTACAAATATCCCACTCATTTTATCCAATGCCACAGAGGCCTAAACAGAGAAACAACTAATATATTGTTAAGGATAATATGGTGTACATTGTTTATAGTTATACAGTACTAGCTAGAACAATCGATTGTCATATGGGACCTGACATATGCCCACTGAAGTCAATCTAAGCATGGCCCCAATTCAGGCAAGCATGTGCTTGAAGTTAATCTGTTCAGCTTTTCTCAGTACATACTGAGATCAACATGATTCAGCAGCAAAGCAGATGCCAAAGCTGAAGCTCAGTGACAGCACATGGCTGTGAGGTGAAAAAATAGTTGTATGGAAACAATTCAACTGCGGTGGTTGTAACTGGGTCAGATGACTTGTCACAGTGTCAGCAGCAGGGCCAGGGACTCAGTCTCCAGCCTGATGCATGTTCCATTAGCACATTTTGACAATAGCCAAGATTTAACTATAGACTTACTGAAAGTCATTAGTTCTTGTGTAAAAAAAAAAAATTCACCTTAGAAACTAACACATTTATTTGGGCATAAGCTTTCGTGGGCTAGAACCCACTTCATCAGACGTATGAAGTAAAAAAATACAGGAGCAGGTAAATGCATGAAAGGATGGGGGGTGTTTTAGCAAATGTTAGGTCAGTCTAATGAGATAAATCAATTAACAGCAAGATACCAAGGGAGAGAAAATAACTTTTGAAGTGGTAAGAGAGTGACCCATTACAGACAAGTATCAGAGGGGTAGCCGTGTTAGTCTGGATCTGTAAAAGTAGCAAAGAATCCTGTGGCACCTTGTAGACTAACAGACTTTTTGGAGCATGAGCTTTTGTGGGTGAATACCCACTTCGTCTGATGCATGTAGTGGAAATTTCCAGGGGCAGGTATATATATATATGCAAGCAAGCTAGAAATAATGAGGTTAGTTCAATCAGGGAGGATGAGGCCCTGTTCTAGCAGTTGAGGTGTGAAAACCAAGGGAGGAGAAACTGGTTCTGTAGTTGGAAAGCCATTCACAGTCTTTGTTTAATCCTGAGCTGATGGTGTCAAATTTGCAGATGAACTGAAGCTCAGCAGTTTCTCTTTGAAGTCTGGTCCTGAATCCATTACAGACAGTTGACAAGAAGGAGTGAGTAACAGTAAGGAGAAATTAGTATTGGGGAAATTAAGTTTGGGTTTTGTAATAACCCAACCACTCCCAGTGTTTATTCAGGCCTAATCTGATGGTATCTAGTTTGCATATTAATTCCAGTTCCTAATTAATTAATTAGTTCCAGTTCTTGTGTCTGAGCTTGTGCTTTCCTGAATCAGGGTCTATATGAATTCCCATCTCTTAGCTGATTAGTAGCTTCCTCAGTGTATTCACCAGGCTTAGATGTTTACGGTAGTTAATAAATTCTTTCTAGCAGGTTTCAATAATGGGTGTGTTCCAGAACTCAGGTCCTTCACAACAGGGCCGCCCACAGGATTCAGGGGACCTGGAGTCTTCGGCGGTGGAAGGCCCCTGCTTTGGTGGTAATTTGGCAGCAGGGGGTCTTTCCGCTCCGGAACCCACCACCGAAGTGCCTCGAAGACCCGCGGCGGGGGCCTCCTGCCACTGAATTACCACTGAAGCGTGACCCACTGCCAAAGTGCTGGGTCTTCGGCGGTAATTCGGCAGTGGGGGGTCCTTCCACCTCGGAGTGGAAGGACCCCTCACCACCAAATTACCGATGACAACTTGGAGCAGAAGAAGCTCCTGGGGCCCAGGCCCTGCGAGAGTTTTCCGGGGCCCCTGGAGTGAGTGAAGGATCCCCACTTGCCAAATTGCCCCACTTGCCCCCCCTCACCTCAAGGCACCCCTGCTTCAAAAATCCAGCATTGTCATTGATAATTCCAAGCAGTCACAGCACTGTCTTGAACTGCTGTGTAGTTCCCATCATCTCATAATTGACTTGTTGAATCTGGGACCAGAAAAAAAGAACTTTGGTGAAAGCTACTGGTAACAGCATAAAGCAATCCTAGGCAGATCATAGTTAAAATGTAATCAACTAATCTTTAGTTCTATACATTAGATCTTGAGAAGATGAATGCAGTAAGCTACAGTCTCCCCTTTCCAATTTTTCTTTTCTACAAAGCATAGTATAAAAATGTTAGATTTCCTGGACACTTAAATATTTCCATTGCTAAGATATTATAATTCAGGTACTCCTTGCTCAATTAACTTCAAATTTTATAGGAAGGGTGGGGGGAATAGCTCAGTGGTTTAAGCATTGGCCTGCTAAACCCAGGGTTGTGAGTTTAATCCTTGAAGGGGGCCACTTAGGGATCTGGGCCAAAAATTGGTCCTACTATTGAAGGCAGGGGGCTGGACTCAATGATCCTTCAAGGTCCCTTCCAGTTCTAGGAGAGAGGTATATCTCCTATGATTATTATTATCTATCTCTAAAACCTAATCTATATTTTTAATCCAATAAACCATTGCTTACGGATTTCATAGAGGGACCAAAAATCAGGTTTATAATGGAAACTCACTGCAAATACAGAGTGGCAACTACTGCTCCATATAATAATGTGACTTTCTGTTTGTCTATAATCAAATCTGCTTGCTTTACTCATAAGTTTTCAGTCCTACTGTTAGCCCTAGAATCAATGGAGCTCTGGGAGAGTGAGGTGGATTCTAGTGCACCCTCTACATCACCAATAAAATTGCCAGCTAAATACTGTTTGAATCATAGAATCTTTTTCCACAGGTGACAGTGTTAAGAAGCAGAAGAGTCTTAGCTGGATTTTCAAATCTCAGGAGGAGCAGTTAGAAAAAGTGCCTTCATTTGATGTGAAAAGTCATCCACAGAGGAGTCAGTTTTAGGTCTGTCTACATTACAATTTTGACCCATTTTGTAAGCAATTAGTGGCACAGATGAATCTGAACATAGTTTATGTTCACAGATCATACCATTTATCTAATACCTTAAGTACTTACCCTACTGCCACAGTATCTGAGCAGCACTTCACTGTCTTTGATATATTTACCTTTACAACAGCCTGTAAGGCAGGCCAGGGCTATCATCTCCATTCTATAGAGGGAGAACTAAGGCAGAGATAGGCTAAATGACTTGCCCAAGATCACTGGCTTGTGGCAGAGCGGAGATTTCAATCCACATCTCCCATGCCCTAACCACTAGCCCTGTCCTTCATACTCACCGGTTATCCCTGCTCCAGGAGTGCTTTACTGGCATAGAAAAGCCTGTATATGGCAAAACACTGCTCGTATGGATGCAGCTAACCCAGGGAAACTCTTTTGTGCCAGTAGAGTAAAACCACAGACATACCTGGAGCAAAACTAGCTATACTGGTAAATGCAATTTTTCTGGTATTACAGCATCTACACTAGGGGCTTCTGTCAGCAAAGCACATCTCTGACTGGCCTAGCTATGCAGGCAGAAGTCTGCAGAGTAGACCTGCCATCCATAACCAGAGAACCATGTTTCTCCCCCTGTCAATGGCCTATGCTGGCGCACGGATATTTGCCTGTAATTTGTTCATGTGTAGATAGGACATACGTCTCTACAGCTGGTTTGGCCAGCCTTCCTCCTTCCCAGCTGCTTCATGCAGTAAGGTATCCCAGAGTGCATTGCTCCACACGCTGATGGTGCTCCGTCAGGGTGTCTGCCCAGCACTCCTGCCTCTGCTGGGGCACTATGGGATAGCTGTTCAGATTTTCCCAGTATGCACAGAGATAAACATAGTTCAGCAGCAAAGCAGATGCAAAATCTTAAGCTCAGTGACTGCACGTGACTGTGTGGTGAAAAAAAATTGCTGCATGTACACAATTCAGTGGCGTCCATTGTAGGTGGGTCAGATGACTGTCATGCTCCTTACAAGAACATAGATGTACTTGTGTTTTGAACAAATTTCACTCTTTATTGAGAGCAAGAGAGATGGGGTAGGAGCAGAGCTCACAGTTTTGCCAAATCAAGTGTGAGGGAGGTGGAATTTCACACCTTGGTTGCTTCTGTGGTCTAGCTAGAGGCAGTTTTCTGCATGGCTCAGTTAAGATGATACCTAGAAGCCTTCTTTGCAGTCAAAAAGGCTAGAAACCTGATTTTGCTGTATATGAAAGATGTGCTCTTGTCAAAAGTGGATATAAGAACTAATAGCTCTCAGTAGGTGCTAATGGAAAATGCATCCGGCTGGAGATTTAGTATTCCTGGCTCTGCCGCTGATTCACTGACACCTTCAGCAGGTCCCTTCCTTGCTGTGTGCCTCAGTTTCCCCCATCTGTAAAGTGGGGGCAAAATATTTACCTATTTTTGCAAAGAGTTTTGAGATCTTTGGTTGACAAGTGATCTCCTTATCTATGAGGCCACCCAGTAAGGTCGGGCAGCATTATTTTTGGTATCTAAGGATCAGGATGCTTATGACATATAGTACTTTCCCTGAGAAGCTTGCAGAAATTCAGGTGCTGATCCTGCAAGCTGATTCTCATGGATATAGAGCCCCTTGCAGGGTAGTAGCACAGCAACAGCTATTGAATTGTATTCAAACCCAATATCTATTGTTCCCATACCAGTTGATGCATACCACTGACACCAGATGTTGGTCCCAGTGAAGAGACAATGCCATCAACACAATCAATACCACTCGTCCCAAGACATACAGGCCTCTCATATGCTTCAGCTAGTGCCATCTAATGGAATGGGCAGTTCCGCTTAATTTCCCACCAGATGCTTCAGTCATGAGGCAGAGTAGAAACAGCTGCCTGGGTCTTTAGCTTGTAAGGGATTTATTTGCACCTCATAGTTCTTTCATGCAGAGTTTGCAAGAGACTTTGTGGTGGAAATTGACTATGCAATGAAATGTCATTCAATGCAAGTGTCCATACATTAGCAGCAGAACACCACCTTACCTTGCACAGCACAGGAGCTATGTTCACTGATCACCCCAGTATTGTTCTCTTTGCTGGCTGACCACTGGTATATGAACAGGGTAGTGCGGGATGGGCCAGCATCCAGCACGATGCCGTACTGAAAAGCAACACAAAGGTCATAAATAGATACATCCCTGAAGACACGCATTCGTGCACTGGTTTGTTATTGCGGGATTGCTCGGCTGCACAAATACTCAGCATTGTCAACTCCAAGTGTAACCCACTGTGACACTAAGAGCATCCCTGGTGTCAGGAAATGAGTTTCAGATGCCCTGACCAGTTCAATTGACCTCATCTCATAATCTGTATGTAATAATTCCTTGGAAAACTAATGACTTACTGATCATGAATATTCTTGTATGGTTAAAAAAACCACCACGAGGAGTCCTTGGGTTTTTTGCTGATACAGACTAACACGGCTAGCACTTATTCTTGTATGGTGTATGTACAGCAGTGGTCACCAGCCAGTAGATTGAGATCTGCTGGCAGGGACATCCAGAGGGAGGGGAAAGTGGGGCAATTTGCCCCAGGCCCCACAGGGGCCCCATGAGCTGCTCCCGATTTTCGGCAGCAATTCGGTGGCGGGCCCTTCACTCACTCCAGGTCTTCAGCAGCAGCTCCTTCAGTGCAGCAGAAGACTCGGAGCAAGTGAAGGACCAGCCGCTGAAGTGCTGCCAAAGCCTCGGAGTGCTGCCTGGTGAGTACAAGTGCCGCAAGCGGCAGAAAAATAAAAAGCCGCAATCGGCGGCACTTAGGCTGCTCTATTGCCGCAGCTTCATTCTTCGGCAGCTATTTGATGGCGGGTCCTTCCCTCCGAGAGGGACCCGCCACTGAATTGCCACTGAAGACCCGGCCCTGCCCCAGGCACCCTGAATCCTCTGGGCGACCCTGTCTGCTGGTTGATTGTTGAGCCTGACAGTCAATCTCAGTCTGAGTCTAGGGTTGCCAACCCTCCCGGTTTGACTGGGAGTATCCTGGAATTGGGTTTGATCTCCCAGAGGCTCCTGCAGTCAAACCAGCAGATCGGCCACTAACAGTCTGGTGGCACAGTGGGGCTAAGACAGGCTCCCTGCCTGCCCCGGTCCACGTTGCTCCCAGAAGTGGCTGGCACATCCCTACTTCTTTGGGAGGGCAGGGGATCTCTGTACGCTGCCTTCACCTGTGTGCACCGCCCCCGCAGCTCCCATTGGCCGAGAACAGGGAACACTGTCTACATGGGTGCTTTACAGTGATGAAACTTGTTGCACTTGGGGAGGGGCGTGGGGGTGTTTTTCCATGTCCCCTCCTCCCCCCCAAGCAAGAAAGTTGCAGCTATGTAAATTGCCAGTGTAGACAACCCCTGAGACAGGACTTTTAGCTCAGACAAGAAGCATTAAGATCTAGAAGTCCCAGTCCCAATCCCTGCTGCCAACAAACCACCCAGAGGTGTTGGTGCTATACAACGATTTCAGAATCAGGACTCCAACTGCAAAGAAATCTAGGGGATTGGCTTAAATCATGAGATAAAACAACCTCTTTTTTTTTTAATCTTTTCATTCTGGTTTCAGGACCTTTCAGTTTCACTCAGGTCATGATTTGAAGCTTCTCTACAACACTGAAGGCTAGAAACTTAGCTTTATTTTTAATGAAAGCTGAGAGGCTCACATGTTCATGTGATTCCAGGAGCTGGGGCTTTAAGAAAAATGCCAAATAGCAGAGAGTTGTGATAAAAATCACAAGAGTAGGCAGCAAGGGGAGAAGAAATATGTGAAGAAATATGTCTTATAAGCACAATGAGGGAGTGTCTATTAAATGCAGTTTGCCTATTGCACCAACTGGCCTTGTAAATGTCACTATCATAGTTGTTTTCAGGCCCTTTCCCACCTCTGCCTCCATCAGAAATTTGCAATAATCCCAAGGAAGCATAAAAATCAGATCTGCCTCCACCTTCCTTACCAGGAATGTTTTATCTCTATCAAACCTGCACTTTGGTTTGTTATTGTAGGGTTACTCAGTAAGGAGGGCTGAGTGGTGCACAGTGCTTTATGATTATAATTAAAACTTTGTAAATACTGCAAGAAAATTCCTGACCAGCTGAAATTTCACACAAGCTCATGTGAGCAGTCTTTGATCCTTGTGCATGCCTCAGGGTAACTGCAAAAAGTGAACAAATTCACTGGGAAGGATGTTCCTGAACCACGTTTTAGGGTAAACAAATGCCACCAAATAATCCCAGAAAGTTTCAAATTTGTAACAGTGAGCATTTGCACTAGCAGTCCTGATTCTCATCTAACTGGGGAGCAACATGACATGAACAACACGCCCAGTCAAAAATGCTCAGGTTGGAATTTTTAGAATCCTATGGGATTTGGTCACCCAACTCCTATTGAAAGTTGAGTGCCTAAATCCTGTCGGCCCTTTTAAAATCCTAGCTTCCAAATCCAAAATTTGGAATGTTCAAAGCAGGGGTTCTCAAACTGGGGTCAGGACCCCTCAGGGGGTCACAAGGTTATTTCATGGGTGAGGGCTGCAAAACCCCTATCCCCCAACCTACTTTGCCTCCAGCATTTATAATAGTGTTAAATATATTAAAAAGTGGTTTTAATTTACAAAGAGGGGGTCAGACTCAGAGGCTTGCTATGTAAAAGAGGTCACCAGTATAAAAGTTTGAGAACCACTGGCTCAAAGTAATCACCAATAAACCGTTTGCCAGAAAGCCACAGGCTTAATTCTGTTTGCATATAAAGTTCACTGAGGGTCTGACCTTTGTTTACACTAAGGTCACTCTCTACTGCTTAAGTCATTAAAGGGAGATAGATTTACAATTACTTTAAGGTCTCCATTTACACTGTGAATTGGCCTTACTGTAAATCAGAATTGGGTCCTGGATAATTTTTGAATGAACAGATTCATGGAAATGGCACTCTACTTGTAGACAAGCCACAAATAGAATGAAGGGCTAAATCTGACTCAAAATCTGCTGTGAGTAGTTCCCCCAGCCCTAGTTAGAAACCTGCTAGTAGCATTTGTAAGAGGCTTAGGATGACAGATGCTGTAGAAGTATTATTCCAATCGCTGCTCTCCCACTGATAATAGCAAACACTTGCTGGTAAAAGTCACACAAGACTGTTTCATAACTACATTGTATGCCCCCTACTCGATCTGTGCAGGAAATCGCTTTCAAAAGTTTCCTATACCGCACTGGGATGAAACCAAGACTTTTCAAGATGGTCATGAAAAACCAACAAGCGACACCGACCCCAGAATAGCCAATAGCCTGGTGGGGAGGGCACTTCCTGTGATGTGGAGGACTCTAGGGTCACCCACATCTGTTCCCCACCAGGTTAGTGGCTGTGATGGGAGGACTCCCTCCTTCCCTCCCATCCTGGACCTGAGTAACTTCCCCACAAAAGTTTCATCAGATCTGGCCATTTCCCCTGACAAGTTTCTGTTTTCAGATTGGTATTTTCCAATAAAACATTTTATGAAAAGGTTCCCCCCCATCAGCTCTAGCCAGAAGCCCTGTGCCACTAACGGTTCATTGTCAACGGGCAGGGCTCTGTCCTCAAGGCAGAGGGATCTGAATTCCATCCCCTGCTGTCATGGTGATGTTCTGAGGCCACACTGAGTAACAAGGTGACAGCACAAGGTTGTTACAGCATGTATATCCCACTTTCACATGATAATTGCCCAGCGCAGCAGCTACTAGCCAGCTCCCCAGCCATACAAGGGCTTGCTTTGACTAAACTGCTAATAGTGGAGCACATGCTCTCACCAATCCACACATCCAGCTCTCCACATCCATCCTTCATCCCCATTCATTCACACTTACCAGACATCTAATAGTCAGAGGACTAAACCCGCTAGCTAAAGGCCACAACAAGAGATGCTGTCCCAAGGCAAAGTCCAGGGGTGAAGCCAACTCTCTTCTCCCACAGCTGCTGGAAAAGGGGATTGTGCTGAAATTCCTGTTAGGTGCAGACTCTGCTTTGGGCTCTTTCTTATCTCTGGCAAACAAATACCCGATCACTATTAAGCCATCCTCATCTCCATCACCTCTGCTGCTAGGGAGAGTTTTGTGTTTCCCCCAATGGGTGTGTGTTGAATGCTATGAGGGTGTGCATGCAGGTGTGGGATCACTATTAATCTAACCTTCCCTTTGCTTTTCAGCTGGTGCAAAGAGGTAATCTCTTTCCCACCCTAAGTCTTTATTTTTGACTCAACCTCCACTCTGTGAATAGTTTCAGCCTAACTGTTGCTGGCCAGAGCTATCCTACGCATGGGCTGAATGAAACTGGCCTGATTCTGATCAGTTTCACAGCTACCTGCGGGGTTCTAAATAGCCAAGTGAAAAGGAACAAAAGTGGTCAGTTTTCATTCATTTAACCTTGGGAAAGCTCTGAGCTGCAGCAGACACACTGGAGCCGTCGTTCTTCAGACTCAGGCAAGGCTTTGCTTCCCTAATTACACACTGTTCACATTTATAAGCTCATCTTTACAAACATAACAGCTAGAAACTTTTTTTTTAAATGAGAACATTGATTCTGCAAACGTTGATAGCACTTGTCTGGAGAAAGCTTCCTACTCGTCATGGATGAGTAGATTTTTCAATCCTGCCTAATGAGCAAAGGCTAGACTATCTGGTGTGGGGGGAAATACAAATCAAAACCAAACCACAACTGTGCCACCCATTGATACAGGCAGGGGCGGCACTATGTATTTTGCTGCCCCAAGCATGGGAGTCAGGCAGCTTTCGGTGACTCGTCTGCAGGAGGTCCGTCAGTCCCCCATCTTCAGTGTACCCGCCGCTGGAGCCACGGTACTGGCGGACCTCCCGCAGGCGTGCTGCCAAAGGCTGCCTGACTGCTGCCCTCACGGCGACCAGCAGGCTGCCCCCCGCGGCTTGCCGCCCCTGGCACACGCTTGCTGCGCTAGTGTCTGGAGCTGCCCCTGGATACAGTCACATTCAGTGGGGAATGCTTCAGTGGATGTGAGCAAGGTTGAACTTGGAATAGGAAAGTGTAGGGCCTTCAACTGTGGAGGACCTTATAGCAAGAGATCATGGTCAAACTGAACAGCAGTTGGGGAGTTCAAATGAATGCTCAAACATATTTTGCACTATTTAGACAGCTTTACTCCTGGCTACAACCAAAAATGGAGCAAATGTAAAGTATTTTCATATCCTGTCCAAACTTTCTTCATATGTCAGATTAGTGGTCACTGGAGCACAATACCTGTAAGTTTCCTTATAATGCTGTTATAGGGAGAGCCTAGGCAGTTAGCAGTCATAACCAAATGCGCCCCTGTATTCACAACCTACACACCATTGTAATAAACTTTGTACAAAATATGCCTTGTAAAATAGCATTTGAAAACTAATAACTCACTGGTCAATAATATCATGATGAAATGTGTGCAGTAATATTATATGTAAAGTTATAAACATAAGCTGAAATTAGGTCTGAAAGACAAGTCTGGATAAATCTGTTTCTCAAGGACAGATCTTTGGCAAGGAAGGGGGCAGGAACAAATAGATCTGCCTCTTAGCAAACAACAGCATGGAACTTTTCTCACCAGACTCCTTGACTGCAGGAATGAACTTTATCTAGGGGTAACTCTCAGGAAAATGCATTTCAAAGTGGGACTGGACTATGAAAGTGAGTGGAAAACACATCCCAAGTTCTCTCGCTCTATCTCTCTCTCTTCTTTTCAGATAAGATGACAAAAGAAACAGCCTTTGGGAAAGAATCTTGGACTGAGTTTGTTCATCAGTGTCACTGGAAAGTTGTAAGGGACTTGACCTTGAACCAAGTCTGGTTTGCTATGTTTAGTATTAGGAAGCATTTTATCTTTATTTCTCTTGTAACCATTTCTGACTTGAATGCCTTATGCTTCTACTCATTTAAAACCTAACTTGTTTTAGTCTTTAAATCAAAACTAATCCAGTGTTGTGACTGTGGGTAACTTCATTTAAGGTAGCAAACTATTGTATATTGAGACCCTTAGAGGGGCAAGGGACCTAACATATCTGAACTATCCAGGAGTGGGCTGGACAATGTACAAGACACTTTGAGGGGGTGGGAAATCAGAGATTGGGAATATGTTGGGGTCACCCTACAAGTGGTAACCAAGGCTATTGGAAGCCAGAGTGTGGCTAGAGTTTGCTGACAGGCTGCTGGGATTAGAGTTCCTGGACCAGGGCTGTGGCTTTACGCAGACACGCAGGGTGTAACCTGCAGGCTGTTTGTGAGGAGCTCAGGTTGGGAGCCACAGCAGCAGAACATTGTGAGGCACCCCAAGTTGCAAGGCAGGGGTGACAACCCCTCATTGGTCTGGACTGCACCCAGGAATGTCATAGCAGTAAAGATATTGTACAAAAAGGAAGTTCACTGTTATTAGTGCTTGTTGCAGTGTCAAGAGCAAGCTTCCTGCTTATGGCCCTTTGAAGAAGGGGGAGAGGGATAGCTCAGTGGTTTGAGCACTGGCCTGCTAAACCGAGGGTTGCAAGTTTGATCCCCATTTAGGGATCTGGGGCAAAAATCTGTCTGGGGATTGGTCCTGCTTTGAGCAGGGAGTTGGACTAGATGACCTCCTGAGGTCCCTTCCAACCCTGACATTCTATGAAAGAGGGCAGGCACCCCTGAATTTTGCCACTAAGTTAATGTACTCACTGCTACAGTGTGTTTAACAGCGTAAAACGAGGCAATTAATGGATTTTGAGACAACGCTGCAACAGATGCAATTCTAGCCCAAAGTAAAAAGACAGGCTCCCTTTCACAGGCTGATCACATTAGACAGTGATAGATAATAGTCGGTGCTTGCTGATGTCAATATTCACCCTAGCACATCTTGCACAACATATGCCAGGGTAAGCCCACCCCTGACAACCATTCCTTACCTTGCACCTGGGGGGGTTCTGCACATCTTTAGTGGTGACACAAAGCAGCAGGATCCCAATCAGCCCAGCTAAAATCACCAGGGAAGGGGGAAGGAGCTCACGCCAAGACATCAGGCTGCTTTTCCTGCTTAGCAAAAGAGGAAGCTGTGGAGCAGCGAGCACAGAGACTGTCTGAAAGTTATTTGCAGCCTTCGTGGGGTGGGGTGGGGGGTGGTGGAGGTGGAGCCAGATGTTGGCTTTCAACACAGCTCAAGCCACAAGGCATAGACTGAGGCTTGATGTGTGTAAAGCGGGATCCTCTTTCCTACCACCACAGTAAATAAAAATACAACTTTGTGCTTATTTAGTGTCTCCAATGCTCAAAGACATTAATGGAGCTCTGGGTTAGTATTAGCCCATCTGTAGGTGGGTCTCTTCATCTGCCGGATGTTCTTTTCCTGTGTGACAGTATGAAGAGCTTACTTTAGGCCACTTTTAATTGATACCCTAAAGCCAAAGAAGCCATACATTCTCCTTGGAATGGCCACTGCTGCCTCCTTTATGCACAGATTATAATGTGGTCAGAAGACCAGATGCATTTCTGTGCTCTCTAGTATTGTCTATGTCCAGTGGAACTTTGTCCAAAAGAAATAAGGTTAAAGTACAGAAAATGAAAGAGAAGTTTGTGCAAGAAGTACAGGATAAGTGTCCAGAAACAGATCTGGCACCAGCTCAAGAGGAGCGGAACTACCTCAGATGAATGTGGATGGTGGCGGTGGCATCGGTTTAGAGATGAAATGGGGAAAACCAAGGGAAAGTGTAGGTGGGGTGATGGACCAATGAACTGAAAATAGTGATCCAAAAAAAGAAAATGATTCATAAAGAAAAAACCCATCCAGTGCGAATGAAAATGAGTGCAAAGAATGAAAGCAGACTGCCAAGTGGGAGGTGAAGAAGGCCAGAGAAAGAGTGCCCTAGACTCCTGTATGCTGAGCTCTCAAATGACCCACATCTGCCTGGCAAAAAGGATCTGTAGCATTGCAAAACTTAGATGCCAAGGGAAGGAGGATGGTGTTGCAGTACCATCGTAAATCTCACAAATGTAGGGCAGGAAGGGACTTCAAGAAGTCATTAAGTCCAGATCCCCATCCCCATTCCCCACGTGGATCAAGTAAACCTAGACCATCCCTTACAGGTGTTTGTCCAACCTGATCTTAAAAACCTCCAATGACAGGGATTCCACAACCTCCTTTGGAAGCTTATTCCAGAATTTAACTACCATTGTAGTTAGAAAGTTTTTTTCCTAATATCTAACCTAAATCTCCCTTGCTGCAGATTATGCCCATTACTTCTTGTAGTACCTTCAGAGGCCATGGAGAACAATTGATCTCAGTCCTCTTTATAACAGCCCTTAACATACTTGAAGACTTATCAGGTCTTTTCAGTCTTCTTTTCTCAAAACAAAATGTGCCCAGTTTTTTTAACTTTTCCCAATAGATCAGGTTTTCTAAACCTTTCAGAGTTTTTGTTGCTCTCCTCTGGATTCTCTCCAATTTATCCGTTCTTTCCTGAAGTACGGCACTCAAAACCGGACACAGCGTTAAGACTGAGGCCATACCAGTGTTGAGCACGACAATTATCTCTCATATCTTACATGCAACAATCCTGCTAATACACCCCACAATGCCATTAGCCTTCTTTGCAACTACATCAGATTGACTCATTCAATTTGTGATGGACGGTTTGAGGATGCATCAGGCGAGGTATTTCCAGCAAAGATAAGGAGGTGTTAGTACCGTTATATAAGGCACTGGTGAGACCTCATCTGGAATACTGTGTGCAGTTCTGGTCTCCCATGTTTAAGAAGGATGAATTCAAACCGGAACAGGTTCAGAGACGGGCTACTAGGATGATCCGAGGAATGGAAAACCTGTCATATGAAAGGAGACTCAAAGAGCTTGGCTTGTTTAGCCTAGCCAAAAGAAGGCTGAGGGGGGATATGCTTGCTCTTTATAAATATATCAGAGGGATTAATATTAGGGAGGGAGAAGAATTATTTAAGCTTAGTACCAATGTAGACACAAGAACAAATGGGTATAAACTGGACACTAGGAAGTTTAGACTTGAAATTAGGCGAAGGTTTCTAACCATTAGAGGAGTGAAGTTCTGGAACAGCCTTCCAAGGGGAGTAGTGGGGGCAAAAGACATATCTGGCTTTAAGACTAAGCTTGATAAGTTTATGGAAGGGATGGTATGATGGGATAGCTTAATTTTGGCAACTGATCTTTGATTATCAGCAGATAAGTATGCCCAGTGGTCTGTGATGGGATGTTGGATGGGATGGGATCTGAGTTACTGCAGAGAATTCTTTTCTGAGTGCTGGCTGGTGAGTCTTGCCCACATGCTCAGGGTTTAGCTGATCGCCATATTTGAGGTCGGGAAGGAATTTTCCTCCGGGGCACATTGGCAGAGGCCCTGGAGGTTTTTTGCCTTCCTCTGCAGCGTGGGGCGTGAGTCACTTGCTGGTGGATTCTCTGCAACTTGAGGTCTTCAAACCACAATTTGAAGGCTTCAGTAACTCAGACATAGGTTAGGGGTTTGTTATAGAAGTGGATGGGTAGGGTTCTGTGGCCTACTTTGTGCAGGAGGTCAGACTAGACGATCATATTGGTCCCTTCTGACCCTAAAGTCTATGAGTCTATGAGACAAGAACCCCCAGATCTTTTCAGCAGTAGGATCAACTAGCCAGTTATTTCCCATTCTGGAGCTGTGCCTTTGATTTTTCCTTCCTAAGTGAAGTACTTCACACTTGTCTTTATTGACATTCATTTTGTTGATTGAAGACCAATTCATTAAGGTCATTTTGAATTCTAATCCTGTCCTCCAAAGTGCTTGCAACCCCCTCCCAGTTTGGTGTCATCCCCAGATTTTTAGCACATACTCTCCACTCGGTTATCCAAGTCATTAATTAAAATATTGACTACTACCAGACCCAAGACTGACTCCTGCGGAACTCCACTAGATCCAGCCTCCAGTTTGACAGCAAACCATTGATAACTACACTTTTGAGTACAGTCTCTCAGTCAGTTGCATACACACACCTTATAATAAAGGTGGTGTAAATTAAATTCTCTAGTTTACCTATGAAAATATGTGGATTGTGTCAAAAGTGCTACTAAAACCCAAGCTCTATTACATGCACTGCTTTCCCCACATCCGCTAGGGCAGTAACCCTGTCAAAGAAGGAAATTAGGCTGGTTTGGCTGTTCTTGATAAATCCATGCTGGCTATTCCTTAGAACTCTATTATCCTCTAGTGGGTTACAAACTGAGTGTTTAATAAATTGTTACACTATCTTTCCAGGTATCCCAGTTAGACTGCAGATCTATAACCCTCCGGGTCCTCTTTGTTTCCTTTTAAAGGCAGGTCCTGCATTTCCCCTTCTCCAGTCTTCTGGGACCTCACCTATCCTCCAGGCGTTCTCAAAGATAATCACGGTTCTGAGATTGCTTCAGCTAGTTCCTTAAATCCCTTAAAATGAACTCCATAAAGTCCTGCCAATCTCAATGCATCTAACTTATTAAAATATTTTTAACCTGATCTTTCCCTATTTTGGCTTGCGTTCCTTTCCTCGTGTTAATATTGTGTTGAGTATTTCTCACCATTAACCTTTTTTGTGAAGATTGAAGCAAAAAAGACATTAAACACCTCAGCTTACTCGATGTCATCAATTATTAGCTCTCCTTCCCCACTAACCTACACTTGCCTTTGTCTTTCTCTTGTTCCTAATGTATTTAAACAATCTCTTCTTGCTTTTTATGTCCCTTGCTAGGTGTAACTCATGTGGTGCCTTATCCTTTCTGGTTTTGTCCCTACATGCTTATGCTATTTGTTTGTACTTCTCCTTAGCGCTTTGTACAGGTTTCCACTTCCTGTGGGATTCCTTTTTGATTTCCAGGCATATTGGTGTCTCACTGTTCTTCCTAAATTTCCTTTGCATTGGAATAGTTGGCAGTTTTGTGCTTAACTTCTCCTTGAGAAACTGCCAGCTCTCCTTTACCTCTTAGATTTTCTTGCCATGGGACCTTATCCACCAGTTCCCTGAGCTGAAAATCAGGGAGAGACTACTAGTAAGACCTGAACAAGTGAAGAAGAAGGGGAAACAATACTTTGAACATCTCTTAAATGAGACAAACCCCTTTAGGGCAGAGTTGCCAATGTGGTGCCTGATCAAACAAGTTTATTAACTACAAAAGATAGATTTTAAATGACTACAAGTAATGAGGCATACAAGTCATAATTGGTTACAAATAAATACAAAGTAAAACACAACTAATACCT
This sequence comes from Gopherus flavomarginatus, assembly GCF_025201925.1. Classification (NCBI taxonomy): domain Eukaryota; kingdom Metazoa; phylum Chordata; order Testudines; family Testudinidae; genus Gopherus; species Gopherus flavomarginatus. The sequence goes on along the minus strand of NC_066633.1, from coordinate 19,498,728 downwards.
AACTTAACCAAGTGAATTCAAAACAAAGATCTCTCACCACATTACAGCAGTCTTCCTGGCTGAAGTCCTCTCAGCTAGTAACCTTCCCCAGTCCAATGATGCTTCCTTTGTCCTTCAAGTATTGTCAACGTCGTGAGTAGAGATGAAGGGAGAGATGATTTGTTCTTCCTTCTTATGCTTTTCTTCTTCGAGGATCATCTCCAACCGAGGTTCAGGATAAATCTGCTGGATGGGAATCCTCAGCTGTTTCTTTGTCAAAAATGTAAATCTTTGCACAAATCTTCCTGCCAAAGAATGGCCAATGAACCAGACGATAGTCCACTTGATTTTGTTGACACCTGGCTGAGGCTTTGGCTAGCTTTTTGTATCTGGGGAACTGGTTTGTGGCTGTTTTTAGTATTATCATACACTAGAATCTTATAACTTTACATACAATGTTGTCATACATTTTACCAGGACAATAGTGATCAGCAAATTATGAGTTTTCAAATGATACCTCACAAGGCATACTTTATAAAAGATTTATCATGGTCCTATTAAAAGGGTTGAATGTAGGGGTACGGACTGTCACATCAACAGGATAGCTTCTGGGCTTTTATAGACCAAGAAAAGGTATACAATACAGTGGACAGAAGGATGTTCACATCAGTGCTGAGGAAATATGGAGTGTCTGAAGTTTTAATAACTATGGTGAATGCCCTATATAGATGGCCTAAAACAGTGACCCAAACATTGTTTGGAATTAAACGTCTATTTGCAATCAAAGTCAGACTGACCCAGAGATCAGCCTGCACCAGGAGCCAGCCCTAATTCTGCTGCTGGTTATCGTATTGATGGACTATGTCAGCAGGAAAATCCCAGTGGGGAAAGGTGAGAAGCTGCTATATGCTGATGACATAGCAACAAGGGCATCCTCAAATGAAGTTCTAGAGAAAATAGTAACCCAGTGGTATGACCAGCTAAACTGGCATGGGATGAAAATGAGAATGATTAAGATTGAGGTTGTGTGAGGCAGTAGAAGTGCCACCAGAAGCCTAGATGTAGAGATTAATGGAGTGAGACTAGGTCAGACTGATCAGTTCAAGCACCTTGACAGCTGGGCCATGGAAGAAGGCGAGCCTGAACATGAGATTTGGGGATGCTGGAAGACTGAAATAACTCAGGTGGTGCATTTAACAAGCATAATGTGACAGGGTGGGGGAACCCCATCCAGGGCAAGATGAAAGTACCCCATCCTCCAAGCTGTGCTCTATCTCATGTTGTCAGAGGTGTTGTTGTTAGATGCACTACCGGTGTGGTGCTCTGCTCTGCTCTCTCCTTGTTGGTATCACTTGGCTGCGTGCGTGTGTTCCCTCTGTGTGCTGCCCCAGCTCTGCGCAGATAGCTGACACAGCAGACCCAAAGAGAACCCCCAATGACCACAGAGTCTAGTAAGGTACGAAGGCACGTCGGCCAGGTTTATTGCGACCTCCGACACAATTGCAGTTCCCTGTAGGTTTCTCAGCCTAATTCAGGGCATACTACGAGAAAGTGCCTCTTGGCAATGGACCCGGCTCAGTCAGTGGCGGGACTTTCCACTGCCCCCTAGGCCGGACAAAGACATTGCCCCAGGGAAACATTTTTATACACAGGTACAAACAAGTTACACATCACTCCTGACGTATTGAGGTGCAACCCCTCTACGCAGTAAGGTACAACCCCTCTACGTAGTAAAGTGCCGCCTCTCACCTTGTACATGTTGGTTCGATCAAAACAACTCTATCTATCATATTACCCTTTTGCCCCTGTCATTGAGATGGGTCGGCCTGTTCCTTGTTATCTGCGTGGAATGTGCAAGTATGTGAATGTTCTGATCTCTAGTGTTCAGTACCTTTCAGGTAGGTATCTTCTTGCAGCATCAGCCCTTTCCTTGCCAGCTTCTGTGAGCAGGGCCTGCCTCTGGCTCACAGCTTCACATTGCTTTATGTTAGCAAAGTCTTGACCATTACTTTAGTTCAGGCCTCAGGCCTCATACTGGGCCTTTATCAGGGCCTTCACTTACTACATTCCCCCACTTTTTGTCTTTTTATGGGGAGGATGTTTACCCATCGTCCCGGAAAAGCATAATGCATGGACTAAAGATAACCCAGTGGGCTAACCACTGTTATGTGATTACCTTATTTTACCATCCATACACTCATGCCCCATCTGTCTGTTTAGTCTGCACATTCCCTCGTACGACTGAGAGACAGATTTTATTATCCAATTATTTTTTAGTCCCTTATGGTGGGCCTGGGAATGTTAGGCCCGGGACCATAACTGAGGAATGTAATATTATGATTGATCCTTAGAGGCACTTCCAAATAATTAATATATATGAATTATATGGATATAGCATATATTTGTAGTGTGTATGGGCATATATGTATAGTATGTATGTGTACATATGACACCAACTTATATCCAAGTGTAACCATGTTTTTCCAGGCTGCTGATGTACTTTGGCCCTTTTACTTTGGTGATACAGATAGAAACACATTTTCATTATGGCAATTCCAGTTATCATGTGTCTAATCATTAATAGTAGGCTAAGTGTTTTAAAATACTGGGATAGGATTGTGATAGTGTGTCCCACAGTGCTATGTATATGAGAAGTAAAACAGAAATTTGGAGTAGTGACACTACCACTGAGGCCTATATATATAAATATATTGTAATTAGTTACTACACAGTACTGTCCATTCATATTATAGATTATCCTTAAGGCTGATTGTCACCATCTGGTCAGCTTTACTGGGCAGGAAACAGAAGTGGGTAGCTTCTCTGTTCCATTGGTTGAACTGCTCTGTGATACACCAGTAGTTGATGTAGATCCAGTTGTTTCTTATGGATGCTGTCTTCCAGATAACCTACTGAATGGACAGTAACCAATTTATCAAATATTGCTGTGTCAGGATTTAATATTGGTACCCAGACACTGAACAAGATTGTTTTGACATGTGCCTCAGTTAGGATGCAGTGTCACTGACCCAAATTATGACTGGTACTAACAGGCAATTTGTTTACCCAATTTGTAGTTACTATGTAGCTTAATTTCTTTACCAATTTGTTTTTTTTTTTTTGTTTGTTTGTTTTTTTGTTGCCTTCATGGTGTTTAGAATCCTGTGGCACCTTATAGACTAACAGACGTTTTGGAGCATGAGCTTTCGTGGGTGAATACCCACTTCCTCAGATGCATGTAATGGAAATATCCAGGGGCAGGTATATATATGTGTGCTAGCAAGCAAGCTAGAGATAACGAGGTCAGTTCAATCAGGGTGGATGAGGCCCTGTTCTAGCAGTTGAGGTGTGAAAACCAAGAGAGGAGAAACTGGTTCTGTAATTGGCAAGCCATTCACAGTCTTTGTTCAATCCTGAGCTGATGGTGTCAAATTTGCAGATGAACTGAAGCTCAGCAGTTTCTCTTTGAAGTCTGGTCCTGAAGTTTTTTTGCTGCAGGATGGCCACCTTAAGGTCTGCTATAGTGTGGCCAGGGAGGTTGAAGTGCTCTCCTACAGGTTTTTGTATATTGCCATTCCTAATGTCTGATTTGTGTCCATTTATCCTTTTCCGTAGAGACTGTCCAGTTTGGCTGATGTACATAGCAGAGGGGCATTGCTGGCATATGATGGCGTATATTACATTGGTGGATGTGCAGGTGAATGAACCAGTGATGGTGTGGCTAACCATAATTCCAGCTGTTGCATTCCTGAAGGGTTAAAATAATTAATTTACTGGATTTAAAGTTTTTACCTTATTTTCTTTCTGTTTCTTGTTTTGTTCTGTTTTTAATTGCTTTATCCTTTGGAGGTTTCTGTAAAAACTATAACTTTTCTCTTTTAAAACAAAGAGAAAGAGTAGAAGTGAGGAGAGGCGGGGGAAGAAGGGGGGTGGGTGAAGAGCAACCTAGATAGGTAGCAAGATCTGGGCCAAGAGAGATTAACTCTATCAAGGCATTTGAAAGTACAGACAGCAGCAGCAAGTTTAGCAAACTGAGAAAACACATAGAAGACAAAACTTAACCGATATGTAAAAATATTTGAGAAAGAAGGTTTTATTTTCGGATATGAGCGCGGAGTGCGGTTCCATGGGTCAAAGCAATTGGGAACCTGCACAGTTGGGAATTGCGCCCCTGTTTTTTATTCTAATTATGAGAGGAGATTGGGGGTAGTTACCTCCTCTTGTAAAACCTGAATTTGTTCCCCCAGTGTCTGTTGCTTTTGTGTGCATGCCAGATGGATAGTGGGAGTGCCCTTTTTTGCTGCAGTTAACTGTTTTTGGGCAACTCCATGTGTTAATGCATCAATTCTAGGTGTTAACCCGCTTAATTTTAGTTTTTTACTTTGAAATTCTTTTTTATTCACTCCCCTGCAATTACTTCGCAGCTCCTGTCTCCTAATGTGCTCTGTGAACTATTGCAATTTTACTTTATTTTATTTACCAATTCAATGAGAGTATTGTTTGCTACTCTTTCCTTCTGTGCACTTCCTTGTCCCGTTCTGACAGGCACCAGTCCAGGTTCCGGTTTAAGTTTAACTGGAACCCGGCTTTTATCATAAGGTGATGGTTGCAATGCAGTGGACCCAGTTTCATGTTTTAATTTTACTGGGACCACCTCTTTTCACTTCTGTCCCCATTCTTCAGACACAGGGTAGCTACCTGAAGCCTGCTGTTTACCACCAATATTTATAACAGGGGACGGCACATGTATTTTTTGTAGGTTTATTACAGTTGTTTCCAGTGTTTCACTCTGTTCCTGTACTGGTTGTCTCTGGGCTGCTTGCCACCCTGCAAGGGCGGTGGGAGCATTCCAGGGCTGTGTAGCTTCTTTTGATTCTTTTAACTCTTTCTTTGTTACTGTTACTTGCCCTGCTTTTTCTATTACTTGTTTGTCCAGCATGCCAGCATGCTGTTTCAGCCATCTCACTGCCATAGACAGTAGTTGCAGAATTTTTGCTTTTTTACTTTTATTACTATTTCTTAGAGCCTCGGATTCTACCATCGCTCTATATATGCCAGTCCATGTTTCCCCATTCTTCAATTCATATGGACCCCCCTTACTGGCAATCCAGCGGGTCCATGAGTTATAAAACTCCATGGGGATCAAAAGGGAGGGGATAAGGGGGTTCCCTAGCTCGAGGTTTTCTGTCATGTTAGATTGCGATTCTTATGGTGGACAGCTCGCTTACTCACCAGATCAGCGGTCAGGGTCACCAGTGTTGTCAGAGGTGTTGTTGTTAGATGCACTACCGCTGTGGTGCTCTGCTCTGCTCTCTCCTTGTTGGTATCACTCGGCTGCGTGCGTGTGTTCCCTCTGTGTGCTGCCCCAGCTCTGCGCAGATAGCTGACACAGCAGACCCGAAGAGAACCCCCAATGACCACAGAGTCTAGTAAGATACGAAGGCACGTCGGCCAGGTTTATTGCGACCTCGGACACAATTGCAGTTCCCTGTAGGTTTCTGAGCCTAATTCAGGGCATACTACGAGAAAGTGCCTCTTGGCAATGGACCCGGCTCAGTCAGTGGCGGGACTTTCCACTGCCCCCTAGGCCGGACAAAGACATCGCCCCAGGGATACATTTTTATACACAGGTACAAACAAGTTACACATCACTCCTGACGTATTGAGGTGGAACCCCTCTACGCAGTAAGGTACAACCCCTCTACGTAGTAAAGTGCCGCCTCTCACCTTGTACATGTTGGTTTGATCAAAACAACTCTATCCATCATATTACCCTTTTGCCCCTGTCATTGGGATGGGTCGGCCTGTTCCTTGTTATCTGTGTGGAATGTGCAAGTATGTGAATGTTCTGATCTCTAGTGTTCAGGACCTTTCAGGTACATATCTTCTTGCAGCATCAGCCCTTTCCTTGCCATCTTCTGCGAGCAGGGCCTGCCTCTGGCTCACAGCTTCACATTGCTTTATGTTAGCAAAGTCTTGACCATTACTTTAGTTCAGGCCTCAGGCCTCATACTGGGCCTTTATCAGGGCCTTCACTTACTACACCTCAGAGCAGCAAGGCTAAATGGCTAGTGGGCTGCCCTTACCCACAGGGCAACCAGGGTAGGGGGTCCAACCTGCTCTACCAGGTCCCAGCCCAAGACCCTAACACTAGTGGAGTGCTCTGCCACTGAGTCAGCAGGGCTCCAACCAAAACATGCCAACTTCCCACAGGACGTCTACAGCTAGTCACCCCCCGCCCCTTCCTACCACATCTCTCAGAGCAGTAGTTGGGGTGGCATCTGGGTCTCTGGGCTTGCCAGCACCCACAGCTCCTCACAATTCCAATTCTTATTGGGCATCCATAGGTATCTGGACATCTGTCTGGGTCTTAGCACCACTGACTTCTACAGTCAGGGTTCCAGCTACTCCCAGGCTCAAGCATGCAAAGTACATCCTTCCTCCTCGGCAGTCAGCCCACACTGAGTTGTGTCTTCTTCAGTCCACAATGAAGAATCAGCCTTTTCCCCATCCAGTCCAGGGTGAGGGCACCCCATCGCCCCTGTGCTGCTGAGACTGAAAACCCAGCTGTCTGTAACAACAGTGCACCACACAAAGCTGTACAGTGCAGAAGCCTGGGCGATAACGAGATGGCATGCTCAATGTCTACAGGTGTTTAATGAGATGTCTTCACACCATAAGAGGAGTTATACAAAGAAACAGGTTTAGATGTGAAAGTACTAGGATGGAAGCCAAAGCCTGTGATGTGGCCAACAAAACCCAGGACACGCAACTTTGCTAGTTCAGACACATACGGAGAATGAATGAAGGGCACTTGGTGAAGACAGCATGGCAGGCAGCCCATAGGGGCTATAGGGGAGCAGGCAGTATAGCTATAGGTCTCCATAGGCAGTGGGCAGGCAGTATAGCTATAGGTCTCTATAGCCAGGGGAGCAGACAGCACACGGGAGCTATAGGGGAGCAGGCAGTATAGCTACAGGTCTCCATAGGCAGGGGAGCAGGCAGCACACGGGGGCTATAGGGGAGCAGGCGCTATAGCTATAGGTCTCCACAGGCAGGGGAGCAGGCAGCACACGGGGGCTATAGGGGAACAGGCAGTATAGCTATAGGTCTCCACAGGCAGGGGAGCAGGCAGCACACGGGGGCTATAGGGGAGCAGGCGGTATAGCTATAGATCTCCACAGGCAGGGGAGCAGGCAGCACACGGGGGCTATAGGGGAGCAGGCAGTATAGCTATAGGTCTCCACAGGCAGGGGAGAAGGCAGCACACGGGGGCTATAGGGGAGCAGGCAGTATAGCTATAGATCTCCACAGGCAGGGGAGCAGGCAGCACACGGGGGCTATAGGGGAGCAGGCGGTATAGCTATAGGTCTCCACAGGCAGGGGAGCAGGCAGCACACGGGGGCTATAGGGGAGCAGGCGGTATAGCTATAGATCTCCACAGGCAGGGGAGCAGACAGCACACGGGGGCTATAGGGGAGCAGACGGTATAGCTATAGGTCTCCACAGGCAGGGGAGCAGACAGCACACGGGAGCTATAGGGGAGCAGGCAGTATAGCTATAGGTCTCCACAGGCAGGGGAGCAGGCAGCACACGGGAGCTATAGGGGAGCAGGCGGTATAGCTATAGGTCTCCACAGGCAGGGGAGCAGACAGCACACGGGGGCTATAAGGGAGCAGGCGCTATAGCTATAGGTCTCCACAGGCAGGGGAGCAGGCAGCACACGGGGGCTATAGGGGAGCAGGCGGTATAGCTATAGGTCTCCACAGGCAGGGGAGCAGGCAGCACACGGGGGCTATAGGGGAGCAGGCGGTATAGCTATAGATCTCCACAGGCAGGGGAGCAGACAGCACACGGGGGCTATAGGGGAGCAGACGGTATAGCTATAGGTCTCCACAGGCAGGGGAGCAGACAGCACACGGGAGCTATAGGGGAGCAGGCAGTATAGCTATAGGTCTCCACAGGCAGGGGAGCAGGCAGCACACGGGAGCTATAGGGGAGCAGGCGGTATAGCTATAGGTCTCCACAGGCAGGGGAGCAGACAGCACACGGGGGCTATAGGGGAGCAGGCGCTATAGCTATAGGTCTCCACAGGCAGGGGAGCAGGCAGCACACGGGGACTCTCTGGGGAACGGGCCGTGAGAGCCCCACGCAGGCCCTTCGGCAGGGCTGAGCCAGCTCCCAGCCGCTCCCGCGGCAGCCCGGAACCTGCGCGCCGAGGAGCAGTTTCGCGGGGGACGGGGACAGCGCGGGACCCCCCAGGGCTGGGGGGCGACAGCAGCGGCGGACCGGGCCGACCCTACGGGAACGAGCGGGGGCCGGGCCCGCGGAGGCCGGCGCCATGTTCGCGGGGCTGCAGGAGCTCGGGGTGGCCAACGGGGAAGACCTGAAGGAGACGCTGACCAACTGCACCGAGCCGCTCAAGGCCATCGAGCAGTTCCAGGTGGGGAGCGCGGCCCGGGGGGGGGGAGCGCGGCCCGGGGGGGGGGAGCGCCCGGCGGGGCGGAGCGGGGCTCCCCGGGGCGGGAGTTGCTCTGCCTAGGCGGGGGTAGGGTGGCCGGAGCTCTCCGCTGGGTCTCGGGCAGGCTCCCACCCCGGTGGGGTCTTTTAGGTACATGTGCGCGGCTCGCCGAGCCCGAGCCCCGTCCACACGCGGGTCAGTCTCATGTGGGTCAGCCTGGACTCGGGCCTGGGTCCCAGGACTTTGAGAGGGGCTGGGTGGGTCTGAGCTGATAACGCCTCAGTAAAAGGGTTCCAGGTGCCATGGCATCCATCACGGTGGTGTCCCATTGCTGCAGGTCTTATTGTCTGACCTTCCTCTAGTTGTTTCTGATCCGGACTCTGCTTGGGTGCTGTTCCCTGTTGCTTGACATGGGCTAAACTTTTACACCTTCGATCATCCTCCCATTATATTGTAGCCTCATTTGCTCCTAGCTGCTTACAAGATGTGGGACAACTTCAATGAAGGATTTTAAAATAGATTTTTTTTTAAGTTATAATTGAGACAAACTTTGGAGGCCCTCATCACAAGGGGACTCTTTAAAGAATGAAGGGAGTTTCTCTGCCAATTGAACAGGATTTGACAGTTGTGAGAGTAGCTTTCAGGTTTTGTTTTTTGCAGCTTAATGCAGGATATAATGTGAAAAGGAAGCTTTGGTTACTCTTGGCTCTTAACACGCTGGTGCTCTGTAGTATCTTTTCACCTCTGCAATGTAACTTTTTGTAATACAAATGAAAGCTGACTGTGTATGTTACATGGCGTCTCTAAGACTTCATGGAACTATTGCGTGTGTCGTTACAGGATGCTTCAGTGTTCTTAAGATTGGGGCATTGATCATTTAGCAAAGCTTTGGTATATTTCAGCAGTGGCAGTTTATATATTTAGATTATAAAGTTGGGTTAATGGAGTTTAGCATAAGATAGCCAAATGCAACCATTTTAAAAATCCTGGTAGAGTTTTGAATGATTAGAGAAACATTGTAAGGTACTTCAGGCCCCAGATTTAAGGATAATTTTAAAAAAAGTGAATGTTTTTGTGTACAAATGGATAAATGTTAATGGACCAATATTTTTTAAACAAATAAACTTTCCTCTGTACCGTTTACTACCCATGCCTAGGAGTCAGAGGCATGGACCAGGACTCTATTGTGCTAGTGTGTCCACACTCCAGTGTTGCACTATTGCATGAGAACTAGAAAAGGAAACTTGCTAGTCTTTCTTCATTTCCTCGGTTGAGTAAAAAGTGAACAAATGGCATCAGTGATGAAAATTGAACTAGATTTTTAAGTTTTTTTTAACATTAATAATATTACACTAGTGCTAGTAGCATAACTAAGGACTTTTTTATAAATGTTATATTGTTTCTTACTCAATAATGACCATTTAAATTTATCCGAGTGCTTACTTTTTCTTAACATAAGTCGTTTTAGTACTCTGTCTTGTTATTTATTGCCAGCAAGGAATTTGTGTTTAATCCAAATGTATAATTCTATATGGTCTTTGTTTTGCTAGACAGAAAATGGAGTCCTCCTGCCCTCTCTCCAGTCTGCTCTGCCATTCTTGGACCTCCATGGTACCCCTAGGCTGGAATTTCATCAGTCTGTATTTGATGAGCTGAGAGAGAAATTGTTAGAGAGAGTTTCAGCCATTGCCTCAGAAGGAAAGGTTGAGGAAAGGTGTGTTACTGATCTTGCTGCTGATTATTAATCATCATTAGAAATTAATTGCAAAATTAATCATGGCAGGTAAAGTTTTCAAAAAGCTTAAATGCCTTGGTCACTTTTTCAAAAGTGTCTTAAGTACTTAGGACCCTAAGTCACTCAGGAATTTTGAAAACTTTACCTAGCAACTTTTCTTGCTTGCATGTTTCCAGATACAAAAAGCTGGAGGATCTGCTGGAGAAAAGCTTTTCCTTGGTCAAGATGCCATCTATACAGCCTGTGGTGATGTGTGTCATGAAACACCTGCCCAAGGTAAAATCTGTTGTATCTCCTGGTTACAGCCTCTTTCATTCTGTGCTGTTAGCCGGGCTGTATGCCATGTTTGCAAATTCTTCAGTCAGTTTGTCATTCACTGGCAGAAGAATTTGTCTTATGCTTTGTTTGATTCTCATATCAGTTAATTTAACGTAGTTCAAAAAGCATTTCATATTTCATAAAGCACACTCTACTTAGAGAGATACGTTTGTTCTTCTATTTTTAAAATGTGAATGTTCTGCCTATCTTTCCCAAAAATAGTTTGAGCTCAGTGGTAGGGGGCTCTTCCAAAACTGATTTAAATGGCAAGTATTTGAAGGATGCAGCTAGATTTTAAAAGGGTGCAATATTTCTGGAAAGCAGTACTTAAGAGGAAACAACTCTTCATTTAAGGCACTACAATATCTTTAATGTAATAGCTTCAAAACCTGTACTAGTGCTATTGTATGCTGTAGACTAGAGTTTTGAACCATCACCATAGAATGCTGTGCTCCTTTTTTAATAAGAGAAGAAGTTTTTTTCAAAATTAACTGAAGGAAAATGTAATGCTTTCTTTAGGAAGCTAAATACTTTAAAACTAGGGTGATGTTGGATACATAGGGTCATGAAAGAAGTGTCTCTGCTGTTTCCTTGGGTTTTAATTGCATTGGTTGTAGAAGTTACTGGCCAGTTCAAGGTTGTGATTTAGATCTGCCTTGTAGTCAACCACTTACCATTTTAACAATCAGGTAGGTGAACCCCTAACTCTTTACTGAGACTGCACTGTTGTTCACAGGTCCCTGAGAAGAAACTGAAGTTAGTGATGGCGGACAAGGATTTATACAAAGCATGTGCCGTGGAGGTGAAGCGCCAGATCTGGCAGGATAACCAAGCTCTGTTTGGCGATGAGGTGTCCCCATTGCTGAAACAGTACATCCTGGAGAAAGAAAACACTCTCTTTAGTAGTGATCTCTCTGTCTTGCACAACTTCTTCAGTCCCTCTCCGAAAATGAGACGTCAGGGAGAGGTAAGAGCAGGGAGAACTTATACAGGGAAGTTTGGAATGGAAATCTCCAATCTCTGTCTTGAAAAGGGAGCATATTGGGTTCCTATCCTGCCAGCATCATCAGATAACTGAGTGTTCGTCTGGCCTCACAACTTTGCTACCACCTGGGAAAAGCTATGTAAATATTTTGGCTAGTGATTTAGTGTTAGTTCATCTTCATTAAACAAGTCTTAATTAAATCAACAGGTTAATCTTATATTTAATAGTTACAGGTATAACTATACTGAACATTATGTTTATTAGACTAGCACCCAGTGAATGAAGTAATAGGTTAATCTTTTGTTTAAGCAGATTTTAAAAAGTAACCTTTAAATAGCTAAACAATATGTTTAGCCAATAATATTTTTCCCCGGTTCTGTCTATCAGTCTGGGATTTAATACCATGCCCATCATTATAGTATCTAAGCACCTTTGGCAGTTAAATCGGGGTTTGGGGGGGTTACAATTTTTATTTTGTTTTTGCAGGAAATAGTAATAGTTCAACAACAAAAAAATGGGAAGAAGCGTCAAAAACTGTGCATGTAGCTAGCCTATAGGACAATGTGATCTTTTTAATGTTAAACCTCGCCCCAGCCACTCTTCCCTCCTGTTGTATACTACCCTCGTTAACTTGTCTTAAATTCGATTGTAAGTTATTCAGGACAAGGATTGTGCCTTCCTGTGTACTTGTAGAGTCTGTGCTGCGGTGGCTCTTTTAGACACTCTCACTATACACATTTTATTAAAATGTTTAAAAAAAAACCCAAATCCATGCCCCAAGCAGTGTTTTTATCCCAAAAAGGGGGAAATACCAGAGACTCCATAAAGTCTCTAGGGACTTTGCTATTACTTTTGATTTTACATGGTGGGCACTCGAACTACGGTGATAGATGGCAGTATAAAACCCTAAGATCACATTTACAACAAAAAACAATTCCTACTGGTATACTTGGTATAATAGGTCAGATTGTTTAGCCAAGGGAACAGAAGGTCTTGCAATTACAAAAGTCTATACAAAAATCAATTAAAGCACAAATGGAATTGAAATGCTGAAAAAGTCTAGTGTGAAATGTCCTTTAAAGCTGTATGTTTTAGTTCAGGCATTCCACAACTGATGGATCAAATAATGAAATAGTTTGAAAGCTGTCATGTAGGAATAGCTTTTGGTACTAAGTGTGTCTTTTTGCATTTGGGCTTTAGGTGGTTCAGAAGCTGACACAGATGATTGGGAAGAATGTGAAGCTATATGACATGGTGCTACAGTTCCTAAGAACGTTGTTCCTTCGGACGAGGAATGTCCATTACTGCACGCTACGGGCAGAGCTCCTGATGTCATTGCATGACCTGGACATCAGCGAGATCTGTACTGTTGACCCCTGTCACAAGGTAATGAATAGATGGACCAGGCACAAATAGTACTTTGGAGTTTTCAGTCTGAGCAGCTCTCGTTTGTGCCTGCTGCCTTGAAAGTCAATAACTGAGAGAGTATATTATCTCCAGGCATAGAAAATGGTTCAAACCTCAAGTCTGAAATTCTTATAGTCCTTGGAATGACAGATTCAAATCCCAGCAGTGTTAACAAAGCCCCTTGTCTTTGTATGGTAGATAAATTGTTCGTCGTGGTGTTTGAGGTGCTTGATATGAAGTCTTAAAAAACAGCATATCATCTGACCTACGTGGATGCTGCCAAAAACAAAGTTCATGCCATTGGTTTGCCCCAGTGTTCTTGGCCAGTTTTCTTCCCCTCCCGGTTGTGCATAGGACTGTGCCCAAACTGATGCTCTTTGCCCAGAAGTGATTGCATTTCATTAGTTTAGTTTGGGAAATGCTATGGATCTTGAAGTAGAAAGAGCAGAAAATTAATAATTATTAAAATATAAGAAGTTTTACTGTCTAATTTAGCGCTGCATTGGCATTTGTAATGTGAATTAAGTCATTCATCCACTATAAATGCAGAGTCGCATTCTACTCTCTCTGCTTACGTCCTGGTTACTTTATTTACAAAGCTTATTTCTCATGCGGTGTGTGCTTCTGAAGAAAAGATACCAGTGATGAGAAATATATTTAGCACCTTCTGTATGGTGGACTCCAGGCACTTCAGAAACATGAATTGATCAAGATCCACAACATCCTTATGAGGAATATGTGGTTTTAATGTAGGTGGGGAGACTAACACATAGGGGTTATGACTTGTCCAAATTTCCAGTGTAAGTCAATGATAGAACCAGGAATAAAGTCTAGGTTATCTGACTTCCAATCCCATGTTCTTACCACTAAGCGATACTGCCTCCTCAGTTACCATGTACTCCATCGTGTATGTGATCGCACATTGATGGGGGTGGGCCATGAGCTATATTCACATACTACATGGTACGTAGTACATGTTAATTTTCAGGCAATGCTTGTTGTGGGAGAGGAAAAGGTGATGTCAGTTGAACCTGCTGTACAACAGCTTCATAGCGTGATCTTGTGTGTTTGGATGCCTCTTGGGCTTCCTCTGCTCCTGATGTCAGACCCCCTCTATAACTTCCCAACACTCACAGAACTGTGCAAGCAGCAGATACTGCTGGTCTGAGGTTGATGCTGTTTGTATGGATTGGAAACTTTGTCTTCTCTCTTCACATGCTGCTACACGAACCCATGTTCTGTTGCACTGATGGTGGCATTTGAACATAAATAGAATACCTGTAGGAGCTTAATGCAAAAGGCTCACTGATTAAGGACCTGTTTTGTCACTAGATCTGAAGCCTTTGAAAAGTCGGCAAGAGTCTTAAAACTGATGTGTGCTGTATCCAATGTTGCAGCTTCCTGTACAACTGTTGGGGAGGGTCGGAAAGGCTTATGCAGGTGTATTTTATTAAATATCAAGCCAACAGTATTACACTGAAGCCTTGAGGTGATTCATATATTGTAATGCTAGTTTAGAGGAGTTGCCATGAGTGTGTTAACGGTTCCTTTCTTTGCAGTTCACCTGGTGCTTAGATGCCTGCATTCGGGAGAAGTTTGTGGATAACAAGAGAGCTCGAGAGCTGCAAGGGTTCCTGGATGGAGTGAAGAAAGGACAAGAACAAGTATTGGGGTGAGCAGTTCAGACTCATCAAACTGAGGGATTGATTGGATAATGGGAACATCGCTGAGGGGCTGAGATTTACTTCAGTTGTTAATTCTCCACAAGTGTCTAGTAACAAAACCAGTCATTGCCAAACATAGCCTTTCTTAGTGCATTCGGCAAGATAACAGATTTATTCTCAGTATCCTGTCCCAGGGCTCTAACTAGTCAGTGGCCTGTAAAACAAAAGTTAAAAGAGGAGTTGTTTTTTTATCAGGCAGGACTTGCCACTTTTAAGCATCTAATTAGTGATCTAAGGCAGAAACCTATTTCAGTTGATATAATATATTAAGTTTTATCATTATAGTTTTTGCTGCCTGTCTTCCTTCCCTCATAGGTTTTGGTATTCCATGGCCGAGTGTGTGGTTGGGCCATAGGGTTTGTTCGTATATATCAAATGCATCTGTGATTCTGTTTCCCTTCAGGGATTTATCAATGATCTTGTGTGATCCCTTTGCCATTAACACCTTAGCCCTGAGTACCATACGGCATCTGCAAGAGCTGGTTGGGCAAGACACCTTACCCAGGGTGAGTCTGAAAAACCTGCACAGATTACAAATGGGCCCTGTTCAGGTTCAGGACTGCATTTTTCAGCAAGGGAGAAACTGACTGACATTACAGGAGAAGGAATGAAACTGTGTGCTATCAAATGCACAAGTAAACTGAAAAAGAGGAAAAACAGACATTTTGTCCTGATTTGTAGTAATTTTAGGTGTTATGTAATTATGGTAGGTACACAATTTTCAGACAAATGTGATTTTTCAAGTTGACGGTGCCCCCTTAACATTTCTGACTCTCTACTAAATACTTGCAGGCAACTGCTTTCTGCCTACTTAAATTCTTGCTTCAGTTACAGCATTCTTTACTCCTTGTGCTGTTGGGCTGGTGGTAGGGGGATATAGTAAAGTGAATGGTGTAAGCGGAGAGAGAGTTATCTCTATTGAACACTTTATTGAACCATCTGAATGTAAAATTATAGTTGTTGCTCTGCATTTACATCAGGCACACGGAGAGGAAGATGGTACACTTAATAATGTTGTGAGGCACTTGCTCTCTGTAATGCTGCGTTCGGCTGCTGACTATCCCTTGGCAGGGAGGCAGAATTACATCGGGAATGGCAGCTGGCAAGTGACCGCCGTTCAGCCCTAGAAAGGACTTAGAAAGCGGTCTGCTGGTTGGATCCTCAGTTTCCCTGGTATGAACTGGGTACTCATGGGCTGTGCAACAAGAATGTGAATCTTTGCTCCCAGTGGATCAGGATTCGGCTCCTATGATGGGAACCATGCAAGGATCTAAATAGAAACACTTCCTATATTTCATCCCTTGGGCTGCTTTTTCATTGTCAAATTAAATAATTTCTTTTTATTCTTTCAAGCTCACAAAAAGGCCAATATCATTTTTACATGCTCAGTATTGGATATTTACTGACAAACACGAATAGTTTCATTCTGACACATATTGTATTTTATGATGTCAAATTGTTTTTGAAAGGTTTCTAATCAGTCGTCTGATCAGATGGCCTGAATATCTCCAAGTACACTATAAAATTATTACATTGAGGTGTGTTCTGTAGCATTTGCGGTTGTTTGTGGCCCTCTGAGCTATAATTCATTATTTAAATCATAGAAATTGACAGCTCTTTGCAGTCTTTTGCGATCTGACATCTCGGGATAATGCTTCTGAATCCAAGAAAACCACTTAATATAAATTACTTCCAAATAAATCTCCAACATGTAGAAAATTGAGGAAGAACATAACTTTTATTAAATTTGAATTTCTAGGAAAGCCCAGACCTCTTGTTACTGCTAAGGATGCTGTCTCTGGGACAAGGGGCCTGGGACATGATTGACAGTCAGGTCTTCAGGGAGCCTAAAATGGTAAGCTTCTCGAAGAGTATTTCCTCATTGATTTCTTCATCTGCCTCTCTCTTAAAAAATCCTCAGTGTCACCTTTTCCAAATGCCTCTAATAAGCACTTGCAAAATTTGGAAACGTCCTGTTTGTACAGATGACACCTGGCATTTGCATGCACCAATAGGGTGAGAGTGTACACAAGTGGGTCCTCTTGTCAACTCCCCCCCCGTCCCCTTTTTTGGTAGTCTTGAACATCTGGGCTGTAACTGTTTTATATCTGAGTTTTGCCTCTAACAAATTCAGCACCAGTGGCTCATAACTCCTGGGATCTCCGCCCAAATGGCGAGACTGTAGATCAGAATGAATGTGAAAATAGCATTGCTGGGGCTGGCCCTGGCCCTGGCCCTGAACTCTAATAACAGCCCATTGCATTGTCATTCAGTGGCTAGCACTTCTGCCTCCCTAGTGTTGTGATAGGAATGCTGTGGAGGTATCATTCAACCCTTGGACAGCGTATTTTGGATCGCTCAGGTGACCCTCCCCCCACTTTCCCTCTGGCCTGCACTCTGAACAGGTTTGGTAGCTCTGGGACAAGTTATATTCAGCTGTCTACAGAAGAGAGGTTAACCACAATACTGGGCAGTGGGAGGAACCTCCAAAAACTCCATTGCTGTTTCTGTTCTGTGCTGCAAAGTGGTGCAGCTCTTCCCCAGGGAGGGTGATTGAGGCATTGAGCGTATAAACTGCTGGCTGACTGCACGTTTACCTCAGTGATGTACGTTTTCCATAGGTGTTTGCATAGGTGCTGGAACTAGGGGTGCTGCTGCACCCCCTGTTTTGAAGTGGTTTCCATCATATGCAGGGTTTACAGTTTGGTTCAATGGCTCTCTGCGCCCGCTACTCTACAAATTGTCCCAGCATTCCCAGGTGTGTGTGCATGAATAGTCAAATAGTAAGATGATTAGGTACTTACATGGCCCTCGACAAAGCCTTGGCTTACCATATAACTTACTTGAAAGGTTCCTTCTTCACCTGTTGGTGCTATATGGAGAAAGCTCCACAACCTGCTTCATTTTTAATGTACTTTGTGGTTCCATACACTGCTGCTTCCCGTTGTTTTAATTTGATACAAAATAAGTAATTTTCAACTGCTGTCAGAATCAGGGCCAGCTCCAGGCACCAGCGAAGGAAGCAGGTGCTTGAGGTGGCCAATGGAAAGGGACAGCACGTCCGAGTCTTCGGCGGCAATTGAGCTGCTGCCAAAGAGGAAGAGGGGGAGCAAAGGACCCGCCACCGAATTGCCGCCAAAGAATGGAGCGGCGCGATTGAGTTGCCGCCGACCGTCTTTCTCTCTCTCTTTTTTTTTCTCCCGCTTCACCACTTGGGGTGGCGAGAAAGCTGGAGCCGGCCCTGGTGGGAATGGAGGAAATGAGTGTGACTTTCCCCTGGCACTCCTCCTGGGAGCATGACTAAGTGTGCAATGGTTAATATTGGTTCAGGGATTTAACAAGATGACTTGTACTCATTAGCATACTACTCTGTCCTTACCCAGACCCTCTGTGTCCAGCACTTGCAATAACATAGGATAAGGTGTTCTAGACCAGGTATGTATATCATGGGATAATTCTGTTACAGAAAAAAATTCCTTCAATAGTGTTCTTGTGTACAAAGTGAAGGATAGTTCTCTGATTATCTCCTTAAATTCTACTGGAGGACATGAAAAGAGAGGTCAGTGGTTAGAGCAGGGACTTGGTGTCTAGATACCAGTGTTTTTATGTTCCTGTCTACCATTGGTTTGCTGTGTGGTCATAGGTAAATGGTTTACCTTAGTTTTTCTAGCTGTAGGATGGGAATATTACATGTCACCTAAACATTTTGAGATTCTTGGATGGAAAGTTACATAAATAGTGAATGGCTTTTTTATATTGCAATGGCTTTTTTCCCCCCCTCTAAGGAACACGAGTTGATCACCAAGTTCTTGCCGATGCTGATGTCTTTTGTGGTGGACGACTACACATTCAACGTAGATCAGAAACTGCCATCAGAAGAGAAAGGGCCAATTCCTTACCCCAGCACCATTCCCGAAGCTTTCACCAAGTATGTCATCGACCTACGTACATTAGATCCTTTTTCCAACAAAGCATTAGGCTATGTCTACACTACATCATTTACAGTGACGCAGCTGCATTGCTTCTCGTGAAGACTCTCTAAGCCAACAGGAGAAAACACTCCCATTGGCTCAGTAACTCCTTTCTCAGCTGTGTCAGTGGGAGAAGCTCTGCTGCCAGCATACCACTGTCCGCACTGGTGCTTAGGTTGGTGTAACTTGCGTCACTCAGAGATGTGAATTATACATACCCCTGAGTGATGTAAGTTATACCGAAATAATTTGTAGTATAGACATAGTCTTAGGTAGCTAAGCTGTACCACAGAGGAAGCCCATTTTGTGCAACCTGGCACAATTAAGCGAAAAGAATTAACCCTAACTAATTCAAGGCTTCAGTTCCATTCAGTGGAACGGTTGATTAAAAAGACACCAGTAAAACTACAGATCTTGAATAGGTCAATAGAGAGAACATAAGGGGTCTCTGGCAAGAAGTATGAGAGAGGCAGTGCTGCTGTGGAGCCAGTGAGGGTGCTGCCCAGTTTAAAAGTTTCCAGTCAGAGAGCTCAAATACTGTGGCATTTTTATCAAGGGCTCAGATTGAAAGGCAACTGAACAAGAAACAAAACACTAAGGCCTTGATTCAGCAAGGTACTTTATAGTCAGTGTGACTACTCATGTACTTAAAGTTAGGCATATGCTGAATCAGGCCTATGAGAATAGAGTAATATTGTCTTGGTGCCTTTGGCCTGACTTATTTCTACATGGACGCTACTGAGGAGAGTCAATTGTAGACAGAGCTGACATTAAAAAGAAAATTTTGCTGTGTAACGTATTGCCAAAATTAATTAACCATGAGCTACTGCTGCTTAAAGCAGATTGTGCATAAGGGGGTTAAAGAGACCTTGGAGTGAAAGCACAAGAGATTTGCTATAGTACTTAAAGCTTTTGTTACCCATGGAAGAATAAAGATCAGTTCAGGCCTTCATAGTGATTAGAAAGAGAATAGTTCTTTGACTAACAAACATGGCTGCTGCTCAGCAGTAACACAGTTAGGGAAGTGTGAATGATTGATCATCAATACTGTTTTTAAACTAGGCACATCATATTGCTTTGCCCTCATTTTCAAGGAAGCAGGGCCTGTGTCATCCTCTCATAAAGTTCTCAGTTTCTCCTCTATTTGAAAACATTGAAGCAACCTGTGTGGAGCAATATTTCTTACTGTTGATTTTTATATAGGCCTGTCCCAAGGAGGTGGACCATCACATTAATGTTTCTTGCTCTGACATTTCAGTTCAGTCTTTGCAAAACAAATTAGTAAGGGTTTTTTGCGTTGCTGTTTTCAAATAAAGGAGACATTTGTGTGTCCTTCACAAGCAGAGTACAGTGGCTGTTTTCATGGTATTACTGAATTTAGGTGCATTTGGACTGAGCGAGAGAGTGAGCACCTTCAAATGCACTACTAGAAATAAGATGACTGTACATGTGATGAGAGGACTTCAGTTTCTCTTTGAAATCCTAAACGTTTGGAGGTTTAAAAAATAAACTTCTTCTTCTGGTTTCTCTTTGCAAAGCAGACAGAAAGGATCTCCGTATGCTCCGTTATGTTCAGACCTTACATTTATTCCCAGTACTCTCCCTGTTTGAATGTCAGTATCCAGAATACCACATTCAGTTAGAATCACAGGCACAACTGTTTCATAGCAGAATTGGTGTCTGAGCAGGGAAACTTTAAAATGAATTAGAATCAGATTTTCCATTGTGTTTAGCTTGATCTTGAAGCTTCCTTCTTCTTATGAACTGTTCGGTTAGTATTGATTTTTGGAAAGTAACTATGTTTGTTGAATAATTATTTCTTTGGGCCATGGCAGCAGACAGCTCTCCTAGAGCTGAATGCTTTCTCTTAGCCACCACTTAATTGGAGACTTCAGGTTAGCTACTGAGACATTTCCCTGCTTCCTACTCTGTGGCTTCCAGGCTGTGGACCCTGTCTTTGTACGGTCCTCTTTGGTAAATGGGTTCTTGTTCTATTGGTTAAGAAACTTTGTTTGCGCCATAACAGATTCCTTCAGGAGCACAGAATAGCCTGTGAGGTTGGGCTGTATTACATACTTCACATAACTAAACAGAGGAACAAGAATGCTTTTCTCAGGCTCCTGCCAGCACTAGGTAAGTCTTATGTTTTGTACCTACTTGTCACATATAGAAGGCCTAGAAGGAGGAAAATAAGGGCTATGGAGGCGAGTGTGGTTAGTGGTGACAACTCTTGGATTCTGCTAGTTTCAGGTCTGCTAGTGATTCACCATGTGAGCCTGTGCAAGTCCCATGAGTTTACTTACTTGTTCAGTGGTGATGTTTTCCTACCGAGCAGGAGTTGTGTGAAGGTTCTTCAGTGTTTGTTTGTAATTGCTTGGATGAAGGACACTGTACTGGCAATGTGATTAGCTGTAGACTGGTTGGAATGTTACTGGAAGATACATTGTCTCTCTGAGCAGGTAGCTTCCTGCTCTAAACAGTCCCCAAAAGTTGCAGTGGATCAGAACTTGCCACTTTATCCACAAAAGGAACTCGCCGTGAAACAACACTGAATCTAGCCCAGGCTTAGCTGCTCCCAGAATTCTTCCTCAATGGCTGCTCAGCCCACATCATGGGTTCTTTCCCACCTCTCTTTATACCTGGGTCGGGTAGTCAGCCACCTGCAGTGGCCAGTCAGCAAAGTGCACATCAAGTTTTTTCAGCAGGCTCGCCTTCTGCTAACACGGCAAAGCTTTCAGGCAAATGCTTGCTAGCCTGTTAGTCACTGTTCTTCATGTTGTGCAGTCGAGACATTCAGTGACCTGGCCTTCAGTGATATTTTCCTGCACCTGCTCACCGGTAACCTCACGTTGCTAGCTGATGAATTTGCTCTGGAGGACTTCTGTACCAGTCTCTTTGATGGCTTCTTCCTCACTGCCTGCTCAAGGTAACTGACACCCTTCAGAAAGCACAATATTTGCAAGATGAATGGGACAGTTCACACCTCTCTGAGCTATTTTTCACTTAGCTCACGCTGGAAAGGCTATGATAGCTCTTGTGGTGGTTTTTTATATGTTTAGATTTTGCAACCAATTCTGTAGAAATAAAATCACTGGAAATAGCAAGTGTTGATTTATAAACAATTACACAAACCCTAAGTCGTTATTCAGAGACAGAAGTTGCAGTGGGGCAACATCGTCCTTACAGTGCAGTAACAGATCAAATTTCTGCTTTAAACATTATATTTAACTTCAGCTCTCTAATTGGTAAATGCCCATAACGTGTTAGTAGTTCTAAACCCTTGTATTAATTCCTGGCAAGCCTATGGAAGCATAACATCCTGCAGCGTGCAAGCAATTCCTTTACAACTTAAGTATTTTTGATGATTGAAAACAAAACTCCCAGTGTTTGAACACCCAGACAGGGCTCTGACGTTGTGTAACTTTCTCTCTAAAGTGTGGTTGTGTTTTATACATTCTGTTTTATACATTGGTTTCACCACTTTACAATTGCCCTTTACAGAAAAGAGAATGTCCATAGACACATGCTAAGATTGCTACTTCATCTGCATCACAAAGTGGCACCTGCCAAATTAGAATCACTCCAGAAGGCTTTGGAACCTACCAAGCAGGTAAGAAGGGTCACAAAAGGAAAAGTAATTGCAGATGAAGGCAACTCTGCTTTCCTTGAAGCTGCTTACCGGAGCCTGTGTTCTGTTGAGATAGCAGCTTTCAGAGTGTATGGAGTATTGACTTAATTATATCATGACTTCCTCTTCTCACTTTCCTCTGTGTTGAAACACTCCCAGTAGTCCTAGTACTTAGTGTTCCAGCTAGAATGAAGTGTGACTCTTCTTTTGTTTGTTTTCTCATTGCTCGTTCCACAGAGTGGCGAAGCTGTGAAGGATCTCTATAACCAGCTCAGCGAGAAACTGGAGCTTCGCAAACCCAGTCCAGCCCAGGTGGCTGAAACTCCATCCATGGAACTGACTTTGCCCACAGTACCCACCCCAGCCTCGCTCTGAGCCACATGAGCCGGACTTTGAGATAAGAGAAACTAACCTTTGCCTCCTGCAGAGTGGAGCCATTTCAGTGTACTGCTAAGTGTCTCTGGCTGCCATGGTGGAAACTTACCTAAAGCCACTGACCCTTTTGCAGAAGCAAGACATTGTCAGACACTGCAGTTTGTCTTTGAGCACTGTCTCTTGCTGGCTAGAAGGCTCAGTATGCAGTGTATCGCATAGGTTTACTTGGCCTAAGGATAGCCAGGTGGCTTCTTGTGGATCTACTCAGCTTCTATGATTTTTTTTTTTCAAAAGACAAGTCTTGTTTTTAAACTTTATATCTCCTTGCATTTTTAGACTTACAATTTTCTGGGGCAGTAAAAACCTGGTTGTGTAATCAGGCAGAGGGAGCAAACCCTTGAAGTCTGAGCAGTTTCGCTCTTTGCCCCCAGCTGGCTTCTTTAGGTCTTTAAAGCTGAGAGATGGTTCTCAACAAAAGGGAACAAGGCTGCAGATTTTATACTTTGTTCAAAACTGGTGCTTCCCTGTGACCTCATGGAGACAAGGGCTGTGCATACCTGTTGGCCAATCCCTGTGGGAGCAGGACAGCCAGGGCGGGGCCTAGTTCCAGCTCCCTCATTGGGCTTGTGGATCACTCTCAGACAATAGGGGGTGACATAGTTGTGGCACACCTGGCAAGTTAGGCACCTGCTTCTGATGTCAGGGATTGGCTGTTCACCAACCTGATCCCCAGCTTATTCCACGGCAACTGGTAATTGGCAGCTGTCCCAGACCTTGGACAGCAGCCCAGGTAGGAAGGAGAGGAGAGGGTTGGAAAAGCTCAGGAGTTTCAGTTTAAAGGCATGCTTTTTATGAACCCAGAATCCAGAGTCACAGACAGGCTGCACCTCCCATCACTCTCACATCTCCTCTCAATATTCATACCCATCTCCCTAGCTCAGACTGGTTGGCTCTCTTTGCACTGAAGAGCCTGCACAAGGTGTCACGGAGTGTGGGGGAGTCAGGGCCCTGCACTCCTCTTCCTGAGATTCACTGTGACTCTCAGCCAGCCAGTAAAACAGAAGGTTTATTGAACAGTAGGAACGCAATCTACAGCAGAGCTTGTAGGCACAACCAGGACCCCTCAATCAAGTCCTTCTGGGGGTTCAGGGAGCTTAGACCCCAGCTTGGGGTTCCCTGCATTGCACCACCCAGCCCAAACTGAAACTAAAAATTCCTCTAGCCGCTTTCTCCCCCCCTCTCCCCCCGCTTCTCCTCTCCTTTGTTCAGTCTCCTGGGCAGAAGGTGTCACTTCTCCCACCCCCCCACCCCTGGCTCAGGTAGCTTCCTTCTCATCCCCAATGTAACTCCCCTGCAACATTCCAGGTCAAATCCGCCCCACTCCCTGCTCCGTCACACGAGGTCACTCCCCTTCATCCCCATGATGCTGCCCTGATGCTGTGGCAGCATCTACCAGGGCCATCACTGGGACCTGGAAACTCAAGACATTCATTAGGAACAGGGCAGACGTGTTGAGTTGCTACCAGCAGGTGACTGAGGTCCCCAGTCCAAAGTGAGCAGCGCCTGATACTCTCTGTGGTCAAAGACCATAGAATTGTAGGACTGGAAGAGACATCAAGAGGTCTTCTAGTCCAGTAAATCCCATGGCCATCTATGGGACCCTTGAGGCTCCTTACTGGCCAAGCTGCTATTTGCCACCTCTTGCCCCATTGGTCGAGGGGACTCTGGCTGCCTGCTACTGAAGTGGAGCAATGGAATGCAGATATAAGTGTGGGCTGGCCCCTTGGAGGCTAGCTGCACTGAGCAGAGGGCCACCCAAGTCACCTCACTCCGTGCGGGTGGTGGTTAGTCACTTGGAGATGGCTTGCATGAGCCAGCATACCACCAGAGGGGCCATGGGCTCATAACAAGACTATCCCAGGAGCTTGCCACCCAAGACATGAGACAACAAAGGGCTGCACTAAAGAGACAGGGGAGTACAGGGAAACAGTGGTCAGCATGGAAAGTAGCAGCCACAGCTCAGCAGCTGCCTAACCACTGTCAAGTCTTTTTTGTAGACCTCACTGCAGAGGAAGAGCCTGCAGAAGGAAAGACCTTGCAGCTTTTTTATGGGGAGCTACTCCCATGTTAGAGGGGTGGCATGGGAGGAAGTGTGTGTATGCCAGGATGGGGTTTCCTGGAGCCACAGGCTCAATTTCTGCCTCCAGGACACAGCTCTATAATAAAAACACCCCAAGCGCTTTTCATCACTAGCTTTTAAAGCGCTTTACAGAGGAGGTCAACATCGTCATCATCATCCCCATTTCACTAGGGAAACTGAGGAACAAAGCATTGTTGTGATTTACCTGAGGACACCTCGCAGATCAGTGGCAGAGCTGTGCATAGAGCCCAGGTCTCGTAAGTTCCAGTCCAGTGCTCTCTCTCTAGTCTCTTCTTCTTCACCCCCTCTGGTGTAATGGGACGAGGCCGTGCTTGGGGCAGCTACTCAGGGTTAGTGCTGCAGTAGCGCTCGTTGCTTTAGGACTGCTCCTGTCCTCCTGCTGCAGCACAACCCACCTCTGTGCTGCTACACCAGTAATCCTGCTCCCAGTGCATCCTCGTCCCCATTCCATATGCCACTAACTACCCTGTGGCACATCCCCTCCCTGGCCCCTTGTCATCTGGGAAGGGAGAGCAAGGAGCGATGGTATCTGAGGCTGACTACAGACAAGAGGGAGACCATGGATCTGAAGCTGTTGCAAGAGCCACTTTCCTGCCAGAGTTTCCCCAGCTAGCAAGTCACTGATAGTCGACCAGCCTGCATGCTGGCCCCATATGGTTTCCCCCCAGTGACCACCGCACACCCATCTGTCCCTGCTTCCCTTGCTTGGCCACCCTCCTTCCCTGGCTTAGGTTTGATTGGGGAGGGGAGACCTTGGCAGCAGTAGAGAACGGAAGTATCTGCATAATCCATACTCAGTCAGGTTGGCTTGTTGCAAAAGGAAAAGACGAAATACAAAATGTTGATGTTCAAATAGCTTGTATAATGCACTGACTGAAGCGATAAGGGTTATGCCTTCAAAATACTGGAGTTACGAATTTCTTTCAGTTACAGAAGAGCAAAAAGAAGGGAGACACTCTTAGCAGAGTATCAAGAATGGGCAATTTTCAAATTTTTTTTTTTAATTAGATAATTTTTCAAAAAGTGAACATCCTAGAGAGTCTGCTTCTATCCACAACCATTGCTATGCAAACTTGGAGATGAAAACGCTTTCGTTTTATTGCCAGAAATTACAGAAACTTCTGTTTTAAGGGAAATCTCAACAGAGCCTCAACTAGAAGTTTTGTCCATGATGCATATGTTCTCTCTCTCTCTGTGTTGCCTCTGGCCCTGAGTGCAGACTTCAGAACTCTGTATATTGCTTCAGAGATTCTGTCTGCAGTGGATTTTTTCCTTTCCTTTGGTCTTAATATGTTCTTGTATGGGATCTTGCCATACTTGACTCACCTGGCAAAATAAAACTAGACTGTAAAACAGCAGCTGTTTTTTTTTAATGAATTTTCATTGTGCCTCCATATGTGAACAGATCTGGGTGTTGTGGACCATGAGTCATGGCAGCAAAGATGCAGCGGTGTGTGTTTAATGATCCCTAGGTGTCTCACGTTGGGCACCTAGAATTAGTGGACACCTCTGACAATTTTGGCCTTACTCTGTCTGTGCCTCAGTTCCTTAGCTGTAAAATGGGAATAATACCACCACCTAATCTCACAGGGGTGTTGTATAGATAGATTTAGAAAGTCTGAAGCATTCTGCTAGTAAGGTGAGAACATATTCATGAGGAAACTAATAATTCTGTATTCACTGCAAGGTGTATTCACTGCCTCTGGGCCACACACTGAATGAGGATAAGAAATATTGGATTCATTCACTGAATGAAGCAGGGGTCCTTTAGAAAAAAATAGTGAGTGAGCATATAATTAAAGACTGTATTATAATGCACATGTACAGGAAGACTGAATTAAGGCTGTATTTAATTCTGGAATTTCCTAATTTGGGAGTGCTTGACTTTGCAACCTAAATGCTCTCTTAATGTACTGTGACAAAGTTCTTCCTCTACCTTGGTGGGTCCTGCACTTATTGGCAGATTTGCTCACCTCAGTGATCTTCCCCACAGTCTGGGTCAACTCCTCCTTTGTTGAATCAGGAGTTCCAAGGTTTGGGGATAACCCAGACCCACCCTCTACTCTGGGTTCCAGCCCAGGGCCCTGTGGATCACAGCTGTCTATAGTGCCTCCTGTAAGAGCTGCATGACAGCTACAACTCCCTGGGCTACTTCCCCATGGCCTCCTCCAAACACCTTTATCCTCACCACAGGACCTTCCTCCTGGTGTCTGTTAACACTTGTAGTCCTTAGTCCTCCAGCAGCTCTCCCCCTCCTTGCACCTCTTGCTCCCAGCTCCTCACATGCACTTCCTCTCCTCTTACTCCCCTCCGCTTGGCTGGAGTGAGCTCCTTTTTAAACCCAGGTGCCCTGATTAGCCTGCCTTGATTGGCTGCAGGTGATCTAATCAGCCTGTCTGCCTTGATTGGTTCTAGCAGGTTCCTGATTAGTCTAGAGCAGCCCCTGCTCTGGTCACTACTCATCCAGTGACCAGTATATTTGCCCTCTACCAGACTCCTGTACCCCACTGGTCTGGGTCTGTCACAGTACTTTTATTTTATATAAAAATCATAATAATTAGATAAACAATTGGTTTGTAACTTTGCTTAATTACAACATAATTCCTTCAAATGCTGCCTCTGCATAATGTTAGCTATCTGGGAAGTTTTATTCTGTTAAGTTCTTTCAGGACAAAGAAAAGATTGACAGATGCTAAAGTTCTTAAAAGACCCAGATCTAAATTAAATTTCCACTTAAGCTAATTAAATAGGTTTACTAGTAAATGCTTAGAAAATTCATTTCACACTCAAAAAGTAAATACCATTAGTATGAGGACCCTGCTCTATGAGTAAAATGGAAACCCAACCATAATTCTGGAACTGTGACCAGTGTCTCCATAATTCACTGGGAAGGTCTTTAAGGACCAGCAGGCAACTTTAATTTCAAAGGACAGACTGCAGTCCAAGTGCTGACTGCCCCCTGGTGTCCACAAACCAATAATGTATGATTTTTCAGGTTTCAGAGTGGTAGTTGTTTTTATCTGTATCAGTAAAAAGAATGAGGAGTCCTTGTGGCACCTTAGAGACTAACAAATTTGCAAACTGGACACCATTAAATTAGGCTTGAATAAAGACTGGGAGTGGATGGGTCATTACACAAAGTAAAACTATTTCCCCATGCTAATTTCCCCCCTACTATTACTCACACCTTGTCAACTGTTGGAATGGGCCATCCAGATTATCACTACAAAAGGTTTTTTCTCCTGCTGATAATAGCCCACCTTAATTGATTAGTCTTCTTATAGTTGGTATGACAACACCCATTTTTTCATGTTCTCTGTGTATATATATTTTCCTACTGTATTTTCCACTGCATGCATCCAGTGAAGTGGGTTTTAGCCCACGGAAGCTTATGCCCAAATAAATGTGTTAGTCTCTGATTTTTCAGTGTACTTAGCATTTTATAGTACTTTATCTGTTCAGAGCACAGCTCCAAGCCACCTCAGTTGCAGCTGTACATGCCCAACATGCCTGCAAGTCTGGCCCCAAGGTGTCACATTAGACACCCAGAACTTGAGGAAGACACAGTTTAGTGGCCACTTGTAAAAAGTTTGGTTTAAGTGACTTACTCAGAATCGCTCAGCAACTTGGTGGCAGAGGCAGGACTTGAATCCAGTTCTCCAGGGCTGCACTCAACTGAGAGATCCTGCAGACAACCACCTCCTTCAGTACACAACCCTGATTCGTCCCAAGAGCAGGTCTGTCCTATACACTGAAGGAGGATGGGATCCTATGGAAAAACTAGTATATCATCATGTACATGTGCATTATGATGCAGTCTTTAATTACAAGGGAGCTGAATTAAGATTTATGATGAGAGTTAACTGGAGCTGGAGAGCTCTATTAAGACACCTGGTTGCAGGGAAGCAGGCCCAATTAAAGATGAGACCCAGCTGGAGAGAAGCTGGGTACTTACTATAAAGAAAAAAGTTTAGAGCAGGAAGAGGCTGCAGAGAGAACTGTATGCAGTGTGAGAGAGTGGACAGACTGGCAGGAGGAGGAAAACCTGGGGAGGAGAGATGATTTTGGGGTCAAGCCTAAGGAGGTCAGAAGTTGGTTTAAGTTTGTTCTCTTGGCCTGGGATTCCTTGGGGATTACATAGCCCTGCAAGTCCTGGCTCTGAAAGAAAGGTGAAGCTAGAGAGATTATAGGGGGAAGCTACAGAAGTCTAGGAAGGCAGCAACAAGGAATCTGAGCAGACTGCAGTGGGAAGGCTTAGGTTCCCCTACCAGCCCTCACGAAGGAAATAAGGAGGACTGAAAACTCTGAGAGAAGGATGCGAAGACCCTGGGGGCCCAGAGTTGGGGCTGAAGACCTTGGACTGTTGGTTGTTTTTTCTGTTACCCAGAAGGTGAGGAGCTAGAACATAACCTACCCCGGGGGCTGAGTTGCATTAGGAGAGATCATTGCAGGTTTGAAGCAACCAGCAGGGGCCACTAGAGAGGAAATAACTGCTATACGACACCCAACTGAGGAGGCACACAAGTGGTGAGTCCGTTCTTGTACAAGTTGCATAGGCAACCTGAATTTCCTAATCTTTGGAGTGCTTGATTTCGCAACATTAATGTTCTTTTCACATTTTTTTACTTAATCGTCATGGCAAATCCCAAGGGAACATAGTCTCCTTGCAAATGAAGCCCCACCCAGCTTGATCTCTGGCAAGGCACTTACGGTGGTCTGATTGTACATTCTGTTTACATCCATCACTAGCAGTCTTGTTATGCCACCAAAGCTTTTGGCACTCGTGATTGTTGGCCGTGTAGCAGCATCCCTTGGTGTACACACTCCAGAATTCATTGGAGTTCTGGTCTTATAGTATGTCCATACCAAGAAAGCTGCCACAGCCAACCAGTGCTTTTGCTGGGTTTGGCTTCAAATAGCCTCATTTCTGATCTTGTCCTGCTGCTTGATATGGAGCAGCTGCAGCAGGCGACGAGAATAAAAGCTTATCTAGTGTTCTACAGCCACCCCCAGTGTCCTCCTCTGCTATCTGCTGCACCCCAGCTTCAGTCCCTCTCCTCTTATCTAACCACTCCACAACCTGACCACCTCCCCTCTGCACCTATATATCCCTAGCTTCACCTGTTCTCTTGTTCCTATTCAACCTCTGGCTCTTGTAACCCATCTCCTCTCTACCCCCATCCCTCACCCCTCTGCATGTCCATGCCCCTGTAGCCTTCTACACACGGCCTGGGCTCAGGTAGGGTAGCACTGGGATGCAGGAGGCCTTGCTCTCCGTTCTGGTGCCCAGTGGCACAGTGGACCCCAGCAACCAGGAGGTGTAACTGCAGGGAAAGTCCCGATCAGCCCCTGCAGCCCTGGGCTGGATCATGCCTAGCACAGATGGAATCTTCAGAAAATTTACCGACAAGTCTCTACTGAGCATGTGTGAACTACAGTTTTGTTTTGTGTCAGATTTTCATAGGGGATGGCAAAAGTCATATCCCTGACAGCAGGGCAACTCCTCCTGCCAAATTTCAAGTCCTTCCTCCAAAACATGGACGTCCTAAAGCTTCCCAATGAATTGTAAGATTTTTTTTTTTAATATTAGCAAAACATTTTACCCTAATCTTGTTCTTGAGCCATTTTAGCTGAAACTTTCTAAAAAATATTGAGGCAGACACCACCCGACATTCCAGCCTGAATGGTTAAAGTTTAGCAAAGTTATAACAAAATGAAAACAAGGTCTTGTAATGGGAAGTTTTAAGCCACCTTAACTATAGGCAGCACGAGCACCTCAGTTATATAATAGGGCAAGTTCCCTCTCAGTGCCAATTAGCAAAGTTTCATGTGATTTACACTAGCTGACTATTGAACTCAAACCATGTAAAATAAAGTTAGATCTGAGTAAAATATTATTACTGCGTTAGACAGTGAAAGGGGCATTGGATTTACACCCTATGCCTGTCTAACCCGCAGAGCACATGTTCAGTACCATTCCACAATAAAGCCAGAATACAAACTGACTCATGAACTCAGCTCCCTGTAGTCATCTGAGGAACTTCTGTGGTACAAAGAAAGCAAATGAAGCTGCTCTGATAGGACGGATATGAAGCTATAATGGAATCTGAATATTAGCCACATCATCCTAGCTGATCTGCTGAGAGCTGTTTGGATATAGGGTGCTGCCTATCTTTGTCCTTCTAGGCAGTGAACAGAAAACTTTCCAAAGTGTTAGGTTTGATCACATTTGAATTAAGACAAATACATATGCAAAGAGAAGGTTATGGGGTGACGATCAGTCTATAAACACCTACTTGGCAGTGGCCTCTGCAATCTAGCAGGCAAAGGTGTAACAACTTCCAACAACCTTGGAAGTTAAAAGTTAGAAAATTCAGACTGGAAATAAGACATACATTTTTAACAGGGAAGGTAATTAACCAGTGGAACGATTTACCAAGGATAGTTTTGGATGCTCCATCACAGTCAATCTTTGAATCAAGATTGTGGTTTTCTAAAAGATCTGTCTAGTTCAGTGATTCTCAAACTTTTGTACTGGTGACCCCTTTCCAACAGCAAGCCTCTGTGTGCGACCTCCCCTTATACATTAAAAACATTTTTTTACATATTTAACACCATTATAAATGCTGGAGGCAAAGCAGGATTTGGGGTGGAGGCTGACAGCTCACGATCCCCCCATGTAATAACTTCATGACCCCCTGAGATGTCCCGACCCCCAGTTTGAGAACCCCTGGTTTAGTTCATACGGAAATTACTTGGGGGAAGTTCTCTAACCTGTGTTATGTAGATCTGACTTGATGATCACAATGGTCCTTTCCATATAACGGCACTGCTGCACTGGTAAACTCCTTCAGAGCAGATTTTACCCCTTTGGATTATCGTTTCTCTCCTTTTAGAGACCCGATGCCCACAGAAGGGATGATGGCTTCTTGGTTTTGATTTCAGTCAGTGAGATGTGTATGTGTTGAGGCTGGCTGTGTAACATTGCTGGACAATTGCTTTCCAAAACCCAGTTCTCTCCATGATTGTGAGCACGAACTAAATGTTACGCGTCAAACAATAATGGAAACTGCTTCTAAAACAATGCAACACCCCGCGTTTGGGTTTAAACACTATCATTAGTATGCTCAAAGAAGAGAAAACAATTCCCCACTTGCTTTGCTACCACTAAATCATATGGTCTTAACAAAGCGTTTGTCAATTCATTCACGGATGCCTATTATATGTAAAGAAGGTCTTTGGAGGCTGTTATTCAGCACATTTCATGCATGCACAATGGCTCTGCACAAGTGGAGCCTTGGAATAACTTTGGGACAAATGTTGGTTGTTAAAGAATTCTGGGCCCAATTCTCCATTACACTACAGCCCTATTATGCTCCTCTGGCAGAATAAAGGGGACTTAAAGTGGGTAGAAATGGCCCCCTGAAAATACCCCATACCAGGGGGCGCTCCGAGCCAGTGCAGAGCCTGTATGTGAGCTCTCCACCATCCCTGCTCATGTCTGTTGTGTGACTGGGAGGTCTATGTGATTTTTAAGCTCCCCCTGCAAACCTACTGGTCCACTCTGGTAACTGGAGGAGCAAGAACTCTGTAACTGCTCCACAATGTCCCCATGACACAGGGTACTGATCAAGGATGTGTCAGAGGCACAGCCAAATGCGCTGCACTACAGCTGTCTTTCTCCAGTACCCATGGGGAAGGGGGGCCATTGGGAAGCACAGCTTAAGTTAGGGCAGCTCTGAGGCTGCATTAATTTACACCAAAGGCTGGATACAGGAAACCTAACGATGGCTTAAAGCCACCTTCTCTGCCTAAGTGCAGTAACTGAGAATCAGACCGTTTATTTTGTCATACGTACAAGTCTAAAAGCAAGTGGCAATGACCTCAGATAGTTTCAGATTCCAACAAAATGCTGTCCCCCTCTTCCCCCCCCCCCCCCCATGGTTCATCTTAAATTCTTTAAGAGTCAATCTGTGGCGAACAAATTTGGAAATACACTAGCACAAGGCTTGGTAAGAAGAGTTAATAACGAGTGACAACGTTTCTATTCTCAAAGATACTTAGTTTCCAATACGTCCATTTTCTTTAAAGCAAGCTTTCCACTTCCCCTGCAGTCAGTACAAACAGCTTCTGAGGCCCAGCTGAAGTATTTGTCACTGGTTCCTATCTCTCTTCCTCTTCTACTCATCATCATCATCGGACAATGAAAAGAGGACTTCTGTTCCCAGGCACTTCCTTTGGAAGGGAACAGAAAGACTGTCCATACTACAGAACGCATCCTTTTCATTCTCTGGGTCCAAGGGTCCTTGCAGGGTTCCTAAGAGCCTACGAGTGCTACATCTGCCCTTCTCTATGGAGATGAAGTGTTTGAGAACACCAGAAGGTTTTTCCCATAGTGAGGTAAAAGACAGGTCACTGGGTCTTACTGTTCTGGGATGAGACGCCTGACCCTTCTCCCCTGCTGGAGATTCAGCAAGCTTAGAGTTGCTTGACTGCACATTGGGTAGCAATTCCATGTCTGTGCTCTCATCTGGCGTGAGTGGACAATCAAGTGTGGGGATGATGATGGCACTGTCCTTACTGTCATGAGCTACCCCAGTATCTTTACAGTTGCTGCTTTGTGGGAGGTTCAATAAGTCTTCAGCCGTATCCTTTCTATCTGCTGAGTCCTTGCTAAAACTGAGCCCTATGATGTTCTTCAGAGCCTGGCTATTTCCAGTGCCAGGTTTCTTTTTCAGGGTGGTAACAGTGTGATCCCTTCCTGATGCCCCTCTTCCCTTGTTGATTATTTCTTGAACAGCTTTTAAAGCCTGTAGCGTCTTTATACCAGAACTTTGTGGCAATGTATTCACATCGAATTCCTGTTCCACGGCCTGCCCTTCCTTGCTTTCCTTTCCTTCTGTTGCACTGCTTGGTTGGAGCTCATTGGCTGAGAGGATAGGTTTTTCAGTGTTTGATTGCGGCGGCACATGGCTTTGATCCACTGTTCTCCTCTTGGGAGAGTTCTCTTGATGTACACGCATTCTGTCACCGACAAGCGCTAACTTGCTGACCCTGTGTGCTAGCTCCATCATGCCGTGTGGCATGGGGGATGTGCGCAGGCTGGAGACATCTCCCAGAAACTCACCGGTGGCACCAGTGAGTGGATTTCTCCTAGTTGTAAAGGAAAACACACACAGTAGGACAGCACTTAGCATGACCTCCCGAGAAAACACACGGCCACCTAAGGTTCAGAAAGGAAAACCCTGAGTGGATTCTTTGCTGCCAACACATTGAATTTGTAGCAGCCAATCAGACTGATTCACTGGTTTAAAAAAAGATCCCTCTCTTCTCAGCTGGGACATAATCTGCAAGTCAAGGGGAGTTTTGTCTGGTTGAAACTTGGTATTTCCATTTGGTAAGAAACGTCACACTATTTCAAAATTTGTTCTTCGTCTGAATCAAAACAAAAACCAGTTTTCTCCATGTTTCCTTGAAAGGGATGTTCTGAAAGTTCCATTCCAGAAAAATGGGATTTCATTTCAAAATGAATCTTTTGGTTTGAACTTGGTTTTGTTGTTTTAGTGTAAACAGAAAAGGAATATACAACTATTTCATGCTCTGTTAGCAGCAGGGCAGCATAATGACACGTGATATCAAGTTAGATCACTGTAGGACATAATGTGTCATACTATGTCCTACCACTATTGATTTGTTCTAATACAACATGATTTGCCATATTATGACAAATCTAGTCATTGAAATATTCGAATTTATTTTCTATTTTATTTCTAAATTCATTGAGGGCAGCAGTTATTTAGTACTAAGTGAAACATCTTATTTTCTCAAAGTGTTTCCTGTTTGTGTGGTAGTGAAATAGTTTGGCAGTTGAACAAGGAAAGAAGATAAGAACTCAGGCCTAGATCCTCAAAGGTATTTAGGTACAACTTCCATTGATATCGATGGGCGTTAGGAGCCTAAATATCTTTGAGGAACTAGGCTTCAGTGTAATAATTAGAGGAGTAGCTTTTTTTCAATATACTTGTGTTAGTCAGTAATTATTTCCCTAGGATATTGAAAACAGCTGCTCCTCTCATTAGCCTCTGACAGAGAATTGCTTCAATGAAAATTTTCTCATCAGCTCCAGAAAGGTCCTCAGGTCCGGGCCCTGAATAAGAAACCAGCTTAATGCACCAGAAATCTTTAGGGAAACATTGTAAACAATTTAGAAACAATTCTGTCTCTCACTTCCTGGGGCATTTTCCTCTGCCCTTAAGTTTACACTTTAAAGGACCCAGTCATAAAACTCTGATAAATGGATAAAACTCTGAAATCAGTGGGTGCTTTGCCTCTGAGATGCATGCCCTAACAGTGCCTCTACTCCTGCTTTATTCGTGACAGGAAGCTG
This sequence comes from Gopherus flavomarginatus, assembly GCF_025201925.1. NCBI lineage: Eukaryota > Metazoa > Chordata > Testudines > Testudinidae > Gopherus > Gopherus flavomarginatus. The sequence continues at coordinate 19,463,597 of NC_066633.1, read as the reverse complement.
TTTTCATCCTGTGGGACACCGCCCTAACTTTGCATACAAGTTAGTTTTAACATAGGGGCTGGGAGCTGAGAAGCAGCAGTCGCCCCCACAGAAGCCTTAGCATCGTTGATAGCATCAGGAGGTACTGAGCAGAGCTGTTTGCATCTCTTGCGTGCAGAGCTGGAGGGAGGGATAGCTCAGTGGTTTGAGCATTGGCCTGCTAAACCCAGGGTTATAAATTCAATCCTTGAGGGGGCCATTTAGGGAACTGCAGTAAAAATCTGTCTGGGGATTGGTCCTGCTTTGAGGCAGGGGGTTGGATTAGGTGACCTCCTGAGGTCCCTTCCAGCCCTGATATTCTTTCTCCCACAGAGGGATACCAGGGAGGAGTTGGAGAAAACTGCCCCGAGGAAGCACAGCACCTTGGGCAGCAAGGAGCCAGCTGGAATGCTGAGTGGAGCCTCCTTGGACTCAGTGCTGCTGGCATCTTTAGGCATGAACAAAAGGCTTTAAAAAATATGCAGTGAAACTTGTATAAAAAGATCCAGCCTGAGCAGAGTTGGGCTCGAGAGCTCTGGACCCCCCATTGAGGCCAGATTTTCAACACACTCAGCTCCCATTTAGACACCTAAATAAGGATCATGTTTTTGAAAGAGTTCAATGCCCACTGACAATCTGGGTCCCCGGCTGGGTGCTGAGCCCTTCTGACACACCTAGCTTTAACGTGTGATTCCACCACTCAGAATGCTTGAGGGTCATTGATGGTACAGTGAAAAATTCTTCCTGGTTCACCACAATGCATCTACCAGATGGAATATTTACAATAAGGGGCTTAATTCTGAGAGACAGTGAGCACCTGCAACCACTCAGGGTGAGGCCATAACTCATTTGAAATAGACTGTGTCACCGTATCCATCTCCTTGAATGTTCTGGAGCAAAAGGACACTGAGGAGGCCCAGAGGCAATCTCTAGCCCGTTGACATTATCCCTTAGAATGACACCTGGGACTATTATGAATTAATGACTCCAGCAGGCTGTGATGCAAAGGATGAAAAGGGGAAGAGAACCAGCAATTTGAGGGTATTAGGATGCAGCTCCGCAAGTCTGATCATTAGAAAACATGTGCTTGCTGGCCAAACACTGCGTTCTCCCTTGCTCCTGTGAATAGACCCATCTGAAAAGTACAGCTCTCATGGGCAAATGTGACGTACTGTGATGCAGATGGTTGGAGGGAAATTACACACTTATGTGTCAGGCCAGAGGCCAGCAAAGTGGGGAGTTGCTGTGCATAAGAGCTATGGGGAGGGAAGCACTGGATTGTCATTTGGATTGTTTCTCTAGGGCAGTTTGCTGGGACAATTGCTTTGGGGCTTTTCAGACACCTAAAGATCATTTCCAGTGTGCTGTGTGTATCTGGAGAGTTAACATGTGCTCTCCCTTGTAAATAAAACCGATCCCTAGCGGTAGACTGCCCTTGGCTTTGGCGAAGCTGGATCTAGGCCTGATAATGTAGTGGTCTGAGCAGCTGGCAAACCTGCTTTTGTTATAACCTGTTACTTAGCTCAGTAATCTCAGTACAAGAGGAACAAATGCTTTGGTTCTGGCTAAGCTCTGCTTTAAGCAGGATTCCAGCTCAAGTTGTTTCCTAACGCAATTTAGACTTGTCTACACTGGGGTCTCATCTACACACAGAAAATTAGGATTTGAAAATCCCCCCCAGTGGTACCAACACTGGAACTGTAGTGTTGACAGGGCTCAGGCAACTTGATCACCTTCTTCTAGGAGGGTGGTTTAAAAAAATGCCTGGGATGGAAACACCCTGGTGGTAAAACCCTCTGAGTCCTGTTTGCACTACAGCCTGTGCTGGTGGGGTCATTAGAGGTCCCCGTTTCACTACAGAAGAGCTAATCTAGCAGGTCTTGATGTGGCCAAACCCTTGTAGCTGGGTCCGTGTTTACAGCACAGTTCTAAAACCCAGAGCAAAGGCTGTGTGACAGCTCGTACCTGAGGGTCCTGTGTTTCTCCTGGCAGCAAACAGGAGGCCAGTTTGTTTGAAAGGCTGATTTAGGTGGCTTCTGACCTGGCTGATGGGCTAGGTAAATGGAGCGCAAATGCTGCTTCACATTCTCCCTCGTACAATAGTAAAAGGTTTTTCCTGGAATGAAAGTACAATTATCAATATGAGTGGTTCTGCCAGAGAGCCTTAGTCAAAGCAAATTCAAACAAGGAAGCAATATTTTCCATTCATTGCCTTTGCGGTCTCGAGATCACACCCGAAGCTGCAGAGTTCTCTGCCTTATTTTCCATTTCACTTCCCCCCTGTGCTGGGATATTGACGCCAGATATCACTGAGAACCCAAGTGTGTCAGTCAACAGGAATATGGAAATTGCCCATCTTCAGTGCCACTGAACCAAGGTGCATTGAAACCACCTCCAGAGTCCTGCAAACAGCATCCTGGCATACAACATGGGGTAGGGGGTGACCTTGTGAAGACCCACAGCTCCCCACCCTTCTAACCTTGATTTGAGTCCTTTAAAAACATCTGATCAAATATGCACATATTCCAATCTTGAAGCCTTATTCCTATTGGCTAAGTAAAGCCAATGAAGAGCCCTTTGCAATTAATGGAACAGCAGAGCAAGGTGGATGCATCCAACCTCTCTGCACAGTTGTGGAGTCTGGCCATATCTGATAACAGGAACAGCAGAAAAGTGGTGATTGATCATTAATCTCCAGAGTCAACACTACAAACATGGGAGGTTTGTACTTCTCTCCATCCCTATCTATACCACAGAGCCGCTGTGTTAGCCAGAGCTGTTACACCTGAGCCTTCCCACAAAGATGCTAGTTTCCCCAGACAGTCCTGGCCTATGCTGTTATCTGTACCATGAGAAGGAGACATGGCTGACAGAGTGATCAACACAGCTTCACTCTGTCCCTTTCTGACCTGCAGCTGGAGATGGTCTGCATGCTAGTGTGATGTAGGATGGGCCAGAGCATGATCAGCACTCGTTACCCAAAGTGTGGCCAACCCCAAGCTCTGTTGGAGTCAGTCTGACTGCCTGCCATGGCCAAGAGCATAGATTGGGTCCATCTACAGTAGTGGGCAAACCATGTCAAGCCAAGATTGGGAAGGACTTAGAGAATTGTGGTTGACCCCAGTTGTGAGCAGCTTTGCACTTTCCCAGCATAGTTCCTCTGTGCTAGAAACTCATTTGCACACTGTCTTAGTGTCCAGACTAGATTTCTTAACACAGTTAGGTCTGACTTGCACAGGCTGGAGAGACCAGTGCTGACATGGTTTCTCCTTTCTTAGAAGAAACCACATTTAGAAACCAGGCTAGTACCATTTCCCTATAGTGTGGACAGATCTTTGTGCTATTGTTTCAGTCTGTCGGCAGATTCACAAGCATGGTGCAGCCATTCAAGTTCTAAAGGCCATCTTCAAAATCAAATGGGGTCCAGTTTGTTCCTGGGGTAACTCCACTGAAGCTGAAGGAATCTAGCCAGGGATGTTGTACAAACTTGTTCTAATGAAAGCTCAGAGGCTGGAGAATCCAGTAAATTCTATTGAAAATAGCCAAAGCTCTTGGATTTCTATTGTCATGAGTTCTTATCTGCTTTGGGGCCTATGAGAAATAAGCAAGGAGGTGGATTGATGATGACCACATCACAAAACCCCCACCTTCACAACTGAGCCCCTTGTTGGGACTCCTGAAGGAGAGACACTAATTTCTAAAGAGAAGCATGTATTTGTTTTGCTTCTCAATTAATGCACAATACAATTTTAAATGCCAGGTAGAGGGGTCTTATTGACAAGTGCACAGAATATAAAGCTTCATTTGCAGTGCAGCAGCATGGAATGCAATCAAGTATCTTAACACAGTGCTCCTACAGCATCGCCTTTAAACTTTCCAGCTTTACCCTTGATAATAATACAATGACATCATATAAGGAAACACTAAGAATATTGTAGTCATGTCACTTAGCTGCAAAGTTTTTAAGGATGATTACAGCCTGCTGTGCTGGTTAGAAGAGCTTCTCTGATATGGGAAGAGAAAATTACATGTTGCATAAGAATCAACTACCGTACTTCTTGTAAGACACTTGCCTATAGGATATGGACTTCTTACCTGGAGTCATAAACTGGTAGTCTGCAATGGTTTGATATCGCTGCTTCTCCAGATCTTCAGGGGTCAGCCTTTACCCAGAAAACAAGACAGGGAAAGCATCAGACTTAGACCAAGTATTCTCACACCTGAACCTGAGAAGAGGTGAAAAGCAGCTGACCAGACCTGAGTATGAAATCTTTTCACCTATGCTACTCTCTACCCGCTACTCAGATCATAGCAACTACATGTACCCAATGCGAGGGTGTGAACGTTGAAGGAGAAGGGTGGCGTTTGTATCAAGAACATATAAAATACAATTTCAAAAGCTTAAAGGGTGTTTTCTACCCTGAAAAGCAACTCAAAAAATAGCAGGACAGGTTCCAGGGCAGGGGTAGGCAAACTATGGCCCGCGGGCCATGTCTGGCCTGCCAGCCCATTTTAATCCAGTCCTCAAGTTCCTGCTGGGGAGCGGGGTCGGGGGCCGCACCACGCACCGTGGCTCCTGGAAGCAGTGGCATGTCCCCCCTCGGGCTCCTACGTTTAGGGGCAGCCAGGGGGCTCTGCACGCTGCCCCACCCACAGGTGCTGACTCTGTAGTTCCCATTGGCCAGGAACTGAAGCCAATGGGAGCCGCAGGGGTGGCACCTGGGGACTGGGCAGTGCACAGAGCTGCCTGGCCACTCCAGAGCCGGAGCAGGGACATGCCGCTGCTTCTGCGAGCTGCTTGACGTAAGTGCTGCCCAGAGCCTGAACCCCTGACCCCTCCTGTGCCTTAGCCCTGATCCCTCTAAACCCCTCAGTCCCAGCCGGAGCACCCTCCTGCACTCCAAACCCTTCATCCTGAGTCCCACCCCAGAACCTGCACACCCAGCCAAAGCCCTCGCCCTCCCACACCTCAACTCTCTGCCCCAGCTCGGAGCCCCCTTCCGCACTCTGAACTCCTTTTTTCTGGCCCCACCCTAGAGCCCTCACCCCCATCTGAACCCCAATTTCATGAGCATTCATCACCCGCCATACAATGTCCATACCCAGATGTGGCCCTCGGGCCAAAATGTTTGCCCACCCGTGCTCCAGGGCCATGTCTGTTCTCTCAGTGACATGCTATCAAATTTGCTCAGTTTACAAGTAAAAAGATGGTTTCTCTAGCTACCAACCCTCCCTGAGTCAAGGGGGCTCTTCCTGATTCACACACCATCCCACAGGAATAATTCTCCAGCTGGAACTCAGTGTACGTAGCTGATGATGCTTTGGCCACACGAATTCAGCTCCCTCTCCCAAAATTGCTCTGCAGGGTTAACAGGAGTAAAAACTTCTTTGTTGTTAAGTGAACACAGTGGCAATGCCTCAGAGACGTGCAAGAAGATCTGATGTGATGCTATTTTTTTAGTCAGTATAATTGCATTTAATAGGTAGCACATTGGCACAAAACTGAAAAGAATTGCTGCTCTTCAGATAAATACTTGGCCATTGGTCTATTCTTCCGTTATAGTCTATAAGACAATCAGTTAAGAACATGTTCAGAAGAGTGTATTACCTCTTATTCTCCCCAAATCTCCTGAAAGCACTGTGTCTTTGAGCTGGTGATGGCTGTAAGTGGGGCCTTCTGTAGGCCACACTTCTGTCTTCACCTCTTGTCACAGGACTGTACAGCTTTCCCTGCAGTTAGAAAGGAAAAAAGATGGGTAAGAAAAGGTCAAATGTATTTCCAGATTACATGAATCCCCATGAAACACAAAGGAAGAATCAAATTCAGGGAAGTTGGACAGAGTATTTGTTGGTGGCAGACTCTTAATTGTACTCGTCTTGCAAACAATACCGTGTTCTGACGTTAAAATGAAGGCATTTGTGGCAAGAGATTATTAATGGGATAAGAAAACCTTCACCTCTAGGTCACCACTTCAAATCCTCCTCTTGCAGGCAAGAGCCAAAAGTTGTTCCCATCTGATGGGCTATATGCAATGGGTTTGATGGTCTCAGTCCAATCCCTAGTTAACAGCTGACCACCTAATTACAAAGCTCCTAGCACAATAGGACTCCTTGTTGGCAATCCCTGCAGAGGCCAAAGACAGAACAGGCCATGGAGACTGACCTACCTTCACGCTCACTAGACATGGTCCCACCACAACAGGGTGGAAACCTGTGAAGACGTGATGGTGGGAATGTGGTTAGCACCACTGCTGCTGATGGTGTATCATTCTGGTGTTCTTCGAGGAATTCAGATTTGAATACACGCTTTCTCCAGCAATAAAGGGTTGATATGTATATATTCTACGGAGGTACTTACACTTCCAGAGTTTTGTTTGATTGCTGGCTTTGGGGGAGCACTGTAGCATCTGGATTCTGCAGGTATCTTGGAGTGAGACCCCAGTGGGCTACCAGAGTAGTTACTCCGCCCACTCTGTCGGTTCTGTATAAACATCCTGTGTGAGAAACTAAACATGTTTCCAGTTCTTTAATATATAAGCCAAATTAATCCCTGTCGTAACCCAATGGTTTCAATTGGCCTACACCAGGGACAAACGTAGCCCAATGTTTTCAGTGTAGCAAAGTTGTTTTCCTCTAAAACATGAATATTACAAATAAGTGAGGGGAACATGAGCAGCTCACCCAGGCAGGGCCAGTGCAACCATTTAGGTCGCCTAGGGCACTAGGATTTGGGGGGCAACATTTTCTTTGGCAGTGACCACGGCAGCCGAATCTTCAGCCACCCTGGTCGCTGCCAGCATTTAGGCGGAGGGAGCTGGGGCAGGGGGGCACGGGGAGGGCCGCCTGCAGCAAGTAAGGGGGGAGCGGCATGCAGGGGAACTCCCCACCCCAGTTCACCCCTGCCCCGCCTCCTCCCCGAGCACACCGTGGCTACTTCACTTCTCCCGCCTCACAGGCTTGTAGCGCCTATGCTGACTGGCACCGCAAGCATGGGAGGTGGGAGAAGTGAAGCAGCGAAGGGGTGCTCATGCGCAGAGCAGGGGTGAGCTGGGTGCCTCAGGATGGAGGGTGGGGGATGGGAAGTGGCCCAAGGGGTGCACCTCAGGGCAGAGGGGGGGAGTTGTTGTGGGGGGGACTTCTCAGGGTGGGGGCGCAAGGTGGAAGTTTTGCCTAGGGCGTAAAACACCCTTGCTCCGGCCCTGCACCCAGGTTGCTGTTTGATTAGCTATCTTAACAGTGAGTTTTGCCTTTGTAGGTGAGGTCTGTGTGTTGCAGCTTGGGGTTTGTGAGGCTTTCATGCTATTCTTCTGAAGTCTTAGTAAGCAATCTGATTAGCACCCCGTGTGATTTATGGAACAATGAATGACATGGCTTGAAAGCACTGCACCCACAAGGTATTTTTTCCAACTCAAGACTTCAATTATACTGTTTTCTAAGTGGAAGGACTTAGTGCGGCTGGTGGTAGCTTCTAGGGAGCTTGAAGGTAAATGAGTTCTGGCCTCACTGCACACCCAAGGTAAGTGCCGGTCTAAATTTGGTATTGGACTGAATGTAAGTATCAACTAAGAGACAGCAGGGCTACCTGCCACATCTCTTATCTCCTCCTCTAGTGGTAACTAGACCCAAATCACCCTCCACATGAGAGAGAAATAGCCACTGCAAAAAAGACAGTGACAGGACATAATAGGTCCTTCACTGAATCCCATTGCTCTGACCCCATTCAGACTTCCCTGTACCCCAGCACTTCCCCATTGCTGACACCCCATTGTGCATGGCACTGCTCAAGCCTCAGAAGCGATGGGATTTAAGAAGGATGGTGCCTCTAACTAGCAGGGAAATCCCTGAGCACAGGGGAGTGCAAACGAGACTGCAGCAGTCAGACCAGAGGAGAAGCGACTGGGTGTTGCCACCATCTGAAAACTGGGGACTTGGTGGCATTTTGGCAGGGATTCTGAACTTCTCTGAGTGCTCAAATACCTGAAAGCAGCAGGAACTAGTGTATCAGAGAAATACAGGGCTGACTTTGGTCCCAGACCATTTTCTCAAAGTAGCTGGGCACACTAATGTGTTCGTTCCACAGGGATTTCTGCACGTTAACCACTATGTCGACGCTGGCCCTGGAGGTGTAATTTCCAGATTGGGCAGGCAAACCAGCGCTAGCTCTGATTGAACAAGCACACAAAAAATAGAAGTGCTGCTGCGGGGGTGCAAGAACTCGGAGGGTTTAGCCAGGGCCGGCGCTACCATTTAGGCGACCTAGGCAATGGCCTAGGGCGCCAGAATTTTTGGGGGGCGCTATTTTGCTGGGGGGGGCAGCACGCGAGTCAGGTGGAACTACCACAGTCATGCCGGCGGACAGTCCGCTGCTGGAAAGGCTCCGGTGGAGCTGCCGCAGTCATTTCAGCGGACAGTGCGCTGGTCTAAGGGCTCCGGTGGACCTACCGCAGTCATGCCTGCGGCAGGTCCACCGGAGCCTTTAGACCAGCGGACCGCCCGCCGGCATCACTGCGGCAGCTCCACCGGAGCCTTTCCAGCAGTGTACCGTCCGCCGGCATGACTGTGGTAGGTCCACCGGACCCGCGGGGGGCGGCGAAATGGCCGTCCGCCTCAGGTGTCAGAAACCCTGGCGCCGCTCCTGGGTTTAGCCAACCTGCATCTGATTCCATCCGAGACCCTCAGTACATACTCGGGCGGGCTAACCTGTTCCACTGCAGTCACACTCCTATTTTTTGAGCTAGTGTGGGTATGTCTGCTCAAGCTGGAAATTACACCTTCCCACTGCAGTGCAGATGTACCCTCAGAGAATGAGATAATATAAATGCATGCAAGAAGCAGCAGACAGGGCATGGTGCATTACCTCTTGTGGGTACTTAAATCCTGATCCGAAAGAGTTCTCCTCTGGGTTGGTTTCTGTCCCACAATACCTGATGTTGGCCGTTTTGTGACCCAGTGGGAGGGTCTGGTTTTCATTTCCTTCTGTTTCTCAGAGTTTTTCTTAATTCTGGGCTGTTTACCATTTGGCCCTGAATCCTGCCTGCCTTCCATACCAGACTGCGAGAGGATTTCCTTCAACTGGGCTGCTTCTGCCATGCTGTCTTTATGCCTTCTTGATCTTTGTCCTTTATTGTAAAACTAGAGAATTATTTATCTGAAGACAAAAGGAGAGGAGAAGGATTATTATAGAGAGAGAATCCCAGACCCACATTAAACAAATAACTTGCTGTTCTGCAAATGACAGACACAAATCAAAGCTATATTAATAGTAATGTCCATGCGTGCATTTGTGTGTGTACGCATGTTATATGAAGGTTTAGTATAAAGACTTTATTGGCATGGCTGCATTATTCCCGGGTAGCAAAGCAATGCACTAGTCAAATTAAGACTCAACCAAAATCCTTAATGGTCCACAATGTTGTGGCTCACTACTGCTCGTCTCACATCTGTCTATCCTGGATGGAGTCATCAGGAATGTGACGTCAAACCGACTCCCTTAGCATTTGATTTTTGCCAATAATATAGTGCTCTCCTCATCAGTGCACCTGCTTGCAGCAAGGAGCCAGCACTGGGTGAAAGAGTAGCTCTTTATAGTCAGTGCCAGCTGCCAAAATATTCATCCTGATTGACCATGAGAGAATTTTGACCCATCCCAAAAAAATGTTGTAATGACCTGCCTCTTTCTGGGTGCACACACTATTCAACTGCAGTGTCTCCAGGTCATGAGCACAGCCTCTTTACCCCTCTGATCTTCTCAGGGCACCCACCTACAAATATATGATGATTGCAGCTGCTTTTCTTCTTAACTATGTTTCGAGGGCCCTGCAGAACTCTTCAAAACCCACCAATTGACAACCTCACTGACCTCTGGGTTTGACAAAACACTAACCCGAGTAAACGTAACAATGGTGTCCAGTAACCTTCCTTCCTCTTATTCCAATAGGGACAGCCTAATCTCAGGGGTGGCTCTAGGTATTTTGCTGTGTCATAAACAGATAGTTAAGGGTTAATGTCTCTCTTACCTGTAAAGGGTTAGCAAACAGGGACCCCAAACACCTGACCAGAGGACCAATCAGGAGACAAGATACTTTCAAATCTCGTGGAGGGAAGCCTTTGTTTGTGGGTTTGGGTTTGGCTTTGTTCTCTCTGGGTCCTGCACGGTACTAGAGGTGCAACCAGGTTTCTGCCAACCTTCCTGCTACAGTCTCTTATCTATTCAGAACTGTGAGTAAGAAAAGGCGGTCATAGTCTTTTAATTTGTTTTTTTTTTATTTGCATATGTGTACTTGCTGGAAGTAGCTTAAATTGTGTTTCTGTTGGAGAAAGTTTCTTTCTATTGTTTATAAGTTGAAAGACCCTGTAACTGTTTGCCATCTAAAGTGCAGAGATAAACCTTTTACTTTTTCTTTCTTTCTTATTACAAGTTTTGCTTTTAAGACCTGTTTAATTTTTTTCTCCTAGTTAAGGTTCAAGGGAATTGGTGGGGAGAAGGGAAGGATAAATTTTCTCTTTGTGTTATATTCACGCAACTTGTATTGCCTCTGGGTGAGGGGGAAGGTAACACTCCTCACGGTGGAGTGATTCAAGAAGTTGAATCAGGCAATCTCCTAGTGTTCCCAGGGCAGGAAGGAGCTGGGAGGAAGAAGGGAGGGGGAAGGGAATGGTTTATTTCCCTTTGTTGTGAGACTCAAGGAATCTGGGTCTTGGGGTCCCCTGGGAAGGTTCTGGGGGGACCAGAGGGTATCAGGCCCTAAAAATTCCTGATTGGTGGCAGCGCTACAGAATCTAAGCTTGTAATTAAGCTTAGAGAACTTTATGCTAGTACCCATATCCTGGACGCTAAGGTCCAGATTTGGGAATTATACTATGATATGCTGCCTCAAGCACGGCAGGCAGGCTGCCTTCAGTGGCTTGCCTGCGGGAGGCCCGCAGAAGCTGCGTGACCAGCAGACCCTCCGCAGGCATGCCGCCGAAGGCAACCTGCCTGCCGCCCTCGCGGCGACTAGCAGAGCCCCCCCCATGGCCCGCTGCCCCAGGCACAGCGCTTGGTGTGCTGGTGCCTGGAGACGCCCTTGCCTAATCTTATCTGAGCCCAGCAGCACTTCTCCTTGTGACTGCAGCCTAGCTCTCCCACGCTATCTGGGATGCTGCTCCCTCTCCTCCGAGGAGCCAAGGGACTAGCCTTCAAATTCAAACCCCCAAAGTTCCAAGTGAGCTGCATGAGTGGAGTCCAAGCCCCTGGATCCATCTACACTGCTTTGTAAACCCAGCTCTGTGGGACCTGGGCTTGTGGACTTGGTGTTTCCAAGCCCATGCTTCTGTCCACAGTGTATTGTAAATCTGAGCTTATAAATGCTGGACCCAGGTCTCTCAGCTAGGGCGAGTGCAAGGATGTTTCGCACCCTAGGCGAAACTTCCACCTTGAAACACCCCTCTCCTCCCCAGCCCTGTGGCAGCCCTCTGCCCTGAGGCACCTCCCCCACCCCACGGCAGCTCCCTGCCCCAGCTCACCTCTGCTCTGCCTCCTCCCCGAGCATGCCTTCGCCGCTCCACTTCTCCCACCTTTCAGGCTTGTGGCGCCAATCAGCTGTTTGGTGCCGCAAGCCTGGGAGGGAGAGAAGCAGAGCAGGGCAGTGTGCTCAAGGAAAGAGGTGGAGCAGAGGTGAACTGAGGTGGGGAGTGGTTCTCCTTTGTGTCGCCCCCCCCCTTACTTGCTGCAGGTGGCCCTCCCCGTACCCCAGCTCTCTCTGCCTAAATGCCAACGACGAATGGGGCGGCCGAAGTTCCAGCTGCCCCAGTCACCACCAAAGGACCCAAAATGCCGCCCCTCAAAAATGCTAGCGCCCTAGGTGACGGCCTAGGTTGCCTAATGGGTTGCACTGGCCCTGCTCTCAGCCATACTAATTCATCGAAACTGCTCTACGCAGACCTTCTGACTCAGGTCTGTGTTTTGATATGTGTTCACACTGCAAAGTGACAGGGCTTGGACCTGTGTGTGGACAGAAGGAGGGTTTGGGTTCAAACCTGAGTCAGAGCCCAGGCTTAGTGCAGTGTAGACATACCCTCTTTGTCTTCATGCACCCAGTTCTTTTTTGGTCTTCACCTCACAACATACCCCATCTTACAATTTTGCTTAACATATATCCTATGACAACATCTCCTATTAAACAACTTTCAAATCAGCATAGGTCTTTCTCCACAAATGCTAGTAATGCTTCTTGCCCGAGTCTACCCTACCCCATCATATGTTTTGTTTATGCCACAGACTTTAATTTATAGAAAACTGAGGTCGTTTAAGGAGATTATAAAATATATATTAGTGATTTTCATATCGTTCCCTCATTACAGCAAAGCTGCATTCGTATTATGAGTCTAACTGCACAGGCCTAGAACAGAAGAGGAAATTATAACAAATACATTTTTTAAAATCTCTGAAATGGCTTTTGCATATCTAATAATTTCAGCCTGATATTTCCCTGTGTTTCTAATGGACAGAATTGATGGAATATATTGGGGGGGGGAAAGGGTTTGCAGCAAGCGGGTAGGATAATGAACGCAGTTCTAGCCCTACAGGTTCACAAGGTATTTGCTTTTTAAACCTTTCACTAGTCCAGGACTAAATATTGCTTTTTCTGCACCTCAGGCCCTTGTAACTTGGGGCAAGGGGAGGGGAAGAGGGAACTCCACAGATGGGAGAAAGCAGTACACATATTTTGTAGCCGCTTAGTAGTTTTTTGTTCTGGTCTTAAAAGGCAGCGTTCTGAAGCTGCACAGAGGTTAGGAATGTTAGAAGTTGTCACAGCAGAAAAGAGGAATTAATAATAAGAATTTTGGATATACGTTGGGGGCGCATCAGTTGGAAGCGACGGAGGAGGAGAAGGACCTTGGGGTACTGGTTGATAGCAGGATGACTATGAGTCGCCAATGTGATACGGCTGTTAAAAAAGCAAATGCGATTTTGGGATGCATCAGGCGGGGTATTTCCTGCAAGGATAAGGAGGTGTTAGTACCGTTGTATACGGCGTTGGTGAGACCCCATCTGGAATACTGTGTGCAGTTCTGGTGTCCCATGTTCAAGAAGGATGAATTCAAACTGGAACAGGTTCAGAGACGGGCTACGAGGATGATCCGAGGAATGGAAAAACTGCCTTATGAAAGGAGACTCAAAGAGCTTGGCTTGTTTAGCCTGGCCAAAAGAAGGCTGAGGGGGGATATGCTCGCACTATATAAATATATCAAGGGGGTTAACGTTAGGGAGGGAGAGGAATTATTTAAGCTTAGTACTAATGTAGCCACGAGGACGAATGGGTATAAACTGGATATTAGGAAGTTTAGACTTGAAATTAGACGAAGGTTTCTGACCATTAGGGGAGTGAAGTTCTGGAATAGCCTTCCGAGGGAAGTAGTAGGGGCAAAAGACTTTCCTGGCTTTAAGACAAAGCTTGATAAGTATATGGAGGGGATGTTATGATAGGATCGTTAATTTGGACAATTGATTTTGAATTACCACCAGACAGGTCTGCTCAGTGGTCTGCGGGGAGATGTTGCATGCGATGGGTACTGAGTTGCTGCGGAGAACTCCTTCTTGGGTGCTGGCTGGTGACTCTTGCCCACATGCTCAGGGTTTAGCTGATCGCCATATTTGGGGTCGGGAAGGAATTTTCCTCCAGGGCGGATTGGCAGGTGCCCTGGAGGTTTTTCGCCTTCCCCTGCAGCGTGGGGCACGGGTCGCTTGCTGGTGGTGTCTCTGCAGCTTGAGGTCTTCAAACCATTTTTGAGGATTTCAATAACTCGGTCCTGGGATAGGAGTTGTATAAATTTGGATGGGTGGGGTTCTGTGGCCTGCCTTGTGCAGGAGGTCAGACTAGATGATCAGATTGGTCCCTTCTGACCTATGAGTCTATGAGTCTATGAGACATAGGGCAGGTGAGCTGGTCAAAAGTGCAAGAGCAAATATTTTCCAAATTGGTTTTATGCTTTGCTGAGCTCCTCTTGACTTAAATGTGAGTTGAGGACTTCACAGGATAGAGCATGGAGCACTTCACAGGATCAAGTTCTCTGGGATCCAGATCTGTAATGTTTATTCACACAGGCCTCAGTTCAGCAGAGCACTTAAGCAAGAGCTTAGCTTTAAGCACATGCTTATCTGAGTTCCAGCTGTTCTCAATATTAGGACTAGATGTTGAGAGTTTCTTTCTATCAAGCTCTCAATTTGAAATGACAGTGGTGGGGAGGGAGGCGGGGGGACAGAGTAAGGAAAAGAAATGACTGTGCAGTTAGAAAAGGAATTAGCATCTGATCATCAGCCAAAGAAGAGAAAATAGTACCAGTGTATGGGTGGTGAATTAAAAAAGGAAAAAAAAAAGCATTTTTGTTTTTATGAAAGGCAGGATGGTCCAGTGGTTAGGGTGTTAGCCCAGGACTTCGGAGACCCAGGTTAAATTCTTTGCTTTGTCATAGACCTCCAGAGTGACCTTGGGCAACCTCTTTGTACCTCAGTCCCCCATCTGCAAACTGAGGGATAATAGCACTGCCCTGCCTCACAGCGGTGGTGTAAGGATCAATATATAAAAAAATCGTGAGGTACTTGGATACTCCAGTCAGGGGAGTGGGGAGACCATATAAGTAGCTTTACCAAATTTGAGCTCTAGTTAGAGGGAGATGATGATGTGCCTGTGTGGAGGGGACAAAGGAGATGCGCTGACTGCTACACTCTGGTTCCACCCAAAGGCATCAGAGCAGACAGCAAGGTAAATACATTTTAACCTTCCCATCTCCCTGTCCCCTCCATACATGAGGGCTACAAAGCTCAGCTGCCTTTGGTGAGCCTCCAGGGGCATCACAGGCGCAGATGGGCTTCCCTCGAACACGGCAGTCTCCCTGACCAACATAGAGGGCACCCTAGGCGGGGGTCATCCTGCAAAAAGGCCAATACAGAGCCCCCCTTGGTGTGAGAGCAGGGCAGGCAGAGGACTCACCCAAGAAAGTAGCCACTGGGGCGGGGAGAGCAGTTGCCCCTCAGCCCGGCACAGGAGAACAATGAGGTGGGGGGGAACCAACCTCTCCTGCTTGCGGATCTGTCCCAGCATTGGAACGTCCAGACACAGAACGTTCCAGTCGCCCCGCCCCGGGAACGTTCAAACAATGAGCGTTCCACCCGCATCTGAGAACGTTCAGGTGCTGGGGGTTCCGCCCTCCGTAGTCAAGGGCAGCAGCAGCAGGGCGCCTGCCGCAAGGGTGCAGGAGGGGCCGTGGCTGCTGCAGGGTTTCCCTTCAGCACCAGGGACAGCTCCCTGTGTCCTGCCTCTGTCCTGAGGCAGGGGTGTGGGCGGCGCTGCATCCTGCTCCCTGCCCACTGCGGTAGTGCCCAGACGCTGCCACACATGCCGGCTCTCTGGGGAAGAGGCTTGTCACTGGAGGGGCGCACTCTAGAGCACCGATGAGGGAGGAGGTTGAAGGGGATCCGCATTATCCCTGGCAGGGGTGAAGAAGTGCCTTTCTTATCATCACTGGGAGAAGAGGTGGTGCTATCCTTAGCCAGAGTGGGGATGCCTGGTGGGAAGAGGGGCTTATCTGGGAGGGGGAATTTTTATTTGATTCCCTAGATGGTGGAACATAGCTGTGGGGAGGACCCTGAAAACATTCTCCTGGCCCCTGGGGGGAAGGGGTGGGAGACCTTATCCTGCTCCATGGGAAGGAACCTTGTTTTAATACCCCTCTAATTATAGAGCACAAAGTGGCAGTGACCTGTCTGACCATTAGGATTGTCTAAGGAACTATATTCATAATAACAGAATAGTAAAACACCCAGAGCACTTTTCCTGCAAGCTCCAAAGCCATCCCATAAGCATCAGCTTTGCCTTGGACACACAATCCAATAATGCTGCTTCTCCTCACTCCCACACAGGATAAAATATTTTCACAGACAAGATAAATAATTGCAAAGTCCCTTCTACCTTTAAAGACTGGGCCAAATTTGCAAAAGGAACAATTAGGCACAACTCCATTGCCTTCAGACAAATTTTGCCAGTGTATACCAACAGTGAATTTAGTTCAGTAGATTAGACTCTTGTAAAGAATTCCTTAACTATGCAACAGTATCTGTCATCCCTAATATCTGGTGCTGGGAAGTTCAAAATAAGTATCTCTTTGGGAGAGGAGTGATTCATGTTTTCAATAGAGCTGGTAAAATTATTCATTGCAAATAATATTCACTGTGAAGTTAGATTTGTTTTGTTTTTGAATCATTCACAAAGTAACCCTTATAGTTGTGACTGTTCTTGTTGTTCATAGGTGTTCACCAAACAGTTTGGAAGAACGGTTTCCAGCCTATGCTTTGTTTTTACTATTTGCCATGTGTGAGCGGTCATTTATGTCACATAGGCCTTGTCTACACTAGGGGCTAGTCCACACTACGGGGGGAAATCGATCTTAGATACGCAACTTCAGCAATGTGAATAACGTAGCTGAAGTCGAATATCTAAGATCGGATTACTCACCCGTCCTCACCGCGCGGGATCGATGTTTGCGGCTCTCCCTGTTGATTCCACAACTCCGTTGGGGTTGATTGGAGTTCCGGAATCGATATAAGCGCGCTCGGGGATCGATATATCGTGTCTAGATGAGATGCGATATATCGATCTCCGAGCAATCGATTTTAACCCGCCGATACAGCGGGTAGTCTGGACGTAGCCTAGAACAGGTTTGCCAGTAAACCTATACTGGCAAACCATCCTAATGTAGACACAGCTTATTCCAGTTTCCTGAGCAAAATAAGTGATGCTGGCAAAAAGACTTTTTTGCTCATATAACTACACCTACACTAGGGCTTTTGCCAACACAGCTGTGTCAGGTGGGTTTTTTTTTTTCCACACTCTTAACTGATATAGCTCTGCTGGCAAAACTTTGAAGTGTAAACTAGGCCATATAGTATTCTTCCTGTTCCTGGATTGGATGAAACTTTTATACAGGAAATTAATATATATCAAGTAGCAAATATTGTGCAATGTTTGTGCTTGTGGATTTTGGGTGAAGACTCTGTGGGCTAAAAGTCATATAAATTTCAAGACGTGAACATTTTCAGATGTATCCAGTGGTTGCTGGAATGTTCAGTGAAATAAGGCTGTTTGTTCATGAATATACCTTCCAATCTGTTGGGGGAGGGGTTAAAATGTTATTATTCAACCAGTTGTAATTTTCTCCAATAATCAGATGGCACGGGAATCATTTTGTATTCACAAGATGCAGCACATCAACAAATAAAACTCTTTAGGGTCAAATTGTGCCTCCTTTTATTCAGACCAGTGAACACTTTCTCACACAAGTGGGTCCACTGACTTCATGTGAGCTCGCCATTGTAAAGGGGTCACAATATGCCCTCTATTAAATAAAAACTGTAGAGAGTGATTTATAAAATGTCAGTGTTGTCTTTAGTAGGAACTCCCGTGCAATATGAGTTATGCAGTACATCTGAACCTATTTCCTGCAACCTGGCAACTGTCTCTGTTGCTATAGAAACATGGTTTCACCATCCTTTCATGCTGAACTTCAAGTATTTCCATTCCTCCCTCTTGTTAACATTTTATAAGTTGCCAAACACCCTCAGTTTTTGTTTATTTTATTCTCTTGGTTATATGAATAATTAGAATCTCTTCCCAAATTATGCAATTAAAAAAAATGTTATTCAGCACTTCTTGTTTCATTAACTGAAGAGTATTTGATAGCTGAATAAAAGTTCTTACACAATTTAATCTATACGGTCAGTTTGCACTGTAACTATCATTGGATGTGTTTAAGATACAGATTTATAACCCATTTAATGTGCGTCTTTGTGAATCATCATGTACATAACAGAGGTGATGTGTTTAAAAGAAAAATATTGAAAATATGCCTGTTGCACAAAAGTATCCATTAGCTCAAACACTTTTTTTCCTTAACATAACAAACAGCCTTTGGAACTCACTGAGACATGATGCTCCAACACTAGAGCAATGACGTCTATATAAGTAGATGATATTATGCAAAGAGCTTAGCAGGATTCAAAAAAAGGATCAGACCCTTGGATGGAGAGCTCAAGAATGCTACATGGCAGAGAAGTATTTTACTTATTATCTGTGTAAATAATTAAAATCTCTGAAGGCTATGTTCAATAGGGCAAAAGACTCTAGGAAATATCTAACCTCATGCTTCAAAACATAAGGCTACCACTAATTGCCTGGAGTTGGGAAGCCATGTCCCCATGGTTACTGCAACATTTACATTATGGTGCTTTCCCACCTTTCCCTGAAGCATTTTGTCCTGGTCCCTGTGGGAAACAGGATTCTGTGTCAGATGGATAGTCGATCTGATCCAGTTCAGCAATTCCTATGTTACCATAGTAGTCAGCAATTAAAGGTCATTAAGGTTCACTTTATGTCATTCTGGGTCTGATCCCTACCTGGTATAAATTCTCACCATTCCATTCAGTGGCACTAGGACTGATTAGATCGAGACTTGGATTTATCACTGGAGGGATCCAGATCACTGATGGGGGAGGAGGTTGAAGGGGATCCTTTCTTTATCCCTGGCAGGGGCAAAGTAGTACCTTTTCTTATTATCATTGGGGGGAGAGGTTCGGGCCCAGTTTTGGGCCCCCCACTACAGAAAGGATGTGGACAAATTGGAGACAATCCAGCGGAGGGCAAGCAAAATTATTTTGGGGCTGGGGCACATGACTTATGAGGAGATGCTGAGGGAACTGGGATTATTTAATCTGCAGAACAGAAGAGTGATGGGGGATTTGATAGCAGCCTTCAACTACCTGAAGGGGGGTTCCAAAGAGGATGGAGCTCAGCTGTTCTCAGTGGTGGCAGAAGACAGAACAAGGAGCAATGGTCTCAAGTTGCAGTGGGGGAGGTCTAGGTTGGATATTAGGAAACACTATTTCACTACGAGGGTGGTGAAGCACTGGAATGGGTTACCTAGGGAGGTGATGGAATCTCCATCCTAAGAAGTTTTTAAGGCCCAGCTTGACAAAGCCCTGGCTGGGGTGATTTAGTTGGGGATTGGTCCTGCTTCGAGCAGGGGGTTGGACTAGATGGCCTCTTGAGGTCTCTTCTAACCCGAATCTTCTATGATTCTAGAGATTTCTATTGTTAAAGGTGTGATCCTGCAGGCCTGATTCTGGCAATTGCTCACGGATGCAAATGAGAGTTTTGCCTGAGGAAGGGCTTCTTTCAAAACCCAAGGCAGAGTCTTTTGTAAATGCCTGCCTCTTGATTTTAAGTGCTGAATAGATGTGGCTCTCTGTTAGTCCTTCTAGTGTCCAGACAAGGCAGACTATCCAGAGAAACCTTTACTGTTCTGTGAAATATAATGCAGATTTTGTATAGCCAGAGGGTTGTGCACAGGTGCTGAGGTGAAGACCACCCTATCTTTCCCATCTTGCTAAATAGGAGAGGGTCCAGAAACTGGAGAGGGAAGTGCTGGTGTAGTAAAGATTGAGACCTAATGACATTATGTACCCTTTTCTCCTACACTGTACAAGTCTCAAATGCTTTACAGAGTTAAATACCAATTGGAGGCTTAAATAATGAATAATACCGGGAGCTAAAAAAAAATGAAGAGAGAAAAAAGCAAAGGGGGAAGAGATGTTCTGGCTGAGAAATCCATATAGAAAGAATTTGAGTTGACACTTGTCAGCTGTGGATCGTAATCCTAACAGAAATACTGGGAGGAGACCGGCAAGAGAATCCAGATCAGTTGATTTTTGGCATATACAATGCTACAGTTCCTAAGACTACGGGGTACAAAAGCCAACTCTCTCCTACTCCTGCCACTGAAAATGGATTGTTCTGAAGCTGGATTGCTTGTGTGATAAAAGTGTAGGAAGCTGATGGCTGCAGAGTAATGCAGAAATAGCATGAGAGAGAGAGAGAGAGAGAAGACAAGAATCAAGTAGCAGAGTTGATCATCAACAGCATTAACGGAGACGTCTATAACCTCAGCAGCTGTGTTTATGCTGCTTTCTGTAACAGCCATCAGCCTTCTATCCCTGGGGAGATTTTACGGCATTAATTTGCTCTGCACAATTCCAGCCAGCCAGGCTTCCCTTCAGCGACAGCCTTTCCCGACCCTCCACCTCCCTCTGCTGCAGAGAGAGTGAGAGGCCCAGTACAAACTGCACCTCTCCAGCTAATCTTCCTTTGCTCTCTTGGCCCGATGTCTCCTGTGCCCAGTGAAGCAGACCCCGAAGTGCCCAGAATGGACCCAAGGATTCTGATTTTCCTTCTCTATGTGGTGATCCTCCATGAGTTGGTCAGTGGCTGGATGGAGTATCAGAAGCAGGTAACCAAACCTAAGAAGCAAGCTGGTCCAGTTTGGTCCTCTAGGTGAGTTGATGCTTAATATTAAAGAAGAGGGGACTAGCTGGATGCTTGATTCATGTATGTAAAGATGGGGAAGGCTGCTGTCTTATAGATGGTTACATTGTGTATGTATATCTCCCTCTGCACTGTGTGAATACGCTATCGTGGTGTTAGGGCTGTTAATCTTTTGACAATGCACAATACGAACACCTTGTGGATTTGATTGATCGTCACGGATTTATGCTTGTGATTTGTTTTACGGTGGCTATATACTATAACTGAGCGACTTAGACTCCCAAACAGTGTAGATTGGAGGGAAAAAATGTGGATAACTATATTTCATGCACAATATTCATCAGTGGAACATAAACCTCAATAGACGACTTGCAATCTGAGCATTTCAGATTAAATCACTAGCGATTATGTCAATAGCAAATGCTCTCTCCTCCACGCTTTGTTTGGGCTGTGCCCATTATACTAATCTTTTTCCCCCTACCTAACATGAAATATTGTGGGGGGAGATGAGGCTGCAAAAGAAAAGCCCCAAATGACCTTAATACTTACTATTACGTGTGTGTCTGTGCAATCATTAGCCTTGCATTCCAGTAACGTAACATCATCCCGCTTGTGATAACCACGTCCGTAATAGTTCTATGACGACATATTATTTGGCATCAATTCATCAGGCACGTGTGCAACGCGAACTGCTAAAAGATTAAAGAAAGCGAACTCCCATTAAAAGAGAAAGAGGATCCATTAAAATGCCGCTCCCAAAAAAGCTGTTCTGTTTCAAACGATACCAGGTCTCAGAGCCGCCGGCAATAGTGAAATGACAGTCTCCTGGCCACGGAGCAAAAGGTACCAGTGACACAATTCTCATTGGGTCTCAGAGCCAAAGCAGTAGGGACACAGCTTGCCATGGAGCCCAAGAGCCACGGGACGGGGGGGGTGGTATTGTTTATATATATTAATACCCTAGAGGCTCCAGGTGTGGCGTGGGTGCTGCACATACACATAAGTAAGAGACAGGCATGTCCCCAGAGAGCT
This sequence comes from Gopherus flavomarginatus, assembly GCF_025201925.1. Taxonomy (NCBI): domain Eukaryota; kingdom Metazoa; phylum Chordata; order Testudines; family Testudinidae; genus Gopherus; species Gopherus flavomarginatus. The sequence goes on along the minus strand of NC_066633.1, from coordinate 19,442,193 downwards.
TATGGTCTCTAGATAAGACAGACAAAAGGTGGGAACAAAAAGCAAAGGGACTTGCCAATATTGCACAGGCCAGTGGTTAAACTGGGAATAGAACCTAGGACTCTTGACTCCCACATCAGTGCCCAAGCCTCTAGCCTAGCGGTGGCCAACCTGTGACTCTGGAGCCATGTGTGGCTCTTCAGAGGTTAATATGTGGCTCCTGGCATAGGCACTGACTCCGGGGCTGGAGCTGCAGGCACCAACTTTCCAATGTGCTGGGGGGTGCTCACTGCTCAGCCCCTGGCTCTGCCACAGGTCCTGCCCCCACTCCACCCGTTCCCACCCCCTCCCCTGAGCCTGCTGTGCCTTCGCTCCTCCCCGCCCCTGAGCCTCCTGCACGCCAGGAAACAGCTGATTGGGAGGTGCAGGGAGGGAAGGGGAGGCACTGATCGGCAGGGCTGCCAGTGGGATGGGAGGTGCTAGGAGCAGCAGGGGGAGCTGAGAGGGGGCTGCTCATGTATTACTGTGGCTGTACATTGGTAAATTCTGGCTCCTTCTCAGGCTCAGGTTGGCCACCCCTGCTCTAGACCAGTGGTTCTCAAACGTATGTGATTGCGCCCCTGCCCCCTTCTTTGTATCTGGAGTCGTTTGACTCTCTCCCCCGCCCAGCCAGCTGCCACTGCTCTCCGATTGCCCAGCTCTGAAGGCAGAGTAGAGAGTGGCAGCTGCTGGCCGATCACCCAGCTCTGAAGGCAGCACCACCGCCAGCAGCCGTGGTGAAGTAATGGTGGCAGAGTATGGTATTGGCACCCTTACTTAGCTGCTGCTGCTGGCAGCAGCACTACTTTCCGAGCTGGGCGCCCAGCTAGCAACCATTGCCCTCTGACTGCCCCGCTCTGAACGTGTGCAATATGTTTTTTCTTAAAGTTTCTCATGCCTCTCAACCCCCTGAATACAATCTGTGTTCCCCCCCAGGGAACCATGCCCCCACCAGTTTGAGAACCTCAGCTCTAAACTGCACTTCCTGCCTAGCAAAATGACTTGCATTAAGATTGCTACAAATCCCGGTTACATGACTTGCACTAAGACTCACAGCCATGGATGCTAGTGAAACTTATACTAACCAGCAGAGCCACCAGTATTAGAAGAATGACTTGCAGTAGGACTATTTGCAGTGACTTCTTGTAGCCAAGTTGATCTTTCATTGGACCAACTTCTGTTGGTGAGAGGGACACGCTTCTGAACTACACGGAGCTTTTCTTCAAGTTATAAGACTAATTGTGTTATCACTGACATCAAAGCCAAAATTCTCACCATTTCTAGTGGGAACAGGATCATGCAATAGATAGTAGTGAAACAACTCACCCAACAGAGGCACTGCACACAGGAGTCCTGAATGGAGGAAGGCCGGGCCCCACCAATTGGTCCAGCCAGAAGGAGGCATGGGAAGTTATCAATTCTTGCTGGCTGCTATATTGGAGCCTGCCTCATTCCTGAGCCCTTCTTTCCTGCCTTGCTCCTGATCCCTGCCCCTGGTCTCTGACTCTGATTCCAGCTCTGACCTTCAATCTGGCTTCAACTCTGGCTCCATCCCTGATTCTGACTCCTGCCCTGACCAGTGGGTCTGAATGCCCAGCCCCTGGTCATACACAAACCTTGACCCCAAGGGGAACAGCTCTGATCAGACTGTAGAAAGGATTGGGATTCTAACAGTGCTGTATCCCATCCCAGGACAAGCCGCTTTCCATCTGAAACACTTTCTTCTCGAGGGAGTGAAGATGATTCTCGGGAGTTGGCTGCTATTTTAAACAAGCTGATGGGGCCTAACCTGCCCCGACACTTGTGTAAAAACTTGCATCATTACAATGAGCAGTCAATACTTATGTAGCAAGTAGCTATAACACTGACCAAGTATCCAGGGCTGGATGTAATGAGACAGAGTGACTGAAGAATGATATAAACTAGGGTTTAGCAAGCTGCACTCCCAACCCCAGCAAAATGGTCTCTTTCTGGTTCTTTCATAGTCTATCTTTCTATGTTTTATTAATTATTACTATTGCTGTATTGCAGTAGCGCCTAGAGATCCCAGTATGGGACCAAGGCCCCATTCTGCATATATACATATATAAGCCTAGTGGATAGAGCCCAAGACTGATATGCAGAAACATGGGTTTTCGTCCTGGCTTTGTCCCTGGCCTGCTTGGTGACCTTCATCTCTGTGCCTCAGTTTCCCCTTCTGTAAAAAATTGTATCTCCTTTGTAAAGCACTTTGAGATCTGCAGATGAAAAATGCTATATAAGAGCTAGTTATTATCATTATTATAACAAACAGGTTTTCCTTCCCTCCAACAGCTTACAATCCAAGTAAAAGACAAGAAAGGACAGATTCCTCATTCCCTGCAGAGGTCCTTTTTCCAGCTACATTTTCCTTTTAGTTCACCTGACTCTGCAAGAGCAAATCCTGTTTTAACCATGTTGGGTCACTGTTGTGTTGGGGACCTCGTTACAACCTGGTGGTAATTGTTATAATATGGACAGGAGCTTAGCATAGGGTCAATCAATCGGTGACATGAGGTCAAATTGCCAGCAGCTTTCTAGCAGCACAACTTCGCGGCCTTCTCCCTGTTTGAAGACTAGACCTGGGCAAACAACGTGCAGCTAGCCGCATAGTCTGGACATTTATCTCCCTTTCCTCTTTGGGAATCACCTCCGCACAGACTGCCATTTTCACAGGCGTATTGCTGTTCAAAATAAATCAAAAAGTCCGTGCAAACTAATTCAGCCAGTGCATTGGATTGCAAGTTGTTTGCTGGGTTGAGTCATTAATTCTCAGTGTCCGACTGCTCATCTAAGCCACATGGTATTTTTTCTGTTCCCTCGTTGGATAACTTAAACTTTATTATAAATTACTTCTGCCTGGATTAATTTCATTTGTCATTGTGGATTTGTTGTTTTGACTAACATGAATGGTAATATTTTTACTTGTTAACTACCACATACTAAAGCCTTCTAAAACTCTAATGCAGTCAAGACAAACTGTAGCTCACCATGTACTAGCCGGTGGCATTGCAAACCTACAGAAGAAGTGTGTACTAAAGTACATACCACAGGTTTATTTGTTTTTGTTTTCGGTTGAATAATATTTCCACCAAAGATGGTTTTTGGGGGGAGGGATAGCTCATTGGTTTGAGCATTGGCCTGCTAAACCCAGGATTGTGAGCTCAATCCTTGAGGGAGCCATTTAGGGAACTAGGGCAAAAATCCATCAGGGGATTGGTCCTGCTTTGAGCAGGGGCTTGGACTAGATGACTTCCCAAGGTCCCTCCTAACCCTGATATTCTATTATTCTAATTTGCCTTGTCTAGAGTTGTAGAAGACATTCGTACATGCTAGCTACCACTCTCTACAGCACCTTTGAACCTAGTCAAGACAAATCCTGAAGGCAAAATTCACCCTCTTCCAGAGGGGCCGGCACTAAGAGCTAAGTGTCAGGGTATGTCTATCCTACCAGGTGTCTTTAATTTGGGTTAGCTAACTTGGGTTAAAAGAGCAGTGAAGTGGGGTAACCATACATCCTGTTTTGGCCAGGACAGTCCCGTTCTTAAGCCCTATCCTGGCTGTCCCAACTTTGATCAGTTGGCAGGAGCAAACAGGACAAATGCCCACTTTTGTTAAAGTGGGGTTTGGAGGATTGTGGGTGGGGGGATAAGTGGCAATGCCAGCCCCACATAGGGGGAAGTAGGGCTCGGACAGGGTGCAGGCAGGGCTCGGGCGAGCAGCGACACTCCTCCCATTCAGGCTAGCCCCACACAGGGCGAAGGGGAGGGCTTGGGCTGGCCCCATGAGGTGTCCTGTTTTCCCTTCTCTTCACTTAGAGTGACCATATTTCCCAATCAGCTTTCAAGCTGGGTGAGCCGCTGCCCTACAGGACTGTACTAGAGCTCCTAATCCAAGTTAAAAGCTGAGCTGCTGTGTCTTCACAGCTGTTTTAATTCAAGTTAAGCTCATACCTCCTTTTTTTCCAATGTAAACATACCTGTAGACTAAAGCTGCACCCAAATGGTGAATAATCCTTCTGCCGATCCTCTGCATGGGGGTGAATGTCACCAGTCTGAATTTCATGCCGTGGTTCAGCGAATCTCTACTGTGCAACTCACTTCCCCCAAACGTTCCTATGAGCCCAGCTTCACTCGTGTGAGCGGTTACAGGAAAGCAAACTGAAAAAGGGGTGCAAACACAGTGACGTTCTATTTCGAAGCTGACACATTCACAAATACGAATTGCCCAGGTCAGGGTGGAGCAAAGCCCATCACATCCAAGTTTTTAAGCCTGGCAAAGGCAACCAACAAGCAGTTTCTAGCAACTTCTCATGGAAGGCAAAAGTACAAGCAAACGTTAGGTTTGTGTGCATTTATTGGGGTGTTTTAGAAGAATATCTAATACCTGTATGGTGGGGTTTTCAAAAGCACCGAAGGCTCGCAGTGGGATTTGTGCTCCTAGCGTCCATGGGCACTTTTGAAAATCCCACCCTCAGATTCAAAGACAAGTTGCCCCTGCGGCCGTTAGTATTGCAACATTTGGACACTCCTGATTTAGTAGCTGGCTTGTGCCAATAACTAGCAACTGTTGCACTGATGGAGTTCCCAGAATCATCCCGGTTCAGAAGCTCTAAGAGGAAACTGGACAGGTGTCCACACCTGTGATCTCAAACCCTTGTGTAGTAGGACGAGAGCCTGAAATATAGGCCCTTGTATTAGAGACCTGAGCTAAGGTTTTGGGCAAGCGAAGTTAGCAAAAGTCAGGCTGTGAGCAAACACCGCCTGCTTGCAAGTTCACAGAATCTGGCAAGAACAGGGCTGATATTGCAGAAACACAAATTCCTAAGAAGTGCTAGGCACAGATTACTCATGCAAACACATTCCAGAAGAGTGGTACCAGAACATCCCAATAATAAGGTTGGTACAAAAACATTCCCCACAGATAACAGGAACACACTGACCCCTCTTAACAGATAAGGTCAGAATAACAGTGTAATAAATAAAGAGGTTTTAATTGAACCAACATGTACAAGGTGATGGGTGATAACTCGCCATGTTGGGGGGCAGTACCTAACTATGTCAGAGGAGCAGTAAGTAACTTGTTTGTATCAGGGTATAAAGAGGTATCTCTGAGAGAGTGTCTTGGTCCAGCCAAGGGGGGAATGAAAAGTCCCACCAGTCAGTGAGCTGCGTCCATTGTCACGGGCATACCTGTCTTAGAATCCTTGTAAAGTCTGCCAGGTGCTATTACCATGCTTTGTCCACAATAAACCAGGCCTTGTGCCTTCGTACCTTAACGGATCCCGTGGTCATGGGGTGGTTCGCTTGAGGTCTACTATGCTGGCTGGCTATGCAAAGCTGGGGCAGTGTAACCCACACACCTCCTCAGTGTGGTGGTGTGTCCCATCTAGTGGCACCGAGACCACTTAGAGAGAGAGAGAGAGAGAGAGTTGGCTTTTAGCTCATGCAGTAGAGGCTCATGCCCTAAGCTCCAGAGATCCCCGTTTTGATCCTGCCTGCTAACGACCAGGGTCTGTCGCCATTACAGCAGCACACAGGGAGATCACACTCACACGCAGCCAAACATCTAACAACACCTTGAACTTCAGGGAAAGTGCAGGTTCTCATCCAAACCGATCAAGCATTGGCCCTTACCTAGGGGTCTTGGATGTTCCTGTCCTTGAGGCTAGAGTGCCCATTCCTGTGCCTAAGGTTGTCAGCTCACTAACTGAAAGAGACTGACTCCTAGCACTGAAGCGTATCAGTAACAATGGCTCATTTTCTGTTTTTTGTAGCTTCACAAGATCAAACCACTCTGGCTCCTCCAGGCGTTTGCTGCGCTCGGCACGGCGAGAGCGGTACCGGGATTGGAGGAAACCGGGGCGAATCATCAGGAAGGCATGAGGATGCCTCGTGGGTCCTTTCTGAAGCTTGGCATGGGATGCTCACTGATCCTGAGACGCACAATCCCTTGTGAAGTCTGCACTGTGAAGGCCACCAACCTGTCATCTTGCAGTTGCCAGTGTGAAAGCATCCTCCAGGCACCACAGTCTGCATCTCTGCTTGAGACCGACCAAAGCTTTTGTTGCTCTGAGATTGCTGAATCAGGCACAGCTGAAGGGCCAGAACAAGCTTCTAGTGGGGAGAGAGTTGACACAGACCAGTTGTCCCATATCTTTGCATGAATCCTTGAAGAAGGAACTGTGACCTAGCAGTAGCTGACATTTGTTGCACACGTCATCGAAGGAGGCCAGTCTATTATCTGTATTATATCTTTAATTTTTGTTAATCCGTTTTCTAGTCAAGTTGGCTTAAGTGTGGAGTTGACTTTGATCCTGCAGGCCGGTGTCTCTCCTGGCACTGGCCCCCGTGTCCCTCCCTAACCCCGGTGCCCCTCTACATCAGGGTTCTGGCCCCAGCAGTAACTCACAATCTGGGTCTCCTCTCCCCAGGGAACCCCCAACTCTCTATCCCCACCTTGCCTCAGTGGCTACTGTCAGTCACCATCTAGCCCCTACTCCCTGGGGCAGATTTCAGTCTGTAATGGCCACTCATCATCAGCAAGGGGGTTAGGACCAGCTGCCTCTGCCTGTCTCTGGGCTGCCCCTCTGCAGCCCTAGTACCCTTTGGTGGGCCCTTAACTCAGCCTGCAGCTTTGCTAGGCTGGAGTTCCCCAGCTCCCTCTGCCCTTCCCCAGCACTTCTCCACCCTAGGTACCCTCTTCAACTTCCCAGGCAGCCAGGTCCTTCTCTCTCAATGAAGCTAGAGAGAGTGTCTCCCCTGCCTCTGGTCCCCAGCCCTCTTACAGAGCCAGCCGTGGCCTGATTGGGGCGTGGCCCAATCTGTGGCTGCTTCCCCCTAATCAGCCTTTCTTGCCCTCTCCAGGGCTATTTATCACTCCGGGCAGGAGTGGGGTGGCCACCCCGCTATAGACACTCTTCGAATTTGTGGACATTTTCAGAAATTCCCAGTGTGTCATGAATAATAAATAGCAGAACCCCTGAATAACAGCAAACCAAACACAGTGTGCTTTAGTAGCAGAAATATTAGGGAACCCCTGTGTTTTCAAATAACCAATCAGCTCCAGGTCTGTGGGAGAAACATACAATTGGATAGTTTTTCCTTGCTGTGCATGGTCTGCTGGCCTCTCCTTTGTCTTTCTAGTCTTAACATGAATTTGATTAAGAGCAATTGTATATAAAAACTGGTTTAACTTAATTGTGCAATGCATGATGGGAGTGACCCTGGTTATAAAAGCCAAGAACCTGCCCTCAGCTGAAGCCAGTAGTCCTGGAAGCTACTAAGGGTGATGTAGTCAGACTGTCCTGACAACTGCTTTGTTAAGGAAACATGAATGGGTGTGAATACCTGGTTATGTTGACCATACGATCAGTTTATATTCTGTGTTTACTTTTTCTGTAGATCTTCAAATAAACTGATTTACATGTAAAACATTCAGACCGTCTTCCTCTTTGCTCATTCTTTGCACACCTCTCAGCAGTCTTCGAGTTCAGTGGACAGAAACCACCCCTGCGCTGAGGGGCAGCAATGAGCCACTTAGGAGACGCAGTGAGACGCTATTCAATGTGGCTGATGGGATCAGAATAGGCCTTAAATAAATGCATGGTCCTATTAAAGCAATAGGACTGAAATGCACCAAGAATGAACCTTTTATTGTCTAAAGCATGTTTTAAAAGAAGCAAATGTCCTTTGCTAAAAGCCCCAAGCTCAATACACTATGAGTGTGTAGCGGAGTGGTTACCCACTCCTGCCCTGAGGGGTTTAAAAAGCAGCCCTGGAGAGGGCTGCAGCTCTAAAAGCTGGGCTGACTGGGAAAAGAGCCACAGCTGGGCCATGCCCCAATCAGGCCACAGCTGGCCTGTATAAAAAGGCAGTGAGCCAGGAGTGAAGTTCTGGAACCGCCTTCCAAGGGGAGTAGTGGGGGCAAAAGACATATCTGGCTTTAAGACTAAGCTTGATAAGTTTATGGAAGGGATGGTATGATGGGATAGCTTAATTTTGGCAATTGATCTTTGATTATCAGCAGGTAAGTATGCCCAGTGGTCTGTGATGAGATGTTAGATGGGATGGGATCTGAGTTACTGCAGAGAATTCTTTCCTGAGTGTCTAGCTGGTGAGTCTTGCCAACATGCTCAGGGTTTAGCTGATTGCCATATTTGGGGTTGGGAAGGAATTTTCCTCCGGGGCAGATTGGCAGAGGCCCTGGAAGTTTTTCGCCTTTCTCTGCAGCGTGGGGCAGGGGTCACTTGCTGGTGGATTCTCTGCAGCTTCAGGTCTTCAAACCACAATTTGAAGACTTCAATAACTCAGGCATAGGTTAGGGGTTTGTTACAGAAGTGGATGGGTAGGATTCTGTGGCCTGCTTTGTGCAGGAGGTCAGACTAGATGATCATATTGGTCCCTTCTGACCCTAAAGTCTATGAGCCCAAACAGTCTCCCTCTGCCTGTAGAGGGAGAAGGGCCTGGCTGCAGGGTGCTAGAGACAGGGTACCTGAGTGGAGCAGGGCTGGGGAAAGGCAGAGGAGCTGGAGAGCTTCAGCTTGGAAAGACCCAGGTTGTGGCGTAGCACAAGGCCAACAGGTACTGGGGGTTGCAGAGTTCAGCCCAGGGGTAGGCCAAGGCAGCAGGTCCAAACCCAACTTTGCCAGTAATGAGTAGGCTGATACTGCAGTCTATCCCAGGGCACGAGGCTAGACAATGAGTGGCAGTAGCCATATACTGAGGCGAGGTGGGAATAGTGGGTGGGGGTTCCCCTGGGAGGGGGAGACCCTGAGAGAAAGGAGTTACTGCCAGGGAGCAGCACCCCAGGTAAAAGGGGCACCGGGTCCAGGGAGGGACATGGGGGGCCAACAGCAAGCGGTAAGGTGGATCACCAGCCTGCAGAGGGTGCTCCGGGCTGGAAATCAAGCTAATTCCCTGAGAGACCAGCAGGAGGCACCGCAGGGGTGAATCCGCATGCTCACAAAGTGCCTAGTGCAAAAGCCACCCTGCAGTATGGCCATCTGATGTGCTTCTAAGGAAATACCAAAATTCAAACCTGGAGAGCTTGTTTTAATTGTTGCTGTGAGACACAGCAGCAGAATTCGAAGATGCTACAGTCATGGTTAGTTTCACTTATACTCTTTATAGTCAAAGAAACCACAAGTATCTTTGCATCCACAGGGGGCATCCTGCAACGTGTTAAGATGTTTACAGCATCCAGTCTTACCAATTCTCTCCTCATACCACTGTGGGCAAAGCCATGCTTCAGGATCAAGGCCAACTCCAGACTTAAGCCAACTTGACTAGAAAAAGGATTAACAAAAATTAAAGATATAATGCAAGGTGATAGACTGGCCTCCTTCGATGACGTGAGCAACAAATGTCAGCTACTGCCGGCTCACAGTTCCTTCTTCAAGGCTTCATGCAAAGATATGGGACAATTGATCTGTTTCAACTCACTCAGCACTGGAAGAACGTGTTAAGCCCAAGTCACTTTGCAGGAATTGTTTATAGGTGGCTGATTGCATTACACACTCAAACTCGGTCTCAAAATAAAATGGGGAATTGAACTTAACCTTGGAGTCGCAACCGAAAGCTGGGAGGATATCTGGCTTAATATGAAAACTACCTCAAGTTCTTTATCCATGCGATTCTTCCAGAACAAGATATTAAACGGGTATTGCTGGACTCCAGAATGTTTGTTTAAGGCTAGACTGACAACACACAGTGAATGCTGGAGATGCAAACAGTCCCTTGCCACCAGCCATGGCTGCGGGGAGCCCCATGGCCTGCAGCAAGTGGGAGCTCCAGGGTCCCGCTGCCACTCCCAGCAGCTGGGAGCTGTGAGGTCCCCCCCACGGCCTATGGAGGCTGGGAGGTCTGGGTCCCCCTGCTGCCTGGTAGCTAGGAGCTGCTGGGGGCCTGCTGCCAGCTGCAGGGGAGAGGCAGAGCTGCCTGCTGACAGCTGCAGCCCTGGGGTAGAAAATGTCACAGGGGTCTCTGGTAGTCACAGATTCCATGACATAATTGTAGCCTCTCTCAGAGGTTATATTCTCACTTATTTATCTATTTAGTCACTCGAACAATTGATGGCCTGCATGAGCTCCACAGGTTTGGGAGGGGCGGGGGCTGTTTGTTGGTTTACTTGTTTTGGTTTATTTTTCTCCCTGGGTTTTACAAATAGTGAACACTGAATATTGTTATTTATATGGTGTTTCCATCTTGTGCATGTATTTCTGGTTTTTTGAAATGGAGATATCCTATCTCCTAGAACTGGAAGGGACCCTGAAGGGTCATTGAGTCCAGCCCCCTGCCTTTGCTAGCAGGACCAAGTACTGATTTTGCCCCAGATCCCTAAGTGGCCTCCCTCAAGGATTGAGCTCACAATCCTGGGTTTAGCAGGCCAATGCGCAAACCACTGAGCTATCCCCTCCCCCCATTTCATTATGTATTTATATGTTATATAAAAACAAAAAAAATAAGGTTTAAAATAATAAAAAGAAATTATGGCACTAAAAGAAAACCCCCTCCCACTAGCCTGACAAAAGCCAGATCCCTATTATGGGGGCCACTTCTGCTTCACTTCATGCTGCACTTTGCACGGGGCCTCAGACAAGAATCTGAGAACTGGAACCAAGGCAGACAGACAAATCTCAGGCACAAAGCCAGCCTCAGCAAGTGCATTATGGCTCCCATTATTTTTCAGTTTTGAAAATCAATCAAAGGGCTGAAATATGTAATTGTAAGTTCAACCTCACCTACAAAGAACTCCATGGCCTTTGAGAACCGCTGGACATCTCCTGACGTACCAGCCAACTCCAGGACAGTGCCTGGAGTAATGTGGCTTGTTGCAAGCTGTGGATTTGTGATCTTAAACACTGCCCCAAATACTCCTGTAGGGACATAATTAATAATAATTAATAATGCCTAGAGAACTTTTCATCAGTAGGGCTCAAAGCTCTTTATAAAAGAAGCAACTGTTTGAAGTCTCCCCGAAGCTAAGAAAAGCTATACAGTTGCATGCTCTAGGGTTAAGGTTGATATGATTGCTACGCTCTAACCCCCTCTAACTTTTCACATAAACTTCCTCTTTGGTCTGAAACTTCTTAGAGGAACACTGGGGCTGTCACGCCAGATCAGATCAGCAGCCATCTAGTCCAATGTATTGTCTCCAGCATTGGCCTGTATTAGATGCTTCAGGGGAATGCACAGGAAACCAAGGAGTGGACAATTTTGGAATATCCTGCCCATAAGGGAAGTGTGTACCTAACCCCAGACAGTCAGTGACTGGCTTATGCCCTGAAGCACCCAGGTTATGCATTTTTAAGCCTAATGGTGGATGTTTTGTGATTCATGCTAAACTCTTGCCCTCAATGACATCTTGTAGCAGTGAGTTCCACAGATTAATCATGAATTATATTTAAAAAGTATTGGCCTCAGTACGCAGGTGAGTTTTCTTTGAAAGCCTGAGCAAAATCCATCCACCCATTTTCAAGTGGTATGAAAAGGAGGGGTTTCAACAGTACACTTTTTCTGCCGGAGTCCCATTTTGCAGGCCTTTTTTTGCACACAACCAGCTGAATAATGGCTCAACTCAAGCATGACAAATTTGGCACGGGCCTGGATCTCAGGGAGGAAGTCCCTTTGCTACACATAAAATAAAACCAATTTCCTCAGACTTTGTGGACATTCTCCCAAATCAGGTGATGTTTGAGGCATACAGTAGACAAGGTGAACAAAAATGAAATCCCAAGTCCCCAGAAAATGTCAATGGATGGTCCTTCGTGAGTTGCATCTGGATGTCAAGGAATAAAAAGGGTTTGAAATTGCTCTCCATGGCATTAGTAAGTGTGACATCTTCACCTTTAGGACCAGGGCCAGCTCCAGGCACCAGCTAAGAAAGTAGGTGCTTGGGGCGGCCAATACAAAGGGGCGCACTCGGTCTGCTATTGGGGCGGCCCGTCCAGGTCTTCAGTGGGAATTCGGTGGCGGGTCCCTCAGTCCTTCTCTTCCTCTTTGAGCTGCCGCCGAAGTTCCGCCGAAGAGGAAGAGAGGGAGCGAAGGACCCACCGCTGAAGAATGGAGCAGTGCAACTGAGCTGCCGCCAAAGTGCCACCGATCCACCTTTTTTTTTTTTTTCACCGCTTGGGGCAGCAGAAAACCTGGAGCTGGCCCTGTTTAGGACCCATGGTTTGTCCCGAGGATTGTACCAGTCTGGAGCCTTACTCCTGGGTCAGCCACAGAGATATCAGCAGAAGCAGTGTCATCAGTATCCTCACTGCGTAGGTAAATTCCTGGTGGATCCTACCAGGGTGATCTCTCTATTCATGGGACTGGTGTGAAGGCTTTTCAGAGAGATGGTCTTTGAATCAGCACTCCGCTGCCCAGCTACTTTAATTACTAGTAACAAATAGGTGTAATGCAGTGGTGCTTCACGGACACAACTGAGATTGTTTAATTCATCACAGCTGCCCAGGCCACCCTCACCTGGCAATCAGCACACCAGGTGTGGCCTTATCCACCACTCTGCAAGACAGGGGTAACCCTCTGCCTGCCAAGCCCAGGATGGGTCTGTACTCCCTATAACCTTTCAGACTGGCTCCTTGCCTCCTCCTGGATTTGTGTATAGTATTGAGGGGGGAACCATTTCCAAGTCTATTTTGCAGCTTGGATCCTGCTTGTCCCCTGCAGACTGATCCTTTTCTAAGTGGTACAATTCCACGTGCTTGAATTGCTTGGAGGAAGAAGTTGGCTGCCTCGAGGCTCTGTTGTCTCTGCAAGCCCTGTAGACTCCACAGAGAGAGATGGCCAGGAGCTCACAAGCCCATAGGTGCTTTTGCAAACCAAGTACTCAAACTGTTTCCTGGAACACTGCATCACCCACTTCTTTTGCTGACTGAAATGCCCTAGGCTGCTGCAGTGTCATTGCTGAACTGTCTCTTCCTCCTGAGAGTCACCTAAGCCTCTTCCGTCCTATCAGCTGTGCCTCTATCTGCAAGCTTGAATTAATTTGTATCCATGTGGCTTCGGGCTGCGAACGCTGCAGCTCAGCTGGTGAAGTACAGCTCCTCTCTCTGAGAAGGGTGGTAAGTTTCTCCCAGACAGCTTCTTCATAATGGCTTATTAATATTCTGTTTTTAACAATGAATGTGCATAGGAGATCATAGCCAAAAGCCAAATTCACTCTTTGATTAGACCCGGGCAACCCCCCCTGAAGTCAATAAGGCTGCATGAATGCCAAAGAGGGGGGGATTTTAACGCCAAATAGTAAACCAAAATGATTGCTTTGTTCAGAGATCCAGGGTCAGATTCTATTCTCGGCTCCTCTGGTAAAAATCCAGAGTAATTCTATTTACATTGCTGTGACTGACAATAGAACCTGGCCCTTAAGTAATTACAAAGCTTGTGGTTTATGGCTTGTATAATTCCATTTCACATTAAATAACACTCAATTGGCTTTTTCTGGTTTGTTTTGTTAGTTTAAAGCTGCTCTCAATTTACTAGGCAATTTCCAGCACTTTTCTTTGTACTGTACCTCAAATCTTCTCCTCTTGCATGTTGTTGTAAGTCGTTGCTCTGACTCTGGTGCCTCCTTCATGTGGAGTTTGATCCTGCACTCTTTACTCGGGCAAAACCTCCCTTGAGAGCAGGATGGGGTCCAAGTAGGGGGCTCCGAACTGCGCCTAGTTCTTGAGCTACTGAGCCCAGTCCTGATCTCACACTGGTTTTATACCCCTGCTGTTCCTGATGTATCCCCATGAGAGGACAATGAAGCCCTTGGCCTTTTATCTTTGTACAGTGGGCAGCTGCCCCTCTGAAATCTGTGGTCATTCTTTGAGCCAACAAAGCTCCTGCTCTGGAGAGAGCAGAAAGACTCCACTCCAAATGTGTCCGTAGTTTTGGGTACAGTATCCCTGCCCCCTGACATTAGTTGCTTGCTTTGGAAAGCCCTGTAGGCTGCTTGGTTTGGAGGATCATGTTGGGAGGCAGCTAAGGGTTTATGATGCTCATCTGGAAGGAATTGCTTTGTAGCATAAAGTAGCAAGAAGCAGAATTTGCATCACCTTCCCTGATAGCAATCTGCAATTGTATAGTAGTAACTCTTCCCAGCTGAGCCTCATCAGGGCTTTGCAAACAATAATTAAGCTTCAACAAGCCCCTGGACTGGGTAATAATTAAGATTCCCCCATTTGACAGAAGGGGAAACCGAGGCACAGAGTGGTTAAAGTCACCCAAGGTGTCTCAGGGCTGGTGGAAAACCGAGGACTTGAATCCAGGTATCCTGATTCTTGGTCGGCTGTGCTACCAAGCAGATAACACTCCCCTCTAAACCCCCTCACAAATCCCTTAGCCATTTCTGTGAAGAGCCACAATATAAAGACAAGGAGTGGCCCTGAAGTGAACAGAAAGATGCAATTTAATTGCAGGTTTCTACCTACATCCTAAACCATGAGAGAATGAAACTGTGTATGTTCAAGGAATACCTCTGTGACTGCAGGGGGCTGATGAACATTCTCACACTCACTTCCTCCCACATGCTGCTCCAGCCACTCCCCCTGGCCAACTCACAATACGTAGCTCGTAGCTCGCTACTATGGATGTGGTCTCCAGAGAAGACTCCTATGAATGTCTTATAACCCATGTTACGGACACAGGGCAGGAAGAACCAGATGCACTAGCTCGCTGGTGGTGCCTGACAGGCAGCTTCCTTTCAGGTCCTGTGTAGGATTTAAGATGACTGATGAAAAAAGAGAAGTAGTGTACTGTACCCCGGAGAACTTTGCCCAAAACACTGTGGCATTTTCAGGGAATAACTCAAGCTTCGATAGCTGAGCAGTGACTGATGTTGCAGGGTGCCTAAATTTATGCACCAAAATACCTGCACCTCAATACCTGCACCTCAATGCAGATTTAAGACCCTGAAATGGCTACTTAGGTGCTTTAATATGGACATGCATCATGGATGACAGGTATAAAAGGCCGGGGGAGGCCAAGTCCTGGACCCGCCCATGCTCCACCCTCTCCCCCAAGTTGGCAGGAGCCCTGGGTGCTTCAGCTGGGGCTCCTCCGGCTGTGGGGAAACGGGGATGCTTGAGGCTCTGGCAGAGGGGGGGTAGGGGCAGGATCTTGGGTGGAAGGGGTGAGGTTGCGTGGCTAGTCTCCCCAAAGGTGAGGCTGCATGCACTGCCCATGACGTACATCCCCAGCATTAGGCTCTCATGTCTGAAAATTGAGCTGTAAACAACCTGTCAGTGGGGCTGAGGGCTTCACTTGTGTGGGCCCAGGTGATGGTCGATTAAAATTAACCAAGTCCCATGCCGTGTGCCTGCCTCATCGTAGCTCTGTGTCCTGCCCTGAAGATTCTAATTAAAAGAGCAGCATTTGGGGATGCAAAGGGGGAATCCCGTCTGGTCCTTGTTGGCAGAAAGAAAGGTGGCTGTGTTTCAGGGCTTGGGGGGTGGGAACACCAGGAAAGACTTTGGGGGACTGGCAGAGCATTCCATCATCACTCCCATCCCCTCTGCCCTCCCGCCACAAAACAACCCAGGACTGTGCAACAGTGACATTGCTGAGTATGAGCTACTTCAGAGAGCACCAGTGCTCTCCTGAGTCTCAGTACCTGACCTGGGTGGGAGGCTTATGCTGCCTCCCAGCGGGTTAGGAATTTCCTGCTGGAATGATTTTCTGACAGCAAATGCAATTTCTGCAAAATCAAAACTTTCGGGGGAAGGGGGGGAGAATTCCAATTTGCCCTCAGGAAAATTGAACTGAAAAATATTTTCTTCTGAGTCAGATCCACCTGAATTACAACACCCATAAGACAATGCACTGAGAGGGGAATGCAGTTGAATATTTCATTGAACTGGCGTGAAGTCTTTCTAAAGTGGATGATTCCAGCAGTTTACAAGTGGCCTTAAATTAATGCAGTGGCTTTTGGAACCAAGTGTTAAAAATACAGTGTCGGGGCTCATTTGTTCTAATGTTTCCCCTGGGGTAGTCAGTAATACCTTACGTTATTGAAGAACCAGAAATGCTTCAGAAAGTATGCTACACAACTGAAATGCAGCCATCTCTGGGACAAAGGGCAACAATCAACCATGTAAAACACCTTGCATAACAGTGGGAAGAGGGGAAACTTTTGGCCAAAGACACTAGGGTAAGCCCCTATTACTAAGAAAAACATCACAGCTATTTACAGGTCCATGGGGAGCAGACAGGACTTTAGTTCTTAGAACCCACCCATAATAATTTGCTTGGTGCTCTAAATGTATCTTTTCACTTTCCCCATAATACGCTGGAAAGTTCAACCCTGGTATAAGCAGGCTCAAAGCTCCTGTTTCCCATGGGTTTGCATTTGCTTATGAAAGAGCAGGCCAAATTCAGCCCTATCTACTGTGTCTCATTCTTTGGTTGGCTAAATACTTAGCAGATGCCGTTAGCCAGAGGGACATCATATTGCAGTGGACTTGCAGGACCCAGTAACTGTGCTGCAGACCTGCTTCTGACGTTCTTCCTGGCATTGTTCTAAAATTCGGCACATCGTTATCTCATCAAAGGAGAAAAGATGGACCCTAAAGGTGTCAATACTTCCTCTTTCTTGCCCCTTCTGCTGCAGGCCAGCCAAAGTATGGAGGCTTCTTCCCAAGTCTTTAGAGCCACCAGCTTTCATCCTGTCACGAATGCCAGCACAGAGTTCCAGCCACAGGTGCTGCCCCTTGTCATCCCCATCCTGCTGAGCATTCTATTCTTGGCCTGCCTCGTTCTGAACAGCACCAGTCTGTGGATATTCTGGTTCCATATCAAGCAGTGGAATTCTAGTGTAATCCTCCAATTCAACCTAGTCTTAACGGATGCGTTTCTTATTCCCATCGTGCCGCTGATCGTTGCCTATTTCAGCCTGGACAACAGCTGGCTATTTGGTCAGTTCCTCTGCCGGCTCAAAATCTTCATCCTCAGCACCCACTTGTATGGCAGCATCTACTTCCTGAGGCTCATCAGCATTCACAGGTACCTTGCTGTCGTTCACTACAGCTCCAGGACCCTTTGGAAGAAGTCCTTCCTGAAAAAGCTCAGCTTGTTCGTATGGTTTCTCCTAAGCATCCAAGGGCTGCCCTTGTTCATTGTCCTCAAGACTTCATCAGTCAATGGCTCTGTGAAATGCATGAGTATCCATCAATCGGAGTTCTCCTCTCTTTACGTGTACTACAATATCTTCCTGGTGACGGTCAACTTCCTGCTCCTCTTTGGCATCTCCTTGACTTGCTATGCCTTGCTGGGAGCTACCATTGCTAAAATGAACAGTACAAGCCTCTGGGGCAGGGTGATGAAAACGAAGTCCTTACAGATGATAATGGTGTCTCTGGCTATCTTTGTCATCTGCTCTGTGCCACTGCATGTGAGCAGGACCATAGGAGTGATTGTAAAGTATTACAACCTGTCCTGTGAGCGCCTGCACCAGGTGGAAATTGTGTATTATGCCTCTTGGCTTTTCACCATGGTGAACTGCTGTCTCAATCCCTTGATCTACAACTTCGCTAGTGAGAAGTTTAATGAGTCCTTCTCAAAGTCCCTGAGAAAATTCTGGCTCTTAAAGTGAATTGGCAGGATTCAGGGCCCATGCTAGCACTTCCAGGGGGTGTCATAAACAGGTAGTTAAGGGTTAATGTCTCTTTTACCTGTAAAGGGTTAACAAACAGGGAACAAAACACCTGACCAGGGGACCAATCAGGAGACAAGATACTTTCAAATCTCGGTGGAGGGAAGCCTTTGTTTGTGTTTTTTGGGTTTGGTTTTGTTCTCTCTGGGATCTGAGAGTGACCGGACGTACTACAGGCTCTAATTTTCTATTCAAGTAGTAAGTGCAAGTAGAAAGGCGGTTTAGTCTTTTAATTGGTTTTCTTTATTTGCAAATGTGTATCTGGCTGGTAAAGTTCTAATGTGTAGTTGGCTGGAAGTATTTTAAATTGTATTTCTGCTGGAGGAGGCTTTTTCTCCAGTTTCTATAAGCTGAAAGACCCTGTAACTTTTACCATCTAAAGTACAGAGACACCTTTTACTTTTTCTTTCTTTTTATTAAAAGTTTTGCTTTTAAGACCTGTCTGATTTTTTTCCCCTTGTTGAGACTCAAGGGAATTGAGTCTGTACTTAACAGGGAAGGAGAAGGGAGGGGGAGAAGGGTGGAATCCCTTTGTTTTAGATTCATGGAGCTTGAATCTGTATTGCTTCTGGGTGAGGGAGAAAGAGGAGGGGGGAAGGGACATTCCTCCCTGTTTTAAGATTCAAGGGGTTTGAATCACAGTGATCTCCCAGGGTAACCCAGGGAGGGAAATCCTAGGAGAGGCACTGGTGAGGGAAAGAGTTTACTTTCCTGGTGTTAAGATCCAGGGGGGTCTGGGTCTTGGGAGTCCCCAGGGAAGGTTTTGGGGGGACCAGAGTTTATCAGGCACTCCACATCCTGATTGGTGGCAGCGCTACAGGTTCTAAGCTGGTAATTGAGCTTAGAGGAACTCATGCTGGTACCCCAACTTTTGGACTCTAAGGTTCAGATTGGGGAAATATACTATGACTGGGAGACCAGTCAGAGGTGCTGTAAATTTTAGGAGCCAGATCTTCAGCAGTGCCAGAACTCTGCTGCACATAGTTTGCAGGCAGCAAACGTGCTTCTAAATGTGTGTCTCCCCTGCAATGATAGGGTATGATTGCAGCTCACAGAGAGGCATCCAAGCTAGATTTAATCTAACTACTTGGGTACCAGAGAAGTGAAGCTGTGGCAGTGCCCACTTCAGTGTATGCTGTGCACAGCCACCTGGAACCCTAATTACTCGTTGGGGTAGTCCATGCTGAAGTGCCCGCTGCTGCTCCTTCATTGCTCCAGTGCTCAGGCTAGCTAGATACATGAGCTGGAATCCTACCCTACGATTGCATTGTAGACATACTTTGATCCCCAGGGCTGCTGGGTGCCAGTTCATCCCCTGGCATAACTTAGAGCAACCTCAGGACTGCTCTATGATCTACCAGCTATAATGGTCTCCAAGGGATCATTCCTGTAGCCAGGGGATCACTGGAGTCTAAGGGTGCTCTTGCCATATGCTTCTCCCAGTCACACCCCCTAAACTGATAGGTGTAAGGGGAAATCCTCAGGTAGCTGGGTCTGCCAACTTTTGTTTTCCTTGGTGCTGTGGAATGGCCCAGCATAGCTAAAGTTGGGTTGACGATCTGGACCTAAGACTGTAAACCAAAAGAGAGTTTCTCACAGTCAGCAAACCCAGTGAAAAACCCCCTTTCTGCAAAGGAGCAAAACACGTCAAACCCTTGTCTTCCATGTAAATCATAATGCAGTTTCTCACCAGGAGAAAAAATGTCTCTGAAGGTGATGAGCAATGCAAGGTGCAGGACTGATGGGCTTGTGAACCCAGCACAAAAGCATATAGGAAAGAGAACCTTCCTCCTGGTGGACATCCTATCCCCACTTCATGTCATTGGCTGCAGAATCTAGAAGCTAGCTGCATTACACAAAGCAACAGCCAAAGAGGAAGTATTGTGGTTATAGTGTTTCTAGAGTACCTTGCACAATGGAGCCTCACCCAGTTGGCCTCTACATGCGATCACAATATAAATTTGATTATTCTGTATAGTCAATTACTTGTGGTTCATTATGAAAAAATGTTCAAGAGATCAATCAACCTCAGTTAGCCAAATTTATTTTCTATAAACAAAACGATATAATACTTAAAGGAGACACACACACACACACACACCCTCCCTCCTTCCAGGGAACAATTTTTATCTTGCAGGATGTTCACCTTACACAGAAAGTGTGCTTCCAAAATATGCATTTAAGCTAGCTATATTTACAGTGTGATTTTACAAGTTACAAAACTCTCTGTAAGTCACTAAAATCCAATCCACCCATTCACAACCATTCCTTAATTTAATAATAATAAAATATATCATAAGAATGGCCATATTGGGTCAGACCAAAGGTCCAACTAGCCCACTATCCTATCTTCTAACAGTGGCCAATGCCAGGTGCCCAAAGGGAATGAACAGAACAGGTAATCATCAAGTGATCCATCCCTTGTCGCCCATTTCACAACTTCTGGCAAACAGAGGCTAGGGACACCATCCCTGCCCATCCTTCCTAATAGCCATTGATGGACCTATTCTCCATGAACTTATCTAGTTCTTTTTTTGAACCCCGTTATAGTCTTGGCCTTCACAACATCCTCTGGCAAGGAGTTCCACAAGTTGGCTGTGCATTGTGTGAAAAAATACTTCCTTTTGTTTTTTTTTAAACCTGCTGCCTATTAATTTCATTTGGTGACCCCTAGTTCTTGTGTTATGAGAGAGTAAATAACACTTCCTTAATTACTTTTTCTCCACACCAGTCATGATTTCATAGACCTTTATAATATCTCCCTTAGACATCACTTTTCCAAGCTGAGAAGTCCCAGTCTTATTAATTTCTCCTCCGATGGAAGCCATTCCATACCCCTAATCATTTTTGTTGCCCTTTTCTGAACTTTTTCCAATTCCAATATATCTTTTGTGAGATGGGGTGACCATGTCTGCACGCAGTATTCAAGATATGGACATACCATGGATTTATATAGAGTCAATATGATACTTTCTGTCCTATTATCTATCCCTTTCCTAATGATTCCCAACATTCTGTTCACTTTTTTGACTGCCGCTGCACATTGAGTGGATGTTTTCAGAGAACTATCCATAATGACTCCAAGATCTCTTTCTTGAGTGGTAATAGCTAATTTAGACCCCATCATTTTATATGTACAGTTGGGATTATGTTTTCCAATCTGCATTACTTTGCATTTATCAACTTTGACTTTCATCTGCCATTTTGTTGCCCAGTCACCCAGTTTTGAGAGATCCTTTTGTAGCTCCTTGCAGTCTGCCTGGGACTTAACTTCTTGTTTTGTTCTTGACTTACCTTAGCTCTGTTTTGGATCCTGTATTCAGCTATCCGTGAAGGCACCAGTACTGGGTCATAGAACAAATTTAGTGTTTGCTGGGGCCAAAGCTGACTTCAGGTTTGCAAATTGTTGTGGGATACTTCGCACGAGTGAACCAGTGTAAGCAAAATATCATTCAAATATAAAGTGTTGCTCTAATATTTGTAATAATATGTAATGCATATTAAGATGGTGTGAAACATATGCCTATTGGCTAATATAATAAACAAGGGATTCCTGGGCTCAATTCCTGTCTTTGCCACTGACTTTCTGATGCCTTGGGCAAACCTCTTAAACTCCCAGGGCTTCAGCACAGAAGAACAATGACATCCTTGGATGAAAGGTGCTACAGAAGTATGAAGAACCAGACCGTTATCAATAGGGAGACCGCACTAGCCATCAGGGATAACGAGACCTCCAGGAGGACAAAGCAGGAGTTATGGATTGGGGAGGTGGCATGAGGTTCCCAAGAGTGAATCCTCCCTTTTATCTCCCCCTCTCCCCCATTTACTACCTCCTAATTTTAACATGTTATAATACAGCTGTTACTAACAGCATTCTAGGGTATGGGTCTGTTTCCATGTCCAAGGTGAAGACAGAGCTTTTTTCTGGGAAGGCTGCTAATCCAACTGTGCTATAGAGAGACCTGACCGCCTGCTGCTTTATCAGCCAGCAAGGAAACCTGCTGGGAAGGCCTGGGAAAAGAAGTGTATCTTGATAACACCCTATGATAGATTCCACAGTGGAACAGCACTAGTCTCAGACAAAAATCTCCATCCATGGTCATGACACAGTTGCACCAGAGTGGACAGGGTAAGCTGCTATTTGCATCTGTTTCAAACCAGGGAATGCCACGCCGGTGCAAAGCATGGCTTACCTTGTGTATACTTGGGTATAGTTAGTGTCTCCGTCGGTGTCAGGCCACTGATTGTTTGAATTGGGGCAAATTCCCAGTGTAGACAAAGTGTTGGACTCTGTTCGCAACAGCTGTGTTCAAACGATGGTAATTAGCATGACTGTGCAGCGAGTCTGGTTAGTACCATGTGATCAGCATTAGATTTAGGTATTACCATTTCTTTAAAGACGAGTGTGTGAGGGGGATGTTTGCACCACCCTTAATGCAATTATACCAGTGTGGCAGGCAGTAGATTCAATGAGATGAGGGTTCCTTATTTCAAAAGGAAAGCCAAGGTCCCTTCTGCATGACAAAACTTGTCAACCTTAGTGTCCAAGCTGCTGGGGCTTTTAAAAGTTCCAGAATCAGTTGAACCATATCATGTAGAATTTGCTTGGCAAGTTTCTAGGCTCTCAAGCCATGGCTCTTTACGTGGGAGAAAACTGAAAGCATGAGTGAGCTCCAAAATGTTCACTGAAATACACTGCATACTCCTGCATGGCCTCAGCTGGGAGCCTTTGAGGCCTCTCTGCATGGTGAAGTGGTACAGAAATCTACAAGGTGAGCAGTACAGAAAATGGCAATGAAGTTCTGGGTCAATGCCCTAATTTTGCATATTTGGTAAAGGTACATCACCAGGACAGCAGGCACCCAGATTACCCTATCCAAATGCCTCTTCCTGACACTGCCGTCAGCTCCTTTCTATTTCACGTTAATGACAGAAGTTGTAATTACCATAGGGTGACCAGACAGCAAATGTGAAAAATCGGGACGGGGTGGGGGGTAATAGGAGTCTATATAAGAAAAAGACCCAAAAATCGGGACTGTCCTGATAAAATCGGGACATCTGGTCACTCTGAATTACCAGCACAGGTTTCCCTTCTCCTTCTATCTGGCACTGAGGTATGGAGCTATGACTTTCCCTTTGGGGGTGTCTCTTCCCTAGACCAGACCACTTTGTATCTCCTCTCCATCCGTGGAAGGGGTTATTTCTCTCCTTGGCTAGGATCTCCCGCACCTCCATCAGGTTCTCCGGCCCTGGCTGTAACCCAGCTCAGTGCTTTGTCTGACAATGCAGCTTAGGAAACTCGCATTGCTGCTCTTTGACTGCTGTACCTTGTCATCTGTTACAATAATTAGTAAGTTAAGTCAGCAGGTATTTGCTAACAACTTCAGTTCTGTAACCGAAACACACTTATCCTACAAACTTCAACCGTGGGTTTATTCTGTCTCTAGCATATTTACACATCTACCACACAGGGCAATTGTCATGTCTTTAATGTGCCTTGCAAGAGGAAAGGTGCCATAACACTTTTAATGATGTTATAATTGGATAAATAACGCTTGGATAATTATTATAAAGCTGCTAACAACTCTGAGGAATGATGGTGCCAAGCTGCCAAATTCATGCTGTCCCACGACGGGTGTGCATGTGATCTAAACCAGGGGGTTGCTTGAGGGTCCCCGCCTTGTGAGTACAAATATTTTTGTGGTTTTAAGGCATTGCACAAATAGGACAGACAATTGGATCAGCAGAAACACTGGATTTCTATGCTAACTGCTCTAGTTGGCTGGTATCAAACAGCATGTGGTAAATCAGCATGACAGGTGGGGGCGTGAATTCATTTATACTTTGCATTTAACAGTATTTATATTAATTAAAATAAATGGACCTGACTCACTATTGCCTGGCAACGTTGCAGAGACATTTACCACTGTTCAAAATGCTGCCATTCTGATGTGGTGCAGTTTTGCATTCTCTTTGCACCAGTGTAACTCACAATGAAACATGCAAGATGGGAGAGTCACACTCAGCGTTTCACTTTCAGTGAACTGGTGCAAATTGCAATGGTCTTTGTTCTGATTTGCATTGTTTGAAAACTCAATGAAATGAAGGTTCTGCCTCTGCTCCGTTTTGTCTGTTTCCAAAAGTTAGGCCACCTTGGCAAGCACAATGTATTTTTTTTTTCTCACTCCCAAGCTCTAAGGAAACTAAACTCATTAGCCCATGTAAATTGGAATAGTCCAAATGAAGTCAGTGGAGCTATGCTGATTTACACCAGCTAAGGGGCTTACCAGGCCCTGGCTCTGCTGCCAAATGGGATGTGTGCCACTCACACTGGCAGGACAATGTGACACTGAAAAGCCTGTGCTAAGTACTCTCTTTAGAGGGTGTCCAGTCATCAGCAGATTAATCACGTTAGCAGTGGCACTGGGAAATCACAGCCCCAAAACTCTCTAACCAAGATCCTGTGAGTTTGGTAGCTGCATGCAGAACACTGGGGATCTGCAATGTTCCTAGAGTCTTTGAGCCAGACTGAGTTATGTGGGTGTAAATCAGGAGTAACTCTTCTGCAGTCAGCAGAATGACCCTTAATTTACACCACTAGAACAGCAATCAGTATGGCCCTTTACTGTGCATTATTTGCGAGCTGCGCCTTCAGTATCTTTGATAGGGTCACAAGCCTTGTGGATAGGTGAGAAGTGGTAGACGTGCTGTAGCTTGATTTTAGTGAAGCTTTTGATACTGTCCCGCATAACTAGCTCGTAAATAAACTAGGAAAATGCAACATAGATGGAGCTACTATAAGGTGGGTGCAAAACTGGTTGGAAAACTATTCCCAGAGAGTAGTTATCAGTGGTTCACAGCCATGCTGGAAGGGTGTATCGAGTGGGGTCCCACAGGGATTTGTTCTGGGTCTGATTCTGTTCAATATCTTCATCAATGATTTAGATAATGGCATAGAGAGTACACGTATAAAGTGTGCGGGTGATACCAAGCTGGGAGGGGTTGCAAGTGCTTTGGAGGATAGAATTAACATTCAAAATGATGTGGACAAACTGGTGAAATGGTCTGAAGTCAATAGGATGAAATTCCACAAGGAGAAATGCAAAGGACTCCACTTAGGAAGGAACAATCAGTTGCACACATACAAAATGGGAAATGGCTGCCTAGGAAGGAGCACTGCGGAAACGGACCTGGGGTCATAGTGGACCACAAGCTAAATATGAGTCAACAGTGTAACACAGTTGCAAAAAAAAGCAAACATCATTCTGGGATGTATTAGCCGGAGTATTGTAAGCAAGACGTAAGAAGTAATTCTTCCGCTCTGCTCGGCGCTGATTAGGCCTCAGCTGGAGTCTTGTGTCTGGTTCTGGGCACCACATTTCAGGAAGGATGTGGACAAATTGGAGAAAGTCCAGAGAAGAGCAACAAAAATGACTGAAAGTCTAAAAAACAAGACCTATGAGGGAAGATTGAAAATATTGGATTTGTGTAGTCTGGAGAAGGGACGACTGAGCGGGGACATAACAGTTTTCAAGTATGTAAAAGGTTGTTACAAGGAGGATGAAGAAAAATTGTTGTTCTTAACCTCTGAGGCTAGGATAAGAAGCAATGGGCTTAAATTGCAGCAAGCGAGGTTTAGACTGGACATTAGGAAAAACTTCCTGTCAGGGTGGTGAAGCACTGGAATAGATTGCCTAGGGAGGTTGTGGAATCTCCATCACTGGAGATTTTTAAGAGCAGGTTAGACAAACACCTGTCAGGGATGCTCTAGGTAATACTTAATCCTGCCAGGAGTGCAGGGGACTGGATTGGATGACCTCTCGAGGTCCCTTCCAGTCCTACAATTCTATGATCTTCCCTGAAGCCAGTGCACAGCACAGGAGATGCTGAAGCAAAACTAAGTTTTTCTTCAGGCATAAATGGGGCTCAAAGGTCTGCAGCAGAGCGGTAACACCCTTCACGAATGCAGCTAAGAACAGGGTTCATCCCCATCTAAGCAGCAAGCCCAGATCAGGTTTGAACCATCGCAGGGGATCGTGCTGGATCTGGGTCCTCAGCATGCCACCTGGCAGCTCTCTCTCATTGATACCAAGCTTGCCACAGTGCTAACAGGCAGCTCGATCTGTTAGCATGGAAATACGGCCCCTCTCTCCTCCCACGCCAGAACAGGGGTGTCATGTGAAGATTTATTAGTATTGGTGAGAGAAAGCCAGGACGTAAAGATGGCTCCTGCATTTGGATCTGGTGAACCTGATGTCTCAGGAAGGGAAGTCTACAAAAGCCAATCAGCTGCCCCAAAAGCTTTATCCCCACCCAGCCCTCGTGAGACTTACTCTGAACTAATGTGGCCAGCTAGGTTCACAAGCTCTTCTTGTGCTATGGACTGGGCTAACCCCCAATGCACCCCACACAGGCATATTTCAAGCACAGCTGCAGCTGGAGGTATCACACACACATTGTGCAAAAGTGTAGGCTAGAAAGCTACGGTTCGGCAGAATTGGGATAAATGCCTAGCAGAACCCCCTGCCATTCTCTCTTGCCCCCACAAACCGCCGCTTAAGTTGGAAACAAAACTAGTCAGGAGTAAGAGTTGTTTCCTTGAAAAATTATAACTTTTTATAGAAAACTTTCAGCCAAAAAGTTTTGACCAAACCTCAAAATTTCCTCCAAAAAGCAGATATTCTTTTGCAAAAAAAATTTATTTAGCCAAAAAAAAGATTTTTCTTCAAAAAAAAAAAAATCAAACCCCAGCTTCAATGGAAAAACTTCAACCAGCCTCCATTAGCTACATGAATGGGAAGCAGAGTTTAATTACAAATCAAACACACAAGACAATAAACTGCAGACAAATAGAGGAAAGGCCTTTGCTTCCTGAGTCCTTAATTACATTTTCAGTGATGGCATGTGAGAAGAGGGCCATCTAGTGAACAACTGAGGAATAACATGCATTACACAGGAATATCTTCAACATTGCCCGACTTGGCTGCATAGGATAACAGTGATTCTTTTGATTTGTTTTGCTGTGGTTCTGTCAGTTCCGTTCCTGTACACAGGCGACATATTGAAATGTACAAGACCCTGCTCTGTTGTATTTTTTCTGTGTATAACAATGGCTAGTTACCTAGATACTTGGACGATGCCTCCTGTTTATAAGATGGGTTATAACCATGTCCTGGACTAAAATGCCAAGGCTAAAAAGCAAGGAGTTTATTATTACCACATTAACAAGAGCAACCTTGAATTGTAATGAAATGTGCTGTCCCAGCTTCCATCACAGTGTTGACAACCCCGAATATTCAAAAATCATGAGTCAGGCCCCCAAAAAGCCAAACATGGGGATTGACTTTAAAATCATGAGCTCATAATAATACATTTGAGGTTCTTTCCATTTGTTTCCAGGTGTTGGAGCATTTAGGGGCCACACTTTCAAGTATATGTTTGCAACCACAAGGGATAGAAACTGATTTTTTTTTTTTAAAGTGCAAGTTCTGGTCTTGGTATAGTCACACAACTCCAGGAGCTGAGGCTTTAAGAAAATGCCTGATATCATGAGACTTCTCAGAAAATCACGTGAACCGGCAACACTACATCATCTTTCCTCTGGGAGGAAAGAAGATGGAGTTTAAAAAGCACACTGCCTGATCAGTGGCATCCTTGAAAGCACCTCTCAGTGAGCCCAGACCCACCTTCTTCTATTCCCATTTAGCCATGGGGTGGGACATGTTTCAGGGAGGAAAATCGGGGGCTAGAAGCAAAGCAGGATTGGGCAAAAGGCTGCAGCATGGATGATGATAGATACCCACATTCTCATGTAGTCAGAGAGGTATAGGTGGGTGGTTTGCCTTTTTAAGGGCCAAGAGTTCTGCGGCCAGTCAGCCCTGTTTGGAGACAGAGCCCCTTTAAGAACATGTGTCTGGGCCAGGCAGATTATCAGATGCAGCTGAGAAAGAGTCAATGGTTCCTATAAAGGGCTGAGAGGGTTCCCTTGGAAAGGGAGTTGTGGGAAGCAGATGGCTGCTATGAACAGTGGAGAAGAGATACAATGAGAAGCTTCTGGGCCCCTGCAGCCTGCTTTGGTCAGGGGAATAGCTTCATTTTGCAGCTACTTTGTGTGTATTTTGTTGGAGGAATAAACTGAGCCCTCAAGGAAGGGCCTGAACAGAATCTGGACATGGCATTTAATCCTTCCTGGGCTGGGGAAACAGGCCAGCTGCCTTACAGGGGGACACATGGAGAGCAGACCCCCTATCAGTCACAACAGTGGAGAGCCAGTCACAGAAATGTAGGGCTGGAAGGGACCTTAGCAATTCATGAAATCCAGCTCCCTGAGCTGAGGCAAACTGGGACCATCCCTGATAGGTCTTTGTCCAGCCTAGATCAGCAGGGAGCAAAGGCTATACTATCTGAGACCTGAACTGTGATCTACAGGAAACCTGGTGGTAATCTCATTCCAATTCCTAACTGCCATGCGGCCGCATCACAAAAACCATAGCCATCAAGACGTGTCGGTCCCTGGGTTGAGAGCTTCTGCAGAAAAGCCAGGGATTGAATGGGCAGGACAGTCTGAGCTACCTGCCCCAACTAAAGATGGGGCCCTTCAAGGCAGGGTTGAAGGCCACTGGCAGACTGGTGTGGAGGAATCTTGTGCTATTTCTGTCTGCGGTTTACCTGCTCTGGGGATAACTAGAGGACGTTAGTTCCTAAAACACATGACTATGATCTAAGCCCTGTTATATCGCTGATACCGCCAACATGAAAAACAGGTCACATGAGCAGAAGAGAAAAACAAAAGAACTGGATTTGTCCCAGAGGAGCTATTTGTCTCAAAAGACTCTAACGTATTTCTAAAATACACCAAGCCGTGTAAACAAAGCCAAGTCCAAACAGCCGCTTAATGCAACCCTCAAAAAGCGATAACGGCTCCGTTTACCTTCTGCAGCGATTAAACCCTATTTCCTAGTGATAATGTGCAGCTCGGATGGGGGGCGGGTCTCCAAGCGAGAACAAAACATACAGCTGGTATTCCTTACAAAGCCTTTCAATGCACGTCCTGGGAACGAAAGGAGAAAACAGGGCCCTGTTTGACAATAGTGTCAGAGAGAAGGGACTCAAGCCTGGAGGAAGAGAAACACCACATTTCTTAGAAGGATATTGGATCCAAGAGCGAGATTCATATTCATTCTCAAGCCCCTTTGCACCACTCTGGTACTGTAAAGGGGCCAGGAAGTCAGCATGGGAACTCAGACCAAAGTGCCTCAATTTTTGGTTGGCTCTCCTGAAACACCTATATGGTCTAGTGGATGGAGCACTGGCCTGGGACTCAGAAGAACCGGGTTCTTTTTCCAAATTTGCTGCTGGACTTTGCTCAAGTCATTTACCTGCTCTAGGCAAAAGCTTCCCTGTCTGTGAAATGGGGGTAATGATACTGACCTCCTCTGTCAAGTGTTTGGGGGCGTACTGATGCAAAGGACTGCAGAAGAGCTCCCTGTCACTGTTGCCCCTTAGCCCAAGTGGCAAGAATTTGGGCCAGTATTTGAGGCCTTGCTGGGTTGTTTCTGTTAAGAGGGGAAACTGATAATATGAGTCAAATATTTCTTTAGTGCCTCTCTACTGACAAAGAATGTTCACAAAGTTGTTTCCCTGAATGCAGTAGGAGGTAATTTTCCTGCTCATACATCCAAGGCTACTTTCCAGCCAGTCCTGAACCTAAAAAGTTCTCTCTTGGCTTCAGCCCAGGGCCACACTCACTAGTGACTCTCTAGCTTTCTGGCCCCATCTGCCTTTGACACACCAGACCCCAGCCTCTACCGTTGCAATCAGATCCAGGGAAACCCCTTGTATTCTCCCTGAGGTGAGTTCAAGTTCAGGCCTTCCCATACAGCCCAGAACCTTGGACAGTGGCTTCTGTTTCAGTTATCTCTAAGCAAAGTGGCATTTTACTGCTCCCTCATTTAACCTGAATGAAAGCACACCCATCAGCTCCTCAGAGAGCCCTGTGACAGCACATCAATCACAGACAGCTGCTGGCAGTCATCGCCACCTGCAGCATAGCATTATTAGTAAAGTGTGATTTTTTTTTTTCCTCTTAGATGTGGACCATACCTAGCTTCCATTAACTTCCCTGGGAGCTATGGATCCTTAGCACTCAAAGTCAATGGCCACATTTGGAATTTTTGGCCCATGCCAACTTGACTGAGAGCCAAGTGCTCCAAAACCGCAAGTGACTTTTATTTACTTCTTTATTTTATTTATTTGCTTATTCATTTCCATGTGTCTAATGGGCACGCTCACGATAATATGCACAGTGGTTTATCAGATGAGGGGGCAGGGAATGCTGGTGAGTGGAATAGCAAAGTTTGCTCTGCCACCTGAATTCCTGCACGCTATAAAGATACCTTTTTTCTACATCCCATAGCCAACTGTTACCTAAACCACAACCATTAATCTCAGCACCTGCAAGGCAATAGGGGAACTGGCCTGTCATACGTTCTAGGTGCATCAAGGCCCTAGAATGAGGTGAATTCTCTTTACAGGCTGAGCCCTGCGCTGAATGTGGGACTTAGAGACAGGCAGCTTCACTGTCGGTATTAACACTGAGCTAAGCAGAGCAATGAACCTACTCAACATCCACCCACTATGGGGGCAGCAGGCCATTTGGCCAACAATAAAAAGCCCATTTGTCGGCAGGGGCCAGTCAGCTGCTGGTTCAAGGGCTTGTGAGGGAAGGGAAGAATCAGGTCAATAGCTCCCCTGTCTTCTTGCCCCCAGAAGGAACCTAGTGGTAAATGGAAGCCAGGGTCTAAGGGTGGAGGAGGTTGAGTGGGAATGAGGGAGGATCCCAAGTTGGTCTACGGGGAAAGAGGGTGTCATGGCAGAGGGTGGGAGTTAAAATGGGGCATCTGTTAGTATTGGCTTGGATTTGTGCTAACCAGAAACTCAAAGAAAACCTCAAGAGCGTGAACCTGGCTAAACCTTAAGCTCTGGGTTCTCACAGTCCTAGTCAGAAGCCAGCAGAGACGCACTGATTTTGGTGGGGGCTGGAAGAGAAGGGTGATTCCACCTATAGGGAGGAAAGATGGTCTAGTGGTTAGGGCCCTCGCCTAGGATTTTGGAGATCTGGGTTCAATTCCCTCTGCCACAGACCTCCTGTATGATATTGGGCAAGTCACTGACATCAGTGGTGCATAGGAGCCTAAATACCTTTGAGGATCTGGGCCTTGGTTCCTCAGTGCCCCCAATGGTGATAACTACACTGTCCTACCTCCCAGGGCTGCTGTAACGATTAGGAGGTTCTCAGATGCTACAGTAGTGGGAACCATGCAAGTACCTTAGCTAGATGCCTGCCAGGAAAGAAAAGTAGCTTCAATCCATGGAGTTCTGCAAAGGCTGAGATTTCAGCTATCAGTTCATCAGGAAACCCCCTCAAAGGATGGAGGTGGCTGTAGTGATTAAAGACCAGGATTGGTTTGTATTCTCAGCTCTGCCAAAGGCTTCCTGGGACAAGTTATTTAACTGCACTGTGCCAGCTACAAACTGGTGCTAATGCCACCTACTTCCCAGTGGAGCAGTGAGGCTTAATACATGTTTGTAAAGTACTTTGAGGTCTTCAGATGGCTGGGATTATAGAAGGGCAAAGTATAATTATTATGATGTATTATCCCCAATTAAATGCATTGGGGAAAGGGGGAGCTAAAGGGAAGAGGAAGCCTTCTTAATGGCAGGAATTAAGTCATTAATCCAGGTCAACCTAATCTTCTCATGACTTCATAAGGAAAATCTTTTCACAACAAGAAGGAGAAATTCCGCTTGGATCATTAAAACAATTACATGGACTAGCCAACTAGCAAGTCGTGCAGAACAGCACTTCCCTAATAAACAATGGTCCTGGTCTGTGTGCCGCTTAATATCGCCCAGTGCCCTGGAACCTAGGCTTTTTGTACCACAATATTTTAAATTCTGGACTTTCAAACGCTTGATTTATAACCTCCATTAATTTCCCAACTTTCAAATGTTTCTTTTTTTAAATAACATTTAAATATAAATGTTATTGTTATATATTACTGGTGTGGAAGTAGAGCAAGAACTGACAGGGATTTCAATGCATGACAGTCTCTGTTAGCTGGAGTCAGGCTAGCTGTAACCCTACTAACGCGAGATTTGTAGAAGCGAGGATTATGTGAGGAGAGTGGGAAAGAGCTGTGTGAGAAGTTGTTGCAACCTTGTGTCGATAATGAGGAGCATAGACTGGCGTCCAAATAGAAGTGAGAAAAATAAGATATCAGAATGGTCTATATATAAACAAAATGCAGCTGTTGCTTATTATTGTATGTAACTAAAAGAATAAATGCTTGCTGGAATTGTTTACCTGTGGAGAGACCTGCCTGGGACTGGGGCAACCCTGTGTCCTAGGGCACTCCCTCCCTCTATACAATTGTAAAGAGAAAATAAAGTATCTGTCTCTGCTGCACCCAACCAAAAAGTGAGGACAAAGTTTTTCTCCGACACTGGTCTAATTACAACCTTAACACTGACTTACCAGTGAAGTTTTTTGTTTGGGGATTTCCTTGTTTTTTTTGTGTGTGTTTTCGAGACAACTTTTTATACCAATGATGAGTGAAAATGTGATGTGGTTGCTACCAACTGGAACAGAAGCAAAAGCAAGTTTAAAAGGCCTCAACAATGCCCTTTATTAAGTCTACAGTTTTGGGCTGTGGGCATCCTTAATGCCATCACATGGGTTGCAGAGTTTACAAACCCCAGATTTAAAAAAGAAATGACTTCAGAATTAACCTGCCAGCTTTCACAAAAATAATGGAAGGCACCAGTTCTCAGTCAGGACAATGGAATAAACCAAACGTGGACTCTCCTGGCGAAGTTATTTTTGGGGACACCACGTGATGCGCACATACAAATAAAGAAATAAATTAGAAAATTGTCCAAGAAGTGACATCTCTCAGTGTTTCGAATGATTATATCTCAGTGGGGCCTTGTCAAATTACCTCAAATTTTCCCCCAAATCCTCTGCCACATGCCTACACAGCAGGCTGTCCAAACAGATTGGGTTACACCTATCAAGAGTAGAGAGATCAGAATGGTTTTAGCCTCTGACTGCCAGATGCTGGGACTGGACAATGGGGGATGGATCACTCGATAATTACCCTGTTCTGTTAATTCCCCTAAGGCCTCTGGCACAGGACACTGCCAGAAGATGGGATACTGGGCTAGAGGGACCACTGGTCTGACCAAGTATGGCCATTATGTTAAAAAAAAAAAAAAAAACTGGTTCCAACCTTAACTGTGCAGAGACATCACTGTCCCTAGAAAACATGTGTGAGAACAACGGATGTGTGTTCTTGTGACATCAGAATATGAGAATACAGGCCTGATCCAGAGCCTATTAATGACAACTGGCATCTTGGCAGGGGGTTAGACAAGATGACCTTTGCAGTCCCTTCTACCCCTATGGTTCTATGATTCTTTGAATTATCGTTGACTTGGAGATGCTTTGGGTCAGGTGCTAAGAGCCAGCACTATGAACCCCTACTGTGAGAGATGGAAACGGAAGTGCTTTGCAGGAGGTACTGAAAGGCTGAGGTTTCTGGAAAAGGTTTCTCTTGGGTACAAGGAGCAGAGGTTAAGATGGGAAGCGGGTGTTTAGGTACTATGGGGGTTGGCACCGTAGTCTGGATAGTACTGGAGGAGATGCATAATGGCTGCTAGTGGATGGGGGTTAATGGAAGGGGGTTTAGGACATTGATGGAGTCCCTGGAGCAGACTTTGGGGGTTACTGGAGGGCTGTGCTCATGGTGTTTCACAGAGAATAAAGATCTGTGTCAAGTCTTGCCCTGTGCTTCATGTGGTGCAAAGCTGCCTGCAGGCCACTGATGCCTGGCAACCCACAGTGCAGAGGGTATTTGAGTGGTGTAGCGGCACCATTGCTGCTCCTGCAACTCTCTTCCACTCCCCCGCCCTACCCCAGTTATTGGGTGTGAATAGAGCCCCACTATGATCTAGCTGCCAAAACGGCTCTCTGTGGCCATTGGCTGCCATGTGTTATGATGGGGGCCACCTAGATGCACAAAGATGCCCAGGACTGCAAGGGGGTGCAAAAATGGCTTCAAGCCACCTCCTCTCCCACTGAAAACACTGAGCTGTGCTGAGGACCCCTCACCTATGGCTCCAGCCCCAGGGACTAGGCTGGTTCTGATGTCACTTGACTCAGGGACAATGCAAGGGGGTGAGGAGGGAGGTTCTGCTCCACAGCTGACTCTGTTTCTCCCATTCACTTTCTGGTCCTTATGTATTTAAGGAGTCACAAGCATTCATGTTGGGTTTTGGTTTGTTTTTTCCTGTTCCTTTTGCCCTCTGAATGCCCTTCTGATTCTAGGCTGAACATCCGTGTCTGCCATTGTTCACTTGGGTTTACCTCCTAGTCTTAGCAGACTTTAACCACATGCTCAGGGTTTAGCTGATCGCCATATTTAAGGTCGGGAAGGAATTTTCCTCCAGGGTAGATTGGCAGAGGCCCTGGAGGTTTTTCGCCTTCCTCTGCAGCATGGGGCATGGGTCACTTGCTGGAGGATTCTCTGCACCTTGAGGTCTTTAAACCACAATTTGAGGACTTCAATAACTCAGACATAGGTTAGGGGTTTGTTACAGGAGCGAGCGGGTGAGATTCTGTGGCCTGCATTGTGCAGGAGGTCAGACTAGATGATCATAATGTTCCCTTCTGACCTTAAGTCTATGATACTTAAGAATCAAATCCACGTGAAACATCAAATGGGGGTGGTTGGGGAATTTCTGAAAGTAAAATTAATATCAGGCAGAGTTAATCCTCCTTTCCTGTAAATCTGACTCATTATTTCTGGAAAGAGCTTATGAGAATTCAGTGTAATGCTCTTTCCCCTGCAAACATCAGAGCATTGTCTCTCTGCTGCCTAACATCTCCTGTCTGACAATCATCCAGCTGCCGAAATGCCACGATCTCAGCCAGCCCCAACAGACTACGTAGGGATGCGCCTGGTCACTGTTTGGCTGGGAGACTAGTTGCTGCAGGAAGTGGTTTTAGTGACGCAGCATGTGCAACTCTTCCCACTGAGTCAGCAGTGCTGGGCACTGGACTGCTGGGGAAGCTGCCTTGTAAAAGTGGAGTGGAGGAGGAGGGTGGCTTGTTTTGCAAAGCCAAAACTAGGGATGGTTCAGCTGTGGTGTCTATTTACATGATGCCTGGGAAGTGGGGTCACATTCAGATGATGAGTGTTTCAGGCCCATCTCTAATTCTCCCTGTGTGGGTCATTCAAGTTCCCAGGGCACATCACTTGAATAATTGTGGTCAACTCCCCTCAAATCCCCCCCTGAATGTTTACCGTGTCCTTCACTTCCTAACCTAAACCCTTTGTAGTATTGCTGTGCAGCTGTTTAAATCAACTGCCCTGCTACACCAGGGACAAGAAAAGCCTGGAACACCTGAAGCTCAGGCCTCACTTAGCCCAGCCAAATCGGTGTTACTCATGTTTTTCTAGCACTTCTGGGTGTGAGAAGTAAGGGGGAATTTCAGCCAATCACAGGGTCCTGTTACTCCTGCAAAATTCTGTACCATAGGCAAGACCTTAGACGCCCATCAGTAAAGCATCCACACAGGCTTCAAGTACTCGCTGATATCAATGGGTGGGAACTACTTAAATAGACACACTTTTTTTACCTCTGGTTTTCTATAATCCCATCACCACAGCAGGGACCATCTTTTTGCTCTATGTATGTGCAGCGCCTGACATACCGGGTTCTGCTCCATACCTGGGACTCCGAGATGCTACAGCAACACAAATAAGCAAGTGTACCAAAGCACAACCCATTTATCAAAGCATTTTCTATCTTCCCCTGTCAAGGGAAGGGGAGTAAAGAAATGTGACTCTCTGCCTTGAGAATTTTAAGAAACAAGCTTAAAGGAATCTGTGTAGCCTGCTGGGCCTTCTGAGCTTCAAGTAACCTGGAGCCTCTGGTCATGAACGGGACAGAGAAGCTGAAAGGAGACAGGAGTTCCTGGACTCTTGCAGGGCTCCAGATACAAATAATCCATAAAGGAAAACATGTCCATTATTTTTTCATCACTTGTTTTTCTAGGCCAATCCTGCCCTGCAGACATCTCTCTTGATTGAAAAGTAGCAAGGCTGTTGGGACACATTTTTCCCAGAAGACTTTGGTAGCAGAGGTGTCTGAAATATTGAAAATGCCCCTGACAGCAGGTGAGCTGGGCTGCAGGTGCAGCTGCTTGCTGAACTGATGTCTTGTTTAATGGCTTTTCAAATTCACTAAACCATGACTTCTCGGTCTCCTGGGTATTCCTCTCCCTCTCTCTCTCTCTCTCTCTCTGCTCGGAGACTGACAACATCATGCATGTAGGTCAAGTTCATTTTCTCATTGGGAAGGGCAAGGTCAAGGAGACTAGATTTTCAAAACCTAAAACAAGGCACCCAGGGCAAAGGTTGGAAGAGGGCAGGGGAGAGGGGAAACAGGATGGCACATGGGGAGAAGGGTTTGGGGTGGGAGGAGTCAGGACAATGCATGTGGGGAAGGAAGGAAGGAGGTTGCTAGTCTGTGCTCTCCAATGATTCTAGAAATGTTGGTGTTTTCTTCCAGCATTTGTGGCCTCGGCAGATCCTGGTCCCTTGACTGGCTGAGCTGATGAAATTGACAGTAGGGTTCCCAGCATCTCTGAAGCTGTTTTATATACACCGGTGGGTGGTAGGGGGTTGGGTTTATTTTTTAAAACCAACCAACACCTCCAAATCCAGCTGATCCCCCCTCCGTGGGGCAGTGTCAGCCTGTGAGGTCAGGCAGCAGGTGCTGCTTGAGGCACACGTGCGCCCAGCCAGCCTGCTGTCAGTTTCATCTGCTCAGCCAGTCATGGGGCCAGGATCTGCAGAGGCCACAAATGCAGGAAGAAAATACCAACGTATGGAGACACAGGGACAGACCTTGAACCGGGGCGATCCTTCTTCTTAAGGACATGTGATCTCCCTAGCGAGGTGGCTGAAAGTAGCACACTGAAGGAACAGGAAATATTTTACAGTCCAATGAGGCCAAAAATCTCTATGCTAAGGGAGGTGTTGTACCCATGTGCCAGGTCCATTCCCGAACTTCGTTAGACTTTTTGGGCTAGATTCTGTGCTGTGCTTCCTGGGAAGCAAAGCTTGGAAGGCTGCCTTTCACTACCAGGATCCAGGGCTGATGAGGGGGCAGAAATGTCCCCTGGTATAAGGTTGATCTGCCCCTACTACCTAGAATTCCCTGAAACCCTCTAATTATGCTCCCAGCCCTGCCAGTGGTACCCCCATTACACAAAGGCCTACAACGAAAGGCAGTGTACTACCACTTTAACATACAGTTCTCCCACAACCTCTTGTGGCTCCCTGGAGCAAGGAACAAAATCAACCCCTTTGCCTTAGCAGACCTGCTTTTGAGTCCTCACAATCACTAGGGTGGGGTTGACACCCAGCCTGCAGCTCAAGGGATGTTCTGAGCCCCAAGGTTCTGTCCAGGTGAGTCCTACACCAGGAGCTTGCAAGAAAGCCCCGAGTTTCTCTCTGGCACTGGGACGTTTGTCAGGAGGTGAAGGACTGATGTCACATGATGAGATGATACCACACCGGGCAGTGGGACAGCATCAGTGTGAGAATGAAGCCTCATGGGTAGAAGCAGATTGAATCTGCGGAGCACTGAAACAGGGAGCCTTCAAGATCTAAAAACCAGCCATGTGTCCTAATCACTCTTATTGCTGCTCTTCATAGTTGGCTCCTACATGAAATCATGTCTCATGCCTCCATTCCCTGCCTCCTCCTGGGGCTGTCAGTAGTCTTGCATTTGACTTACCCCTGCCAGCTCCTCCACTCACATTATGGGGAAATGAGAAGAGAGCTGATCAGACAACAGATAGAATTAGGGCAATGAGAGTCTGGGAAAAGCTGCCAGCCAATGGAAATTAGGCTCTGGCTTATCTTATCATCTAACTTCTCCCTTTGAGAGAGACTGTACTGAAGTGACTCCCATTTCCTTGATTTTCCCTGCATCGTACCTCCACTCCCCTGTGCCAGGGAGGTGATGATACTGGGGCTCTGTATATAATACGGCTGCATACACATAAAGGGGGGCCTTGCTGGGCTTCTTTCGAACATTAACCCTGTGGAAGGTGCTCTCTGAAAACCTATGGATGCAACTGGAGAGCTGTAAATCCTCAAGGGATGTATTCAGTTGGCCTGGTAGGTGACTAAGAGGAGAAGATCAAATGCATTAGGGAGGAGTTTGCTCCCTGGGGTTCTGCTTCAGGGTAAAGGTATAAGGGGTTGGCCTGTCCATGTCAGAGGCAGGGGACCAGGGACAGCCATCCCTGTTTGGTTTCAGACCCCTCTGGGAAGGTGTCGGGTGAGTGCTGTAAAGGCCTGAGAGAACTCACTTGCAGGGGAGGGGCAGCAGAAAGGGAGATGGGTTCCTGAATGATAGACTGAGAGACAAAGGGGGAAAGCCCCTGGCAGCTGGAGCCCAGGGTGGGCTGAGAAGCTGGTTTTGAGTTTGATGTTTTCTCTATGTTTTACATTTGGAGAATAAAAAGGTGCCTGGAAAAAGACTATAGGTGTGTCGATGAATCCTTCCAGGGCTGGGAGACAGGCTCGCACCCTACAGCTGGTGGAGAATGGAGGCAAGTGATTCCCCTGCCTCCACCCTCTGGAACTGAGGGGAAACTAAGGCAACAGCTTGCCTGAAGACAGACTGGATAAAGTGGCCCTATGATAACTGAAACAGTTGGCAGGACTTTCTGAGACCTCCCCTCACTCAACAAAGGAGGGAAATTTAAAGCTGCTGCTGGAAAAGGGTTGGGGAGATGAAACAGTGGCAGATGTGATAACTGGGGAGAGGGACTTGGTCGAGTGGGGAGTTAGTATTTAAAAGAACAAAAACTAAATGGAAAAGCTGGATTGATGGTGGGAGCCAAAGCAGCAACAACAGGAACAGCAGAAACAGACCCGGAGAGTCAATGCCAGCAACAAGAATGGCTCCTGAAGGACCCTGGGATGGAGATTCCAGGACCTTACTGGTCCTGGAAAGGGTAGCTCAGGCAGGACTGACCCCAGGTTGGAAAGCGCAGGTCAGAAGGTGGCCTTGAGGCCTTCCTCTGTCCCTGTGAGCGAAAGGCCAGTGCTGCTGGCAGAGAGCAGTCACTCTGGTTGGCCAGGGTGGCACCATTTCTGACTGGAGAGGCCCAGGCGGCACACCAAGCGACAAACGGTCTTGCTCAAATCCTGAGGCATAAGCAGCCATTCTAGAGAGATTGGGGCTGACTCCAGAGGCAGATTATCACTGGTTCCAGGTCAAGATGTTTCCCTGGGGAGCATGCCTGCGTGTAACGGCCCAGTGGCTGAGAGACTTTGCTACCTGGTAGTCATGCCCAAAGACGAGCTCTGTGGGGAGAATCATGGACCTGAGGGGTCTGGAACAATCCTTGTAGGTCCTTCTGGGTATGTGTCTTTGGCCTGCCTCCGTGGGTGAGACCATGGAGTGAGCAGGGGCTTAGGGGACTGAGAGCTTTGCCAGACCAGGAGTCACCCACTGCGGAAGGCAGGAACAGGAGGTGCCCTGACCAAGGCAGGCCAGAGGAACTCACATAGGGAGAGAATCCTGGGTGGTTTGAGAGAGAGGTTTTTTAAGAAGCAAAAAAGAGTCCTATGGCACCTTTAAGACTAACAGATGTATTGGAGCATAAGCTTTCGTGGGTGAATACCCA
This sequence comes from Gopherus flavomarginatus, assembly GCF_025201925.1. Lineage (NCBI taxonomy): Eukaryota > Metazoa > Chordata > Testudines > Testudinidae > Gopherus > Gopherus flavomarginatus. Next base: position 19,402,742 of record NC_066633.1, on the reverse strand, counting down.
CTTCATCAGACATGTTTTTAAGAGGGTTTTTGGCTCTGTGATCAGTTCTACAACTGTAATAACCTTAGTCCCAGATTTAGACCTTAGCGTCCAAGATATGGGGGTTAGCATGAAAACCTCCAAGCTTAGTTACCAGCTTGGACCTGGTACTTGCTGCCACCACCCAAAAAATTAGAGTGTTTTGGGGCACTCTGGTCCCCCTGAAAAACCTTCCCTGGGGACCCCAAGACCCAAATCCCTTGAGTCTCACAACAAAGGGAAATAATCCTTTTTCCCTTCCCCCCTCCAGGTGCTCCTGGAGAGATACACAGACACAAGCTCTGTGAACCCAAACAGAGTGAATCTCCCTCTCTGTTCCCAATCCTGGAAACAAAAAGTACTTTCCTATTCCCCCAGAGGGAATGCAAAAATCAGGCTAGCAATCCAACACACAGATCTCCCCGATTCCTTCCTCCCACCAATTCCCTGGTGAGTACAGACTCAATTTCCCTGAAGTAAAGAAAAACTCCAACAGGTCTTAAAAGAAAGCTTTATATAAAAAGAAAGAAAAATAAGTACAAATGTTCTCTCTGTATTAAGATGATACAACACAGGGTCAATTGCTTAAAAGAATATTGAATAAACAGCCTTATTCCAAAAGAATACAAATCAAAGCACTCCAGCACTTATATTCATGCAAATACCAAAGAAAAGAAACCATATAACTTACTATCTGATCTCTTTGTCCTTACACTTGGAAACAGAAGACTAGAAAAAAGAAACTACTTCTCCAAAGCTCAGAGAAAGCAGGCAGGCAGAAAACAAAGACTCAGACACACAAATCCCTCCACCCAAAGTTGAAAAAATCCGGTTTCCTGATTGGTCCTCTGGTCAGGTGCTTCAGGTGAAAGAGACATTAACCCTTAGCTATCTGTTTATGACAACAACCTATTGGAAGTCCCTCTGGGGGTGGCTGGGATTTGGAAGTCCTGGTAGTATGTTACCAGTGGGGCGAATTTGGGCACATTAAGAGAAATTACCCATTAATGGATGCTTGTGGGGTGCTATTTCAGCCAAGGGGGAGGCTGGGATCTCCTCCAAACCATACCTCCCCTAAGTGGCCTGTCGCACAACCATGGAGGAAGGACTCCTCTGAGGTGTGCTTTGGATATGGAAAGGTTGGAAGGGTATTAAAGGCATGGCCTCTTGCTGATTGGGATCCTGGGGAAGTGGGTGGTGCCCCTGAAATACACAGGGCTCTACAAGTGAAGAGAAATGGTTCCCAGGACAGAGTCATACTGGGCAGAAGGGTTCACCTCTGGATGAGTCCCAGGAACCTGAAGGAAGCTGAGCTGTCATGGGAGAAGTTCTGTCCAGCCCAAGAACATGGGGAAGGGATTGGACTAAGGCTAAATACACCTGCTGAGGTGGTGTACCAAGAAAACGGTGAGCAATGGTGCTTGAGGGTGGAGGAGGAGTTGATGAAGATTTGCGTAGCAATCATCCTACAGAACCAGTGCAGGGCAGAGAAGGATCAAAAACTGGAGACCCTGGAGGCTGACATGACTGCCTTAAAAAGGAAAAGCCTGTGCCCTGGTGAGGGTATAAACTGTAGACCTTGGCCTGGGCTGGGCAAGGTTCTGGAGAAGACGGCAGATGTGTAACAGGGCGGTCTTCCCCCTTAAGGGCGAGGGGGCTCCAGGGACAGCCAGGGACAGCTGGAAAGGGGTCAGGAGAGCCCTAGAAGGGGCAGAATGAACTCAGTAGAGGGCGAGCTGCCCAAAGGAGATGGCTGTGAAGAAGGAGGGAGGGAGTGAGAGGCAAAGGAGAAAAGCTTCTGGAAGCTGTAGCCCAGGTTGGGCAGAGGACCTGTTTTTCGTGCTTGATGTTTTGCCTATATCTTACATTTGGAGATCAGAACTGTGCTGGAAAAGACTCTGAGTGTAGCACTGTGTCCTTCAAGGGCTTGGCAGACAGGCTAGCAGCCTATAAAAGGGGACAGTAGAGACTGAGGGTCTCAAATTCCTTTGTAGTATGGGCCCCATCTTCAGAGAGGGATCTCCGTGAAGACCCCACTTCCTCTCCCATTCACTGTCACCGAGCCCTGGCTCTGCTCCATTCTTGATCCCCTAGCATCCCTGTGGCAGCTGTAGCAATTGCTTCCATGGGAAAGCACTGTTAGGAGAGAAATGCATTCCTCTATAGTGGCTTTAATGCAGCGTGATTTGCCCTTTGGGATGGAATAACCACATTGTCTGGTTGTGCCCCTCATTTCATCCTCTGCCTCCCCCCATCTGTTTTCTTTCTCCCCCTTTCATTCTGCTTGTGCTTCTCTTCCCCTACTCCCCTGCCCCAGGACATGCTTCCCTACTGGCTGGTCCTCCTTTCCCCTTCTCATGCTCGTCTTGTCTCCCTCCTGGACACACTGCCCAGCCACCTGGTTCCTGTTCTCTTCTGAACACAGATGTTCCTCCTCCTCTGCTCCTTTGGCCCCTGGTCTCCTGCTGACATCCCCAGTGATCGCTGTAATCCCAAGGCCTGTCCCTGGTGTCCTTCCTCGCTCGCAGCAGCTCCCACGAATGGCTGCCAGCCTGCCACTGCCACCTCCAGTTCCAGCTTTTACAGGCTTCCAAGTCTTTCTTCGCAAGGAAGAGCCTGGGTGCCTGTAAGAGCAGCTGGAAACATGGACACCATGGCCCAGACCCTCAAGTGCTCTGCTGGCAACGGTGTCAGACCAGCCGCTGCAGGCCAAATGGTTATGAGCAAAGGTTCAATGACGTTAAAAATGCCCATCAGCCCCGTGAGAAAGGGTCCAAACCAAACTCGTGTCAGGGGACTCTCCCGATTGCCTGTTCCTATAAAGTGTCTTTCTCCTCTTTTCACCAAAGGTCGCTCTCCCCTTTCCCTGTCTTCTTACTAGCAAATCTAGGGCAGGGACATGCAAATCGCATTTGTCATTGACACCGAGCAGCACTCATCCCTCCCTGGAGTGACAGGGAGAACAGGTTTCCTACCTTGACAAAGCCCTAGCTGGGATGATTCAGTTGGGGATTGGTCCTGCTTTGAGCAGGGGGTTGGACTAGAACCTCCTGAGGTCCCTTCCAACCCTGATAGTCTATGATTCTATGATGCTTCTACCCTGACACCAAACATAGCACCCCAGGAAGACTTGATGAAGAGTCCAGGGCATCGTCAGGAAAGATCCAAGCAGGATCTTACATTAGCACTGGGGATGTGACCCTGTTTCTGATAACCAGAGGCTTCCAGCTAGTGAGGCCCAGATGATGGAATAGGCTGACTTCCCCAAGGGAATAGCCAAGATCCAGTGCTGGCATGGCTTAACTAAGCACTGCTGGAGCTCTGTTGCTAAAGCTCCTTAGGCTGACTCCTGCTCAGCAGCTACCCATGAAGAAGCTTCTGTAGCTGGCCATAATCATGGAAACTGACCAGGTGGGGTTAGGTTTTGAGGTCTGTGCTTAGGGGTTTTGCTGGGGTCTCACTCTAATCTGCACCTCCAATGATCTGAGAGCCTTGAGGAGTTGGGCTTCTTCTGGAGCAGCATCACAAATGCTGTCTAGCTTTTTCCTGTTTATTCTTGGGAGACTTGGATTCTGTTCCCAGTTCTGCTTATCATACAATTGTCAGACTGGAAGGGACCTCATGGCAGGACTAAGTAATATCTAGACCATCCCTGACAGGTGTTTGTCTAACCTGCTCTTAAAAATCTCCAGTGATGGAGATTCCACCACCTCCCTCACCAATTTATTCCAGTGCTTAACCAGCCTGACAGTTAGGAAGTGTTTCCTAATGTCCAGCCTAAACTGCCCTTGCTGCAATTTAAGCCCCTTGTTTCTTGTCCTAGCCTCAAGGTGGTTAAGAACAATTTTTCTCCCTCCTTCTTGTAACAAACTTTAATTACTTGAAAACTGTTATCATGTCCCCGCTCAGTCGTTTCTTCTCCAGACTATACAAACCCAATTTTTTCAGTCTTCCCTCATAGGTCATGTTTTCTAGACTTTTAAATAATTTTTTTTGCTCTTCTCTGGACTTTCTCCAATTTGTCCACATCTTTCCTGAAATCTGGTGCCCAGAACTGGCCACAATACTCCATTTGAGGCCTAATCAGCATGGAGTAGAGCAGAAAAATTACATCTTGTGTCTTGCTTACAACATTCCTGCTAATACATCCCAGAATGATGTTCGCATTTTTTGCAACAGTTACACTGTTGACTCATATTTAGCTTGTGGTCCACTATGACCCCAGATCCCTTTCCACAGTGCTCCTTCCTAGGCAGCCATTTCCCATTTTGTATGTGTGCAACTGATTGTTCCTTCCTAACTGGAGTCCTTTGCATTTCTCCTTATGAATTTCATCCTATTGACTTCAGACAATTTCTGCAGTTTGTCCACATCATTTTGAATGTTAATTCTATCCTCCAAAGCACTTGCAACCCCTCCCAGCTTGGTATCATCCACAAACTTTATAAGTGTGCTCTCTATGCCATTATCTAAATCATTGATGAAGACATTGAACAGAACCAGACCCAGAACTGATCCCTGCAGGACCCCACTTGACATACCCTTCCAGCTTGACTGTGAACCACTGATAACTACAGTAACTCTGGAGTAACAGTAATAGGATGAAATTTAATAGTGAAAAGTGCAAGGTCATGCATTTAGGGAGTAATAACAAGAATTTTAGTTATAAATTGGGGACACATCAGTTGGCAGTAACAGAGGAGGAGAAGGATCTGGGAGTATTGATTGATCACAGGATGACTATGAGCCGCCAATGTGATATGGCCTTTAAAAAAGCTAATGCGGTTTTAGGATGCATAAGGCGAGGTATTTCCAGCAAAGGTAAGGAGGTGTTGTACCATTATACAAGGCACTGGTGAGACGTCATCTGGAATACTGTGTGCAGTTCTGGTCTCCCATGTTTAAGAAGGATGAATTAAAACTGTAACAGGTACAGAGAGAGGCTGCTAAGATGATCTGAGGAATGGAAAACCTTATGAAAGGAGACTGAAAGAGCTTGGCTTGTTTAACCTAACCAGAAGAAGGTTGAGGGGGTATATGATTGCTCTTTATAAATATATCAGAGGGATAAATATTAGGGAGGGAGAGGAATTTTTTAAGTTTAACACCAATGTGGACACAGGAACAAATGGATATAAACTGGACACTAGGAAATTAGATGAAGGTTTCTAACCATTGGAGGAGTGAAGTTCTGGAACAGCCTTCCAAGGGGGGTAGTGGAGGCAAAAGACATATCTGGCTTCAAGACTAAGCCTGATAAGTTTATGAAGGGGATGGTATGATGGGATAGCCTAATTTTGGCAATTAATTGATCTTTGATTATTAACAGGTAAATATGCCTGATGATCTGTGATGGGATGTTAGATGGGGTGGGATCTGAGTTACTACAGAGAATTCTTTCCTGGGTGCTGGCTGGTGAATCTTGCCCACATGCTCAGGGTTTAGCTGATTGCCATATTTGGGGTCAGGAAGGAATTTTCCTCCAGGGCAGATTGGCAGAGGCCCTGGAGGTTTTTCGCCTTCCACTACAGCGTGGGGCATGGGTCACTTGCTGGTGGATTCTCTGCAGCTTGAGGTTGCATTATGTTAATGATGTTACAGGATTGAAATTACAGTCACACTCAAACATGACTGATCACCTTCGATTATTTGTCTCTCTCGTCTCTGGGCGATGCCTTTCTATTTACTCCATGCTGCGTTTGCACTGGCTCCATAAGGAGTAGGCTGACATAGATAATAACCTACTGTGTGAACATAAGCCAAGAGTTTCCAGTATGAACTGGTCTTTTCCTGCTGATTTAGCAGCAGTTTCTGGACACCTTGGGCCAAATTCATAGCGGGGATAAGTGGGCTCTGCTCCTACTGAGCGCACGTGGATTTGCACTAGTTTACTCCAAGTCAGGATTTATCCCCTTAAGCATCAAAGGCACTTGACAAAAGCACATTTCAGAGGGTCTTCCTCAACTGTCTCTAGGGAAGTGAGAAGGTTGTTTTGGCAACCCTGTGTGTGAGCTGGTGAAATGACTGCAGAAAAAAGGTGGAACTAGGAACAGAACCCAGGACTGCTGACTCATACTCATGTGTAACCCCTTTCCCTTGCGTCAGCTGCTGAGTCAGCCCTCCCTCTCCCCCCAGCAGAGACGGGGTGCTGAGCCGGAATTAACCCCTTATTCACACCAGGGACCTGATAATGCTCTTTCACCCCACCATGTGTGTAAAAACAAAAGAAATTGAGACATCCAGGTAGCTTGATGGCGGTGGGAGGGAGGATGACAGGACACCGGGACAAAGAATAACAGAACATCAGTTGTTTCTAATGTCACTGAGCCACAATGAGCTGCAATTTCTCTGCCATAAATAATTGCTTGGGGGAAGATTTGGTCTGAGAGCTCAGGCTGAGCAGCTGTTAGGCCACAGTAACACACAGGAAGAAAGGTTGCTGGTGCTGCTAACAGGAGAAATTGATTTAACTGTTGTAATGTAATTTGTCTGATCTTGCAGGGTGGATCCTTGCAAGGGACAGAGTCTTGATGCTGAACTCCAAGAAGGAAGGGTGCTTTTTTTTTTGTTTAAAATGCAGATGACAGTTTTAAAACAACCTGGAGGGGAAAGGGCTATGGGTAGCATTTGTGAGACCTGTGCTTATCACCTGTTCGCTGTGCTGCTGGGGGGGGTTGGCCAATGGCTCTGAGATTTGAGGATCAGGTACACACTCACACTCCCCTTCAAAACTGGTGCGGGGGGAGGGGTTCTCCCTCAAGCCAGGTGTGAAAGGCCAAAGACATTTCTGCAGTAGCTCTACCTCCAAAGCTCTATCCCGCAACTGCGTTCCTCCCCATTTCCCCCCTTGGCTCTCATTCTGCCGCCGGGGTCATCACCGCTTCCTCTGGGGCTCAGACAGAGATTGGAAAACCATGGAAGGGTTAATACAGCCTGGGGTTGAATTAACTTTTCAGAGTAAGTTATGGCAGGTTGGAGAGGAAAAAATGGGCACCTCAGAGACCTGGCTACAGCAGCCCCAGCGCCATAGGGGGTTGAGGTCTTCATGCGCTGCTCTTGTGTGGGACAATCTGGCTCATTACCTAGAGTAGCTATAACTGGAAATGGAGATGAGATGAGCCTAGAAAGTGTCTGAAGCATAAAAATAGGCATAGATACAAAGAATCATCCATTCTTTTGAGTCTGATTTTCTAAACAGCTTGCAGCTGCGCGCCTAATTCAGCTGGGCAGTTACTGTAACTGACCATGCAAATTGGGCACTTGAGCAGACAGATGGCCAGGTGTGTGTGTCTGTGTCTGTGCACGCGTGCAGGGCAGATGCAACCATTTAGGCAACCTAGGCGGTCGCCTAGGGCACTAGGATTTGGAGGGTGCATTTTCTTTGGCAGCGACCGCGGCGGCCAGATCTTCAGCTGCCCCGGTTGCCGCTGGCATTTAGGAGAAGGGAGTTGGGCCAGGGGAGCGCTGGGAGGGCCACCTGCAGCAAGTAAGGGGGGCGGTGGCATGCAGGGGAACTCCCGGCCCCAGCTCACCCCTACCCCACCTCCTCCCCGAGCACGCCATGGCCGCTTCACTTCTCCCACGTCCCATTTGGAGAAGTGAAGCGGCCACGGCATGCTCAGGGAGGAGGCAGGGCAGGGATGAGCTGGGGCAGGGGGGTGCCTCAGGGCAGAGGGTGGGAGGTGGGGAGCTGCCGCTGGGGGGGCACCTCAGGGCGGAGTGGGGGAGCTGGCGTGGGGCATGGGGGCACCTCAGGGTGGGGGCTTGGGGACGGGGGAGGGCGCAAGGTGGAAGTTTCACTTAGGGCGCGAAACATCCTTGCACCGGCCATGTGTGTGTGTTTTAGTTCTCACAAGAGAGTGAGAAGTGAAAAAAGGCCTGTGGAGGAGTTGGTCAGTCCAGTAGGCCAGCAGCACGTACAGGGATTCAACACATTTTGCACTGAAGGGAAAAGTTATTGGCATTAGTCAGAAACACAGAGAGTGATGGTGAAGTCCCTCTGGCCAGGGTTTCTGGAGGTACGGAAAGGGCAGCCCTCTCTAAGACCAAGGGGTACAAATAAGTGGTGAGAGAGCGGCTCTGTAACGTACACAACTATAAATCACCAGACGGGATGATTTGCAAAGTCTTTTTCTGAGGCTGGGCACAGATGATGCAGAATGTGCTTACCCACTCAGCTGTGGTTAATCAACAACCGTTTCTATGGCTATAACGGGAGTGGCTGGGGTGATCAGCTTTCATAGCCATGCAAAAGGGAAGCTGGTGACGTCTATGTCCGGGTTTGTTTGGGCTGTTTTCACCCTTCTCTGAACCTTTCTCTGTGTGAAACTGATTCACTGAGTGTAGTGTCTTAAAGCTTCTGTCCATGGGACACAAGATAAAAACTGAGACTCTGTGGGGATAGGAGCAAGGTCAGGCTCATTCAGAAACCTCTCCCACAGCCAGCCAAGTGAAAACAAACTGGGTTAGGTTAGCTGGTTTAAATCAACATAGATCCATCGATTTCAATGGAGTGACACCAATTTACACCAACTGAGGATCCGGCCTATTATTCCAACTTTTGGACACCTACAGTGGAAGAGAGACTGGTCTTCTGACTATCGCATAGGCCAGGGACTCAGGACACTTGAATTCTATTCCTGTCTCTGCCACTGACTCACTCTGTGACCTTAGCCAACTTGCTTAACATCTCTCTCTGCCTCAGTTTCCCAATCTGTAAAACAGGGCTAATACCACCCATACTGAGCTACTATGAGGGTAAAGTGGTGTGAGTGCTTTTATGGCTTCTCACAGATGTTCATTAATTCACCCTGTTGTGTCTAGGTGTTTTGTAGCATCAATAATAAAGCTGATTGGACCACAACTGTGAAAGTGAAACTCTGATGGAAACATTAACTTTAAAAGTTTCCTGACCATTTTTAGTCCCATTTTCTGACTAGCTCAAACCAATAATAACACAATGCTGCCCAAAGAGGGCCTGGGATGCAGTGTAACCCCACACACCACCTGAGAGGAAAAAGAGGCCAATTAACCCCATGCCAGACTGCACCTGGAGGAGGCTCAGGACTGATGAGGCCCAGATGGGGGAGGCATTGGGCTAGGGATAAAGAGAAGAAGTTGGTAGCAAGGAGGGGCCATAGGGTGGAACTCTACAGTTGCTCCCTAGAGAGGTGGGATGTTGATAAGAGGATGGGGGAGTAATCCCTGAGATCCTTCCTGGGAATACAGACTCAGCAAGAACCTGAGATGGGTAGTGTGGTTGGAATCACCACGAGGTAGAGAGGAAGCTCCAGTGGTAACCCAGAGAGGGGCCAGAGAAGAAGAGACAAAAAGTAGAAAGGAACCCAAGGAAACAGCAGCACGGTCAGGGCATGAGCCAACCGTTGGTTGCTAGATATAGGATCTATTGACTGAAACCCAGAGTAGTGGGTGGGGCTGCCTTTCCCTACCAGCCACTGGGGAAGTGGCAAAGTCTGGGCAGTGGAGCGGAAGGCTGCCTGGGACAGTTGATATCCTGGAAAAGAGAAATGACCTGGTTGGAGAGCCAAGCCATGAAGAGGGGAACCCCAAGTCATGAAGATGGAGTAGCCTGACTGTCGAGACAGAGGCCATGGGGCTGACAACTGAAGAAGAGAGCATCAGACTGGTTGTGAGCTAATCCCCACGGTAAGGTTGCCCCACTGGGCAGTATTGAACCCCTTTACAGGTTCCCGAATCAAGAACTTGCATGAAGTAAGCAGAGCAGGACAGAGTTAAAGGTACAGGGGCCATTTGAAGTTGGTGGCTGCCATTTTCTGGGCCGTGCCGTGCCGTGCCGAGCCTCATGTTGTTAAACATTGAGATAAGAAAAAGGTTAGACACAGAGATCCTTGGCATGAGAACCTCCACGGTGTGTGACGTCATGAGCTGGTGGCTGTCGTCCTCCAGCCTAGTTACTGGCAGGGTCCATAAGTGGGCTGAAGCCCCCTTGTGTGGATGGAGAATCCCAGAGGAGTTGACTCCACTGGGACCTCGCCATGCTCCATATTCAGAGGACACTTGGGGGAAGGTGTAGCTTTTGGCTGACGGGCAGGGGTGCCAGAAAATGAGCACAGGATCAGAAAGAGGAATTTCTGGCCCTGCCCCAGCAGGGGGATCAGGATGTATGGGGGTGCCCTGCCCCTGTGTGGGGGATCAGAGTGGGGGGATGGGATAGAATAGACTCAACCATCACACCTATTCAAGCTCCCAGGGGAAGATCCTGGTCTCTTGCAGGGGCTGCTGAGGGGTGGGCTGTGCCGGGGGTCTTGATTGCCACTTTGTCAGTGCTGCCCCCTCTCTCTGCTGGACAGACAGAAAGGAAGCAGCAGTGGTGGCGGCCTGGGCCAGAATTCAGCAGGGAGGAAGCCAGGTTGGGCTGGACCAGACAGCTGGCACCATGTGGGGCCCCTGATCCTTACCTCCCTATCCTTCTCTGGGATGGAATCGACCCACTAACCCCCATGAGCAGCCACTGTTGGAAAAATTGTAGCCATGCATAGGAGTCTGGGGGACTTTCTTCCCATGTGCATCCCATGAAATTCAAACACCCATGATGCTGCTGTGAATTTAAAAAAAAAAAAAGAGGAAAACAAAACCCACAATTTTCCTTGGCCCTTATTTATGGTGTATAGTTTTACTTCAGCATTCTGACTTCTTGCTTAAAATTGAAGCATCAGCAAGCCTAACATTTTTGCAATTTCTCTGAATTGCAACAGAAAAAAGGGTCATTGCTGAATGGAAGAGTCTTGGAGACACAACAACGTTAAACGGGTCCAATCTCTCTGATCTTGTTTGGAGATTAACTCCCTTTCATCGGGAGGAAAAAATACCAATGTGCTGCTTATCTGAATTGGTTGTTCGTGTCATAACAGAATGTGTTATGGCAATAACTCCCATTCATGGAAATTCCCCAGCTCTTATATGGCCAGACCCTGATGAAATGTTAAGGACCAAAAATTGACTGCATCCTCAGCCCACTGCTTTAGTGTCTAGATGCAATGTGTGTCCTTTTTTACAGAAGCCAAGATTCTATTTAAAAAAAGAAATTTACAACCATTGCCTGCAGGGTTGGCTTCACCTAACTTCAGTGGCAACTCCATAGTTAAGGTAGCAAGATATTTTTCCATTAAAAGCCTGATTTTATTTTTTTTTAAATCCTCTCCCACATGCCTGTTCCCCCAAACGTCCTTTCAATCTGAACTTACAGAAGAATTTCTTTGGCTATTCTGAATCTCAAAACCAGCTTGACCTAGGAGTTTGAAACCTGTTGCATTTGACAGACCAGAAGGAGCACTAGAACACAGGCAATGTGACCAATAAGCTGGGTGAAGAATTGAAAAATTATCCACTAGCAAAAAAAAATTCTGTGTGCTACACGAAAGCTCTGTAAAGATTATAACTTCCATGGAAAAAGTCTTGTGCATCCAACAGATTTTCCAGGCACAGTCCAAGGGTCACTAAGAGATTTTAAGAGCAGGCTAGACAAACATCCGTCAGGGACTAAGTAATACTTAGTCCTGCCTCCATGCAGAAGACTGGACTAGATGACCTGTCAAGGTCCCTTCCAAGCCAACTCTGCAGCTCTATGCCCAGAAGTGCTGTAGCCGCCACAAAGCATGCAGGCCCAGCCTATGGTATTGCTAAGCCATGTGTACCAAGCACTCTAGGTTATGAAATTTAGGGCTTGTTTACACTAGGAGTTCTACAGCTGCACAGTGGTGGTGCGGCAGCACTTTAGTGTAGACACTTCTGACAGTGACAAAAGGAGTTTTTATGTCACTGTAGTTAATCCACCTTCCCGAGCAGTGGCAGCATGGTCAATGGAAGCAGAGGTTAGACTGGCATAGCTATGGCACTCAGGCAAATTAATTTTTCATACCCCGGAGTGACAAAGCTCTGTTTGTCCTCAATTTTAAGTATAGACCAGCCCTTGTGTCTCTTGCTTATTAGCTTCACCCTGACTTTTGCACAACTTTTCACCTCTGCAGGGAATTTATTTGCTCTATTTGGATTCCTGTGGAGCTTTAGTTCTGCAGAAGAAGGAAGAACTGGAGCCAGGACCCTCACTCCAGTTTAGTCTGTTCCATATTTAGCATGTTAAAGGCAGCTAGAAATGTTACATTTCTAAGACAGCAATTTTTCTAGTTGCTTTTAGGGATATCTGTGCTATTGCCAAAAAGGTTTGTGATGTGGGACAGAAAGAGGCTGGTATGGTGTAGAGAATGTCTCGGTGACATCTCGCCTTCCAGTCACTCATGATTCATAGATTAATAGATTCATAGACTCTAGGACTGGAAGGGACCTCGAGAGGTCATCGAGTCCAGTCCCCTGCCCTCATAGCAGGACCAAATACTGTCTAGACCATCCCTGATAGACATTTATCTAACCTACTCTTAAATATCTCCAGAGATGGAGATTCCACAACCTCCCTAGGCAATTTATTCCAATGTTTAACCACCCTGGCAGTTAGGAACTTTTTTCTAATGTCCAACCTAAATCTCCCTTGCTGCAGTTTAAGCCCATTGCTTCTTGTTCTATCATTAGAGGCTAAGGTGAACAAGTTTTCTCCCTCCTCCTGATGACACCCTTTTAGATACCTGAAAACTGCTATCATGTCCCCTCTCAGTCTTCTCTTTTCCAAACTAAACAAACCTAATTCTTTCAGCCTTCCTTCGTAGGTCATGTTCTCAAGACCTTAATCATTCTTGATGCTCTTCTCTGGACCCTCTCCAATTTCTCCACATCTTTCTTGAAATGCAGTGCCCAGAACTGGACACGATACTCTGGTTGAGGCCTAACCAGTGCAGAGTAGAGCGGAAGAATGACTTCTCGTGTCTTGCTCACAACACACCTGTTAATGCATCCCAGAATCACATTTGCTTTTTTTGCAACAGCATCACACTGTTGATTCATATTTAGTTTGTGGTCCACTATAACCCCTAGATCCCTTTCTGCCGTACTCCTTCCTAGACAGTCTCTTCCCATTCTGTATGTATGAAACTGATTGTTCCTTCCTAAGTGGAGCACTTTGCATTTGTCTTTATTAAACTTCATCCAGTTTACCTCAGACCATTTCTCCAATTTGTCCAGATCATTTTGAATTATGACCCTGTCCTCCAAAGCAGTTGCAATCTCTCCCAGTTTGGTATCATCTGCAAACTTAATAAGCGTACTTTCTATGTCAACATTCAAGTCGTTGATGAAGATATTGAACAGAGCCCGTCCCAAAATAGACCCCTGTGGAACTCCACTTGTTATACCTTTCCAGCAGGATTGGGAACCATTAATAACTACTCTCTGAGTACGGTTATCCAGCCAGTTATGCACCCACCTTATAGTAGCCCCATCTAAATTGTATTTGCCTAGTTTATCGATAAGAATATCATGCGAGACCATATCAAATGCCTTACTAAAGTCTAGGTATACCACATCCACCGCTTCTCCCTTATGCACAAGACTCATTACCCTATCAAAGAAAGCTATCAGATTGGTTTGACACGATTTGTTCTTTACAAATCCATGCTGGCTATACCCTATCACCTTCCCACCTTCCAAGTGTTTGCAGATGATTTCCTTAATTACTTGCTCCATTATCTTCCCAGGCACAGAAGTTAAACTACCTGGTCTGTAGTTTTCTGGGTTGTTTTTATTTCCCATTTTTTATAGATGGGCACTATATTTGCCCTTTTCCAGTCTTCTGGAATCTCTCCCGTCTCCCATGACTTTCCAAAGATAATAGCCAGAGGGTCAGATATCTCCTCTGTTAGCTCCTTGAGTATTCTAGGATGCATTTCATCAGGCCCTGGTGACTTTCAGGCATCTAACTTTTCTAAGTGATTTTTTATTTGTTCTTTTTTTATTTTATCTTCTAAACCTACCCCCTTCCCATAAGCATTCACTATGTTAGGCATTCCTTCAGACTTCTCAGTGAAGACCGAAACAAAGAAGTCATTAAACATCTCTGCCATTTCCAAGTTTCCTGTTACTGTTTCTCCCTCCTCACTGAGCAGTGGGCCTACCCTGTCCTTGGTCTTCCTCTTGCTTCTAATGTATTGATAAAAAGTCTTCTTGTTTCCCTTTATTCCCATAGCTAATTTGAGCTCATTTTGTGCCTTTGCCTTTCTAATCTTTCCCCTGCATTCCTGTGTTTGCCTATATTCATCCTTTGTAATCTGTCCTAATTTCCATTTTTTATACAACTCCTTTTTATTTTTTAGATCATGCAAGATCTCGTGGTTAAGCCAAGGTGGTCTTTTGCCACATTTTCTATATTTCCTACCCAGCGGAATAGCTTGCTTTTAGGCCCTTAATAGTGTCCCTTTGAAAAACTGCCAACTCTCCTCAGCTGATAACAGTTTTCAAGTACATAAAAGGCTGTTACAAGGAGGAAGGAGAAAAATTGTTCTCCCTAACCACTGAGGATAAGACAAGAAGCAATGGCCTTAAATTGCAGCAAGCGCAATTTAGGTTGGATATTAGGAAAAACTTCCTGTCAGGGTGGTTAAGCACTGGAATAAATTGCTGAGGGAAGTTGTGGAATCTCCATCATTGGAGGTTTTTAAGAGCAGATTGGACAAACACCTGTCAGGGATGGTCTAGATAATACTTAGTCCTGCCCTGAGTGCAGGGGACTAGACTAGATGACCTCTGGAGGTCCCGTCTAGTCCTATGATTCTATGACTGAGTTGCACACTATTGAAAATGTTAAGGATCTCTGCTTTAAAAAAAGGTAATTTTTCATCTGAAAGATGTAACGTTGCTAACAAAGTCCTGTGAAATCCTGGAGGGGGAAGCTGAAAAATGAACTTTTCCTCAAAGAGGAAAATGGGAAGTTTTTACAGGTGTTTCTGGTGGCAAAGGTTGAGATAGAGATATACAGAATGATAGACTTTGGTCCAACTCATTCATTTCAGAACTGGCTCAGAACATTTACAAAAGTCTGGGAGTAAGCACACAAATCTTAGAGCACTATTCTGAGTGTGCTAAAATCTGCAAGTTACTCCTATTATATGGAAATGTGCTGTACCTCATCGGGTTGTGGGATAGAATTCATGATCCTTATTTGAGCAAAGGGCTCCCAAGAGATGGACGCTCGTAAAAATTACCTGGTTCTTCTGTGCTTGCACACACCTGGGCTCAAACGGTACGTCTACACTGCAAGTGAAGGTGTGATTGTAATGTGGATAGGCATACCAACGCTAACTTTAATCTAGCTAGCATAGGTAACCACAGTAATGACAAAGTGACGGCACAGGGTTGGAGTTGATGTGGATTTGAGGTACATATTCAGGTTGCCAGCTCATCCTGAAGCCTGTGGTCCCTCCACATCTTAAGTACTACTGATACCCATGCTAGCTAAATCAAAGCCTTCGCGTGCGTCAATCCCATTTTCACTTGCAGGGTAAAGGTACCCTCATCTCCCCAACCTGATCTCAGCTAACGTCTGTGTTATGGAGTGTGGGGGAGTCAGGGCCCTGCACCCTCACTTCCTGCGATTCACCGTGACTTTCAGCCAGCCAATAAAACAGAGGGTTTATTAGACGACAGGAACACAGTTCCAAGCAGGGCTTGTAGGTTCAACCAGGACCCCTCAGCCAGGTCCCTCTGGGGGGCAAGGAGCTTGGACCCCAGACTTGTGGTTCCCTGTGTCTTCCCAGCCAGCCCAAAACTGAAAGAACCCCCCCCCCCCCCCCGGCAGCCAACTCACTCGCCTCTCCCCAGCTCCATCTCTCGCCTTTGTCCATTTTCCCAGGCAAAGGTGTCACCGACCCCACCCCCTCCTGGCTCAGGTTACAGGCTCAGGTATCGTCCCTCAAATAAGTTCATCCCCTGGTATCCCATCCCCAATGCAGACAGTCCCAGTAAAACTAGACGACATTCCCAGGTCAATCCACCCCGTTCCCTACTGCGTCACAGTCTGGCACCCACTGCCCCTTCAGGGAAGCAATATTTCAAAAGTTAATGAGGATGAAGTTTAGAACTGATGCGCCAAAGAGCCTGCAGTGTGCACGAGCTGGGTGCAGATGGGCGAGCGTGTGTAGAAGTATGGCGGAGGCAGGCGGTAAGAGCATACCTAGTGTCAGACTCGTAGAGCCACTCAGGGCGCCATACTGTAATCACGGAACCCAGCCATGTTTGTCAACCGTGTTCCAGTGCTGATCTCGGAAGACACGTGAGACGGATTGCTGAGCATGTTGCTACTTGCTGTCTGTGAGCCTAGAGGCTTTGCACTTTCAGGAAATTTGTCTTGAGTAGCACAGCTACTTTGGAAGGCGCTATAATTATTTCTAGAAGGTGAGTGACACACATGAATTAGAGGGACACGTTGGGTGAAGCAACTTCTTTTATTGGACTGACTTCTGTTAGTGAGAGAGACAAGCTCTTGAGCTTAGACAGAGCTCTTCCTCAGCTCTGGGAAACCACAGCTAAATACAAGGTGGGACAGGTTGTTTTGCATAAGTAGTTAACACATTTCAAGGGACCAGTCAAGGTGAAATGGCCCATTAACACAGCTCCAAAATACTACCTCACCCACCTTGTCATACCCTTGGACCAACCCTGCTGCAACTATACTGCATACAACATAAGAATTAGGCGGTAATTACAAAATACAGCCAAACACCACAGTCCTTTCTGGTATGTACCACCTGTATGTCTAATGCCCTCTGTGGTGCCTTAGGGTACGTCCACACTGCCTGCTGGATCGGCAGGTAGCGATCGATCTATCGGGGATTGATTTATTACGTCTCGCCTAGCCGTGATAAACTGATCCACCACGTTCCCCGTCGACTCCAGAACTCCACCAGGGCAAGAGGCGAAAGCAGAGTCGACGGGGAAGCCATGGCCATCAATCCCGCGCTGTGAGGATGGGAGGTAAGTCAAAATAAGATACGTTGCCTTCAGCTACGCTATTCTTGTAGCTGAAGTTGCTTATCTTACATCAACCCCCCACTCCACCCCAGTGTAGACCAGCCCTTAGTGCGGCTCATGCAAAATCCGTTGCAGGGAATTGCCCAAACCAAAGTGATGTTCCAAAGAGATCTACATTGGGATGGGGAAAAAGAATCTGTAGATGCATATCTGACATCAGAGTCTCAAAATAGCATGTACCTTAACTCTGAATTTTCTGACTTTCAGAGATTCAAGCTTGTGTTAACTTAATTCATCATATCTGGCTTTCAGAGATTTGAGTTCAGCTAAGCTCAATGTTCTGGAAGGGCACGAGACAGCACTGGGTGACGTTAACTCTGCATTAACGAAGTTTAGTTTTTGTCAGTGACTAATCATAAATGTTAAGTACAGGGTATTGTGAACATTCTGCAAATGGATGTGAAACTTGGTGTTGATATATACCCACAAGCAACTGAATCAATCACACCACTTGGGAATGGGAAATGGGCTGGAGGTGTCACGCAGGGGCTAGAGATGTTATGCACATTATGTGGGATTGTGCAAAAGTTCTGGGATGAGATTACCCAAAAAAATTAAGTGTGCTGGACAACAATCAAGACCCAACATTTGACCCATTGGGACTGCTGAAACCTAGGTTTGTAAGGCCTGATGATGCATTCCTTACTTTCCTATTGACTGCCATGGGAGTTTTGGTTGCTACCGGAATACAGGATCAAGCCAGTAGTCACCATATGATCACATCATTCATTCAGGACATTATCTGTGTGTGCCAAACTCTGCATTCCATGCAACTGGGAACCTTCCTATTGTAAAAAGGAAGCGGCACCTGGTGTACAGAGGTTCAAGACTTGGCCTAACACTATTGAAAATGCTTGGAATCTACGTTCTGATCCTTTTTCCCCAACTAGCTTTGTAACCTTTGTATTCATCTGGACAAATGTTCAGAATCATACACTCTGTGGCCAAGCCCTCATGAATTCTTCTTGCGTTTTTTAAACATTAAGAAACCTTTATGATTTATTCTTTGCATAACTCTTAATGTGCTGCAATGGAGACAATCCAGGAGACACGTCCGCCTGTGTGAACTGCTTGTAATCTATATAGGCCACATATCGATGAGGGATATGGGTGGGCCATGACCAAAATCAAAGCTACTAAGTGGTGATATTTCCCACTTCCATGAAGGGATGATTAGGACTTAGGACTTATGATTATTATTTGTATTATGGTAGCACTCAGGAATTCCAGTCAAGAAGCAGGGCCTGTTGTGCTAGGTGGTGTACAGTCAACCAACAAAGAAGACAGTCCCTGCCCCCAACAGAGCTCCCAGCTTGCATGACAGCTAGGAAGCAACACAGAAAGGCAGTTAATTGAAGGAGAAGATAACAGTAAAATGAGGGGGGGGTAGCAGAAAAGCAGAAGTCACAGCTCATCGCTTGCCTGAACAACATCAGATGGTAGTGATTGTGGGCAAGGAGGAGCATGTGGTGAGGTAAGTCAGGGTGGGCATTCCTGGCCAATGGGGCAGCGAGAAAGAAAGCCCAGAGACAAGACAGGAAGAAGGGCTGGAAAAGAGGAAGGATTGTTGAAGGGAAGGAGTAATAGTAAAAAACAGCTAAAACTAAGGGATAAGCTACCAAAGGAGGTTGACGAATGACCATGGTTGGAAATACTTGTGGCTAGACTAGATGCTCATACCGTAGGAATGATTTAGCCATAGTGAAATCAATCCTGCTGCAATGAAGACAGATAGAGATGACCCACTAGTGGTCCCTTCCAGTCCTAATGTGTTTAGGATTCTACAGGGCCAAGGAAAGTAATTACTAGCTTAGCAGCCCTGCAAGGCCAGAGAGTGAAGTGGAGAATTGATTCAAATCTTAATGAGCTTTTCTCAGGCTGTGCAAGGACCAGAGCAATGAGTCTCAGACTCGGAAATGCTAAGGGAGGAAAGCGGAGAATCAGATAATGAAAAATCAGCAGGAAGGCTGAGAACACAGACGTTGGGCTTGAGAAGGGTTCTGTACATTGGAAGTACTCAGCCTATTCTCACCTTTGCTGATGAGTCCAGGAGCAGAAACAATTGAAATGAGGCCCTGGAATTCATGCAGCCTGATAAAGAAACTAAATCTTGTCACCACTGAAAAAAAAAACCCAATGTGCAAATTGCTTTTCTGCAGGAGAGTTCTACCTAACACCACGCACAAATGTGTCATTGGATGGGCAAGTATGTGCACTGACTTTCAAAGGCATAAATGGCAGACTCTTGCAGTCCTGTCAGTCCTAAGTTTTAACCACTAGAGCGTACTTCCTCTCATATTATAGTGCAAAGCACAGGAAAAGCCATTCAGGGAGACAATAGATTTCCTCTCTCCTGGAAGTTGATAACTTAGAGCCAGGACACAGGTAGGAGCTGTGATTCTTCTCCCCACTACAATAGGGAAAATCAGGAGTGCCTCCACTGAAGTCTGAGAAATTCTGTTGGAGTAAACCCACTCTGGGAGGAGAATTGAACTGAGTGTTTTGGGGTGTGGGAAACCCTCTTCATTTTCCCCTACAAAGAAACCGCTGGGAAACTCCAAGTAGGATACATAGACCCAGGTTTAGCCAGTTAGAACTAGTTTAGCGACTGTTTCCTCACCATATCCCATACAGTTTAGGAAACAAACTATCTGAGTGGTGGGAGAACAAACATGGGTGGTTAATGATTGTCAAAGAGCGAGATCTCACCTGTACTTATTTCTTTGTTTAAAACAAAAAGAAAGACCTGATAAGTCAAATGGGAGAGATTGTTTGGGAACTTGAGACATACAAAAATTCTTCACTAGCTTACATAAATTAATAATAAGCTGTGATCTCTGACCAGACTGAGGACTGTTTCCGCCTTAAAAAAAAATCATTTGCCTACAAGCTGTCAATTTCCTCTTGTGTTGAGTATGACTCCAGTAAAGTTACTCTTGATTCACACCGCAGTGAGGAGAGAATTGTGTCCCACAGACTTTTAAAAAAAACCCTGACACATGTTGCTTCTAACTCCATAAAATCAAAAAAAATTAAAAACTAAACGTCCTATTCAAGCTGTTTAATTTCTGCATTTCTTCTTGAATAATGGGGAAAGCTATGGGGGGGATCTCCAAGGAACATGATGAAGTTAGCTCAGATCCCACTGAAATTCATGGGAATTAGGAGTTTCACTTGTTTAGCTCCTTCTGAAAATCCCAGGCCTAATCAGTTTCACTTTAATGTATCTATTCAGTTCCTGTTCTTATGTTGACAAAGGATGAAGATAATTAAATTTTGACTAGGCCATGGTAAAGTGAATCATGCTCACACTCTCTGAAGAGATGAGCTACTTCAGTTAGATCAAAGTTGTGTGGATTTGAGGGTGAGTTATCAAGAAAATCTTCTGAATAGTGAGACCAACAAGGCTACAAAGCAGGCTCCCAAGGGAAGTGGTGGAAGCGATATTGCCTGGGACATTTAAACTGTCTGGGAAGAATCCTACTACATGTACAACTGGAGACGATCCTGCACTGGCAAGGAGATGGACTAGATGAACAGATAGGTCTTTTCTTAGGGTCGCTAAAGAGTCTCTGACATTCGAGTCGGTTACCTGATTAGGTTAAGCTTGGGTGGCTGAAGACCCAGCTGCTGGGGGAGGCTGACCCCCAGCCACATTCCTTGTCCCTGAGGCTTCACCTGTCCCCTTTCCCTTCTGTCCCACTTTCTTCACAGGAGCCCAGAGCCACCACCCTTTTAACCCCAGCGCCATGGCCGCAGTGCCCCCAGCCCTAGTGCACCGAGCAGCACGGTCTGAGCGCCACGTGGGCACCAGGGCCCCCAGTGCCAGCCACCCCAAGTCCCCGCGGGAGGCCAGCCAGCCCCAGCCCCAGCCCCAGCCAGTCTGGGCCAGGGTAGAGCGCAGAGACCTGCAGGAGGGAGTCTGGAGGCAGAGCGTGGGCTGGTCCACACCAGGCTGTTTGGGGGGGGGCACAACGTCCCCCAGCCGATGATACCTGACACCCATGAGGTTAATGGAGATTGGCCCAGTGGTTAGGGAATTAGCTGGGAATTTGGGATACTTCAGCTCAGTTCCCTGCACTGCCATGGGCATCTGTGCTCTCAAGCCTACCCTGCACCCTATGCTTGAGAGCGTGGGCTCCAGCCCGAATTGCAGTGTCTACATGGCTATTCTTAGAGCACTGGCACACTAGGTGCCCAATTACTCAGATCCCGGGGGGTGTTTGACCCCCGCTCCACCTCAGGCCCCACTCCAACCCCACCTCTTCCTCCAAGCCCCCCCGACACCATCTCTTCCTGCCGCCGCTCCGCCCCTCCTCCTGCCTCTTCCTGCCCCCACTCCTCTCTCTCCCCCTCAGTGCCTCTTGCACGCCACTAAACTGCTGACCCACGGTGGGTGGGAGGCGCTGACGGGGAGAGGGAGGAGCTGATCCACTGGGCAGGCCGGTGGGTGGTGAGCACCCACTATTATTTTTTTCTGTGGGTGCTCCAGCTCCAGAGCACCTACGGGGTCAGCGCCTATGTTAGCAGGAGCCCTGCTAGGACAAGTCTGTGGCCCCACGCTGGGAGGCTTCCTGCCGGATGCAATGGAGACATACCCTGAGAGTCAGAGTTTTAAAGGCCCCTAACGATATTCAAAAGTTCCTAGGTGGAAGTACCTCTGGACAGAGCCACAGAAGGATTCAGGTCCTAACTGCTATTTTAGGCACCGAAGTCCAAAGCTTAATTCTCAAAATTTCTGATTGGCTGCCACCTAACTCTCTAGTCACCTAAAGTCTCTCGGTCGGTGCCTAAAGTTTCCACCAATAAAGTCTCTTAGGCACTTAAAAATCTACTGGACATGCACACAGCAGGCTAACTCCTGATGCCCAGTGCAGCTCACAGCTCAGTCCTGGCAGGGTCTCATACTGGGCCGGCACCCCTCTGGCGCCTGATACAGTGGGGGGTTCTCAGAGGCTGCAGAACAGATCAGGCCCAGAGCAAAATGGAGAATAAAGATAGCAGTCCCCTGATAACTGTTAACCTAGTGATTAGCACCCAAGACAGTTCTCCCCCCTCCTCTCCACTGCCACCTGATTGGGAGCAGGCCCCACCTCTCCAGTGCACACCCTAACTCCAGAGCAATCTCTCCTATTGAAACCAGTCCGCTTTGTATAAACAAATAGTTACTAGGCCAGAAAAACAGCAGGAATGATACTATGGCCCTGTGGTTGGGTCACATTCCTAGGCTAGCGGAAACCTGAGGCCAAGTTCCTCCTCTCATCACGACTTGTTTATACAAAGTGGACCAGCTTCAGGAGAGACGAGGGCTTTGCAACACTGAGCCTAAGTCCCCTTTCAAAAATCCCACCAGGGTCTATCTGCACCAAAATGCCTTTTAAAATCTAGTCCTTGGTCTCTCAAGCTCAGGTCCTCAAAGGAATTCAGGCTCCTAACTTCTATTGAAATCAATGGGAGTTAGCAGCTGTGGATCCTTCTGAGGACTGGGGCATGTGTGCCTCCATTCCCATCTGTAAAATGAGGGTAATGGCATTTTTATACCTCATGATAGCGTCTGGAGGATGGTAAGCTTTGGTGGGTGAATACCCACTTCATCAGCCGCATGCATCCGACGAAGTGGGGATTCACCCACGAAAAGCTTATGCTCCAATACGTCTGTTAGTCTTTAAGGTGCCACAGGACTCGTTGCTTCTTACAAATCCAGACTAACGCGGCGACCCCTCTGATACTTGTCTGGAGGATAAATATGTTACAGCTTGTGAAGCATTCTCAGATACTGTGCTAGTGGTGGATAGGGTCTCATGTGCTAGCAATGCAGAAATGTTTAGCACATTGAGTGCTCAGGAAGGAATAGTTCTTGTTTAACCATTGGCTAGGCAGAGGGGGAAGGTTTGCCTTTCTGTGATGCACCAGCTGTTGGCCACTAGCATGGGTGTGGCAGCTATTTTCCTAGAGCTTCCTTAATCCATTTGCAATGGACAAGAAACCAAGCAGAGTCCATAAATGCTCAGAGCTTTATGCTAACACTAGAACTGAATTCCTGAGCCTTGACTCACACTAACTTGTGTGTATAACTTACTAGGAGGCCAGTCAATTTGCAATCATCAAGCGGAAGCACTTGGTGCTGGATTTCAAAGGGGAGTGGAGGTTATAAAGCTGCACACAGCTTTTGGCAATGAGGGGGTTACTAGCCACCTGGGCTGTACAGGAAGGTAATTGCAACCTTCTAACCTGAGGTCTCAGCTACCTGAAAGGGGAAGTACCCCAGGTGAGGCTGACTGGGAGAGCCCAGCAAAGAGGGAAGTTGCTAAGAGTCAGGGGAAGGGAGAGTTGCTTCCTCTCTTTTTCTCCTCCCTGGAAGCTTTGCCTTGGCTTCTTCTGACCTGCACAGCTGAGTCTTATGCCAAGGTGAGAAAGAGAATTAATCTGTGTGATTAATTTTAGCCCTGTGATGAACTTACCTTGTGTTAGGTTCTGACAGTAAAATCTGAAAAAAGTTTAAAACCTAATGTAAGGTTCTGACCTCTCCCCACCCCTATTTACTCATGTGTGATTCCCAATGAACAGTGGATGTTGATTGTATATAAGCAATGGAAGAAACTAGTTCTAGCGCTTCTTTAAGCAGCTAAGGGGGAGCTGGTAGAGGGTAACTTCTGAATGGGCATGAAGAAGGTGGGCTGGTCCCTTTTCCTGTTCACCTCCTGGGAAAACACTATACGTTCACAGCTATTTTTCTGTTATATTCCAAGAAGGAAACAAATTGTCCTCTGTGCACGTGGAATAACCCCTAGGCTGTCACCTCTGGCAGAAGTGATGTGTATTAAGAGGTGTCTTACTGTTTCCTAAACTGGGGATGCCCATATTTACAAAGGCCTCGATGGCACCTAAGAGTTCTCCCTAGTTTACATATTCCTATTAATAATATAATATTGAGTATAACCCCATGGGGCCGCATGGTGTTTTACCTAAAATGAAAAAATAGACAGGGTTCCTGCCCCGCAGAACTTACAGCATGTTCCTGATCCTACAGACACTTAAGCTTGTGAAAGCAGCAAAGAATCCTGTGGCACCTTATAGACTAACAGACGTTTTGGAGCATGAGCTTTCGTGGGTGAATACCTACTTCGTCATATGCATGTGCTTTATTAGCACGAGTAGTCACCTTGATTTCAAGTGAAGCAAATGCATCAGTGTTTACGAGATGGCCTTACGCAATGAAGTTTGGATCAGACCTTCCCCAAAATTCAGGGGAGTTTAGGGCTTGAGATTGCCATATATCACGTAATTGTGATGTATGTTTAGGATTTTAATTCTGAAGAGCATTTCAGGAGGCTGTTTGCTCCACTAAAAGTCCATTTTACCTGTGTCCTTTAAGATGAAGGACTTAGCTCTGCCGATAAACTGAGGTTTATTATATTACTACTAGCTAAACAATCAAATATACATAACCCAGCATTACTGTTTAGTGTTCAAAGAAAAAACAGTCATTAGGCTGCATTCCAAAACAGCTTACCATCAATTACTACTCAGAGGTTTCATCAGTAGTAATAAAACTTATAGCGGGGTGAGCAAACAACGGCCCCTGCTTGCCCCTCTCCAGCTGGGGAGCAGGGTCGGAGGCTGCTCCATGCAGCTCCCAGAAGCAGCAGCGTGGCCCTGCTCTGGCTCCTACATGCTCCAATGGCCACCTCCAGGGCTCCAATGGGAGCCATAGGGGCAGTGTAAAGAGCTGCCTGGCCACGCCTCCGCATAGGAGCCGGAGAAGGGACATGCCGTTGCTTCTGGGAGCCGCTTGAGAGAAGCGCTGCCCTGAGCCTGCACCCCTGAGCCTCTCCCCATGCCCCAACCCCCTGCCCCAGCCCTGATCCCTCTCCCGCCCAGCCCAGAGCACCATCCTACACCCCCAACCTCTCATCCCCAGCCCCTCGGTCCCAGCCCAGAGCACCATCCTACACCCCCAACCTCTCATCCCCAGCCCCACCCCAGAGCCTGCACCCCCAGCTGGAGCCCTCACCCCCCTCCAACACCCCACTCTCCCACCCCAAGCCCCCTCCCGCACCCTGAACTCCTCATTTTTGGTCCTGCCCCAGAGCCTTCACCCCCTCCCGCACCCCAACCCCAATTTTGTGAGCATTCATGTCCCGCCATTCAATTTCTATTCCCAGATGTGGCCTTCAGGCCAAAAAGTTTGCCCACCCCTGACCTATACTGTCTGGGCACAGTATAAGTGATAAGAGTAAATATTTTTCAATGTAATATATAATTAAACAATTATATCAACAAAGGTCTTAATCTGATCTTAACTTCCGCAATGGCTGTCTTTGGCTGTAAAAGCACTCTAATAACTTGAGTTGTGCAGGGACCCAATTTTCTATTCTGTGGGAAACTGTGATTTTTCTTCTTTTTTTTTTTTCCTTTTTCTGAAAAGGAACAAAACCAAAACATTTTGGAATGTCTCCTGAAACAAAATTCTTGGGGGGGTGTAAAACAAAACATTTTGGGTCGATGGAAACCTTTCATTTTGACAGAAACCAAAAATTGAAATATTCCTTTCTGAAAACATTTTCAGATGCCCCATTCTGTTTTTCCTAAATGAAGCTTTGTCCCAAAATCAACATCTTTCTGCCAAACTTTTTGCTTTTGACAAATCGTCATTTTCTGATGGAGACACAGGATCTATTTGCTGCCAGGCTGCTCTCACAAACAGGAATCAAATGCTTCTGGGAAACCTCCCAGACATGTTGGTATTAGCTCTGCCTAGCCTGCTTGATGGTCCAGTAAGGACCATAAGCTATACAACTGACCCATTATAAGAAGGCAGATCCGCCTTGTAACTCAGCAAAGTGTGCAGGAACTTGCCCACATGACTCCAGACTCCATTTTGCTGTAATTTTCCACAGTAAGAACAAAGAAGTGTTCTTACACCTGGAAAAGACTATAAAAGGCTGATGCCTCATCTCCATCTGGTCTTCAATCCTGCTTCTTACCTCTGGAGGGACTGTGCTACAAACAGAAGCTTTGAACAAAGGACTGAATGACCTATCCCAGCAGGGGATGTACTCCAGAGACTTGATTTAAACCTGCAGTTTATTTCATCACTGCTACAAGCCTGAAAGTTCTAGCTCTCATCTATATCCTTTTCCTTTTATGAATAAACCTTTAGATTTTAGATTCTGAAGGATTAGCAACAGCATGATTTGTGGGTAAGATCTGATCTGTATATTGACTTGGGTCTGGGGCTTGGTTCTTTGGGATCGAGAGAACCTTTTTTCTTTTACTGGTCTGTTGGTTTTCATAACCATTCATCCCCATGACGAGTGGCACTGGTGGTGATACTGGGAAACTGCAGTTTCTAATGGAATTGCTTGTGTGACTTGTGGTTAGCCAGTGGGGTAAGACCAAAGTCCTCTTTGTCTGGCTGGTTTGGTTCTCCTTGGAGGTGGGAAAACCCCAGCCTTGGGCCGTAACTGCCCTGTTTTAAGCAATTTGTCCTGAATTGGCACTCTCAGTTGGGTCCCGCCAGAACCAGCTCGTTAAGAGGGTGCAGAAGTCTGCCTGCCCAAACCACTGCAGAATTGGGGTCTTAGGTCTCCACTGAATAAAACTTCGCTGTTGCCAACTCTTATGTTTTTATCATGAGTCTCATGGACCTGTACTTGATGTTCTTAAAGCTCCAGCTCATAGAAGCACAGAGTTCAAGGCCAGAAGGGACCAGCAGTTCATCTAGTTTGACCTCCTGTATATCATAGGTCACCAACCCCACCCAACAACTGAAATTAGACTTGAGTATTACAGTCCTCCAGCACCTAGACTATGATGTGTCACAGGCAGAGAATAGGAGGGACCAAGGTGAACCAGTGCCTGAGGTCCCTGCGATGGCAGAGAAATGATTAAGTGAGATACAGCCAGATAACCCTGGAAAGTGACCTGCACCCAGACACTGCAGCAGAAGGTGAAACTCCCCCAAGGTCACTGTCAATCTGACCTGGGGGAAAATTTCTTCCTGACCCCACACGCGGTGATCAGTTAGACTCTAAGCACGTGAGCAAGATCCAGCCAGCCAAGCACCTGAGAGAGAGAATCCTCAGTGCCATCTCCGAGCCCTGGCCCTCCCCATCCAATGTCCCATCTCCAGCCATGGCCATCTGTAATAATTCACAGGATAGTGATTTAAAGAAAAATACAATGGGATGAAGAAAAATCCCTTCCTGACCTCAGCAGTTGGCTGGCTGAAACCGTGAAGCATGAGCTTTTAGGAAGATGTTCTTAGGAGTCATGTGATTATGTGAAGTACAGTAAGTTTCTAGCCCTCACAGTGGTAGAGAAAAGCTTGAAAAAGTGACCCGAATGCACCCTAAAGCCTCCAAAACTGGAAAGCAATAGAGAAGAACCCAACATTTCTTAAGAAAAAAAAAAGAAAACTTAAGGTTTTGGGGCCTGACTCATGATTTTTTGAATGCTTGGTATGCAATTTGCTTTTAGATATTTGTGTTTAGGGAAGTGAATGTGTCCGGAAAAAACTCATTCTAGCCTCCGATTATGTAAATCTTTATTACCAGACAGATACAGTGGTAGATACTGATGGGAAATGAGCTGTGTTGATTGGTTGCTAGGCTGCTTTGTTCTCTGTGATAACAACCAGCTTGCTCAGGTGTATGTCTCTGGAATCAGAAAATGCTCCCGCATCCCTCCTGTGGGAGGTCATCATCATTTACAATCATTCAAAGTCAAGGATGGCTCCTGTGATCCTGTTAATCTGTTCACCAGTTCCTTAACTCGGTGGTTCTCAACCTTTCCAGACGACTGCCCCCCTTTCAGGAGTCTGATTTGTCTTGTGTACCCCAAGTTTCACCTCCCTTAAAAACGACTCGCTTAAAAATCAGACCTAGAAATATGAAAGTGTCATGGTCGCACTGTTACTGACAAATTGCTGTGAGTACAAATAGCGTACTTACATTTCAGCCTATAGTACATAGAACAGGATAAACAGGTCAGTGTCTGTATGAAATTTTAGTTTGTACTGACCTGGTTAGTGCTGTTTATGCAGCCTGTTGTAAAGCTAAGCAAATATCTAGATGAGTTGAGGGACCCCCTGGAAGAGCGCTGTGTACCTCTGGGGTACATGTACCCCTGGCTGAGAACTATTGCTTAACTGAGTCTCCAGACTTAGCTGCCTCAGACTTCAGAGAAAGTTGTGCAGTTTTTCACTTGAGTGTCTACTTAACTTTTCCTTATTATCGAGAAGACTTTTCACTTGTTCCCATAATATAAGAACTAGGGGCCACCAAATGAAATTAATGAGTCGCAGGTTTAAAACAAATAAAAGGAAGTTCTTCTTCACACAGGGCACAGACAACCTGTGGAACTCCTTGCCTGAGGAGGTTGTGAAGGCTAGGACTATAACAGGGTTTAAAAGAGAACTAAATAAATTCCTGGAGGTTAAGTCCATTAGTGGCTATTAGCCAGGATGAATAAGGAATGGTGTCCCTAGCCTCTGTTTGTCAGAGGGTGGAGATGGATGGCAGGAGAGAGATCTCCTGATCATTACCCGTTAGGTTCACTCCCTCTGGGGCACCTGGCATTGGCTACTGTCAGTAGACAGGATATTGGGCTGGATGGACCTTTGGTCTGACCCAGTATGGCCGTTCTTGTGTTCTTTCTAATGTTCGAGTCACATTGACAGTAGTTCTGCTTGTGTTCATTTCAGTCTTTCTCTTTCTGACTTTGAGTCTTCCACTCTGAAAAATAAAAAAATACCAGCACTGCCCTTGATGATGCTATTATAAAACACTCTCTCTGCTCAGACTATTTTCATAAAGGGTGCCTAATATTAACAAGTGTTAAGTGAAGAATAAGTTAACTTCAAGGAAGGACAGTTTTCTTCTGTTCTCAAGCTTCTTTCATAACCGAGCACTCACACAAACGAACACTCTCCTTACTGTGTAAGTCGAAACAACAACAGAAAGTGTTGTGAACAGGGAGAAAACAAGGACCTTGAACTTCATGTTCTGAAATATGATCAGCAGAGTTTGCCTCTTATCTCCCTTCTTGGCAAACATCTCGGTATTAATAATTTTAAATCCTTTTGTGGTCCCTGCACCAGCTAAAGCTCATTAGACAGATGGGTCTTTCTAATTCAGGCAAACATTTTCCCCAAATCTGAGGGCAGGTGGGGTCAGATCTCAGGTCTTGGTTTGTAGCCATCTCTAACAATAAAGTGCTTTTCATATCACAAATTAAAGCACACCCTGCCATGCTGCCTGGTTACTATCTATTTTTTCTTAGAGAGATGAACAGAAATTGTTTCCTTCATCAGTCCATCCTAGATCAGTTTTGTCCTTGCTCTGCATCTATACGGAGGGGGCAGCACTGGGGTTCCCTGGCATACACAGTACAGTTTACTTACCAAACAACTCCAATAGTCAGAAAGTAACGTTACAGCTGCTTTATTATGATGTTTCCAAATGCTCGGGGCCTGACCTTCATTGGTGCTGAGCACTTGCAGCTCCCACTGACTTCAAATAGTGTTGTGGGTTCTCAGCACTGCTGCAAATGAGGCCCTCTGGTCTCTCGGGCTTGTATGTGCAGGAAGTGATCCCTGATCAACATGGCGAAAGTGTGTGGAATATAGTCAGGTTTGGGGAAGTAGTAGGGTGACCAGATGTCCCAATTTTATAGGGACAGTCCTGATTTTGGGGTCTTTTTCTTGTATAGGCTCCTATTGCTCCCCCACCCCTGTCCTGATTTTTCACATTTGCTGTCTAGTTACCCTAGGAAGTAGGGATCCAAATTTTGGAGCTGTCCTCATTTCTGTGAAGGGTGAAGCCCTGAATATGAACAGCCCAAACTTTGGAAACTCTAATACGTACAAACATCTTACTGAAATATTCTTACTCTCACCAAAGGCCCAGCTGTGTACCATAGTTATAATTGGGGAAATGCCCCCAAGTTACCACCATACCAAAAAGATGGTGGCCAGCCTTTGAAATGGAGACTATAACCAAATATTTCACCGAGTGCATTTGTCCACAAACTAGTGGAGTCCACATGTGGTGCCAGAAGTTACTGTATGTTTTCTGTGGGTAACACTTTTAATGGGAATTTTCAATCTGCAGGCGGCAGATAAACCAAAAAGTTTGTGCGAAGTTTTGTAGCCTCTCCCTGCATATCTAATAGGTTCTGTCTTTTTATTAATGAGTGACATGTATGCAGCTGTGAAAGCAAATTACCTTATTTTCTGTATTCTGCACCTTTAAATTTCTAAAGCCTTTGCCAGTGAGCAGAATCAGCAGCCATTTTGGTCTCCAACTTTCTGCAGCCTGTAACTGAGGAGGTGCACACACTCTGCTCTCTCAGCAAGACTTTAGTTCTTTCTTACTATTTTCCTTAAATCTTAAATAAGCCATGAGGTCCTCCCTAGTCAGTAATCCCCCTGCAATGTTATGTGCAGGGAAATGGTAAAATTCTGTTTGGTTCAGGTTTTTAGACTGGCCTTGCTGTTGTGGTGTCTGATTGCCTGTCTTTCACTACCTGCCATCTGTTGTGTCATTTCCACTGCTTCTGTTTCAGAGCAACCTACCTCCAGGTTTCCTTTGTGACCTTGGACAAGATTACTTAGTCTCTCTGTGCCCCATCTGTAAAATGGGACTAATGCTTTCCTATCTCACAGGCCTGTTGTGGAGTAAATACAATAGATTGTGATGCAAGGGGGGCCATGTAAGTACTTTAAGGTATGTCCACACCTGAATAAAAACGCCAGGGCTGGCCCACGTCAGCTGACTGAGGCTCACAGGGCTCGGCTGCATTGCTGTGTAGACACTCGGGCTCTGAGACCCTCCCGCCCATGCAGGATCTCAATGCTTGAGCTCTAGCCCATGCCTGAACATCTACACAGCAATTTTACAGCCCCGCAAGCCTGAGTCAGCTGACCGGGGCCAGCCATGGTGTTGAATTGCTCTGAAGATGTACCCATAGAGTCAGGGAGCTGGAGTTTCATAGTGCTGTGCCTGATGTGCAGACATGACTTTCAGGCATTTTGAGATCCTTGTATGAAGGTTCAAACTTCAAAGCATTATCATTAGCACACTGCTCTCTGTGAAAAAGGGCGTGACAGCACTAGAAGAGTGACAAGAGGAGGAAGTGGTTGGGATGTCTGGCTTGTAGATATAAACTAGTCTGTCACTGAACAAATATTTTCGCTCTGGAGGAGGGCTTCCAACCCTTCTGGTTTTACAAAAACAATGCAAAAGTGATCATCGTATAATGGTTGGGGGCAGGGGACACATACCAACTCACACCAGTCTGACCATATTGCAACAAAGTCGTATGATGGCTTCCAGCGGGGATGTTGGCATCTGTTGCTAACAGTGTTGTCATATGCCACAATAGTGCATTCACAAAGAGAATACAGATTCACACCAGATCACACCGTCACTGATCTGAGAGAGAGAGAGAGAAAGCAAGCATGTGAAAGGGAGATTAAATCTCTCTGTCTCTTGAAGTGATGGCACTAAAAAGGCACACCTATCCCACCAATATTTGGCATGCCAACAGAGGAGATACTTAGGCCATGTCCTTCAAGCTGTCTCATGGGAATGGACTCCTGCACCCAGTCTCATTGAAACTGATCCAGCTCCGTGTTGGCACATGTATCCACCTGCACAGAACAACTTGCAGGGTCAAGGCCATAGGCCAGTGGCAGTCCAGGTCCTAATGAACAAGCCTCCATATCAATTGCTCACCCCAGCTGGCAATCCCGTTGGAAGCCTCCGCTCAGACATCAAGGACCGAACGGGCCAAGGGGACTGAATTGGCTGCAGGCTGAATCACAGATGAAGGGGTAGATCTACAGGGTCATCTAGTCCATCCTCCTGAACTAGTGCTGGATCATCTGCTCTGTAAGCCCTTAGATAGAATCGTAGACTGGAAGGGACCTCGAGAGGTCATCTAGTCCAGTCCCCTGCACTCATGGCAGGACTAAGGGTTTGTCTACATTTACATTTTATAGCGCTCTAACTCGCTAAGTGCAGCAACTTTGAGCGCTTTAAAGCGCTAGTGTGGACAGACTCCGAGCCCTAGTCCCCTCATGGAGGTGGATTACCAGGAGTGCTCCCACAGAAGTGCTTTGAAATTTCTAGTATAGATGAAGCGTAAGTATTATCTATTCTAGACCATCCCTGACAGGTGTTTGTTTAACCTGCTCTTAAAAATCTCCAGTGATGGAGATTTCACAACCTCCCTAGGCAATTTGTTCCAGTGCTTAACCACCCTGAGAGTTTGGAGGTTTTTCCAAATGTCCAACCTAAACTGCCTTTGCTGCAATTTAAGCCCATTGCTTCTTGTCCTAGCCTCAGAGGTTAAGTAGAATAATTTTTCTCCTTCATCCTTATAACAGCCTTTTATGTACTTGAAAACTGTTATCATGTCCCCTCTCAGTCTTCTCTTCTCCAGACTAAACAAACCCAATTTTTTAACTCTTCCCTCATAGGCCATGTTTTTTAGACCTTTAGTCATTTTTGTTCCTCTTCTCTGGACTTTCTCCAATTTGTCCACATCCTTCCTGAAATGTGGCACCCAGAACTGGACACAATACTCCAGCTGAGGCCTAATCAGCGTGGAGTAGAATGGAAGAATTACTTCTTGTCTCTTGCTTACAGCACTCCTGCTGATGCATCCCAGAATGATGATCCTTTTTTTTTTTCCCCTTTTCTTTTTTTTGCATCAATGTTACACTGTTGACTCACATTTAGCTTGTGATCCACTATGACCCCAGATCCCTTTCCGCAGTGCTCCTTCCTGGGCAGTCATTTCCCATTTTGTATGTGTGCAACTGACTGTTCCTTCCTAAGTGGAGTCCTTTGCGTTTGTCCTTATGGAATTTCATCCTATTGACTTCAGATGGTTTGTTCAGATCATTCTGAATTTTAATCCTCCAAAGCACTTGCAACCCCTCCTAGCCTGGTATGGTCCACAAATTTTACAAGTGTGCTCTCTATGCCATTATCTAAATCACTGATGAAGACATTGACTAGAACTAGACCTGAACTGATCCCTGCGGGACTCCACTGGTTATGCCCTTCCAGCATGGCTGGGAAACACTAACTACTCCCTGGGAATGGTTTTCCAACCACTTATGCATCCACCTTATAGTAGCCATTGTATTTCCTTAGTTTGTTTATGACCCCCATGCTTTTTCTAGTCTACCTTTGAACACCTCCTATCAGCTTCCCAACAACTAGCACCCTGGGCAAAGTGTTCCAGTTCTTCCATTGACCTCCCTGTTTAGAGAAATGTACAGTACTGCACTCCCTGTGAGTCCAGCCTCTTCTATCTTAAATACTGCATCGCCTTCCCATTTCTTCCAATATAGAAAGCTCTGTCTCCTTCTAAGCTGTGCATACAGTAATGTTCCCATAACCTCTCTTCCTGGGTCATCGCACCTTCTAATCCTTTTATGGTGTTTGTGCTGGTCTTCCCCACCCTGACCCTGCTCTTTGCCTTCTCCCTAATCTACCTGTCTTCATTTTGGTTGAGACACAAACCTGCACATGTTGTTCCATGTGTGACTGGACCAAGGCTCTATATAGAGGAGATGCTGCCACCTTAGTCCTCTCCCTTGATTGTCCTAGACATGCAGTCCCCAGGATAGCACTAGTCTGAAGTAGTTTCTATCATATCTGAGCACCTCACAATCTTTAATGTATGTTTTCCTCACAACATCCCTGGGAAGTAGGGCAGGGCTATTAGCCCCGTTGTACAGAGCGGGGAACTCAAGCACCAAAGGTGGGGTCCACAAAGGCATTTAGGCTCTTAAACCACAAACTTTATGTCCCAATTTGGGCTCCACTGCAATCCACAAAACTCCTGCTGACACCCCTCTCAATGCCTAAACGCACTTTCGCACCTATGTTTTCTGTCAGGCGGAGCGGGAGGAAAACGCTTTGAACCTGGGCCCCTCCCTGGAGAGTTCTCAACCCACTGAGCTAGGGGATATTCTGTCGTGGTGTTCCCTCCCTCTCTCCCGTTGAAGCTGTTCCACTGAGGATAAATACTTAAGTCATTGCAAGAGAGAGAATGACTCTGATGCCCTGGAAGGTGGGAGACCCTGGGTCCAGTCCCCCTGATCCAACCACTCTTCCATTATTTAGCCACAGTGGGGCAGCTTCAACAGGAGAGACTGAGGGAGCCCCATAGCAGATTATCCTCTAGCTCAGGGGTGGGCAAAGTCTTTGGCTTGAGGGCCACATCTGAGTATGGACATTGTATGGCAGGCCATGAATGATCACAAAATTGGGGGTTGGGGTGCAGCAGGGGGTGAGGGCTCCTGCTAGGGGTGTGGGCTCTGGGGTTGGCCTGAGGTTTTTGGGGTGCAGGAGGGTGCTCTGGGCTGGGACAGAGGGATTCAGAGGGCGGGAGGGGGATCAGGGCTTGAGCAGAGGGTTGGGGCATGGGAGGAGGTCAGAGGTGCAGGCTCCAGGCGGCGTTTATCTTAAGCAGCTCCCAGAAGCAGCGGCATGTCCCCACTCCAGCTCCTATGCGGAGGCATGGTGCCAGCCAGGCGACTCAGTGTGGTGCTTTGTCCCCAGGCACCGCCCCTACAGCTCCCACTGGCTGCGGTTCTCAGGCAATGAGAGCTGCAGAGCCAGTGTTTGGGGCGGGAGCAGCATGCAGAGCCCCTTGGCTGCCCCTATGCATAGGAGCCGGAGAAGGGTCATGCTGCTGCTTACAGAAGCTGCATGAAGCCACAGCATGCTCAGAGCAGGGCAAGCCCCCAACCCCACTCCTCGGGGCTCGAGGGCCAGATTAAAAGGTCTGATGGGCCGGACACGGACCTTAGTTTGCCCACCCCTGCCCTAGCTCAATAGCTAGTGCACACTCCTGAGACGTGGCAGTGAGGGGGGAATTGAACCTCAGTCTCCCACCTCCTAGCCAAGCACCTTAACCACAGGGCTAAAAGCTGTACCATGCACAAGAGCTGCTCTTCCTCAGGCTGTCTTGCAAGGCAAGAACTGAACTCATCTCCCCAGGAGAGCCTTAGGCACCTGAGCCACTTGACTCCTGACCAGCAGATTCCAGTTGTGGATTGCGAAGCCGAGACAGGTGCTTCCCTGCAGCTGGCCTTAGGCACCTATCTCCATGACAGGGGCAGGGCTCAGCACACACCCTCTCCTGGGCATCATCCATTGGCCAGCATACGCTGCTCCCTGCCTGGTCTGCTGACTTCTGTGGACTGCATTCTAAGGGGCCTGTCTCCCCCACGGGGTTGTATAGGGAGCCTGGGCCTCTAGCTTGACTTTGTGGATTGAAATGCTGTTCCTGTCGTTTTCCAGGTGCCGTGATACTCAGCACTGCAACACCTATGGCACTTTGTGGATTTGGGCCAGAGACTAGACCCCAGATCCTCAAAGGTATTTAGGCACTTGCGGCTTGGTGTCTATGTACCTATAAGGATCTGAGCCTACGTGACTTGCCCAAGATCAGATGGAAACCCAAGTCCACTGGACCGTCCTTCCTCTCCATACAGCCTCTTTGCTCAGTTTTATAATTAAATCCGAGATTTAATTTTTCGTATATAATTTCCCTCCTGTTCCTTGTTGTTTCACAAACTCCCTTTCACTTCCAGCACACAACCTCTCACAATGCACACCTTTACTTAAGCCAGGCGCACTCAAACGCACACCCTTAACTCCGACCTCATCAAAATGAACCTGTTACCAACAGACGGCCTTAAAGTGTTGTAGGTGTCACGGAGTCACCGGGCGATGCTCTGGAACTGCTCCCCACAAAGCCAGTCAGGACTTTGGGGAGCCTCCTCTCCCTTGGAGCAGACTTGTTCAGGGCAAGAAGCTCACACGGCTTCACCTCCTGGGTCTCTCCTTGGAGCATTTAGCATCCTCTGCCCCTCCGTGCGCTTCCCACAGCGAGTCCACCCCAGCGGGGGTCCTGGGGAAGCCACCGGGTTCTGCACCCCCACTTCGCAGTCAGACGTGACTCTCAGCCAGCCAGTAAAACAGAGGTTTATTCGATGACAGGAACAGGGTCTAAAACAGAGCTTGTAGATACAGCGAACCGGACCCCTCGGCTGGGTCCATTCTGGGGGGCAGTGAGCCAGACCCCCAGGTCTGCCCTCCACCCTTGACCCCAGCCAGCTCCAGACTAACAACCCCTCCCAGCCCCTCCTCTCTGCTCAGCCCCTTTCCCGGACCAGGAGGTCACCTGATCCCTTTGTCTCCAACACCTTCAGCTGGCACCTTTGCAGAGGAGGGGCCCAGGCCATCAGTTGCTAGGAGACAGAGTGTCAGGTATTTAGGTACACTGGCCCTTTGCTCTGCCAGATACTTAAGAACTGCCATGGGGACACTGAGGCACCAACACAGTATTCAGAGAAAACATTAAGAACTTTCCCAGTTCGTCACATCTCTCCCCCCTTCGAGGCCGAACTGAGCGAGGTCACTCCTGCCAGTGACCTGGGGAAGTTCGAACCCACCAACTTTCCCATGGATGCCCCAGCATCTCTCCCATTCCTTGGTGTGAGTTACACCAGGACAGTCCAGTCTCATGCCCTGCCTTAGGTCAGGTGTGCTTGATGGCACTTGCAGGCCACATGTGGGAAGGTTTATGCGGCTTGAACCCTTTTGCTACCCCAATACCTCTGGGGTCCAAACTGGGACGGGGTCTTCTCCCAGCACTTAAGAGCCCCCCTCTTGGCCTTGGCCAGCTCTGGGCTCACAGGCCTGTGTGCTCTTGGCTCCCCCATGGTTTCCAGGAAGAACCCCTGGTGTGCCAGCCCTTCTCGTGGTCACCACCTCTTTGCCAGGGTCGAGCTGCAGACTCCTCCGCCCCTGGGACTGCTCCTGCAATCCCCAGGGGAACCCTGCTACTGCAAAAATCCTTCTCTCTCCCAGGGTCGAGCGGCAAGCTCCTCCGCCCCGAGACTGCTCGCTGCAGTCCTCAGGGGGACCCTGTTACTCCAACAGTCCTTCTCGCTGGTCACACACTCCCAGAGGTTAACCGCCCCCTGAAACCGTCCCACTCTGAGCCTTCAGCATGCCTGGTCCTTATTATCCCTCCTTTGTTTTACTGCTCCCCAGTCCCTTACTGCAAGCAGCGCCATTCACGGGGTGCAGTACGTCCCGCCGCTGCCACCAGTTGTCACGGAGTCACCGGGCGATGCTCTGGAACTGCTCCCCACAAAGCCAGTCAGGACTTTGGGGAGCCTCCTCTCCCTTGGAGCAGACTTGTTCAGGGCAAGAAGCTCACACGGCTTCACCTCCTGGGTCTCTCCTTGGAGCATTTAGCATCCTCTGCCCCTCCGTGCGCTTCCCACAGCGAGTCCACCCCAGCGGGGGTCCTGGGGAAGCCACCGGGTTCTGCACCCCCACTTCGCAGTCAGACGTGACTCTCAGCCAGCCAGTAAAACAGAGGTTTATTCGATGACAGGAACAGGGTCTAAAACAGAGCTTGTAGATACAGCGAACCGGACCCCTCGGCTGGGTCCATTCTGGGGGGCAGTGAGCCAGACCCCCAGGTCTGCCCTCCACCCTTGACCCCAGCCAGCTCCAGACTAACAACCCCTCCCAGCCCCTCCTCTCTCCTCAGCCCCTTTCCCGGACCAGGAGGTCACCTGATCCCTTTGTCTCCAACACCTTCAGCTGGCACCTTTGCAGAGGAGGGGCCCAGGCCATCAGTTGCTAGGAGACAGAGTGTCAGGTATTTAGGTACACTGGCCCTTTGCTCTGCCAGATACTTAAGAACTGCCATGGGGACACTGAGGCACCAACACAGTATTCAGAGAAAACATTAAGAACTTTCCCAGTTCGTCACAGTAGGCGAGAGTGAAAGTTGTGTGTTTTCTGCCTGACTTGTGAGAAATTGAGAGCAGGGTGGATGCTGCGTGACAAGTTGTGGAGGTGGATGAGTTCATGCATTTGGGAAATGTAATGTTTGGTAGATCATGTGAATTGAGGATGGTTTGGATGTTAATATTGCTACAGCTGGTGATTTCCTACTGTTGGTGCTGAAAGGAAATACACTTGTTCAGCTTGAGCTCCATGTTTTAATGAATATATTTAGTCCTGGCGTATTTGCTTTAAGAAATGCATTGATAATATCTCTGGTGTATCTCCTTTTAAAGGGAGAAAATAGTCAGGAAGATAAAGTCTCAAAGTCAGAGATAACGATTGAAGCAATGAAAAGTATTTCGGGTCACTGCCAAACTTACCGAAGCGAGTTCCAGCAGCGGAGTTCTTCAGAACTCGCTTAGTGATGGCCACGACATAGCAAAGAGATTGGTCTGGTGGACCCCACTGCCCCCATTCACTATCTTATACCTTCCCTGTGGCAACTCCAGCAACTGCTGACCTGGGAAAGGAGTAAAATAAGACCATTCAATGGAGCTTTTGTTCCTTGTGATTGCAAGTTAGCAGCTGGAACCGAGGAGGAGCCATTCCTACGTGACCAACAGCCTGTCTACAGAACACCATGGACTCATGAAGCCCAATCTGAGCACCAGTGGACTACAGCAAGGAAGAAATGAATTGTAGGAGGGGAGAGATAGAAGTGAGAGGCTGCAAAGCTCACCAAGAAGAACAAAGGGAGAGGGTGATGTATATCAACAGGGAAGTTAGACCTTCCCCACTGTGTTCTCTCTAATAATAGCAAAACCACACAATGAAACCTCTGAAGAGACCGGCACTACTTCTTGGAATGCCACATACAGAGCTTGTTTCTAGCCACTGAACAGCGTTGACAATGGGGTTCTATCTTCTCTTTGCTATTAGTTGGTAGCAATAAAACAGAATTTTGTTTCTCTGCTTCCACCTTCCTTTATCTTGAAAGAGACTGCACGTAAAATTGGGCTTCTAATATAATGACACTGTCTTCTGAAAAGTTCCTTGAAGATTTAATCTAAGTGACTTTTTGCTTATATAAGGACATCTATGTTCTGTTCTTGGCTCCACCGCAGAACTCTTGTGTCTGACTTTGGGCAAGTCACTTAATGTTTGGTTCGCTTTCCTCCTGGTGCATAATATTTACTGTACCTGCCTGCCAAGGGTGTGTTGAAGCTAAATACATTGTTCATAAAGATTGCTGAGATCCTTAGATGGAAAGCGCTTGTAGGACAAAAGATCGTATTACAATAGATGGGATCTAGGCCTGATCCTGAGTTCACTGACACCGGTGTAAATCACGAGTAATTCTACACAAGGCAGTAGAGTTACACCAGTGTGAGATGAGACTCAGAAATAGCCCAGTGTCTAGATTTTTAACCACTTTAGGACAGGAACCCTGTTCTTGTATTTTCTGTCTAGTACAGCAACTAGCAGACTTTTGGTGATTTAATGATATACTATAGA
Source organism: Gopherus flavomarginatus (assembly GCF_025201925.1). NCBI lineage: Eukaryota > Metazoa > Chordata > Testudines > Testudinidae > Gopherus > Gopherus flavomarginatus. The sequence goes on along the minus strand of NC_066633.1, from coordinate 19,363,419 downwards.
TTATCACTTAGTTTGTAAGCGTTTTGGAACAAGGGCTACCTTTTGTGGGAGAATTGGGGGTGGGGGGACAGTGCCTACCACAAGGGGACTCCGATTCCTGATTGGGTACTAGGTGCTACAGCAGTGCAAACAGATAACTGACACAGAGTGTTTGTTTGTATTCTTAGAGGTGGACTATTTCTTGGTGTAGCTGGGAATTTAACTGCCCTCCCTCTGCCTCCCAGACATGCAGCTGTGTACCAGGATGCTGCAGCGCTGCCAACCCCCTATAATCACAAGAGTTGGCAACACAGATTATTGTTAAATTTGTCTGGTCTGATTCTTCTTCCATGACCACACGCTGCCTCTTGCCTATCGGTAAATTTTCACCTACCCAGAAGTTATTACAAACACAATTCCCTTCAGTTCAGTGGGCAAGAGAGACTGGCAGAGTAGATAGTGGGAGGAAACCTCCAACTCACACTTTCTCTGAGCCATAGTTAGACTTCAGACTGCAGGAATATTAGCTTGTTGAGCGTGGGGCCTATTTCCATTTCCTGGTTATATCCAGGCGTTCATTCTGGAACAGTGGGCAAGGTCTGGGGTTCTCTGTTCATTGTCCTCACCTGCTGCCCTTCTTTTGAATCTTTAACACCCCCACTCCCATTTCTGTTTGATCATGTGTTGTCCCATGGAATCAGGGCTGCCCAGAGGGGGGAGGGCAAGTGAGGCAATTTGCCCCAGGCCCTGGGCCCTGCAGGGGCCCCCATGAGAGTTTTCAGGGGCCCCCACGAGAGTTTTTGGCGGGTCTTCAGCGGCAGGTCCTTCAGTGCTACCAAACATACCCGGCGCAAGTGAAGGACCCACTACTGAAGACCCGGAGCTTCTTCCACTCCGGGAAGCAATTCAGTGGCAAGGGCTCCTTTCGTTCCGGATCTTTCAGCAGCAGTTCAGCGGCGGGTCCTTCGCTCACTCTGGGACCCGCCGCAGAAGTGCCCCGAAGACCCGCAGCTGAAGGACCTCCGTCGCCAAAGACCCCAGGCCCCCTGAATCCTCTGCATGGAATCCATTGTTTTGGGGGCTCTGTGGCCTCTCCCTTATCTTGATGCTTTGGTGGGCTCTGCCCACGACCCCAGGCTTCATATAGGCTTTCCCAAGTGTGTGAGATCTGAATAGCAGTGATTAGAAAACAGAGGGTGATTCTGAACATATTATCTGTGAAATTCTAGGTGTTCAGAATACAAGTGGATTAGTTTTGTTCTAGAAGTGAGTTAGAAGGTTTTAAAGAACAACTAAGAATATCTCAGCAGTGTCTTTTCTTTTTTTTAAAGGGTGCCTTGCAAAAGAGGGGTACAAAACCCCCAATCCCACATTTACAGAATTAAATGCTGGAGGATCCCAAATAGCTTTGGGAAAAGGTGGGGCTTAAACTGTAATTTGTAAGAGTTGAGGATAGCACATTTGTAGGCCAGCTTCATTCTCAGGGATTCTTTTTTGTAAAGCAACTTTGTTTTAACACAGCAACCACACTATTTATTGCTACTGCTAAACAACTTCATTCAGCACCCACTGAGCACAAGATGGCCTCCAGACACCAGAAGATACTGCCCCAAAGAGCTCACAGTCTAAGGCCCCACTCTTGCAAGCAGTTCTTTGTGGATAGACTCTTGCAGCTGCAAAGAGCTGTGGATTTCAGCCACAATGAAGCAATGACAAAGCAGAAGGGAATGGGTAGGTGGAATAAGGTACAGAGGTTATAGACACCACATTGGGTGGAATTTGGTGCATTCCAAAGGCCAAAAAAAAAAATTCTCTTAAGAAAGATTGAGCCTGGATAAAGCATCGAGGCCAGATGTGATTGAGCAGTATTTGTAGACGGGGAAGAACCTCATTGACAGCTGGCAGGGAAACTTCCCGCAAGCCTCCACCCCCACTTCTAGTATTAACACTATTTACTATGTGGAATGGCTGCAAACTGGGGGATTCTCTAACTTATTATTTTTAAAACTTCTTGTCAGTTTTCAATGTTTCAGATAAGCCAGAGTCTTAGAAATGTTTGAGGCTGCATGCCCCCATTTCTCCTCCCCTTCGATCGTCATAAGAACATAAGTTCTCTTCCCCACTGAGATCTGGGTTGGAGGGTAGCCAGCCACAGGGCCTGTTTCATTCATTCTGCTATTCCGGCTTCTGCTTTGCTCCACCTCCAACATAACAAGCACCATAGAAATCAAACAAGGAAGTTTCTCAATCAGGGAGTGCTATAAACAAGTTAAGGAAACTGATGCAAAATAGGACTGACTCATCCAATGTTCAGACCAACAGCACATTTAATCTGGAACGGAGAGAGAGGATGGGAGTCCCTGGGACATTCTCTACCACAGGAATGTTGAAACCTCTCTAACAATATTTATTGGTTGGTTTGTTTTTTTAATCAAATCACAGGTTTGATAGAAAACCCACTGGAGTCTGCCTGTTTGCATATGGACTGCAGCCTTGTTAATATAAATGCACTGATGCAACTCAAAATATATGAGGTTCTGAAACTGAGTTCAGATTGGAGGCCTCAGTGCAAACGTTACCACAGCAGTACTACAGCTGATGCAGTACAAGTCAGCCTTTCGTTCAGGGCCTCTGCAAATCCTCACTCCTACGTGCTCTCTCATTATCTGAGCCTTGTCAGTGGGCATGACTCCCATGAAGCTGCACTTGCTTACAGCAGGGTTGATTTTTGGCTCACAGTTGAGTATAGTCTTGCTGTCCAAAACACTAAGCAGGTTTGCTTTTGTTGTGGTCAGCATCTACACTGCCTGGTTCTTGTGCAATAGCAAACGCTTCTGTGTCTCATCCGGCTAAAATTGGCCCAAGAAAGATGTTACCTTACCCAGCTTGTCTCTAAACATTTATCATCATAGGCGATCAAAGCACCTTCCGAGGAAAAAACAACAGGATTGTTGCTTTATAGTTCTCTACTATTTGCCTCCCCATCCATAGCAGTAAGGGGTAATTTGTGTTTAGTGGCTAGAGTTTGTAATTGTCAAGGCAAAGCAATGGCCTAGAGATGTTTAACTACTGTTTCACTAATGTGAGCTCAGTCAAATGACTTTGAGTCAGGCCTCAAAAATCATGAGATTAAAAAAATGTCAAGGTGGTCCTTCTCTGCCCGCTGGGGTTTTGAGTTTTTGTTGTTGGGTTGTTTTGGGGGAGGGGAGGGGAGCTTTTATGTTATCAAGCTTTTCTCTGAAACTCTGAGGGTTAGAATTTACCTTTTTTAATTAAAGATGGGAGTCCCATGTAGGCCATGTCTATACTATGGATGCTACAGCACCGTAGCTATGCCTCTGTAACCGCGTAGTGTAGACGCAGACTACAGCGATGGAAAGGGGTTTTCCATCCCTACAGGAACTCCACCGTCCCAAGAGATGGTAGCTAGGTCAATGGAAGCATTCTTCCTTCAGTGTAGCTGCCTCTACACTAGGGGCTAGGTCGCCACAGCAACAATACTCAGGGGTATGGGTTTTTCACACCCCTGAGCCCCATAGCTATGTCAATCTATGTTTTAAGTGCAGATCTGGCTGTAATCCCATGAGTCCAGTAGCTGGGCCTTTTTTTAGAAAACAAAACCCCAACTATCATAAGCCCCATAATAAAATTCCAAGAGTGGGCAATGCTGGTCCTCTGCACTGGGGACTGGTCTGCACACGTCTGCACAGGCTTAATTTGCAATGTGATTTTTTGTTTTAAACCAACTTATTCAAATGGGTGCAAACCTCTGTGTGGACATGCTTCTTTTGAGTGATTTAGGAATTGATTGAAGCTAAACGGCAGTAAGCCATTCGTCTATTGAAATAATCATTTACACATGGGTTGCACCTTGTGATGGGGTCTGCAGGCCCCACACTGAATGAGGATGGAGAGGGAGCAATCCTGGGCTAGGGAGGCCTCACTCCTCAACAGGTCCAGGCCTGTTCCCAGTGGAGGAACAGCTTTAAAAAGACACTGGTACCACAGGCTAGAGGAGAAATGAGCTGTATATGACAGATGCTGAGAGCGGCAACTGCTTTGTGAGGGCTGCTCTAGCATCAGGGACTTGGATTCCTTCTCTTCTTTGGGAGCTGAACGCCCAGAGAGAAACTGACTGAATAGACGCTAAGAGAGTGAGGAGAGGCTGCTAAGCTGGTGACTGTGTCCCAAATAGAGGCACTCCAGACCAGTAGTAAGTGATCTGGGGGTAATTTGAGGTTGCTCAGCAACTGAGCTGGAGACTTTAGGACACTCCTGGTTCAGCATGAGCTGAAGTCCATGGGTCTGGGTCCCCCTACTTTGCCTCCCCCCTCTCCCCGTGCCTTTATAGTGATGAACTCTGAGAGAGCAACTGGAGCATGAGCAGTAATTGAGGCCACAGCTGGGGCCTCCCTGGGCAGACTAGACCGACAGAACCTGTAAGGCCATGAGCTGACCATGAGGCTAGCTGGTCACTTGTTCCTGCTACAAGCCTGTTCAGCTAAATTGGTTTGTAAATGTGCTTAAATTAAACCAATGCTTAACTTGAGTGTGTAAACAAGCCCTTGGTTTTATTCTATGCATGAGGCCTGAACTAAGTGTCCGGTTTTAACTTGTAAATGGTGCCCATATGCCACAGGGTGAATGTGGCAAGTTTGCAGTGCTTTTCCTTAACAGCTATCCCTCTTTTACTCCAGTCTGCTCTTAGTTTTTGTTGTGGTTTTTTTAACAAAAATTGTCCCTGGTGCCTTTGATTCTAAAGATAGCCTTCAGACTGTTACCCGAACATACGTCTGCCGCCAGCCTGAAATAGAAGCCCAGAGAAAAGTGAACTTCCCCATTTGTATCAGTCATGACACAGAAGCCTTATTAGGGTTGTTCACATTGCAAAAAATAAAAATAAAAACATGGTAGCAAGTCTCAGAGCCTAGACCTACTGACTTGGGCTTGAGCTAGGGCATTAAAAATCGGGTGGATGGTCTCCCTTGGGTCTCTGAGCCTAAACAAACACCTCCATGGCTATTTTTAGCACTAAGACATGGGCTCTGAGACCTGCGGCTGCAGATCTTTCTTTTTGATTGACTGATGCTAAATGTCAATGTTCTTAGCCATTTTGGTAGTGATCAAAGCATGCACCCAAATGGGGTGAGCCTATTACAGAAATCTGCACACACTTTAAGGTCAGAAGGGACCATTATGATCATCTAGTCTGACCTCCTGCACAATGCAGGCCACAGAATCTCACCCACCCACTCCTGTAATAAACCCCTAACTTATGTCTGAGTTATTGAAGTCCTCAAATCGTGGTTTAAAGACCTCAAGGTGCAGAGAATCCTCCAGCAAGTGACCTGTGCCCCATACTGCAGAGGAAGGCAAAAAGCATCCAGGGCCTCTGCCAATCTGCCCTGCAGGAAAATTCCTTCCCGACCCTAAATATGGTGATCAGTTAAACCCTGAGCACATGGGCAAGATTCACCAGCCAACACTCAGGAAAGAATTCTCTGTAGTAACTCAGATCCCACTCCATCTAACACTCCATCACAGACCATTGGGCATATTTACCTGCTAATAATCAAAGATCAATTAATTGCCAAAATTAGGCGATCCTATCACACCATCCCCTCCATAAACTTATCAAGCTTAGGGCTGGTCTACACTATGAGGGGAAATTGATCTTAGATACGCAACTTCAGCTATGTGAATAACATAGCTGAAGTCGAATATCTAAGATCGGATTACTCACCCGTCCTCACCACGCGGGATCGATGTCCACGGCTCCCCCCATCGATTTCGCAACTCCGTTGGGGTTGGTGGAGTTCCGGAATCGATATAAGCGCGCTCGGGGATCGATATATCGCGTCTAGATGAGACGCGATATATCGATCCCCGAGCAATCGATTTTAATCCCCGATACGGCGAGTAGTCTAGACGTAGCCTTAGTCTTGAAGCCAGATATGTCTTTTGCCCCCACTATTCCCCTTGGAAGGCTGTTCCAGAACTTCACTCCTCTAATGGTTAGAAACCTTAGTCTAATTTCAAGTCTAAACTTCCTAGTATACAGTTTATATCCATTTGTTCTTGTGTCCACATTGGTACTAAGCTTAAATAATTCCTCTCCCTCCCTGATATTTATCCCTCTGATATATTTATAAAGAGCAATCATATCTCCCCTCAGCCTTCTTTTGGTCAGGCTAAACAAGCCAAGCTCTTTGAGCCTCCTTTCAGAAGACAGGTTTTCCATTCCTCAGATCATCCTAGTATCCTTTCTCTGAATCTGTTACAGTTTTAATTCATCCTTCTTGAACATGGGAGACCAGAACTGCACACAATATTCCAGATGAGGTCTCACCAGTGCCTTGTATAACGGTACTAACACCTCCTTATCTTTACTGGAAATACCTCACCTGATGCATTCCAAGACCACATTAGCTTTTTTAACGGCCATATCACATTGGCGGCTCATAGTCATCCTGTGATCAACCAATACTCCAAGGTCCTTCTCCTCCTCTTTCACTTCCAACTGATGCCTCCCTAGCTTATAACAATAGTTCTTGTTATTAATCCCTAAATGCATGACCTTGCACTTTTCACTATTAAATTTCATCCTGTTACTATTACTCCAGTTTACAAGGTCATCCAGATCTTCCTGTATGACATCCCGGTCCTTCTCTGTGTTAGCAATACCTCCCAGCTTTGTGTCATCCGCAAACTTTATTTTTTGTGCAAGGTCAGTAATAAAAAGTTTAAATAAGATTGGCCCAAAACTGATCCCTGAGGAACTCCAATAGTAACCTCCCTCCAGCCTGACAGTTCACCTTTCAGTACAACCCATTGTAGTCTCCCCTTTAACCAGTTCCTTATCCACCTTTCAATTTTCATATTGATCCCCATCTTTTCCAATGTAACTAATAATTCCCCATGTGGAACAATATTAATTGCCTTACTGAAATTGAGGTAAATTAGATCCACTATGTTTCCTTTGTCTAAAACATCTGTTACCTTCTCAAAGGAGATCAGGTTGGTTTGGCATGATCTACCTTTTGTAAAACCATGTTGTATTTTGTCCCAATTACCATTGACCTCAATGTCCTTAACTACTTTCTCCTTCAAAATTTTTTCCAAGACCTTGCATACTACAGATGTCAAACTAACAGGCCTATAGTTACTCGGATCACGTTTTTCCCCTTTCTTAAAAATAGGAAATATGTTAGCAATTCTCCAGTCATATGGTACAACCCCGAGTGTACTGATTCATTAAAAATTCTTGCTAATGGGCTTGAAATTTCATGTGCCAGTTCCTTTAATATTTGTGGATGAAGATTATCTGGGCACCCCGATTTAGTCCCATTAAGATGTTTGTGTTTGGCTTTAACCTCGGATGTCGTAATTTCTACCTCCATATCCTCATTCCCATTTGTCATCCTACCATTATCCCTAAGCTCCTCATTAAAGACTGAGGCAAAATATTTGTTTAGATATTGGGCCATGCCTAGATTATCCTTAACCTCCACTCCATCCTCAGGGTTTAGCGGTCCCACTTCTTCTTTCTGTTTTTTCTTATTTATATGACTATAGAACCTTTTACTATTGGTTTTAATTCCCTTTGCAAGGTCCAACTCTACATGGCTTTTGGCCTTTCTCACTTTATCCCTACATGTCTCAATAAGGTAGCTTTCCTTGCTAATCCTGCCCATCTTCCATCCTTGTAGGCTTTCTGCTTTTTCTTAATCACCTCTCTGAGATGCTTGCTCATCAACTTCTATGATTTTTCCCCCTTTCTTGGGATGCAGCCTTCTGATAGTTTCTGCAACTTTGACTTGAAGTAATTCCAGGCCTCCTCTGCCTTTAGATCCACAAGTTCTTCAGTCCAATCCACTTCCCTAATTTCCTTAATTCTTTAAAGTCAGCACTTTTGAAATCAAAAACCCTAGTCCCAGATCTATTTTTATTTATCCTTCCATCTAGTTTGAACTGAATGAGCTCAGATCACTGTGCAGAGCATCTTGTTTTGGTGCCATAGGTGGGCAGAGCTCTGGCCAACATTGCCATTTCACCTACTGGTGTCACCTATTGATTTATACCACTGTGATGAGACTTGGAATCTGATAAATATAGAGAGATATACCTATCTCATAGAGATAGAAGGGACCCTGAAGGGTCATTGATGCCAGCCCCCTGCCCTCATTAGCAGGACCAAGTACTGATTTTGCCCCTGATCTCAAAGTGGCTCCCTCAAGGATTGAGCTCACAACCCTGGGATTAGCAAGCCAATGCTCCAACCACTGAGCTATGCCTCCCGCTCCCCAAAATGCTTTGGGTTAGATCAGTCTCATCTGCATTTTTTGTTTTTAAATTGAAAAAACCTTTAAAATGGCAAGTTTCTTTTCAAGCAGATCCATTCAATAATTTCTCCAGCTGCTTCTGTCATTCCCTAGTTTAAGGTCCATCCATGCTTCCACCAACCCGAAACCCAGCCCAGGTTAGAACCGGTCCTGAAAAGCGTGTTCAAAGTGGAGATTGTGCGGAACGGATGTACATCCTGTAGTACTGCCAAGGTCATGCATGCATCCATAATTCATGAGTCAGGTCCCCAAATATAATCTTGGCTTAAAAATAATGATTTTTTAAGATTATTGTGTGTTTTTATTTGCTGTCTAGTTGTCTTATTTTTTCTCTGCACCACAGACGAATAAAACATACTTTTAAAAAGCAAGCTGCTATTTCTATATCACTTGCCTCCAGGAACTGAGGCTTTAAAAAGAGTATTTAAAAGAGCGTTGGGCAACACTCCATGCACAGGTCACAACTGCTGCACCTCTACTCCTCCAAACACCCCCTTTTTCCTCCACTCTCCCCCCTCCGCGCTTAAACCTTCTCAAAAATCCATCCCTTGCCCTCTGTGCACCTCTCCGATCCGGGCAGCCCCCAGCCTGGCCCCACGTGCAAGCACAAAAATCATCGTCCCAGCCGCCTTTCAGGCCAGGCGACCCTACAATAACAAACAGTAAACAACACAGCCAAAGAACCAAACTCGTTCCAAACTTCCGGCAGGCTGGGCGGGGACTAATCGCAAACTGCGCTCGTACCCGGGAAGGGGGAACTAGAGCGCAAAGCGACTCCTCACCCCAGCGCGGCCGTGGGGCCGGCCCGGAGCGCAGGGAGGGGCGAAGGGAGCCAACCCTCTGCCGGCTCTTGCATCAGCAGGGGAGCGGCCGCCCCACTCTGCTCCCGGCCCTGCTGCCTGGCTGGGCGCCTATAAGAGCGGGCGGCGGCTGCGGGCGGGGAGCGGCGGCGGCAGCTGCATCGCGGCGCTGGGCTCCTGCGCGGCCGGGGACGGTAAGTGGGGGCCGCGGGCGCCACGTGCTCCGGCCCGGGGATGGTCCCTGCCCTGGGGCCGGGCTGCCCCCGCTGATCTCCGGCGGGAAGCTGCTCCCGCTCCCCTGCTGCCGCCTCCGGGATCCCGCGGGGGAGGACGTCCCCGGCAGTTCTTCCCTGGGGCTGCGCTGCCCGGGCCGGGCCGCTCTGGCGGCATCGTGCTGAACCCGGGTCGGGGGATGCGGCGAGTCCGGAGTCCCGGCCGCTTCCCGGCCTCACGGGGCTCGTCTTTTATCCCGAGCACGCCTCGTGCGCGTCGCTTGGGCCGCACCGGTGTAGCCAAACCGCCCCAGCTGTGTGTGGACAAGCCCCGCGTGGCTGCCCCAGCCTTACAGCCTACAAGGCCGGCGCTGTGTCTCTGGCCGCAGATCTGTGGCGCTTCGGCCCTTTGCCCGCCCTCCTCGGGCTTCTGTAAATGAATCTTTTTAACAAAGGCCGCGCTTGGGGACAGGACCGTCTCTTTGTGCAGTGATAGAACTGATCGCAAGCGACCCAGGTCTGCAGGGAGTAGCTTTATTGTGGGGAGGGGCGGCTTTCTCTCCCCCCCCCCTTGGGCTGGTGGAACTGCTGGGGGTTTATGTTCAATCCTTCCTCAGTCACAAAATTTAAACAGGAAATGGCGCCAAAGCACCATCTCTGCAGTGGAAAGGAAGTGGGGCAAGATCATAAACCCGTGCATCTGCTGAGACTGTTACCACTGTAACAGAAATAAGTTGCCTGCTCTCCCATCTGCCTGCTGGGAAGGAGTGAGCTGTGGGGGCTGAGAGGTTTTTTCCTGCTCTCCCCATGGCTAGAGTGAGTCCACCTTGTTCTGGAACAGTCTCTATAACTGGGACTCTCTGTTCTCCTCCGTTCTCTAGATCCGTCAACATGTCTGTGTCACACAGTTCCAAGCTGAACAAGGTGGTCAGGGACCAGTACATGAGGCTTCCCCAGGGGGGCAAGGTCCTGGTGACTTATGTATGGATTGACGGGAGTGGAGAAGGAGTCCGCTGTAAAACTAGAACCATGGACCAGGAACCAAAGTGCATAGAAGGTAATGCTGGGCCTGTTAGCTGTTTGGAGCAGTCACTCTCTTGTCTGTACAGTAAGCAGAATATAGAAGTCAAAGTGTTAGATCCAAGGCCTGTGACACTCATAACATTATATGAGGAGCTGCTGTATGTTTTTGATTCATTTGGTGGCATAATGCACAGAACAGATCTCTTTTCCCTGTGGATTATACAAAGTAAATGAACAGGGTTGTGGGTGTTATCACCAGGGTATATAAGATGATATGGTAAATAGCCAGCATTCTTCAGGATGATGGTGTTTGCTATCCATAATCTCTCTGCCATCAGTGCTAGGATGGTGAGGGGGAAGCATTCTTGCCTTGTAAGAGCAGGTCTTGTTTCCAAGAAGCGTGTTTAAATGGAATTCCATAAAAAGTGGTTTGTAATGGGATTTGGCTAGGTGCTGTGGACACAGAGCCAAAGGACTGGAGGCCAGAGCTCTAGCTTGTGAGGCACCTCTATGGCTGGAATGGAGATGTTAACCCTGTCTGGTGTTAGTCACTAAGAATGCTGTGAGCTGTTTGAAGTCTAAATCTAGTATCTTGTTTGAACCATCAAAGAGGTTAAGGGGCGTTATAGTGGGGGTGCTTGCTAAAGCCATTTTACAAAACTAAATCCTATAAATTATGGAAACCACTTCAAATGAGGGGGTGCTGCCGCATCCCCAGTTCTAGCACCTGTAAGTGTTACTGGATTATTGTCCCCTTTGTGGTCAGTGATGGGGGTAGTAGCTGCAGGACTGGGCTTTATGTAGGTACAGGGGAGTCAGAAGCTTCCTGGATTTCCTTCTGAAACAGTTTTCAGTGGCATGTTGCAGAGTATATCCCCCCAGGGCTCTTGATTGCTCTCATCTTAATATTCTTGAACATTTGACATGATCAAATTGAGGGATTTTTAATCTTAGGGATTTTTCCATTTCCTCTTGCTCCCAGATGTCCCAGAATGGAATTTCGATGGATCCAGTACAGACCAAGCTGAAGGCTCCAACAGCGATATGTTCTTGATACCAGTCAGGATGTTCCGAGACCCCTTCTGTCTGGACCCAAACAAGCTAGTGTTGTGTGAGGTCCTGAAATACAACAGAAAACATGCAGGTGAGGTTGCTGGTTGTTACCAGAACCAGTGTGTTACCAGACAGACACAGCGGCTAAGTGCCATCGGTATCAAAATATTAGGGCACCACGATGCCACTTGAGGTCGGTGGGAAGTTACAAGTGATCATGTGCTAATCTGTGACTGAGCTATATTTGCTGTTAACCTAGGCATGCAAAAACCCCGTTGCTGGTCCTGGTTATCTGCAGAAACCCATCTTAGCAAGTGTTGGAAGGACAAGGAGTATTCTATTAAGTGGTCAAAAAGTAGCAGAGGTTGCCACATGCCTCATAGACCAGGCCAGCACCAAGTAATTTTAACCTGGTGCTCAAATATACAATCTCCCTGAATGCTTACTATAACCTGATTACTAGAATGTAGCATCTTGAATGTTAAGACAGAAACTTGGAAGTTAGGGTTTGAAAACATAGAAATGATTGTGTATTTTAAATAAAAACCTATATGCCAGTAAGCAAAGCTTGGTTAAGGTACTTGGAACCATCACTTCGCACCACACCCACACTTCCTTCCCCCTTGCTGCTGGAAAGGTCCACTGGTTACTTTGAGAAAGGAAATCTGTATCTCATGTTTTGCTTCTCTGACTTCCAACCCTTTGATCTTCTCTCCTATGATATCTGTATCCTTGATCCTGGCCTATAGCTGGGTATAGTGATCTGTCAGGCACACAGCAGGAATCAGGCCTGTGTGTTCAGGGTGATTGTGGAGAAGCTGATTCCTGACCTTGTCTAAAGTGATCTCAGATCATTGTTGAGCGTGAACGAGCTGTAGTTATGTATGAAGAGTCTCCTGGCTCCTGTTAGGGCAAAGGAAAGTCAGGTGATCCCCTACATGTGGGGACCACATGTCGGTATGCAAAGCTTTTGCTGGGATGGTGGAGGTCTGAGGGATGTGGTGGTCCCAGATAGGGTGGTTGGTTGTAAAAACACTAAGACTCTGGCATTTCACTTTTGTGTGAAGTACCGTAGTCTAAATCTCGATTTCTGGACTTTTAAAAATACTGTGTTCTCAGGTACTTCTGTACTTCCATTCTGACAAAGGCTTTCTTTAAGAATCGCCCCACTTTTTGAGACACACGTCTAATAACGTGTGCCGGCTTGATGTGGCTGGAAAGCTCAGTTCTGGGTCTCTACCTGTACGTTTGTGTTGTTGGGCTCTTTAAGTTAGTTCTTGTAACATACGTAAGGTAATCATCAAGTAATCCATTCCCAGCTTCTGGCAAACAAGGCTAAGGATACCCATCAAGCAGTAATACAGCTCTGAGAGGCAACTGTTGTGATCTCAGATGACTGAATTTATGACTTAAAATAATCAATAAAGCATTTAACTCCATGCGCTTGGCTGTATTCTGTCAAACGGAGGTTATCCATGTTACTGTGTTTAAAGTAGTATGGTTTAATAGATTAAACAAGCTCTTAAATATGAGACATTCCTTAACTTGAATCAAGGGGCATTTAGCTTGATAAATGAAGGCAAGGCTTTTCTGGCAAAAGTATGCAGAAAGGTCCTGTGTCATGCACAACAAATTTCCTGTGGTTACAATATTTTGTTTCATTAAATGAGCCAACCATCCTCTACAGACAAAGGAATCAGCTGATTCATAGCAGCTAGCCTGGGGCTCAACTGTATCTTTAAAGCAGTGGCTTGTTTGGGGGTTGAAGCAGAGCCAAATTCTCCCCCAGCTAGAGCTTCAGGAGACAATATCTCAGTTTCTGAAGCTTGTTTAAATGCCTCTATTGTACCATGTTCATGATCCTAGTACAGCTAAAGAGATTCAAAGGGGAATATGGCAGCCAGCGTTGCCCATAACACTTAGCACTTACCTAGTACTCAGTGAGTGCCAATCCCTGAACTGACTTTTCTCTAAAGGTGCTCAGCTTACGTGGTTAGAGGGTCTCTTCATTTTTCTCTCCACCATTTAAGGTTCTAAGTGTGACCTTTTAAAAGAAAATGTTGCTGGTGATTTGTCATTATTTACAAATCCCTGGGGTTTGTTGCAGCAGCATTTGGGTCTCTTCAATGAACACTGTGGGTAAAAGTGCAACTTGTTACCTGCAGGCTGCCATTTTGTGTGACAGGGAAAACCTGTTATTTCACTTCCTCCTTCTCCCTTTTACCTGGATTCTTCTGGTCTAGGTCTCACTTGGGCCAACAATATCTTCAGGACTGTTCTGCTGGGTTTCTGTGCCACTCCCATCGGGGAGAAAGCCAGATAGACTAGCCCTGGTGCTCAGTGAGCTCTGCAAGCTGTCAGCCAGCTCGAATGCTGGCCCAGAACGTAGTGGGCAGTGAGGTGGGAAGAGAGCCCAGGGAAGCTTGGTTGGGGACACATACATAGGGTGGGAAGATGGACTTCTGATTAAGGGACTATATCCATCTGTAAAATAGGAAGATTATTTGCCTCCTACTGGTGGTGGTCTAAATCCATACCTACTTGGCAGATGGCCAGATACTGTGGTGATAGGATGGGGGAAGGCAGCAGGGTATATGGCTACTTAGATATTTATGGATTTTTATGGATCAGTTTTAATGGGCAGGGAGTTACATTTGCACTTTGTATATAAAATTACAAACCCTTTGAAATCAAGCACTGTTGTCTTCCTCCAATGCTAAAGCAAATGGTGGGTGAGCAGAGAACATTTTCCTCATGGATAAAGGGAGGTGACCTTGTGTAACCAGCTATTTTCCTTATTCCCTTTCCCCTTGTTGAACACATCTTGTGTTGGTCTGGATTTATCAGCCTCTCAGCCCAGCTTTTCCACAGCCAGGGCCATCCTAGTCCTGTCTTTGAGACAAGTCTGTCGTGGTGCAAACCAATACATTGTCATGAATTCATAACGACAATATTGGTTGCAGATTCCCAACAGAGAGGCTGGCTGGAGGAGAACTTTCTCTACCTCATAGAGGGCTGTGCAAGGAAAAGCACCAACTGGTGTCTTCCCCAGTAAGAGAGGCCCTCAAGTGATGGGCTGAAAGAAATTCTGGAGAGTTCCTGATCCCCAGGTTAGGTGTTCCAGGTCTAATTAAGGAATTTCTCTTCTCTCCAGAAACTAACTTGAGGAACACATGTAAAAAAGTCATGGACTTGGTTAAGGACAGCCACCCGTGGTTTGGAATGGAGCAGGAGTACACACTGCTGGGCATCAATGGACACCCGTATGGCTGGCCTGATAATGGGTTCCCAGGTCCACAAGGTAAGAGCGAGACTCCCCTGCCTCTGAATGCCCTCTTCCCCACTAGTATTCCCAGACTTCTGCTAGCTAGCACAGTGCTACCCAACTCACGCACCTCTTCTACGGCAAAAGGACTGACTTCACAAGATGCAGTTCCCATTGACCTCAATGGCAGTCAAAGGCACTCAGCACGTCACAGGATCAGTGCTAAACCCTGTGCAGTTCATGAGTGGGGCTCCTGTCCTGCAATGAGAACCATGTGGACAGAGCCTCATATGCTGTGTGGGTGCAGGTGTGTGTGTGTGTGTACACACACACCCACCACCACCACCCCCCATCTCCAATGCAGTTCTCACAGCAGGACCTACATCCAAGGCTGTTTTAACTTGCTGAGTGAGTGAAGCCAAGCAAAAAAGATCTTCCATCCCAAGTGGTAGTGGTGGGTGGATTACCTTGGCTGGTTCAATTCAGCTGCTATTCTTACTTCAGACAGCCGGAACGCCTTCTTAAGGTGTTGATCCAACCATGGGCTTCTCCCCTGAATCACCCTACCAATTAGCACTTAGGCAAATGGGAGCAGCTTTTTCCTGAAACTTAAATTACGGGCAGCACTGTTCAGCTAAGTCCCAGTGGCACACCTGTCTATTTTGTGCCCTGCAGTGGTACCACTCTCTTGACGCTGCCTGAGACGAAAACAACTTTTCCATTCTAGAACTCGTTTGTCAAGCGTTTGAGAACTTGTCTGGGGAAAAAAGTGCAGGTGGTTATTAATATAAAGACTGGCCATGTGAAGGCTGGGCACTCCAGCAAATTCCCCCACCCCCTACACACAAACTGGTTCGGCTGCCTAGCCTGGATTGTGTGGGGTTAGTGACACTAGAGGGTTTTCTTCTTTTCTTTAAGATCCCCTGACGAGGGTTGATTCTCAACATCTCCGTTTTTCTCTCTGAGTTTGTACTGCAGAGCTAACTGCTTCCTGCGAAGCAAACTGCTGCAGGTTAATACTCATTCGGGTTCCAAGTTTGTTGCAATAAACACAGGCAATGGTAGCTGTCAGAACTATCTCAAAGCCAGCCTTAGCATTAGGGCTGGAGTTCATTGTAATGGAGCAGTTCTTCACTTCCTTTCTTCCTGCCATCCCCACTGGGAAATCCTCTGTGTAATTGGGAGCAGTTAGCTTGTGTAGTCTCTCTGCTGGAACTTTTAAGTACTAAGGAATGCAATAGCTAGAGTATAAATGAGGTTTATGGGGAAATTAACGCTTCATCCAAGTGGGAATACTGGGTAGCAGCCTGAGACTAAATGGCCCAGAGTGTTGGGAGTGGATTATGGAGCTTTTCACTTCCTAGCTGCTATTCCAATCGGTGGACAGGACCAGCGAGGGGACTGAACAGCTCTCACATGGAGCAGCTTTTGGTCTCAATACCTTTCCCATAGAATGGGCAGACATCCACACAACAGAACAGCCCTTTCAGTTGGTCATGTTGCTGGCAACCCCACTGGAGGCCAGCAATTGGATGCACCAAGGAGATTGAACTGCTCATAGACTCATAGGTCAGAAGGGACCAATATGATCATCTAGTCTGACCTCCTGCACAAGGCAGGCCACAGAACCCTACCCATCCACTTTTATAACAACCCCTAACCCAGGACTGAGTTATTGAAATCCTCAAAATTGGTTTGAAGACCTCAAGCTGCAGAGAATCCACCAGCAAGCGACCCATGCCCCACGCTGCAGGGGAAGGCGAAAAACCTCCAGGGCCCCTGCCAATCCGCCCTGGAGGAAAATTCCTTCCCGACCCCAAATATGAAGATGAAGTCCCTTCCACTCAGTCTGGAGCCGAGCTGGAGAAGCCATTGCATCTCCGTGGCTGTTGGCTCTCCTTCCAGCACAAGAACCCCCTGGGAATGTCTGAGTTCTTAATGCCTGCTAGACGATAAGCTTGTGGGATGGGAAATGAAGGGGCACTGCTCCTCCCTTGAACTTGCCTTGGTTGATGACGTGGTGTCTTGTGTCTCCTTTCTAGGGCCTTATTACTGTGGGGTTGGAGCAGACAAGGTGTATGGGCGAGATATTGTCGAGTCCCACTACAAGGCGTGCATCTATGCCGGGGTGAAGATATGTGGCACCAACGCTGAGGTCATGCCCTCCCAGGTATGTACGGAAGGAGCATTTCTCATTGCTCCTGTCAAGGGAGCATTCGTTGAGGCAGGAAGCTGACTGGGAGTTGGAATACTTACTTTGCAATGCCCCGAGCATTAGCCCTGCAGTGCTCTCCCTGGGGATCTGATTCTTCCAGTCTCCAGCTTCCCTCTGCCCCACTTACTCACAGCTGTTGCAGCACCTGACCTCTTGCCCAGTACCGAAGAGAGCTGTCTGCACTGAGTATCTGCGGTCTTCAGCAAAACTACATAGAGGGGAGACATGAGCTCCTTCTCCAACCAGGGGCAGTGTGTTCTTCTGGAGAACCTGGTCTCCAGTGCTGAAAGGTGGAAGCAGGGGTTTTCAGAGTCACTGTGCAGGCTAGATTTTCTCTGCACCAGCACGGTCACTTGCCACTGAGTCGAGTGACCTCGTATAGCTAGGGCTTGGTCTCCAGGAGAAAGCTGCACCACTTCACTGAAGGTGTGACTTTTAAACGAGCGGCGCCCCTGAATGGACACTCCTATTTCAGATTAGCTCAAATTAATTCCTAATTCCGCAAGAGAGGGTTGCACCCATTTTAAAATCACACCTTAGGTCAAACCAGTGTGACTTTCCCATGTAGACAAGGCCTGAGTCTTGGCACACCCAGGATGAATCGTTTGGCGTTTTTGTTTGATTTGGTTTTTTCGCCCCCATCCCTGCCCCCTGAGCCGGATGATTAAACCCTTGATAAATAGCTCACTGCCATGCGTGCCAGACCACCTGGCAGGAGTCTGCCATGATCGACTGAGTCAAAAGCAAGTGGCTAAGGGAGAAACCCAAACCTTAGCGTTAATGCTCATCTTTCTGCTTCTAGTGGGAATTCCAGGTCGGGCCTTGTGAAGGCATCGAGATGGGAGATCACCTGTGGATGGCACGGTTCATCCTGCACCGCGTCTGTGAAGACTTTGGGGTCGTGGCCACGTTGGACCCCAAACCGATGACTGGCAACTGGAATGGAGCTGGGTGCCACACCAATTACAGCACAGAAGACATGAGGAAGGAGGGCGGTCTCAAGTGAGTTAATGGTGTTGCTAAGCTGGAGTCTGTCTGTCGGGTCATTGTGGTTAGTAGCACCTATTGTAAGGGGCTTGCTGACATGGTTTCTAGATAATGGGTGAAATCCCTCCCCACAAGCCCATGCACAGTGTCCGCGTGAGGCTGAACAGAAAACTGGTTTTGTAGTTTTGCGGCCAAAAGGGACCATTGGATCATCTAGTGCAGTGGTGCCCAACCTTATTACACATGATGGTCACATAAACCTAAGCCCAACCTTGTATGGGCCAAACAGATTCTACATATTTTAATAAGATTTAAAGTCCCCTGTGTTGATTTGTATTAAGTTTGGTTTGTTTTGTATATATTTAGCTAGCTGGTTTCTACAGATAGCATTATCTAGTTAAAAACAAAGAAATCCATGCCTAAAATTTGCACACAACAAAAAAAATTCTAATGAATCGCCCGTTCGCGTATTGTGTTAAAGCTGGTCACAGGCTTCATGAAATGCTCTGGTGGGCTGTAGGTTGGGCACCCCTGATATAGTGTGAGCTGCACTGAATTTCATCCAGAATACCCCATGTTGGGCCCAGTGACTTCAGTCAAACTAAGACATTTTGGTTCTCGGAAGACCACTATTGTGTGCCCCAGACAGAGAACAGGTAAGACCAAGGTGCCACCTGTGCCTAAACCCTGTGTGTGTCTTGCTTGAGTAACAGCATTTGGCAGGCTTCTCAGTCATGCTCACACCCCACACTCAGAGCCCTTATTTTCAACACAATCTCTTTACTTGTTTTGTGGTAGTGCCTGGGAGCCCCCACCATGGCCTAGACCTTCACTAGGCATTGTGCCGCATATCTGTATTTTAAACTGTTCCTCTCCTTGTTGGTTAGATGTATTGAAACTGCCATTGAGAAGCTAAGCAAGCGACATGACTACCACATCTGTGTGTACGACCCCAGAGGGGGCAGGGACAACTCCAGGCGACTGACCGGGCACCATGAGACTTCAAGCATCTTTGAGTTCTCTGCCGGCGTGGCCAACCGAGGGGCCAGCATCCGTATCCCCCGCCAAGTTGGCCAGGATGGCTGTGGCTACTTCGAGGACCGCCGGCCTGCAGCCAACTGCGACCCGTATGCTGTCACAGAGGCCATTGTGAGGACGACGTGTCTTAACGAGACAGGGATGCAAACGATAGACTATGCAGACAAATGAGGCCTTGAAGAGGGTGGGGGTTTTGATTCCAACCTAGTGTCTCGTGGGTTTTATGAACGTGTGACCTGGTCAGCTGTAAAGTCCAAACTCTTTAGAACTTTGCTTCTGGTCTTGTGAAATGGTGGCTTAGAAAAATATTTTTAGATGTATCTGTAGGGGGAGGCAGAATCTATATGGTTCTCAGCCAGACTCCTGGTTACTGGGTGTTTTTTAGATCACACATGGGGGTTTTCAAAACTTGGATTTAATTTTTTTAATTGACTTTATACTGTGATGTACATAGACTCCTATGTAAAAGCTGCTGCTGTTGAATGTTTGCTCCCCCCAGCCCTCTTCTTTCCCTCTCCCTCTGCCATGTTTGTATTGTAAGGTAACAATAAATAGTCTTATTGGCTGACATGTCAGCCGCTCTCTCCTATAAATTTTCTTTTCTTTTTTCCTATAGTTTCTCCACAGATTTAATTCTGGGATCACTTAATCTACTACTGATAAGCAGCCACCTGTGGGGTGAGACATGGCAGCTGTTCAGTAATGTGCAGTGGTGATGGCCCTAAGGAATAGTTCTGGTTAGGAAACTTGGCAGGGGAGAAGATACCTCTTCCAAGCAAAACTGCTGACTGGAGGGGAATTTAGATAGCTGTATGTGGCTGTTTGCGATGGAATTTGGCCAAGATGATGAAGCAACCGTGAAGATAAGTGTGGGATCCTTAATAACCAGGGTGGTCAGGACCTTTTAGTTGTGTTTCTTGGCTGGAAGGCACCAGTAGAGCTCCATGCTGGGGTGTTGGTCCTGTAAACCTTCAGTAACTGCTTCCTGCTGCTCCTCTGTTTCTTGAGGGCTGCCAGACAAGGCCTGACCCTGCTTACCCTGGACAGGACACCTGGTGGGATCACTACACAATGTGACCTGACAAGAGCAATGAAGTCTAGTGTGATGCTTCCTGTATCTCAGACCTTGGTGGCTGCTTGGGTAGTTGCTTGCAGCAACCCACCACAATGCCTGTAACTGCTGGAAAGTAACTTGAGGCAGGATGCGCCTAACCTCTTGGACCAGGATGCAATCCCATTCACACAGAAGATGGTGCTCCTGGGGCAACAAGACCACTCCCAATGTTGGTCCATCCCCTGTCCCAACCCAGTAGCTCCCCCCACAAATCGGCAGAGCCTTGTGGATTTCTTTCTCCCCTGCAGCCCTATTTTTAACTGTGCTTTTAACCACTGTTGTGATCCTCTGGCAGCAAATGTCCTTTATGCTGACCAGTGGATGGCCTTAGAGAATCATAAAATGTCAGGGTTGGAAGGGACCTCAGGAGGTCATCTACTTGAACCCCCTGCTCAAAGCAGGACCAATCCCCAGACAGATTTTTACCCCAGTTCCCTAAATGCCCCCCTCAAGGATTGAACTCACAACTCTGGGTTTAGCAGGCCAATGCTCAAATCACTGCCACCCCCATGCTGTTTGTGAATGTGCCCTAGCACACAGCTCATGGGGGGGCTGCTCAGACAACTATGCATGGGCATGCCTAGCAAGTGATACTGATGTCCCTACTCAGGCTGCATGCCCATGTCCCTAGGTGTCCAGCATGGTTGTGATCAGCTGGGGCTGTCCTGAGTAGAGCCACCTACTAGCCCAGGGGTCGGCAACCTTTCAGAAGGGCTGTGCTGAGTCTTCATTTATTCACTCTAATCTAAGGTTTCATGTGCCAGTAATACATTTTAATGTTTGTAGAAGGTCTCTTTCTATAATATATAACTAAACTATTGTTGAATATAAAGTAAATAAGGTTTTTAAAATGTTTAAGAAGCTTCAGTTAAAATTAAATTATGCAGAGCCCCCTCGGACCGGTGGCCAGGACCCAGGCAATGTGAGTGCCACTGAAAACCAGCTCGTGTGCTGCCTTCAGCACTCGTGCCATAGGTTGTCTACCCCTGTACTAACCTATTGCCCCATGGAGCAAGTGCTTGGGCTGCAGGAATCAGGTCTGGGTCTCTGGTACAGTAGTGCATCAGACTGCCTCACTGGAAGAAAGCAAGAAGAGTTTCCGTTTTCTCCCTGCTGCACAGGATTCTTTTGCCATGGGCTCCATAACTGCCTTCTTCCAGTCTGGATCATTACTGCATTTCCTACAGGTGGCGGCATGTCGCTGGTGCAGCATGCACAGGGTCTGTGCATCCTGCTTCCATCCCTAAAACAGGCTGGGCAGTGGGCGACCGCCTTGCCCTGACTCCGGAAGCTGAAAGCCATCCACCTTAGATGTGATTCTCTGAAAGACAAACAGCACGTGCAGCCTGAGCAAACATGCCTGGGACGGGCTGAGCAGCTGGCAGGTGTTTACACAGCAGGGTGCGGCCGGCTGACTCAGCAGCCATCCCCGTGGCCTGATTCCTAAGTATCCTAGTTAATGGTGCAGGGCTCCATTTACAGCCAGTCAGACTTAGTTTAACTGGGCCTGAAGCATACAAATGAGCCCTGGTAAGAGGGGGCTCGGGGGCTGCTTGTGCACCTACTTGTGCTACTCATGTGATTTAGGCATTTCTAGGGGTGAGGAAGAGGAGGTGGTGGACCCATCACTCCAAGATTAGTCATGTCATTGACACCTCTGGCTTAAATGCATAAATGTTACAGCTGGGGAAAGTCCATTAACCCCTCACTGTCAAGGTAGGTTCTGCCTTACACTCTACTAAAGAAATTAGGGCCAGGCCCTGGGGTTTGGCTCAAAGCAATGTTTACCTGGCTGCCTGCAGCTTGACTCCTACAGAGTTTATTGACAAAAGGCAGTTTAAAAGCCTGAGCAGGATCATTTCAGTGCATCGGAGCTGGATGCCCATCACTCGCCCAGCTCGCTGGAGGGGTAGCATTCGACTATGGGTGAGTACCCAGAGGGGCCCCCAGGCTGAAGGACAAGCCCATGGCTATATGATGCCTCAGGTATCCAACAACCTTGCTCCAAATTGCTGCCTCTTCTGAAGGGCTGGGCATGGGAAACACAGATCTGCTGTAGGTGATGAATGCAAATGTATGACGTACTTTTCTGTGGGCTGGGCTGAGTGGCTCACAGTAGACAGGCAATAAAAATCTGCACACTTAGCTCCCACCACAATCAGCTTGTTTTTCTTTTGCGGAACTGAAGCTTCTCTGCTTAAAGATACTAAGTTTCTAGCCCGGCCAGTTGTGAAAGAAACCCTGAGGGTGCAGAACGCATGCAGGACTCCCGCAAGGCTTATCTACACCAGAACTGTGGCAGGGAACCCAGGTACAACACAAGCGGTCCTGGCCTTGCTTAAGACATACTGTTAGCAGTGATGGGGCCTCCCCGTGTCTCCAAAGACCCTTACAGCCTTGCTTGGGCCAAGGAAGTAGCACACTGTAAGGCCATGGTACAAAACCTAGGGCTTTTGCACATCAAAGTGATCTGTGAACCAGAGAGCAGCAACCCCACCTGTCCAAATGACAGGCCATTGCAAGCCACCCTACAGTAATGCTGTGTGGTTTCAAAAGGCTTCTGCAGGGCAGTTTGTGGGATTTCTAGAATACTGGATCCAGTCACCACTGACTGCTTTGGCCTTGAATATCTTTTGGTGACTCGGTGTCTGCTAACTAAGAGCCTGATTCCGCTCATGTAAATCAAGAGACATTGCCTTGGTGTGGATGGCGTGACACCAGGCCAGAACTATGAATTGGGCTCTACTAAGCAACCTGGCACAGCATGCTACCATCGGAAATACAAAAACTGTGTGGCAGTGCAAAAATTTCCTGTTGGTTCTCGGCATAACAGAAGCATCCAAGGGCCAAATGTGCTTGGAGTAAATTTAGAATAAATGCTCTGGAGAGCCCTGGTCTGCCTGACAACAGAAGCTTCCAGCTAGGATGTGGTGAAAAGGACGCTACCAGAATTTCCCATTACTAATTTTTTGTAACTTCCTAACGCGAAAGAGCAAATATGAGTATAATGTTCCCCCCTTGCCAGCGTGCAATGCTGTGCTAACGAGGAAGGGATTGTTCTCAACAATGTACTGAATGCTATTTACTTTTGGAAAAATGAATAAAGAAATGTAAGCGTAGAACAGAGAGGTTCTTTATAATCACATCTCTGGCCACCCACCACCAGCTTTGAGAGAGCACTTGGGAAAGCAGGTTCACCCTACATTGTTATGCTCCCTGTGGCTAAGCTTTTTTGGGGGTGAGGTGAGGGGAGAAAGAGGGGCACTAAACACACACAGACTTATTTTTCAAAGGGACGTCAAGCTGTTTTGCAAGCTCCCTCCACTCCGTCACAGTCCCTGATGGATTTTATTTGCCACAATACCCCTGTGAGCTAGGGAAGCAATATGCCCCTTGTATAACTGGGGAAACTGAGGCACAGAGAAGATTCAGTGACTTATCCTACAAGGAGGGGTTGTGGCTGAGCTAGGAATTGAACCCAAGTCTTCTGAAGCCCATATGGGTCCTTGATCTACTAGACCAACCTGCTCCTATGGAAAACTACTGGTAGCTTCAGCACCTACACACAGATCCTCAAAAGCAGCTCAGTGCCTCTCTCTCATTGATTTCAATGGCAGTTAGGCACCAAAATACTTTTGAGGACCTGGCCTGTACCTGTTATTTGTGCCTTTGAAAATCTTCCCAGAGATGTTGTGTTCTAGCATGTTTTTGGTCCACAAAACGGCCAGAAGAACTGATGGTGGAATGGTCCCCCCAACCTGAAGAGATCTCCACCCTCATAGCCAGGCACTACCAACACTTGAAGGAGCTATTGCGAGGACACCAATGGCATGAAATGTCCTGTGCAAGGCTTTATGCACAGCCGCACAGCAAACCTAGGTTGGGGAGCGTGTGTGCCATAGAGCAGAGGCTATGCCCAGGGCATTCTGGGAATCCTGAGACCTCTAGCCCAAAGACTGGGTCCCCAGGGGCTTGTGGGTAATTTACATCATTTACATAGAAGTTGAGACATGCTGAACTGGTGCAGCCATGATGCTTATCATTTCCTGTTTGTGCTGTGGGAAAACCAGTCAGCTGCAGCTGTTCATCCCACATCTTCCAGCGGCGCTCGTACCACCCCGGCGATGGCTGTAGCACCTCAGCCAGACACAGCCGGCTCCTATTTCAATTCATGTCTGTGTCTTCTCTGTGCTTCAAGAGCTGGAGGCTTGTTCTGGTGACACACAGAAGGCAGAACCCCTGCTGAGGACTGAATCAGGCCCGAAAGGCCCTTGAGAGCCCAGGTCCCCTGCATCCTTGTACCATCGCTGCCACTGAGCTGTTGTGTGAGTCTGGGTAAGTCCCGTCTCTGTGCCTCCATAGCTCCATCCTTAAAACAGGACCCTCATTTGTGACAGGCAGTGAGATCTACGGATGAAGAGCTAAGTATTAAATCCAACTGCTCCCTCATAGGGCCAGCTGTTTACAGGGAACTTCCCAGCTCACATATGCCTGGAACCTAAATCGCCACCCACTGCCACGAGCACCTTCTTCTGGGTGTGGTACCGCCAGGTAGGGCATCCAGGTTGTAATTGGTTCAAGTAACCTTCCCACACGTTGCAACACTCCTGCCTGCAGCCTCGTGTCCTTTGTACACGTGTGAACTTCTCCCTGACTTTGGCAGGAGACAGAGGAACTTGGAGAAATAGCTTCCAGCCTCCAGGCTGGCCACACCTCTGTGGAGATGAGAGACAAACATGGCAGCTCTGAGGCCAGGGCGCTTTTTGGGGCAGTCAGAGTTAATCCACCTCTGCTGATCACTGCATGCCAGGTCAGTGAAAGCAAATGCTCCTTGTCAATAGACAGCTTTAAGGCCAGTCCAGACGAGGGGTAGGAAAGCAGCCTAGCACTGGAATCTCTTGGAATTGGAGCTGCAGGTGAATATTTATCTTCTATTATTTATATTGCAGTAACATCCAAAGGCCCCAGTGGAGAGGAGCAGAAGTGCAGATTGCTAATACTTAATATGGTTCTTTGGGGTGTATTGGAAAGTGGTTAAAAAGGACAAGCTATCGCTTTAAGTGTAATGGGTTTCCTGGTCCTGCTTGCAGGCTAGGGTGCCTGGAGGGAAGCCAGGTGATCTGGGTCAGCAGACAGCTGGACCAGTCTGGATAGAGACAGTTTAAAACAAGGTGGAGTGAGCTGTGTCTTGTTGCCTTAGGGAGCAGCCTGTTGTCTCTCGCTCTGATTTTTGGGGGTTCTTGTGTGTTATCGTTCTGAATGCTAAGAAATAAAATAGTGTTACATCGCAACCTGCCAGCAAGGAATGTTATCTAACTTCTCTGCGTGTATGCTGTGAACGCTGCAGTCTGAACTAACTAATCCATGCACTAGGCAGGCAAGCATCATTACCTCCTCTTTACAGATGGTAAAACAGAAGCACCCAGAGAGAAGTGGCTTGTTCAGCTAGTCTGTGGGAGACCTAAGATTAAAATTCAGGAGTTCCTGGCTCCCAAGTCCTCTAACCATGCTGTCACTAACATGGGTTGCCCGGTGCCAGCTTATGGGAGCCAATGGCACCATCTGACCATCTGACCAGTGACTAGCCCTGCATGCAGTTATGCAAAGAAGCCTCCGTTGCTAGGTGCTGGGAGCCCTGCCTGGCTGTGTGTGAAATGCTGGAGAGTGAGAAATAGCAATGGGTTTGGAGAGAGTTCAGAATGTTCTGCTCATTCAAGCATTCCCTGCTCAACCAGCTGCATTGAGCAGAGGTGAGACCCCGGCAAAACCACAGAGCCACACACCTGTGCACGCTGCCATCTGGAACTGGGTCCAAATACTGCTGTTCCCATTCCGGGCTAGTTCCGGCCTAGTGTTCTAGCCACTAGCCTTTCCCCATAGACACCTGTGGGTCTTGTGTCCCCAGCAGTGACTCGGCTGAATGTGAGGTGCAGAAGGGAGAATCTCTGTTTTAACAGCGACAGCTGCTCTTCAGCACAGTCGAAGCGGGCCGCCACCCACCCAGCCTGCAGTTATCCGTCCTGTTCGCGGGTTTCAGCGACTCTGCCTCCTGCCTGGGCCAAGATCTTCCCACCAGCTTTCAGGCGATAAGGGTGCAGTCCCGGGTTGCACAACATATCTCCTTTCCTGGCTAGTGTCTCATGAGCCTGGTCCTTGCAGCCTGAGCAGGACACTTGCCTCTCCTGCATCAGGGGCAGCACAGTTGGGATTCGGCCACCAGAACTAGGTGGGCTCCTCTCAAGCCAGCTCAGGTCCCCCTAGCCTGCGTTTGACCCTGCAAGAAGCGCCTCTCAAATGCAACGCTCCCATCTCCCCCTGCTGCAGGCATGACTGCTCTCCTTGCACCAGCGGGTGGCAAAGGAAAAGGCAGGCTGTTTACTTTGTAGGTGCCTAGTCAGGCTGCTTGTTAGCAGGACACCAGCAGGTCTAACCCAGATCTTACTTACAGACGTGCTTCTCTGGATGTTTTGCTGCCCCCAACAGGTGCAGACAGGAATAACACATGCTTCCCTATGTAAGCTCAGGCACCTCCCTTTCTATATTTGGCCCAGATTCAAAGTCACTCCCATCAGGGGCTACGATTTCCCTCAGCCCCCCTTCTTTCTGTCAAGTGAGTCCTCTCGCTCACCCCAGCAGAGGCCTCCTTTCTGGGTGGCAGCTTCGTGCCTGGTGTGGTTCTCTCAGTAATGCTTGTCAGAGACCAGTAGTCTGTGGAAAAGAGAAGCCCCTGTCGTGTCCAGCCCTCCTCCTCTCTTCCTGCCTGCAGTATGAGAACCAGGGGGTCCTTGCTGAAATGAACAGCTGGCAAATTCGGAGCAAACATCAAGAAACTATTCCCATGGCATGTGGAACTTCCCACCACAGGATGTGGTAGACAGATGGTCTCAAACTGTGAAGGTTTAAAATTCAGATCAGAGCTCCCTGAGCATTCTGGGGTACCTGGATCAGAGGTTTAGGTCTGTGCTTATCTCTAGTCATAGGTCCATTTCTGTGACAGGATTCATCCTGGACATCACTGATGGAGGTCCCCAGTGTGTGTGTGTGTTGGGGGGAGTTACAGGGATGGGAAGTAGTTGTAACCCACTTGTGAGTGTGTTACAGGGCCCTCTCTGTACTGATCCTCAGAGGATATGAGTTGTTCCAGTCCCAGATTAGTTCTTTTGCTTAAGCTGCAGCAGCTTGTGCTTTTAGCTCTGCAGAACCCTGGTTCAGTCCCTGGGGTGTTGGCAAAAAACAAGTGTGGGGTGTGCATGGGACCAAGCTGCCTGTTATGTTTATAGCACTTTATGGGAAGTGGCCAGGGCCATTGGAGATCTGACCATTCAATGTGTCCTCCGAACAGCATCTCCAAGAGACCAGGTGATGGCCAGCCTAGCAGGAGATGTAACTTACACCTCCCCACCCAAAGAGTCAGGTACTGTAGCTGGATAACTTACAGTTACATGTGCTGGTAAAAGGGGTGAGTGATCAGGCACCATGCTTCAGGGCATACTCGGATCCCCACCATGGGGGATCAGGAAGGAATCCCCTTCCCTCCTCCACCCAGCATCCATTGCACAACTGGCCAGCAGCATGCTGGGCTCTTTCACCGTCCTCTGAGCAGTGGGCACTCCCAGAGGATACTGTTTGGATAGTGGGTTGATCTGGTAAGGCAAATCCTATGGAATCCAGATGCAGCCATTCATATAGGGCAGCCTGAATGGCTGAGACCCTACCCTGCCCAATTGGCTGTGATTGCTCTAGTTTGCCAGGAGAGAGCATCAGTAACTGCCTGCTATACAATGTCAATCCTGAGCCCCATTCTCATCACTTTGCACTGCTCCCTGCAGCCCCTGGCAGAGGGAGCATGTGGAGGCATTCCCAGGTAGGAGGACACCACCAGAGCGCTGTTACACTTTGGTATCCTCGGCTGGCAGACAGCCCCTCGGAGACAAGAATGGCTCTGAACGATGCCAGTGGCCCAGCTGGCTCCAGAATCAGGGAACTGCAAATAGCTCCTCCTCAGGGCCCAGCAGATCCATGGTGCAGCTGAGGACGCAGGACCCTGCCTCTGCAAAAAGTGCAGGGAGTGAGGTTTGACGCTTAGCTCCTGGCGTCTCTGTAAGAGCTGTCAGGGAACCGGCAGCAGCCAGGCTGTTCCAGTGTGTCCAGGTGCCTGTCACTTTATCAAGTGGCTGCCGCCTCTTCTTTCGACAGCCCTCCCTCCACTTGCATCCCCCAAAGACAACATTTAAACAAAAGGGTAAAAAAGGGGAAGATGAGAAGATCAGCAGGAACCGGTGTGATTATCTAGTCTGAACTCCCGCATGGCACAGGCCACAGGACTTCCCTGAGTTAATTCCTGTTTGAACAAGGGCAGAGTTTTTCGAAAAACTTCCAGTCTTGATTTTAAAATGTCCGGTGCTGGAGATCCACCCCGCCCCTTGGTGAGTTGTTCCAACGGTCAGTTACACTCCCTGTTAAAAACTGGCACCTTATTTCTAGTCTAAATTCGTCTAGCTTCAACTTCCAGCCATTGGATCGTGCTACACCTTTGTCGGCTAGACCGACCAGCCCTCCAGGATCAAATTTCTGTTCCCGGTGTCATTATTTATAGATGATAATCCAGTCACCCTTGAACCTTTGTGCCGGGCAATATCTTTGGGGGAACCTATTATATTAAGTCCATGAATGGTTTATGTGTCACTGTGGGGCTGGGATTGTCTGCAACACCATGGGCTGGGTCACCGCAGCTCCTCTAGGGACCAGAAACGGGGCAGTTGGGATGGGACACACCCCACACTGCTGGCAGCGAGCCTAACAAGCCCCTGCACTTGCTAATTAGGTGCACCTGGAGCGCAGACACTGCTTGGAGAAGGGGAGCTTAAAAAGGTGAAGCTGGCCACAGCTTGGGGGGGAGTTTGCCTAAGAAGAGAAGCTGCTAGTGAGAAGTGAGAAGAGAAGTGCCGAAGGCAGTGACTCCTCGTTTAGCGGAGGCAGCCCTTGCAGCCGTGGGAGTGGCTCTGCTTGTCCGCTCTGTCAGTGCCCTGTAGGCTTTTCTAATCCTTTAATCATTCTCATGGCTCTTCTCTGAACCTTTTCCAGTTTCCCAGCATCCTTCAAGAGCGGACACCAGAACTGGCCACAGGATTCCAGCAGCAGGCACACTAGTGGCCAGTACAAAATAACCTCTCCAGTCCCACTCAGGATTCCTCTGTTTATACAGCCAATGGTCACCTGAATCCTTTTGGCCACAGCATCACATTGGGAGTTTATGATCCACTATGACCCCTCACATACACCCACAAACCTTTCCTACTTTAGGCTAGGACTGAGTAAGCCACTAGCAGAGCTAGTCACAGCAGCCAGGCCTCCTGACTCCCAGTGTAATATTCTGTCCACTTTGTCATCCCAGCTCCTTATTTTGGACGGGTGGATGGGGGGGATCTTTGTGGAGTGTGGTTTGCAGACTTGACTTTTACAGGTTTTATCAAACTAATTCAAGAACTCAAACTTCTTTCCCCCCGTGCCTTAACCCATTTACCTCCTGGGATATTTAGCTTTGCAACAGAAAGGGTTTCCAAGCTGGAGGGAAGCCTGCGCTGAGTATTGGTGACAGCAGAACACTGCACACGCGACCCAGAGTTTAAACCGTAAGCTCCTCGGGGCAGGGAGCTCGTCATTCTCTATGCACGGGTCAGCACCGTGCACACTGCTCCCACTCAGTCCAAGTTACTGCTTCGAGAGCTGAATATGACAGCCAAGGGCATCCCATAGGCTGCATGGCAGGAGTGAGATTTGCAAAACACTTAGCAGTAACTCAGCACTTCCACCTGTGTGCGATGAGGTGCAGAAAGTCAGACAAAAGCAGCAAAGAGTCCTGTGGCACCTTATAGACTAACAGACGTTTTGGAGCATGAACTTTCGTGGGTGAATACCCACTTCGTCAGATGCATGTAGTGGAAATTTCCAGGGGCAGGTATTTATATGCAGGCCAGCTAGAGATAATGAGGTAGTTCAATCAGGGAGGATGAGGCCCCGTTCTAGCAGTTGAGGTGTGAAAACCAAGGGAGGAGAAACTGGTTTTGTATTTGGCAAGCCATTCACAGTCTTTGTTTAATCCTGAGCTGATGGTGTCAAATTTGCAGCTCAGCAGGAACCACCTGATCAGCATCACAACCGCTCGGGAAATTATCCACGACACCATCTTGGCTGAGGCAGCTGCCGCCTCTCGCTATCAACGACAGCGAGACCCCTGGCCCCCATCAGGCCTGGAAATGGTGTCTTTGGCTAGTGCAACATAAACGCAGGCAGGTTGTAGTATTGTCTGTGACCACCAGGGGGAGGTAGTCAAGCTTTTTTTCCATGTAGCCTTGCAACATACCTGGAAATGCTCAGATGAATGGGTGGGGGGGGGGGACAGAACAGACATCTCCGAGTTCCTCAGACGTCGGGTGCTTTTCGTAACTATAAATTCCATTCCTTTTAATTCACTTGATCACTGGTTATAAAAGCAGGTTATACAGAGGACACTAGATTTAACAATAGCATTAGTCAAAGCCTCTGGCCAGGAGAGAGAGTTAAGGGTAAAGACCTGAATTAAAATGTCAATACCTTCTTTGTCCATATTCCTGGCTGTACAGCTTGACTGGCTCGTTCTTTCAGCTGAAGTTAATGAGCATTGCAACTGCTCCAAACTAGGCCCACTGAAAATCAGATCTCTCTCTTCATAAGCGTACTGCTGCCTTTAAAGGTCTACGATAAGAATATTTCATTTGCTAGAACACCTTTGATCCCAAAGGCTCTCAAAACAGCTTACAAGATAGATGTGCTGGATCAGCAGCATTTTGCTTGCCGCTGAAATGCAGCCATGCCTGGGGTGGAACACAGCAGTGTACAACAGCACTGATTAATTCTTTAGGTGAGGAATGAAGGAACATCACCTCCCATGAAGATGCAGGGGGAATTTCAGGTATGCAAAAGGTAGTCACCCTGCCAGGAATTTGGCTGGCAGGGTGAGACTAGAACCTCGACTCTCGTGAGAAAATCTCACAGGATGTCCAATGCCCATAAGGAGTCAGGAACTTTGGTTTAAATCTCATGCCAAAGCCAGTGCTTCCAGTGGCACAATGTTTTAACATCATACGCGCTGGGCCAATGGTTGGCTAATCCCAGTACTTAATGCTTACATAATACTTGGCACCTTCAGAGTCCTGTACAGGCATTACCTGTGCTGACTCGTGGGGACGAACATCACCTGCTGAGTCACCAGGACCACTTCCGGCACTTGTCGCTGCTGTCAGAAGTAGCGTGGGCTAGTAGATTGAGCCAGGATCTCCTGAGTTCTAATCACAGTGGCACTGACTCACTACGGTGCAGACTCTTAAGTGCTCCGTGCCTCAGTTTTCCTACCTGTGACATGGGAAGAATGATGCTTGCTCACTTCATTGGCAAGCGTTAAATCAGGAATGCTGTGCTGTGACAAAATAGTGCTCAAGTGGCTATTTCCCCATTCCTTGCTCTTGCATCTAAGAGGCAGAGGGAGTTAACAGTGAGTGCTTGTTCCTGCTCTCTTCTTTCCGATACCGATCTCCCTCACAATAGAGGATCAACTGCTATATTATTATTATGTGTTGCCTTAGAGCTTAGAGGGTCTATGTGCTAGCACTCCAATCCCCCTCTTTTAATTAAACTCAACCAGCTACGGTCAGGGGCGCTGAAACAATTTGTATAGTGGGGGTGCTAAGAGCCATTGAACCAAACTGTAGACCCTGTATATGATGGAAACCACTTCAAGCTAGGGGGAGTGGCACCCCTAGTTCCGGCATCTATGGCTACAGTACAGTACACCTTGCCTTGTCTTGATTAGCGTTTTAAAAGGCATTCAATGAAGCTAGCTAATATGGTCTAACAACACACCTTTAAGTCTTAGTCTAGACAAAGCCTATGGGTTTGTCCAGCACCTGGCACACTAGGGCCCTGAACTGAGCTATGGCCTCTAACTGCTAGTGTAATACAAACAAGAAACAATAATGGCATATCTCAGCTGCAGGCCTTTTCACCACCTCGCTGCTCAACCAGAGTGACAAAGAGGTCACTCTGCACGTTGTCTTCTGCGAAGGGTATTGAGATGCCTTCATCTGGCCTGCCCTGGAATTTCCACCTTTGACAGTAACAGCGATGAAAAACATCCGTGACGTTGACTAGCCTCATCTGTGGGGACAGCAAGAGGGGGCAGGACCATGGCAATTGAGACGTCATCGCTGGACACATGGGGATGGAACTGGCAGGAGCAGAACACACAGTAACTCAAGGCAGAATCTACTTGACATTAGAAGGTCTGATTGCTTAAAAATATCCAGCCCTGTCACTGACAAAGGTCCAACTCAGTCACTTTCATACTGAGCCGACTATTAGAAGCCAGCAGAACAAGGGCCAGATCCACTGGGAAGGGCTGTTAAAGGAGAGAGTTCTCAGTTGTTCTGCAGCCTGGGACCTAAACCAGGCTGCAGTTTCTTGCCATGATCCCCAATTCCACAACTCTTAATTGCCACAAGTTTGTAATCTGCACAGTTTATAAAACTGCAAGATGTCTATACATTAACGTACACCAGTGAATCGGCGGCTGCTGTCATCATGGAGATGGAGGAAATACATGTGGGCACCCGGGGAAGCACTGGAGGAACCTTTTCGGCTGGAGAACTGGATGGTGTATTAAGGCAGTGCTTAGAGATGGTGCTGGCCTGACTTACAGCAGAGGCAGCTGTTATAATTCCATTAACTTCACTAACGAGGCAAGGTGACTTGGAGCAAAAGGTAACAGATCAGCGGTTCTGAACCAGGGGTACGTGTGCCTCTGGGGGTACTCTGAGCTCTTCCAGGGGTACATCAACCCATCTAGATATTTGCCTAGTTTTACAACAGACCACATGAAAAGCAGTAACTTTTCATACAGACAGTGACTCATTTATACTCTTTTATATACTGTACTATATACTGAAATGTAAGTACAGTATTTATATTCCAACAGATTTATTTTATAATTACGTGGTAAAAATGAGAAAGTCAACAATTGGTCAGTAACAATGGGGCTGTGACACTTTCGTATTTTTTGGTCTGATTTTGTAAACAAGTGGTTTTTAAGTGAGGTTAAACTTGGGGGTAGACAACACAAATCAGACTCTGGAAAGGGGTACAGTAGTCTGGAAAGGTTGAGGGTCACTGGAATAGATAACCCCCAGGTAATGCATGTGTTGTTATTCTTTTTAAAAAATATATCAAACAATGATTGCCATGGAATCACAGAAATGGGACCTTGAGAGGTCATCCATTCCATCCTCCTGTGCTGGAGCAGGACCAAAGATACCTAGGCCGTCGCTGGCAGACAGTCGGCTGCATGCTTCAGTTACCCCATTAGAAGGTCAATTAGAAGTGTTCTGATCTACAGTGAACTTGCTGGGGTCGTGGGCAGGCCAAGCCCCAGATTAGATTCAGCAGAGAAGGTACACTAGATAGAATCTCTGTTAGACAAGGGTTCGAACCAGAATGCTGAGAGGCCAGATCCTCTGCTGGTGTAAATGGGAGTCAATCCCTTGACTTCAGTAGAGGAACACCCATTTACACCAGCTGAGGATGTGGCCCCAGAAGCTCTGATTTGGATCAGAACTTCTCAGCTCAGGGCTACCTATATAATAGGTTGAGCTTTGGCAAAGTTTAGATTCAGATCCAAATCCAAACCCAGAGGCTCTGGTGGGTCAATAGTCACTGCTGAAATAAACCATAAAGACATAGTTGTCTCTAACACACACGCAACACGATTGATGCACAGCCAGCAACCATAGCACCTTGCAGTGTTTCATCCCTGCCAATGGCCAAGCCTGGTACGTGGCTGTGGCCTGTAGGCAGTTGGGCACGCTATTCATTTTCAGCGGAGACGGACTCTCCTGGTTTCATTGGTGACAAGTGATGCAACAGGCAGGCAGAGTTGGAGGGACGATATCTTTACCGAGTACACCTAGGGTATGTCTGCACAGCAAACAACAACCGTGTCAGCCAGCTTCGGCTTGCGGGGCTCAGGCTGTGGGACTGTTTCATTGCTGTGTAGATGCTGGAGCTCAGGCTAGAACCTGGGCTCTAGAACCCTGCAGGGTGGGAGGTCCCACAGCAAGGGCTCCAGTCTGAGCCCCTACACAACAATGAAACAGCGTCACAGCCTGAGCCGTGCGAGCTCGAGTCAGCTAGTACGGGCCAGCTACTGGTTTTTCTTTGCTGTGTAGACACATCCACAGAGGCCAGTGTTACGCTGGAAGACTCATGTTTGTCTGGTAAGAGCATGGCCCAGCATGCATTCCCGATCCCTCCTGAAACCTGACTCTCTTTCTCCAGTTCCACTCATTGTACCACAACCCTGTGTAACCCGTTTGGCTGGTCCTGCTGCCGTGTAGATCTCTGTGCGGTACAACCTCACAGACTGCACTGCCCTCTGGGCTGCTCTCTGTGCATGGCCCTTCTTGGCCAATGTGCCCTCTGCTAAGGCACAATGGGAGAGCAGACCTGATGTTCCCACAAGGCACTGCTACAAACCCAAGCGGCTGTGGCCACAACTCGGTCGCTTTTATTGTAACCAGGTTAGAGGCTGGTGTCCCAAGCTGGTTAGGAAATCACTGGTGCACTTTATAGTATAGACAGGGCCTAGCCTGGCCACTCGTTTTAGACCAGGGACCTCCGCAAGCAGTAGTCATGCAGGTTAATCCACCAAGTGAGAACTGTTGGTGCATTTATCACCAGTGTCAAGGCAAGGCGTACCTTTTAATTGCACCTCCTGTTGCTAGTTGTACAGGTTCGTCAGGCATTACTCATCCGTCTCATGATGAGTCCAATTGAACTAGGTTCCAATGACCTTTTAATCTCTCATGTTACGTCATGTAAAATCAAATCAAATGATTACTGAACAAAGCAAACTGTCCTGTGGGGAACAACACCCTGCTGTGGCCAGGTGGATGAGCTAGTCAGGGCCCAGTCAGCGTTTTCCCTCTCCGGCTCCTCTGGGGCTCTGAGCTGAACTGCTCAGCGGGGAAGAAAGGTCTCTGAACTTATCAGATACCCCCCAACACGATTCTACTCTAGAAGCATTACCTCATGAGGAGAAATGTTCATCGGCTGATCCTGCCCTGAAGGCAGAACAGGGTTCCTTCCAGCTTCTGAAAGCAGCTTTGTTTGATAAATTAACCCTTTCCTGGGCACCACACACAGCTTTGCCGAACTTGAGTCCAGACTTAGATTGG
Source organism: Gopherus flavomarginatus (assembly GCF_025201925.1). Lineage (NCBI taxonomy): Eukaryota > Metazoa > Chordata > Testudines > Testudinidae > Gopherus > Gopherus flavomarginatus. Next base: position 19,328,128 of record NC_066633.1, on the reverse strand, counting down.
CTTCAGAGCTGGCCCCGAGGAGATGGTCTGGCAGGCAGTTATCACTAGGGGGATGCACCTATGTCCCCTTTCTCCTGGCCACACCCTTGTGCTTGGGGGCTCAGGAGACAGGCTAAGCCATTCTTCATACAGGAGGGGACACCCCAGACCCAGGTAGCCAGCTAAGCTGTGTTTCTGGCTGCTTTGTGCCACCAGAGCTGCGCAAGGAAGACTAGGCCCCATCAGGGCCAGCATGGCCTGGAGTAAGATTCGTACAGTATGTGCTGAGGGTTGACTCTTTAATGACCATGAGCAGTCAGGGCTTTGCTTTTATGTTGTGCCCAAGGCACTGGTGAGTCTGGCTTGTTGTGAATGTGTCAGGGAATGGTGAGAATAGCCACGTGAACAAGCCTGTCAGGGCTGGAGATCAATTTTAGTCTGGACTCTTGGAGGGACAGATAAATTGCTGAGAACCAAGGTCCTGCTTCTGACGGTGACAGTGATGGTAGGGATCAGGGGGTTAATTGTGCTGGGAAAGCAAGTGGAACCCCTGGGGGATTCAGGAAGGGCATAAAGCAGAAAATAGAAGAAGGTGGAAGCCAGCACGCAGGGGACAGAATATAAATACAAACAGCAGGCATCTGTGGCAATTTCACCATTGCTCTGGCGGTGGGTGGCTGGGAGATTAATTGAGGGAGGCAGCCATGTCTCTATTTATATTAGGTACTTATCTGGCCATATGTACCTGAGCACCTTGCATTCATCATTGTATTTAGCCTCACTGCACCCGAGTGATAGGGATGTGCCATCCTCCCTATTTCACAGCTGGGGAACTGAGCACAGCGAAACTAAGTGACTTGCCCGGGATCACACAGGAAGTCTGTAGTGGCTTAGGTAGGGCGACCAGATGTCCTGATTTTATAGGGACAGTCCCGATTTTTGGGACTTTTTCTCATATAGGCTCCTATTACCGCCCACCCCCGTCCCAATTTTTCACACTTGCTGTCTGGTCATCCTAAACTCAAGGAATTGAATCCCAGCTTCCCACGTTGAAGGCGAGCTCCTGAACCTCTAGATCATCCTTCTTTCCGGGGGAAAGGCTGAACTGCAATGGAAAGAGTTTCTCTCCAGTGGGGAAAACAGTCAACCTTGAGCACTGTTTGTTGTAAGTTTGATACGTATTTAAATCTCGGTGGGTGGGGAGGAGCAGATGTAATTGACTTTTAAATTAGCTTATTTTTTTTAACTTTGGGCCAATTGTGCAAGTCTCACTTACTCACAGGAGCAGGCCCAGCTGAACCACTGGTGGGAGTAGGGGATCATCTATGGGTGAAGTTCACCCCTGTGCTGAGGGCTGACACCCCACTTAAACCCTCAAAATAGGATGTAAGCAGAGCATAGTACCTTGTACTGGCCTTTTGCACGTGTGTGAATTTCACCCCACCGTGCATAAAGGATGGAAACAGCAGTGCAGCTGTGATTGCACGGATGGTGGGAGTGTCTAGCCGAGCTGGGTATGTACTTAGCATTTCAGCCAGGATCATACTTTGGCAGCTAGCCCATCCCATCGCTCACACCGCCAGGGCTACACTAGTATTTTTGGAGTGCTGGCTGGACCACAGCTAGTGCACGTGTGTCTGCCTGAACTGAAGATTACACCTGCAGCTAGAAGGGGCTGAATCACTAGTTAACCTGGGCCCATTCAAACACAATATGTTTTAATACAGCCAAATGCAACATTTCACGTTTAGGAAAAAGGAATGCAGGCCACACCTACAGAATGGGGAACTGTATCTTAGAACAGGATTGCCCGGGGGGGGGGAGGGGGTAAGTTGGGCAATTTGCCCCGGGCTCCGCAGGGGCCCCCACGAGAATATAGTATTCTATAGTATTGCAACTTTTTTTTATGGAAGGGGCCCCCAAAATTGCTTTGCCCCAGGCCCCCTGAATACTCTGGGTGGCCCTGTCTTGGAAAGCAGCAAGAACTGTATCTGGAAAGGATTTAAGGGTCATAGTAGACACACAATTCAACATGAGTCCTAGGGTGACAACACAGCAAGTGTGAAAAATTGGGGCAAGGGGTGGGGATTACTAGGAGCCTATATAAGAAAAAGACCCAAAAAATGAGACTGTCCCTATAAAATCAGGACATCTGGTACCCTAATGAGTCCTGAGTACAATGCTGTAGCAAAAGTGGGTGATCCTTGTATGGCTAAACAGGGAAGTGAGAAAATGATTTTACCACTGTATACAGAATGGGTAAGATCAATCCTGGAGTATGGTGTATGGTCCACATTTTAAAAAGGATAGTGAAAAATTGGAAAGGGTTAAGAAAAGAGCCACAAAAATAATTCAAGGGCTGGAGATCTTATGGCAGGTTTGGCAAACTATGGCCCATGGGCCAGATCCGGCCCCTCGGGGCTTTGGATCCGGCGGGTGGGATTGCCCCCCGTGGTGCTGCAGGCCCCATGCCTCTCTCAGACGCGGCTGGCACCACATCCCTGCAGCCGCCGGGTGGGGAGGCAGAGGGCTCCATGCATTGCCCTTGCCTCCAGGCACTGCCCTCTGCAGCTCCCATTGGCCAGGAACGGGGAACCGCAGCCAATGGGAGCTTCAGGGCAGGTACCTGGAGGCACAGCAAGGGCAGCGCACGCAGAGCCCTCCCTCCCACCCCCAGGGACCACAGTGCTTCCTGGAGCGGCACAGGGCCGGGGACAGGGCAGGAGGCGTGCAGGGAGCCTGCCTGCACCGCGCACCCCTTCTGCATCCCAACTCCCTGCCCTGCGCCCCCTTGTACACCCCACGGCCCTCCTGCACCCCAGCCCCCTGCCCTGAGCTACCTGCTACACTCTGCACCCCTGTGCACCTCAACCCCCTGCCCTGAGCCCCCTCCCACAGTCCGCACCCTTCCTGTACCCCTGCCCTGAGCCTCCTCCTGCACACCGCACCCCTCCTGTACCCTAATCTTATTCCCTGAGCCCCTTCCTGCACACCACACCCCCTCTCACACCCCACACTCCTTCTCGCACCCCGACGCCCTGCCCCAGCCCTGCATACAATTTCCCCACCCAGATGTGGCCCTCAGCCCAAAAAGTTTGCCCACCCCTACCTCAGGGTGAGAGATTTAAAGAGCTCAATGTCTTTAGCTTATCAAAAAGAAGCTCTAGAGGTGAATTGATAACAGTGTATAAGGACCTTCGTAGGGAGAAAATATTGGGTACTAAAGGGCTCTTCAGTCTAGCTGAGAAAGGCAGAACAAAACCATTGGCTGGAAGCTGAAGCCAGACAAATTCAAATTAGAAACCAGCACAGATTTTTAACAATGGGAGTGATTAACCACGGGAACAAACTACCAAGTGAAGTGGTGGCGTGTCCATCTCTTGACGTCTTCAGATCAAGACTGGCTGTCTTTCTGGGAGATGCTTTAGTCGAACACAAGTTATTGGGATCAACACGGGGTAAATGCGTGAAATTTAAAGGCTGGTGCTATACAGGTCAGACTAGATGATCTAATGGTCCCTTCTGGCTTTAAACTCTGTGAATCTCTGAATGGGATCCCACTCGGTGACTGGGGTTCCTAGATGTTATGGCAGTACAAATAACAAATGGATGGGTCAAAGAATAGTGGCGACCTCTGAGTCACAGAGAATAGCTCAATAAAGACATCCACTTGATTTTGTTATATTTTGGGGCTGTGCTTAGCACAGTGGGGTCCTAGGCCATGAGTGGTGCTATCATAAATAAATAACAACAATTGAGTGTGGTGGTCAGAAATCAGCTAAGATGTTAGTGTGCTGAGAAGAGGACAGAGAATGGTGAGGGAAATGTTATAATACCAGTATAGAAACAAATCCGTGGCGTGACTTCACCTGGAATACTCTGGTATTTGCTACTTTGTCTACAAACGGCTGCAACAGAAGTAGAAAAGATCCAGACATTAGCTGGCTTGAGGGATGTGTGTTTTCTTTTTGTTATGCCTTTCTTCACTAGATTAAAGAGCCCTTTTAGTACCCGTGAAGGTGCTTAGACAGTATAATCAAGTCACCTCTTGATCTCTTAATCAGCTCAGGATTAAACATAGACTGTGAATGGCTAGCCAACTACAAAACCAGTTTCTCCTCCCTTGGTTTTCACACCTCAGCTGCTAGAAGAGGGCCTCATCCTCCCTGATTGAACTAACCTCGTTATCTCTAGCTTGCTTCTTGCTTGCATATATATACCTGCCCCTGGAAATTTCCACTGCATGCATCCCACGAAGTGGGTATTCACCCACGAAAACTCATGCTCCAAAACGTCTGTTAGTCTATAAAGTGACACAGGACTCTTTGCTGCTTTTACAGATCCAGACTAACATGGCTACCCCTCTAACTCTTGTTAATATAAATATAAGCTTTGGCTACCTTGGCTTTGTTTATACTAGTATTTTCTTCTCCCACCATGGCTGTAGCTCAGGTGCCTGGCTTATGACATTATGGAGGTTCATTACTCTGGATGGCTTTCTCTCCAGTGGTAATACATTGCCTAGAAAAGATAACAGGCCAAGGAATTGTGACAGTATTCATCAGTGATTTGAGCATTGGCCTGCTAAACCCAGGTTTATGAGTTCAGTCCTTGAGGGGGCCATTTAGGGATTTGGGGATTGGTCCTGCTTTGAGAGGGGGTTGGACTAGATGATCTCTTGAGGTCCCTTCCAACCCTAATAATCTATGAGTATGTGAAATCCACAACGCATGCCTGGCTCCCACAACACACTTCTGGAACCACAAATATCTGGAACTGGTTCTGTGATTTGCAATTGCACTGAAGATAAAGAGGTGTTTCCTCACCTTGATGTGTTCACATAACTGGCCTATGTGTATGTGCATATCAGTCATTACATAGTTATTTAGGGACATTTCCATAGCACTTCTCACTGAAGTCACCAGTTGCCTCACAAATTCAGCATCACAACCTCCCTTGGCAAGATAAGTGTTATCATCCTGAGTTTGTAGGTGGAGAAACTGAGACACAGAGAGGTGATGACACAACTGGCCCAAGTCACCCAGGAAGAGACAGCTAAGGAATGGAACTTAGATCTGATTCAGAAGAAAACTCTTGTGCTTTAATCATTACACCTTCCCTCGTACAGATAGCTATATTATATACTAATAATATTTTGCACTTACTGCTGGTCCCTGCATATGTACTTTGGTATCCTTATTTTATTTCATAAATACAGCTACTCTTTGCTCCCCAGGTAGAGGCTGGTGTCTTTGGTCCCAAAGGAGAACAGATGCGATTATTTGTTTTTTAACCTGGATTTTGACAACGTTTACATTTTTCCAGGAAAAATTTCCTATTCCTTAACACGTTTAGTTTTTTGATGAACTTTCCAAATAAAAAATTTGTTTTAAAATTGTAGGGAGACTCTCGCTTCATCATACTTTTTAAATGTATCTTTTTTTCAGCAGAAAAAAAGAGGGGAAGAGAGAGATTTTTGAAAAGTAAGAGAAAGTGGGATTACACCTCCCCGCCCACGAAAAAATATCAGAACAATTAAAAAAAAAAACTAAAATTTTTGTTTAGACTTTTTTGTCAAAACATTCTGTAAAAATTCAAATTAAACAAAAATAGTTTAATTAAAATGTTAATATAACATTTTTTTCCACCAACTCTAATTGCGATTTTCATTCCTCATGCTTCTTTATATGCTGTTAGATAAGACTTGTACTTTCAGTGCATACATGTAGCTGCAGATGAGCAGCTAGGTATGCTAGGTATACATTTAGGTATGTAAATAGCCTATGAGTCCATACCCCATAGGCAGAACATAATCAACCAAGAACTGAGGAGTAGGGAATGGTGAGTGAGTTGGCATTCAAGTGGTAAGACATTGGGTCCATATAGTTATGTCATGTAAATTGATAAGCAAACTGCAACCATGGATCCTTGTAGCTCCTGGCAAAACTGTCAATTCTGAGATTTCATAACCATCCATATTAGAAAAATACTCATTATCCAGAAAGAGATAAAATTTACAGCTTGCGCTTGTATTACAGCATAGGGAGCATACCTAGTGGATAGACCAGAGAATAGGGTGCCTATGTTCTATTCCTGGCTCTGCTACTTATTCACATTTTGGCCTTGGGCGTGTCATTTCACTTTTCTGTGCCAGTTTCCCTTGTGTAAAGTGGGGATAATAATGGTATCGGATTGGAGAGAGGTCTCAAGTGGGATTCCATAGGGATGTGTTCGGGGTCCGGTGTTGTTTAACATCTTTATTAATGACCTGAATGTAGGAATAGAGAGCGTCTGGATCAAGTCTGCAGATAACACAAAGCTGGATGAGTTGCCAATACTTTGGAGGATAGAACTAAAATTCAGAGGGTGACACCTTGGAGAACTGGGCTATAGACCACAAAATGAAATTAATCAAAGACAAATGTAAGGTGCTACACTTAAGGAAGAAAACCCAAATGCACAAATACAGAATGGGGGATAACTGGCTTGGTGACAGCACTGCTGAGAAGAATCTGGGAGTTGTGGTGGATCACAACTTCAATATGAATCAGTAATGTGATGCTGTTGCAAAAAATGCAAATGCAATTTTTGGTTACATTAACAGAGGCATAGCATGCAAGTCATGGGAAGTGATAGTACCTCTCTACTCAGTGCTGGTTAGGCCTCAGCTGGACTACTGTGTCCAGATTTGTTCACCGATGTGTAGAAAGGATGCAGAGAAACTGGAAAGGATCCAGAGGGAGTGACAAAGATGGTGAAAGGGATGGACTCTTTAACCTGGAAAAGAGGAGCGTAAGGGAGGACCCAATAGCAAGCTTCAGATATTTGAAAGGCTAAAAAAAAGATGAAGAAAAGTTGTTCTCTCTTGCCATAGAGGGCAGGACAAGCGGCAATTGGTTAAAACTACAGCACAGCAGATCTAGATTAAATCTCAGGAAAAACTTCCTGACTGTAAGAACAGAAGGACAATGGCCAAGATGCCTAGGGAGGTTGTGGGAGCTCCTTCACCGGACATTTTCATAAGGAGGCTGGAGAGCCAACTGTCTTGGACGGTTTAGATGCAAATCCTGTCTCTTGGCGCTAGACGACCTTTGCTCCCTTATAGCCCTATAATTCTAGGTGTACTGACTCCAGAGAGTTGTGGTGAAGCTTAATTATTAGCATTGGTAAAGTGCCTTGGATGAAAGCCACTAGGGATGGGATCATTAGTGGGACAGAGCACTCCCACTTTTGCTACTACAGTACTAGCAGGACTGTCCCAATGCTAGTGCAATGGCAGGATACTTTAAGAAAAGCGCTAGCAAAGCCCGGGCCTTAATCACCAGTGTGAATCCAGACAGGTTGAGGGTAACCAGCTGCTGTTCCTTTTCCCAGCTAATGGCTGCTAAGGGGTCCAGGTGAAATTAATTGGAATTTCAAGTCCATTTCTACTGGATAGCCATTCTCATCACAGGAACTACCATCAGGACTGACAGTTCTTGTCCCCTTCTTTACTGGCAGGCTCATCATAGAGAGACCCAGGACAGACTAATGGCTCATATCAACTGGAGTCTCTTAAAAGTCTGAGCTGAGAAACGGAGCAGTGTGGGGGGAAGCTTGCAGGGCTGCTGTCTGTACTATCCCTGTTCTGTGGATAAACAGGGCTTATTCATTCTTCCAATGTCCACAACCTGCCTGTCCTCACCCACCCTGAGTCTCCAGGAGGAGCCTTTCACTAGCACTAAAGTCGCACCACTTAATTGCTACATAAATGATATTTTGACTGCACTGACTTGCTCAGCACATCCAACAGGGATGGAGACACAGGAGAGGTAGGGAGGGAAGTAGATGGTTCTGAGGACGGAGCATTCTCACAACCGGGCACCTCCAGCGCGAGGTGCAGCCCACCCCTGGCTAACTGAGGAAGGCTGGATTCTTCCTAATCCTCCCCACTAGCAGGGTGACTGGCTGCACCGCAAGGGAATAAAGGACAGATGGCTCTGATCTGTAAGGGGCACCTGCCCACCCTGTTTCCCCTTTCCTTACGATTCAGGGCAGGAAATGGTGCACTTGGAGCACAGTCCCTTTGCCCCAGCTGCTGCAGATGATTGGTTTTATCTCCCTGAGACAGGCGGGCAGTTGGGCAGAGAGAGACAAGTTGTTTTTGCTGATACAGACAAACAGGGCTACCACTGTGACACAAACAGATCCCTGCTTGGACACAGGCTTTCTTCCTGGCTGGATCCAGATCCCAGGGCATCAGACCAGGAAGCGGGGTCCCTCCCCTCTCTAGCTGCAGGGATCGGGACACCCCGTCTGGGGCCACATCACCTAGGCATCCCCCCGCCCCCCGCCGCAGGCGGTGTTTGCCGGCCCGGGGGCGGTGCTGGCGCTTTAAGAGGCAGGGACATGCCCGGCCGGCGCGTCACTAGCAGCAGGTAGAGCCGCCCCCGAGAAGCAGCTACCGCCGCCGCGCAGCCTGGCCCGGAGCAGCAGCAGCGGGGCCCGGCCATGGGGAAGCTGCAGCTGTTCGAGATCCGCCTGAGCGAGAGCCGGGTCGTCTACAGCCCCGGGGAGCCGCTGGCCGGAACCGTCACCGTGCGCCTCTCCGGGAGCCTGCCGTACCGCGGTGAGCCCCGCATGGCGGGCTGCGAGCTTCCCCGCCGCAGTGCCAGCCCCCCCCATCATCCGCGGGTAGCGGGGCCCCTCTCCCCCAATAGCGCTCTCCTCGGGCTGCGAGCTTCCCCGCCGCAGTGCCAGCCCCCCCATCATCCGCGGGTAGCGGGGCCCCTGTCCCCCAGTAGCGCTCTCCTCGGGCTGCGAGCTTCCCCGCCGCAGTGCCAGCCCCCCCATCATCCGCGGGTAGCGGGGCCCCTCTCCCCCAATAGCGCTCTCCTCGGGCTGTGAGCTTCCCCGCCGCAGTGCCAGGTGTCCGGGTGGCGGGGCTCCTCCAGGGCTGCCCAGAGGATTCACGGGGCCTGGGGCAAAGCAGGGGAGCTGCAGCGCTTGTACTCACCGGGGTCTTTCGCGGCACTGAAGGGCCCCCCCCCCACTGCCGAAATGCCGCCGAAGACCCGGACCGCCCCACGTGCCCCCCCCCCGCACCCCTGGGCTCCTCTCCCACAATAGCGTTCTCCTCGGGCTGTGAGCTTCCCTGCCGCAGTGCCATTACGCTCTTCTTGTCCACTGCACTTCCGGGTGTAGGGCCCCCGCTCCCCAGGGCTGTGGGATTCCCGGCCACCCTGCCTGCTGGCTCCCCCTGGTCCATCCGCCCCTGCGCTTAGAGGTTGAGTTCAGTATGACCAGGTTGAGACACATCTGGGAAACACCCCCCCCCCACACACACACACACACTCCCCTTTGTACTGGGAGTTTCATTGTTTGTGACTTTCAAGAGACTTGTTTTCATAGAGATCTGTTACGGGGGGGGGGCAGCTTTTTGGACCTTCCAGCCCCTCTCCTTACTAGTAGGGCTTGGATTACATTGTCTGTTGTGTTTCATTTCTACCTCCTGTGGGCTTCAGCGGGAGTGTGACTAATATTTCACCACCTTCCCCCATCCTCTGCTCCATTCTCCCTTCTCCCCTCCCCTTTCAGGGAGGGGGTGGGGATGGAGGAGTTTCCTCCTTGGATCATGGGCTGCAGGAACAAAACTTGCTCTGCGCAGGGTGTGTGCATGTGGGGGTGGAATGGCCTTGGTAACAGGCTGTGCTTTAAGCATAGTGGGTACTAGCAGGCTTCTGGCAACAGTCTCCCTGTCCAAGGTAACTGTGGGTTTCTCCTCTGTTTCAGATGTGAGATCCATCTGGTCAAAGTGTGTGTGTGTTTCCCCCACCCCACCCACATCCCTGGTTTGGGGAGCAGTTGCTTAGACCCCCTTTTAAACAACTGCCCAGATGCCATTGTTGCTGGCATGGCTCTGACAAGTGTTGATTTTTATGCGGCAGGCACTCAGATGCTGTGGTGATGGGTGGCAGTGTGAAACCCTAAAACAGACAGGGAGTGTTGACCTAAAGCTCAGCTGTGATCTTATCGGAGATAGGCATTGGCACAGGCAGTCTGAACTTCCCTATAAAGTCTGGGGAATTGCCAGGGTTTGGAGCATAGTAATTGTCAGATGGATTCAGCTACAGGGTCCATCTACTCCACTACCCTGTCTTCAACACTGGTTCCCACAATAAACTAATGTGGGATAAACTACCTTTCCACCCATTTTTCCCCCCCTCCCACACTCCTCACTAGATCTCTTCCTTATAGAAGTGTGAAGTTAAATATCTGGGTTCTGGCCTGTTTCTAGTTTGTCCCAGCTTGTGTGAATAGGACTGAAGTGAGTTAATAGTCCACAGCCATGCCTAAAGTCTTTAGCTGGGCTAGAGCATGTGTTATGTGCTTGGTCCTAACTTGGTATGACTGTTTAGAGGCCAAACCATAGTGGAGGATATTTGAAACAAGCAAGTGTAAGGAAGGGTTAAACTCCGCTGTCCCTGTAATGTGTTTGGGGAGGGAGGGCCACATAGATACTTGCCCTAAAATCTGAATTCTCCACACCTGCAGTTAAATGTAACTGATTTTGATTTATGCTAAGATCCTGTTTCTGACATGGAAGGTGCTCGGAGAGAACTGTTTGAAGAGTGTCTTGGTGTGTCTTTTTTAATAGAATTATTGACTGACTGTAAAGGACCAGGTCAGGGGAGTGGGGAACGAGATTGCGTATAGGTACTTTGCACAGAGAAGGTTCTTTCTCTCCCCCTGAATATCTTCTCTCCTCCCCCACTCAAAAAAAAAAAAAAACAAAAAAAAAAACAACCAAACCAACAAAATAAACCTATACCACTTGGTTCACAGAAGTGCCAGCAATATGCTGATAACAGTTCTGACTCCGATGCTTACTCAAACATGAGGTCAAAGAGATGACAACCTGAGTAGCTTGGAGGCAGAGCCCAGCAGAGCTGGGTTCCAGGTGATCCTCTGACTCTTCCATTTCTCACACTGTTCAGTCTACTTGGCTCCCAAGTTGTGATGTAATGGTGAGAAGCAGCTCCTTGGTGAAGGGCTTGCACTCCAGAGTGCAGTTGAAAGTGGGATTTCTACATCTTCCCTTGGGTCCAGTTGGACTGTGCCTAATGAAAATGACAAGCATGCCTGCTGCTGTCTGAGGATGGCTGCTGTGGTGACTTAGGAGAGGGAGAACTGAGGCTTTCTGAGACAGTGGGGATGGGAGGATAAGGAGACTATGAGGAGGTAGGCTGTAGTCAAGGAAGAGCACTGGGGCACCTCCTTGTTAGCAAATCTGACCATTGCAAAACTCTTCATAGCAAAGTAGGCAAATCCTGTATTGTTTTAATTCACTGGAATTCTGCCAGTTGAGAAACCCCAACTTAGACTTGAATCTTCTTCTGAAAACTTCCAAACTCTATGGCCCAGTCTGTGCTGAGGGGAATCTTCTAAAACTGTTTAAAAAAGAATTAAACCCCTTCCCATCATTGCTAATGCTAGTTCAGCTCTGCCAGTGTTAGCCAGGTTGGGGACCCTAGACCTGTAGACACCCATGGAACTGACCTGATAGTGATGGAAAACTATCTTAGAATTTCCTTAGGGTAAACAGGGCTTTCCTGTATAAACAAGGGATGGTTAATGGGATGGGGGTAGTGATCTTGGTTCTATCCCCATCTCAGCTCTGCCACAGGCTTCCTGTGAGACTTTCAGGACGAGCCACTTCTGGCTGTACCTGTTTCTCCTTTTTTTTTTTTTTTTTGCAAAATAGATATTGGCATCTTCCCTGTCTTCGTTATTGCTTGCAAAGTGCTTTGATAGCCCTGGTGCTTCAGAAATGCAAATGATGATTTCTTGCTTCCCCTAAGGTTGAGTCTCTTCCTCCTCCATCTTCTGCTCTCATTGCCTCTGTCCCTGATTCTTGGGACTATTTCCAAGTATTAAGATTTATTCCTTCTGGGCCAGGACCTCGTTCTGTTGACCTTGTCTGGAAAGCGCAGTTGCTGTAGAAGCAAGTATGCCTGTCTTGATTTAAAACACCTCTCCCATTGGGCTTCGGCCATTCTGGCTTCTGAAGGCTATTGTAAGAACTTGTTAGAGATTTGGTGAGGGTGGTGTTTTACACCCATTCTTATTAGGAAATGCTACTTGCCTCTTTCAGCATGAGACTTGTAATGCAGTAGTCCCTGATTTCTCTCTCCTCCTTCTCCCTCTATCCAAGCCTATGGCCTGAGTCTTCTGGAGAACCTGCTCCCAATAATAGGGCAGAGCTGTAGTATCACAGGATTCTGTTGAGCTAGTCCAACTAGCCATGATGCATTATTGGCCAGCTGTGAGGTAACTATGGTTACACCAGGCTACTGACTGCTGTTTGCCTGTGGGGCAGCCAGAGGCAGTTAGATTTTCTGGAGAGTGTCTCTTCTCCCCCTCCTCTGCCCCATTTTTCTCACTTGGCTTCAGTTAGTTTTATTTAACCTCCATTGACCACTCAAGATCTGTTGTAAGAGTCCTTTTTTTTTCTTCATTTTGGAAAAGTCCTCTTCTCTCCCCCCCCTCCCCCCTCGCTGTAGCAACCTATGTGGACTTGAGCCTAGGAAATTTTGGAGTCTTGCATAAGCTTTAGCAACAAAGATAGGAAGACTTTTTCACCAGCCCATGGCCTTTCAGTACTTGGGTAGTGTTTGGTAACAAACTGAGCTGTGGGCTGTAATGGGACCTGAGCAGGGGTTTTGTAAAACTTGTTGGAAAGTGCTAGCTGATAAGGGCTGCTAGACAAGTTTTATTTTTAATTGCATGCAGGGATGGCCTTAGGCATAAGCATCTGCTCTAGGCAGAGGAGTCCTGGTTGACTCAGCAGCTCATGGAGCAGCCTTATCTCCTCTCTCCTTGTGGCACTGCAGAGGGAGGCGGTCAGTGGCCCAGTTTCCTTATCGCTGTGCTGAACATAGTAACATGTTGAAAAGATGGCATCTGAAGCAGGATCCTACTGATGCAAATAGTCATTAACTCCAGTAAGAGTGGATCTGGAATATGTACAGATGACTGCTTAGCTCCTGGGTCACCCCAAACAAATAACACTTCTAGAAAATCGTTCTGAATGACAGTCAAGCAGTGGGTCCTTTTTTGCAAAATGCAAGTCGGGGACAGAGCCAACAGGTTTACTGTCCAGAAGTGTGCAAGTGTCCTATTCAGGGGGAATATCCAAGCCCTCTTGGCCCTCCTCCACCCCAGGCTCCCTTCCCCATGCATTTAAAACCCAGCTAGGTATTCAAACTACCCTGGTGTTTCTTTGCTGACCCAACACTCACCACTGCATGCTCCTGTACATCAATGAACAGTGTAATTCTGTGTCAGTCTATCAGGCTGACTGTTTCCTACTTCAGTTTCAGAATCCAATTCAGCATGTGTGGGATGAGAGCACCTTAGCTCTGTGATGGGGTCTGTCTGCTGAGACGTGGAGCAAAAGGGGGTTTCTGCCCCTCTGGCTAGTTCACTGGTGGATCAGAAATGCCATGTAAATTATTCTCAAGATTGGTCTGTGGTGCACTCCTTTTGCCCTCCCTTCCCCCAGCCTCACCTGTGGGCAAAGCTTTGCTGTTAAATTCCTCTTTGCTGATGGAAACATGAGAACAGGAGCCATCTATGGTGGTTGGTGCATCGTTGGGCACATGGAATGTAGACCTGAGAGCTAGTGGCCAGCATCTGCTGTGCTGCCAAGTGTGGCAAAGGGGCACTGGGGCATGACTGTTTTGCAGCATGTCAATTGCTAAGCAGGGGAGAGGATTTAGTGGCTTGAAGGAGCAACTTTTCTTACTGTTGGCTACCACTTGCAAATCCATATCCTTTCATGGAGAGGGAGACTGAGTTCATATCTGGATCCTGCGATCCACCTGATCTAGGGAATGTTCTGCTGTAGGGGTCAGTCTGTTTATTCATGGTTACTTTTCCATAGTGGTAGGGAAGACTTGGAAGTGGGTGGTTGGTGTATTGTCTGTCAGAGGTTACAATACATCTGAAGTATTTTGCAGGGAGTTGGGGGATCAACCATTTCTAGGTAGGCAGTGATGCTGGCTCTCCTCAGTTCCATGAGACCTGGTGTGATTCGGGGAGGGTTGTTGGAGTGAAGGTGGGGAGAAGGAGAGCAGAGGATATGGAAGTAAAGGGGGGAGAGGTGCAGAATGGATTGAAAGGAGGCTGAGGGTGAAGAAACAGACCAGAAGTGGCAACTGGGCTCTTGGTGTTAGACACTAGTATTTGTCTTATTTAATTATTTATTAAATTTGGAGGGCAAGATACTCAAAAGTTGCTGTGCACTCACTGAGAATGGGGGAGAATCAATCCTCCACTGTGGTCAGTCTTAATCTTTTTTTTTAATGCAAATCTGTGTGTCAGGCCATTCCATAACCTCTTGCCTTGGATTGCTGTGAAAGATGATCTCTTTGGTGTGGCTTCTCTAACTACTTTTGTGTGGAAGTGAAAAGTGCTTAGAGAAGAAATGTACAGAAGATTTAACTGCCTCCAGTTAGCAGACTTGTGTAGGTATGTGCATGTGCTCTTCTCCCATTTCCGATTGCTTTCTGGGATCTGAAAGCAGAGGTGATGTCTGACCACAAAGATGCTCTTCCCAGGTTGACAAAATCCTGAATTTCCTTTGCCCAGTTAAAAATAGATGACACTCCAGTATCTGGTGTGACTTGACTTTTGCTGGGTGTGTCTTTAAAACTTGCGGTGTAAAGGCCTGCCACCAAAATTGACATGTTTTACTCTAATGGTAGGGGCGATATTTGTAACTAGTTCTTGGATCAATACAAACCAAATACTGCCCTTGGATATCTGCATGCAACCACTGCTGGAGTCAGATGTACATGAGGTCGAATTGTAGGGCCTGATTGAAACCCTATAATTAAAGCCTGTGGAGATGCAAGTCTTCTAGAAAGCTGGATGGCTGCAGAGGAGGGATACTGTAAGTATCCCAGTGCAATAAGGGATGTCTTTTGATAAGAACTTAGGGGTCATAAATTAGCTGTAGATTGCCACTTCCAGACAATTTGTAATTGACTTTCAGCTCAGAATAAAACCTTGGGCTTCTCTGATAGCCATAACAAGCATTTTATGTCCACATTAAGTGAGTCATACACTTAAATTGTGTAGGTGAACAAATACATTGTCTCAACCTTTGACCAACTCCTTGCCAAAATAGGTGCAGGTTGTCCTTGTTCCCAGTCTTCCGTGCCCCAGTGACTCAAGTCAGACCCTGCTCACTAATGGGAATAGAGCCTGAAGAGGGGAAGTTCAGCTCCACATGTTCTGACAGACAAAGCTGTGCCAGCCTTAGAGAAGTGCGGGGAGGTGTGATTCCCTGACCTGACAGATACCCCTAGTGTAGAAGCAGCTATGTCAGGCGCTATTTCCAATATAGCTTGGATTTGCTAGTGGGTGTGTGGAATAGACTAAACCATACTAGTAGAAGTGCAGCTTTGCTGGTATAGCTGCATCCACACTAGGAGTACATTACTGTTATAGTGTACCAGTAAAGTGCTCCTAGCATAGACATGGCTGAAGTTCAGAGCAGGCCCTGTTTCTCCAGGAAGTGGACTGAGGCAGGAGGGATGGCTCAGTGGTTTGAGCATTGGCCTAAACTTAGGGTTGTGAGTTCAATCCTTGAGGGGACCATTTAGGGATCTGGGGTAAAACTCTGTCTGTAGATTGGTCCTGCTTTGAGCAGGGGGTTGGACTAGGTGACCTCCTGAGGTCCCTTCTGTCAAAGTTAGACTCAAGACTTGGTTTGTCAGACCACTCTGTTTTATTAGCACAGCGCTGTGCTAGTAACACCCAGATAATGTGAATGGCCATGCAAGACCCAAAGTCTTATTTAGAATCATAGATTATTAGGGTTGGAAGGGACCTCAGTAGATCATCTAGTCCAACCCTCTGCTCAAAGCAGGACCAATCCCCAAATGGCCCCTCTCAAGGATTGAACTTGCAAACCTAGGTTTAGCAGGCCAATGCTCAAACCACTGAGCTATCTCTCCCTCCGGCTTTTTGCTTTTTGTCCCTTTGTCTAATTCCTGCTCTTTTATCTGTATAAAAGAGCAGGAATTAGACATTTATACAGATAAAAGAGCGGGAATTAGACAAAGGGACAAAGAAAGCAAAACAGTAAAATTCACCTGGGGCACAGCATGCATATCCTACTTCCTTACTAACTCTTATCGATCTAAGGCTAATACTTCACCAATTGCCCTTAAATGGTGCAGTTGTTCTATGTTAATGTCTGTATTCCTGACACCTGGATTGCAGCATTCCAACAATTTTGCTTAAAGGTATAGACAGCATTTCTTTAATCCTTTCTATTTTCACAATATACTTCATTCTGCTTTCACAATCCCTCCTTTTTGGTCACGCTTCGCCATGACCAACATTGGACTGGGTTCCACATATTAACTGTTCCCTATCTTTGTTCATCAGCGATATTCAAAATCATCACATTAGCACTCTGTTCTGGGGCAGTCACCTGGGTGACACAATTCTGGAGACAACAGGAGATTAACGGAAAGCATACAAAAATCACTAAGATTCCAAACAGGATAGTTAGGGCTCCCTGAAACAACCAGTTTCCTATGCCAGAGAAATTGAACAGGTTACTTAGCCACTTCCATAAAGAACTCTGCTCTACATGGGGAAGATATGCGATTTGTTCTAAGTGGCTAGTGCGATCTATTACCTCATTGGTATCATCAGGTATAAACAGACAACATTGTTTTCCAGTGAGAGCACAGTTCCCTCCTTTGGACGCCAGCATTATGTCCAGTGCCTGACGGTTCTGGAGGGCCACTTGTCGGATCGCCCCTGTTTCTTTGGCCAGGGCTCTTAAACTTTTTCCGGTTTTATTTGCCATTATTTTAACTACTGCTTGTAACCTCAGGAGCCTTTTTGCCTGGTGTATTACTCCCTCAAGTGGGATAAAGGAACTACCAATAGCCTCTTCCCAGGTGTCATTACTGTTCCATATTGTGGTTAAACGGACAAGGTCCTCCAGTGAGGTCTGGGGAATTGAATGGGTAGCCAGGACAGGAACATCAGTTTGAGTGGGCTGGGATGTGGCTGCAGACCTAGCATTTAGAAATATTAAGGGTCTGAGCTATCCAGACTTGCTGCTGGATAAAAGAATTGTCATTGTGGACTCCCCAGACCTTAAGACACCAACAGCCGAGGAACAGGCACCACCAGAGGTGCATGTTGGAGGCAGGGCCCTTCTGGTTCTGACAACCTCAACTGAGGAAACCGCAGTCAGTTTTTTATGTCCACCAGGCAGCAGGCGCTAGACTCACTACTGCTTCTTGGGCCTTGCTTTATGTAGTCGTCTGCTTCTGGCAACCCTTACGAGAGCGTAGATTGTAAGGTATTGCAGGCTGTTCCTCTAAGTCTTCTTCTGGAGTCAAAATTGACTCTGCGTGGTCCTGAGCTGGTGCTTGGTTCACTGGGGGTGGTGCATTCTTACACTGCGAAGCATATATGCACTCAGTTTGAGATGCCAGACAGTTTAACAGCTGTCGGGGTAGTAAGCAGTGCCTGATGATTCTCTGATGTTCTTTAAGTCTGTTTACTACTTCTTCTTCCTTGACTCTGGCTATAACAATGGCCTTCACACCTTATCTTTTCCTGATGCATACATTCCTCATTCACACAAATAGATTGAGAATACAAACAGTAGTATTTTATATCAAGCAAAAAAAGCATTGCAAAGTAAACCTTGCTAAGTTTTTTACAATTAATAACCAAGACAATTTACATTGAGACCCAGGCCTTCAATGTTTCTCTAATTTACTTAACATAGACACAATAGAGAATCCTGTCTCTTACTACCTAAAATCTTAAAACAGAGTTAGAGGGCCCAATTTGTAAAGCATATGGGAAAACAGAATCTTATAGTCCCAGGGGGTCATTTCTTTCTGCTATTTAAAAAAGGTGGCTAGCAGGATGAAATCAAATTATACTTTAATTCTTATGGGACAGTATAAAATCCTGCTCCTAAATATCCCCCTTTTGACACTAAGGTTATTAATTGCCAGTGTCACTTCTTATTTAGTCCACATAATAGAAAATACTGGGAGGTGATTTGGACCTGTGGCTTTAGCTTTGCATACATTTGTTTTATCCACCAGCACATTTTAAACATTTTGATTAAACACATACAACTTAAAACCAAAAACAATTAGGGGTAGTAACATTAGTATGTCAGTAGTTGTGGGAGACCATCCAGAAAATGTTATACCAATGGTAAGCTGTTATGTTTTTCTGCAGTGGCAATTCTTAACATGTCCCCATTTGTGTGCATAATATGAATGGTCCAGTTTTCCACTTTTTTTTTTCTAGGAACTGTTACCTTTTTACCTTTTAACAGATGATTGGTAACTGTTTGCCATTCAATGCCAAGACTGATAGAGAACTGAGCTAAATCAGTGCTTACAGTAAGCTTGAGACTCTTTTTTTGTACCTCAAGTTTTTCCTCTTATATAGCAGACCAAGTTTGTAATGTTTTTCCTGCTGTGTTAAGCTTTAAGTTTATTCACAGGTAATAGCTGAGAAGCATCATTACTGTAAAGGATTTTTCCAATTAATATTAAAATAAATTTAACAATAACATTAGCATCAAATCTATTAAAGGTATCTTGTTATACCATGCCTTTTCTGTAGGCAATTTGTTTGCTGACCAGGTATGTTCTTTATTTGCAGCTTCTTTTGTGCTGGCAGTTCTCACCTTTCTTTATCAGTTAGGTAACTTGCATCAACACAGGCTTGGCTTTTGGATTCAAAGCCATCAGCAGAGCTCAGACTCTGTCTTAACACACAGGGATCTGAAAAAGAAAACACAGCCTATTGCAGCTCTTTTTGGAGCACTAATAGGATTTTAATTCAGCAGCACGTTTCGTTTGCATTTTTTACCCCTTTCAACAATATGCACTGCACATGTCCTAGGGAAAAATGTGTCAAGTATCAGAGGGTAGCCGTGTTAGTCTGGATCTGTAAAAGCAGCAAAGAATCCTGTGGCACCTTATAGACTAACAGACGTTTTGGAGCATGAGCTTTCGTGGGTGAATACCCACTTCCTCTCATGCATCTGAGGAAGTGGGTATTCACCCACGAAAGCTCATGCTCCAAAACGTCTGTTAGTCTATAAGGTGCCACAGGATTCTTTGCTGCTTTTAGGGAAAAATGCACATTCCTTCTGTACTATAACTTTTTAAAAACATTAGCCATATCAATTTTTACATAAGGTGTAACTGTTTCTTTTGTTCTTTCGGAGTTTTCATGTATCCTTATGAAAGTGACAGTCTGATTACACAGAGCTATTTAAAGGCTCAGTGGTTTTAACATTGCTTCTTTTTGTTGTGCACCTCACCTCTGCTGTTGCTTCAGAGGGTCACCGTTAATTTCTTATTATTTCATTACAGCTATTATCTGCTATTTTTACAAAAAAAGACTCCAGAATCTCTGCCTAGTCTGATTTTGACTGCCCTGTTGCAGTCATGACTTGGTCTTTGTTTAAAAACATTTTAATTTTTGTAAAGAATCAAGTTACCCCTTAAGGGTTAAATGCTAAATCCCAAAGCCAAACAGCACTAATTACCTGTGTCTTGCAAAAAGGTCTGTCAGTTTTGCAACTCTTAATTAGAGTCAAACTTTACATATTTTCACAGACAAATAGATACATACACATTTTCTTTTCCTTAACACTGCTTTGTTTTTACATAGCTGTGTATGTATATTTGGATTATTTACAGGCATTCTTCTGGAAAAGGGCCCATTTTCCCTTCAGAATGGCTGCAAAGAAACCAAGAATTCTCTCTTTAACATGGTCCTTTTTAACATTTTCCACAAAGTTTAACTGCTTAATTCTCTCCAGCCTCTGTAGAGTTAACTTTTCACTCTTTCCTTAAATCACTTGTCACAAAATGACACCTTTATCACCTCAGATTTCACCATTTTAAGTATTGTTCCAGGGGTTCATGCCTGCACTTACTGCTTTTCTTATTCCTGACACTATTCCCTTAGGGCTTTCAACCTGTTTTTTCAGTTTATCTGTTGCTTTCCTGCTTGTCTGGGCCCAATCCTGCTTTTTCCAATGAACCATTTGTGAGTGCTATTGTGGTCACTTCACAATTTTGAAAGAAATGTTCAAGGAAGGGGACCAGGAATGGTGGGGGCTAGTTGAGGAGCCCACCCTCCTTGCTGAATTGGTAGTGGAACACTAAAGAATCAGTTTTTTTGAGGCAGACAACAAAGGGGAACAGAACAAGGGGCTTTGTCCTTTTTACAATGAAATGGGAGTATGAAGGGGGTTGGGATCGATCCAGGGTTTGGAGAACGGGGTAAAGGGGAGCGCTCGGGTCTGGTGGTGGGAGAGGAGGCTTTTAATAAAGCTTTTAACTTATTTGAATATTTGAGAGAGGCGAATTCTGATTTTGTCCACTGCATGAAACAATTAACCTCTCCTTTAGCAAATTTAGTTTTAGGTTGGCCGAGTTTGTCCTTTAAGACGTCCACTCAGTCTTTGTTCCAAGATTTTAACAGTGGCCACTGAGTTTTGGGATGCCCCTGAGTTAGCCTAGACCATTTTTCCAGAAATTTATGGGAGTCTGGACCCTTTTTACAGGAGTCCGGACCCATCCTAAATACATAAAATGAGCTGGGGCAGCACTTTGAAATTCCAAATGTAGCCATACCCTTAGACGTCTGGTTACCCATACAGGAGGACTTCACACACCAATCACACAAGAAGGAAATTCGGGTTCGTCAGAGCGATGCCCGCTGCAACACACAAAAGGAGCCCACAGCCTACTGCCTCAATCGTCCTTGCTTTCACACCAGGGGTTTTACCCAAAATGCAGTGCGGCTGCAATTGTGCAGATTCCACTTACTCAGACCGCAGGGACAGGAACCCCTTGCTCGGCCGATCCCTGGACAGAGATGGCACCCAGACTCAAACATTCCACAAGAGGACGGATAGACACAGAGACAGGACAGTCCTCAGTCCGGACAAAACACAGAAATAATTACCTGACCAGATTCCTGATGTCAGATCCCGGGTTCCCTACCAGAACAGAATGGGAACCAACAGGTTCAATGGCGTAGACTTCACTGTGGTTGTGCGCCTTTCCATTCTAGTGGAGGACTGCTTGGGCCAAATGCCCAGGTGCTGGCTGCCATGGTCATCCTACAAAAACAGCCAGGAATCACACAGCCCCAGTGAAGACGGTTGCCATCTCGGTGGAACCTCCAAATTGTCAAAGTTAGACCCAGGACTCTGTTTGTCAGACCACTCTGTTTTATTAGCACAGCGCTCTGCTAATAACACCCAGATAATGTGAGTGGACATGCAAGACCCAACAGTCTTATTTATACAGATAAAAGAGCGGGAATTAGACAAAGGGACAAAGAAAGCAAAACAGTAAAATTCACCTGGGGCACAGCATGCATATCCTACTTCCTTACTAACTCTTATCGATCTAAGGCTAATACTTCACCAATTGCCCTTAAATGGTGCAATTGTTCTATGTTAATGTCTGTATTCCTGACACCTGGATTGCAGCATTCCAACAATTTTGCTTAAAGGTACAGACAGCATTTCTTTAATCCTTTCTATTTTTCACAATATAATTCATTCTACTTTCACACCTCCAACCCTGATATTCTATGAAGGTGCCCAAACAGCAGGCAGGAATGAGAATCTGAGGTCTCACAAGGGCTAACTTAAGAAGTGTTTAATGGGCCATCGTCTCTGCTCTGTACCTCTGTTAACTAGCGTTTCAGGTGCATATAAGCTTCTGAGCATAGTAGGTACAAGTTAGTATGTTGGAAAAGGAGGCCATGCAAAAGTGAACATAAATGAAGGAGCTGGGTGTGTACAATTTCCTGGACTGTAGTAGTTGCTAGTTAAATCTCAGAAAGACACTACATGGTGCTGTCAAAAAAAAAAAGTGGGGGGACAACTTACAAGTGCAGAGCAGCGGGGATCAGCGGCGACATGAACCATTGTTTACTTGGATACAAAAATAAAGCCATGAAGTGTAAATTTCCTTTCCTTATTGAAGCCTTCTCTTAAAATGAGGCTGCAAAGGCAGCAGGCTTGTTCAGTGACTAATGCCCTTTGTGGTGATGGGTGAAATGCTGATTGGTCCCAGGAGTTTTACACAGGAGTCTCAGTGCCATATGGGGTCGCAACCCTTTGACCCAATGTCTGTGGTGTACACAATGGCTGATTGTTTTCTTCGGTATTGGCCAGTTTTAAAGGACTCTGCTCCCAGGATGTCTGAGCACTAGGTCTCTTGGCCTCTCAGACTGCTTATTGCTGATCTCGCTCATTCAGTGAATTGCAGGCTTGCCCTGGCAGCCAGACAGGGATGGGATGGTTTGCTTTGTGCATACAGAGAAACAGTACATGGATAACTTATTTTGAAGGGGCAGCTTATTAGGCTGTAGACTTGACAGGCATTAAAGCACCTTGTGGGGAGTGTTGCCAGGACCTAAAGAGTCATTAGAGCTTGTTTAAATGTGAAACTTGCACCAGAATAATTTAAGGTATGAATTAAAACCAGTGCAAATTGTGGTGTGGACACTCTAACTAGACCAAAACAGTTTGTTAAACCTGAAATAAAAGTCCATTTAGGATCAGATTTAAGCTAAATCAGAATGAGCCATTGGTAACTGAAATGAGAGGATGCCTGGCTCAGTGGCTAGGGTGCTAGCCTGAGACTCTAGAGACCAGGGTTCAGTTCACAGCTTTGCCACAAACTTCCTGTGTGACAGTGGGTAAGTCACTAGGGGGATGTCTGTACTGTGGCTTCCAAACAAAAAAGGTGCAACCTGTGGTCTCATAACTTGGGTAGACTGACCTAGCGGTGTAAGCATGCATACCCTCCTTGCTGGGTTTCAGAGCCAAGCAGGAACATCTACACAACTGTTAGCCCTGTAGCATGAGCCTGAGCTGGTTGGTCTTGGTTCTGAGACGATTACTGCTGTAGATGTACTCTTGGTCTCCCTGTGCCTCTGCTCCTCCAAAACCAGGAAGTAACAGCACTGCCTTGGCTCACAGGAGTGTGGTGGTGTTTGTGCAGCTCTCTGAGAGGGATAAGGGCCATATCAGTATACACTGGCTTAACTCAGCTGAATCACTCACACCCCAACCCCCTGCCCCAACCTGGTGGAAATGAGCTAAGGTGGTGGGGGAGGGAGGGAGGATGGAGTGAGCAGGAGGTTTGGCCTCAGAAGGGGTGGGGCAAGGGTTTGGGTTTTCTGCAGATAGGAAGTTGGCAACCCTACTTGTTTTCCAGGGGTGGGATTCTGCACTCCTACCCCCATACACGTTTTGAGAGAAGAACAGTGACCCACTGGGGAAAGGCTGGCACTGTGGTGGGCTACCATAAGTTGCCGTACAGATTCTCCTTCTGTGTTTCCCCCCCATTTTCCTTTGCAAGCCCAGGTCTAGGAATATTGTCCTTCCTAGACTTCAGTCTGGGGTAACTTTATGGAGGAGGAGAGTAAAGGAAACATCTTTGCAGCAGGTTGATCCTAAAAGCCCATGAACCTACTTGAGGATCTGGAGCATTGGACTAAGTCTCCAGGAGTCAGGATTATTAGGCAGAAGGGTAAATCAAAGGTGCAGCTGATCACATGGCTCTGTAATTACCCAACATGCCCACTGTGCATGTGTCAGATGAAGGGAGATAACGAGAGTTATCAGGGGAAAGCAACTTCCCCATTCCACAAGACTTGACAGAAGCAGGATTTGGAATTAAACCACAGTCTGAGTTCAGAAATCCTTGTATGTCTGGGGGTAGGGGGTGGGAAATCTTTGTGAAGACAGATGCTCCTGTGCCAGTGGAGTAACAGAAGGGGGTTAAAAATGAGATATTAACACAAAGCTGCTGGATGTCAATTTCTAGACTCATGTCCCAGAAGGTAAGGTGCTTAATGCCTGTTGCTAAGAAACTACAGTTGCTTCTGGCAGATTTTTGAAAATTATGAGCACACATTGGTTGTACTTTACTCTCATTTCTTCTTTTCCCCTCCTCATTTCTTCTTTTCCCCTCCCCCTCCAAACCACCAAAACAAAGTCGAAGTGGGATGCATTGGTTCACTTTCCACTCCCTGCCTTGCAGCATGTGTAAAGAACCAGGTGTGGTAAACATTCTCGGGTTGGGTTTTGTTCCAGCTGTGCAAGGTGACTCATTTTTTTCCCTTCCTCCTGGGGCAGCTAATGTGCTGATAACTCGTAAGGTGTTATAAATAAGTGTTGTCTAAGGGCTCGTCCAGACTAGGGGGGGGAAATCGATCTTAGATACGCAACTTCAGCTACGTGAATAACGTAGCTGAAGTCTAATATCTAAGATCGAATTACTCACCCGTCCAGACGGTACGGGATCGATGTCCGCGGCTCTCCGTGTCGATTCCGGAACTCCGTTGGGGTTGATGGAGTTTCGGAATCGATATAAGCGCGCTCGGGGATCGATATATCGCGTAGATTAGACGCGATATATCGATCCCCGAGCAATCGATTTTAACCCGCCGATACGGCGGGGTAGTCTGGGCTAGGGCTAAGTAGGGAAAAGTGCCTGATGTTTAAACACATGGACTCCTGTTTATAATGAACTTGGCAGTTGATTTCCCCCCCCCCCCCCTCCCCTGGGATGCATGCAGACAAAATCCCTGATGGGGAAAGAGAACAGGTCCTCTTGTCATGTTCAATTTGTCTGTGATGGAAGAAAATCCTTGCAGACTGGAGACAATCTACCCATGTGTCGCATGGGGGAGATTTGGACAAGTCAACTGTATTTAGAGCCCCACAGTGAAGAATCTGTACAGCACTTTGAGGAAAAAGCTGCATTTGCTTAAATCAAAACTTCTCCTTAGCATGGAGGCAGTTACCCAGAGAAACAAATGAAAATAAAAACTCTACCTGACCAGCTTCTTGGCATTATGGCCATGGGCTGTGTAACCTTTTGCAGCAATGTGCTGAAAGGCCAAGGAAGGGTAAAGTGTGGCCAGGGGGATACTCTTTAGGATTCCTTTGAAGTAAAACCCAAGGGGAAGATGGTCTGGATATTGCTAATGCAGAGACTGCACAAACCCAGATGCAGCCCTTTGGGCTGGACTAGCAAATTGCCTGTAGCCCCAGGGTGGTGCCTTATTTGAATATTTGCATTTATTATCCAAATTTACTCTGCCAGAATACTTGCTCCTATTTCTCTCGCTTGTGGGACAAACTCAAACTGTCTGGAGTTCACAAGCAATACAGACCTGCAGCTCAATTCTGCAGAGGGAGGGAAGCTACAGGCTGGATTTGGCAGTTGATCTGAACTTTCTACAACCCTTCTGCAGACACAGGCCAGCCGTAGTGTTGAGCTAGTGCTGAATGCAACTACCTTGGCCATCATGATTTGTTGTAGCCAACCACTAGCTAGTCCAGTTTGTTCCATGTTAACTGGTGGGCTTCTAAGAGTAACTGTCTTCCCTAATCCCTTTCCAGAAGCAGCTTTCAGCTGATTCTCTTAAGCAGTCTGTGTAGGTTGGAGGTTTGAGCACCTCCCTTGTTTCCCAAGGCATGATGCAACATACATGCTGCACGGGCTGAATGTTGCACCCATCCAGAGGTCTAGCACCAAGTCTATGCAAAATCCTACTTATGCCCTCAAAGTGGGACTGGATCGTTGATGTGTAGGTCTTGTGTTGGCTCTCTGCATCAGAGTAATCTTCACCCGGGGTGGTGGGATTCCTGGAGGGAAGTGTGGTGAGATGGGGCATAGGAACCGTCCTCTGAGAAACATCTTATCTTTAGAATTGGTCTCGGTCTCTCTCTCCCACCTCCCCTGGCTTTGGTCCCTGCAAACTACAGTACTCTGACTGCAGTGTGTGTTTCTGGTAGCCGTGTGCTTCAATGTCTGTCGATCCATGTGTGCATGGCTGTCGTCAGAAATCTGTTCAACTGTAGGGTGACCAGACAGCAAGTGTGAAAAATCAGGACAGGGAGTTGGGGGGGAGGGAAATAGGGTACTACATAAGAAAAAGCCCCAAATATCAGGACTGTCCCTATAAAATCAGGACATCTGGTCACCCTAGTCAGCTACCTAAGCAGAGGGAAAACAGTGACATTTACAGCTGCTTCTCTTGCTCCGTAGGAAGGGGTGGGTGGGTTTGTGTGATGGATTTGATTGTGGTTGGGGGTTATTGTAGAGGAGGAGACATTCTGTGCCCAACACAACCATTTTGCAAAACAAGGACATTCTATCTTGCAGCTGCTGTCCTACCTTGAATATCCTGTTGGGCCATGCGTCATGGGGCAGAACTCCCTGCTGAATTCGATGAGGGACTCTGGCTCTATGAACAGTGTTTCATGCCTGAGCATATTGGTAGCTGTTGTATGAGAGGCATTGGGAACACTGGGCAGCATTGCATTCCCGTCTGACTTTCTCTACCTTCAAATAAGTGAATCCTTAACCCAAGAAGGTCACTGAATAGTTTAGTTTATAGTCACATGCTGGAGTAATAGCTGTTCTAGACTCATGAATTTTTCAGCTTGATTTTGATCCCAGCCATTCTTTTGATGGCCTGTGTCCCCATACAGGGTGTACCTCACAGTCCTAGTGTACAAAACCTACATAGGCTTTTTTCCCCATCCCTGAAGATCAATACCCATGATACTGGGTTAAAGAGGAACTCTAAAGTTATCACAGTAGAATTATGCAGTGTCTTCCTAGGATTTGCTGCTATAATATAAATGGCAGGAAAATGTACCCTGTCTGTTTTCCATCTTGGGCTAATCAAGGATTGTTCTCTGGCTGCTTCTTAAGTGCCCAATAGCTCCAAAAAGCCATAGCTTGCAGTGGTGTGTGCTGATACTTGCAGTGGCCTCTTGGCTGACCATAAGGTTTTCCTCAACATCAAGCGGAAAAGGAATCTCTAGGGCTTGGTCTGTCCCTCTCTGTACAATACATAATTGTTTTCTAAACTATATTTTTCCAGTGCCTTGTTCTGTGCACTTCCAACTCTCCCAAGCAATGTGGCACGAGTACTTCAGATTTGCATTTCTCTCCCATCACTCTCTCGATAGTCAGCCTACCTTTCCCTCTTTAACTCCTATTAATGTAGGACCCTTGGCCTCTACCCAGGCTAATCTCCCTCTTCATCCTTCATCTAATTAAGGATTGCTATCCTTGGCTTGATCATTCCTTAGCTAAACTATACTTATCTGGCTCTTGGAAATCTTATACCTCTCTAGCACCAGACTGTCTTTGTGCTCTGAACACAGGTTGTGTTACAACATCACTCTTTGTGGCTCTTCCGAGGAGGTGTAGTAATTCAAACAACGGGAGCAGAGAGCATAACTGGTCTGAGCAGAAGTGACGAGACAAATCGGGGGTGAAAGTAGCCCGGGTAAGAGCCACAACTTAATGTTGTCATTGCAGGGCCACCCAGAGGATTCAGGAGGCCTGGGGCAAAGCAATTTTGGGGGCCCCTTCCATAAAAACAAATTGCAATACTATAGAATACTATATTCTTGCAGGGGGGCTGTCAAGGTATTATTCCCACTTTGAACTTTAGTGTCCAGAAAGTGGGGACCTGCATGTACCCGTCTAAGCTTAATTCCTAGCTTAGATCTGATAGTTCTGCCACCAACCAGAAATTCCAGTGTCTGGTACACTCCCTGTCCCCCCCCTAAATCTTCCCTGGGGGACCCAAGACCCAAACCCCTTGGGTCTTAAAACCAAGGGAAATAAACCATTCCCCCTTCTTTCCTTCTCCCAGACTTCCCCTCCCTGGGTTACCCTGAGAGATACACTGATCCAAACTCCTTGGATCCTAAAACAGAGAGGAATTAACCTTCCCCCACCTCCTTTCCCCACACCAATCCCCTGGTGAGTTCAGACCCAATCCCCTTGGGTTTTAAACAAGGGAAAAAATCAATCGAGTACTTTAAAGAGAGCTTTTAATTAAAGAGAGAAAAAATAAAAATTCTCTGTAAAATCAAGATGGAAAATGTTTACAAGGTCTGCAGCTTATATAGACTTAGAGGGATTCCCTAGCCTAAGATACAAGTTACAGCAAACAGAGGTAAAAATATCCTTCCAGCAAAATACATATTTGCAAATAAAGAAAACAAACAAAAGACTAATCCGCCTTCTAGCTAGTACTTCATATTTTGAACATGAGAGACTGTTTCAGAAAGATTGGAGAAACCTGGTTGCATGTCTGGCCCCTCTTAGTCCCAAGAGAGAACAACAAACAAAGACTTCCCTCCACCAAGATTTGAAAGTATCTTGTCCCCGATTGGTCCTTTAGTCAGGTGTCAGCCAGGTTCACTGAGCTTGTTAACCCTTTACAGGTAAAAGACATTAACCCTTAACTCTCTGTTTATGATAGGGGCCCATGCAGGGCCTGGGGTCTAGGGCAAATTGCCCCAGTTGCCCCCCCTTGCCCCCAGGGCAGCCCTGTGTCATAGGACTATAAACTCTGACCCTGAATAGAGAGAAGGTAGGTGAGGTCATATCTTTTATTGGACAAACTCTTGTTGGTGAGAGACACAGGCTTTCGAGCTACACGGTCCCCTTCAGGTCTGGGAAAGCTACTCAGAGCGCCTCAGCTAAAGGACTGTTCAAGGTTGAGTGGCCTGGTAACACCTCTGCAGTCATAGGACAAAAAGCGGGGGTTAGTGGGTTACAGACTGTTGTAATAGCCATAAATCCAGGGTCTCTGTTCAGTCCATGATTTTTAGTATCAGCAGAGTTCTGAATTTAAGATCCTCCAGGCTCGACTTTTGAAAATGTTGTGCAGGTTTCCTCTGAGGATGGAGACAGGTCGGCTAGGGAGTGATTGCTTTGTGAACAGTGTTCACCCACAGGTGATAGGGTGTTTGTCTCTTATCACTTCTCTGACTAGAGAACTATTTCAACCATGATTCATGTGATCACATCTGACGCAAATCCAGCTCCTGGGAAGTGTGCTCTCCCTCTGGTCACAATGATCAAAGTTCAGTTACTGCAAGAAGTCACATTCTCCCACCCTTTTTAATGCTGTCATCAGTATGGGTGACAAGCATCTATTCCAGACCAGTAGAATCTGAATCCCCTTCTATGTTACAAACAGCCATGCTAAGGGCCTGATTACCCCATGGACCCCTGACAGTCTTAAGCATTTCCACCCTATTTTGTGGAATCATAAACCCTCTTTCCCAGAGCATACTTTTAAGTGGGGGAATGATCCACCCCCCCTTGCAAATGAAGGGTAGGCTAAATTAGAATCTGGATCCAAACTACTCCTTGCTTTTGCAAAACCAAAATACTGCTTTAGCACCTCTTAGTATAGGTATCTAGCTTACCCTTTCCTCTTTCACCTTGCTTGGATGACTTGCTCTATTGTTTCAGTTATAGGAGTGTGTGTGTGTAAAAGTACAAGAATTAATAGGACAGCCCTAGCAGGATGGGCACAGCTAAAAATTAATTAGTAGCTGGTTAATTAGGAGTGTCTCTTTCCCCAACTTTTGCATACATTGCTAAGTATTTAAGCTAAGGTTGCCAGCTCTTCTGTTGACGCTTATCCAGCCCTTTCTCTAGTCGATTTTCCTTGCTCCTCAGACATGAGGGGGTTGAATTTTTTAAATCTGTGGGAACTTAAAGGTGCTTTTCACCTTTGAAAGTTCCTCCCCCTTGTTCTGCTACCAGTGAAGTTTTCACTGACCTTTTAAAGATGTACTCCATTTTAATTTTCTTCTACACATTGAGCAGAGGCTAAACTCATTTTTTTTTTACCTAGAGATTTTTTTGTAGTTCTTCACAAACTTTCCAGCTTCCCAAAGTCTTGTCTTACAGCTGGTAGATGGACACCCAGAGTCCTCTATTAAATTCCAACCATCTATGTCCCCTCCCTACAATGCTGAGGCCTACCATACACCCAACCAGGCCGGCAAGAACTTTGAGCACACTTGAGCTTTGACTTCTGTCTCGAGATGAGTCCTTCAAGCTGCTGATGTACTGACACACATGCTGCCTGTTACAGCAACTTGCTGAGACCTTTGTGGCATTTTGATAATGTGCTACGTGTCTTGGAATACAGAATCTCATGCCTCTGCTTCTGCAAATCGATGTGGCCTTGTTTTTCTGAAGCCCGCTCTGATCACTGATGCTTACTCTTGAGAGATGGTGTAGAAGGGTGTGTGTGTGACAAGTCCTCTGTTGTGATTTGGCCATGCTAGATAACTGACCCATTGCCAGCAATGATGGATGACATGTTACTGAACTATCATTCGATCATCCCACTTCCACATTTAGCACCAGTTGATGCGATTGTTCTTCAGCTGCTAGTGTAGACAGAGGGACAATGTCTTCATTTGTAAAAAGAACGAGGAGTATTTGTGGCACCTTGGAGACTAACAAATTTTTTGGGGCTTAAGCTTTCATGGGCGAAAACCCACTTTATTGGATGCATGCAGTAGAAAATACAGTAGGGAGACAGATGCAGAGAGAACATGAGAAAATGGGTGGTGCCTTCTCAATTATAATGAGACTAATCAATTAAGGTGGGCTGTTTTCAGCAGGAGGGAGAAACTTTTGTAGTGATAATCGGGATGGCCCATTTCCAACAGTTGACAAGAAGGTCTGACTGACAGTAGGGGAAAAATAGCATGGGGAAATAGTTTTTTTACTTTGTGTAATGACCCATTCACTCCCAGTCTTTCTTCAAGCCTAATTTAATGGTGTCCAGTTTGCAAATTAATTCCAATTCTGCAGTTTCTCATTGGAGTCTGTTTGACATTTGGTGGTTGGTTGTTGGAGAATTGCGACTTTTAGGTCTGTAATTGAGTGTCCAGGGAGGTTGAAGTATTCAAAAACCAGTCTGAGAACGTTATAATTCTTGACCTCTGATTTGTCCATTTATTTTGCATAGAGACTGTCCGGTTTGGCCAATGTACATGGCAGAGGGGCATATCACATTGGTAGATGTACTGCACAAGAGTTGAGGATCCAAGTGAGATCAGACCCTTCCGCCCCTTCAGAGCTCAGTCTGGCTAGGCAAGCCAAGGATGGAGAGGGTCACCAGAGGCAATGTTACTTGCACCAGGCTGCCCAGCTGGTCCATGGCCAAGCTGGGCACAGAACTCTCCTCTCATGTCTCCCAAGCCAGTCGATCACATTGGCTATAATGGTGCTCAGGGTCTGAAAAAAGCCTGTGCTATCTTATTCTAGCACTTAAATTTGCTCTTATTACCCTATTGGAACTGGAGTGGGGAAGGATCAACTTACTGACAACCCCCCTTTGCTATAAGGCCCAGTCTTAATGCGTATGGGACCCGGATGTACTGTTGCTATTGCCAACATTGTGTTGGTTATGAAGGCCTTCCTCCTACTTTATTCATGGATTGGGGCATGGGTGCTCAGGATCACTATTTCCTTTCTCTTTCGGGAGGGCTTGGCTTGGCTATTGCTATTTTTGGTGCCTTCAGCTATTGACTGACTCTTCTGAAAGCCTGTCTCTGGCTGCAGATATGTGAGGAGGCAGTCCTGGTCTCGTGTGTGTGTGTGTGCGCATGCACATGGAGAATCTAATTAAAACATGGTGCTTGGCTGACTCTGTCCTCTAATGGGGGCCCAGTTCTCATCCTCCCTCCAAGTTAAAATTGGCTGATGTTCAGATAAATCTCCATGTCTCAAAGCTGAATCTCTAGGTTCCCAGAGCACTTGCTGTTCCCTGCTGGATCCTAGAGTTTAGGGGCAGCTCACTCAGACTCTGAGAAAAATGCCGTTCTCCTTCTCCCTGCATCATGAGGGAAAGGCCCCTCTCTAGCTCCTGGGACAGTTGTGATAGGGAGGGAGCATGGTCCCATTTTAACATGACACAATGGCTGGAGAGGCCAGCACCCTGTAGCTCAGACGATTTAAACAACTCTGTTTAAAGAGCAAGCATCCCGAGCTCTGGGCACTCTGGATAAACTTTACAGACCCCCTGTATGTAGACAGGCTCCAGCGTTTACTTGGATAATGCTGCACTGAGAGCAATGGGGATAGAACAAACTTATTAAACATGCTTCCCCTTCCCCTCCATCCCACCAACCCATGGCCACTTCCCATCCCTTCACCACAATGGCTCCAATTTAACCTTGGTAGTGGCACTGCAGCTGCTTCCTTGCCCCCAGCCCTCCAGATTAGTGACCTGAACCTTGTCTGAAATCCCCTAAAGGGGATCCCTGCAATCTCCAGCCTCCTCCATCAGTGTGAGGGGTTGGTTGTATTAGATGCTCCAACCAGGGTGCTATTTCAGACTTTCAGGGGGGAGGGGGGTAACTGGAACTGATCCCAGGTGCTACTTAGGCACTGTGGGGCAGGAGAAATAGTTTGACTTCTTGGGCCAGCTCCATATGCTAGGGCCTAGTAAGAGCACCACCTCCATCCCCTGACTCACTTCATCAGGCCATCCAGCCTGTCTGGGAGGGGGTAGGGGGGGGCACTTGACTCAAGACTCACAAGGGGAGGGGCTCAGCTCAAAGTTTGAAAACCAGTGAGGCAGCAGGCAGGGGATAGTGCTGTGTGCCAGAAGAGGGGGCAGCTCAAGGCACAAGGAGTGGGTGGGTAGGTACGGTTTCTTCCAGGCATCTTGGCAGGGCAAGGGCTGGAGCAAGGGGTGCACTCTGCCCACCCAGGTATATGATGGAGGCCACTTCCGACATCAGCCTCCACCCAGTTCTGTGCAGCAGATCAGGAGGCAGGTTCCTGGTCCCTAGCAGTGCGGCCAGCCACAGTTCCATGGGATGGGGCGGGGGGGGCAGCGTCTTCCCTCCTACTGCAAACTTCACCCAAATGTGGTATGAAACTTGGGTTGGGTGGAGAACTACCTTCCTGCTCTCCCTGAATGGCACCCTGGCTCCAATCAGAATTGGGGCCCCTGTTCGTTAGGTGCGGTATAGACATACTGAGAGCTGCTTGCTAACCTGAAGAGCTTAAAATCAAGCGAAGGGTGGGCAGAGAAATGAGACACGGCGGAGAAGTGACTTGTCAAGTCACACGGCTAGGTAGTGGCGGAGCTGGGAACAGAGCCCTGGTCTCTTGATGCCTTGCCCTGTTGTCATGGGGATCCTCATTCACAAAGAAGTGGCCGTAGGAGGAAAACCTGCCTCTGAGGTGATTGAGTAGCTGGGGTGGGGGAGGG
Organism: Gopherus flavomarginatus; assembly: GCF_025201925.1. Classification (NCBI taxonomy): domain Eukaryota; kingdom Metazoa; phylum Chordata; order Testudines; family Testudinidae; genus Gopherus; species Gopherus flavomarginatus. The sequence goes on along the minus strand of NC_066633.1, from coordinate 19,294,981 downwards.
ATTGTGACCTTCTGGATTTTATTTTGTTGCCAAACTTCCTGCTAAGCCTGGTATTCACTCCTCATGCAGGACAGCGTGTGACATTCTGTGCACATTCACGACATCTGGTTGGCGCTCTGGGAAGTGGAAGAGATCTTAGCCCTCTGTCTCTTGCTTGCTACTCTGCCCTGTCATCTCCTGCAGGGGAGCGTGCTGTACACAGCTTCTCGTTCACATGTCTGTCCTTGCTTTTCCCCCACCTATAATGGAAATTGAGCTTCCCTGAGGGTAGACACTGCAACACTCTGAATCAACAGAGACAAGCAATTTGAGCTTTGAACAGGACTTGGCTGCTCTCCTACATCACCTGGAGGGGAGGCCAATGTGCTCAGGCTCCTCTGCTGACTCTGTTTACTCTCAATACGTGGCTAGATGTGGCCGATCTGCCTGCCTTCATCTCACTTGTCTCTTTCTATGACGCATAACGTGGGGCATCACTGGATGCATGCAGATAGATACCGCTGCCTATCTTGTAGGTGTGGCTGTTCTGCAAGTGCAGGGTACTTCTGGATTTTGCTCTATGTACGTGTGGGGGGGATTGGGTATCTTTTCTGTTGAACCCTGGAGCTCTTACTTTTTGAATATAAAGTCCACCCAGTGGAACAGGAAAGTGCAGGAATATGGGGCTGCTGGTGTCACCTTACAGGCAGCTTTTGTTTGCTTGTTGTAAATGTGGCTCAAATAGCTGAAATTGGATAGTATGATGGGGAAATTACCCACATCCTTCCTCTCCTTGGGAAGTACACCCAGGCCAAACGTTTGGAACCTCTGCACCCATGAACGCCCCTCCAGTACAGCACTGCTGACTGGGGGATGCTAATCCCAGTGGCCTAGAGCCATAGCAGTGAGAAATACAACTTCTCTGCCCAGGACATGACTGCTCACCTTCCCATCCATCACTAGGTAACAGTCCAGTGGAACTTCTGTTGTGCTACAGGTAGACAATACTGATCTCAGGAGATTAAAAATCATGAGTCAGCCCACCCCAAAAATAGGTTGATCCCCAAAATGATCCAGATCGTGTGTAGTCTGTCTGACTTTGACTCCCCTCTGCTCTGCCACTGTGTGGTGGTTTCAGGTTGAAAAGTCAAATTTAAATGCATGCCTCTCCCTGGCTGCTCAGATGGAGACTCCATTACCCTCACCCTCCCCTCATGATAGGGAAATATGCCAGGAATACTCCTGGCAGTTTCCCTATCTTTTTGATAAAAGGGCTGGATGGCAAATGACTTGAGAACCACAGAGGTGATTAATGCATCACGCTGGTACAGGGTTGATGAGTTACAGCTGCACATTAGAACTTTGACTATCAATCATTGCTATGGGTGGTGGTAGCCCCTAAAACCAGTGATGCTGGCTTAACCTTGTCAAGAAGCAGCGCTTCCCTGAACACCACCTCCTGGCCCCTCACATTCTTCTCTGCCTGACACTAACGCCATGGCTCCACTTGCATATGTGGAGCACTGTGTTAAACCTGCCTTTGTAGAGCGCAGTAGGGAAAGCGCTGCAGTCTGTCCACACTGTCAGCTTCAAGCATAGTGGCGTGGCCACATTTGCAGCACTTACACCACTCCCAATGCTGCTGCGTTATGGGCAGCTATCCCAGCATGAAAGTGACTGCAACGTGCTTTTCAAATAGGGTGAGGGTGGGGTGGATTGTGACAGGGAGTGTGTATATATGTATGTGGGGGCAGAGTGGGTTTTTGGGGGACTGAGAGCATGGCAGTATGCTGTCTTGTAAGTTCAGACCCCCCTCCTTTCCCCCACCTCTCACTCACTCAAAGCCAACAGTAAATGATTGCTTTTTCTTGGGGCTGCCGGCTTTTCCAAACAGAGCTTTGAAAGGGTACGTCCACACTTCTGCAGTCGATTTCACAACAGTGAGAAGTGGCCACTTGACTTGAAGGGATTATGGGACGTTTCTGGAGGCTGATCAGAGCACATAATGCAACACCTCATTCACACTGGTGCCGCAGCGCTCCAGCGGGGGCGCAGCAAACATTATTCCACTCTCCGAGGTGGAGAACCAGCAGCGCTGTAGCCGTGGAGTCAGAGCGCTCTACGTGCCTTGCCAGTGTGGATGGGGAGTGAGCTAAGGCACCTGGGGCTGCTTTATTGCGCTGTAACTCACATGTGTAGCCAAGCCCTAAGCAGCAGGACTCCTTCACCCTACCTCTGCCTATCTTAGGCCCCTCTCCTTCCTGCTCCCAACCATCAGTCAGTGTCTCTGCTTTCCAGCCCCCCACCCCAAGCCATAGAATGGCAGCTGTTGTTTTGCCTGTGGGCATGGCAAACTCCAATCTCATCCACACTGCCACCCCCCACTGTAAACTTTAAGGGCTGTATCACTTCCACAAGCAGGCCGTAGGGCCATAGTGACTATGTTGCTGGCTTCAGCCCCACTGAGAGGATTAGCATGTGGTAGCCATTCTGAATAAGAACTTTCCAGAGTGGGCACTTGGCATTGTGTTTTCACGAGACAGGTTAAGCATCCCAAATCACTAGTCATGATAAAATGGTGAGAGCTGGAATATAGGGGGGGCACAGTTACCTTTCCAAAGCCCTTTTCTGTCATCCACCAGCCCCTACTGCTCATTAGGCAATTTGGTTTAAAGGATGAGGACAGCTCTAGCTTTCCTCCTTTTTTACTTTTTCAAAGGCAGGAGGGTTTTCCCACCTGTGTAACTGCTGTTCAGCTCCAGGCAAGGGATTTTAGGCCTTGGTGAGTCAATCCTAATCTGAGCAAGCTGGTGCTGAAACGCCAGTGCCTATGTGTGATCTGGACACCCTGCTGTCTAACCGCTCTTCCTGTGGTGGGCGTGGGGCTAGAACTCTCAGAAGGAATATGGCCGTAATGGAGACCGTAACCAGATTTCACTCCATCTACAGAAAATGGAATAAATGGCAGACAGTTGAGTACAATAGCCTAGCCAGGCCACAGACTTGCTCCCATTTCCTTGACAGAAAGCCGAGGAGTCCTTAGGTGCCACAGGTTCTGGCCTGTGATAAAGGGAGCTCAAGCATCCACAGCTGTGCACTAGACTAAAGCAAACTGCAAGCTTGGCTGTGTCCCCCCATGTTCCACATGCATCTGTCTGTGCCTAGATAACACTTTGCAGAGTGCCTTCTCCAATCAGGCAGGCCCTAACTACCAGGCAGTAATCCTCTGAAACTGGGCATAGCAACAGATGCTGATGGCTTATAAGCGTCTGAAGTGGCCCGTGGAGGTTTTCTGATGTGTCCTTTGGGACTATGAAGATTAAGAATTTGATAGGAAAATTTATCTTCATTGTGGGGGAAAATGTAACTGCGGTGGGAGAGGAGCTGGTTGGGTTTCAGAACAGTTCATCTGTAACAGATGGGCTGGCTAAGCAATTGGTGTAAGCGTCCCCCTATGGGAAGGACTAGACCAGAGACTGGCAGCTGTATAGTGGAATTCCTCTACTCCAAAATGATGAGCAAAGACTGAGTGACTCAACGTCTGGTTGATGTGCTTTGGAGTCTTGACTGCAGTAAACCTGGGCTTCCCTCCGCTGCTATCTGCTCTGGTGAACAGTGGCCGGTTGTAGCAGAGCCTCGAATTTCCTTCCCTGTTGTGGCACCCCTTCCTGCTAGGGCAGAAGGGTTGGATTTTTCCAAAGCTGCCTAGCAAATTTGGAAGCCCGCTTCCCATTAATTTCTAATGTGGGCCTATCAAGTGACCTGTACTGGCTCATAGACTGAGGGCTGGCTGTCTGCACGACTGACCAAGAGATCACAACTGATGGCCAGACAATTTAGTCTCTCATTTGGCCACCTGCTTGGGAAATATTGTAGTGTGAAGGCAGCCCTCAAACCAGCCTGGTAGCCTTTTACAAAAGGTCTTGCCTCTGAGCTAAGAAGGGGAGTCCAATGCATTGGACTCCCAATTGTATTGACTCTTAATGAGAATTGCCCTTTATGATATATAAAGAACTCTTCTGGATTAAGCCAGTTGAGTTACGTACACGTGCTAATCTCCATGCCGGGTGTGTGTCTGAGCGGGGGGCGGGAGGGGGGGGCTGTATTCTGTTTAACTACTGGTCAATGCAGGAAAAAACTGGTAACCAGTGGCTCTTCTGGTGGTTGCTCTTTGCTTCATTCTATGATGACTATGGCCCTGCAGGCACAGGAAACCTAATGGAGTAAATTAGCACCATGAGTCTGAATGGGGGAGAAAACTGACTAGAATATTGAATGCAGTGCAATGGGGAAGGTGATGATTCCGAGTGGTGTGGTCAGAGGACTGGCCAAGGAGATGATCTCCAGAACTGTAGACTGGAGGGTATGACACCGGCGTGAGGGACACTGGGCAGGAGACTACAGCAATAAGGTGAATGTTGAAAAGCCTGCCTGAGAAATCGAGCTGCATGGACCATAATTTTATAGCAACATCTGGACACTGCTTGCTTTGCTGTGTGAGGAGGAGCGGAGAACTTCCAAGTTATGGGCCTGCATGGCAGGGAGGATGTTGGGATCACAACAGTGGAAGGGGAGTAAGTTTGCACCAAGATTACTGAAGATGACAAGACTCCCTCCCCCACCCCCAAGCAGGCAATGTCTGAGGCAGGTTTAGATGCGAGATTGGATGGAGGGTGTCAAAGTTAAACTCAGGACTCAGTTTGTCAGACCACTCTTATTAGCACAGCGCTGTGCTAATAACACCCAGAAAATGTGAGCACCATGCAGGACACAAACTATTGTATTTATACAGATAAAAGGGCACAAACATAACAAGATAACAAAGGGAGCAGAATCTGAGAAGTTTACCTGGGCTAGATATGCATAGTTAATTTCCTTACTAACTTTTACCAATCTCCAGTTAATGTTTCACCATTAGCTTATGTGGGCTCATTGTTTATGCCTTAATGTTTCTTTTCCTGACACCTGTATTTCAACATTTATTTCTGCTTAAAGTACAGCATTTCTTTAATCCATTCTTTCTTTTACAATATAATTCATTCTACTTTCACAAGGGAGACACCTCAGGTAGGGCCGGGTAGATCTGAGTCAGATACTTAGTGGCTTCAGTTACTTCAAATGAGTGGATCACCCAGAGAGACTGCCAAAGGAGAAACCCCTTTGGAAGCCTCAGAGTGGGGGAGGATGAGGACCTCAAAAAAAGAGCTAAAGTTGCTGCCAGGGAACCAGGAGAGGACCATATTAAGACATTGGATGTAGTCCTAGTCCCATCAGCTTGTATCAAGGTCTACATGCACACTCTTCCACCCAGCAGAGAGAGGTTGCTATCTCTGTGTAACAGGCTTGTTTTATGTCTGTCTCTCTTCATGGTTCAGGATATAAAGCCATATTTTGACTCCAGCTTTGCTATGACTTTGCAGGACTAACTGCTCTGCCTGATGCCTTCTGTCAGAGCAGCCCAGAAGGCATAACCGCCGAAAGCCCAAAGTGAAAATGTTCTGGTTTAAAAAGTCTTTGATCTCAGAGATGCTGCCCAGAAGCTTAGTCTAGAAACATGGTTCTAATTATACTATAATCTGGGAAAGATCAGGTTACATCCTTAGTGCAGCTGAGGACTTCCGATTGTAGCTGTGAACAAGTGAAGCTGTTCTGCTAGAATCCTGTTGAGGCGAAGGTCTCCAGCATGGTTATTTCCTTCCAGGTTGGGGGAGGTGTGTGTGCGCGCATGCTCAATTGGTGTGTACTACATAGCTGTGTTGTAAAGCCCAGGGTCTACTCCCTACATAGGCCCATCTATAAACCCTATGGGTGAGAGGGAGGAGTTCAGCATACCGCCGTAGTGTCTGATCAGCCCTTCCTGAAACTCCGCACGAGGGCTCTTGACTTGACAAAAACCCTTTACAAAAGGCACAAAGCACCAGCCTTTGTTTCAAGAGAGGCCAAGGTAAACACGAGCCACTTACTTCGCTTGCCAGGGAACTGTCTTCCAGCCGACTCTGAACTGTCGGCGGGTGAGTGAGCTGTAAGGAATCAGCAGTGAGGAAAATTCCCTCCCCCCTCCAAAGTGCTTTTCAAGAAACCAGAATGGCAGATTTCAGAGTGGTAGCCGTGTTAGTCTGTATCAGCAAAAAGAACAGGGAGTCCTTGTGGCATTAATAGACTAGTCTCGTTAGAGTTGGTATGGCAACACCTATTTTTTTCATGTTCTGTGTGGATATAGACCTTCCTTCTGTATTTTCCACTGCATGCATCCAGTGAAGTGGGGTCTAGCCCACAAAAACTTATGCCCAAATACCTTTTAGTCTCTAAGGTGCCACAAGGACTCCTCATTCTAATTGCAGTGTGTTCAGTCATGATTCTTACTGCCCCCAAGAATTCTCCATGTTCCCTCCCCACAGCCTAGCAAAAGGATTTCTGCCTTGGGTGGAAAGGTCATAAACTCTGCCCTGGGGCATGGTGTGAGGCACTGCCAATTGGACCCAGGCTCCTTCCGACTCCATTTCATGTGTGGCTGCACTGGTTAGCCTGGTCAGCCATCCTGCCTGGTGCTGTGCTGAATGTTAACCTGCCTGCATGAGACTTTTCCACCTCTACTCCCTTTCTCTCATAGAAAGGAAAGGTTTGTGCTTTCGAAACCACCAGGGTCGGAAGAATGGTATAGTGCAGCATTTCTCAAGTGGTGGGAAGGTTTTAGGGAGGTCATAGGCCAGGTGCAGACAAGTGGCCTCAGGGAGGTGGGGGGTGGAGAGCAAGCCCATCCTGCACACACATCCTCCAGTGGCAACTCCTGTCCATGGGGCTGGCTCTGATTCTCTTCTTCCTCCTGCTCCTCATTTGGTTCCAACTAGGCTCCAGGGTCACCATGCCACTTGCTCAAGCCCACTCACCTCAGCCTCCTTTCTGGGCTGGGATTAGGTCTGCAATGCAGGGGCCACGAATGCTGCTGCAGGTGGTTGGTGCCCCCTCAGTGGGGCAAGGAGAAGGACACTGGCCTGTGACCTTGGAGGAGCCCTCCCATGAATTTGGACCCTGTGTGGATCACAAAACAGACAGTGCAGTTGGTGGGTTATTTTGCTCTAGCAGCTAGGCTGTTGGAGTGGGCTTAGACCCAGGTTCGGTTCCTTGCTCTCCCATAGAGTCCCTGCGTGACCTTGAAGTTTCTTCAGCTACCTGTGCTTCAATTCCCCATCTCTGCAACCCTTCCCCCCCCCTCCTCCCGTAGGTGTGTGGTGAGGGTAAAATCCACTAATATTTGTGAGATGCTCAGATAGGACAGCGAGTTCTGTAAGTACCTATACAGGCCATCTCAGCTCCTGTCCCCTAAACAGTTTTACTTTGTGTCCTGCTGAGCGAGTGGTGTCTCTGCCCCTTTGAGAACAGGTAGGCCAGATAGTGTACTAAGTTCTCCTTTCTTCATATGACTGCTAGGTTAGTGTGTGACCTGACCTTGCTGTGCAGGGGCAGAGGGAGCTATTGGTGGGCTTGGTGCATCTGACTCTCTCTTCAAACGACAGAAGACAAAGCCCTCTTTCCCTGAGGTGTTCAAAGGTTGTGGAGCTCTTGCAGTTCTCTGCTCCCTTCGCTGCATTAACAGGTCCTTCTGGGGCTGAGAATGACCCACCGTTGGATCAGTGGTTGCTCTGCCTGTGCACAGGAATTGGGGCTGAAACAGCAAGTTACCTGGTGTGGGGGTGTTTGAGGAGGATTAGTTGAACAGAAGGGGAGGGGAGCCAGAGAAATGGGAGACCAGGTAAAATTTTCAAAGGCCCCTAAGTCCCATTGATTTTTCTAGGAGGTTTGAGCTCCTTGTTGCTCTTGAAAAATCTTACCCCAGAGACTTTTAACTTGCGTAGCAAGTGTGATGAGACTAGCTTAGAAAATGTCCTGGCTTGCTGGGGAGAGAGGCTGCATTTAGAGCAATAACTTTCAAGTGAAAGGAGAAAATACCCTTTGAATTGAGAGCCACTGACCTCCATCTCATCTCCACTCTCCATCGTGTGTGTGTGTGTGTGTGTGTGTGTGAGAGAGAGAAAAGGGGCACTGTCACAGCAACTAGTGCATGGATACTCTACTTAAAGGTAAATTGGCTGTGTCTCAGTGGAGGAGGAAGCCCACAGGAGGCAGTGGAATGAGACCCAAGATGGGATTTATTTGACTGGCCTGGGAAGAAGACTTAAAACTCTCTTGCAGTATTGATGTAGATGTGCATTTTTTTTCCTCTAGCTATCAAAGTGAGCTGTGTTGGCTCTTGCGGCGTGTCCAACAAGGCCAATGACACCGCGTGGACGGTAGAGGAGCAGTACTTTAACAGCACGCTCTCGCTCGCGGATAAAGGTAAGATCAGCAAGGGGTGAATGGAGAACTGTGTCTGATTAGTAGGAAGAGTCCTTCCCTTTCGATCCTGTTTTGGGCTGTTTTATTACGATACAGGTTCTGCATGTGTGTGTGCCAACAAAATACCTAATGCCGCCATCTCCTGAAATACCCCTGTGTTGAAACAGGCTCAGCTGCATGCCAAGTACAGGTGACGTCATGTTAGCGGGGCTATATGCAAGACAGCTAGGGGTTGTCTACGCTATGCAGAAAGGACTTGGAATGCCAGTACAACACAGCACCCACCTCATGTGGCTTTCAAACATTGCTTGCAACATCTGGGCCAAGGTCTCTAGCTCGTGTCTACTTAAAACCAATGCAGCTGTCTGGTGCAGTCAGTGTACAGGTTGTGCAAATCTGGTGCAGCTGCAACATGTCTTTAGAAACTACAAAGGCCCTGCCTGCTGCCTCAGTGCTGGCCCTTATAGGAAGGGTGCTTCAGGAACCACATAGTGCTCTGGCCTAACCGTGGGGATGGGGTGCACTGTAGCAATTCAGTCGAGAGCAGCTGTGCTAGGACTGTAAGAACGAAGTCCCTGCAATGCTTTCCTTGCTTGGCAGATGCGCACCCAGTGAGAGGAGCTGTGTATTTGCCCCTGCCATATATTCCTGCCACAAGTCAGAATGACTTGGGTGTGCTCCAGGGACTCTGCGTTTGAATGAATGCCGCCTTTCAGCCAGTAAATAGGTCAGTACACCACAAATAATTCACGCTGTATCTAGGCTTCCATTGAAACCGATCGGTACCAGCATTCACCTGCCACAGCAGCGTATGGAGTCGTAACTTATATACTGAAGTGTGTGCGGCAAGGAAACAAACTAATGGGCCTTCAGAGGCTTCGTCTCCTCATAGGAAATGGGTAAGAGGCAGTAAAACACGACTGACTGCTTTTGCTAAGTCAGCAGTCTACAAGCATAGCTTTTAGCACATGCTGGGGAAAGGTCAGCTATATCCTGCAGTGTTTCCTGGGATAAACATATCTCCAGCCCAGACCCTAGGGGTGACGAGGAACCATCAGGGCTACTTTCCTGTTGGGTTGCCACACAGATCAATAGGCTGGAGGAGTGGGTTGCATTAACTTTTTTGTTTTCCACATGCAGCGTGAGAGGGGGAGTAGGAAAAGCCCTGTCTCCCTTGGAAATGGCCCAGAACAAAGCCAGACACTCACCAGCCTGGTGTATGCACTATCTGGGCTGCTGAATCCCAAAGGGCTTTATAAAGCACTCCAGGTAAAACAGCCCTGAGTGAGTTGAGAGCTGGATGCTTTCTGCACTTGGGCAGTAGGGCTTTTGGCTGGCTTCAGACTCCATTTAAGTCACTTTAACCTGTAACCACTTTCAAGTCTGAGTATTGGAGCGTGAATATTTTTTCCATGCCAATGATTTCTGAGGATCCTGCATCTGAATGATGTCTGCTGCTCTGGAAAAGCTTAACCATATAGCAGCCTAGGTGGCGGACGGGGAAAGTGAGCTGCATGGACTATGCAACTTTGAAATGTCCCAACCCCAGAACTTTAATTGAAGGATTCGGGCAAAAAAGCAAATCAGGCCGCCTCCTATTTTTCCTGAATAAAGCATGGGCTTCTGCCTCCACCTGGCTGTTAGGGGGGAGATTGAACTGTCATTGGGGGCATGCAATGCCTGTGAAACTTGCCCTGGGTGGAATCTTTACATCATTGTCAAGAGAGAAACAGTCATAGGGGTGCTTCTGTCCTGATTCACTCAAAGTAGATGAAAACAGTGTGGCCTTTGGGATCCTTGGAGCCTCTAAATTAGGGCTCCCCTGCACTAACCTGCGGGGTGGCGGAAGGAATGCAAATCCCTGGCACAGATGGGGGAATGGACTGTTGGAGTCATGACACAGCTCAGACTTTTTAATGTCTTCAGAGTGAACAAAGACTGCAGCTGCTTTGGAAACCCAGGCTCAAGAGTTAGCTGGGCAGTTCCCAGTGAGTCTCACTGAGGTGGTGGGTGCCCTGCTTCCGGGGCTCATCTGAAAAGCCCAGCCGGTGCCCTTAATCTCTAAAGTCTTGGCTAACATTGGTAAGAGGATAGGAGGGGGCTGGGAGTCAGAACTCCCTAGAGTCTGTCCCAGGCTTTGGCCACAGACAACTCACTTAAGACCTGATTTATCTTCAGAGGTGTTGAGTGCTTAAACTCCAGTTCAAGACAGTGGGCTCTGGATGTGCTCGGCACCTGTGAAAACAGACCTTATGGGCTGTCTTTCACTTCATTGTTTTGTGTGTGCTTAATACAGACCTCGCAGGGGTGTCTGTGTTCAATTAGGTGTTTGTAATGGGCTTTGGGATGCACCAAAAGGTAAAGTCAAACCCTAATTTTGGTGGCTTTCCTACAATTTGTTGCTTGATTGGCTAAGTAGAAGGGACTGTCTGAGCAAGGCAGCTAAAAAACAGCTAGCGAATACCTGCCTTTCCAACAAAGTGGGGATTCACCCACAAAAGCTCATGCTCCAATACGTCTGTTTAGTCTATAAGGTGCCACAGAACTCTTTGCTGCTTTTACAGATCCAGACTAACACGGCGATCCCTCTGATATCTGCCAAGGGTGAAATCTGATGCATTTTAAGGCACACTCAGCTACATAGAGAGTTGAGTATTATCCCCATTTTTATAGATTTGGAAACGGAGGTGAAAAAGGTCAAGCCACTTGCTTGGAGCTGGTGGTGTGGACTGGCAGATGAGGCATTAGACACAAAGACGTGGGTGTAAGAACTCAGCTCAGATATGGACTCTGCTGTGTAATCGTGGATGTGTCACTCTTTGCAGCGTTGTAGTGGCTGTGTTGGTCCCAAGGTGGGCGAAGTAATGTCTTTTTATTGGACCAAGGTCAGTCAGTGATCTTTGCCTGTTCCTCGGGCATAAGTAATGCTGTACAGTGCTTTTGAAATACAGCGTAGTACTGAGGCCAGTAGAGTCATTTTTAGGTGAATGTAGCACTCATGACCTCCTGTCTCTTTTGCTCATTTCCCTAGAGCATGTTACTTGTGCTAGGCACTAGTCTCCCCTGCCAGCATCTGTCCTTCAAAATCCTCCAGTACAAAGCTTGGCAAGAAGGTGCCTGTCTATTTTCCACACTAGAACAGGAACAAACAGTTCAACAAAAAGTCCATCTTTTTAAAACGGCTGCATTTTTTTATTCTTAAACTAGGTACCATTATTGATGAACAAATATTATTGATCTCAGTTCATGCTTTCACAAATGGAAAAATGACTGAACTTGTAAAGCTCTGTCATCTTAGTCATCCAGAGGTAAATGTTACACACCTGTTCAGATAACACAGGGTGGATTTTTGTGTAAAATACCAGCCCTGCAGACTCCACCTGAGATCTGAGGGTCAAGCTGGGCACTTTGAGGCTTGCCTACAATTGCCTGTGTGTGTGTTTGCAGTTGCCACCAGTTTTGTTTGATGCATGATGAACAGAATGCAGCTTATTCGCCTGTAGCTGTGTTGTTTCTGCAGGGCCAGCTGGAGTAAAAAGCAGTAGCAAATGGTTCTTTGTCAGTGAGGCCAGCAGATGTGTGTCAAATGCACAGGGAGCAGATCTGTTGAGTAATAAGATGGTTTAGCTATTTATTGCTATTTAACTGCACTCTAAAGCAGTCATTAGTCACTTCACCTCTCCCCACACACCTGTCACTTACTCTGCTGTCTTGTGAATTTGTAGTACAATTGTGGGAAGAGGCTTAGTACTATTTCAAATAGAAATTCACAGCTGAGTACTAGGCTGTCATGTCAGTGACCTCCAACTGTATTATTGCCTTTTGCATCTCAAAACCCCAGTGGCACATCAGCTGGTGTCACCCAGGAAGTGTCAGACACAGAGGCCTTGGCTATGCTGAGTGCTATGGCACTGCAGTGGTAGCACTGTCCTGTAGACACTTCCTACAGTGATGGGGAGTGTTTCCATCATTGTAGTTTAATCCACAGGAGAAGTGTGGTTCTCTTTTTTTTTTTTTTTCTCTTCTCTCCTCCCTCATGCCATTGACCTAGCCAGGATTACACCAGAAGTTAGATCGGCAAAGCTTCGGCATTCAGGCAGTAAGATTTTTTCACACTTCTGAGCACCCTAGCTATGTCAACCTAATTTTTAAATGTAGAGAGTGTGTGTGTGTGTGTGTGTGTGTGTGTGTGTGTGTGTGTGTGTGTAAACACCCCCACACCTCCTGGATGTGGTGCTGTGTTCCATCTAGGGGCACCAAGACCACTTGGAGAGAGAGAATGATGAGTCTGCTCTACAGCTGCTAAGGGTCATGTGACTTTAGCTCATGCAATAGAGGCTTATGCATTTAGCTCCAGAGGTCCCAGGTTCGATCCTGCCCGCTGATGACCGGGATCTGTCAGTGTTACATGTGCACCATTGTGTGTTACTCCCCTGACCTTCTGTCCAGCTTTCTCAAGCAGACTTTCTGATGAGGCAGGTGGTGGTTTCCAATGCCTAGATCTACTGACCTCCGGCTCAGGTGCTGTCCCCTAGTCCGTTGGTTTGCAGCTCAGGTACAGTCCTGTGGAAATGAACCATAGATTTGAATATGCAGAAAATCTACTCCATTGTGAGACACTGCTATGTAGTGTGATGTTCCCAACTGCCTGCCAAAGGCAAACTAATGAGTTACAGGCCCCTTTGAAATGGTTCGTCATCTTCTGGGCATGGGTGGGTGGATGGGGGAGGGAGAAAGGACAAACAGCTCTTTGTGTAGGATCTTTGCTAAGGGCAACATTTGCTGGGCGTTCACTGTTAAACAAATGGTATGTGCTAGAACCGCAGACTCACTGTTAGTCATCCTACCTGGGCAATGACGGAGGATGGATTGCAGCAGAGAGAAGCTCTGCAGCTGTAAGAGAGAAGCTGGTGCCTCAAGGTGGTAGAGAATGGAACTAGGCTGGCATTGTGTGATCATCCTTCTATTTGCATCTTGGCTCTGTGTTCAGACAGTGCAGTAAACTCGCTTGGTGAGCTCTGCTGTCCCAAGTTCTCAAGCTTAGACAAGTTGACATCTTCTCTTCCCCTTTAAGTCGTGCATCCATGTCTCCAGTTACCTCACCCCTCTGTGTGGGTGCGCCAGTAAGAGCCATACAGCTTTTATTTTGATACCTATGCAGATCCCGCATGAGACATTGTCCCCTTATTTATCTAAAGAACAATGCCTATATTATAAGGAATCTCCAATTTTCCATTCGTTTGGCTGTTTTTCTCTTCTGTATGTGCCGGAGGAAGAGTGTGTGACTTCTAAATATGGGTTATTCTTAGTACAGTGCCTCAGGACACCAGAAAGCGTGCCCAGAATCCACATTCTGGAGGTGGGTTGGGTTCCTCCTCCTGGACTAGGCTCATGCTTTGTGCCTTGTCCGGGGGGGGGGGCGTGGCGGAAAATGCCCCCCCCACCTCCTTGGATGCTGAAGTGCACAAGAAGCTATTCCTGATGAGTGTGTGTGTAAAAAAAACAAAAAAACAAAAAAAAAAAAAAAAAAAAAAAAAACAAGAAGGGACAGCTGAGTAGCCTAGGATGGTCCTGTCCTTGTGTTTTTAGATGCATCAGTTCACAGCCTAGCTTTTAAAAGGGAACTGCAGACAAGCAGCCTGTGCTCTATGCTCCCCTGTGCGGTACAAAGATGCCCCTGCAGTTCTTGTACCCGTCTCTTGGATCAGGAGATTTCTTGAGCCTGAATCTCCATCTTCTGGTGGGGGGACTTCAGCTGGAGCTCTGGAGGACCATAGTAGTGGCTTTATGTGAGGCTGAAGCCTGGGCATCCACTTCTCTGTCGCACTCCCCTTAAAGCAGTGGTTCTCAACCTATTTGTGGGCTGCATATGCACCTCGCTTATGGGAGCCACATCCACGCAATATGTATACCATCTGTGTGGCCCTGAGGATGTCGCATGGGCTGCAGCTATGTGCTGATTGGACTGCAAGTGACCCATGGTCCACAAGGGGGTTGAGAGCCACTGCTGTAGGGGGTGAGGGAGGGAATGTAGAGTTAAGGGGTGGGGAGGGAGGATTGGACTGGAGCTTAGCTTCAGCCAAGGGAATAGCACTTACAATTACAGAGGCTCTGGGGTTGGCAGGCAGACGGAGAGAGCCTTCCCCTGAAGGCATTCTTGGCTCTGGAATGCATTTCCCCTCTTTCTCTGGGCTGGCTGACTTTGCACAGCCAATGTGCAACTCCCCCTCCCCCTGCCAGAATTTGGCAAAAATGCAAGCTTGGGGTGGGGGGGTGGCTGTGGCATGTATTTACATACATTTTCTGGAACCAAGGACTAGAATTGCAGCTACACCATAAACTGCACATCCCTTCTGCTCCCCTCTCCCCCTGCCCCACCCTATTAGGGGTCTGGGTTGCTGGGAGAGCTGATGCTCAGGTTTGGGTTTCCCATATCACTGTTCAGGCCTCTCCAAAAATGAATGCAGTCCCCTGCATTGCTAATAAAAGCCAAACAAGCAGAGGAAAGCTAGTCTTACGGCTGTAGCTGCGCCTTTGTTCTGTACGCTGTATCACCTCTTCAGAACAGCTTCAGTTCTCTGACACAGCTCTTTCTGCATCCCTGCTGCTCAGCACTACCTGCCCTGCTACAGAATAACCCCCATCTCTGGGGATCCTTTGACAAAAGCTGGATTGTTTCCATTGGGAAAGGCACAAGCTGGGCAGGCCACTGGGCTGTGTAAAAGCTCCTTGACCTTTAACCAGTTGTCTCTTAATTCCCAGCCCTCTGAAACCCACACACCAGGGAGCAGCTTGGGGAGAATGTGGTGAAGCAGCAGGAGGTGGAAAGCAACCAAGAGACAAGACTTTCCAAAGTCTCCCTCCTGCCCAACCCACACTCCCTCCTAAGACGCTTGGGTACTAATTTGGAGTGTTTCTGGAACTGGGGTGGGTAGGGAGAACAAGCCCCTGGGAGTTGAGTAACCAGCAAGAATGTGGTTGAAAAGTGATCTGATCGAGGCATCGAACCTGTCTCTCTTCCACCACCACCCCCGGCCCCCCCCAGCTTTGTTCTTTGATTTTTATTCCAGATTCCTGAGTGGGGCCAGGAGGTCAGGCTGCCACCCCCTGTCTGGAGGTGGGGTGGCAGATGAGACGCTTGTGTTCAAAGCAATGGGGAAATCTGGCTCTTCTCCAGCATTAGTACTTCTCACTCTTGCAAGAAGCCAGTTTATCAAGCCTGACAGCATGTCTGTCTGTTCCAATTCAGAGGAAACCCAGCAGGTGGGCTGCAAGGCCAGGTTGCAAACAGATCTTGCCTGTTTTTCATGGAACTGTTTTCTCTAACAGTTCAGCCACATGCTTCCCTCTTCCTCTCCCCCCCTCCCCGTGACCAGAAGGGGGAAAACATGAATTCAGGGAGATGCTCCGTAGGGTGGGTAAAGTCCCTGGCTTCCTCTGCACTTCCAATCAGTCTCTTCCCTACCCACCCCTGTTTTTTATATTTTTAAAAAAAAAAAAAAATCCCCAAGCTTGTGGGTTTTAGACTGGACAAATATTTTGAAACACTGGTGCTGTCAGCCTGGAAGGCCCCCACCTTCTGTGCCTTGCTAGGGAAACCACAACAACTCAGCAAAAACAACCATTGAAACTGGCCTGCAGTCTCGAAGAGGCTATTGTAATTAGCCTGGTATCTTCTTTGTTTTCCACAACCTCATCCCCACCACCCCTCCCAGAAATAGCTCAGTGGTTTGAGCATTGGCCTGTTAAATGTACGGTTGTGAGTTCAATTCTTGAGGGGGCCATTTAGGGAACTAGGGTAAAAATCTGTCTGGGGATTAGTCCTGCCTTAAGCAGGGGCTTGGACTAGATACCTCATGAGGTCCGTTCCAACCCTGATATTCTATATTAATTAAATTGGGTTGTGTTTTTTTTTGAAAATCTCATTTCCATAAGCTTTAGGCCTAATTTAAACACACTGGGCATGGGGAGGGGAAGGGGAGGTGGTTGTACCGACCCAAACGTACGTGTGTGTGTGTGTGTGTGTGTGTGTGTGTGTGTAAAATTTCCATGCAATTAGAGAATTTTTATGTTGATACACTAGTCTAAAAAGGTGCTGTATAACCCTGCATCCATTCTACAGGGTGGTACACCTTAAACTGGTGGGGGAGAGGGAAGCTCAACCTTTTCATTTCTGAGGCCCCCCACAACATGCTATTTAAAAAATCCAGGGCCCAGGGGGGCATTCAGGACTTTTTTTCTTCTTCTGGGGGTGGGGGGTCAGAGGCTCAGGCGTAGGAGCTAGCAGGGGTTGAGCCAGCTCCACACAGTGTGCTCTGGGGAGGGAGCGCCATCTCTTCCTCCCCCACCCCCAACTCACTGCAGCAGGCCACCCAGCCTGTCTGGGCAGTGGGGATTTGGGGGCATAACCAAAAATTATAACTCAAAAGATTGGGGGAGGGGCTCAATTCAAAAAGTTTGGAAACTGCTCAGGGAGATGGGTAGCTAGGGGCTGTGTGTGGATGGGGGGGTAGCTCAGGGGGCAGGGAAGGGAGTAGCTAGGGGCTGTGTGAGGGTGGGGGAGTAGGTAGGGGCTGGGTGCCGGGGGAGCTCCCCTGTGGTCCCTGTTCCCAGAGGGTTCTGTCAGCCACTGAGCTGGGTCGCCTGCCAAGGCGGCTCTTAGCGGCTGCATAAGCAAAAATGGCTGGGAGCTGAGGAGCAGCTTCAACCCCCAGCAGCAGCTGGAGATGAGGGAACCCTGCACCTGCCTGCTCCATGGCAGAAGCCAGAGCAGCAGCTGCCTCACTACCCTGTTTCTGGCTTCCTGCCTCTGACCCAGCCAGGGGGCTGGGAGAAGTGGAGTGGGGGTGTGGAGCTGCCCCAGGACTGCACTGCTTTTGCACTGTAGCTTTTTTGTGGGGTGGGGAGAGCAATAACCACCAACTCTTCCCATGGGCTCAGAGCTTCTGCCCTGTGGGGAGCACTGGGGTTCAGGAATTCAGCTCTGCTGCTCCCAGTTTCAACCCCACAGGGGGCGCCAGGGATCAGGGCTTCAGCCCTGCAGGAGGTGCTTGGGCTCTGGGTTTTAGCTGTGGGGCTCCGTGGACCCCCAGGAGGCTGCAGACCCCCTGTTGAGAACTGCTGGCTTAAACCATACTTGTGTCAAATGCAGTTAAAGCAGTAAAGAAACAGCATAGACAAGCCCTTGAACTGTGACAGGGAAGATGCTTGTTAAATACAATGTGTAAACTTTAATTTTAAAAAGCCAGTTCTGTCTTTCACAGCAAGACTCTCCTTGCTCTGCTTAGGGGAGGAGGTGTGAGGGGGAATCACTGGAATTAGATCTTTCTTAAAATCTCACCAAAACAAAGCAGGTTTGAACTCCCTTGTTCTATAGCTGTCTGGGTCAGAAATGGGCTTGTGGCTTGCTGTGGTTTGAAGAGCCATGCGCTCAGTATGTGATCACGTGCTGCATTCTATAGCCTTGGCCTGTTTGCGCTAATGTGTGACTTGACTTTTTCACATAAGGAGCCCCTGGAAACTGAGTGAACTCGGTGATTTGGAATGGAATTGGGCAGGCGTCTCTCAGAGGTCTCTCTGGTTTCTGCTCTTTGCTTGAGTACACACTGAGTTAGGTCATCTCTTGACTACAATGTTGTCCTTTAACGGAGCTTTGTTAAATGTCTGCTTTCAGTAGTGAGGAGAAGGAGCGTTCGCAGACTCTCACATGGTTTGGCTTTTGTGGTTTGTCTGTTCGACTTAGACTCTCGCTGCTTTCCTGTTTGTGTGTATTAAATGGGTGGCGTTGCTCTTGTACGACACCCTGAGCACTGGGGGGTGAGCGCACTAGTATTTATAAACCAGCAATATCAGAGGCATTTAGTGAATCCATCATGGCGGTAGAAGCCTGTTGGCAGGTCCCATGAAGCTGGGCAGCCTGTATAGAGCTGCCTGCTTGTGAGATCCCCAAGAGGACTGCAGCTGCCACTTGCTGTCCAAGTATGATTCTGGGCTCGCTCTTGCTGGGGGGAGCAGATGTGCAGGACATCTGTGCATCCACACATGCCTGTTCTGAGCAGCAGGTGTAAAAACCATTCCCTCTTGAAGAGCAGGAGCACTTCCAGGGGAAGTGATAATGGCATGAGTCAGCAGTTTTCCCCATCTCATGGCAGCTCAAGTCTGATCTAGGTCAATACAACGCCTCGAACAAGGGGATGTTCTATGGCGGTGCAGGGTTGGAGAAATCCTACCTTGCACCAGCGTTATTGGGCAGATTTGGTGCTGCATCTCCTGAGAGACAGAGCGCAGACAGCCCAGCCCGGAGGGGAGGGTGTGAAGGCACAGGTGGACTTAAATTCCCTTTCGTTGCCTGGCTTCTGCCTATGCTGCTGGCTGGCACAATTCTGTTGTCCCTTGCAGTGGTACAGCTTCTTTCCATCCTGCCATGCTCCTCACACCCCCAGCTGCAAGGGGGAGCAGCATAGAGCCCCCCACACATGCCCAGTCCCCTGATAGCCTGTCATGTGCTGCTCCTCCCCTGGAGGAGTTCTCTTGGCCTGGGTATGCCACTCAAGCGAGAGCAGTGTCTCCAAGCTCCGTATAATGCATTTTCAATAGGTTTTAAAGGGCGGGCTGACTGGCTGTTGAATGACATAGGGTCTCTGTTCCGGGCTCAGAAATAACTTCGGGTATGGCTACGCTTGCAGCTGTACAGCGCTGCTGCGGCAGCACTTTGAAGTGTGAGTGTGGTCGCTGCGCCAGCGCTGGGGGAGAGCTCTCCCAGCGCTGCAGGTGCTCCACCTCCCCGTGGGGATTAGCTTGCAGCGCTGGGAGCTGTGCTTGCAGCGCTGGGGCACTGTTTACACTGGCACTTTACAGCGCTGTAACTTGCTGCGCTCAGGGGGATGTTTTTTCACACCCCTGAGCGAGAAAATTGCAGCGCTGTAAAGTGCCAGTGTAGCCAAGGCCTTCCGTCTAACAAGCGCCCAAGGCCTCTGAGCAACAGCATGGGAGGCAGTGTGGCTTAGTAGTTAAAGCACTAGACTAGCACTTAGGAGACCTATTCCCAGCTCTGCTACTGATTCTACTGGGTGACCTTGGGCAGGTCACTTCATCTCCTCCCACCTCAGGTTTCCCCATCTGTTTCAAAAAAGGAGGAAAAGATCCCAACCTCCCCTGTATCGCACTGTCCATCAGCACTAGGCTGCACAAAGGCTAGTGGTTTCATTCTGTCTGATAGCTGCAGTCCCAGAGTGGATAGATGATCCCATCATATAAACCTTACCTGGTGAGGCTGCTCACCATAGTGACAAAGAAGAGTGGCACCTCTAGAAACTCCCCTCCAGCTCTGGCCTGCGAAGAATATGTAGAGGGGGCTGAGTCTGCTCAGTGATGGAGGGGCTGGTGAGATGCCGTCTTCATGTTGATCAGCTGTGCAACTAAGTCGCTGCCTGGGAGCAAGCCCCAGGGGTTCTACAAGCCCTGACCTCTCAGTAACTTGCAGGAAGCAGCTTACACGAGCCTGATAAGGAGAGGTGGATGAGCTGAAGACGACATTTAATCTGAAAGCCTGCGAGGTGGGAGGCCACTGGCTGACTCATGATGATAGTAACCTAGAGAAGAGCTGCTACTCTTGCTGAGATGCCCTATTTGTATTACCATAGCGCCTATGGGCTCTAGTCCTAGGTTCCGACCCCATGGTGCCAGGCACCCTGCAAACCCAGAACAAAAACCCTAGTGTCTTGCCAAAGTTCTGCTGTGTTGCTCCTCTTCTCCCCCACCCCCGCCCCGGCTCTCTCTGTGCCCTGCCAAAAGCTTGAAGTTCTGATGCCTACAGAGAAGTAAGAAGCTTTAAGTGGAATCCACCAGACCTGGAAGAGAATCCGTGCTGGGACGGAGCCGTGCTAACAGCACAGTAAATACCAGGAGCCTGCAGGAGCCCCCCTCTCCTCTAATGAAATCTTTGGAGCTGGAGGGCTAATTACAGCATACAGGAGGGTTGTGCTATTGTGATGGGCGGCAGGGGGACCAACAAAAGGCACTGTGTAATTTCTTGCTCTCCGGAGGGTTCGGCTGAGTGTGTTAATGCATCATTCTCTAATAAGTAGCCTGAGAGAAATTACCATATTGACAGGCCTGCTGTTTGTCAAAGTCTTGAAAGTCTCTTGTGTTTTTTTGTTTAAAACAGCAGCATTTTTATGCATTTGTTGAGAGAATGTCATAACGGCTGTGTCTCCAACAGCCTCCTCTCCTGTGGTGTCGCCCCCAGCCTCTCCAACACAGTGAAAACTGAATTTAAATGTCATGACCTGGCTCTGTTCCATTTGGGCTCTAGCTACATACAAGGATGAAACACTTCAGCCGTATCTGGTCTCGGCCTAGTGATGTGATGCACATGCTAACATGACTTCTAAGCTGAGTTCTCTGCAGCTTCCAGAGAACTGTGCAGCAGCCTGTTAAGCACTGTACAGGCAGGGCCAGCTCCAGCGTTTTTTGCTGCCCGAAGTGGAGGGGGGAGCCCCGATCTGTGACACTTCATAATTCGACAGAGGGTCCTTGGCTCCAGCAGAGACTGAGGGCCCCGCTGCCAAAGACCTGGACGTGCCGCCCCTTTCCATTGGCTGCCCCAAGCACTTGTTCCTTTGCTGGAGCCGACCCTGCGTACAGGCACTCAGGGAGCACCCCCCAGCTGGGAGAGGGGTGCCCCAACTCCAGCCCATACCTGCCATGGCTAGGACGCCCCTCCCCCAGCCTGGACCTGCTGTGGTTGGGGGAGGGGCACCTCTTCCACCCAGTCCCAGTGCTGCTGCGGCAGGAGAGTGCTTGGAGTGTTCTTTCATTTTGGTTCCCCCCCAACCCCTGCAGCCCTGGGGCAGCCTGCACCCCAAACCCCTTATCTCTGGCCCCACCTCAGAGCCCACACCTCCAACCCTCTGTCCCAGCCCTGAGCCCCCTCCCGCACTCCGAACCCCTTGACCCCACCCCCACAACATGAATCTTGTTGTCACACATTCCCTCCATATTGGTGCAGGTAACAAAATTCATTCCACACATGTGGGGGAAATGAGAGGGAACGCTGCCTCCAAGTCCTACGACACCCAAAGCAATGGGCAGGCGCCGGTGGCATGTCTGGCTGGCTGTAGCTGTCTACTGCATTTCTGCCCTTGCACTTCCCTCTGGGACATGTCGTCGTGGAGGTTGTCTTGGCAATGTGCATGGAGAGCTGGAGACTGAAGCCAGTCCTGCTGCATGGACACCCCCAGTGTTCCTGCAGTAAAATTGGCTGTGTGCTGGTGAGACCAGGTTCTTCAGACCTGAGACAAGCATTGGTTGCAGAAACTCCAAACCTAGGAGACTTTTTCTGTACCTCAGGGTTGGGGGTTGCTTTTAACTAACAATAAAAACAATGAGGTGTCCATGTGGCACCTTGGAGACTGACAAATTTATTTGGGCATAAGCTTTTGTGGGCTAAAACCCACTTCATCTGAAGAAGTGAGTTCTAGCCCATGAAAGCTTATGCCCAAATAAATTTGTTAGTCTCTTGAAGGTGCCCCAAGGACACCTCGTTTGTTTGTTTGTTTGTTTTTTGCTGATACTAACAATGAATCTCAAATTACAGTTGGTTAGCCAGTTTCCCATGCTAATAAGCCTTCTCAAAGGCTCCTCTGATTATATTGGGTCCTATCTACACTATGAGAAAAAACAGGCACAGCTACACTGTAGTCATAGCTAACAGGAATAACAATACCTACGTGTATATTGCACTCTCCATGATTTCTCAAATGAGTGGGGAAGGTGAGGCACAGTTGAAAGCACAAGTGAAGTGACTTGCCCAAGATCACCCACCAGGCAAGTGGCAGAGCTGGGAGAAGAATCCAGGGCTCCTGATTCCCCAGTGCTCTGTCTGGCAGATGGAACCAAGTCCTGTCTTCAGACACTGCTCAAGCCTAGGGCTTTGCAGGTATATAGGATGGCTTGGGATCATGGTTTAAACCAGAGGTTCTCTGCTTTTAGCTTTCTGAGGTGCCTCCCTCCCCTGAACATGCTATAAACTCCACAGCCCACCTGTGTCACATGGGGCTGACATTAGGGGCTAGCAAGCAGGGCAGTTCCCTGGGGCCCCATTCCACAGGGGTCTCCGGAAAGCTAAGTGACTCAGGCTTCAGTTGTAGCCCTGCTTTCTGATTTATTTTGGCAGACCCTTTGAAACCTGCTTGCAGCCCCCAGAGGGGGCCCCGAACCTGTGGTTGAGAACCGCTGGCCTAAACTTTAAACCATGATTTGGTCCTGTCCCACCTGCTTTGCCAGACAAATCTCTGTCCAGGAGCAGTGGTTTGTAATCAGAAAACCACCACAACACAGGAGCTTAATGTAATTATAAACCAGTCTGAACTGTTTGCCTGGACAAAAGGCTGTGTAACCTCTCCCTCCCTGGAAGGGAGGGGGCCCATGCGAGTAGGGTTGTCATTGGTCCTCTGGCTGCTGTATTAAACTCCTTGTCTCCCCTCTAGATCAGCCTTGCTTAGCTGCATCAGTACTGCTAGTCGTCCTGTTTAAGGGGTGATGCAAAAGTTCTCTCCCTGCCCCCTTTTTCTTTTCTGGTGCCTGTATGTCTAAAAACCAGACAGTCTTTTATTCTTCTGGGAATGTGGGGGTACTTAGTGGCCATTAGATTTCAATTGCTCTGGCAGCCAGTGGATGATGGGGTCACTCTGGGTCATTAGCCTGTAGTCTGTGCATCCCACTGCAAGTGGCCAGTGCAACAAGTGTAGTGAGCACATCAGGCCCCATCACATTGGACAGAAACCCTAAGTCAGGGGTCTGCAACCTTTCAGCAGTGCTGTGCCAAGTCATCATTTAGACACTCTCTCTAATTCAAGGTTTCGTGTGCCAGTCATACATTTTTTAGAAGGTCTTGCCATAAGTTTTATATATTATCTAACCAAACTACTGTTCTGTGTAAAGTAAACAAGTTTTCAAAATGTTTCAGAACTTTATTTAAAATTAAATTAAAATGCAGATTTTTATCAGTTTAGTGTGATCTTTGCCCTTGCTTTTCCTTGCTGAGTTTTCCAATGTCTGGTGGCATGTATTTGGATACTTTAAGCTGCACACAGGCTTCTGAGTGATCAGTTGTTAACCAGCTCAGAGAGGGACAGATTTCATGTATGATAATACCTGTTCACAGAGGTATGTGGATCCAAATGCTGAAACCATTGCAAACGTAATTTTCTTCACAGTTAAATTTCACTGGCAGGGATGTCCAGCAGGTCAGAACAGAGGCCCCATGCTCTCTCTCGGTAACTTCAAGTGCGCTCTGCAGATCCACAAACTTTGGTGTCCACAATTCTGAGTGTTTTAACTGAATGAGTTGCATTTTGAAATCTTCAACACCCATCCACTGAAATACAGACAAACCCAAGTCGCTTTTGTTGAACTTTTCAGCTTTAATTAGAAAAGAAAGCATTGGGCCAAATCACTGGAAATCTTGAAGTCTCTCAGAATTGATTCCAGTTCTTGCATGTACTTTCCAATCTCATTGACATTGACAGCGCAAGTAGCGGAAAGTAGAAGTTTGAATATCCCTGAAACTGCTAGTTTCACAGCAAATGCTTTCCAGACTTCATAACGATCCAGAACTGTTTGCCCTGTACCCTGGAGACCGAGGTTGTTTGTTTAGGTGAGCGGTGATATCCGTTAGAAACATGAACTTACGCAGCCATTTGTCATCATCCAGTACAGGGTAGTTTTGATGCAATCAAGGCCTTTTTTGTCCAAAAAAGCACAAAACAGTTTACAAAGTGCACCAAAACCTTGCCACAACTTAGCCACCAAATGTTGCTGTAAAGTGGGATGTCGTTATAAGGAGTGTCCATCTCTTCTAGCAGTGTTTGAAATTGTCCGAATCAAAGCAGATCGAGCAACAAGGAAATTCACAATTCACACCACTGTATTCATCACATTATTAAGCTCTGAATTAGACATTTTAGCGCACAGGTTTTCTTGATGGATGATACCGTTAAATTTGACTGTCAGACAGCCAATTTGAACTTCAAGTAACTTTATAAATCTCTTCTGTTTTCCGACCATGGCAGGAGCACCATCTGTCACGCACTATCTTTCTGATGTCGTCAACTCATTCTTCAAAATGGTTTACAAAACTTTCCAGTATATCTTTCCTGCATGGCCCAACAAAGCAGGGTTTTAGGCAACAAAGTTCCTCTTGGATTTCATCGGAAGCACAATATCTTGCAACAAACTGCCAAACATGGAACATCATTTATATCCACACGCTCATCAACTGTAACACTAAACACTGCTGTTGTGTTTTTCAGTGCAGTTGTCTGCTTTTTCCTTAATGTCTTCTGCCATTTTCACTTATGCGTCTCTCAACTGTTCTGGCAGAGGTGGGCAGTTTTATTCTAGATATGATTTGTATATTTATTTAGCAAATCATGGAACAAAATCTCTGAACTGCTGAGAAACTTTTTTTATATATTCCCCATCTGTAAACAGCTTTCTGTTTTTTACAATCTTGTAACTTCCTTCTGTAGCTTGATTTTCTTTTTTTTTTTTTTTACTTACACTTAAGCTTTTAAAACCACTGCTTTGCTTCTCATAGGCTGCTACTGCCTTTTTTTGACCGATTCAGTCTTGTCTGCTTCATCAGGGTTTTCTCGTGCTTAGTTTCAAAATGTCGTCGAACACTTGATGTGCAACAAACATTACATAACAGAAAGCACAAATAGCACAGTCCTTTTCAATAAATCCAAATGCATCTGTCCAAGCAGGCTGAAATGATCGGACATCTAGCTTCGCTTTCTTAGGAGCTGCCATTTTGTCAAATGTTCCCTTCAACTCTTGGGCGGAGGGGGATGGCAATAGGCATAGGCAGGCACAAGGTCAGATGCAGTGTGGTCTGATGTAAGCAATTTTAAGGTGGGGGTGGGGGGGGTTGTGCTGCACCCTCTTGCCTCATGTGCAACACTCACCGTCCCAGTCTGGGGACGGTGGACCACAGTGGGGAGGCTGCAGAGCACTGATCCAAGGCTTGGAGCAGAGCCCAAGGTGGTCTGCCAGAAAGCAGGCTGAGCAAGGCTGGAGATCCAGACCCCAGCTGGCAGGAGGTCAGTGGCTGGAACCCCAGATCTCCAGCTGAGGTGAGTGGAGCTGGCAGCTGGTAGGGCTGAGCAGGGCCGGAGGCCTGGACCCCGTCTGGCAGGGGGCTTGTGCTGGAACTCCAACCGGAAGCAAGGGGAGTGGGGCTGCAGCGGGGACCCCAGCTGGCAAGGGGCCAGCAGCCAGAACCCCAGAGCAGTGACTGAGTGGCTCAGCCCACCCAGCTCTGGGGTCCTGTCTGCTGGTTCCTGCCAGCTAGGGTCTCAGCCTGCTGCCAGCCTGGGGTTCCTTCACCCAAGCTGATAGCGGATGCTGAATGGGGCCGGCGGCAGGACTCCGCTGGCAAGGGGCCAGCAGCGGGAACCCCAGAGCGGTGGCGGGCTGAGCAGCTCAGCCCGCCACCACGTGCCATCAAAAATCAGCTCGCATGCCGTAGGTTGCTGACCCCTGCCCTAAGTCATTGTTTGTTAGTATGTCTACACTGAGAGAGAACCTGTGACTGGCCCAGGTCAGCTGGGTCTGGCTCAGCCTCTGGGGTTGAACATCTACATAGATGCTTTTTTCCTGCCCCATGAGCCCAGGCCAGCCATGGGTGTGCCGCAGGTCTTTTTATCCTTGTATAGGTGAATCCTGAGAGCTGCATAGGGTCCTGCCTGGGGAAGAGGGCAAGTGGCTGTAGCAGGAACCCATTTAAGAAAGCGAGTGACCTACTGGAATTCTTTCCATACTCCCCTTGTACAAAGCGCAGTGACAACATGGGGTGGCCGCCTCCTTTCGTAATACTCCTCTAACAGCCTTCATTCAAGGGTCAGGAGCTTTGCAAAGGCTAGTGGTTTAAGAGCTGGTCTACTCTCGGGTGGAGTGCACGTGAGTTTTGTTTTCACCAGCATAACTAAACTGGTCCAGCTTAATCATCAAAGCAAACTTCTAATGCAGATGTGCTTAAACCGTTAACTCATTGAATTAAAATAAACTGTTTTAGATCCTCATTACCTGGTAAGTGCATCTACATTAGAGGCTGTTTTCTTCTGACCGTGGCTCAGTGCTGATATCTCTTCTGCCATGCAAGCTTTCCTGTTCATCTGGCATGTCTAGAATGCTTGCACCTGGACAAACTGCCGGGGTCAGCTCTTCATCAAAATGTGCTGGAACTATGGAAGGGACCTCTTCAGCTCTTGTTTCTGCAGCATTGAATACTCCTCACTAACTTGGAAAATTGGTGTCATTGCCTTGGACTTAAAATAAACAACAAGAAGACTGAATGGCTGTGTCTTGGAAAGGGAGTGCTAGAGGAAGCGTTTGAAAGGCAGCCGCGATGAAGTTGTAGAGCAAGTAGAATCTTGTGTGGACCTAGGAAGCTTGAGTCCCAATGGCTCTGTCCAGATCAGGTGCAAAGCCGGTGTGCCTTAGCCACAAGTGCTGCACAGAATCAGACACACAAGTGTGGATGGCTAAACAGTCTGTTTTGTTACTAAAGTGGAAAATGTTACCATGCTGGTTTGATGCCCCCCTACTCTATAGCCTGAAGCAGACCTCAGAAGGCTGGAAGCAGTAGAGAGGAGAGTGCCTCCAAAGATGGCGAGTGTGAAGTGGAGTGACTCAGGAATGAAGACCGACGTGTCCGCTATGGGCACTACAGCACTATGCAGGTGCAGCACCGCAATGTAAACACTTCCTGCAGTGACAGGGGTTTTCCTGTTTATTTGTAGCAAGCCACCTCCCTGAGCAGCAGTAACTAGATCAACAGAAGAATTCTTCCATTGACCTGGCCGCATCTACACCAGGGGTTAGAGCTGTTACGCCAACCTTGGGGGTGTAAATCAGGGCTAAGAGGAGAGTAGGATGCAAAATCAAGGTATGGGGTTGGCTGCATTTGAAGAGTAGTGGTGGGGACCCTGTAGAAGACAAACAGATAATGCAGATTTAATCAGTCAGTAAGACTGAGAAGCTGACTTCACCTCGTTGTGCCATAGGTTCCCCATCTGTAATCAGGGTAATGAAACCCACCTCACTTGTATAGTGCTCTTTGTCGGAGTGCCAAGCTCTTTACAGAAGCCAGTATTTATAATATCTGGCGGCTTCAGCCCTAGAGGGGTAGGCGCTCACATCCTTCAAACCTTCCCTGCAATGAGCAGTGTCCATTGTACACAGAGACATGATCAGGCTGGGCTGAATAGAGGAACAGGCCATGGACTGGAACAGATGCAGACGCTGTGCTGCTCCCTGTGTCCCCAAAGATGTTTTGGGATGAAAAGACATTTTTAGCTCCATGATGCTCCAGCTGAGGCTCGGGAGCTGTACGTGGCTCTAATGTGTCTCCTGCGGATCTTTGCAGCATATGATATTAAAACACTGGGTGATTGGTAGTTAATTAAATCAAGATGCTTTTACTATGTTGTTAACTAAGTTATCAACTTGCACTACATTTTTAACTTGTTTGCTGTGAGAATTTTTTTATATATTGGTTAAATATTTGCCTGTCATGCTGTTTATAGTACAATAGCCAGCTACTACTGTAGGGTAATGTTGATTGCTAATTGGGCTCCTGAACCGCTGAGCTCTGAGTATCACTGCATTAGAGACTTGGGTTGGTCGTTATGGTAGGGACCAGAATTGAGGTCCCGTTGTACTACTGGACACTGTTCAGAGTAGTAGAACTCACCTGTCCTACTGACCAGCAGTGTCTCATTGTTTCCTTCCGTTCTCTTCTGTGTTCACCTGTTGTCTCTAGATGCAAGACTCTCTTTGGGGCAGGGATCATCTCTGTTCTGTTTGCTCGCTCATGGGCACAGTGGGGGCCCTGGTCCATGATGGGTCTCACATTCTGCAGTACAAATCACAAATGCAGTTGGCAGTCCTGCCTAAAGAGCCCTCAATCTAAGGCCTTGTCTATAGGCTATGCTTTTCTTTTTATTGGTGAAGAGAAGGTGTGAACTTTAATATAAACTCCTACACTTATGCTGGTGTGTCTCCCGTGTGGAATCTTAATCTGGTACAAGAGTGTTTTGGGGGTTGGGTTGATTGGAGATTTGCTTGCTTATGCTGCTTGGGAAGGAGTTTTAAATTAAGCCAAAAACAAGTCAGTCTTCTGCCTGGAGGAGTGTTAACACGTGAGGAGGTCCCCTGGTCTCTCTCTACCTATGTAACTGGTAACACTGCCCCATGTAGACAGGGCCTACCTAGATAAGAAAGGCAAAGGGTTGAAGAGGACTAGACCATGGGAGCGCGCTGGCTTGTGGGCAGCAGGCTAGTGCTGTGATCTTAATTCATTGGGTGGGGTGTAGGTAGGACAGAGGTCTCTCAATGGAGAGACACAGGGAGTAAAGTGGACAGAGGGCAACTGGAGTGAGGCTGAGATGAAGGGTATGGCTACATTTGGAATTTCAAAGCACTGCCCCGGCAGCGCTGCGAAGTGTGAGTGTAGTCAGAGCGGCAGCGCTGGGAGAGAGGTCTCCCAGCGCTGCATGTAAACCACATCCCTTACGGGTGTAGCGTGCAGCGCTGGGAGCCGCGCTCCCAGCGCTGCTTCCCTGATTACACTGACGCTTTACAGCGCTGTATCTTGCAGCGCTCGGGTGTTTTTTCACACCCCAGTTGCAGCCCTGTAAAGTGTGAGTGTAGCCAAGGCCGAAGACTTTTTAAAACCCTAATGAAGGCACAGCCAGTCTTCAAGTTAAGACAAGGAAGTTTGTAGTTTTCACACCTGGCCTAGGGGAGGGGTGCTGGTGCCACATGGGCCCTTGCGCCCTAAGGGGAGAGCCTCCAGTACACTGGTACATTCTTGTTCCAGTAGGCCTGGTCTACTCTTAAAACTTAATCTGCATTGCTCAGGTGTGCAAAATTCACCATGCCTCAGTTCCCCATCTGTACAGTGGGGATAATAGCACTGCTTTAGCTCCTGAGGTGACGTGAGGACTATGGACAGGGCATTGGAGTCTGCTGGTGGCCCCTTGTGGGTTTGTGCTGGAGAACTGGAACAGGGACCTTGTCTGTTTCATGGCCGATGATGGGTTTTTTGCATTTGGTCTGGGGCTCCAGCTGTCAGCACCAGAGCCTGTGATCTCCAGCTGTCAGCCCAGCCAGAGACCAAATGTGAACTAATACCAGGAGTGACGCTGTCACTGCTGGTTGGCTCCCTGCTGTGAAATAGAGCCCTGTGCCTGGCTCACAGCCTCGCTGTCCAGCATTGAGCCCTGCACAGCTGCCAGTGCAAACGCTTCTGGTGAGGACGTGCACCACTGGCAAAAGCAGGGTAGTATGGACATCAGTAGCCAACTTACCTACTGCGGTGGCTGTAGGTTGGCCTAATTTTGTAGTGTAGACAAGCCTTTATTCCCCTCAGTCTATAGGGGAGAAGTTTCAAAGGCCACAAGTTTTTGCTCTTCAACCTGAAGAAAAGGCTGCTGCAGGTGGAATCGTCATCACTGAGCCCTGCTAATCCAGCTGCCTCTGCTGCGTCATGACTTTCTCAGAGGTATTTTTAGCTGCACATAAACTTCAGGAAAAGCTTTTGTGTCTGTCCAAACTACACCCTTTGTTCAGGCTTCTGGAAATCCTGAGTTACTCACTTGCTGAGGGTGGTAACTCTCAACCCCTTCCTCTCCATAGTTCTTATTTTAAAGCTGCTGTTAGGAGTAAGAACAGGATCATTCAGACTAGAGAGTGTCTCAAGAGGAGATTCTCTCTGGGCATCAAAGCTGGAATGGGTGGGAGGGGGAAGAAATGGGGTTGAATTTGTGGGCTTTGCTTTAAAGACCAGCTTCACACACCTTCTGACACTGGGGGGGACAGTCTGCACACCGGTTCCCTTAAAACGCTCTTGTACCAGACAGCATGTGAGTGCTTGTCATGTTGCTCTAGAAACACATCTCTCAGCCCTGCTGGTTCCATGTAACAAGACTTTTTTTTAACATCAGGCTGCAGACTAAAGAGGAAAGCTCCCCCCTTTTTTGTATTTCGTTAAAATTGGCTCTTACAACATTTGCAGGGAGCACAATTAATACAAGTAAGATCCAGAACCATTTTCTTATGGTGGTGCCCAAAGGCCCCAGTTGGAGGAGCTGGGCGGAGAATGGAGGTGTCTGTCTCTCTCCCACACCCCACCTCTCGTGATCCATGCGGTGCTTGTCATCCAGGCCTTCCTCCTACCAGCAGGTTCGTCAGACTGACTGCCTGGCAGTCATTGAGTTGAGCTGCTGGTTGAGCTGTGCTGGTGGATGTGAGATGGAGAAGTTGCAGCGAAGCATAGGACAAAACTCTTCACCACCGACCCTGTACTCTCCTCCTGGCAGAGAGGGTGGATGGAGGCACCTCGGCCTTTTCATCAGTGTGGCGCCAACAAGAGGAGAGCAATCTGCCTGCTTCCAGGAACAGGGCAGTGGACTGTTCCCTCTCCCCTAGTGGGATTCCTAAGAATGCATCTGCCCAAATCTACCTTGCACTGTGGACTTGCTTTCAACAAGAATAAACCAGAAGCGTGGCCAGTGTCCTATCACATTCGCGCTGTCTACTAGTGCCTGAGCAAAGCTTTATCCCCTTAGGCAGGTTATTTAATGCACATTCTCCACCAGGGTGAAGAAGGCTGATGCTTCCCCTTCCCATCTCATGGAGGCTTCAGTGAAGGGATCAGAGAAGTTAAGCCATACCGGCATGAGGTGGGATGGTGAGTCATGGGACTCCAGGCATCCAGGCTATACGAGTTAGTGGAGATTACCCTCATACATTTTCTCTGCAACAGCCTGTTGCTGCTCCCCCACACCTGCCTCCCAACTCCGCTCCCTCCCTGGTATGGGGGGGGGGGGCGGGGAATAGGGGAGTGTTCCTCCACTGAGGTCTCTGGAGTTGCACCCATTTATGGCCTGGGGGATTTGTGGCAGTAGTGCAGGATGGAGCTTGTGCCCCGAATGGGTCAGACATGGCAGCTAATTAGAATGAGTCTTCCTGCTCTGTGTGCGTTGGGGGGAGAGGGGTGTCCCTTCCTCCAAGGATAGGGAACAAGGAATCTGGGAGGAACGGCATGACGACTAAACACCCCACTCTTGCTAGGCTGAGAGGCAGCAAGCCAGTGCCATGGAATCCCTGCGCTGTGACAGCTGCATGATCTGCCAAGCAGGGTCCCCTGGAAGGTTCACAACCTCCTGAAGCTTCCTACCAAAGCTGTGGCTTTGGGTACTGCAAAAAAAACCCACCCCCACCCTGCAGCAAGAAGTGTTGTAACCTAGCTCCACCAACTGGGGCTTGTGCTGTGGGGCTAAGAATAGCCGGGTAGATGTGGCTCGAGCTGGAGCCTGGGCTCTATGACCCATTCCCTGCACTGGGTTTCAGAGGCCAAGCGGGAATGGTTGCACTACTGCTGTTAGCCCCATAGCGTGAGCCTGAGTCAGCAGAGCCAGGAGCCTTGCTGCGCTGGCGGGGGGGGTATGTAGTGAAGATGCACCTTTAACTCCTTGCTTGGGAGCATAAACCCCATCCTGCTTTCTCCTCAAACTGACATGGGGGGAGGGGGGGGAGGAGGAAGGGATAGCTCAGTGGTTTGAGCATTGGCATGCTAAACCCAGGGATGCGAGTTCAATCCTTCAGGGGCCATTGAGGGATCTGGAGCAAAAATCTGTCTGGGAATTGGTCCTGCTTTGAGCAGGGGGTTGGACTAGATGACCTTGTGAGGTCTCTTCCAACCCTACTATTCTATGATTTCAGTTGAGTGCTCCTGAAAATGCTGGACTGCAGTAGAGCCACTTCCAGCCAAGGCTTTACCTGCTCTGCTAACACCCCCAGTTCTGCCTTGTAACACCTGCTGCTGTTGCAGCCCTGACCTTTGTCTGGCACCAGGGAGAGCTGCTGGTGCAGTGGCTTTTATTTCCCATAAGCCAGTATCCACTAGGAACATCCACCTGCTTCTAGTGAGGGCGCATCCTTCAATCATCAGTGACCTGCAGCCTCTTACTGTTCCTGATGCCCACTCCTCAGTGATGAGAACTGTGGGCTCCATCTCCATTCAGCCAGGAGCCTGGGCTCATTCCTCTATGGTGGCTTAGCTGCTGATAGCCTGGCCTGAAGGCGTGGATACATGTTGCTCTTCCTGGGGATGTAAGTTGAAACCCTTCAGACACTCCAGTTTGCACCCCCACATACACATGCACCCAGCAGGGGGTCTCTTGGCGTAAAGTTGCCCTACCCTTGGCAGAAAGGGGGGGCTGTGCATGGGCAGGACAGAGTGAGGACAGGGTGGAGCAACTCTGACCTGGGTCACCAGTGAGCAGACCTGAACTGGGGAGATACTGCTGGCTGCCTGCAGCCCCTCTCCGCTTGACAAAGCGGAGAGTCAGGAGCATATTGCGTTCCACTGGCTTCGCGTTCAGTTTCTGGTGCAGCATAATGACCAGGCCCTAGTCTTCATAGCCAGTAGCCAGGCCTTAATCTATCCGCCTCTAGGCAACTTCTGTCTCCAGAGGCTCACTTGACAGGATGCCGTGGTTGGCAGAGCCCAGGGTGGCATTCTGAGGGCTGGGGGCACTGGGGCAGGATGGCTCTGCTTACGTCACTGAACCTATACCCTTGACTTTATCAAGCATGGTGCAAACCCACCCTCGAGCAATAACGAAGACCAGAGAGTGACCTGTTCTGTGCAGAGGGGCTGGAAAAGTAATTTCCGGCAACAGCACAAATAGTTTGTATTCAGTGAACCCTTGGAATGGGAGCATCACAAATGTCACTGGTACCTTAAGGCCCACCTGTCTTTCCTGAGGCTGGCTGAGATCCACCCATGCAAGCTCCCCTTCTCTGCTGCACTGATCACTTGCAAAAACTAGAACAAAAGGTGGCTCAGCAGCAGCAATGGGCATAACTAACTTCAAGATTCAGCACAGCCCTTGGAAGTGCAGCTGTCCTGAGGGTGGGCTGCTCTGCATCTAGCTGGGACAGGAGCTAGCTAGCTAGCCTCCATCTTACGGGAGGGCACAAAACACCAGACTTATCTCCCTCCCA
Source organism: Gopherus flavomarginatus (assembly GCF_025201925.1). Lineage (NCBI taxonomy): Eukaryota > Metazoa > Chordata > Testudines > Testudinidae > Gopherus > Gopherus flavomarginatus. The sequence continues at coordinate 19,261,588 of NC_066633.1, read as the reverse complement.
CCCCCCCGCCACACACACTTTAATTGTTCTCATATATAGTCTTTGTGTGCAGCCACTGGAAACCCTTCTGGGCACAGGTGGCTCTCAGAGCAAGGCCACGTGTTGTCTCTTGTGTATCCTCTTTGGAAAGCTTACAGAATAGTAAAACTAATTGTCTGATGCTGCAGCCCCACTTCAGCCGCGGGTGGCTGGAGCTGAGAAGCCAAGACACAGCAGTTTGCAGTTTTGACTGTAGCAATCAATGCTTGATACAGAGTTTGGCATCTCCGAAGTGCTTTGTAAATAACTAATCCTTGCAACCACTCCAGTGTAGTAGGTGAATAATTACTCTGTTTACATGTAGGGAAATTGAGGCATGCAGGTGAAATAATTTGCCTGAGGCTTGGTGTGAGTTGATGGCAGAGCTGGGGATTGGCAATCAGGTTTCCTGTCACCCAGGTCTAGGCTTCAGCCCCTCTATGTATGAATTACATTGGTAGAGCCGTAGTGGGTGGTGTGTTAAGTGGTGGTTTGTTTTTTGGTTTGTTTTTTTTTTAAATAGCTTGAGTCCAGCAAGTTCATGGCATGATCTTTATCCTGGATTGGTCTGAACTTCTTCCTGTAGGTGTGTGCCAGTGCTGGGCAAATAAAGGAAATGAGAAATCTACTCCACACAGACATCTCCTAACGTAATTCCCAGCAAACAGCTTGAGTAAGCCTGCAACTGAAGAGTGGCTACAGAACACCACCTAGTGACTGGACTAGTTGTTAGACTTTAGCTGGCACCTGGGGGCGAGGAGGTGTTTTTTGGGAGTGGCGGGGGGCGAGGATTGAAACCAATCCTATAACAGCATGTCTAGATTCCTTTTCGTGTTTTAAAGGATAAAGTGCCTAGACATTTGTTCAGTCATGAGGAGTTTGGGAGGAATCAAGATCTTAATGCATATCACATTCTGTGTCTTTCCATTGACGGTCAGAGAGACTTCTTGGTTTCTGTATGTACCAAGTCCTGTGTGCAGCTGATTTCCTCCCCCCATCCCCTTGCACAGCCGTCACCACTCAGCTGCATGAATGAAAAACAGAATTCCTAGCAAAACTTGCAACTGGGCAGACCTTAATTGAAATGCCTCCAACTTTGGGGTGTGAATGAAATCTCTGTTTGGTGTTGTAACAGGGTGGCATGCCCTGGGGGTTCGCTGTCCCTGATCAAAGAAGCAGTAGTAAGGGGTGAGCTCAGGAAATTGTAGAGAGGGAGAAGGGCTCCTGCAAAAAGACCCTGAGATCAAGGGAGCTATGACCGAAAGGAAGGTCCTAGATGGGAGTTGAGCTAAGCAGGCTGGGGCCTAGAGGGCTGAACTCCAGCTAGGAAGATGGCCTGGGAGAACAGACGGACAGAAGAAGAGCTCTGGTCGTGAGAAGTCTGGAATCTTGTGCGGCGATGGACTTTAGTTTGGGGGCCTGAGGACTGTTAAGAACCCTCTGTTAAACTGGCTCCAGACAGGAGTGGTGCTGATCTGGAGAGAAGTCCATGCGCAGTTCTGGTGTGGCCCTGAAGGGGTGGGAGAAACAGAAGCAGGTGTCAGCAGAGGCACCCTCACTGCAAACAGGCATTCAGGAAGTTGCCAACCCTGTTACAGGATTCTATGCTGCAAAAAATGTCTCCCTGCAAATGGGGAAGAGAAACTCCATTGCTGTCTGTCTCTCTTTTCCCATCTGCCTTCATTAATCTGCTTAGTCTGCTGACAAATAGGGTCCTGCTGTTGTGCTAACAGAGTGACTGGCAGCTGTCTTGTAGCCCATTTCTTGCATCAACAAACTAGCTCGCTCAGTTCTGGGTTTTGGCTCTGGTTTGCTGGTAGAAGTAATCTGCAGAACCTGCACAGCTTCAGTTAATAGGTAGTAGGTTCCTCTTGCTATGCTGCCAATTGAAAACATCAGGTGTACATGTAAACAACCATTCTGTAAAACCCTCTTCATTCTTGCTGTTTATTGCGGGAGATTAAATAAGTGATACTGTTGTACTTACTATCTGCCTTTTAACTACAGCAGTTGATAAGTTGATGAACTAGGCTGGAATCTAGAAGTGAGAACGGTGCACAGAGCATTGCAGTTGGCTTGTAAATGTAAAAGGTGGGATTTGCTAATTGCTTTAGCTGAGCCAAGCTAATGTGGCCATTTGCTGCTTGTTTCTCCAGATTGCAAAGAAGTGCTCTCACGGTAGGTTACAATGCCATTAAAGGGGTCCAAAGACATTTAACTAGAGTTGCTGCTTGGCCACTGTAGTTGGTTTGGAAAAGGGGCAGCACATGCTGAGGCGGAGGACTTGATCCCAAACAAAATGAAGTCTCTGGTGCAGAATCTAAATCCTTCTCCCAATGCCTGATCAAATCCAAGTGTCTTTAATACCTGTAACTGCTAAGGCAAAGCACCAGACCGGCAAGTCCCTCATGCCACAGTCTCTTGACTTCTGTTCCTATCTCAAGGGAGAGAAGGGGACCCAGGAGCCATAGGTTCTGGAACTAGGGGTGCTGAGGGGGCTTCCGCACACCCTGGCTTGAAGTGTTTTCCATTATATCCAGGGTAGTTCCATGGCTCTGCACCTCAGGGCTCTCTGCACCCCTGCTGGAGCCCTTCCAGCTCTTTAGGTGAGGGCCTGGGGTGTAGGTGCCAGGCAGAAGGGAGGGAGGGGAGACTGCCTGCCATGCTGAAAGCACAAAGATCATGTCTAGGATCTGCAGTCTCTAGGCCTAATTATTGCATTACAGGCCTTGTTCACAGTATGATCCTTGCACTTGGCTGTGGTACAAATCCAGTCGACTGCACTGAAGTCTTTTCAAGCTGATATTGGTGAGATCTCAGCCATGTTTTCGAAAAATCCAGGGCCAAAACCGTAGGGTCCCAGAGTCTGAATCTGGACTCTGCCTTTAATCCTAACGGAGCTCAGTAGGGCCAAAGCTGGAACATTGCTAGGGTGACCAGACAGCAAATGTGAAAAATCGGGATGGGGGTGGGGGGTAATAGGAGCCTATATAAGAGAGACCCAAAAATCAGGACTGTCCCTCTAAAATCAAGACATCTGGTCACCCTAAACATTGCTGATGAGCACCAGAGAACGCAAAGCAGCCTGGCTGAAGGGGGAGGAGTTTGGTCCCATCTAGGTGAATGGGCTCCTTGTGGGAGAGAGTAAGATTATACTGGCCTGACGCCGCCAAACTTTTCCCCAAGTCCAGGACACCAGCAGAACATGCTGCACACCCTGGCCTTGTTCACATGCATCTCCTTCCTGGGTCCCACACCAGTCACCTGTGGCCAGCCAGGAGCTATAGACCGTGCTCCTCTGACTGCTGCACCTGCTGCCCCAAGGACAATGCCCCGTATCTCCCCTGTTAGTGTTTAGACAGGCAAACGGGCAGACCTTGATTCAAACTCCTCCAGCGTTGGGCTGTGAATGAAATCTGTTTGGCGTTGTAACAGGGTGGCATGCCCTGGGGGCTTGCTGTCCCTGATCAAAGAATAAGCAGTAAGGGTTAAGATCAAGGAATTGTAGAGAGGGAGAAGGGCCTATTGCGTGCACTGAGTGTGAGAGGAAGGCTTTGTGGGGATGAGTCCTATACACGTGCTCTCAGCTGGCAGTTTGTCTTCCGGGGGGGGAGCCTCGTGCTAATGCACTTAGATCCTGTTTCAGGCCACTAGTGTCCAGGATGCTTCCAGATTGTCTCACTTGCCTTTTGCTCGGTCTCTTGCAGGCGTTCTGACAGCTGGCGAGCACAGCTTTCCTTTCCAGTTCCTGCTGCCAGGTACGGTGGAGACACTGCTGACTGCTTGGGATGCTTTCTGGGGCTCAGGGTTGTGAAAACTTAGTGACTAGAGAGACTCTTCTCTACTCTGGCTTATATGGTAAAAATCCCATGCTGGCGAAGTGGGGAAAGGACCTTTATTGTCAAGCCTCTAAGACCGTGCCTCTGCTGGGAGACGGGGTGATGATTCAGAGCTGGCTGGCTAATGTGATTTTCTTAAACGTGACTTTTGTACCTGTTGGAGACGCTGCTGGGAGCCCAGAGTCAGCCACAAACAGCTAGTGACTCTTGATGGCATTAAAGCATGTCCGTACCAGGTGCGAAGTCACATTTTAAGGTCGCGTCCGCCAATGTTTTCAAACCAGAGCTATTCTCCTGGACTAGTCCAGGCCTAAGAGCATATTAAGCATTGGCGAGTGCCAGCAGTTAGACCATAGCCTCTATTAAAGTGAGGCCATCAGGGCAGCCTCTCAATGCACAGCTGGAGTTGGTCTTAAATTGACCCTGGCTCTTTAGAAGAGCAACTTTGAGTAAACTGGCCCTTTAAGGAATTATCCCTCTGGAGGTTTGTCTCCATTAGAGAATCTAATCCTCGGGAGCCGTAGTACTGATGGGAGCCCTGACTTGTGTTTCAACGGGCCAAATTCAGATCCCTACACCCCTGCTGGTGGTGGTGGTGATGGAAGCTGCGTTGTAGTCATGCCTCTTGACCCCACTGCTGGCTCACCCATAAAGGAACTATGCAGTTCTTCTTTGCCTAGTGCAGCTGAGGTTCTGGGAACCTCTCTGGTGCTTCTACAGCCATATTAACTAAACCACACGGTAGTAAAATAAGCTGGAAGCTGCTGGAGTCTGCCTGCATTAGCAACCCCATCTCCTCACCAGAGCTGGTGGGAGCACCGGCGGGAACACTGAATTGTAAACTTCTCCAGAGCAGAGTGGGAGGAAGATTGTCAGCTCCTTGGGGCAGGGACCGTCTTGGTTCACTGTTTTGTACAGCACCTAGCACTGTGAGGCCAGGTCAGTGACGGGAGCTACTAGGCACTACCATAGTACAAATAAGGGGAGTTAGTGCTGTCCCTGCTTCTCCATACACCATGGCTGCATGGCACAGGTTGCCCCTACAGTAAAAAGGAGGTGACCGTGATCCCAATGGACCAAATTTGGTTGCAGATTCTTCACGCACAGGCTCAAATGCACTTGGGAGACCCTAACTTCCAAATAGTTGCAAGGTTCGGCCTCTTCTCTTGCTTTGAGCCACAGGAAAGTGTTTCAGGCTCGGTGGGTAAGGCCGAGCTCCCCTTTCAATGGCTTGAGGCATTCTCTTCTGACTGCCTTCTCCCCTGTGAATCCAGCGTCAGCCCCCACATCATTTGAGGGCCCTTTTGGGAAGGTGGTTCATCAGGTCAAAGCCGTGATAGATACACCCCGATTCGCAAAGGACCACAAGTGCAACAAGGTCTTCTACATTCTCTGCCCGCTCAACCTGAATGACATCCCTGACATTGAGGTAAGAGAGCAGCAAGGGGGCGGGCAAGAGGCTCTCGCACCCTGGAGCGTTTCCCATTGGAAGAAAGGGGAAGCCAAGCGTTCCTCTCCCCCTATCCAGTGTGCCCCTGCAAAGCCAGGGGAGTAACTCGAGATTGGAGGAGAGGGTTGCTCATGGAGCGTGCTGCACGGGATGAGATGCAGTAGAGGTGAGCACATTGTCACCCAAAGCACTGCAGGGCATCACTGGTCTGGGCCGGAAATCCATGGGCCTGTTTCCACTAGCACCAGTGGTGCAAGTTGTATTCATTTCTTACCAGTATGCTGTCCCAGTTAAAGGGGGAGTGGGGGGCACGTGACCTCCTTGTGACTCCCTCTCCCCTAGCCTGGGGCCCCCGATCCCCCCCTCCCTTCTCCATGATCCATCCCACGTTACCTGGCTGGGGAGTGGAGCGCTGCCAGTGGGTGGACACGGCACAGCTGCTGTGTGGGCTGCTAAGAGCAGAGGAACAATAGCTGGCTCACAGTCGCTCCTGCTTTGAGAATCACCAGCAGAAGAACTTCAAACCAGCTCCCTCTGACAGCAGGAGATACGTTGGCAGGCGAGCCTCACGCCAGCTGCTCCTCTGGCTGCTGTTCAGACCCCAGACAGGAGACCCGGGCACACAGCTGTGTGGAAGGGCTGGGGACAGTACAGCTGTGCTGGAGGAGCTGCCAGTGTGGGTCACGGGGCGGCCCCACTTTCTGCTCCTCCTGTGTCTTTCCAGTACGCTGTACTGGCTATAAATAGCTTACGGCAGACCGGACTGGACCACCCTCCTTGCCCCACTGGCTATCAGTCACCTCCATGCGTGGGCTGCAGAGATCTGCATGAGAACCAGCCTTTTTCTAGGTGATCCCCTGGATGTAGGCCCGGGGGAGCGTGGAACTGGCCTTATCCTAAGGCTGGTTGTAATGACCTTTTGGGTCTAATGACACCATCTGGCTTTTGCCAGCCTGGAATCTTTCCTGATGAATAGGCCCTTGTTCTAGGGTGGTTGTGTCACTGCTGGTGTGAAAGAGGAATGCTCCAGGCCTGCACAGACTAGCCCTCCCTGGCCACTGGCCCTTGAGATCACCGTATAGCACGTACAGGACAGGCAGCTGCTTTATGTTCGTTTACCTGTGGTCTGCACGGCCCTCTGGGGACCAGTGAAGTCTGCACTATGCTGGAAGATGATCTGTGGGGTACAGTAGCTCATAGCATTGTATTTGTCCACATCTCCCACATGTGGACAGATACATCCATCCAGAGGCACTTGCAGCCTCATTCAAACTGCAGAGGATACAATGGTTGTTGGAAGACCAGGTGTTTAGGATTTGGGCGGGGGGAGGGGAGGAACAAACCCTCATTCCCTTGGACTGTTTTTTCTGAAAACTGCAAACTCCCTCTTGAGCTCCTGCATCTGACCACCTGCTGTCCTCCCACAGCAACCCAACACCACGTCCGTCACCAAGAAGTTCAACTACAAGCTGGTGAAGAGTGGAAACATCATCTTAACCGCCACCTCGGACCTCAAAGGGTATATTGTGGGGCAGGCAATCCAGCTGCGCACGGATATCGAGAACAAGTCTGGCCGGGACACTGGCACGGTGGTAGCCAGCCTCCTCCAGGTAAGAGTCCATTGGCAGGGTCTGGGACCGAGGCTGGGCTGGCTTGGATGGCGCCACATCCAGACAGGTGCTGAGAGCAGTGTCTCAAGACCTGCTTTCCCTGTTAAGCGTGGGGGGGGGGGTCTGCTAAACCCTAAATCCTTGTGCATCTCCCTTCTCCTCCCACCACCACCTACTGAGCGCCTGGGGGTTAGGTGGAACCCAAACCCTTAGAGGGGAAGCAGAATTAACTGACTTGAGTATGGTGGGAGGAGAGAAGCCCTTGTGAATGCAGTCCAGGTGTAACTCAGTGAGCGGGCAGAGGTCAGGTTACAGATCCTCACCCCTACTCTGCACCTGCTCCACGGAGTCTCTTGCAGCACCAGCTAGAGAGCTGTAGTCGTCCATGCTTTCAGCTCTGGAGTCCTTAATTTAATCTCCAGAGTGTCCACCAAGATGGTGACTGTCACATAATTGAAACAGGGCAGAAACTCCATGTTGCTGTCTGTCATGCCAGACCTCTGCTTACACTCACTCAGCAATGCTTAAGGGGTTTCTAGTTCTTTGCTCAGGGTTGCCATGCTGGAAGCCTAGTGAAATGGACCTTGTAGAGATCTTTCTGCTTAATCCGGTCTCCGCTCCTCTCTTTAGAAGGTTGCTTATAAATCCAAGCGCTGGATTTATGACTTGAGGACCATTGCGGAGGTGGAGGGCTCAGGGGTGAAGGCCTGGAAGCACGCGGAATGGAAGGAGCAGATCCTTGTCCCCGCGCTGCCGCAGTCTGTGCTGCACGGCTGCAGCCTCATACATGTTGACTACTATATCCAAGTAAGTACTGCCCTGCCCCTTGCTAACAGCAGAACAGCTATGAGTGCTTCTAATGGGCTGGGCCAGAGCAGCCAGAGTCCTTGGGGAGGGTGGAGCCAGAGGATTTTATGTCTGGGGGAAGCTCTCCAAACTATACTCTGCTCCTGGGAGTCGACACCCATGCGGTAGACCTTGCCTGTCGGACTGCTCAGCAGATGTGTGTGTCTGCAGCTCCCTGGGTTACAGAGCTCCAGTCTGCTTCCCAGTTTTGGTGCAGGTGAATACTACACTCCCCACCCATAGATGCCCAGCTTTACGTAGCATTTTTCAGGAGCAAGCCTAACAGAGCACTCAACACTTCAGCAAGTCTGGGGTTAGCCGGGTAGAGATAGGAATAAAGGTGACGTTTCTGGCCAAGCTTTCAGCAGAGCTCTGTGCGTGGGATCCTGAGTACTTGGAAATCTGGCCCTGAGCTCTCAGAAGGCACCAAACAAGACCCATGTGGGTTCTCCAGTGCGAGACTGGGGACCTCCCAGAAAGTCGCTCCTCCTCTGGTACATTTGGGCCTAGAGCTGTAGCTGTGTCGTTAATCTCTGCTCAGTGGCTGGAACTGCCTGTGTTTGGAGCAACTGGTCCTTTGGCAGAACCTGGATTGACCGACTTGGATGCCTCTTGTTTTTCCCCCTCTCCCCAGGTTTCCCTGAAGTCGCCAGAGGTTTCAGTCACTCTGCCTATTTACATTGGCAACATCGCTGTGAACCGGGTTCCTCTGACCCCAGCGAGGTCTGTCCAGCACATTCCGTCCGTTGTGGTCCCGTCCGCCCCACCAGAAGAGGAGGAAGCTGCTAGTGGCTATCACCCAATGGACAATGTTTCAATCCCCACCAAAAGCCATTCCCAAATTCAGGCATTCAGCTACGCTCCAGGACTAAGCTTCCAGGACCTAAGGCTGGACTCAGACCAGACTGCCTCCCCAAACCACCCCACGCTTTGCTTGGCGACAGGAGCGACGGTCCCTTACTATGCTGAGGGAACAGTGGTTCCAGTTCCCACTGCCAGCTCTCTCATCTTGCCACCGGAGTACAGCACGTGGGGTTATCCCTATGGTGAGCGCTCCCTCCCAGAGCTCTAGAAGAGCCACTGTCTCAGTTCTCAGGAGAAATTAATCTAGCGGCTGTTGGGAGTATAGAATTGTCCCTTACCCTGCTGCTTCTAGAGCAGTGGCTGAACCCCTGCCGTGTGGTGTAGTGGTTCTTTCCATGGCAGCTGAGCCAGGCCAGGACACGGGGAGAGCCATGTAGGAGGAGACAAGGCCACGTGGCCAGTCAGGAAAACCACAGGGTCTCTGTGTCCAGTAGCCTCTGTAAAGAATCCCACCCCCCTTATAGCCATGACAGTTATGTCACATGTCTACGATGAGTGACGCTACCTACCCACAGCCAACATTTATCTTGGGGATAGCTGTGGAAGTGGAGAAGATCTTTGTAAAAGATCATGGTATTGATCCAACAGGATGGTGTAAATGTCTGGGCCCATGCTGATGCTGTTGGCAACAGAGCTGGAGAAGCTACTTTAACGGGAGTTTTTCCTTTGATGTGAACGGGCATTAGGTCTGGTTCAGAGGGGAAATTCTATGTCTGAGATGGTCCAGCATATAAGAATTTGGGAACTCCTTTATACATGAGGAGAAAATCCATGAAACCCTGCCTATCCCAGAACTGTCCATACAGGGTCTGTGAGAGAACAGACTTAGACCAAACCAATATCCTAAGGCAATAACACCCTTCGTGCCCAGGATAAAAACTGAGGCACTGGGCAGCATCTTGGCTGTGTAACTGACCCAAGCTGTTTCTCTGAGGTCAAACATCCACAAACAAGGGATGGATGAATTGCAAGGGGAGTGGGAGGATGCTGACTGACTGGGATGGGGAGGGGGTGAGATCTAGGAGTACTAACCTAACCGCTGCACAGGTAAGCAAAACCATGATTACTACTTCGAAGGCTGGTCCCTATGTGTATTGCACACATGCCATGCACCTGAGACTGGAGATTTCTAGCCAATAGTATCTGTTGGTCGGTCCGATCCTGCGCAGATGCCCTCCTTGTGCTCCAAACTGAGGGAATAAGAGTTGGTGCAGATGGAAACCTCTCTGGTTCCTTCTTACCACCCCATTGCCTGAGTTTGGAATCTTAGATACTCCTGTGTTTCATCTATCTTTCTTCAGAACCTGTAAATATGCTGTACGTAGCCTTGGGCGTTCATTTTGTCTTTTAGTAGTAAGTTTAGCTTAGCTGAAGAACTGGATCTCTATCCCCGTTCCTTCTCTGTGAGCCTCAAACAACGGTGCTGCCTTTGTGAGGAGGGAGATCTCCATCTGAGAAAACACCTTACAGAGGTGGTTGAGACCTCAGTCAGATACAGGCCAGGGAGACTCCTTCTACCCTCCCCCACACACCGTACATCGGCTTCCACCAATGAGCAACATCCCTCCAAGCAAAAGCTCCAGAGCTGCAAAACCCAAATCATCAGCTAGGGCTGCTCATGAGAGTAAGGGGTGCACTCCTAAGTACAAGGACAGATGTCCTTCCAGGTCTGCTCCCTAAAGAAGGAATCCCTCCCTGACTCGATCTAAGTCAAGTGAATCCTTGGGCCCAGATCCTAAGGCTTTAGCCAGCTTGAACTCTCTGATCATGAGGATAAGGCGTGAAGATGAAAGGATTTGCCAGTACTGACGACGTCTCCAGTTGATAAGCCTAAGGATCAGCACACCAAGACCATCTGAGTTCCCAATTAGACTCTTTGGCGGTACCAACCAATTCCTGGACTGGGGACATGCCAGATCTGCTAGTCTCAAGTATAGGAACACCTCATCCTTCAAAGACAAACAAAACCTACACCTCCCTGTAGAGCAGTGGTCTCCAACCTTTTCACACCCAAGATCACTTTTGAATTTAAGGGCAAGCCAGGATCTACCCCACCCTCACTCACTTTCACCGGGCTGGGGCCAAGGGCTTCACAGTGTGGGAAGGGGCTCTGGGCTGAGCCTGGGGCAGGGGGTTGGGGTGCAGGAGGGGGTGAGGGGTGCAATCTCTGGGATGGAGTTTGGGTGCAGGAGGGGGCTCTGGGCTGGGGCAGTGTGAGGTGCAGGAGGGGGTTTGGGGTGCTAGCTCAGGGCTGGGGATTAGGGTGCAGCCTCCTGCCAGGCAGCACTTCCAGAAGGGGCCAACTTGCCCCTCCAGCTTCTGGCGGCAGGTGGGAGCATGAAGCTCTGTGTGCTGCCCCTCTGTAAGCTCCATCTCCACAGCTCCCTGTTCCTGGCCAGTGGGACTGCTTTGGCTGCTTCTGGGACCAGCGTGGGGCTGGGGCAGGCAGGGAGGCTGCCTTAGCAGCAGCCCTATTACACCACCAGAGATCCTCTAGGATTGACTGGGTGGTGACTACTACTGTAGTATATATCTTCACCCTCCCCGTCTTTCAGGTCTTGAGACACTTTGACACTGGAGGAGGAAACCTTGAGGAAATGGAGACGCTCCCATCCAGAGGCTGGAGCTTTACCCCCACCAGTGCAGATGACTCTGCTGGTTGAACAGGAACTAGCTTTCTCTCTAGGTGGGTTGGAAGCTCTAGATGAACCATCATCCCCACATATGAAGGGGAGTTCAGACAGACTTGAGGATCTGGAGTCCATCCTCCCCCGAAGATACATATCGTCAGTCCCTTGGATAGTTGTGATTCCTTGGGATCCCCCACAACTGGTCAGCCCTTCATATTGGACCTGTTGAGGTCTATGGGAACCCTACTTATGGATGGCTCCAGGGTGTCTAGAGTCCCACTGACCCTCTTCTACACTACACAATGGAGCTGGTTGGTGGAGAAGAAATTCAAGCTGGATCTGGAAGTACCAATGCGTGTTTCTCACCTTCACCAAATGAGGCAATTTGCCCCTGGTTCCCTATGCATGATGGCCATAGGCAATATCAGGAGCTCCTGCAGAGAGTGGTGAATGAACTCCAGGTTTCACTTGAGGATGTCCAAGATGCTCAGCACATGCTCTTACGTCTTGCAGCTTTCTGCTTCCCGTCAAGTAGCCCTTCCAGTAAATGAGGGCATTATGGAACTAGCCAGGGTAGCATGGCATTCTCTAGCCGCCTGTGCACTCCCCCAAAAAGGGCAAAAGGTGAGATTTTTGTACCAGCCAAGGAGTGGAGTTCCTTTTCACACATTCAGCAATGAACTTCCTGGTGGTACAAGCAGCCTCCGGGAGATCTAGGCTGCAGCGTCCTAAAGCAGCACCTGTGGACAAGGGCTCTAAATGGCGTGACCTTCTAGGGAGGAAGGTATTGTCTTCTACCAGCCTTCTGTTTCATATTGCTAACTACCCGGCTCTGTTGGCAGAATGACTTCAACAGTTACTGGGTGTTTGTCCCTGAAGTCCAAAATCTTCCTCAAGAAGACCGGGCCCAATTTTGAGACTTCATGGAGGATGGCAAATTGGTGGCAAAAGCATCTCTTCAAGTTGCCATGGATGCTGCTGACATGGCATCTAGTGGGATGGAGACAGGAGTACTCCTGAGGCATGAGTCTTGGCTACACTCCTCTGGGTTTCCCCAGGAGGTTCAGAATGTCCTATATTACTCAGTGGGCAAGTTCTCTATCTAGTGTGAAGTCTCAGTCTCTACAAACACTGAAGGTCTCTAGGACAATCCTCTGCTCCCCAGGCATTTACACCCCTGCCCCAAAGAGCACAAGTGCTTGAGCTAAATCTGCCTCCTCCTCCACGAGCACCCTTTCGAACCACCATGCAAATGTCGGAGGATACAAAGACGTAGGTATTTATCGCCCTGTGCTACAACTGCAAATATTCCAGCACATCCACCACCCAGGGATTACTTTTGATGGGATGATCAAGAACCTCCTACCCCTACTGCTGCCATCCACTTCTGCCCCCTGAGCATTTGGTGGCCCCCTCATCCTCTATGCCCACAACTGGGTGGTAATCACAACAGACAAGTGGGTATTAGAAATCATCCACTGCGGCTACTCTGTAGAAAACCTCTCCCTTTCCTGTTCCTCTTCGGGGACCACTCAGGAGGAGATTCTTCATCCAATAAGGGGCTATAGAACAAGTGCCACCTCTGTACCAAGGGAGAGGTTTCTACTCCCCATATTCCATCGGTCCCAAGAAAAATGGAGGATGGAGACCTGTTCTCCACCTTCAGCCATTCCATGTTTGTATTGGCAAATCAAAATGCCAGCTACTTAACCTGGCATAAATAATCCTCTTCCTGGTGGAGGGAATGTGGTTCACAGCTCTCAGCATGAAAGACTCTTGTGTTCATTTGGACAATAACCTGGAGCTCCATTCATAGTTTTGTGAAACATTAGGCATTTGTCCAGGCCTTGTCTGCCAATGGAGCAGGGCCAGCCATATTAAACCTCTATACCAGCTGCATCCTTGCACCCCTACGCATGCACACCTGATTCAAACACAGTTTACCAATCACCCCTATGTGGAATACACCTAGGAATGCACACTTTAAGAAATAATGGAGGCTACTTGCCTGTTACTAGAGGGACCACACATCTCAAAGAACCTATCAGTATTGCACTACCACCCTCCTTCCTCTCTGCTGTGGATTATATCTGATTGGCAGAAATAAAGGAGTAGGGGAGGTGTTTGATCTGCACCTTCTCTTATCCCCTGGGTTCAGAGCAGGAGGAAAACTGCAGTCAGACCAGTGGATGTGCTTGCTAGAATTCTCTTCTCTCTGGCACACAGCGTGCTTCTGTACGCACGTGTCAAACACAGATAGAAACCACCTGTAAAACTGAGTATGTTCCCACTTGTATAACTGAGTGTTAATCCCTACCAGACCAGGGAGTTGTGAAGCTCAACATTTAAAGAGCTCCAAAGGACTGTGTAAGTGCCTGTGTTGGTGACTGTCTACCTAATTGAAAGTACTTTCTCTTGCATGAACAGACACATTCTAGGGGTAAGAGTCTTTCAGTAGCTGCAGACTGTCCTTTACAGCCTCACAAGTGACCAGATCATGTACTTCCAGGTCAGATGGCAGGGCTGGGGGCTGCATCTCCGGTGTTCTCTGGTCCACAGGGTCATTCCTGGCTTCTCTGTCCTCCCATTCTGCTCCTGTCAGGGCATGAACTGCAGCTTGTCCACAAAGAGACTCGGACACCCACGAAAACTCATGCTCCAAAACGTCTTAGTCTATAAGGTGCCACAGGATTCTTTGCTGCTTTTACAGATCCAGACTAACACGGCTACCCCTCTGATACTCAGTTGTGCGTCTCTTTATGGGCTCTAATTCTGTAAAGTTGGAGATGATGATTTTTTTGCCATTAGCTTCAGTGGGATTTGGATCTGGCCCTAGCTGGAAGAGCAGAGTGGTGGGAAGGAAACCTTCAAAGTAAGCTGTACAATCTGACTCCTAAACTCTTTTGTTCTCTCCCCTATAGAAGCCCCTCCTTCCTATGAACAAAGCTGCAGCAGCGCCAACTCCAGCCTCAGCAATGGCAACTAGACCCGTGCTTGGAATCCTGACAGTGCTGGCCCCAAGGCACCATGGCCCCTCGTCTGCTGCCAAGTCTGGTACCACGCAAAGCATCTTCCACTTGGGGCCACCGGCTACTCCTGGGCTGAGATTTTTATGTCCTTCTTTTTTAAAGAAATCAAGTGGTGAGAAGCAGTGTGGGGCGTGGTGTGTGTGTGTGTGTGTGTGTGTGTGTGTGTGTATGGCGGGGAGGGGGAAGGGAATTGTACAGCCCCCTCACACCTGCTCTCCTGACGCAGCAGGGCAGAGACGTTGCCTGCCCTCGGGACACCTTGCACAATGGTCTGTGTTCCTGTACTGTAATCCAACACTTTATTTACTGCTTTATTATTGAAGCACCTGTGATGCCTTATGGAAAATGCTACTGAATTGTTGTCTCTACTGTCTGCAATAGCGGGCTCGTGTGGATTCTTTTGATATTTCATGTGGTGGGTTTTTTGAGTGCTGTTTCTAATCGGGACTGGACTCAGCAGCCATAGTCAGCCTTCCACATGGGCCTTTGGTGTAGCTGACTTCCTCAAAGCCCTTCCTACCTGCTCTGTACCCCCACTTTACACCAAATCAATAACAGGAGATCTCCAGAAGGTACTGCCACAGCAGTGAGGGGGTAAAAAGGGCCTACAGGCCAGGCTCTCTGCAGTGCCATGCTGCTAAGCGACTGGCCAGCTTCCAACAGCTGAAAGCTAAAACTTTGCCAGCACATGACAAGGGGGCCTGTTATCGCCAGGGCCATGACCTAGGCCCTCATCAGTAACCCTAGCGGGGTTCATAGTGGGGACAGCCCCTGCCGGTGAGGGGGAAGGGGACTGTGCTATACAGTACAATACCTTTTTCATGGCACTTTTAAAGCCAGTCTGTAGAGGTCTCCTGTAGGAATAGAATTGTCTAGAAAAACCTTATAGGATTTTCTGAGCACCACCTGCAGTACCCTACTGGCTTCATCCCTTTTAAATGCTCTAGGACTTTAGTATAAAGGGTATAAGCTCTGCCATGCCAGTCAAATCAGCTGGAGGGCATAACCTCTTCCTTCCCACTGTCCACTGCTCTCAGCCAGCTGGAAACTGACAATCATGCTTCAAACTTGCGTCTAACACTACCTCTGAACTCTCCCAAGGCGTCTGATGGAGAAGCCGTGTCCTTTGAAACAACCCTATACCACAAAATGCTCTCCCAAAGAGCCTTGCTGTGCAGCCGCTGGGAGTGCCAGGAAGGCCCCTTGGACTGTGGCCTGCTCCTGTTTCTCACCACACCAAAGCTGTCTGCAGCTTGCCCCACAAGCTTGTACTGTCCTGGGGAAAAGGCTGATTTGCCACTGGAGTAGGGTTCTCTGGCTCATAAGGAAAACTAGCTTTACAAGCTGCAGTGCAAAACCAAACCAAATGTACATGCTCCAGGGGCAGAGGTTAGTGGCATTTAGGGGCAACTTTTTTCCAACAGGGGGCCTCTGCCCCCCCTTTTTTTGAGGGTGCCCATCTTGACTACCTACCAGTGTGATGTCAGAAATGCTGATCACCTGCAGCAGCATTTGATGTTGATGGGAGCTGCAGTCATTTTTCACTTGAGAGCTGAACCCAAGATAAGGGGTCTCAAGCTGTGCACCCAATAGCAGAAGCCAATTCTTGAGAGCCAAAACCTTTCTATCACCCCTGCTTCCACCTGCCTCTACCTAACCCAGAGCTGGCTGCTGGGGGACAGCGCTCACTTTTCTGTGCAAATGTCATTAATTGTGTGGAAGTGCTTTGGGGGAAGGGAGGATGGGGAAATAACCATTCCCTAGCAGCGCTGGCACTGTTGGTCAGTCTCTCTCTGCACCGATAGTTATAAAATGATTGTCCAGGTCCATAAAGATATGAAATACAAACTTGTTTTTAATGACTGAATTCATAACCAATAAAATTTTAATGCTGTATTTAATAAATTATTCTGAGAAAAATGGAGTGATTCTTGCAAAATGATCATTTCTATATGTACACATGGCCTAGAACTCTGCATGTGTGATTTGGGATCACAGGGGATTAGGGTGACCAGATGTCCGGATTTGGGGGTCTTTTTCTTATATAGGCTCCTTTTACCCTCCCCTCCTCCCCATCCCGATTTTTCACACTTGCTGTCTGGTCACCCTACAGGGGATGTGCATGGCCCTTTAATGGCTGGGCGGGAGGTGCTTTCCTAGGAGTGGTTCTGCGCTTCCAGCAAGGGTCTGATGTTTGCAGACACATCTATTCATTCTGTAGCCTAACGATTTTGAGATGGGGGAGCGGGTATGTGTCTTAATGGCTAAATCATGTTTCCTTGTCACTAGTGAATTGCCTGCCCTCAAGCTTCCTTATAATATAAGGTATATTATATTTTTTAAAAAGAGTCTGATCCTCAGGTGCTGAATTCCCTCAACTCCCATTGGCTTGGATCAGCTTGAGGGGGGTGGGAGTAGCTGCTAGATTTAGTTCACTATCTCTATTATGTGCACTGCTGTGCTGAGAATGTACAGTTCATCAAAATGGCCAGCAGGTGTTGTCTGATCCCTGGTGTAGTCAGAGCTCTCTGCAATTTAGTGTGGAGGCTCAACACAGGCTAGGGAATTAGAGGAGGAAAATCATCTCCAGGAAATGGAATAGCCATGACTTGGGAGAAAAGGTTGGAGCCTAATCAGTTCTAGGGACAACACTCCTAGAAAATATATTTGGGGAGGGGGAGGAGAAAACATTGGTTGTAAACCAGCTACAGCCCTCCAGCTGCATCATCTTGTGCCAGGTGCTGTACAAACAAGATCATGGAAAAACCTATTGACTTGAATGGGTTTTGGATTAACTGGAGTTCTGGCCATGCCCCAGGTCTCTCTCTACCTATGGGTTTGGAAGAAGGCTGTATGAGCTGCCTCTGTCCAGTGCTTTGGTTCTAAGTCCAAATCCCTGTGCAGCAGGACTGTGTTTTCTGAACAGACGAATCTAGTGTGAGTCCCAGGGGACTATTTCCTTATTCAGGGGGAATACGTGAAGCGAAAGGGCTGCTGTGACCCAAGATGACAACAGTGTGCTGTGTATATGTGAGTGTGCTGCTTTGCTCACCGGGCTGGTGGCTATGTTGGCAGAGCTGTTTGCAGCTGGTGAGCTAAATGCCATGCTCTGGAACTCCCATACACCCCCTGTGTGCTCAGTGGGGTTGAAATGTCATGGGGGTGACAGAGCAGAGTCTGAGATGGCCCTTGGGGGAGGAAAAGCAGGCTGGGGCTGGGGGAGGATAGCTGTTTCCTTACACAGAGGGGTAGTTAAGAGCTTCCTTGCTCTGTTCCCCTCTCTTTGGCCACAGAGGGAAAGGGAGGTTCTCTCTACCTGTGCAGCTCCTTTGCTGGTGTCTATGGGCTCTTCCTGTGTCGGTGGCGCCTCCTGCCTCTAGCTGAACCGTGAGATTGAACTCTGGTACCAGAGCCCCTGCAGAATTGAGCCTTCCTGCTTACTCAGCCAGCACTTGTCCTCCTATTTTCCCTTTTAAATAATGCACGTGCCTCCTACCTGTGACATCTGACATAGGCTTCCAGCCACACCAGGTGCAAAGGGCCTGCTTTGCCCTAGTCAGCACATCTTGCTTGGGCCTTCGTCTCACTTGGCTTCTCCCATGTGCTGGAGCTTGCTCACCCCAACTAGTTCCTCTAGCACGTTGTGTTGGTTTAAAAGCCCCGTTGCCTTAAATGTGTGTCTCCTTTCCCAGTAAGGAGCAGACAAACGTGCTGCAGGTGGTGTCCCCTTGCTGAGTGGTGTCTCCACGCACCTGCTGCACTGGGGGAGGGGGGTGCTGCGGAATCTGATCTTTGATAGCTGCTGCTAGGAAAATCCTACGCCTCTCAATGCATCGTTATGGGAGCCTTTACTCTGCTGGGTGCCCCGGCTGAGCAGCAGCAAGCTGACTATCAAAGAATTGGCAGGTAACCTGGGTGAGACTCCCCTCGCATGTTCCCAAGGAGGGGCACTTGCTCTGGGGGTAGGCTATTTGCTGCTCCAGTTTATAACTGCTTAGGGCCTAGTCCTGTTCCACTGGAGCTAGGGTTGCCAACTTTGGTTGAATGAATTCCTGGAGGTTTCATTACATGACATTCTCTTTAATCAAAGTTTAATCTTTGATTCCTGAAGGCTCCTGGATAATCCTGGAGGGTTGGCAACCCTAACTGGAGCCCATTAGCAAAGCTGCTATTGAAATCACTGGCAGCTAATTTGGATCATAAGTTTCCCCTGGATGACACCCTAGCCTAGATTAGCATTTTCTAAAGCAGCATCAAGGTTCATAGGAATTGCCAGACTGGATCATGGTCCATTCAGTCCAATATTTTTGTCTCTCAAGAGATGCTCTAGAAGAAGGTGCAAATACCCTGCAGCCCACATGTGTGGGATAACCCTGACCCCAGGGGAAGCATTCTCCTCACTCCCAATAAAGTTGGCTCCCTTTCAAGATTCTTGTTTGTTTAATCTTTACTGTTAGAACTCTGGGCGTGTTTGAACAATGAGAATATCCAGTCTCCAATCCTACTATAGTCATAGTTGCAATATCCTGTGGCAGTGAGTTCCACAGGTTAAATGGGCATTTGTGTGGAAAAAGTCTATTTCCTTTTATCCATTTTGAATTCATTCTTCAGTTTGTTTTGTGGAAAGGGTGAACGGAAGATCTACCGCCTCTATCCCATTTGTTAGTTTGTTACTTTTATCTTGTACCCTTTTATTTGTCTCCTTTCTAATCAGTCCCAATCCTTTCAATCGCTTTCTATTCTGGCTTTATCCAGGCCCTTGGTCATCTTCCGTTCCAGTCTCTGAACTCCATAAATGAGCCGGTGAAAGATTGTTCCTTGTCCATTGCTGTTTCTGGGCAGAGAATGGCACCCTAGTGCATTGTGATTCATTTAAATTCCTAGAGCAAACTTCTTAAGTAACCGTTCTATTTTAAACGGAGGGTAGGAGCATTGTGATTTTTTTTCTGCAAGCTAATTGTTTCTATATTGAGCATTTATTGGAGAATACCAAAAATAGCTCATCTCTGTCCTTTTTTTGTTTGCTGCCTCCTTTGTCTTTTTTTTGTTTGTTCTCGTCCTGCCATCCAATTGTGGAGTCTCCATCCTTCCAGCCCTTTCAAGGTTGTGTGTTCTGCTAAACGCTGTTTTGGCACCTGTCACTTCCCTTTGTGTGTGAGGGACACATCTGGGGGAAGAGGAGGGAAGGGAAGATGTCCTCATCTCACAGCTCAGTTTTCTCCTCCTTGATTGAGCAATTTTGATTATTCATCATGTGCATGCTTCCAAATGCATTTAGAACGGCCCTGCTTTCCGCCTCTCCCCTTTGTGTGGTCAAACTGTAATCTTGCTTGCTTGACGGGGGTTCGATTTTTAACCTTATCTCTTCATCTTAAGCTATTAGGGAATCAGTGCACTCAAATAATCTGATCTTTTCCCCTTTAATTTGGGGGGGTGTGGATTTTGCTTCTCCTGCTCCCCCTACCCCATACCCTTTATTTCTTGGCACTGCATTTTAAAAATGCTTTTTATTGTACTGAACTTTCAGTAGTTTTGTAAATTTAAATATACTCTGCTAGTGACTGGGAAGAGGGGAAGATCCCTGAACCTCCAGAATCACCTAGAATATATGGGGTGTTTTTAAGGGGCTGTATTTTAAAATACCTCTCTCTGTTAGGATGGAGAAAATGTCAGAATTGCCCCCCCCCCCCATCTCCCCTCCCAAAATCTAGTAGAAACACTCCTGGGTCCTTTGTTACAGCAATTCTCATGGTTTTAATGCTTCAGTGACCCTTTTTTACCCTTTTTTGGATTTTGTACGACAGAATTTCTGATGGTTCTGTACTGGTTTGCACTCTGGCACACTTATGTGTGTTTTTAATAAATAAATAAATGAACGGAGTTTCTCACAGCCACCACAGCATTTTTGTCCCGGATTTTTAAACTAACAAATATAACTATTGTTCCAATTCTAGGTGTAAATAAAATTCTTGGGTTTTGTAAGATTGTGTGTTGGCTCAAGGCCAATGTGCCCACTGAATTTCCCATCTGCCAGCGGAGGTACAGTGGTGGTTTGTGCACCATATGTAAAATGTTATAGAACCGTGGTGCAAATTCTGATACGCTCCATTGGGATCCCTCATGTGGGGTCTGCTGCTTGCTACAGAAGTCCCACTAGCACCAACAACAGGTTGACCTGCTCCACTGTCTATCTTACAACTCGAGCTAATTGGAATGGGAGAATCTGGAGGACGGGGGGGGGGGGGGGCGGGAGGTGGGAAATTGAGCTGACCTGAAATGCCTTGGGTTGATTTTTTTCTTTATAATATAAATTTTTCCATTTTTGATTTGACAGAATTTTCAGGGGGAAAAAAATGGTTTGTTTCTCCCAAAGCAGACTTTATCTGAAGGTACAGCCAATGGACTGGATATTAAATGTCCAGCACCAGTGTTGGTCTAGCTGCTGATCTTACTTTGCCTGTCACTCGAGCTAGTGGAGAGTTACCAACCTAGCCCTGGGCCTGGTTGCCAGGGTCTGGCATAGTTGCTTCACTTTCAGCTTCCACAACAGTCAAAAACATGTTCTTCTATGTGAGTGGCATGGTCCAGTGCATAGGGCTTAGATCATGACTGGGGCATGGGCTGTCATGCCTAGTGATCAGAGCAGCGGGCAGTTAGAGACCAGGAACAGCACAGAGGGTCAAAGCCAGAATCAGGAGTCTTGAGCCAAAGGACAGAGCCAGGAAGTGATCAGGGCTGGGAACAAGGCAGGCACAGGAGCAATCGCAGTTGTGGGCATAAGTGGTGAGCGGCCGATGACCTACTGGTGCTGCTGGACTTGAGTATGACCAATCAAGTGGGTCAGCCCATCAAAGTGGTTCTGCTGTAGTCTATCAGGTTCATTCATCTGCCTAGAGCTGGAAGTAGCTAGTCCGAGGCTCACCTGCAGGCCCTAGTTCCTGATAGCAGGAGGCCGATTATCTTTATTTGTGGGGCTATCAGAGACTCACTGGGTAACTTGCACAGATCACTTCAGCCCATGCTTCCAGTCCTGACATCTGTTTCTGGGTGGGCAGCTTCGAAGAGCCAGGCCCATGCTCAGAGCTCCTACTGCCTTGGGAGTGACAGGTATGTCTCCATCCAAACAAGGCAGAGAGATCAGTCTGCAAAAACGACGGGAATTGTCCAAAGAAACCTACGTTTAAATTAAAAACAAGTCAGTGGGAGCTGAGCTAACTCTGTCAGGCTCCTAGGCAATTCCCAGCCATAATGTTTCACTTCGTGGCTTGTGCATTTAGCAGGGGAGGGGGAAAGAAGAAGCTATAAATTTTAAAATGTGGAAAACATCTGCAACACTGTATAGTGTAATTTAAGGGTACAGGATCTTTCATGCATATCATCCTTCATAGGCATAATCCTACTTTGCCCTCACATAACCTTTTCAGCCAAGGATTATTCAAATTCCCAAAGCCACCGTATGATAGGCAGGTACCTGTGACAGAGGTGGACCTGTAATAATGTTCTGAACACGGGAATGTGTCACTTTTATGAACACAGTATGTGACTGGAAAGTTATTGGGCTATTTTAATTTTGTGTGTGACTATATTGAGCTAACTCGTGTTGGACGGTAGTAGAAGGTTCATTGTATATCTTTAATGCTCAAGTGTAATGCAGGTCTGCACTTGAAGGTGACACCCAAGCTGTTAGCTTCATGTAGGGTTGTCACCCATCTGGTTTTCACCCAGACAGTCTGGGTTTTGGCTATTGTGTCCAGGTGCCATTTGACAATCCTGGATGTCTGTGGTGTTGTTTGTGTTTTTTTTTTTATTGGAGGGAGGGGGGTGAAGAGGTGGAGAAGAGATGGGGCCTGGTGGGAAGAGACCTAAAAGTTAGCCAGTTTTTAACACATGTAATGTGTGCTGTGTTCATTTTATAGCATTCTAGTTTTTAAACCACAATGTCATGTGGTACTAAGTGAAGCACCTTCCAGAAGTCTATTACAGCAACACTCTTACCTTTTTATCAACCAAACTTGTAATTTCATCAAAAAAATCATTAGTTTGACAGGCTCCATTTTCCACAAACCCATGTTGATTTTCATTAATGATATTACTCTAATTTAATTCTTTATTCATCAAGTACAGTATCAGCTGCTCTATTATTTTGCCTGGAATTGATGTCAGGCTGTCAGGCCTATAATTATTCAGTTCATCCAGTGACGGGAGCAGCCTGGGGCGGTGGGGCTGCTGTACCCCCTGAACTCTCTCCAGCCTGGGCTGTCTCTCACAATGTCTTGCTAGTGACCAGCAGCAAACCCCTCCAGGTGCTGTGATCACTCAGCACAACAGCATGTGGAGCCCCACACACAGCTATATTGCACGAATGCTCCCAGACCCACTCATGAATCACACAGAGAAAGGCACCAGAGCCAAATCCCCCCCAGTTCCCAGCACTGTACCTCAGGAATATACCATCTTGCACTGCTCAAGATGAGCAATGCAGTTTTATTAATTGATTCACCACTTCATCAATGGAAAGTGGATGTACACCAGCCTTTGTCACACCTGAGCAGATTTGCCACACGCTTCATACAAACTCACTGGTATGGTAAAGATAAACAGCAAAACAAATTTATTTACCATAAAAGATTTTAAGTGACATTAAGTGATAGGCAAAAAGTCAGAGTTAGTTACCAAAAGATATAAGATATAACCAAGCAGTCTAAACTCTCAGCCCTATTGGACTGGGCAACAACTAGATTGAGCAGTTTTTCTCACCCCACAGGATATTGCAGTCCTTAGTATACAGATTTCACCCTTGTGATCTGCGCCAATCTCCTCTGTTGGAATCTTGTCGTCTTCTCACTGTCTTAGCTGCTTGCAGCGCAGGTTGCGGCAGGAGAAGGGGCCAAGCATGTGGCCACTCTGTCTGTTTTATACCGTCAGTCCAGGCATGTCGGGGGCATTGCTGAGTCTCCCAGCAAGGTTGAGCAATTCCCCTGGTGTGGCCTCATACAGGTGAGTCATTGCATTGTAGCTCCCATGCTGGACAATGGTGGTTGATTGATACCTCACCCAGGTGTTGGTTATTTTTCTTGCTGTTGTCTCTGGGGAGCTAATATCTGGCTGGTTCCCCAACTTACAGCATGTTTTAGTGACCACCATGCAACACAATTCTTATAACTTCATATGCTTTAATGATATACATCTATGAATAGAGAAATGACTTTCAGCAGATCATAACCTTTCCCCTGATACCTTACAAGGCCTGCTTTATACGTAAGATCATGATTATAAAAAATTAGGAATATGGGGTTCCAGGATGCTCCCCCAAGCTATAGAATGTCACATCCCATTTACCCTTTTTAAAGCTGACACAGAATTAGCATTCTTCTAGAATTTCCCCAGTGCTCCAAGACTTATTGAAAATCAACATTAATGGTCCAGAAATCTCCTCAGTCCGCTCTTTTAAAATGCTTGGATGCAAGTTATCTGGACCTGCTGAATTTAAAATGTCTAACTTTAGGAGTTTCTGTTTCGCATCCTGCTAAGAATACTAATGAAATGAAAATACTATCTGTTTTGATTCTCAAAGATAGACCAGAAATATTTATTGAACACTTCTGCCTTTTCTGAATTATTACTGATAATTCTACCATTTCTATCTAGTAATGGACCAATACCAGTGTCAGGATTAATTATGTTCCTAATATATTTTAACTCCTTTATTGTCTTTAACTCTGTTGGCTATAACTTTCTCCTTGTGTCTCTTTGCTTTCCTTATCAGTTTTCTACCATTCCTAACTTCTGATTTATATTCATTACTATCAACTTCTCTTTTCTTCCATTTGTTATATTGTTCCATTCATTTTCCTGCTCAACCAGGTCAGTTTAACCACTACGGTCTTCATTTTTATTGTATTTTGTGGGCACCTAAGGTAAGGGGTAGTCAATTATTTTTTTGTCCGGGTTCAAATTTCTTGGTCAAGAATCAGACTCCAGAGAAACACTTTTCACACTGCAATAACAAGTGACTAAAAAATGTTGCAGTCTATTCAAAAGTGTCTGACTATCCAGATTTGGCCTGTGGTTCACCTATTGACTACCCTATAGTAATATGTTCTTAAATGATTCCTAGTTATTCACATTTCTCTAATTAAATTCCTGCTCCCAGCAGATTTGGTTCAAAATTGTTTTCAGCTTTGTGAAACTGTCCCTATTAAAACACCAAATATTACTGGTCTGGGCTTTATTCTGCTTGCATATTATAAATGTGATCCTCATGATCACTTGTACCTAAGCTACCATTAATTTTTACCTCAGTGATCGGTTTCTTTTGATCTGTGAAGACAAAGTCTAATATAGAATTCCTTGTGTCGGCTGCAATACTTTTGGAGTTAGGATCATGTTCAGAAATTTTGAGGATGTTTTAGTATTGGCAGCATGAGAACTCCAGCATCTGTCACGCAAATTGAAGTCCCTCATGATCACACAGCTTTTTTTCCCCTACCCATGTTGGATAGGTCATCCTGTTCCCTAGCATGGTTTGGTCTGTAGCAAACACCAGCTGCAACCCCCTGCTTGTGCTTTATGTTAGGACACTGATTCATAAGCCTTCAAGATCACTGTCTTCTGAGTTATCAGTGACTCAAAAACATGTAATGCCTTTTAGGAGGTAGAGTGTCACTCTCCCTTTCCCCACTCTATCCTTCCTAAATTGGTTATAATGATTGATTTGATTTTTAACACTTCAGTAATGCGACTCATCACACCAGGTTTCAGTAATACCAACTAGATTGAATTTAGGCTCATAAATAAGCAAGTCCATTTCCTCTGGATTGGCACCCAGGCTTGTAGCAGTGGTGTAGAGGCCATTCAAGAAGGTCTTCTTTGTGTAGCCTTTGGTTCCTTGATCAATTTTGACAAACTTTTCCCTCTGGATGAGGCAGGATAGACCCTTGTTGCATGCGTCTTTCACAGAGAATTGTCTCTGGAGGATGCTCTGCAGTTTGGGGAGTGGCAGAAGAGACATACCTGCAAGATCCTATTAGGCCTACATAACAATGAGATGAGAACCAAAGGTGACCCGATGCCTTACAAGCTGCAGGGCACCCCAATAAGATAAGTCCCCATGTTAAATACCTACAAGGTCTGAGGGTTGTGGGGGGCGGGGAGGAGAAAGAATTCTATAGAGCCAATAACATAATAAAGGAGCTCTATCTGGTCATAAGACCGGTAGCATATAAAGGGTTATTGGACCAGATCTGAGTTGTGCAGAAATACGTGTTTCTGTTGAAGTTAATGGCAAAACTCCTATGGACTTTGAAGGGAGTACACGCATCTTTGGAAGACGAAATTAGCAAAGATCAATGTGTCTCTAATCTGAAGAGACTGTCTCCCCTGCTCCCTTGCCCCAGCGGTTCCATTGATTTTACTGTACCCTCCCTTGAAGCTTTCCTACAGTTCCATAAACACAGTTCAGAAGGAGGAAGCGTAAGTAATCCCACTGTGATTGTAACCAGATGATCCCTGTGCTCTTGGGAATCAGACACATACAGTATCTGTCATGTTCCGCTTTTAGCCTCAATTTGCATTGATTCTCAGCTGGCTTCCCTTCTCCCCTGCCCCTTGCACAGCCAAGGCGGAACTGACAGCTGTCAGGTAATTAAGGCTCCATGTCCTTCTCTTAGCGAACAAAAGAGCATGGGTGTGCTGAAGTGTGTGTTAGGAAGCTCATGGTTCTCTGGGGGCCGAGCAAAGAGTTAGCCCTCCAGATCCATGCGCCCAGTCCACTCACACTGCAAGGAGGTATTAAAATCCCTGTAACCCGAGCATCCTTTGCAAGAGAGTGTTTTCACTTCCTGGTGCACTACAGGTCCTGGTCTACACTTGGTTCTTAGGCCGGGGAAGATGCACAGCCCTGGGGGTTGCCTTCCCTTTAAAGACAGCAGCGACCGCCCTCCAGCAGCTCCTTTCTCCTGGGCTCTCACCATTTTTTTTTTGCTCCACTCCCTGCGTGCCTGCTCTGGAGGGGCGGCTGGCAAGGCTCAGGCCTGTTCTCCTGCCAGTTGCAATAAGGCGTGGGGAGGGAAGGACTTTTATTTTGACTGCAGCCTTCCCTGCTCATTCTGCTGTGCTGCCATGGGGTGGCAGCAGCCTGCCTCTCATCTCTGCTGCTCCTCCCGCATGGGGCTTGGGGCCTAGTTAGGCTGGGGCGCTCAGGCCTGTGGCCTTCTGCTTTTGTGCGTCTTGTGTTCTGCAAAAGATCCGTGGGTTGCTTTCTCCTCTCCCCTTCCAGCCCGGTCGCTGGGGATTCTTCAGGGTTCCAGCAAGGCGGTGCAGGGGAAAGCAGAAGCCCAGGGATGCTGCACCACCCTGTAGCATATGACGGGCCTACTTACATGTCCGTGCAATGCAAGAACCCAGTGGGAGTTGCAAAGCCTTTTGAGTTTGCCTTTTATATCTCTTTGAAATGGCTGATCCTGGGGGGGAAAGGCCATGAGCGCTGTCAAAGAGGGGCAGCAATGACTAAGCTCCCTCTCAGAACCCCAAACCAGCCGCCAGAGGCTGGATGTGGCCCATGGGATCTGCTCGTGGCCAGAGATATGGTGCTCAGAGCTGCTGATGTGTGGCAGGGGTTAAGTGACCAGACCTGTGGAAAGGGCCCTGGGCTGTTTTCCTCCATACTTGTCTTTTTGATAGGATCCAGTGCATTCAAAAAGCAAGATAATTGACCTGCAGAAATATCACGGTGAGCCAGGGCCAGATGCCATCCCCAGCAGGCCTGGCTGAGTGGTATTCAGACAAAGAGAGACTCCTCCAGAGCTGGGAAATAGCCCCACGTTGGGCTTCAAGCTAGACCCTGTATGGAGACCTACCTTGAGAAGACTGATGCCTGGAGTGTGGCCCCCCTGCCAGTCTTGGATTAGGGAGGGGATTGGCGGGGAGTTGTGTTCCCCAAACCCATAGGATCCTCTCACCCACTTGGAATGCAGAGAATATTTGAATCTGCCTCTAGCTATAAATAGGAGAAGGCAGACTGGTCTAGTGATTAAAGCAGGGAGCCTTGGCACTATCCTGGGCTCTATCCTTGTCTCTACCTCTGACTCATTGTGTGACCTTGGGCATATCACTAAACCTGTCTGTGCCTCAGTTGCCCCATCTAAAAAATCGGATACAATATCTCCTTGTCCAGAGAGCTGTGAATCTTTACCCATTAATGGTGGTGAAGCAGCTCAGAGAAGCACAGGATATGGTTCCATTGAACAATCCCATCTGATTTTTGTTTTCAGCTGTTCCCTTTGGGTGGCCACATTTGAAACACATGAAACAAGCATCCCAATAATTTTCCTTCCTGGCTGAACCATTTCTACTTTGGACCTAGTGGAAGCAGACCTAGCTGTAGACTATTTAGGGGCCAGCGGTCAGTATTGCATAGCAGTTCTGCTTTTGCTGAGTCCCCCATGGAAATGACAGTGAGAATGAGAATATATCCCTTTTCTCCCCTTTACCTGGCTATGTTTGAGCTGCTCCTGGAACACACAGGGGTTGCCTTGGGGCTTTTAGAAAGACTGCATTAGGGGATTGACCACCACACACCACCATCCGGGGAGGGGGGGGGGGAAACTGCAGCAGCATTCAGGCAGGTGCAGAGCTCGGAGTCATCTTCATTTCCAGCCTGCTCCTTTCTTTACCTCCTGTTTCTGGCAGCACAGATGCCCTTCTCTCTGATGATCTATGTGCTGGTGTCTATCCCTGCCTATGGGCACTGTCTGCATCTCCCAGGCCCAAAGAATAAAGAGCTTCTTGCTACCAGAAAAGGCAGCACAGCCCCATCAAAACACACCCAGTGCTTTGGCAGTTCAGGAACCTCTGCCCCTTGCAGTACCAAGTTCACACTGAAAAGATGACAGAGTCCTGGGGCACTTTATAGACTAACTAATGAAGTGGGGTTTCACCCACGAAAGCTCATGCTCCAATACGTCTGTTAGTCTATAAGGTGCCCCAGGACTCTTAGTCGCTTTTTACAGAGCCAGACTAACACGGCGACCCCTCTGATTCTGAAAAGATGGAAGAAGCAACTGAGTAAACTGCTGCAGTTGTGGGACAAGAATTGCACCAAACTGTCCCTGAAAACGCAGTTATTCATTTCAGGACAAAATGTTTACAGATTTCAGGTGTCCCCAGTTTTGGGTGCTCTATTTAAGACACCTTAGGCCATGTTTACACTAGGAGCAGTTCACTGATATAGTTCTATCCACAGAGTGCTCCCAGTGTTTAGCTTATACAGGCAAAGCTCTGTGCTTTGTATGAGTTTAGTAAAACCACCCACAAGGAGTAAAACAGGCTCTAGCGGTAAAAGCGCAGCTCTGACAGGACAACGGCACCTACCCTAGAGACTTCTGCCAGCAAAGCGGTGTCAGTCAGGGATCACACCTCTTCTCACCCTTGACTGACTACAGCTATGCCAGAAGAAGTCTGCGAGGTAGTGTTGGCCTGGGGCCCAATGTTCAGAGGTGCACCTTAGGGAATCAAAGAGTCCTCTGCTCCACAGACAATCAATCAGAAGACATCTCAGTGTGGAAACCCCAAAACCGTAGCTCCCCAAATTGGGGGAAACTGAAAATCTGCCTGTATCTCTCAACACTTGAATTCAATCTGGGATTTCACTCAAACAAGCAATTGGCCAGAGGACTCCGGTTTGAACAATTCTTTCTTGAATCAAAAGCTTTGGAACTCTGTGCCCACAGCACAGACACCAAGAGCACATTGTTGGCCGTTGTGTTAAATTCCAACTGGTGCATAATCTTTCGGGTCTCTTTAAGTTTCAATCAGACAAATTCACAAACAAATGTATCCCTCATTTTGTTACCAAGATATATCTAAATTCTATAGAAATTCTTTACATTATCATGGTGGAAAACATGGACCCAATCATGCTCTTAGCAACTCAGGTGTAAATCTAGAGTGGGCCCTTTTAACACAATTATAGACACATGCATAGGAAGAGATAGAATTTGTCCCTATAATACCAAGTTCTGCTCTACGCACACAGTTGCACTAAATGACATGACCTTTAATGAAACGGGTGCAATTTCTGTGCCGGCCCTACCCAAGCAATGCTTTTACAGCAGTGGTTTTCAACCTTTTTAAATTTGTGGATGCCTAAAAAATTTAAAATGGAGGTGAAGACCACTTTGGAAATCATAGACATAGTCTATGGACCCCCAGGCTTGAAAACCACCACTCTAGAGCTACTTGTTTTGGATAGGACAACCCTATTGTGTAAACACCGACTACATTAAGAAGATGCCAGTTTCTCCTGTGCAGGGTAGAAAGGGAACTGTCAAGATTCATGGGGAGTTTCTTAATGGAAAGGGAGAAAGCCACAAAGAGCTGCCACAAAGCCTTCTCCTCTCCCAGTGAATTCTTGGTGAGGTCAGATGGCCAGAGAAATTCAAACCTGAGGTGATTAGGAGAGGATACAAGGAAAAGAAGATGGGTTAGCCTGAGTCTGTTGTTGGCTGACATGTTTGTTTCACATCATAACTCAGTGACAGAATGGCAGCTGTCACAGGGACTGGTACCTGCTCATTCCTCACCCCGGAAAGACCATAGAGATGGTGTGAAGAGATGGAACAGGGGGACAAAGATGCCTAATAGAGAAGGGCTCATTCCGGCTTCTAACACTCCTAAACTTTGGGGGTGGGGAAGCGAGAGGAGGTTTCAAGTATGAGCCAGAGCCCAGAATGTTGCAAAGAGCCCGTACCTCTATATTGGACCCTAAGTCCTGACTCTGCATCAGCCCACAAGTGAGTCACAATTTGCACGTTGTTGGTTGCACCCCTCTCTAGTGAGCACCCTGTACTGGAGAGCAGCAGCTCCCGATAAAGTGGAGGTGGTAGGTGGGGGTTGTTTTTCTTTGGTTTAATTTGTACAATATAGAACTAAATTAATTATTCACTCAGCACCGCTGGTGACAGTTCGGAGACCCATGATAAGCTTCTGATTTGATGTATAACCTGAGAAGTCGGCAAAGCACAAGCTACGTGAATGTGCAAAGAGAATAAACACACAAAGCAGCCACTTATCTTTTTGTTCTGGGTTTGTTCAGCACCTAAGGACAATGAGGTCCTGGTTGGTGACTAGGGCTCAGGTGCTGCCACGAAACAAATATATAATAATAGCGATAAACAGAGAACCTCACCATCTGCCAAAGACAAACAGAAGCGTCAACACAATATTGCCAGTCCTTCGCGTTGGCTGCACAAAGGAGCGAACCTCCCTGCCCCCAACAGGTTGCAGGCTCTAGGAAATCGATCAATTTATGGGGCAAGGGAGAGGAATATTGTTTCCTAAGGGAGCAGATATATGTGTAAATTCAAATCAATGGGCGTTGACATTTCTCACTTCATAAGATTGGAGGGCCTCAGAAAAAGAGGTTTCTTCATACAACAGGGGAACTCATGGGGCTGAATCTGCTATCTCCTCTCATAGTTTGTCATGGGTGTTACTTTGTTAATTTCTATTGTTAGGAAGACCAGAATCAGGCCCAATGAGCTAATGCAACTGTTAAATTTATAGTCTTTATTCCCCTGTTTACAGAACCTGAAGTGTCCTTGTCCAATACTTGTAAAAGAGTTAATTGTTTCACATTAGCGGATTTACAATTCTGTGGATTAGAGGATTCCTTTCAGGTATTCCCAGCAGGAGGGCTGCTAACTGTGGGACTTTCACACCACCATTGTGGAGAATGTGATAAATGCAGGTGAGAATCTTATTCAACACTGCCCTGGTCGTGAAATGATGTGTGGGTTTTTTCAAGCAATTCTTTTGTATTTTTCTTCAGGAGAAGCTATTAATACATTTCACTAATTCTTTAAAAAGAAAAAAATAATGTGGGGGAGGGAGACGGCTGGAGGGGATTTTGCAAAGGTTCAATCTTCTCAAGTCTTTGACAAAAAGATTGGGGAACCGTCATGAATGACAGAAAATAATTTTCTGGTTTAAATAGGTGGTAGCTTTTGCTTAGCCCTTAGCACAGGGGTGAGCAAACTTTTTGGCCTGAGGGCCACATGGGGGTTCCAAAACGGTATGGAGGGCTGGGTAGGGAAGGCTGTGCCTCCCCGAACAGCTGGCTCCCACCCCCTCCCCCTATCCGCTCCCCTCAGAACTCCCAACCCATCCACCCCACCCCACCCCGCTCCTTGTTCCCTTACCACCCTCTCCTGGGACCCCACCCCCAACCAACTCCCCCTGCTCTCTGTCCCCTGACTGCCCCGACCCCTATCCACACCTCTACCGCCTGCCAGCCCCCTGGGACTCCCATGCCTATCCAACTCCCCCCCACTCCCTGCCCACCCCCTGGCACCCGCTGTCCCTTATCCAACCCCTCTGCTCCCCACCACCTTACCATGCCACTCAGAACACCAGGCCTGGCAATACGCCCATGGCTGGAGCCAGCCATGCCACCGCGCAGTCTAGAGCACCGGGGCAGGCTGGCAGCTCGGCACGGCAAGCTGAGGCTGCGAGGGGAAGGGCTGGGGGCTAACCTCCCCAGCTGGGAGCTCAAGGGCTGGGAAGGAGGGTCCCGTGGGCCACAGTTTGCCAACCTCTGCCTTAGCACCTCTCTGCTGGACACCCTCAGCTAAAACAGTGGCTAATGCTAGGTAATTCTAAAATATTTTTGAATTATAGAGACTTTCATTAATCACAGACATTAACACATCTGTATCTGGTTAATGGATTTTCCTACTCTCACCCTCCCCCCGAAACACACCACCAGCCTTTTCTCTTACAGGGAATGTTGGTAATTTTCCATCCTAAGACAGTTTGTTATATGCAGCAGGCATGAGATAGGATTGATTTTTCTTGTACAAAAATCAAAACCGAGCTTCCTACAGAAAAGAATTCTGAGCATCAAGTGTCCTAGGAAATCCCTGCTGTGAAATCATAAAACTCAACATTTATTATTTGAAAAAATAATGATCCTTAAGGTACCAAGATTCTCCAGTTCCTGTTTGTTTCTTTCAGCTGCTTTATTCCATACATCTTTCCCTTGTTGACTTCAATAGAAACTGCTGCGTGCGCCTCACTTTTGAAAATCTGTCCACTTATTTGAGCACCTAAATACAGATTTAGAAGCCCAAACTGAAAATCTTGGCTCAGGACATTTTGTGGTGCTCACAGGGAAAGCAGCAACACCAAGTCCTCAGAACTTGAATCTGGGCAGTGGACACAAATTGCTTAATGATTAAATAACAAGCCACCTTTGTCTGAACAGCAAAGCTAATGCCATTTACCTGGAGAATGTCAGAAAGGATCACAAGAGACATGATCGCCTAATGCACTTGACTGTAACTGTTGCATATTCCTCATAAACGCCCTCAGCAACCAATAAAATAGACATTTCTGTGCTCTTTTGATTATTCTCAACATGACCTATTAACAATCCCTTGACCACTCATAAGAGTATTTGGCCCAAATGCTCCATTGTTGTGCAGCATGCTGGGTGGTTTCTTCCTTGCACCCAAGAAGTGGCTGATTTTCTGCGTGCTGTGCTATGTAGTTTGCTAATTTTTTAGTATACTTCAATATAAGGTGTACAGTGTAATCCCATATATATATGTAGAGATGGAGAGAAGGCATTGGCAGTGCTGTGGAGGATTCAATAAGAGTATATTTGAAGGGGAAGGAGGAGGGAAAGCCAGGTATGATTTTAAATGTCTCATTGAAACACATGCAGCAAATTCCTTCACCTGAGGACGTTTTTTTTGGGGGGGGGGTTTAAAACTGCCCTAAATTATCTTTTCTTCTGCACTACCAGCAGCAGCAGTCTCTTAATAAAACCAGCAAAGGCAACAGTTTCGAAGCCAGCCTCTACGTTTTAACCTTCAGTTTTATAGGGGGCAGAGATCTGGCTGTGCCCATCTGCGATCAGGCTGCCCGGGTGAATCCTGGGGCGGGAAGTGAACGCGTATCCAAACCTGGGCCGGGGTAGAGCGCCCGCACATGTAGGGTGACCAGACAGCAAATGTGAAAAATCAGGACAGGGGGGTGGAGGGCAATAGGCGCTTATACAAGAAAAAGTCCCAAAACCCAGGACTGTGCGTATAAAATCGGGACATCTGGTCACCCTAGGCACATGCCCCCCCGACCCTGGGCAGCTCTTTGCAGGAGGGGGTGTCGGCGGGCGGGTTAAGGGCTCAGTGAGTCGCAACACAGCTGCAGTCAAACCTACAGGTGTCAAACAAAAGGAGACGAATAATTAATGACTCATGGCAGCCACAGGGTCGGATGAAAGGGCTGAATCCCGCCCCCCCTGCTCCCCCTGGGCGCGGCTCGGAGCTGCCTCTGCCTCCCCGCGCCCGCCCGCAGCAGCTTGTCCCTCCACCGCCCATGTGTTCGGAGCTGTACGGAATCACCACTCGTGGGAGCCGCCATGACGCTACGGCGGAGGAGGGGGACATGGGTGCCGCCATGATATTAGGCGCATGCGTGGTCGCTCACGGAGGCTCTCCATTGAGAAGAATCCGGGGAGGGGGAGGAGCCGAGGCGTGACGCGCGGCCAAAGGGGCGGGGCTAGGCTCCGGGGCGCCGCTCCCTCCCTCCCTCCGGCCATGGCCACTGTGGATACCGAGGTGAGTGAGAGCGGCAGCGTCCATCTACCCCGGGCGGGGGAGAAGGCGGGGGGGAGGGTTGAATGGTATCACCCAGGGCCAAACCGGCTCTGTGGGAGGGGAGGAGGGGCTCTGTCCCCCGCCCGCCCGCTCCATGGTTCAGTCCAACTCCGCGCTGAGGGGAAGAATGTGGGAGCTGCTGCCATTGTGTGTGTGGGGCCCGGGACTCTGTATAACTCACACCCCTCCCCGGCTAACGAGTGGTATGGGCCATACCGGGGCCCCCGAGGGGCAGCAGCCATGCAGGTTCCGGGGCCCACGTGGCTGCGAGCCAGGCAGAGGCGGAATTGAGCCATGCCGCGTCGGGGGCGGGGGGGGGAGCGCCGCGGGGGCAGTATGGGCCATTCAGTGTCCTGGGCCCACGGGGCGGGGATGAGCCGGGCAGGGGGCGGGGCAGCCACGTGGGGGCGGGGCTCGTGAGGAGCGGTCCCCCCCAGAGCCAGCCTGGGGGTCCAGGGGGTGCTTGAGGGGTCGGGGGCCCCATGAGCAGCATTGGCGCCAAGGGGGTTGGGGGCCCATGGGGCCATCTCTGGCCCCAGGGTGATCTCTGGCCCCATGAGCATCATTGACCCTGAGAGGGTTGGGGCCCCATGAGCATCATTGACCCTGAGAGGGTCGGGGGCCCCATGAGCATCATTGACCCTGAGGGGGTCGGGGGCCCCATGGGGCCATCGCTGGCCCCAGGGGGGTCGCTGGCTGCAGGTGTCACTGGCCCCAGGAGACCCATTTGCCAAGTAGTTGCCGACCCTAAAGCAATGGTTGATAGCTTTCCGCTTGAAGCGCCGCTAGGGACAAGCCGTGCATGATTCCTGGTGGGGTGTGTGTGGGTGTGAACCATGGAAGTTTGGGGGGCTGTAACTGGAGGCATGGGGGAGCCTCAGCCTTTTAGGGTGACTGTGTGTCCCTGAACCCTGTGTTTAGCCCTGGTCCATCCTGGCCAGGTTTGTAAGAAGCAGCTCTTAGTCCTGGTTTTTGTAAAACCTGCAGGCTCCGTGTCTGAAGGGTGCAGAACCAGTGACTTTGACAGCGAGCTGATTAATCACATGTGTGCCTCAAACACCATCCCCTGCACCCATCACATACTGACACTGGGGTGCAGGTTCTGAGGGCCCTGTCCCGGCAAGAGGAGTGAGTCCTGGGGGTCGTTGACCCCAGAGCTCACTAGGGAGCTGCATAGTGTGGGCCCCAATAGTTAGTTATGAAAGGAAGATTGTCTGTTTCTTACTCACTGCTGGGATTTTAAGCATCCACTAGAGGAGGAGATAATCTCTTCCCACTCCAGTGGGGACAGCTGATACCCACTTACTCTCCACAAGTGCACACATTCAGGGCTTCTCGCAAGACCAGCTCCTTCTCCCCCAAAATAACCTTGTGACTAATGTATCAGTGTCACCCCAGTCCCAAGTCACTCCGAGGGTACTGTGTCAATACTCTTTTGCTCTGCCCTCCCCTGCACATTGAAATCAATATCAAATTTCCCTTTTCCTCCAACTTAACCAATGAGTACAATATAAGCCCCCCCCATATGCACAACCAATTAATCAAGAGGGTGGTGTTTCATTACCATCCACTCATCTCAGTTATAGGATGTGTGGAGATTTTGGAGGGTTACATTTAAAATCAATACAACCTCTTTTCAATCAAACAAGTGAAGTTGGCGGTGGTGAAAAGGAAATAATTTTTTATTAAACAGGCCCATTCCAAATTACATTGGGGAAAATGAGCATTCAAAAAGAGCTAGTTGGCATTTTGAGCAGGAGTGGGGATGATGGGATCGTAGGGAATGGGGTAGGCAAATTTTCCATTGGAGAAAACAACTTTTGGGGCCTAGGAACTTTTAAGGTTCCACGAAAACAAAGGAGATTCCAGGCTGCTCTTTGGTTACTGAGTGTGTATCCGCTGGCATTCTTTCACTTTCCCTTTGCCTGCTTGGCAGTAGTTTAGATGAGGGGGGCTCCCAGTTACTAAAGATAATTCTTTCCCCTATATCTGGTTTCTGGGTCTCGCCCACATGCTCAGGGCCTAACAGATCGCCATATTTAGGGTTGGGAAGGACTTTTCCCCGGGTCAGATTGGCAGAGATCCTGTTTTTTTATTTTTTCCTTCCTCTGCAGCGTAGGGCATGGGTCACTTGCAGGTTTAAACTAGTGTAAATGGTGGATTCTCTGTAACTTGAAAGTCTTTAAATCATGATTTGAGGATTTCAGTAACTCAGCCAGAGGGTCTGGGTCTATTACAGGAGTGGGTGGGTGAGGTTCTATGACCTGCGATGTGCAGGAGGTGAGACTAGATGTTCATGATGGTCCCTTCCGGCCTTAAAGTGTGAGTTGGTGCAGCAGCCTTTACAGTCAAGGTTATGTTGATCAGAAAAAGGTGATGTTGAAGGACTGGAGAGCCCCCTGGGTCATAAATGGGGTTGGAGGTTGTGACATACTTTCCGTGGGAGGTGGAATGTACTGGGACTTTGTCAGAGATCTTGTCAGTGAACTCAGACCATAAAGTTTCCATCCATGAAGATTTTATTTTGGGTATGGCTACACTTACAGCTGTACAGTGCTGGGAGTTACAGCTGTCTTCGTACAGCTGTGTAGGGAAAGCGCTGCAGTGTGGCCACACTGACAGCTACCAGCGCTGCAGTGTGGCCACATTTGCAGCATTTGCAGCGCTGATGGGAGTGGTGCATTGTGGGCAGCTATCCCACAGAGCACCTCGTCCCATTTTGGCGCTGTGGGTTGTGGGAAGGGGACAGAAGGGTGCAGGTCGTTCTGCTTCCTGTCCCAAGGCCCCGTGGTGCATCACTACACATCCCAGCAGTTTGGCGCCATTGTGAGTCTGCAGCGCAATTTCTGTTAGAAATGGAGCCCGAGCTGCTGAGGACTTTGCTGATGAATGTCGCCAGCACATCACGTTTGGCAGTTGAGCTATTCCTTCAGCTCCAAAGTGACAGTGAGGAGTCTGACGATGATATTGATTCGCCTGACGCGTGTGACAATAAAATTGCTTGTGGCAGTAACGGTCATGCTCAGCACCGTGGAACGCCGCCTTTGGGCTCGGGAAACAAGCACTGAGTGGTGGGATCACATTGTCCTGCAAGTCTGGGATGACGAGCAGTGGCTGCAGAACTTTCGGATGAGAAAAACCACTTTCATGGGACTGTGTGCTGAGCTCGCCCCCACCCTGCGGCGCAAGGACACGAGATTGAGAGCTGCCCTATCAGTGGAGAAGCGGGTGGCTGTTGCAATCTGGAAGAAGGCAACTCCAGACAGCTACCGATCGGTCGCAAACCAGTTTGGAGTAGGAAAGTCGACCGTTGGAATAGTGTTGGTGCAAGTTTGCAGGGCCATTAATCGCATCCTGCTAAGAAGAACCGTGACTCTGGGGAACATGCAGGACATTTTGGATGGCTTTGCACAAATGGGTTTCCCTAACTGTGGAGGGGCGATAGATGGGACGCATATTCCTATTCTGGCACCACCCCACCTGGCATCCGAGTACATTAATCGGAAGGGATATTTCTCTGTGGTTCTCCAAGTGCTTGTGGATCACCGTGGGCATTTCATTGACATTTACAAAAGGATGGCCTGGAAAGGTGCATGATGCACGCATCTTTCGGAACAGTGGTCTGTTCAGGAAGCTGCAGGCCAGGACTCTTTTCCCAGACTGCAAGATCACAGTAGGGGATGTCGAAATGCCCATTGTGATCCTTGGAGACCCCGCTTACCCGTTAATGCCATAGCTCATGAAACAGTATACAGGGAAGCTTGACAGGAGCAAGGACCGGTGGTTCAACTACAGGCTGAGCTGCTGCAGAAGGACTGTGGAGTGTGCTTTTGGCCGTTTAAAAGGGTGCTGGAGATGTCTTTATGGGAAGCTAGACTTGGGGGAAAGCAGCATCCCTGTGGTTGTATCCGCGTGCTGTACCCTCCATAATATTTGTGAAGGGAAGAGTGAAACATTCAGTGAGGAATGGACCTCCGAGGTTCAACGCCTGGAGGCTGAATTTGCACAGCCAGAGAGCAAGGGCTACTAGAGAGGCCCAGCACAGGGCTACAAGGATTAGGGGTGCCTTAAGGGAGCAATTTGAGGCTGAAAGCCAACAGTAATGTTTGGTGCCTTGCACGGGAGTGAAGTGCAGTGGTTACAATGATTTGCAGTGCCTATTTTTCCCTTGGGGTACAGTATTTATCACTTTCTTCAATAATAAAAAATGTTTTATAAGCCAAGAAATCATTTATTCAAAATACAGTACATAAAAGGGCAGGGGGGTAGGGTGCTGGACTGTACAGTCAGAGGTTTGAATATGTCCTGCCTGGAGTGCTGTGCAATGCCTGCTGCACTTCAGGATTAATATGCTGCATGGTGATGGGGGTTGAGTGCATAGGGTAAGGGTCGTAGTTCTCAGGGCTGGTAGGTGAACGTACAGGTGTTGGGGGCAGCTGGTAGTGGTAAGAACCAGGATGCTGGAGAAGGGGGTTTTGAGCAAACAGTAGGGCACAAGGGAGAGAGCTTTGGGATGCGGGGGATTAGCACGGTAGTGATCTGCCTGCATGGCTACGAGTGACTGCATACAGTCCGTTTGGCATGCCAGGAGGCTTATCAGCTGCTTTGTGCTTTTCTTGGTAGCCAATTCCTTTCTCCTGCTTTGTGTTTCCCTCCAGTCCTGCAGCCCCTTATTCTCTCTGGCATACTGATTCATAACTGCTTTCACCAAATCTTCTTTGCTTTTGCTTGGTTTCCTCCTCAAGTTCTGTAGTCTTTCAGCAGGCTGTGATAGGGCCGGAGGATTCAAGGACACTTAAAAAAA
Organism: Gopherus flavomarginatus; assembly: GCF_025201925.1. NCBI lineage: Eukaryota > Metazoa > Chordata > Testudines > Testudinidae > Gopherus > Gopherus flavomarginatus. The sequence goes on along the minus strand of NC_066633.1, from coordinate 19,222,840 downwards.
ACAGAAATAGAAACATTTATTACAGAGGCTGCATTGTTTATAATCACAGTGAAGGAGTTGGTAGACTATTTGTAGCATCATTTACACATAGCAAACATAGCACAGAGAGGCCACAGCAGCGAAGACATGGTGAGTAATGGGGAATGAGTGATTAATGAAGCCATGTTGCTGCCGCGGCTCACCTGGGAAGGGGAGCTGCTTGAGTCAGGGCTCACTGGGGTTTCTGTGCATTGGGGAAAGCAGAGAGCAGCTAGGGGGAAAGTGCAGTGAATACCACCCCCACATTTGCCACAGCAGTTACTCCTGGAAGCCATGTTGCTGCCGCGGCTCACCTGGGAAGGGGAGCTGCTTGAGTCAGGGCTCACTGGGGTTTCTGTGCATTGGGGAAAGCAGAGAGCAGCTGGGGGGGACCTGCACTGAACACTATCCCTACATTTTCCACAGGATTTTATCCTGCCAGATAACTCGCTGCTGCGGGTTACCTGGGAAGAGTGGGAGGGTCTTCTACAGCAATGTGGATTCCGCCCTGGTCCCTGTGCAGCTTGCCTGTGTGCAGCAATGGTCCCCCTACCCCTCATGGCACAGTGGTGCGGACGCGTTAGCCTGACTGGGACAAGGACCACAGTGGCTCTCCCTATAAACTTGTGCGAGCGCATTGCCCACGCTCTGGCTGAAACTTCTGAACAGATTACAGAGGCCGATTACCGCGACGTGATAGACCACATCAATGGGCTATTCCACATCTAGGCATGCGTGCAGGCAGCCATAACCCCCCCCCCTCCTCTCCCAAAACAGTTCCATCCTAAAAATAAAATCTGCTTACCGGGAATCCGCTCCTCTGCTTCTTCTTCACCAACAAGTTCCAGCTGCTGCCACTGGCTAGCTTCCTTCTGGCTTGAGAAGAGCTCCTGGCTGCATGCCTCCTGGGACTCCGGGGTATCTCCCACCACCTCAGTAGCCTCACTCTCGGTTTCCTCTACACCCTCCTCCTCCTCTCCCTGCTCTGAACTGTCCATCGTGGTCCTCGGATTGGCAGTGGGGGCAGCTCCTTGTAAAAACAGCAGGTCGTGGGGGCAGCACATGAGTGGCGGTTTCCCTCACGGGCTTTGCAATAGGCACTGCGCAGCTCCTTTACTTTAACCCTGCACTGCACCGCGTCCCGTTCATGGCCCCTTTCCAGCATGGACTTTGAGATCTGGCCATAGGTATCATAATTTCTACGGCTGGAGCGCAGCTGTGACTGCACAGCTTCCTCCCCCCAAACACTGATGAGGTCCTGCAGCTCGGAAGTGTTCCATGCTGGGGCTCGTTTGGGGCGTGGAGGCATGGTCACTGATTGATTGATTGCACTCCACACTCGGCTGAGCAAACAGGAAGGGGATTTTTAAAATTCCTGGGGCATTTAAAGGGCGGGTCACCTGAGCCCAGGGCAGTGGAGTGCGAAACGATGAGCAAAGTGGCTGAAAAGGTATGCTGGGATACCTCCTAATACCCTGGAGGCCAATAACAGCGCTTTTGCTGGCCACACTTGATGAGCAGCGCTGCATCACCAGCGCTGGAATCGTTACACCCCAAGCAGACCAGGTGTACAGCCAGCGCTGCAGCCAGGGAGTTGCAGCGCTGGCTGTGCTTTGCAAGTGTGGACACAGAGTAAGTTGCAGAGTAACCCCATCACCAGCACTGCAACTCTCAAGTGTAGCCAAGCCCTCAGACTCAACACTCGCTTTCAGTTGTTTGAATGCACTGAGTCTGAAATGCTAGGGAATATATCAAATTCAAATCCAAAATCCCTGAAGGAGGTGGTGTTTGCCAGCTACCCTCACCACATGATGGCAATTAGTTATCAGATTCATAGCTCTAAATATCCCAAAAGATTACATAGATTCATAGGTCTAAATGTCCCAATAAAGAAATACAGGCATCACACTGAGCGAAGATGCCTTTTGCTTGCTTTGCTGCTGAACACAAGACTAAGACTTTCCCTCAAACTTTCTTTTTGAACATAGTTTCAGAATATACAAGTTGCACTGAAATGAAGAGTAAACACTAATTTCATGTGCATAAGAGAACAGACAGGATAATAATGCTATTGTACATTTATATATCAACTGGATACAAATAGCTGCTGCAGATTGATAATTGGATACATCATAGTCATATCCACTAAGCACTTAATGATCAGTAACCTCCCAACAGCCTGGCTGCACCTGACATTTCAGGTGTGCAGTTGCCTATGCTGTAACCTTTCACAGCTTTCTGGTTTAATCCTGTATCCAAAATATTGCACTGTGGCAGAGGAAATTTCAGCCCCATGTGCGATGAATTTTGTGGCAGAGCTATGCAGATGGTGACATTAGCAGTTCTTTGTAAAATAGTTCAAAGGTGGAATGCTCAATCTAAATGCTTGTCGGGTGAGATCTTGAATTTCTTGCTCAGGGGGCTGGTCCACACCAGGGGGGGGAAATCGATCTTAGATACGCAACTTCAGCTACGTGAATAACGTAGCTGAAGTCGAATATCTAAGATTGGATTACTCACCCGTCCACACCGCGCGGGATCGATGTTCGCGGCTCTCCGTGTCGATTCTGGAACTCCGTTGGGGTTGATGGAGTTCCGGAATCGATATAAGCGCGCTCGGGGATCGATATATCGCATCTAGATTAGACGCGATATATCGATCCCCGAGCAATTGATTTTTACCCGCCGATACGGCGGGTAGTCTGGACGTGGCAAGGGAAAGCCCTCATTAACTTCAGTAGGCATTTTGCTCAAGTAAGGACCATATACATCATATTCAGTCACAATTGCAGTCTAGAGGCCTGATCCTGCTGCCCCATTCATGTGAGTAATAACAGTAGGGCTTTTAAAGGGGATCAGGTATTAATCTTTCTGTGTGATTTAAGAGTTCGTATCCAGGCAATTCCATCATTTCAATACACCAAATTCTGCCTTCAGCTACAGTGGTTGATTGATGTGGCGCTGCATGGTTGTAACTGAGGGCTCTTTCCCCATGAACTCTTTATATATAGTTTAGTCTTGCAAATAAAAATGTACACATACTGTGGGGGAAATCTCCAAGGATCTTGGCTGAGGGGCTATTCCGCATACAATTCTCTGGAGAATTGTTGAGTATTATTGCTCTGAGGGCACTGGCCTAATATCTACAGCAGTGGAACATGGAGGGTGGAGGAGAAATGGTGAGTTATTTAAATCACTCTCCTAGGCCTTGGCTACACTGGCGCTTTACAGTGCTGCAACTTTCTCACTCAGGGGTGTGAAAAAACACCCCCCTGAGCGCAGCAAGTTACAGCGCTGTAAAGCACCAGTGTAAACAGTGCCCCAGCGCGGCTCCCAGCGCTGCAAGCTAATCCCCATGGGGAGGTGGAGTACCTGCAGCGCTGGGAGAGCTCTCCCCCAGCGCTGGCGCTGCGACCACACTCGCACTTCAAAGCACTGCCACGGGAGTGCTTTGGAGTTTCGAGTGTAGCCAAACCCCTGGTTTAGTCTTTCCTCCCTCTTTGTCTCTCCCAGCTCCAAGAAGTTTAGGGACCAGATTCTCCCCTGATTTATACCATGTGTAATCCCACTGACATCAGTGGGGATGGAGTGCATGTAAATCAGGGCAGAATATTGGAAACTGATGCAGATTTTTAGACTAGAGGCTAGCAGTTTGGTTTGTAAGGGTAGCCCTTAGAAGGAGTAGCCCTTCATCCCGCAACTGGAATGGGAAAGCAGGGACTGACAGATCCTTCTTGTCATCCCATGATCAATTTGTTTTGCCAGATAATAACAATAACACTTTGCTCTTATATAACACTTAGTAGATCTCACAGCACTTTACGCGAGAGGTAAGGACCTTAGCGAAGAAATTGAGTGGGATTGGGGAATTGTGTTGTGGCCAAGAGTCGTGGTTTGTTCTTTCCTGCGTGAGCCTTGTGCTCAGAAAACAGGATATGTCTGATCTATCCTAAGTAAAGAATAAGCCTTTATAATCTAGAACAAACATGGGCAGTGTCCACATCAGACTTTACAAACGTGTTAAGTACCTTAAGTTAAATGGCAATCCGTTAACTCTAGGGGAAAATGCCTAGAGTAATGAAGCCTGGGGTGAGGCTGGGGGCAGAAATCAGTCTTTAGCACCAACCTAAGCACTGAAAGGCTGGTTTGTTCTCCAGTGAGTACCACCTTGTGGCAAGCCCTATAGGGTGGAATTCATAGATTCTGAGGCTGGGCGGGACCATTGTGATCATCTAGTGTGACCTCCTATATGACACAGGCCAGAGAATGTCTCCAAAATAATTCCTAGAGTAGATCTTCTAGAAAAACAGCCAGTCTTGATTTAAAAATTGTCAGTGATGGAGAATCCACCACAACCCTTGGGAAATTGTTCTAATGGTTAATTACCCTCACTGTTAAAAATTTACACCTTACTTCCAGTCTGAATTTGTCTAGCTTCATCTTCCAGCTATTGGTCTGTATTACACCTTATTCTGCCAGACTGAAGAGCCCACTATTAAATATTTGTTCCCCGTGTAGGTACTTATCGACTGTAATCAAGTCACCCCTTAATCTTCTGTTTGTTGAGCTAAATAGATTGAGCTACTTGAGACTATCATCTCAAGACAGGTTCTCCCGTCCTTTAATCATTCTTGTGGCTCTTCTCTGAGCCCTCTCTAATTTATCGACATCCTTCTTGAATTGTGGGCACTAGAACTGGATGCAGAATTCTAGCAGGGGTCACACCAGTGCCATATACAAAGGTAAAATAACCTCTCCACACCTACCCGAGATTTCCCTGCTTACGCATTCCAGGATCACATTAGTTTTTTGGCCACAGCGTCACACTGGGAGCTCATATTCAGCTTTTTATCTACCGCAACCCCTAAATCTTTTTCAGAGTCACTGCTCCCTAGGATAGAATCCCCCATCCTGTAAGTATGGCCCACCTTCTTTGTTTCTGGATGGATACATTGACGTTTAGCCATATTTAAACACATATTGTTTTCTTGCATCCAGTTTACCAAGCATTGTAGATCACTCTTAGTCAGTGACCTGTCCTCCATTATTTACCACTTTCCCAATTTTTGTGTCATCTGCAAAGTTTATCAGTGATGATTTTATTTTTTCTCCCAGATTATTGATAAAAATGATAAATAGTGTAGGGCCAAGAACTGATCCCTGTGGGAACCCATTGGAAACATACCCACTCAATAATAACTCCTTGTTTACAGCTGCATTTTGAGACCTATCTGTAGAACCATATCTGTGCCCTGTAGTGTCTGTAGTGTACATATCCCTCCGTTTTTACACCTACAGTAGTTCATCTGCATGGTAGCTAATGGTTGAGAGCCTAGTTAATTAACTGTCCTGCAGGTATGATACAGACAAGACCCACACAGGAGATACCTGCCTTCTTTACTTCTCCTGTGGATGATTTTTGTTCATTACAGGTTTTTACATAAGGTTAGTTTGATTCTTTAGGTCAGTGGTCCCCAACCTTTTCCGGGTGGCAGGCGCTGGATGACGAGCCACCAAGGACTGTGGCTGGTGTACAAGCATCCGCCGAAATGCCATGAGAAGCAGCAACATCAAGAGGCTTCACCGCCGAAATGCCACCAAAAAGCGGTGTCGCTGCTAAAATGCTGATGATTTTCAGTGGCATTCTGGTGGATGCTTGTCCACCGGCCAGTATGCGGGCTCACATAAATGCCCCGGCGGGCGCCATGGTACTCGTGGGCACTGCGTTGGGGACCACTGCTTTAGGTCTTCAGGGGTGGGCAAATTTTTTGGCCCGAGGGCCACATCTGTGAATAGAAATTGTATGGTGAGCCATGAATGCTCACAGAATTGGAGTTGGGGTGTGGGAAGGCGTGAGGGCTCTGGTTAGGGGTGCAGGCTCCAGGGTAGAGCAGAAATGAGGAGTTCAGGATGTGGGAGGGGGCTCTGGGCTGGGGCAGGGGGTTGGGAAACAGGAAGGGGTGCAAGCTCTGACTGAGGATGTGGGCTCTGGGTTGGGGCTGAGGATGAGAGGTTTGGGGTTCAGGAGGATGCTCTGGGCTGGAATTGAGGGGTTTGGAGGGCAGGAGGGGGATCAGGACTGGGGCAGGGGGTAGGTGTGTGGGGGAGGTTCAGATGTGCAGGATCTGGGCGGCGCTTACCTCAAGTGGCTTCTGGAGGTAAGGCATGTCCCTTCTCTGGCTCCTATGTGGAGGCGCAGTCAGGTAGCTCTGTACGCTGCCCTGTCCGCAGGCACTGCCCCTGCAGCTCCCATTGGAATGCTGGAGGGGGCCTTTGGAGCACGTAGGAGCCAGAGTGGGGCCATGTTGTGCCTTTCGGGAGCCGCATGGTGTGGCCCCCGACCCTGCGCCCCAGCTGGAGTGCCGGAGCGGGGACATGCCATGCCTTCCAGGATCTGCATGGTGTAGCCCCTGACCCTGTGCCCCAGCTGGAGTGCCGGAGCGGGGCCATGCCATGCCTTCCAGGAGCTGCATGGTGTAGCCCCTGACCCTGCGCCCCAGCTGGAGTGCCGGAGCGGGGACATGCCATGCCTTCCAGGAGCTGCATGGTGTAGCCTCTGACCCTGGGCCCCAGCTGGAGCGCCGTAGCGGGGCAAGCCCCAAACCCCGCTCTCCAACAGGAGCTCACTGGCCGCCTTAAAAGGGCTTGTGGGCCGAATCCAGCCTGCGGGTGGTAGTTTGCCCACCCCTGCCTTAGAGTCAACAACATGCTGAAGATTAAAGCTTGGCGGCCTGACTTGCTTCTTGCTCACACCAATTTTACCCAGTGCACCTGCAGGTTCATTGAGTTTGGTGGAGAGCTTCCTGACTTGCACCAGCATGAGTGAGAAGAACCTCAAGCCCTGGGTCTTTCGGAAATGTGCGCTTTCTAAAATGATAACTTGGGGTAAAACTCTTCCACAGTACATGGGGCCCAGGCGAAGCCCCTAAGGGGTGCATTTTATCTGTGATGATTAAGAAGTGGGGCATGTCCCCCCCCCAGACATCTGTGTCAGGGTTGTGTCAGTTTGCTAGTCAAGGCATGTCTTCCCAAGGCCTGTTGATGAACAAAGCTGCTGGCTCACCTGTTGTGTGATACAGTCACCAACAGGTTCTGCAGTTTTCACCTTGACAGAGTAGCCCTTAGGTAAGTTTGAAAACAAGTAGATTCCAACAAGGATGCAGTTTCTCCTGGGTCCAGAGCAGTTTCTGTGAAAATTAGTGTCTAGTTTCTGTGCTTTGAATAAACCAGCTCTAGTTAGAAATGTTTTTTTCTTCTTGTAGCTGTTCATCAGTAAGATCTTTTTTTCTGGAGATGCTTTTATCTTTACAGATGACGGATGACAAGCCAACCCCATAGGGCCAGATTCTCAAGTGCTCAGCATCCACTATTGGGACCAGACTGTCCGAGAAACACAGCACTCAGGGCTCCTGTTGCGACATGCCTGGCTAACCTTTCAACAGAGCACCAACGTGCTGAGCACATTTGAAAGGGTGGCTTAATGATATGAGTCTGCTGGGCTTTGAGTCTTGCTCTTAACCCCTGAGCCCGCAAGGGTTGGGTCTGCTCTCTCAGAAGTCCCTGGAAATATGTTGTGTTGTGGATTAAGGGGCGGCATTTACTGATTCAAGCGGGGTTTCTGTTCCCTGGCAGGAAGGACAATACTGTAATAGGCCATTGAATGTAGGATGCAGGAAGAGCTCTGGGCAGAATGCGAAACCACTCCACATAGGTGATTTCCTCAGAGTTTCCCACTTTCAGTTTTGCAGGTGACGTGATCTCCTTTCAGTCCTGCCCTGTTCTGCCTCCTTTTCTCAGTTACTCCCGATGGCTGATATCCTCTCAGGATCCCCGGCTCACAAGTGAGGAGAGTGCTCTGCTCTGCTTGCCTAAGCCCATTATTTTTAACACTTAAGCTGCTTCAGGTAAGTTAAAATAAGAAAACCTCTTGCATTTTAAATCCACCTCTCTCTCTTTCACATGAATGATTCAGAAGGCCATGACTTGATAGACCAAAAAAAAAGTTTTCTTCAATCTTGTTAACTCAATAGAGTTAGCTTAATGGTAAGCCAGTGGGAGCTTGTCTACACAGGCAAAAATGGGTGTGTTTGCAGCCATGTTAGCTCTGCTTAAGGCTAAAATGTGGCCAGTTAATCCAACTTCAGAGGTTTAAGTCTTCACTGGGGGGAAAAAGGTGTTTTTGTCTTTTTGTCTGTTTGTTTACCTCGTTAGCTAACGTGGTAAGATCCTAATGTGGACAAGGCAGTTGGTAGTTTTCGCACATTAGCACGTCACAGTAAACTCTGTGGGGTGCCTTGGGTTTACTCATCCTGCTAAAAAAGCATGAAAATTACCAACTGCCTTGTCTATGTTAGGTGCTAGTAAACCACCTTTTTTCCTAATGTGGATGCTCCCAGTGGGGCTTTAATCATGTTAAACTAGCACCGTTTTCTGCCCATGTAGACAAACCCAAAGCTACAATACATTCAGCTAATATGAGTTCAAATGTGTTAGCCTGCGTATTAAGGAGCATTAAAAGAGAGCTTTTCAATTGCTTTAAGCTAATTCAATTGAGCAAATGAGATTGAAGAAAGCCTCAGTTATGCCCATCAAGACAGAGCCTAGGAGGTCTGATAAACCCACCCACAAGTGAGAAATATTCTTCCCTGAGGATTGCTTGCATTCTTAAGGCTATATTCTGGGCCTCTCCTTACCATCCTGCAGTTTGTTTCTATATTACCTTTGTCTGAGTCTAAATTTGAAGATAGTTTGGTTCCACGGCATGACACATTGCAGAGGATTCCTTGCTGCTCTGACATAAGGCGCAGCTAACTACTGAACAAGATGAGCATGCATGATACTGGGAGTAAACTACTTGTGTGGATAAGGAACTGGCTGGAGGGTAAAGACAGACCATTCAATATTAAATTCACCCCTGTCAGAGTCTTTGCCAGGGGGATTTCACAAGAGCAGTGATGACTGGTAAGCGGAATGGCAAGTGGATTGGAATGGTAAATCAGTGCATTCAGGCCTAGTTCTGTCTGCATATCAATAGTCTTGAAGAAGCAGCACGGAATACAGGGAGGAAAGTTGCAGGTGAACAGCTAGAGAGGAAATAAGTGCAGAGGAAGGAGGCAACCAGGTTCTGATTGACTTGGATAGACTAGGATTGTCCCCAGGTAAATGGCTATTGCTATTCCGTTGTGAGAAATGTAAAGTAACGTGAGTAAGGGCAAAAATTAAAAAAGGGGTTATTGCTTCTCAGGGCAGACAGCACAACACACAGATCAGGAAAAGGATTTGGGGCTCATAGTGACTAGATCACCCAAAACCATCAGCACAAAATTTGGAGCTGAACGAAAAGATAGCGGTAATATTGATGCCCAAAGGCTACGACAGGCACTTTAGAGACAGACAGCTGGGTTTGGAAATAAGGTATTTTAGCACAGTGCAGGAAATCAGTGATTCTGCATGTGGTGTGATGTGCTCATTGGTGGTTGTGCTTTGATTAAAAAAGGAAGGGGACACAAGGATTCTTCCATGTGTGGAGAACGAATAGTACAGAGTAGCAAGAATTAATCTGTTGACCGTGGCTATACAGGGAGCCATGGGGGACCCAGGACTGAAATGAGGTGACCTCAGTGAGGCGCTAATGGTGACTTTTGTATGACTTGAAGAGAACAGAAATGCTGTATGCTTCAGCCTTGTTTAGAGTATGATGAAAGGTGTATTTGTAAAACCTATTGGCTTAGATGTTTTAACTAACACATTTTAAACCTCTAGTGTAGAGCGGGGAAGTTGTATTTTAATGCATATTAGTTGGTTGAGAGGAATCCTAAGTTTCCCGTTACTGTTCACTTTGAGCTGCTAATACGTTAAAATACAAATTGTAGTGTTGCCAACTCTTACGATATTTGATGTTTTTTCCCCGAGCTCCAGCTCCTGAAGTCATGTGATTATATGAGAATCTTCTTTCTTTCTTAGATTTTTCTGCGTGGATGGTAGGGGAGTTGAGTTATAATCCAGGTTAGCTGTGCAGCGTAGACATACCCTATCTGGGTGCTTAACTCTCTTGCGTTTTCAACGGGGCCTGAAGAAGTACTGGGTCTGGGAATTTTGAGGGGTCTGTTAGGTGCAAGGGGTCGTTACAAACTGCAAACAGTCAAAAGTGGTTAGTGGAAACCATGTGGCCTGTCAAGGTTATCCACTGGCGGGCTGCGGGCCACCCACCACTGGTTTAAACGGGCTGTAAAAGGTGTTAAAGAAGTATATAGAGAGTAAAATGTTGACAGTCATGGGCACTGACTAGTTTATCTAGTTCTATCTGGCTTCCTATTGTCCTATAACTTTTTATGTAAAGATGTCCAGATTGCTAGAGCATAGAGCCTGAGTCTAAATAATGTATTAATTGAGGGGCATAATAAATATTTGATAAGCTAAATCAGCATCTTGAATGCTTTGCACCCACAGACAGGCTCCTACCAAGATACTAGGAGTTTTTAATCGAATGCATGTAAATAATAGTCATTGTCAATTAGTCTGAGTTCTAACTGTTAAGGGAGTGTGATTTCCTTGCACGTGGAATTTACTTTGTGGTCCTTGCAATGGGAGAGGTGTTTTTTAACACCACGCCAGGTTGCAGTGTTACAATTTGGTGCTTATAAGATTCTTTAAAAAGCAAATCTCTTTAAAGTCCAAACCTTTGTTGTTCATAAGCAAATGTCTCATAGGATTTAGAGGCTTCACCTAGAATATTTCAACTTCCCTCCAAAACACTGAGTATAAACAACTAACGCTTCTTTAAAAAGTAGACCTCACCTATACAAAGCTAGGTGCAATATTTACTTTTCCTACTGTTCCTTCATGTGCAGATGGTAATTAATATTGAGATGTGCTACCAGTATTTCAACAAGAAGCTCCCACAAAGCCTTTCACCCTTGGTGACAAGCACTGTGACCTAGGGGTGCATGTGCTTGCAGAGAGGAGAGGTCGTGTTGTCTGTCTGTTTGTTTTACTCTTGGAACTAAAACACAGGGAGGCAGCACCACTAGTCCAGCAAATTTATATTCAGTGCATTTCCTGGAAATGTTTGTGCTTTGGTCCATGAAGAATGTACAGCGTATAGAGAGAGTCCAACTTACATCATTTGAAATGGTGGAGAAAGTGTAAGTTTGTTCCCTCAGGGCTTGTCTACATCAGAAAGTTGCAGCGCTGGTGAGGGAGTTACAGCGCTGCAACTTAGGAGGTGTACACATCTGCAGGGCACCACCAGCGCTGCAACTCCCTGTTTGCAGCGCTGGCCGTACTCCCGTTTTGTCTCGGGTGTAGAGGATCCAGCGCTGGTGATCCAGCGCTGGTAATCAAATATAGACACTTACCAGCGCTTTTCTTGACCTCCGTGGAATAAGCAGGTATCCCAGCATACCTGAGGAAGCCTCTGGTAATCAAGCTGGTCTCCTTCCCCGGTTTGCTCTCGCGTTCCCCGAACCCCGAGCAAGCAGGTCTCCTTCCCTGAGGTTTGCTGGGTGGTTCCGGGAACGCGAGAGCAAACCGGGAAAGGAGACCAGCTTCGCCGCGGTTTGCTCTCGCGTTCCCCGAACCCCGAGCAAGCAGGTCTCCTTCCCTGAGGTTTGCTGGGTGGTTCCGGGAACGCGGGAGCAAACCGGGAAAGGAGACCAGCTTCGCCGCGGTTTGCTCTCGCGTTTCCCGGAACCACCCTGCAAACCGCAGGGAAGGAGACCTGCTTGTTCGGGGGTTCGGGGAACGAGAGAGCAAACCGGGAAAGGAGACCAGCTTCGCCGCGGTTTGCTCTCGCGTTCCCCGAACCTCCCTTGAAGCCGCCCAACAGCGCTGCAGTGTGGCCACATCTAACACCACTTGCAGCGCTGGTTGCTGTAAGTGTGGCCACTCTGCAGCGCTGGCCCTATACAGCTGTACTAATACAGCTGTAACAACCAGCGCTGCAAAATTTTAGATGTAGACATGGCCTCAGTGTGTTTTGATTTTTCCAGACAGTCTTTAGTTTGGTGTCCATCTTATGAGTTAGAGACTGTCACAGCCGTAGCCCCAGCAGGTCTGGTTTCTGTCAACACAAATATGGGGCACCATGCTTACTCTGAACGTTTGGAATCAGCCTGTTGTGTATTTGATAGCATCCTCTCCCAAACAGGATACCCTAGATCCTGGTGACACGGCTTCCCTGCTGGTTTCCTAACAGTCCCAGCCTTCTCCCTGATGCAGCGTGATGTTTATAGCAAAGTGTTTTTAATCATTCATGGCTCATTGATTTAATTTCTTTTCAAAGTCTTTGTTACTGGACTGAGAATGCCGGGAAGATGTTGAAAGACACGTTTATCCTGCTCCGACTCCCATGTGGTATTAGATCGGACTTTCAATGAGTGCTTTGGGATGAAAATACCCCTTGGTTGTGCATCTGTACTAATAGGTATACCTCCTGTTGTTGTTATTGTGGTGGTTTATTTGTATTGTGGGAGTGGCTAGAGGCCCCGGTTAGGAATCAGGGACCCTTGTGCTAGGTGCTGTACACAAATATAACACAGAGTTGGCTCCTGCCCTTTGCAGTTTAAGGGTCTGTAGCTATACTGCAGAAAAAGTTGTGTTCTTAATGAATTCCCAGCAAAGGGAGGGAAGGAATGTTCCAGGTTAGCTAGCCCGCATTAGGTAACTCAGCTTCAAATAGCAGTGAAGGCTTTTAACTCAGGTTACCAATTGGAGTTAAAGCCTGTGGGTTGAACTGGAGCTGGTAACTCAAGTTAAAATCCATGTTGTGTGTCCTCACTGCTATTTTAGCCTAGGTTTGCTAACTGAGTGAAGGATACACCTTTTTTTTTCATAATGTAGACATACCCAATGTTTGACCCCATCTCACTGTAGTATTGTCACAGATTCTGTGCAGTCTGGTTAGAAAGGAAAAGATTGCGAGGAGATGGTGGGCACGTTTGCCTCACCTGACCTACAAGCCAGGTACACGAGGCCCCATCATGGGCACATATTTAGATATTAAGCACTCAGAGACCTGAACAGTTTTTTCAAGTGACAGAAGCTCCCTCATCACCAGTGAGAATGGAGCGATCCAGAATTACTGCTTGATGCAACAATATCTTTTTTTTTAAAGGATAACAGTCAGTGACATGCAGGCCCGTGGTTCCCCTCTTATTTCTGTGATGAGTTATATGTCTGAGCTTGCACTGGGTTGGCCTTGCTAATGCTGCCACTGATTATTGCCAAAGCACAGAGTCCATGTCGGGGCATTGGAGAACATTCCTTCCCTCCCTTTGCTGGGAATTCATTAGCGTTTTCTTGCTACTATATTATTAATAAAACGAATTTCTATAACACTGTAATTGGTGCTTTGCAAATGCAGAGTAGGAACTGTTTGCTTCCTCAAGAATTTCTGGTCTATGTTTTCTACAGGAAGTAAAATATTGAGAAGCTGACTATGCTTCTGAGTACTGAAAGAAAAACCACATTTGTCTTCTCTGTATAAGAAGATGCCCAGCTTCAAGGCTGGTCACTAGTGGTGAATGTGAAGATGCATGAGTAAAGACCCACAAACTTGCTCTGTGCTGAGCTATCAGGGTGAGTCAATGGGAGCTCTGTGCAGGCAGAGCCCCTAAGACAGAGGGCTGCACTTCCTGGGTTTTCAACAAAGGCAAAACAGTGAACTAAAAATGTTCCTGGGATCTGATCCTGCACCCTGGATGCTTTGCCATTGACTTCATTGGGAGTGGGATTGGCCCCTAGTATGTTTAAGCATTCAGTAGTTTGTAACAAAATTTGATCGTTTTCTCTGTAAGTTTTAATACAGAGGCCTTGGAAACTTCCAAGGAAGATCTGGTTGGCTGAGCCTGATTACGAGCTTTAGAATTTCTCAACTGAAAAGCAGCTGCGTCCGAAATGTATTAGTTGACTCGTTAAATCCAACATGTCCAAAATTCTGCTAATTGCCCTTGTATCATTGCTGCATTGCTTTAAGCCTTGGCTACACTGGCGCTTTACAGCGCTGCAACTTTCTCGCTCAGGGGTGTGAAAAAACACTCCCCTGAGCGAAGCAAGTTACAGCGCTGAAAAGTGCCAGTGTAAACAGTGCCCCAGCGCTGGGAGCACACCTCCCAGCGTTGTAGGCTAAACCCCACGGGGGGGTGGAGTACGTGCAGCGCTGGGAGAGCTCTCTCCCAGCGCGGGCACCGTGACCACACTTGCACTTCAAAGCGCTGCCGCGGGAGCACTATGGAGTTTCGAATGTAGCCAAGCCCTCTGTCTATTGCGAACACACACTGCCCTTGCAATCTGTAGTGCAGTGTCTCAACATCCAGCCATGCACAAGCAGCAGCCGGCACATCTGTAGAGGAGGTAGTGATGTACTGCTCTCTGTGAATTTGCTGTTTTAGGTCAATAAGTTGGATTTATTTATTATTGCATATATAAGATCTGTGTATTTTGCAATTGGCATAGTCTGCTGAGGACAAGTATGCTTCTGTACCAGTTGTTTTCTAGTTTGGTGAGCACTAGCAGGCTGCTTCTCTTTCTTTGACCCTAAGCAAGTCACTTAAACCTTTCTTTATAGACGTGAATGGGTGGCATGGGCAGGGAACTGGGAGTCAGATGTCTAAAGTGTTAATCTAATGGGGAGAAAGTATGGTTTTGTAGCTATGGCCTGGGACTGGCCACTGGCCGAGCTGTGTTCTGTTCTCTGATCTGCCACAGCCTTCCTCTGTGATCGGGGCAAGTGATTTAATCTCTGTCTCTGCCTCCATTTTGTATCTGTAAAATGGGGACAATGCTACTGAGTAACCACAGAGGGGCTTAATTTATTTATATACCTAAATTGCTTTGAGATCTGTAAATGGAAGGTGCTATAGAAGTGCAAATCATTAGTATTGTTAGTTATTAGTCTGCCTTCCTCTGCAGCTAACTGCAAGTCACTTAGCTGAAATTTTCACAAAGGGTCACAGGTTTTTTGTGCTTCAGTTTTTGGCTGAGAGACCTTGGGCCTGATTTCCAGAAGCACTCAACATCCACAGCTCTGATCAGGGTCAGCGGAAGCTGCAGATGCTCCGCACCTCTGCGTGCAGGCTCTAGGTATGTGAATTGGGATACTCAAAATCTGAGCCATCCAACTCGGAGCCCCCTTTTGAAAATGCTGGCCTTAATCTCTCTGTGTTTCTGTAAAATGAGGATAATAATATATCCCTGCCTCAGAGGGGTGCTGTGAGGATTGGGTAGTTTATGTCTTCCAAGCACTTTATAGGAGAAAAGAGCTACAGAATTGATAAGTATTCTCATTGGCTTCTTAAGTTACGTATTAAAAAAACCTTTACAAATATGGTAGCTACTACACATTCTTTATATACCCTTTTTAACATTGATCATTAAAAACAAACGAACAGAATTAGCTCTGAAATATTCAGTGATTTTTTCCAGGGTAGCTTGAGAAATTACGTATAGAAAAGTGTCACTTTGGATGGATAATTGTTCAAGTAGCTATTTCTTTACCATTCCAGTTTCAAATGCTTCTTTCAAAGAGTACAAGACGATTGCACCCGAAGATCATAACCATTGTAAAAAGCTGTGTACCACTGGTCAATGTAACCTCTTTCTGCATAGAATAAAGGCCCTAATATTTTTAGCATGAGTTCACAGTACTTCCTTTTATTCTAAGGGTGGCAAAATTGTGCATTACTCTACTTCATGTTCAGTTTAGCTGAAATTCAGAGCAGAGCACTATTGTAAGACCAATGCACAATTTAAATTATAATGGACCAGCAGGTCTACTATAGTCAAGGGCTAAACCAGCTTTCTCTTTAAAGCTGGTCTCTTCTAAGTACTGTAACTTCTGCACGGTTACTTGAATAGCCTTGAGATTGGGTGTGACTCCTGGGAGTGCAGGATAGGGTCAGTGATCCAAATCTTACTGAAGTCTTATTCTCAGGCCTTGGCTACACTCACACTTTACAGCGCTGCAACTGGGGTGTGAAAAAACACCCCCCTGGGCGCTGCAAGATACAGCGCTGTAAAGTGTCAGTGTAATCAGGGCAGCAGCGCTGGGAGCGCGGCTCCCAGCGCTGCACGCTACACCCGTAAGGGATGTGGTTTACATGCAGCGCTGGGAGAGCTCTCTCCCAGCGCTGCTGCTCTGACTACACTCACACTTCAAAGCGCTGCCGCGGCAGCGCTCCCGCAGCGCTGCCGGGGCAGCGCTTTGAAATTCCAGATGTAGCCATACCCTTAGTTAGAAAGGTTTTGCTCTGGCCTTCTCTGCAGGGGTTCTGTTTCACCTTTTGCGAAGTAATACTATGTAATGCAAGTACAAGTTAAATTGCATGTAAGGAACACTCACCAGGGTTGGGTTTTTTGCAAGACAGCATTGGAGCTTTTTAAGAAATTGGACGTACTTGACCCAAGTAAAGGAACTCTTGGATCTGAAAGGCAATGTTAGGTTACCCATTAGTTCTTTGAGTTGGCAGACACACACGGGTAAACAGGTCTGTTCAGAGCATAGTAATCCAGGGAATGGCAGAAGCAGGCCACCTTTGGAGTCTGTGTTCATTCTGTAAACAGATTTCCAGGAGACACAGTCATTTCCCCCGCTGCTTTCTACAACTGTATTTGAATCATTGTTTATATTTTTTGCCCCAGGAACCTCAGGATGATGATGTCCACAGTCGGATCTCAGAGCTAACTGTTTATTCACCCACATGCTGTCATTTTCTAGGTTACATTTCACCTCCCCATACGCTCACAGCTGCATTGTGGTACAAACTTTGCAAGCTGTGATGACTGTCTTCCTTGAAACTAGATGCTGCTGTCTCTTGGCTGGGTACCTGGGGTCGGTAGGGGGTTGGAGAAGCAATTATAATCTGTCCCCTCCCCAGTGAATACTTTGGGTCACCTCTGTGACAATTGCAGCCTCTTCTAGGACAAGGGACCCAATATCACTTGTAAACTATCTCCTATGCTGTCAGCACAGCATGGGATTTGTGACTGAGCCATGTGACCTGCCCCTGGCCAAAGATTTCCCATGGAAACACAGCTCAAAGTGTGAATAAAAAACAGGGTATTTCTTATAATGTTACGGTGTAGGTCTGAGCTTTGTGGGGGTGGGGACCGCACACTACCGAGTTTTGCACTCTATAAATACATGACAGTGACAGACAGGTAGGGCCTGATCTTGCAGGCACTTGAGTAGCAGTTATGACTGTGCCTTGGGGCATGTCTACATTGCAGCCACTATAGCAGCACAGGTATGGCACAGCTTTGCTGCTGTCGTGTAGATGCTTCCTATGTCGACGGAAGGGTTTTTTCTCTCAGTGTAGGCTATGCACCTCTCGGAGAGGCAGAAGAGTCCTTCCGTCGACGTAGCCACGTCAGCACTGGGAATTAGGTCAATCTAACCACAGTGCTTAGGATGTGAAATGTTTTACAGTGACATAGCTAGGTTGGTCTAAATTTTAGGTAAAGACCAGGCCTTAATGTTCACTGGATCAGGCCTATAGAGAACACTAAAGCCCAGTGGCCTAATGGCTAAAATACCAACTTCCTAAATTACGGATTGTGAGTTTGAATGCCAACTGGTCTAAGGGAATATTTTCAGCTACAAGTTGTTGGCTTTCAGTCACATGCTATTTGGTTTAATGCAGGGACCACTGGTTGAAATGTGAGACTAGGATCACAATGGTTCTTCTGGACCTTAAAATCCATAAGTATAAGGTACACGGCAAGGGTAAGAGTGAACAGTACAGAGTGAAGGCTTGTGTACGCATAGCTTTTGTACCACTCTAAATATGTCAGTTTCAAAACTGTTATAGGTATACTGATACAACCCCTAGTGTGGATGCAGTTTTACCAGTTAAAGGTGATTGTACTAGTATAACTTATTCCTGTAAATGTACAGGAATAGGCCATATTGATACAAGCACCTTTATGCCAGCATACCTGCATTCCCATTGGGGGTTGTCCCAGTATAAATATTTCATTATAAAGTCCCCCTCAACCGAAATAGTATCAGTACAAAAACTGTGTGTAGACCAGGGTGAAATCTGATCAGACCCTTGGGTTCATTTTCTTTCTCACGCCCTTTCAGGACAGTCGTTGTCTTTGCCCGGGTTTTCACTCATCAAGATGAAACGATGAGAAATGTTTGTATAATCTGTAGAAGAGCTAGTGCTTAGCTCCCAGAGCTGGAGCCCAATCCAGAGCTTGCTTGCGTTGCATACTGGGTAACCGATGCATTGTTGAACAAGAGAGATGCTCCCAGAACAAGGTGTAAGCGAGGTCCCCCGCAGGAGGTTCCTTAAGGTTGCGAGCCTTTCGGAGCACTGGACCTGCTCTTTGTTTGGCCCTCATCTCCCACTGTCTGACACCTTGCACGTTTACAGCACGGTACACATGAATACTAACAGATACTAGGGAGGGCCCGAGCATTGTTGGTAAATTGTTTAAAGGGGCTCGATTCAAAGCCCACTGAAGTCAATGGCAGGTGTTCCACTGCCTCCTATGGGCTTTGGATCAAGCCCAAGGTCAGGAGATGTCAAAAGTTTCGGGCCAAATCCTGCAGTCCTTACTTGGGTCTGAATTCCCATTGGCTGCATTGGGAGATGTGGCTATTAACAACTGTACAATTTGACCCTTTTTGTCTTCTTTCCAGTGCTAAGCAATTGGTCAGTTTCTAATTCCATGACTGTGAGCCACTTACTTAACCTTTCTGCCTCTGTTTCTTCTGCTGTGAGATTGGGATAATAAAGCTTGCCTATGTCACCAGCAGGGTTGTTAGTGCTAGTTCGGTAACATGCATACAGGGCTTTGAAATATAAAGGGCTGTTTGACGGCTAAATAGTGTTATTAGCTTGAGCTATGGATAGCTCTGTATTCAGTAAGTCTGCAGATTAATTTTTACAAGCCTGTGCAAGAGTATTTGTCTTTCCTACATTCTGCTAAACTACTTGTAACCTTGAGGTTTTTTGCCTTCCTCCGAAGCGTGTGTGTGTGCGGGTTGCTTGCCAAGGTTATCTGGGTCTATCTCACTCAGTCGTTTCCCTGCCATTGCAGGGGCCTCTGGCATTGGTGCATCTTGGTCCCTTCTGTTTTCTGCCTGTGACACATCATAGTCTAGTCTCCTGTGGGCTGTGATATGGTCTCATTTGGGTGGCTGGGTTTAGTGGGCAGATGCTGGGTGGGGTTGGTGGCTGTGATATACAGGAGGTCGAAATAGATGGTCTGGTCACCTCTTCTGGCCTCAAACTCTTATCACTTGTCTAGAACTGGGGAGTGCTATTCTCTGTTCACAGTTGCACCATGGTAACCCCATTGACTTCAGTGGACCTCCTCCTGCTTTACATTTAGGTAAGTGAGGGGAGAATCAGGCCCTAAGATTTACTTTTCAATTCTCAGAAGCACCATTACCTTGAGCAACAATTTGTTTCTCTTCAGAGACAGAAAACAAAGCAAAACTTGGAACAATAAGTCCCAAATGAGTGTCTGACGTCATGGATTCTGAGGATCATCCCCCTATTCCAAATTTTTCCAGAATCAAAACTTTTATCACAGATAACATGCCACAAGGAACCACAACTGCAATTGTCTGATTTTGGCAATAGGCTGTAGCCTTATCATGTAATTGCATAGAACACCCCAAGAGATAGTCCTTGCAGATAGAACCATCTAAATCCAAGTTGGGTCCAACCTTTCTGGAGATGATTGTAGCAGCAGTACACAGGCCCTGAGCCAGCCTGCATGATTAATGTACAAAATGCCTATATTAACGCAAGCAGTTGGGACACCCCGATAATCGAAGAGCCCTGGTAGATAACTGGGATCTAGTCATATCCCACTGGTTGATTAGTATTAACTCCTCTGCATAATGCCCTTCCTGGATTTAGGCTGAACCACGAGTGTCCTATCAGAAATACTTCCATGAAGCCTCCCCCTGCAAGGATTACCCACTACAAAACCCAAGTAGCAGTTTGCTTAGGTGGCACTCGAGCTCCAGCTCCCTCACCCAGTGCACTGATGCACACACGACCAGCTAAAAACATTTAATCCCACAATGGTACGTCCAGGCTGAGCATATCTGAGTGGATCGCGGAGCGCTGCAACACATCAGGACAGAACAGCCCAGAGCAATGATAAGGAATTCCCACCTGACGCTGAGCCGTGTTGCCACAATGTCACATCTCACAGGTGGTGTGTTTCCCAACTTGATCAGCTGCACCAGGGTTGATGTCATCCCCATCAAATCCATTGTGGTTGGCGGTTGGTCCCCTGCTAACATCACATTGTGAAGATAAACAGGGCCTGGCCTTTTGCCTGGGCTGAGTGGATGCAAATCACTGCCAAGTCAGAGTTGTCTGCTCACTTATGCCAGTGTGTATTCAAGGCTATGGGGAATTGGGTCCATTAAGGCCTACCCAGAGCCTTCCACTAAGTAATGTTCCCTGCAGTGCACAGTGACTGTATCTGGCTCTAAGGGAAGCAACTTGTTCCCATTTTATGTCCCTGATCTCCTCTGCAAAGAGCGTCCATTGTGGTACCCAGCCAGGAGCCTTGTTTCATTTTGCTCCCATTGCTAGAATTCATTGCTGTGACCACACATCCAAACTCAAAGAGGAATGGTTCCCAATGGCAATGGAGCTGAACAGAAATAAAGGAAGCACACCACAGGTGGCCAAGAACACCCTCATGAAAGTGCCACAGACACATCAGAAGTATGAATGGAAGGTCTTCATAGCCTGCAGTTTTTCAGCCCAAATGCTCCCAGAAAAACCAATGTTGCTGCCCCAGCTGTGAATGAGTGGCGTCCAAATTTCCCTTGGGGTAAACCCTGGAAGACTGAGGCCTTGCAGCTGGCAGACTCATGCCATCAGGAAAAGAACTCCTTAAATTGCCAGCATTATTAATCATTTTGCAAGTTGCACATCCAGCTGATGCACTTACCCATAGAGGCTGGCTATACCTGTCATGCTCTTGGTTGTCATTCACGTCTCTTCCATAGGAAAAAGGCAGCAAGTTTTACCTCGGAAAAGCAGCAGCGATTCAACGGAAAATTGTTTTGATTGATCATGTAACCGAGGAAGCTGCGACTGTTCTGCAGTGTGGTTTGTGGGATTCTGTCAGCAGGGTTGGCATTTTGTGGGTTTGCTATGAAACAGTGATAGCAGTATTGTAAACTAACCCCTAATCCCTTTTTTTTTCTATGCTTTGCCATGATATAGAGTATTAAACTAAAAAGGCACAGCTAGATGGGGTAGCAGTCATCTGCAGCAATTCTGTGGGCAAGAGGAGGAAGAGAGATCCTTGCAGACTTTGGCATGCCTTCCCACAGCTTCCTATTGTCCCAGGCAATGATGAAACAAAGAACCAAAAGCATTTCACGTAGTAAATAGATGAAGATTCAACCGGCCCAGCTCCGCAGTGATTGGTTACAACAGCTCACAGTGTATAACCCACCCCATCAAGTGTATTCAGTAAGAATGATACAATTAAAGCAACTCATCTTCTGTACCTGTTTGCAGGGTTGTGGTAGCCTTATTGGTCCCTAGACAGTAGAGAAGCCAGGTGGGTGAGGTCATAGCGTCTGTTGGTGAAAGATACAAGCTTTCGAGCTTGTGCAGAGCTCTGTGTACGCTCGAAAGCTTGTCTTTGTCACCAACAGAAGTTGGCCCAATAAAAGACACCACCTCTCTCGCCTTGTCTCTCCATCTTCATCTTCACCTGCACGTTCTTCCCAAAGCTATGAAAGTCACTTAAAATGCAGGCCACAGGGTATAACCTCCCCTCCCCTACTAAATGCCTGCATTTTATCGGGTGAGTGATTTTGGTGTCCCAGTCAGTGAAGATGCTGCGGTAAAGCCTATGTTACAGTAAGGGGTTGATCCTGCTTCCATTGGATTTAGTGGTAACCTTCCTATTAATGGGAGTAGTATTAAGCCCGAAATCCCTGCTTGTCTCATCACCCAAGCAGTCCATTGAGGTCAGTGGGGCTACTCATGTAGTTCAGATTTGGTCCTAATCATTATAAAAACGATTAAGCTCATGTGAAGCAAGGTGGGGGCCTTGCCCCCCCCCCCCAATTCCATGCCTGCTCTGCAACTTGCAGGCTTCCCCACTTCCTCTCCTGCAATAAGACTTGACACAGAGGAAACTGTCTCACTGTCTCCAGTAACAGGAGCAGAAGGAAAGTAACTATTACGATTTGTATTGTCAGAACATCCACGGGTCTTAATAATGGATTGTGCTAGGCGCTGTACAAATGCGTTTTTTATACTCCTGCAGCACCAGGAGATCCTGCTCAGGGATTGTGGTAGGCTTTCTTTGTAGTGGCTTAGTGCCCAGCAAATCATACAAACTAGCCCTGTTCCTTGTCCTGAGAAGGGGCCTTTTAAAAGTCATCTGCATCTGATAGCATAACAAGCTGTCTTGAATCTTCAGAGGGGGGCTGGTGCTCCTCTTACTGGCACTTTGTTGGTACCCGTGTTAAACTCCCCGTTGACTTGGAAGAACAGAGAAGTGAGTTTCCATAAGATGAACAGGAATATTGATTTTATTGGATTTAAAACCACTGCTGAATTTAAAGAAGAGAAAAGTACCTGAGTTTTGCTGGGATGGTGCCATTAAACACACCCTTATCTGTAAGCTCTGGGGTTCTGCTAAAGAGTTAAATGGATTCATAGTGATTAAGACTTGAATGGTAAACATTTCACAAGGGCCACTCTATTCTGCTCTTGCCTTTCAACTAATTATACTAAGCAGATTCCTCCCCTGTGTGGCCCATTCCACACCCAACTAACGCTTTCATGATGCCAGTGAAAAATGAGGAGTGCCCTGGGCTGATTTTGCAGCATCACCCATAATCAGCCCATTTGGTGGCTTAGTAAGGCACAATTTGCTCCTTTGCCAGAACATCACTGGGTTGGTTGCTCTTTTCAGCCAGGTTGCAGGTTGAGTGGTTTTATAAATGCTAATTTTTTAAAATTGAGAAGGGCTTTGATTTATTGACCCATTGCCTCTGCAAATCGAGTTGTCTGGGCTGGCATCTGCAGATAAGAGGCTGTCAAGTAATTGCTTATTATTGATGGATTGCCAGCGTGGACTGTTTGCTTGAAGAAGAATCAATGGCAATCAATCTTCAAAGTATAAACTTTCAAGGAGTGAGACTCGTTTCCAAATTGGGTGCAACGGGTCAGGACGACACCATATCTGACATCCCGACTGTGTTCGGCTGTAATCCTGCTGCGAAGTAGGAAGCACAGAACAAAATCATTTTCACATCTGCCTGCTTTCAAGTCTGGGATTTTCCTTCTCATCATTTCAGGGACAGATTATGCCTTATTCTAAGATCTTCTTCTAGTGTACAGAGCACTCTCAACTCCTGTGTATATTAATGGGAGTTGAGAGAACTCAGCACCTTTCAGGATGAATGCAGCCCTAAACTCACTGAATCCCCAAATCATGGAACAGGGAGGGATGGTTGAACAGCCTGTGCTATGACACATCAAAACCAACCAGTTTGAACACTTTATAAATAAAACAAAACATCTATTTTAATGCATGGTAACAGAGGTTTCCTTCCTGTGGGTGACTCTATTTAGGTGATAGCAGAGCAAAATATCCACTGCCACCAAATGTTTATCGTTCCTTATGGATGCTGTCACTTTGGTTTGAGTTCATTTTAAAAAGTAGACATAACCCTTATTTAACATTCCCATGACATTTTGGATTTTTAGTGCAGTTTCAAAAGAATGTTTTAAAAAACAAAATGGGATTTGAGATATTTTAAGAATGTAACACTCTTTAAAATGCCATGCATCCGATGAAGTGGGTATTCACCCACAAAAGCTCATGCTCCAAAACGTCTGTTAGTCTATAAGGTGCCACAGGATTCTTTGCTGCTTTTACAGATCCAGACTAACACGGCTGCCCCTTTGATACTTAAAATGTTTAGAGCTTTAGTATCAAGTGGGGAAAATTGAGGGCTGGATTCTGAGCTCATGCTACTGGCTTCAACTGAGATAATCCAGGTTTACCCTAATGTTCATATGATCAGACCTGTCCCCTAAATCTTCTAGATTGAAGCAGCTAGGGTGACCAGACAGCAAATGTGAAAAATTGAGACGGGAGTGGGGGGTAATAGGAGCCTATATAAGAAAAAGATCCAAAAACCAGGACTGTCCCTATAAAATCGGGACATCTGGTCACCTGAGAAGCAGCAATCATAGCCCTAAAATATGAGTATTTATGGGGGTAGGGTGGGAGGGAGAGCTTGGATTCCTACCGGCTGTGAAGAGTAATTAAGTAATGGGATATAAAATAGATGAGAAGACAAAGGAGGAAATGTTGCTATGATGATAATACAAGAAGATAAAAATGGAAGAATATAAGAGACTCTATTTCTAAGGGATCAGTCTTTGTCTTTCAGTAGCAATATTGTCATTTTAATCAAGAAAGCTCTGATTGAGATGCACAGCTATGAGGTGAGGGAGAGGGAATTAAGTTGCTCCAATTAAGATATAATGTAGGGTGGCCAGAGAATGAGTGGACAAGATTACTTGCAACTGTCTTGTTTAGCTATTGGATTTGTTGCCAGTAAGCAAATCCTCATTTGCATTGGCCTTTAATCTGTAGAGTAAAATGTGTTTGTCAGGAGCTGTTAGTTACTGTGCTACACTATTGAAAACTATATTTTTAAAGCAGCCCCCCCCCCAATCTTTTCTGCCATTTTTAAAGCAGAGATGAGCTGAGAAATATAAGGAGGAAAAAACTGCCAGGGAGAAGGAGCTATTTTGACTAAAGCTTCATTAGAGGGACCCTCTACTAGTTTGTCAGGAGCGAGTCAAGAGCAGACATTTAAACCATGTGCCTTATAGAGAAACCATTGTAAGAAATGTGGGGAAATGCATATTAGTCTCTAGACAGTAATTACTAAATTACTGTCCTTGGAGGTAGGGAGTTTGACAGAGACTCTTGCTAGAACTTCAGAAAGGGATTAGCACTTGTTTATGGAGCTATTCAACTTTGCATGTAGTCCTGAAATGGCATTTCCTCGTGTCTGCAGCAGCCCTCATTTCATGAAATGGATGCAACTGCTGAAAAAAGATCTCGCGTGAGCATGCTCACTGGAAGATTAATCCTTTAGAGGGAGTTGGAGAGTTAAGCTACTGTAATTTCTCTGCAGTTGGCTGCAGTAAACAACTGCTCTAAAGACACGAGGAAAAAAAATTGACAGAGGTACATGGGACTAATGAACATATCTTTTTGTGTTTCTACTTTAACATAGAGGGGTTGATAAAGGTTTTCTCTATAGAGAACTGGGAAAGAAGGATCTGTGTTATGATGTTATGGGTAACCTTCATGTTGTGGGTTTATTTTGTTTTCCAGGCCACTGTAATCCTATTTCAGTGCAAGGCCATACTGCGAAGCTGGTTTACTTTCTAGAAGTGGACCGAGCCCTGTTCTGCCTTCATGTTGGGCTAAATGAATATACCAGTTGAGGCCTGCTGCACATTATGCTGTGTTGGCAGGAAGGAGCTGATAACACGCAGTACTTTTCAGTTGTGAGCATAGCCCAATGTGATTTTTTTTTTCCTTTTTGAAATATCATGCTTCTGTTGAAAGTAAATTTGTAAAAGGATTAGCTTTGATTGCTTGCAGAAGAATAGTCTTTTTATTCCATTTAAAGAACTGTCAACTTGTTATATTGGTGAGATATCTTAGCTTTGGTCTAAAGGGCGATCACTTTTGAATGCTGAGGGAAGCCTGTCTTGGTGGCGAGGGAATTGTTGTGTGCACAAGGACTGTGTCAAGGTGAAACTGGGCCATTTTGTTTTTTCATTTGCTCTTTTGTGAAGGCAGCCTGAAAGAGTGAAATCCTCTGCCAGTTATTAGTGAAAGGACAGCATGGTATCAGCTCTTGCCCTGAAAGCATGGATGGAGGAAAACACTGTTTACCATCCTTGATACTTTAATTAACAACAACATCAGCTTCAAGAAGCTTAAGACACTGCAGATCAAGGGCCAGCCTAGTCCTTGCTGTAACTCCATTGAAGTCCAGCCCAGTTTAGTTTCTTTCTTGGGCTGAGTCAGCACTGTGTGAGCGTTGGGAAGGGCAGAGCTCAGTAACCCACAGCTTGGGTGTTTGCCATTGAAAACTTCTAACTAATCCTTGTGGGGGATGATGGAATCAAGGTGAACTAATTGTCAGTGAAGCATGCTGGGGATATTTCTTTTTGGAGTGGGGTGGCATTGATTATTACACCACTAGCTTTAGTAATTCCCCCGTCTTCAGTAGCAAGAGTGCTCATGGATTGCTTCCTACCTTGTTAGTTCCAGGACCGTATTACTGGAGCAAAGGGGGGGAAGGGTGCACTCCTCCTAGTTCTGAGGAAGCTGAAGTATCTTGCAATATGATGAGAAAGAGTGAACAGTAGGCAACAGTTCGTTTTGTACAGTCTATGCCATTGAGAAACTATGTTGGATGGCTGTAATGTTAGTCCTGGCATTGCCCGTTGTTAATGAATTTCCAGCAGCAGCAGGAGTGTGTCTTTGCAGTGCTGCATGTTGGAAAATGGCTACTTAAGTCCTTGGTGGTGGGATTGTGTTTTAACAGGTAGGCAAATGCTGATGGCTCCCACTGGATTCTTCTTGCAATAGCTGTGGGCTTAAACACAATACGCAGGTGAAAGTTAGTGCAGTCAAATGAGTTCAAAAGGGCATTTCTGTGACAGGCTTTGCGGAGCTAGATGCACTGTGTTTTTCAGGAAGGTTTTTCCAGACGGTTGTTGAGTTTCTTAGGTTTATTTTTCGCTCGGAGCCATCTTCTTTCAATCCTTTCCAAAAGCTTTGGCCAGCACAGATTGTCAGTGTTCTGTGGACATTTTTAGGGAATGCTGATGGGTGTGTATGTCGGGGGAATAATTAGCTACTAAATGCAAATGGATTGCATTTTACTGTTTTAAATACCATTGTAGTCTCTCTGAGGGTGGGTTAATTATGTCTTCCTTTTGTTGGGTGTGAGGAAAGGGTTTTTTATATATATGGGGAGGAGCATTGTTTTCAGAACATGTTTTCAAATGTGACGGAACAAAGCTGTGTTTGTCATCTTGGAAAAGCTACAGTTCTGCTGGGATCCAGCAATGCTGCCTGGTTTCTCAATGTGTGTTTGTTCCTAACAACGGATTTTTATCTTTTGTCTGATGCCAGTGAAGGATCCACAGGCACTAGAAGGATTTTCATGATGAGAAAAACCGCTCAAACTCAGGGCAGATTACAACTGACTGAAGCAAAGGGGGCTGTTTTCAATTTTTTAAGATAAAATACAAGGAAAAATTGAAGCAAGAAAACTAAAACAGGACTTCAAATCTGATTGCTATGTCCACCACAAACCAAATAATCATCTCGCATTAACCCACCACATGTGAGTGCTGGCTTGTTTTGCAAATATAGAATCCAAAGGTCTCATAACACCAGGGCTGTGGGCATACAGTGAAGGAACCTCCTGTTGAGATAGGATCCATATATCATAGTTCTCTCCCAAAGTGCAAACAGTTCTTGTTTCCTTCCTCTTTTTGTAGAAAGTGACTATAGCACCTGGATCAGTGCTCTTCGCCCTCCTCATTCATCCAGGGGATGGGTGAGAATTAACCTAGTCACTAAAACAATTCCAAATGCTCATCGCAAAATCTCTTCCAGCCTCTGTTGGAAGGTGGGCTAGGGCTGTAGTGACTAGCACCAGAAATTAAAGGGAAGACTCAACAAGAAGAAATACGACACTTCAATACACATGCCTTTTGGCTCAGAACCTCTCTGCAGTGGGCAGCTTACCCTGGGGTAGGACTGAGGCTTTGCTCAGCTTGATTCAGACTAAAAAGAGTAAGCAGTTCGAGTGTATTTAGCAAGAAGTCCAGTCCTTCGGTGTCACCAAACATGCAGCTTCTCAAGGTGTTCATGTGTCCTGGTCAAAGCTTGGTCTGGCTTGGTAGGACACTAGGACTTCCTCCTGACAGATCCCCCAAGCTACCTGCCCTTCCTGTGGATGAGCCCATGTAGAACACCTTTCTCTTTCCAGCTAGGACGCTGGGTGGCTTCTCCATGACAGGCAAGGCCCTCCCACTGGTTCATTTGAAGGGAATTAGCCACATCCCTGTCTGACCCCCCTACATTTAGTCTGGACTAAGTTTCAAAAGTGAGCTCTTAGAAGTGTTAGGTAACATCCTAACTAATACATTCTGAAAGTCTAGTGTAGACAAGGCAGTGTAGATTTTAACAGGTGCTAAGCTGATTGAGCTAGAGGCTGGGCGTCCCCCAGTGTAGCTCTGCTGCTAGGAGTGCTGGGATAGACGGACTGCCAGAGGCAGGTTGGCCACCAGATGTCTTGACCCCATCTGAGCAAGGTAGGAGAACATAGTGATTTAATCACCAGCAGTGTGTCGATATTAGTGCTTCCATCATTGCTGTCATAGCTGGAGCTGCACCATTGCTGGTGCAGTGTTGGGAAAACTCCAGTGCAGAGCAGGCCTTGATGTCTTTTACTGGACTCCTAGACTCCATTGTAAGTGCCACCTAAGGAAGTTAGGTGCCCAAATCCCACTGGATTTTCCGTGGGATTTGGTACCTAACTTCCTTAGACTCCTTTACAAATCCCAGCTTTAGGGCCAGTTTCTGCTTTTTGTTCCATTAGTGCAACTCTGCTTAATTCAGTGGAGGAAATGAAAGCAAAATAGAGTCTTGTTGACTAGTAGATGCCTAGCTCTTTGGCAGACATCAGCCCCTGAGTTTGTTAAAAGCAGTTCATAAGAAAAAAAAAGAAAGTGGCACTGACCAGCCTTTCAGACACCTAGACCAGTCCTTAGAAATGTTATAGGGCTGCAGCAGTGATGTGAAGGCAAAAGCGACTCACCAAGTAGGCTATATGGCACATATTCCTCAGTCATTACTAGCCAAATAATGACCATTGGAGCCAAATAATGACCATTGAATTGCCTTTGCTTCGGTACCTTAACTCCTTCTGCCAGTTGTTATCTGATTGGTAATGACCTTAAAGCCAGACATATGGCTTAAGCATTGTAATTGTCCACTGTTTGTCTCTGCTTGTGCCTTGTTGTGTCTCTTGCACTAGAAGTGGAATCATATCACCCTTCTCCTCAAACGTTTGTCCTGGCTTGCTGGCCCTAATTTAAAGATTGCATTTCAGCTTTTCAGAACCCTCAAAGGGCTCCTAACTGCTGCACACCTGCTCTGGCAACATTGACTGCCAGTCCCTCCACTACTGGGGGACAGGATCAGAGTCCTGCCTACTCATTCAGTATGACTGTCCATCTGCCGGAGTCAAGTCCCCACCTTCCCTCAGCATACACAAGCTCTGTGGAGTGTTCTGCAATGACCTGTGGTCAATGGGCAAGAAGAATTGGACTGTATTATACCTTAGTCAGCCATGGGAGTTCTGTCCCGGGAAAACTGGCCAGCTTCATGGTGTGATGCCACTAAGAGGGGACAGAGCAGAGTGTGAGTTATGCTGGCTGGAAAGAGGATTCTCGCCTGGGCTTATCAAGGCAGGTATATAAAGAGAAAGTGGGAAGTAGTTTAGAGGCTGTCTCTCAGGGACAGAGGGTCTTTTACACATCTGCAAAACAAGGTTAATCACTCCACTACCAGCAGGAGGACAAGGCTTAATTAATTAATGAGCATAGGTAAAGTACCTTGGGGTTCTTGGATGACAGGTGCTACAGGGGAACAGAATGTTATTATTGTCCATAAAGTATCTTTGAAAAATGATATACAGTGAAAGGAGAGAGTGATGGGTGTACAGCTTGCAGGGGAAGAACAAGAAATGAAACAGTGAAGGGAAAGATCTGAAATGTAAATGATATATATGCGAGGATGCTAGTTACGAGGAGGGGAGAATAGAAAGACCCAGGAAAGGACAGGTGGGTGGGGTGTAGAGTCAGCAACAGGCAGGTTTTTAAGTTAGTATTTGAAGAGAGGAAGTGACATAGTGGCTCGTGAAGAGAAGGACATGCACAACAGATCATTCTTAGAGCGTCCTCTGCTCCCTGACCTACTTGCTGTCAGTAATTCGCAGCTAGAAAGGAAAACAAAAGAAATTGAAGTTCTCCTTAGAAAAGATATAGATCCATCTTTCCACTCTGCCTTCTCCAGGAACTCTGCATCAGCTTTACGGAGAAGGGGAGAGGCAGAAGTCTGGAATTTACGGTGAACCCTCAGGAGAAAGCAGAAGGGTAAATCCTGGGCCACATATTTCACTCTGGTGTTGTGAATCATGATACTGAAGGAGGACAGTATTGGATTTATCTACCAACTTTAATGTGTAAGCCCCTTAATGCAAGAGCAGCTATTTCCCCAAGAACGACACAGGTGTTACTTAATTGGCTTGCCTGGGGATACATCTCACCATGACACATTATGAGCATTAGAAATGATCTGTCCCTAACCTCCTTCATAATCCATTGCAAACTAAAAGTCTGCTTTCCCTGCCTCTGCGCCTGGAGGAGCCCCCACTAACTTGATATATCTTAATCTCATTTTATTCTTCAGATCATTTGATTTCTCAGTGCTTCTGCAGTCCTTAGCGTTCTCGGGAATCTTTGGGTCCATCAATCGTTATCTCGGTGTCTTTGATTTCCTTGTCAGGCCCTTAGCAACCTTGGAACAAAGTTCCCAAACTGTCTCTCATATATAACCCAAACTGTTTATAATGTGGAATCTTTTAGTAGTATGTGTACAACTCTTGGTAAATCAAATTCTGCCCTCTTTGTAGTATGATACTGGTGATCTCCTTTCCCTTCTCCCTCCTCTGCTACTGGAGATTGGGAATTAAATGCCAAATATTTAATAGATCAACCCGTGTGTTTAAAGGTTGTAGGGTATTTCAGACATCCCAGTAACTGGATTAATCACAAAACACAGAAACAAATATCTCAAATAGTTAAAAAAAAAAAAAAAGCGAATAAGCAAATGAAACTGAAAGCAGCACCCTTCTGCTCTGCATTCAGCACCAAACCTTGTCCAAGTAACCTTCCTCCTAGACTTAGTTTAGCTACAGATTCCAATCTTCTCTAAACTGATGAGAATCCATTCGAACTGCAGTGACTTCAGTGGAGTTACTCCAGATTTTCACCAGAGCAAGGAGATCAGTCTGGCCCTTAATTTCTGTATTGTTCTTTACTTTCTAAATAACAGTTAAAATTAGTAATAATAGTGTCTGAAATGACAATAATCTCTTAAGAATTCCTCCTGCTGATTACATCCAGGGAGTGGCATGGGTTAGCTCTCCCAAGCTATTTACCTCCAAAAGTTCTGCAGTTGCCTTGCAGCCTTTGTCCAAGAACACCTTGAATGGGAAGGAAAAATGAAAGTCCCCTGGTTTTCGAAGTTGTCAATTGTGCTCTTGGCTAAGCTGATTATTTTATTTATTCCAATAATCCTCTCTTCCAGAATAAAAGAAAATTAATTGTCTGCCTATTTCGGGAGTGATTTGCCCTTCAGACAGAGTTGCTAGGCAAAGTGCTTAAAATCTGGGCTGAAAAGATGGCTGAGTGTTTAAAATCAGAGTTGCTATAAGAGGGGGTTTGGATTTTAATAGGCTAGTATTCAAGTTGCCACAAAGAGTGCCATTTGCTCAGCGTTCTGTAGGATTATGAAGTCCTTTCTCTACATATTAAAAATGGGGTCAAACCTGTTGTGATAGATAATGTTTCTTAGCTAGGATTTTGTTGGTAATATGAACTGGCTGGAATTGAAGCCCTAAATATTATACAGTATTAAACACAAACTGTTTGTTTTTTTTTAAAATGTGGAGCATTGTCATTGTTTTTCATTGGGTTTACTTGTTTGCCTGCTAGTCAGTTTCAGCTGCATTAAACTGCTTGAAAACAGTTAGAGATCTATTTCAGTGAGCTGTGGTGGAACAATGAGACTTTTACTGCGTATTATACCTGGCTCTTTGGACTGTTAAATATCACGTGATTTCTTGTCTGCACAGGGACAAGCTAAATTTACTACAGCAAAATGCTGTATGGCTTCTTGGCAAAGATCAAAAGCAATGTCATAATATTTAGTGATGAGAGTAGCTACTGCAGAGAGATTTAGGTCAGTGTCTGTGTGTGGTGAAGAGGAGAATTTCATCTTTATCTCGGGTCATATTGTCTTTGATCCTGCTGCTAAATTTTGTTCTTGTTTAAGAAGCTTTTATCCTGGAATTTACACCAGTGTATTTCCATTAACATCTATGGAATGACTCCAGATTCAGGCAGGTGCAACTCCTCCATTTTGCCATTTAGATTAATTCACAATCCAAATGGCCACATCCAAATTTCCTCCTGCCTCCACCACAAGATTAGATTCAACACATGGCAGAATGATGCATGGGCTGAATGAACAGCTTGGCTACTGAATGGCAAACTAGGCTTCTTGTGGCTGAGATGATCAGCCTCCTGCCCACCAGGAATGCTAAGTGCTTGGGCCTGTGTTATCCATTGCACTTGCCAGATGTGCTTCAGCTTGTGTTCCAGTGAATGTTGATCCTAATACACACTGGTGGTTTTGGCACAGTTTGGATTGTGCTGAACTATGGGAAATACAGAAAAGTTTAGAACTGTGAAAACCATCTGACCGAAGGCGTGCCTGGTATGAGGGCAGGAGAGACAAGGGGAATGAACAAGGGGTTGTTTGTCCAAACCATTCGCTTTCCCCCCCCAGCATTATATACTGGTATATGTGGGTGCATCACCCTCGAATTCAGTGGAGATTCTCACTTACACCAGGACTGAGTCTGGTCTGAAACCTCCCTCCTCACCTCGCTGCATGATCAGAAGGCAGCAAGGACAGAGCCTTGGCAGCTCCAATGCTGTTTCAATACAGAAGGGTACCAAGAAGCCACATGGCAGTAAATCCCTCGTATCTGTCATGTATGTTTCCACCGCCTGTTTTTGTGAGGCTGTCCCATGGTAATCCATCATAGTAAGAAGCAGGGTAGGAGTTAATTCATTTCCATGATCTTTCCATAGCACTTAGTCCAGGTAGTAGTAACTGTTTTACTAGGCTGCTGCGATAATCCCATAAGGGACCCACTGGGAACAGGCTCAGCACAAAGGATCAAGAGCCCAGGGATATTTCTATCAGCCCAACCGCACAGGTGAGAATCCCTTGCATTTCCATCCACAATTTGCCTGTGCCTCCATGTACGGGAGAACAAATCTCTACCCTCTTCATTCAGCGTAGATCTTAAATACCATCAAACTAGCGAGACAGTTAATTAGTGAGGCTCCTAATAGCTTTCTGGTTTGCCAGAGAGTGATTTAGAATTGGTCTGTATAGCATGTTACAACAGAACTCCCTCTCCTTCCCATTGTGAAGTCCTCAAGGGATATGATGTAGCATAAAGCCGCCAAATTCTATTTCTTCTTTTGCTGCTTAATATGATGATGATGACGACGTGTTGAGCACTGTTGATGTGCTTGGCACTTAACAAACATTGAGAAAGACATTGTCCCAGCCCTGAGGAGCTTACAATTTCAGTCTGCTCCCCTTGAATTCGACAGGAAAGCTCCCATTGACTTCAGTGTTTCAGGATCAGTCCCTTAGTTAAACACAGAACCAGTTTCCCTGCCAATATAAACCAACATCATTCCACTGAAGTAAATGGAGCTCTGCTGATTTATATCAGCTGAGGATCTGACCCACAGGCAGTGTATTTCAGATGTTGCTATACATACATTGAAAGCTGAATTTATAAGCCATCCAGAGTTTTGTCGTAAAGATATGATCTGTTCTTGGTGGTTTATTGTCAAAAACACTTTTGTTTAACTGTAGCACCCTAATAGCCAAGATGGAGTCCGCTCTGCAGGGCAGCTTCTGCCAAGAAAATGCATGCACAGGAATGCAGCAGGGAAACTCCCTTCCACCCCAGGGACACCTGTTCTGTACCTGTGGAATAAACATCCCTCCCTCCCCCGGAATGGGACAATGAATATAGGAAAGAGACATATTTATTTACAGAAGGATGAATGGAGAAAAACAACAAAGCTAGGGAGAGAGGTAAAACAGGGTAACATCCAACCCAAGGACCCAAGAGTCCAGGGGTACCACAATATAAAAATACAGACACTGCGCAATGCGTCCAGACTCAGAGGTTAGGAATCCTGGGCAGAGTTTCAATCCAGTCTTGGGTGCTCCTGGTCATCTTCAGCACCAGTAAACTTTCCCCAACAAACCCCTCTGGTGCCTTCTTCTGCCCCTCTCTGCAAATCCACACAGAGCAACAACCTCCCTCCTTATTCCCAATGCAAAGTCACAAGCCCCACTACTCTGGTCCCATACACTTCTGGGTGATGATGGTGATACTGAGTCCAGCTCCGGTTTGTCCTTCTCGGGTGATTCCTTCCTGGCACGGTGCTCCCCATGGCTCCCATCCTGGTTGGTTGCTTTGTCCCTCCTGGGCTCCAGTCTGGTTCTTGACTGCTTTGGTACGCGAGGGCCTGCTTGATGTAGGCACTCTTGTCTGGAGCTACAGACACTACACGGCCCTGGCCTCTCCCTCTCTTGACGCCTCTCCCCATGGAACAACCAGCACTTCCTCTCCTTCAGAATGAGGTTTTAAAGGTGCCATGCTCTCTAAACCTCAAGGGGTTACAGTTGGAAGGTATGTGCATTACAGGAGGATCATGTCCTGGTGAAAAGTCAAAGTTTATGAAATTCACAGCAAAGCTCCTGAAAGACCAGAGACTTGTTTTAACCAAATGGATCGGTACATTTTGACATCTGCAAAACGAAGAGTAGAGAGGATGGATGGTAGAGGCCAACATTTGCAGGCCATTGTAGACCTTCTCAGGACCTTAGCTTGTGTCCCCTTCAACCTTCAATAGTCTTTTCAAAGGCCCTGTGTTCTATGGGTACCTCTCTCTTTCTTCCAAGTTCTTTGTGGTGCTTCACTGCTGCACCTGCTTTGGCTAACTGGGTCCCATTACTAGTCCACCCCAGTTTGACAGTCCTGTCTTGTTGTGTCGACTGTGCCACTCTCTGAGCCTGACTCTGATCTCTGTACCATCAGTGTCAATCTGGAGTAATCCACTCAAATCAAGGGGCTGATTGGCCAATTCACTGCATTTTGTGTGATCGTTTACACCTGTGCAAAGCAGATGTAAAATCCTACCAGATTAGAATGGCAGTGTGTTACACGCACAGTGCAGGGCAAAAGAGAATTGGGCCCAAGGTGCTTACTGCAGATTTACACTTGTTTAACAGAGGTCAGAGTCTAGCCCCCAGAGTTTAACGCTTCACCTGTGTTTTAAGACGTTGAGATTGCTTGAGAGACCATGATGGCCAGATCAGTAGGATTTGGCCTGTTAGTTGCAGCTTTGGTGCCACTGATGAAGCAGGTTGCTTACGGGGTATACAACAGGAATGTAGTTGCATTACACCCCTTGATATCGTCACATCATGCTGAAAGCTGGATCATGACCCAAAACCTGTGTATCTGGGTGTTATAATGGGCTGTACTTTGACTTGCAAGGAACACCTTACCAAAACCTTGCTGAAAATATGGACAAGAAACAACCTGACCAGCAAACTAGCTGGTCCTACCTTGGGAGTGAGTGCGGGGACACTAGGAATTCTGGGCTTGCTTTTTACTATTCTGTAGCAAAATATTGCTCCGCGGTGTGGCTCAGCTCTTTTCACACAGGACTAGTAGACAGTTGAATGAAACCATTCGTATAATAACAGGTATCATGAGACTGACCAACCTAGCTTAGTTACCCATTCTGTCCAATATTGCCTCTCTGGATATTAGGCAGCAAGTCACTTTGCAGAATTTGTTCCATGGGGTACAAGACTTGCCACATCTATCCCTGTTTAAAAATGGGTTTAATTTACTGAACCACTGTCTCTGCTCAAGGCACCCCACTTGGAGAGTTCCCCTAAGGTGGGGGTTCTCAACCTTTTTCTTTCTGAGTCCCCCCCCTCCAGCACGCTATAAAACCTCCATGGCCCACTTGTGTCTCAGCAACTGATTTTCTGCATATAAAAGCCAAGGTCGGCATTAGGGGGTAGCAAACAGGGCAGTTGATTGGGGCCCCGTGCCACAGGGGCCCCCGCGAAGCTAAGTTGCTCAGGCTGTGGCTTCAGCCCCAGTTGACAAGGCTCAGGGCCCTGGACTTCAGCCCCGTCTTTGGGTAGAAATCAATCGCTTCAGAGGTGGAATGATCATGACTCCCCCTTTTGCCACCATGGCCTGTTAAAAGATATAGGTCGTATATTTGCAGGTTGCACCTATCAAACAGGGCTACCTGGTTCCATCTTGGACATTGTACAATGCTCTTCCCTCATCTGTTGACTGGTTAAGACACTTAGATCAACACGCTTGACTTGACTATCTGCAGATGTATTATCTCCACACTTTCCTTTTCTCCTTTGCCCACTCACAAACTCATCTCCTAAGCTCTGAGGCTTTGCAGGTGTTGTGTTGGAACGCGAATACTGCAGGATCAGTAACGCAACTGCACACTCTTCGTCTGGAGGGAGACCAGGCTGAGCTCCCTAATCAGCGGCATTGCTCATTTTTCTGGGGTGACCGGTGCATAGCCCTATAAAGAAATAAACTTGTATCTCAAGCATGTTTCTTGCATCAGCATAGGAAGGAACAAAAAGCAGTGGGGCCGGCACACAATGAAGTGGTAGTGATATAAATTGGCAGACTGCGCTACAAAGCCAGTAGAGTCCCACACGTATGTGATAACTTGAATACTATCGTTTATGCTATAGTCAGCCCATGCTCTCTCATTGTTTCTAGCTCCCTTGCCATCCAAATTTCGAGGGGCCGATTCTGCATGCTTTGTGCGCCCAAAACTCCAGCTGAAGTCAGTGGGAGGAGTTCACCCAGGAGTACTTCCTCTTGGTCTCCTGGCTTGGATTGATCCTAGCAGCAGTTTACGGTCTGACCCCTCCTATGTTAAGGGACTATACTCTGCTCATACAGAGGGGATGGATTTGAGGATCCAATAGATCTTTTCCATCCCTTGAAATGGATCACAAAACACTGCATTCTGCTCTTTCTCCCCCCGACCCCAAAGGTGAGAAAATGGTCAGGCATCCTTGTAGACAGAAACTTGCCAGTGCTGTCCGTGCAGCTTCTCTTCTTAATGAGCAACAAGAGATTCCTGGTTAAGAAACAGTCATGTCAATTCTGCATATCCGTGGGAAAGGCCCATTTCAACTCTTCTTCAGGTTTAGCCATCTAGCCTGTGTATTTTTCCAGTGGGAACCTTCTTAATGAGCTCTTGGCATCTCTGTGTTATAAGAATAGACTCCAAGGCAGTGCCACATACTATGCATGAACTTTAGGTGAAATAGAAAACCACGGTGATAGTACATTCAGAAGGGTGTCCCCCTCCCCAAGTGCGGTGATACTTATCCCCATGATTTTCGTAAGCTGTTTTTCCCCCTGATTGTAGCTTTCGTTGTCTCCATGGCAGCTGCGCCTGTAACTTTACAGTTCTGCATAGTTCTGAGCATGAGTGTTGACTATAAAAATTGAGTTGTTTGCAGGGTGTGGTGGGGTTGTTGCTTATGGCTGGTTTAAAAAAACAAACTACTTTGTTTCCCAGTAATAGTTGAACAGCTGCTGTTTGCCTCTGGGTACTTTTACTTTGAGTTTGAGAACATGCTTAGGCCTCAATTCTGCAGTCTGATCCGGGCAGAGGGACCTTTATAGGAAAACAGAGTTCCAGTGAAATGAGCATGATGGTACTGGGGTCTACCCACGTGCTTCAAATTGCAGGATTGTGGCCACAGTCATTCCTAACCCAGAACTATCTCATCAGGATTCACTGGTGTAGTTTTTTGCTGTTCCAAAATCCTGGAATGGTGAGCTGGAATAATAATTTTTTGAAAAAACAGACTGACTGAATAAATGTTCGTTTCCTCTTTCTGAGTTGCCACTGCACATTAAAGCAGATGGAGATGTTCAAATGGCTAAGATCATGGCTTCATGGCCTTTTTCAGGCTACCATGGCTCAGAGAAAATGGGAATGGATGCCCTGGACAGAAAAAAACCCAAACCCTCTAACATGTTTCAGGCTCTTTTTTCCTCTCTCAAATGCTCTTTTTAAAGAATTACAAATGCATGTTGGCATAGAAACTACAGAATCTGATTGAAGCATGCAAATGTAAAAGGAGCCTTTTCTGTGTGAACAACATGGACTGAGTCTCAGAAAAAGCTGGCTAAAATCTTTTACAAAGCAAAGAAAATTGTCCAGATGTTGCTGGAATTATCATGGCACTAAATATTTAGGGTTTTTTATTTGCATTTAAAATTCAAAAAGGCTCTAATGTAGGGAATGCAGATATGTTACCATTGGGTTTTCTTTCCCCTCCCTCCTTCCTTTGAAAGAATTTATGGCCTACAAATATTGCTAAAATCTGTTTGGCTTTGAATAGTGCCAAATGCTCATTAAAACATGTGGATATTTCTGTGGTTTAATCTGTTGGAAATGTATTCGAGATCCAGTTATGTTAAATTAAGGAATAATATTGGCGTGGATGTTGTTTGAAATATTAAATGTGGCAGTCGGAACACCAAGCAAAATGTTTAATCATTAAGCGATTAAAATGTGCAATCTCTTAGTTTAGTCCGAGACATGATCTGGAGTGCTTAAAACTGTCCCAGTTCTCCCTTTGGAAGGGAAATATTTGCTTCCTTTCCCCCCTGAAACACCCAAAGAGTAACACAGTATCTCCTGCACCTTGCTTCCACTCACTTCCTCTTCAGCTGGCTAGCACAACTGCAGGGCCATGAGCTGAAGGAAGCTGTGGAGCATTGTAAGAAAGCTCTCACTGAGCATGCTCCTCAGCACCTACCGTGGGGTTGGAACTCATGGACAGACCAGTGTAGGCCTCTGAAATCCTTGATGAAAATCTTAAAAGCCAGCACAGCCAAACAGAGGTATGGATCACGTCAAGCTTTATTTAAGAGGTTTTTACTGCTGATTCTTCAATCCTTTGGGGTTTTCTAAAGACTGTCTTAGAGGAAATGCTTCTCTAAACTTACATGGCTTAGCAGCACATATCAGTAGTTTGTCTCTCTGATATTTTATCTGCTCTGCTGAAGGCCAGGTTAGTTCTGGTAGCATGGAACCTTTGCACTTTTCATTTGTGCTCTGTGTAAGGTGCTGCCTTTTGCTTGCAAGCTGCTGTTGTTGGAAATAATTCCCTTTTCATGTGTTACTTCAGAAGCAGGTAAGGCCACGAATTGCAAAGTCAGTTCATATATATATTTTTTTAATTGCCTGTGGTAAGTCCCACCAAGTCTTTCTCTCTTAAATGCAGCAGAATTAAGGCAACACTTCTTCATTTTGAGTGTCGAAGTAGGTAGGCAAAGAGAGCCATGAAATGCAGCTTACAAACCACAGTGCCTTGGGATACATTCATAATGTATAGTATGGAGAAAAGGTTAGAGCTGGGTGGATTTGTTGCGTAGCATTTTGGGGACTGTTTACTTTGAATGTTACGTTTTCCAGAGTTTAATAAGAGTTTTGTTTATTATTTTCTTTTTTAAAGATAGAAATGAGGGTAACCGTGGTAAATAGGCCCATTTTTTAAAAAAACGTATCCTTTATTTTGGATTTTTTGCCTTGGTTGTCAGATGACATTGTATTAAAATGGGCATCTAGGTGAAAGGTCTGTGCAGTTTCTTAAATAGCATTGTGTTGCCATTGCCTCATGTGTGAGTGTGTAGCATTTGCACCCCATCAGTTGAATATGTGATCACTCTGACTTAAAAGGGGCACTGTTTAAGGTCAATAGGCCCATAACTCGATCGATTTTTTTTTTCTCTCTCTCCTTCTGTCTTAAAACTCCATATAATTCTTTCTGTTTGAGGGTTTGGATTAAAATAAATTTTAGTCAGTGCAATTTGAATTTTTTTTAAAAATTGGCATCAGTAGCCTAGTTCTCATGAGCAACCCTACAATAACAAATCAGGTTGCTAAGTCATAATGCTGAATAATCAGTTAGTGGGTTTTTTGGATAAATATAAGGCACCTGGCGATGGCATCACTCTAAATTTTTCAATAAAATGTACAATAATAAACCAGCATGCAAGGAAGGGTGGAGAAGGAAGCCAGCTTCAGGAGGGAAATAGGTGTCAAAGGATTCTTCTTGGTGACTGTGAAATGCACCCGAGCAGTGGGCTTTGGAGCACTGATGCTTTCCTATGATAGGTTCTGCAGGGGTGCTGACTGAAATTCATCCCTCCCATCTCCCCTCTTTCTCCTGCATACCATACAAACCATAATTAATTGGGCTTTGTGCTGGGAATGCTGCTGGGGACGAGGGAGGGACAAAATCCACGCCAAAGACATGAGGGCAGGCATAACTGCATACCAGTCTGCAGACTGGTAAGTGGTCACAGTCTATCCATGCCCCTAGGTGGGAGTTCTTGTTACTGTATCCAAGTGCCAATCCAGTAGTCCCTCTGTTCCAGCCTAATCAGGTTTGCTGGAGACTCCCCAAACATGGAGCTGGCTCCTGCAAACTGCTGGCTTACTTTGCTCCAGCCCAGCAAACCACTTTAAGCATGTGAACAGTCCTTCTTAAAGTGCTTTGTTTGACTGGGGCCAGAGGGCTCTGCACTGGCAGGATTGAGCCCACGGTGCATAGGGGATAAGGATGCAGACACATTCTGCATGGCCATTCTGCCTCCTCCCCCAACAGAGACAGTGGTAGGCTTAGGTGCTGTCTTGTACAGGCCTTCTGCACCTGGGCGCTCTTCACCTTTTTAGAGTAAATCTGGATGCTGGAGTGTTTAATTCGATGGCGTAGGCACTGTCTTCTGGAATCTTTAGGCTACAGTGGGATACTGACAATGCCTGTGCCCAAGAGTAAAAACATCTGATGTCAGAGGTAGGGGCTGTGACCTAGCAGAGAATCCAGACAAATATAAATGAACAGGAACCCTGTATTTCCAAAGATTCTGCTTTACAAAGACTTTTTTGAGGGGAGATTTTACTCCAATATTTATTTCCTCGACCGATTTTTAGGGAAATTTTCCCGCATAGTTACAGCAAGATAATTATTCTGCTACAGTTATATTGGGATAAATCCTGGCTTTTTAAGTGGAGTAATTATACTGGAATAAAGTCACTTTAATTGCAGAATAGTGTGTCCACATGTATATAACGGGATAATTATTCTGGTATAGCTAGCCCTTACTAGTGGCTGTTCCATCACTCAAAAGGTAAAAGGTTGAAAGAGCTTCAAAAAAGCCAGGAGCCCTTCCCCCTATTTCAGGCCATACACACTCAGTCTACTGTTTGGACACTTAACAAGAAAGAAGATCTGTGTCTAAACCTAGGTTAAATTAGAGAAAGGAGTGTTCTTTGGAATCCTCTACATACAATGAGAGTGGGACACAGGTCCTAGTAAGCTGGGCTTCCTCCTCACTGGCTGGCTCAGGGGAGTGTGTGTATGTGTTTTGTGGTTTGAATTTTACAGTTTCTGAGACCAGGACAGGGGATTTGGCAGAGTTTTCTAGCAAGCTCACCTGTTTTTGAAGGATAGCAGCTGCCAATTAACTCTGCTGCCTAGACACCTTCATCCCCTGCATTTTGAGGACTAGCAGGATCTGTGCTCCAACTACCATCTGAAGGCGTCCATAGGAAGAGGATTAGATATGGGGGGTGGTGTCATTGGGAGAGCAGGGAAAAAGAGGAGAAAGAAAACATTGAAGGTAAAAATAGAGGAAGAGAGACCGAATCAGAAGAAGAATAACTTGGCACAGAGGATGAGGAAGGAGAGAAATGCACTGAAACATTTAAGGGGATGAACAATTATAGACAAACTAGTGGAAGAAAGAGCCCAGATGTTAAAAAAAGACTGAAGAAAAGACACCTAAAGATACAGACAGAAAGGTGGAGAATGGATGAAAAGGGCAAAGGATGTGGGAGGGGAAGAAGCAGGACCTAGTAACTTGCCCCTGTGTTAGGTAACAAGATGTTTGCTTTATCCATCATGTGAACCTGTGATTAAATGGTGATTTGGCTGTTGAAAAAATAAATCCGAAAATTGTGCTGGCATTGGACTGAGAGGGATGACCATGCCCTTCCCCTAACCTGACCCCCCCTCGTGGAGGCAGTAGATTCCCCTCATTTAAGACACTACAGCTGGCTAAGTAATGTCTTGATGCTTAGGGGCCTTGATAAAGCATGTGAATGGCCATGTGGAAAGAGAGTTTAGGAGGATTATACTCTGTGCTAGTGAAAACGGATTCTGTGTAACTCATGCTTCCTAAGGCATGGCAATAGCCTGTCTGCCTTGTTGTTCTCAAATACTGTAAAATGACTATCACAGTCTTAGGCTCTGTCTTGACTGCTAAAAGAGGTACATCTTTTCATCAAGATAGCAGTGGTGAAATGGCTATCTTAATGTCAGATCCTAGTGGAAACAAGATATAGGTAGGTTTGACCACAGTGTAGGTTAACACTATACATGCAGCCTGGGGTTCACCTCGACTAGAAACATCAAGGTAAAAACTACAGTGCCTTCTCTCTGTTAGGATTTTCTATCAAGCTGGCTATCTCAAGTGAGCCATTTCAACCTCAAACACACACCTCTTTTTTTGCCGTGAAGACAGAGACACAATTTAAAAACATTTCCCTTCTCCGGAGGTGCCCCTGTTTTCAATGAAAGTAACATTTAAAGGAGATTTTGGGAACCAGGCAGTGTGAGAGTTGGTTTCGGAAATGAAGTGTGCCCTTGATAAGCACTGCGAGGTAGGTTGCAATGAAAATGGCTGTCTGGGTAGAGTACCTAATGGAACTCTACCCAGTTAGCCAAAGCTTTAGCGATCATGCTTCTCAATGCATTCTGTAAATGGGACAGAGAACCTGCTTTAATATTTTGCATGGCAAGATGTGGAATATCAGTGCATGGGC
The DNA here is from genome assembly GCF_025201925.1 of Gopherus flavomarginatus. Lineage (NCBI taxonomy): Eukaryota > Metazoa > Chordata > Testudines > Testudinidae > Gopherus > Gopherus flavomarginatus. Next base: position 19,179,887 of record NC_066633.1, on the reverse strand, counting down.
TGACATCGAATCATAGAAATGTGCGACTGGAAGGGACCTCAAGAGGCCATCAAGTCCAGTCCCCTGGGCTGAGGCAGGACCAAGTAAACCTAGACCATCCCAGACAGCTGTTTGTCTAACTTGCTCTTAAAAACCTCCAATGACCAGGATTCAGCAACTTTAAATCCATCATGATCCTTATGGAGCACTGTTTGGATGTAGTTTTTATAAGCAAAGTGACAGCGGCTATTTTCCCTTCCTTTTCCTCAAATAGAGTGAGAGATGCCTAGATTTAAGCATAACTGAGTGAACGGTAGCATTGCGAGGGACAAAAGAAATGGCTGCAACAGAAATACAAACGTGCTAGAAACGAAGGAGTGAAAAATCCACTTGACTCTCTCGTTTAGTATGCGCACGAGTGTCCACTTTCCACAATTTAGAGCTGAACAGAATGTCTGATTTAGTAGCATCCCTCACTGCAGAAAGATTCTGCTTTATGAAGATGTGGCATTAGCATTTCACTACAGACTGGGGTATTAGTATTATACTGATGCAGGGATAAATAAAGGTTTCTGTGTACTTTTATTATTTATGACTGTGAGCCATGTTTCTTTTGTATGTTGGGATGGATGGAGGCTGCTTATTTGATTCATGACATCCATTCCAGTCTCTCTGGAATGAGGCATATTTAGGTTAGGTATGTAATATGCAGAACTGAACTAGGATTCCAGCAGAGCTTTAGTCACTCCAGAATGGATGGAGAGCATTGAATGTTTTCTGAAATGTTTTCACACCAACATCTGAGGCACGTTAGGAAGAGAGAATATCAAAAATCCTAGCAGAGTAATGACAATGCCAAAGGGATTTTCTCTTTGTAGCCATGTGAGTTTATATAGGGGTAGCTGTGTAGTCTGGATCTGTAAAAAGCGACAGAGTCCTGTGGCACCTGATAGACTAACAGAAGTATTGGAGCATAAGCTTTCGTGGGTGAATACCCGCTTCGTCAGACACACGTGGTGGAAATTTCCAGAGGCAGGTATAAATATGCAGGCAAGAATCAGAGTTTATATAATTGTTATCGTGATGTGCCTGAATGGGCCTCTCCACTTAAAGGGAGAGAAAGGGAAAATGCTACTCAGCAGTCCCTCTCACAACCACACGATGATTCCCTACAAGCAGTCAAGGTTTAAGATACATTTGCATTTAGATCATACATTTGCTTATGCTTAAACCCCAATCCTGCAGAGAGATGGATGTGGGCAGACATCTCTGAGGAGCCTTGTTGACTTTGATTAAGGCTCCAGGTGGGCTCTGGGATCTGCCTCCATGATTTTCTTTTGCAGGCTCAGGGGCTTATTTAAGATCTGTAGTATTTGGGCTTTTCAGTCATGAAGTGGAATGGTACAAAGTATACACAGAAAAGAATGAAAAAGAGTATTTTACTTCCTACAAAGGTGTTTCACTATGCACCACGTTTTGCCAACCCTATACTGAGTGGTGTCTTACGTTGCAAGTTGTCCCATAGATTTCAGTGGGACCATTATGGAGGAAAGCACTGTGTGATGTGAATAAGTGAGGGTGGCAGGATCGACACTTGTTTTCTTGTGTTGTTGAGGCTGTGAGGTGCTTTGCCAGCCCAGATTCGCAGTTCCCATGTTGGTGTTGCTCACTAGTGACAGCTAAAGACACCAGGGGCTCAAGAAAGGAGCTAAATAATGTTTGCAAGGTGATCTACCAGTATTTAGCTTGACATTAACCTGTTTGGAGAAAGATCACCACACAGACTGTGCTGAAGCTTAATGAATGCGCCATGGTAACGCTGGATAAAACGCAAACCTCATTGCACTGAAGAGGTTTCTGGTTTGCATGTTTTCTGCTGCTGACTGTAGGAATAGGATGGCTGGTCCTGGGAATCTTTCTGTTTGGCTAAATCCTGCCCTCATAGGGGTAAATGAGGACAAGATTTAACCCCCAAAGTACAACACGAGTGATTAGATCAAAGGCCTGCAGGGATAAATTGATCAAAGCCATTCAGTCAACTGAGTCTGAAATATCCTCATGAAGGGCTAGTTCTGGTTTTCTGGACAAGATCAAGTGAGCAGATACTGGGAATGATCCAGCTCCTGATAAGCCTCATGTGAAACTGCAGAGCTTTCCCGTACCAAGTGGGAAATATTACCTAGCTGCGGGAGGAAAGCAGGCGAACTTGAGTTTATTTAATTGAGGCCTGAATGATCAGATGGTTGATGACACCTGTGAGTAGGTTCCCTGTCTGAAAAGATCTTGAGCCTGATTCTGCATTGCCCATGCACACTGTGCGGTCACATTTATGCAAAGGGGGGTGTAAAATGCTACTGAATTAGAATAGTAGCGTTTTACTGGTGTAAATGACTGTACAAGGTACAGGAAAACAGAGGATCAGGCCCCTTGTTCCAAGGAACAGCCGTACCCTTGATGCAGGATTGCACTGCAAGGTCAGAACCCAATACCGAGGTGTAAAGCTCAGCACCTGGGAGAGCTAGTCTGAGCTGGTACAAAACATTGAAATGTTGAGCCCTGGGCCTTTGCATTTTTCTTGCCCAGTGAGAGTAGGGGAAAGAGTAGTTTTTGTCGCTAGACTAAGTTTACCCTAGTGTAACTCCTTTGACTTCGCTGGATTTACACCAAGGTCAGATATGAGCTACTGTGTCTGCGAGAAAGCAAAGAATAGCAGAGGCTGGATTGCTGAATTGAAAACATTTCAAAAGCAAATGGCCACTTTGCCTAGCACAGCCCTCTGAAAGCTCCGAATAATGCTACTAATATTTTGCATTTATCTAGCACCTTCTCTATGAAGGTCTCAAAGCCATTCCAGATGTTAACAAATAAAGCCTCACATCTTCCTGGGCAGTAGGTGTGTAGTATTATTTCCTGCCTGGGAAACCTGAAGCACTGACAGCTTGAGAGGCCAGTTTTGAAAATATTAATCTAATTTGGATGCCTCTGCTTTTTGGGTGCTCAGTCTGAGTCTTGAGGCCTGAGTTTAAGAGGTGCTGAACACTTGCAGCTTCCATATGTGCCAATCAGAGCAATAGGTGCTCAGCGCTTCTAAAAATCAGGCCTAAGGTGTCCAAAGTTGGGCATCCAGAATCAGTGACTGCTTTTGAAAACAGGGGTACAGTTGACTTTGAACAAGATCAGACAGCTAGCCTGTCGCAGACTGAGGCCTTGTCTACATTATGAGGGGAGATCAAGCTAAGTTATGCAACTTCAGCTATGTGAATAACATAGCTGAAGTCGACGTACTTGGATCTACTTACTGCGGGGTCCACCCTATGCGATGTCGACTGGAGATGATCTCCCATCGACTCCCCTTGAGCTTCTCGTTCAGGTGGAGGACAGAAGTTGACAGGAGAGTGATCTAGACCTGCGAAATCGACCGCTAATGCACCGATCGCCGTGCGTTGGACCTGCTGTTAAGTGTAGACAAGCCCTCAAGAACAGAAACTACTTCCCACTCTCCCCTTTTTCTGCCATGACAAAGTCTTATTCTTGTAGAATTTTCTTACGGAAGATGAATGTTGGGCCTTTGTCATGGCAAATTGTGGAACATATTTAAATAGGGTGGTTAAATAGGTTAGTACACCAAATGCCATAGCTACCTTTCCTCATTTAAATTAGTGTTCAGACATCTCCAGGAACACGAGTGGCCCCGAGCATTCATTCTTTGTTACTTAGGTATTTGCAAGCAGCACGTGTTGGGGCACTAACAAGGGTGCAGAAAAAAGGGAGAATGGGAGACAATATTTAAACCTGTTAAGAAGCAAGTGGTCTGACCCGATATTTTTACATACACTATTATTGCCATATTACATTGTTACCTAAAAAATTGGCAAATGTTTATCTGTACAAACCACATGATGTAGCAACTCCTGCTGTCAGCTGTCCACCCATATTCTGTGTCCCTGCCACTCCAGCAAAGAAATAATTAAATAATTTTCAGTAAAAGTGGTTTTTCTGAGCTTGTTGCTGGTGGTGGCTAACTTCTTGAAGAGTGACCTCTTGTGACACTGGCCAGTTGGTGTACTGGTGTCACAGATTCAGTGACAACAGGATGCAGTCTGGTTTAAATACAAAGAAGCGCACCAATTAAAAGTTAAGGCTTTTTGTTGAAATACATTTTTTTGTACAATTTATTTTCCCCACCAACTAAAAGTTATTTTTGGGGAGGGGAATATATAAAGAAAAAATAATATAGCTGCTACTTCTGTCTAGTACTATTTATGCTTGTTTTAAAATAGTTGAGTCTGGGATTTTTAAAGGAGTTAGATGCCCACATCCCATTGAATCTTGAAGTCAGACCCAAAGTATCTCAAATTTGGAAACCATAAGCAGTGGCCTAAATGTTGGCTAAAGTGGCATGCCCAGGGTGACACAGTGAATCAGTGGCAGGGCCTGGAGTAGAATCTAGGTCTCTGAAGACCCATCCTCATGTTCAGTACACTAAACTAAGAGTTTGTGTATACCACCCTGCAGGGGTGTGAATAGCAGAGCGTCCCAGAGTGCTAAGCTGTGACATCCCCATGTTGATGCTAGGAGCATGAACTAAAAGGTTCCTAGGTTGCGTTAACATAATCCTGTTTTGAAGAGGTTTTTGTTAATGTGACTAGGAACCTTTTAGTGCATGCTCCCAGCATCCACATAGGAGTGTTACCGTTCAGCACTGTGGGGTGCTGAGCTATTCACACCTCCACAGCCCAAACTGTAGGGTAGTATAGACATAGCCTAAGACCACTTTTCAAACTTTTGGCCTTCTCCCTCTGTGCCTCAGTTTTTCCATGTATAAAATGGGTAAGTTTCATTATCTCCACCTTTTATACACCATTTTGGGATTTAGAGATGAAAAGTGCTAAGTATTTTTCTTATTTGTAGTAATAAAATTAAGCAGATGATAATTTTTCCTTATAGCCAGTTCTAGGTGATTTTAAACGCTCTTTTGGGTATTAATCTGTCTTTTTAGCTGAGACACACAGATAATTAGGGCTGGGAAATGGTCAAAGCCTCCAAGAACATCTGCATTGGTTTGGACAAATCTAGTATTATAAGAATAAGCTGCAGGAGGTGACGATGTACATTTGTGGGTGGTTGGCTGGAGAATTTGCCTTTGGGATTACAGTATATCAGGCTGGGCTATCACTGGAAAATTGCATTAAACCAGTTAAATGCTATTCACTGTCAGTTGAAAAGTCAATGTACTGACAGTGGATTGGCTTTTAAGATAGGGCTTCATGCTCTAACATGGTGGTTCTCAACTAAGGGTTCACATACCCCTGGAAGTACGCAGAATCTTCCAAGAGGTACATCAACTCATCTAGATATTTGCCTAATTTTACAACAGGCTACAGAAAAAGCCCTAGCAAAGTCAGTGCAAACTAAAATTTCATACAGACAGTGACTTGTTTATATGTCTCTATCTGTAATGCTGATTTTGGCACTGGTATTTTTATTAAAAGTCATGGACAAGACGTGGGCAATGAACAATAAAATCATGGAAACATACACAGGGCTGGCATTAGGGGGTAGCAAGCAGGGCAATTGTCCGGGGCCTCATGCCTCAAGGGCCCTTGCGAAGCTAAGTTACGGGTGGTGGGGCTCGAGTTTCGGCTTTGCAAATGAAAAACAGGCTGAAGTATCACTCTGAAAGGTAAGTACAATATTTATATTCCAGTCGCTTTATTTTATAATGATATGGTAAAAATGAGTCAGCAATTTTCCAGTAATAGTGGGCTGTGACACTTCTGTGCTTTTGATGTCTGATTTTGTAAGCAAGTAGTTTTTAAGTGAGGTGAAGCTTGGGGTGTGCAAATCAAGTCAGACCCCTGAAAGGGGCACAGGAGTCTGGAAAGGTTGAGAACCACTGATCTAGAGGCAGTTTCCCTGGATATATGCAAGTTTTTAATGTCAAATTTTACCCTTCAGGCTGCTGCCTGGGTTCTACTGTGAGCATGTTCCGGTGGGTCACAAGGTCGTTCCATCAGTAAATTGGCATTTTCAAGCAGAAGGCCTCTTCTAAAACCCTCTGATGGATAAGAGCTGAAGGCCTGATTTTTAAAAGTTTCCAAGCACCCTCATTGCAGATTAACCTTTGGACAGAGCACTTTTGAAAATTAGGTGCTCGATGGCATGGAGGTCTCAGTGCTTTGCTCTTCATTTGCAAGAAAGAAATGCAGTTTTACTAGATATTGATGATGTGGCCGCATTCTGTGGATCTCTTATCTGTGTATAACAATAAGTCATCAATTATGAGGACTTGAAGGTGGTTTGCTTTGTTTTTGTAAATCAAGCAAAGGTAAACACTTAGCTTTTACCATTAAAAGACAATTTAAATAGGACAGAGGTTTGTTTGTATGTTGCGTCCCTTTTCCCTTCTCCGTAGCTTGCCTGGTTTCTTGGGCATCTCATTCTGTATTTGGAAAGTGCCTATACCACACTGTGGGTTGCATTCAGAATAACAATATGAGGTATGCCGGGACCAGTTCTCCTCTCACAACAGTATCTCCATTGATTTCATTGCTGTTGCTTGTGATTTACACACATGTAAGGGAGAGCAGAATCGGGCCCATGTCAACTCAAGCAGATATTGCAAGCTGGCCTTTCGGCCCAGCTTGTTTTAAGATGAACTCTGTGCTGAGTCAGTCTTCAGAAGAATATGTTTAAGGAGCCATCACTTTATTTGCTCTTTTATGTGTGTTCATTTGACTTCCTGCATCCTGATTTTCAAGCCCCGGCAACTCCAAACGAAGTCAGTGGGAGCTGCAGGTGCTCAGCACCTCTGCAGATCAGGCTCTAGATCACTCAGCACTAATACTTAATGTGTCTCTCTCCTTGCCCTCATTCCTGTCCACACAAAGAGGTTATGTGTCATCACCAGAGGATTTATAGCCTTCAGCTCGAGGACCTTTCGGTGTGAACAGCCCTATGAGAAGAGTTATGATTGTGAGGAAAGGCAGCCTTTGCACATAAACCCTAATGCGTGCCCTTGGCCTGAAGTTGTGGAGATAAAACTAACAAAACAAATCTGGGAAAGGTTACTGTTTCTACTGGACATGTTGCTGCTCTTCAGTCTGTGTTGATGGCAGGTGTATTTTGAACTGTGCTAACATACATTGTGGAACTGTGTTAAGGGTTTCCCACTTAGTCTGCTCATCCACTGGAAACAGAGGACCTAGTCTAGGGTAAGCGATTGAATCTTGATTTCCTTTCTTTCTTTCCCCGCCACTTCCCAGGGAAACAAAGCAAATGCCTTGGGCAGATAGCTACTGAACAAGGGGTTTTATATAGTTGCAAGCCAGTCTGTCCCTTTAATGAACAGTTGGCTTGCTGCTCTGACTATTGATAGTTCTGTAAGAACCTTGATGGTATGTGAAGCAGCTTTCATTCCTTTTTATCAACAAGAGTTGCTGGTACATCTTCCTTATATATTTTAAGGGCAATGCTTACAAATTGATCTTTGTTTCCAAGGAAACAGACCTGACATGCTTGAGCTGCGCTAGTTGCAAATGCTTACATTTAGCAGACATGCCACAGGATTATATGGTCTGCATATTATTTTTAAATTACCTTCAATTTAAAGGTAAAGAGGGGAGGAGGGGGATGGAATTCATCAGCAGACTATGTCAATTTGTGCTTAATGAAAACCTATATAATATCTTAGATTTATCTGTTATGGTGTAAGGAGAACACTGTCCTGCATTGAAAATGATGGACCTACTACACATTCCCATAAAGAAAGTGTCATGTGGCCAAATGGCTGCTTCAATTTGTGAGTATGGGTGATGTAATGAAATGTTTTGGGAGAACTAAAGACTTGAGTGGACACAAACACGCACTTTTTACATAGTAAATTTATCATGGGTTACCAAATGTGTTTATACTCTGAAAAAATACTCTGGTGAAATGCATCTGACGGATGCTCTGCTCAAAAGGATGTGTCAAAAGTGAATGTCATTGCTTTGAGAGTGAACAGGAAGCCATCATCAGCACTTCACTACCCCTAAAATAATTTGGTTAAAGCTAAAAACCACTAGTTGGCTGTAGAGTGCTATCTTGAATTTGTGTGTGTGTGTATCTATATAAATTGTGAATTCATGTGAGAAGTGTCCACCTAGCACGTGAGTATGCTGTATATAGACGAAAATGGGACATTTAATTTGGTTTATTGCATTAAATATATTTTAGTCCCCTTTTTATCATTTGAGTGGCTCTAATTGCCTCCTTGGAAATTTAGCTTAGAAAAAGATGCACTCTCCTGACCCAACTACCAACTAAGCTAGTCCAGGGTTTCTGTGAAATGCTGTGTTGTGAATATCAGGTTGTTCTTCGAGGGCCCAAAACATTTGCATCGAAGCGGACACTGTACATGAACTAAAGAAGTGTTAGTTATGGGATGCATAGAAAACCCGTGTCAGGTAGTGGTGTGCATGGACAATTAACTGATTTCCGTGTCCAGAGGTTTTTTGGCTAAGACCCAAGACTTTGTAGGGGCTAATGGCTAGTTTTGTGCCCATTCCTGCAAACCGTTATTCATACAACTAGTTTTTCCTTATGTAAGTAGTCCTATTGAACTAATGGGACTACTCACGTCAGTAAGGAGTAAAGGCTTGCAGGCGAAAGTTCGTAGTTTTCACAAGAAGAGTAATTCACAAGATGCAGTGTGCCAGTGAAAAATGCCCGCTGGGCTTCAAGCCTATTTTGTAATTTGTAAAGCAGTTTGGAGGGAAAAAATACTGTATGTATTTTGAGGAATTAGTGTTGAAAAATGAATTGAGGGTTGACTGGACAACAACAAATATCCTTGTTTCTTTGGTTTCTTAAAAAGTAATTTGATGTGTGGTGCAATTTTCTTTTCCCATCATGCGTTGTAACTTTCCTTTGGAATAGTTTTCCAGCTAATATAGAATAAATTAAGGTAGATTTAGCTTTAAGACGAAAAGCACTATTTGCATAGTGCATTCAAAGCATCAGTTTAAGTCTGCTGTAAATGCATTTTTTAATGACTTCTGATGAAAATGTTCTCATCTGTGAAAGGCCTACCGTGAAAATATGCTTGTTTCAGTGTCTCTGTTAAATGCTACTTTTTGCATAGGGCTTGCCAGAGACAAGATGTTCTCCTTGCTTTTGTTCTAAAATAACGTTTGACAACTGAAAATGCAGCCTGCATTCCACATATTGAAAGATTAACCTTGATGACACAGTGGATGGAAACAGTGAAGTTGACTGGATCATGATGAATCCTGCACCTTTTTTTGCTAATGACACTTCCTTATGCTTACATTTCATTAAAGCTCTGAAATGGCTGAAGATGCCTTTACTGAGCATGCTCCAGGGTTGAAGCTGCACCCATAGAGTGAGATGGATTTGTGGCTGAAGGAGTTATAGGCCTGAAGTCAGGATCTGGAAGGAAACAGCAGCTCTCTTCAGACAGAACCACAGAGGTAGGGGAATTCTGGAAATTTAATTCACGTGCCATGGGGCTTCCGTAGGGATTCTGACTTGGGAATAAATAGACCAGATGAAGTGGTTCTTGAGGAAAGTGTTGGAATTGATTCAAAAGCAGCATAGTTAACCACTCACATAAGGTGGCTTCAAACTGCTTCCTGCTGATCAGAGTGGAGGATTTTAAAATAATGACCTTTACTGACTTGCAAACCTATATAAAGAAAGAACCTGTCTAATGTTAGGGTTATGACATAAAGCAACAACAGGCAGGCCACTCGGAGACAGAGCTGGCAGCGAAGGCTTTAGATTTGTCTGATTGTGCCTTCATGTTGGAGAACATGTGATCACGTTCAGTGTAGGATTGTGGTAACTCAGTTGTTAATTATTATTATTTGTAACACTGAAAAGGATCAGATCTACATTTCAGTTTGAATCCAAAGCTGTTTGGGGTTATGGGAGTGCAAAGGAATGTAAAACTAACTCCCTTTTTTATTTTGCATTCCAATGATTATAAACAAATTAAACTCCATGAAATCAATTGTCTTTCTAATTATGCAAGAAGTGGGAAAATATATATTTTGTTCCTTGGCCGACATGGTGATTTATGCTAGTTGTCAGCCTGGAGTCAACAGGGTTTAGTGTTGGCAAGTAAGTTTGAAGGGAAGAACAGCAATCTGTTAGCTGGGTTGAGTTGGGTTTTTGCATTGGATGTGCAGTTGTTAGCTTTTGCCATGGAATTTTTAATCACCAGCTGACTGGTGCAGTAGAAGGAGGTGATTGATTTCAGTTGGTATACTAGCAAGCCACATGGTATAGTGCTAATAAAACATTTACATTGGCTGTTTGTATTTGTTGTAGGGAGGTGTAATGACAGTCTTAGTGTAGAGAAAGGGGGAAGTTTGGTGATTATAGAAACATCTAGTCAGTGCTGAGATACTGTATATACTCTATGGGGAACATCATATTGGCTGTCCAAATTCATATCAGTCTGGTTCTAAAAACAGTTACAAATGAGGGTATCGTATTTAAAACAATATGGAGAATGGAGCTTTGGAATTAGTGTATGAAGTTAGTGCATTTGGCTTTTTTTATTAACAGAAGTCTCTGATTACAGTCCATCTTTAGACTACATCCAGTAAAGTGGTTTGACTTTTTAGGACAACTCTGGTTGTTCCTCACAATGTACTTTAATGTGTAAATGTTTAAGAGTGAAACCTGCAGGTTTTAATTTTATTGCTTAGTTCCAGATGATTGCCTTACATGGTTAGATCAATCTGTTGAGTGATGAGTCAGTTTATGGCCTAAATTAACTTGCATATTTATTGCCCAAACCTGCATTTCTTGCACATCCAATTCTCCCATTGCCTTTGCTGAGAGTTGTCCGAGCACAAGGAAGGGGTGATGCAATCCTTAAATAGCTTGTTTGATTTAGCAACTTTGTAGTAAGTTTGGTGTCAGTTTTAAAGTGCCTTTCAGAAGGTCTGTCCTGCGCCTCAGACAACTATGCTACATGTCTGGATGTATAGCATGTCTCTTTATAATAGGTGATGGTGGGCTAATAGTGGAGAAATGGCTAAGGAAAAAATAAGCATGTGTACGAAATATATGCATTGTGACAATGCAGTTTATAAGCATTGCTTTCATTTTCATTGGCTTATATGTGGAATATATTTATAGCTTTTCATGATTGATCTCATTGGCTTCTTCCCCCTTCCCCCACTGATTTTCTGGTGTTGAGAAAATTGGGGCTGAAATTATCGTGCATGGTCAAGTCTCCTGGAGGAGGAAGTTTGACTTAGTAACTGTTTCAGAGGCTAAGGCTCATGTGACACTACTGTGTTTGTGCGATAGCCTTAAAGGTCCACTGCCACCTCATGGCAATCGCTGAAAAGCAATCCTTTTAGAGACAACTGAGTGTACACATCATGCTTTCTGTATTTCTCTCCCCTTACTGCCAGTGATATTTGCATGAAGACAGGATCTTTGCTTTCAAGAGTTCATTTCTTCCTGCTCTCACACAAATTCATTATGTCAGCTGAATCACTTACAGAGCCATCACGTGCTTTTGCAACCAGAGGTTGATGATTTTGGGGAATTAATAAAAGCAACATGAACAGATGAATCCCAAAGGTTGTATTTTCATGTGGCTGTCTGTCCCTGATGCTACAAAATTAGGTGGGAGGTCAGGAGAGGGAAATACATGATCATAGGAAATTTAGAAGCAGAATTGTCTCTAAAATAATCTTCAGCATTTCAATGGAGCTGCAGCAAAAGTCAGAGTGAATGGAAGCAGCCATCTTTACTGCCTGCTTCACAGACATAAGGCTATGATCATGACTAGTATGACTTTGCTCTGTGGATCCACTGAAATGTCTCTGATCCCTGCCACGTCTCCTCTCCCAAAGAGAAATAACAATACTTTTCTTTGCTGAGCACATGGTTACTGTGGTTAAAGCAATAAGCTGGATCTATGTTCTTGAAGGTGAAGTATGCATGATGCATTCAGTACCCTGGCAAAGCTTTATTTATACAGTACAAACTTCCTGTGTGCAGAAGCTAAATGAAGGGGAAAAGTGGAAGTTTGGGATTTCCAAAATAGAAATGTTGATTGCCAAGTAACTGCATGTTAAAGCTGAAGGAATTTGTAAATTAGGATTGTTAGGAATACAGTATGTTGTAAGTTACACCCGGTCTGCCCATTATAAATTTAACCTTTTAGTTCTAGGGTTGTTATATTTATTGAGATATTCTGCACAATCTTATAAAAACACAGGAGCATCTTCCAAAGAGCTTGTATCTCACCAGCCCTCACCACAGCATATGTTTTCATAGCATTCTCCATAGAAAGTCAAGGGGCATTTTTACACTTCAGAATGGCTAACAGCAGCATCAAACTTGTTGAGATTTTGGCTTTAAAACCTTTGAACACACTCAGTTTTCAGAATGTGGGGTGAAATGTGATCGAAGGAGCATAGTTCACTAGCTGACCTCTCAGAATATAATCGAATTATGGTTCCTGCGAGGTGCTGAGTGAGCATTCAGCACCTTTTACGCCCATTCGAATCAATGGGAGCTGAGAGATCCAGCCTTCTGTTTAGGACATAATTCCCCTAAATAATCGTTGAGGGAAGAAGGAGGTGTGGTGGAACTGATGAGCAGTTTTTTTAGCAATGGAAAAGTAAACGAGGGTTCCAAGAGATGCGCTCTCATTTCTAGGGAAAGTTACTCTCTCTCTTAAGATCGCCTCTTTGTCGTACTTTTAAGGTAGCTTCAGAGAAGACCGAAAAGCAACTTCATTTCTGGGTACAAGTGAAGTACGAATTGGAGAGGGTGGCAAAATATTGCTCGTCTTACAAAAGGAAAAACCTCCCTTTTCCTCCCACTTTTTTTTTCCTTTGTGAAAATGACATATTTAATGGTGTAAATTAAGCAAAAGCTTCTTAGGAACCATGTATCCTTTGTGAAGGAAGGTGGTTGTTCTGCTGTCTTTCTCTTTAAAATGTGAGGTCCTAAAAGCATATTCAAATTCTGAATCACAGAATGGAGGCCAGAGAGCCAGGAGTTTAAAAGTAAGGTTCCTGTTGTTTTATGGGCCCCTGGGTAGAACACGTTTTTAAAAAGAAACAAGCGATATGCTGTCCCTGACAAAGGCAATCCACACTAGAGAGAGTTTGATGGGGAAATTTCTAGGTATACTTGGATTAATTCAAGGAGAGGGGGAAGGGGAAAATCTTTCTTGGAAACAAATGACTGTTTTGTTTCATTTATGTGTGAATTCATTCAACTAACATCCATTTTAGAGAAGGATTTGATTTTCCTGAGGGGTGGATGGAAAGGAAAGGTCAATTCAACTTGTTTTTACATGTGTCAAGTCACTGAATAGTTAAATTGTTCAACCATCTTCTCATCTGAAATGTCAGTAGTTTTCTGCTTCAATCTCTGTGTGAGAGAAAGCGAGCGAGGGGGAGAGAGAGATGCAAAAGATGGCTCCTCTTAATGTCTTGCAAGATCTGTCTAGAAAGAGGTTGTGTCTGTGCACTGCCTGGCTTCCATGAAATGGCTGCAGTTTCCACAACACTGAGAGAGGCTGAAAGGAAATGGCCTCCTATCTGAGCATGCTTACTGTGGCATAGGAACCTGTAGAGGGAGTTAGGTCATGTGGCCTAAGCAGGACGGTTGTTCATGTGGACCAAGAAAGAAACAGAGCAAGAAGCACTGTCCGTAGCTTCCATCAAATACCAAGCACCTTAAAACAACAGTGCAGCTTTGCCCTGGGCATCAAACTAGAACATGATAGCGTTTGAGTCTGTCGGGACACAGTTAAACTCCAGAGCTGCGAACAAGACTGTTACTTAACTTCACTCGTAGGTATTGTAGCTGATTATCTCAATGTGACTTGCAGCATTCCATTGAACGTTAGATCCAAAAGAAGAAAAAATTTTCTCCTCAGACATGATGCACACAACAGTGTTACTTTAGGATATTGGCCTTTCGATGCTAGTGTGTTGCAGCTTATGGTATGTGCAGTGTTTTAAGGGCAGCTTAAAAGCTATTTTTTTCCTCTTTTGCTTTCATAAATGTAAAGAACTTGACCATTACCTCACCAACCAATCCACAAATAATCTTGATCCTTTCATATAGTGTCATTGTGACGTTGTGAAATGTTCCTGGTAAGATGCTAATTGATTGCTTTGCTTGAGTTTTTAGTGTAATTGCTGAAACGTCCCACTATGTTGTTTGAGGATCATCAGTGTTTAGTGCTTTGGAGGAGATGCTTTCAAAATGGAGGGGAGATTTGAAAAGCAAATTGGAGTCTGCATTAACTTCTGTTTTCAGTGTCTTTTTAACCTTTGCAGCGAAAACACTTCTAGCATTGAGATGCAGTAAGACTACTGTATTAGTGAACCTACTGAAAGAATGAATACTGTAGCATGCTTTTGTATCATTTTTTTAGCTTCCTCTGAAAATGTGTTTTGACTAAGTTAGCTCATTGACTTTGCATTTGTAATGAATTTCTCTGTATCCATTCCCACATTTTTAATGTTAGTTTTGTAAGATCATGCCATAAAGAAGTATAGAGGAAACATTAGACCTATTTTAAAGCCATCTTTGGTTAGAACTACAGTAATCTTTTGTAAAATTTCTGTCTGAATTGTCAGGGTTGTTTCGTTTTGTTTGGTCTTAAATAGGTTACAGTTACAACTTCCAGTGATTGATAGAAAGGCCAGAAAGAAAAATCCCATTATATATGTATTACAACTTAAAGCAGAATCAGACAAAAGCTAAGTGGGTGAAAGTGATATCCTTGCTTTATTGTGTCATCTCAAATTTTCTTTATCAATTTTATCCCCTCAGCTTAGACTGGTGTACATTAACCATTTGGTAGTTAAACTTGTCTGAAGTGCTTGGAGAGAGGAAAGTAATAGTGTTTTAGTTGATGCAGAACTATGGAAGATTCCTGCTGTTGTTTAACCATGACAGCTTTTCAAGCATGTACTGTATGTGGGGAATGGTGCAATAAATACTTGGTTTAGAGCAAATTGAGACTGTTTATGTTTTCAGCTTGTGACAATAAAAGATCATGACAGTCGCATGCATTGTTATGGACACTAAGGGTATGTCTACACTACGAAATTAGGTTGATTTTATAGAAGTCAATTTTTAAAACTCAATTTTATACAGTTGATTGTGTGTGTCCCCACTAAATACATTAAGTTGGCAGAGTGCGTCCTCACTACGGTGGCTAGCATCGACTCACAGAGCGGTGCACTATGGGTAGCTATCTCACAGTTCCCGCAGTCTCTGCTGCCCATTGGAATTCTGGGTTAAGCTCCCAATGCCCGATGGAACAAAAACATTGTCGCGGGTGGTTTTGGGTACATGTTGTCAGTTTCTCCTCCCTCCCTCCATGAAAGCAACTGCAGACAATCATTTCGCGCCTTTTTGCCTGGGTTACCCATCCAGACGCCATAGCACAGCAAGCATGGAGCCTGCTCAGCTCACTGCTGCTGTTGTGAGCATTGTAACCTTGCGCATTATACTGCAGTATGTGCAGAACCTGGCTAAGAGACAGCAGCACAAGGATAATTGTGAGGAGGACATGGACACAGATGTTCCTGAAAACACAGGATGTGGCAAGTAGGACATTATGGCTGCAGTGGGGCTGGTTAATACAGTGGAACACCGATTCTGGGCCCGGCAAACAAGCACAGACTGGTGGGACCGCATAGTGTTGCAGGAATGGGATGATTCCCAGTGGCTGTGAAACTTTCGCATGCGTAAGGCCATTTTCCTGGAACTCTATGAGTTGCTTTCCCCCACCCTGAAGCGCAGGAATACCAAGATGAGAGCTGCCCTGACAGTTGAGAAGCGAGTGGTGATAGCCCTGTGGAAGCTTGCAACGCCTGACTGCTACCGGTCAGTCAGGAATCAATTTGGAGTGGGCAAATCTACTGTGGGGGCTGCTGTGATTCAAGTAGCCAATGCAATCGCTGATGATCTGCTATCAAGGCGTAGTGACTCTGGGAAATGTGCAGGTCATAGGGGATGGCTTTGCTGCAATGGGTTTCCCTAACTGTGGTGGGGCAATAGGCGGACGCACATCCCTGTCTTGGGACCGGACCGCCTTGGCAGCTAATACATAAACCCCAAGGGGTACTTCTCAATGGTGCTGCAAGCACTGGTGGATCACAAGGGACGTTTCACTGACATCAAAGTGGGATGGCCTGGAAAGGTGCATGATGCTCGCATCTTTAGGAACTCTGGGTCCTTTGAGCAGCTGCAAGAAGGGACTTACTTCCCAGACCAGAAAATTACTGTTGGGGATGTTGAAATGCCAATAGTTACCCTTGGAGACCCAGCCTACCCCTTGTTCCCATGGCTCATGAAGCCATACACAAGCAGCCTGGACAGTAGTAAGAAGCAGTTCAACTATAGATGGAGAAAGTGCAGAATGGTGGTAGAATGTGCATTTGGACATTTAAAAGCTTGCTAGGTTATGATCGCAGCGCAACCAATATTCCCATTGTTATTACTGCTTGCTGTTTGCTCCATAATATCTGTGAGAGTAAGGGAGAAACATTTATGGCGAGGTGGGAGGTTGAGGCAAATCGCCTGGCTGCCAGTTTTGAGCAGCCAGACACCAGGGCGACTAGAAGAGCACAGGTAGGCACGCTGCGCATCAGAGAGGCTTTGAAAACCAGTTTCGCGACTGGCCAGGCTATGGTGTGAGAGTTGTATGTGTTTCTCCTTGTTGCAAACTCGCACCCTATGTTGATTTTAATTCCCTGTAAGCCAACCACTCTCCCCCCTTCGATCACAGCTGGCAAAGGAAATAAAGTCACTATTGTTTTGAAACCATGCATTCTTTCTTCATTAATTTAAAAAAAAAAAAAAAAAGGGAGGTAACTGATAAGGTAGCCCGGGTAGGGGAGGGATTTGGGAAGGAGAAGGATTCACCGCTTGCCTTCTGCACATTGTCGTCCTCCTCTTCCTCTTCCACAAAATCCTCCTCTGTGTTGCGTGAGACTCCCCCCCCCCCCCTTGCAAGTGTCCACGGACAGTGGTGGGGTAGTGGTAGGGTCCCCCGCTAGAATGCCATGCAGCTGATCGTGTATGGGGCTCTGACCCAGAGCGACCGTTTGCCTCCTTTGTCTTTTGGTAGACTTGCCTGAGCTCCTTGACTTTCACACGGCACTGTTGTGTGTCCCTGTTGTAACCTCTGTCCATCATGCCCTATGTGATTTTTGTACATATATTAGCATTTCTTCTTTTTGATCGAGTTCTGCCTGCACAGATTCTTCTCCCCATACAGCAATCAGATCCAGTATCTCCCGTTGGCTCCATGCTGGAGCTTGTTTGCAATTCTGGGGGGACTGCATGGTCACCTGTGCTGCTGAGCTCGCCACGCTGACCAAACAGGAAATGAAATTCAGAAGTTCCCGACGCTTTTCCTGTGTACTTGGTTAGTGTGTCAGAGTTGAAAGTGCTGTCCAGAGTAGTCACACTGGAGCACTCTGGGATAGCTCCCAGAGGCCAGTAACATCGATTTGTGTCCGCTCTATCCCAGATTTGACCCAGCAAGGTCGATTTTAGCATTACTCCCCTCACTGGGGAGGAGTACAGAAGTCATTTTTAAGAGCCCTTTAGATCGACAGGATTGCTTGACCTAACGCTGCTAAATTCGACCTAACCCTGTAGTGTAGACCAGGGCTAAGAGAGGAAAGAAGGGGACTCTTATCAGATATGGGTTGATAGCTCAATGTGAAAACTAGAATTTAGTGCACTTGATTCTCATGCAATGTCTGAGGAAAATAAAATCATTGGACATTTCAGTATCTCGCTATGGATTTTTAAGGTCTGACGCAGGCTAGGTTTTCCTCTTCATCTCAGTCCATTGTGATGCAATAAGTTGAGTGAGCATTTGTTTTAATGTTGAGAGAAAAGTCTTCAGTCCTAGTTGATGGGAAAGCTGTGTTTTCCATATTCAGGAACTAACAGGAGACATTATATTCTATATAAGAATTTCCCTTCCTTCTCTCGTCTCCTCGACCTTCCCTACCCCTCCCTTCTCTGTGGGAGGTTTTCCTGAGAAGTATTAAACACAGAAACCCCCCCATTTTGCATTATGATAAATATGTCACTTCTTGCATTTGAATCCAGTCCAGCCGATCTCTGCTTACAGATGTTTCTGCAAGTTGCTCAGGCAGTTTGACTGGGAACTTTAGCAGATATGGGGATTGCCAAGAGTTTGTGCTTAATTGTTAAATGGAACAGAGACAAACTACTTGTGATGTTGAAGCTAAAACTTCTTATTTTTTCTTGCTAGCTGAGCAAGTTGTATCATACATATCTCAAGTTCACTTTCAGTTGGATACTGTAAATTTACCAATTAACCCATGTGCATTTAGCCCAGCATTCAGAGGGTGCACAGTTTGTTACACAGTCTATAATTAGCAGGAGTGTCTTCAATTTTAAACGCTGGTATGCAGCATCTCCTTTTGGAGGCAAGAGCTACTCTTGAAGGCCACTAAACAACATGTTATTGCATTGTTTTAAAAGGTTTTTTCAGGCTAGTGATCAGTCTTAGGCGTGGCATTATGTCAGAATGCCGACAGATTGTCTTTATTAACTGTGTATTGTACCAGGACAGAGGCAGTATCCCTGTGACGCCTGAGATAATAGTTGTTCCAATGGAAGCCCTGAAATGTGCAGGTTCTCTGTGAAATGGCTGCAGCTTGGAGTGAGCAGTGAAATGGTCTCCACTGGGCATGCTCACTCTGTAGAGGGAGCTTTTATCACATGAGCAGAAACTGAATCACTGTTCATGAGGATCTGGAATATGCAACTCTTTGAGTCTTCATCAAAAGAAGACAACAGATGTCTGCAGGTACAGTAACTTCTAGTGTCCATGCTCCATGTGTCATAAATAGCAGGTTCCCTCAGGTTGTGTCCGCAGACAGACTGTTGTCAGGTAGTAAAGGAGAAGCCTTTGAGAGGAGGAAGACAGTTAAGATAATCATGGCTGGATTTTTTTATTTATTTTTTGCCCTGCGCAAGGAAGAACAGCACAGCAGAAATATATTACATATTGATGCAGCATGCAAGGCGATGTGTAGGGGGCTTCATTCAAAGGAGGAGATTTAGAGAGTAACATGCATACTTTCTGACTTTTTTCTGATGAATGTTTTGTTCAATAGGCTGTTGTACACAATTCTGCGTCTCAAGTTATATGTGGCAAAGGACGCGTGCGCACTCAGATTCTACAAATTCAGCGAGTCTTTCACTTATCTAATTTGTCGGGGAGTTCTTTGGGGTTGTTTTTAGCATGGATTCTCTCTTTTGAATGTGTGGTTGTATACTGAACTCTTCCCCCCATTTCATATAAGTGAGAGGAGAAAACTCTGGAGTCTTTAAACTGTTCGAAGGCTGATCTTTCAAAGACAAAGGAGAGGGCCTGCAGCCACATTTCACCAGCTTGCTAGAAACATTTTGACAGTCTTGGCTTATGTCAAGGGAGCCTACAGTTTTGCTTTTGGGGTGTTGGGAGGATGAAGATTGTATTTTATTGAGGGGGAAAGAATCCTTTTTCAATAACCTGCAGTCCAGATCAGGGTATGATTGAACCATTGATATTTCATTTTATTTTATGGCAAAAGGCTCATGCTGGCAGATGATTGAAAATGTTGACTAAAATCCTCACACCTAGTTCTGCCATGTACCTTTTTTGTTTACATTGTGTATAAAGAGCCTTGTGGTCTAGTTTACCATGGGCAAAAAGGAGGACATTCAGCGTACGGGGATATACTCCATCCTTGGCCTTCAGTGTTGTCCCTTGATTGTTGCAGAGCTTCCAGAATTGATTATATTACCAACCCCTGCTGGTATGTAAAATCTAGGCCTGTAAAATCTGCTTAATGTTACTTCTCACACACACACACATGCGTGTGTACATGCACACACATTCTGACTAAGAAGAAAAGGTAAAAATACCATCCTAAAGAAATCTATCCTACAAATGTAGGGGAAATGACGGACAGTCTGTAACACCCTGTTCCAAATGCCTGTTGTTTATGCGATACTCTGAAAATGTTCCTAAAAATGTCATTTTTCCTCTTTTGAATGTATATTGAGAGCCTGCATATTAAAGCTGTTGGGGAAGAGACAAGCAAGATTTACTTTTCCAAAGATAGTACTAAGAAAAAGCAAATTCCCTGCCTCAAAGCGAGTGATCATTTGCAGTCCAGAAAGAATGTGTTTTGGGTTGCAAGTAGGCTTGCGATAGAAATGCTGAGATAACGTTGACTGACTGTGGTGCTAAGAGTGCTCCTATGTTATCATGGCCATGATGATATCGGCGTGATGGAATATTCCTAAGCGTTTTAGGCAGTCTGCCATTGGCGACTGAAACCTTGCAAATGCTTTCAAGAGGTGATGCTGAAATGCTCATCCTGTAACCTTCTGTTCTGTTTTAAAATTCTAGGTCAGTTTTCAGCGGTGTTAGGGTTAATAGCCATACACCTGTTTGTTTTTCGGTCGTTTTTCCCTGTTATATGAAACTGAGCATTATGCTAGTTTATGTGGTTACAGTACACCTGGCCTAAACCAGCCTTCCAAAAACTTTGTGAAAATTTACTAGCCCAGGCCCACTATCTATTTGCCTGCCCTTGCCATAGTTATTCTGGAGAGAAAAATGGTATTGAACTTGCCGTCAAAATTATTTTTCACTCTTCCCAAGCAAATGGGTGAGTCGAATTTTTGCTAGTCTAATCTATATAAATCTATGTAGCTTCCTGTGGATGAGTCAGAAATGTAGCTGATGTTTAGGTACGTGAGGAAAGTCAGGACTTGCTGTAGGATTCAGCTGATTTTATATATAAAACAGTCGCATGCCAATATTCAGAGGGGATCTGCGGACAGATGCTCTTATGTCCATTGGAGTTGGGAGTGCTCAGCACCTCTGCAGATCAGGCCCTTGGTGATCAAAATAAGACTTCCAGCTTACCTTGGGCCTGATACCTGACGGTGCTCAGTATCTTGAAGGACTGGGCTTGCAGTGTGGAGGTGCTGTTTGTATCTGGGCATCACATGGAACATCTTTATCACATGGAACATGAACATCCGGGCTGGTTGTATGGCAACTGATATGCTGCAAGCGTCCCAATTCCAGTGTGACCTCTCTTGTACGTCACCATCTCCTAATGAAAAAGGATTGCATGCTGCTTTGTACTGTGGAAGGGAAATACTTCTTTCAAATAAACAAGGCGTTTAAGACCCTCTGCCATTGTGACTAGCAGGTTTGTAAGGGAAGGAGGGAGATATGGTTTGACATCAGGGGCCTTTTATTGTTTGTTTTTTCTTAAACAATTCTTCCCTTCCATCTCTTCTCCTGATACTTGCAAGGGTCAAGGAACTAGTGTGGAGACTTCTATTCAACCAGGAATCAGAGAATAATCTTTCCTTGCCGTTAAAGACTAAAGACTTGAAGCACTTAAAAATACGTGCTAACAAGCTTTGAAGGAGCTTGTGTTCTTCCGATGCAATCTACTGTCAATACCCTTCGAGGCAATTCTCGAACTTACAGCTCTTAATATCATTTTCAGAGGTCCTTTCTATTACTGTACATTTTAAAGAGGCTTGAAATCAACTCCCCTTCACAAAGGAGAACCTGGAAGTTGTAATGTGATCTTCCCTAAGTCCCATTTCCCTCTTCTCTCTGCTATGAACCTGCCTTCCTCTGCCACTTTTTACTTGAACTTCACCTCTTGTTCTAGCACTCCGGATCTTCTTGTGATGTGCTAGACAATCTGATTTGTCTTTGGCTATGCTGGGGTGGTGTGGGGGTGGGGGCAGAGGGGATGAGGAGGAATGGGAAGGTACACTCCCTGTGTAATAATGCATGCCGGAACGTATAGTAGTCAGTAAAGCAGCAGGAGTGACACACACACACACACACACACACACACACACACACACACACACACACACACACACACACACACACACACACACACACACACACACACACACACACACACACACACACACACACAGTATAAGCTAACATGAATGTGTAAAAAACCACGTTGATAGCAGGATAGTTTTTGAATGCTCTAGGAGCCAGAATAAGAGCTGTTTAAACAGTTCCTCCCCCCTCCTCTCATCCAAGGCGATTAATTTTCCCTTCATATTCCACTATAGAGGTGGAAGATGGTGGGGGGAGAAGGTGTACGAGAAGTCTCACATGCAAACGTTCCCTGAATCGCTGCCATACTGTCTGTCTGAGCAGTAGAATGCCTCGTGCAAAGGAAGCATTTAACAAATTGTCCTTGTTCCAAGGATGAGGAAACTTAGGGCTCTTCTGGCATTTGCTCTTCACAACTCGAAGCTGCTTTCACTTGTAAAGTATGGGGTTAGGCATAAAAGGAGAGTGAGAGAACTGGAACACAGAGTAACTTTAAAGCCTTGCAAGGTTTTTCATGGAGCTCTTGGTGTTTAAATGAGGAACTTTTCCCCCTCCTCCTTCGTTTTCCTGTGTGCCTGTGAAAATATTCTGCTTTGCATTTAAAGGGAAAAACTGTATTTGCTGGGATGAAGCCAACTTATTTATTCAAGGGAAATGCCATCTTCCCAACCCTTTCTCTTTCAGAGAAGGTTTGTCAGAGGATGGCACGGTGGGTTGAATATTAGATGTCTAGGTGACATCGAGGTATGGTTGTGATTTGAAGAAGCTAAAATCATGGCTGGCATTTTGCCTTGGAGCCCTAGATGTCTATCTCCCTCCTCCCACCGCCCCCCAAAAGGGTTAACTCTTTCCTGCTAGATTGAATTCTTACAGCAGGTGGATTTTGACCTACAACAAACAAAAAACCCACAACCCCACAGCATTAGAATTTGCAGTTTCCAGTGTTTATAATTCTCCTCCCCAGATTGGATTTTTATTGCATGACATGAACTTGACTGCATCCTGGTTGTAACGAGAGCCTTGGACTGAACAGGGCTGTGAATTAGCTGTTGCTAGTCGAAGCAAATAGTAGCTTCTATTTTACTGTCAAAAAAATGGCAGGTCACTGTGTGTCTGTAAACAATGCAGTTATGAAATGGCAGTGCAAGGCCGAGCTGAGCATGCTCAGGAACAGCCTGTAGGGGGAGGTGATCAGAGAAAGATGATCTAATTCAGTGCAATTCTGGGGATTGAAGGAAAAGACCAGGCTCCATCCTAATGACAGAGCAGAAAAAATACTTCTGGGACTAAGCCTGTAGGCCATAGCTGATAGATTCTGATGATCTCCTACCTTTAAGACTTCGAGTTACTGACCTGTGCTGTTTCGCTTTGTCATTTTCAAGAAGAGTAAAGTCTTGGTGAGGTTTTTCTGTAGTTATTAGAAGAACTGGCCCTAGATTGCTCTCTCTTTTTTTTTTGTTTCTTTCTCCCTCCCCCTGTCTGTTTCTCAGCTTGCAGGAGTCAATGTAGTGCTACCTGGTCAAGACAAGTAACAGATGACACAAAGTGTTGTTTGAAGAGGCTGTGATCCTGAGCGAGGGCCTCTCCGCTCCAAGAAATTCCGCTCATTTGGGCTGGGGGAGAGAACTTTATTTTGTGCGTGTCTTTTTCTCACCTGCCACCCCAGCATGGCTTCTGAAGTTGGAAATGCGAAGTGAACCCTTTCTGCGACTTCCTCCTTGAGGGGAAGGGGAGAGAAATGTTCTGCTGGATATGACAGTTTGATATGGGGTGGGCCTTATGGCTCAAAGAGGTGGTTGAGTAATTTCAATGAGAGAAGCATGCCAGTCTTCCTGTTCTAAAAGATCTGTGTTTGCACCCGTTGGGCTTTCATGTTGGGCTTTGCTTCGGATACCCATTCATATTACGTTTTATTCTTGTAAGTCTTCTGGGGGGCTGAAGTTTCTAAAATGGATGTTTGTAGCCAGTAGGAGAGTTTAGCTTTTGCTACAGATAATGATGAGTTGCCAGGCAGGATCTGACTCTCCATTTTTAGGCTTTTTTTCCAGCGGTAGGGCAAGGAAAACAGCAGCTGTGAAAAATGCTCCAGTACTTCTGTCAACCTCCTCCTGTGGAAGGAGGAGATGCCTTTGTCTGCACTGATTTTTAGGGCTTGTCTGTACGCATACATTGTACTGGCATAACTATCCTGGGATATAGTCAAAGAGATAGAGCCATCCTTGTGTGGATGCTGCTATAATGGTACTTACACCAGCTTATTTCTGTACAGGAAGGGAAGTAAATTGTACCAGTGTAAGGTACCTTTTGCATTGGTATAACTGCAGCCACACTAGGGATTTTACTCAGATCACTATTTTGGTTTAAAAAAAAATGGCTCCGCCCTCCAACTGCCATAGTTATATCAGTACAAAAACTGCACATTGAGCAGGCCTGAGTGGGAGGCCCTGCAAAACCCCTGTTTGCACAAAAGCCCAAAGACCGTTATGAAGTTTTTGTGTTGTAAAAAGTCCATTTGACATAAATACTGTTACATTTCATGCATGTGTTTTTGACTGTTTCTGGCTTTTGCAGGCAGAGACTTTTACCTTGATCCAACCCCTGCTCTCCCAGCCCTGCTGCTTTGGAAGATAGTGGGTTTTTTTTATAGCGAGAATAAGAGAATCTCATTGATAGAAGAAAATATTAATCTCTAGGGAGGGAAGGGAAAGTCTTTGTGATGAATCTGTCCTCTGAATTGCTTGGTAAAATAAAAGAATCATAAGACTAATGTGACTTGAAGACCAACTTCAGAAGGAGAGCAGTGCTTGTTTTAAATAGGGTTTATTAGATACAGTTCACATGATTGCTAGCAGCTTGTAAGGAAGTGGCCTCAACCTTAAAAGGGACTTTGAGAATGGTGACTGCTCTGTAGGCCAGGTACATTACTGGTTACTTTTCTTCTCCTTACTGAATGAAGTTATTCTGCTTGTTCTGTTAAGAAATGGTCAGTGTGACACCAGCAAGCAACTGGACAGCAGGACATGATCGGTACTGACTCCTGAAATTAACACTCTTCACAGGCCAACCAAGAACCGCCCCCTCCCCACCTTTTTTTCTGTAGTTGTTTTCTTAATAATTATTTCCTAAATAACTAGCTGCTAAATGTTTATCTTCTCAAGCCAAAGGATATTATTAGAAAGTTGATTTTAGGAAAAAAATGGGGGGAGGAGGTGAAAAAGAACGGTGAATGTGAATCTACTGCTGCTGGAGTTGCATCATTTATTAAGGGCTTTGCCTCTCTTTCTTGCTACAGCACATATTTCATACCTCGCTGCCGCCTTGCACAGTAGGTGAAATTCTGCTTTGTTGAAGTGCTTGCTGAAGGTTTGCCTAGGAGTAGAATTTGATCTGTTAGGAGACCGGGTGTTGTAACAGGGGGTGGGTGGACTGTGGGGAATGGAATGGCAGCAGTGTCATGGAAAGACGGGCTACATATCCATTGAGGCTTTGAACCTTCTGGTTATAGGCTTTATAGGCCATTCAAGATCACTCCTATGTCATTCTTTCCTAGTCTGCAAACAGATGTGTTGATGCAGATAGTGCCCTGAATGTTAAAAAAACATAATTTTCCTTGTGCTCTGCCTAGTTTGAGAGGAGAAGGGTTAGTCTTGAATTATTTCCCTCCCCAGCTCTACTTCGCATTGACGTGTTCTAGCTGAGTATCTAAATGAGGATAATGTTTCTGCTAAGTCTCAGTTTACTGGACAGTTAATTTTAAGACACAGAGAGAAACCCGCTGAAGGTTTACACCTGAGCATATCAAACTCTGATCCCTTTTCTTATCCGACTTTAGAGAACTCTGGTTCATGATGTAACTTGCTGCTCTCTTGGGGGCTCCTGGAAGGAGAAAAGCTACAAGTTTTGATACCCTGGTGTTGTCTTTTATATGTAAACCTTATTGGAACCATCTTGCTATGGAGTGAACCTGGATGGCTAATGACATTTCCAAAGAGAAGGCTGAGTAGATTTCTTTCTGTTTTTCAGCCCTTTTTTTTTTTTTTTTTTTTTTTTTTTTTTTTTTAAAGGCACCAGTTTAGTTTCTAGCTCTGTGTTTGGAAATGCTGCAAAGCCTTTACTTGGATTCTCTAAACTGTCTTCCATTGCCGCCTTAGTTTTAAAACAACAAAGAGAGACTGATTTCTTGTACACAGAAGTGGAAGGGGAAAAAAATAATCAACCCTATTACAAGTCCTTGGATTCTTATGGCTTTTAAAGACCTAATCAGTGTCTTTTAAGATGCAATAATTTTTATTTCCCTTGAAAGCAAAAAAGAAAAAAAATGCTTCATGGCTTGTGGTGCATAGTCTTTGTGGAGGCTCTCCAGTGATTGAAGATTAATAATCACTCTGTTGTAGGCAGTGGAATGGAGACAGACGGCTGCAGGAAAGGAGGGGTGGGGAAAAGAGAGTGAGACTTTTATTCTGAAGCAGACTGTGCTTGGCAGTTGGCTTTTGTTGGGACTGCTGTTAAAGCAGACATTTCTCTGCTAGGAGGGTGGGTATAAGATTTCTCTGCCAATCAGGAGCCGACAGATTGGGGCATGGTGGAGTGTGAGCAAAAAGGGAAGTTTGCTTTGAATGTAAGGGGAAAAAAATGGAGGTATTGACACTTACAACAAAGTTGCTGCTAACAAGTTTGGATGAAATTGTGTGCTGGATGGAAATGGATGGAAAGCTAGAATCCTGCTGATTTTGGAGGAGTGTGTGTTTGTGTGTGGTGTTGGTTGTGTGGATTCTGCAGGGCTCTGTTTGTGTGAATACTGTCTTCAGGCTGAAAATGTTTGCCATGAAGTTGATACAACTGACTTTTGATAGACCTAGAAGGGGGAAAGCTGCCTCCTCCCAAGCTTTATGGGAGGCAGGCTTCGAATGCTTTGCAGCAATTGTCTGCTGTAGCCTCCTTTTGATAAATATGCTTCACAACTTCCAATGGTCTTTTCCTCCCACAGGGTAAAAGATGCATTGTGCTGCTTTAGACATTGATGTTGGGGTTTTGCTTTGGTTTTTAATGAAAAATGAAAGTGATGGGACTGCTGTTGTTAATGAGGACTGTTTAGACGTGGTTCTGGAATATGGACCATGCGAGCCTGTCGAACGCAACCTAGAGTAACTCTGTCTGGCTGGACACAGGTGTATTGGCTGTGAGCTGGGAAAGTGATGTGCTGCTCAGTCTCTTCTGTGGTGATGGGAATTCTCTTAGAAAGCTGGTTTTGTTTGCAAGAATTCTGGGCAGCAGGGCACTCTTGTTAATTACAATAGCTGAGACATGTGGCTGTGGTCAGTTCTTTCTTCAGAGTTCTAGCGGTGGCTTTCCTTTAGGCCTCTTCCCTTGCGTGGCAGTAACATATCCCTTGGAAGGGATGAAAGGGGGAGTATGTGTGATTTTGTGGGGGGCTGGGGTGGGTAGAGGTGTTAAACTTTGAAGGAAAGATTGTAAATCAGTTGAGCAAAAATGGCTTGTCTGAAATCCTGAGGCTTTTAGTTGGAATCATTTTAAAGGTGGGAACATAAAAGGGTTTTATTTGCATAACGTAAACCTCTGAAAACAAACCGGTCCCTGTTAGAGATACTGAGACTCTTTATTTTATTCCGGTTGCTGTAGCAAGGGCGAGGATTCATTCTTCATGAGCAAAAACCCCAGGGTCTGCGTCATTGTGTAGATACCATGGGACTGATTCTGCTCATACTTGAGTTAGTCTTATACCTGTATAATGCCATTGGCTTGCTCCTGATTTCCACCAGAGCAAGGGAGATGAGAATTGGGACCTAAGTATACACGTGTGCATCAAGAATAATGTTTTAACTCTTGGCTTAACAAAAATGAAGTTGGCCGCCATTCAAACTTCAGGCTGCATTGATGCTCATGTCACTGTGGAAAATACATGTGTCCCTATTACCAAAGCTTGGCTTGTTCAGGCAGGTTGATCAGATGGCTAAACTAGAGCTTACAACACTCTTTTAAAAAATCTTTTTTTTAAATCTGAAAATAGTGTGTCAAATATTTTGTTTCCTCTCAAATGGGATCGCCTGGTTATGCACCTGTGTGGAGTTTGTGTCTGCATGGGGAGATGGGGCTGCACAGGACATGGATTACTCATTTGGGGGAACGATTCTGCAAGATGCAGAGTGCCCTCCAGGCAGGACTCCAAGCATAGTTGCTACATTTTTCTAGATAAAAAGGGAACTTTTCCTGGAAACTTTAACAAGTGGTGATTTCCTTCACATTACAGACTTTCTCCTCTGATTAGCTTAGTTATCCATTAGGTTTCAGATGATGCCAGCTTTTTTGTTTAACCCTCTATACTGTGGCCTTAGGGTCCTTCCCTGCTCTTTCCTGAACAGCCTGTAGCCAGGCTCATGAGCACGGGCCCTACAGGATGGTTACTAAATGGGCCAGGTGGGCTTTTGCATACACAATGGGAGAGCCTCTCTGCTGTAACACCTACAGGAGTTTGGCAGTGCTGCTCAGCTCAGATGGAAACAAAAATTGCCTGGTGGCTGATTATAGTAACACCAAGATCAGCTGCGTTGCTAGCCTGGGAAGGTTCAAACTTAAATGACAACGAAAAGGGCAATACTGTGTATGTGTTCATATCTTATCTGCTTTATTTGCTTTATGGGAGATGGGCAGGGGTTTTTCCTTATCACCCAATGTGCTTTAAACCTTTTGATTTGCATGGCTGCAGGCACCATCTGCGCTCTGTGGAGGCCTACAACAGTTGGCTTGACCTAGGCTTATTCTTCTTCTGTGATGCACACAGCATGAAATGAACACTTCACCCTTGCCATTCCCCAACTTATAAGACAGACAGTTCTGTTTGCATTAACCAGATGCAGCTTTGCCAGGCAGTTTGCCATGTTTACTCTTTAAACTAGCTTGTCACTTTAGCCAGAGAATTGTGTCAAAAGGCCCCTCCTCCTATATTTTTTTAAAATAATACCCTTTTCCTTTCTGTTGCTGCTGTGCTTTTCTTTATAGCCAGGCATTTATAAGATAAGCAGCGTAGCTACCAAGCCCATATAGCAATGGGATGCCAAGTGCCTCAGTGGCTGAATAATATAGCAGGTGTTCAATAGAAAAAGCAAAAACTGTAGAAGTCAGATGAGGGTGAGACCATTAAACTCAATAAACTTAAATTATGTATTAACTGTTACTTTCCTAGATTGAAGGTTTAACTCTTGCAAATTGTGTCTGTTCAACCTGGGAAAAACACCTATGTTTGTCATCTTTGCTTGGCTAAGTTCTTGGCACTGTGGCCTCTATTTTCAAAAGTGACAAGTGAGTCTGATTGTCTCTGTGTGAGATACCCATCTTGACACCTTCAATCAGGTTCCTTTTGGGTGTGTCAAGGTGGGCACCCAAAATCACTAGTGAAAAAACTTGGTCTTTTCCCCATGTGATCTTAGATCTCAACTGTACAAGAAAATCCACGCTCACGTCCTTCTCGAATGAGATGCGCTGCCAGCTCTGGCAAGCCTTTGAATTTTTGATCTTTGACCTGAACCTTGCAGGCAGTTTCCTGGAGTTGTTAGTTTTCACTCAGCAGTTTGCCCATGACTTTTCTGCCCTGGCATGGGAATGTAAACAGGATATTTTCACCATTATTTGTTGTTAAAATGTATAGTGAATGGATGTTGGGCTAAACAATAATTGTTTGTGTCCTTCCTCCCGCACCCTAGCGAGCAGTGCAGAGTAAGGCAGAGACTAGGAAAGACGTCTGCATGAAGACTGAGCTGCTGAAAGATATTACCAACAGTAAAGAGGAAGGTAAGTGCATGCTTTGATCTGGGACCAAACCTCATCAGTGGGAACACTGCATATGGCATGGTTAAAAATGAACCAATAGATTAGTGACAGTTGAGCTGTGTGTATTAACGACCCTTGTCCTGCTCCCATTCAAGGTAATGGCAGAACTCTGCATGGGCTTCTTCAGCAGGATCATCCCCCAAAGGATGCAGATATGGGTCTCAGTTCCTTTGTTTCCACTCATCACGAGAATTACACTTCTCACTTCTGCTTCTGATGTGCCTCTGAAACTGAAAGGAGATTTAAGTTACTTTGATCTCCTGATCCATAACTAGTTTGAACTGAAGTCTGTCTTTTGTTTCTCTGATGTTAATATTAGTAACGAATAGTTCCTTAGATACTAGAGAATCCAGCAAGTTGCTTTAAGGAACTATTTTCACTCAGGGGACGAGTGGTTCTTGCCTTGTTGAGTTGGTTTCTGATTGCTTCATGATCAATTTTGAGATATATATATATATATATATATATATATATATATATTTATGTCTTGAAGGTTGTTTTGTGCTTTTCTGTGAGCTTGCTGTTTGCTTCAAGAAGAAATGGTAGCACTGGGGAATGACTGGGACATGGCCTGTCATTGTGGGGCATCTCCTTGCTTGTGCATTGTTGCTCTTTTACCTTTACCTTGAACGATGCTGTGCACATCCCGCAAGGTATTTCCAACCAGAGTCTGTGTGCGTGTGTGTGTGTTGCATGCATGCACTCGCCATCTGAGGATTTAATATTGATCTCCATATTTAAACCTCTTATTGTTTGTTTTTTGTGTTTTTTGCCTTCATGGGGTCATTACTGAAGTCTTTGCTTCTGCATGGATGGGCGTACTTTTGTTCTAATCCCTAGTCCAGGACTGGGGTTTAGAAAAGAACTGAACTGGCCTCCTTCAAAATATTTCTAGTTCTTGATGGACATGAGATATCAGACCTTAAAATTCATACCAATCTGAGCACCATCTTATTTTCCTTTTCTCTTCAATCCAGCATAGAATTGCAGAATCATAAAAATGTAGGAGGGACCTCAAGAGGTCATCAAATCCAGCCTCCGGCACTGAGGCAGAATCAGAACAGGGCTGGACCAGCCCTGACAGGTGTTTGTCCAACCTCTTCTTAAAAACCTCCAGTGATGGAGATTCCACAATCTCCCTTAAAAGTCTGTTACAGAATTTTAACTAGTCATATCATCAGAAAGTTTTTCCTACTATCTAACCTAAATTTTCCCTGCTGCAGAGTAAACCCATTGCTACTTGTCCTGCCTTCAGTGGACATGGAGAACAATTGATCACCATCCTCATTATAACAGCCTTTAACATATTGGAAACCTTGTCTGGTCTCTCCTCTGTTTTCTCTTCTTTTATGAAGACTGAATATGCCCAATATCTTCAACAATTACCTCTCATATGTTACATATGACACCCTTGTTAATACAGCTCAGAATGACATTAGCCTTTTTTTTTTTTTGCAACTACATTGCACTGTTGACTCATACTCAATTTGTGATCCACTATAACCCTCAGATCCTTTTCAACAGTTTGACCACTTTGCCCGTTATTCCTCATTTAGTAATTGTGCATTTGATTTTTCCTTCCTAAATGTATATGTCGCTACTGAATTTCATCTTGTTGATTTCAGATCAATTTTCTAATTTGTTAAGTCATCTTGAATTCTAATCCTGTCTTCCACCATGTTTGCAGCCCATCCAACTTGGTGTTATCCACAAATTGTAGAGGCATTTTTTAAAAAAATGACTTGAATAATGTAATGAAAATACTATATAGCATTGGACCCAGGACTGACCCCTTTAGGTCCCCACTAGATGCACCCTCCCAATTTGACAGTGAACCATTGAGAACTACTTTTTGACTCCTGTCTTTCAGCCAGTTGTGTAACCATAGTATAGTAATTTCATCTAGACCACATTTCCCTGATTTGCTTATGAGCATGTCATGTGGGACTGCATCAGAAGGCTTACTTAAATCAAGATATATCACATTTGCTGTTT
Source organism: Gopherus flavomarginatus (assembly GCF_025201925.1). NCBI lineage: Eukaryota > Metazoa > Chordata > Testudines > Testudinidae > Gopherus > Gopherus flavomarginatus. The sequence continues at coordinate 19,148,128 of NC_066633.1, read as the reverse complement.
CTCCCCTTATCCACTAGGAGAGTTACCCCGCTAAAGGAAATTAGATTGGTTTGGCATGATTTGTTCTTGACAAATCCATGCTGACTTTTCCTTAAAACACTCTTATCCTCGCTAGGTGCTTATGAATTGATAGTTTAAATATTTGTTCCAGTATCTCTCCGGGTATCAACGTTAGGGTGACTGTCCATAATTCCTTGAGTCTTCTTTGTTCCCCTTTTAAAGATAGGTACTATATTTGCCTGTCACCAGTCCTCTAGGACTTCGCCCATCCTCCATGAGTTCTTGAAGATAATTGCCAACGGTTCTGAGAGTGCTTCAGTTAGTTCCCTGGGCCTAGGATGACTTTTGTCAGGCCCTGTTGACTTGAATGTATCTAACTTACCTAAATATTCTTTAACTTGTTCTTTCCCTATTTTCGCTTGCATGCCTTCCCCCTTGTTAATATTGTGTTGAGTATCTGATCACTGTTAACCTTTTTAGTGAAGATTGAAGCAAAATAGCCATTAGACACATTAGTCTTCCTGATATCATCCGTTATTAGCTCTCCTTCCCCACTAAGTAGAGGACCTACACTACTTCTGCATCATTTTCTTGCTCGTAATGTGTTTTAAAGAACCTCTTCTTACTGTGTTTTATGGCCTGTGCTTGGTGTAATTTATTTTGTGCTTTAGTCTTTCTGATTTTGTCCCTGCATGTTTGTGCTATTCTTTTGTACTCCTCCGTAGCACTTTGTCCATGTTTCTACTTTTTGTAGGATTCCTTGTTGATTTTCACGCCATTCAAGAGTTCCTGATACAGCCATATTGGCCTCTTATTATTATTATTCCTAAATTTTCTTCACGGCTGGATAGTCGGCATTTGTACCTTTTAATCTTGTCTCCTCCTGGAGAGCTGACAGTTCCCGAACTCCTTTATCTCATAGATTTTCTTCCCATGGGATCTTACCTACCAGTTCTCTGATTATGTTAAAAGTCTACTTTTTTGAAGTTCTTTGTCCTTATTCTGCTGCACTTTTCCCTTAGAATCCTAAAATCTATCACTTCATGATCATTGTCACCCAAATTGCCTTTCACCTTCTGATTCGCTACTAATTCCTCCCTGTTGGTCAGAATCAAGTCTAAAATAGCTGCCCCCCTTGGATTCTCCTTCCACCTTCTAAAACACAGTTGTCCCCAACACATTCCAAGAACTTATTGATGTTCTGTTGACGGATTTGATGTTTGACGTATTGCTTTTCCTACAGATGTAGAGGTAGTACAAGTCCCCCTTTATTACCAGTCCTCGTGTTTTGGATATTTCTGTTCTAGAAATGCCTCATCCACCTCCTTTTCCTGATTTGGTGGTCTAATATTACCCCTTTTCCCCCCTTTTATCTTTATCCTGAGACTTTCAGCTAGTCTGCCTCCCACCTACTTCTGGCCCTTGACATAAGTATTTATATTCTGGATGCATAATGCAATGCCGCCTCTCTCTTTCTTTTCCCTGTCTGTCCTTCCTGCAAACGCTGTACCCCTCTATACCAGTATTTCAGCCATGAGATTTATCCCACCAGTTCTCAGTGATGCCAATTTAGTCATAGTTTAGCTTATGTATTTATACTTCCAGATCTTCCTGTGTTTTTCTTGCATTTGTATATAGACATCTAAGATTTTGAGCAGATTGCTCCACTGATTGCCTTCTTGTTGTTCCTGTGTAGAGTCCTGTGACCCTAGTGTACATTTCCATGTCTGCCCTCATCCTTGTTAAGGTCACCTTTTTATGCTTACCTGTGGGCTTTTGTCGCTCTCTGTGAAGCCTCCCTCACTGGGTTGGTGAGTCAGTGCTTGAAGAGGCTCTTCCCCCATCTCTTCCCAGAACAGAGTTCTGTGGTCGATGTTTGTTTGTTTTTTAGAAACCCCTTTCTTACAAACTGCTCAAGTTAGAGAATGATGACCAAATCCTGCAAGCATTTGCACCCATGCTTGTCTTTAAGCATGTGACTTAATCTCATTGAAGTCAAAGTTATATGTGTGCTTAAATCTTTGCACCAGTGTAACTCAGAGGAGAAAAGTATCAGAGGGGTCGCCGTGTTAGTCTGAATCTGTAAAAGCAGCAAAGAGTCCTGTGGCACCTTATAGACTAACAGACGTATTGGAGCATGAGCTTTTGTGGGGGATGCATGCATCCGACGAAGTGGGTATTCACCCACGAAAGCTCATGCTCCAATACGTCTGTTAGTCTATAAGGTGCCACCCCGGACTCTTCGCTGCTTTTGAGAGGAGAAACTGGCTGTGGTGCCTTATATCACTTGAATGTGGGATATGAAGCCGCTTTTGCATGATGCAAACCATTGCTTCTAGCTGGTCTCAAACAGCAACCTCTAGGTTCTGGTGGGTTAAAATACCAAGAGGATAATCAGAATGGAGTGATACTTGAAAGTCTTGGTACCTCTTGACTGATTTTAGGCTGAAAGGAAATACTGTGTATCATAGGAAAGTGGAGAATCCCACAAAACGTGCATTTCCGGTCTTGGTGCTTCCCGAGGTATTGGACTTTCAAACCATCCTCCCTCCTTCAGTCTACCAGCTTTTTTATGGAGCTACGGGACAGAATATTTCAAGTACGGAGGCTCAGACATGTCATTTCCATTCCCTATTGTGTTTTTTTATATTAACCCATTATTTTAACATGCCTGACTTTGTCTTGCATGATTATTTGGCTGTGTGACTTGTACATATAATTCTAACCTGACCTTCGTAAACCAGCATTGGTGCCACATGAGTTTAATTAAGTAATGTTCCCCGATTCCATTACCAATAATGCATATAATTTATATAATGATTTACAGTTTCAAGTGCATCCCAAACATTAAATAATTACTACTCCCTGACAATTTGACAGGAAATGTTTTCTCTAGAGGTAGCATATGGTGCAGTGATGGATGGACACCTCTCCAGGTTGGGAGGTTTGGTTTGGTGAAACACCCTGAGGTCTGGATGCTTCTTTGAAATGTCTCTCAACTACCTGAATCTCTTGAATCTGTAAAATAGGACACAACTAGTTCAAGAAGAAGATTCAGTGAGAAGCTTCTGGTTCGCATGATCAGCTCTGAAGGAGCATGAGACTGCTGGTTGTCTCGTGTTGGATGAGAACTGTTGTCTATTAGAATAGGAGCTGATCTGGATTCTGTTCCTGTTGTAAGGACACTCTGGGCTATCTGCAGGGTTTGAACCCAGGACGGTTGGAGCTAAAAGCTGGAGCCTTTACTGCTTGAGCTAACGGATGAGAGCATGGATTATACACATGAACAATTTGTAAATGCTTGTCCTGAGCTTCAGAGGTCCATATCAATTCAGATCCACATTGGGACAGTTACTTGTAACAACGCTGCTTTGTATTAGTGTGGATTGTGCCAGCTCTGCCACTGACTGACTGCGTGGCCCTTGGCAAGTCATACAACTTGTCTGTGCTTCAGTTTTCTCCATCTGTAGGATGGCAAGACAGCTACCTACCTCACATGCATTTTGGGAAGCGTAATGCATGAAGTGCTTTGAGTTCCTCGAGGGGAAGATACTGCAGAGCTGCGGTGTTGTAGTTCAGTAATTTGGGAGGTCTCTTCTGGCTTCAGCCTAGCAGCACAAAAATGAGAAATAATTAAACTTTAAAGTTCACACATCTATCAGTGTTCTGGGAGCAAGTCCCAGATGAAGTAAAACCCAGTATTTGCTGCATGTGTTGACTAAAAGCTCCTTTCTATCTAAGGCCACACAATACAGAGAGAAAAAAGCTACTCGAGAATAGCAAACTGGTAATTAGAACCTTCATTATGAAAGGGTCCAGTTCAGTTCTCCTACTGGTAAAAGTTCAGGTCAGCCCTTTGCTTGTGGGGGAGGGGAAAGGAGTGAATGGAAAAAAAGGTCGCTCTTGTGTTATGTTAAGGCTGGACGTATCTAGTTTGTCTCAGTGTGTAATGAACTATTGAATCATCTCTTACATCAGTATGACTTCAGTTCTGCTAATGTTCACCATGCAGAGCAACTGGCTACATCTAACTTGGTCTTTCAAAGCAGACCGCACTTGTTTTGTTCAGCCCAGCAGATGGAAAGCTCCCAGTGAGAGACCAGTCAAAGTCTGGGAGCTGCGATGGCTTGCGCCCGCTGAGGATCAGGCCTGATGTTTTCAGTGCTGTTTCACCAAGAGGAAAAGAATCACCCCTGACATCAAAACTTTCCTGATTCTGGGTTTAACTAAATGGGTGTAGTTTTCCTCTTAATTCTAATACAAAATCTTGATCCAGAGTTTAATACTAACTAGTGCTCGTTCACTGAGCATCCTCCTTTCAACTTCCTTTTTCTTTCAACTGGGCTTTTCTCTGCTTTACTATTTCCTTTAATTGTGTTATTTTTTCTGAGAAGGAAAGAGTTCTTTCTTACCAGCAAACCGTAAGACCCACAAACCCTTGAACGACCTCTTGTTAAAAGTGAATTCAGCAAGGCAATCTGATCTTGAGGAAATGGCTCTTGTATCTTGATTAACTATACAGGCGCGCTGCAAAGCTTTGGTTATAGACACACGGGAGTAGAACTACTGCACCTTTTGGACTGTTTGAGGATGACCTAGCAGTTGGATGTTGTAACAGGGTGGTCTGCCCCTTTACCCCTGTTCAGTTGTCAGACCCATGACGCCTATAGAGAGCTGCAGTCAGGAGGTTGGTGTCTGGCTGTCCCTGGAGCAGGTCTGAGAGATGCAGCGGGAGAGAGCTCTGGGCCCCCTAGCCAGTTAAGGTCAGGGAAATAGCTTGGTTTTGGTGTTACTTGGTGTGTGTTTGTGTTCAAATTCATTGTGCTCTGCAGTAAGGGCCTGAAAGAAACGGGGTGTGGTGTTAGCCCTTCCTGGGCTGGGGAGATGGGCCAGCAGTTTCCAGGTGACCTGTCTCCAGTAGAAGTCAGTGCTTTATGGTTCAGGGGAATGTACAAAACCCCCGTAACGGACAACTGTGCATTCACTTGCAAGACGAGTTTTCCTCAGCTCAGTCATAGTGGTTGGCTTATGCCCTGAAGCATGACGGTCCATATCCTCTAGCTGTTTTTCCTGACTAGTGTAATTGAGGATAGAAGTCTATGGTTTTCAAGGGGACCTAAGGGAGTTAGGTGCCTAGCTGAAAGCCACAAGCAAACTGAAGGGGAGAAGGTCATGTTGACCTAATCATCCTCAGCTGTCTCTTTAGAGGCAGTACTGTTCCCCTCAGGCTGTGTCACAGCAGCTGGCATGAGCTGTAACTCCTTTGTCATAGAATCATAGAAATATAGAGCTGGAAGAGATCTCGAGAAGTCGAGTCCAACCCCGTGCATTGTGGCAGGACCAACTAGACCTAGTCCTACACCGTCTGCCTGGGGACAGTTACTGGCAGGCTGGCCAGGAGCACAGGCCATTTCTATCGCAGCACAAGAGCCGAATGTGAATCCGTTTGAAAGACAGCTATCCAGTACAATCAGAGCCAACAGAAAGGAGCACAAACTATGGCAGGCAGTGCTGGGATGTGAGGTGGTATGGCATATGGATTCTCTTGTTCAGAATCTCAGCTTTCATTAAAAAAACCCAACCTCTGTCTTGCTGTTATGCTTGAAAAGATAACGTCAGACATGTGGGGTGTAAACAAGGAGATGTCTGCAGAGAGGCAGGAGCAAAAGCTGGGAGAGCTGAGAACTGCCCCCATCACCTCAGCAAGGTGTTGACCCAGTGGCCCAGTGGTGATCATTTAAATGTCAACACAAGCTGTTTCATTCCTTGTGTCTCAAAGGAGTCACAGCCGTGCACAGTGAAGGAATGATTGGCAGCATGGGTAAGCATACGAGCGAACAACCAGCCTCAAGCCTGCCAGGGACCCTGGGTATGTCCTTTGGTTGCTAACCTGTGCGGAAGCCTGTGTGCCAAGTCTGCATGACTGCTGTTACCTGTGATATTTAGATTAAAGCCAGCATCTGTACTCCTAACTGCCAGTCTTTTCATCACTTGGCAGTGTGGATGTACCCTTACCGTGGCTGACGTGGTGCCACAAGTGTCTGATGTCTGGGAGAGAGATAATTGAGGTTGGCTAAAACATGGCAAGTCAATAAGAACTTCAGAGGGACCTAGCAAAACTGAAGAGATGAAATTCTTTGTTGATTATATGTATCCACTCAGACACATTTCTGGTTTCTAAATTAACTGTGACCTCTCAGGAAACAGATCTGGCCACCACTGCACACAGTTCAATGACATCCTCTGTTGAATGTGCAGTGGGGTAAAAAACAACACTCGCACTCTCTCTCACACACAACCAACCCCCAAAATTCTCAAATGCATAAAGAAAGGAATAGAAAATAATGCTGAAAATATGATGATGCCACTGTATATAAATTGAGGGTATACTCTCTCATGAAATAATGTGCTTTGTTCTGTTTTCCATATTTAAAAAACAACAACCACATAGATGCAGCAAAAAGAAAAGGGGTTCTGAGATGGGTGAGGAAAATGAGTGGAGGCCTGAAGCAACTTCATATGAGGAAATATTGAAAAGACAGACTTCAGAGAAGAGATTAATAGAACGAGACGTGGTAAAAATAGACAGATCAGACATTTCTGTTTACCCTCTCTCATAATATGTAAGTGAGGAGATGTTCAATGAAACAGAAAAGCAACACTTTTAAAAAGAAAATACATCATGCTCTGCTTAAGTGACCTATGGAACTCATTGCCACAAGATATCAGCAAGACCAGCATCTTAACAGGAGTCTAAAAAGGATGAGATATAATATATTGCTAGTGAGAACACTCACAGTATTATTAGAGAAGATGAAAAATGTATTAAGACTGTAAAGCCTCAAGCTTCAGGGCATAAGCCAGCAGTTCTCAAAATTTGGATTGCATCCCCACTTGGGGCTGTGCCATCAGCGGATAGGGTCATCTGTCAATGAGCTAGGTTCAGCCCACGAGACAATGCCGTCTGACCCTTAACATGTCTGGATCTGCTCCACACATGCTGTGCCAGGAGGCTGAGGTACAAAATGGCAGCCTCCACCACAGCGCGCACCACATGTGCGAAGTCCCACTGTGCGGAGGCCACTATTTTGTAAAATGGTGGCCTCCTGGCAGGCCTTCGTGAAGGAGGTCTGGACACGTTGGCTGTGTGGGTGCCATTTTTCCACTTGCACCATACGACTGTGCAAGCATCCAGCTGAGAGACTTGAATGCAGAAGTTTATCTGTGGGCAGTAGCTTTATCAACCGAGCATCTTCTCTGAGCTCTGAGGAGCTTGTGCTAGCCTTTTCTGCAGTGGCTTGTAAGCTCCTTAAAACAGGGCCCATATCTTTTTATGCCAACCTGAATACCCTGCTGGCACTTGATAAAGAATTATTGTAAGTCACTTTCTCTGCTTCCCTAGTATCACCACATGGGGCCTTCCTAAGTCCTGCCTCATTTGCCTAGCAGCGAATTCCTCTTTCTGATTTGTAGTAAGAGGCACAGTGGAGCCATTTTTATGCAGAATCTCTGCTGCAGCTTCCAGCAGTGAGTTTGGCGGTGCGGTTATGAATGAAAAAGGAGAGTGTGAGAAACGTGCTCTCAAATATGATGAAGCTTTCTTTGAGTATGGCTTCACTGGTGATTTTGAGAGCATGAAGAAAGGCCAAAATGCCGGCTATGTCACATGGTGTTATCTAGCAAAAGCATGAAACCTAATTAACTTAAACACTCAGAAACCCTTCAGAACGAACACTCGGGCAAACTAAGTCATTTTTCCAGCTCTGGAAAGAAGAACTTTTGGGTCACCAAGTGCCGTTAAAGAAAGCCATGTCCGTCTGTGACTGCGCTCAAAAGGCATCATTTGAGGTGAGTTTTACCACATCATACAGGCCAAAAATCCTCACACAACTGGAGAGACTTTGATTTTGCCAGCTGTAATCGTTATGGTGAAGATAACGGTGAAGGGAAACTCAAAGCCATATCACTCTCTAACAACATAGTGAAACGGAGGCTTGAGGTGTTAGCAGCAGATCATGAAAACACACTGGTGAAGCATCTGCAAAACATGGATGCTTTTGCTCTTCACGTTTACGTGAGCCCTGAAGGTCATGATGCACATTTAATGACTTTTGTGAAGTACATATGGCAAGGTACAATTCCTGGACACAACAGCACAAGGAATGTTCTGTGTGCTACATGAAAGACAAAAGTATCTCGTGTGATCACATGGTGGGCTTCTATGTAGTTGGAGGTCTGTCTGTGGCAGCCCACAAAACAGGTCTGTGCTTTGATGAAGAAAGTTGCTCCGTCTGCTGTATAGACTCACTGCATGATTCAGAGAACAGCTGACATCTAAAGCTCTGAGTCCAGAGCTGGGTGAAGTTTTGCAGCCGGTCTTGTGTATTGTGAACTACATCAAGACTCAGCCTCTTTGCAGGTGTGTGTTTGCAAAATTTTGCGAAGGCATGGGGTCCAGTCACAACATGATAGTGTTCCACACTGAAGTTCGTTAGCTCTCGTGAGGAAAAATACTGGAATGATGTTTTGAACTGCGAGATGAGCTGCATGCCTATGCAATGGATTGCAAAAAGAGTGAATTGATTTTCTTTGTGACCGAAGGAAGATGTGCTTATGTCCCAGACATATTTGGGAAACTGAATGAATTGAATAAAGGTCTGCAAGGAAAGAACACCCACATCCTTCATCTGAATGATCAAATAACAGGATTCATGAAAAAAAGTTGTTTTCTGGAAGAATAATCTGTTGAAGACAAACGATGACTCCTTCCCACAGCTTTGCAAGTTCCTGGCTGACAATGAAATTGTTCAGCCACCCACATAGGTGATTGCTGAGCATCTCAGGCAGATGGAGGAACAATTTACATCCTTTTTTTCCTGACTTGGACGTGACAACGTCCAATTGGGTGCGAAACCCCTTTCAGTGCAAGCCCGAGATGCCATGGTTTCGCCAGCATCTGAAATCAAACAGCTCATTGAAATTTCCTGCAATCAGTTCTTGCAAGGAACCTATGCCCAACTTTATCTCCCAGCGTTCTGGTGCACTGTCAAGAATAAATATCCTGCACTATCAGTGTGCGCCTTGCAACTGCCGGTGCCATTCGCGAGCACATATTTGTGTGACGCTGGATTGAGCGCACTTGTATCCATCAAGCTTCGGTACGGATCTACTGTTGATGTCACACTGGCGATTAGATATTCAATTTCTGCCACGCTACCGGATTTCGAGACACTGTGTTGTTACACTCAAGCCTATGTGTCACATTACAGAGCATTCAATAACATTACTTCATGTGTAAATTCCTTTGCTTCTTCAGTTGCTATGTTGCTTTGCTGCTGGCTGCTGTCGCAGGAAACAGCACGTCGCAAAATGGGCACAAGTCGCAAAAGTTTGGGAACCCCTGGCATGAGCCCTTTATTTAGTGTCTGGGGTTAGGGAGGATCTAATGCTATGGGCTACTTAATAACTATCCATGATGAGGTTTCTTTTACCTTCCTCTGAAGCATCTCGTACTGGCCACTCTCAGAGGCTCCAATTCCGCAATGTACTTAGTGTACTTAAGTCCATCTCTGTTCAGCAAAGCAGATACTTTACTTTTTAGGCTTGTGGCTACATCTTATTGACTTGAACGAGACTTAAGCCAGTGCTTATGTTGTATTGGGGCCAGAGACAGGGTACTAGGCAAGGTCTAGCTGTTCTGAGCTGGCATGACAATGTTTTTATCACCAGATCAAGGTATTTCTACTATAAAAGGAGACTAAATTATGTTACCATGTCTTATTAAGCAGTTTAGAGCTTGACACAAACTGGAGCTTAGTGGGGGGTCTTTCTAATTAGAGGCTTGGACAAGGACCTGAGATAATCCTTAGCAACTCTTGAATGAGCTCATGCAGGCCATCAGGCATTGTCACGGCAGCTCTCATAGGAGATTTGGGCAGTGCAAAAACGTGTTTGCAGGAGCTGCCAACTTTCTTTTTTAAACTAGTGAATTTATTATTATTTTCTTCTATTTAGTGCTGGTGAAAAATAGCAGATTCACAGCTCTGAAGATTGATTATCTCTTCCTCCCCCTCCCCCTGCCTTCCCCCCAAGCAGGAGCTTCATGGGCAGCTGCTGTACAAGTCTCCTCCATACTGTGCTTCAAACCTGAACTGAGATGAGAGGGAAATTTAATCTCTGGTCATCTTAAATCTTTGGCCGCTTTGCTGGCTTCTCCAACCAAGGAGCCCAGTGATTATCATTGTAATCTCAATTTTTGCCATTGACAGGTGTCCACTAGAAACTAGATTGTCAGACCTTATAACACATTTCACTCATTCCACTGAGCAGCAGATAAGTGGGTTGTAGATGGAAGCTCAAAGGGGCAGATTTTGCATTGTTCTGCACCATGTACATTCACTTACACCAGTGCAGAATGGTATTAAATTATTTCGGGGAAGTTCTGTAGCCTGAGTTACACAGGAGATCAGACTAGATGATCACAGTCGTCCCTTCTGACCTTGAAATCTATGAAATCAGAAACATGTTCGCTTTGCCTAGCCGTAAATGATTGCACAAGGTGAAGCACAGTGGCAAAAGAGGCCCATAGGTCTACTGTCAAGTTCTAAAGTTTCACAGTACTCTACAGAATATGGACTATTTTCCTTTGTCGCTTTGTACCATTTCCAGTAATCAAGGTTCAGAAATGTTTGTCTGTTTGTAAAGATTAATGGCATTTGTTCAGCCCATCATATAGGAGTTTTCACACAACGCACAGTCAACCTGTGGAACTCCTTGCCAGAGGATGCTGTGAAGGCCAAGACTATAACAGAGTTCAAAAAAGAACTAGATAAGTTCATGGAGGACAGGTCCATCAATGGCTATTAGCCAGGTTGGGCAGGAATGGTGTCCATGGCCTCTGTTTGGCAGAAGCTGGGAATGGGCGACAGGGGACGATTACCTGTTCTGTTCTTTTCCTCTGGGGCACCTGGCATTGGCCACTGTCAGAAGACAGGATACTGAGCTAGATGGACCTTTGGTCTGACCCAGTATGGCTGTTCTTATGTTCAACATTTATTAAAAGTAGAAAATTGTAGGGTTTTTTTTTTTCTTTTTAAACTTCAGTCAAGTGGCTTTTTTCATAAAGTCTCTGCGTCCTTTATGGAGTAATACAATTATCCTTTCCCCTAGTGTAGTGCTCTGATCCAGGGGTTCTCAACCTTTTTCTTTTTGAGGCCTCCCACCAACATGCTATAGAAATTCCATGGCCTGTCTGTGCTACAACTACTACTTTTCTGCATGTAAAAGCCAGGGCTGGCATTAGGGGGTGGCAAACAGGGCAGTTGCCCAGGGCTCCACGCCACAAGGGGCCCTATGAAGCTAAGTTACTCAGGCTTTGGTTCAGGCCCAGGCAATGGGGCTTCGTCTTTCTGCCCTGAGCCCCAGCAAGTCTAATGCTGGCCTTGCCTGATGGACCCCCTGAAACCTGCTCGTGGCCCCCCAGTGGATCCCGGACCCCTGGGTCAGAACCACTGCTCTAATCTGTCTCAATTTGGTCACTTTTAGCTAAATTGAATGAGCAGAGAGTGCAACAATTGCCAGTTGCAGAAACTATCTAATTGCTTCAGTGGGAATGCTCAGCAGCGTAAATCCTTCCTGTATTTAGCACCTGGCAAGAGGAGGCCCTGAGTGCCTCCTGCAAAATACTGGGAACCCTCCGGTCCCAGAGCCTGGCAAATTTCGACCCATAATTTTGTGTTTCTCCCAGTGCTAACATGGTTGAAATGAAGATTGAAGTGGCTACACCAAGACCAATTTAAAAATGCAAACTAGGGGGAATATAAAGGACTGTCAGCTTTCTTCTGCTCTTTAGCTGAATTTTTCCCCTTGGTGATTGTGGACAGTAACAGAAAAATCCATTCTTTGTCTTTCCTCCTTCTAAATCACAGCTGGCAAAAGCACATGCCTTCTGCATCTTACTGGTTTCTTAAGCTGTGAATGCTCCCGTAAATTGAAGCTGTCCCGAGTGGCAAGAGTTGGTGTTGCTCAGACTTTGAAGCCTGCTTGCACGTCCATGAAGCTGCATGGCTGGGGCACGTCTTTGCCTATGCTCTCCTGCATAGTCTCTGGGAAATACTAGTGAGTTATTTTTAAAAGTTACTCACCTGTCCATAGTCTAGACTGGCAGGATCCACCTGGGGAGCTCTAGCATGCCTGACCTTCTCTTTGTGGGAAAAGAGAGCATTCCTAATGGAGGTTCCTAGCCAGGCCAAAGCCCCAGAGCCCCATGGGAAAGCCATGTACATGAAAATACTTTCCTGCAGGATATTCAGTGCCAAACATCCATTGATTTCAACGTGAAATAAGCAAGAGCTTTAGAAGGTCACGCTGATACGGCACAGTTATAATCAGTGTTAGGGCTAATGGCAAATGGCTGTGATGGGGAAACGTTTGTATCTCAGCAGAAGACTAGAGAAACTAGAAGTGCTAGGAAATGTTATGCGTGTTTCAAGTGCTAGAGCAGATATGGAGTATGTGTAAGTGAAATAGTCCGATGCCACTATGACTCTCCAGATGAAACCCATTTGCAGACAGTGCATTAAAGATGAGTTGAATACTTAAAAAATAAATATATAATGCAAAAACAAAGATCTCATAATTTGGGGGCAAATCAGCCTCCTAGTCCCTTAGACCACGGGTGGGCAAACTTTTTGGCCCAAGGGTATGGAAATTGTATGGAGGGCTGTGAATGCTCACAAAATTGGGGGTTGGGGCATGGGAGGGTGTCGGGGCTGCAGGCTCCGGGCGGCGCTTACCTCAAGCTGCTCCGAGAAGCAGCGGTATGTCCCCCATCCAGTTTCTACACATTGGTGCTCTTAAGCAGCTTTGTGCGCAGCCCCATCCGCAGACGCCGCCCCTGCGGCTCTCATTGGCTGCAGTTCCCAGCCAATGGGAGCTGCGGGGGCAGCACTTGAGGCATGGGCAGCATGTAGAGCCCCCTGGCTTCTCCTACGCATAGGAGCCGGAGGAGGGACATGCAACTGCTTCCAGGAGCCGCGTGGAGCGGGGCAAGCCCCCAACTCCACTCCCCGGCTGGAGCGCCGGAGCAGGGCAAGCCCCGGACCCCAAACTCTGGCAGGAGCTAGAGCGCTGGATTAAAATGTCTGGAGGGCCGTATGCAGCCCCTGGGCTGTAGTTTGCCCATCCCTGACTTAGACGCTCAGTCCCACGCCAGGGGAGAACGCTTCATTGCTGCCATCTTTGTGGCAGCAGAGGTTGTTCTCCAGCCCCTGTTGCAGTCTCAGAGGTACATTGGTTCTTGCAGCCAGTGCTCTGTTCCTTAGATTCACCAGCCACTGCCATGCGTCCAGTGCCATCTTTGCACTGGGTCTCAGCAACCCCTGGTAGAGCTGAGCTCAGAGTCAGTGCTCCAGGTATGTGAATCCCCCTGTGCAGTCCAAAATCTGTCCCCATGCTATAGAACCACACCACTTCTTCCCCAAGCAGAAGAGAGGGGCAGGATTCCCCTAAGAGAATGTTTGGATGGATCTGAAGGGCCAGATTCTCAAAGCAGCTCCGTATCCAGTGTGCTGAGTTGTGAAAATCTGGCTTCTGCTGAAGGTTCTGAACCCTTCTAAAAATTCCAGCCTAAAATTACCAATATGTATTTTGAATCAAACAGGTTGTAAATTAGGCCCACATACCCTGACATCCCAGTTAGACAGATAGCGCAAAGCTTCAGCTGGTATTTTGTCTTTATGCTTCTTAATCTGTTTGGCCTCGGGTAGGAAAATAATACAGGGAATCTCTGATAGTACGTCAACCTAATCATTCCACAGAACAGGCCAGTGAATTATTATCGCTTCCGGTTGTCCAGGCAACTGCTAGTTTTTCTGGCTGGCAACTTTTCTGCTTCACATGTAGTTCATATTTGGATCCTTTTTACTCAGAACTGCAACTTGGATTTGACAATTTGTGTGTGTGTGTGTGTGTATGGGGGGAAGGGGGAGCTTTTGCAAGGGAGAAAAGAACTTTTAACACACCCCTTCCTGTTCTAGTTGTGAATGAGCTTTTCGTTCACTTTGTTAGCTCAGATCTCACTGTAATTTGAATTTGATGAATGTGGTTAGCCTAGAACTGTGTTAAAAGTGGTTTGGCACTGTGTTTACTCTGCCTTATGCCTCTGCTAGGAAACCATGCGTCCTGATCCTATGCTTTTTAGGCAAGCTAAATACTCTTTGAGCAGTTCTACACTAGAAACTTTTGCTGGTATAGCAACATCAGTCAGTGTGTGATCAGGGTGAATAAAAATCAATGATTTATTAAAAAAAATCAGGTTTTTTTATTTAAATTGGAATTTTTGATAAAAATGCTTTTTGAGGAAAAACCTCTCTAAAGATAGTTTTAATGAAGATACATTATAGCTCAAAGATATCGCATCATGGAATAGCGATTATAATTTCTAATTCTATTGTATGAGACAATATATTCATGTCATGTTTAAGAAAAGTTTTGTAAATGAGTTCCAGTCGTTCATGGATTAGAGACCCAATCTTATGGGGTTCCAGGGGCTTTTGTATAGATTATTTAGGTTAATCTTTCTATCTACCCAATGGGCCTCAGTGCTCAGTCTAGAAGATACCGTCAGAGATGCTTAGTCTTACAGTTCTCAAACTGCAGATTTGTGTCTCCAGAGCTAACATGCTCGTTAACAGCAAAAATGTTTTTAAATAAATAAATAATATATAGCGGTGAGAAATAAGACATCAACCATGTTGTCCCTCTGCAAATTTGTGTACACAGAGTTAATGCTTTACCTCTCTCTAAAAGTGCAAAGTTTCAAAGAGTTCAATGACTAGAAGATTGTTGGGGATGGAATAGATCTGGACCAGGAGAAGTGTGGAGATAACTGTGAGAAGGGAGGGACTGGCAGTATAAACAAAAGTCAAACTATTTGAGCAGCATATTCCAGAAGTCCTGAGGTCTTTCTGAGCGTAGCCTTCATTGATTTGAGATCTACCATACCATTCCCTCGCTGGAAGGGAAAACCTATAATGGCAGCAAGCCATAAAAGAGACGCAGTTTGGGAATATTTTAATGAAGTTCCTCTACGTGTGGGTAAGACGAGCAGGAGTGCAAAATGCAAACAGTGCAACAAAGAAATAGAAGACCTGATTGCCCGAATGAAACGACATCATGAGAAGTGTTCCTTCACAGGAGGAAGCTGCGTTGAAGATGATGAAAGGAACATGCCGGATCTTCAGGTTGGTAAACTTTTTTATTTCATACTTTTTTCTTAAGGACTGCTTGTCTTCCTTCTGGACTATTCTTGAATTCTCATGTTTGAGTAAAAAATAT
The DNA here is from genome assembly GCF_025201925.1 of Gopherus flavomarginatus. NCBI lineage: Eukaryota > Metazoa > Chordata > Testudines > Testudinidae > Gopherus > Gopherus flavomarginatus. The sequence goes on along the minus strand of NC_066633.1, from coordinate 19,132,792 downwards.
AGTTGTTACTCTATGGTACAGTAACTCCTTGCTTAATGTTGTAGTTATGTTCCTGAAAAATGCTGCTTTAAGCGAAACCGTATTAAGCAAATCCAGTTTCTCCATAAGAATTAATGTAAATGGAGCGGGGGAGGGGTTAGGTTCCAGGGAATTTTTTTTGCCAGACAAAAGACTATATTTACACAGTGTGTGTGTGTGTGTGTGTGTGTGTGTGTGTGTGTGTGTGTGTGTGTGAAAGAGAGAGGCATTGCCCCTTTAAGTGTGCTGACCGCATTCTAAGTACATTGCCTTTTTAAATAGATCAGCAAGTTGACAGCAGCTGCTCCCAGCAAGCTCCCTCCTTCCTGAGCCCCGTTGGTGTACATCTCCCCGCCCCCCGGCTCTGTGGAGATGGCCCGATGGGGTAAGGGAGTGCGGGGGGGAGGGATACCCTGACATTAACTTGCACAAACACACGCACACACAGCAAGCAGGAGGCTCCCAGGGCAGGAGCAGCACACGGCAGTGGGGAGAGGGACAGCTGAACTGCCCGGCAATTGATAGCCTGCTAGGTGGCTGCCGCACAGGGAACTTAGGGGAGCGGGGAGGTGATGGGGGGGCTGCCGGTCCACCATGGTTTCAAACCCCCACCAGCTAGCTCCAGTGGGCTGCTCTTTTCTGCAAGCAGTGGACAAAGCAGGTGGCTTCCAAACAACATTGTAGGGGAGTGTTGCGCAACTTTAGACAAGCATGTTCCCTAATTGATTAGCAACATAACAACGTTAACTGAGACCACTTAGTGAGGAGTTACTGTACTATCATTTTAGATGCAGTTGTGATAAAAAAATGAATAGATGACATAGGCAGATCTTCCTTTTACAATTTCACCTTCAAAGTAGTATTGAATGTCTGTGAATGCAATGAGTAATACTAAATGAGCAGTGTGATGGTAATAATTAAATAACTGCATTGACTTATTTTGTTTAGGAGACTCCATCCTCAACATACAGGATTCTGAAGACTATCCATCTTCAAGATCACCATCATTTTCTATAGTTTCAGAGTTATCTGCCAGTGATAGTATTTCCATCACATCGTGTATGTCACATAGCCACAGTTTATCACCTGTAGCAAAAAGAAAAAAAAAATCTTCATCCAGAAACAACCATAGATAAGTTTGTGTTAAGAACCAGCTGATTGCAAAAAGAAGTAATTGATGAAAAAATTGTCCTGTTTGTTTATGCAACAAACTCTCCTTTCTGTATGATTGAGAACCCACACTTCATTAACGTGGTTCAGTCATTAAGACCAGGATACAGTCCACCCAACAGAGCGGATGTCACAGGCAAATAGCTGGATAAAGTATATGAAAGAGAAATTGAGCAGTGTGCAAAAGGTCTAGAGGGTGAAATTGTTAACCTGACTCTTGATGGGTGGAGCAATGTCCACAATGATCCTGTTGTATGTGCTTATGTGACAACGGAAGAAGGGAATGTCTTCTTTATAGAAACAATTGATACATCAGGAAATGCCCACACAGCAAAATACTTATAAGAAATAGCAGTAAAACTATAACAAACCGTGAAAAAAAATTCAAACGTCTAGTGTACAGCCTGGTCACAGGCAATGCTGTAAATGTATCCAAGATGAGAAGAAATTATTTAGAAGAGCGTGAAGAGAGTCCCAAGTTAATAACATATAGTTGCAGTGCTCATTTTCATGCACCTCCTAGCCAAAGACTTGTGTTCCAGAAATAAAGGCTAATGTTGTTGAAATTGCAAAATACTTCTCTAACAACTGCTTTGCAGCAGCTGCTCTGAAAAAAGTGGGAAGAACCAAGCTAACTGTCCCACTATATCAAGAACTGACCTAATCTGATGACAGTTTGTGAACAAAATCATGAAAAAATAGATGGCATCTGTGGATAAGTTCTCAACATTGGGCTTAAGAGAAATGTTGAACACATGCTGAGTACCCTGAAACCTATTTTGTAGCCTTGAACAAAATGCAGGGAAATAGCTGTTTTATTGCTGATGCTGTTGAAATTTGGAAGGAACTGAGTGAGATCTTGAAAAGAGAAATATGCAATGACAGAATTAAATGACAAGCATTAAAAAAACGAATGGGACAAGCACTATCTCCAGCTCATTTTCTTGCAGATATTCTCAATATTCAGTACCAGGATCAAACCTTAATTGCTGAAGAAGAGAAGTTGGCTATGACATGGACATCCAGCAGTCATCCCTCCATAATGCCAACTATCATAAACTTCAGAGCTAAGGGTGAACTATTCAAGAAATCTATGTTTGCTGATGATGTTTTCAAGAAAGTCACACCAGTGAACTGATGGAAATCACTTAAGCACTTGGATTCAGAGACTGGTGAAGTGATGATCTTACTTTTAATAGCAGTAGCTTCTTCTGCTGGTGTAGAAAGAATATTTTCTTCCTTTGGACTAATTCATTCCAAATTGTGAAATCGTTTGGGACCTGAAAAAGCAGGAAAGCTTGTTTTTTATTTTCCAGATTATGAACAAACAGGAAAATGAAGGTGAAGACGACTGAGTTAGCCAATATTTTAGCAGAAGCCAATATTTTAAGTTTCTCATGGTGACCTCGCTGACATGGTCGATTTAATTTTTGTTTTTTTTAAATATTGCATTTAACGATTTTAGTTAAAAACAGTTTTAAAAAAAACAAACCTGATTTTAAAAAACTTGAATGTGTAACTAAATTCAAAAATTCATTTGCTTGTTTTGTTAAAATATATGTTTGCTGTTGAAGAAAAAAATCAAGAATACATAAAGTTTGTTTGTTTGTGTTAGTTTAAATAAAACAATTTAAATGTCTGTCTGGTGGTGATCTCCTCCTAATACAGCATGGCAAGAAAATCCTCCAAATAATAATGATTAACCTGTTGAATTGGCAATAGTTCATCTCCCAATGACCTCATAAATATCTACTTCAATTACCGTCGGTAAATGAAATAACCAAACAATCATTCACTTTCTGATATACCTGTAAAACTAATCTGAAAAGTTTTCAAAATAAATCACTTAAAAAATGTCTAGTGTGTACCTTCTAAAAATAAAACCTACATCTATCTCTGAGTTGTGAAGAATCTGTATTAAGGTTATAACAACCAACAAGAATGCACTTTTATGTAGAAATCCATGATTAAATTGAGTCTTCCTGACGAGTGATTTAAATCAAATCCACCCCGAGTGTGATGCTTTTGGTGATGCTTCTCTACCAGCAAAAGCCTTAGTGTAGACACAGTTATACCAGCAAAAAACTGATTTTGTCGGTGTAGCTTATTTCACTCATCGTATCAGTATAGATGATATACCAGTATAAGCAATACACCAATATAACGCTGTCCTCGGGAGCCAAAAAAATCTTACCGCATTACAGGTGAAACCGCGTTATATCAAACTTGCTTTGATCCGCTGGAGCATGCAGCCCCGCCCCCCGGAGCACCGCTTTACTGCGTTATATCCGAATTCGTGTTATGTCGGGTTGCGTTTTATCGAAGTAGAGGTATACTAGCAAAAGTATTCATTTGCCAGTATAAGCTGCGTCTGCCCTGGGAGAGTTTGCTGGTGTAGCCGTGCCAGCCAAACTTTTCTGGTGTAACTCTGGCCTTTGTAACGAGAGCTTTGCCTGAGGTGGGCATGCAGGATTGGGTAGCGTTTTGTTTGACATGCTAGGTGTTGAAGGATGATCAAATAAATGTAGTTACTGGGAATGCTACAGAGTATTTTTACCTTGAAAACCTATCGTTAGAAGTGAGGGACCAGATCCCCAGCTGATGTAAGTGGTCATGGCTCCATTGACTTCAGAAGAGTGACACTGACTTACACTAGCTAAGGAGCCAGCCCAAAATAACCAACTGGGTAAAAATGGCTTCCAGTTTTTTGGTGGGAGGAGGATTTGCTGTGACATAGTTACTATGGCAGCTAGCCATATCTTCCTGTTGAGGCTCAGTAACCTGTAACCCCTCTTTCTCTCACCCTCTGTCTGCAGGATTTAATGCCATGGCTGCAGATGAAAGTGCTACGGAAAAGCAAGTAGGGGAACCAAAAATGACGGCAGATGGTGAAACCAATGGCTCCTGTGAGCTCAACGAAGCTGGTAGCCACCCAAACCCAACTAAAAACACTCAGGACAATACAAAAGTGAGCCAGCAGGACTCCAGTACTAAATTAAATAGGATAGCAGAGAATGGCATTTCGGAGAGAGACAGTGAGACCGGGAAGCAGAACCACATGAAAGCTAATGACTTCACACAGACTTCTGTAACAGGGAGCAATGGATATATTTTAACTAAGCAGATGGCACAGGAGCAGCCCCTAAGGACTACAGGCACCTTTGCTTCTCTCACTGGCCATGCTGCAAAAACCCTCCCAGGAGGAGCAAGCAAAGGGAGGACTCTGAGCGCCTTTTCTCAGATGCAGGCCACTATGCCAGCCAAGCTCGGGGAGGGGAGTAAGGACATGGATGCTAAAAAAGCCACCACCACCAACGCTGAAGTCAAGGTCCATAGAGCACGGAAGACCATGCCTAAACCCACACTTAGCCTGGTAATGTATATGCACTGCAGTGAGTTGCTCTGCTGCTAAATGACCTTGGGTTTTTTTTGGGGGGAGGGGGAGAGGGGCGCGTGGGGCATGGTAGCCCTGATCTAAGCCAACCGGTGTAATTTGGAAGTGTCCAGCCAGGTCACTGATCTCTTTCTCCTACAAAGAGGCCGGGGTGATAATATGGTTTATAACTCGCTGCTGCTGTTAGCTTCACACCTCCCGCTCCCAGTTTGTGTTTCTAAATGTGCAACTGATCAGTTACCTCCCCCAGCATATTTGTGTGAGCTCCGTAATTGCCTTTCAGCCTCAGCTGTGCTGCACTTTCAGCCCTTTTACTAAATCCACGGGGTTGCTTTGGAAACAGATTCCATATAAGGCCAACTGAAAAGAACATCATGCACAACCCCGATGGAAAACTCTGGGAACTTCCCACTGTCGATGTCTAGGTTTTCTTCTGTCGCACATCACTGAGAATCCCGGTACCTTTCTGTCCCTTTCTGCAGTTCTTATTTGTTATTTAAACCTATTCATTTATAAAATGTGCCCTTCTGAGTGACTCAGGGTACATGCCCACTACTTAATAAAACGCACAGTTCTGCCTTCTCTCAGATTTGGGGCATGGGGAACACCCACTTCCAAACAATCCCATCCTTTCCCCTTCGAGAACTGAGGTGGGTTTTGCTTTGTGCGTTAAACATTAGCAAACTCTGGCTCTATCAGATCAGCTAGGTGGGGAATGGTTTCCAGAACTGAGGCCTTTCCACTGAGAATGCTCTGCCACCAGCTCTTCGGCACTTCATGTCTAGGATCTCTTAGCTAAAGCATCCCAGCTGCCCTCCACTGCTGTAGCTGCTCATGGAGAAAGAGGCAAACTCTTCGATAGCCAGCACCCAAGTTAGAGAGAGTTTTATAAGCCAGGTTTAACATTTTGAATTGCACCCAGAAGCAATAGGAAGCCAGTGCAGCTGTTGAAGGACTGGTATAACGTGTTCCCTTTAGCTGCCAACATCTTATGCCTCAGACGCACCTTCCAAATGATCCTCAAGCAGAGACACAAGTGCTGTAACAGGGCAATAATCCAGTCTAGAGGTCACAAAGTTGTGGGTCCCTGTGGTGAGGTCGGATCAGAAAGAGAAGGCCCGAGGCACCTAGCCAGAGGTAGATGGGAAAAGGTTCTGTTAGTTACCCACACCATCTGTGACTCCGGAAGCAAGGGCACTTCAAGATAGTGCACTCTTGGACACACAACCTCACTAGGTGGGCAGAAACCACCTCTCCCAGACCCTACCCCAATTGCCTTTTGTCTTCTCTTGATTGCACTTCGGTGAGCTCCCTTTCACTCCTGTTCCCATTTCGGCTAGTGATGGGGGAATCGCTACTGCACGTCCAGGTCTGGTGAAAGCACAACATTGAACTGCGTCTTATCCAAATAAAGCACTACAGCCAAAACTGCTTTGCCATCTCCCAAGGTGGCCTCTCATATACTTGGATTAAGCAGGTCAGCAACACAAACCCTTGTAGAACCTCACATGGAGAGCGCGATCCCTTGGGGCAGAGGAACAGGAGGAGGCAATTTTTCTGTAAGAGATAAACATCAGGTGAGGAGAGATTACCTCACTGCTCTTGCCTCACTTTTATTTGACTGTAAATCAGAATAACTTGTACCTAAACCCACAAGGCTGCGGCGGGTTTGTTTTAGAAAGCTGGGGGTTTAACATTTGCAAGCAATTGCCTGGCTGAATTTACGTGCACAGTTACTGTGATTGCTTGTGCACATGGCTATTTGTGGTCATTTGCAATCGCAGTAACGGCACAAAAATTAGGCATGCAGTTGTGCACACAGGTTTTTTGAAATCACATCCTCAAGAACTCTCTCCATTTAGTTTTGGTCAAGAGAGAAGCAAAATACACAGTAAGACCAAGCCAATGGGTGTTGAATAATTGTCTGTCTGTGCTCAAGCCGTTGCATCTGACTTTGAGCACAGGGTCTTCCGTTTTTATCTGATCTAGTTTCTACAGACAACGAAACGTCTGCTCAATTCAGCATTCAGGATAGTTATTGACTTTCCCTCCAGTGGCTTTTGGCTGCATCCAGTTCTGTGTTGAGAAGCACAAAGTCCAGACTGGTTCTCATTTTTCAGTTTCTTGGTTATCTCTCTCTCTCTGTCTATATGACCTTCATCACCATAGTATCTCAGTGTCTTTTAAAGTATCAGACTCCACCATCACACCTGCCTTTTCCACTTGGTAAGTAAAGCAGCTAAGTTGCAGGTGGCACAGCCTTAGCAATAAGTCTTTACCCTTTGGAGATCAAGCAGCAGACAAGGGGGTGGAAGACTGCAGCTTCTACATTTTCATGTTTAGAGCATTGTTTTATTCCTGCTAGATCCTTGTGTTGCGTGCGCCAAGGATAGGAAAAAATTAGGATTCCTTAGTCCTCAAATTGTAGAATCTTTTCTCCTGGCCTCTGCAAGAATTGATTGGGAAGAGAGACTTGCTTCTTGGACTTCAGTCCCCCTCAAGCAAACTTGGCATCCCCTTTCTGTGTGAATTGGATGGTCTTTGGTAGAAACAGAACAGGTGGCGATTGGGTGCTTCTCCACCTGGAAGTCACTCTCAGAAGCAGAAAAGCAGCTAGGAACCAAAACACAGCCATAGATTTCATTGCTACAGGTCTATGGTGATTTTGTTTTAAAATACTGATATTTGTAAAGCATCAGCCCAACCGCTGTGTTGCACGCATGTCCTTGCATCTTTTACCCCACGTGAGAGTTTTTTTCTTTTCTGGTTTGTCCACCTACAGCTTCATCAGGCACATGAAAGGCTTTGCGAGAGGAGGAAATGGGCCAAAAGGAAGCTGGTTGTAGGTTTTAGGCTCAAATGCTTTCAGAACGCTTCTGTTGATCATATATTTTCTGGGTAAAGAACCCCATACTCTGCCCCACTAGCATGAAAATTTAAACCCCTTATCAAACTTAACTTCATTTTCACAACTCTAGAAGAGCCTAAGAACTTTGATAGTAAAACCCTCCTTGTGTTTTATCTATTGAAATACAAAAAGCAGTGTTGTCTGGTGGTTAGATCAGGGCATGGCGTCAGGAGACCTAGGTTCTTTTGCTAACACTGAGGCTGGGTCTACACTAAAAAATTAAGTTGACCCAGGTACATCACTCGGGTATGAAAAATCCACACCTGTGAGTGATGTACTTAAGTCGACCTATCTCCCAGTGTAGACAGGACTAGGTCGACGGAAGAGTTAGTACATGACCTCAGGCAAATGACTTTTCCTCCCCGTGCCTCAGTTTCCTTTTCCATAAAACAGGGATAATGGTGATGTAAATCCATTTAAGGTCCCCAGACAAAAGATGCTGTGTCATTACAAAATGTTGTTTGTCATATCAATGGTATGTTACAGCCTGATACCTAACTCCTTCTGTGCTCTCCTATGTAGTCCACATGTTCAGAGAGTCCTAGGGAGTTCTCGCGCTTGACTAACTAAGAATAGACAATTACAAATCACCAGCCAGTAAGCATCTAGGATGCATTTGCATTCTTCTGTTCTCTGCAAAACTAGAGCATTCAACTGTCAGAACGTGGGGGAATCCTGATTGAAGTGATTGTCTTTCAAATGAAACGTCCCATGAGAGCAGAAAGGATAGTCTCTCCTGAAGGAAAATGAACTGTACATAACCAAAAAATGTAGATAACCCAAACAGTTGTGAAAAAAAGAATGAGATATAATTACAAATGATCGTAAGGATTTGTCTAAACACAGAATTGCACCAGTTTAACGTCACTTAAGGGCTTGTTTACACTTGAAAATTAATGTGAAATAAGATAGGGTGTGAATTTAAAGTGCAATAGCTGTTGTTGAATAACTCCCTATCTGGGCACTCTCATTCTGCAACAAGAACGTCCACACATGGAGTTTTTCCGAATAGCTATTCTGCTTTAAGTTCACACTCTAAGTGAATTCCCATTACCTTTCAAGTATAGACAGTGAAGTCAACAACTCTGTGTAGATAAGCTCTAAATCCTTTTTTTAAACTGAAGTTAAACTGGTTCAATTTTGTGTGTGGACGCTCTTACACTGGTTTCAACATGCCTTGTATCTCTTTAACTTGCGTGGCAAGCTAAACCGATATAAGCCAAGTTTACACTGATATAAGGGTGTCCACACACATGGGTCAACTTTAATCTAAAATCACATCTTTGGGCTATGTGTACACTACAGACCTTACAGCGGAACAGCTGTACTGATGCAACTGCCCCGCAGGAAGCTCTCCATGTAGCTGCTCTGTGCTGGTGGGAGGAGCTCTTCTGCCGACATAGAGTGTGCACACTACCACGTATGCTGGCGAAACTTGTCACTCGAGGTGTTTTTTTTGCATCTCTGAGCGACATAAGTGATAGTGTAAGATATAGTCATAGCCTGGTAGGTGCAACTTTACATGTAGACGCAGTCTAAGAGTGCCAGTCAGAGTCTTAAGTACTGTGGCTTGTCTGCCATGGATAGTCAGCTTTGCAGTGTCCCCATCCGTACCGTTCCAGGTTAACATTCGTATGCTGGGTCACCACCAAAACCCTCTATGGCATGTTTGAATTTCAATGAAGAAAATGGTAATTCTCTGCCAACCCTAATGTAAATGTGTAGCTTCAATACTACAGTCCTTCATCTTTTTGGTGTAGTTTGTGATATATTTTACTGGCTTGATAGTTTGGGCTTGAATCTCATTTACACTTATGCCAATTATCAGAGGTTGATATGCAAGATGAGACCCTGACTATAAGGTCCAGAGGCATCACATTGGTTGGAATCTTGTGGCCCTTCCATGTCCCAGCATCTGGGGAAGGAAGGGAGATGGGCAGCTTACTGAGTGCTGCCTCTGGACCTGGCTGCTCTGGCTTTTTGGTGCTAAGCCCCTGGCTAGTTGGTTAGGTTTTCAAGCCCCTGGCTAATAGAGTGTTTGAGACAGAAGTGCCTGAAGTCTTATGTTTTACTGAAAAATGTGACAGGCAGCCCAGCCTGAAAGAGCTTATATGTGTAAGCTGGAGATGAGTATATTGGATGTCGAGGATAGATGTCAAGATCCTGCTGATGTGCTCTCTGAAACTGCCTTCTTGTTAAATGATTTGTGCTGCAGGATTTACCAGTGTATTGTCACTGACACAGTGATATGTTTTTGGTCTTGTTTTCTTTCCTTGCTAGTAATTTGGTTGGTAACGAAGGGCCTCTTAATTGTCTGGTTCTGGGCAGAATGCTGTGGGCCATGCTGGTCCAGGGCTTAATTAGTTGCTTTGCCTCTGGAAAAATGGAGGTACTCCATCTTTGTCATTTTTAATAACTCCCCCTACTGTTCTAAGGGAGCTGCATGCCAATAACACGCACCTAATCAATCCCATTAAAGCATTCAGCTATACAATGAATCTTTCATCTCACAAGTGTGCCCCTGTTCTGACATCAGCAGCTTTCTCATCTGCTCTCCTGAGGCGCAGAGAAAAGATCCTGTTCAGTCCTGCCTCCTCTGTGTCTAGATCTGGGCATCTTCTGAAACCCATGCTAGACATCAGCGTGTCTTCCTTTGGCTCCCTGACTGCCTCCACTGTGCCTTGCATGGGAGAATAAATCTGTAGCCTCTCATGTGAAGAGTAACTGATGCTCTATGGGAAAATGCATTATTTAGAACATTAACCTGTGGTTGGGTCCACGGACTACGTCAAAGGGGTCTGTCAAAGAGTTAGACTGAAAACTGACGGAAGAGAATTCAACTATATATGCAGACAACAGGTTTCCTCAGAAGTCTGCACCTCACCTCCATTCAAAATTTTTTAAGGGTCCACAAATGAAAAAAGGTTGAGAACTACTGCTTTAGAACATGTTCTTCTGTATTGCTTTGCGTGGTGTAACTCTGTTAACTTCCATGGATCTTGGTGCTACTCTGCACACTTCTTTCTCTTTGTGCGGTGTTAGGATGGCATGAAGGCTGCCCTAAGTTACGCCAGACAGTAATGGCCCTAAGAGACTGAATATCTGACACAGTGTGGGGATATTCTGACCACTTCTCTCTCTCTCTCTGAGGTATAAATGAGAGTAGAACCAGTCTTAGATTTTTTTTTTTTTAGCTCCTTTATAAAAATAACAAACAAAAAAAGAACCCCTGGGCCAAAACTCTTTCATGAGAACAATAAATAAAATTGCTGTGGATTCAATACACCTACATCATTACTGACTTACTCCAGCTCTGTATGTACTTGTCCTCTTATCCTGTGTAGTCAGGGGACAGAGTTCAAGGATTCAGCTATAGTCGGGGACTGGATGGATTCGTGCACTGGAAATGAGATATAGAGCTTTTAACCTCTAGGTGTTGCCAGTTTAATCCCATCAGAAGAGGTGTCAGCTGAATGTTGTTCTGCTCTCTGATGAACCTACAGGAAACAAGATGATTTTGGTCCAGGTTCCAGGGCTAAGGATCTGTAGCATTTAGAGTACACACAGTCAGCATTCATCTCCGTATTGGCATTCTCAGCAAATAAACCTACTACTGATTGGGCTGTGGAAGTTGCATATCCATTTCACTTCTTTGGAGGCAGCCACTCGATGTTAGGGTCAGGGCAAATTAGCTTATCCTATCCTGTGGATAAAAGGAGCACCTCAGACTCCAGGTTTATTTATCCTGAATCTTTCACCAGTGCCTCACTGAGGCCAGGTCTGCATTAGAGGCTTCTGCGGGCATAGTTGTGTTGGTTAGGGTTGTGATGAGTTGTGATCCCTGACCGGCATAGCTGTGCAGGCAGAAGCCTCTAGTGTATGTGCGCTTTGCCGTATAGCTAGTTTCCCTTGAGTATGTTTTTCCTCTGCTGATATGGCTGTGTCTGCCAGGAGCACTTGGCTGGGATAGTATACCAGTGTTCCTGTACTAGTAAAGTGACATGGCCTTAATCTCACATGCTCTCAGAATTCCAAAGGGGCAATTGGAAGAAAAATCCAATACATCTTCCACACGAAGGAGAGGAATTTGGACTTTCAGGAAATGAGGTAGATTTGTGTTAGGACTTGACGATGGCAAACTGGATGAAGGAATATTGGCTGGTAAATTACTCACCACCAGCTTTGTCCTTGTTCCCAGGCTAATATTTGAGAATACCTCTCTTCGTACTTTCCCAGCTTTGGATAGTATTAAACTGGATGTAACTTGTCAAGTCCTCTGCCTGGCTACCAGGATCTCAGAGCCCAGGTGGAAGCCCCCCCCCCCCCGACTGCCCCTCTTAAGTCGGTGCAGGGACTCCTGGTGAGGATGCGCATCACCGACAGAAGGAGGGTCATGTGGACCTGAGAAACCGCAGTAATTACTTAACTTAAATTTGTAGTGTAGACATGCCCTCAGATGCATTCAAGGAGGTGGGTCCTTCCAGAACAGGGGTGAGGCACATTGTTGCAGATACTATGGTAGCCTTGCTCTTTTTACCTGCTCTGCCTGTTCTGCAATAGAAGCCCTCCCTTTCTGTGCTGTTAGCCTGATGCGTTTCTCCCCAATAGTAAATTCACTTTAGCTAAGTGTGTAGGGTTTATTTTAAAATTTTCACTAAGATGTCCCTGCTCCTAGCCATAGCTCTGAGCTGAAGTATCTATTCTTCTTCGAGTGCTTGCTCATATTGATTTCAATTAGGTGTGCGCGTGCTGCGTGCATGTTCGTCGGAAGACTTTTTTTACCCTAGCAACACTCGGTGGGTCGGCTGGGTGCCCCCTGGAGTGGCACCGCTATGGCACTGGATATATACCCCAGCCGACCCAGCCACCCCTCAGTTCCTTCTTACCGCCCGTGTCCGTCATTGGAACAGTGGAGTGCGCCTTAGCTGACCTCCACTTTCCTAGATACTCGTAGTTCTCTCGTTCATTATTGTGTAGATAGTTGTAAACTTTTTATATAGTTATACTTAGTTTATCTGTTTATAGCATAGTTAGTGTAATATAGTTAAGAGGGGTTCGGGGATTAGCCCCTTCCCTGCACCCGGTGCTGGGGCCCATGCCTGTTTCACCGGGTTTCAAACCGTGTTCGGCCTGTCGCAAGCTGCTGCTGACAGGAGATCCACACGACTCCTGTCTGAAGTGCCTCAGGGAATCACACCTGACAGCTAAGTGTCATATTTGCAAGGCTTTCAAGCCACGAACAAAAAAGGAGCGGGACTTCAGACTTAAACAGCTCCTCATGGAGGCGGTTCTCATCCCTCCGCCTTCGGCACCAAGCGCTGGTCAATCGGCGGGCAGAAGCGCCTCCTCGGCACGGGACCTTGCCAGTACTGCCAAGGCCTCTCAGCACTGGCTGTTGCCGGCACCGAAGTCGGCTCCACGCCGCTCCCTATCCCCGAGGTTGAGAAAGACTAAGACTCCTGCTCCTTCTGTGCCGCCTGCACCGCAGCCAGAGAGCTCGTCTAAGTTGGATCGCCCGGCGCCGACACCCGCCGCGGCACCGACAACGTCGGCACCGTCGATTCTGGTCCCATAAGGGCCATCAAGTCCGGCGCCTGTTAGCTCCCCGGCACGAGCCGCGGTAGAGCTTACTATCCCATCCACGCCAGAGACGTTCTCAACAGCGAGGGATCTGATTGCCATGACAGAGTCGACGCTGCCTCTACCCCCGGCACTGCCAGTGCTGGTAATACAGTGTATAGGCAAGCCGACCTTGATAAGACCACCTTCTGTCAGCACAGCAGACCGGCACCGTTCACAATCACAGTCCCGCAGACGTTCTAGGCCCCTCAAAACCACCAGCGGGACCAAAATCCAACTTTAGAAGGTGCGCCCGAGGACAGCGTACCAGTTACAGGCCAGGATCCTTTTCCTCCCTTTGCCAACCATCTCTCCTACTTCCTCCTGGCGTGGTCCCAGTTAACCTCAGATCTCTGGGTCCTACGCACGGTGGAATATGGATACCACCTCCAATTTGTTTCAACCCCACCATCCCACCCTCCAACCCCGTCCCTCTTCAGGGACCCCTCTCACGAGCAATTCCTCTTGCAAGAGGTGTGGACGCTCCTCACCATGGGAGCAATAGAGGAGGTACCGATGGACGAAAAGGGCAAGGGGTTTTACTCCCGTTATTTCCTAATCTCCAAGTCAAAGGGAGGTCTCAGACCTATCCTAGACTTGCGAGGACTCAACCAGTTTATGATAAAGTTGAAGTTCTGCATGGTATCCCGTCCTTGGATCCTGAAGACTGATATGTTGCCCTCAATATGAAGGACGCGTACTTTCACATCGCCATTTTTTCTCCTCACAGGAGGTACCTTCGCTTCGTAGCCAACCGTCAGCACTTCCGGTTTATGGTCCTACCCTTTGGCCTTTCTGTGGCCCCAAGGGTATTTACAAAATGTATCACCGTAGTCGCTGTGTATCTCTGCCGATGTCGGATACACGTTTTTCCGTATCTGGACGATTGGCTTATCCGAGGAGACTCCGAGACACAAGTCACCCAGCATGTGGGCATCATCAAGGACCTTTTCACACGTCTATGCCTGATGATCAATATGGAGAAATCCACTCTGGTTTCCACGCAGAGGTTAGACTTCATAGGAGCTACCCTGGACTCCAATCTAGCCAAGGCCTACTTATAACAGCTGCGGTTTCAGGCAATGGCAACAATTATCCAAGGTCTACAGAATTTCCCGACGACCTTGGCTCGCACTTGTCTCGGTCTTCTAGTTCACATGGCTGCCTGCACGTTCGTGACCAAATACGCCAGACTCCGCCTCCGTCCTCTCCAAACTTGGCTCAACTCGGTATACTGCCCGGGCAGGGACCCAATAGACATGATAGTCGCCATTCCCCCGAGCACTCTAGGCTCCCTAGACTGGTGGCTGACTCCCTCCCTGGTGTGTGCAGGGCTGCCGTTCCATCCGTCCCAACCCTCAATGTCCCTGACGACAGATGCATCATCTCTCAGATAGCCAACTCAATTACCCTGCCACTCCACCCAGACCTCATAACTCAGGACCACGGCAGTCTTCACCACCCAGACCTGCAGGCCCTTCACCTCACGGCGTGGCTGTTGCGTTGCTAAACCAGTCAGAGTTGCGTTGCTCTGCCTCAGTACAACAAGTACTCCTGGGTAGCAGGAAGCCTTCCACTTGGTTAACGTATCTGGCCAAGTGGAAACGTTTCTCTTGCTGGTGCGGAACGCAGAATGTTACTCCCACTGAGGTCTCGATCCCTACCATCTTGGACTACCTCTGGTCTCTTAAGCAGCAGGGCCTGGCGGTATCTTCATTGAGGGTGCACTTGGCGGCCATCTCTACCTTCCACCCAGGGGAGAGTGGCAGCTCCGTGTTCTCACACCCTATAGTTACTAGATTTCTGAAGGGCCTGGAACGCCTATACCCCCAAGTACACCGCCTCGCCCCAACATGGGACCTCAACCTGGTTCTAACCAGACTTATGTCTGCCCCATTTGAGCCTTTGGCAACATGCTCGTTGCTATACCTGTCTTGGAAGACAGCTTTTCTCATAGCCATTACATTGGCCAGACGAGTTTCCAAGCTTCGTGCTCTCACAGTGAACCCACTGTATACTGTATTTCACACGGACAAGGTGCAGTTGCTACCACACCCGGCATTCCTTCCTAAGGTGGTTTTGGCCTTTCATGTTAACCAGGACATCTTTCTCCCGGTCTTCTTCCCAAAGCCGCACTCATCACGATGGGAGCAACAATTGCACTCCCTGGACTTCCGTAGAGCGCTCGCATTTTATATCGAGCGGACAAAACCATTTCGTAAAATGCCCAGGCTCTTCGTTGCAGTGACGGACAGAATGAAGGGTCTCCCTATCTCATCCCAGAGAATTTCATCTTGGGTGATGGCGTGCATCCGTACTTGTTATGATTTGGCTCATGTTCCCTCGAACCACCTCACCTCACATTCTACCAGGGCCCAGGCTTCGTGTACTGCCTTTCTGGCTCGTGTACCTATCCAGGAGATATGTCGTGCAGCTACCTGGTTTTCGGTCCACACCTTCGCTTCACATTATGCTCTGGTTCAACAGTCCAGAGATGATGCAGCCTTTGGCTCAGCAGTTTTGCATTCTGCAACATCTCACTCTGACCCCACCGCCTAGGTAAGGCTTGGGAATCACCTAATTGGAATCGATAGGAGCAATCACTTGAAGCAGAAAAGACTGTTACTTACCTTTGTAACTGTTGTTCTTCGAGATGTGTTGCTCATATCCATTCCAAACCCACCCTCCTTCCCCACTGTCGGAGTAGCCAGCAAGAAGGAACTGAGGGGTGGCTGGGTCGGCAGGGGTATATATCCGGTGCCATAGTGGCGCCACTCCAGGGGGCCCACAGCTGACTCACCGAGTGTTGCTAGGGTAGAAAGTCTTCCAACGAACATGCACGTGGCGCGCACACACCTAATTGGAATGGATATGAGCAACACATCTCGAAGAACAAGTTACAAAGGTGAGTAACCGTCTTTTCCTTTGTGTTAAAAAAGCAAGGAAGGGAACTTTACCTAGCTCAGAGCCTGGGGTAGTGACTTCTGCAATTACAGCTGACAACACTGCATTGTATGTGACACCGTTCTGCTGCAGCAGCGCAGGGCCTGCAAGGAAGAAGAAGAGCGTGTGTCAGAAGAAACAGGAGAACCTTCTCCCAGAAGATTCCCATTTGAGAGATGCACGTGAGCAGGAGAGAAGGTCTGAATAGTGCAGACACTTGCAACTCATCTGTTTTGGCAGAGCAATTCTGGGCAAGTGCAGGGTGGCAGTTGCATGCCAGAGCATTGGCCTGGCAGTGAAGGGTGCAATTAAATAGGGTTGCTTGAGCCGGCTCTGGAACTGCTAGATCAGACTATAAGGACATTTTAGGTTGACTGTCAGAAGCTCCATGACAAGATGAGCTGGGCTGTGAAAGTATCCTCTGGAAACATTTTATGAGTGGACAGGGCGGAGCACAAGAAACTGCTGTAGGGTACAATTCCACACTGGTTTCCAGGGATTGGACCAGAGGAACTAATAGAATTTATAGCAGTTAGAAATGGAAAAGCTTTAAGTGTAATTGTCCATAGAAAATGTATAATGATCTTTCAGAAAGCACAGCGTTTCATAGCGGGAATGCCTTATTTCTTCTGCCTTACTCTTCTCCATCGTCTGGCTGAGTTTGGGGAAGGGAGAGAAATTTGATCATGCTTTCAGATCTTTGCTGATCCTTGTTAACCAAATCTCTCATATCCAGGATTGTCTTCACTGGAGCTGCTAAAATCTTCTATCCAGTTAGGCCTCCCAAGAGAGAACCAGTAGCATTGCTCCATTTAAATACTTTCTGTCGCTTAGTATTGAGATGTGTGTCTCCAGATAGTAGGTTCAGGGAGTTCCCTACCCACTGGAGTTCCAGTAATTCTAATCTTACAAGACCGAATTCAATTTGCATATTATTTTGCAGGATTGACATTAAAAGTTGCTATTTGCCAACAGCTACCATGCAGCGGTATCTGAGATGCCTTACTGACTTCTCTACTGTAATTACAGGAAAACAAAGCAAATAGCGTATTTCTTTTTAATTCGTTCTTTGTGTTGGTCCTGGCAAACTCTTGCCTCCATTCTTCTGTGATCTAGTTGACAATTCTCAATGTTTTCAGTCCATCCATCCAGATGAAGATGCATCTGACTGCAGCCCAATGCAAGGTCATACATTTAGGGACAAAGAATATAGGCTATAGGATGGGAGACTGTATTCTGGAAAACAGTGATTCTTCAAAGGATTTAGGAGTCAAGGTAGATAACAACTAACTGATCCAAGCTTTCAGTGTGATGCTGTGGCTAGTAAGGTTTACATCCTTGGATGTATAAACGGGGAATATCAAGCAGACGTATATGGCATGACTGAGACTAATATTGGAAGACTTGTGTTCTGGTATTCACATTTTTAAAAGGATGTAGAAAAATTGGAAATGACCACTCACAAGAGTGATTTGAGGTCTAGAAAATTAGCTTCTTATGTTTAATTTAATTTATCCATATAATTTATCAGAGAGGACATGAAGAGGTGACTCGATCATGCTCTGTACATATCTACACCAGGAGAAGATTTCTGGTGATGGAGTGTTGTTTAATCCAGTAGAGAGAGGCTAGATTTCTTAACAGTGAGGGTCATGAACCATTGGTACAATTTACCAAGGAACGTGGTAGCTTCTTCATCACTCGGAGTCTCTAAATCAAGACTGGCTAGCTTTCGAAAAGATGTGCTGTAACTCAACCAGCAGTTCTGGGCTTGATACAGGAATCTAGGTGAAATTCGGTGGCCTGTTTCATGCAGGTCGGACTTGATGATCATAATGATCCCTTTTGGCCTTGAAATCTGTGACCAGTTTCCTGCCAGCAATGCTCCCTTGGCAGATTAGAGGAGTCCGTCATTTCTCCCTTTTTTCTCAAGACCATGTTACTTGAAAGCAGCATCTGAGGATGGGTCCCTGATCCTAGAGTGATAGGGGCTTTAAAAAGTCTTCCTTGTCTGGCTTACTTTTTCTGTTTAGCTCTCGGTCCAGAGCTCCTGTACCAGAAGCCTCCCTATCCCAAACGGAGCAGCACTGAAACATCCCAAAGCTTGTGATCTTGCAACAATGCTTTAGGATTTCTGTAGCACCTTTCATCAAAGAACCTTGGGCTTCACAACCTCATAACCCGCTTCCCCCCTGAGGCCCATTTGGTATCTAACCCCCTTGACGGCTGGCTTAGCAGAGGCACAGAGAAGTTTGAATGGGCCAGTATTGAGCAGAGCAAAGCCAGCGTAAAATACCACTGCATCAGAATGGTCACATTCTATACTCACTCTGTTCCGGTGTAAATGAGGGCCCAAGGAGCAGGGCAACAGGGAATCAGGCCCTAGGAATACTGGCTCTCAATCTCTGCAGTAGCCACTAGACAAGCTTAATCCAGGCCTTTGTTTTGCATCTCCGTGCCATGCAAAACAATTAAACGCCTTCTTTCCTCCATTCCAGGTTGTTTATTAGATAGCATTCGTGGACCAGAACCTCATTGTGCTAGATGCTGTAAAACCACAGAGCAATCCTCTTCCAGTGTTACATGCAGTGTGGTAAACCATAGTAGACTGCTTCTCTGGAAGACTGTGTTGCCTCTGCGCATCCGCCCTCTCACATACGGACCTCATTACAGATGTGTGTCAGGGAGCAGGCAGCTGTTGCATTAACTCCTCTCCTCCAGGGGTGACCAAAGGCCTGCGTAAATAGCATCTGCTGCTTTCCTTTCTTTACACATGCTTTGGATCAGTCTCTCTCCGCTAGACACCTACAAAGGGAGCCGGACTCACTGGAGGAGTAGTGGGCTGCCAGAGTGCTGCGGGGATTAGGCAAAGAACTGTTCGGTGGAGGAGATCGGATAAATGACTGGGTCTGTGTGCTTCTGCTTTGAATGTAGACCCCCCTCTTCAGATGGGTTTGAGGGGAAGGAGAGTGGGTGCATGCACGCGCTTTTTCCTTTTGAATGTAACTAGTAACCTTTGACCCGGATGCAGAGGCTCATTTTAATCTCTGTTTTCCAGCATGCAAGTAAAGACCCCAAAGAAGCAAGAGACACCAGAGAACAAAAAGAATCCAAGGAGGAAGGCAACAAAAACGTCTTGGAGTTCGGCAAGCCCCCACCGTTGCCCCCTTTCCCAGGCATTCATCAGTCACTACCTCAGAACCAGAGCTATGTGGCCACCACAAAATCTCAGACAGGTAAAAAGGACAGAGCCAAATAATAATAATAATAATAATACAAAAATCCCCTTTCGTTGTGCTTGGGAAGAGACACTGTCAGGCTGGCGGGGGCTAAAAGTTGCTCTGCTGTGGCCTTGTCTCCACTGTCTTTTGCCCCTAGAGTTCCCCTCTTTTGCTAGCCCCAGTGGAAGTCCCATTGTGGATCAGACCCGGGCAGTTGTCATTGTATTAACCACTGTGTTGCTGTGACCTGCTCAGAGGTGTGTGTGTTAAAACGCTAGCTCCCTGCCTTTGCTAGCACAAGTGAAACAACAGTGATGGGGAATTTGGGGGGCGGAGGAGGGAGGCTAGCATAGACACCGCCTGTACCTTTGGGCCCCACCTGCATTACAAATACGTATTTAATCAAAAATATGACCAAATATCACTTATTCTGGGCAAGGTAGGCAGAAAAAAACTATTGTATGTTAAAAGCATGTTAGAGAGCCATGGTTTTTCCCTAGTTCGATATGGAGGAGGCGATCCTTGCCCCTTTATGCGCCAGCGCCTTTAAGAGAAACATAAGGGCTTGAGCAGAGTAAATGAGGTCCTAAAAGCAGTGTATCCCCCTGGAGAGATTTTCCTCCAGTGCAGGCATTGCAGACGAAAGCAGTAGAGCTGCCCTCCCAGGACCCGTTTGGAACCCCAGCGTAAGGAGCGCGTTGGGGGCAGGAATGCAGTCCACAACACTAGAGATTCTGGGCAGGGCTGCAGCCCATCAGGTGTCTGAGTTATTCTGGGGGCCTCCCCGGTCACCTGGGGAACCCCAGTGTTGGGAGGACATAAAGGTAGCTTAAAGCTGCTTTAGCGCCTCTTCCCAGGGCTACAAGTTCTGTGCTCTGCTCCCTAGAGGTACAGCACTGAACTCGCCACCTAGGCTGAGACATGGTTCTCTTACATAGTTGTACCATATGTTTTTATGCCTGCACTTGGGAGAATAAACCATGTTATAACATGACTTGGCCGTAGTGTGTTGATTTTGAAAGGGTAAGTGGGGCCTAAGAAGACTAAATTAAACCAAGCTGGAAAATAGTATTTGATAGTGACCTGTTTAGAGCCAGAATGTGCTCTGTTGCTCCCAGTATTAAACTCAATTGATTTGGTTGATTTCAATGGGGTTACTCCCCATTTACACCAGTGTTTGAGAGCAGGATCTGGCCCAGAGTGCTTATCTAGTTGTCTTCTCAGTTTTACATTTAGGGTGAAGATTTTCAGGTGCTCCCAAGTCACTTTTGGTGCCCAAGTCCCATTGACTTTTGCAACGACTTGTGCTTCTAAATCACTTTGATGCTTTTGAAAATCTCATCCTTATTCTTCTTCTACAGCTGCCAGTTTGTACCACTTGCAGATTTGTGGAACTTACTGTCGTTATAGGGGTATGTCATGGCTCAGGTCAGAGTGAAGTTTCAGGGCCTGATCCCAAAGAACCAAAGCACCTAAGATAGACAATTAGACAGCACTCCTTTGACACCCCAAATTCCCATTGACTCCTCTTGGGGTTTGGACTGAGCAAGACTGGCAGGACTTGTAAGGATAATGCTGTTTGCCTCCTACACCACGGACCATGTGCTAGCCTGCAGCCTTTGGACAGCTCAGGGCGTAGTCCTGCAGTCCTTGTTGAAGCTGTCTCCCCATCCAAGGGAATTCTGTGTAACTAACATGGGGAGGACTCTGCTGGCTGTAGTGTTTATGGAGGGATGCAATAGAAGCCAGGTGGAGTTTTAGAAGGGGAGAGATCAAGAGTTTGAGAATGGAATGGGTGAGTGAAAATCCCCAGTGTAAACTAGTATCTTGAACCTCGGTGTTCAGATATTGACAGTCTGTTGTAGCTTTGGTGTTCTGCTTCAGTGAGAATGTAGAGGGCAGAGCACCTGTGCCTTCCATCACAATCTCCCACTTCCCTTGGGTGCTGAAGGCAGTCATGGGCAGACATTTCATTTACTCACTTACACTCTAGGGTGAAGCTGTTTACAATAGGCAAATTTGTAGCCCTTCAGTTGTCACATGGGGTATTGATGCACTGAAGGCTTTCTTTGGGATTGCTGTAGCTGCTAGTACACAATTTCATAGGATTCTGATGGTAGTTTACTACTGGTTTCTGCTTATTGTGAAGTGTAGCTTTGTGATAACAATAACTTGTATTAACACATCTCTTTTAAAGAGAAGCCTCTTTAACATCCTTTAAGTGAAATTTTTAAAATAAAATGAGATGCAAGGGAATGTTCTAAAAGAACTGAGAGTTCACAACTAGAGAGCAATAATGTTGACTCCCAAGATAGCCATTCCCTGGGCTTACATTATTCTTCAAAGAGCCGGAACCAAATCTGCATGTGACATGTATTCTCTGTGAGGCACTGAGGTGTGATCTCTGATTTGTCTAGAGGGATGAAGGGAGGCTAACAAAATTAAGGGTTGAATAGAGGCGTTTAAGGAAGAGAACTGAAACTTTGGTGCAAGGTTTAAAGTGAAGTTAAATAACAGCCATCTCCGTATTCAATATCTCTGCTCCCTGTGTGTTCTCAAGTTGTTCTTGATCACTTTCCTGGTTAAAACATATGTTATTACACCTGTAGGCTCTGAGAGCGAGCTGGAGTCTCTTCTGCCTCCTGCATCATCAGCAGAACTGCCCGCTGAGTTCTGAGGGGGAGACTCTGTATTACTGTTGGTGATGTAAAGAGCAGAAAGAATTGGGAGCGAGGCAGGGGAATGTCAGAACGTAGGTCGAGTTTGCTGCTTTGACGGAAACACATGTGTGCATGCACACAAACTCTTTTGGTTGACCTGTAAATGGAGCAGTGGGTTCCAGAAGCCCTTATGTTTGTTCTCTGTGTTGCTTTTCTGCCCGTAATCTCATTTTTAAAGCACTCGAATGGCATCTCTTCTGCTTTCCACGCTTTCTCCTTCCCATCCTGAATCTGCTTTGCGTTTTATTCCCCCCCGCCAGCTGCTGCAGTATCCCGGAAGAAAAAGCGGAGAATGGGAACCTATAGCCTGGTTCCCAAGAAAAAGACCAAAGTGTTAAAACAGAGAACGATGATTGAGATGTTTAAGAGTATAACTCATTCCACTGCAGGTGCCAAGGTAAGGGCTGAGCCAGACCTGCTACTTACTTGCTTGTTGGGGGAATAAAGTGTTTGACTCTTTCATCCATGTGTATTTTGCACTGGGAGACCAGCTCCATGTGCAGACTTGCAACTATGGCAGCTCATTGGAGATCTGTAATTCATTCTTTACAGCTGCATTCTCACTGTAACCATTTCCTACCCTTCTTTAAGGCTGGTGGTTGGGAACATTCTGCAAATGGGCAGTTACAGGGAGTCTTCTCAGGTGCCGTGTGTCAAGAGACCTTGAACAACTGAAAACAACCCCTTTCTGATTTTTTTTGTTGCTTCCCCTTTCTCTGTGATTTTCTTGGAACCGGGGATTTCTCAAGGCGACGTTGACAAATGTTTCTGCCTTGGAGCCCTCAGGAGAGTCATCCCTCGTGTTAGTGCTTGAGGTTGCAAGAGGAAAAAGGCAGGTGATTTTAAAAGGTGGGATTCGGAGTTGGCCTAACTGTGCTCCCACTGCAGTTCATACAAGGGGAGTTTCACCATTAAATTCAGTGAGAGCTGAAAATCCCAATCTGGGTGTTAGAACTTTTTTCCTTTTAGAGGAACCCTCCCTAGGTCCTTGAGATGACACAGTGGAACTGTCCCTTTGTGAAATAAATTAGATGCTTTCAGTTAACTGGTCAATCTTTACTCATGATCACTCCTAGTAAGCATCAGGGCTGATCAGTGACCCTGCCATTAACACTCTGTACTGCCACAAGAGCCCAGCATTACTCCCGTTGGCATCTCGTCCTCCAGGTTGATGGGGCTAAGTTCCTTGTGGCAAAATCTCTATCCAGATCCATTAGAGCCATACTGGGTTCTGAGGAAAAGCTCATCTTGTACTCAATCCACAGCAGGTGTCCTGGTTCAAAGATGATGATGTGAATCTGTGGTTAGATGCAATGGGCCAGTAGCGTGAGTTGCTGTGGCCTTCCTGGTTTATGTACTTGGGTATGTTTCAGGGTGAAAAGGACCTAATTGACATCAGCCCTCACATGAATGGGGAGAGTATAGAGGTGGACTCTGAAGAGGAAGACTCTGACGACCTGGAAGAGGAAGACGAACATGGAGCTGAACAGTCCTCTGCATTTCCCGCAGAGGACAACAGGACCTCTAAGGAGGGCTCATCTGATGCCGACAATGCCAGAAAGGTATTTGGATGCCTTTTGAGTGACTGTGAAAGAGTTGAAAAGGGATTTTTGTACATGGGGACAGGGCAGAGAAAGAGAGGAACCAAAGTTCACAGCATGACGTGAGGACGTTTCTAGGACTTAGCACTTGAGGTGTCAGAGAACAGGGCTATGGAAGCAAAGGCCCCTGGTGACCTGCTACTTCTCCTTGCCTGCTGTAGGAATTTTGAAATTGGGGCATTGTCATACAGGATTGTTTAGTCTCATAGCCTGTTTCGGGACAGTGACCAGAACCAGCGGCTTGAGGGATATAAGCAGAAACCCCATGGTAGACAGTCATAAAATTAACTTATCAAAGAGCAAGTTTCTTCCTAATCCTCTTCAGTTATAGGCTGTTTTGTATCCTGAAGCATGAGGGTTTATATTTGAAGCAGTAAAAACCAGATGCACCGAACATCGCCATATCTGTTCATATCACCGCTCCTGAGTGGCTGGATCTTTATATATTAGTAGGAGCCAAACAGATGGCGAAGACATGAAGCTGACCCTGCTTCTGGGAAGCCAAAAAGGTTATGATCCTCACGCTGGGTAGCAAAGTTTTTCCTTGTGCTAGAAGTGGAGCTTCCAATCCTGCCCCAGTACATGTGCCCCTGCTGTGAGTTAACAGACAAGGGGTTCTCTGTTTGGGAAGTGAGTTCTGTTAGTTCACTTTCTGGCTAGAGCATGGATGGTGCTTGGTGACAGAAACCTTGTAGTTGCATGATGAGGAAGGTGCTTTGGTTTGAAATAGCTGAGATGGCCGGCTCTTTCTCTTCTTGGGGGGATGCTGACTACAGATGGAAGATGGTGAATCTGAGGAGGAACAAGAGTCTGGAGAATCTGGGGAGGAGGAGGAAGATGGAGATGAATCTGACTTGGTAAGCCAGGCTGTGAGATGTTTCTTTTCAATCTTTGCCCTGTACGCTGTGCCTGAGAGAGAGAGAGAGAGAAGCACCATGATTCCCTGCCACGATAATGGAATCACTGTCTGAAACTCAATGGAACTACTCAGACGGGTGCCATATTTTCCATAATGTCCATGATTTGCAATAGAACCAGTTGCCTTCTGATGCTCACTAATGAGCTTTTGTTTGTTCGCTGTTTTCAGCAAGGTGCTGACTAGTTTCTTCTTACGTTTTAATGTTAATGGAAATATTTGATGGTTCCTCTTAAGTTCTTCCTTAGATACAGACCCGGCAGTTGTAATGAGTCTATAACAATTTTTTTTTATAAGCTGAAACTGAACCCTCCTTTTCAGAACACTGTTGGGTTCATTCATTAAGCCATGGTCCAGACCTCCCTGGGCCCTGTGAGCTGCAGAACACATCAAAGAAGAGGGATTTAGGCTTATAAACAACACACAGAGTCACCTGCCTCAAGCAAAATGGGGAGATAATTGCACTTTTTTTTCAGTGTCAGAATGTTTGCGCTTTTTAGGTGCCCACCTTGAGATGTCTCACGGGAACTTGGTTTTCATACAGTGCCTCCACCCCCTCTGAAAATCAGGCCCCCTTTTAAGGCATCCAGGATCACTAGCCACTTATGCATCCAGCAAAGCGGGTATTCACCCACAAAAAGCTCATGCTCCAATACGTCTGTTAGTCTATAAGGTGCCACAGGATTCTTTGCCGCTTTTACAGATCCAGACTAACATGGCGACCCCTCTGATACTAATCAGTTATGAAAATCTTTAGCCTCAGTCGTTTTTCAATTATTTGCATAGTCAGTTTGTCTGGCTGAGCAGAAGGTTGAAGGTGGAAGAAATTGCAACAAGTATCATTTCTGTTAAGTTGGGGAGGGAAAGGAAGGTCAGATCCTGGTCAGTAGTAATGCTCCCTGGCATTGGCTTGTTTCTGGCTTCCAGAATAGCTTTTCCTGGGCAGTTCCTTGATGTATCTCATTATCCCTTCTGGGACATTTTCCGGGTTGAATATTGATCTGTAAAGCTCTTTGTGGTTTGGATTCTGGCTGTCTGAGTGACCACTGCTCTCCCAGTGAGCCATTAGGGAAGAATGAGCAGCAGAAGCATTTGACTGAGAGTCCCTATAGTTAAACATCTGGAGCACAGTGTAGTCAGCAGAGAGCCCTTGGCTCTGTACTGTTCTCCTCTCATTGGTCAATAGGAGTCTGAACCTGCCCTGGGGAGCAAGAACTCAGTATCTGATATTTTCCGAGTGATTCCGGTGCAAGGGTAGAGAGTGGTAACAGAGTGTTTTGAGGAGGAAGACAGTGTAGATCTGCAACCTCTTCCTTGACTGAAGTGGGAGTTGGGTTGAGCTGTTAATGAGATGTCAACTTAAATTTGATCACGGACTTAGAGGCTTAGATTTTCAAGGCTGCCTGAGGGATTTGGATGCTTTGACCACCAAGCCTGGAGTATGTTGTATAAGCAAATTACATACATTAAGCAGTAAGTCACCCTGGATTTGTAGACATCACTGTTGAGGCTGGCCTCCAGAGAGCTGGATGCTCTCTCTCTCTGTGGTGAGTGTGATTAGGCTGTGTGTATACCCAGTACCTTGCCCTAGAAAAGCACGTTGAAAGTGAAGTGTGCACTGTTTTAATGATGGAAAATGTGCCTGCGCATGTGTGTCTAGTAAGCTCTAGACATTTCTTAGTACCACTTTGATTTCAAACCCTGATTCTCAGTTACACTAACCGCCCTGACATCACTCGGGTAGTATAAGTGGCGTTAACATGGGTGGAAATGAGTATTGGGCCACTGGTCCGGGCGTGCTTTGTGTGCAAATGGTCTTTCTGGTTATTCAGAGCTCTGAGTCCAGCATCAAGAAGAAACTGCTGAAGAGGAAAGGAAAGACGGACAGCCCATGGCTGAAACCCACCCGGAAGAGGAGGAGGAGGAATAAAAAGAAACAAGCCAGCGTGTTAGGTAATCGGTTGCGTTTGTCTGCTAACTGTACAGAAACAGGCCTTCCAGGTGAAGACAAAGAATGGTGGCCTCTACTCCCAGTTGATTTGTTGCCTTGCCTTTGTAGATGTTAAGGATGATAAGTGGGAGGAGGGAAGGGCTTGAGTGGAAAATGATTACAGGGTAAGAAGTTGCCTCTGTTACCTTGGAATGCATCTCAGGATTTGCCATAGGAACTTACACCAGCATCCTTGTCTTCACCAGCTTTGAAAAAGTCACTTAGGGCCAGTTTACACTTGAACTTCAGCTACGTTAGGGGCCCCAGGTACAAAAGAGCTGTCCCCAATGCATTTTACTGTGCTGTTTTACACCACCAGCACCCCCAAACCACCCACAAAACCTGAACTGTTTGAGATTTTGAAAAGGTTCAAGGGCACAAGGGAGCAATATAGAACCATGGTGTAACCAGGGTCATCGACGCAGCTACTGTTGCAGATAGACGCTATTATTCAGTATTTGTCTTTTTGTAGCGCCTAGGTGCCCCAGTCATAGGCCAGGACCCCAGCGTGATAGGTGCTGTACAAACGCAGAACTAAACAATCTCTGCCCCCATGAATTTCCCGCACGTGAATCCTCTATACTTCAGAACACTGATGCCCAGCAGCCAGTGATTGTGTGTGCAGCGCTTATGGGCACTTCTCCCTTCAGAAAGGAATCAGTAGGTTTTTCAGGTGACATGGCAGATTTGGGAATAACCCCCAGTCTTTGTTCTTCCTCCAAGAGAGCAGAAGAGCCAACAAGCGGAAAGGCTGCATCAGTTTGGGTAGAAGGCAGTGGGGACAGGTTGGCTGCTGCTCCTTAGGTGAACGTTTCCCAGTTAGTCATGGGATTGTTCTCTTGCCTGCCTCATCCAACCAGAGGAAAGAATGCCATGATCAGAGCCTGTGCAAGAGAAGGAGCAAATCGGGTGGCTTCTCTGTAGTAAGAATTAAGATCCAAGCAAATCTCACAAACTCATCCAAGTATGCTCAGAAGGGACACAGGGAAACCACCATGTAGACTGGGACTATGCCTGGTTTTGAGTATCCTTGTCATATGGAAGCAATGCAAAGTGTGTGATGATTGACCTCTTGGTACCTCCACAATGAGGGCAAAGTTCGGAGTGTCAAATTTATTTGTCCCAAAATATGCAACATACTGTGTAGCGTACACTACTCTTTCTCTCGTGAGCTGCTGCGTAGAGAGATTTGAAGAGAGGGTGAGTCTGATCAGTTCTTTGGCTGCTGGGTGAAAGAGATTGAGTCTCCAGGAGTACAGCAGTGAAGCCTTTCAGTCAGCTCTGTTATTACAGGTTCGCACTTCTCCTTCACCATCAAATGATTTAGCCAATGGGGGAAGCGGTCTTTCTGCTTGCAAACTTTCTGCAGACAGACTGACTTTTACCAACTTCTGTCATAACTGGCTGAATGAACACATTTCAGTCCCTGGGTTGGTTCATAGTGTGAAATCGATCACATCAGTTGTGCCCAGCATTTCTTTTCCCTGACTGGATGACGGAAATGTTATTAATAGGAAGTGGAGGTGCCAATCACTTCTGGGCAAATAGCTAATACTAAAATTCAGGACTGGGTCCCGTTGTTGACCTGCAAATACAGGTATTGGCATGAAAACCAGCTGTTCCCCAGTCATCCAGGGGAACAAAAGCCCGTTGGCACCAATTAGACTAAGTGGTAGGAGCAAGCAAGAAACAAGTGTGAAGGTGGGTGAATCGAAAGGGGCTTGAATGCCTGAAAAGATTCCCACATATCCCTTCCCCCCTCCCAAAATCTTGATTCAGCAGCAGCATTGCTTATTTAATGGTAGGACTGGGCACTTACACTGCCCCCTCCCATTAATCTGGATGTCAGCTGTCCCATTCCCTTCCAGTGTTTTTATGTGCGCGTTATTGGTTAGTTTGCACCGCCTGTCTGGGGCAGTGGCCTAGAGAGTTTGTGGGGTAAGTCAGGGTGAGTTAGGCTTCCATCCCTTTGTCTTGCCACTTAAGCTTCTGCTGCTGATGCAGTACAGCAGCAGACAGATGTGTGTTCGGAAGGCATGACTTGTTTGTCTCGTTTTATTCTTTTATCGTTACCTAAGTGAAAGTGAAAAATCTACCCGATCATATAGAGAAGGAGATAAGAGATCAATTGTAACATACATGCCCAGATGTTAACGTGTTCATTATTCTGTGTGCATCTGTATTTATAGACTCCTAGGAGCATTGCCTGCATACTGCTTTCTTGTGATGAATGTGGCCTTTATACATACACACACTCTTTTTTGCTATATAAATATATGTATATTTTAATTTAGGTACTGAAGCGTATAAACCACCTTTGGGAGGCAGAGAGGGAGCTGGGCAGGAGAATAGTATGGAATACATGGAAGTGTCTCTTGATTCTTTGGATCTCCGAGTAAAGGGAATTCTATCTTCACAATCAGAAGGTGAGTGTCAGCTTTCTAAATATGGCCATGTACCATTTTGGTTCTTTGTTTCCTTGGTCTTATCCTCTGTATTAAGATGATGCCCCCTGGTGGCTACTGATGGGAGAATTTGAAGAGATGCATCATTAAAAAGGCAGCTAGTTAATCTCACTGAGTTCAGGGACGTAGGTGGCACCGTTAATGTCTGGCCCAAGTGGTGTGCAGAACGGGGTTCAAGGGAGGGAACCCTCCTTAAATTAGGTTACTGGGTTTTGTTGGTGGATTTTAAGCTTGCAAACATTTCTCAGGGAGGATGCAAGCCTTCGTAGTTTTGGTTGACTTTTTCTCCCTTGATTTTTATCTACCCAGTTTTGCAGCCCCGCCCCTTTAAATAACCCTTATTTACCCAAAAAGCACCACACTGCAGCCCTGCAGTATTCTACATTACTAGCCCCCAGCTCTGCAGTGTGACTATTGCAAAGTGGGGTGCGTTGGATCGTGACTGTAAGTACGTTCTGAGAAGGGCAGGTCGACTCCCTGAGGATGGAATGCTTCTCCTATGCAGGAGGGCAGTGCCTGGGGATCCAAGTACAGAGCTATCTGCCTCTTGGCGCCAGAGAGGCCTCTTCTAATGAGAAGGCTGCTGTTCCCAGTGCTGAATTTGCCTTGAGTCCAGTGCTTCGTCATAAAACTGACTCTCCCCCACACTGAGCTGCCTTTGAAAGTCTGCCTTATTCTCTCTATCATGGGACATCACAGAGCTGGTGGGAGTGTCCACCACAAACGGAAAGTCAATTTCTCTCCCTCCCCCAAACCACCATGAGCTGGTGGTGGGTGTTTTGACTGGATCCGCTGAATGTCAGAAGGGCTGTTGAAATGGCAGCTTGGAAGGAGAAATAAACTGCTCCTCACCTTGTGATCCTGCTTGTTCAGCTAGTTGGCTGCAGTAGAGACAGACTTTATCCATGTACTGTAGTGCTTCTTGGAAGCCTAATACTTACAGCTTGGGGACGTTCCTTATGAGATGAAAATGGATTGGTTTTTAACCCTTAAAATGGTGTCCTCAGAGGAAAAAAAAGAATGTTTATTTCACCGTGGCACCAGAGGGGATTCTCTACTGTGACCTGAATGATTAGTATTGGTGTTTCAACCTTTGCCCAGAGGAAAATAACTCCCCTTTTGAAGCTTTTTAATTTTTTAAATAAAAAAGCAGCACGATTACTTCACTTGAAGACCTTATAGCTTCCCAGGCTTGGCTCTGAAGAACAAGACAGTTTTGAATTAGCCAAGGGGAAATGTATAGGAAGTTAAAAAAAAAAAAAAAAAGTGTGTTTCTGTAACTCAAAAATGTGTAAGGAACAGTGTTCAGATAGGATCCAAATATTCCGTCTCTGGCTCAGACTAAATGTGCCAGAGAATATTTTTCAGCCATGTCATAAGCCTTTGCAAACAGAAGCCAGTGATGAAATACTTTCCTGACATTCTGCCATGCTGCTGTAGTGTAGCTTCAGACTTTGAACTGCAGTTGGTCCCTTTCAAGTTATCTGATATTTAGAGTTTTGGGAATCAGGACTCCTGGATTCTCTATTCTCTGCCACAGGTGCACTGTGTGACTTTGGGTGAGTCACTCTTTCTGGGGTGGGGTTTTCAGTTGTCATAAGTGTCCATTTCCATTGAAATCAGTGGTAAAATTCCCAGGGGGAGCGGAGTTAGACCAACGCTGGACACTTCTGAAAAGGCCACACTAAATACCTTGGTTTTCCCCATCTGTAGGATAGGGATAAGAACAACTGCATACCTGTGTAACAAGATGTAACTAATGCTTGTAAAGCGCTTTGGGAAACTTGTATGGAGGGGGCTCTAGAAGGATAAAGCTAACGTTGGCCAAATGTCCCCTTTTCTTCCCTATGGGTGTTCTCAGGAGGTAATTACAGAGCTGACTGACTTGACTTTCGCACCATAGGTCTCTCTAATGGCCCTGAAGCAATAGAAATGGATGGTCTTCAGGAAGTGCCTCTCTGTAGCTGTCGAATGGAAACCCCCAAAAGCAGAGAGATTACCACGCTAGCCAACAACCAGTGCATGGCAACGGAGAGCGTGGACAATGAGGTAGGAGACCCTCCTTCAGCTTCTCTTCCAGCTTCTCTCAGCTTCCTCCCATGTAAGGGTTAGGCCTATCTGCTTCACACGCTGAGGACTCTGTCTGCTCTCTTTGGGGAGAGAAATTGGATGTGCTCAGTTGGTTTGCCACGGTCTTGACTTTGACGGCAGGAGTCTGAAGAGGTCTGTGCTAAGAACATAAGCGTGCTCAGTTTACAGGCTAGTTTCCCAGCCTGGGGCAGGTCCCCAGACTAGTCCATGCAGAGGGTAGTTTGGGAGCAAATAGGACCAAGAACTCTCTTCGCTGCTCATGAATTGTAGCAGGTAAAGTGGCTGTCAGGTGCCTGAAAGCCACCTGCCTTCCCTCCTGCTTCTGCCCTTTGACTGGGCTCTCGAGGGATGGAGCTCAGCTTTAGGAGCACGTGTTGCAGCCACACAGAAGCGCCAGTGGACTCTTCCCCCAATAGCATGTGCAGTTCTGGTGAGAGGGGCATAGGGAGGGGAGAGAGCCAGGGTTCTGGAAAGAATTGGGGGTGGGGGGGGGATAATCAGCCTTTCGCAGGCCACCTGTATTCCAGTCACCTACGCACACGAGTACCCCATGGCAAAGGAATCCCCAATATGAGACAAGAGCTCGTCATTGAAGGGAAAACACCCCTAGAGCCTTGGGAAGGAGAAGACCTGGAGTCTCACTCTCAGGGGTCTCTAGACAAGGAAGAGAGGATCTGGCAAGAAGCTATACGGTTCTCTGAGAGCTCCCTTTCCCGGACAGATTGGTGATGAGCAGGCTGAGGGAATAATGGCCACCCTTTATATTAAAGTTCTATGTTATAAAGCATTAATAAGTGGCTAATAGGTTACATGACTAGTACGTAGTGGGATGTTGTAAGAACAATATTGGAAGGGGTTATCAAAGGTTATAAACCACCTGTTGGCCTCTGTAACAATTGATTGTCAGTTGGATAAAAGAGCTATTAATCATTTATGTACTCTTTAAAAACTACCTGGAAATGAAACCTTAATAGAAAGTGCGACCAAGGTAACCTCAGGACTGCTTAATACAGACAGGCTGACCTGCTGTATGGCTGATCAAATTTGCTTAGTTTTTAGGTAAAACAAGAGAATTTGTTCGCTAATTTTCAGCTCACTCTGAGTGAGAGGGTGCATTTAAGGAGTGAAAGTTTTGGAAACCCAAATGTAACCCCATGTTGCCTAGTGCTTGGCATCCAGGCACTGAAAACGACGAGATGTATAAGTGCGAATGCAGCAGGGGGGAAGCACTGGTTTCTCTGATCCAGTAAAGCAAGCAGCACAGGTGTTGATATAGGTTAATAACCTACGGTAGTGGGAGAGAGCATAAGGATCCTTTGAATCAGACATTGATGGTAACTCTATCCCTAGAAGGCCAGATTTTTTTTTATATTTTTTTAATGGTTTCAGCACACAGTGCTCTCACAGTGTCTTGAGCTCTTGTGAAAATCTGGCCCTTAACATGCCTGAGCGTGTTCCAGCACGGGACGTCAACAAGCGCAAGCCATAATTTAATTGCACATTGATTCTCCCTCTGCCTCTGTCTCTGTTCTCCCTCTGTTCACTTTCGAACAGTAACATGCTTTGGCGCATTAGGTCTTATTCCCTCAGTCAATGGCACCCTCCGTTTCTGGCAAAATGAGAGTGAGTGTTTGGTGACTCAAACCCGGGGGCTGCCCATTCTGCTGCTGCTGCTTGGCTCTTGCGTATTTCCAGTTATGAATTTCCTTATGAGGACTGAATGACTCTCTGGTCCATATGCATGTTAGTTAGTAAATGATGCATTTCTTTCTGTGAGAGCACCTTTCTCTGCTCACTATTGGACGGCTAATGCTGTCTGGCATGCATCTGAATGGCTGTGAAAAGGCCAGGTTTCATCATGGCAGTGTGCACAAGCCGAGAGGGTTGTCTGTGTTTTGGTCTCCAGTAATTGTATTTCCTCTCATTATTCCCGTTCCAGCTGGGCCGATGCACAAACAGCGTGGTGAAATATGAGCTGATGCGCCCTTCAAACAAGGTCCAGCTCTTGGTGCTGTGCGAGGACCACAGAGGGAGAATGGTGAAACACCAGTGCTGCCCTGGCTGTGGATACTTCTGCACTGCAGTAAGTCTCTCATTTAAGCCGGGGGGGGACCCAGAGGTGCTGTAGGTGCGTGCCATGCTGTCCTTCAGTGATCACACACATCTTTTCTACCTTTCACTGCTGGGAAATGCTGCTTCAAAGTGCTGTGGAATAGGTACAGCGGCAGCTAGGTAACGTACCCTGGGGTACCTTTAGCTTCCAGAGGAACGTCAAAGAATATTATTGACTGATCCAGCCTGACAGCTACACCATGTTGGAGGCCTTGCCTTAAGAATTTCAGGGCTGTGGGTGTCTTCCCTCCCACACTGATCTTTCCCATAATGACCTTTCCCAGTTTACCTTTGTAGATTTCAAAGCCAGAAGGGACCATTGTGACCATCTAGTCTGACCACCTGTGTAACACAGGTCAGAGAAATTCCCCAAAATAATTCCTAGAGCAGATCTCTTAGAACAGGAGTGGGCAAACTGTGGCCCACAGGCCACATCTGGCCCAGCAGACCTTTTAATCTGGCCCTCAGCTCCCTCTGGGAGCTGGGTCGGGGGCTTACCCCACTCTGTGCGGCTCCCAGGAAGCAGCCAGCATGTCCCTCCTCTGGCTCTCCACTCTGCGCCATCCACAGATGACGTCCCCGCAGCTCCCATTGGCTGTGGCTCCCAGCTATCCCAGAGTGCATCAGTCTATACTATCACAAAAATGGGCTTCAGGTAACACTGGTGCCCCAGAATGATGGATTCTGGGATAACTTCAAGTCATCAGGAAGTGTTGGAGGATTTTGGAGACAGGAGAAGAAAGTCACTAGCAGCCAGTTAAGTAGCGTTCTACAGCGCACACTTATAGAGCTTTGAGAAACCAAAAGTCATCCTGATTTTGCTGAGTTGGTTTAGAAACTGAAGTCGCTACATCGGTGTAACCCCTTGCATGGATTCTCTGAAATTGGTTTAGGAGTGTAGCTCTGTGTAGGTAAGGCCAGGCACTAACTCTATTGTCAGTGTAGCTTTACAGCACTCCTGTAAGTGAAGGCCTGCAATAGAGGTCAATTGTCCGATTTTCTTAGTGTGCTGACCTGACCTGTCATCTTGACATGTGCCCCTTTTGCTTTTAGGAGCATCGTGTGCACAGAGAGAGCATCCACTGGGAAAGGGAAAGTGTGACTCCAATGTATAAGCCATTACAACATGCCACGTATTAGAGCTTGTGTTTCTAGA
The DNA here is from genome assembly GCF_025201925.1 of Gopherus flavomarginatus. NCBI lineage: Eukaryota > Metazoa > Chordata > Testudines > Testudinidae > Gopherus > Gopherus flavomarginatus. The sequence continues at coordinate 19,098,468 of NC_066633.1, read as the reverse complement.
AACACCAGCAAGAGTTTTGATGTTGGGGATGTTAGAGCAGAGAACAGGGAACCAAGACTCCTGGGTTCTGTTACCAGATCGGTTAGTGGCTTGATTTGTAACCATAGCCAATCGGTTGTTTCTCATTGCTGCTGTTTTGTTCATCTGTAGAATGGTGATAATTCTGGCCTTCCTTCCAGGCGTGCGCTGGTGATACTAAAGTGATACTAAAGGTGATAGTAAGAGAAGGGCAAAGAACATTATTATTTATGACTGAACATGTGAACTACTTCTGTGCGTTCTCTCCCCCCAGGGCACTTTCATGGAGTGTCAGCCTGAAAGCAGCATTTCCCACCGTTTTCACAAGAACTGTGCCTCCCAGGTTAATGACACGAGCTACTGCCCACACTGCGGGGAAGAGGCCTCTAAGGCGAAGGAGGTGACGATAGCAAAAGCAGACACGACCTCCACGGTGTTGCTGACCTACGAGCAGGAGAAGCCGGTGTCTCTGGAGGGGAGGGCAGACACCACCACAGGGAGGTGAGTCGCTGCTCAGTGGAAGCATCGGGCCCTCCATTGTGCCTTGATTTGTCTGCTGCGTGGATCAAACAGATTCCTGGTTCTTGTCTTATATGCCAAATCCAGCAGCTGGAAGCTGAAGGCTGCGCCAGGATGATGCACTCGACTTCCACCTCTGAAGACCTGTCCTCCCATGTCACAAGTTAAATGAGTTCTTGGTGTCAGTCCAGTCCCCAGAGACATTTGTCCGCCTCATAAAACCACTATGTCATTCAGCACATGTTGCATTCTGCTTGAGAGAGGCCCAGAATTAGCAGGGAGAGCTGCAGGGACTGGGGCAGATTGGCAGAGCTGCATGGGGAGCCTAGGACAGGATTAGTAGTGGGTGTCTGCAGGTCAGGATTGGGGATAGCAGATATCATCTCAGGGAGAAAGCTTACATAGCACCGAACCATAACACATGTGGCTCTAACCGACCAGCATGTGTGCATAGAGAAAATCAGAGTGAGAAGCAAATCACCACCTGTTCTGGAAGTCTTCAGTATTGAGCAGCACTTAAGAGACATCCTAAATCTTGAGGTTTATCTGAATGTGCGTTAATGATCTTTGTCATTTGCCACCTTGTATTTTCTCAGCAGACTGCTGGGACAGAACTCTCTGCCCCCTGCTGTGGTAGTAGCTGTATCCCCAGATATGTTACTTAGAGCACAGCTACTCTAATGAGAGGGTAACGCTGCTTCTGGTCCGAGGAGAATTCTAGCCAAGAGACCACTTTTCAAAATTATTTAAGGCATTTGAATTTAAAACCTGTTTTCTTTCCTTATTTGGCATAGACGTATGTGTTCTTGTCTGGGTTTAATGCTTACGTTTGGTTCTCTCTCTCTCTCGCTTCAGTGGCATTGGAACACAGTTGTCTGAGGAAGACAAACCAGAGAATTTGGCTACCGAGGGGTTTGATTTGGCTGGATCTTCTGTTTTTGTGAAGCCTGTCACTGGCCTGCCTCAGGGACCAGTTAAAGAAACCTTGGAAAGCGCTTTGATTGCCCTGGATTCAGAAAAGTAAGAACTGGCCCCCAAATCTCTCCAATGCCACCCTGGTTCATTGGGCTGGAACAAACCAGGATTTAGTTTCTTTGGGCTTTGAGGCCCACTTGAGCACAGTGTGTTTCTATTCTGATTGGTCATTCTCCTCTGAGGATTGTGGATTCTGAGCCCAGCTTCTGCTGCATCCATCATGCTGATGGATTTGCTAGTGGGGATTAGTCTGCCTTCCCACAGACGGGACTACCAAGGTTGACCTACCAGGGATCCCCATTCACACTCTTAGCACACCGACAAGAGTGAACCCCAAAGTCAGGAGCTCCCTCAGTCTGGCTCCTTTGAGCCTTCTCCTTTCAGACAGTTGCCTAAATAGAAACATCCTACTAGATATTCCGAGATGCCCAGAGTCCTCCAAGAACAAAGTAATTAATGGCTGCTGTTTAGCAGCCATTGTAGAGGTCTGTTGAGCAGCTGAATCCTGTGGAACGTTCACACGAAAGGTATTGCTAAAGGATTCGGGGGGAGAAAATGCTGCTTCCTGCCTCTTAATGCCTCGCTCTGTGTGTGCAGCCATGTGACGCTGGTCACAGGCTGCTTGAGTGGGTGTGGTAAAAAGCCAAGTGCTTGCAGTAGCTGCATTCTCTCGCTTTCAGTGAGGGACATCCACTGGGAGAACCCAAAGGCTCTGTCTAGTGGGCTCGAGAATAGGGCTGTCCATGGTATGTCTGAAGCGAGTTGGCAGAGGGTGGTAGAAAGGTGCCCTGCAGGGAGAGCAGATGCATGTGGTACTTGCTAATATTCCTTAGGAACAGATTTCTGGTATAAGCCGATGGCAGTCAGGAGAGGACAGAGCTCTTGAGATTTTTCTTTAAGAGTAAATAATAAGCCTATTTCCTCCCTGCTACAGACCCAAGAAGTTACGGTTCCACCCAAAGCAGCTGTACTTCTCTGCCAGGCAAGGGGAACTTCAGAAGGTCCTGCTTATGTTGGGTAAGTGGATCCTTCCCAGAAGGTGCTAGTTTGGCAGTACTCCTGCTCCTGCAAGTCAATTGCCACAGTCCAGTTCCCTACTTTGCATTCCCCATTGGCCCAGGTGGGAGGGTGTTGGAAGCTAAAATCAGTTTTGCCAATAACTTACCGTTGGCAGTTTTTCCTCCTCTGTCTCATATGTGGACCCATCTGAATTTGGACACAGTTTTATACAGATGCCCATCCTTAACTGCCCTCAAACATCTTCTATGTAATTTTCCAAACTGGCAAAATTTGCCTCGCCTCATAACGAGTGGGGGGATGTTTACATGCGGTATGGAGGGTGTTTTAAATTAGGACTCTGTGAGTTTGCAGAGAATGAAAGATCCTTAATGTGCAAAGCTTTATTATTAAGGTGCTTAATAAACTGAAACTGGAGGATAATTTTGAGATTCTGATGTTGCTTTTATCCCTGATCACATGGGAATATTTGCTCTTTTTGTTTTGGTTGCAGGACACTGAGTAATTTTTTCTATTGATCGTGTTCGCTCCTCTCCAGTGTTTTGCAATACATTTTTGCAAATATTTTCAGTTTTTTCTTTTAACAAACACCTTTGTCCTTTTGGCAAATATCAACTGCATTGTCTGAGTCCTTGGTAGTAGTGAAATTCGATTCACTGGTGTTTTGTTTAACTATGACTTCATCCTACATACCATATTGTCATGCCCTGCCATTATTGCCTGGCCATCATCATCATCTGTCAGTTTCTGCACAGCTGAGCCAGATAGATTAAATAATTTCCCTATTACTTCGCCATGTCAACAACTGCTGTTGCAGCCATCAGGATGTTAGAGAATTGTGAATGAGAGGGGAGGTGGCATGCAGGATAGCAAATGGGAAAACAGGCATCCATGAGACCATCTCTGTGTTAAACGGTAGTTCACATCATATCTGAGAACTGCCTGGTCTACAAAAATAGTCACTCTTGGGTTTCATCGTTTTAGCACTTGGTGATAGCAGTGATATAACAATTTAATTTAAGATCCCAAGAGAGATTGGTGGCAGTTTGCTGGTGGTGGTTCTGCTGATCTCTGTATCCCAGCTGGAAGAGTCTGTTTGTTTTTCAGTGGACGGGATTGATCCCAACTTCAAAATGGAGCACCAGAATAAGAGAACCCCTCTCCACGCTGCTGCGGAATCTGGGCACGTGGACATCTGCCACATGCTGATTCAGGTTCATCTCCATTTATATTCTTCAAATCAAGAGGCTTCTCTCCATGCCATGTCTTCCTACCCCCCAGGGCTGAAAAACATTTGGGAATTAACCTACTGAGCCTTTACCTTCCATTATAACCCCTTAAATCTCAGGATTTGCTGTCTGTCCGCCCCACCCCCCTATCTGAATGTAGGCTTAGTGCTTCCATTGCAAATCAAAGGCACTGTAAATAATAGTGCATTCTTCTTTTGGTCTGTTGAGTGTGAGTTGATGGGACTTGGACACTAATAAGTTTGTATAAAGGTAGACACGTGGTTAACACCAAGAACTGGAGTACAAAAAATGCTTTGCATTGGAACCCTCTAAAATGAATGTTTTTAAAATAATGGGCTTTTTAAACTTGTACAACAAAATGTAAAGCAAAATGAATAGGCCCATGTTTTCAAAGTGGCCGGTGATTTTGAGTGCCCAATTTGAGAGACTTCTAAGGGGCTTGATTTTCAGAAAGTGCTGAGCCTCCTGTGCTCTGAAAATGAAGCTCCTGAAGGTGTCTCAAATTGAGCACCCAAAAACAGAGGCACTCAGAATTAGTGGTCACTTTTTAAAATGTGCACCTTAATCCTGCTCCTTTTATCCAGATGAGTTGTCCTGTTTGAAGTCAGTGGAACTACTTGCATGGGTAAGGCCTTGCAATGAATCACAGGAATAAAATCGGTTAGAAGAATAACTCTATTAAAGGGATGAGCATGTTAGGAGATGGAGCATGAGGACAAGTCCATCATCTCATGCATTTCCCACTGCAAGGCTGTTGCAACAACACAATACTGAGGCAGTAACATCCCCTGCTCCCTAACCTGAAACACACAGTGAGGACTGGGTGTTTTAGATTTTTCAAAGCAATGAAAACAAAGTGGTCTACTGAAGGGTTGCTAGAAGCAGTGGGCCCCCTTTTATGTGCATAGATAAATCTGAGTCGGCCTGTTACTGCTGTAAATAGGCTTTCTCCTAACAAAAACAAAATCCAAGGGTTGTGCCTGCCTCAGAATTGTTGAGTTTGGGTATGTGTTTTGTTTGTCTGTTTGTGTTTTGCTTGTTTTGAAGCAGCTTGTGTGTTTATTGCGCAAAGCATAGGGAATAAACAGGCCACATGCTTTGCATAGTAGCATTCTGACAACAAATTATGGTAGGATTTTCCCAAGCAGCTCCGCATTGGCCTAACTCTGCTCTGATGGAAGTCAATGGAAATTTTACTGTTGACGTCAGTGGGAGCGGTCATCCTAGTGCTGAGCGCTTTGAAAAACCCTCTCCTCACTATTGGTGAATAGGTCATTCCAGAACAGCTTGTGATGGATAGGGAAGGGACAACTGTTTGTTTCCTCGTCTCCATGGAGTTGATGGTCCCTTGGAAACAGAGAACTTCTCTTTGGCTTTAGAGGACATAGAGATTTTTGAGATATCATACAGATGATCAGAGACCAGCTGTGAATTCTACAGTGGCACAGAATGAGTTAATAACAGTGACCATCTAAGTCCAGATGTGTGTTCCTTTGTGCTCCCAGTTACTGAATATGGAAGAGAGCAAATAATATGATTCTTGGACAGGGATCAGCTTTGACTCCCCCTCTTCCCCATCATTCTTCTTTATGTGGGTGAATCGTTCTCTCAATAGACAACCTGCTGGCAAATCTGTATTCCCATACCCTTCCGTTGATAAACAGTAGCTATTATAATGGCTCTTGTGTTTGCCTTGGCCATTTAACAGGCTGGTGCTAACATAGACACCTGCTCGGAGGACCAAAGGACCCCGCTGATGGAGGCAGCAGAGAATAACCATCTGGATGCTGTGAAGTACCTTATCAAGGCTGGAGCATTGGTAGATCCCAAGGTAGCCTTTGATTCCTTGTTTTCTCCTTGCGTGGCCTGTCAGGCTTTCCTTCCCTTTCTTGAAGGGTTTGAGTCTGGATGCAAGTTCCTAACTAGAGGGGAAAGGGGCCTCTATCATTTGGGTCAGGCTGGCTGGTGGTAATTTTTAAAAATTGTTTAACACCTAGATTGCAAGCTCTTTGGGGCAAGGACTGTCTCTTACTACCTAAGTGTACAATGGGGATCTGCTCCATGTTTGGGGCTTCCAGATTCTACTGTAATAAAATGATGAATAGCAATAATAGTTGGTTCTGAATTCCATGGGCACAAAGAGAGTTTTGATTTTTAACCTCTGGTTTTGTGCTCCATTAACTCAGCACTAGGCTTTTTGGGGCAATTTTTTAAACAGGCCTCTAATTAGGTGCCTACAAATCAATTGAAGGTGAAAGAGAGAGCATTTAGCTGTCCAAGTACCTAATTGTGTAACAGTTTGCAAGCACAAAACTGCAGTGGCAAAATCAGAGGCTGTCTTTAAAATACAGCCCTTTAAATTAAACAGATACAATAAAAGTATGTCTGGCTAGCTGCCAGTAACATGCTTGTTAAATACATGGATGGATTATTAGTGTTGTAAATCAGATGCCATTTGGAGGGCAGGAGCCCTCCTCGCCACAAACTTCATGGAGTTACCACCTGCTCACTTCAGCTCGCTGCCTGTGATATTGCTAAGGAATGGAGCAGTATGATGACGATACTTTGCCCACTCAGGAGCTGGCCTATGTCTGTGGGATTATCCTGCTTGCAGGCTACAAGAGGCCAAATGCAGTCTGTCATCGGGCCTTTGACAATTCCCCTGGAGACCTTCTCCAACGTGTGGGGGCACATGCAGGTTCAAACTAGCTGGTGCCAGGGGCATCCCCAAGCAATTGCCAAATGCCTGTTGTGTGATTTAATGATGGCACAGTGCAAAGAGATTTTTTAATAAAGGTAAAGAAGGGGAAAAAAACCCTTATCCTAACCAGCGAAAGTAAATTAGAACTGTTACAACCCTGGGATCGTTACTGAAATTCAATAATTCCTGAAGTTTATTGCGTCAATTAGTTTCCTGTACGATATTAGTCATGTTTGAAAATAGCAGCCTTGCTACATCAACTGGGGTTCTTTTGCAGAGAGACAGAATTGCTAGCTGCTGCTTCTCTGCCCTCCCCTCGCTGAGAGAGAGGGATTGTCAAGCAAGAAAGGGGCAACTAATGACCAAGGGCATTCCTGGGTCCCCCTGCGAACTGCTGCTGTTCCTGTCAGAGGGACATCCTGGTCCCATTGAAGTCAGTGGGAGTTTAATATTAACTGTGCCTGCTCTCACACAGGTGTATTGAGAGACTACAGTTACCTCTTGTGAATCTTAACAGAAAGGTGCTGCTGTTAGCCAGGGTCATACATAGCTACAAGCCTGTTGTGCTTGTGCTAACTATGAACCAGATTCCCAGCATGCTTTTCACTTATGTCAAGGTTGCAGTGAACTTTGTGCAGCCACTGTTCTTTGTATATGCGGAACCTGTGAGGAGTAAGATACACCATTGATTATTAACACTGTGCTCATGGACACTTGTGTATAGGGGCTTGTGGGACACTTTAGAGAGAGTAAAAATGTCCTCTTTGCCCTGAGGAGCTTCACAGTGTAAACTGTCTAAAACCTCACCTCCCCCGTAAGAACGGCCATACTGGGTCAAACCAAGGGTCCATCTATTCCAGTATCCTGTCTTCCGACAGTGGCCAATGCCAGGTGCCCCAGAGGGAATGAACAGAACAGGTAATCATCAAGTGATCCATTCCCTGTCACCCATTCCCAGCTTCTGGCAAACAGAGGCTAGGGACACCATCCCTACCCATCCTGGCTAATAGCCATTGATGGACTTATCCTCCATGAATGTATCTAGTTCTTTTTTGAACCCTCTTATAGTCTTGGCCTTCACAACATCCCCATCCAATTAAATTGCTTCCCCCCCACCCCCCAGCATTGTCCGTGAGGCACCTATGCTCTCTGTATTGGACACCTATTTGGGAGGGGGTCCTCACTTTTGTGAGCCAAAGAGGTGCTCCTGTGTTGAAGTGTGTTGCTTTTTGTGGGTTTAATGTGAAGGGATGATGTGGTTCAAATTGGGGGAGAGGTGGTTGCTTTTGGTTTTTCATTTATTTTCAGCCCCTTGGGGCTTGCTCTGGATTGAGTTTGTGTGAGGTAAAAGTTTGGGTTCTCCAGAGCACGGCTGGTTTCTGATTTTACGCTGTGGGTCTCTCCCCTCCCACCATCACTCACACCCCAGCCCTCCCACCTTTCCATCCTGTAGAAGGCCCCGTACTCGAAAACCCCAAAGGGAGTTTTGCTTTCAAAACTTGATCTGAGTTTCTCCTCAGCATTTCCAGACCTTCTTTCAGGCCTTGTCTCTCTGGGGACCCCTGTGTGGTTCCAGTGTAGAGGTACCGGGGCAGCCCCCTGTGTGGACATACTGCACTAGTGGGAGAAGTGGTTTGTACTGAGCAGCTGCGTCAGACTAGCAACTGGGGATAAAAAAAAACCCAGGTGTTGGCAAAGCCTGAAGTTTCTGGTTGAGATTGTCTCTCCTGGAGGGCCCTGCTGATGTAAGGGGCCTTATGGGCACAGTCACAGCCTGTGCAGAAAGCTCTGCCTATGTGAAGGAGAGAATTCTCCCCCGCACTTCCTGCCCCTCTGGCTCCAGCGGGGAGCAATAGACGACAGCTCTATGGGAAAGGGAGGGGGCAGAAAGCTACGGTCAGCAGACGGAGGTGGGGAGCAGCTGACAGCCAGCTCTGCAATCTCTGCAAAGCTCTCAGGGGAGCCTTTTCATCCAAGGCCCTTCTCCTCCTCCCAGCCCCGACCTGTGCTTCCTAGTGCTGGCTTGTCAGGGCTTCGCTTAACACCCTACTGTGGGCTGGCTGCGGCTGCTCTTCCTCTCTCCTGACGTCCTCAGCAGGAGGGGCCAGGGGGCTCTCCCAGCTCCCAGACCTGTGATCTGAGCACTAGCCTGTCTCTTTCTGACATACCACAGTGCGACACCAACAATATCTGATGCCAGGGAGGGTGGGAGATGATTTTCCTTGAGTTGTTCTGTGATTTTGTTGCTCAGGATGCTGAGGGCTCCACATGTCTGCACTTGGCTGCCAAGAAAGGGCATTACGACGTAGTTCAGTACCTCCTCTCCAACGGGCAGATGGACGTCAACTGCCAGGTAAGGCCCTTCTGCGCGGTGCCTAAGGAAGACCAGGCACTTTCCACGGCTCAGGAACTGTGGTCTGTCCCTGCAGTCTCAGCAGTGCTCCATATAGTTACTCAAACACTGCTGGGCCGGTCTGGAGAAGCAAACGTGCTTAGCTAATGGGGTCGTGATTCATCAATAATCTGAACCTACCTTCCCAGCCTTCAAGGCCATCACAGAGAGACCCTCCTTCTCTGCCTCCCTTCCGCACACGTCGAGCAGCCCGGCCCACTAACCAGCAATCAGCTGTGCTCTGTGCTGCCTCTGACTCTGCTTTCAATTCCCTGCTTCCTCTAGGCCTCTGCTGAGCCTGGGGCCTTTATCCCCAGGGTCCATTAACAGAGCCTCAGTCTGCCCCTGCAGGCTCCTCTCACAACCCCTCCTCCCAGCAATGGGACCAGAAAGGAAGCTGATCCGGGGCCCATTTGCACTGTCCTGGAAAGGGTGGGAGGCAGCCGGAAGCTAAGCCATTTTCAATAGGACATCCAGCCGTAAGGAGTGAAGCAACACGACCTTCCCATAGCCTTCTTCCAGGCCTGTTCTGGGCTGCTCATCGGGCTGGCAGCTCCCCTGGTGCCTTGGCAGTCAGCCCACTTCAGATGTAGGGTTGGGCTCTGATGCTACAATCTTACCTGCACAGATGGGCCCTTTCTCTTGCACCCCAGAGACCCATTTTCAGTCTGTGATGCGACGCCGGGATGCAGGAGTGGGGCGGATGGGGCTGAACCACACTATGCTGTGTGTGAACGACAACAGGGTTTTCTCCACAACATGGTGGCCTGAGACAAAGGGGGTCAGTAGCTGCCTGTTGCGGCTGCAGCCCACGGGGCCAGTGGAAATCAAGGCAGGCTCTGCTTTGTCCATGTTGTGTGTGTCTCATGCACTCCTCTCCCCTCCCAGGACGACGGAGGCTGGACGCCCATGATCTGGGCCACCGAATACAAGCACGTTGAGCTGGTGAAGCTATTGCTGTCCAGGGGATCGGACATTAATATTCGAGACAATGTAAGACTTACCGGAGTTGGGGGTTTTAGTACATAAATGGCAATCTTTATTGAAAAGTTCCCCAAACCAGTAATGCCAAGCCCCTCGGAAAGGACGGTAGGGAGCAGTGGGTTTGATAGTCAGTGCGACACGGAGGGAGGTAGCGGGTGAGCGTTTGCAGCACGAGCAGCCGCATTGCTAGCACTTTAGGTAGGTCCTTGCAGACAGTCTGCTAACCTTCAACTCCAAGTACTTCCCTCTACGGTATTTAAAAGTCATGTCCATAGTGTCTCTCCTGTTCTGTGTAGTAGTAAGTCCTGTGCCCAGTTGTGTCTGCAGCGTGGGGCCCACACAGTACCACACGTTCCGTGCCCCAGAGAGCTTGCGCTCTGGGGACTTGACTTGGAGAAGTGCTGAGTAGCTTCCGCCCCAAATGAAGTGAATGGGAGCTCCAGGGGCTAAGCTTCTCTGAGGAGCAGGCCTTCGGAGCCCAATTCTGCAAACCCTTCCTCATGTGAGAAGTTGCAGATGGGACTGCTTTCCCGAGCGAGGGCCAGGCACCTGAAACCACTTTCTGTGATCGGAAAGATAAAACACGGGGCAGGAATTAGGGAGCGTGGGCGGGGATGAGTGGGGAGGAGGGAGAAAGCAGTGTCCAGTCCTCCATCTAGGAGATGGGTCAGACCCGCCACTGCTCCTTTTATTGATTGAGTGCAGTGTCTTTCCCATTTTCCCACTCCGCCTCTGAAAAACTCCTGTGAGTCCAGTGGATGTAAGAAGCTGTTCCTATTGGTCTCCCCCAGTGCCTCTCTCTATGTCTTCCCGATGCTGTCAGGGTTAGATAGAGGTGCATGTATCTCACTGCGCTCAGAATGGCTCAGACTGCTTACTAGTAGCTGTCTTCCCCAGCCCGAAAGCCCCTTCTCTTTAGGAGCCTCCATTTCTTGGGTAGCTGAGTACTTTCCAGGCAAGTCCTGCTCTGACAAAGCATAAGAGTCAGAGGTAGGAGAGGGCATTCCAGACTCTTGCAATTGACTTCATCGCTGTAAAACTGGTTCTGAACAAAACGGTTTCGTGGCTGATCCATCACAAAAGCCGCCAGCTACCAATCCCTTGGATCGCACGTTAGTCTCACCGTGTAAATCCAGTCATTCCGTCCAGCAGTTCCCTCGCACATGTGTGAGATCCCCTTTAATTTGTCCAGAGTTCCAGCATCTACTTATTGTTGGTCATTAAGGGTCAGCTCCTGCCATCGTTCCTCACACTGAGTAGCACCTTACTCCTCGAGTAGCCCCATTGATTTTAATCAGCGTAAATTAGAATGGCAGGAGCTGTAAATTGGTCTGTCCTCTCTGTCGCCTGATACACAGTATGTGCAGCGGTACCCTTGCTGGATTAAATTAATCTTCAAAAGTATACTTGGGATTCGCTGCCATTTCTAGATGGTGGTATGCTTGGGAGCAGAAGCCCTGTCGAAAATATGCCGCCCCTGCACCCAGGCATCTGTTTAAGTCAGATCTTCCCTTTAATAGAGAAATTAAGTTGCAGAGACTTAAGTATGCAACTTTTTTTGCCATCTGTGAGAGACCTCCGTTTATAATCATCGTCGTTACGTGGTCACAATCAGCCTTTCTGGTGCTTGTCATGCTGAAGGATTCCAAGGTGTACTATACATTACACAGTAATAGGATCATCACTTAAAACATCTATATCCGCAAGATTAGTGTTCCCTTCTTTCTGGTGCTTTAGTGAGAGAGTGATACACACAGGATTTACGAGATGCCTGAAATCAGTTTGCTCTCCCTATGCCTGGCGTCCTGCTTTTCAGACCTTTGTACCCTACAGCTTGTGCTCTGCTTCTTCCCACTGGGGTTGCTCTCTTCGACACTGTAGAGTTAGGAGATGGGCTAGTTTTGCTGCATGTCTGGTTTGGACGGTTCAGCTCCTCGCCCTTCTCTGGGGCTCGTTAGCATCTGTCGTGTCTCCCTGTGGATCGATCCAGATCGTTCTGTGGCTTAGAGACAAATGACTCGTCTGTACGGATAAAGAGAGTAGTGCAGTAGCTTAGGTGTAGCCTTGCCGTCTCCAGTGAGCGTGGAGGTGGCTGTGCTGAGAACTCCCTGCCTGCCTGTTGCAGAGTTGTGTTCCTCTGAGCTAGAGAGAAATCCAGTAAAGGAGAAGGCTGGCCATGTGTTTCATGCCATAGCTACAGTGCTAAGGATGGTGGAGTCCCAAAGTGGTGGGATCTTAGTGCACTAAACAGCCTCTCCTGTGTTTTCCCCTCCAGGAGGAGAATATTTGTTTGCACTGGGCAGCTTTTTCTGGCTGTGTTGACATAGCGGAGATACTGCTGGCTGCTAAGTGTGATTTACATGCAGTAAATATTCATGGAGACTCGCCACTGCACATCGCAGCCAGAGAGAACCGCTATGAGTGTGTTGTGTAAGTACGGCGCCTGCCACCCCCGCTTTCCTTTGTTACTTTGTTCACTTCTCATTTGGACACTGGCTGGCAAGCTGAGGAGTGCTATGAAATGCCTTTACCTCTGAACACGAACCAAAATAGGATGATGAGCCTGATTCTGCATTGCTTTGCACCCAGGCAAAATGGGGGTGAAATACATGGGGCTGATTCTCATGAACACCAAGACCCCTTTGCACCACTCTGGCCGTAAATGACGCAAATTAAAATTGCATCCACTGTCAGGCTCCTTTCCACTGCCAGAGTGGTGTAAAGGGGCCTTTTGAGCAAACAAGAACCGAGCCCTCGTGTCCTGATTCAGTAGCACACGCACCGCTGTAAATGACTGCGCGATGCACAAGGCAGTGGAGAAGCAGGCTGAGTTTTTGTAAGCACGCGAGTGGAGCTTGTGATGGCTCCTAGCAGCTGAGCCTATTTATAGGGAGGTGGGATGCAGGGCCACTCCATTTGCAGAGCCATCGAATGGAGGCCCCGGATGCTTTCCCTGTGTTACAATGCATGCAGCAATTCCAGCTAGCGAGCAAGTGCTCCGTTTAGAGGGTGAAATTCACCCCTGGACAAAACTAGCTCAAGGCCTATGCCCCTTTTTAAAATTCCATTTATGTCCTTGAAATAGGGCTTCAATGGGACTTCAGTGGTGCCTATGCCTAGTTCTAGGTCCATTTGGAGCTAGGCTGGTTATGAGCAAACTCTTTTTCATGCCTGATGTAAGGCGAGATTTGGACCCAGCTTTCTAGAATTGGCAGGCTGATGTGCCAATCTGTTCCTCTACCCAGCTTCCAAATTAACCCCCACCTTTAGAAAGTGTTGTTCAATGGACCAGCTTTATAAAAAGGGAATTGAGGTGGTGGCTTTCTGTTGTGGTGGAACCTGTTCTGAGTCATCATTCTCAAAAGAAAGTGGTCCTGTGAATGCAACCTTAAGGAATGGCTGCAGAATGCCATTTGACTCTTCCGCCTCTGATAAGTTCTTTCTGGGTGGGTTATCTATTGTTGTTGCTGTTTTGCAGCCTCTTTCTCTCCCGTGGCTCGGATGTCAGCTTGAAAAACAAGGAAGGTGAAACTCCACTCCAGTGCTCAAGTCTCAACTCTCAGGTCTGGGTGGCTCTGCAGATGAACAAGACAATCCGAGAATCATCTACTGACAAACCTGCCCAGATAGAGAAGATGGTGAGCAGGTGAGAGTCCAGCTAGCCTCTGTTGTGACTGCCAAGTGCAAGCTCTCTAGGCTGAGGGTTGAGGCCCCGATTCGGGAAAGGCACTTAGCTTTTAAGCTTGTGCTGAATCAGGGTTGGTGCAGCACATGCTGAATCAGGGCTGGCATTTATGAATTTACCATCTACATGGAACGGTCCAACAGGAAGTAATAATTTATACATCTGGCTGGAAAAATGGATTCAGAATGAAACGGAGTTCCTTTCAACCTTAAATATTCAGAGATCAAATTCTGCTCAGGATGCCACTGAAGCTGCACTGGATGATTTTGTAGTCACCAGATTGTTTTGGGGAGTGGAGGATGGTATCTTCGTTGCATAAAGCGATTGTTCTCTTCCCTACCTTTCCCCTGCTGTGACAGAGACATTGCCCGGGGTTACGAGCAGATCCCAATTCCATGCATCAATTCAGTGGACAGCGAGCCTTGCCCCACCAACTACAAATACGTTTCTCAGAACTGTGTGACCTCCCCAATGAACATCGATAGAAACATCACTCATTTGCAGGTTAGATGGGCCGGGTATATATGTGGGTGGGTATGTCTCTCCTGTCCTGGTACGGAATATTGTTAGAGAGGTTGTTGTGTGCTGATGAGAAAGCCAGCTGGAGTGTGCACTGCAGAGATGTGTTCCCATAGGAAGGGGTGTTTGTGTGTCTGTCTGTCTCTCTAGGTGGACACTGTGATATGAGCAAACATGGTTGAGTTGCTTGATTGTGTGCTTGTATTCTAGTTGCACACTTGCCTCCTCCACCTTGTTGGTATAGGTCTTTTTGCAACAGAAGAACGGAAATTCCTCCCACTGCTCCTTGGAACTGAGAAAACATTTTGTTCCATGGAAATCTGAAAGTCAAGCCTCAGAGGCGCTGTGATGGTGGAGGTGCGAGTTTTAAGATGAGAGAGAAAACCCACGATCCTTTCCATTTTGTCTGAATTGAAAACCCTGTGACATTTTCAGTAAGAATTGGGGTAGTTAACCCCCATGTTCTGGCAAAATTCTAGCTTAGGCATTTGGACTCTGCCTCCCTAAATTCCCCCAGCTGTTTCTCTTGGATGTAGGATTCTCTATCTCTTCCTTTCTTAAACTGCTGCTAACTGCACATGACGTCCCACTCTAGAGATGGCTGCTTTTCATAGTTCTGATGTAGCCCATACACTAGGTGTAGTGAGGCTTTAATTAGTCAATGTTTGTAGATCCTCCAGTGACAGAAGCTGGAGATGAGCAAAGTAATATTTGGCAATAGTAATAATTCAGGCTATTGATTGTGGTGTTCTGTGTGATATCCATGAAGGCTGTGTGTCCTGGTGCCATAGTTATGAGCCTTGTGTAATATCCTCAAGAAACAATCAGGCATTCATGGCTTCCCAGGCTTGATTCTTGCAACTCATTGTATCCAGGCATGAAACCACATGCCCTGAAAAACCTCCAATTGGTACAGAATTCAGCAGCCTGTCTACTTAGCAGCACAAGTTGCCAGGAACACATCGCCCCAGTGTTCCACTCACTACACTGTCTCCCCAGCAAACTCAGCATCCAGTTCAAGGCTTGTGTCTCTGATATTCAGAGCCCTCCAATCGATTGGCCCTACCTACCTGAGAAATCACCCTGCCCTCTGTGACCCTGACTCCCCGTGCCAGTGACCCTGGCAGCTAGTGGGTCATGAGCACAGGAGAGAGAATTTTCACAGGAGCTGGAGCTACACTGGAATTCACTTCTGCATGAGAGAAAAATGGACACAGGATCACCCCTTGCAGAACTGACTGCAAAATCCCTTTCTGTGATCTAGCTTTCTCCAGTAATGTCACCCACAAAAATGAGCAAACAAAATGCCCTGTGAAACCAATGAAGCTGATTGTGCTGTTGTCTGATGAGAGAGGGGGAGGGATTTGTTCCTATTTTTTAAATACTTGGGAGGCCCCCATATTCTTGGTGTTTGGGAGAGGATGGGGTATCTGAATAACTAAGTTGATAGCTGTTTCCTTTCCAGCCCATTTAACCAATTTAGTCTTTCTATTGCATTTGTGTGAGAACTGGGTCTGCTCCTTGTTTCTCCCTTCCAGTACTGTGTGTGCATAGATGACTGCTCCTCCAGCAACTGCATGTGTGGCCAACTCAGTATGCGCTGCTGGTATGACAAGGTGAGGACTTTGAACTTCACGTTTGGTTTGGCCGATATTCACGTACTATAACAGTTAATTAAAAAAAATTCTTAGATTTTCTCAGTTCCAGTATATAAAATACTCAAGACTGTAATCTTGGCTTCAGTGTGTACGTGGCAAGAGACACAATAAATCTCAAACTTGTGTTACTTCTATACCAATGGAGCCATTAATTATCCCCACATGATGCGCAGTGTTTAACAATTCGTGCCCAAGGTACAAGCCCCATTGAAGAATGCAGTGTGCGCTGTTCAGTCGTTAAGTGTTTGTGTAATTTATCAATGAGGGGGAAGGGACTAGGGATGTTTTATTTTTCCCTTATTTACCGTGATCCACCTCCTGTGAAGGCTGAGTGGATGTATTTTAATTACAGGGTTGCTAGGTGGCTGCTCTAGTGTTTTGTGTATATATGCTTAAATCCTCCAGGGAAGTTTGGAGGTTAATCCTTGAGCAGGTTCCATTAAGATCACATGTTCCCATAATCTCTGCAGGCTTCTCCCTTGGGAATTTTGGTATCTCCTGGCTTTTGCCAGGTATCCATTTGAATTGTGCTTTAACAGGCTTCACAATCCAAAGTGACTTCACTGCTCGTATCCTTTGAGCATTTATGTCCAAATTTGTTAAATATGGTGCACTATCTGCCACCTTTGCATCTCCATGTAACTGGAAGATACTTAGAGGGGCTTCTTATGAGAATAAAGGTGGTCCAGCAGCATGACTGCTGGCCTCAGAGTCTGGAGACCTGGGTTCTAGTCCAGGCTGTACCATAAACTCTCTTCCCCAGTTGGAAAATGTGGCTAAAGAAGCATGCACACTTCTGTAAAGCACCTTGAGATCTGCAGCTGAATAGCACCACATGCAGGCAAAGTTCTGTTTTTGTTTTTTGCCTGTCCTCTGTTTCTGATAGTGGTGCAGAGCTCCCTCAGACTTCGGGGAAGTTTGGGTATGGATCTATGTTGTCATCTGAGTCAACTCTGGAAGATGAATGGGAACCAGTGTATCAGCTCTAGATTGACTTAAACTTTGAGGAAATTCAGCTCTGGATTGGAGCTTTCCAGCTTTATTTCCAGTTCCAAAAGAATACAGGAATATAATCTCATGTCTCTTCTCCAGGATGGCCGACTCCTGCCTGAATTCAACATGTCTGAGCCTCCGCTGATCTTTGAGTGTAACCACGCTTGCTCATGTTGGCGAAACTGCCGGAATCGGGTGGTGCAGAATGGGCTCAGGTGAGAGAGAAGGCTCCTGATTTGGATCATTATTTTAAAAGGAATAAAGCCCCTTGCCTGTCTGTCTGTAAAAGCAAAGATTTCCAAAGATGAGGGAGAAATGGTGCAGCGATATCATCACTGAAAGATGTAAACCAGAGCCAAGCTTCTGGGTCCTGCTAGTGACCACAAAACAACAGCAGGGTTGTAGATCAGCTGAGAACACCACCCTGACACTGGCCTAGACATTTAGACCCTCTGTGTTCTTTAGTCAACCCAAATGTACAATTTATTAGTTGCTTCCGTGTGGTTTTTCTATTTTTTTTTTTTAAAGTGGTCGCTTCGCTGCCAGTTCAGGGTAAGGTCTTTGGGGAAAATAGAGTAATAATAAGGAAAAAACTGAGCCATTTATGTCAAAATTATAGGTTAGCAGTTCGTATCAGAAGTGATGGCCAAAGCTTATGGACCTGGGTTCCTAAAGTTCCTCTCTAACTGGTCTGATTTATTTTTTTTCCAGAGATGCTCAGCACCCATTGAGTTCAGTGCTGTCAGTCACACTATTTTTATTGTGTTGCTGAAGAATGAATGTAAGCCTGTAACTTTAGGTACTCAGTTTGGTAACGTCGGCTGTCTCCTGTAAAACAGGGGAAGGGATGTTGTGGAGAACTGACTCAAGGTTAAACTGATGTCGTCTCTGGTTTTGTTTAGTTTTATTTAGTAAAGAACTGATTTTTTAACTTTGAAATCTGATGAAAATTTGAAATTTATTAAAGAAAAAATCCCACTCAGGAGACGTTCCTGATGAAATTCTTGGCCGCACTTTCTCTTTTTTTCCCCCTTGGTTGGCACAATGTGTTTGTTCCTTTAGGAGTTGTGCAAACAGGGTTGTCACTGTTGTGCCCTGTTTGTTAAAGTCTTGCTAAGGGAGGCAGGTTGGCTCTGTAAACTGAGGCTGAGGTTGAGTGATAAGTCCCTGTGGAGCCTGTGATAAGGTCAGATATTTCCCAGAGCTCTGTGAGTCGCGTCCCTTGAGAAATCAAGGATAACTCCTGGCTTTTGATCTGCAAAGTGACTGCTCAGTAATGATGCCTGGGTGCTTCCTCTTCATTCTCAGTATTTCCCTTATCAGATTTGCTCCAAGTTAATGTTACATGTCAGTGCGCGTGTTTCCCTCTGGCAGGCCTACCAGCTCTGTCTGGCCTCTGAAAAGCAAGCGATGTTCCCTGCGTCACCCCCCAACCACACAGTGTCCGCGATCCAAAACTCAGCTGCCTGTTTTACTGGTGATGAACGAGGCAAAACAGAATGCAGCTTCCTCAGGCCTGAAGCACGGTGTGAGCACGTTTTCTGAAGCTGCTAGTGCTAAGGAAAGCCTGTCTGCCTTGGGTTGTGCTCCTGGTACAGTCTGCCAAGGGTATGAAGTGCGATGTAAAAGGGATATCAAAAGAAGCAATGGGGAGAAATTAAGGAAAGGGAAAAAAAGGAGAGCATTAGGATTCTCCCCTTCCTTCCCCCCCCCTCCCCCCCAATAATGGAGTCTATGCAAGTGGCCTTAGGCTCCAGCGGGGGATGCAGGGGACATTCCTGGAGAATGTTAAGTATAAGATGGTCCTAGGAAATATTCCAGCAGTGGCTGGGCAATGCAGTAGAGGACCTACTGGGGCTTTTCTGAGTCTAGTTTTATAGGCTGTTTATAGGGGCCAGGAAACCCAGCAAGTTTCAAGTTACACAGTTTCCTTCTTACCTCTCAGGTAGTGGCTTAGATAGGAATGAGTGGGACCCACCAAACTTCCAGCTCTGCGCAGGTGGAAGGGATATCTGTGTAGTGATCCAGGGCGTTCTGAGTACTGCTCCAGCTCCATCCCCTCCATTGCAGCACACTTTCCACACAGCCATGCTCCCATGTGCTCCTGCCGACTTCTCCACAAACGTCTCCTCCTTCCATTGTGCGGATGGGGAACATGCAGGAGGGAAGAGAAGCTGGTAGCTGACATTTGTATCCCATGTGTAAATCCCCAGAGGTTTAAGATGGGGATGGTAACATGGAGAGTGCCCAGTCCCCATGGAGTGTGGTAAAGGGGGTTCTGCAGGATGGGGATAAAGGAGAGGTGCCACATAGTTGCTGCTTCCCCCTCTTGCTATGCCAGAAGCCAGTTTGCACCTGGTTTTCCTTCCTTCCACTCACATTATCAGAGGGAGCAGATCGTGGGGTGCAAGG
Organism: Gopherus flavomarginatus; assembly: GCF_025201925.1. Classification (NCBI taxonomy): domain Eukaryota; kingdom Metazoa; phylum Chordata; order Testudines; family Testudinidae; genus Gopherus; species Gopherus flavomarginatus. Next base: position 19,079,345 of record NC_066633.1, on the reverse strand, counting down.
AACTGGGGTCACAAAACTAGAAACTATCTCTTGAAATTAACATTTTCTGATTAAATTTGCAATTTCTGTGTAACCCTCCCCTCCCCAGAGAGCGGACGCCTTTCTGCAGAGCACTGCCTCTGATGCCATTAATGGGACCCCTTTTCTTGTCTTTCAGGGTTCGATTGCAGCTTTATCGAACGCAAAAGATGGGCTGGGGCGTGCGGTCAATGCAAGACATCCCCTTGGGAACGTTCGTGTGCGAGTAAGTTCATCGGCTTAGAGTAGCTCACAAAGAAAGCATCAGCTCATGAACTCTTTTGGACAGTTGGTGTTATGCACCCAAATTAGAATGCTCCTTATTGAAGGGAGAGGTGCATGCAAAAAGAAATTGCTTCATACAGAACCATCTAGCCTAAGTATATAAGAACGGCCATACGGGGTCAGACTAAAGGTTATCTAGCCCAGTATCCTGTCTTCCAACAGTGGCCAATGCCAGGTGCCCCAGAGGGAATGAACAGAACAGGGAATCAAGTGATCCATCCCCTAAGTGAACATTCCCTATGCAGTTAGAACATATCTTCAAGCTTTCCCCATGCTGCTGAAGTCCTAAGTCGGCTCATAACCCACCCTACCTTAGTGACCTCCATGCATCACCTTGGAATGAGAGTAGTCTCATAAATTCCACATTATGGCTCTAATTCAGCAAAGCACACAAGCATGTGCTTAAATCCGTTTGACAGCAGTGAGATTTAAACATGTGCTTAAGAGCTGTCCAGAATAGGACTGCTTTCCTGAATTGGGGCTTATGACTTTGTCACAGTGACTGCTGTATTGATAGATATGCCTGAGAGACATTGATTTAAGCTCTGAAAACTTTGATTGTTTAGCAGAAATGAGTAGCGAGATGGGAAATGCAAGGCGGGGGTAGAAGTAATCCATTTAATTTGTATTGGAGATGGGCTCAAACTGCAAAATTCACACCCGGGACATCGGTTGGAGGTGCATCAGTGTCTCTGGAGCCCGCGTTTTGAGTTGGGCCAATCTTTAGTCAGTGTGAGACAATTAAGGGTTTTCTACAGTACCGAAGTTCTGGTTTGGACCCTGACTCTGCAGAGCACTTCAGTGTATGTTTAAAGTTAAACACATGAAGTGCTTGGCTGAATCAGGGCCTAAGAAAGAAAATGATTGCTATCGTTTATGTATGGTTAACAAAAATAATTCATGTTTGAACCAGTAATTTCTTAGGCTTCAGCGTGGTGCTGATTCTTCATAGCGAGCTTTGGAAAATGACCCACTCAGCTATGTTCTCAGTGAGGCCAGGCTCCTGTTCTTCCCACGAAAGCAGGATCTCTGTTTCTTAGCAGTATGTCATGGATGCCTCATAGTATTTTGGGATGGGGCAGGGAATTAATTTTAAAGGTATTACCTCTGAGAAATCTGAGCCTGAAAGTCTGAACAGCAGCAGAAATTTAAATAAATAAATTCAGCAGTAGTTTGGTAAAGTTGTCCTGCACCTGCATTGCTGCAAAAGCTCATTAGAAGCTATAATGGCCTTGATGGTGTTTTCATGGTTCTGGCCTAAAGCCAAACCCTGCCTGGGTTTTTCCTGAGATCCATCTTCCAGCTGGGCTGGTGAATGAAGTTGGTAAACCCGAACAGGGCTTTCTACCCAGATGGAGCATTCAAAGTCCAGAGCTAAACCTGTGCCTGGAGATCAACTGGGTCCAGTAAGAAGGCAGGGGGAAAGCATCAACTCTTCACAGATATACAGATACAAGGTTCCTCCCTGTCGCAGTCAGGGTGCTCCCTTCCAGTGGCATCAGAGAGTTGGTAGATGGGCTAGAAGTTCATCGGGGTGGCCTGACTTGCAGCAGCACACTGCCCGTCGGCAGGGATCCCCAGTCCCTGTTTGGGGTGCACACCAGCAGTCTATGATGCTGGCACCTCAGGGTCTGGGGGCTGAGCAATGAAATAGTCTGGCCTCAGCCTCCTGGCTGGGGCAAATAGCCAAAGTCTAGGATTTAAGGCCTTCTGCATCTGGGCTGAGCAGCTACACAGTCTTTGACCCGCAGCCTCCTGGCTGGGGCAGGCAACCAGAGTCTGGGGCTCTGGCCCAATGGGCAGGGCAAGCAAATTGTCTAATGCCCATGACCTCCTGGCTGGGGCAGGCAACAACCGCACAGTCTCGGGGTCAGGCCCCTTTGGGGGTGTGGGCCGAGCAACTAAGTGTCACTGGCTCAGGTGTCTTGGCCTAAAGTTTCATGCTTGGCCAGTCGCTGAATAAAAAGTGGGCTGGGGGACCCGGGCCCACCCTGCTCCACTGCGTCCCAGCCCAGGGCCCTAATGGTGGCAGGTGATCCCACCACAGGGTCAGCAGGGAAACGGGGTTGCTACCTTGCATCCTGGCAGCACAACCGAACCAAAGTCTTGTTTTCCTGGACTGCTTCCTCCCAGTTTCTGCTGGTGCTGCTCCATCACTGCCTGGCTCTGGTTCACAGGCTCGCGGCTGGACGACCCTCCCTCCGGTCTCTCCCTGGGGTCTTCCATCCCCATGGGCAGTGAGTTGACTGGTCCTGGACCTTGCTGAGGGCTCAGCTCTCTGCTTGGGACGTCTGCCTCCTTCCATGATCTGTCACAACTGAGCGCAGGGCCCCACTTTTATACTTCCTGCCCCACTCCTGCACTTCCTGCGAGGGGGGTGGGAGGGGCTTAGCTGTGCCTCCCAAGGGAAGTTAACCCCCTCTGCACTGGAGGGAAGCCACTCTGCCACACTACACTAGAGTAAACGCACAAGTTATATGAGGAACAGCTGATTAGAGAAGTGTAATTTTAAACAGAAGGCATGAATGCCAGGAAATTTAAAATTAAGGTAATGATGTAATAAAATGATCACTAATGTGACATTTTTGGGGACTGCAGAGTTGAGTGAAGATACCACAAGCCACTTTAGCTCAGCTTATCCCCATCCACAACTCATGGCACCCTTTCACCTGTCACACTGTACCTCTTCTCCATTACAAAAATGAACCACATACTAACCAACTTTGAATGAATACGTAACATGCCCCCACTATGGGCTGGTCTACACTGAGGGGGGGAAAGGGGAGGTGTTTCAAACTAAGATACTCAGCTTTAGCTACGCTATTTGCATAGCTGAAGTCAAAGTATCTTAGTTAGACTTATCTGGCCGTCCTCACGGCGGCAAGTCATCTGCCGCGGCGCTCCTCCTGCCGAGGTGGAGTACGGGCGTCGATTAGCGAATCGATTTATCGCGTCCAGATGAGACACGATAAATCGATTCTCGATACATCGAACACTAGCAGGTAGTATAGACGTACCCTAAGTGTCACCAATATAACCATAGGTCAGTCTTCAGCTCACCCTCCTTTGGTGAGCCAGCCACACTAGCTTCTTACCTTTAACTGTCTATATGCCAGGCTTGGAATTGTCCCTCCCTCACCTTATTCCCATAAGGAAAGAAACCCCAGTGTTTACACACCTTAAGGCTTGTGTACAAGGGGAAATTGACTGGAGTAGCTATTGCAGAATAACCTATTCCACAATAGCTACTTCAGAATAGCTCCCCTTGTGAACATTCTATTCCAGAGTAAAAATTACTCCATTCCAGCATAGTCAGTATACTTTCAGAGCAGAGTAATTTTTCTGGACCAGATTTTAACTGAGTGTCTTCCACCTCCCGTTCACGATCACTCAAGCCCCCTCCCCTCCCATTCATGATTGCAAAACACCCCCTTGGCAAAACACAGCAATGACTTGCATAGGAAGCATTTAGCTGTCTTCAAATGCAGCTTGGCAGCTGAAAACAAGAAGAGCTAGACAAGCCAGCAATTGCTCCCATAGACCGCAGGCTGAGAACGATTGCTACATACCGCTCCACTACAGAAACCTCCGGTCCATGCTGCCATGTCTACATTATGTGTACGTCCTTGGAACGATATTCTGCCTAGTAAAATGTAGGTCTTCGGTCCCTCCACGTACATTCAGTCAATTAACCCATGCCCTGTCATAGTATCCTTCCCCAAATCTGAACCTTAGATTCCAAAAATATGGGGTTCCAGCATGAATTTCTCTAAGCTTAATTACCAGCTTAGATCTGTTAAGTTGCCACCACCCAAAAATATATAGTGTTTTGGGGCACTCTGGTCCCCCCAAAAACCTTTCCTGGGGACCCCAAGACCCAAATTCCTTGAGTCTCACAACAAAGGGGAATAAACCATTTCCCTTCCCCCTCCTCCCCTCCAGGTGTTCCTTCCCTGGGCTCCTGGAGAGATATACAGATTCAAGCTCCGTGAATCTAAACAAAGGGATTCCCCCTTCTCCTTTCTTTCTCCCAGATCTTTCCCGCCCTGGGTACACTAGGAGATCACCGTGATTCAAACTCCTTGAATCACAACACAGAGAAATCAGGTGGGTTTCCCCCCCTTTCTCTTCCCCCCTCCCTTCTCCTTCCCTGTTAAGTACAAACTCAATTCCCTTGAGCCTCAACAAGGGGAAAAATCAGACAGGTCTTAAAAGCAAAACTTTTAATAAAAGAAAAAAGAATAAAGAAAATCACTGTAAATTCAAGATGGAATATTACAGGGTCTGTCAGCTTATAGACACTAGAAAGAAGCCTCCCCCCAGCAAAATACAATTTAAAATACTTCCAGCAAACTACACATTTGCAAATACAGAAACAGTCAAAAGACTATAACCGCCTTTCTTACTAAATTACTCACTATAAAAGACGGTAGCAGGGAGATTGGCAAGAAAACTGGTTGCCCGTCTAGTCCCTTCCAGGACCCAGAGAGAACAACGCCAAACCCAAAAACACAAACAAAGGCTTCCCTCCACCGAGATTTGAAAGTATCTTGTCTCCTGATTGGTCCCCTGGTCAGGTGTTTGTTTCCCTGTTTGTTAACCCTTTACAGGTAAAAGAGACATTAACCCTTAACTATCTGTTTATGACATGCCCACTCTTCAAAGATGGCACCACAATGCCAGAATCACTCCTCTGAAACAGGCGCTCCTGTTACCAGCTCCATATGCAACTAGCTCTCCAGGGAGAATTGATTTGAATCTACAGCGTATTTGTTTCCTTGCTAATAATGTCCCTATTAACTTCAGAATGTTCAGAATAGCGTGTAGAGAGGGTGCTCAGGTTGGTGGGACACAGGGACAGAGCTAAGGGGGCTGGTGATACCTGTTTCCAATTCCGTACCTCATATGCTTTGTGATTTGTCCCCCAGCCTGCCATAGAAATAACCTGTGCCAAGCAGAATTTTTACCCCAAAAAAGGAGAAGATCCAGAGACTCCATCGAGTCTTGACTTCGCTATTGATTTTTACATGGAATGTGCTCAGATACCTAAGTGACGGACACCATATAAACCTGTAAGAGATAGATAGATAAAGTGCTGCTGAATAACAGTTGCCTCATGCAAGTCTTTCCACTGACTTCTGATCTGGGAAATCAATGGGACTATTTCCATGAGTAAGTACAGCTGAAAGTGAAGAGTGGTTGTAGAATTGGGCCCTAAAGGAACATACAAGCTACATCTCAACTTCCGTTTTAACTAATTTTTTTGTCTCCCAATTGCTTATCAAAAGGAGTGTCACAAAATAAAATGCTTTTCCGGGTGCCATTTTTCAGCTGCTTTTGAACTGCCTTTGGTTTTGGCTACTGTGCGACACTAAAGCAATTTTGCTCCATCCATAATCCTCTATTGCTCTAGGTTACTAATGATGTTGTTGTTTTCACTAATGCTGCAGCCATATGGGAGCGGTTAATAGATACCAAGATGCACTGAAGGCAAGATGATAGGATTCCACATGCAGTCGGCATCCTAGCCTGATATAGCAATTCTGTGCCAGACTGCTCGAGGTCAGGAACTGCATCTGAGTGCCCCCTCTATTATGAAATGTTTGGTGGTTCTCAGGGTTCATGTTTCAGGCTTTCATCTCCAGGGCCCTGGGGTCAAATGCTACCATCACAAGGGTAAATGCACATAGTTAATGTTGGAAAGCGCTTGCAAGCTGAAAATGCTGTTAAGAGCGGTAGGAACAAGGAGTATGGAAATCTCAGTTTTCTCTTCAAAAGACGTTTACTCATATTCCTAATCTGTCACTCCTATTGCTTATTTATTTGTGTTGCCATAGCACGTAGGAGTCCTACCCGTGGACCCAGACCCTATTGTGCTAGGTGTTGTGCACACACACAGCAGAAGTATGGTTCCTGTCCCACAGATCTTACAATGTGAATATAAGATAAGACAGATGGAGATTGTCTCACTTTCCTTCTGTTTCCCAGTCTGTCACACAGTGGGGTCCTGGTTTATGACTAGGGTTCCTAGGCGTTACGGTAATACAAATAAATCATTATTATAATGGTGATAGCTAGGCTGGCAATGTGTCAAGCATGGAAGAGGTTACAAATATTTAATCCTCTACTTGAAGCAAAGCCGTTTCAGACGGAGAGGAGAAGGCTGACATCTCAGAATACTTACCGGGCATGATGGCGATCTCAGTGACACTGGTTTTAGATCAGTGTCACTGCATTGACTCTGATAAAGTCATACCTGTACTCCTGATTTGAAGGTGGTAGGAAGCCCAGTTACTTAAAGGGACACTGTCAGGTTAACTTAATGTCGACATCTAGGAGATGGTAAGACAAGGCTTTAAGTAAGTAGCTTCTATGACCAGTAACAATATTTCCATGTTTTTTTGCACATTCCAAAGCAAACAATTATGCATTGGTATGTAAACGTCCTCTTACAGTGTGTGCAGCCCAAGTGTTGCAATATTGTATATGAGAACCAGAAAGTCGGTGGACAGTAAACAAAAGCAAAACTAACTAGCCTGTTACTGGGGGGAAAGTGGATCCTTTTTTAAAATTCACTTTTAATGTTCAAAAGTATTAGCAGTAACTTGAGTAAAGGAATTTTGTTTTTTTATTTTAGAGATATGGGGCCAAATTCTCAGTGTCAATCAGCATTGCCCCACTGGCTTTGATGGATCTATGCTGATTTATACTGGCTGATTTGTCACTTTCACTCTTTACTTTGCACACAAGAGGCAAGATGTTAAAATCCAAGCTAACATCTGCACAAGCATCTCATTGCTGCATTTCCCATTCATCCGACAGGTACGTTGGAGAGCTGATTTCCGATTCGGAGGCAGATGTACGTGAAGAGGACTCCTATCTCTTTGACCTTGACAACAAGGTAGTGTGTTCAAGGAACTCCCTGGCAAAACAAAAGCCAGCGCTTGCAACTCTAAAGAGCTAAAAGAAAATTTGTCCTCATCTTGCTGGGCAGAGCAGTCCGAGATCTTGGGAGAGGGGATGCACTTCTCACCTTATCTATTCATGGCTAAGTAAAGCGTGGACTGTGTGGCTCAGGGGATTGGTAATGGGGTACAAAGCCTGACTGAGATAGGTCAGCAGTTTGAATGCAGCTCAGGTCGATAGTCATTGCAAGTTATTCCCATCTAATGGCTCTGTGAATTAAATTGGTGTCTCAGTCTGATGTCTAATGTCCAAGTACCTCTGTAGCAAAGCCCATCCCCAGCTGGCACTAATCAGCGTCCATGTTGGCAGTCTTACTAAAGAGCTCACCGATGAATGAGCTGATAGACTGAAATACTAGCTCACCAGTAAAGGACCTTTCAGGTTTGGCTTCTGGTACCCTGGCAGGGCAGTGCGGGGAAGCTTGTGCTGCTGGGTGTGCTGCATCTGGCCCGAGAAGGACTGGTGTCCCTCGAGCCATCAGCTCATTCCTTTCTCAGGGACTTTAAACTCACTTTTAAAAGTCTGAGCGGAAGCTTTATGCGAACCTGTCCTTGGCAATAACAAATGTACAGAAAGGTGATGCTGATGACTTTCTGTGGGGAGCTGCAAACCAGCTTCCATCCTGCTTCCGTATTGGTTCGACAGTTAAAGATTAAAAAGAGGCTTTGCCTTTAAGAAAGGGAGAGGCCTCTCCAACCACTAAAGAAGGATCCAGTGAGGAGTCATGTAGCCAGTGCTCTGAAATCAGAAAAGTAGAAGGACCAGCCTCTCTCATAAACCTCACTAAATGCTCAGGGTCAGTCTGTTCATCCATGGATTAGCTAGTAGGCTGCATCCTGCTCCTCCAAAGATTAACCAGGCCATCATCTCCACATTGCACCTTCTCTCCATCAGCCTAGATTGAGGCATTTCAACATGGCTGCCAACCCACATCTGTCCTGTGTTTCTTCAGCATGCTCTGCCGATAAGGCTGACTGGGCCTAGGATTGAAAATACACTGTAGGGAATAGGCAGATGGATAAGCGATAGATCAGAAACCCGTCATTCATCCTGGCTTCCCTTTTGGATAAATAACCAAGAAATGATGCTAGCACCAGGGAATTGCCAGGAGTTCTGTAAGGGGAAATTATGCTAATTTCTCATGGTATTATGGGAGTCTGACCTCTTCTCCCATAGTTCCTCTGAGCTCCCAGATGGCCTTTCAGAATCTCCCAGAAGCCATTGCTTCAGGAAGCTGTGTTAGGAATTCTGGAATAAGGGTGCTCAGTGGCCGGTACAACTGCACCAACATTGAACAGTGCAGGTCTGCGCTACAGACTGCTGCCGTGAAAGCTGTGTCAGGAGGTGTGATTCCTGACCGACGTCGCTGGTCAAGGAGAAGCCCAGCGGAGACATAGTTCTACTGGCAAGACTGCTTTTACCGGCCCAGCTTGTTTTGTTTGTGGGACAAAGTGCATCTTTGCCGGTCTAGCTGCCTCTGTGGCAGGAGTGCTTTGCTGGTGTAGCATACCCGTGTCTCTATACTGATAATGCCCTCCTAGTAAAGACATAGCTTTACACCAGCGCTGCCCAATTTAATTCTCTCGCGTAGACAAGGCCTTAAAGATTTATGCATAAACTTGGGAGCATCCTAGATACTTGCCTTGGCAGAGCTCTTACATACAGACATGAATGTAGGGAGGTCACTGAAGCCAGCAGGCCAAGGCCACGTAACCACTTATATTGGAAGATTTTGTCTCTAGCATGATCACAGTATTTAACCAGCAGCCAGTACAGACCTTTCCTAATGTAGCATGTGCCGATCATCCCCTTCCCATGAGGAACCAGCTCTGGCAAATTCTGCCCTCGCTGGAAACTTGGCACAGCTTCATTGGGTTGACCAACCAGTGAGGAATGGTGAAAGCACGGCTCAGCATTTCGGGCTCTGAGACTGGAATGCAGAAAGCCCTGCAGTAGAGGGGATCTTCTCTTTGGGGTGCTCCTTGTGCCTCCCCCTTACTGCTTCTCTCCAGAGCCCCTCTACTCCTGTGTCATGCAGAGGGAAGGCAGTACTTGTACAGCAAAGCCAAGCCCTCGATAATGGCTCCCCCCCAGAGTAATTCTAGCCTCTGCCATGTCGAGGAGTGAGAGATCATACCTGGGAATCAAATCTGGGTCTTCCTGGAGAAGTGCAGAGTGCTGAGCTCTGGAGTGGCCTGCTTGCTGCACTCCCAACCGCGGCTGTTCAGCAACTGGAGAGTGAGAGTGGATTCAGCTCCCTTGTGTGGTTGTGTAAAGCGCTGTGGGACTGACCATCAGGATAGTCCAACCACACCATTTAGAGGCTTCTTGAGAGGACATGGAGAAGCCCCCTGGTTGTACATTGCTGATCCAGGGAAAACAGGATTCTCTCAGTAGAAATGTCAGGCAGCAGAAAAGAAGCCTAGCTGATCTGTTGGGTCAGGGAGCAGCATTTCCTCTTCGCTAGGGCTACGTTTGAGGAGCTAACCAATCACTGGGCTGAGATATGAGACAGCAGATCCATTGTAAATCGGCAGTGTTAGACAAATAAATTATAATGGGGTAACCATAACCACTAGGATCATAGTGAAGGTAGTAGCTGGTGCAAACTCATGTGGCGCTGGGGAAAATCGTTCGTGGAAATGCCTGGAAAAAGTGAATCAGGAGTACCAGCAGGATGTCAGATAACATATGGTGGCTTTATAACCTGGAGTGCTGCTGCTGCTGCCGATTCATGGAGGCCTGACAATCTCTGGGCATCAGAGCGAGTTTATGTGCAAGAGTAGGACAGACCCCACTGAGTACTCTTAGTGCTACAATGGCTGAGGCTGCACTGAAAACATGGCACTAACGGAGTGAGGAGAGACAGTCGCCACTGTCTTGAGCATCGTTATCAGAAAGGCCAGTTTTAGCGTTGTGGAAACGAGCCACAATGGCTTCCCCTTCTCCCCCCAGAAATGGAGGGAGGACATGAGTCTGCGCATCAGGATGGCGGTCAAGTAATCGGTAATGACTGGAGTTGAGATGGGAACGTTTTTTAAGAGAAGCTAAATTGGAAAGGGGCCTGTGGAACAGATTCTAGGACAATTCCATCCAAGTCTGGTAAACCAGAGAAAGTATTGTGCAGGACCGATCCCTATGGTATATTAGCTATCTGCAGGGTGGGGCAGGAGAGAGCAGATTAGGACCTAGTGCTTTAGGTATGTTCATCACCTAACTTCTGAGATTTGGTCAATGAAGAGGCGTCAGGATACACAGTGAAACGGTGCATCTTGTTTATCTTCACCAGCAGCTGCAATATCGAAGATGCATAAAGGTTGAAGGCTGGGTGCCTTAGGTTCTTATTCCGATAGAATCTGAGCACCTCACAGTCTTTAACATCTTTATCCTCACCACAATCCTGTGAGGTAGGAAAGTGCAGTTAGCCGCTCTGTGCATCAGTTCCCCAGCTGTAAAATGGATACAAGCGACTCGCCCAAGATCATGCAGGAAGTCTGCGGCGGTTCTGGGATTTGAACCGAACCAATTCATGGGCTAAATCTCTAACCACGGGACCATCCTTCCTCTCCGTTTAGGTAGCCATTGCGAGCTTTGATGGAGAATCTGTGGATTAATCATAGATTGAGCCTTTTGGCAGCCACATGTAGTCCCGTTTTCAGAAAGCTAATGTAAAGTTACTAACCGGGAGGAGGAGGGTGGAGCTGTCTCTCCAGGAATGTCAGGGAAGTGGAATTGTGTGGGATTTCACTTCATCATCTGTGGAATAACAGCCCCCAACTGGGAGTAATCAATCAGAGAAAGAGACCTGTCAGCCAAAACCAGCCAAGGGAGAGCAGACTGCAATCAGGTGTAGGCAGGAAACAGAAGGCAAGGCCCTGCTATTCGTTGAGTGATTGGAAAATATGTCCAAAATGGCATTACCTGTTTTCAACCACCAGTAACTCAGAAGAGAATGATCGGGAATGCTTGTGGATCAGTGTTCTAACAGGTAAAGCACAAGATGGGGCATTAGTTGGTGTCTGCTACAGACCAAATCACACTAGGGAACAGGAAGACCAGCTCCTTATGCACCTTATCTATAATGTAGAGGAAAGGGAAAGCTGTGTGATCATAGGGAACTTCAGTTCGAGTGACAGATGCTGGAGGGGTCATGCTGGCAGTACTAAAACATCCTTGAAATTTCTAAATATTGTAGGTGACAATTTCCTAACTCAAAAATTGTTGAAACTAATGCAAGGGAATTCTATATTAGACCTTGTCTTGATAGATGGAGCAGAACTGATCACTGAATGAAAAATTAAGGCTAGCTTAGGTATGAGTGATCATGTGCAAACAGAGTAAAATTCAGACCAGTGATATATATTACGCTTGGTGCTTTAAAAGGGCCAGTTTCACAAAACTGAAACCAATTTATGAGCCAAATTAGCTGTGAGGAAATAATAGAGTTAGCAATAGCAAAGGTGTTCAAAAAATATTTCTATTCTGTGTTTGGGGAAAAAACAGATGATGTCATCCTATGATAACACATTTTTCATTACAATAGTACCTCAGGAGGATGTTAAACAGCAATATTAAAGTTAGACACTTCTAAATCAGCAGGTCCAGAAGACATTCAACTAAGAGTTTTAAAAGACTTGGTGGAGGCGTTCACTGGACTGTTAATGTTGATTTTTTATAAGTCTTGAATGCTGGGTAAGTCCCAGAAGACAGGAAGAAAGCTCATGTCGTGCCAGGATTTAAAAAGGGTAAATGGGATGCCTCAGGTAATTATAAATAGGGCTAAGATTATGTCACAGAAATCATGGATTCCGTGAGTTCAAGAGACCTCCATGACGTTTTTTGCTTCATCCCATAGCAGCAGGGTTGGAGCTGTCAGCTGGTGGGGGCTCTGGCGTTCCAGGCCACGGCGAGCGGTAGGGGACCCTCACAGCTCGCAGCTGGACCCCGCCCCCCTTCCCCTCCCACAGCAATGCTCCGGATCTCATACCCTCCTCAGGCCCATTTTGTCAAAGTCGGGGACAGGTCACAGGCTTCTGTGAATTTTTGTTTATTGCCCTGACTTTTATTAAAAATAACTGTGATAAAATCTTAACCTTAATTATAAGCCTGTCAGCCTGACATCGAACCTGAGCTTGATAATGGAGTCTGATATGCGACTCAATAAAGTCAATTAATAAAATCAATAAACACGGGTTTATAGAAGATAGATGCTGTCAGACTAGCTTGATTTTTTTTTTTGTTGAGATCACAAGTTTAGCTGATAAAGGTAATAGAGTTGATGTAGTATACTTAGACTCCTATAAAGTGTTTGACTCGGTACCGCATGACATTTTGATCTAAAAATCTAGAACAATATATAATTAACACGGCACCTGTTAAATGGATTAAAAGCTAACTAAAGGTTAGATCTCAAAATGTCATTGTAAATGAGGAATCATCATTGAGGAGGTGTGTTTCTAGTAAGGTCCTATGAGGTTCGGTTCTTGGCCCGATGCTATTTAACATTTTTATCAATGACCCGGAAGAAAAAACAAAAAGATCGCGGATAAAGTTTGAAGATAATACACGAATTGAGGGAGTGCTAAATAATGAAAAGGACAGGCCACTAATGCAGAGTAATCTGGATTGCTTGGTAAACTGGGCACAGGCAAAAAATACGGCATTTTAATATGGCTAAATGTAAATGTATCCATCTAGGAACAGAGAATGTAAGCCATGCTTACTGGATGGGGGACTCTACCTTGGGAAGCAGTGACTCTGAAAAAGATTTGGGGGTTGTGGTGGATAATCAGCTGAACATGAGCTCCCAGAGTGATGCTGTGGCCAAAAACACTGATGCGATCCTGGGATGCATAAACAGGGGACTTGTGAATAGGAGCAGAGCAGTTATTTTGCCTCTGTGTTTGGCACTGGTGCAACTGCTACTGAAATACCATGTCCAGTTCTGGGGTCTACAATTCAGGAAGGATGTTGATAAATTGGAGTGGGTTCAGAGGAGAGCCAGGAGAATGATTAAAAGATTAGAAACCATAGTAATAGCTCAAGGAGATCAATTTATTTAGCTTAGTTTAACAAAGAGAAGATTCATTGATTACAGTCAATAAGTGTGTCAGTGGGGAACAAATACTTAATGATAGTCTAGCAGCGAAAGGTATAACCTGACTCAGTGGCTGGAAGTTGAAGCTAGACAAATTCAAACAGGAAATAAAGTGGAAATTTTTACCCGTGAGAGTAATTGCCCATTGGAACAATTTGCCAAGGGTCGTGGCAGATTCTCCCTCATTGATGGTTTTTAAATCAAGATTGGATTTTTTTTCTAAAAGACGCTCTAGGAATTATTTTGGGGAAGTTCTGCGGCCCGTGTTATACAGGGGTCAGACAAGATGATTGCAATGGATCCTTCTGGCCTTGAAATCTATGGAAGAAGAGGCTGTTAAGTCCTACCCAGCCAGGCAACTGCCTTGCAAAGCTCAGCATCCCTGGAGAATGGCTGAGTTTGAGTTTGCCCTGTAGCACAAAGGAGCAGTAGGGGCATTATTTTAGTTATCTTTGTTTGTCACTCCAGGCTGTGTGCACTGTGGTTTATTTAGCATGCTGCTGGGTCCTACGTGCACATCCTGTTCAGTGTTTGAAAAAAGCAAACATTTGTTTGATAGCCCCAGCTCTCTGCCAATTCAGTGCTCTTGGGCAGGATGTCCTATAGTGGATGTTGTCTGGGCTTCCCCTTTTAAAAGGACAGCCATCGTCTTGCTGTCCTAGGGAAATGCAGAGAAACGCACATTCTCTCGGGATCTTTGGGAAAGATGAGATTGGGTTTTATCAGTTGCAGCCTCTTGTTAATGAAAGTTGCCTGCTTTAACTGTAACACGTGACTCTCCTTTAGAACCTTTCATGTGAAGATCTCAAGCACATAGCAAACATTAATGAATTACGCTCCCCTTTGACCTAGGTGGTATCACCCCATTTAATATATGGGGAAGTGGAAGGCTAGTCCATGTACATTCGAAAGCTACGTGGAGTTAGTTAATATGTTTCAGACAATGATTTTCTAGTGCGTCCTGGCCCGGAATGATTAAGGGACTTGCCAAAAGATGCCCAGCTGGTCTGTGGCAGAGCTGAGACTAGAACCCTGGTCTTGTGACTCCCAGTGATGTGTCCCCCCCACAAGTCCATCCTTCACCCCATTACTGAGCTACATTTTAGTTCAGTTCTCTGGGGTGTTGGAAATGACTTTGCATGTCACAAGCAAAGGACCAGCTCCCGCTGCCCTTCCTTATGCAGGTCGTCCCACTGCAGTCAACAATGACCGTGTCCATGAGGAAGAACTTGCATAAGAGTGGCAGGATCAGGCCCACATCTCAAGTCTCACTGTGTGATCCATACCCTCAACCTCCCCCTTCCTATGTTGCTTTCTCTATGTTAAAAGAGGGAGGGCAAACAACCCCCAGGCCTCTTTGCTGTTCACATTGGTTCTCCCTGGCTCCTCACATGACTCCTTAACTAGAGCCTCGTTTTGTCAACACACAATGAGGTTGGCAGGCTTGATGCACCTGCGAACCGCCAGGCACATACCCTGCTCCTGCATATCATGCAAAACCAGAAAAGACTCGTTCACAGAATCACAGCTGAAGAAGCTGACCCTTTCCACTGCAGTGACCAGCTTTCAGGGTTAAACCCTCTATGAAATCCTAGTGTGGTGGGTTTTATTGTCCTGTTGCTGCAAACAGCTCAGGCACCTTCTCTGAAGCCCTCTGATCAAGTTCTCATTGCTCTCTGTTCACTGTGGAATGAGCGACATGTTCCTCACTATACCCTAAGGCGGACATTCTGCAACCTTTCTATCCAACAGACTCTTCCCCCGGCCTGACTCAACACCCCAGCCTGAACTAGATACCATTAAAATTGCAAAGCCTGCTGAATTTTAAAAACTAGCAGGCTGCTCAGTGTAAACCAAGTGTGTATCTTTTTCACATCTTCAGATGTCTTCTCCTGGGGCTCCTGTATCAGTTGGCTGGTAGAGTTCTGGCACAGCTGATTCATTAAGGATTGTGAGGTGCTTGCCCAGAAGGGAATGTGAGCTCCACTAATGGATCCTTTTGCTTTTGGCTTGTGTGTGACTGAAATTAGCTTCTGTAATTAAAGCCTGCAGCTTGCACAGTCATT
Source organism: Gopherus flavomarginatus (assembly GCF_025201925.1). Classification (NCBI taxonomy): domain Eukaryota; kingdom Metazoa; phylum Chordata; order Testudines; family Testudinidae; genus Gopherus; species Gopherus flavomarginatus. The sequence goes on along the minus strand of NC_066633.1, from coordinate 19,063,913 downwards.
CTTCGCTGGAATAAAAAGCCCTGAGGGAGTCTCTTATTTTCAAGGAAAACAAAATATTACTGTTACTGCTGTGAGAGCATTATGGAAAGGGAGAATGTATGTGTTCTCTCTTTCACTGTAGTCTGCAGGAAGTAGTGTGTCTGCTGTAAGCTCCTGCTTTGTGCTTCTCAGCTGTCATGTTCAATTAGCAGGGCAGGAGAGATGCTGTTTCCTGAATCCACCGGCCTTTTACCCACCAGGTGTTTGTTCGCATGTAACAGAAGTACCACTGTAGCAGATTGGTGCCTTAGCAGAGCAGGTTTGTGGAGAGCAGATCATCCAGCTCAGCTCCACACGTGGCTTCTCAGGTCAGGAGTGTTTCGAACAGCCTCCAGGCGTGCAGGCCAAGTGCTTTCTGAAGAGACGTGTATTTTGTAATGCTTAATGGTTTGGCCTTTTAAGTCTTCAAGTAGGAGGCTCCGAGACTCCAGGATTTTGAAAGATCTTGAAATTCCCTTGTGTGTGAACTGTGAAGTGACCTGTATATCAGTTGCTTTTAAATAACACCACCTAATGCAACATTTACTGTTTCTCCCTCTAGGATGGAGAGGTGTACTGCATAGATGCTCGTTTCTATGGCAACATCAGCCGCTTTATAAACCATCTCTGTGAGCCAAACCTCACCCCTGTGCGAGTGTTCATGTCGCACCAGGACCTGCGCTTTCCCAGGATCGCCTTCTTCAGCACCAGGCAGATTGAAGCCGGCGAGGAAATCGGGTATGTGCTACCCACAGGGTCTGCCTTTCCCCTGGGAATTGTCCTTGTGCTCATGTTCCACATTTCGTGGGGTTTCTGGGGCATTCTGAATCTAGGAGCTAGGCTAGAGACGACTCTTTCCAAAGCGATACATCTGCCCAGTCTGAAGCTGTGTAAGCGAACATTTGGAGTGCTGCTTGGGTTCCTAAGAGTGGGAAATTCCATGGTTGGGGAAGGGATAGTGACCTACTGGTTAGTGCAATGGTCTGGTACTTGGGAGACCTGGGTCCTATTCCTGGCTCTGCCAGTGGCCTTCTGGGTGACTTTGGGCAAGTTGCCGTGCCTCAGTTTCCCCATTGTTAACTAGGACGTAAACAATGCTCGCCTCCTTTGTAAAGTGCTGTGAGCTCCACTGATGAAAAGCACTTCTATCAGAGCTAGAGATTCTTATTGATGTCGGTCAGTTGCAGGCTAAGGGTAAGCAAGCCTCATGCCTTACGGGGTACAGGGATTGGTGCAGGAGTTGGGAAGGAATTTTCCCTCCTGTGCATATCCTTGCCCCGCTGATGAGGTGCATTCTGGGTTTGTCTTTCCCTTAATGCTTCCAGGGATCTCAAAGCAATTTGTAAACATGTAATGAATTTCTTTTCCTGCCCCACCCCCCTTGTGAAGTGAAGTCAGGAAGCGTCTCTATTCACCGCTGGTCAGATGGAAATGCAGCAGGATAGGTCTTCTGTTGCCTCATAGAGTGCAGAGTGGGTGTGCCACTCCACTAGATCAGAAACGTGGAGTCTCATGCTTGCTTTGCCCGGGTGTAAATGACAACACAAGGTGCCAGGCAGTGAAGAATCAGCCCCAGAGAGCACAGTGCTCCCCTTACTCTCACTCTGTGTAACCCTATCAAGTTAGAGGGAGTTGCATGAAATGTAACGGTTTTGATACTGTCTCGCATGACCTTCTCATAAACAAACTGGGGAAATACCACCTAGATGGAGCTACTATAAGGGCTGGTCTATACTGGGCGGGGTATTGATCTAAGATACGCAACTTCAGCTACACGAAGTCGAAGTATCTTACTTCGACTTACCTGGCCGTCCTCACAGTGCCGAGTCGACTGCCGCAGCTCCCCGTTGACTCTGCTTACTCCTCCTGCCGAGGTGGAGTACAGGTGCTGATTTGAGGATTGATTTATCGCTTCTAGACAAGACACGATAAATTGATCCCCGATAGATCGATTACTACCCGCCGATCTGGCGGGTAGTATAGACGTACCCTGAGGTGGGTTCAAAACTGGTTGGGCAATCACTCGTTCCCAGAGAGTAGTTATCAGTGGATCACAGTCAAGCTGGAAGGACGTGTTGAGTGGGGTCCTGCAGAGATCAGTTCTGAGTCTGGTTCTGTTCAGTGTCTTCATCAATGGTTTAGATAATGGCATACAGAGCACACTTACAAAGTTTGCGGATGATACCAAGCTGGCAGGGGTTGCAAGTGCTTGAAGGAAAGGATTAAAGTTCAAAATGATGTAGACAAATTGGAGAAATGGTCTGAAGTCAATAGGATGAAATTCCATAAGGAGAAATGCAAAGGACTCCACTTAGGAAGGAACAATCAGTTGCACACATACAAAATAGGAAATGACTGCCTAGGAAGGAGCACTGCGGATCTGGGATCATAGTGGATCACAAGCTAAATATGAATCAACAGTGTAACTGTTGCAAAAAAAGCAAACATCATTCTGGGATGTATTAGCAGGAGTGTTGTAAGCAAGACACAAGAAGTAATTCTTCCACTCTACTCCACGCTGATTAGGCCATAGCTGGAGTATTGTGTCCAGTTCTGGGTGCCACATTTCGGGAAGGAAGTGGACCAATTGGAGAGAGTCCAAAGAAGAGCAACAAAAATTATTGAAAGTCTAAAAAACAAGACTATGAGGGAAGATTGAAAATATTGGATTTGTGTAGTCTGGAGAAGAGGAGCAGGGACATAACAGTTTTCAAGTACATAAAAGGTTTTTAAAAGGAGGAGGGAGATACTTTGTTCTCCTTAACTTCTGAGGCTAGGAAAAGAAGCAATGGACTTAAATTGCAGCAAGGACAGTTTATGTTGGACATTAGGAAAAACTTCCTAACTGTCAGGGTGGTTAAGTACTGGAATAAATTACCTAGGGAGGTTATGGAATGTCTGTCACTGGAGGTTTTTAAGAGCAGGTTAGACAAACACCTGTCAGGGATGCTCTAGATAATACTTAGTCCTGCCAGGAGTGCAGGGGACTGGACTGGATGAGCTCTCAAGGTCCCTTCCAGTCCTACAGTTCTATGATTCTATGTGAATCAAAGCCGAATCCTGTCCTCAAGTGACCCTGACAACATCACAGTGAGCCAGTGATAGAACCCGGCTACTCAGATTCCCTGTCTGTTGCTGTAACCACTAGACCATCCTTCCTCTGTGGCATCTAGTGTTAGCATTTGCTGGGGTAGCCTGTGAGACCTTATCTGCTTGGTTCCCAAGAACTCAGCTCTACTCCAAACTCATCCCTGAGGTTTCTTTCTTGACACACACTCAAACAACCCTTGAGCTGATCCGGCTCCAGGGTGAGGGGCACGTACAGGGTGTACAACACATCCGAAGTTACACAGAAAATCTCCTCCTTCCACACCGATACACGTGTCCTTGCAGTTCCTATACATAGCACTGCATGTTTTGGGACTGGCTTGGTTACTCTGCAGGACCCAGTCCCTGTGCAGCATGCTCTGTCCATGTTCAACTTTACTCCCTACTTCATCTTTATGCTCCTGACTTCTCTTGTCCGTTGTATCTTGTTGTTAGTAAATGGTTCCCTAGATTTTCCCCCTCTTATTGTCGCTAACTCAGACATTGTCTTTTAGCTCACTGATGCATTGCTTACCTTAGCACAGACATTTCATTTTTAGCCTGTTCATTACCTCCCCAATCCTGTCTTGCAAGAAATGAGGCGACCTGCATGTTTAATTGCTCACGTCAAGTCAGGCCTACAGCCATTATCTAAGGCAGGGATAGAGGACGTGGTGGCCCAATGACAGCTGCTCCGTTCTTGTTCCTTACGGTCAAGAGTCACACAATGTAAAACCCTGCTACTGAATCCTAGGAGGAGGCCAGTATACAGGCTAATGGTAACCTCCAACATGCACCCGACGCTGGGATTGCAGAGAGTAGTAACTATTGCTAAGCAAAATACCAGTAGGTCCAGTGGGTTCACCATGGCAACAGTGCTCTAAATTTGACCAGCTGTACAGTTCAGAGGCCACCCTCTTTGGAAATGGCCAGGAATGTGTTCTGGGTGCTTGGCCATAGAAACACGTGGGAAGTCCCCAAAGAGCTGACGTTTTCTTTAAAGTGAGATTCAGAAGTGAAGCTGGGTGAAGAGGTTGCCTTGGCTCCGAGAGAGGGGCTGAATTCAGAGGTGAGGCAAAAATTATCGCGTACGCAGCACATCCGGGATGAATTGATCTGAAAACAGGCAGGACAAAGTAACTAACTGTGTAAATGAAAATCAGTGTAAATCACGTCAGCTTCGTATTCTGAAGGGATCATATTGAGCCCCTGGCAGAGCAAGTGCAGTTCCTGTTGAAGTGAGTGGCCTCGATCTGGACTCTCACTGGTTTTGTCACTGTTACACCATTGACCTCAGTGGAGTTACTTATGCTGGTGACAATCCGGAGTGACATTGGAATGGGGCCCAGTGGAAGCTGCCCCTGTTCACACTGTGGCCCCAGAAGCACTGGGAATTGTGTAGGCATAAGTTAAGGGGGGGAGGGGCTGCTTTCTTTTGTGTGCTCCCTGTTACTTGTTCTTCTGGCTTCACCCCCGTTCAGTCCCTCCATTGTTTCACACGCCCAGCAAGGGGCAGAGCCACACCAGTTACCATGCTTTGCCACACCTGTGTGTTTCCTGACCGTGGCCATGGAAGTGGCACCTCCAGTCTCTGTATTGAAAGGATAAGGAAATGCAGGAGGCTATTTTTCCTGTCTGGTGCAGAGCACCCAGCTCATCTAGGAGCCAGGGCCTAGGGCTGATGCCAAACTGGTGCTACTTGCACTGGCAATTTTTGCCATTGCTGCTGATGTGCTTGTAGATCCCAGACCAGGAAGCTCACTGGACCAAACGGCCTGTTGTCTGCTTTCAGCCTGATCTGGGCAGCGTTTTGGTTTCCGAGCTCAGAGCTGGGTTTGAAATAGCAGACTCTGATTCATCGATTCGATCCCTCAGGTGTCTTCTTTGACTTACAAATCTCTCCAGTGACTGACACTAATACAGCTCACCATTGTACAGACATCTCTGCTTTCCCGAGTGAGTGCCTGAAGGGACTGAACCGGATTCCAGCCCCCACACAGTCCCTTTACTGCTCTCCGGCAGTGTAGAGGAGCTGCAGTGGTCCCCAGGGGTATTCCCAGGATGCAGGGGCAGCATACAGCCCTGTGCCAGACTCCAGCAGGGCATCTGCTCCCATTACAAACGAGCTTCGTTACCGGGTTTTTGAGAGCCGTTCCCTATGGTGTCTCGCGTCTCTCAGCTGTGGGAAGGTGAATGTATAGTGATTAACAATAGAAAATTGCAGCCTCTGTGGCTGAGGCTTTATCGCTGCGCAGATGGACAGGGAAGACTGCAGACATGTATGTTGTGTTGTTCACCTCTATGGATGGCTTCTAGCCATCACTTAGGATGCGTCAGGCTCTTTGTCTGTGGGATCTGGGTGGCTCGGGGCCATGGTTACAGGGTAGGGAGCCTTCTGCACAGAAGTGTCCCCATTCACATCCATCCCAGGGTAGCAGTGACTGCAGTCCGTTCTCATCCGATGCCTGCTTGGTAGACCTGTGAGCTGAGCTGGTGGGGCTCAGTAAGCTCCTAAAGATCGGGTAACGATGTCACAAACGTTTCGGCACAATTTGCGCAGCGTTCTTGCCCTGCTGCTTTAGTTTCTCCGCGTGATGGTTCCTAGTAACGATACAGTAAGAGGTGGGAGGAGCTGCAGGGAGATGGGTTTCCCCGAGGCAACTCCAGCTCTATTGTACCATCGTCATGACTGCCGATGAGATGTCCTTTGAGGCAGCAGTGAGAAAGCAGTTTAGGAAGCACCAAAGCCAGAGAGGGCTCCAGTGCCAGTTAAGGGGGGACATGGCAAAAGAAAAGGGAAATGTTGTTCCCCACATAACCGTGGCCCTAGTAAGTTTATAGCTGCACCGTGGATAGTGTCCGTACTGGTTTCTTTAGAGAGTCCCACCCCTGCTGTGCAGGGACCAGCCCAGGGGGTAGAAAGGGAGATCACAGCTCTCTTCTTACCCCCCAGCCAGATAGAATAACCCACAGGCCACGTGGAGCAAAAGTGTTGAATTCCCCATCATGATGTCCCCTGGGCCATCTAGTCCTCCCAGGCTTGTCATGTTCGTGGCTGGGGAGCATTTTTACGTGCTGTCCGTTCCCCTCTTGAGGCTTGCATAGACCTCCTGCCAACCTCTGTGGGAGAGGGAGCTGAGTGGTTTGGCAGTGGGACACCTTCCGTCTGGCCCCGCCGGGCACTCCTACGGAGGCATTGCCATCACTGTGCAGTACACCAGCTGGGTGAATGTCACTGGTGGGGCTCTGTCCAGCTGGAGCACTCCCATCACTGGTTGCACCGAATGGTCCCCTCTTGGCAGCTTCAGCAGGGATGCTAATGACCGAGACTGAATCAACCCCTGACTAGGAGACGTGGTTCTGCCAAGTCCAGATTGAGACATATTGACCAAGGCTGGTGTGGGAGGGGAATCTCGACCTGCTGCTGTTACTGTACCTTTTCTGGGATGTCACAAAGGGTTTTAGCCTCTAGGGGGCACCTTTCCCCTGGGCCAAAGGGGCTCTGCCCCCGCATGGAGTGGAGAAGGCACTCACCCTCCTGGCCCATTTCATCCTTTGCTTCCAAGCGCCAGGCAGCAGCCCATTAGAAGGGATCGGCTCTGTACACACAGATTCCATCAGAGCCCGTGGTGTGTGGGGGGGAAATGGGGCGCACAGAACTCTGAGCAGTGGGGGAGATAGACTGCAATGGAGGGGAAAAGGGAAATGGGGGCACCCAGAGCCCCTGCCATGCAGGAGGAGAGTGAGGGTGGGACCCTGGAATGGGGGAGACGGACACACAACTGGTGGAGGGAAGATTCAGGGAACTTGGTATGGGAAAGGGGGGTACACAGAGCCCCTTCCACGTAATCCCCTCCATGGAGGAAATGGGAATGGGGTGCACATGGCTGCTGGTGTGTGGGACAGAGTGGGAGACCCTGGTATGGCAGAAGGGGAATGAAGGGCGCACACACCCCTGGCAGGGGTGAGCCTGAGGGAAGTTGTGGGTCCCTACAAAAGAAATGGGAGAGTGGCACCCAGGGACTTTGATGGGGGAGGGATGGAAAGGGACAGGGAACCCCTGGGGTGGGCAGTGAGTTCAGCCTGCACAAGCTATGAAGTGTATGAACCCCTGCTGTGCAACCTTTTTTGGTTTAGCTCTTCTCTGCTTCCCTAAAGTATTTGTTTGCATGCGCACACAGATCCCTCCTGTTGTGTTCCAGTGACCAAATGTCCCTCGCTGCTTTTCTCTTCCAGCTTTGACTATGGAGACCGATTCTGGGACATCAAAGGCAAATACTTCAGCTGTCAGTGCGGTTCACCCAAGTGCAAACACTCGAGCACAGCCCTGGCCCAACGGCAAGCGAGCACATCCTCCCGGGAGACCCAGGAGAACGGACTCCCCGACACCAGCTCTGCCGTGGCAGCCGGCCCCTTTTGAGGACTCGCTCCCGGGAGCCTGAACTGTTTTAACTCGATAGATTCACGTACTGTTTGAAATTTCCATTGAAAGAGAAAACACATTCAAGGAAAGCCAAGGGGTTCGTGACATCTAGGGATGTGCCACCGACTGTTACTTGAGGAATAAGTGAAAGCAAATCCAGACTCCATGTTGTCGTTTTCCTCCCTCTCCACCCCTGGAAAGCTGCGGGTTTTACAGTGAGTGTGAAGGGACGGCTGTCGCAGTTTTTCCATGCAAGATTCCTCGCATCCATCTCTTAATGTGCGAAGTATTGTCAGAGCCAAGGGAAGAGTTTATCCCTCCTCTTCAGAACGCTGGTATTGATTGAATGGAACCGTTATGCCAAGTCATCTCCAGTTCTCTTACAATAAACTTTGAATACTTGCTGGAACTTGCTTTTTAAAGGAGTGCAGGGAGGAATGGTTCTGACATTGGTTTACTTGACGCAGCTTTGTGGGGCAGGTCTTTTAAACCACAAATTTCTCCCTCACCTGGCAGGACATTACGGTGTGGTCTTTCCTGGCCCACTTGCTAGGAGCTAGAGGTTCTTTGCTTCTAACAGATGCCTGTCGGTTACCAAATCTGCCGATCTGTTATTTTTTTTCCTAAAGAAAAATGGAAAAGAATCCTTCATTCCCCCCCGCATCCCTGTCTCTGTTCCAAGCCTGCCAGAGATTCTCTCCCCACCACCCCTGCTCCATACCAAGCTTTCTCCGTTAAAAAGCTCTCACCTCTGCCCCTTGGGCATGTTACTATCTCAGTGTTGGTTTCACCAGTGGAAAGATTTGCCTCTCCTGCTGCGTTAGCAATCTTAGAGAAGGATGGGGATTGTACAAGACACTAACTTCTGAGAGAATCAGTTTGCTTTTTTAAAACAAAACAAAGTGGTCCGTATACTATAAAGAAGCGTTGACGTATTTCTCAAGAGGATGCTTCAGGCTGGGCAAGCATCAGATAGGACACATCCCAGAGAGAGGAGATACCATTGTCACCAGCTCATTCCCTCCCTTTTCTCAACTCTGGGCACCTCCAATTTAATTTTTAAGCCACACACTATGAAGTTGAAATGAACAGATTTATTTTTTACCATTATTAAACATTTGGGACAAAGCATTAAAAAAAAAAAAAAAAAACCAACAAAAAAACCCACCCACCCACACAACAACGAGAAGAAACCACAAAACAAAAACGGTGCTGATTCTGGTGTGATTTTTACTCACCACGTGAATATAAACTATCAATTGTATAAAAAGAACAAAGTGATTTTAGTATAAAATGCAGGAAAAAACACAAAACCTTTTTTAAATTGTTAGTATTGTAGTGTGAATAAATTTGCCATCGCCTTTTGTGTGATGGCTCGGCAGGTCATTATCTTAATTTTTTTTTTGCATATATCTTTAAATACTGTAATTAGTGCAGTAACAGGATTTTTTTTGTGCATCTCTTCTAAAACATTCATAATGCCATCATGTTTATTATTATTATTATTATTATTATTTTCTGTTAATGTTTTTGACAATTTTAAAGGAGCAGTCTTTTGGCTCTGGTCATTTTCTTGTTCTGTTTTCAATGAAATCAATAAAAAAAAGTGCTTTAAAATGAATTTGGCTCTTTCATCAGTGTTGCCAACTCTTATGATTGCATGACAAGTATTGTGAGATACGGGGTTTTTAAATTTAAATCCCAGCTCCAGGAGTCATGTGATTAGATAGCAACCTGAGTTTTGGGGGGAGAGGGGTTTCTTGTGGGGGTTTTTTTAGGCAAATTTCTAGCCCTCATGGTTGCACAGAAAAGCTAGAAAACGTGTATTCTAAAAGCTCAGAAAGCAAAATGAAAATCCCCCACATCTAGTAGTAGTGTAAATATTGTGCTTTTAAGTCACTCAGGATATTTTAGGGCAGCAGCCCTCATGATTTCTCAGTGGTTGAGGTTGGCAATGCTGTTTTGAGGTGATCTTCCCCCAACTGCCTCTGCAGAATAGGTCAGCAGCAAGGCAGCCTTCCAAAAATAGGCTTCCATCATGAGCCAATTGCTGTGCCCACTGAAGAGCCCCATAGACTTCCATGGGCCTCTGTCCAGGAGCAGTAGTCTGCCCATAGAGATTGCAATGCAGGACTGCGGGCCCTGGCCATGCAAACCCACAATTTCTGGGATCTAGTTGCCTGTCCTTCTAGGAAAAAAACTAATGAGATCACCCCCCAACTCCCCCCAAAAAATCTCACCCAGCATGGAGATGCCAGTTTCTTACCAGCTTTGCTTGGGACACCTGTGACTCCCCCCTGAGCATTGTTCACATGGGTGAGAGAATTGCATGAATGGGTTTCCACTGCTGGCAGGAGCTGAGTGATCTGTAGATGCAGGCTTCCCAAGGGACCTTTCTTACAGTGCAGATAAAAAGGACCTGCGGATGGAAATAAAAAATGGGCTTTCTGCCCCCAGTAGCTTATTTATGTATGAAGAAGGCCTGAAAGGTTTTCTTCCCGTCCCCCACTTTTATAAGGGGGCAGGGGAGATGTGGTTCTGCCTCTGGGGGTGGGGGGTAGTTTAAGTTTAGAATGATTGGGAATGTGATGTCTGGGCTTCCCTGGTTTTCCTGGAGGACTCCTTGGAGGACTCTGAGACGTGGACTGGGCGCTTTCTCAGTCCAGCAGTACCGGCTTGGTGAGGGTGGGGAAGCCCTCGGCAAGGGAGCTCTGCATCCCGTGACTTGAGTTAAATTGGGGTTGACCAAATTTAGAACAGTCTGAACAATAATTACCCCTGGCTCAAACACAGTTCTCTCGTCTCCACTCTGACTCCTGCTCGTTCCCCCAGTGGCCCATCAAGGCTGAATTTCAAGTGTGAGTAATCAAAATAGGGGGGGAAACCCTTCTTGGACACACACCTAAATGAGTTTCTCTTTCCAAGGTTCCCTGTCAGAGTTGGCCTCTGAAGCTCCCCGGCGGTAGCCACAGCAGTGCCTGGTCCAGAGCCCACTCATGTCATTGCCAGGCTGTCCGGTGACTTCAACAGGCTTTGAATCAGGTCCAGAGAGTGGAGCAGCAGCAGCTATGGTCAAACCACAGGCTTGCTTTTGAGGCTGCTTGCTCTGTATTAAACACAGCCTGTGCTAGCTGCAGCTTGGGAGAGAGGAGTGAGTGGTTAAGGGCTGGTTAAGGTGATAATAGGTTCTTCCTGCCAAATCTCTGAGGCTGAGCTCAGGCTACAGAAATTGCTCCCGAGGCTCTGGAGGGAACAGGTGATGTGGTCCTTCCCCACGAGTTCGCTTGGGCTTCAACTCTGCCGATGCGTGAGGGCAAGAAACACGTCATAAAATACACAGTGATTAGGCATGATCATGGGGATCTGTCACCATAAATCTGCCTTTTAAGAAAAAATAATAAACTCATGGAGTCATTTACAGGCTTATAAAAATAATGGGAAACAGTAGTAAAAGTTGGGCTCGACTCCAGCCGAGGAGATAAGGGGAGGCCAGCGTTTCAGTGGCATTCTGCCTCAGCCACACAGCTTGAATGGCGGTTCACCTTGTCTCCCCCTTCGAGGGAAGCGTCCTGTGAATCCCACCTCTGGCCTCTACTCCCCTCCCCCTTAGTTCAAGGCTCGCTTTGTCTCATAGCCACCAATCTTTGGGATGAGGATTGGACTGGCCTCCCTCCAAAGCCCCCTCCTGGCACAATTCTATTGATCACAACATTTAGCACTTGTTTAGCCCTGTTCGTTTCAGAGGTGCTGTCCTGCAATGCCCTTGTCAGGAAGGCATGGAAAGATGGCCCAGCAGAAGCACTCCAGGGGAAGTGACGTTCCCAGAGTTACACAGTAAATCAGTAGCAGAGCGAGGCTTAGAAGCTCCTAGTCCTATGTACAGACCACTAGGACACACTGCCACAAAGCCATTTGCTCTTCTTTTCCTGGAGTCAACCAGCTTCCCTCCAACAGGCTTTCAGCTTCTGCTGGCCCAAGTGTGAGATACCAGGAAATACATTTGGCCTAGTCCTACCTCAAGGCCTTTCACATTAAGGAGGTGACCCAAGTGCATGAGAGCAAACTGGTTCTACCGAGTGCTCTCTCTCCCCTAGCACTGCGGGGGAAGGAGAAGCATGTGCACGCGAGTGGCGGTAGCTGCTTGTCACACTGGTATATGCTTCCACCACTGGACAAAGGACAGAGGCCTGGTCTACATGCTGCAAAGTTAGGTCGACACAAGTCACCTTGCACCAACCTATGGGCATTGTAGTCAGGTGGAGTGGCCTCCCTCCAGACTTGAGAGTGAGGGACCATGACACTTCTCTTGGTGGGTGCGGCCAAACCTGCCCCGCCCCCTGCCAGAAGTACTGGGGCGGGGTAGGACGTATAAAGGGAAGGCCCTCAGCTCAGTTGAGTGGGAGCTAGGGAAGCAGACAGATGTCTCCGGCCTGCTGCAGAATTTGAGCTGAACTGTGCCCTGCACCCGGCAGAGACCGAGCCTGGAGGGGCATTACCCAGATAGATCTCCACAGAACACCCCAGGATGACAGAGGACCCTTGGCCTACGGAACCCCCCTGCCCAGACTGTGGTGGGAAGTAGCCCAGGGAACCAGACTTTACTCTGGTTTTGTTGCCAGAACAGGGGTCCATGGGTTTCGGTCAGGGCCGGCGCTACCATTTAGGCAGCCTAAGCAATCGCCTAGGGCGCCAGAATAATTAGTGGGCGCTGTTTTGCCGGAGGGGGCGGCAGGCGGCTCCAGTGGAGCTGCCGCAGTGGTGCCTGCGGAGGGTCTGCTGGTCCGCGGCTCTGGTGGAGCTGTCACAGTCGTGCCTGCGGACGGTCGGCTCCTCGCACGGCTCTGGTGGACCGCCCACAGGCACCACTGCGGCAGCTCCACCGGAGCCGCGGGACCAGCGCGCGGGGCAGCGAAATTGCCACGCTCCTAGGGCAATCAAACCCCTAGCGCCGATCCTGGTTTCGGTAGGATCCCTGCTGACCCAGTGGTGGAACTGTTTGCCGCTGTTAGGGCCCTGGGCTGGGACCTGGTGGAGCAGGGTGGGCCTGGGTCCCCCTGCTGCCAACCCCCACCCCTGGAGTGGCAGCCTAGGCCAGAAGGCCTATGCATCACTTGTGTCTTGCCCCAGCCAGGAAACAGTGAGCCCAGATTGTGTGTTTGCAGGCTGTCTTAGCCGGAAGGCTTTGGCAAAAGCCCAGCTCTGCCCTGCCTGGAAGGCCAGAGTTTCCCCTATAGAATGGGTGGTGGGTGGCATCCCCCCCTTTTGGGGAGGCTGGCTCCTGGCTCGGCCCCTTCTCCCCACACCACCTGCTGGGCTGGAACCCTGAGGGCCCCTTTCTGCCGCTGGAGCCCTGAGACTCCCTGCACGGCTTTAAAAGCAGCCCCCCCCGACCTGCCAGGAGGAGCCCCCCAACTTGCCCGGAAGAGCCCTGGGCCAGTCGCGCCTGCCCAGACCCCAAGCCACCTGGGAAAAGTCGCAGCATTCTTCCCAAAGAACCTGAGCGTTTGCTATTCCCCATGCAGGTTCCGGGGTGGCTGAGGAGGCAGTATGTGCTACTCAGCTTCCTGGGTTCATCAGTTACCTCTCTGGAGTCCAGGGAGATGACTGATGACCCTGGGAACCTGAATAGCACATACCGCCTCCTCAGCTGCCCTGGAACCTGCATGGGGCATAATAAAGCAGAAACGTCGCCCGCCAAACCCGCACCTGGGCATCTGGCAGCAGCGACGTTATACCTGCAGCCCATGCCCTATGGACTGGTTGAGTGCTGTCTGCCTAGCCTGGCGGCGGAGGCTAACCATTGCCTATGCTCTGTCTTGCTTAGAGGGCCAGAGCCCTAGACTCTTGACTGGTGGCAGACCTAGCTGGGAAGCTCTGAGCTAAAGATGGCTCACTGCCCTGCCCCGCCCGAGCAGGTTCGACCTCCAGACTGTTAACGGTGGTTTGCCCCTGCTAGGAGGCTATCTGGGACAGACTGCCTGCTGCTCGGCCCGCCACCAGAGCCTGAGCAGGAGAGCGCTCCCTGACGCAGAGTGGCCTGCCTCCCCCTGGAGAGCGAGGGACCAAAGCCAAGGACATTGCCCCTTTTAACTCTTAATTACCGTGTGTTTGTGTGTGCCTAGGGAGTCTGTCAAGGGCGTGTCCAAACAGCACCTTCAGCCCACTAAGCATCTTTGGACATGCCTTTAATCTGGGTAGCTAATTGGCTTCTCTAGTATGCAATAGTTTGGGTCCATAGTACCCTCTCAAGCTCTGTTTGCCTTGTCAGCGGGTGATCTATTCGGTGTTAATGGGCTCTCTTGGCCACCCCGGAAGGTTCTCATGGTTGGGGGCTTATCCAGTTTCATTAGCACTCGGAGTTCCTCTCTCTACATCGCTTGATTTTGGAGTGTTCAGTTGGTTAACTCTGTAGGTGTGTGTTTTTTCTGGGTATTTCTCCATTTGGAGGCATAGGGGGGCAGTTGCTCTGTTGTATGAATTCTCTTTGGCCACCTCCCTACTTCTTTTCCTTGGGCTTGGAGCTATTTGTTAGTCTAGTTGTGCAGGAGGGCTGGTAATTAAGTTTTGTGTGGAGCTCCTGGTTGTGCTTAGACACATAGCAACTGGATGCCTATTATCTCCTCCTGTACACAGACGTCAGGGCACCATGACTTTGCAGAGAAGCCCATGATGATAAACGCACTGCTGTGAAATGGGGCCTGGGGCTGGTGGCTGCTCTTGTTAATGGGAACGGGGTGGGGAAAGATGGAAACAGAGCAGAACTTGGAGCTTTAAAGATGAAGGGACAGAACTGACTTATTAAGAGCTTCCAAATAGAGGGCCCAATCCTGATGCTGCGCACGCGCACACACACACACAGAGTGACAGCTCTCTATTGATTTGGGTGGAGTTCCTTCTAGTTCATCCCAGTGAAAAATAGCAACAAAGTCAAGAAACAACTGCCCGCCCCCACACACACACATACTTCACTTTAGTCTCTTCTAGATCCTGTTATGATTTGGGCGTGACTATTTCAGATAGTTGTAAGGAACCCTTAACCTTCTTTATGGCACCAGGTAGTTGAAACAATAGCAGCCTCTACCCCAAACAATGGTAGATGCAAGGCATGTGTGGACGAGTGATTTGGCTCGGTATTGTTTTCTGAAGGCTTGCTTGTCCGTGAAAGAAAAGCAGAGAGAGATAGAAGCTCCGCACACAGCCTGAACAGGGAACATAATGCAGAGAAAAGCCAAGAGCAAGAGCTTTTGGGCTGAGTGCTGGCTGAATGGGGCTTGGAACTGTGAGCAAAAAAACTCTCTTGCTCTTTGAATCCTGCTGGGTTCAGGGAAACAGGTCTTTAGCCATTCTTTGTAAATAAACAGGAAGACACCAAAGGAACCTGACTCCATCACCAATTGCTCCTCTTAACTGGAATGAGCTGTTAGCCAAAAATGTGTCCCACTACAAAGCCTCGTCTCTTTGGCAGAGCTGCTGGAGTGATTCTCATCAGATACAGCCCCTTTTTAGGGCAATGGCTCTCAATCTTTCCAGCCTACGGTCCCCCTTTCAGAAGTCTGATTTGTCTTGTGTACCCCCAAGTTTCATCTCACTTAAACTACTTGCTTAAAAATCAGACCTAGAAATACAAGTGTCACAGCGCCCTACTATCTCATTTTTACGATGCAATTCTAAAATAAATCAATTGGAATATAAATCTTGTACTTACAGCTCAGTGTATAGTATACAGAGCAGTATAAACAAGTCATTGTCTGTATGAATTTTAGTTTGTAATGACTTTGCTAGGGCTTTTATCTAGCCTGGCGTAAGACTAGGCAAATATCCTGATGACTTGATGTACCTTCTGGAAGACCTCTGTGTACCCCTTGCTTATTTTCAGTTACTTCCTTCCTTCCTAATTTTGCCTTGCACCAAACCACTAAAAACAAACCCCTGGAGCCGGAGACTGTTCCCTAGGGGATCGTGCAGGTTGCTTTGGCAGGGACATACCCAGAGCTGGTAACCATAAAACCCCTGGTTGAGTTGGGGGCCCAATTTGCAAGCCAAAATGAGGGACTGCTGGATGGAAAGAGAGATGGAGGACGTGTATCTTCTCCCCCTGTCCCCAGGGATAATGCTGCTGGGGTCCTGCGCCTTTCTAAGCCTGAGCAAACCTGCAGAGAGGAAGAGATGAGATGGTCAGCAGTCTGCACCTGGAGTCTGCACTAAACAGCGGCACTAGGGAGCTGGGAGCTGGAATGCAGAGAGGCAGGATTTCACAGCTGAGTTTTCTCCCTCGCTGGTGACGGGCATCAGATAGAAGCCTACCCTCCAAAGCAAGGCCTGATTCTCCTCTCATGCCAGTGTAAAGCAGGAGTGATTCCATGTATGCAAACGCTGCAAAATCAGCCTAGCTGAAAGGTGATGCAGACCCACAGGGACAGAGGATCTTCAAACTCTTCAGGCACAGAAGGGGTCCCCTTTGCATCTCCCTGTGCTGCTCCAGCCTAGCTCTCTCCTGAGCAGGAATTGCGGCTGGTGGCAGATTGTGCACTGCTTTTGCGATGAGCACTCACTTAGATGGGAAGTTGGCTAGTGAGCTAAATAGGATTTGAAGCAGAATCTCCCCAGAACCAAAAAGCACTGACTGCATGTCCCTTCTGGCCCAGCCCCAGCCATATTTCATACACACCACAATAAGCCTGCAAGCCCTCGGCAGTGGGAGTAGCAAGCCGGATGGCATCGTGTCCTGTTATGAACATGGAGGCTAGGGCTGCACTTAAAACACTTTTGCAGCACAGCTGCTTCTGTACTGCCATAGTGCGTCAGTGTAGACATGCCCTACAGCAACAGGGGGAGTGCTGCTGCTGCTGCTGCTGCTGCTGTAGTTAATCCACCTCCCTGAGAGGCGGTAGCTACAGGGACATACGAATTCGTCCTTCAGCCTCCTGCTGTCTACACTGGGGCTTAGATCGGTCTAGCTACGGGTGGGGATTATCCACACCCCTGGCAGATGTAGCTATACCAATGTCCATTCCTAGTTCAGACCAGGCCGCAGTCCCATGAGTCTGGCCAGGTGCGCCATCTGCAGCCCGTTGTGCTCAGGTACCTCGTGGAGTTTTCACAAAGCACTCACTATCAGCCCTCATCCTCAGAGGAAACCTCTGCACCACACTGCCAAAAGACAAGGCGCAGAGCCTAAACTCATAACTTGGGTACACACTAAAAACCAGGGTCTTAATAAAGACCCTGGATTTATGGTTTATTACACCTCTGTAACCCACTAACCCCCACGTTTTGTCCTGTGATTGCAGGGGTGTTAATGGGCCACTCCCCCTTGAACAGTCCCTTGGGATAGGCTCTAACTAATTCTGCTAAACAATCTGATCTATCCTGCATTTAGCTGGGGCGCTCTGAGTACCTTTCCCAGACCTGAAGGAGACCGTGTAGCCCGAAAGCCTGTCTCTCTCACCAACAAGAGCTGGGCCAATGAGAGATACAACCTCACCTGCCTTGTTGGTCAGGGGCACAGAGTAATTTCTATGGAAACTTCTTATTTTTCATTCCTGTTAAATTCTTTAGAACTTTGGGTAACATCTGCAGCCTTTGTTGACATGTGTGAGGTCTGAGCCTCAGCTCATGTAAATCACCCCACTGAATTGGAGCTAGACCAGCTCATGATCTGGCCCATCAACTGTAATCTTACCCTCCAGAAGCCATTGCTCTGCTACAAAGCAGCTTTCACCCTGATTTTTTTGTTTTTTTAAACCATCCCTCGTTTCTAGGGTCTCCAGCTCTCCTCTTCCACTCTCTGGAGGCTGCCCAGGTTTCATTTCGCGCAGCTAATGTGTTTTAAACTCGACCTAGCCCTGCCTACACCCTTTGTGTATTGGACCCATCCTCCTAATACAAGTGAGAAACCCTGGAGTAAAGACGCACTTTTCTCCCCATTCTCTTCCTCTGCACGCCTACCCCCCGTTTTCTCATTGTCAGGAGGAGGCACCTCTACACACCTGAGGTGCAGAGCTCAGAGGGTTAATTTGATGCAAACCTGCTTCCCATGATTATGAGAAAAGGATTTACTGGCTGGATGGCTGCTGTTGCTCATAAATCTGGAAGTGCATGAGAATCCCTCTTGGTGGTTTCCTTGTTATTATACCGGCATTGGGCTTGCCCTGTTGTGAGCATCTCAATATGTGTCATCTTAATGGATTTTCTGAGAGCCTCTTGTAGACGCCAGGCTCCGTGCCCTCCATCTATTTAATTCTCTTGCCATGGTGCGCAGGAGTCGCCGTGGGGACTCCCAGAATGCTAGCGACCAGGCTATCTTGGGGATGCTGCCGCTTTCCTAGGCCCCAGGACTGTGGTGGCTGTAACACTTTCTGCCCAGCTGCCCACCTTAGAGTGGGAAAACTAGGCTGTGTTGGATGATTAATATAAGGGCAGTTTGGGCTCCTGTCTGTTTTCGACTCCTCCTTATTAGCTGCAGTGTGTGATAGCTGTGCATCCCCCCAGGCTGATGGACTGTTCTGCTCCGGGGCTTTTGAAATGCTCCCTGGCCTCTGTGCAATGTTCGCAGTTTGTTAGAGATACAGGGAGAGTCTGGTAACAGGAAGGTTTGGATTTTAAGCAGGGATCTCGCATCATGTCCTCTTTCCTTCCTGTCCCTGCAACCAGTTTCATAGCCATGTTCCGTACAGGGCCTGAGCCTACTCGTGCCTGGTAACATCAATGGCAAACCCTGCCCAGTGTCTACAATAGCACTAAATCACGGGGCAGATTCTGCCCCCTTGATGCTGTTGTACTGGGATCATGAAGCAGCTGCCTAGAGAATTCAAGCAGAGGAGAATCAACATGAAGGGGAAACAGCTAGAGAGTCCTAGGCGCTGGCCATCCTAGCCTGCCAAAGAGCTCTGGGATTGCTCTTACATTTGGGGCTGCATTGTCACCCAGACAAGCCCAGAATCCAGGAGACACAAAGGTGGCTTAAAGCGCCTCCTCTTGAGAGGCCCCTCTGGGCAATACTGGTTTATGTTGGCCGTGGACTGGGCACAGACAAGTGCCTTGTGCTACCAGGTTTCCAGAAAAACCCTGCACACCGGACAATACTTCCAGCCAGCAGGTGAGGGGAGATTCTGGAAAGAATGGGGAGCTGAGAGGATTTGAGGGAGGGTGTTGAAAGCCCCAGGTGTAGGGTGACTTCTCGAAGCACAAGGGGTACCAAGAATAATGGTGTTATGCTAAGATAGGGAGGAGGAACCGAAGGGGCCAGAAGCTGATCTTAGGTGAATAGGTACTGGGGACTGCCTAGAAAGAGAGGACATAAGTCACTCAGCGGCTGATGTTTTTGAATCCCCTGAGAAACTACTAATCAAGGCGAAATAGCATAAGGGTCTCTCTTCCCAACATTTGGTCAATGCTAGCTTTGCGCTATGCACCGCGTGTAAACAGGGGAGGGGACACCAGAGACCCATTGCCCTACATCAGCCCATGTCAAAACCATTCATGCCTGCCAGGCTTGACCCAACCACCCGTCCGCTCTGGTGCCTTGGTAACTCATTAGCAACACACAAGGAGCTTAGAGCCAATGTTTAAAATAGGCACTGACCTAGATCCAAATTTTGAAGAGTGTCTTGCTTTATAAGGAGTGGCGCTAAAACCATATATCTGAACGCCTCCCGCTACAGCTTGAGCCCCTCTAATAAAATAACTTGAACTCAGAGGATCTCAGTTAATACATCACTCCTCCCATTCTGTGCCTCACTTTCCCCATCTGTAAAATAAGGTTAATGCCAGGAGGCACCAAGGACTGATTGAGCAGTCCCTATAAACGATCTCTTCAGAGGGAAGAGATTAACCAAATCAAAACCGCATTCATTTTAATATTAAACCTCTAACCTAAAAGCCCCCATCTTTCATAGCTCTAGTTTCAATCACCATCTGCCATCCATCCAATCCATGCTTTCTGCTTTTCTGTACCCTGAAGCTTGGCACCCTGAGGTTAACTCTCTAACAGAAGTTTTACTCATGAGCAATTTGAATTAGGGCCATAGGTTGGCAGACAAATGAGACACCTTATAAAACAATTACATGGAAACAACCTCCAGGCGCCAGACAGACTGTACAGCATGCTTTAAAAAAAAAAGAGATTACAAAACTTTTACTTTCTCAATTCCTGCCTCCTTTCCAGCACCTGTGTGCAGTTCTTGTAGTCGGCCTGCTAAGGTTGTATTCCAAAAATTCCCCTCCAGACACATCCCCAACTCCCAAACACACACTCATCAATATTCTAGGCCAAAGTTTTGGAACAACTGTGTTTGTCCAGCCTCTAGCGCAGTGGGGCCCCATTCTCGTCTGGTTCTTCGGCACTATGGTAATAAACACGATTCATAATAATTAATAGAAGCAATCCTCAGAGGTCATTTCAGGTTTATCCCAGACCCAGTTTGTGCTGAATGAGTAGGATTCTGGGGACAGTTTAGCTGGACAGGAGGCTGGGATAGACGAGTGTCATATGTACCATCACTCATAGGCGCCGACTTCTAGTTTTCCCTGGAGGTGCTCCGCCCCTGCTCTGCCCTGAGGCTCTGCCTCCACTCCACCCGAGGCCCTGCCCTCACCCTGCCTCTTGCAACCCATGCTTCACCCCCTCCCTGAGGTCCACACCCCCCACCCCTCTGCCCTCTCCGAAGCCACTCCCCGAGCTTCCAAACAGCTGTTTGGTGGCTGCCGCTGATCAGCTGTTTGGAGGTGCCCCTAATTAGCTCATCGGGGGGGCCACCAACAGCTGAGCAGTGGCGGCCTTGCCTTAGAGCTGTGGCTGACGGGTGCTGAGCACCCACAATTTTTTTTCCATGCGTGCTGTACCTCTGGAGACCCATGGAGTCGGCTCCTATGCCAGCACTAAAGATGGTGCTATCCCTTGTTTTCTGTGCAATTGTTTACAACAGAAAAGGCTGAAGTTGTACAAGGTTACAGCCATAGAAAAGTGCAACACAAAATCAAGTACTTTGGAGTGTTAAATGAGACAGGCTTATTGCTGGTTCCAGAGGAGGGGTGTGTGTGTGCGTGTGTGTGTGTGTGTGTGTGTGTGTGTGTAATAATCAACTTTATAAAGTAGCGTGAATAGTGTGTAATATGTCCATTATTAGCAGGGACACACAGATGATGAGGATATGTACTGTTTCTTTAAATCTGTGGCTTAGCGCCCTGAAAAATCAGGCTTAGGGTGAACAGATATCCTGATTTTATAGGGACACTCCCAATTTTTCACATTTGCTATCTGATCACCCTAATCAGGCTCCACAATGGCTAGAGGTCTTGTGGTTAAGTCAAAGGACTGTTGCTAAAGAGATGTGGGTTCAGTTTCTAACTGTCCCCCAGACTCCATGTGACCTTGTGACACGTAATCTCTGTGCCTCAGCACCCCACCCTGTGAAAAACAGTGGTAATGACATTTCCACTGTCTGTCTGTCGTGTCCATTTGGATTGTTGGACCTTCCGAGCAGGCCCTGTCTCTGCCTACACTTCACAGCGGCATGTAGCATACAGACATTACAGCGAGTCACACACCCCAGTGAAAGGCCGACTGTCCCCACACGAGTCACTGCAGTGTGGAGCTGTGTGCTGCAGTGAAAGACTCTCTGCTGCTGGACCCTTTCAGTGCGGCGAGGAAAGGTTCTGGCAAGGGAGAGGCAGTCGAGAAAGGCTCCTGCAGTGGAGAGCTGCTGAAGCCCTTCCTTGCTGCGTGCCCACAGCTGGAACCTTTTCCCCCTGCCAGAGCCTTTCACTGGCATGTAGAAAGGCTCTGGCAGCAGGGTGGCAGCAGGACGCTACACAGCTAAAAAAACGCAGTGCAGATGTGGGCGGCCCGGCTTCAGTGTAAAGAGAGCCCGTGAGGTAGATAACCCCTGGGTTCGGGTGAGCAGGGCACGCTACTCTACTTGCCTCGACATCCACACTGCTATTTATGCCCCTGTTAGCTGCGTATAGATGCAGTGTCTGGACTCGACTTACCCTATCTGGATCCATAGTGCCTAGCACTGGGAAGCCCAGATATTAGCCGAGGTCTTTGGATGCTACTGTAATGATAGGTGTCTCTTGACAGGCAAAAAAAATTAGCTGTCCCTTTTAAAAAGCTCAGCTTTAACTTACCAGTTCCTCAGTTTCCCCATTTGCAAAACTACTGCAGAAAACGTGATGGCAAACAGAAAATGGGCCTATTTTGAACCCATGAAACAAAAACAATGTTGACACTTCTCAAGAAGTCATCTTCCCATTTTCCAACCTGCTCTAATTAAGAGCTCACAGTAGGAGAAGCCATTTCCCTGATTGCATATAAAGTGCATTGTGCCCTCTGCATATTTACCATCTCTTAACAAGGGGTTTTATTCAGTCTCTGGATTGTTCTCTAAGGTTCACTGGACTGATGCTACAAGTTAAGGAAAGGGTTATTGGCTTGCTGGACAGGGATCACTGTATTACACTTGGCACCAAATTCAGCCGAGTAGCTGTTGCTGCTATGTCTGACCGTGGGAGAGGCTGAGAGTTCAGAGTCACCTGTCCAATGGCAGGGCAGGGCTCTGTGACTGCTGATCAGAACACCTGCCTGTTACAGCATGAAATGTCGGGGTAGCGTCCCATGAGCATTCAGGAGGCTGTGAAGTTAAAGAGAACTTTAACGCAAGCTTCCTGTGCGTTAATGAGAAGTTCAGCCCAGAAGAGGACCCTAATTCTGGTTCTGCTTTAGCTGTTCAAATGCTTTCTAGCGACACTTGAAATGGTCCATGGCTAACCGAGTAGGGTCTCGCTAATTTCCTGGTGCTGCCATGGCTATAATCACGCTGCACACCTACAACATGGTTCTACAGTTTCGATGGGACTTTCTCTGCCCTGTGCTCACTGGCTGGTTGCCTCCAACGCTTCCCTCTCATTTCCTCACAGTCCTTTTGCCTACTCTCTATTCCTCACCTGCCCCTCTTACCCTCTTCTCTCCCCAGCCCTGTCCTCCTCACCCCCCTACCCTTCCTATTTCGTGGATCCCATCCTAACAAAACCCACCCAATGGAACTAACTGACACTTACTGCCATTGCATTGTTCACTCTGCTTGTGTGTCCTAGCCTTTCTCCCACCCTGCGTCTGTCCCGTCCATGTAGTTTGTGAGCTTTTCTGGGCAGGGACTGGCTACTCTTCTGGGTTTGTTCAGGGCCGAGCACGCTAGGGCCCCATTCTCGGTCAGCCCTTAGGTGCTACTGTAATAAACTTGTTTAATAATAAGTTTCACTTTGGCGGCTTGGAACTGTTGTGCCGTGCTGGGTGGAAAGAGCCTCAAACCCATGACATCTGTCTGGCTCTGGTCTTCCCTGGGGATATTGGTTTATTGAAACACTATATTTGAAAGGAAGCCCCAATTTTAATGGCAATGTTTTGACTCACTGCCTGGAGCATAGTTCCTATGCAGCCACTTGATATTTATTTATGAAATCTGGAGCTAAATCCTTAGCTGTAAATGCCCTATGATGCCTGGGAGCAGAGGAGATGTTTGTGGTCTCACTTTTGTTGTTGTTGTTGTTGAAAAGATATATTAAAAAAATCTATCAAGAGTGTCTGTTTGGGGCTTTGGTCTGAAGCTGCTGGCTCTAATCCTTCTCTGTTAACTATTGGGGGATTTTTTTTTGTCTTCAGCGCAAAGTAATATGCAGCCTTTTCAACTACAAGGCACTTGGAATGGCTTCTAAGCAGCTCTATATTAGGAGATACCAGTTAAGCAGCCACTGTCCCTCAATTTCCCCTCCACATCAGCCTAAGAAACAAACAAGTTTTCGATAATTCATTTTCCTTTGGCAAGTGTTTTTGCACTTGCTGTGTAAGGTTTGGGGTCATCTATACCCGCCTTTGAGCTCCAAGGGCTTTACAGAGGGGAGTGAGGCTGCTCATCTTCTTCTGGGGGAAGGGAGCACCCAAAGCAGGTCAAAGGTAGAGCTGGGAATAGAACCTAGGTGTCCTGAGGCTCAATCCAGGACCTTAGATGCTGGGGTATGCGTAGGGTGACCAGATGTCCTGATTTTATAGGGACAGTCCTTATTTTTGGGTCTTTTTTTTATATAGGTGCCTATTACCCCGCATCCCCTGTTCCGATTTTTAACATTTGCTGTCTGGTCACCCTAGGTATACTGTTAGGAGGCATTTATAAAGTTAATACTGTAGGTCTCACTGCAGCTAGGAGTGCTGATTCTCCTGGGTTACTTGTGGGTAAGGTTTGGTAACTAGGTCTGAGGACTAAGGGGCTGAGCAGCAGGGGAGGTCTGGATCAGGGACCTAGGGATGGGCTGCGTGAGCGGGAGGCTAAGGCTTGAGGCAGTGGAAGTGAGGCTGAGCAGTGAGGGAGGCCAGCTGGAGGGGGGCCATGGGGCTCGTGCCTGGTGAGGGAAGGTACAGGGACAGAGCTAAAGGGAATCCTGCCTTCGGGACTGTGTGGTCAGGATTGTTCCTCTGCACATCACCTGCTTTTAAACTTGTTTTCATTCCGTTAAAAAGGGGGTTACCCCCACCCTTGGGGGCCCCAAGCCACGGTCGATGCCCATTTGTCCCACAGAGCAGCTGCAGCAGGAGCAGATGGTGTCTGGGCATATGTGAGGAACCAGCCCCTACCTCCCACTGGAGATTGTGCAGCTTGCTTGGCCCGGTCTCAGTCCTGCAGCCTCTCTATCGTTTCAGCTGTGTTTTCATTGAGCCTTGTCTTCCCCTACATGGCTGGGAAACAGCTAACGGAGGCCCGTCCAGTGTTTATAAAGGACAAGACCTGATTACACATGACTGACAGGGCAGCATCACTCTCCTTCCATGCTCAGGAAGTCTCTCCTCTCCCTCCCGCTCCTGCCACAGCCCCAGTAAATATTTATCCTGTCAGGCCCCATTACGACTGCAATTGCTGAGTCTGGGACAGCGGAGTCCGCATCCTGAGCCTGGACTTGGGAATAATAACAATAATCCTGGTATCGCTTGATAAATGGACATCAAAAATAAAACCGCATTCAACAAGTGGGAAAAACGGCCCTGTGCAGAGAGCCCAGGAGTGTCCCCGATAGGTTGAAGGGAAATGTTCTGTGGTGCATCGCTGCTCCCTGAGAGCCTGTGCTGATAGCAGTGGCTTGTGCCATTGGGGTGAGTAGATATGAGTGCATTTGCAGTGGGTCCTCTCTTGTTTGGGTGGAGGTGCCCTAAAGGTAAAGCCTCTTTAAGAGAGACAGCATGACAGAATAATACCGTTTGATAGGGAGGTGCGGGGTGGGAGAGGAGGTGAAACTGGCTCCTCCGACCTGTAGTGTGTGCCTGGGGAAGAGGGTTAACTTGTTTTGATGTTGGAGAGAAATTGAGCGCTGGTGAAAGGTAGTGGCTGGAAAGCTTTGGGGAGTGGCGTCTTTGGACTTCTCTACACTTAAAACCCCATAGCAGCACAGCTGCAGCGCTTCGGTGTAGACACTTCCTATGCGGATGGGAGGGGTTCTCCTGTCGGCGTAAGTAATCCACCTCCCCGAGAGGCGACAGCTAGGCTGACGGAAGAATTCTTCCATTGGTCCAGCACTGTCTACGTGGGTGCTTAACTACGTCGCTCGGGGAGGGGGGGTGGATTTTTCACAACCCCCTGAGGAGTGACATCACTGGGTCCACCTAACTTTTTAGCAGAGACCAGGCCCTAGCCCCAGTCCTCAAAGACTAGGGCCTAATGACATGCTTAGAGACAAACGATAGCCCACTAGCCTGTGACATGGGAGGTTTGGTGTAGTGAGGCGGCCTGGCTCCCAGCCGCCCGAGAGAGGGATGAGCCCCTCCGGATGTCAAAGTGGGTGCAGCCACTGGATCCTGCGTCTCCCCCCAGAGGTCACAGCACAGGACAGGAAGTATAAAAGCCCAACCCCAGGGCTCAGAAGCTGCCTGGCCACCGGAGAGGCTGCATGCTGGTGGCCTAGCTCCCACTGGGGAGACTCCTGCCGCCTGTGACCGCCCCGAGGACTGGCCCATACCCATTGACGCCGGACGCCGACCAGATGCCGGAGAAGCCAATAAGCCTACCGGTGAGAAGGGACCCAGAGGAGCTGCCCAGCTTACTGCTCGCCGGGTACCCCAAGGAGCCCATGGTGCTCGATGCCGCGGAGGACACCGACCAGACTCAGGTACTGCTAGAGGGGCAGGTCGGAAGTAGCCCGGGGGCAGCCGACCCTAGTCTGGCTGCAGCACACCCAGAGCCCATGTCGGTGTGTTGCGGCCAGGATCCCACTGACACAGCAGCGGGTCGCCTGCCGCTGTCAGGGCCACGGGCTGGGATGCAGTGAAGTGGGAGGGCCTGCGTCCCCCCCTGCCACCCCACTCCTGGGTGGAGCCTCCCCCTCGCCCTGACGCTCAGGACCAGGAGCCTGGGCTTGGTATTGGACTCGTTGCTCAGCTCCTGCCTGATGGCCTGAGCCCCAAACTGTTTGTTTGCTGCCCTGCCCTGACCCAGGGCCTGGGCTTGGTATTGGACTCGTCGCTCAGCTCCTGCCTGATGGCCTGAGCCCCGAACTGTTTGTTTGCTGCCCCGCCCTGACTCAGGGCCTGGGTTCGCCCCTGTTTGAGGGCCTGAGCTCCCGACCGGGCACTTGCAGCCTGCCCGTATCCAGGACCGGGCCGGTCCCTGAACTACGTTCTCAGCCCCTGCCTGAGGGCCTGAGCCCTTGACTGTTTCCTGCCCCACCAAGTTAATTCCCCGACGCACTGGACTTGTGTAGTGAGGCGGCCTGGCTCCCAGCCGCCCCAGAGAGGGGCGACCCCAATAGCACACGCCTACACTTGGGATTAGCTGCCCGCTTCTCCACGGGTTTCCTTTGTGACCCTCAACAAGTTGCTGGTTCGTCCTGTTCCGCAGTCCCTCCCCGCTCATAAACTGGGACTAATACCACGCCCCTCTTCCATGGGGCTGTTGTGGGAGGATAACAGAAAGTCTGAGGTGCTCAGATACAGGAGCAATGGGAGCCATACAAGTACCTCAGATGGCTACATGGCGTTCAGCAAGAGCCTAATATTTACAAGACTGGGGCAGCGGCAAACCTCGCTTTCCAAGGTACCTACCGCACCTTGACTTGGACAGTCGGGGTGGAGAAGAGATTTCAGACTCTATCATACATTTAGGGCCAGGCTCTCCTGCTGAAACTGCCCCAGAGGCCGGTTTTGCTGGTGGTGCAGATGAGACTTTGTGGCGGTTGGGACATCTTTCTTCTGGGTACTGATGTGAGACGCTCCCAGTTCATTCCACACAGGCTGCTGAACAGCAGTCAGCGGTCAGGCCTTTTTGATTGGCTGTATGGTAAGGCTGTATTGAGCCTTCTTCCATGTCTTTGACTGCCATGGTAGTGCTGGCACGGCCGCTCATGTGCCTGGATGGGAGGGAGGCAGGCAAGTCCCCAGCGATGACATTTTGCCTGCAAAGAACATCAGTCTTAAAGGAGCTGTTGACTATTGGAAGGTCTCCACTCACCAAGAGCAGAGAGGTGGCAATTGTTAGAGATAGTCAGGAATTTTTCAGCAAAATATTTTTTTTGCAAGAAAATGCCAATTTCAAAACTTTTGGTGGAAACGTGTCCATTTCAACAACATAGTTTCTCGACCCGGGGAGAATTTCTGGTCAAAACAAGCAAGAAACAGAGACCAGAACAGCCAATAGCCTACGCATTAGAGCACTCACTAGACCCGGGTTCAAAGGCCTGATTTGAGCAAGGATTTGAACATGGGTCTCCTATAACGCAGGTAAGTGCTCTAACCATTGGGCTGTGGAGTCAATCTCATGCTCAGACCTAATGTATATTTAATCCTAAGTGGAACAGCTCCTACAGGAGAGACAGGAAGAAACCCACCTCAGAATAGCCACAGCCCAGTGGTTAGGGTGCTCATCTGGGCTGGGGAAGATCAACATTCCAGTCCCTGCTCTGCCTGCTTGAAGCAGGGACTTCAGTCTGGGTCTTCAATGCCGTAGATGAGTACCCTAACCACCAGTTTGATGAAAAGTTTTGAAAGTCTCAGTTTTCCCCTGATCTGAAACCTCAGTTTCTCCTCAAATAGCATTTTTGTTTTCTGGCCAGCCCTGCCCATTGTGACAAATTAAGGAGTTTTGTTTAAAAACATCAGTTTTTAAAATGGAGGGTGCCAGCCCCTCAGCTGGTGTGAGCTGGCATTGACGACAGTGGAGCCAGGCTAAACTTGCATCAGACCAGCCAGGTGTGAATTGGCATAATTCCACTGATCTGCTGCAGCTGAGGATCTGGCCCATCATTAAGAATTGAAGCTCCCTTTCTGAGCCAGCACTGAAATCCCACTCTGTTATCTCAAAGTAGAAGTAGCAGAGCAGAGAGGGCTGCATGACTGTTGTGCAGGTGAGAGTTATATATATATGATTTTGACCCATCTCCTTACTTCTGAGGTTCTGCCAGTTCCAGGAGAAATATTACTTTATCTTATGGATAGTACAGCACATTCCATCCTCTGCTGAAAGAGACAAGCT
The DNA here is from genome assembly GCF_025201925.1 of Gopherus flavomarginatus. NCBI lineage: Eukaryota > Metazoa > Chordata > Testudines > Testudinidae > Gopherus > Gopherus flavomarginatus. The sequence goes on along the minus strand of NC_066633.1, from coordinate 19,035,878 downwards.
ATTGCCTTTTTCATTTCCTTTCCAGTGGCGCTGTACGTGTATGTCTGTATTGTTTGGGCAGGCCATGGATGCTATCTCTGCCAGCAAGGGGGAGACCCAAACATTCTGAAACAGTTATGAAAGTTTTACACATATCAGACTGAAATTCACATGCCCCTGAACCTTATGGTTTGAATCTAAGCAATGTATTTTATTAGATGTGAGTGCATGTTAACCAAAGGAATCAGGGAGCGGCTTTCTTGATATAGCTCTCTCCCTGCTGATGCTGGGCCAAATGTTTGCCCATTTATTTCAACAGAACTGCAGCAGCTCAAGTGAAATCAGAATTTGTGCCCTTGGGCCTTATCATGAGACCATGCTCTAGCACCTTTTGCCGGGGCCATCCCTAGCCATTTGGGTGCCCTACGTCGCCCACCCCCAGGATCTGGGAGGCAGGAACTGTGGGGGGCCACTTTTGGGGGCCCAGAGTTGCCCAGGGGATTAGCGAGGGGTTGAGTAAGAGACAGGGCGGGAGGGAGTTGTCTGGGGCCCCACAACCCCCTAGGGACAGCCCTGCCCCTTGCAGGGAGGGCTGGCTGAGGGATAGGGCTGGTGCTGCCATGTATGCAGCACCCAGCTGCCTAGGGCACCATGAAGTTTGGGGCAATTTGGTGCCCCAAATTTCATGTTGCCCTACACAGCTGCATATGCTGCATATGCCTAAGGATGGACCTGCCTTTTGATTCTGCAGAGCTCAGGGCATTGAACAAATTTAACAAATGAAACCTCAAATAGGTCAAACACTACATGGTTCTGTCTTGTTTGGATCCTGGCTTTTGATTCAACCTATTAAATAGACACGAGCCAGCTGCAACATTTGGCTTCAGTACTCCATGCCTCATCTTGAAAGGCAGCACGTTCAGCAGCACAGCACTGCCTGCCACCATGATTAATGCCCTCTCAAAAGGAACAATGTTGCCTACTGGATACAGCTCCACTTCCTACAGTACCAGCCTAGCATTGCCTTGGAGCTGGGTTGGCTGGGCTTAAGCCTCCTTTGTGAGATTGGCTGGAGGATAACGGGCTGCAAGTCTTAAAATGTAATGGGAGTGACGCTCACACAAGTCAAGGGGGGAATTAGACCTCTAAGCTGGGTGGTAGCCTCCTCCCCGCTCACTTTCACAAACAATAACAGAATGAATTAGTACACGGAAGAACCAAATATTGCTTAACACAGGTTGTAAGCAGGGGAAAAATGTTACAGCTTTAATTGGGGAAAAGAGGTTGAACAGTGTCACCCCAGCTACTGGCTTTCATTACTCAGCTGCCTTTAATTTGTATTTACCAATACGGAGAGTTGGGAATGTGAAAGAGCAAAATAGCAACTCCATTAAGCACCCGCCGCAATTGCTCTGACAGGCCGGAGGAGTTGGGCAAGCAAGTGCAGTTGGAAGAGGGTAGGTAAGGGAAAAGAAAGCCGCTCTGCTGACAGTCCCACATTCCTCTTTGTTGAAGATACAGTTCAACACTGTTCTCCTGCATTTATGTGATTTGTGTTTGCAGTAGCACCTAGGAGCTGGAGTGGTGGACTGGCACCCCATTGTGCTGGGTTCTGTACAAACAGAATAAAAAGATAGTCTCTGTCCCAAGGACTTTACAATGTAATCTATGTGTGTTAGACATGATTTGTCTCATGGGACTCTGCTGCTTCCTTCCCTGCTTCTCTGCCCGTCCCCTCTAGATCTACCAAGTCTCACATGACCCTGTCAAAACTAACCATTCTGTAAAACCTGCCAGCACCGACTTCCAGGCTGGGAAGCAGCAGGGAGCCTGTACAGCTGATCTACTACAGCTTTCACTGGGGGAGTTGAGAAGGAGGCCAGCAGCCCTACATAACAATAATGGCACGTTTATCCTGCTCCTCTGCCCGCCACACACACACGAAAGAATCTCAAAAAATCGTACATCCCTTCATGAACGCTTCACAGTCTCTCTGGTGAGGTTGGTCCTGTCATCCCCATTTGAGAGGGTGGAAAGGAGGCAAAGACCAGTGTGTGGAATGACTGCCAGAGATCCCGAGCCTCACTAAGGCTGAGATAGGGAACGGACTGGAGCAGGCTGGGCCAGGAAAACTGCACCTCAGGCACGGTCAAGCACTGAGGAAAGGACCAGACTAAATGGAGTCCCAGCAACCTGGGCAAGGGGGGAGAGAAGCTATTTCCTGGAGGAGTATCACTCGGCGATGGGAAGAGAAACAGCCTCCCCACTGCTGAGGTCTTGCTGTGAGCTGCCCCCTGCCCCTGTGACATTACCCAAGAGGGAGGGAGAACCGCAAATAGGGCACTAGAGGCTACCAGCATTGACTCCTAGATTGTGGGGTTTGAAGTGAAGGATTTAAACTCAGTGGCAGCCAGGTCCCAAACAGAGGTTGTCAGGTGTGGTAGGAAGTGGCCCAGGGGAAGGTGAGCAGCAGGTGGACTGGGGCCTGGCTATCCCACACTGTTATACTTTTGGGGCCCAATGAAGTGGGAAGGTCTAGGTACCCCTGCCCACTCCAGACTCCCCTACTCTAAGCCCTGGGTTGGCATTACCAGCAAGGAAGCCAGCTGAGCTGGAACTTGTCCAGGACATGGTGGGCTGGAAGAGAGACTGGAGTTGGAGGCCCAGACCACTAGGCCTGCTGACCAAACAAGTGACCCCATGATAAGCTCCCACAGAGGACACTCAACGCCTCTGAAAATCTGGTCATAGTATTCCAGGTTTTTCCAAAGAACTGAGCACTAGCTTCCCAAGTTCTCAGCACCTGCAGTCAGGCCGAGGCTTTCAAAAGGGCTCCCCACCTAACGTGCTGCTTGAAAATCTGGCCCCTAAAGTGACTTGCTTCAGGTAAAGCAAATCTGTGGCAGAGCTAAGAATAGAATCCCCCCCTTTGTCTCCCAGGCCTGTGCAATAGCCACTGATGCTTCCTCTCTGAAAGCCGCGACTAATCTGATGGTGTTGGGCGTCCCTGGGGAATTCCAGATGAATGGGGCTCATCTGTCTCTGGAGTTGGAGAGGGGCATTTTTCTCTTCCAATCCTCAGCTTCTCCTGCGTGCTGCAGCGCAGGGTTACGGCAGCGCTAAGGATAGTGTCATCTGTTGTTCAGCTCGGGCCGGGAGGCTATAAACCCAACCCTACAAATGAATGTCCCTAGATGACCAAATAGGAGAAAGGGGCTGGACTAACAGCAAGCCTAGCCTTTGTTTAAACATCCCTTGCTCTGGTAATTACCAAATAGGGCAAGAGGTTCTAGTTTTACAAGGGCTTTCTATTTTAAGATGGATCTGTCTGAAAGCTTTCCCTGTGAAAAAAGTCCTCCTCTAATTTTGGTGCCGAAATCAAAAGTATTTGATACCTACATACCCGGTCTCCAAAGATTGGTTTTAGGAAATGCATAGGATGTCTCTGCACACAGACAAAGGTGTTTGGGTGTCTCTCTTTTTGGGGGGTGAATGGGAGTGTTGAGGCAGGAAGGTGGTCACTGAATGGAGGGGCCTTTGATGTACACAGACTATGCCCAGGGCAGGTGGAGGGTCAGCACAGTCTCCCAGAGTGGAGGGAAGGTCACGGCCGTATGCTCTAATTGCAGGGCTTGGCAGAGAAATGCAGCTGGGGCAGAGTTGTGATGAATTAGAGAAGGGCCAGGAAGGGCTCTGAGGAGGTGGGGTTGGCAGGCAGTGAAAGCACAGACAGATGCTTGAGGAAAGAGCTGGAAAAGCCCTCAGATCTTGGCTGCACTGAACCTGCCTGTTGGTTAAGTTCATTCGCAGATCAGCCTGCAGAAAGCCCTTTCAGATTATACCTCACATCTCTGCTAGGGAAAGGTCTTTGTTAGGGTCGGTAACTACTTGTATCATGGTACTGCCTAGAGGTCCCAACTGAGGCAAGGGCCCTGTTGTACAAACACACAGGAAAAGAGACTCCCTACAATCGAAACAGACAAAGGATGGGTGGAGAAACCAGTGGGGAAGTAACTTGTCTAGTGGCACGCAGGAAGTCGGTGGCCTCTGTCATAAACAGATCGTTAAGGGATAATGTCTCTTTTACCTGTAAAGGGTTAACAAACAAGGACCCAAACACCTGACCAGAGGACCAATCAGGAAACAAGATACTTTCAGGTCTGGATGGAGGGAAGCCTTTGTTTGTGGGTTTTGGGTTTGTGGGTTGTCCTCTCTGGGTCCTGGACGGGACTAGAGGTGCAACCAGGTTTCTGCCAATCTCCCTGCTACAGTCTCTTATCTATTCAGAATAGTGAGTAAATAAAAAGGCGGTTATAGTCTTTTAATTTGTTTTTCTTATTTGCAGAGGTGTACTTGCTGGAAATAGCTTAAATTGTGTTTCTGCTGGAGAAAGCTTCTTTCTATTGTCTATAAGCTATAAAAGCCCTGTATATTTACCATCTTGATTACAGAGACAAGTTTTATGTTTTTTCTTCTTTTATTAAAGTTTTCCTCTTTTTTAGAATCTAATTGATTTTTTGGTTATCTTTTGTAAAACTCCAGGGAAGGGAGTCTGCACTCACCAGGGAATTGGTGGGAGAAAGGAAAGGGAGGAGGGAAGAAAAACCTGCTCTCTGCATTTATCTCTGTATCTCTCTCTGGGGAAGAAGGGAGGGGGAAGGGGTGATTCAAGGAGTTGAATCACGGTGGTCTCCTAGTGTACCCAGGGCGGGAAAGAGCTGGGAGGAAGAAAGGAGGGGGGAAGGGAAATGGTTTATTCTCCTTTGTTGTGAGACTCAAGGAATCTGGGTCTTGGGGGTCCCCAGGGAAGGGTTTGGGGAGACCAGAGTCTATCAGGCACTCTACCTAAGCCCTGATTGGTGGCAGCCTATCAGATCTAAGCTGGTAATTAAGCTTAGGAAAATTCATGCTAGTACCCATATTTTGGACGCTAAGGTTCAGATTTGGGAATTATACTATGACAGCCTCATCTCTTGAGTGCCAGCCCAGTTCCCTGGACTACATACCCTCAGCCCTTGACTGTCCCATTCAGCTGGACTTGTAGACTCAAGGCTGTACGTTTGGTAGAGTGCCCAAGCACAGCTCCCCTAGCCTCTTAGCAATTCTCGTCTAAATATTCACATGATGCAGGTTATAATTGTCAGTTCCAGGGCAACTGCATCTGTATTCACCTTCCAGCCACCTTGGTTAAGCACATTAGGCTTCCTGCTCCCAGCCATTATCTCTCTTGGGCAAAGACCCACCACGTCTCACTGTCTCCTGACCAGGAATTTTAAGGCTGCACAGCCCCCTGCCTTGCTGTGACATCCCCAGCAAGCCAGACTGTCCCAAAAGCCAGCACCTTCACTTTCCTTTCTCATTATGGGCTATGACCTGCAACTACAAGTTAGCCCACTGCTCTTTCTCAGCAAGCTCATTTATTCTTAAGGTGAAAGCATTACAGAGAAAACACATTAAAACAATAAAAGAACCTACAGATATGCTTGAAAGCTTGGCAGAAGTTACCTCAATTCTAGCCCAAGTAGGGTTTAGTCCTTCAAAACCCAAACCTGGGTTTTCCCCTGGGTTTTCCCCAGGGTTACAAGTTCATCCATCTTAGATCCAGAACAGAGATTGAGCAGATGTTTCTTTATACGGCTTGGGTCTTTGATCTTCGCCTTCTGTAACAGGCAATCATCAGACAATGACTCTTCAGGGTCGTACCTTTGAAAAGCTGGGGTTTTGCATAACCAGAGTTGGGGAATTTGCATTAACCCTAGGGCTTGCCCATGAAATCTGCTTAACAGTTATTGTTCCAGAAGTCCACACTTGTCTGGCACATTTTCAGTATGATCTTTTGAACTCCCACATCTCACATCTGCCCCCTGAGAGAAGTAACCTACCATCTTGGCCCACAATAATGCATAAACTGAACGCAATAAGGTCTTCGAAGGATATTGCAGGAAATTGCCACCTCTGTCACAATAATTTTAAGATAATGTAGTTGTCCGTAATGGGGCTTACTTTAAAAAAAATCAGCAAACCCAGTTTTAAAAAGCAAAACAATGTACAAGGGAATTGTTGGCTTTCTTCAGAAAACATGGCACTGCTGAAGTAACAGGTGATGTATTGCTCAGTGCTGACTGAGGTGTGTCATACTAAATTGATAGGCTTGGAAGAATTAGCTTTTTAACAATAGATGTTGGTAAACATCGATGTAACTGTGCACACAGAAACCCATGAAAAAAATATTTCCATCAATGACAGTCCAAATGTACATATAAGCAAAGTAAGAAAAGTGTTGCTTGAGAATTTATTGGAGTTTGATTTAAGGATTCTTACTGTGTATATTTTGACATGCGATGTTGACAATTGGTGTTTCAATGGCTATAAAGCTGTATCATTTTGAATCTGTGTCTACTATCATTAAATAATTATTGTCTGACTCCCAAATAATTTCCCACAAATGTCAAAATTTAAATCAATAAAAATTGGGGAAAAAAGTCCTTAAACCCATAATTTTATGCAACAGTGAACATTCAAATCAGGGGCGGGCAAACTTTTTGGCCTGAGGGCCACATCGGGTTTCATAAATTGTATGGAGGGCCTGTTAGGAGAGGGGGTCATGGCCTGGCTCCCACCTCCTATCTGCCCAGCCCCGAGCTCCTGACCTATCCAACCCCCCGATCCCTGATGGCCCCTCTGGGACCCCTACCCCATCCACACCCCACCGCTCCCTGTCTCCTGACCGCCCCTGGACCCTCGCTGCCCCATCCAACCCCTCCTCTCATTCCTGACTGCCCCCCCGGGACCCCTGCCCCATCCAACCCACTGGTCCCCCTGACCCCTATCCACACCCCTACCCCCTGATCACCACCCCAAACTCCCCTGTCCCCTTACCATGCTGCCAGGAGCTCCACCACGCAGCACAGAGATCGGGTCAGGCCAGGCTCTGCAGCTGCATTGCCCCAGAAGCTCACAGCCCAGAGCACTGCGCTGGTGGCAGAGCAAGCGAGCTGAGGCTGCAGGGGAGGGGGAATAGCGAGGGAGGGGTCAGGGCAAGCCTCCCAGGCCAGGAGCTCAGGCACCGGGCAGGACGGTCCTGCAGGCTGGATGTGGCCCGCAGGCCGTAGTTTGCCCACCTCTGATTTAAATAGATTAAAATGAAAACAATGCTTAAAAATAAACACGGACATCCATTGAAATTATATATATAAAAAAATTTTATTCTACCAAGCCTATAAATAAAGTATGAAATCCAGCCACTGCAATGCCTGGGCTGGATGGAAAACATTCCACCTGAGTAGCAGCAATTACTTCACTTCACTTTATACTGGCTACATGCCATTCTCTGTAAATATGATTCAGAACAACCAATAAGCAGGTAACCCTTCCCCAAAGTTAATGGTACAAATACCCTTCTCTTTTGGCTCTGCTGGGAAGAGAGTTTCTCTCTAGTTGTGCAGCTGTCAAAGGAAAATAGCTGTAATAAATTGCCTAGGAATTTTTGAATAGTAAATGTAGCCTGCAGCTTTAGCAAAATCACTGCTATATACATGAGTAAAGCTGGTGGGAAGAATATTCTCATTTATACCATGAATTGGCTCTTAAAGAGGGACTTGTGTTGGGGAAAACTGGAAGCAAAGGAACTCTTAGGGCATGAAAGCATTTTGCTTTGCCAAGGACTCACTGTAGCTTGAATTCTGTTAGCACAGGAAGAGTTTTTTAGCTGGACTGAAGGCTTCTTGTCTGAGTGTTGTGCTGTAATCCTATCAGTTCTCAACGAAACAGGTGCAGGCTAGGTCATTAACTGGATGGGAAAGAGGGCTGTTTTTGTGCCCAGGTGGTGAAGGAAGGTGTGTGTGTTGGTGATTCAGTAGGTAGATGCTTGTTCCTTCTTTAAATTAGTAGCACACCAGCATTAGTGCTAGAGTCCTGGTTTTTAATAAGAAGACAAAAGCAAGGGCCCACCTGCTTGTGGCTATTGGGATCCTACAAGGCTACCTTCTGCCTATGTAAGCTACCTTTGCGGTTTAATTGGATGTAGCATTTTTCTTAAGTTCCCGCTCTGAAACCATTGCATTGTTTTTCTATGAGTTGTTAAGACATCGGTGGTGCTACACCCCAGAGATGGATGCATTCAGTGATGGATGAACAATCCCTACACTATGTGCTTCATAGGAGGGGCTGTAAATTTTAACCAGTTAATATTTCCACAGTGCTCTGAGATCCTCATATAGAAAAAAATATAACTACAGGAGGGCAAAGCATGAATTTTCCCTGTACTAGCTGTGTAATTTCTCTGTGCCTCTGTTCCCTTCAGTAAAATGGGGATAATACATCCTTGTCTGTTTAGACTGCAGACTCTTTTGCTGCTTTCTATTTGTACGTACAGCACCTAGCACCATAGTTTGGTTGGGGCCTCTAGACACCACAATAATTTTGAGCAGCATTCACAAAAGCCTCTGAGTCAGGAGCGCAAATCCCACTTTTAATGCACATCTCAAAATGACTGCAACTCAGCTGAGGGCGAAGGGACACACAGAAAAAAAATTGAAATACATACCAGGTTGTCAAAGGTACTGAGGTGCTTAAAGAGGCTTTAATGGGGTGCGTACCCCCACAAGGACCTGAAGGGGTTAATGTGGGCTCAAGGGACCTGTTAGGGTACTTGGCTGCACCTGGAGGGTGGGAAGAAGCCCAAGGAAACAGCAGCAAGGATCAGGACTGTGCAGACCTTGGCTGCTTTTTATGGGGTCTCTGGGCTGGAAGCCCGTGTAGAGGGCAGGCCTGGGTTCCCCTGCGAGCCACTGGGAAGTGGCACAGGAGTTGGAGATGCTAACTGAATGTCTGGTACAAAGAGACTTGTTATCCTGAAGGGAAGGACTATAGTGACCTGGATGGAGGGCTGAGTCACAAAGAAGGAGTTGTGGGGAGAAGGGAAGGTGGTCACAGCTTGAGTACCTGATGGAAGAAAGCGCCAGATCAGGCAAGAACTGATCCCCCAGAGCAGTCACAAGGAGGCTTCTCCTGCGGTGAGCAATTCCTGTCACAGATGCAGGCATGTGCTTGTAGGAATTTTCAAAGACACCTGTCTGCATCTTTAAGGGCTGAAATACCTCTGAAAATCTGGTCCTGAGAATACATTAGACTGTTTTGTCTTTTACATGCAATTATAAAGGTCCAAATTTGCCATGACAAATCTTATTAATCTACCTAAGGAAGCTAGTAGTGAATGGTGTGTTTATTTTTCAAGTGATCATTTGTCTTCACACTTTTCTGTGATTTCTAAATGAGAAATATTGTTTTTTGTTAAAGAAATCCACATTGTGTCTGTGGATTTGATTTCAATGGTCCAGTTATACATTTCTTTGTGATAACTAACAAAGTATCCCTTTTCTTTCCTAATAGTGACACCTTTCTATCCAGTGAGAGATCCTCTACTGTGGTTCATATTTTTGTCTAGTTAGTAGAAGTGGATCTTGTACAACAGATTGCTGATGATTTGCCAAAGCTATAAAGAGAAACTCTAAAAAGTAAATGGATTTCTGCTTTAAGTGTAAAATAGTTGAAACATTCCCCATGTGTGGAAACCCCAGTTTACAGAAGACTAAAACCCACTATTCTTGTATTAGTTAATTTTTCCAGTGCATGGCAGATGACCACAGCTGTAATGAATCAGCTGGCTATGTGCTTGGGATTGTTGTCTGAACTATGAACGAATCCTTGGCAAGATGCTTGTGACTTCAAAAGCATGTTACTGACACTCCATTTGCCACTGTTATGCATGGTAGCCTCCCCTTCAGGTAAAATGCACATCGTGCGGAACAAAAACTTATTGCTGATTTTGTTAAGAAAGTTCTCAAATCAAATGCTGAAGAGTAGTAAAATGAAAACCAAGGCTTGGATTTTCAGAGGGAACTGAGCGTCCAAGTTCTTTAGGCAACTTTGCAAATCCTAGCCTAAGTCTTTTGTGAGTTAGTTAAATAAGATTTGCATAGCCAATAAACCATTTTTTTGCTGCGTCCACATCTCCAGTGCTCAACGCTCCATTAAGTGTAACAGCTGGAATGTCTTGCTGGCAGCATGAATACCACTGCTCCTCGTCTAATGGGTCACGGATCACTTGCTGGAGGATTCTCTGCAGCTTGAGGTCTTCAAACCACAATTTGAGAACTTCAATAACTCAGACATAGGTTAGGGGTTTGATACAGGAGTGGATGGGTGAGATTCTGTGGCCTGCATTGTGCAGGAGGTCAGACTAGATGATCATAATGGTCCCTTCTGACCTTAAAGTCTATGAGTCTATAAGATGTCCTTTAAAATACGGTAATGGAGGAGCTGGCCTGTGAAAAAGAAGGGGGCAGAAGGAGCAGTGTCATCCCAGAAGGGAGAAGCTGAGTGATACCAAACCCAGACTTGACCTATCGTTCAGCTCCGGAATGACAGGGAAGGAGATAAAATTCATCTCTGGGGAATCTGGCCTGACTGACCGACTGGATACTCGGCAGCAAGCTTTGGCGCAGGTGTTAGAACATGAGTGGGAAGGGGCCAGGGTTGTAATTGAAGTTGTCACTTGTGTCTGAGCAGAGACAAGACCTGACCTGCCCATAGGTAAGTGTGGGAATAAGTTAATTCAGGGGGGTGGGATTCTCTTTAGGGTTGCTAACTGTCTAATCGCACAAACCCAAGCACCCTTACCCTGCCCCTTCCACATCTTTTCTCCGAGGCCCTGCCCCTCCTGCTCACTCCATCCTCCCTCCATCCCTCACTCGCACTCCCCCACCCTCACTCACTTTCACTGGGCTGGGGCAGGGGTTGGAGTGAGGGAGTGGGAAGAGGGTGCTGGCTCCAGGCAGTGCTTACCTCAGCGGCTCCCGGAAGCGACCAGTATGTCTGGCTCCTAGGCTCAGGGGTGGGAAGGCAGCTCTGCACGCGGCCCCTACTTGTAGGCACAGCACCTGCAACTCCCATTGGCCGTGGTTCCCAGCCAATGGCACTCAGGGTGTGTGTGTGTGCAGTGCACAGAGCCCCCATAGCCGCCCATCTGCCTCGGAGTCAGAGGGACGTGCCGGTCACACCCAGGAGCCGCGCGGAGCCAGGGCAGGTAGGGACCCTGCCTTAGCCCCGCTAACTGGACTTTTAGCAGCCAATTAAAATCTCCCGGATTGGTTTCAGAAGCCACTGGGAGATCAATGCTGATTCCAGGAGACTCCTGGCCAATCTGGATTCTTTTCCTGAGAGGAATCACTTCTTGGGCACTCTCTCAGAGATTACACAAACCAAGAGATTGACAAAATCTTGCTCTGCTAGTCTGATTGGCGCTTTCCTGATGGGGACACTTACTTCTCATTCACTTAGATGCTGATATCAATACAAAGTATCTTCCTTGCTGGATCCCCTCCCTGTCATCTCCTCTAGTTCACTTCAACCCTGACCTTATTCCTAATCTGAGCCCTTAGCATGCTGTGTGAATGTACCTCAGTTCTGGCTTGCAGCACTCACTGCCAAGTCTGTCTGGCTAATCACGATATGATGTGAAGTGCGTGTTATGAGCTGGATGAATGTACTCTGAGGACTAGGTTGAGACCATCAAATTCACTTCACTTCTAGCTTGATCCAGACTTGAACCCTGACTTCCAGAAGTGACAGCCTGTTGTTGTTGGGGCACAGCATGATCCAAGAGCTAGAGCATGAGACTGCTTTAGTTACCGTTCCTGCAACTGCCTTGCTGGGGGTCCTTGGACATCTCTCTCACCTCTTCTCCTCTGTGCAATGAGGATACTGCTTAGTAATCAACCTCCTTTGAGGAGGTTGGGAGGACTAACCTGTCTAATGTCTAGGCAGTGTTTTGAAGACGTAAAGTACTACGAGAGACTTCCTTAGAGCAAGAAACAATGTGGAGAAGTGGCAAGGTAGGAAAGAAAGAGACAAGAGATCAAGTGCTAGGTAACATTCTACCACCTTCCAGATCCAAGGAGATAGTAGAAAGGTAAAGCCTGGGAGACAATGGCTGTATGATGGGATGGGAGGGAGGTGTCCAACCAACTGCTCCGTGTATTCCTGTTTGGCTGTGAGCTGTTTGACATGACTCAGCCTCTTTTGCTCCTGGAAGCAGCCTGCCAGAGGACGAATCCCAGACAGTTTGTGTTTGTACAGGTGCTTGCTTTCTCCTTATCTCATGTTGGGGCAGCAAGACCAAAGTGACGACCCCTACTTCCTCTCCCCGGAAGTGACTGCATATCTGAGCTAGAGGCTTGGTCAGGTGATGCTGCACAACCAGCACTGAAGCTCAGCAAATCAGAGCTTTTCCCCCAAAGAAGTTACTTGCAATTTATCCATAGTATTTTTCAGAAACTGCAGACAGAAGAGCCAGACAAGTAACCTGTGGTTTGTTTAAGCACCAGTTTCCCAGGCCTTATAGCATGTGAGGCAATAAACAGCTGCTGAGATTGATTGGGTGCCCAAGGGAAGTTCCTTCATACTGTGCCTTCTCTCCCCTATGGCTTGTAGCTGTCGCTGTCTGCATGATCTCATTGTCTGTCACTGGACCATGAATCTGGCCTAGAGAAATGCATTTCAGCAGTGCCAGCTTGTGTTATAGTAGGATAGGACTGAAGTAGCTCAAGCACTCTGGGAAGAGGAATGGAATGTAAAATGAGATCATTGAAAACTCCTCCCTTCCACAAGCCTCTTTGGTGCTTGGTGCTTAGCTAGACTTGAAATGTCGCCTTTCTCTGGAACAACAGTCTTGCTTGAAGAGGTCTGGGCTGGACGTTGAATTCTGTCAAAGGAATTCCATTTAGAAAGCGTTGTCGTCTTTGCTTGTGAGAGAGGGAGACATGCAAAACACAGTGGTTAACCATTCCAGACTTTTCTCGCTAATTCATAAGAAATCCATCTTGCTTACATGAAAGTTGCAAAGGGCCAGATCTTGAAAGCTGTTTAGGCTCCTAACATCCGTTGAAATCAATGGGAGTTAGTTGCCTAAACCTTTCATGATCTGGGCCAAAGTCAACATTCTTTTATTCGATAAGTCAATATGGGTCCACTGGCATCACTGGAGGTAGCACTGATTTACCCCAGCTGGGGATCTGGCCTGACAATCTGAGTCTTCTGTATTTACAAGTTTTATTATCTAAAATAAAATACAAAGGCTTAAAAGAGAATTTCACAAAGTAAAATAAGACAGCTATATGATAGGCAATGACAGAAACTGACTGCATAAAATTTAACTTGGCATGTTCAAAGTTTTATCTAACTGGTAATTAAATTCAACAATTGTAATACACAGCAATCCAAGTGGTATTAAAACTGGTCATCTAGTTTAGCTTCATTCCTCTCTCCTGAAAAGACAATCTATGTCCAAATATAGATCTTTAATACAGATACTTTCTAAGGTCAATCATGCTTATGCCAATAAGCAGTTATCAAAATTAACTCTAGCTAGAAATTTAAAATGATGTGAAAAATTGTTTAATTTTGTTTTGAATTGATATTTTAAACAATTTCTTCCAAGGGTTAACAAACACAAATCATAGTCAAGCATTTTTATTTTCACACCCACTTAGTCGGAGATATAAGACATAAAAATAATGTTGTTAAGCTAGAATTAAGGTTGAGAGTACACGTCAAAAGCCAGCATTGGAATCTTAGGAAAGTCAGAGGAACCCAGATGTTTGAAAGCATGGAAGTGCGTGGTTACGACACCCAACCAACGCTAACTGTGTCCCCCGAACACCTTGGATCCACCCCCATTCCCTCCTCTGTTCCTTTCATACCTTCTCCTTATGCATAGAATATCTTCCCTAACCTTGTCAGTAATGCCGCCCTTTACTCCTTCAACTTCCTCCTCAAGATCCGCTGCTATTGTGAACTGTATAGGAAACTGCCAGCTGGCATGGGCTAGTTGGTGGAAATAGCTGACACTCTTCCTTCTTTTAAAATAGAAATCAATGGTTAAATTATTCATTGCCATCACATTAAGGTACCTACATATCCACTTGTGCGCACATGGGGTGCTCTGGGCCACCTTCCATTTGATTCTCACTTGTTACATGATGTCTTAAATTGGCTTGTCAGCTCTTTGGGGCTGGGACTGTGTTGCTGCGTGTGTTTGCACACTGCCTATCACAATGGGACCCTGATCTGGATTACTGCCATGCACAAGATAAGGGCTTGAAATAACTAAGGTAAGCATTAAGCCTTCATCTCTCTTCTTTTCTGACAACCCATGCAAAGCACGATGCTTTTCTGTTTCCTATGGTTTCCTCCTTGGATCACCTCACCTTTCAAGGCCTACATTACTTATTCCTGATCACCTTTCTATTATGCACACTTCTGAGGCTCTCACTCTTACATGCTTGTCAAGAAAGGCCAAGCACTGAACAGGCAATGCAGGCAGATCTGCACTCTCACTCCCAGAGGTGGTACCTCCAGCTCGGGGCTGTAGTATATTATACTACCACAGACCGTCTACTGCACCTCAGTATTTATTTGAGAGCCAACAGTATGCTCAGAGCTGCACAAAATGGAGAGCAAGCCATGACCCCTGCCCCAAGGATCTTACAGTCCTAAATGCACAATACATTCTAGACACTCAGCTGTGTTACCTGCCACCTCTCCTGCTGATCTATCACTGAAGAAAGCAACTCCTGTATTTAAAAGACCTTCAGCCCCCTCTTGCTTTCAAGAGCAGTCTATTGAGGCGATTGTTTGTGATGGTAGGGGGCAGGGCTTAGCAGCCTGGGCCTCACATCCTGTTTGTTCCTAAAAGCTCATGTGTCTGCCTGCCAGCTTCAGGGGCCAGGAAGAGATTTCCCCACCCCCTGATGTATTTTGTGTGGGTTTTTTAATCTCCTTTCTCTGTAGTGTTAGGGTGACCACATGGAGACAGGGCAGGGCTCTGAGGTGGCACCAAGCATTCTCTCTAAGAGGTGCTGCTGCTCACGTGCTCAGGGTCTAACTGGTCACCATGTGTGGGTCAGGACGCAATTTCCCCCAGGTCAGATTGACAGTGACCTTGGGGTTTTTTCCTCCATCCTCTGCAGTGCATGGGTGTGGGTCACTTGCCAGGATTATCTGGGTGTATCTCACATTATCATTTTGCTGCCATTGTACGGGCCTCCTATTCTCTGCCTGTGGCACATCATAGTCTACTCTCATGTTGTCTGTGATACGTTGGTCATTGGGGTTAGTGTGCTGGTGCTGGGTGGTGTTGGTAGCCTGTGATGGTCTGATGGTCCCTTCTGGCCTTAAACTCCATGACTCTGCCAGTCATCCTGGGTCCTCCCTTCCCCTATGTATTTGGGAGAGAGCAGTACCAAACGCTCAGGCTACCAATGCCTGCTAGAGGGACAAAGTCCACTCTTCCCCGTCTCAGACAGCTGGCCCGTATATTCCATGAAATGGCTGGCAGTCTGTTCCCTTCAGACATCAGACCAAACCAGAGGGAAACCTCCTATCTGGTTCAGGAGGTAGCCCTGAGCAGCTGCTTTCAATCTCACCCAACAGGCCAAACTGCTCGGTGAGAGTTTATAGAAGGTAACAGTGCTAGCAGGCTCTGCCAGTGGCAGGGTCTCTTGTACCCCTTTGATCACTTCTTCTTTAATTCTATATCCCTCCAACCCACTCACCTACACTGCAAAGCCCAGAGGTTCAGCAATTCTCCCACCAATCCCAGGTAACAACTACCAGAACCCATCATTGATGGGCCATGCAAGAATTACACAAGGTGCTCCTAATCTTGGGGGACTTGAATGCTCTGATTCCAGCCTTCATAGAAGCATTCCTCCCACAACGGGGATCAATGCTCCACCTCTACTCAACACACCCAGCCTGCAGTGAGGGGCCCAGAGCCAGGTTTCTTGTCATCCTAAGCATCAGCTCACTGCAAAGTCCACTCTGTGGCCTTTGGGATGCCTTTCCTCTAGCCTGCCTCTGTCTTCACAAACAAGGTCAGCTCCCAGGCTACTGCACTGGGCAGCACAATATGGGGAGGAGGTGACCAGCCCTCTGTGGAGAAAAGTGGTTCAGGACTATTTAGAAAAGCACAAATCCCTGGGGCCGGATGCACTGCATCCAAGGGTGCTAAAGGAGTTGGCAGATGTGATTGCAGAGCCTTTGGCATTATCTTTGAGAACTCATGGCGAAAGGGGGAAGTCCCGGATGACTGGAAAAAGGCTATTGTAGTGCCCATCTTTAAAAAAGGGAAGAAGGAGGATCCGCAGAACTGCAGGCCAGTCAGCTTCACCTCAGTCCCTGGAAAAATCATGGTGCAGGTCCTCAAGGAATCAATTTTGAAACACTTGGAGGAGAGGAAAGTGATCAGGAACAGTCAGCATGGATTCACCAAGGGCAAGTCATGCCTGACTAAATTAATTGCCTTTTATGGTGAGATAACTGACTCTGTGGATGAGGGGAATGCAGTGGATGCGTTATTCCTTGACTTTAGCAAAGCTTTTGATATGGTCTCCCACAGTATTCTTGCCGGCAAGTTAAAGAAGTGTGGGCTGGATGAATGGACTATAAGGTGGACAGAAAGCTGGCTAGATCATCGGATCAACAGGTAGTGATCAATGGATCCATGTCTAGCTGGCAGCGGGTTTCAAGTGGAGTGCCCCAAGGGTTGGTTCTGGGGCCAGTTTTGTTCAATATCTTCATTAATGATCTGGAGGATGGTGTGGACTGCACCCTCAGCAAGTTTGCAGATGACACTAAACTGGGAGAAGTGGTAGATATGCTGGAGGGTAGGGATAGGATACAGAGGGAGCTAGACAATTTAGGGGATTGGGCTAAAAGAAACCTGATGAGGTTCAACAAGGACAAGTGCAGATTCCTGCACTTAGGATGGAAGAATCCCATGGACTGCTACAGACTAGGGACGGACCGGCTAAGCAGCAGTTCTGCAGAAAAGGACCTAGGGGTTACAGTGGATGAGAATCTGGATATGAGTCAACAGTGTGCCCTTGTTGCCAAGAAGGCTAATGACATTTTGGGCTGTATAAGTAGGGGCATTGCCAGCAGATCGAGGGACGTGATCATTCCTCTCTATTTGGCATTGGTGAGGCCTCAACTAGAGTTCTTGTAGTGTGGGACCCAAAACTGGGCACAGAAGGATGCGGAAAAATTGGAGTCCAGTGGAAGGCAACAAAAATGATTAGGGGGCTGGAGCACATGACTTATGAGGCGAGGCTGAGGAAACTGGGATTATTTAGTCTTCAGAAGAGAAGAACGAGAGGGAATTTGATAGCTGCTTTCAACAGGGTCAGCTCTAGACATTTCGCCGCCCCAAGCACGGCGGCATGCCGCAGGGGGTGCTCTGCCGGTTGCCGGTCCCACGGTTCTGGTGGACCTCCCACGTTCACAGGAGCTGTGGGACCAGTGGACCCTCCGCAGGCATGCTGCCAAAGGCAGTCTGCCTGCCGCCCTCCCGGCGACCGGCAGAGCGCCCCCCACGGCATGCCGCCCCAAGCATGCGCTTGGCTTGCTGGGCCCTGGAGCCGCCCCTGGCTTTCAACTACCTGAAGGGGGTTCCAAAGAAGATGGATCTAGATTGTTCTCAGTGGTAGCAGATAACAGAACAAGGAGCAATGGTCTCAAGTTGCAGTGTGGGAGGTTTAGGTTGGATATTAGGAAACACCATTTCTCTAGGAGGGTAGTGAAGCACTGGAATGGGTTACCTAGGAAGGTGGTGGAATCTCCATCTTTAGAGGTTTTTAAGGTCAGGCTTGACAAAGTCCTGGCTGGGATGATTTAGTTGGGAATTGGTCCTGCTTTGAGCAGGGGGTTGGACTAGATGACCTCCAGAGGTCCCTTCCAACCCTGATATTCTGTGAAGACTTCAGCACACGTTAAATAGCAACAGGGGAATTGCCAAAGACTCAGTGCTAATGTTGGGCAAGAAAAGTCCTGAGAACAACCTTACTCCTGATATTTCTGGTGCGTCCCACCTCTAGCTGGGCTGGAAAAATGGGTGAGAAAAGTCTTATTCCTGGGGCACTTTCAGTTTCTCCCAGCTCGAAGTGAAAAGGTCTGAAGATATAATTGGGTGAATGGGGGCGCAATTAACCAGCTGTTTCAAAACCTTCTGAAAGCTTTTGGTTCCTGAAATAAACACCGTCTGGTTTGGAGGCATTCTTGTCTCTCCTGAACCGATTCACCGTTCTCTAGTTTCAAAGAGGTGTCACTTTAGCCAGGTGGTACTGATGTTGCAAAAATACACTTATTTGCCTTCTACTGCCTCTGTCCCCCCACCCCCCACTCTTTCATGACTCTCTCATGGCAGGAGAACTCTAGCAGTGCCTGCAACAGAGCAGCTAAGAAATCTCTGAGGACTCCAGCTGTAACTAAGCAGAATGTGGCTTATGTTGGGAGTGACTGTTAGTAACAACAGTGCTATGCGTGTTAGCGAGTAGAGGTGTTTTGGGCCATGCTTACAGGCCTGAGCTGGTTGGCTTTTTAGCATTGATCTGGTTTTGTTAGCAGAGGAAAATGCTAGCCATAGATAAATGAATGGGCGGTTTGTAACAATAGATGCTTGTTTATTTGTATTATGGTAACACCCAGAGGCGAGGGCACCACTATCCAAAACGCTGAGTTGTGTTCCTGGAAGCAGATGGTTGGTTTTAAAACGTAAATATCCTTTTGGAGACTTGCATTTATGCAGTACCGTGTATCCTTTACAAATATAAACTGAAATGCAAAGCCTAAGTAGGATGGCCCAGCAGTGAACTGCATCTGTCTCGTAAGTGTTCAGTGCACAGCAACACTGCGCGACCGCTTGGAAGCACAAGTGGAGAAGAAGACTGCATTCTGCCCACCGTACCTATGGTCCACATGAAGTTTCCATCAGATGCAATCAGCTGAGTTTAGATTTCCTCAGGATGTTAGGGTTAAGGCTGGCAGTCTCATGAAATGTGCATGGAACGAACACAAGTGAACAAAACCTCAGGTTTTAGTTCCCTAAAGCAAGGCTGGGGCACTGAGACTGACTCAGAGGGAAAAAGCACTGTCTGCTGAATTACCAACAGTCCCAAATATTGGCCGATTCCCAGCCCTGGTTAGCTGGCGTGATTGGACAGGCTTACAGGTGATGGACAAGGTGATCCATCTGAAGCCTAAATGTAATTACCCGCTGGGTGCAGGGCTCTAGGGAGTGCTGGATGTTATACTGATCATTCTGCTTGCTGTCACTAATGCTCAGGCTTGGATTCACCACAAGACGATCACTTTAATTTCAGCATTCCAACAGAAAGTGTCAAGCAGATACTTAAAGCCCTGTTCCTTGTCCTTGTAATAGATACCTCCCTAGAATGCTTGTGAGTCATAATTACCATGTTTAACTTGCAAATATCACTCTACTGAAAGAGTAGGCTCTATGCGTTCTCTCTCTCTCTCCTCCTCCCCTCCCTGAAATAATTTGAATAGTGAGCAACATAATTTGACAAGAACATGAAGATGTTTGGGGAAAATAGGGCAGCAAATTGTTGTGCATATGGAATGAAACTGACCCAGGGAGATAACTGGCTTCTGCTTTCTCTAGCCCAAAGTCTCAGAATACTTAACTGACAAGAGGAAATGTTTGATCTGATGCTCAGATTGGCTCTTAGATGTTAAAGGAAATATCAAACGGCTGGGTATCAAAGGCAGACTACCAGGACTGGATAGCTTTGCTTCTGCCTGACATGAAGAGGAGATGGCATTGCCCTGGAGTTATTCAGTTTTACCTTATTCATGGCAGGTCTAAATGCCCCAAGTCCTGTTTAAGGGGGAAGAGATGGGTAACCTGAACTGTATATCAAAGAGGAAATCATGGTGGTTTTTGTTCAGGCCCTACAAGATTTAAACTGTGTCCTTTCTTTTCTTAGGTCTGGGTAACTTATCCAGACCAAACTAACAAAGCTATGGTGCAGTGGTGTTTTTTCAGTAAAAAGTATTAGGCCATGAGTTTGGGTCAGCCATTCCCAGTGCCCTGAAAGGTGAAAATCCTTTGCTCTATTTGACATGCTAAGGTGCAAACATTTTAGAAACATTCAAGGTCAAGTTTCCAAGAGCATCTAAGTAACTTAGGAGCCTAAGCCCTGTTGATATTTAATGAGACTTAGTCAGATTTTTCAGAGATATTAGTAGTTTAGTGTGGGGTTATTTTTCCTTCCTTTTCAAAAATGCCTAAGCAGGTTTGGCATGTAACTCCCTTTGACTTCAATGGGAGTTAGGTGCCTAATGTACTCAGGTACATTTACAAATCCCACTAGGCAGCTAAATACCTTTTGAATCTAGTCACTTTTGAAAATGGGACTTAGATGCTGTTGACATTTTTAACCTGGGTTTGATTTTCAGAGATGCTGAGCACCCACATATCCTACTGCAGTCATTGGGAATAGTGCCAAGCAACTCTGAATCAGGCCAGTTCAGTCTTGCAAAACACCCATGTGAGGTAGGAAAGCAGTATTTCCAATTGCAGATGGATAAATTGAGACACAAAGAATCATAGAAATGTGGGGCTGGAAGGAACCTTGCGAGGTCATCAAATTCAAACCCTCACGCTTAGGCAGGACCAAGTAAACCTAGACCAACCCTGGCAGGTGTTTGTCCAACCTGTTCTTGAAAATCTCCAGTGATGGGGATTCCACAACCTCCCTTGGAAGCCTGTTCCAGTGCTTGACTATCCTTATAGTTGGGAAGTTTTTCCTAACTAAAGAGTAGTTAAGCTTTGGAAGAAGCTAAGTTCCTTGCCCAGAGTCACACAATGAGTTAGGGATGGAGATGGGATATGAACCTAGGAATCTTAACTTCCAGTCCCCTGCTCTCCTTACCTATCTCCCGAAGCCAGGATAAGAATGCAGGCTTCCTGACCTTGTATCACCTGTTATCACCATGGGCCCTCACCGTTACTCATGAAGGACTGGGCTAGAATCTCATGACACTTGGCCATTGAGTTGCAGAAGGGCTGCAGCTGTCAGCTGCATTTTCATCCATTAACTACTCACCCAAAGTTGAAGTGCACAGGCAATGTTGTCCGACTGGTGTCGTGCAGCGATACTTTGTCATCCTCCCTGCTGCTGACTGTTCGATAATATCGCTCACTTCTGGGTCAGCATCTCCGGCTCTAACACAAACTGATCTGTACACAACTACGTTTTGAAATGTGAACTCTCCAGATGTCTGACTTCCCCTTGGGATAAACTTTTGTTTCTGATCATATGCAAGGGTTCCTGATGAAATTGTTTTTGACCCAACAGGAAGATCCCAATATTTTCTCTAATGTAAGGAGAACAAATTAAGCAACCTATGTAATACAAGTAATCAGTGCTATTGAGGAGTTCTGTGCCAAAGCTTTAGGGCATGCTCAGAAGTGCCCTAGAGATGTAATATCCTTTTATTATGATGTGGCACTCTAATGGTTGGGGTATTGTCATGGGTCAGAGAAGAGATTGTCATTTGAGCTGCATATGTGATTAAACTATTTATGGTGCTTATATGATCCTAATTTGTGAGCTGCTTTGGTTTTTTAAATGCATTTCTAGTCCTAAAACTCCTGCGTGGAGGGCAGTGCTATCATACCCATTTTACAAATGGAGAAGTGAGGCTCACAGAGGTTAAGAGGCTCGCCCAGGATCACATCAGAAGTGGCAGAGCAAAGTAGAACCCAGCTGTCCCATGTCCTAAGCCTGGCCTACACTTAAAAGTTAGGTTGACACCACTATGGCTCTTCATTTAAATCCTCAGCGTAAGGTTGATGGAAGAATTCTTCTGTCCATCTAGCTACCGCTGCTTGGAGAAGTGGATTATCTACAGTGACAGAAAACTTCCTTCCATCACTGTAGGAAGCATCTACGCTATGACCCTAAGGCACGGTAGCTGTACTGGAGGTTAGTGCCCTTATCACTGGACCAGGCTTCCTCTCCAATTCTAGGAATTTGTATTTATGCTGGTGCAGCTCTGATACAGTTAGTCAAAAAGAGGTAGGAAATTTTCATTAAAAGTTTTTAAAAAAACCCACAACCGTAGAAGTATGTCTTAGTAACTTAGAAGAATGTATTCTCTTGGTGTAGGATGGAGCAGGGATGATCTTTCTTTCTTTCTTTCTTTCTCCTGGCTCAGCCCTAGGCTTTTCCTAAATGGATACTATCTACTTTCCTTTGCTGGGGTGAGATAGCATTTGTCCTTGTAACTGGCAGTGTTCTTAGGCTTGGTTTACCAACTTATGTCAGTATAACTATGTTGCTTGGGGGTGGGAGTGTGTGTGGAAAACCACACCTTTGAGTGATGCAGTTAAACCAGCCTAACCCCAGTGTAGACAGTGCTACATCGAAAGGAGAATGTCTCCCCTTTATGTAGCTACCACCTCTCGGAGAGCTGGATTAATTACGCCAGTGGGAGAAGCTCTCCCGTCAGCGTAGTGAAGACGCTACGAAGCGCTACAGCGGCACCAATGCAGCTGCAGCACCAATGAAGCTGCGCCACTGCAGCGTACAAAGTGTAGACAAGCCGTAGTATTTCCCTGTGTGTAATCTAATGGAGATGACTATAAAAGCTTCTTTCAACCCAGGAATGATCTGAGCATTTTGCAACTCACAACTTTTAGCTTTAATAAACAAAGGCAGAATTGCTGTGTGGGTGAGGAGTTGATGATGTGCTATGGGAGCATCTGTCCGCAGTAGAAAACAACTTCCAGAATTATCCTAAGCTGTCTCCATGTACATTTTACTCCAGTTCTTGAGATAAGCTTAGCCGAAGGTTCCAAGAAGTGATTTTCCGAACACGGGAGTTATTCTCCCAGGAATCTGAAGGTGATTTACCGAGGTACATCCCAATGGCAATTTCCTGCATAAATCCCTCATGTATCAATGGAAGGCTGTAGACCTATAAATCTGATAACTTTTCAAGCCAGCCCTGTGCCTTTGTGTGGTAGGCCCTGCGGGATGAAGAGTACCGCGAGAGATGAAGACTAAGGTCAGGACTCTTACCTGTCTATAAAGCTGTCAGAAGTCATCCTCTTCCTGCACATACTGACAGCTCTTCGGAGAGGGACGACATCTGCATGTTTTGTCAGTTTAGCTGCAGATTTGAGGATGTGAGAGGTGAAAAGGAGCTTCAGTACTGTCTGTGCTGAAATAGAGGGCACCAGAGTACAATAAAAATACCAAGGCTGCTGCGAGATGTTCTCAGATGCTCCAACTTTGCAGAACTCCTCCTCGGTTTCTCTAAGGAACCAGAATGGAGGGATTCAGGAATGGTGGGATAGGGGGAGATCAGGGAGGCAGCAGGCCAAGGGCGGTTGTAATGCGATCCAGAGCCTTTTGCCTTCTGCCCATCAGTGATGGAGAGTTCAGATGATGGTCAGTCTGTAGCCTGTGTGGAATTAATTGGCCTCTCCAGTCTCATGGCTGAGTGGGACAGGGTCCTCCTCAAAAAACCCCACCCTCACAAGTGGCACCTTCTTGGCATATGAGAACAAGAGGATTGAAAGGGTAGGGAGACTTGAGTGCCTTGCAGGGCAATGTGAGGGCAGCTTGCAAGGCGACTGTCTGCGCTCTGCCTGTGTTGTGGATCAATAGCACACTTCCGTCACGAGGGCTGTCAGTCTAGTATTAGAATTCACATTAGAAACCCAAGTGATCTGCAAAGCTGCAGGAGTTGCTCTGTTTTCCTGCTGGACTTGTGACAAACTGCAAAGTGTTTCTTTGATGTGCCCTGAGAACCCCCCGTAGCAAGCATGAGCTCTGCCCCATGATGCTGCCAAAGAGCAGCTCTGCCCATACAGAAGGGGAGACCCTGGAGGCAGCCTTCGCTGGCACCATCCTTGTGGGCGCTCTGCTTTTCACTCACAAGCTAATCAAACACACTGAGTATTTGCATTGCCTTTATCAGAGGCCAAATAATTGCAGCCACCTCCCCTATTTCTAAGGAGCCTCTCACCCTGGTATCTGTGTACCAGTGGCACAGCTAGGTGTGGAAATTTGGGTGGGCCCTGACTTTCCGGTGGATGGACAATGACAGACTGTGCTATCCACTGGCCATGCTGGCTGGCAGTGCACCTGGCTGGGGCAGGGTGTGCTGATATCCTTGGTTGCACCCTGACTCTGCAGTGGGGGAAGAGGGGGAGCCCTTGCCTCGTTGCAGGGTCTGGGCTGCTGCCCTTTGGCTGGGGGCTTATGTCTCCTGTGGGCCAAACGGCCCCTGTGCAGGGTCTGCTCTGGCTGTGCTATGTGGGAATGAACAGAGGCTTGCAATCTGCGTGCAATTTGGCCTGGACTCTGTACTGAGTTGCCCAGCAAAGTGCATCTTTTGCTGGGAGCACTGCAGAGAGACCGGCCTTGCCGCTGCCTCCAGCTGTGCAGAGGATAAGCCGTGTGGAGAACGCCACTGGCCAACGGGCAGGCCCTGAGCACCTGTTAATTCTGCTTCTCCCACAACACCATGCCCTCTTCCCAGTCCTGGGGCCCCCAGACACAGGGCTTCACTGGCCGAGCTGGGCACATGCAAGGGGCAGCTCAGAAAATGCCCAGGCAGAGCTGCCAGAGTGTAGCTTTCTGAAAGACGGGCGCAGAGCTCCGGCCTGGATTTCAGGTGCCTGAGTGATGCTCTGGGGTGCTGTGGAAGCACTACACCCCAGTTCAGATTTGGGTGGGCCTGGATGCCTGGATCCCAGACCCACCCATGGCTATGCCCCTGCTTTGTACCCACCAATGGTCAAGAAATGCTGAGATTCTGGCTGCTGGACTTCAATCAAACCATCCTCTTGGGGAAGCAGGGTCCCCGCCCCACCGCAAGGGCAAGGGGCAATGCCCTTCCTATCCTGCAGATGACCCATACTCATTGGGGAGGACCCCCATCCCTTGGTGTGTCTGCAGAGGGAGGGAGACCCACTTGCTCTGCATTAGTCTTCCATCCACCCTCCAGGCCCCTATGGGCAGCATGTGCTGCTGACCATTCCCTCCCTCTAGCTGAGCCAGTAGGGAAAAGAAACATTTGGGGAAGGAAGGTGTTTTGAGAGGGTAGAGTGGGCATCCTCTTAAAGTACTGGCAGCCAGCAAGTCCCCCAGTCTTTGGGAGGGTGATCCACCAGAGAGTGGTGCCCCTTTATGCTTCCTGTCCCTTCACTCACCATCACCACTCCATCTCCTGAGTCCCCACACCACAGCATCCTGTACCAGGGCTGCTGGAGGGGCAGGGGCTGAACTGGGGATGAAGTCTTGTTAGCTTAACACCTCTCTTCCTGTCAAAGCTAGAGCCAAAGACCTGAGGTCTTTGCTCCTTTTTAGCCCCGTGAGAAAGGAAAAAACCCGAGGGGTTGATCCTAGCCCCACATGTGTAAGTACAAGACCTACTGTTACAGCGTAATGGGCCAGTGTCCTGACTTATTACTGTTTTGTGGCCTGGTGTTCTTCCACCAATGAAGAAACTGGGGAAAAATAATCCCCCACTTTAATGCTAGTGCAAGAGGGGTATTTCATCTTCTGTACTGATTAACCTTTTCTTCCCCTTTGGCTACTTCTTTTATTTTAGCATCTTAAGCAACCATGAGCACGAGACAGAAATCACTGTGTTCTGTACATGACCACAGCTTAATTAAACACTGAGCCCTAATTACTTGGGCCAAAGATGACTGACTAAAGGCACCTGGGAAAACAGCTGAATACTTAATTTATGCTGGAGTGTGGGGTGTAACTTCCACCATTAGCTGTCTAAACAATGGGCACTCGATCTAAGCATATTGATTGCTTACTAGCTGTATTTTAATGGTGCACCTACCTTCATGTGCAGACATAAAGCTGGACTCTGCCTCCGTCTGTGTTGCTAATAGTTACAAAATAGAATTTTACGAAGGTGGAGCTGCTCTTCAGAGAATCACCCGGCCTTAAGCCTGGGGAACTCCTTGACTGCCAATATTATGCAGCTGTCAGTACAGTTCTCAAAGCACTAGTAATCTGCATTTCAGGAGGGGTTATTCAAAGGCACAAAAAGTGCTCTCTTTGCACTGAAAGTTAGTTAATGGAGGTAGCCACCTACCTCCCCCTTGTGCCTTTCAGAATCTCCCCTGATAACTACTACAGACCCTGAGCAGGGAAAGTTAGTCTGCAAGGCCTGGGCACCTCACTACCATGTCCTTTTTTACACATCTACATGCGTTAATTTCTCCAAATGTTAGAAGAGTGAAGGATGGGCATAATTTCTTTCCTGTAATTTTAGGGAGGTTGTACCATGGCTTTTCCTGATCTGATTCTAATCTGAATAGCTTCACAGCCCCCCATTAATTGTATCACACAGAATAATAATACACTGCCGTTCTCTGTTTCCTCTTTGAGGCCTCAGTTCAGATCAGGGCCCTGTTGTGCTGGGCGCTAACCAACCACACATGGGGAGAAACAGTCAAAATAGAAAAGACAGACAAAGGGTGGCCAAAAGGAAGTCTCATCAGTAGAAGGGTTAGAAGGTGCGCTGGGGAATATTTCCTTGTAAAAGAAGGGTGCAGAAGAACATAGCAAATCAGGCAGGATTGGCTCCCTCAGAGAATGCTCATACTGCTGAAGGACCAGGAAACCTAACCGGAATCTAGCGTATCTCTCATCAAAGGTTGGAAGGAGAGAGATAGACAGTATTAAAATTATGTGTCTGTCCTGAGGTGATCATCAAGAATGATTGACTGAAGAGATAAATATTGATTGAGACAAAGCAGGGACATTGCTTATCTTAAAGGATAATAAATCTTAACTTCCCAGCGCATGAACACCACTAAATATTATATACATGGTGAATGGCCTCATCGTGCACACCCAGAAATTCTCTAGGATGATGTATTTGGACAAAGTCGGGTTTTGGAGGGAGAAGGGGCAGGAGATTTGGTTGGGGTTGTGGGCACACATTTTAAAATGGTGATTGAAATTACAGTTGCAGGAAAACTAGCCTGCATTTCCAAGCCAATCAGCAAGTTTAGCTGTCCATATGCTATCTGATTGGCTCATTAAGGTTTCCCTTCTGAAAAAAACAATGAGGAGTCTGGTGGCACCTTAAAGACTAACAGATTTTTTGGGGCATAAGCTTTTGTGGGAAAAACCCCACTTCTTCAGAAGCATGGAGTGGAAGTTATAGATGCAGGCGTTATATAATGACACATGAAGAGAAGGGAGTTACCTCACAAGTGGAGAATCATTGTTGACAGGGCCAATTCAATCAGGGTGGATGTGGTCCACTCCCGATAACTGATGAGGTGTCAATACCACGAGAGAGAAAGTTGCTTTTGTAGTGAGCCAGCCACTGCCAGTCCCTATTCAAGCCCAAATTAATGGTGTTAAATTTGCAAATGAATTGTAGCTCTGCAGTTTCTCTTTGAAGTCTGTTTTTGAAATTTTTTCTTGTTGCAGGATGGCTACTTTTAAATCTGTTATTGAATGTCCAGGGAGATTGAAGTGTTCTCCTACTGGCTTTTGTATGTTACCATTCCTGATGTCTGATTTGTGTCCATTTATTCTTTTATGTATAGACTGTTGGTTTGGCCAGTGTACATGGCAGAGGGGCATTGCTGGCACATGATGGCATATATCACATTAGTAGATGTGCAGGTGAATGAGTCCCTGATGATGTGGCTCATCTGGTTGGGTCCTCTGATGGTGCCGCTAGAGTAGATATGGGACAGAGTAGGCAACGAGGTTTGTTACAGGGATTGGTTCCTGGGTTAGTGTTTCTGTGGTGTGGTGTGTAGTTGCTGGTGAGTATTTGCTTCAGGTTGGGGGGCTGTGTGTAAGCGAGGACTGGCCTGTCTCCCAAGGTCTGTGAGAGCTAGGGATCATTTTCCAGGATAGTTTGTAGATTGTTGATAATATGCTGGAGAGGTTTTAGTTGGGGGCTGTATGTGATGGCCAATGGTATTCTGTTATTTTCCTTGTTGGACCTGTCCTGTAGTAGGTGATTTCTGGGTAACCATCTTGCTCTGTCAATCTGTTTCCTCACTTCCCCAGGTGGGTATTATAGTTTTAAGAATGCTTGTCTCTGTCTGAGGGATTGGAGCAAATTTGGTTGTATCTTAAGGCTTGACTGTAGACAGTGGATCATGTGATGTGTCCTGGATGGAAGCTGGAGGCATGTAGGTAAGTATAGTAGTCAGTAGGTTTCCGGTATAGGGTGCTTATGTGACCATCACTTATTTTCACTGTAGTGTCCAGGAAGTGGATCTCTTGTGTGGACTGGTCCAGGCTAAGGTTGATGGTGGGGTGGAAATTGTTGAAATCCAGTGGAATTCTTCAAGGGCCTCCTTCCCGTGGGTCCATATGATGATGTCATTAATGTAGCACAAGTGGAGGAGGGGCGCTAGGGGACGAGACATGAGGAAGCATTGTTCTAAGTCAGCCATAAAAATGTTGGCATACCGTGGGGCCATGCAGGTACCCATAGCAGTGCTGCTGACTTGAAGGTATAAGTTGTTCCCAAATCTGAAATGATTGTGGGTGAGGACAAAGTCACAAAGTTCAGCCACCAGGTGCAGAACTAAAATTCATTTGCAAATTTAATACCATTAATTTGGGCTTGAATAGGGACTGGCAGTGGCTGGCTCACTACAAAAGCAACTTTCTCTCTCGTGGTATTGACACCTCATCAGTTATCGGGAGTGGACCACATCCACCCTGATTGAATTGGCCCTGTCAGCACTGTTTCTCTACTTGTAAGGAACTCCCTTCTCTTTATGTATAATCATGGACTCCATTCTGAAACTCTTCCTCAATTTGAGTGGTACCCTAGTTGTCGATTTCAGGGGCACTACCTGAGAAGGAAGGTATTACTGCACATAAGGGTGGCAGAAGGGGATGCTAGGGGAATTTTTCACTTTAAAGCAGCAGCTGCAGCTTGGGTGCAGTCACTGCTGATTGGCTAACACACCTCCGCTGGGGCTGTTTTCAGACACTCTCGAGCCAGGACTCTTTTCTTGTATGCAAAAATAGTCTTTATATAAATGGCTGTTTGTTCCACCCCACTCCTGTTCCAGACATGTGCCATTATGCAGGCTAGTGTCCAATTAGTGAGTGACTGTCAGAGGTGCTGAGCACCTGCAATACCTTATTGGAGTTAATGGGAGCTGCAGGTCTCAAAAAAATCAGGGCAACAGCTTTTTTGTTCTTAGAATGTGAGTTTAAAATGCACAGAACAATTTCCCAAACAAGGAAGAAGAGAACTCTGCAAAGTCCTGCTCTGCTTGTATAGTCTTCCCCCTTAGGCAGGGGCAGCTCCAGGCCCCAGCACGCCAAGTGCATGGTTGGGGCGGCAAGCTGCGGGGGGTGCTCTGCCAGTCACCGCGAGGGCGGCAGGCAGGCTGCCTTCGGCGGCATGCCTGCGGAGGATCCGCTGGTCCCGCGGCTTTGGCCTGCCTGCCGTGCTTGGGGCAGAGGACTTAGGGGTTCTGTGCTGTGGGTTGAGGCCTCCTTTTAGGTACCTCATTCCAAGCAATGGCAAAATTGGAAACGTTGCGTGGTATGTTCCTGTGTCAGGGACCTCCTTCGGGGCCTTGGGCAATGTTTTCTTTGCTCCCTTAATGCATTAGCATATTATCTTCCCCATCACTGAGAAGAGTAAACATTCCAGGATGAGTCACGGGCTGCCTCTGCCTAACTTACTACCACCCTTATTATAGAACAAAGTATTTCTCTCTTCCACTGTGTAACTTTACATGCAAGTGATCAGAGCCTCACAGGCAAATTTCTAGTGGGGACAAACTGAGGCATTGCCAGTTTCATTTGGCAAGGAAGAGAGGAACTGGGTATTTATGAAAGTGCATCGCTGAGGGCCACTGGTGCTAGGGTAAGACAGAGAGGAGGCACTGCGCAAGCTTCTCTTCCTACCTTTCTAGCGCTGCCCCAGAACAACCTGGGTTGCCCAGTCTTGGGGCCCCTCTAACAGCTTTCGTAATGCACCTCACTCCTGAACTACAACAGTCACTGCTAACCCAGTCTGGGGCACATAGTGGGACACTTGCCATCTCAGTTAAGGTCATATTTTCAAAAGTATTTACGTGCCTAAAGATGCAGATAGGAGCCTGGTGGGATTTTCGAAATGCTCTTACGGGCTAGTGCCTTAGTCCCAATAAAATCAATGGGACTAACCTTTTGAAAATACCCCTCAGTGCTCATTTTTATGTTTATTCACTAGGCCCAGATTTTTAAAGATATTTAGGCATTGCTCTGATCAGCATTGTCTTATTGTCAGCTAAGTCTTATTTTCAAAAGTTACTTAGGAACTTACTCATGATGAGATGTAGGCTCCTAAGTCACTTAGGCCTTGCAATGCTGAGCAGAGCAACATCTAAATACTTGTAAAATTTGGCCCTAAATGCCTTAGAAAATCTGGCCTTTAACACCTAATTTGCTATGGCCTACTGCATGCAGAGAGTTTGTTTCAAAATGCGTGGCGGATTTCTGTGATGCTGCCAAAATTGCTACTAAAAATTAGGCTGAGATCCACCAAACTCCAGGTCTCCTGGGGTGGAAAAGTGAATGTGTTATCGTAGCCCATTACCTTCCTCTGTTTGCTGCCAAGTCTTCAAGGATGAGGGTAAAGAATTTTGTAAAGAACAAGCTCAGAGGTTCTAGTGAAAATAAATGTACAAAGTCTGAAATAAAAATAGCAGGACACGTTCAATTCAGCACCCAGCACCATGGTATTTGAGAACCTAATTAGTCACAAGCAGATGCAGCCTTATCTGATTGGACTTCTTGGGTATCCACAAAGGAAAACTGTAATTAGTGTTGCTGGAGCTAAGCAATTAGCATAGTGACCTTTTAAATGGGAGACTGGACACCAGACTGTGGGCTCCTTGCCTCTCGTCCCCATTCACTGAATAGCTAAGCAGACACTGTTGTTCACTGTGATCTTTGATGCGATATGCATCCAGCACAGCAATTTTTAACCCTTTATTATCCAGACATTTGGTCTTAACATCCAAAGTCTTTACTGAGCTGTGCATTTCTGACTGTCTGATTATTTAGCTAATTGGGTGAGTGCACTAAGCTGTATGCAGCAGCCTCAGACACATGTTAAACCCACTTCTTCTGCAACAAAGAAATGGCTGTAGCTGGGTTACATGTAAAATAGCCTTTTAAAAGGATGGGGGCAAGGAACCCATCAGAGAAATGGAATGGCTTGCAGCCAATCTTTGTGGACAAGGAAATGCATTCAGTATTAGACAGTGTGATATGAGAGGCAGTGTGGTCCAGGGGATGAGGTGTTCTTTTGGGACTCAGGATACCTGGGTTCTCTTCCTGACTCGGTTACTGCTCTGGGACCTTCCTTCCTCATGTCTGCTTTTCCTTCCACCCTTTGTCTCTCCTGTCTATTTAGAAGGTAAACACTTTGGGGCAGAGACTGACTTTTACCATGTTTGTTCTTTGTGTAGCACAATGGGCCCCAGTCTCAGCTGCGGACCCTAGGTGCTAATGTAATACAAATAATAATCAGAGAGCCAAAAGAGATGATGCTCTGAGTCTAGGAGAAGTGCGAATAATAGGCCTAGTGCCATCAAATGGTTTTCCTTTCAAATTGTTGGATATTTTATTTTGTTTTTTTCTCTCTGATACAATTTTAAAGAGCGTTAGGAATCCCTGCCATCCCCACTCTCTCCAATCATCCTTTGCTCAATGGTGTTATGTAAGCTCTGACCAAGCTAGGAATAATCATAGTGCCCTTCCACAGGAGGTATCACCCCAAAGCTCTCGGCTAATGGTGTCACAGAAGGGCTGTACTCTCTAGGTGATAGGTACCCGTTGCATACACAGCAGTTAGGCAAGCAGACATTTGTGGCCAAAAACATGGGGAAGACCTCATTCTGACCAAAAGTACCACTGGGTCCTGAATGTGGAATGTGAGGTGTTGGCTTTGACCTAAAGAGCATTATTGGCTTGCTCATCAGGAATGCTGAGGTTTTTAGCAGCTCTCCCATGGATGATCCATATCTGAGGTCACACCTTGGCTCCACAGCTGCTGATAGACTGGAATAAAGGTTTGTTCCATCCTTAAGTGGTGCACAATTTTTTGGGTGGTGGTGGTCATGGTACTTAAATGAAGTGCCAAATAATATGCTCAGTTGTGGCCTTCCCAGGGCCTCATATGAATCCAAGCAGGGTGAATGCCAAGCAGCCTTCCCCTTCCCTTTGAACAGTCATTTAAGATGTGGGCCAGTCCTTATGGGACTCTTTGGAATTTAATGGCCCTTCCTTCAGTTTTCATTTAGCCTCTTCCCTATCCCCTTCTGCCACCATCTCTGCAAAGACCTACTTGCCAGACTACAATCTTGGTGACCAGTCATAAAAGGATGTTGGTGTGGTGTCTTTCCAGACAGAAGACCAAGCTCAGGCATCTGGGGCGTATCAAGCTGCAGGTGATCTATGGTGCTTCCACATGATTGAACCAAAAAGCCCTAGAGTTGGGGCCTAAACTTATTAGGAATTTCAATACTGTCATAGTGAATCGTGTCCAGTGTGTCCCATAAGAATCCTATCCCACTAAATAGGGGACAGCAGCCCCTTTATATCCAAATGTCTGTAACTTGGTATCATTCTCTTTAGCTTGCCATTGGAATGTAGGCTTTGCCATTCTGGATCCAAATACTGATCCACCAAGCACACGAACCTGCCTCAGGCACTAGCCAATGCTTGGTACTTCAGAGGAAGACAAACCCCCTTGTTGATGGTGCAATGTTGCTCCAGGTGGAGGATGGGGGGAAGGCAGAAAGAATAATTTCTCTCTGATGGCAATAGGCAAGAGGCAAGAGGCAATAGGCCAGTGCCATAAAAGCACGAGAGGCACCATCATCCTCACATTGGTAACTGTAAAACATTATTCATCAAATGATCCAGTCTGTTTTTAGAACAAAATATTTAATGCTTTGTCCTCTTGCGGTGGTAGATTCCACAGTGTTTTAAATATTTCCTTACTGGCTTGAAATTTGCTTTCCATTAATTTCCTTGAGTGACCCCTTGGTCAGGTAAAATGTAAGAATATTCTTTTACTGTTCTTTCCATAATCTTATGTACCCAAGCTAAATCTCTGTGTTTCCCTTTTCAAGGCTAAATAATCCTACCTTTGCAATCTGTCTCTTGGACTTAAGTCCCTCCATGTCTCCAGACAGCTTTGCTGGCCTTTTGGATCTTCAGACTCTCAGCTTGATCTTTCCCGAGGTTTAACAAAACAGATCATGCAGCTGCAGAGTAGGGCACAGAGGAGGTGATAGTGTGGCTTCATCGCTAGCACACTTGTACTGGGAGATCTGAGTCCAAGATTTTATTCCTGGATTTACCCTGGGCCTCCTGAATGACCTGGGGCAAGTTCTGTCCTTTTCTGTACCTCAATTTCCCCATCTGTTAAATGGAGATAATATTGATGTACTTTGCAAAGTGCTATGAGATCTACTTATGAAAAGTACAATGTAATATCTGGGTATTAGTTTAATGTCATTACAACATGTTTGCATTATTTTCTAGTCATTTTGAATGTACCCAAGCATCCTTTTTAATGTACTATTAACTACAGCTCCACAGCTGACTTCCTCATGGAGAGAGGCAGCATGGTCTAATGGATCCACACAGAACTGGGAGATAGGAACTTGGGAGCTCTAATTCTGGCTCTGAGTTGATTTGCACTATCATCGTGGATAAGATCCTTCAGGCAGGGTTCTTCAGAGGTGGTGAGCATCCACCACTCCTGAGGAAGGCGTCAGGAGCTGGAGGGGATGAGCACCTCTAGAAAGCACCTCCTACCCAAAGTTGGTTGAAATATTTTCTATAAAATGATTTTTCATCCAAAAATGGGAGGGGGAGAGGGGTGTTGGAAATGACATTGTTCATAAAAAATGTCAGTGGGTTAAAATGAAAACAACAGAAAGGTTTAGACTTTTAGCAACCAGAACAGGAGAACCCCCCAAATGTGCAATTACCATAATAATAAAAATTAATAATAAATTCAATTTGGAGTGTTTTAGTTTTTAAATTCAAATGATATTTTGTTGAAACCATTTAATAAAAATGGAAAAAAAAATTTGTCAATATTTTTTTCTACAGGGAAAGAAATAATTTCCCAACCAGCTCAACCCATAATCACCCTGAGCCCTGACTTTTCTATATGTACAATGGGGATAGTAATTCCCTGCCAGGCAATCAATAAGATGTCCTGCATTTTGAAGACGTTGAATCTATATAAGTACTATTTGTTCATTTATATTATCGAGCTATCTGGGATGACTCCCAAGATTTTTTTTTTCCCTCTGAGGATCCTGCAGATATCAAGCCCATAAGGACATATGACCTGAGGCTATTTTTGTCAAGGATCATTACCTTGCAGTTATCCACAGGCTCAACTACGATTTCAAAAGAGATTGGGGTCAGATTTTTTTAAGGGGCCGGTACCCATAGTTGGGCCTACTGGGAGACTGAGCAGATTGAACACAAGACCATATTTTCTCATATTTTCTGCATGCACAATGAGGACAAGATTTTCCAAAGAGCCCAGCACCCAGCATGCACCCAGTGTGCTGGACACTTTTGAAAATCCCTAGCCTGGATTGTGGGTGTTGGGAAACCATTTTTATATTCCATCTACCAGCAGGCGGCCAATTCATTCATTCCCTGTAGGTCTTACATTGGAAGCGTCTTTATCAGCATTCTACCTATAAACCTTAGAAAACAGGATGACGTAGATGTGTCAGGCTGGTACCATGTTTGCCTTATCACTGAGGCAGGATATGATGTCATTCCTCCATTATTATTTGTTTCTGTGTTCCCTTGATTTAAATGTCAATACTCTTTCACCCTGGCTCTAAAACAATATACTGCCTGTAATGATTACGCAGGCTTCATATACAAGAAAGCCCATCTAATTCCAAAGCCATGTGGAAGAAGCCAGTTTCTTCTTTAAAGTCACCTTAGCAGACAGCAGCTGACCCTTTTTATGAATAAATACACTTCTGTCCCCAGCAGATGTGATTGTTGCAGCCTTGCCTAATGGTGGGTTGGTTTTGAATTGAGACAGCTTGGATGACTAAGGCAAAAATACATTAGCTGCTCGGAATGAGATGAATCCAGGATTTCCTTTAGTGGGAGAAGTGAAAATGTCTTGACTGACTTCTCTGGAGGGTACATTTTAGAGTTACTAGTTGTTATGTCAGCTTAGTCTAGCTGTAAAAGAAGGGAATCCACCCCAGCTACGGAGTACAGCAGCATTTGTTACAGAGCTGCAGGAATAAGGGGTTAGCTTCATGGTCTGTAGGGAAAGGGAAGAAAAGAGGGTGTTGAAATAGACAGGATTAAAGGATTTCATTGGTAAATTACAGGGTTAAAGGTAGCCAGTGCTCACAACAATGGGAAGGAAGGCCAGTTCTCCAGAGTGGAGGAGTTGTGCCTGTTCAGATAGGTGTCTGTTAATGCCCAGGTACAGAGAGATGTGCGCACACACACAACCCACCCCCTCTACTGACCCCAATCCAGTTTTTATTATTAACAACAAAGCCGTTAGAAAAACCACGGGCCCTATCATGCCCTCAGGGGTTGAGCAGAACCCCCCCCCACCCCCGAAGTCAGGGAGGGTTTCTGCGGCAAAACTACTGTAGGGCCCAGGCCCTGGGCTGCAAATGATCTGAGAATCTCCCCCACCACCTCCCAATTAATCCTTCAATCCCAGTCCCTACAGGATCAGCGCTCCGCCAAGCTCTATTCATTGCGCCCCGGCGGGGCGGGGGAGGGTTCCCAGGCTCTTTGCTAGTCCAGCGGGATCAGTCCAACCCTTGTGCTCCATGACTCCGATTTCTCCAGCCTGGCCTTTGCCCCGGTGCGTGGCGAAACCCTGCGGCCCTTCAGCCCGGCCGGGTTCGGAAAGTTTGCAGCGCGTCCTGGGTGCTGGGGGCCGAGGCCAGGCTGGCACGGGGCGATCCCGGCAGGACTCCTCCAGCTGAAGCCAGCTGTGCGACCCAGGCGGGGCGGCGCCCCCAGCCCCCCCCGGCCCGCTCGGGGCGAGCCCTGCAGCAGCTGGACAGCTCACAGCTGGCCGAGGCGCGCCCGCGCGTGGGGTACCTGCTTCTCAGGTCTGCCCCCCCCCCCACTTCTAGCTAGCGCCCCCATCAGCCCCAGCACCGCCCCCACCCCAGCCCGGGGAGGCGGGCAGGGTTGCTAACTCCTTGCCCACCGTAGTGTGTCCTCTGCTGGCAGGGGCAGACTCTGGCATCGTGTTAGGGGAGTGGGTGGGGAGGGGGAACTTAACCATGGATTGGGGCATCTCTATAGCATGGCTCCAAGTCTCCCCCCCCCCCGCTTTGCACTCCCCCTCCCGCGATCCCTGGGGTGCGGATGGACAGGGTGTGTGTGTGTGTGGGGGGGAGCGAATACACCTTCCCAGCCCCTTGCTATGCACTCAGGAGTCAGCCAGGGCTTGGCAATGAAGCTGGGAGAGAAAATCTTGGTTCTCTCTCTCTCTCTCTCTCCAGGGGATGTATTGGCCTGGGTGGAGCTGCCGCAGCTGATTGGCTGAGGGGAGTCACCGGGCCGGGCTCTTATAGGGGACCGAGGTTTCACAAACTGGTTACTCTGAACGTTTCCATTCGAGGTGCCGGTGACTCAGGGAGTCTCCTGCGCCGCGCTCCGGCTGCCTGCGCTGGCCACCGCCGGGGGAGAGGAAAGCCCCAGCCGCCCGGGGAGAGGGAGGAAGAGCGAGAAGGCCGGAGGAGAGGAAGGGGAAGGAGGATTCCTGCCTCCCAGCCCGGAGAGCCATCGCCCTCCCCCGGGGGAGCTGCCCGGATCGGGAGAAGCATGAGGCTGGGCTGGAGGGAAGGCACCTGGGTGGGAAGTTGAGCGCAGCCCTCTCCACTGCCTTCCGCCGGGTGGGGAGCGCGGCGTGGCCGGCTGGACCGGCGGGTTCCTACCGTTCCCGCTGCTGCGTCCCCTCCCCAGCTGCAGCCGGAGGAGCAGAGCCGCACCCCCCGCTTCCTGCCCTCCCAGCAGCGAGGCCCCAGGAGGCAGAGTCCGGGGTGCTGGGATGCGTCTTCCCCCTGCCTCGGCTGCCAGTGTGGATTGTAGCGCCCGGCTCCGTGCGTTGCGAGAATGGCTCGGTTCGGAGACGATCTGCCCACCCGCTATGGAGGCGGCGGTCCGGCCGGGGCTGGAAGAGGGAGCAGCCGGCAAGGTGGCCCCCCACCCGGCCCAAGGATGTACAAGCAGTCGATGGCCCAGCGAGCCCGGACGATGGCTCTCTACAACCCCATCCCCGTCAAGCAGAACTGCTTCACGGTCAACAGATCCCTTTTCATCTTCAGCGAGGATAACGTTATACGGAAATACGCCAAGAGGATAACAGAATGGCCATATCCTTTTGGGGAGGGGTGTGGGGGAGAGAGATCAAGCAGGGCGGGGTGAATCGGGGGTAATAAACGCTTGGGGTGTGTGGGTGTGTCTGTGTGTAACCCAGATGGGCGAGTGCTTGTGTCTGGGTGTGTGATCTAGGGATAATACAACTGTGCGGTGTGTGCCCCGTGTAGATCTGTGTGTGGGGCTGATATGGGGGTGTGTGTCTGTAATAGAACTTGTTTATAATATCAGGGGTGGTGGCGGTTGAATATAATACATGGGTGTGAAATACATGGATTTTTCGGTGTGTGTGTGTGTGTGTGTATTATGCATGCACATTTCACACTATTTAGAGCCATGCAAAGGGATCTGGAGGACATCTAAGAGTAAATTATGGTTCTTATTTTAATATTTTAGCCTTTCTCTCTCTCTCTCTTTGCAGGAGGGCCAATGTGAGGTAAAATGGTGACACCTTGGCATTGAAGCTAGTGCTAGGGACAACGATAATCAAGGTCTCCTTACTGACATCTCACCCATACACAATTGTTGCAGCCTGTTTTTAGCACCCCACCTTGGCCAGGCTGTTTCAATGAGAACTGCCATTAGCCCTCTCACTTGGAATGGGGTACCACAAATACCTGGAATCAGGAGAGCCTAGGCTTGGGGTTTGGTTTTTAAATGCTCAGTGGCAGCGTGAGGCAGGGTGCCAAGAGGCAGTCCATGGCTGTACTGAGAAAGGGGCAGATGCTTTTCATCCCAGAACCAGCTTTCCGACCAAGTGATCTGCAGAGACCTCGCTAGGAAAGGGGACTCTGCTTCTGTTATGATGCATGTGGTGAGAAGCTAAATCCTGGGTAAAGGGAGCCCGACTCTTCCTTTGAGGTTTAGGTTGCCAGGGTGTGTGTGAGTGCAGTAGCTGATGTGCACCAGCAGGAATGCATTGCACAGGGGAATCTCAGGGGAGCCTGTTGTTTTCATTTCATCTGAAATCACACACCTATTAATCCTTGGCTAGCAGCAGCAAGGCCTCCTCTCTGCCTCCTAGCAACCCTTGACCTCGCCCGGAGCCCGGCTCCCATTCAGACCTCCCCAGCTTGAATTCCGAGGGTAGCTGGTGGGAGGGGAATGCACTGGTTTGGTGAATAGACGTTCCCCACAGTGATCTGTCGATTAATGCTAGGAAACACAGGGATGGCAGTTGCAACCACCCTGGAATAAACAAGCAGCAAATGCCCCTGGGGCAGTCTCGCACCTCCTCCTCCTTCTTTACCACTAAGGAAAGGTACAGACTATAGAAACCCCAGCGTCAACAGGAAAAGCAGAGCTACAAAATGTCCGCAAGCCCCACTTGGGGAAGTTCCAGCTCAGGCCAGAGATGAGTTCACTGTATGGTACTTGCCAAGGATGCTCTCTGAGATGAATCAAATAACCTGCTCCATGAAAGGACTGGCTTGTGAAACTGCGAGGGGTAGACCAGGCGCTGTCCTTGCCCTGGGGAGCTCTCCGTGGTGCTGGAGAAGCATCACCCACCACTCTGAGCTACTCTTCAGTGCTGGAGTCAGCCAGGGGTTTGCTCATGTACAGGTCAAGAGAGAGAGAGAGAAAAAGGCAGAGGTACAGTATTTCCAGCTGGCTTTACTATCTTGTGAAGCTGGTTTCCCTTCAGCAGCCATCTACACCTATGAGGCACTGAATATCTTTCTCTACACTTTGCTCTGGCATGGCAATCCATCAGTAATTCATATTGCAGACCTAGATAGAAGGCTTGAAATCCAAGTTCCCTAACTTATCACTTACTTATTTACATAACATGCTTAGATTTAAATTCCAGAGAATTACTAACCCATAATTCAGCGGGGGACATCCAACTTTACTGTCTCTTGGGAGCCACTTTATATTATCAGTCTTTTTTTAAAATCAAAACTTCCTATTTGCTTTTGGAAAAAGAAGACGAGAAACCCAGAATTTATAGAGGGATTTTGTGTGACAAAATCTAAATTGCTGGTTCCCAAAGAAGGGAATTGATTTCTTAAAAACCTCCCAAAGACACCCCTAGAAGGGACTGAGGTGTGATTCAGATAAAGACTGGCTCAGGGTTTCCAGGAGAGACCAATGCCACTTGAATGATCAACATCTGGAGACATGTAATAATACATGGCATTATTCTTCTTGCTGAAATTCTCCTTGTGTCAGCTAGTTTCTTCTTTAACTATTGGCTGTACTCCATTTGAATACATGATTTTAGCGACAATCATAGCCAATTGCATAGTTCTGGCTTTGGAGCAGCATCTACCAGAGGATGACAAGACACCCATGTCAGAGAGATTGGTGAGTTGCATTTATTTATTTAGGTTTTTACTATTATGTGATAAGAGAACCTACCCACCCAGTGCTGGATGCCTGTAGCAATCTTTTAAAGATACAGTAAAAGCTGTGTTATCCAGCACTTTACTAGCTGGAAAGCTCTAGAAACCAGGCATTTCTGATATCCATTAAAAGTCCAGTTGGTGTGGGTTCAGCAGGCTCCCTACCTGGCTCTGCGTGGCTTCCCGGGAGCAGCGACATGTCCCTGCTGCTCCGAGGCAGGCCAATGGCCACAGGGGCTCCGTGCGTTGTCCCTGTCCTGCCCTGAGGAACTGCGGCCAATGGGAGCTGCGGGGGATGGCACCTGTGGGTGGAGGCAGCATGCAGAGCTGCCTGGCAGCGCCTCCACCTAGGAGCAGCAGGGACGTGTCACTGCTTGCAGGGAGCCACTCGAGATGAGTACTGCCTGGATCTGGCACCCTGAAACCCATCCTGTGCCCCAACCCCGTGCCCCCAACCCTCTCCCACACCCAAACTCACTCCCAAAGCCCACAACCCATATCCCCTTCCGCGCCGCAACCCCCTGCCCCAAGCCCCCTCCTGCATCCAAACTCCCAGAGCCTGCAACCCGCATCCCCTCCCGCACCCCAACTCCCTGTCCCAAGCTTTCTCCCACGCCCAAACTCCCTCCCTTTTAGTTAACCAGAATTTTTGACTTACCAGCACCTCCCATTCCACCAACATGCCGGATA
Organism: Gopherus flavomarginatus; assembly: GCF_025201925.1. Taxonomy (NCBI): domain Eukaryota; kingdom Metazoa; phylum Chordata; order Testudines; family Testudinidae; genus Gopherus; species Gopherus flavomarginatus. The sequence goes on along the minus strand of NC_066633.1, from coordinate 18,995,551 downwards.
AGAAAGCTTTTACTGTACATGTATAAATAAACAGACCCATCAGTTACCCTAAGGCCAAAACGAATAACCCAACCACAACATGAATTTAACAAAAATAAATGATGCTCTATATACAACCCCCACCAGAGTTGTGCACCACTGCTAACCAGCCCTGCCCATCTCCTTAAGGTTAAGGGAGAAAAGTTGGACCCCTGAAGACCAACAAACTCAGGCTGTTACAGACCAAGGTGGGAAGAGAATTCCAAAGGCTTCAGTACTATATGTAGAATCGAATGACTCTCTTGGGTCATTTTCCCCAGTATTCTGTATAGAATACAGTGGGTTTTTGTTACTCTTCAGATATTGTCCTGCGTGAACATATGTTGTGGGGGACCTCTCAATGCGCAACTCTTTGGTTTTAGAAACTGTTACGATCTTGCCAAAAAGAAACCAGCTTACAAAGAAAAGTAATTTACCAGCAGGCTTTATGATAGTGAGTCAATTACATTGTTTCAAATGGAAAATAAGAAAAGCTTCAAAACGATACTTTCATTTCTTATCACCCGATGACAAAATGGGCAGAGTTTGGTTTCATTTTTTCTTACTCTACGCAAACTGGAGCAACTTTCAAGCTGGAATGAATGGATATTAGTGCCTGTTCGATGGGGGACTAAATCTGAATCCACTTGTGTTTTATATGTATAAATGAAATGATACAGATGAAAGTAATATTAGGCTTAGGGCCAAAAGCTAGGAAATGCAGGAGATTCTGATCTATGGTTGGTACAGTTTCCCAGACTTTGCAGGACATGATCTCTAGAATAGTACATTATGATGAGCAGTGTTGATGAGCTGAATGATTCTTCAGAAAAAGGAATACAGCCATAGGCGATAGAATTGGAAAGGTGTCCAGGGTCATTTATTGACCCCACCTTTTCTTATGCACATTGACCTGGGAGTGCCTATTTATTTACATTATTGGAGTGCTTAGCAGTGCCATTCATGGACCAGGATCCCGTTGTGCCAGGCACTGCACAAACCTATGAACTTCCTTAATTGTATCTGTATTGATTTTTCCCCCACCTCCCATCTAGTTGAAAAGAACAAAGGGAAAAGAGGAATTCATGTATACATGCCCAACCTTTTTACCATTCTATGAGAGTGTATTGTTATCAGTCTTGCACTTTATTAATTGGGGAAGGATGGTTTTGTGATGAAGGCACTGGCTGGGACCCATCTGACTTCAGTGGAAATTTTGCCTCTGTAAAGATTAAGGGCTGGATAAATGCTGGATTTTCCCTTGCAGTTCCTAAGGGACAAAATGATTTCCTAGCAAAGGGACAAAATGATTTCCTAGCCTAAGCTCCCCCAGTAACTCTTCAGTGATAGATTATTCCAAGCAACAAGGGGCACAATTAGCAAATCTTATTTCTGTCTCTACATTTCTCTAGATTGGGGGTAAGGGAGGGGGGAAGAGAGGATAGGGTTCGATGCCATGTCAGAAGCTGAGAGGAGCATTTTATTGGTCTTCCCTCCCTCCCATCATTTTAACAAGGTTCTTCACTGCAGGTGTTGTCCTTCTGGGATTCTTGCCAGTTGCTGTCAGTGTTACTCCTTAGCGAACCAGAGGTTCACCAGTGTGTGGCATAAAACTCATCCAGTTCCTATGAGTCTCTACAGCACTGCCAGCTCTTACTGACTGGTGAACGAGTTGATCCGTAGGTTTTTGACCCACTAATAGTGGACAGCAGTGTCTCAAAGGGTGAGTCTACAGTATGATAAAAGACCTGCAACATGAGAGCGGCTGGCCCAGGTCAGCTGACAGGCTCGTGAGGCTTGGGCTCTGGGGCTATAAAGTTGCATTGTAGAGGTTCGGGTTCGGGCTGGAGCCTGGCCTTCAAGGCCTTGTAAAGGGGAGGGTCTTCAGCTTGAACGTGAATGTCTACATTGTCATTTTATAGTCCCGCAGCTTGAGCCCTGCAAGACCAAGTCAGCTGACCCAGGCTCTGAGACTCTGAGCCGCAGGTCTTTTAGCGCAATGTAGACAGACCTTGAGCCAGCCTTTATGAGTGTGTCTACACTGCATACTAAGCCTGCATCTGTGGGACCTGGGCTTGTGGATTCAGTGTTTCCAAGCTCATGCTTGAGCATCCACACTGCATTGTAACCCTGGGTTTGCAATTGCTGGACTGAGATCTCACAGCCATGCTAATACGTTCATGTTGCACTACACAGACCTTTTGACTCTGGTTTGTGGCTTGAGCTGTGTCCACACTCAAAAATGACAGGACTTGGACCCACCTGCTTTGCAGGATTCTAGGACTCAGGTCCTGAGTGCTTAATGACCCAAGTCAGACTGATTTGTGGGTGGGTGGAAGTGGGGCTTGGACTGAAACCTGAGTCAGATCCCAGGCTTAGAGTATGTTTACACATGGATAAAAGACCCACTGCATGGTCATGGCTGGCCTGAGTCAGCTGACTTGGACTTGCAAGACTCTGGCTGTGGGGCTAATAATCTCTGTATAGACATTTGGATTCAGGCTGGAGCCTGAGCTCTGGGACCCTCCACCCTCAAGTCCCAGAGCTTGGACTCCACCCTAAGCTTGAACATCTAAACAGCAATTTTTCAGTCCCAGAGTCCGAGCTCTGTGAGCCCAAGTCAATTGTCATGGGCCTGCCACAGGTTTTTATCCCTCGGTAGGCATACTCATAGACATGCCATAGGGCCGTTTTAATTAGAGTGTTTTGATAACCATAGTTAAGGTTACCAATTAATTTCCATGCGCAAGGCCTTACCAAAGAGTCACGGTGATAATATTTTGAGGTTAGATTAGCTCTTTCATCCTCAAAGTGTGTTGCAAAAACATAAGTATTGCAAATGAGAAATAGTTTTTGTTGGTTTTCCAATTTTTCTGCTGTGGGTCACAACCAGGGCTGGGCAGGAAATGGTATTCCTATTTCCACAACAATTTTCAACAGTTTTTCCCCATCCCAACGTGAGGATCTCTCTCTTTTTTTTTTTTTTTTTGTTTGTTCAGGTCAATAAAAATATTTTGTTTCAATAATTCTGAAGTGTTTCATTTTCATTTCAACCTTTCCCCTTCTTTTACTTCCTTTTTCTTTAGTGAAAATGTACTAAAATTTTGCAGCGAGGAGTCCTTTTGACTGAAAAAATGGAAGTGTCCCAGTTTGAGAATCTTTTTACCAAAACTGTTTCAAGCTGGGTGTGGCATTGAACCTGACGCTGGTTTTGTGAACAGTTTCAGTTTGGAAGAAATGGCATTTTAGGGTGAACATTTCCCAGCCAGTTCTAGTTGTGATGCAGCTTGAATGTGCTTCCTGTTTCTCCTGCAGATCATACGCTGTCGAAAATGCTAAACAACTAATGTTAGATGCACAATAAAACACAGTGTGGGAAGAACTGCCCTCTCATTTTTGATACCTGGGGCCAAATCCCAATCCCATTGAAACCTGTGGCAGTTTTACCATTGACTTCAATGGGACTAAGAATTGGCCCTTCTGGTGTAAGGACTTAGGGCCACATCTTCCCCTCTCCCAGGTTTATTAAACTATGATTGCTAGTACGGTGGCATGGGAGTTGTTAGCTGAAACAATGAGCAGATCACCTCTTGGGAATGGGACTCAAGCAGCACTGCTGAAGGGATAGAGGACTGGCCAGGTAAATACTCCTACACCACAAAGAACCCGATCCCTCTGGCCTCTTGGAGCATACATGTGTAGTTTGTACGGAGTGTCAGAAAGGGGGTGGGGGAAGGGAAGAATTGCAAAAATTTTGACAAAGTTTCATTTAGTTTTGTTCAAATGTTGGTGTAAAGTTTTCTGTCCAGTTCTAATTGTTTCCCTGCTTTCCTAGGGCTCCGGGCTTCCCTCAGCAATGGCAGTCCAGCTAAATAGCTCTACTGCTGTGCTACCACAGGTTGCCCTATATTCCCTTCCCCTGTGGCTATGTGATCCTTCAGCTGGGTTTTCACGTGGCCTGTGCGAGGAGCTAATGCCGCTTTAATGTCTGCAAGGTTTCACCATATCCAAGGCTGGTTTTCTTGGCTATACTTGCCTAGACACAATGGATCTTCCTTGATTCCTCTTCGGGGCGGCTGTGTGCAATTTGTGGCTGTCATGTAAGCAGCACAGAAACGGTGGCAATTATATGATGCTGTGGTATGATTCCTCCTGGTCACACTTTCCCTTTCCATGGCCTCTCCAGCCTCCTCTGGCTATAACACACTACTTTGCGGGGCATACGGACCTCAGTGTACACAACGTCCATGCTTGCTTGTAAGACACGGGAGGTTTCTAGCTGGTGATGCTCTGGAAGATGCCACCTGCTTGGGTTTTTGGGATGTTTTTGATGGGAAGGTGGGGCAAAGCTGGCTGCTCTGTTGTTCAACATGACAGATTTTTAACTTGGCTAATGGATTTCATTCTTTATCCCAGCCACAGGCATTCAGTGCAGGCATACACAAGCTGCTCAGATTAACCTCTGTGTGTACAAAGCCTTTATTTACCAGCACACCCAAACCTATTCGATTTGTCATCCAGAGCCCAAGGAATGACATTAGGAAATGAACCGGGAATAGTGATAACGTTCCAGAATCAGAACTAGTTTCCGATGTGAAGCTTATTTATTAATCTGTGTATCTGGCCCAGTCACGGCTGCGTCCACAATCAGCAGCCTGCTGGCATAGCTTATGGCCAACTTCTCCACCAGAATTCTGCCCTGGTAGGAAATGTTGTCAGAGGTCCCTTCTGAGCACATAGAATGGCACCTCAATGTCCCACCAGCCTTTTCCAGCAGGGTTGTGGATTCCCCCCACCCTCCAGGAAAAGGTTGAATGGGGCTACATCAGTGGTCCCCAAACTTTTCACATCATGCCCCCCCTTATCCCTCTCCACCCCCACCCCCTGGAGCTGCGATGAGGAGCCAAGGCTGCAACTCCCAGGTGTGAGGGGATGCAGACAGACATAAGGGGGCCGAGGCTGGGGCCAGAGTCACAGCCAGGCCAGGAGCCAGGGGCTGAGGCTGGGGCCGCAGATGGGGGTGGGTCTGGGGTTGGGAGAGGGGTGTGGCCAGGGGACAAGGCTGGAGGTGAGACTGGGAGTGGAGTCACGTGCCAGGCCGTGGTTGGGGGCTGGGGCTGAGGCCAGGAGTGGAGCCACAGATGGGCCATGGTCAGGGGCTGAAGCCAGGGAAAGAGCTGGGGCCAGGAGCAGAGCTGTGGATGGGCCCTGACTGGGGCCAGGAGCAGAGCCACAGCTGGGTCAGGAGCCAGGGGCTGAGACCCGTGGCTGGGAGGCAGGGCCGTAGGTGGGATTGGAGCAGAGTGGGGCTGGGTGGCGCTCCCTCTTTGCCCCCTGTGGCTGCTGGCCCGGGCCCCACCACACATTCCTATGTGCTCTCCTGGGGTGGGGGGTGCATCCCACAGTTTGGGCACCACTATGATAGATGATGGTCTGAAGGTGTCTCCCTGACTGACAGCAGCATTGCTGAGTTGTCAGCCAGAGGGAAGAGACATGTCTCATTGGGCTGACATCATGGCAATTGGTGAAAGGGGGTCTGAAGAAGAGAGGCCCCCACCTCAGAAGAGATCTCCCCTTCCAGCCCCCACCCCAGCAGTGTTGTTTGTTTTTTCTTTTCAGCAAAGACATGAACCCAGCTCAAACACCCTTTTCCCCCACCCCCTTGGAGCTGCCAAGGACTTCCCCTTCCCCTTCCCCTTCCCCCTAGCTTTGGGAGGGACTTATCCTATAAGGCGCTCTAGTAGAGTACTGGTTCTTGGGTGCGTGTAGAGACCATAGTGTGTCTTGTGGGCAATGGCCCTTTAAAGCTGGGAGCTGGAGGTCACAAGCCACATGACTCAGAATAAGCATGTGACCTACAGGATCCCAGATATAAGGCATCAGAGAGGTGAGCCTCAGAGTAGGAGAAGGGCTCTTTGCAGGGGTTGTGCAGCTGGACTGGGTGAAGAAGCCAGGTACTAGAGGAGCCTGGGGCTGGGGCTGGGGCTGGGGCTGGGCTCGGGCTCTCCAGAGTACCCAGGTGAATGACTGATGGGTTAGAAAGCTTTGAAGGGGCAGACCCTGCTGGTAGAGGGGTGGGGGAGACAGGGAACTCTTTGTGTGTTGGGTTGTAGAGGATCTTGAGATTGAGGATGGGCTAAGCCCAGAGAGGACTGACTCTTTGTGAAGCCCTGTTTTGTGGGGGTGGGGAAGCAATGCTTATACTAATTGTGTGGGTCTACCAGGCCCTGAAAAAGGAATGGTCTCTGAATCATGTTTTGGGGGGGTGTTCATTGCGGAGCTGAGAAGGGGAGCTTGAGGCAGCAGCTGTGCCGTGGTTTCCCCTTCTTGGCTCCGAGATGACTGTGTGCTCCCCTGCCCCCTTCTCCATGGTTCAGTGAACATCGCTCTTTTGATGTCTGATTCATTAGACATGCTGCTGAATTGGAGCCTACGTGAGCTGTCCTCCATGTTGGAGTCTCTTCTCCAAACAAATGCAGCTCCTGCTACAGAGAAGAAAGTGTTTGGTTTTTTTCCAAATCATAGGGTCTCTGGCTGGAGGTGTGAGCTGCAAGCGGTACCCATCATAAATCAGAGTCAGGTGGTGAGCACCTCACCTTTCCCTTGTTGCTAACTAGGAGAGGGGTCTGGAAGCTTTAGTGGAGGTCCTGACCTTAAAAACTTCTAAGGAAGGAGATTCCACCACCTCCCTAGGTAACCCATTCCAGTGCTTCACCACCCTCCTAGTGAAAAAGTTTTTCCTAATATCCAACCTAAACCTCCCCCACTGCAACGTGAGACTATTGCTCCTTGTTCTGTCATCTGCTACCACTGAGACCAGTCTAGATCCATTCTCTTTGGAACCCCCTTTCAGGTAGTTGAAAGCAGCTATCAAATCCCCCCTCATTCTTCTCTTCTGCAGACTAAACAATCCCAGTCCCTTCAGCTTCTCCTCATAAGTCATGTGCTCCAGCCCCCTAATCATTTATATTGCTCTGTGCTGGATTCTTTCCAATTTTTCCACATCCTTCTTGTAGTGTGGGGCCCGAAACTGGACACAGTATTCCAGATGAGGCCTCACCAATGTCGAATAGAGGGGAATGATCACGTCCCTCAATCTGCTGGCAGTTCCCCTACTTATAGAGCCCAAAATGCCGTTAGCCTTCTTGGCAACAAGGGCATGCTGTTGACTCATCCAGCTTCTTGTCCACTGTAACCCCTAGGTCCTTTTCTGCAGAAGTGCTGCCTAGCCACTCGGTCCCTAGTTTGTAACAGCGAATGGGGTTCTTCCGTCCTAAGTACAGGACTCTGCACTTGTCCTTGTTGAACCTCATCAGGTTTCTTTTGGCCCAATCCTCTAATTTGTCTAGGTCCCTCTGTATCCTATCCCTACCCTCCAGCGTATCTACCACTCCTCCCAGTTTAGTGTCATCCGAAAACTTGCTGAGAGTGCAATCCACGCCATCCGCCAGGTCATTAATGAAGATATTGAACAAAACCAGCCCCAGGACTGACCCTTGGGGCACTCTGCTTGATACTGGCTGCCAACTAGACATGGATCCATTGATCACTACCCATTGAGCCTGATGATCTAGCCAGCTTTCTGATTACCTTATCGTCCATTCATCCAGCCTATACTTCTTTAACTTGCCAGCAGGACTGGCTCCAGACACCAGCATTCCAAGCAGGTGCTTGGGGCGGCAATCTGCAAGGGGTGGTAGTCTGTGTGTTTTTGCCCCCAAGCAGCATGCCGAATTGCCGCCACGGACGGCGGGGCCAGTCTGTGTGCCATTACGGTGGTTTGCGCATTTCCGCAGCGGCGGCATTTCGGCGGCAGCTTCTATGTTCAGCTGTCCGCGGCAGCGCAGCTTCTGTCTTCCAGCTAAGACAGAAGCTGCTGCCGATTTGCCACCGCTGCAGAAATGCGCATGCCGCCCTAATGGCACACGGACTGCCCCCGCTGTCCACGGTGGCAATTCGATGTGCCCTGCTTGCTGGCAAGAATACTGTGGAAGACCGTATCAAAAGCTTTGCTAAAGTCAAGGAATAACACATCCACTGCTTTCCCCTCATCCACAGAGCCAATTATCTCCTCACTGAAGGCATTTAGGTTAGTCAGGCATGACTTGTCCTTGGTGAATCCAATTGCTGACTGTTCCTGATCACTTTCCTCTCCTCTAAGTGCTTCAGAATTGATTCCTTGAGGACCTGCTTCATATTTTTTCCAGGGACTGAGGTGAGGCTGACTGGCCTGTAGTTCCTTGGATCCTCCTTCTTCCTTTTTTTAAAGATGGACACTACATTAGCCTTTTTCCAGTCATTCAGGACCTCCCTCATTCACCATGAGTTTTCAAAGATAATGGCCAATGGCTCTGCAATCACATCTGCCAACTCCTTTAGCACCCTCGGATGCAGTGCATCCGGCCCCATGGACTTGTGCTCATCCAGTTTTTCTAAATAGTCCCGAACCACTTCTTTCTCCACAGAGGGCTGGTCACCTCCTCCCCATGCTGTGCTGCCCAGTGCAGCAGTCTGGGAGCTGACCTTGTTTGTGAAGACAGAGGCAAAAAAAGCATTGAGTACATTAACTTTTTCCACATCCTCTGTCACTAGGTTGCCTCCCCCACTCAGTAAGGGGCCCACACTTTCCTTGACCTTCTTCTTGTTGCTAACATACCCGTGGAAACCCTTCTTGTTACTCTTAACATCTCTTGCTAGCTGCAACTCCATTTGTGATTTGGCCTTCCTGATTTCCCTCCTGCATGCCTGAGCAATATTTTTATACTCCTCCCTGGTCATTTGTCCAAGCTTCCTCTTCTTGTAAGCTTCTTTTTTTGTGTTTAAGATCAGCAAGAATTTCACTGTTAAGCCAAGTTGGTCGCCTACCATATTTACTATTCTTTCTACACATTGGGAGGGTTTGTTCCTGCAACCTCAATAAGGATTCTTTAAAATACGGCCAGCTCTCCTGGACTCCTTTCTCCATCATGTTGTTGTCCCAGGGGATCCTGCCCATCAGCTCCCTGAGGGAGTCAGTCTGCTTTTCTGAAGTCCAGGGTCTGTATTCTGTTCTCCTTTCTTGCACCAGGAAATTGTCTGGGTTCTGAGAGTGACCAGACGTGCAACCAGGTTTCTCTCCAATCTCCCCGATACAGGCTCTTATAAATTCAGAATAGTGAGTACTAGGTGATAAGGCGAGTCATCTGCAAATTTGACACCAACAGCTCAGGATTGAACAAAGACTGTGAATGGCTTGCCAACTACAGAACCAGTTTCTCCTCTCTTGGTTTTCATACCTCAACTGCTAGAACAGGGCCTCATCCTCCCTGATTGAACTGACCTCGTTATCTCTAGCTTGCTTGCTAGCATATATATACCTGCCCCTGGATATTTCCACCACATGCATCTGAAGAAGTGGGTATTCACCTACGAAAGCTCATGCTCCAAAACGTCTGTTAGTCTATAAGGTGCCACAGGATTCTTTGCTGCTGAATTGTCTGTGCACCGCTATATTGATATCTGCTGGGAGAGCAGGGTGATTGAACTCCCCCATGAGAACCAGGGCCTGTGATCTAGTAACTTCTGCTAGTTGCCAGAAGAAAGCCTCGTCCACCTCATCCCCCTGGTCTGGTGGTCTATAGCAGACTCCCACCATGACATCACTCTTGTTGCTCACACTTCTAAACTTAATCCAGAGACTCTCAGGTTTTTCTGCAGTTTCATACCGGAGCTCTGAGCGGTCATACTCCTCTCTTACATACAATGCAACTTTCCCACTTTTCCTGCTCCACTTGTCCTTCCTGAACAGTTTATATCCATCCATGACAGTACTTTCCCCACTTAATCCTCGGTGTGAATGTGGATGTATGTTCATGCTGCTTTTGCAGGATGTGTATGTACCTGTTTGGGAGGGGAGTGGCTCCTGACTTCCTGCACTGGTGAGACTTTGGCTGTTTATTGTATACCCTGTTTGGAAAGTCTGAGCATGTGCACATGTGCTGGGTTTGAGAGCTGAGCAAGAGTTTTGATGCTTGCAAAACAAATTCTTGTATCAAAATCACTTCCTTATCTCTTAACTTGTGTGAGTCAAAACTGCTGCTATTCCTGCCCAAAAATACAGGGCCAAATTTCATCCCCACTGGAATTGTATTCATTTAAATGGCAATACACCAGGGATGAAGCTAGCCTACAGTCCACTCAGAGTCAATGGGTCTTAGGCTCCTAAATATCTGTCCTTTTTGAAAACTAGGCATAGGCTGATAAATCAATGAAGGTGTGTACATTGGAAAAAACAACCTTACAGCAGCAAGTTTCAGAACCCAGGTCTACAGATGGGAGTTCAGGGGTTCATGCTACAGGTGAAAAAGAGCAGTGTAGATGTTCCCGCTGGGGCTGGAGCTTTTCTCTGAGACCAACCTCCTTGCCAGGCTTCACAGCCCAAAGCAGGAAGGTCTATATGGCTGTTTTAGTGCCGTACTAGGATTCCGAGTCTGTAGACTCAGGCTCTGAGACTAGCTTCTGTGGGGGATTTTGTTTGCAGTATAGACGTGTCATTAGGTGCTTTTGAAAATTGTACCTAATGTCTTTGCCTTTGTTATCTCCAGCTTATACATGAATGCCAGCCACAGCCATTCCTCTTTGGCACCAAAGATAATTTTCTGATACTTATTTTTTACTTTAAATAATTGATCTAATATTGCAGTGCCACAAATGTCTACGGTGCTGAGCAAAACATGGCCCCTTCTCCCAATGAGCTGACAGTGTAAAGTTCTGATCATTCAGTGAACTCCACGTGAGTCCAGGAAAGCGCATTGCAGGGGTGAGGGGCCTAAGAACCCAGTCCCATTGTCCTTAAGTAGGCAAAACTCCAAGGGAAGTGAATGGGAATTCTGCCTAAATTGTGATAAAGTTAATCACAGTTAAGTTTGTTTCACAAACTTAAACAAAACTACATGTGGGACAACAATTCAGATAAGGGTAGCTGTGGAGACACATTGGAAGAGAAAGTTACTGAAAGAAGAATTGACAGAAGAAATGATTTTGGAGGAGGATGAGGGAGGGATGGATCATTGTACAAGAAGTGGGGAGGCATTTATAAATCAAATGAAGCTAAACAATTCATTCACAAAGAGTAATCTTGGTTGAATTTTGCCTTACATTTATTAAAATGAATTGTCCATGATCAGGTCATAACATTCTCAAATTATTCCATGATTCAACTTATTTCTCCATCAACTAATTTTCAGTTTGCAGATCAATTGCAAATAATATGTTCCCAATATTTGCAGTCCATGCTGCTCTGATTGCCTGTGTGTCAGATGCTTTTGTTTCTGGTCCCCGACTGCATGGTGTTTGTAAGTCACCAACATGGGAAGAACTTTGCAGTGTACAATTAATCCTCAAATTTGAAATGTTGTGCTTGGTGAATATTTGATCTTAAAATTCCCTTTTCATGGCTACTTGGGCAACTGAAGTTTGAAGGCTCAGATATTCATGGCAAAAGAAAATGAGATTCGCAAACGTTGAATCACAATTTATTTTTTAATGTAAAAAAATGTTCATGGAATAGGGTTTTTTTTGTTTGTTTTGTTTTTTTTACTACTATGTCCTTAGGTCTGGTAACATAAATATATATGGGTTTCCACTTAAGCAAGAAACTTCAACACTGACTACGTTATTTTTAGTTGTACAGAAGTTGAGGCAAACACAGAAATGTCTCTCTCTCTCTGACATCTCCAATTTTTTCCCTTCCTTTCAGGATGATACTGAGCCGTACTTTATTGGAATATTTTGTTTTGAAGCTGGTATAAAAATCATCGCTCTGGGGTTTGTTTTTCACAAAGGCTCTTATCTCCGAAACGGCTGGAACGTGATGGATTTTGTCGTTGTCCTCACAGGGTAGGTGACTGTTACCATTGCTTCAAGTTTGCTAAGGGACAAAGGCTGCTTTGTTTCATATTGTTTTTTAACTTTGGATCCGTGAAGAATTTGAAATATGCACTGTAGTAAAGTTGTGCATTGCTGAACTTACTGTCTTTAAGATAGCTTTTGTGCTGAATGAGCTGGTTTTGAAGTATTGTTTGAACTGAACTAAAAAGAAGTTTTGAAGACTTGTTAGAATCCGTTCTTGCCCAGATGCTCTGAGAGACCTATTTTTCCAGGTTCTAATTAGCAATAGGCACTGAAACTCTAGTTACAATAAACCCTCCTCTGAAATGGTGGAGTGATTTCAAAAGGAAACACTGACAAAGATGATGGGTGAAAGTTTGTCTTTAAAACAGCTGCAACTCCCTCAGACTTCATGGAGTTTCACCACAGATGAAGCTGAACCATTACAAAATAGTGGCTTTTAAAGGAATAATAGAAAGAGGCTGAGCATTCTCAAAAGCTGTACAGTTAAAAATTCTGTTTGCGCTTCCTGAAATGTGTAATGCACATGTCTAGCTGGAAAACATCTGTTGGGCTTGGTATGTTGCACCTCTGCTGAACACACGTTGTTCCTGTGCTGTAGGTTATAAGTTTACAATTATGTACTTTGCCACAGTGCGTTTAGCCAGCGAGAGATTAGAAAATTAACTTTATTTAAAGAGGTCTTGTGAATCCATAGTGATTGATGAACTGTACCCTTAAAGTCCAAAATAGATGTTGAGGTTTTGAAGTTGAGGAGCTGATCATACAGTCTTTATACAGGCAAACACCTGATTGATTTCAGTGGGAGTTTTGCCTATAGAAGACTGCGGAATCAGTCCATTACGTGTTAATATCTACTTGTTTTTCATACCTCTCTCTGGCACCGTGAGTATATTCTCCTGGGGAATATACATTCTCTGATGTCCGAATCCTGGCATGTGATATGGAATGGAGTGCTGTTAAAGTGCATGCGTGTGTGTGTGTGTGTGTGTGTGTATATACATATATATATATATATACACACACACACACACTTTCCTAGCAGCACTCCATTATATATATATATATATATATATATACACACACACACACTTTCCTAGCAGCACTCCATTATATATATAGATGCATTCCGACTGTAATTCTGTTGTTCAATGTACCATGTGATGTGACTGTCAAGATGTTGAAGGGAATTGTTTATGCATTAGGAAGAAAAGAAATGTGTACGCTTTAATTCTCCTGATGCTGGTGTAAATCAAGAGCATCTTCACTGGAGCCCCAAAGGAGAATCAGGCTCATATTCTAGGAATTTGTTAGAGGGGACCAGGATGAAACCTGAATTAGTGCAGTTGCTACAGGCGTTGATGATTATAGGATGTTCCACATCCTATTTCTCATTGTACCCTTGTAAAGAAAGGAGAAACAGACCTCAGTTCTGGAAAGCCCTTAAGCACATGTTTAAATTCACCCTTATTCCACAAAGCATTTAAGCATATGCTTAAGTCTGACTCTAAAAGTACTTATGCATGTGCTTAAAGTTAAGTGTACAAGGACTTTCTTGAATCCAGAGGCTTCTCTGAATAGGGGCCATGTTTCAGTTTATACAGGCAGGTTTTTTGATTTACATTTTTTTAAAGACCTGAACACACAATCAGAACACACCGTGTTAAATGCTTCCTGATTGTGACTGAGTTGCTCAGGATTTAGCTCCAGGGTGTGGAATACTCCTGGCGCATGCCATGCCTGTGGAATCATAAATGAAAGTGTAATGCTGTAGGCTCGACACGGGCATTTTATTGCTATAATTTCTATGGCAAGTACTTGCAGAGCTGTTTGATCTCTGAATATAATTGTGGATTACCAGTTTGATTAGACAGCTGTAATAAGGAATCCTGTTGTCCTCTTCAAACATGTATAATCCTTTGAAGTACAATCCTGTTAATGTCAAGGCTTCTGGTTTCCAGTGGTGGCACTAGCTGGGTTGTATTGAAGTTGTCTTGTACATGGACTTCCCAACAGGCAAGCAGTGCAGGGAAGACAATGTAAACTAAGTGACATCAAGTATAGCAGCCATCTACACTGAAGAAATTCATATCACCTGTAAATATTACAACTTATGGCCCTGATTCTTTGGCACGGTACTTACATGCATGCTTAACTTCATGCATTGCAATCAATGGGATTGCCCATGTGTTTAAAGTTAGGTATGTAGTGTCCATACCTTCCTAAATTGGGGCCTGAGTTTGAAAGACCAGTAATGAAAAGAAGGAACTTAGGGGCAGAAGTGGTGTTGAAAGATCTGCAACATCACACAGGATATTAAATTAATTTTTCTATGAAGACTTGTACTCTGGTCAATTTCCTAGATTAATAGGTTCTTCTTAGCTTACTGTTCTTGCTCCACATTTTCTAGGCTAAAAGGCAAGAATTTATGGTTGTTTGGGGATCACTGGCTAGCTCAGATATCTTTATTTACCTACTCATTTTTTCTCCAATAACCCATATACATAAGAAGCTTTAAGCAAAGCCATTTTGTTAGAGAGAGAGAGATTATTATGGCATCCCCGTAAGAGGACTTTAAAGAAAGGTCACTGAGGAAGAATGTTTACCAATAACAAACCTAATTATTTCTTCAGGGAAGATTTTGCTCGTTGATGACATTAATTCAACTTGAATTTTTCTTTTCTATGAAAGGTGATAGCAAATCAGTTTATTTAAAAATGCTTGTGCTGGGGCGCGTGTGTGTGTGTATATCAGAAAATAATAAAAATGACCTACAGTAGTAAATCTGCAGCTGATGCAGCATTTCACATATTTATAGAATGTGTGCTACAGTATATTACTCTTGCTACACTAATATGGCAAACTCTGTCGTTGCCACGTTATTTTCTTCTTGCCATACGTACTGATACTTTGTGAGATGGATTAATTCCTCTTATATGGAAAGTGCACATCTGTCAAACCAGATAACCCCTTGGTCATTCCAAACCCCTCTCATTGCAAAGATAAAAAGGTAGACTGTGTTCAGAGTGCAAGCACAGAACAAAGCTCGCCTTCAAATTAATTTTAAATAGATATGGATTTTGATTTCTCAGGTTTGTGAGATTGTGAAAACATATGATGTGATACAGAAAATTACACACACACAGAGCACCTCTGTTAATCATGTGTTCTTTGTAAAGATAAATGATGAACACCGGAAAACCTGATCTCATTTTCAGCTTTCAGCTTAAACCCAGAAAAGCAAAAAGCAGATTTGCTCTCATTAGCTGTTTCCATAGGGAGAGGGCTAGTTTGTGCTGTGCTTTTATCAAACCCATCCTTTGTGTGAATTTGAACATGAGCTGATCACCTGTCTCAACAGATATTCTGCAAACTGCCTTATCCCTTTCTCGGCCTCTTTTCCCCCACGCCAAAGCCCAAATCCTGGAACATTTTTGATGATGATGTTGTGGCTGCCAGCAATGATAGACATTTTGTCTGTCAAAATTAGACATTAGAACTTGTTAATTAGAAAATAAATCACATTTCTGGTATCTGCAGCCAGGATCAATATCCTATTGAACTAAACTGGAGGCTAATAGATTGTGGCCTACAATGACTTGTTTTATCATTCCAGAAAGCACTCAGTCAATGTCTTACCACAAAAGTGCTGCGGTGTCTCCTTCTCATTTGCTTTCAGGAAAGTCTGCCAATTTGTTGTTAATAAAGGCAAGGGAAACAAACAGATTTCTGCTCTTCAGAAGATTTTCTTTCCCTTGGATTTTTGTTTGTTTGTTTTAAACTCCTGGGGTTTCAGACAAGTGCCAAGGACAGTTGCATTGTTGTGATGTCTGTTGCTATATTAGAAGGAGCCACAAGTATTTAATAGCTGCTGTTATTTGACTTGCATATTTTTATTGGTGTTTTAATTCCAATGACATTTCTTTCACGTAGTAACTGTTAACAAAAAAATCCCAAACAAAACGCACCTGAATAAGTGGACCAGAACCAGAGGAGCTTGTTAACTATTAGCACCAGAGAATAGGCCCTGCACAACCTTAGATCCACCTGTGCACCTGCAATGTGTCCTGTAATGGCAGTTCCCAATGTTTTGGGGACTGGAGCTAACCACCTTGTGTGGTGCATCAATGTCATTCCCAGAGGCTTGGTGTAATGTTCCTTTGGATTAGGGCTGGATCCAGAGACAACTGAAGTCAGTGGAAAGATTCCAGTTGACATCAGTAGGCTCTGAAACAGGTCCTTAATGAGGTAGACATGATAAACTCCCTCTACTCTATAGAAGGAACGTGCCGTGTGAACCTGTTGCTGTTCCTTGCAGTTAAGAACCAGCTGTAGCCTGCCATACAGTCACACTTGTGCACTAGCATCAGAGCTTTCTCCCACTTTAAGCTGCAAGTATTAACGGGAAACATTGTTGCATTCACTGTAAAATGTCAACAGAGCAATTTTGCATAAGAGTCTATAGCCAATGGAGGGAAACTGGATTGTGTCTGCTTGAGCATTCCATGCAGCAGAAGGAGCGGTACTCTCACACCGGGTGGGAAAACAGACTGACAAATGTCGGGTGGTATGTTCTGGCGGAGCTGTTTCAGTCTCTGCTTCCAAGGAAGCATCGCTCTAGTGGAACTAGTAAACCCAACAGTAGTTGGGAAAGTAATTCTTTCTGCACATAGTAACAGCCTGATTTGTCCTCGATGTGGACCTGACTAGTTACCAGAATTGTCTTAATTATGTCACCAGTTTGATATACTACTTTTGTAGCAGGGTGTGAAAAGCAGCAGCTTCTGTACCTCAGTGATATCAAGTCCCAGAACACTGTACTTTTTTTGTCTAAGTGCTGGGCAAGCAGCAAGTATCAAATAAGCAGCAGAAAGCAAGAGGAGGTTAAATACATAGCTTCCTAGTTTGATTTAGGGTCCAAAAACCAATTCTTTTAAGAGTTACCACGTCTGACAGTTATTAGGAAGAAGGTGTTGCAGGCACAGAGGGTGCCCGAGGCAAGCAACAGTGGTTTGTGCCCGGAGTGCTTGGCGCCAATGAACACACACCAGGGTGGAGAAGCAAGCAAAGTTTATTTGAGATCTCAAAGTGGTGCTGGGAGACTTAGCGTGCCTCAGATCCAGCACCCCTACACAAGCGGCTTTTCCCTTTTTTTAAGTTTTTTTTTCTCTTTCTTCCCCCCTCCTCCTCCTCCTCCTTCCTCCCCCTGTAGCAGTTACGTAAGCGCAGGTGCATTAAGTATTCTTGGCCGCGGCAGCTCGTTAGTAAGTTTTCCTTCTGCAAGTTATCTTGTCCTTCTGCTAAAGGTGCACAGGCCTCATTATTTCTGCTTTAGACCAGTTAGAACTGTTGCAACTGATAACGGCTGTTACACCTGGCCTTTTAGGTCGATTAAAGTTCACACATGGAGGGACTCTTGTTTGCTGAGGCCTAAAACCAGGAAGGCTCCATACCCTTGTGGCCTTCCACCCTCCCGAGTTACTTAGGGTTATGCTTAGTGACACCAACAAAGGTACACAAATTATCAAAAGGGGAATGCACAGCAGTGTCCGGTGGAGCTCTGATCATGCAGCCAGAGATGGAAATACCTTGCCCCGGTTTCGCAAATGTTTGTTTGACATGAGGATGAAGAGTACTTGCACAGTGGTTGGTAAAAAAATGAAAAGTGAATTTCTTGAGGCAGACGTGTAGGTTGGGACTTTCAAAACTGCTTGCTGGATTTTAGATGCTCAATTCCTATTAATCAGTTAAGCACCTAGAAAACGAGGAACACACTATTTGTGACCATTTGTGAAAAGTTTGGTTTAAATAACTTGCCTGCAGTTCTCTGCCTCATTCATGACACACCTTCCAACTTCTGCAGCAGATGAGGCCAAGGTCCTACAGACAACAGCCTTTTTCACTACAGAACCTTGATTGAATCCCAGAGCAGGGCTAAAGACGATCCGAATGCATACATACAGGACAGGGCAAATTAAAGTAGCGCAGGCAATGTTAAGTCTGATGCTTTCTAAATTATGAGTACTTGACTTTTCAACCATAATGTTTTTATTCATCTAGTTTTGGTATGTAATATACATAGCGATGGAGATAGGTATGAAAAAGATCATTCACATAGGAGACTTTCACACCTTTAATATCTTTTACCCACTTTTTCCTAGAGTCTTACTATAATTTAGGGTGTATTTTTGTGGATTATTCCCATGGCACGGAGCTCATGGTGTCACGCCTTTAATGGGATATCAACCTGGCTCTTATAATTGTGCCTACAGTTTTCATGCCTATGTCTTTATGCATGTGAAAAGCTTGGATTTGCGTGTCTGAGTGCAGTTGCCCAGGCAATCGGCATTTGTGTGTGCACAAAGAAGTAAATTTAAAGAAACTGTTGGGTGCAATGTCAGAGGCTGCTTTTGAAAACATGCTCCCTGGATTTGTGTAATGAACCTCATACTTGAAGTGCTTTAGGGGCAAAGGGACCAGAAGAGGGGAAATGTAGGTTTGTCTGTGCTTTGTATGTATTTAACCCTTTCCATATCTTCAGCAGAAGGCAAAGCTGAGCACAAGCATCAGTGGAAATGGATACTTTCACAGGAGCAGGCTTTAATCTTGGTAATTTGTTGAAGGAAAGAAGAAAGCCTCTTTGTATCACTGCATTGTACGGGTGGCGATGGGCTATGGCTGACTGCTATTAATGTTGTGCTTGAGTCACACTAAGAGCAAAGCCTATATAGAATTAGTCAATTTGATCCCTCTTTTCAATTTCTTTTGTGCTTTCATGATGGATGGTGACTTGCTGGTGCAGAAGAGCTAGTGGTACCTTGCGAAATGAAATCAAATAAGGAATGTGACAGGGTGAATAGGGTCTATGTGATTTCCAGGGAATGCGGCGTTAACTCCCTGCTGAGATGTCTCACTGGTGTCTGGAAGGAATAACGAAGCAGGGCGAGAGACCAAAGGCCCCAATAATAAATAAATCAATCAGAGAGAACCCACCAAGAACCAGCTGCTTGGTAATTGGCGAGAAGGGCCTCTGTGGAGGCAGAACTCCACCTTCAGGAGCTAACTCTAAGTAGGGTGACCAAATGTCTCGATTTTGGGGGCTTTTTCTTATATAGGCACCTATTACCTCCCACCCCGTCCCGATTTTTTACACTTGCTATCTGGTCACACTAGCTCTAAGGGGCTTGGATTGTGTCCATCACCATGGTATCTGAGCCCCTTCCAAGTTTATTGATGTGAATCCAAGAAGACTTGAGAGGCGGTGTGGTTCAGTGAGAGGGCATTAGACTAGGAGTCAGGCCACCTGTGTTCCGATCCCAGCTAGGCCAATTACTTCACATCTCTGTGCTTCGATTTCCCCTCCCACCCTTTCTCTGTCTTGTGTATTTTGATTGGCAGTTCCTAGGAGCAGCCAGTGCCCAGCTCTCTGCTGGCATCTCTTGGCACTACCATAATACAAATCATACTGATGTCTCTCTAGCTTTCCTGCCCCCTGCTGTGCACAGATGTTAAGTGTGTGGAGTCTGGGATTTTGTTAGGGACTTGAGAAGGCAGCCGGAGAGATGGGTTGTCCCATATGGCTGCATTGTGAGTCAAGGTGAGCCTTTCCTGAACCCTGTGCACAGCGAGGCTCAGGAATAAAGCCACAGAGAGAATCTGTGCTGGGTGACCAAGTTTCTTTTAGTCTCCAGACCTGATGCCCATCTTGTGGGCCAGGCCAGGACCTCTGCTGGTGCAAACTGGTGTAGGGCTTAACATGTGTATTATGGCAATGCCTACGAGCCAACCAGGTCAGGGCCCTGCTGTGCTGGGTGCACG
This sequence comes from Gopherus flavomarginatus, assembly GCF_025201925.1. Taxonomy (NCBI): domain Eukaryota; kingdom Metazoa; phylum Chordata; order Testudines; family Testudinidae; genus Gopherus; species Gopherus flavomarginatus. The sequence continues at coordinate 18,975,826 of NC_066633.1, read as the reverse complement.
TAGGCTACATCTACATGCGGAGCTGGTGCTGTGATTCCCAGTTCATAGATACATTCTCATTGGGGGTGCATACTCACAATAGTGGTGTGGTCACAGTAGCACGGGCAGTGGTGAGCGGCAGCACGGCCTAGTCCCCACAGTCACATCCACCCAGGCCCATGGGCACGTACTTAGCCTATGCTGTGGTTGTCCACACTGTTGTGGCTACGCTGCTATTTTTAGCGCACAAACTCAACAAGAGCCAGCACTAGCGTGTCTACACAAGCTGGGATCCATGCCCTCCCCAGCTCCAGGTGTAGACAGAGCCATAGGGTAGCTCCATTGACTTCAGTGGTCTGACACCAATTTACACCAGTTGGGGATCTGTCTGCCTTGAGAAGGGGAAGGAAGAGTGAACTCCAAAGAGCTTCTTGGGGAACACAGAGCATGCCTGACCTGAGACATCCTAGGCATCAATCCTGCAGTCTAAACTGTGCAGCTCCATTGAAGTCAGTGGGGTGCCATGCAGGTGCTTTTGTTTGAACTCATCCATGTCATGACACAAGAAGTTTTTAAGCCTTTCTTTTGTCAGACGTTCTAAGCCTGGAGTTTCTGCCCGCTCCTCCTCCTTCCCCCTATTGCAGCAAGGTGCGAGTTTCACGTGAAAGTCTCTGAAGGGAATTAGCTAATGAATTTAAGGTGCTTTTGGTTTGTTTTATTGGCAGCAAATACTAGAGAGCTGACTACCTGAGCTGTGAATAGATAAATAATGGGCCTTATGCAACAACGAGCAAGAAGGAGGAGGTCTGTGACAAATGACTTTTCTCCAGAGAGAGTGAGGAAACATGACAGCAGCATTTTTCAGATTTCCATCTCCTGCCGATTTCCATGTTTTGTGCCTGTTAACTTCTCTGCAGCTTTTTCTGTTAGCAAAAAAGAAACACAATCCCCCATGCTTATTGCTGTGACATTACTGGAGAGCTTCCTCCTCCTTTGCCCACAGACCCTGCAGTGGGCTGCCTGCAGAAGAGGGGGAAAAAAAAAATCCACGAGCTATTGAATGGAAGGCATGTTTCCCCATTGCAATAGGATCATTATCTGAGCTGGTAACGCAGGCCGGGATCATTAATCTAGGCAGCAGTGTTACACATTTCATGGCATTAAAAGGGAGGCTGGTAACAACAGAATGTCATCTCTACCGAGTCAATTAGCTGAAGAATGTCAAGACAATGGGGGCTTGGTGTGGTGGGGAGGTTTGCTGTGGTCTGTCCCTAAGCTGTGATGGTTCCATAAATGCAGGTGTCTGTCCCCTAGGGATGCAAAGGAGCTATTGCCTGCCCTGGTGGAAGAATCTGGTCAGCTGACAGTTGCTGCTCTCTGGGGCAGAATGTGCTACATAGGTAACTAACTCGGAGTGAAAAAAGAGCAGGAGGACTTGTGGCACCTTAGAGACTTAACAAATTTATTTGAGCGTAAGCTTTCATGGGCTACAACCCACTTCATGGGATGCACAGACTGGAACATACAGCAAGAAGATATTTATACATAGAGAGAACATGAAAAGGTGGAAGTAGCCATACCAACTGTAAGAGGCCCATCAATTGAGATGAGCAATCAGCAGCAGGAGGGAAAAAAAACATTTGAAGTGGTAATCGAGATGACCCATAGAAGGTGTGAGGAGAACTTAACATGGGGAAATAGTCATTTAGTGTAATGGCCCAACCATTCCCAGTCTCTGTTCAAACCTAAGTTAATTGTATCTAATTTGCATATTAATTCAAGTTCAGTCTCTCTCTGGAGTCTGTTTTGGAATCTGATTGGCCTCTTGCAGTCAGTATGGCTACTTCCACCTTTTCATGTTCTCTGTATGTATAAATATCTTCTTGCTGTATGTTCCAGTCTATGCATCCCATGAAGTGGGCTGTAGCCCATGAAAGCGTATGCTCAAATAAATTTGTTAGTCTCTGAGGTGCCACAAGTACTCCTGTTCTTTTTGTGGATACAGACTAACACGGCTGCTACTCTGAAACCAGTAACTCAGAATGTTGCATCCAACATGGAAGGAATTCTATTAGGCCTTGTCTTCACAGATAAAGAGGAATTGATCACCAAATGAAAAATTAATGGTAACTTAGGGCTTGTCTACACTACAAAATTAGGTCAATTTAAGTTAGGTCAACCTATAGCCACAGCAGTAATTAAATTGGCTGTTGGTGTCCACATGACCCTCTTTCTGCTGGTAGTTTCTGTCCTCACCAGGAGCACTTGCACTGACTGAAGCGGGGCATTGTGGGGCACTGAGAGCCAGAGTGTAGGGTGCTGACAGCTGTGAAGGGCTCGCAGCTGGAGCCCCCAGCTCTGGGGCTGACAGACAGACAGAGCCGAAGACCAAATGTGGAATAATAGCAGCCGTGAACCTGACAAAAATGTCAGTTTCACTGCTGGTAGGCTCCCTGCTGTGAAATTGAGCCCCCTGCTGGGCTCACAGCTCAGGCTGTCAGCTCCTGGGCATGTGGAGGTTGGGTGACTGACAGCTAGGACTCCCGTTGCCACCTCCCGGTGAGGGATTGGGACATGGGGGTGGGGAGAGCCTGCGCGGCTCAGCAAGCAGAGTTAAGGACAATAAGAAGGAGTTTAAGTATATTAGGGACAAAAAGAATCCTGCTGACAGTATTGGTCCATTAGAATTATCAGCAATGAATATGCAGAAAAGGCAGAAGTGTTCAAGAAATATTTCTGTTCTGTATTTGAGGAAAAAAAGCAAAGGATGTCATGTCATATACGATAACGTGCTTTCCATTCCACTGGTATCTCAGAAGAATGTAAAACAGCAGCTACTAAAGTCAGATGCTTTTAAATAAGCAGGTCTGGATAACTTGCATCCAGGAGTTTTAAAAGAGTTCACTGAGGAGCTCACCGGACCATTCATGTTGATTTTCAACAAGTCTTGGAACACCAGAGAAGTTCCAGAAGCCTGGAACTAAGCTAATATGGTGCCAATATTTAAAAAGGGTAAATGAGATAATGCGGGTAATTACTGTCCCGTTAGTCTGTCATCGAGCCCGTGCTAAATAATGAAAAGTTTGATATGGGACTTGATTAATCAAGAATTAAAGGAGAGTATTGTACAGTAATGCCAATCAAGATGGGTTTATTGAAAACAGATCCTGTCAAACTAACTGGATACTTTTTGTTGATGAGATCACAAGTTTGGTTGATAAAGGTGATAATGTCGGTGTAATATATTAGACTTTGACTTGGTATCACACGACATTTTGATTAAAAACTAGAAAGTTATAAAATTAACATGGCACATATTAAAATGCTGGCTAACTGATAGATCTCAACATGTAATTGTAAATGGGAATCATCACTGAATGGGGGTGTTTCTAGTAGAGTCCTGCAGGCACTAGTTCTGGGCCATATACTATTTAGCATTTTTATTAATGGCCTGGAAGAAAACATAAAATGATCGCTGAAGTTTGCAGATGACACAAAAATTGTAGCAGTGGTAAATAATGAAGAGGACGGGTCAGTAATACTGAGCCATCTGAATCAGTTGTTAAACTGGTCCCAAGCAAATGTATGTAAGTTAATATGGTGAAATGTAAAAATATACATCTAGGAACAAACAACCTAGGCCATACTTATTGGATGAGGGACTCTATTCTGGGGGAAAAGATTTGTGGGTTATGGTGGATAATCAGCATGAGTTTCTGGCATGACCATAAGGCTAATGTAATCCTTTGATGCATAAACAGGAGAATGTGGAGTAAGATCAGAGAGGTTATTTCACCTCTGTACTGGGCACAGGCATAACAGTTGCTGGAATACTGTGTCCACTTCTGGTTTCCATAATTCTAGAAGGATGTTGATAAATTTGGAGAGGGTTCAGAGAAGAGTCATGAGAATGATTATAGGATTGGAGAACAAGCCCTCAGAGTGATGGACACAAGGAGCTCAATCAATTTAGCATAACAAAGGGGAGGTTAAGGGGTTTGATTACTGTTTATAAGTACCTGCATGGGGAACAAATATCCGATAATTCACGCCTCGGGCTAGCAGAAACAGGCATAACGTCCCAATGGCTCGAAGCTGAAGCTAGACAAATTCAGACTGGAAATAAAGCATTGAGGGCAGCAAACCGTTAGAACAATTTACCAAGTGTCATGGTGGATTCTGGATGTTTTTCTAAAAGATCTGCTGCAAGAATTATTTTGGTGCAGGTCTCTGGCCTGTGTTACACAGGAAGTTGGACCAGCTAATTGCAACGGTCCCTTCACGCCTTGTAATGTCTGAATCCATGAATGAATCTACTAGCACTGCTAGTGTAAGCAGTGCTAGTGATTCAGAGAGCAAAGAAGAATAAAAGGGCCAATTTACATGACCTTATCATAGAATATCGGGGTTGGAAGGGCCCTCAGGAGGTCACCTAGTCCAACCCCCTACTCAAAGCAGGACCAATCCTCAACTATTTTTTTTTTTTTTTGCCCCAGATCCCTAAGTGGCCCCCTCAAGGATTGAACTCACAACCCTGGGTTTAGCAGGCCAGTGTTCAAACCACGATGCTCTAGAGTGAAGATTACTACAAGAGAGGAGGGTGTTGTCTAATGATTAGCGCTGAAGTGTGGGACTGAGGACTCCTGTGTTCTCTTCAGACACTGACACACACTTTGGCCATGACCAAGTCACTTAGGCCCAAGTTTTCAAAAGCAGCCTCTGATTTTGGGTGCCTCAGTTTCAGAATACCCAGCTTTAGGCACCTAAGGGCCTGACCACTAGTGGTGCTGAGAATATGCCTACAGCTCCCGTTGAAGTGGGTGGGAGCTGTGGGTAATCAGCCCCTCAGAAAATCAGCCTCCCAGGTATCTACAGCCTGGCAGCTTTAGAGTTAGAGGCCACTTTTGAGAACATGGGATTTTAATATTTAGGACCAGGGCTGATCCTCAAGGGTTTTTGGTGCTTTGGGGACATGGAGTTCATCAAGATTTTCTGAAGGGAGATGATGGCTTGGCAGCAGCACTGCTGAGAAAGATCTGGGAGTTGTGGTGGGTCACGACCTCAATATGAATCAGCAATACGATGCTGTTGCAAAAAAAGCAAATTAACAGAGGCATAGCATGCAAGTTACAGGAGGTGACAGCACTGCTCTGCTTGGTGCTGGTTAGGCCTCCACTGGAGGATTGTGTCCAGTTTTGGTCACAGCTGTGTAGAAAGGATGTAGAGAAACTGGAAAGGATCTGGAGGCGAATGACAAAGATGATCAAAGGGGTGGGATGCATATCATATAAACAAAGGCTGAAGGAACTGGATATGTTTAGTTTGGAAAAGAGGAGATTAAGGCAGTGGTGGATTAATGATTTTGTCTCCCCTAGGCCCTGAAATAATTGCTGCCCCCCTGCCTCTGGCCCCGCCCCCACTCCATCCTTTCTCTGCCCCTATTCCAACCCCTTCCCCAAAGTCCCTGCCACAACTCTGCCCCCTCCCTGCCCCTATTGGATCCCTTCCCCAAATCCCCACCCCAGTCCTACCTCTTCCCCTAGTGTGCCGTGTTCCCCTCTGTTTCATGGGACAAGCGCTGGGAAGGAGGAGGGAGAAGCAAGGGGGCAGGGTCGACCTAAGAGACTCAACTTCAGCAGTCGGCGTGTCTTAGGTCGACTTACCTGGCCTTGAGGACGGCGGCGCGTCAACCGCTGCCTCTCCCCCGTTGACTCTGCTTCCACCTCTCGTGAGCTGGAGTTCCGGAGTTGACGAGTGCATTTGGGGATCAATTTATCAAGTCTCATCCTCGATAGAATGATCGCTACCAGCCGATCTGGCAGGTAGTGAAGTCCTGCCCATAAATTTGCTGCCCCTTGCCACCGTAAACCTAGGCCTCGTCGGCCTAGGCCATAATATGCTGCTGGTTTAAGGGGAGACATGAAAGCGCTCTTCAAATACTTGAGGGGCTGCCATAAAAAAGATGGAGAAAAGTTGTTCTCTCCTGCCACAGAGGGCAGGACAAGTGGCAATTGGTTCAAACTACAGCACAGGAGATCAGATTAAATCTCAGGAAAAACTTCCTAACTGTAAGAACAGAAGGACAATGGAACAAATTGCCTCGGGAAGTCATGGAAGCTCCTTCACTGAAGTTTTTAAAAAAAGAGGCTGGATAGCCACCTGCCTTGGACGGTTAGACAACAAATCCTGCAGCGTGTCAGGGGGTTAGACTAGATGACCCTTGTGGCCTCTTCTGACCCTGTGGTTCTATGATGTGCCAAGGAGAATCAGGATGTAGGGAAAAGTGACTTCCACTTCATTCATTCCAAAGTGTCAATAACTGCAACTTGAGAGGGGGAAGGGAGGTTGATCCAGGCTGGACCGAGCAGCCCAGGGCTTCTGGGAGACAGGGTAGTGGTAGAGTGCCGTTGGGCCGTCACGTACGTATCCCAAGAGCCAGGAAATACTCCCCTGGCTCTCAGATGATTAAACTGTTAATCTGCAATGTCATGGCAACATTGTTAGTGCAATCTGGTAGACAGCACACTGGATTGGGACTCAGGAGACCTTGGTTCTGTTCCTGACTCTGCCACTGGCCTGCTGACTGACCTTAGGCAGGTCATGTCCCCTCTCTGTGCCTCAGTTTTCCCATCTATAAAATGGGAATAATGGCACTGGCCTCCTTTATAACGCCTTTTGAGAGCTCCAGATGAAAAGTGTCATATAAGGGCTTGGTGGTATTAACTCTGGCCCTCGTGTGTCTGTCTGCTTACACAGGAAGGTGTGATTTTTTTTTTTGCCCTTTGATGTTTGAGATCTCCGGTAGAAAGCCACTGCATAAAGGCAAAATGTCTTTAATATAGTGGACAGTAGAATGAATGGGACCGTGCACGGTTCCCTTAAGCTCATTCTGGGCTGGGCCAAATGTGAAGTCTTGGAAACTCCACTTCTGCAGTGTGAAAACAATGGATCAACAGGAATCCTAGTCGGTCCCAAGTCGAAATAGCTCCTGTTCCCCCCAGGTGACATGTCAGGCATATAAAGAGCTGGGATATTTGAAAAGCCCTTTGTGATTCCTGCAAATGAGCTGGTTGGTTTAATCCCTTATTTAAAAAAAAAAATCTCCTTCCTCCCTGATGTTTCAGCATTATCTCAATCAGTAGCAGGCAATGAACAGAAGGCTTTCTCTCCATTCTCTTGCAACCAGCCAGTCAGGCAAAGCACCGCCTGTTGGCTTTCAATAATTGAATGGAAGGATCTAATTTGCTCTGGTATTTCTATGGAGGAATATTGAAGATTTGATTTTAAGTTTATACACTTATCCTGCCAGTCTGGTTAGGCCACCTTGGATTCAACAGCTGGCTAGTGTTGGGGCAGGAAGGAGGTTCTGCTTAAAAACCCATTGCTGATCAAAGTGGATGGGGAAAGGCTCTGAGCATGCTCTTATTGCTGGGCTGAAACCAAAATTCCAGAACCAAGCACCCTTAAACTGTGGGCCAGAGAAACGTCCATATGAAGAGAGACTGAAATGAGTGGGCCAGAGAAACGTCCATATGAAGAGAGACTGAAAAGACCGGGCCCGTTTAGCATGGGACATGGTGGAGGTATAGAAAATAAGGATTCATACAGAATATAAATTGTGTTCCAACTTCTCCTTTCATAATGCAAGAACAGGGAATGTGCAAAGACACGTGCTCATTTGCCGTGTAAACTTATGTGATGCATAATTAACCTGCGGAACTCATTGCCACAAGAAATAACTGGGGCCAACGTGGATCCAAAAAAGGACTGGACACTTACATGAACCAAGAAAATATCCACAGTTACGTTAGAGAGGAAACATTTTTTTTTTTAGAAAGGCTGTAAACTCTCCTGCTTCAGGGCTGTTAATCATGGGGGTTAGGAAAAAACAAGGTAGTTACTCCATAACTCTTCTCTATGGGGTGTCTTTACCTTTCCTCTGAAACAGCTGCTACTGGCCACTGTCAGAGCCATGATGCTGGAGCACTGGTCTGGTCTCCTACAGCAACTCCTAGTCCTAATGAGCTTATTTATACATATGAAAGGCCAAATGTTGCCATCAGGTACACAAGGAAAGTCGTCAGTGGTGGCAGTGTGAGTTGCAGTGAGATGCAGGCTCCAATACTTGACCTCTTTAGAGCAAGACTGGCTATGGTGCTAAAAGACATGCTGCAGCTCGAGGAAATTATGGGCTTTGTGCAGAAATTACTGGGTGGATTCTCTGGCCTGTGTGATGCAGGAGGTCAGACGAGGTGATCGTAACGGTCCCTTCAGGCCTTAAACACTAAGTGTCTATGCGGATATTAGAGAGCAGATTTTGGCTCAAAAATTGTATGTCATTAAAGTGAATTGCTATGGTGAACATGGGGCTGTTTTTCTAATAATATAGAAATGGTTTCCGTGCAGAATAGCTGTTGTTGGTCTCTGCGGCCACACCCCGCTTCTTGCTACACTGAAGGCATCCTCCCCAATGGGAAGGCAGGTTTCAGAACAGACAGCAGCTGGCCGCAGCTTGTGGCAGGCTCTTGTTGCCGTGTTGTGTTACATTGAAACGAAAACGTAGCTGTTAAATGCAAACTTCCCATGCCTGGAGAAGAATAATGCAGCTTCTCATTCCTTCTCTTTCCAGGGGAGAGTGTTGGACTTAATCCCCACCACCTGTAAGGCAAGGGAGAGACCCTAATTAGTTATGCTCCTCACCTGGGGGGTGATTGCCTCCTGGCCAGAGGAGGAGGAGCAAGGCTGGCTAAGGAGCAGAGGGAGCTCAGGTAGAAAGGGGGAGACCCAGGAGAGAGGAGATCAGGAAAGGTCCCTGTTGAAGGGAAGGGCCAGTAGTTGAGATGGACTGTGGGCAGAAAGCAGAGCTTCTGTGGTAAGGCCCTAGAGGGGAGACAGGGTTACCAATCCCTCCTGGTTTCGTCGGGAATCTCCTGGAATCAGGCTCGATCTCCCGGAGGCTACTGAAGCCAAACCGGGAGATTTTTTAGGTTGCTAAAAGTGCGGTGGTGCAGCAGGGCTAAGGCCCGCTCCACCCTTGCAGTTCCCATTGGCTGCCGTTCCCAGCAGGCGGGTGCTGCGGGGTTGGTGCTTGGAGTGCGGGCAGCGCGCGGAGACCTCTGCCCCCACAGGGGCCACGGGGATGTTTTGGCCACTTCTAGGAGCAGTGCGTGGCCAGGGCAGGCAGGGAGCCCACCTTAGCCCTGCTGTACCGCTGCCTAGGAGCTGCCCAAGGTAAGCGCACCTGGCCAGAGCCTGCAACCCAACGCCCAGCCCTGAGCCCGCTCCTGCAGGCAAATTGCCTCCCAGTACCTACACCCCAATCCCTTACTCTAGCCTTGAACCCTCTCCCAGAACTTTCACCTTGCACCCCCTTCTGCACCCCAACCTTCTGCCCCTGGAGCCCCTCCCACACTCTGAACTCTCCAGCCCAAAGCCCACACCCCCTCCCACACTGCAACCCCCTGCCCCAGCCTGGTGAAAGTGAGTGAAAGTGGGGGAAAGGGAGCAACAGAGGGAAGGGAGATGGAGCCTCGGAGATGGGTTGGGGCCTTGGGAAAGGGGTGGAGCAGGGGGCAGATGGTTTGTTTGATTAGACAGTCCGCAACCCTAAAGGGAGAGGAGTCCTGAGCAAGGGCCCATGAGGACCAGGGAATAAGATGGAAGCCCATGAGGATGGAAAGCTAGTTTCAGTGGTACGTGGACTCCCAGCAGGGAAGAGCCTAGGGGAGGAGTTGAAGCTGAGCCCTGGGGAGGCGAAAGACCCTTTGTCTAGAGTCTAGCTCAGGAAGGGCAAAGGGCCTTTTTGCTTAGAGCTGAACCCCAGAAGGGGATTCAACTATTGTGGGGCTTGGCCAAGGGGGCTGAGCAGAGGTGGCTCTATGTATTTTGCCGCCCCAAGCACGGCAGTCAGGCGGCTTTCGGCGGTGCACCTGCGAGAGGTCCGCCAGTAACGCGGATTCGGCGGCTTGCCTGTGGGAGGTCTGCTGGTCCTGTGTCTTCGGCGTACCCGCAGCCGATTTGCCACCGAAGCCATGGGACTGGCGGATCTCCTGCAGGCAAGCCGCCGAAGGCAGCCTGACTGCTGCCCTCACGGCGACCAACAGGGTGCCCCCCACAGCTTGCCGCCCCAGTGCAAAAGCCCCAGTGAGGCAGTCCAGAGATGAAACCACCTGGGCTGGGCCCCTGCGGCTGAGGAAGTGGCCCCCTGAGGGAGTGCAAGAGGCAAAGTCCCCTGCAGTGCCACATCCAGTTGCAATGGGATGCTCTAGAGAGATGAGGAGGTGCATATACTGGGCCACTAGCTCCCTTCTGCTCCATTTCATAGCTCTCTCCATGCCTCTTGATGTGATAGCAGCACTCTGCCCCTGGGAATCTGGCAGAGGGGATAAATCCTGAAGGAGGCCTGGATCCTTTTCTAGCATGGCTGAGCCTGCAGCAGGCGATACGATCACCTGAGGCTCTGGCTGCCTGTAAGCTTAACTGTATAACAGCAGATGCTAACCATGCACTTTCCCTAGATATACGGTAATACTGTTTCTGGTATTCGGTAGGCAAAATTCCAGAGAAGGAACAATTTCACGGTCCTAAGACTTGACTAAATAAGTACATATAGATGATCAACAGCACCTAAAGCCTATGCATTTCCAAATGCAGTGGGTATAAATCCTGTGTCTTCACAGAGATCACATTAGCATTCAAGGCCCCGATTCAGCAAAGCATGTGTTTAAAGCCCAGTGATTTTCAAAGGGACTTAAGCGTGTGCTCAAAGTTAAGCATGAGGCCTAGTGCTTTACTGAATCAGGACCCAAAATACCATTTCTAAAACATTTTAGCAGGTGACATTTTTATCCTATTTACTAATGTGTAGTGAGTATTCCTAATCTGACGTTGAAAAAGATTTAACAGAAACAAACACATTTTTTCCAGTTTTCCTTTCCTGGTGTCAAACTTCATTTAACCACTTCCCAGACAGAGAGAGATTTTTGGTGCTGAAGATTTTATAAAGTCCTGAGATGAAGAATTTTCCCTGGGATGCATAGCTAAAAAGTTGGGTTGGGTGAATCCTGTGTTCTTCACACTGTCTAAAATCCCTTTTGTGTAGTAATGGATAAAGTGTTTTAAATTGGATATGTACGATGTAAGAGGATTTGGGAATACTAAACTTGGCTGCCAATTGTAGAAAAGATAAAACCACTCCTTGATCCATTAAGTCCATTACCCAAAAAAAAGGCATTTCTCTCCCCTTTCCCCTCCCACCGGTTACAAAGTTACTGCTAATTATACCTGATATAAAATTAGGGTAACCTTGGATTAGCACAAGAGGCAAAAGGGATGGAAGAAGCTGGGTATGATCCGATTTCCCTGCTTTAACTGGACTACATTAAAAAAAGACTATAGAGGCAGGTAATGCTGTGTGCTCACAACGAGGGATGCAGGACAGTGCAAACCTACCTGGACTCCATGGGTCCATACTCAGGTGGTTAGCCCATGCTGTTTTTAGCATGCTAGCTGAAACAGGGCCAGCACATGTCTGTCTACCCGAGCTGGAAAGAACACTGCCAGCTGCAATGTAGGCATATCCATAGTTAGTGAGGCCTAGTGGCTAAAGCACTGGACTGGGCCTTCAGAGACCTGGGTGCTATACCTGACTCTGGCCCGCTCTGTGCCTCAGTTTCCCCATGTGTAAAATGAGGATAATGATACTGACTTTCTTTAAGGGCTTTGAGATGTACTCATCAGAGCTAGCTATGGTTATTTGTAAGGGCACTTAAAATGTCCCAAATGTTTAAAAATATTTTCTTAAGATGTTGAAGCCCACTGGGGAGCATTTGAAGCTGATGATACGCAGGCACACATTTGACTGCTTTATCCAGACCCTCCTCTTCTTCCTCCACTGCCCTCGGCCACAGCAGCTCCGTGTTCCTATTTGTAATAATTGTTCTAACCTCCCGGCTCCTCAGAGACCCTTGTTGTTGTTGTTGTTGTTGGGAGGAAGGCTAGGTGAGGCTTAATTTCAATTTCTTATATCTCTGTTAATATGTTAACCTAATCTCTTTGAGAATGCCATTAAAAATCAATTACATTAATGGGGCTCAGTTGGAGATTTTCTAAAATGTAGTTATGGCCAGAAAAGTGACTTTGCAATATTGGCCCCTTGGTGTTGCAGATATTTGCTCCTTACAGAGATCTTCTCACTCATAGCTGTGCATTTTACTGGCAAAGTTTTGACTCGTGTCAGCTCTGCAGAAGGCAACATAGTGGCTCAAGGGCAAGATGCAAATTTCATGCTCCAGGCCATAAGCCCATCGCTTTTTGGGTCAGGAGGGAATCTTCTTCTCTCCTTTATTAATTATTTACATCGTGCCACCAGTGGTGTGCTCAGCCCTTTGCAGACAGGAAAGAAGAAAACATCCCTATTAAGCCTGGAGCCTGAGCTTGCAAATTTATTCCAGAGCAAATACTTATCCTCTGTAGTCACACTGAAGTCACATTCTTTGCCTTCCTATCGGCCTGCCTCCTAGGTATTTCTGAGGTGCTTATCACTGTGATGTCTGAGTTCTGTTCCTCAAAGACATGCGGTGCTAGTTGTTGGAATCAGGCTACTGGATTCAGTAACCCTGTGGTCTGATCTGCTATGACGTGTGCTGTATATTTCCACCTGTACCATAATTTTACCTGCATGTAATGGAGGGAGGAAGGATTGTGTGGTGGGTAGCCCGGACCACAGGAAGCTCGCATTCAATTCCCCACTGTGCCTTGATTTGCTGTTCAGAGGATACGTATCTCAGAGATACTTATGAGCGGGCAAAATACTATTTAAATTCACTCCTGTAACCTAAAAATCTAAGGTAACAACTGGTTTTTTTAAGGCATCTATTCAGTGAAGGGGGAAGTAATGTAGTTACTGGAGCATGTGTCCTTGCAGCGTCCCCAGTGCGGATGCCAGGAGATGGGGCCTTTCATGAGGTGCACTTCCACCCCCTGCATTGAGTGTGGAGTGGAAGCAAAACTCGCTAACGAGAGCCAGATTCTGGCCCACGCTACTCAAAGCCTGCAAGCTGTAGTGACCCCCAGCAGAGGAAGTGCTGGGATTAGTGGATGAGAAGCTAGATATGAGTCAGCACTGTGCCCTTGTTGCCAAGAAGGCCAATGGCATATTGGGCTGTATTATTAGGAGCGTTGCCAGCGGATCGAGGGAAGTGATTATTCCTCTCTATTCAGCACTGGTGAGGCCACACCTGGAGTATTGTGTTCAGTTTTGATCTCCCCACTGCAGAAAGGATGTGGACAAATTGGAGAGAGTCCAGCAGAAGGCAATGAAAATAATCAGGAGGTTGGGGCACATGACTTATGAAGAGAGGCTGAAGGAACTGGGCTTATTTAGTCTGCAGAAGAGAATAGTGAGGGGGGATTTGATAGCAGCCTTCAACTACCTGAAGGGGGGTTCCAAAGAGGATGGAGCTCGGCTGTTCTCAGTGGTGGCAGATGACAGAACAAGGAGCAATGGTCTCAAGTTGCAGTGGGGGAGGTCTAAGTTGGATATTAGGAAACACTATTTCACTAGGAGGGTGGTGAAGCACTGGAATGGGTTACCTAGGGAGGTGGTGGAATCTCCTTCTTTAGAGGTTTTTAAGGTCAGGCTTGACAAAATCTTGGCTGGGATGATTTTGTTGGTGTTGGCCCTGCTTTGAGCAGGGAATTGGACTAGATGACCTCCTGAGGTCCCTTCCAACCCTGATATTCTATGACTGGCTTGCAGCCAAGTGATGTTCTCGTAGGCAAAGCCCTGGATAGTCTTTGGCCTATAATCAGTGGCAATGCCCACTGAGTGCTGTAGTGGATTGGAAACTCTGGTCAGCAGTTTCATTTCAATTAGCAAGTGGGGGCTTCAAGCTAAGTTAGATCTGGAAGTAGCTAATAGAAGGGGCATAGAAACCTCAGGAGTGGTTTTATTCTAAATTCAGTTTCTTTTATGCTATCCAGTGGACCACAGATGTTTGCACTAGCAGTGCATAACCTCATCATAGACTGTAACAAGGCCACCTCAGTCCCGCTTCCATCTCGGTCTACAAACTATGCAGAGACCCTTGTGCTGGACCAACCCAGTCCCGCCATCTTCACAGCATACATAGCATCTTTAATAAGCAGGGGAGAGCAATCTCTCACTTCCTCTTACTGCCTGCTTCCCCCTTTTTTTACTTCCTGTGCCTATTTGTGGGCTCTGGCTAATGGCTTAATTAGCCTTTCTGCCCTGCCCCACCCATGAATTAAGTACAGCTCTGCTAACTCTGCTCCAATTTGCCATGCTTGATTGGAGCTGCTGTGAACAGAGTGCTGACTCATGCTTTCATACCTAGCACTCTGTCACATAGACAGTGGAAGGGGAAGCTGGACATTTTGGCAGGTGAGTGGACAGTAGCTGGCTGGGCATGGAAATTATCTTGGGATTGTGAGATAAACACATGAATAGGATGTTTTCTCTAGTGGAATTTAGGTCATCTTTAGGTTTCAGGGTTAACAGCGTGATTGAGATGATTAGGGCAGTTGGCACCTCTTGAAGCTGTGTGCAGACTGAGAAAGAGAATGCTGCGTCTGTTTTGGTGTTTTTTAAGGTTATCTTTACAATTTGGGGGGTAGAAACATAATGTGAAAGAGCTGAAGCTTAGATTCTGGAGCACAATTCTGCAGAGCGTTTCCTGTCTCTGGAATTGTGGTGTATGCAGGGCTCCTCGCACGAGAAAAAAGGGAGAATGTGAGGGTGGTGAGGTGAGGCTGATCAGTCGGGGCTTTGAGTCATTTAGGGAACTGAAGAGTCTGGTGCCCTCATGCATCATGATTAACCGAGCTCTGACAGTGTGCTCAATGCTGTACCGAACAGGGAGGAGAAGGTGGATGCCTTCCCAGGGAGCTTGGGTGCTTCTGCTTATGTGCTGGCAGTGACTGACATCGTCTCTGTTTACCCAGTGCCTTCAGTACTCATTGCCCGAATGGAGATGGGAGTGCCAGGGCAACTGGGCTTCAGTCATGCATGGGGTGGCAGAGACAAGGGACTGGGGCTGCAATGGTGGGTCTTAGGGAAACTTTTGTCCATTGTATTCAGAGTGCCCATCTCTCTGTGTGATGGAGCAACTGAGGCGTAACACACTTCTGCCTGTTTACTGTAGGGACAGACCGATCCCGGCAGGGGCTGGAAGGGAGAAGGCTGTCTAGATTAGTCATGACCAGGTGTTTGAATGGGGAGAGGAGGGACAGAGAGACAGTGTTTCAACCAGTATAAAAAAAGACAAGTTATCTTTCTGTTTCCACTAGAATCCTTCCACAGCCATTTTAAGAGCCCGTCACAGACACTGTGGCATTGTTTGATGTGTGTGTGGGGAAGATTGGCCATCTACTCCTCTTCCTCCACCCCACCCCCCTTGCCACAACATGGTCTCAGTTTTTCTCTTGAAGTCTGGTTTCTCTATTCTCACCACCCCTGCCAGGCACTGGAGGTAACTCTTCCCACAGCAGGCAGGAGTGAAGTGTCCTGCTCCCAGATCACTCAGTGGGACAGCGGCAGATCTAGGGATGGAACCTGTTGGCTTCCAGTCCCCGGCCCATACCACTGGCCCTGCGGAGGTGTCGCTGGAAAAGATGCCTATTAAGTACACAGCAGTTGTGATGCTTCAAGGCAGGGGGGCATCTAGAAGATGGCTGCTGTAGTGCCTTTCAGTGGAGTTGTCGTCTTCCATATCAAGTACAAGGGCTGCCTTTAATGGCTTATTGCCCTTAATGCTTCACACCTGAAATCCAGGAGGGCGGGTGAGGTTTTTCCTGGCAGGGCTGGCTTTCCCCAGCAATGCCAACTGCTTTGTCTCACCTGCAGTCTGCTGATTAAGCAGTGCTCAGGTTAGATTAGATCCGGGGTAGGCAACCTATGGCACGGGTGCCAAAGGCGGCACGCGAGCTGATTTTCAGTGGCACTCACACTGCCCGGGTCCTGGCCACCAGTCCGGGGGACTCTGCATTTTAATTTAATTTTAAATGAAGCTTTTAAACATTTTAAAAGCCTTATTTACTTTAGATACAACAATAGTTTAGTTATATATTATAGACTTATAGAAAGAGACCTTCTAAAAACGTTAAAATGTATTACTGGCACGCGAAACCTTAAATTAGAGTGAATAAATGAAGATTTGGAACACCACTTCTGAAAGGTTGCCGATCCCGGGATTTGATTGAAATCTCCAGGCTTTTCTTTTCTGTCAGGTGCAATTCAAGGCCAGGCCTCGGCATTCACAGGCAGTGTATCTTGCAGGGAACAAACCAGGTGGCCGCTAAGCTGTGTCTAAGCAGCTGGAGTCAGCAGCAGTGTGGAGTTAAGCTGCAGAGTGAGCCGGATTCAGAACCTTTAGAACTTGTGCATTGAACAGGAAAAAGTGTGGGTGTTTGTATGTAAAAGAGAGACAGAGACCTCCAGAGGCCTGAGGAGTGCTGAGGACACATCAGCAAAAATGAATTGAACCAGAAAGCAAAGTTCCCCAGTGGGAAAGACATTGATTGGGATTAGCTCTCCTCATGTGGACTGAGAGGATGAGATACTTGGAGAGGAACTTTGTTGATAAAGGCCAGGAGTCTGGTACTTCCTCCGCCTGACCATGGCAGTTCATTTTCTCCCTTGCGTTGGTACTGTAATTCCAAGATCATTAGAGCCTCTGAGGCGAGAGCCCTTTGAAACCGAAGAAAAGAAGTGAAGTTCTGAGTAAAATTCTGATTCTGCTCCTGTATGACGGAGGGAGGACTGACAGACATGGCAATTTCCTTCAATGTCCTTGGAAGACCTTATTGTATTAAGGTGGGTCGGGAGTTTCCTAGGGGGAGATGTGACAGGTGTGAGACTTTTGAAGTGTAAAGGAGTTCAAAGACCATATTGAATTGTGCTGGATAAATATGGACATCTTGGGACAATAAATGTTAAGTGGATTTCCTGGGGAAACCCTGGGGAGTGGCTGATGCAAAGTCCACACCTGCAGTTATACAAAACCCCAGCCTTTTGTAGCTATGCCCAGAGGGGAGGGCTTTTCTGCTGGTTACCTGTTACAGCAGCCCAAGATCAAAGGCCCATGTGTGGCTCTCATCTGCCCAGCCTCGGTTCTGGATCTGAGACACATGAATCTGTAACCACATTGAAACCCAGCTGCGGGGTTTGAAGGACAAAAACTTCCAGAGTGCCAGGTTGGAGTTGAGTGATCTCTGATCTGCTTTTTAGCATGTATGTAGATTCTTTTAAATTCTAAGATGTTGTCTCTTTAATGCTCCTACCTTAAGAATAAATGTGCTTGCTTGGAAGGAGCTGTTTGGTAACTTCTAACTGTGGGCGATACACTGGTCATAGCCTTTGGAGAAAAGGCAAAGTGCAGGCCTTTGGGGCAGTCTGGCTTGCTGGGGATGTCACAGTGTAAGGCAGGGAGCCGTGCAGTCTTCAAATCCTGAGTGAGATGGAGGTTTCTGCCCAAGAGAGGTGGCAGCCAGGAGCTACGAGTCTAAGGTGTGTGCTGTTGGTGGTCCGCAGAAGGGGTGCTGTTCCATGAAACTGTGACTGGAGAGTGCTTCCTTTTTCCATTGTGAGGAACAGCCACTGCCTCCCTTTCCTGCACCTTGCCAAACCCCCCATACGTGAGTAGTTTAGTTTAGCCCTTGCCAGCTAAATAAATGCATCTGGTGTGACCATCAAGCCCGAATACATGAAACATGGATGGAGCATGTGTGGAGAGCTGCATGGGCACGTGTAACCCGCTGGTGAGTTGTGTGCCGCTCCACAGAGGAGCTGAGTAGAGCTAAGAATCATTGATCTTTCAGTTCAGTGGCTGACTGAAAAAATCTGGGGAAAAATCAGCTTGTTTTGAGCAAAACTGACTTTTTTTTGGTTGCTGTCACTGAAATGAGAAACCAAAAAAAGCCACTCAGATCCAACAAAATGTTTTTGGGGCTTGCCAATTTTTTTTCCTCGTTCTCCCCTTGGCCAAAACTATTATTCAACCTAAATTCATGAATAGTTTTGTTGCCCTGAAAAGTGCATTTTTGGCGTGGATTTTACTATTTGCTGAATTTTTGCTGTGCCCAAGGTGTGAGTCTGTTTCTGACTGGGGCCGTGACCCTGATTCTTTAGCTCAGGCAGTAGCAGCTCGAGCTTTTAGCTATGGAGGTCCCAGTGCAATCCCTGATGTGGCAGCTGTCACGTAAGCACAAGGTGAAATGCAATGAACTGGAGAGAGACTAAGCAGGAGAAAACAGCCTTGTGTTAGTGAGAGTGCTGAGGTTATGTCTACACCACATTGTAAACCTGGGTCCGTGAGATCCAGGCTAGTGGACTCAGGTGTTTCCAGGCCTGTACTTGAGCAGCTACACTGCATTGTAACTCTGGGTTTATCATTGCTGGACCTGGGTCTCACAACCATACTGATGCATCCACAATAGGGGGGGAGGGCAGGAGTGCCGCCAGCTTGTTTTGGCGCCCTAGGCGGCAGAAGGTCCTGCCCCCGAAATACCCCCGACAACTGGAGCGGCTGCCCCCCCCCCCCAAATGTTAGTGCCCTAGGCGACCGCCTAGGTCACCTAGTGGGTTGCGCCAGCCCTGGGGAAGGGATTGCTCAGTGATTTGAGCATTGGCCTGCTAAACCCAGGGTTGTGAGTTCAGTCTTGAGGGGCCACTTAGGGATCTGGGGCAAAAATTTGTCTGGGGATTGGTCCTGCTTTGAGCAGGGGGTTGGACTAGATGACCTCCTGAGGTCCCTTCCAATCCTGATATTCTATGATTCACACTGTACCACCCAGGCCTTCTGACTTGGGCTGGTGGCTTGAGCTGCATCCACACTGCAAAAATGACAGGGCTTGGACCCAAGTCTCAGGCCCGAAGTTCTTGCTGACCTGTATCAGACAGATTTGTGTGTGGACAATGGGTGGTTTGGGCTCAGGCCTGAGTCTGAGACCAGGTTTACAATGCAGTGTGCACACTCCCTGAGTTACTCCAGGAGGGGAGCACGCAGTTCAGAGAGTCACTACAGTACTTTCTCCTCAGACATGCCCCTCCTCTGCTCACTCCTCTTTGAACCTGTGCTCTCGAAGAGAAGGGGGTCCATCGTGCAAGAGGCCTGACCTCTACCTCAGTGCAAGGGGCTTTGCCTCATGCTTAGCCCTAGTTAGGACCCCACATAGCCTCCACTTCACTGGAGTGCCCCAGCCTTGCGTCCCCTGAGTGAAGACTCTCATGATCAAGGCCTGAGTGGTTTGTGCCTCAATTTCATCTCAAATGGAAGCAGAATACTGCCTCCACCATATGTGCTTCACACACACCCCCTCCCCTGAGTACCACGTCTGACGTGTACTCAAGGGCTGTGCCTTTTCACATAAGCTCACCGCGCCATTCCTGTTCCACTCTAGATGCAGAGTGGATGTTCCATCAATGAAGAGAGACTATGGCTGTGTGGACAATATGGGTACGTCTGCACTGCGGTAAAACACCCGTGACTGGCCCATGTCAGCTGACTCGGGCTCGCTCTGGGGGGAAAGAGGAGGCTATACAATTGCAGTGTAGATGTACCCATATCGCCCACACTGCTGCGGAAACTGAGCCTGAAAGTCTCTACTGCAATTTTACAGCCCCACAGCCCAAATCCTGTGAGCCCGAGTCAGCTGACTGACATGGGCCAGTCGCGGGTGTCTTATTGCAGTGTAGGCATACCCAATGAAACTGCACGGCTTCCTGTGGTGTGTCCAGCAGCCTCCTCCACCTTGGTGAATTCTTTCTTCTCCCAGTCACAATTCATCCCAGTCCTCAGGGCTTACTAGCCCAGAGCAGTAGGAGCAGAGGGACAGACTGGCACATGGGAACTGGAACCAAGCTGGTATGGCTAATTTTGGGCCTGTATACCAGCCAAGTGTTCCTTGACGTCATTTTGATCTATTGATTTGCAGTTTACCACCTCCCTAGGGGCTGGCCCTAAAGGAAAGCTGTTGCACCTGTTGTGCTCAGCAGGGCAATCTGAATGTGCCATCTAGGTGGGCACGGTGAAGCCCAGGCCTAAGGAATGCTGTTGCTCACATGGAGATGCGCTGGCTTAATCAGAGCCACCTGCGTGAGATGTGTGCACAATGCCTGCTGCTGAATTCTCAGCGCTGGCAAACAATGGCAGAAGTAACCTGCAGGATAGCACATTCTGTTCCGTCAGGGCCCAGAGACGCACACCATTTCTATAATAGCTTCAGCCGTTTGTTGGCATGAGTTTGAAAACACAAGTGAGCTGCAGATGCAGCATATGCAAATCATCCCAAGTGATTGCTCATGTGGAAACTTTACCCCACTCCACCCTGTCATGTATTCCGGATGCGCCACACTTGAGCGAGAGGGGATTCTTAGCAGACTTAAAACCTGAGCTTATGTGAAGCACCACGGCTAGAAACAAATGCTGTTCATCAGTAGAAAGGCTGGAATCTCAGCTGCACAAATGCTGAAAGCATCTAGCTGAGATTTGCTGCTGCACCTCCAAGAGAGACAGCCTCGGGGAAGGAAGCATAGGCTGCCCCAGGAGCCAAAATGGCTCTGGTATATTAGAGTAGTCATGGGGCTGCTCTGATTTATGGCAGCATGCTGAAGCTTGCTCTATAGCCTGGAACAGCCCAGAACCCCCATTGTGGTGTGTGGTGGAGTTCTACCCTCTACCCCAACACTCCCCTCTGACCCCTAGTCTTGCTTCCAGCATGCACCCCGTGCCAGGATTTGCAAGGGGGCCAGTGCACTATGCCTGGACAGGAGAAATTCGCCCTGGCCCCTTGCAGTACAGCAGGTGTTCTCAAACTGGGGGTTGGGACCCCTCAGGGGGTCACGAGGTTATTACATGGGGGGTCGTGAGCTGTCAGCCTCCACCCAAACCCCGCTTTGCCTCCACTGAAATATATTAAAAAGTGTTTTTAATTTATAAGGGGGGCGAGGGGTGGCACTCAGAGGCTTGCTCTGTGAAAGGGGTCACCAGTACAAAACTTTGAGAACCACTGCAGTACAGTTCTCACCCTTATGTGCTGCTGCAGGGAGGTATTCAGGCTGGGCAGGGCACAGTATCTGTGTCTCTGTTTCTAGTCCTGCTGCTTTGCCAGATAGCCGACCTTAAAACAGCAGTGAATCCTGGTCCAGCAATGTATATAGCAAGTGTTATTTTCAGCCTCTGGGACCCGCTCTTCCACTAGAGGACAGAAGTGACTTCAGAGGGGAGATGCTTGTGTTCCATTGCTGGAGAATGACACCCTGTTTTTAGTGAATGCACATCGGGTAAAGGGGAAGAAACCTTTCTTTACAGTGGGGTCTTTTTGAAAACAGCTCAGGTTTCCTCCTGGTTGTTTCAGCTAGAGTTGCAAGATTAGGCCCCTGTACTTCGACTAGTATTATGGAAGCTTAGAGGCTTCAGCGGAGATCAGGGCCCTCTTGGGCCAGGCCCTGTACAGACACCAACAGAGGAAGTTACTGCCCCAA
Source organism: Gopherus flavomarginatus (assembly GCF_025201925.1). Lineage (NCBI taxonomy): Eukaryota > Metazoa > Chordata > Testudines > Testudinidae > Gopherus > Gopherus flavomarginatus. The sequence continues at coordinate 18,954,345 of NC_066633.1, read as the reverse complement.
ATAGTTCAACTAAAGTTCAACTAAATTTTTCAAAAGGGGTTATGGACATGCTCCCAAATAAGCCAAATTTACATGCCAATGAGAGATCTCTGTGTTCCTCCTTTATTTCTTTAAAGGAAAGAAATGTGCAATTATTTTTCCCCCTGGGAAATGTGTCTATATGACTTTAAAACCAAAGTTAGTGGATGGGCATTTAAGAAGAAATGAAAGAAAAGGAACAGAAAGAACTTGGCGGGCTAGGGAGAATATTTTCTTTTAGCTGAGACCAAGCATGGGACATTTCCACCCAAAAGGAGAATATCTCAACAAGTGATGAGTGAGGCTACAATTATGTCACGGAATCCGTGACTTCCATTGACTGCTGTGACATTTTCTGCCTTGGGCTGGAGCTCCCAGCCCCCAACCTAGTGTGGGGACCCCACAGCAGCCTGCCAGGGGGGACCCTGCAGCTTCCACCCCCCACATCGGTGGGGGACCCAGGAGCTCCAGCAGCAGTGGGTGCTAAACCCACCTATCCCTTTTGCCAGGGATATTTTTAGTGACAGTCAGGGACAGGTCATGGACTGCTGTGATTTTTTGTTTATTTCTCGTGACCTGTGTGACGAAGTGGGGCTGTTCTTAATGTTTCCTCTGAATACTGTGTGGGGGCCTCAGTTTCTGGCCGACCCTCTGTCTCCTGGCAACTAATGTCCTGGTCCTTGCCCCCTGCAAGGGGATGCTAAAGGTGTGGGAGAACAAAGAGATCAGGTGACTTCCTAGCCCGGGAAAGGAACTCAGCAGAGAAGAAGGGGCTGGAGGAGGTTTCAGTTTGGAGCTGGCTAGAGACGAGGAGTGAAGGCAGACATGGGGGTCTGTCTCTCTGGGCCCCAGAATGGGCTCGGCTGAGGGGTCTGGTTCTCTGTACCTACAAGCTCTGTTTTAGATCGTGTTCTTGTCATCGAATACACCTCTGTTTTACTGGCTGGCTGAGAGTCATGTCTGACTGCAAAGTAGGGGTGCAGGACCTATGGCTTCCCTAGGATCCCACCTGGGTGGACTTGCTGTGGGAAACGCACAGAGGGGTGTATGCTGAATGCTCCAAGGAGAGACCCAGGAGGTGAAGCCATGTGAGCTTCTTGCCCTGGAGACAGTCTGCTCCTGACTGGGAAGCAATTCCAGAGCATCGCCCGGGAACTCCGTGACAACTTGTCCATGACTTTTACTAAAAATATCCCTGACACAAACTCAACTCCATTTTCATTGGCTCATCATTAAGGCTATCATCATGAAAGCATTCTCTGTTAAACGACTATTTATATTGGAGACAGTGGGAAAAGTCTCTCTGAAATAAATACAATGTGGTATTGGATAGCTAGCTACACAGGTGGAGCAATGAAAACAAATGGTCAAATATTCATAGTTAACAGTATCAGTCTAGTTTTAAGTGTTCAGATTAATTAAAGGAAAAGAACGTGGACTATTGCTCTATTAATTTGTAGATCCAAATGAAGCTGATGTATGTTAAATAAGGCATGATGACTGTTATCATGCATTGGTGTTTAAAATGCATGAAACAAACTGATCGAGACCTTAGGTATACACTGAAACTAGATTTCTCTGGAGTTAATACTGATTTTCCCTTTTCTTGTCAAGGTGGGATTAGGTGCTCCATATTTCTCAGTAGGCTACTCAGTCTCATGTTGAGCATTTTTCTTTTAAGACGCATAACAGCATGATGTTAACTGTACAATATTGTAAGATTTAGTGAGTCTCATGTTAGTGCTTGGCTGCTGCTTGTTACAAAGAGAAGACGCAAGGTGCAGCTGACTCAATCTGCGGCTTGTATGATTGATGGACGAAGTCGGCTCCGACTGCAGATGCAGGCAAGGGGGTTTATTTCTCCCTTCCCTTACGTTGCATTAATAAATATGTCCCACACAGGCTGCTTTCTGCCGTCCGACTCCAGGCCACTGCCCCTGATTCCTGCCACTTGCACATGGGTGTTTGTGTGTTGCTAGTGCAAACAGCTCATGCTATGTTGCCACAGGTTCTGCTTAAAGAAAGAGAGAAAGAATTCACTACTAATCACTCCCAGCTCATATGTGAATTCCTATTACACCCTCGTACACTTATATGTCCCTCTCGTGCATATACACACCCCCTGGTGCTCTTTATCCAACTTGTGTGTGCACCCTAACTGGCAAACCTTCTGATGAGATACCTACTGCTAGCTTGCTCCAACATGCTGCATAGCTCTTTAAATTCTGATGGGCAATAGGCACCTGTTGAAAAGGACTGTGGTTCTAGGTTCTGGTCCCTGCTCTGCCATACCCTCCCTGTACAGTCTTGGCAAAGCAAGTAAGGCCGAGTTGTTTTTCAGAGGTGGCGTAAATCCACCAACCTAAATGACGTCAATGGGAGCTGCAGCTGTTCTTCCTATTGACTTAGGGGGGCCTTGGAACAGGCCCCAAATCTCTCGGTCACACCACCATGTGCTCTGCATGGGCCCAATCATGCACCACTGGCAAAACTCCAGCTGGCTTCAGCAGTGGAGCATTGGGGCCTACGTACAGTATGAAATGGAGAAGTCTTAGTGATGTCTCACTATCCCACCTCACTCCTCTTCCCCTTAAACAAATGTCAAATACGTATCTTCAAAAACCCCTTCATGCCTTTGCACTTGCACCACCTTTAACTAGCTAAAACAGTCTCAACTATATCAAAATAGGTATATTTTGTATAGCAGGTTTGTATTTGTTTTGTCGGAGGATCCAGGGACAGAGTGAAATGACCTTATTGAAGTTCAGTAGTACCGTACTCCACCAAAATGAATTGCCGCACTCCTGGAATGAGGAGGAAGGGTATCAAATTCTTGGCCTTGGTGTAAGAGCCGTGCAAACAGGTCAAGGAAGCCAAATGTCTTCCAAAAACCTGCGGCTCTGCCTTGCAATCTGATCATCACTCCTTCATATAACAGGGAGACAGGAAGACATGATACTCATTCGGCTTCTGGCCGTGTCACTTTGCCAGTTCATTAGGGATTACGTGCAGGGCACCATGCAAAGCTTTTTGGCTCTGGAAAGCTGCAATATTGTTTCCTGCATATAACAGAGCCCGACTGACAGCTAAAATATTTGTAATGACTTTTTCTTAGAATTTATAGATCTCTTTGCTCTCATAAAGCATATAAAGTGTATTCCCTATGGTGTTCCAAAATTGATGGTGTAAATTTGAATCCATCATTTTGAAATGTCACTGTAAATGCCACATAAATAATGGAGCATCTTGCACCCTTGTAACTTGAAATTACTGTCCATTACTGCAGAGTAATTACCCCCATCAATGAGTCCTTGGTACCTCTGAATAAGCCTTTCCATCCTTCCACATCGAAGTCTTTTGGAGAGGCAGTTTAGAGTTATTCCGAACCAAAATACTTACATGTTTATGGAGCTGATGATCTTGTAACATAATGGTTGGCTTTATCGAATGGTTTGTCATGGAGGCACTGCCAGAATTCTGATTTGAACAAACCCTCCCTGGAGCTCAGTGTAAATTGCAAATGTGCTGTTACCATATAGGTCTTCAGAACAGCATGCCAGTGTTTGTTTGTTCTTGACCCATGCAGGATAAATAAGGAATCGCTGCAGACGTATGTGTCTAGCTGCAAATCTGTTCTTCCTCTGCTTTCATGTGTTGTTTCCAGGCAAGCCTTATGATGGGATTTTTGATGATGAAAGTAGATAAGCTCCAACACCAGAAGTATGATTGTAGTTAGGCCTCCTTTTACTGAACACAATATCCTTCCATGGGATTGGGTTAGGTTCTGGTATTCACAAAGACCAAATAATTGGTATAGCTTCATCAAAATCAATGGATAAGAATCTGCCCCCAAATCTTAATGTGTGATCAGTTAATGGCTTTCTGGTACCAGTTAAAGTTTGGAAGTTTCAAACTGCCATCTTCCCATGAAGGTATTTCTTCCAGTTTGGTTTTGCTTTGTCACTGGACCTGTCAGCTGAATTGTGAAATTGCTCTTTCTTTGGTGAAACAATTATCCACAATATCTAAAGGGGGCATTTGCAACACAGAGTTAAATTCTGGAGCAGAAGACAGTTTTTATAATACTTATTCTGCTTTGTTCCACCTCTTGGAGTCTTCTGTCGTGTTTTTCATTGCAGGATCTGCGCTCTTTCTCTCTCTCTCTTTTTTTAAACTACATTCTTTCAGCCTCTCTTTAACATACCTAGCAATAAAGTTAAATTCTTTGAATCTCCCCCCCCCCACCATTGGCATAAACTTCCCTTTGTTGTCAGTCAAAGCAAAGGGCCAAGGATTGAATGAGCCATAGAAACTAAACTCCAGTCTGCTCTGGATGTTCTAGAGGAGTGGCAGAGAGGGCGGGTAATATGGGAGAGACCTGAACTGATCTGTGGGTAAACAGAGTGGCCCACTGCGGCCCCTATCAGCAGCACTAAGGTAAAAAATGGAATGATTTGGTCAATTTGAGGTGTTGAAGAATGGATCAATCTAATGGACTATGACATGTGAAACTTAAAATGTTATCACCTGGGTTGGCATTTTGAATGGAGGTCTCTGGAGGCTGCAGATCTGCTATGGGTTTATTAAGGGAAGTTTTTGAAATGTGCTCAGGATTTTACTGACCTTCTCTCTCCTCCGTATTGCAGACAAGGTGGCCCTGACATGCTGAATAAATGACCATGCTGCTGTTTGGTCATTTTATCTTTGTAAGGACCATTTAGCACACTTCTGTTTTTTCCTCCTGTGTGAGGGAGCTTTTCAACGTGAGGGTCAAGGAACATGATGCAGGCAATTGATTCCATTCTTTCAGCTGTCCTTGCTAGCAATACGGCTTTAAATATCTCAAACGGCATTGTGTAAAACTCCCACGAGCTCACGGATCACACTTAGACCAGGAGAACACAGGGCAGATTAAGATCCACATAAGTTATAGCATGTAACTGGTCTAGTGGGTGAGTATGGGGCTGTGAAGTAGGAACCCGGGTGTTCTAATACCAACTGTGACAGTCTGAGTTTGGACAGAACATTTACTCTCTGTGCTGCACTTTCTGATCTGTAAGGAGGCAATTTTTCAGGGTTAATTAATGTTTGAAAATGAAAACTGCCTGAAGTGTGTGTGTGTGTGTGTGTGTGTGAGTGAGCTCTTTGGGGCCGGGACCCACTGTTTTACAGAACCTAGCACAGTGGAGTCTCGGTTCATGATTGCTACCACAATACAAAATATAAGCCTGACATTATTATGCGAGACCTTTCATGGGGCAGGGGTAAGGAGGCAAGGCATGCTTTTCCTAGTGTGGAATCCATTGCTGGGGTGTCAAACACCAGGCCCAATTGGTGCCATGACGGTTCTGCTGAGCATTTACTGAGCAGAAGCTAACCAATGATGAGCGCAGTCTTAACTGTGTTTCATAATGAAGATGATGATACTTAGCAGTTCTACAGCAGCCAGAAGCTGGGAATGGGCAACAGGGGATGGACCAATTGATGATTCCGTGTTCTGTTCATTCCCTCAGGGGCATCTGGCACTGGCCACTGTCAGAAGACAGGATATTTGGCTAGATGGACCTTTGGTCTGACCCAGTATGACTGTTCATATGTTCACCTTTCATCAGAGGAGTTCAGAGTAACCTGCAAAGACTCATTAATTAAGCCTCACAGGTTAATATAGTTGAGTATCGTTATCCCCATTTTACAGATGGGAGTTAGGAAATGGTGGCATAAAGTCCAGAACTGTCCGGAACAAACCGCAGGGGTCTTGACTACTGATCATCAGACAACTCCATCTCTTCCCCAAAAGCAAGATATGGTGGTGAACTATGGCGGGGAGCATGAAATTCCTGTTTAGCTAGAGCTCAGTGTGAAGTTCACCTTAAATCTCTGGGGTCTTTCACATGAAGATCTGAAACCCCGGTCCTGCCCATTGGGGTCATTACCACTTTTATACTTTTCAGCAGTATGGGAGTGTTAATCCAAGTGTCCTGCCTAAGACTGACCGGAGATGCTATCTTCCTAAGTTTGCTCTTCAGTGCAAACTGCATGTAGTATCTTCTCCACTTCCTGTCCTAAACTATCATCATGCCTTTGTAACAGGGTGTGCAGAGTCAGCAGTGGACTCAGCACCCTGTCACTCAATTCCCCACCCCGAGATACATTAATTGGGGCCTGACTGAAAGACAGGCAGTTGGCAGAGGGTGCCAATTAGTGAAGTAGAGAGACAGCTGAGGTGCTAATTGGGTGGAAGAAACCCCAGCAGCTGGGCCTATGTAGGCAGACAGGAAGGAAGTGCTAGGGAGGAGAGAAGGAAGGCAGGGTTAGGCAGAACTGGCTGCTGCTGCTAATACCGTATCCATCCCCAGAAGGAAGTGGGGGAAGCTGGCTGCTGACGGTAAATAGTATGTAAATAACACTCCAGGCTGCGGCCTGCTGAAGGGCTATGATGAAGCATGGTGGTAATGAATAACACCTGGAGTGGTAGTGTCAGTTCTCGAGGCTGGAAAAGAGTCAGAGGACCACTTTCTGCCAGTACTGTTAAATAGCTGCTTCCTTCTACCTGAGAGGTGACTACTTCTGTACAGTAAATGAAGCGACTCCTGTTCCTTGTAAAGCATTTTAAGGTCATTTGGGATGAGAGGTACAGTGTAAATGTAAGATGGTTATTATTTAAGTGTGGGGAGCCTTACCCACAGAGTTCAATTGTGCATAAAACCAATTAGAGTCTGAACAAGGTTGAGGGAAAATTGCAGGGTGGGGAGAAAAGTTGGGGTTGGAGGGAAGAAGGAATCCCTGGTTCTTCAGCAAGAAAAGTTCCAAAGCTGTGGCTGGCAGCCCCAGTTATCTGAGCTTGACACCCTAAGTAAAGAAGGGACAGTGTGGTTTTTGATGGAAATGTAATGTACGCTTGAAGAATGGCACTATCTGTGTGTTACAGAAACACAAGCAGAAGCAGTTCTGATAATTCTCTACTGCCTTTGAACATCTCTCAGCTTAGGAGAAAAATGTGCCCTTAAAAAAAAAGTTAAAGCAAAGGACCCTGGTATTGCTCTTTTGTGTCATAGTAGGAGAACCAAATCTTACCCTCATCTTCCTAGGACGTGGCTGTATCTGCAGTAATTGGCCGATTTGTTTGTTCCTCTTATTGGATTTCATTTTCTTGAATCTTTCTTTGAAATACGTATTTCCCATGCTCAAAGGGGCCCAATTCTGATCTCACACCTTGGTGTCTATCAGTGAAGCCAAGAAAATGGCTCCAGGACGGGAGATCAGAACCAGACCTGGGTACTTCGGCTTGGCCGTTCGTTTAAGCCCGTTCTAAGAACAACTCTTCGTATTCTTAGAATGCTGGGCTCAGTGAGATGTGCTGACCAGCACTTTATGAACCTGCGAGATCTGAGGCCCATGTGCTGCTCTGTGCGTGGGCCTGTGTAAAAGGAGGGAGCCTTTATCTCCATATGCCTGAGTTGTTTCACTCAACTGGCTCAATCGAGGGTTACTAATGAGGTTCTCAGGGGGCCTGATTTGCTTCTCATATACTTATTCCAGCCAGTAGTTGGAACACTTCTTCCTGGCACGTGAGAGTTTTTATGTACCAGGATTCTGAGCCATCCCTTCATCCAGACTTCCTTGGTTTGGAAATCTTACTACAGAAGTAGTTTTCTCATGGTAGATCAGGCATTTCCTGGCCAGACTTGCCATGCCCAGAGGAGGCTTCCTCTTCTGTCTGGAGGAGACAGTTCAACAAATCTTGACAGGGGAGCTGGCAAGGTGAAGGGGGAAAGCATAGGACTGAGGGTTGATACAAGAGAGGCTGCATGATAACTGTGGATTATGGAGCTCTTGTGGAAGAAATCAGTCACAAAGAGAAGGGGTTATTTCTTGTTGGGGTCGAGAGGGAGGGACATATTAGAACCCTCACAGCTGTGTCTGAGGGACTGAATGTTGCTGGAATCACCTGTTCTATTTCCATTCAAGAGAATTACTCTCTTACAGGGAGAAATGGGCTTTAAATCTCTCTGCCAGCCTAGCTGGGGGAATGGGACAGGAGACAGTTAGCTAATCATGTTGCTAGAAGCATTGGGCACGTGAGGATGTTGGGCTCAGATGGCATGGCTGGAAGGTAAAAGTGGAGCTTCCAAGTCTCTGCCTATTTATAGACACTTCTGCCATCCCTTCCCTTGTTAGCATCGCTGGATGGGAGTAGAGTGGGAAATCTTGTGATTTCAGGGGTTGGATGGAGAAATAAATTACTTTCTCGTCCAACATCAGGAAGGTGCAATAGGAAAAAAAAGCTGTTGTCATTGCATGTATTGTGTCCTCGGGGCCAGGGCACAGATTGTGGCACATAACAGATTGTCGTAATGTCCTGGGCCAGCCACGCTTGTCTGTAGGCAAGGTAGCACAGGGTCCTTTAGAGGTGAGGTGCTTAGGCCGTGATCAAAGCATGTTGACTGAATAAAGATTTGAGAGTCGTGCGGGGACAGTCATCTGAATGTGAGCTCCCAGGATGGTGATGTGGCCACCAGATCTAATGCAATCCTTGAATGCATAAACAGGGGACTCTTGAATAGGAGGAGAGAGGTTTATTTTACCTCTGTATTTAGCACTGTTGAGACCATTACTTGAACACTGACATATTCTGGGGTTCAGAGAAGAGCCATGAGAATGATTATCACTATGAGGCTTGTTTGCTAATCTTTAGTCAGGGAGCTCAATCTGTTTAGCTTAATAAAGAGAAGATGAATTCGTAAGTAACTATACGGGGAACAAATATTTTATAGTGCACTCTTCAATCCATCGGACGAAGGGCATACCACAATCACATGTCTGGAAGCTTAAGCTAAACAAATTCAGACTAGAAATAAGGAGTCAATTTTTAACAGTGGGGTAATTAACCACGAGAACAATTTACCAAGGATTCTGGGAAATTCGCCATCACTAGCAATTTTTAAAATCAAGATGGATTTTTTTCTAAGAGATCTGCTCCAGGAATTATTTTGGGGCAGTTCTCTGGCCTGTGTTACACAGGCGGGTTAGACTTGATGATCACAATGGTCCCTTCTGGTCTTGGAATCTATGTTAATCTGTTTGCAATGCCCCCATCCCTCTGCTAAAGAGCTGATCCAGAGTGTAGAAGGTGTGGCGGTGGGTGTAGGGGGCATATAAATAGTGTGAAACAAACTACTACATCCCCCAAATCCATCCTTCTCCACATTAGAACATCTTTTTTCCTCCCAAGATGACCAGATGTGGGATCATCTGCCTTATGCTCCTTTTTCTTGAGCTAGTTTGGAATGTGCATTCCAGGTTGGGAAACGCTTGACTTAGACAGGGAGAGGAGACCAAAGAGGTTCAGGGAATTTGGATCAGCCTCAAAACTTCAAAGTTCTTCCTCGCACCAAGCCTTCACAGGGTTGTTTTGTGGAAAGCAATATTCTAGCATCACCTCAAAAGCAGAACGTTGATAGTTGAAGGAGCTGCAGGGGAAACATGTTTCTGAATCAGTAACTGTGCGAGTGTTGCAGATACTGTCAAAAGGTGAAGTGTGTTATGGGCTTTCTGAGGTCTATAATGAGGACAAATTACATCTGAGCAAACACTTGAGTCACATGACATTTGGTTATTGCTGGCCTCAGGCCCAGCTATTAAAATCGAGTTTAGAACCTCTAACGGATTTACTAAAATGATTCAGTCAACAAACAAACAAGCAAACAAAAAAGAAACCCGGAAAGGTTAAGAATCAACTATTGGCTTCTTCATTAATGCCTTTGAAAAACAGGTGAGAGGGGTATTGCAGGAGCTTTATATGAGTGAAATGTCAGAAGGTCCTCAGAGTTGCAGTCCAATGGGGTGTAGTTAAGCAGAAGATGAATCTAATCAAGATGAGGGTTGGAACGATAAATCTTGGTATAGCGTTTCCAGGATGTAGAAGTGAGGCTGGATTTGCACCATAGAAGCTGAGCCTTTTATTATCTCAGTGTTTTCACTGGGAATGTGTTCAAAGGCGGAACTCATTATTTCAAGTAAGCATCAAAGTGAGAGGCTTAGAAGAAGGCCACTTCTACCATCAGGCCTCTGATCTTGTAGGAAAGATGCCTTCAGGAGGAGTGCATGTTGAAGTTTTTCCTTCTTCTTTACCCCCTTGTGCCTCTTTAGAATCATAGAATATCAGGGTAGGAAGGGACGTCAGGAGGTATCTAGTCCAACCCCCTGCTCAGAGCAGGACCAATCCTTAACTAAATCATCCCAGCCAGGGCTTTGTCAAGCCTGACCTTAAAAACCTCTAAGGAAGGAGATTCCACCACCTCCCTAGGTAACCCATTCCAGTGCTTCACCACCTTCCTAATGAAAAAGTTTTTCCTAATATCCAACCTAAACCTCCCCACTGCAGTTTGAGACCATTACTCCGTGTTTTGTCATCTGCCACTACTGATCCATCCTCTGTTGAACCCCCTTTCAGATAATTGAAAACGGCTAACAACCCCCCCGCCATTCTTCTCTTCCACAGACTAAATAATCCAAGGTCCCGCAGCCTCACCTCATAAGTCATGTGCTCCAGCACCCTAATCATTTTTGTTGCCCTCCCCTGCCCCTAGAGTCTGTGCTTTGTTTTGCAGTAAAAAACCCCCAATCATAACAATTGAAGAAAAACCCTCATTGAACTTGCATGACATTGGCCAGTCATCACCCGGAGTGCTCTGTATCCCTTTCTTCCCATGACTCATGTGTTTAGAGTGTAAACTCCTTAATGCTGAGATTTTTACTGCTTGTTTGTACAGCCCTAGCCCAATGTACCTTTGATCTCAGTAGGGACTCTTGTATAAGTGATATACACAATAGCCCTATTTTTTCCCCCTTACAGATCACCTTCAACAGTGCTTTGTGTTGCCATGGTTGTATATTTCCAGGGGAAGAGACTGGGGAAGCGGGAAGATTGTCAGAAGCACAAACAATTGTATCTCTACCTGCCACTGGATGCCTTTTCAAAATCTTGCCCCAAGGTCCCGGAGAAGATTTTCAGAGTGACTTAGTGAATCTGAGGAGTCCAGCTTGAGACATCTCAGACATGTACCTGATTTTCAGAGGGCAGCTGCTCAGCACTTTCTGCAGGTTGTTGGTGAGCTCTCAAAACCGATAGTCACTTTTTCCAAAATCTTGGCTTTAAATTCTTATCATGACACCTTCCATTTGCAGCAGAGAAATTTGCCAAGGAAGATGCTAGATCAGGGCAACCATCATATTTTCTACACCTCTGACATTTCTTCCAGAACAGGCTCTTATTTTGGGGAGAAGCAGTAGCTTTTACCTTCTGCATTTCACTGACACGCTTTTAGTTCTCTCAGGGAAATTGTCCCTGCAGCTGCCGCCACTGGGCATATCAGGTCAAGGAGTGAACATGTGCATTGTGATGTCACAAAGAGCAGTGAGGCCATGTGAGACTTAAAAAACTTACCAGCAACTTTGCTTTCCAACTAATTATTTTTTTCCAGAGTTTAGAAAGCTGCACTCCCCACTGAGACAAAGGGCTCCATACATGCCAACTTTGATCTTTCAAAGCAGAGTCATTTTTGAGCTATTGAGGTGGAAAACAAATATGTATGTCAATTTAAAAAAACATTGGGCAAAGTGCACTTTTTCATCCAGCACTCCTAACAAAAATGCTGAAAGCGTTTAGCTTAAATGTAATAAATCAATCAATAAATCACCATCTTCACACAGAGACCAAGTATGGCAAATTATCGCTTCAAACCAAAATATTTTTAAGCATGTTAAATACTTGTTTGTTTGCGTTTCACTAGAGCAGCAGTTATGGACCAGGAATAGTGTTGCCAAGTGTCCAGTTTTCGACCGGGACGCCCGGTGTAAAAGGGACCCTGGCGGTGCTGACTGGGTCGCTTAAGTCTGGGCAGGGGTGCAGTGGGACTAAAGCAGGCTCCCTGCTTGCCCCGGCTCCACGCGGCTCCTGGAAGTGGCCGGCAAGACTGGCTCCTAGGCATGAGGTGGCAAGGGAGGCTGCGGGGCAGTTCCTGTGGGCGCAGGCAGTGCACAGAGCCCCCTCGCCCCTCTGCATAGGAGCAAGTCATGCCGTCCGCTTCCAGGAGCCACCTGAAGTAAGTGCCGCCCGGCTGGAGCCCACATCCCGAACCCCCCCCCACACCCCAACATCCTCCCTCAGGTTGGACCCGCCTCCTGTACCCTAACTACCTCCCAGAGCCTGTACCCCAACCCCCTGCCTCAGCCCTGGTCCCCCTCCTGGAGTATGCACCCTTCAGCTCCTCCTGCACACCCCAGCCCTGAGCATCCTCCTGCACCCAAACTTCCTGCCGGAGCCCACACCCCTGCCCCAGCCCTGAGCCCCCTGCTGCACCCAAAATCCCTCCTGGAGCCTGCACCCCTCACCTCCTGCCCAGCACCCCCAGCTCTGAGCCCCCTTCCATACTCTGCACTCCCTCTTACACCTCAAACCTCTGCCCCAGCCCTGACCCCCCCTCCTGCAACCCAAACCCCTCATCCTCAGCCTCACCCTAGAGCCCCCATCACCAGCCAGAGCCTGCACCCCTTCCGGCACTCTGAACCCCCTGCCCCAGCCCTGAGCCACCTCCTGCACTCCAAACCCCTCATCCCCAGATCCACCCCAGAGCCTGCGCCCCCCAGCCCAGAGCCTGCATCCCAATCCCCTGCCCGGTGAAAGTGAGTGAGGGTGGGGGTGAGTGAGCAATGGAGGGAGGGGGGAAGGAGTGAGCAGGGGCAGAGCCTTGGGGAAGGGGTGGGCTAGGGGATGGGGCAAGGGTGTTTGGTTTTGTGTGATTAGAAAGTTGGTAATCCTAACCAGGAGCCCATTTTGCTAGGTACTGCACAAACGCAGAACAAAAAGTGTCCAGTCCCTGGGGCCTCAGGCAGTTAGGGGCACTGTGCAAGCACATAATTAGACCCCCCGCTCCCTGCTATCATGGAGTCTGCTCTGCCGTCTTAACAATAATGGGCAGGATCAGGTGCCTACTAGAATATAATAGGCCTCTCTGTTCTAGATGGAGAGTAAAAGGGGACTGTGGAGGGGTTAAGACTTTTTTCGGGTAATCATAATTACCAACTTTCCCTGGTGCCGGTGGGTGTTTGTGCCCCCTGGCCCCGTCCTGACTCCACCCTTTCCTCACCCCTGCCATGCCCCCATTCCAACCCTTCCCCAGGTCCCCGCCCCAACTCTGCCCCCTCCCTGCCCTTAGTAGACCCCTTCCCCAAATCCCCGCCCTGGTCCCACCTGTTCCCCGAGCGCGCCACGTTCCCCCTCCTCTCCTCTCCCTTCTCCAAAACGGCTGTTTTGCGCAGCAAGTGCTGGGAGGGAGGGGAAAAAGCAGGCATGTGGCGTGCTCAGAGGAGGATGCAGAGGTGGAGTGAATGCAGAGGTGAGCTGGGGCAGGGCGGGGAGCTTCCGCTGGGTCCTGAGTACCCACCAATTTTTCCCTGTGGATGCTCCAGCCCCGGAGTACCCATGGAGTGGGCGCCTATGCAGGTGATTATCACTGGGCTTTTCCATACTTGCAAACATTTGTGGGGTCCAGGCTAGGACTGGTGTTGAATATGCTCATTAGTAGTCCAGAACAGGGATTGAAGAGAGAAGGGTTGACATTTGCAGGTGACAATAATTAGGTTAGTCAAGACTAAAGAATTCCAGAGGGACCTAACCAAGCTAGGGGAATGGGCAGCATAATTATACGTGGATTTCAGTGCTGACAGAGCTGGATGATGTTTTTTGTTTGTTTTTTTTTTTTTGACAAATAGCTTATCTGATAAATGAAGTTTTGGGTTGTCTGACATGATTTACAAACTTGGGTCAAATAGTTTCAGTAAAAAGGAAAAAGCCCAGACAAAATATCAGTGAAATGTTTTGACTTTGTTTCTAAATTTAACTAGATTTAATTTTTACCAGGGTTAAAACAAAACGTTGTTTGACCTGGATCTGTGTCTGTTCCCCTTCTCCCCCCCTCCCCCATTTTTCATTTTAGGGAGGAAAACCAAAGGAATTTTCATTTTGGTTTGACCCAAAATGAAGAAAAAGCTGGGTTTTTTTCTGCCCTCTCCCTCTGTCTGGCCACTGAAACAAAAAACAAACAAAAATCAAGTCTATTATCTGCTCTGCAGACAACAACAAAAAAGGTTTAAAGCTTTGGAAGGAATAATTTGAATGTCTCATACAACTGTCTGGATTCTAAATGAATTTAAGAGAAAGATCTGGGTGTCACTATGGACGGCTTGATGAAAACCTCTGCTCGATGCACAGCAGCAATCCTAAAAATGCCAGCTCATAAACCATTGTGATCATCTAGTCTAGTGGTTCTCAACCAGGAGTACGCAGGTCTTCAAGGGGTCCATCAACTCATCTAGAGATTTGCCTGGTTTTACAACAGGCTGCATAAAAAGCACTAGCGAAGTCAGTACAAACTAAAATTTCATACCGACAATGACTTGTTTATACTGCTCTATGTACTATACACTGAAATGTAAGTACAATATTTATATTCCAACTAATTTATTTTATAATTATATGGTGAAAGTCAGCAATTTTTCAGGACTAGTGAGCGGTGGCACTTTTTTATATTTTTCTGTCTGATTTTGTAAGCAAGTAGTTTCAAAGTGAGATGAAACTTGGGGGTACGCAAGACAAATCAGACTCCTGAAAGGGGTAGCATAGTCTAGAAAGGTTGAGAGACGCTGATCTAGTCCGACCTCTTGCACATTTCGGGCAACAGGACCACACCCACCTCTAACCAACCAACTTTTTAGGATTAGGGCTAGACCAGTGGTCCCCAACGCAGTGGCCGCGGGCGCCATGGCACCCATGGGGGCATCTTAATGTGCCCGCATCCTGGCCCCTGGGAGAGCACCTGCTGAAATGCCACCGAATTTCAGTGGCATTTCGGCGGGGACGCCTCTTGATGATGACGCTTGCCGTCGACAAGTGATGTCATTGAGAGGCATCGCTCCCGAATTTCGGCGGCGACGCCTCTCGATGACGCCGCTTGTCGACAGCAAGCGGCATCCTCAAGAGCCATCCACGCCGAAATGCCACGGAAATTCAGCGGCATTTTGGTGGGTGCTCCACTGCTGCAGTGGTCCTTCATCTGGCGCCTGCCAGATGAAAAGGTTGGGGACCACTGGGCTAGACAGTAATCCTGGAGGCATGTCAATGGGATGCCCTCACCTGCAATACTATATTCTGGTCTGATCACGGCATCTGAAAATATATCTATTAAAAATCATATAGGAGGTGTCCAGATGAAAATTATTGGCCTGTAGATATGGAAAAGCCTGGACTTGTTTAATTTAGAGCAGAGCTATATAAATGGGGAGATGAGGAGTATACACAGTGACACATTTACCAGAGAAGGTAAATCAGGCTCTCCTGTTCACGCTCGTGCTCTCATTACATGAAATTGAAAGGCAACAAATGGAGAACAACTACATGGTAATGCTTTATTTTTATGGAGCACATCATTAACATGGGGAGCTCATTGCCACAAGGTGCCACTGGGGCCAGGAACTTAGCAGTTTATTCAAAAAACTAACATTACATTTATGAGTAACTACAAAAATGTCCATAGTTACACTAGATAGAATTTATTGAATTTTTAAAAGGAGGGGTAGAAACATCACGATGAAGGGCACAATGCAAAGGCTAAAGTGCTGGGGTCTAGGAAGAAACTTTCCCTCCTGGCAGGTTATTCCATCATTGCCTCCCCTCCCCCCGAGGGGGGATTTCTTGAACTTTCCTTGGCTGCAGCTGGTATTGGCCACTACCCGAGACCCTGATTCCTTGAAGCCTTCCTTCAGGAAAACACTTCAGCACATTCTTAAATTCTGTCAATTTCAGCACATGCTTAAAGTGCTTTCCTGAATTGGGATGGGTTTATGCACATGCTTTCCTGGCTCGGGGCCGGACACAAGACGTGTTCTGCTCCAGACTAGCCCCCTTGTTTATTTATACAGTGCTTTACAGAGCCAGTGAAAAGGAGTGGCCTGCTTCTCTCAACCCCCAAAGAGTTGCTCTCCCAGAAATAGACAGGGCTCTGAGGCTCCTTTGCAGACAGCGAAGCATCTCTGCTTGGAGAGAGGCACCGTTTTGAAAGATTACTCAGTCAGCATTACTTAATGTAATTGTTTCCCCTGTACAGGCTGTCTGGTCCCGGCAGCCGGCGGGATAGATTTGGACATTGCTGGACTTAGATGTCCGTTGGGAACTTGAGCAGCTAGTATGGTGAAGGAAAAGAAAATACATCTCGAGCTGAAGTATCTGATTTTTGTTTTCTTGCCTCCTCAGGCCTGTTTAAGGGAATCGAACTCAGCCGCTTAGCTCGTTCCCTCCTTGGGCTGCTCCTGGGAGAATGGTTCAAAATACTCTGCCTTTGCCTGAGCCTCGCAAGAGAGGGGCGACCGAGGGGCTGGTGTATTAATAGCCGTGGGGTGCGGGACGAGCCAAAGTGCAGTAGCTCTGCATCACGGAAGGGCTGGTGGGCGGCTGGGGAGGGAGCCTGGCTGCAGTTAAAAGTAAAATTTCTGCCTATGAAAGAAAAAAAACAAAACAGCCCCTCTTCTGCAGCACTCGCTTGGTTCCCCACCACCACATCCCAGGCTTTCTCCCCTACCCTGCCCAGCCCCACCCTCAGCCCAAAGGCTCAGCCTCTCTGCTTCCTGTCATGTTGAAATTAACCGGGGAGAGAGACAGCGCCTGTTCCTCCTCGCCTCGTTTCTATGGTGATATTCCACTCAGCTGCTTTCAGCTGGTCTCTGCTTATTTCCCTGCAGATAAGGCAGCCTATGCTATTATACTGCAGCCTGGGCTCTAAAGCTTGGTATCGAGCCGAGGGCTGGTCTCAGGGAAATTAAACGGCACTAGGTGGAATGTATGTCATGCTGGCTTTGGCAATAGCCTGCATTATCTCGTAAAATAATATTTTGATTGTTTACTGCTGCTGTTTGACACTCCAAGCCAGGAAGCTGGAAAATGCACAGAAAACACGCAACTTCCTTTCCTTTTGGCCCTCCTTTGTGGTTGGAAGCCCAGGGCCTGTCAGCAATGACCTGAGCTAAGACGCTGGGGTGAAACTCACACAAGGGTAGACAGGGCATGCAAAGGCCTAACAATGCTGCTGAAAATCTGCCTTGCCCCTCTGTGGTTAGGGGCAGAGAGTAGGGGGCGAATGGCCATACAGAGGGTCTTGGCACTGCATAGTCACGCAGGAGGTTACTGGGGATTATTGGACCTGCCTGTACTTGGATCCAGTGACCCCCACCTCTTTCTAGGGGTCTGGCATGGCTGTAGTGCATCCCCCACAGGTCTGCACATGGGTTTTAGGGAGCAGACCTCATCTCTCTTCCTGGGTTTCCCCCAGGGCCACCCAGAGGATTCAGGGAGGCTAGGGCAAACCAATTTCGGGGGCCCCTTCCATAAAAAAAATTACAATACTATATTCTCGTGGGGGCCCCTGCGGGGCCCGGCGCAAATTGCCCCACTTGCTCCTCCCACATGAGCGGCCCTGGGAAAAATAAACCTTCTGCATCTCGGCACAAATCCAGTTTTGAGAAAACTACCTCCCCGGGACCCCAGCCCTGCTCCCTGTCCCCTGACTGCCCTGACCCCTATCCATCCCCCCCATTGAGTCCTGACAGACCCCTGGAATGCCCATGATCCAACCCCCCTGTTCCCTGTCCCCTGACCGCCCCCCCTCAACCTCTGCCCCCTCCCTGTCCCCGGGACTCCCTGCCCCTTGGCCAAACCACCCCCGCCCCGGCCCCTTACCCCCAGGTCCCCCACTCACCCAAAGCCTCAGCATATCCAGGAGCTTCGCCCGACAAAGGCAGCGTGTCTCTGGCGGGGCCTGAGCCCCGCCCCACTCAGAGCCGCGTGGCCAGGGGGCAGGGCTGGGAGCTCAAGGCTGAGCTCAGATCCCTCTGCTCGGCCTGGAGCTTGCAACCCCGCCCCCCCACCACATGGCTCGGAGCAGGGCAGGGCTCAAGGGCCCCACCGGAGCCAGGCTGCAGCTGTCCGGGACGCTGCTGGATGGGCTGAGGCTCTGGAGAGGGGAGGGGAGGAGACGGGGCCGGGTGGGGCCGTGGAGGGAGCCTCAGTTATGCTCGTAGGGGCCCCTGTGGAGCCCGGGGCCTGGGGCAAATTGCCCTACTTGCCCCCCCCCCCACTGAGCGGCCCTGGTTTCCCCATATGAAGCTTGATTATTCAGGGAGGGGGAATGAATTTCACCCACTGAGAGAATGAGATGGTGCAGTTTGCCCACCCTGCACCTTACCCTGGCACCATCCCCTAATATTGCAGAGCGGGGAGGGGAGGGAGGAGGTCTTTTTTTCAAGCAGAAGCCGCCAATTAGGGCTGCTGCCCCACCTGAAAAATTGGCACAGGTGTAATTTTCTAGCTGCATAGAAAAGAATCCAGACTTCAGTGTAAAAAAGCAAAATAATACTTAATGGCAGCTGCTACCTGAGGATTTCAAAGTGCTGCACAAACATTAACTTAGTCTCTGCTAGTTGGGTATTATTGCAATTCTACAGTCAGGGAATCTGAAGCAGAGGTGACATGACTAACCTAAGTCCGTTGCAGAGCTGGGAGTAGAAAAGTCTTTTTTTTTCTTAAAAACAGTCCTTCTACTCTCAGGCCGTCCACACTCTCTGCAAGGTGCTGGGAGTCATCAACTCTCCCTGATTTAAGAGGTTGTTGAGGGGGCTAGTAGAAAGTGCTGAGCACCTGGCAGGATCAATCCTGTAGGCTGGAAGCTCACATGCAAGTAAGAAAAAGATAAGTATCTAAATTGCCATTTGCAATTACATGTGCAATCTCCCCCGCCCCCCGATGCTTACTGACAGATTTTGATGGTTATTTACTGGCAGTCATTTACTGATGCTTAGCAACCCAAGTCACAATGTTATATTCACTCCCACGGGAGGGTAAACAAACTTGAGGGTTCTGAAAAGTTCCGATCGTTATTGTTTTAATCACTCCCAGGTTCCATCCAGGGTCAGGGCTGGAAATGGCACGATTACCTGGTGTGGCTGGGTTGGCTGGACGTGCTCACATGAGGGCCCATTCTTGTTCAGCCTCCCTTTGCAGCGTTTGGATGCAGGGGCCAGCACACTGCGATGCTGAGAGCATCTTGGTCTGTCATGTGAGTGGGCCTGTCTGCTGAGGGACAAAGTGGGCTGTGTCTGTATCAAATTTTGAATTCCATATTGTATGAAGTGTCAAATGCATGTCTGGACATCTCCAAAAGCATCCCATTGTGTTATGTTCCAGACAGGTGCCCTACCTGGGAAAGGGGCTTGACCCCTCGTGAAGGACCACCATGGAGAAGCTATCGACAATAAATCAGGGCTGTCAATGACTCTCTCAGCTACTGGTCCACCCAGGGAACAATTGTTTCTTTGCATGGCTGGGGCAAGCATGACTCGGGAAGGAGGCAGGGGAACACATGGTAAAGAGACAGACCCTACGTATGAGCAGGGTGCTGTTCTCAGCTGTGTGTGAGAGATAGAGACCGTCACCACATGGAGGAAGGACTTTCCAGAGAGAGAGGGCAGAAGGGACTCTGCCCAGCTGGAAACACAGACCTTGGACTCTCAGGAGTGAGAGGAGACTCAAGGGGAGGGTGGCTCAGGACTCATTTTGAATTCTCTATAGCTCTACAGTGCTTGAAGGGTGAAGTGTCTGGGGTCAAGAAATTCCTTTGCTAGGCCTGTTTTCCCTGCCATGTTATTGGTTAAGGGATTAAACTAGAAGCTTAGAGAGCGTACAGCCATAGGAGCACTTAGGGGCATGTAAAAGCAGCAAAGAATCCTGTGGCACCTTGTAGACTAACAGACGTTTTGGAGCATGAGCTTTCGTGGGTGAATACCCACTTCGTCAGATGCGTGTAGTGGAACTACAAAACGTCTGTTAGTCTATAAGGTGCCACAGGATTCTTTGCTGCTTTTACAGATCCAGACTAACACGGCTACCCCTCTGATATTAAGGGCATGTGTAAGCGACTGTGTGGGGTGAGGCTTGGATGTGTCAGATGCTGGTTTCAGGGTCTATGATGGCTGGGCAGTGGCCCATGTGCCAAGGAAGGGCGTCAGAGGAGTGGTCTCAGTCTAGTGCATCCAAGGTTCCAGACCTAGAAACAGTGACTGGATTCTACCCAGGACTGTATGGAGATTGGACATTGGATGGAGTGGGCCGAGGCTCTGAGGTGGCACCACGCAAACCCTTTCACAGGGGGTTGGCTGGCTGGTTCTTGCTCACTTGCTCAGAGTCTAAAGGATTGCCATATATGGGGTCGGGAAGGAATTTTCTCCCAGGTGAGACTGGCAGTGACTGTGGGTTTTTTGCCTTCCTCTGCAGAGTGGGGTGGGAGTTATCTGGGTATAACTCATGTAAGCTATTCCCTGCCATTGTAGAGACCTCAGGTCTGGGTTCACCTTGTTCTCTCTGCCTATGGTACGTGATGGTCCTGTCTCCTGTGGGCTGTAATACCTTGCCTGTGTGTGAGTTTAGAGTGCAGGTGGTGGGTTATGGTGGTGGCTTGTGATAGACAGGAAGTGAGACTAGATGATCTGGTGATCCCTTCTGGCCATGAACTCTGACTCTGACAATTTTCCCCACCCTTCTGTCCTTACGGCTGCTTTTTTACCTGGGGGTGTTCTCAGGTGTTACGCTCCAGGAGAAGGACTGCAGCACTGTTCCATGGCTACTGTTATTTCGGACAGGCTTGTGTGAAGAGAAGAGTTTTGCAGTGCACCTGAAAAGTGGCAAAACTCAGGCTCATTCCAGACTCCCACAATTCAATGCTTTTCAGTTGAGGGCCTACTGTCCTGCCTGTGAAATGATCCCATAGTATCCATGCTCCTAAGCAGGGGGGCCAGGAGGCTCCGTACTCTGCCCCTGCCCCAAGTACTGGCTCTGCACTCCTATTGGCTGGGGACTGCAGCCGATGGGAGCTGGGAGGGTAGTGCCCGTGGGCGAGAGCAGTGTCCAGAGCCTTCTGCCCCCCTGCCTAAGAGCTGGACCTACTGGCCACTTCTGGGGTGCAGCGTGGTGCTAGAATGGGCAGGGAGCCTGCCTTAGCCCTGCTGCACTGCTGACTGGGAGCCACCTGAGGTAAACTTGTTCCCCAACCTCGAGCCCCAACTCCCTGCCCCAGTCCTGAGCTCCCCCAAATCCACAGCTCCCTCCTGCACCCCAAACCTGCAGCCCCACCCCAGAGCCCTTACCCCCTCCTGTACCCACAATCCCTCCTGGAGCCTGATCCCTGCACCCCCTCTCACACTCCAACCATCTGCGCCACCCCAGAGCCCCCTCCTGCACCTTGAACCCCTCATTTCTGGCCCCACCCCGGAGCCCACAACCCCAGTTAGAGCCCTCCCCCCTCCTGCACCCCTTCCCCAGCCCAGTGAAAGTGAATGAGGGTGGCGGAGAGCGAGCCACCAAGGGAGGGAGAATGTAGTGAGCAAGGGGGAGGTCGGGGTGGGGCCTCAGGGATGGGTGGGGCTAGGGTGTTTGGTTTTGTGTGATTAGAAAGTTGGCAGCCTTAAGTCTTGGGCAGAGAAGGAAATTGAACACTGATCTTCTAGGTCCTAGACTGAGGCCTGACCCACTGGACCAGCCTTCTGCTCAAAGCATACATCAGCCAAACTCTCAGTTCTCAACTGGTTTCCACCTAGAGCTATACTAGGGTTACCAACCATCCAGGACTGTCCTGGAGTCTCCAGGAATTAAAGATGAATCCTCCAGGAATTCGTCCAACCCAAACTGGCAATCCTAAGCTATACTTTTAGTCCAGTTTTGTTCTGACATTGTAGGAACCCAGGTGAACCTGCTGGCAAACAAGCCTGAGTCTCATGTCCATGGGTGAGTCTGAACCGGAGTAAGCACTGCCCAGTTTGGAGTTGTTAAGGAAATTCATTGCAGTTCTAGTGATGACCATTGAGCTCCTACTGACTGACCTGTGCTGGAGCTAATTTTACTTCCTTGAGTTTATTTTTGTCCATCACAGACTAACAGCTTGAACGTCTGACGGAAATCTGCTTTTTTTCTTTTCCCCTTTCAGTGAAGGATTATTAATAGATGAGGCATTAACAACAAAAAGACCATTTGAGAAATAAGAAAGGACATTTGATCTACAGGGAAAAAAAGCAACAGCAAACCTCCATATAAAACTTATAACTTTTTAAAAGGACCTTGACAAGGACTGATTCTCTCTCTTTTTAATAGCCATTTTTATTCCCTATTGTATGGTTCAGCAAAGCTCTCTGCTCCCTCTAAAGAATTTAAAATCTGAAGGACTCTTCTCCCCTCCTCCCCAATAGCATGGAAGAATGATTTTAAGGGAG
The DNA here is from genome assembly GCF_025201925.1 of Gopherus flavomarginatus. Lineage (NCBI taxonomy): Eukaryota > Metazoa > Chordata > Testudines > Testudinidae > Gopherus > Gopherus flavomarginatus. The sequence goes on along the minus strand of NC_066633.1, from coordinate 18,931,962 downwards.
GTGAGGTGTTGACTCCAAAAGTCTTGCCTTGAATTCCACTTCCTTTTATCGCTCCTGTGTGAGATTTGTTTGTCTCTTTGGGCTCTGAGTAAACATTGCCTACAAGCATAATCAGAACTCATGCTTCAGGAAGTAAGAGGATCACTTGCAGGGATCAGGCAGGAATTGTTTTTCTTCTATTTATAGGGCTGGCTGGATCCATTGGGGAGGGCTGGGTTGCCCTGGTGCTTTCCTCTGGATTTAGGTCTGGGGCACAGATGCAGGCAGACTTGCCAGACCAATGATCTGATCCAATGTGACACAGTCTGTGCCACAGACCCAACTTTAAGAACAGCCAGACTGGGTCAGACCAAGGGTCCATCTAGCTCAGTATCCTGTCTTCTGACAGTGGACAATGCCAGAGGGAATGACCAGAACAGAACACCCATTCCCAGCTTCTGGCAACTTGAATGATCCATCCCTTGACACTTGGGAGTTGTGAGTCTGTTAGAAGTACCCCATGTCCACAGATCCTGTGAGAGTTTCCGATTTAGATCCAAATCAGAACTCCATGGATTGGGCCAGTTTTGGTAGAGAAGCATCAGATGTCTACGGGAGCTGGGAACTCTGTCATTGCTCTGGGGTCAGATGGGTAAACACACCCTCAAACCGGGAGTCATGCCACAAAACTTGAGCGAGGGTGGTAAGTGAATGGATGACACCCTCCTTCAATCTCCCCCTTTCCAAACCAGCCCTGTGGCTGGTGTTTCCTCCACAGCTGAGTGAGAGTACTACACAACTCTCCACATCCACAACATCCTGTATGCCCCCCCCCCCAAGAGATGGGTGTCACTCTTCCCCTTATTCTGATAAGGAAATGAAGGCATGGGTGGGAGGGGGGAGTGTGACTTGCCCAAGGCCCCCCAGCAAGCCAGTGGCAGAGTCAGGAAGAGGATCCTGGTTTGCCTGACTCCCAGTCATATGAAATATTTGTAGGACTTGAACCATGGATCACAGCTTCCCAAATGCCGGTGTGACATAGGCAGAGTGTGTCAGCTGCTGGTTGGAACAGAGAGTCTGGAACCCCTACCCTGCAATTCTTCACAAGTACCAAATATCCTGATTTCAAACTCCCGTGAAAAAAGGCTTATTCTGCACAGGACACGAATGAGGATAAATTACCTACCACTAACTTGTAGCAGCAGAAGAGAAGAGAAAGCGTGGGGAGGAGCACAGCCGGCTAATGTCCTCTCTTGGAAGGTCACTTCCTTCTCTCTTCTCACAGGACTCAGCCGGACCCTGCGAGATGCTGAGCCTCCTCAGCACCTCACAGGGCTAGTTTCGTAATAACCCCCCTGTGTTATCTGGGGGTAATTATCTAGCCCCATTACAGTAGTATCTGAGTACTGCAGACGCTGGTAATGTATGTATCCTCACAGCACCTCTGTGAGGTAGGAAGTTCTATTAGGCCCATTTCACAGATGGGGTGCTGAGGCACAGAGATGACTTGCTTAAGGAAGCTGTGGCAGAGAAGGGAACCGAACCCAGCCTACACCTGTACTGAGTTATGCTGCTCCTGCTGCACCTTTACAAGTCACATTCTCAACTGGTGTCAGCTGGAGCTAGCGACTTACCCCAGCTGAGAATCTGTCCCTCCTGTATTGCTCTAATATCAAGATTCCTCTGAGTGCAGCTTCATGCACCGCCTGGCAGGCAGTCTCTGAATGGGGAAGCAACTTACTGGAGAACTGTATTTCCTAAATGCAGCATCTGTTCCCTTTTTGCTGCGGTCCCAGGTGGGGACCCACTGTGTTATTTAAATGCTTGGGGGCATTGGCAGGGTTAATAGGAAAAATGAAACAATCCTCTGAGTTTTGCAGGTGATGTTTTATTTAGAATTCTAGGGAAGTCCTCCTAGCTCAGTTCCCTGGGGTATTGCAGTCTCTCATGGATCTGGGTTGGGTGTATTTATAGTCGTTCTTGCAAAACAGGAGATTCAATAACAAGTTGACGCTCCCGGACCCGTATGTTGAGATAGAAGTAACTGAAGTCATTAACGCCTTGAAATCAATGCAGAGGAGCTTGTGGTTGGCCTTGTATTTAAGACGTTGCCTGGGACTCAGCAGCCTGAGTTAAAATCCTGGCTCCCTCACCGCTTTTCTCTCTGATGTTGCATGAGTTGCTTGATATCTCTGCGCCTCAGAGTCACCCCTCTTTGAAAGGAGGGCGATAGTCTTTTCATTCTTCAACCCTTTGTCCGTCTAGTCTGTTTTCTCTGTAAACTCTTTGGGGCAGGGCCTGTCTTGCAGTGTGTTTGTACGGTGCCCCAATGGGGCCTCACTCTTGGTTGCTCTCGTTGCTTCCATGGTAATCTAAACCCTTGAGTGCTGGTGAGTGGTTAGTGCGTAACTCATGTTTCTGTACGCAAGGAGCGAGACTACCGTTTTCATTCTAAAAGGACTTTAACTTTAGAGGAACGCAAAGAGTGAGGGAGAGATCGAGAGCATAGTATGTGCGTCTCCCGAGTAATCTGCAGCAACTCTGAGGACAAAATGGCAGGCAGAGCTTTTACAGATTTAAAGACGTAGGACACAGTAAAACGAAGCCAGCACGGCTCCAAGCTACCTATGCTACAACATGGCCCAACAAGCTAAAGTCGGGTCATCTGAATTTGAGGTGCCAGCAGCTAACCCCAATTCATTTGCACATTGTTCCCAAAGGTGGGGGAGGGGAAGCTTTGAAGGCTGGGGAGCAACTACTGGAGCTGCCCTAGGGAACTTTGCCAGTTCATGTTTGTCTTATTTCAGGCCTTTCCCACCCTGTGGCAGGTTCAGATGCCCTTTGGCTCTGCTACTCCCACTATGCTCTACGTGGGTGGCTATTACTGCTACTGCTGGTACAGTACAAGGAATGTGCCTAGCCCTTAGGATTCAGCTAAAGGCCAGTAAACAACTTACAAGATAAAATGAGAACGAATGCGGGGAGATGGCACCAGAGGGAGGGAGAAGACAAGGGAGAGGACAGCATGATGGTGCAGTTGCTGTCACGTGGGAGGCTAGGACACGTGTCTCCCAGGAGTACACTCAGTCCATCTATCTGTTGCTGTCTCACTGTGTATAGAGATTGCGAGTTCTCTGGGGCAGGGGTTGGTTTTTTTTACCTAAGTGTAGAGTGCTTCCCTGTGGCTTAGTGGGTAGGGCTCTGGACTAGGATTCAGGAGACTTGGGTCTGTTCCTGGCTGTGCCACTGCTTTCCTGGGCAATCTGAGGTAGGTCACGTCCCTTTTGTGCCTCAGTTTCCCTTTCTGTAAAATGGTGATAATAATACTGGCCACTTCTGTAAAGAGCTTTGAGGTCGATGAATGAAAAGTGCTAGAGTGAAACGAGGTTATTCCTATGATGTGGTGCAGGGAGAGATGGCCAGCAAAGGGGACGGAAATGTAGGAGCTTTTGCCTGTGAGGATTGGTGAGCTTGAGACTCTGCTATCAAAGGCCTTGCTGCCAGGGTTAAACCTGTCAGGGACTCTGTTCTCCAGTGGGATCATGCTGAGGTTTCATTTAAACAAGTGGAGAAAGGAGGAACAGTTACCCCTCTCCCTCATCTCTGTTCCAGACCAGTGAACACCACAGAGACGCTAGACATGGGCCTGGGCTGCGCCGTCTGGATCCACACCTTGAGTTTCCCAAGTTCTGGGGGCATTTGGCTCAGGCCCACGTCATATTGTTATTGGGCAGAGTCTGTGTCTGCATGATGACACACTCCTGGCACTTCACCACCATTCCAGGAGAGCTTGGGCCAAGGCAAGTGCATGACTCCGTGTAGCTGTGTCCAAAGTAGCAAGGGAAACGGTTTATCGATTCTCTGTGTCTTTCTCTCTCAGGCACTTGTAGTGTCCATCACTATGTGTTGGTGCTGGGGCACAGCTGTTTAGAAAAGGATTGTTTGTTTGTCTGTAGAAAATCTCCACCAAACAGAATTGGAGTGGAAAATGTTTTAGGTAAAAGCCCAATTTTCCATCAAAGAATGTTTTCGACAAGATTTTTGACCAGCCCCATGCTAGGGTTTCCTGCTGTGACGGAAGGTATCAACATTCATCTAAACCTTGTGAATTAGGTCTTGTGTGTTGAATAAAGTGATGTACATTGCGTAATGACAACCCTGGCCTTGAAGCACGAGTATGCACTGCCTGAGCAATAGGACCAGGTCTGACAGCTCAGACAGCAGCACATAAACCTCTAGCCACTAGAAGATGACAGAACCCTACACTGCCGACATGGGTTAGCGTTCTATCTGGTGTCAGTGGGCCTGACGGCAGTTTTACACCAATGTAACCCCACTGACTCCTGTCAGGAATAACTCCTGATTGACCCATGAGGAAGTCAGAAGAGAATCAGACCCTGTAAGCTTATGAGTGTGGTGTTTTTATTTGATTTGTTTTAGCATATTTTTAGTCTTGGCAATTCAATTTTTGATCATGTTGATGGATATTAATGTTCTTTAAATATTTTAATTTTTTTATCCATTTAAATTTTCTAAGTTGTGCAGAATTATCGTTTTTAAGCATTTTTCTCAATTTTAAAATTTTGACAGCTGTGGGAAATTCCATGGGTCAGGCAATAATTATTTAATGACAGGAGACGTTGAGAGTCAAAAAGTTGAAGCTTTATGACTGTTAAAATACAAATGGTCAACATCAGATGTCAAAATATGCATAGTAAATAGCCTTAAATGAACCACCAAGCATCGGTTTTCTTACTTTGCCTGTCTTGTACATTTCGATTATCGATAGAAATAATATTTTTTCACTGGTTTGTGTGTGTGTGTGCTGACATTGAATCAGCATTTACTGATAACAATCTAATCCTGCCAAGCCTAAATGTTACATTAAAAAAAAAAGTTCATAAAACCAGATGGGTTAATTGTAACTTGCTTTACCCATGATGCTTTTTTTATTGCACTCATGCCAATCAAAGCATCCCTGACAGGACCCCCACAGCCACTTGCTACCTAGAGATCAAGCCAGGAGCTGCAGGGGATCATTTATTAAAGAAGCCGGTGTTTGGATCAGCATTAGTTGAGCATAGGATGAAGGAGATGGGAAAATCAAGCGTTAAAAGTAACCAAAGAAAGAGGGGTTTTTGGGAGGTCCTTGTCATTTAATAAAAATTGGAGCTGCTCGGAAAAACTGAAACAAATTTTACAGGAATTCTTCAAAATCTTTTTGGCTGCTTTTTTTTTGAATTTTGAAATTTCGAAGAAAATGTTCGGTTGTTGGTAACGTTGTCAGTTCTGTAGCTGATTGAAAGACATGATATGTTCTAACAGAAAATTTTCATTGCAAACTCGAAATGTTTGAAGTTTCAACCAGCTCCAAGAAGAATGTTGTTAGTCACACTCTACACGCACACTCTCTCCCTATGTGATTGATATCTGTAACTGGCCATGTCGACTCCCTCTCATCCACCTCTTGTCTCCTGTGGCCTGCCCTGAATGGGGTCCCTGTCTGGAGGGTCTCTGTGTGGTAGCAAAGAGCTTCCTCCGATACCGACATTGGTCTATTCAGAGCCATAGAAGTGTAGTACATCCATATTAGGTCAGACTAAAGGTCCATCTAGCCCAATATCCTGTCTGCCGACAGTGGCCAATGCCAAGTGCTTCAGAGGGAATGAACAGAACAAGTAATCGTCGTGTGATCCGTCCCCTGTCGCCCATTCCCAGCTTCTGGCAACACAGGCTAAGGACGCTGTCCCTGCCCATCCTAGCTAACAGCCATTGATGGACCTGTCCGCCATGAACTTATCTAGTTCTTTTTTGAACCGCGTTAGTCTTGGCCTTCACAACATCATGTACAGCAATTCCTTGGGGTGGTTCTGAAATTTTAAAATGGAGCTTCTCCCACTGGTTTAAAAAAATAGCTGGGATGAAAATGTACTTTCCCTGTGAGGTGGCCAAGGCGTAAAGAAAGCAGCATTATCTAGGGGTTAGAGCATCTGACAGAGCCAAGCATCCTGGGTTCTATTCCCTGCTCTCCCACTGGTTGGCGTGGTGACCTTGGGTAGGTTGGTTTTCCCCCTCTGGGTGTTGGTGTCCCATCTGTAAAATGGGGTAAAGAGCATTGAGCTCCTCAAATGAAGCATGAAATATAAATGTGACATTTTAAAAAAAAAGTTACTTCCTTTAAAAAGTGCTTCTTTCTCTCCGCGCCATCCCTGAATGAGCCAGCCAGCCACCTGTGACACTCCCGAAAGGCTCTTATGGGTGTATGGTTGTGTCATCAGCTCATTTATTTTTTCAGTATGACAAAGGCTCCTCCCATGCTGTAGAATCGTGGCTTTCCAGGGCAGGGAGGCATTTCTGAGAAGGGTATAATCAAAACAGTGGCACCAGCCACAATTCAAAAGCCATTCAAAAAACTTGGGGTCTCATTCTGTGCTGTGCTTCCAGAATGCAACAGCCCACAGGGAGAGCTGGCAAAGGTGGCTTCTCACCACATTTACTTCCTCTGGGCTGTGTAACTTAGAGCAGCCCCCACGTGCTACAGGCTTCCCCTTAATCTGCTGTCTCTTTGCCTCTGATGGGTCCCCTATGACAGAGTTTGTGAGGGTAGCTGCTGCTCATTAATGGACCTCCTGTTTTGCTGGCATGAGGGGGAGAATCCGTCCTATTCTCTGTGGAATGTCCTATAGCCCAACCCGCTGTTCAACCTTAGTTTTCATTTTTAAAAGCCTCTAAACAAGGAAAAGAAAAATGTCTTACAATTCTGGAAGTGAAATTTGAATTACACATTAGTCAAGAAACCTCTTTTTAAAATCTACAACTGTCCTGTCTGTCTATATCTATCTAAGGTGGATTCCTCTGCCAGGGCTGCAGGATCTGAAGTTAACAACATATCCAGTTATATTAAAGCCCTGCATATGCAAAAGGGTAAAATAACAGTTGCTGTGGGAACTAATAATATGAAATAACTTAACTGCAGAAAAAAAATCAATCTCAGGCTTAATAACTTTAGTTATAAAGGCCTCTCCCAAAGCACTTACAATGCTGGACAAACTATTCATATGCACTAATAAAAAACCAACCTCATAAAAAGGTGTGGCAGAATTCAGTTTTGATCAATTTTTTTAAGCTTTTTTCAATTTTTATTGATTTACTTTTTCACGGTTGCTTGCACAAAATGATTGAGTGGAGGGGCCAGTCGATTATTTAATGATGGTAAATGTTAAAGATTCATATAACCATTAGAACACAACTTGTCTAGCACGTCAAAATATACAAAGTAAATCAAACGCTAAGATCTCAAGCCACATTTTTCTTTCTTTGCTTATCTATACATTTTGGTTATAATGAATGGAAATATTAGGCTACAAGAAGGATATGGAGTCCAGCAGAGGGCAACAAACATGATTAGGGGGCTGGAGCACATGACTTATTAGGAAAGACTGAGGGAACTGGGGTTGTTTAGTCTGCAGAAGAGAGGAGTGATGGGGGATTTGATAGCTGCTTTCAACTACCTGAAGGAGGGTTCCAAAGAGGATGGATCTAGGTTGTTCTCTGTGGTAGCAGATGTCAGAACAAGGAGTAAGGGTCTCAAGTTCCAGTGGGGGAGGTCTAGGTTGGATATTAGGAAAAACTTTCACTAGGAGGGTGGTGAAGCACTGGAATGGGTTACCTAGGGAGATGGTGGAATCTCCTTCCTTAGAGGTTTTTAAGGTCAGGCTTGACAAAGCCCTAGCTGGGATGATTTAATTAGGGATTGGTCCTGCTTTGAACAGGCGGTTGGACTAGATGACCTCCTGAGGTCCCTTCCAACCCTGATATTCTATGAAATATCTTTTCATTTGTGTGTGTATGGTGAAAATGATGTTGACCGATAAACCTAATCCTTCCAAGTCTACTCATAAATAACACAATCTAGAAATGAAACAAACTACTAAAAAGAAGCATCATAAAAATGGCAGGTGTTTTGCAGTTTACATTTTTATGTTAAAAAGGGGGAGGGCACTTTTCCTTGCATCTTAAATAGTAGTACTGCTCACCTTGTTACCTGGGGTTCTTTCAACCCAAAGCTCTTGATAACTTTTACTCTGTGTGCAAGGAGGTGTCAGGGGAAACACGGCCGTCCGACCGATAGATGGCTGGCACAAACAGGACAACACAAGAGTGCTTTCACTTAAAGCTAAAATTTACTTAGTCTCAAGCATTTACACACATCCACAACAGATTAGTAACACACCCCCAACCCTTGATAATTACCGAAGCTGAGTGTGGCTCTCGAGTGGCACAGTGGCTGCCCGTCTGCCGGTGGGGAACACAAGATGCATCCAGAGGGAGAGACCAGTCCTGAAGAGTCCCCCCATCTCAAGCTTTTCCCCCTTATTTATACATTAGTAATAGAATGACATATCCCTTAAAGAAGCCTTGTTAAACAAGCAGTTCCAATGGGCAAGCAAGAGGCTCCTTCTGATTATTAAATAACCAGGTGTGGGTTTTTCCAGAGTTTGCAGCCTTGAGACGCCAATAGACATTCCTGAGGCACATCCTGCTCTTCTAAAACGTATCAGCAACTTTAACACAATTCTTATCAGGAAGGACGTGGGGTCAAGCTGCCCTTTCTGTGGCACCCCAAACCCTCTCCCCTCCTGCCTTGGTCAAGCTGAGATTGCTGAATGGCCAATTTACAGCTTGCTGACTAGGCCGCCTTTAACAATAAGCCATAGTGGTTTCAAGCACTTTACTGGTTTGCCAAAGTCTCCCCATACAACCTGTTTGGGCCCATTTACCACAAGGGGAGGGATAGTTTTGAAGCTTACTACACAGGACTGCAAGTGAAGAATTGAACGCAGAACTCTTGCAATCCTCTGCTCTAACTGCAGAACCATGCTCCCCATTGTGATAAATGGGTACAAAGAAAAGACCGTGGCACCAAAGATATAAAAAAGAAATTGCAACGAATTGGTGATGTACTCTGTGTATGTGTATACGTGATCTTGCCATTTGGTGTATCTCAGTACTTAGTCTTAGGTATGATGGCTCCTATGCTTGCAATATGAAATCTGTTCATTATTGATGATTCCACCAGAGCTAGTTAGAAATTTTCCATCAAGGATTTTCTGATGGGGAAAAATAGCCTTTTCTCAAAATCAAAATTTCCCTCAGGAAATTGCATTTTCATTTCCATCTCCTGCTGTGACGGTGGGTGCAGCCTGTATCACTGTTTCAGTGTCTGTAATGGAGGGCTTCTGATGCCTGAATATTGTAGCTCTCTCCCTGCCTCCGCTCTTGAATGGAAGTGAGGGATTGATTGCACTGGCTGTAGCCAGGCCTAGGGTACGTGGGGGAAGTTTTGTACATGATTTCCACAGGTCTCGAGAAGACTGTAGTGGAACGTCCTGAGTAGAAATGAACCGCGCAGACCCGGTCCCTGCATAACTGCGTCAGGTATTTCACCGCCTTCTCCACTGTTATGATTATTGGCATAGAAGAAGATGCAGCCCCGGCCCTATGGCGCTTAGGCCTAGATTTTCAGAGGTGCTGATCACCAGCATCTCATGATGCCTTCAAAGGCAGCTGTGTGTGCTCAGCATCTGTTCTTCTAACAGGTCTTCCCTAGGAATTATTTTGGGAGAAGTTCTATGGCCTGTCTTATACAGGAGGTCAGACTAGAAGATCACAATGGCATCTTCTGGCCTTGGAATCTATGAATCTAGCCCAGGGGTGGCCAGCCTGTGGCTCCAGAGCCAAATGCGGCTCTTCAGAGGTTAATATGTGGCTCCTGGCATAGGCACCGACTCCGGGGCTGGAGCTACAGGCGCCAACTTTCCAATGTGCCGGGGGTGCTCATTGCTCAGCCCCTGGCTCTGCCACAGGCCCCACTCCACTCCTTCCCCCAAAGCCCCCACCCCTTCCCCTGAGTTTGCTGCGCTCTTGCTCCTCCTCCTCTCTTCCCCCTCGCCCCCCGAGCCTCCTGCACACCACAAAACAGCTGATCGTGGTGGGCGGGAGGCACAGGGATGGAGGGTTAGGTGTTGATTGGTGGTGCTATTAGCAGGTGGGAGACACTGGGGGTGGGAGCAGAGTTGAGGGGGGCTGCTGACATGTTACTGTGGCTCTTTGGCAATGCACGTGGGTAAATATGCTGACATGTTACTGTGGCTCTTTGGCAATGCACGTGGGTAAATTCTGGCTCCTTCTCAGGCTCAGGTTGGCCACCCCTGATCTAGCACCTCTGAAAAGCAGGTAACAGTCTAAGTGCCAGATTGTGCTTCTCAGCCCATGACTGAGGTGACATGGAGTCGTGCCAGTCCAGCAAGAGAGAGGTTCTCAGAGCTCCTGGCAGGCGCCGCTGCTGCTGCTGCCTGAGCTCTTAGGGTGGCCGCTGAGCGTGTCCCCAGAATACCAGATATTCCAGTACTTGCGGGAGCCGTATGGGACTGCCCCCTCCTATATGACCCTCTGACCCCAGCGTGACCTCACATGCACTGTGGGGGTGGCATGTTACGCTCTTCAAAATGGCATCTTCTATCCCATGTAACATGATACCAGACACAGCCACGTCTCATCTGTTTTTATGTCCGTATCAGACGGGACAAACCTTGAAAAAACAGGATTGTACCGCTTAACCGCAGATGAATGGGCTGCCTGTGCGCAGTCCTCTGTGATCTGACGTGCCAAGCACAGGGACGACAATCAAGGCTGGCCCTTGCATGGGATGTGCACGTGGGGTAGATTCTGGCCCTGTGATGTAAACTGCCATGAGCTCGGCTAACCCCTGCTCTTCCAGGCTAAGCCCCTTCCCGCTTCTCTTCCTACTGCTCAATGCATCTCCAAATGGGTTTTCAGCCACCCACTATTCTAGCTCTGTACCCACACAGAATGCATCTCAGACTTGATATCCTGCCTGCCCCGCTGCTCTAGTCATAAGCAGGGCCTATGGAGGTGGGTCCACGATACAAACAGAGAGAACCAGGCTCTGATCACCAAGCTTATTCCACATAGAACTGAAGGCAGCTTTGCATCCAGCTCAGCAGAGCTGAAAGGCTGGTGCAATTACTCGCTAGCCACCCACCGCTCTCCCCAAGAGCTCCGTTTTGATGTACACTAGTGCTGACAACTGTAGCATTACCTACGAGCATTTGATGTTCACAGACTGAAGTATGTTGGAGGCAGCATAAAAATTGCATGTAATTATGCTTGGCCTGGGTCTATGGGAGAAAGCAAACATCAATATTGATGGATGATGGCATTTAAGTTTTATACGAGTGTGTATATGTGCCTGTCTATATTCAGCAGAGTCTTTTGATCGCTGTGTATGTGCTGGAACATGAAGGGCGGGGTTCTTGGGCTGTTCTCTCTTTCTGGGGCCAGTGTCGCTTGGCTTAGAGCAGGGGACAGAATATTATCGACATCTTTTCAGCCTGTTAGAGTAAAGGGGTGCTGATCATTAAATTGCAAGAGGTCAGGCCGTTGGCATCCGGGCAGCAGCATCAGGGAGTCTTTTGGCTCCAGTTTCTTTTTTTCCTGAATGTATTTTTGCACCATCCCTGACACCCAATGAATAATTCAGAATGAAAGATGTAAGAGGGAGAAGGATGTTGGCTCATGACAGAGGAGTGGGAGGGAGGGGTTAGGGATAAGTGCTGGCAGACCCGTGACAGCCAGCCCATTAAAAAGAGAGAGATTAGGCAGGAGTGTTTGAGGATGAAAGATGTGCTCAGCTGACGGGCACTCAAACGTGTACAGAGGGAGCACGGAGGCCGGTGAGGGTTGATGCTGATGCCAAGGAGGGGAGATTTGGGGGAATATATTAAGTATGGGTGGAGTGGCTGGGTAGCCCAGGGTGTGTGTATGGGAGGGAGAGAGGCGGTGGGTAGGTGCAGGAAGAGCATATGGGGGTGGGGAAAATGTGGCAGGTAGGTGCCGGGGGGTATGTTTGGGATAGTGTGGCGTGGTGGTCAAGTGCCATCCTCTTCACATGAGAGAAGCTGCTGTTTATTTCCATTCTTAGTGATTTGTCTAAGTCACAAGTGAAATCAATTTCCACTGCATCTTCTAACCTGACCCAGCAGCTGCTGGAGCTGCGTCGCAGTGCCTGCCGATGGGGATGAGCCACGTTGCTTAATGCAACGAGCCGCTCCTGGGAATCCAGAAGCAGTGAAGGAACAATGGTCCCATCAAGCTGCCAGCCGGACTGTCTCAGGATTGGCATCTGCCCCTTTGGCAGGGTCAACATCTGAGCAGGAAGAGAGAAACCTCACAGGAGACTCAGGTCAAGCAAAAACCTCTCGTGGTTTATTTTATAGGGTTCCTGTTCAACCCAAAGAGCCAATACTAACAACAGTCCTTGCATTCCCTTCAGGCCACCTGAGGCTTTAGACCCAGAGCAGCATGATCAGGCCAGCTCCTCTGTCTCTCAAGCTCCCCATCATCCTGGCTTTTGGTTAGAGAACCAACCCTTTTCTTCCCTGTCCCCACCCACCTCTCGTGAGAGTTCTCAGATCCTTCTCCTAAGGTTCTGAACGCAGCCAGTCTCTGTCGCACCCTCTGGCTCCTGTTCAGGGCACGGCCGTCCTCTTGGAAAGCCCCTTCAGGAGTTCAACGCCAAGTGTTCCATATTCTGTGTGGTTTAGTCGGGTCTATTCCCCATGGCAGCCAAAGCCTGTGCACCTGCCCCCATGCTGTCTCCAATAGATGCTGCAGACCTAGCTATGGCCACGTCTCCCATCGCTTCCCCTTTACCAACCCACCTCACTTCCGTCCTATCTAGGCAGCATATCAGCTAGTGTCCCCCGGTCTGTTCTGATCCATGTAAGTCCTTACACCACTCAGATCTGAGTACCTTCTAGCCGTGCATTAAGCAACGTGGCCCACTCCTCGCCTGTACCCCCACCTGGCTCTGGGACACAGGGAGGAGGCAGCTGCAGCTGGTTTAGATGAGGAGATGCCGCATAAGACTGTTGAATTGCTTTCACTTGTGATTTGAGACAAATCAAGAACTGAACTGAAATAAAACAATATTCTCTCATGTAAAGATGGGGGCACTTAAATCCTGTGCTCCTCAGCTGGCCCCCTCCAGCCACCCTATTCCACAGGGTACCATGACTCTCTGCTCAGATGCAAACCTTTCCACAGGGATGCATGCCTATGTTCCTGCCAGGCTAGATTACTGCAATTCCCTTTACCTGGCGTACCTTAGAACAGGACTGGGAGAGTGAGCAGGTGCAGAATACAAGACCTGCTTGCTAATCCGGGTGTGACCCCCTAGTTAGCTCATTATCCTGTGCGGGTCAGGCACACAGCACATTGGCAAGGGAGTATAAAAGAACTGCACAGCATCTCCCTGCCCTATGCCAAGCTCTACCATTTTATTGTTCTAAGGTAGGATGCACCATCTTACTCAGCCCTAGATCCTACCTCAGCCTGATGTTTATGCACCTCAAACATGCATCAGGGAGGAAGACTGTCCCCTTTCTGTAACAGCACTGGCAACCCCCTTGGGCTCTTGTGCGCTAAAATTGTCAAGGATAGTTAATATTTTGCTGCTATATAACTTTGTTAGCTGAAACTAGACCTATAGTGCTCATGAAAATCTGTGGCTGAGAAAGATTGGAGCCAGGTGTATTGCAGGCAGGTGTGCAGTTCTTCCCATTACAATGTCAGCTCTGCTGATGCACCTCAGCTGCAGAACCCCCTGCTGTTCCAGTCCTGGGCTCCACAGGCAGGCCTGCTAATGCTGCTTTGTGCTGACCTGCAGCACTTTCTGTTTACCCAGCCCTGAATCTTTTCTGACCAGAAAATCTACCTAGGATCAATCTGCCCACCCACTTGACGCTCAAGTATCAGAGGGCTAGCCATATTAGTCCTCCACTTGTAAGGTAACTCCCTTCTCTTCACCTGTCAGTATAATATTGCCTGCATCTGTAATTTTCACTCCATGCATCTGAAGAAGTGGGATTTTTACTCACAAAAGCTTATGCCCAAATCAATCTGTTAGTCTTTAAGGTGCCACTTGACACTAGTATCCAAGCCCTATTCTAAATCTTTCTCTCACCGAAGACCATGAGGGTTCCGGAGGCTACTAAATTTAATGCGTCTTGTGACCTAATCTAAACTTGACCTCACATCTCTGGGAGTGAATTCCTGGCACTAGAGCAGCAGGATCTTGCTAACGGCTGCTGCTGTTCATGTAGAAAAGGGTTGATATTTACCAACGGGGACAAGGTTGGTAGGACTGGGATGTGAGGTAAGGACCGACAGTGACTCATTGATCCCTGCGAGGTGGGCTGTCGTGACGCCGGGCTGTAACTTGCATTCCTAGAGGCAGCCTCCTGTGCCACTGAACCCAGCAAGAGTGTCTGAGTGCTGCAGATGACATCAGCCTGGCTTCTCAAAGTGGAGGCAGATGGCCCAAGTCAGATATGTCCTTCAGCTGGACTATAGCTGGGTACCTGGCCAGGTGCTGTGCTATGCCAGGAACAGAGGCCCATTACACTAGGAATCCCAGTGGTTTCTTTATAAAAAGTTTCAAGAATGTTCTTCTCCCTAAAAGAGTTGGATTTAGAACAAAGTGCAGTGATTGGTAGCTAGAATATCTTACCCACCAACTAAATATTTTCTGTGTAACGGCTGAATCCTCCCCTCCCATATTCACATGCAGTATCTGCTAAACGAATTGAGTGAGACAAGGTGAGTGAGGTAATATTTCTTAGTGGACCAACTTCGGCTGGTGAGAGAGACAAGCTTTTAAGATCCATTTTTCTTATTTTGGGGGACGTGTGTATGAAATTTACCCCATGCAGAGGGGCATATGTTAGTCCCACTTAAAGCCTTTGAGGATTTAAGTTTTGCACAGGCCTTTGGCAAATTACTCATGTTATACTTAGGTATATCTGAGAGCAACGTCTAGCCCAAAGAACACACACCATGCTAAGTATTTTGCAAGCTTATTCCAATAGAGATACATGATTCCTACCTTCTGTCCTTCAGAAGAGTGACTGGCAAGAAATGCCACTCCTTTGTTACCTCATAACGGTGAATGGAGCTGGGGCCTCTCCCAGCGTTAGCTGGTCATCCCCTAAAACTGCCGGTTGCCTTAGATGTCTAACATTGAACCTAGCTATTCCTAATAGGTATACTGAGGTAATCAGATCTATTTATCTAAGGCAAAACTGGCCTCAGTATATCATCTGACTATCAACAGGGCAACTTCTGTTTGTTTTTTAATTCTTATTCCAACTGAGACCCGCTCAAATCTTCTGTAGTGATTTTCTCTGCATTGTAACTAGCTACACTGATGAGAATTTCCTCTCCTTCACACTTTAAAGTGAGGCTCTACTCTGATAAATGATTCTGTAAAGATGAGATCATAGGGTGTCTGTCTCAATTTCATGTCAAATCAGGGCTGAAGGAATTTTCCCCAGAAATATTTCAATGAATATATGCAGAAGTGTAGGTTTATTGAGCAACCTGGTGCGTTTATCGTAGAGCACATGCATTCATTCCGCCGCCCTCAAGGCCTGATTAGCCAATGCGAGTTTGTTCTGAAAATGTAAAGTTTCTAACATTGCATTTTATTGGTTGAGTGTTGTCACATGATATCTTGTGGGTGGAATTTGGAGGTGAAGTTTCCATTTACAGTCCCAGAAGTTTCTCTACCATGAGCTGTTTAATAGTCTGTATTGACATAGAGCGAATATGAGTTGGAATTGAGTAGCGCTTAGGGTGACCAGACAGCAAGTGTGAAAAATTGGGATGGGAGTGGGAGATAATAGGACCTTATATAAGAAAAAGACCCAAAAATCAGACTGTCCCTATAAAATTGGGACATCTGGTCACCTTGAAGAGCTCCTTGAAATTTTTAGAACAAAAAGTGTTTGTTTATGTCAAATTGCCTCTTATTTTTGAGAACAAAATTGTGTGGAAAAGTGTTGTAGTAGACAGAGCCTGGAGCATTGGGCCTGCTGCAAGGCCTGATGCCTGAACGCAAAATTAGCAAGAGCTATGCTCTGTACCAAAGCCAGGCCCTGTCATAAAGCAAACGCCTGCTTGTAAGTTCATTATCCAGTATGTAAACTTGGCAAAAACACGGCTAACGTTGCTAAACCACCCGGCACTCCTAAGAAGTACTAGGCACAGGGTATTCATGGTCCTTCTGGATAACATTATTGAGGTCCTCTAGACCAGCTATCTGCTCCGAACTGATGCAGCACACAGAGACCACACACCCCGCACGCACTGCCAGCTGACAACAATTGTCAACATTGTCCTTGCATTTTTTGTGTGTGCAAAATTGTGTCTGTTTTTTAAATTTTTGTTTCAAAAAAATTGAAATGGTTATGAACATTTTTTTTATTTATCAAAAACCAGCTTTTTGGTAAACAACATCATTTTATAACTATTTTGATAATATTTTCAATATAAAACATTTTTGAAAAACATTGTGAACAATTTTGAGAAAACGGATCTACTTCAAATCCATTGAACTGAAAAGGCTGTTGAATTTGTTCACAAAAATAACTGTTTGTTTTCCAGCCTACTCTAGAACTGAGATATTTGATGCTCCCTCAACCACGGGCCCTGCCTCGGGAACCTCTTTTTCTCCTAGAAGTCTCAGGCCCTCAGTTGTGGTGTTTCTGCTTCCTTTGGACCTTATAATAGGAGGTGCTGAGCATACACCCTTCTCTATTTATGTGGGAGTGGTGGAGGCTCAGCACTACTTAGAATTGGGCCATTTGTTTGCATGGCTGTTTAAACTCCGAATGTAAGCTGGTGGGTTTTTTCCCCTTTCAAAGGTCATGCTGTTTTGTGTCTGTGCAGAACTCATTGTAACCTTCTTCTATATAGAGTTAAAACTGGTTTCTGCTGCAAATCACTCAACCCAACAATTACCTAAAGGCATGGATTAAGCAATCCCTTTGCAGGTTTGTGACTGTGTTGTATTAAATCCAATTAAGTTTTCACACAGTAGTTACGTTGTCAATGTGAGTAGTTACTGCAGGAGTTTTCTGTCTGTCAACTCTCCCTGGTCTGAAACCCCGTAGACTAACCAATGATAGATTGGAAATTCGTTCATCTGATATACCGGAGAGATGCCACCTTTATAGAAGATGACAGGAGAATCAGTAAAATGGAGGGGAGCAAGCTAAAGCTCCTGGTAGGGAAGATGACCATTGACAGGGGTAGCAGAGGATTGGGAGCAGATTTATGCTCACGGGATTTTAGCTGATAAAGTTAGATATTCCTTATAGCAAGATTTTCTCTACGCATCCATCCTTCCTATTAAAACATTACTACCTGATTGCCAGGTCTTTTCAGCGACAGTGAGAGCTGTCCTATCAGCACATTCAATGCACTTGCGAACACAACATTTAGTTTTCTTTCTACAACCAAAGGGAGTAATTTTTGGTAAACTTAATGGGAGGCTAACATTGTTCCTAGAACTGGGCAAACAATTTCCAATGAATAATTTACTAGGTAAATCTAGGTCTTTATCCTTTTTATTTTTTTTTTCAAATTCTTCAGCCTTCACAGACACACCTCTGCCTGCAAAAATTCATTTGCTATCCTGAATCATCAGAATTTCTTTTGCAAACAAATTTTAGCCTATGCACAGCTCACCATCTGCTTGTTATGAGCATTTGTGCTAGTAGATCTGAGTGAATACAGTAACTGATTTTTCCTAGTTTGGGGACTGATCCAAAATATACAATTGTATTAAAAAATTCGTTTGGTTAGAACCAGAACTGATTTTTTTTCCAGTTTCTCACCAAAATGAAAAAAAAACCACCCCAACCATATTCATTTTTGGGTTCAGCAAAACATTTTAGTTGACCTCAAATTATTTTTGTTTGTTTCAAGTTGTTTTTGGATGGTCGTCATCCATTTAAAAAGAAAATTAGCTGAATTTCCTAACAAAATGCCGTTTTGAAATCAAGCGTCTAAATGTCTTATTTCGAAATGGCCGAAATTAATTTTCAGCTTTTCTGAGGGAAAAAAATCTTTTTGCTTTCAGCAAAATTATTTATGACCTTGGGAGTTTTGGTGTCCTGACAAATGCATTTTTCAGCATATTTACTATTGACCAAAAAAGTTTCTCTCAGTGCTACATGCCAGTGTTCATTGTTCATGCTAGATGATTAATCACTTAAGTCACATGATGCTCTTTCTGGCACCTGGTTGGACAACCTGTGATGTGTAAACCAGAGGAAATTGTTAGCGGGGGACAGAGTATGTTCACTTCAGTGAGACCAAGATGAGCAGGCCTGGGGAATATTAAAGCATTTTGAAAGCTTGTCCTTCCCTCTTATGCATAATGAGAAGCATTGTGATATATATGGCTGGGCACGTGATTCCTGGATTTTTTAAATATCTGGGCTCTTTCCTCATAGAGAGAGAGAGAGAAGCCAGATTTATTTATTTAGTCATTTCCTTTTGTTTCATGGGTCCAATGTCACTGTGTTTGCATGTATGTACGCAGGACCATTTGCCAAAGGTGCAGCTGCTTGTCTTTCCCGACTAGCTGCCTCATTGTCAGGGTTCGGGACAGAGGGTTCGGGACTGGCTCTGTGTTCTCCATCCCATAAACTGAACGCTTTTTTATTATAATAGACTGCTAAGTCTGCTATAGTTAAGTCCAGCTTTCTGTTTAAAGCTCAACTCTTCTTAGTGTTGTAAAGTCTCCATGGGCTTTAAACTAGGTTCGACGGGGACAGGTGAGCAAAGCCCACAGGTAAGTGGGGAACAAGACCTGGGAGATGGGTTGGAAACAGGAGGGAGCACGGGCTATAATGCCAGAGAGGAAGGAGGGTCAGGGCAAAGCTGGGAGGCAAGATCAAACCAGTATCTTAGATGCCTTTATACAAATGCAAGAAGTATGGGTAATAAGCAGGAAGAACTGGAAGTGCTAATAAATAAATACAACTATGACATTATTGGCATTACTGAAACTTGGTGGGATAATACACACGACTGGAATGTTGGTGTGGATGGGTATAGTTTGCTCAGGAAGGACAGACAGGGGAAAAAGGGAGGAGGTGTTGCCTTATATATTAAAAATGTACACACTTGGACTGAGGTGGAGATGGACATAGGAGACGGAAGGGTGGAGAGTCTCTGGGTTAGGCTAAAAGGGGCAAAAAACACAGGTGATGTCGTGCTGGGAGTCTACTACAGGCCACCTAATCAGGCGGAAGAGATGGATGAGGCTTTTTTCAAACAACTAACAAAATCATCCAAAGCCCAAGATTTGGTGGTGATGGGGGACTTCAACTATCCAGATATATGTTGGGAAAATAACACCGCGGGGCACAGACGATCCAATAAGTTCCTGGACTGCGTTGCAGACAACTTTTTATTGCAGAAAGTTGAAAAGGCTACTAGGGGGGAAGCTGTTCTAGACTTGATTTTAACAAATAGGGAGGAACTTGTTGAGAATTTGAAAGTAGAAGGAAGCTTGGGTGAAAGTGATCATGAAATCATAGAATTTGCAATTCTAAGGAAGGGTAGAAGGGAGTACAGCAGAATAGAGACAATGGATTTCAGGAAGGCGGATTTTGGTAAGCTCAGAGAGCTGATAGGCAAGGTCCCATGGGAATTAAGACTGAGAGGAAAAACAACTGAGGAAAGTTGGCAGTTTTTCAAAGGGACGCTATTAAGGGCCCAAAAGCAAGTTATTCCAATGGTTAGGAAAGATAGAAAATGTGGCAAAAGACCACCTTGGCTTACCCTTGAGATCTTGCGTGACCTACAAAATAAAAAGGCGTCATATAAAAAATGGAAACTAGGTCAGATCACGAAGGATGAATATAGGCAAATAACACAGGAATGCAGAGGCAAGATTAGAAAAGCAAAGGCACAAAATGAACTCAAACTAGCTATGGGAATAAAGGGAAACAAGAAGACTTTTTATCAATACATTAGAAGCAAGAGGAAGACTAAGGACAGGGTAGGCCCACTGCTCAATGAGGAGGGGGAAACAGTAACGGGAGACTTGGAAATGGCAGAGATGCTTAACGACTTCTTTGTCTCGATCTTCACTGAGAAGTCTGAAGGAATGTCTAGTATAGTGAATGCTTACGGGAAGAGGGTAGGTTTAGAAGAGAAAATAAGGAAAGAGCAAGTAAAAAATCACTTAGAAAAGTTAGATGCCTGCAAGTCACCAGGGCCTGATGAAATGCATCCTAGAATACTCAAGGAGTTAATGGAAGAGGTATCTGAGCCTCTAGCTATTATCTTTGGGAAATCATGGGAGACGGGGGAGATTCCAGAAGACTGGAAGGGGGCAAATATAGTGCCCATCTATAAAAAGGGAAATAAAAACAACCCAGGAAACTACAGACCAGTTAGTTTAACTTCTGTGCCAGGGAAGATAATGGAGCAGGTAATCAAAGAAATCATCTGCAAACACTTGGAAGGTGGTAAGGTGATAGGGAATAGCCAGCATGGATTTGTAAAGAACAAATCGTGTCAAACTAATCTCATAGCATTCTTTGATAGGATAACGAGCCTTGTGGATAAGGGAGAAGCGGTGGATGTGATATACCTAGACTTTAGTAAGGCATTTGATACAGTCTCGCATGATATTCTTATAGATAAGCTAGGAAAGTACAATTTAGATGGGGCTACTATAAGGTGGGTGCATAACTGGCTGGATAACCGTACTCAGAGAGTAGTTGTTAATGGCTCCCAATCCTGCTGGAAAGGTATAACAAGTGGGGTTCCGCAGGGTTCTGTTTTGGGACCGGTTCTGTTCAATATCTTCATCAACGATTTAGATGTTGGCATAGAAAGTACGCTTATTAAGTTTGCGGACGATACCAAACTGGGAGGGATTGCAACTGCTTTGGAGGACAGGGTCAAAATTCAAAATGATCTGGACAAGTTGGAGAAATGGTCTGAGGTAAACAGGATGAAGTTCAATAAAGTTAAATGCAAAGTGCTCCACTTAGGAAGGAACAATCAGTTTCACACATACAGAATGGGAAGAGACTGTCTAGGAAGGAGTATGGCAGAAAGAGATGTAGGGGTCATAGTGGACCACAAGCTTAATATGAGTCAACAGTGTGATACTGTTGCAAAAAAAGCAAACATGATTCTGGGATGCATTAACAGGTGTGTTGTAAACAAGACACGAGAAGTCATTCTTCCGCTTTACTCTGCGCTGGTTAGGCCTCAACTGGAGTATTGTGTCCAGTTCTGGGCACTGCATTTCAAGAAAGATGTGGAGAAATTGGAGAGGGTCCAGAGAAGAGCAACAAGAATGATTAAAGGTCTTGAGAACATGACCTATGAAGGAAGGCTGAAGGAATTGGGTTTGTTTAGTTTGGAAAAGAGAAGACTGAGAGGGGACATGATAGCAGTTTTCAGGTATCGAAAAGGGTGTCATCAGGAGGAGGGAGAAAACTTGTTCACCTTAGCCTCCAATGATAGAACAAGAAACAATGGGCTTAAACTGCAGCAAGGGAGATTTAGGTTGGACATTAGGAAAAAGTTCCTAACTGTCAGGGTAGTTAAACACTGGAATAGATTGCCTAGGGAAGTTGTGGAATCTCCATCTCTGGAGATATTTAAGAGTAGGTTAGATAAATGTCTATCAGGGATGGTCTAGACAGTATTTGGTCCTGCCATGAGGGCAGGGGACTGGACTCGATGACCTCTCGAGGTCCCTTCCAGTCCTAGAGTCTGAGTCTGAGTTATATAACTAAACGACTGACACAGACTATTCAGTCTCCCCGTGATGGCATGCTATCACCTCTAATCACCGGTATGTGTTTAATGACTTCCTGGCTTGGGTTGTCTGGGGGGATTGAACCCAGGACCTCTGGATCTAAAAATATGAGTTTCTAGTGCTTGACCTAAAGAACTTTGGCTTGTAATGTGGAGGCAGCAATAGATTCATAAACCTCTATACATCATCCACCACTAGAGGGCGACAAACACCTGCATTGGGTTAACAGAGGTTAGTGGTTCTCAACCAGGGGTATGTGTACTTCTGGGGATATGCAGAGATCTTCCAGGGGGTACATCAACTCATCTAAATATTTGTCTAGTTTTACAACAAGTTACAGAAAAAGCTCTAGCAAAGTCAGTACAAACTAACATTTTATAGACAATTACTTGTATATGGAGCAATATAAACCATACACTGAAATGTAGGTAAAAAAATTTATATTCCAATTAATTTATTTTATAACTGTATGGTAAAAATGAGAGAGTCAGCAATTTGTCAGTAACACTGAGCTGTGACACTTGTGTATTTTTATGTCTGATTTTGTAAGCAAGTAGTTTCTAAGTGAGGTGAAACCTGGTGGTCTGCAAGACAAATCAGACTCCTGAAAGGGGTAGCGTGGTCTGGAAAGGCTGAGGGCCACTGGGCGATTGCATTGACAAACAGTTCAGCCTGGGACCGGTGCTTCCATTTAGGCAACCTAGGCAGTCGCCTAGGATGCCAGGATTTGGGTGAGGCGTCATTTTGCTGCCCTTGGCGGCAATTCGGCAGCGGGGGATCCTTCCGTGCTCCGGGTCTTCAGTGGCAATTCTGTGGCGGGTCCTTCACTCACTCTGGGACCCACCGCCGAAGTGCCCCGAAGACCGGGAGTGTGGAAGGACCCTCCCGCCGCAGAATTGCCATCAACGACCGGGAGCGCGGAAGGACCTCCGCCTAGGTTGCCAAAAACCCTGGCGCTGCTCCTGGTTCAGCCACCTATTATCTCTGCTGGCGATGGATTTCCAGCTCTCTGGCTAGGGGAGTTTGCAGAACTGCTGTGTTGAATACTGTCCTCTCTCTACCCCACAACAGCTCTACTTTCTGGAACTTCCAGTGAATGAATCGAATTCACTGGTCTCCACTTCCTCCCGTTGCCTTTCTCGCCCAAATCCTGGCAAAGATAGGGAATAAAATGGTTGTAAAATCCTGGTGAATCAAGCTCACCCATTTTATTCTCCAGACAAATACTTCTCTGCTGTGTTTGTCACTCTGTTCGTTAATTAGTAGTAAACTCACCTTTCTCCAAGTGTGGTGATTTGGTCGATCTTGAAAAATGTAGATAGCAAGAAAGTCAATGGGGCTTGGGCTTCTAAGTCTCCTACATCCTAGTGCCCAAACCACTGGGCTGAAGCTTAGAAGAGGGAGGTGAGGCTAACTCCTTCTCCAGCCATTGTGGGAACCTTTTGTGTTTCACTTTTTTCAAAATGTCTGAAAATCGAAAGGAAAATTTTCAGATTGAAACAAAACCTTTAGTTTGGTGACTCGTTACTTTTTGATTCAGCAAAAAGTTCCAAAAGACGTTTTTGGTTCAGCCTGAAACACAACTTTTTTTTAGACTTGCCAGAGAACTGAAAAATACACCATCTGCCCACCACTACATCTGACAAGCCAACCATTAGTCCCTAGTACCCCAGTTCAGCGAAGCACTTCAGTGTATGCTCACGCTTAATTCCATCAATATTCAGCAAATGCTTGGGACAAACACTGAAAGCTGTTCATGAAGATTGCTTTCCAGTACCTGAAATCAGTGAATCCGGCCTTTCATCATCTAAAACTTCAGGGTGAATCTGCTTTTAGTTCACAGTTCCACCTGGCAGGGTCGATTTTTAGCACTTGTGAATTGTTTGCCCTGGACAGTCATATGTTGTTGCACCTTCCCTTCTGGCTCAGGCTGCGATGCAGCAAGCAGAAAGTGAAGGGAAAGCCACAGCGACTGATCCACGGTTTGACTGTAAAACAAATTCACCATCAAAGTCACCACCATGGGTCTTTGACCTAGCCAGGCACCAAACATTCATAATGGAAAGGTATGCCCATGCCTGTTCCCACTGGGCTTTCTTCATCATCATTTTTTTCTTTACGAGCTCGGGGCTGTGGGCTGTGTCTCATGAGGTGCATCAGTGTGGACAAATGACCACTCTCTGAGCTGTTGGACGCAGATAAGACTCAGAGGTGCTCTGTGCCCCTTGAAGACCTGCAGTATTTGCAGCACTGCCCTATTTTTTTTAATGCCTCAGATATTTTTAGATCATGAGCGACAAATATAGTTAATGCATTCTGCACTGACGTCAAACCCGGAGCCGGTGGGTAGCTGGACTGGCTTACGTTTTATTTAATCATCTTGGTAAGCAATTTTTCCCCTCCCTTTCTTTTTAGCTAAGAAAGAAAGGATCTAGATTGTCTGTAGTTGCCAGGTCAGTGTAGCCGCAGCCATGGGGAGGATGATGATGATGATGATTTTTTTCACTTTGGTTTTGTCTAGGTCAGGAACTGGATTCTCTGCTACTTTTCACCTTCTACAGTTATTTACACCTGGCAAAGTGGGTGTGAAATGCTGCTGTTCGGATTTGATAGGGTTTGTGATGGGTTGCCCTGGTCAGCATCTGTTATGTGTATAGCTGGGCAAATAACTGATCTTTCTGTTTGGTGGCAGATTTAAAAAAAAAAATGGTTCTGGTTGAATTGAATCTCAGATGGGTTGGAACTTTTAGGTGGATTAAAAAAGCCTGTCTGGGGTCTGTCCCAGAGCAGGGAGCAGAGCCTGGGTCTACCCCTTTGCTTAACCACTTTAACCTCTAGCCCAATGGTCAAGGTTATTGAAGTATGTGTGTGTGTGGTGGGGGAGGGAAGCAGTGGCATGACCACAACCAATTCCTCCTTCTCTTTTATGACGGACTGCAACTATTGGTGTCAAACTCACAAATAGTTTTGGGTTGGACCAAAACTTCATTTCTTGGTGACTAAGGTATTTGTCTGAAAAATTTCACCCCACTGGAGTTATGTGCCTTCCTCCACCCCCCATGTGCCTGCTTCACAGAGAATTGAGTCTGTTACAGCCCTGGTTACAAAATTTGGCTCTTTAGTTGAAGCTGTAGGACCTCATGCCTTATGTTCTGAATGGCCCTGATGCGGCAGTCAAAATGGCACCTGTCACATTTACCAGCAAGTCTACAAAAGGGTTCGTACCAGTGCAGTGACATCAGTGCAAAAATAAGATAAAAAGCACCAAAATCAGCTAAAGCCGGGGCTGGCCCTGTAAGGTCCCATGAGCCTTGTGAGATGGGAATTTGGGGTGGCCAGCACACTTGTTTCGAAACAATGGAGTGCTGAGAATGTTAAGCAAAGAGCAAACTCACAGACACCAGTGCTCCAAAGACAGGGGTGGTTTGATACATTGGCTGCAGAAGCTGCTTTCTTTCTTTATTTTTAACAAGAGACCAACATCTCTGAAATGTTAGGGGAGGAGCCTGCGAACTGGAGCAGTGCAAAAGGCTGAGCTCTCGTGGCTGGCGTTGTCCCAGTCAGCTTATGCTACTCGCCTGAGGAGAAGATGGCAGGAGAGTCCCAGATAGGGGGCATTGGCTTGGTGAAAGAAAGATGCAGCAGGATAGTGCTTCAGGGATGGTCTGCTGGGGGGGAACCACAAACAGAGAGACGTGTATGTGTGAGAAGCGATTCATCTCCACCTCCCTGAAAACGGCTTATGTGTGGCCAAGGTGGGGAGGCTGCATGGATTTGTTTTGTCTGGAGTTTCTTCCCAATCCTGCTCTTTTCCACTTCTCTCTCTGCATTCTCAAGTCCCTGCTATTGGAGATTTCAATCTAGCAACCTCGCTGTCCTCCCTTGAGACCTCACTCGAATTTTCACCTTCTTTCAGCAAGTCCTGTCCCCTTCAGTAGTTCCACAACCTGTCCGTGACAAGGCGAAAAGGCGTCCTGGCATGGGAAGGATTGCCAGCTCCCCTGCCTGTCTGGGGTGAGGCTGTACGTTGAAGGGGGAAGCCCTTGCAAAAGAGGCTTAGTCCCAGATTTGGACCTTAGCGTCCAAAATATGGGGGTTAGCATGAAAACCTCCAAGCTTAGTTACCAGCTTGGACCTGGTACTTGCTGCCACCACCCAAAAAATTAGAGTGTTTTGGGGCACTCTGGTCCCCCTGAAAAACCTTCCCTGGGGACCCCAAGACCCAAATCCCTTGAGTCTCACAACCAAGGGAAATAATCCTTTTTCCCTTCCCCCTCCAGGTGCTCCTGGAGAGATACACAGACACAAGCTCTGTGAATCCAAACAGAGTGACTCCCCCTCTCCGTTCCCAGTCCTGGAAACCAAAGTACTTTCCTCTTCACTCAGAGGGAATGCAAAATCAGGCTAGCAAATCCAACACACACAGATCTCCCCCCTGATTTCTTCCTCCCACCAATTCCCTGGTGAGTACAGACTCAATTTCCCTGAAATTTCCCAGTAAAGAAAACTTCAACAGGTCTTAAAAGAAAGCTTTATATAAAAAAGAAAGGAAAATTACATACAAATGGTCTCACTGTATTAAGTTGACAAAATACAGGGTCAATTGCTTAAAAGAATATTGAATAAACAGCCTTATTCAAAAAGAATACAAATCAAAGCACTCCAGCACTTATATTCATGCAAATACCAAAGAAAAGAAACCATATAACTTACTATCTGATCTCTTTGTCCTTACACTTAGAAACAGAAGACTAGAAAGTAGAAACTACTTCTCCAAAGCTCAGAGAAAGCAGGCAGACAGACAAAAGACTCAGACACAAACTTCCCTCCACCCAGAGTTGAAAAAATCCGGTTTTCTGATTGGTCCTCTGGTCAGGTGCTTCAGGTGAAAGAGACATTAACCCTTAGCTATCTGTTTATGACACACCCCCCAAATTGCAGACAGTGGGGAAGCTCACTGGCGGCGATTTCCTTCTAGAACTTTAAAATAAACAGATTACTACAACACATGCACCTTTACATATACTACTAAGTATATAACTAACAGACTTCTACATTTTAAGAACACTTTTTAACTACTGAATTCTGGGAAACTCTCACGGGAGAGTGCATCAGCAACTTTATTAGAAGCCCCTGTGATGTGTTGAATTTCAAAATCAAAATCTTGGAGAGCTAAACTCCAACGAAGAAGTTTCTTGTTGTTCCCCTTGGCAGTATGAAGCCACTTTAGTGCAGCATGGTCAGTTTGTAGTTGGAACCGCCGTCCCCAAACATATGGGCGTAGCTTTTCCAGGGCGTACACAATGGCATAGCATTCCTTTTCACTGACTGACCAGTGACTTTCCCTCTCAGACAGTTTTTTACTGAGAAACACAACAGGATGGAAGTTGTGATCTGTTGCTTCCTGCATGAGCACTGCTCCTATACCACGCTCAGATGCATCTGTGGTTACTAGGAATGGTTTGTCGAAATCCGGGGCCCTGAGCACAGGGTCAGACATGAGCGTTGCCTTAAGTTGGGTAAAGGCCTTTTGACACTCATCAGTCCACTTAACTGCATGTGGCTGGGTCTTTTTGGTCAGGTCGGTCAGTGGGGCAGCGATTTGGCTGTAGTGTGGTACAAATCGCCTGTAGTATCCGGCCAAGCCTAAGAAGGATTGGACCTGCTTCTTGGACCATGGGACAGGCCACTTTTGGATAGCATCCACCTTGGCCTGTAGGGGGTTTATGGTTCCTCGACCCACCTGGTGCCCCAGGTAAGTCACTCTGTTTTGGCCTATTTGACACTTTTTGGCCTTAACAGTTAGTCCTGCCTGCCTGATGCGCTCAAAGACCTTTTCCAGGTGTAGTAGGTGTTTGGGCCAGGAGTCTGAAAAAATGGCCACATCATCGAGGTAGGCAACTGCAAATTCTTCCAGTCCAGCTAGTAGACCATCTACCAGCCTCTGGAAGGTGGCGGGTGCATTTCGAAGGCCGAAAGGAAGGACATTGAATTCATACACCCCCGCATGGGTGACGAATGCTGACCTCTCCTTGGCAGGTTCATCTAGCGGTACTTGCCAGTACCCCTTGGTTAAGTCTATTGTAGAGATGAACTGGGCACGTCCCAACTTCTCCAATAGCTCATCGGTGCGTGGCATTGGATAGTTGTCCGGACGAGTTACCGCATTTAGCTTACGGTAGTCCACGCAAAAGCGTATTTCCCCATCTGGTTTGGGTACCAGAACCACTGGAGATGCCCATGCACTGGTAGATGGGTGGATTATACCCATCTGTAGCATGTTCTGGATCTCCCGTTCTATAGCAGCTTGGGCATGAGGAGACACCCGGTAGGGTGGGGTTCTAATTGGATGAGCATTACCTGTGTCAATGGAGTGGTATGCCCGTTCAGTCCGTCCTGGGGTGGCTGAGAACAATGGGGCGAAGCTAGTGCACAGCTCCTTGATTTGTCGCCGCTGCAGACGTTCCAGGGTGGTTGAGAGGTTCACCTCTTCCACGCCACCGTCTTTTTTCCCGTCGTAGTAGACACCGTCAGGCCACTCAGCATCATCTCCCTGGACTGTAAACTGACAAACCTGTAAGTCTCTGGAATAGAAAGGCTTGAGAGAATTAACATGGTACACTTTAGGCTTTAGTGAGGAATTGCGAAATGCTATGAGGTAGTTTACAGCTCCCAGGCGCTCTTGGACCGTGAATGGCCCTTCCCATGATGCTTCCATCTTATGGGCCTGTTGCGCCTTCAAGACCATAACCTGGTCTCCTACCTTGAAGGAACGTTTTCTGGCATGTCTGTCATACCAGGCCTTTTGCTCTTCTTGAGCATCCTTTAAGTTCTCTCTAGCAAGGGCTAAAGAGTGTCGGAGGGTGCTTTGTAGGTTGCTTACAAAGTCCAGAATGTTAGTTCCTGGAGAAGGCGTAAACCCCTCCCATTGCTGCTTCACCAACTGTAATGGCCCCTTAACCTTGTGACCATACACAAGTTCAAATGGTGAAAACCCTAAACTGGGATGTGGTATAGCCCTGTAGGCAAACAGCAACTGCTGCAACACTAGGTCCCAATTATTGGAGAATTCGTTGATGAATTTTCATATCATGGCCCCCAAAGTTCCATTGAACCTTTCCACCAGGCCATTGGTTTGATGGTGGTACGGGGTGGCAACCAAGTGATTCACCCCATGAGTTTCCCACAGTTTTTCCATGGTCCCTGCCAGGAAATTAGACCCTGAATCTGTAAGGATGTCAGAGGGCCAACCTACCCTGGCAAAGATGTCTGTTAGGGCCAGGCACACAGTGTTAGCCCTGGTGTTGCCTAGAGCTACTGCTTCTGGCCATCGGGTAGCAAAGTCCACTAAAGTCAGTACGTACTGCTTTCCTCTGGGCGTCTTTTTTGGGAAAGGGCCCAGAATATCCACAGCTACTCGCTGAAATGGGACCTCAATTATGGGGAGTGGCTGGAGAGGGGCCTTGACCTGGTCTTGAGGCTTTCCCACTCTTTGGCATACCTCACAAGACCGGACATACTTGGCAACGTCCTTGCCCATCCCCTCCCAGTGGAAGGACTTCCCCAACCGGTCCTTGGTTCTGTTCACCCCAGCATGGCCACTGGGATGATCATGGGCTAAGCTTAAGAGCTTCCCCCGGTACTTCGTTGGAACCACCAACTGTTTTTGCGGCTGCCATTCTTCCCGGTGTCCACCAGAAAGAATTTCCTTGTATAAAAGTCCTTGGTCTATAACAAACCGGGATCGATTAGAAGAGCTGAGAGGCGGTGGGGTGCTCCGTGCCGCCTCCCAAGCTTTCTGAAGGCTGTCATCCGCTTCCTGCTCAGCCTGGAACTGTTCCCTTGAGGCTGGGGTCACCAGTTCTTCCTCAGACTGTGGACTTGGGCTTGGTCCCTCTGGAAGCGATGTAGGTGATGGGGTTGTTTCCGTTGCTGGTGAACCGCTCTCCGCTGGTGCACCTGAGGGTATTTCAGGCTCTGGCTGAGCCTTTTGGGTATGGCTGTCTGTTGCTTCTGCCAGTTCTGGCTCGCTGGCGCCCTCTGGCGTTGAGTTTGAAGATGTGGTTGCACTTGCTGGTGCTGGTTGCTGTTCCAGTTCCGGGCCTGGGACTGGAGGTATTGTGGCTGTTTCAGTGGTTGCCATGGAATCTGGATCCACTACCTCTGTCTGGGTCTCTGGTAACCCAGACGGGGCGTCTGTGGACGGCTCAGGAACAGGAATGGGTCTGGAAGCTTGCCTGGTTTGGCTACGTGTAACCATTCCCACTCTCTTGGCCCGCCTCACCTGGTTGGCCAAGTCTTCCCCCAGTAGCATGGGGATAGGATAATTGTCATAGACTGCAAAAGTCCACATTCCTGACCAGCCTTTGTACTGGACAGGCAGTTGAGCTGTAGGCAAGTCTACAGCTTGTGACATGAAGGGGTAAATTGTCACTTGGGCCTTTGGGTTGATGAATTTGGGGTCAACGAAGGATTGGTGGATAGCTGACACTTGTGCCCCCGTGTCTCTCCACGCAGTAACCTTCTTTTCGCCCACTCTCAAATTTTCCCTTTGCTCCAAGGGTATTTGAGAGGCATCCGGGCCTGGGAACCTTTGGTGTGATGGTGGTGTAATGAATTGTACTCGCATTTTGTTCTTGGGACAGTTGGCCTTGATATGTCCCAGTTCATTACACTTAAAGCATCTTCCATCTGATGGGTCAGTGGGCCGAGGTGAGTTACTGGAGACTGGTGAGGTGGACGAATAGGGCGTCTGTGGCTTTACTTGGGTTGTATGTGGGGTCTTTGGCTGTCCTCGGTTGTAGGGTTTATGGTCTGTGTGCCCCCTGGGGTAATCGTTCCCCTTGACAGTAGCTTTCTTGCTTTCTGCCAGTTCCATCCATTTGGCTCCAATTTCCCCCGCCTCAGCGAGATCTTTGGGTTTTCCATCTTGTATGTACCGTGTGATGTCTTCAGGAACACCATCCAAGAACTGCTCCATTTGTATGAGGAGGTGCAGTTCTTCCAAGGTTTGAACGTTGTTTCCTGTTATCCAGGCCTCATAGTTTTTTGCAATGTAGTAGGCGTGTTTGGGAAATGACACCTCTGGTTTCCACTTTTGGGTTCTGAAGCGCCGACGGGCATGATCTGGGGTTATCCCCATTCTGTATCTGGCCTTGGTTTGAAAAAGTTTATAGTCATTCATTTGCTGCTTAGGCATTTCAGCTGCCACCTCTGCTAAAGGTCCACTGAGCTGTGACCTCAATTCTACCATGTACTGGTCTTCGGGGATGTTGTACACAAGACAGGCTCTTTCAAAATTTTCCAAGAAGGCCTCGGTGTCATCACCTGCCTTGTAGGTGGGAAATTTCCTGTGCTGTGGAGCAATAATTGGCGCCGGGTTGTTAGGGTTGGCTGGCACATGCAGCCCAGCTTTTGCCAACTCCAGTTCATGTTTTCTCTGTTTTTCCTTCTCTTCATTTTCTTTTTGTTGTTTTTCCATTTCTTTTTGGTGTTTTTCCATTTCTCGGCGGTGGGCCGCCTCTTCTTCTGCTTGTTTCCTTCGGTAGGCCACCTCTTCTTCTTCTAGTTTTCTTTTGTGTGCTGCCTCTTTGGCTGCCTGTTCTCTTTGGTAGGCTGCCAGTTTGATGCTTTCTTCCTTTTCTTTCAGCTCCATCTCTTTTTGTTTTATTTCTAGTTCCTCTTTGTGTTTTTCCATCTCTCGCCTGTGTTCAGCTTCTTTGATTTGTTCTTCGGCCTCAATTTTTGCCTTAGAAGTCATGGTTCCTGTTTTCTTGTGTTGGGGTGCCCTCCGGTGTTTATCTTCTGAACTGCAGGTTCTCTGTTGCCTCCTGAAGTCTGCCTAGCAACAGTGCCTTTAGCTAATCTTCAATGTTAAGTAAACCTGAAAAACCACTTTATTTGCATGTATATAGTGCTGGTAATGACTCCTAATGGGAGTGCTATTGCATGACAAAAGACCCTTAACAGTCTGGTAATGGCTTCTTGCTTAACATGCAAGCCACAAACTGCCAGAGAGAGCAGAAAAAAAAATTCTCTCTGGTTCCCTTTTAAAACCAAACTGTTTCTCTCTGCTAAAAAGCCCTTAGCAGAGAAAAGAAAAATATAATATTCCTACTGGCTTCTGGATTCTGTCTATATCCCAACCGCTGCTACACCATGTCATAACCTTAGTCCCAGATTTGGACCTTAGCGTCCAAAATATGGGGGTTAGCATGAAAACCTCCAAGCTTAGTTACCAGCTTGGACCTGGTACTTGCTGCCACCACCCAAAAAATTAGAGTGTTTTGGGGCACTCTGGTCCCCCTGAAAAACCTTCCCTGGGGACCCCAAGACCCAAATCCCTTGAGTCTCACAACAAAGGGAAATAATCCTTTTTCCCTTCCCCCCCTCCAGGTGCTCCTGGAGAGATACACAGACACAAGCTCTGTGAATCCAAACAGAGTGACTCCCCCTCTCCGTTCCCAGTCCTGGAAACCAAAGTACTTTCCTCTTCACTCAGGGGGAATGCAAAATCAGGCTAGCAAATCCAACACACACAGATCTCCCCCGATTTCTTCCTCCCACCAATTCCCTGGTGAGTACAGACTCAATTTCCCTGAAATTTCCCAGTAAAGAAAACTTCAACAGGTCTTAAAAGAAAGCTTTATATAAAAAAGAAAGGAAAAATACATACAAATGGTCTCACTGTATTAAGTTGACAAAATACAGGGTCAATTGCTTAAAAGAATATTGAATAAACAGCCTTATTCAAAAAGAATACAAATCAAAGCACTCCAGCACTTATATTCATGCAAATACCAAAGAAAAGAAACCATATAACTTACTATCTGATCTCTTTGTCCTTACACTTAGAAACAGAAGACTAGAAAGTAGAAACTACTTCTCCAAAGCTCAGAGAAAGCAGGAAGACAGACAAAAGACTCAGACACAAACTTCCCTCCACCCAGAGTTGAAAAAATCCGGTTTTCTGATTGGTCCTCTGGTCAGGTGCTTCAGGTGAAAGAGACATTAACCCTTAGCTATCTGTTTATGACACCTCCCTTGAGACCTCACTCGAATTTTCACCTTCTTTCAGCAAGTCCTGTCCCCTTCAGTAGTTCCACAACCTGTCCGTGACAAGGCGAAAAGGCGTCCTGGCATGGGAAGGATTGCCAGCTCCCCTGCCTGTCTGGGGTGAGGCTGTACGTTGAAGGGGGAAGCCCTTGCAAAAGAGGCTAGATATGGGGGCAGGGAGGGTCTTCTCCCCTCCCAGCTCACCAGACACCAGCTGTGCTGCAGTGTTTGGAGCAGCTTTGCTCTGGATTTTTCTTTGCATCGGGAAAGGGACTTGAACTGAATTTTTACTGGGGCATTATTGTATTGTCTCTCCCCCAGCTGGTGTATCTGCTCACTGGCATAGGCTGCCCATACTCTACCTGGTGCTAAAACTGTTCTTCTCCTTGCCCTGATTCTAAAAGCTGTCCTGCCAGGCCTTTCCTTCGTGGCCTGACGCTCCGCCCGACTGGCCAGTGTTCCACATGCCATTGCCAGTTGTCTTCCTCTTCTGCTGCGCTACTCCCTTCCTCGAATCTCTCTGCTGGCTTCTTGTCTCTTACTGTTTCACCTTCATGCACCTTGAGCTCCTCCTAAAAGGCCCAACAAGATCTTACCGCCGGCCTCCATCTCTGCTCGTCATCACTTTCTCTGGTCTTCCATTCCTCCCATCGCCTGCCTGCCTCTGACCCTTGCCCATTCTCTGTGCTGTCTCTTCTGTCAATCTGCCATATAGAGATTGAAGATAATCCCTGGCCTCTTACAGACATTCCTCCTTCATTCTCTCACCCTTCCCTTTCCTGAACTGCCATCCAGCCTTCTGCCTTCTTTGCCTCTCTGATGACGTAAGCTCTGTGGGGCAGAGAATGAGCCTATAATAACGGAGAGAGATGTTATTTCTTATTCAATTCTCTAGTTTGGTCTGTACTATGCAGGAGGTCAGGTAGATGGTCTATTAATCGATGGGTTTTTAGAATATTTTGTACAGAACACTACTTGGTTTGTAAAATGTCTAAAAGCACTAAGTGACCATGGCTCGTAAGTGCTGTTCACTTTCAGTGCTCAGGTGCTTTGGGAAATGGAGGCCTTCTTCCCCCCATGTATCCTAAAGGAGTTTTCCATAAGAGCCAAGCTTTTTGATAGATAATATTGGCTGTGTGCAGCCCTAGTCTGCCTCTCATTTAAAAATATCAGGCATTAATTAATTAAGCCCCACAACCCTCTGATGAGGGTCAAGTATCATCATCCCAGATTTATAGATGGAGAAATGCAGGCAGGCAAAGTTGATTTACACAAATGGCCTGGTGACAGAGCAGGGGATAGAAACCCAAACTCCTGGCTCCCAGCCCTGTGGTCTGGCCTCTGGATACCTCATTGCTTATTGTTACTTTTATTCTGATTTGCATGCGTCTTGTTACAGGTTGTCTTAGGAGCTCTGCCCCGTTTTGATGCTTCAGTTGGGAATTGGTCCTGCTTTGAGCAGGGGATTGGACTAGATGGCTCCTGAGGTCCCTTCCAACCCTGATATTCTATGATTACACTGAATACCCGAACAGTCTAAACACTAACCAATCAGATATCTCAATTCAAAATAATCCCTTAACGTACCTATTCCTTGGCAGAAAATTAAAAAGAAAAATAGATTGAGGAAACGTTGTTTTCTGTATCCAAGAATATTTGCGGAAGTAGCATTTGTTGAAAGAAGCGGCGTGTGCCAGGAATAAAGATTTCAAATAATACAATCAGAGCGAGGGACATAAACTTCAGCTTGGTTAATGGAGCGAGGCCCTGGGAAACCTCCTGCAAAACATCCCTTTTCTGAACCAGAAGATAAAAGCCTCTGCTCTCAAACAGTGTTTTAACAGGCAGCTTTGAGAGAGCAGCACGTTCTACTTTGAGTATATGTCTCCATGGGCGCTCCGCCATAGGATGTGGGCACACCAATGCGCTCTTGACTGGAGATTTAAATGAGCAGTGTCTGCGGATCCATGCCTGCATGCTAGACAACCTCCTGCCCAGAGCGAGGGTATAGAGGGAGGAGTGGACCCACTGCTGCTCCAGTTCCTTCTTCACTGTGTGCTGTTTGAGATGGAGCAACTGCTGTGTCCACTGCTTCCTAGAAGCTTCTTCTCTTGCTTTTATTTTAGAATTTAGTTTAGTTTAATTTTGGCATAAGTTTCTGCTTGGGGCGGGGGCCCTGCGCAGTCTCTTGGGATCAATTCCTTGGCCCCCTTTGCTCGTCAGCTAACTTCCGGGGTGTGCCAAAGGCTCCAGGATGCCAGACCTGCCATAGGTTTGTCCACCAGCTGTCACTGGTGTCTTGGAGACTCGCATGTCCTATCCTTGTGCAAAGTTTGCACAGGGCTTAAAGAGCCAAGAGGTGAGACTGAAGCTTCTCCTGGCCCTCGGAGTCCAGTTTCCCCCTCCTCTACTCAGCCTTGCCATACCAATAACTAAGGTTATGTCTACACTGCAAAACAAAACAGCCTTGCAGCAGTGAGTCTCAGAGCCTTAGGTGGACTGACTTTGGGCTCGCGCTACGGGGCTAAACGTAGCCATATAGACATTCACTCTCAGGCTCTGAGAACCTCCCCTTGGCCAGGTTTCAGAGCCTGAGCTCCAGTCTCAGCATGATCGTCTACATGGCTATTTTTAGCCCTGTACTACAAGCTCCTTGAACCTGAGTCAACTGACCCGGGCTCTGAGACTTGCTCCTGTGGGTTTTTTTTGTTTTGTTTTTGCAGTGAGGCTGCCTCAGGGACGAAACACTCTAAGAAAAGAGCCTCATCCCCTGCTAGAGCTCCAGTACCACCCCCTGGCTCCTACTATCCACTTTGACTGCACACCTGCACCCTCAAGATTCCTCTGTTGCAAGGATGTGTTCATCTCCAAGGAACCAGGGTGCTCTTAGGAGGCACCGAGAGAAGCTCCCCTCGAGAAGCTCCCCTCTGGTGCTGCTATGTCCGTCACATAAACCCTTACACATGACTGCAGGCACCAACCTTCTGGTACCGACCTGTCTTCCAGTTCTTCCAGCACCTTCTTGGCTCCCAGTACCAATCCTGGCACCAATATCCAGGCCCCCCGTTTTGTCTTGAGGGTGGCACATCTGAAATTTCAGTGCGAAGCTCTACAGCTCTACCTTACCACTCTATACCCTTGAGGTGTGCCCCGAAGAGGACTCACCGGAGCCCAGAACACTCCCTAGGTGCTCTGAATGCGAATACTCCTGCAGACTCTTCTCTCACCCATTGCAGTCGGCCTGGTGGAACCGCTGAACCTCTTATGGGAACCAATTCTATAGGGCACGTGTCCAGTAGATGTTTGGAAGACCTGTTGATGTTGCAACAGCCCCTGGCACTGCAAGAGTGGCCACCAGTACTGCGCATCTGCCAGTTCAGGAGGAGCAGCAGCTACCAATGGAGGAGATGACATCTCCATTACACACACCCTCCTCTTCCCCCGACAAGGCGGTGATGCCATCACCACCCTCCCTAGGCCGACAGTTTTAGGAGGTTTCAGCACCTAATGAAGCCACTTGCAAATCTCTATGCGTGAGGTACAGGAGTCTCGGCACTCCCTTGTGGATGTTCTACGTTCTCATCCCTCAGAGTAAGAGCCCTGCCCGTTAATGAAGTGCTCTTGTCTCCAGCTTATAATCTCTGGCAGACCCCCGGTGCTGTCACGTGCACGTGTAAATGGGCAGACAGAAAATAATACATAGCAGCTGAAGCACTGAAGCATTCCTTCTCTCCCCTCCATCCCAGTTCGCTTGAGGTGGATGTGGTCAATGAGAGAAACAGTCCAACTTGTTCAAAATCTGCTCCCTCTGGCAAGGCGGCTAAACACCTAGACTGCCTTGGCAGGAAGAGTAGCTACCTGAGACTGTACAGCCGCAGTAAATTGCCAAGGCCTGATGACTTCAACAGCTATTGGAAGTTTACTTATTTTATTGACTACCTGCCACAGGGCCAGAGGTAGCAGCACCAGGCTATCCTTTCTGAGGGCCCGCTCATAGCCAAAGCTTCCTTGCTGGTGATACAGCTTTGTGATCTTTAGCCACCAGTTATGTGATGAGCATCTGGGCTCCAGTCGCTTGGCCTTACTAAGGACGTACATAAGATGATGTAAAACCTCCCCTTTGAAAGGTCTAAGCTCTTCAGAGGCAATACGGTTACCTCTCTCCACTCCCACCAGGACTCAGAAAACACTGAGGTCACTCGGGGTTTATGTACCTGGAACAAAAAGGCAGACAGCACAGTACTCCCGGCTGTTCCAGTACGACCCATGTCACATCTATTCCAAACCTGCGGAACCTCCTAGAAGGAGGTCCAAACCTCAAGAGGGACCACCCTTGATGGTGACTCTCTCCTCCCTCCCTGCCTGAGCCTTCTGCTGAATGACCATTTTGACAACCTGGTTGACAGTCACAAACAACCCTCATCTCAGGGTGTGCTGTGCGAACCCACCATCCACCCCCTTTGCAGACTGCCCATCCCACTTTCTACCTGCTTGGGAACTTATCACCTCAGACAATAAGTGGATCCTAGAGGTGGTTTCTATAGGATATCCTAACCATTTCTATTCTATGCGCCCCTCCCTCTTCAGGGACCCCCTCACAAGGATCCCTCCTGTGTCTCTGGGTGTTAGAGCCAGTTCCCTCGGAATTAGTTGAAAGAGGTTTTGCTCCAAATATTTCCTGGTCATCATAACAAACGACAGCTGGAGGCTGATCTTAGACCTCAGGAACCTGAACACCTACATTCTTCGGCAGCACTTCAGGTTAGGTGATTCTGGCTGCCATAATCTCATCTGTAAAGTAGCTGGATTGGTTTGCTGTCCTTGACCTTCAAGCCTCACACAAATGCCTTCTGCGTTTTGACATTGGCAGGGACTATTATCAATATTGTGTCCTTCCCTTCGGTCCACTGATCCTCAAGACCTTAATCAATTTGAGGCAGGAGCAGATGCAGGCCACCTTAATAGCATCTTCGCATCTTCACTGCTGAGACAAGTGTGGTATTCGGATGTACTTCGTCTTTCTGTAATGATGCCTAAGTTAGGGTGACCAGACAGCAAATGTGAAAAATCAGGGTAGGGGATAATAGGAGCCTATATAAGAGAGAGACCCCAAAATTGAGACTGTCCCTATAAAATCGGGACATCTGGTCACCCTACCTTCAATGCCTCAAGGGCTGGCTCCTTGATGGTTCTCAGAATTGAGACGCTTGGCTGTAGTGTAGACACCCACGCTGTAGTAAGAGGCCCCCCACATGTAAAACTTACATGCAGGAGTGGAAATGCTCCCTTTCCTGGTGCTCCCACCATGCTCTATCTGCGTCTGAAGCTCCTCTCTCAAAGATCCCAGACTACCTGTTGGAACTGAAAACATAGGGACTATCGAGGGTTCTGTTAAAGGCAGCTGTTATGGCCTTCCATTCGCTTATTGAGAGCCTTCCAGTCTATGTCCACCTCCCCACAGCCAGAGTCCTTCAGGGCTTATCTATTTTTATTTCCTCATGTCTGGAATTTCCATGAGACCTCAGTTTGGCCCTCAACACCTTAAAGAACTCTCCATTTGAGCAAAGGGGTACCTGTTCATTCCTTAATCTCTCCCTTAAGACTTCATTCCTGGTAGCCATCATCTCCCTCAGAAGGATGGGCGAACTCGGGGTGCTCCTGGCTGACCCCCCACATGCTACCTTCTTCCACAACAAAGTTGTGCTGTACCTCCATCCTCAATTTTTATTAAAGGTCATGACAGACTTTCATATCAGTCAGGATATCTGTCTGCCAGTATTTTATCCCATACCCCACCCCTCAAGAGAAGAGGCCAGTTTCTACACATGAGATGTTAAAAGGGCTTTTGCCTTCTATCTGGCCAGGAGAAGAATGTTTAGGTCTTCGGTCAAGTGATCCATAATCATCAAGTGATCCATTCTCCCAGTCTGTTTGTTCCCTTCACTGAAAGAATTAAGTGGCAGTCAGTTTCCATGCGGAGACTACCAAAGAGGGCTTCAGATAGCATCCTCGCCTGCTACGAAGTCGCCGGGGGGCAGACACCTCATAGAATGATGCCCCGCTTGACCGGGCTCAATCCACTTCTATAGCCCTTCTTATAGACATTCCCATCATGGAAATTCACAGCCTTCTACCTGGCCCTTAGTTCACACGTTCTCCAAATATTATGCTATCCGTTCTATATCCAAGATGGACACAACTTTGATGCTGTCCTCGAACTGTCTTGGATCTGCCTCCTCGGCTCCTGCCTCAGCACTGAGTTACTAGTTGGAGTCTCCTGTGGTGGAGCAGGAGGAGAGGTTTATACCTGTACAGTAATTTGAGTTCTTCAGATGTTTTGTTCGTGGGGATGCTCCACCTCCCACCCTCCTTCCCCTCTGCTGACCAGTCTTCTAGGCTCTGTAGTTGAGAAGAAGCTGGAGTGACGAAGGGTCTGCAGGACCAGTCTCATGGACACTGCTAACTTAAATCTCCGGTCAAGAGCTCATAGGTCAGTGCTCTCCCACCCTACTGTGGAAAATGTATAGTGACAAAACATCTCAAAGAACTCAAGTTGCCGTACACCAGTAAGCCGTCCTTCTAGTGGGCCCTGCCTGGCTCCAGTCCTATGGACTCCTGGAGTTTAATCCCAGTACTGGCACTTAAAATCTCTTTTTCCTTGAGTGAGTCATTTGACCTCTTCCTTGGACCCCTTGTCTGAGAAATGGGGATAATGGTACTTGTCTCACAGGGCTGTTGTGAGGCTGAATCGATTGGTTATAAAGTGCTTTGTAGCTGAACAGAGCTAAATAATTTAGTTTCATCCTGTGAGGAAGACACCACCCATCTAAAATCTTAACACTATGTGGTTAAAGCAAAAAGGCAGTACTGATGCAGAACTGGCTCCAGTGGTATCTTTACAGCCGTGTTTCATTGTTTTTCCCACGAAGGAAGGCTTAGGGAGTGCTGAAGTTTTTTGGCTGTGCCTAGTGTAGGTGCCCATAAGTAAGGTGCTTATTACACATCACATAATAAGTATATTAATCCAGGCAAGAGCAGTGTCTCAGCGCAAAGATGGTTGCTGGGGCTCATACTACTACAGCAACACTCAAACGGGATGCAGGGAAGAATTACTCCTAGCCCTGCTTACTTTGGGTTGCTCTCAGTTGGTTCAGGTTCACGGAGTGACATCGTGAGAGTGAATGTCTCTTATTTCCTGACTTGAGTTTGCTTATGGCCATGCCATTGAATTACCCATCTCCTCCAAAAGACTGCACACCCGTAATGTCCCCTAGGGTGTTCATGGCACTTGCTCCAGATTTCTTCTCCCTGCCTTCCCCAGTGGCCTGCTTGCAGAGCCATGGTGTGTTGTCCCCCCATTCCAGAGTCATGCTGCTCCTGCTCGGTGCAGGACTTAGCGCTCACGCGTGTGAATGGAAAGGAGTGGCCGTGAGAGCAGCGATCTTAGCTGGCCATACCGCTGTCACTGCCTTTGTATGGCTGACCGCCGTTGTAATATGCCAGCAGGGCTCCCTGTTTTACAAACACTGTGAGCTGGATTCTCAGCTGCATCCGGTCTGTACTGAGCATGGGGGATGGGTGTAACCTGCTCCCTGATTCTCTCTCTGCCCCAGTTGGCAGTGGCCCTGAAGGGACCAGCCACTAAGTGGGGATTGCCAAAGTGCTTAGGTCTTCAGCCACTCTCCCTCTCAGCTGCCTTCTCTGGGATCTGGGGAGGGTGGCACAGGGGTGAGCTATGCAGTCTGCTGGAGACCACCCCCTCCACACACACATGCACTGTGGGAGAATCCTCGGAGGGGACGTTAAAGCTAGTCTCTGCTCCTGGGCATTGCGAAGAGAATAGAGAGGGACAACAAACCTGTCAATTCGTCTCCGATTCCAACGAGAAAAATGGGCTCAGCTGCTCCAGTTTTTGGGATGGATTCCAGGGAGAGAAGGGGGAGCAGAGCTCAATTTCTGTGCAGTGGGAGAGGCCAATGTTGCTGGGATCCTTGGAACTGGGTGCATGCTGGGGCTGTGCACGTGGTACCCAACAATCACCCATCTTGAAAGGGTTACAAATGGGCATGATGGACTGAGCTGGTTTGCTGCATCGCTTGGAAGGGGAAAGAGGCCCCGTTTCCCTGATGCTCCTTTCATACGCTTCAGTGCTCCAGTGTAAAGCAGAGACTTGCTGCACTTACACACTTACATTATTTACTAAACAAGGACCTCATTTCTTATTTAGGGAGCGACATCTGTAAAAGTGACTCAGAAGCCCACAGCAGTGGAGTCTGACTCTCTCCGGGCTGCTGCATGGCCTTCTGCTAACCACTGTCCAAAGTGCTCTGCCTCTCTCAGCCCTCCTCTCCCTCTGCCGCTATCTTTGTACGGCACATCCCTGACTTCTCCCCAGCTGCATTCTCCAAGTAACTATGTTCCTTCCCCGCAAGAATGAAAACAAACAGCTCTCTTAATAGAAAGGCCTCTTGTGCCATGATGTGATTTTATTTTAGTTATTATTATTATTATTATTATTATTATTATTATTATTTTTGCTTCATGAACAAAAACTTTTGCTCTCTGGATTTTCAAAAGTTATAGGCAGGGGCTTTGAGCCTTAAAGGGTCAACCTCTGACTTAGGGTGACCGTATGTCCTGATTTTATAGAGACAGTCCCGATTTTTGGGTCTTTTTCTTATACAGTCTCCTATTATCCCCCACCCCCGTCCTGATTTTTCACACTTGCTGTCTGGTCACCCTACCTGACTTCAGTCACACAGGGTGTAAATCCAGAGAGGAGCTACTCCATGTTTATGCAGGATGCAACTGAGATCAGCTTATGGACTTTTCTCTCTACTTGCTTCAAGCTACAGGGCAGGGGTTTTCTATTATAAATCAGTTTCTAGTGCCTTTATTCTATAAATCTTCCATCCATTCCAGACATGACAGAGAAACATTTTCTCCTGCTCCTATTCTTGCAGCAGCTTTGCATGTCCCACATAAAAGCTATGGTCAGTTTCTCACTGGTCTCTGCAGAGGGTGGTACCAACCTCCCTCCAGCTGTACTTGGACTGCAAGCTCTCCGAGGCAGGGATGGTCTTGTCATGACATTTATGTACGGTGACTAGTACACTGAGGCCCTGATTGCTGCTGGAGGGCCTCTAGGCGCTACTGCCAGGCAAATGTATAACTGCCCATCCACTAGGAAGATAGGAGAAGGGAACCGGATAGAGAAATACTTTTGCAACCACATGGAGGTCTGTGGGGTGGCCTGGGCATAACACAGTAGACCGGAACCCATTGTGTTAGTTTAGACTCCTTCAAAGAGATCAGACTTTTGCCTCGCTGTGGCTGCTAATCAAGTTACGTGAGCAGCTCTGTAAGTATGCCATGAAGCTGACACCTCCAGTTCCTCTGCAGACACCCCCTGCTATGGTATTTATAGAGTGCCTGGTAGTGGGTGGTGTGATTTGTTATTTTTTTTAACTTTCATTCATGAGGGATGATGCTGCACATCCCACTCATGAGTAATGCAGCCATCCCTAGCTGCTGCTGCTGCGAACGGAGAAGCTCAGATTCAGGCACAAACGCGCCCACTCAGCTGTTCTCGGAAAGGATCTGAGCAGAGAGAAAGCCAGCTCTGCTTCGAGTGGGCATGGACGAGAGCAGGTTCCCCCATACCAGACGGCCTGCTCAAGGCTTGGGCTGTTGTAATAAGCTGCTGGTTTTGCCCCATTTAGCTGGACCTGATTCAGCTCCCCTCCGTTGCCTGCCACACTCCGCTCGCTTTCTGGAGCTTTCCTCCTCCTCTCAGCAGGCCCAGGCCCCCTCTGACAAGCCCTTGCCCCCTCTCAAGCCTAAGATCAAGGCTTTCCAAACTAACCAGACATTTGAGAGGCTTCAAAGAGGCCTGCCGTTCAGCACATGCCACCCACCTGCCCTCTGAAAACCAGGCCCCTTTGTGTCCCCAAATCCCTAGTCCCTGTAGAAAGTCTGAGTGTTATTCCCGCATCAACAGCTCCCCAAAGGGGCCTTGGTATATTCCCAGCCCTGCTCCATGTGTAGCCTCGCTGCCTGCCATGTCTTAGCACCGTCCCCTCCCGCAAAAAGCCCTGACTCCATCCCTTGCCCCCTTGGATATGAAATGGCCACTCCCCTCCCTACCTGTGCTGGGGCCTCTTTCCCCTTCCGGGGTCTTCTTGTGAAGAAACACTGTGGTTGCTTCAACCCGATATTGGGTAAGACCCACCTATCTGGCTTTGCCCGAAACTTGCCTCCACCAGCCGACACCACGTATCTGAGACGGGAGCTGAGATGTGTGTAATTCTGTGCCTCCCAGAGGGAAGTGCTGTGCTGTTCTTCCTGTGCTGGGCAATCTGTGTTTCTTAGGGACCCTGTAAGCAGCACAACGAGACACAAAACACAGAGACGGAAAGTACAGAAGACTCAACATTTCACAATGTGGAAGAGAAGAAAGAACATGGGCTCTTCAGAGGAAGGTACCAGACTGACACCGCCACTGTCTGAGTGCTTCTTTGTAGCCACAGAGTAGGTGCTGCACGGGTAGTGTAAGCTTCTATGCTAGCTAACCTCAAGGGACCCATTTCTGTGTAGTCCTTGTTCGCTCTCTTCAGTGAGCGCCAGCAATGGAGTCACTTGTGGAAGTGACTCTCAGATGCATGGATCCCTGCCCACTGGACTGAAACCAATATCTTATTTTGCATGGGCCACTAAGCAGGCATCAGATGGTAATTTTTTGAACCCTGTTGCCCAGGGCTGGATTCAACCCAGCAACTTACTGGCTAGGTGAAAGGCTCCTTAGCTTGTTATCAGTCCCCTTGAGCTGTCCAGTACCCTGACTGGTAAAATGTTGACAAATATCTATATATCTTCCCTATATAGAATACTGTGCTTTTGTGCTGCATCACTCTTAGCACAGGAAAATATATATATATAATGCAGAGCTGCAGTAAGACCAATTTAGCACTCAGGCAGTGTTTTTTGCTGTGCTTTTTCTTAGGGAATGTGAATGTCAATACCATGAAATCCACTTAAATGCCAAATGTGAGACTAAGCACTGTTGGAGTGTAAAGTTATTCCATGCCAATTTACACAGCTGCTGAGTGCACTGGGGCCTCCTTCAAGAGCAATGGGGAAGGACAGATGGAATCTGTTAAATGGATACGACCCCATGTACCAACTGGTTGAAATAAGAAAACTGCCGGATACGTTAAACTGATAAATCCTTTAAATAAACAAATCCGGTTGCAAGTCTCTTCCTTTTTGCCCATGCGATTGCTTGTACAATGGATGAAAACAGCCCCAATGCCCAAAAACTAAACACGTTTTAAAGAAAACCATTCAAGTCAATTAAAATTGCATGTTTGAGAGGCTGCTCTACCCTTGTCAAGTATCAGAGGGGTAGCCGTGTTAGTCTGGATCTGCAAAAGCAGCAAAGAGTCCTGTGGCACCTTATAGACTAACAGACATTTTGGAGCATGAGCTTTCATGGGTGAATACCCACTTCGTCAGATGCATGTAGTGGAAATTTCCAGGGGCAGGTATATATATGCAGGCAAGCTAGAGATAATGAGGTAGTTCAATCAGGGAGGATGAGTCCCTGTTCTAGCAGTTGAGGTGTGAAAACCAAGGGAGGAGAAACTGGTTTTGTAGTTGGCAAGCCATTCACAGTCTTTGTTTAATCCTGAGCTGATGGTGTCAAATTTGCAGATGAACTGAAGCTCAGCAGTTTCTCTTTGAAGTCTGGTCCTGACGTTTTTTTGCTGCAGGATGGCCACCTTAAGGTCTGCTATAGTGTGGCCAGGGAGGTTGAAGTGTTCTCCTACAGGTTTTTGTATATTGCCATTCCTAATATCTGATTTGTCTGTTTATCCTTTTCCGTAGCGACTGTCTAGTTTGGCTGATGTACATAGCAGAGGGGCATTGCTGGCATATGATGGTGTATGTTACATTGGTGGACGTGCAGGTGAATGAACCGGTGATGGTGTGGCTGATCTGGTTAGGTCCTGTGATGGTGTCACTGGTGTAGATATGTGGGCAGAGTTGGCATCGAGGTTTGTTGCATGGATTGGTTCCTGAGCTTGAGTTCCTGTGATGCGGTGTGCAGTTACTGGTGAGAATATGTTTCAGGTTGGTGCTTAACAAAGACTGTGAAT
The DNA here is from genome assembly GCF_025201925.1 of Gopherus flavomarginatus. NCBI lineage: Eukaryota > Metazoa > Chordata > Testudines > Testudinidae > Gopherus > Gopherus flavomarginatus. Next base: position 18,887,049 of record NC_066633.1, on the reverse strand, counting down.
GGCTTGCCAATTACAAAACCAGTTTCTCTTCCCTTGGTTTTCACACCTCAAGCTAGAACAGGGCCTCATCCTCCCTGATTGAACTACCAAATATACAAATAGCCACATCCCAAATCACCATCTCCAACAGGAGCGGTTGGCACCAACATCACCCTCTGCAGGCAAAGCGATGCCAAAGAGTAACAGGGCTGCGGCGATTGAATCTTGCTGTGACCCACTGAGCTGGTTAGGGTTACAGCTCACAGAGGGCACAGGGAAGCTTGCAGGGCACTGCATATGCCACACCAGCTCTGGTCTGCAGATTAATAGAGACTTTGAGTCTCTAGGACTGTCAAGCTGGCACCAGATTCACTGTCAAAAGGAGATATATATATATATATATATATAGAGAGAGAGAGAGAGAGAGAGCGCGCATGAGAGAGATCGAGCTGCAAAACACAGTGATCTAGTGGTTAGAGAATGGGACTGGGTCTTGGGAAACTTTGTGTTCTGTTCCTGGCTGAGTAATTTCCTGTCCTGGTGCCTCAGTTACCCCATCTGTAAAGTGGAGATAATGAAACGGAACTCCCTCATAATGTGCTTTGAGATCTCCTGATGAGAAGAGCTAGGTGGTATTGTTGTTAAAGCAGACAGAGCAAGATATCGGCTGTTGTGTAGTGCTCTGCTGAAAGGGGGTAGTGGTTCTGGTGATGTACCAACTCAACATGCTTTCTCGGCTTTTTCATTAAATATAGGTGCTCTGGCACAATCTGTGTGTCACCAGTGTCCTCCTGTAAGAGCTTCAAACAGCTGTTTGAGGGCTTGTCTACGCTTAAAACACTGCAGTGGCATAAGTGCACCTCTGCAGCGCTTCAGGAAAGACGCTACCTATGCCGACGGGAGGGGTTCTACTGTCAGTACATGTCCTCCACCTCCCTAGCATTGTCTACAGCGCGGGTTAGGCTGGTGTCACTGCGCCGCTCGGAGAGGTGGATTTTTCACGTCCTTGATTGACGTTGTTATACCGACTTCATTTCCTAGTGCAGACCAGGCCTGCCTGCCTGAAAGCATCGTATGTCTGTGTCCCTCCTCCTGCTGCAGGCTAGGGAGGAATCATTCACCCCATCAAACACTTTCCAGTGGTGCCCAGCGGGCTCAGTTCATTGCTGCCTGCCCCTTGTGGAGTCGTTTACACCAGTGGAAAGAGGGTAAGAAGTGCTATCAAATCAGAACAGCAGCATTTTGCACTCCCTGGGCACTGGTGTGAATGATGCCGTAAGGCAATGGTGAACTGGGCCTACCATAGCGTACCAGATGTTTGGTTCTCCCATAGTGCTAGTAAGCAGCAGGCCTGAACTAGAAACCTCTTCAACCCCAGTTCTGACTGTCCAGTTAGTGAGGTCTGAGCTGTCACTGGCCTGGCGTCCTTGCCATCCTGACTATGCATGGGAGAAGGTGAGAAAAAACTCCATGGGGGTTGGAAAAGAAGACTGCTCTCCCAGGTTACCCCTGCCCCAGGGCCTCCTTGGGAGAAAAAAGCCAATCAAGACTGTGTCTTCCCTTTCCCAGGTGCTCAGAGAAGGGGAGAGAGGGTAGTGTAGAACTCTTCCAAAGTCGAGGACATGCAAGGGAAGAGAAGAGCTGCAGAGCTGCTGATATTCACGTTTGGGGCCGAATGTTTCCTAAATAATAATACAATCCCCAAATGATCCCACTGCAAGCAGCAGCATATCGGTCTGTTCCCTCATCCCTGCTCGCAGTGTTACAGTTCTGGTTGTATTTTACCATGAGTCTCAGGATACTTTGTGTCTTTGTTCAAAGCCCCAGCTCCTGGAGTCCTGTCATTAGGTGAAACTTTACGTTTTTTGTTAGTCAGTCTCTTCCTAGCTTTCATGGCTGCAGAGCGAAACTTATAACAGGGCTCCTAAAGGCTCAAAAAACATAAGACAAAAAAAATCCTCAATATTTTCTTTTAAAAATCTTATGACTTTGTGGGCGTCTGTCTCCAGAGACTTGAATCTCTGGGGTTGGCGATAGAGTTGCTGCAGATCCAGATCCCACCCATTAACATTCACTTTTAATGTAATTTCTTAAATTAAAGAAGCTAAATCAGGTGTATTTCTGCCTGGAAGTGTCAGGCCATGCTCCCCTATTAATAATGCTCCCGTTTAGTATGGCAAATCCCTGCCATAAAACCATGATTAGAAAGCAGCCTGTAAACAGAACAGCCATCATTAACACCACCTAATGCATTGTAGCTTTGCAATATTTCTTTTTCCAGATCCTTTTCTAATTTCTAGTAATTGAACTCAATGAGCCTGCTTGGAGCTGATTTCGCCCTACAGTTTTCTTTACGTCTGTTTTTGATTTCTGGCCTGTCTCCAGCTTGTTACTTGATGGTACATTTTATTTTAGCCTCTTAATTTGCTGCTAGAGTTGTCAACAACCTGCCCCCTCCCCCCACTGTTGTTGTTGTGGGTTGGTTTTGGGTTTTTTTTTTTTTGCCTTTGCTTAAATAGAGCCAATATATTTCTTTGGAAAATTAACTCCTTGGCTGCTGCTAAACCTTCCGGGTACATTCAGGTAGCGGGCACTGGCTGTACTGCTAGCATGCCGGCTACATTCAGGCAGAACACACCTGCTGGGTTATTGAGCGTTTGAGGACATATTCGGGAAGAGATCAAGCCCTTGCTGTGAAGATGAATGTACTAGGCACATCCTCACACTCCTTTGATTCTAGTGGCATGGTAATAAAATTGACAGCTGCGCAATGGTTGCCTCAGAGGACCATCTGCAAAGGGGCTGATGTCTCTTCCCCTTCCAGGAAAAGGGAATATGTTTCAAGGAAGGATCGTGAGATGGCAAACAAACTTCATGCACGCACATTGTGCTGCTAATAAACCTAGGGGCCAGATTCTCAGCTAATGTCAATCAGCGTCATTCCATTGATTTCAGTGGAACTACACCAGTGTACACCGGTAGAGGATCCGGCCCTATCTCTGTGGCTTTGTTGTTCAGTTAGCCATTGTAAAAGGCAGCACCCTTGTTTCATTGTTATCCAGTAACAAAAGTGATCTAATGGGAATTGTGATACAGCCGCAGTAGGCACAATAGAGGGGGCAGCAGCACCTTCGTTGGTGACTTCTTCGTGCCTCCTAACTCTCCACAGTGCAGGGATATGCCATGTTACAGGAACTGTCACCCAGAGAGCTTTTCTTGTGCTGGCCCTTTAAATTTGGTAGAGCCCATCGCTGCAACCCTGAAGAAGCCATTCTGCAGGTTTCCTGATGCATTTTCTCTCCTTCAGCTGTTAAGTTTTGTGGCCTTTCTTATCGCTGAGGAGCCAGCCTGTTCTCCCAGGAGCCACTCTCCTGCCCATAGCTGTAATGTACTGGCTTGTGAGTATGATCCCTTGCCCCTCTTCTGGATGTAGTATTTATCAGCCCCATACATGTAATCTATTGTGAGCTGCCAACACTGTTTTTTTAACTCCTCAGTAGAGGCCCTGTTGGCAGGTGGGGGGGCTCTGAGGAGGGCTAGATAGAAAATTGGGGGAGCGGGGGGCTGCGCTATGCATCTTGTGTGCCACCCTTCTGCAGTTCTGGCTGGTGCCTTCAGAGCTGGGCACCCAGCCAGCTGTCTCTGCTCTTTAAACTCTGTCCTCGGAGCTGGGCGGCTGGAGAGTGGCGGCTGTTGGCCGGGCACCCAGCTGGGAAGGCAGCGCTGCAAGGAAGGATGGCAATACCATACTCTGCCACCCTTACTTCTGTGTAACGCTTGACCTGTGCACTAGGAGGGGTGGCTACAGGGGCCAGGGGAGCTAAGGGCCCCTCAAGCCGTCTCCCCCCGCCCAGTGCTGCCCCTGTCTGTGGGCTCTTTGCCCTAGAGGTCATGTGATTAATTCTAGATGCCTTGTGCATGCTGCTGTCTGATGGCACATGATGTCTTCGTGTAGCCATTGCTCATTGCAGAGTCTCTCATTGAGGAAATAAAGCACACGTTTGTAGCCTGTTGCTCAAGTGCTGATCTACTTGCTTTGGCTGAATCATCACCCACAGGCACATGATCACTGCTTGTTTACATTGCTACTGAGTTAACCAGCAAGTGTCTCTGCGGAGTAGAAAGGGAGGAAAGGATTGTTGAAGCTTGTGTTTGGCTGAGATCTTTTAGCTTCTTTGTTGCTGCACAGGTGCACTCCAGGTACTTAGCGCAAAGGGCACCTCCAGATCTATCCAGTGGAAGTGCACATCTCCTTGGGAAGTGACCGTATAGTATTGATCGTGCAGCTCTGCGAAGAGGACAGGTGGGGGACCTTTGTCTGCACTCGTGTGTTTTTGCATTTATCGTTCTTGGTACATAACACAGTACAGTGAGTGTTACTAACTTGCTGCTTCACTGAGGGTCTATTTATATATGTGTGTATGATGGTAGAACCTAGGCACCCAAATGATGAATCAGGGCCTCATTGTGGTCGGTACTGTACAGACAGAGAAGAAAGCCCCTACTTGGACAGCTTACAGTCCTGGTGTCAGGTGGGCAAAATAGATAAGAGTTGGGGAGTTGGGAGGTACCAACCTGAACAGCGTTTAGCAGGAGAATGCCAGGCTCTCATTTCCCAAGTTGCTGATGCTCACTAAAGGTTCCAGCCATCAGCGTGACTCCTATAGACGTAGAGGTGAATATTCATCTTGCAATTGCTATCCTTTTATTTGTCGAAGGAGGTAGGGAGGTTTGGAACGGAGACATCTGCACTTGTCGCTTTAATAAAGAAGGATTTCAAGCCTGATAGTCATGGGAAAATAGGTATGGCAATACTAGTCACTGCCTTTAATGCTGTTGTGGTCAGCTGGGTGCAGCATCGAGGACTGGGACCCGAGTCGCTCCACGAAGGAAAAGGAAGAAGGAGAATGACAGGCGGAAGTTGGGATGCACAGTAACAGTAGAAATTGCCCTTCTCTACCACACAGTTGCAGACTGACGTAGAGAATGAAGGAGGCAAGGGGGAAAAGCCCTAAAAGAAACAGTTAGCGCTTAGGGGTGCAGCCTTGTAATTCCATCAGCTGTCACGAGCAAAGCTGGCTTGAGCAGGGTCACTACTGGGATGGGAGTCAGGATGGATTGGATCATTATGGGGGACCTAGTGCAGTGCAGGCAGATGTTAGCGATTCAGTAGGTGGTGCCCTGTCCCAGTGGGTCTTCTAGCTCAGTGGTTTCTCAACCAGGGGTACACATACGTCTTCCAGGGGGTACATCAACTCATCTAGACATTTGCTTAGTTTTACAACAGGCTGCATAAACAGCACTAGCAAAGTCAGGGCAAACTAAAATTTCATACAGACAATGACTTGTCTATACTGCTCTATATATTATACACTGAACTGTAAGTACATTATTTATATTCCTATTGATTATTTTATAATTATCTGCTAAAAATGAGAAAGTCAGTAATAGGGAGCTGTGACACTTTTGTATTTTTAAGTCTGATTTTGTAAACAAGTAGTTTTTAAGTGAGCTGAAACTTGGGGATACACAAGACAAATCAGATTCCTGGAAGGGGGACCGTAGTCTGGGAAGGTTGAGAGTCACTGCTGTAGCTGAAGATCTATAAAGTCTTTCATCAGCAGCCTTCCTCTGCCTCCTTTCTGGCTGCTGCCATGATGGGTCCTCTTGAAACATGAGCGAGAGCTGCAGGAGTTCACATGAGATGAAGGGAGGAGGAAAAGGGCAAATTTCTTTCTTTAGCTAGCAAGAAGAAATGAGTGTCAGACTGGAAAATACAGTCGAGGGGAAACAATAATAAAATATACACAGAAAAATTAGCACCGTATTGATCTATAACTCAACCTTCAGTTTTTTAAGTGGTTCATCAATATTTAGGGGTTTGGGGTTTTTTCGTGCTGTTTGTTTTAATATGAACAGTGCTGTTTCTGGTAACTGAGCTTAGTCTGATCCCGGTTTCTCCCATTCTTAATTATATACCTCTCTGTATGTGGCTCGTGGGATTAGTGGTCAACTCCATTATCTCATCAGTGCTTATAATGCCATGTGGGGTGTGTTCCTTCTCCCAGGTTGAAGGACAGATGATTTTACAATTGTTGCACAGGACTGGGCATATGTAGCTCTCGGTTCTCTTGGCTGCCACAGATTCACAGGGTGTAAACTAGGGCATATCACTTTATAGCCCTAATATGCTTCATTTTCCCCATCTGTAAAATGGGGACAATGAAACTGATCTCACTGGGGAGAAAAGCTGAGAGAGGAGGGGAGGAGACTATGAGGTTTACATTAATTAATGATTGAAAATCACCATAAGCTTCTCAGACAGAAGGTGCCTTGATCCTGCAATATACTGTGAAGCCAGCTGAGCTTCCTGCAGGATCAGCGGCCCACTGGAATGTTGCAAATAGCAGGATTGGGGTCATACTTGCTGTCCAGATACTGAGCCAGCCTGGATTGTGAGATCTCAAGGGCTGGCAGTGCAAAGGCATGTGACTGCAGGCCCTACAGCATGTGATTCTAGCCACAGTATTTAAGTTTTTCATACACAGGCCATAAAATGATCTTCATAGTCCAAGAGAAAACTTTAATAGTTGTCTGATGGTAAATTTCCATGTCAACTGCTCTGGAATTTGGTTTCAAGGCAGAGCCAGGAAAAGCATATTGTCGCTGGGGGATTCCTGGTTATGTGAGAGAAGCAAATGTGACCTCGCAGGGCAGCAATCCAAAAGATGAACATAAAGTTTGAATGATACCAGTTGTCTCATTCCAAGATGCAAATGAAACACCAAATGTTCCAGTACAAGCTGGGGTGGCAGTTTCTCTTTTTAGAAGTATTTGGCCACTCCCAGATTGGGTCTCATGTAGTTTCCTTCATGAACATATTGAAGGCAGAATTTATCTTCTTGATCACTTATTCCATATGGCCATTATTCCTCCTGGATACAGTTTTGCATTTGATTCTTTTTTTTCTTTTCTTTATGGCTTCCAATTCCCTGATATGCCTTTCCCTTGTCTGCCGATTTTTCATCAGAGAGACTGGGGTCCATCACAGCTTTAACATTTGTCTTGGTCAAATGTTGGAAGAAAATGAGCATGGAGCAATTGTATATTTCTAACGCTTTATGGTGTGTTTTCTTTCATGTACACTCATTTCATAGTCACACTCATTCATCCACACAGATGCACGCTCACTCATCCACATGGCTATGCTCACACGTTCTCAGGTACTTACACTCACGGAAATGCACATGCTCACACGAACTCATTCTTACGCTTGGCCTAATCCTTACCCCCATCTCAACATGAATACATAGGCAGGTCTTACTGAAGTGTTGTTGTAGCCATATTTGTCCCAGGATACTAGAGAAACAAGGTCATCGGTTTCAGAAACAGACTTCAAGAGAAACTTCAGAGCTACAAGTCATTTGCAAACTCAGCACCATCAATTTGGGCTTGAATAGGGACTGGGAGTGGCTGGCTCACTACAAAAGCAATTTTCCCTGTCTTGGTATTGACACCTCCTCATCAATTATTGGGAGTGGACCACATCTACCCTGACTAAATTGGCTTTCAACATTGGTTCTCCACTTGTAAGGTAACTCCCTTCTCTTCAGGTGCCAATATATATTTATGACTGTATCTGTAATTTTCACTCCATGCATCTGAAGAAGTGAGTTTTTACCCACGAAAGCTTAGCTTATGCCTAAATAAATCTATTAGTCTTTAAGGAGCCACCAGACTCCTTGTTGTTTTTAAGGTTAGTGAAGTGATGTCTTTTACTGGACCCGCTTCTGTGGGTGAGACACAAGCTTTTGAGTCCTCCACAGAGCTGGAGAAGCACTCACCCACCTTGTCTCTCTAATAATCTTTGTCATTTTGCCCATTAGTTTAAGGATCTCTCGTATGAACACAGTGTCTCTTTAGAGGAAAGGGTGATGGCAAGCAATTGCTGCTTTCTCTGAGGGGCAATTGCTGCATCAGCACATGGCTTTAAGCTACTCTGTTAAGTTAGTGTTTCTAGAACCTACCATATAAGCCTTGATTCAGAGCACACATGGACAAAGTAAACATCCCAGAGGAGGAGAGTCAGTCAACAGAGTGACTTTTGTAGCACTCTTCTCTTCAGCACAGATCTTCCCAATGACCAGAGAGCACGGTGAGAAATAGATTTGATCTGTGGTGTGCTCTGGCTAATGTGATCTCTCTCTATGGGAGATCTTTGTGAATGGACCAGGGGACTATGGAGAAATGCACAGGGCTCAGAACTTAGTTTAGTCTGAGAATTGCCCACATTCCCCATAAATTTGTTTTCTCTTATTGAAAATTTGCATCAGAGATAAGGAACCAGGAGGCTGAGGTTGTAGAGGGTCATTCACACCAAAGGAAGGAATCCCGCTGCATTTTAAGTTCTTTTTCCATGAATAATTTGTGCGTGTCCTCTCATTCTGGGTCTTTGTTGCAACTATTTCCCACACATGGGCTGGACTGGATATGAAGCCTCCTGTTTGAAGTAGCTGGGCTGCAGGAGCTAACTGCATCAGCAGGCTGTAATGAATAGGGAATGAGCCTGCCCGTTTAAAAGAAAGACTTAATTTTCCTGTGTCTTCCTCCTGCCTTCTGCTGCATACAAGTTGTAGTAAATATCAAGTAGAAGCATTAGGCTCTTGTTCTGCTCTTATTTCTGTCTTGTACGGCACTAAGCACATTGATAGCGCATATGAAACTATTAATGGAGACTGAAGTCCACAGGAGCAGGCTTTTAGTCAGACCAGACTGGCCTAAGAGTGCTGCGAGCATGAAACAAAACGAGAAAACTCACAGCTGAGTTGTCTGTGTCAGAAGCCTTTTCTCCTGGGCTCTTTCCCGCACTAGCCGTGGGTGTGAGAAGCATCCCAACTTCTGAGAGCTCATGGGAGTGGGACCTTTCCTTGCCTGTCGCTATATGGCATGCTAACTGTACACCTGGTCCCATATTACAGGGCCCACAAGGACACAGTCATGCACCCTGAGAGGAAATCTTCAGAAAGTGTTGGTGTGCCAATGGCACCTCCCCTGGCTGTTACGAAAGAGGCTGGTGGGTCTCACAGCCCCCTTCTCTTCTTCCCCACCATAATTTTGCATCATTTACTGGGCACTTACAATGTTATTGAGAATTGGACATTGCTAGAGATTCTGGAGGGCTTTGGCGCATGTCTGGTCCTTTCATCTCCTCACCTAAAGCATTCACTCCTCCCACCTTCTCTAAATGAAATGGTTTCTTTGACTTTCTTATGCTGTCTGTCTGTGCCAATGGGGGCCCAATCCCTTGGCATGGCCTTAGCCAGGTAGTGCAGACAATGTCTCATGTCTGATACCTACTGCCTCATCAGCAGAGATGTGAAACTGGAAGGGACGCTTGTGTTGGCACAGGAGAATGGAAGTGGGAAGCCTTCTTCAGGCTGAGACAGTTGAGCTGGGCTTACCTTGTCTCAAGTGGAAATAGTCCTTACATCACGCACCATCTGACATGCATTAGGTCCCAGGGAAGATGACACAGGTACCAGCGGTTTCTTTCTGAGTCTTGGCAATCTGGAGACCCCTTGTCTGGCACCTCAAGGCGCTGCCGATAAGGCAGCCTCTCTGCTGGTAACTTAGTGAGAATGGATTTGGTGTTACCCTTGATACTTGGCATCATTACTTTATTTTTCATATGAAAAGTTCTCACCCTTGTGGCTCATTTATTAATACAAATGGCATTGGAAGCATGCGTGATCCCTACAGAATATCTCTACTTAGTGATCTGATACATTGTAACCCTAGAGCAAATGTAGCCATACTTTAAATGAAAAAATAATGATAATATACATTGTTAGCTCCTTTCATTTGAGTATCTCAAAGTGATTTAAAATATTAGATAGCAGAAGAACCTTCTGTGACTTAGGCTAGTGTTCTATTTTACAAATGGGGAAATTGAGGCACAGAGATTAAATGACTTGATCAAGGTGACACAGAGAGTTGATGACAGAGCTGAAAGTAGAATCCAGGTGTGCTGGCTCTTAGCCCTCTAGTCTAACCATCAGGTTACACTCTCTGCTTTCCTTTACTGGTGGTCTTTTCCTATCCTGAATATTGTGCCAATAGTGGATCTTTCTGTGCTGTTTGGAAAGTGGAACTGTAAATAATTGATTGCTGTCACTTTGTATCACTTGACGTTACACTGCAAGGATTGATGCATTGCTCACTGTGTCAGCCTGATGGAAAGTTGCATAAACGGAGTCAGTGAATTGCGAAGTGTTTAAAAATCTAGCCTGCAGCTCCTACCCCAATATACACACACAGACACAGACACACTCCTCCTGATTTCATCTACAGACTTCAGCTGGAAACATTCTTACAGTGCTTTTAGCTTTTGCTAGCAAATCTAATTAGGATTCCTTGGAATAAGATATGGGCCAAATTTTTCAGCTGATTATTTTTTGGGGAAAAAAAGCAGATTTGGCAACATCAAAACACTTATCGAATGTGTATCATTTCCCCAAATTGTTCATGTTGAAAACAAATTCCCTCAACGTTGAAATGTTTTGTTGTGACATTTGTAGGTTTGAAATGACTTTGTTTAGAAATTTCCTTCCATTTTATTTTAAAAATATTCAGTAACATCACCAATCGCTCCATCAAAATGAAATGCTGAGTTTCAGGTCAAAGAAAACATTTAACTCGACCCAAAATGAATTTGCTTTTTTTTTTTAACTTTTCAATTTGCCAAAAATTTCAAAAAAAATAATTTTGGGTCCAACCCCCCAAGAATGGTTTTTACAGAATAGTCAGCAAAGCGAAATATCTATTGTTTGCATGGCTCTCCTTGAAATAGGAGAACCCTGGACACAACATGAGGTTAGTTCTTCCTACCCCTCCCCCAGATGCTGTTGGAATGATATAAAGCTCCAGGAGCCTTCTACGATCCTAGAACTGAAGTGGTCCTTCTCTCGGGCATGGGGGAGCTGTCAGTCACAGACAGCCAGGCCCAAACCCCAGGGCTTGTGTTTTGACTCCTTTTATGTCCCTCTCTCCCCAGCCCGGCCTGAGCGAAAGGAGCAGCTTGTCAATAAGCACCCGCTCAGCCAAACTCCCACTTGCAGAATTCCCAGAAGACAACAACTGTGCATACAAGCCGGTCAGACGTCCGTGTGTGCATTTGCTATGTGTGCATCTCAGGCGGGTTCAAAGACTGCTGATAAACCTGCAGCTTGGCCAGGTCGCTTCACGCCAGCAGGGAAGGGTGGAACTGCCAATGTGATGAGCACCAGCTCATGCTCCAGTTCCTTCTGAATAAGAACTCCATGGAGGTACTGACTGGATACACCTGAGGGCTCAGGACGGGTCAGATGGCTTTATGGCTGCTGTGTCTGGGACAGCGATGGGGTATAAAACCCCACCCTGGGCAGCACAGAGTTAATGAGCTCACCTGTGAGAGCTGTCAGACTGGCAGGGAGGAGCTTAAAAGGGGGAAACCCAGAGCAAAGTGAGGTTTTTGGTTCTCAGCTCCCAGAGCAAGCACTGGCTAAAGGCAAGAACATCTCAATGGACTGCTGCCTGGCAGCCTTTCCACCCCCCCGCCCCCCCAAAAAAGGAGGGCATGATGCTGAGCCACTTGTGATGGGCACTATTCATTTGCATTAGCCAGTGAGGCTAGTTGCCACAGTGTACCTGAAGCCTTCTGAGGGAAGAGAGCTGGTCCACACCTGGGGAACCATGAGTTTGTGTTTGACAGCCCCAGAATGTGGGGACACTCCACGCTGGTTCTGACTCTGACTGGATTGGTGTGGTGGAAAACCTGGACAGTGCAGAGCAGATCCCTGGGTGACTGCCGTGTCCCGGCCTAGGGGTGCCCTGGAGTAGGAACCCTAGTGACAGAGGACATAACGGTTCCCCTCTTCCTGTGTAATAGGAAGCTATCCTCTATAACTTCCTTACCTCTCTCTGGAAGCACATTAGTTCTGGGCATGCTCTCTGTTGCCCCATGGGATTAGTACCCTTGTAAGATAGCACAGGAACGTAGAGCAGGAGGAGATGGATCACGCTTTAAACTTGCAGCGGGAAGCCCAGATTTCCTGGAGGACACCCTGTGTATGCAAACTGGGGTTTACATGCGTGCAAACAATTGTGCATGCAGCTGGTGCAGCATTAGAGGCCACTTTGGAAAGTTTGGTTCAAAACGTTTTCTTGTGTTAGCGTGATTGTGCAAAGAGTGTACCCCAGTCTGAGCGGTGACTGCCGGGTCCGTATTACATTACCCCAGGTGTGTCCTTGGCTTCTCCTGGTGTTGCCTCTTTGTGCATCCTCTAGTGTAATCCCTTCTGTGTTTGAAGCCAAATCCAGCAGAGCAGTGGCAAGAAGGAATCCTCTAGGGTGAGCTGTCAGAGTCTCTTCCCATATACATATGGTGAGACAGCATCCTACCAAATTTTTCTAGTTGGTCAAGCTAATTGAGGGTGTGAAGAATCTAGCTGTTTCTTCAGCTCAACTAGCCAGCGGGACAAGAAATACAACTCACAAGGTTAGAGACACGCAGGGTATGTCTACACTGCCGCTGGTCTCTTTTTGCAGTGAGTTTCAGAGCTCAGGACAACTGATTTGGGCTACGGGACTGGGAACTGAGGGTACGCCTACACAGCAAAAACAACCCCATGGCAATGAGTCTCAGAGCCACTGAATTGAGCTCATGCTATGGGGCTAAAAATAGCACTGTAGATGTTTGGGCTCAGGCTGGAGCCCGGGCTCTGAAACTCAGATGTCTACAGTGCTATTTTTAGCCCCTTACTGTGAGCTCAGTTCAGTGGACCCAGGCTCTGAGACTCACTGCTGTGGGGTTGTTTTTGCTGTGTAGATGTACCCTCAGTTCCCAGCTGGCTGGAACCACCTTTGCCACGCCTCCTACGGCCCAGGGCATGATGGGAACGTTAATGAGCTTTAGGTTTTCTCAGCTGGTGCAATAAACTCTTAGCCTAGTGGGTGAATTTTAGAGCATCTCTGAAGCTGCTCTAAACTGTGCCAGAGCCCAATCCACTGCAGAACAGCTCTCAGGACCAGGGAGGTGCAGCCGGCTCCTTTTGGCCTCCTCACCCTCACTTACTTTCACCCACTGGATAATGGAGGCAGCTAAGAATGTGGCTCTTAATTCTTGCTCAGGATGGTGAAAATGGTTGAAATCAAAAGGCTCATCTGAGCGGTTCAGTGTTTAGAGCCCAAAAAGACCGTTATCATCTAGTCCAGGGGGGTTCAACCTTTTTCTTTCTGAAGCCCCACAACATGCCAAAAAATCTTCCCTGGCCCACCTGCGCCACAGCTATTTTTCTGCATATAAAAGCCAGGGCCAGTGTTAGGGGGTGGCCAGCAGGGCAATTACCTGGGGCCTCATTCCACAGGGGGCCCTGTGAACCTACTCAGGCTTTGGCTCTGCCTCGGGTGACAGGGCTCGGGGCCCCAGGCTTCAGCTCCATGCGATGAGACTTCAGCTTTCTGCCCTGGGCCCCAGCTTGCGAACAGGGGCTGCTAAAAGGGAGTTTTGCAAGGGAGTTCTCCAGGTGAAGAAGGAGCGAATACAGCATCTGTGGGGTAAGTGACTGTCTGTAGTGTGTGTGTGTGTGTGTGTGTGTGTGTGTGTGTGTTTGTGTTTGTGTTTGTGTTTGGAGGTTACTTGCTGTGTGCTGAGCTTGTGTTTGTCAGTCTGCTTGGTTGGTTGGTTGAAGGACCGTGTGCTGTGGCTGGCAGTTGGAGGCCGTGAGCTTCAAAGGAAGGTTTGAAAGCTCGAAGCCTCTGGTAATTGGCTGAGTCTTAATCAGTGGGCGAGGCATTAACTCAGGCCAGGGCTTTATAAAGCCGCACACAAGTAACCAGGGAGCTTGCAACCAGGGGCTGCTAACAGGGAGTTTTGCAAGGGAGTTGGGAAGGGATAGGGGGTCCCTTGTCAGTCCTACCTGTTCCCCTGTAGTCCCCTTAAAACCTATAATCCAAACCATATTCCAAAACCCCTTTCTTTAAACCACCCTTTCATTAACTAGGAGACAATGCAGGCAAAAGCCCAGCAGCAAAGTGAGGGCTATCCAGTTTATTGCACGGAGTGTAGCATGTATGACTACCTGCCTTGTGAGTGGGTGGCGTATGTGTTCAGTCGGTGAAAGGAGCTCCTGGCCCTCAGAGACCACGTACGGACTTTGGAGGCCAGGGTGGTGGAACTGGAGGAGCTAAGAGAGGCAGAGAAGTATGTTGATGAGGCTTTCCGGGACACTGTAGAATTGTCCCACCTCCGCTCAGCCTCTGTGCTGTTGAGGAGGAAGAAAGGCCCAGGGAAGCAGAGCAGTCAATGGGAGCAAAGGGAAACTTTCCCATAGTTGGGACCCTCCTTCCAGATGGTGCTGGGGTTTCCTCTCGCACTGAGGTTACCTCTCCGGGGGAGGGAACTCCAGTTGCTAGGAAAGGGCAGGTGTTAGTAATGGGAGATTCGATCATTAGAAACATAGATAGCTGGGTTTGTGATGATCAGGAGAACTGTATGGTGACTTGCTTGCCTGGTGCGAAGGTTGCAGATCTCTCGAGGCATCTAGACAGACTTATCTGTAGTGCTGGGGAGGAGCCGGTGGTCATGGTACATGTAGGTACCAATGACATAGGGAAGGGTAGGAGAGATGTCATGGAAGCCAAATTTAGGCTGCTAGGGAAGGCACTGAAATCCAGGACCTCTATGATGGCATTCTCAGAAATGCTCCCAGTTCCACGCGCAGGGCCAGGTAGGCAGGCAGAGCTTCAGAGTCTCAATGCGTGGATGAGACGATGGTGTAGAGAGGAGGGATTTACGTTCATTAGGAGCTGGGGAAACTTTTGGGATGGGGGGAGCTTATACAGGAGAGATGGGCTCCCCCTAAACCAGAGTGGAACTTGACTGCTGGCACTAAACATTAAAAAGGTTCTAGAGCAGTTTTTAAACTAGGAGATGGAGGAAAGCCGACTGCTGCAGAGGAGCATGTGGATCGGACACACATTTCTCTTAGGGAAGAGTCTGATGATAGGGAATCTCCAGGTTATAGTCAGGAACAGAGGACGGAAGAGGATAATGTTAGGGCCGGATCAGATGATAAACAGTCACATAAAAAAGAATCTGGCACATCAGAAAAGGGCAGACAAATAAACGGGGCCAAGTTTTTAAAGTGCTTGTACACAAATGCTTGAAGTCTAAATAATAAGATGGGTGAACTAGAGTGCCTTGTGATAAAGGAGGATATTTATATAATAGGCATCACAGAAACCTGGTGAACTGAGAGCAATCAATGGGACACAATCATTCCGGGGTACAAAATATATCGGAAGGACAGAACAGGTCGTGCAGGGAGAGGAGTGGCACTATATGTGAAAGAAAATGTAGATTCAAATGAAGTAAAAATCTTAAGCGAATCCACATGTTCCATAGAATTGCTATGGATAGAAATTTCATGCCCTAATAAAAATATAACATTAGGGATCTATTATCGACCACGTGACCAGGACAGTAATAGTGATGATGAAATGCTAAGGGAAATTAGAGATGCTATCAAAATTAAGAACCCAATAATAGTGAGGGATTTCAATTATCCCCATATTGACTGGAAACATTTCACTTCAGGACGAAATGCAGAGATAAAATTTCTCGATACTTTAAATGACTGCTTCATGGAGCAGCTGGTACGGGAACCCACAAGGGGAGAGGCAACTCTAGATTTAATCCTGAGTGGAGCGCAGGAGCTGGTCCAAGAGGTAACTATAGGAGGACCGCTTGGAAATAGTGACCATAATACAATAGCATTCAACATCTCTGTGGGGGGAAGAACACCTCAACAGCCCAACACTGTGGCATTTAATTTCAAAAGGGGAACTATACAAAAATGAGAGGGCTAGTTAAACAAAAGTTAAAAGGTACAGTGACTAAAGTGAAATCCCTGCAAGTTGCATGGGCCCTTTTAAAAGACACCATAATAGAGCCCCAACTTCAATGTATACCCCAAATTAAGAATCATAGTAAAAGAACTAAAAAAGAGCCACTGTGGCTTAACAACCATGTAAAAGAAGCAGTGAGAGATAAAAAGACTTCCTTTAAAAAGTGGAAGTCAAATCCTAGTGAGGCAAATAGAAAGGAGCACAAACACTGCAAGCTTAAATGCAAAAGCGTAATAAGAAAAGCCAAAGAGGAGTTTGAAGAACGGCTAGCCAAAAACTCCAAAGGTAATAACAAAATGTTTTTTAAGTACATCAGAATCAGGAAGCCTGCTAAACAACCAGTGGGGCCCCTTGACGATCGAAATACAAAAGGAGCACTTAAAGACAATAAAGTCATTGCGGATTCTTTGTTTCAGTCTTCACAGCTGAGGATGTCAGGGAGATTCCCAAACCTGAGCCGGCTTTTGTAGGTGACAAATCTGAGGAACTGTCACAGATTGAAGTGTCACTAGAGGAGGTTCTGGAATTAATTGATAAACTCAACATTAACAAGTCACCAGGACCAGATGGCATTCACCCAAGAGTTCTGAAAGAGCTCAAATGTGAAGTTGCGGAACTATTAACTAAGGTTTGTAACCTGTCCTTTAAATCGGCTTCGGAACCCAATGACTGGAAGTTAGCTAATGTAACGCCAATATTTAAAAAGGGCTCTAGAGGTGATCCCGGCAATTACAGACCGGTAAGTCTAACATTGGTACTGGGCAAATTAGTCGAAACAATAGTTAAGAATAAAATTGTCAGACACATAGAAAAACATAAACTGTTGAGCAATAGCCAACATGGTTTCTGTAAAGGGAAATCGTGTCTTACTAATCTATTAGAGTTCTTTGAAGGGGTCAACAAACATGTGGACAAGGGGGATCCAGTGGACATAGTGTACTTAGATTTCCAGAAAGCCTTTGACAAGGTCCCTCACCAAAGGCTCTTATGTAAATTAAGCTGTCATGGGATAAAAGGGAAGGTCCTTTCATGGATTGAGAGCTGGTTAAAAGACAGGGAACAAAGGGCAGGAATAAATGGTAAATTCTCAAAATGGAGAGGGGCAACTAGTGGTGTTCCCCAAGGGTCAGTCCTATGACCAATCCTATTCAATTTATTCATAAATGATCTGGAGAAACGGGTAAACAGTGAGGTGGCAGTTTGCAAATGATGCTAAACTACTCAAGATAGTTAAGACCAAAGCAGATTGTGAAGAACTTCAAAAAGATCTCACAAAACTAAGTGATTGGGCAACAAAATGGCAAATGAAATTTAATGTGGATAAATGTAAAGTAACGCACATTGGGAAAAAATAACCCCAACTGTACATACAATATGATGGGGGCTAATTTAGCTACAATGAGTCAGGAAAAAGATCTTGGCGTCATCGTGGATAGTTCTCTGAAGATGTCCACGCAGTGCGCAGAGGCAGTCAAAAAAGCAAACAGGATGTTAGGAATCATTAAAAAGGGGATGGAGAATAAGACTGAGAATATATTATTGCCCTTATATAAATCCATGGTACTCCCACATCTCGAATACTGTGTACAGATGTGGTTTCCTCACCTCAAAAAAGATATTCTAGCGCTAGAAAAGATTCAGAAAAGGGCAATTAAAATGATTAGGGGTTTGGAGAGGGTCCCATATGAGGAAAGATTAAAGAGGGTAGGCCTCTTCAGCTTGGAAAAGAGGAGACTAAGGGGGGATATGATAGAGTTATATAAAATCATGAGTGATGTGGAGAAAATGGGTAAGGAAAAGTTATTTACTTATTCCCATAATACAAGAACTAGGGGTCACCAAATAAAATTAATAGGCAGCAGGTTTAAAACAAATAAAAGGAAGTTCTTCACACAGCGCACAGTCAACTTGTGAAACTTCTTACCTGAGGAGGTTGTGAGGGCTAGGACTGTAACAGTGTTTAAAAGAGAACTGGATAAATTCATGGTGGCTAAGTCCATAAATGGCTAACAACCTGGAAGGGTAAAAAATGGTGTCCCTAGCCTCTGTTCATCAGAGGATGGAGATGGATGGCAGGAGAGAGATCACTTGATCATTGCTTGTTAGCTTTACTCCCTCTGGGGCACCTGGCATTGGCCACTGTTGGTAGACAGATACAGGGCTAGATGGACCTTTGGTCTGACCCGGTACGGCCATTCTTATGTTCTTATGTAAGTCTAATGCTGGCCCTGATTCATGAGCCCCCTGAAGCCTGCCCGCAGCCCCCTAGGGTTCTTCCCCAGTGAGAATCACTGATTTAGCCTGACTTGCTGCAGCGTGCAGGCCAAAGAACCCCACACAGTAATTTCTGGCATCATAGAGGGCTGAAACCCATAATTCAGTCTGGGGGATCTTCACATGAGAACCCTCCTATCACTTCACTCTGCTCTTTTGTCCCTGCTTACCCTGGTTGTTACCTGCTTCTATGAAGGGTTTGGGTCACAGAGGATTCAGGCTGCATCAGCAATAATTCTGGCCTGGTTGGAGGTTGACATGCAGGATGGGGTGGGTGACAAGGAGAGGGCCACCTGCCTAAGGATGTTTTGTAGGGTCTGAGTCCATCAAAGACAAGTGGTCATTTGGCTGTCACTGCTGGCTTGAATGCACTCAGTTTGTACTAAATAAAACTCCTTGTGTAGGCTTTGCGTTATCAGTGCGATGGCTTTGAAAAGACAGAGGACCTTTAAATAATGCTGACATAATTGTGAAGTTGTATATACATTTGCCATCTATGTGGCAGGCTACATCAATCTGAAGACCCAAAGATATACTGTCTGGTGATGGCTGATATGCTTAACTGTAAATCTCAACCTCCCTGGATCATTTCTGGACCATTCAGCAGTGCCTTGGAGTTTAATCCAAGCTCAGCCAGGGCCCAGGCATCAGAAAGAGCAGCTTTCTCAGAGAAGGGTGCTGAGGTTGTTAGCTGGGATCTTGGTCTTATGTGTCTTCTAAAAGTTGCGCCTTCAACAGCACGTTCAGCTCACATCCTTCCCTCCCCTCTGTGGGTGCTTAGGACCAGTCATGACAGGATGGAGGGTCAGGCCCCCCTGCTTCTATTGTGTACCATGCAGCACAGCTATATGGAGCTTCCCTGTATCCTAGCAGAGTGGATGAGGGGTTTTGTGCAGGGGTAGCTCAGAAAAAGATCAATGGGTTAGTAACTCTGCAGTTCCATCACCCATTCCACTCAGGTAGGGAGACATGCCAACCACCAGGGCTACTGCAGCAGATGGGCATTCCTCCTTTCCCCAGGGATCTCCCAACTGCTCGGCCATGTATCAGGGACACCGTTTTGCTTTGTGCTGTAGCACCAATTCAGCACTGACTCACAGGGAAGAGGCCCCTGTCCTAAATCACCAGCTCCACTTCTGGAGCTTCCTTGGTCGGTCTCCCATCTAAATACTAAGCACTTCTAAATCGGGTTAGGCTGGGCCTTTTCTAACCTCCCAGACTAAGTTGGGTTGGCCACAGTGACCGAAGGGAATGAGCTGAGTGGCTAGTTTTACCCTCAGTGTCCAAATGATCACGTGAACAAAGGGAAACCAACAGAGGACCATTTTTTAAAAGAAAAAGCACCGCGAGGAGGACTCCTCTGATAACAAGCCCTTATTGTGTTCTCTCTGTTAGAGCAAGCTGGGCTCTCACTCCGCTTGACACGGCACAGGGCATATCCTAGATCTGATCAAAAACTTGACTTGATGCCCCTAATCAAAAGCCCATCAGAAATGTATTCTGGCTGCAGAGAGGTGCCACACATGCAGAGATAGGATGTCCCCATCAATCTCGCTTGCCTTGTATTTTGGAGGCAGCATGTTCCAGTGGATCAGACATTGGGCTGAGATGCAGGAGACTTGGGTCCTATTCTGACCTGCTGAGTGACCTTGGGCAAGTCACTTCCTCTCTCTGTGCCTCCGTTTCCACTCTTTGGCTGTGGAGATTTCAAGGTCTTTGGGGCAGGGACCATCTCTTTATATGTGGGTGTAGAGGGCCTTGCACAATGGGGCCCTGACCTTGGCTGGTGCCTCTAGGTTCTACTGAACCCCAGTAATAAGTTCTCCCATGTATCTCTTAGCTAAAAGTGAATTATTGTGCAAAGAAATAGTACAGAGTGGGCCGGCATAGAGACAGAATATTTCAGACTATTGACCGTAAACACTGCCAGGAAACTAGCTAGTCCTGAGCATACAAACTACCTCCTGGCTGGGCAGTCTCCAAAAGGTTATTGCTGGATGTTTTTAAATTTATTATCTTTATTTCCTATTAACCAACAGTGCATGCCTGTGACTTTAGACAGCAGTTTGGGGGAAGCTTGGGCATTAGTGAGTTACACTGAGAAACCACCCCCATGTTTCATGCTTAGCAAGCCCAAGTCTCACCCACTTGTCAGCGTGTGTTATGTATCCCCTTCGCTTCTTGATCTACAGAGGATCTGAGACTGTTACAGCCCTCAGCCACAGGGCCTGGCTCTTTAGCTCTAGAGAGATGGATTCATGCATTTAGCTTTGGATCAATCCCTGGTGTTGGCCAAGATCGCAACTGTCATACAAGCACACACTCGGCCCCCTGTTTTATGACTCCGTACCAGCCCACAGAGCTGGCTGAAAAAATTCTCCTGCCCTCTTTGGCTCTTGAACTAAATTCCCTCCCTCTCTCCCCACGAGGGGATCCCTCTGGAGCAGGGTCGAAGCACATTGGCAGGCCAGTGTGTGGGAAGCTTCCGCTGCTACTGTTTGTGCTATACCTGTCCTGTGCCTAAATAGAGGACTTTGGTCTCCAGGGCTGTAAATCCTGAGTCTTTCACCAGCACAAAAGGCACATAACCAGATTTTGTTTTCAAATGTTCCCCTTCTCATGACAGCTGGCAATGAGTAATCAGAACAGGGAAGCAGACTGGTCTCCTGAGACCTGGTATTAGTAACTCATTTTGCCCTTTCCTGCAACGCTGTGATCAAAGCCGCAATAATGTCACTCTGTATCACATCTGCGGCTAATAACCGAGATAGGAGACATGCAAACATCTCTTTAGAAGCCTAGAATTGCTCCGGGAAGATAAGGCGAATGAAGACGAGGATTAGCTAACTTGCTGAGTCATTGGGGCAGACACACATGTTCAATATGTTTCACGGGGAACATGGAGTTTAGTGATCAAAGCAGCTGTTTCCATTCCAAAAAGCCTACAAATCATATTTGAGACCAGATTGCTGATTGCCGTGGCCTCCCTGCCTTCCCCAGAGCCTTCCTCCAGTTGGAGTTAGCTGAGGATTACTGCATCACTTCTGGTATTTTGTGCCCCCACCCTGCAAAGAGCAACCCACCATTTGGAGCATGGAGAGACCAGAGGCCTGACTTCGTTGTTATGTTGTCACCTCTGTTCAAGCTGCCAGATTTCAAAGACAGCAGCAATAACACAGGAGGATACGATTTACTCTCCTCTGTCACCTGAGGCTCATCAGATCCTGTTTCCTGCCTTGCAGTTGCATGGTTGTGATGCAGGGGGCTTCACGAAAAGGCAACTCCCCATACGCTGTAATGCACCGCGGTAGCTGCAGCGTGCTGTACCTGTATGGGGGCAGAAGGAGCAGACAACAGCTTACCTTTGGGGGACCGTTTCAGGAATGGAAGCAGTAATGAAGGCAGGAACAGAATGCCAAGGAGCAGCTCGAACAGGCTCAGAGTGGATTTATTTGGTTTAAATATCCTTAGGGAGACACAGGGCAGATTCTCCCTTGTGACTGAGCTCCACTCAGCTCTTTGCATGTTCCCTCAGCATCTCTCTGGCTTGGCACAGCGGACTATGGAACCTGATTGGTTAACTCACTCGGGCTGGGCCAGGGGAAAGAGACCTGCTTGCTCGGGGTTCGGGGAACGCGAGAGCAAACTGGGGAAGGAGACAAGCTTCGCCGCGGTTTGCTCTCGCGTTCCCCGGACCCCCCTGCAAACCGCAGGGAAGGAGACCTGCTTGCTCGGGGTTCGGGGAACGCGAGAGCAAACCGGGGAAGGAGACCAGCTTCGCCGCGGTTTGCTCTCGCGTTCCCCGGACCCCCCTGCAAACAGCAGGGAAAGAGACCTGCTTGCTCGGGGTTCGGGGAACGCGAGAGCAAACTGGGGAAGGAGACAAGCTTCGCCGCGGTTTGCTCTCGCGTTCCCCGAACCACCCAGCGCGAACTGACTGTGTGCCGTTTACAGGAAGGGGGGGGGGTGACGCTGTACCCAGAACCACCCAGGACGGGGACTTTGATCCCATCATGCACTGGGCTAGTAACCCATAATTCCAAAGGGCAGGGACCCGTGCAGGAACTGTGGGATAGGTACCCAGAGTGCAACGCTCAAGCAAAAGATGGACGCCAGGGAAAATGGACGCTCAACATCGATGTAAGTACCTCTAGTGTGGATGCACAAAATCGATTTTATAAAACCTGCTTTATAAAATCGATTTTAAGCACATCGATTTTAGGCTGTAGTCTGGACGTGGGCTGGGAGAGAGAAATGATCTTGGTCATTCATTGATGGAAGCAAAACTGAGCTCAGCCTTGTTTAAAAAGATAAAAAAGTGGCTCAAATTGGGGCCCCAGATCCAAACCCCACACCTCCCTCCCACACAGAGGAAGAGGAGGGCCTGTGTGTATAATGGGATGGATGAGCCAAACGCTGGGCAAGTCTGGATCCATACTCAACATGTTGGCATGGGAACATCTGTTTTAAAGCTTCTCAAGTGCTGGGTTAACTATATTTTCCTGTCCACCCACTGCTGGGCTCCATCAGAACCAGGTTGCCAAAATTATCCAAGAATCCGATCAGCAGCAGAAATTTCTTGAGCAAAACCTGTTCTTGTGACTATTCCAGTTCTCTAGACTATTCTGGCAGCTCTGTATAAGCATCCAACTGTTGTGGTTCTTATTCTAATTTGATCCCAAACTCAGGCTCTCTTCAGTTTTTCCTGTCTCTCTGCTGTCCTTATTGACTATAGTAAACAAAGATGAGGCTTATG
The DNA here is from genome assembly GCF_025201925.1 of Gopherus flavomarginatus. NCBI lineage: Eukaryota > Metazoa > Chordata > Testudines > Testudinidae > Gopherus > Gopherus flavomarginatus. Next base: position 18,864,095 of record NC_066633.1, on the reverse strand, counting down.
AAAATGGTCGGTCTTGTTTCCTTGACATGTGCATCAAATGGTTGAGGTAATTTCCAATGTTACTTTTATGCATTGCACCCTTCCTGGAGCCACTGGGATATTGCATATGCTGTGTGTGTCTTGGATCTTTTTCGCTCTCTTTTTCCTTTTCTCATTTGCTTGCTTTTTTTAATGAAAAATCATTTTAAAAAAATCCTGAAACAACAACAAAACCCAGCTAAAGGACTAAGCTTTTTAAAACCACAATGTCTGTGTGACAAGGTGGGTGAAGTTATATCTTTTATTGGGACAGCTTCTCTTTTGTCTCTCGAATATCCGGCGACCAAAACAGCTACAACAACACTGCAAACAGTGGAAGTTAATGAATTTTGCAGTCTGATGTGGACACTCCACAACATGAAGAAAAAAAAAGCAAAATTTAGCAGCAACATCTACTCCCTGAGCAAATGTGAGATGACAGCTGTTGGTCCAATAAAAGAGATGCCCTCACCCACCTTGTCTCTCTAATACCTGGGACTAGCATGGCTACAACACCACTGCAAGGAACATATTTTCTATGTCTAAGTCTAAACCTATGCAACGAACCAAGCCCTTCTGAACTGCATTCCCGCTAAAGGAATAAAGGACTCAACAGAACGACTCAACTGTCCATGCTCCCGAGGTGCCAGATGGCAACAGGCTGATGTGAAAAAGGAGCAGTCCTTTTCAAAAGCACCCTAGAATCCAGGGTCATGTCTACACTACGGGCACCACAGCAGCAGAGCTAAATTGCTGCAGTGCTGTGGTGTAGACACACCCGATGGTAGCAGAAGGGGTTTTTCCATCAATGTAGGTAATCCAGCTCCCCAAGCAGCAAGAGCTAGGTTGATGGAAGAATTCTTCTGAGCTGCATCCGTGCCAGAGGTGAAACTGGCTTAACTGCAGTAGTCGGCTGTGATTTTGTTTTCACGCCTCTGATCACTGTAGCTATGTCAACCTAACTTTTCTGTAGATCGTGCCTGGGAAACGCACCCTTTTGGCTTTGAAAGGGTTTGGTAGATTTGATTCCTCTTAATTCCTGCTGTTGTTGGGTATAGGCTCTTTGCTGGGTGTGACTCAAATCACATGCTGCAGTTTCAGATGGATGGGTGAGGTTTATGCACTATGTTTGATGACAGGGTGCAGAATTTCCCATCCTCCCCAACCTCCCCCCCCCAACAGGATATGCAGGCCCTTTAAAGCTTGAGGGAAACCCTCCTAGGCCAGCACAAACTCTTTGCAGGTTTCCTTGGTGGCAGGGGATACAGTCACTCGTGCTGCAAACTGTGCTGGAATTGCAAGCTACTGGTTTAAGAGTGGGGCGTGGTAGCAAAGTGTGCAAGCAGCGGCTGGTGAGTGTGCCTTACTGCTTTAGGAGCAGGCTGCTTTGTCTCCCTCTGCTTTGGGTTTCCTTTGTTGTCATTGAGAGATCTCAGAATTAAAGTAGTGTTGCATTGCAACTGTCTAGCAAGAGCACTCTGTTTTTAGCTAAGCTCTCTGTTAAGAACATAAGAATGGCCGTACTGGGTCAGATCAAAGATCCATCCAGCCCAGTATCCTGTCTACTGACAGTGGCCAATGCCAGGTGCCCCAGAGGGAGTGAACCTAATAGGCAATGATCAAGTGATCTCTCTCCTGCCATCCATCTCCACCCTCGGAAAACAGAGGCTAGGGACACCATTCCTTACCCATCCTGGCTTATAACCATTAATGGACTTAACCTCCATGAATTTATCCAGTTCTCTTTTAAACCCTGTTATAGCCTTCACAACCTCCTCAGGCAAGGTGTTCCACAAGTTGTTTGTGTGCTGTGAAACACAACATCACTGAGGGGGAAGAAGTGATGTCAGGGAAGCAGTCTGAACTTTGAGACCCCAAAAGCACTCTGCTTCTGATTGGTTTTAAGGCCAAAATTGGAAGTCCATGAGTAGGGCCATCCTTAGGCATATGCAGCATACGAGTAGGGCACCTGAAAATTTGGGGCACCCCTGGGTCTTAGTGTCCACCCTGCGGCCTCTTCCTATCTCTGTTCTGACCCTTCCTGCCGGCTCCCACCAGGGCCGGCGCTTCCATTTAGGCGACTAGGCGGTCGCCTAGAGCACCAGGACTTGGCAGGGCGGCATTTTGCGGCTTTCGGCAGCAATTCGGCGGCGGGCGGTCCTTCCGCGCTCCGGGTCTTCAGCGGCAATTCTGTGGCGGGTCCTTCACTTGCTCCGGGACCCGCCGCTGAAGTGCCCCGAAGACCGGGAGCGCAGAAGGACCCCACCGCCGCAGAATTGCTGCTGCCGGCTGGGAGCACAGAAGGACCCCTGCCTAGGGCGCCAAAAACCCTGGCGCCGCTCCTGGCTCCCACAGCTAGCTGGCTGCTGCAGCCTGGTGAGTCTTCCTTGGAAGAGGATCTAATAACTTAAAAGTGAAAAAGACTCCAGCCTGCCAGACCTATTAGCACAACATTGAAACTGTTAAAGAGCCATTCAAGGGATAATGAAGCCATTTTACAGGCATTTGCCACCTCCAGATATAGACTGTCAATTTCTGAATGTACTGACAAAAACAGTTGTGCATGGCTGTAATATTTACTCAGAACATGTTAGTCTACGGGACCTTAGTTTAAAATTTGCTTTAAAAATATTTCATGAGTGTGTTGCTGAAGATTATAAAATCACATCTCTAAAAAATCATTGCACAGATTTTTAGATGCACAATCTGAGTGTTCATTTTTAGTCCTAAATGCTTGGATCTTCAGACATACAGTTTTTTAAATAAATCCTTCAAAAGACCCCCCTCTTATCTAAAATACATGTAAGCCCGGGCTGCCATTGGGCATAGGGACACCAGTTTAATAATACTGCGTAGAGCTCCATAAATCCTAAGGACGGCCGTGTCCATGAGGGGGAGATGGGGGCAGGACCTTTCCTTTATCCTGGGTAATGAGGAACAAGCTGGTTCCTAGCTGGTCTCTTGTGAGATCCAGGACTTCACAGTTGTTGGAAAATGTTTTCCCTCCTGGCAGGTCCCTCCTTGCCTCCTGCGGCAAGGCAGGCTGGGATATCAGTTGGTAGATAACCCTGTGCCATTCCCAGTCGGGGAGAGACTTAAATGGAAGCAGGTTGCTTCTTGGTCTGATCTTTTTTTGCTTTATAGTGGACCTTTGAAGCGGACACTTCTGATGAGTGTCTGAACCTATTTCTACGGGAATGTGTAGAGACATCACTATCATCTTGGTTAGGGTGAACTGTTTTTTTTTTTTTTTTTAAAGAAAAGCTCCAGGCAGGGAAAATTGATATTTTTCTCTTTTGGTTATACATTCCATGAGATCTCTTTCTGTTTGTTTGCTTAATGTGCCACACCCTATCTTCATTCTCAGCTATTTTGTCCAGTGACCTGGCCTGGCTCTCCTTTAGAAATCGTTTTTAGCTTCTTTCGTAGCATTCCGTGTCCTCCAGCGAGAAGTCCTTCAGGATAGACGTGTGTGCATGTATTTATTTAGGGCCTCTTTCTGGCTTTAACACCTTTGAATCCCACTTAATGCAGCGCTTGTCCTATGATTTCAAATTGATTCCGTTTTCTTCCCTGTCAGCAGTTTCCTTCCCCCCAGGTCATAAATTTCACCAATAAATCTTCTGGTTTGTGACCTCTTTAATGTAATCAGCTGTAAAAATAGTTTTGAAAATACCTCCCTGTGTAAAGCGGCAGATTGTCCCTTAACAATATCTTTTCTCTTAATCCTGGAATTATCTATTTTAGAAAACACATGGTATTTCTCTGCTAAAGCCAGTGCTCTGTTTTCCTGAGATTCTTCTGTAATTACTGCCTCAAAAGAGACTTTTTCTCTGTTTGTTTATTTGGTTGCTGTGGTTGCAGATTAGAATATGGAGATGTGAATCGTTCATCGGTTCAAACAGACACTGGTGTACAACTGAATGGGCTGCGTATGCCGGGCCACAGGAGGGCACTGTCTCTTGCCAGCTTGGTAACAAAAGCCCACAAATTCCTTTCCTTCATGCCCCTGCACTTCTGAAAACACAGCAGCAAATGTCTCTGGAAGCCCCCGATCCAAATCAACTGTTGTTTGTATATGCAAATGTAGTATTTGCATGTAAGCCTATTTGGCCACTCTGGGTGCATCTTTTCCATCCCCGGGGGAGCAGACTAAGCAGTTATTTGGGACTGCCCTTGGGCATATGCTAGATTGCAGACTCTCTGGGGCAAGCACTGCCATTTTGTTCTGTTTGTACAGCACCTAGCACAATGTGGTCCTGGTCCATGACTGGGTCTTGGAGGCTCTCCGCTAATAATCATGAGGGAGAAATTGGATTAGGCATTGTCACTTCAGACTCCTGCATTTCCATGCACAGCAGGATGGTGTCAACAAAACTTAGATGAGATCAACTCTACAGAATGCAGAAAACATCTGGAGTTCAGGCTTGGCCAATAAAATCTGCAACTACCATTGTTTCTTTCTAATGTGCAGAGGACTACGGTGGGTACTAGGGGATTAACTCCATTCCTGTGAACAAAGCAGCGATGGATGTCTTGCGTGATCCGTTGCTTGCTGTACCTGAAGGATGGAGCTCAGACTGTTGCATTTGTAGTTGTCTGCTCTGATAAGGGCAGTTGGGTCTCCAAACTCGAAGGCTGGGGAGGAACAGCAATGAATGCATGACTTCCACTTTGTAGAGCATTCATTGCCCATTTTGTCAGGTGTATTAAGGACAGGGCGATGGAGTCAGCTTCCTTTGAAACATCAGATAACCTTCAGAGGTGCAAGCAGCTGAGCGAGAGATCAGCAACTGGACGCTACCAGTGTTGAGATACCCGCCTGGATGGAAGAATCATCTGATTACTTTGGACAATCTTAAATAACTTCCGTTTTTCTGAAACCAGTGGGGCTGAGAGGTGCATTTGCCACTTGCAAAGGCAGCTGTGTTAGGCATCCATCTTATTTCCTGATATTCATTCTGCAGAAAAGCAATGGACTGACAGCACCTCCTAGAGTGTGGAAAGCACAGCGCAAGCTTTCCTGGCCCTGTTCTAGTACCCCTCAGTCCTGGTCTGTGATGACACCATGTACATTTCAATGCTTAGTCTTGTCTCTGTCCTGAGCAGGGACTGCTAGTCATGCCAAATAGGGCAGTAAATTTGTGCTGTGGACAAACTGCACACGGGGCCTCTGTGGACGGTTCAGGAACAGGAATGGGTCTGGAAGCTTGCCTGGTTTGGCTACGGGTAACCATTCCCACTCTCTTGGCCCGCCTCACCTGGTTGGCCAAGTCTTCCCCCAGTAGCATGGGGATAGGATAATTGTCATAGACTGCAAAAGTCCACATTCCTGACCAGCCTTTGTACTGGACAGGCAGTTGAGCTGTAGGCAAGTCTACAGCTTGTGACATGAAGGGGTAAATTGTAACTTTGGCCTTTGGGTTGATGAATTTGGGGTCAACGAAGGATTGGTGGATAGCTGACACTTGTGCCCCCGTGTCTCTCCACGCAGTAACCTTCTTTCCGCCCACTCTCAAATTTTCCCTTCGCTCCAAGGGTATTTGAGAGGCATCCGGGCCTGGGAATCTTTGGTGTGATGGTGGTGTAATGAATTGCACTCGCATGGTGTTCTTGGGACAGTTGGCCTTGATATGTCCCAGTTCATTACACTTAAAGCATCTTCCATCTGATGGGTCACTGGGCCGAGGTGAGTTACTGGAGACTGGTGAGGTTGAAGGGTAGGGTATCTGTGGCTTTACTTGGGTGGTATGTGGGGTCTTTGGCTGTCCTCGGTTGTAGGGTTTATGGTCTGTGTGCCCCCTGGGGTAATCGTTCCCCTTGACAGTAGCTTTCTTGCTTTCTGCCAGTTCCATCCATTTGGCTCCAATCTCCCCCGCCTCAGCGATATCTTTGGGATTTCCATCTTGTATGTACCGTGTGATGTCTTCAGGAACACCATCCAAGAACTGCTCCATTTGTATGAGGAGGTTCAGTTCTTCCAAGGTTTGAATGTTGTTTCCTGTTATCCAGGCCTCATAGTTTTTTGCAATGCAGTAGGCGTGTTTGGGAAATGACACCTCGGGTTTCCACTTTTGGGTTCTGAAGCGCCGACGGGCATGATCTGGGGTTATCCCCATCCTGTATCTGGCCTTGGTTAGAAAAAGTTTATAGTCATTCATTTGGTGCTTAGGCATTTCAGCTGCCACCTCTGCTAAAGGTCCACTGAGCTGTGACCTCAATTCTACCATGTACTGGTCTTCGGGGATGTTGTACCCAAGACAGGCTCTTTCAAAATTTTCCAAGAAGGCCTCGGTGTCATCACCTGCCTTGTAGGTGGGAAATTTCCTGTGCTGTGGAGCAATATTTGGCGCCGGGTTGTTAGGGTTGGCTGGCACATGCAACCCAGCTTTTGCCATCTCCAGTTCATGTTTTCTCTGTTTTTCCTTCTCTTCATTCTCTTTTTGTTGTTTTTCCATTTCTTTTTGTTGTTTTTCCATTTCTTTTTGTTGTTTTTTCCATGTCTCGGCGGTGGGCCGCCTCTTCTTCTGCTTGTTTCCTTCGGTAGGCCAACTCTTCTTCTTCTAGTTTTCTTTTGTGTGCTGCCTCTTGGGCTGCCTGTTCTCTTTGGAAGGCTGCCAGTTTCATGCTTTCTTCCTTTTCTTTCATCTCCATCTGTCGCCTGTGTTCAGCTTCTTTGATTTGTTCTTCGGCCTCAATTTTTGCCTTAGAAGTCATGGTTCCTGTTTTCTTGTGTTGGGGTGCCCTCCGGTGTTTATCTTCTGAACTGCAGGTTCTGTTGCCTCCTGAAGTCTGCCTAGCAACAGTGCTTTTTTCCTTTTCTCTCTCTAGCTAATGTTCAATGAAAGGAAACCAGAAAAACCACTTTATTTGCATGCATATAAGTGCTGGTACTTGCCTCCTAATGGGAGGGCTATTGCATGACAAAAGACCCTCAACAGCCTCTTAATGGCTTCTCGCTTAACATGCAAGCCACAAACTGCCAGAGAGAGCAGAAAAAAAAATTCTCTCTGGTTCCCTTTTAAAACCAACTGTTTCTCTCTCTGCTAAAAAGCCCTTAGCAGAGAAAAGAAAAATATAATATTCCTACTGGCTTCTTGATTCTGTCTATATCCCACCACTGCTACACCATGTAATAACCTTAGTCCCAGATTTGGACCTTAGCGTCCAAAATCTGGGGGTTAGCATGAAAACCTCCAAGCTTAGTTACCAGCTTGGACCTGGTACCTGCTGCCACCACCCAAAAAATTAGAGTGTTTTGGGGCACTCTGGTCCCCCTGAAAAACCTTCCCTGGGGACCCCAAGACCCAAATCCCTTGAGTCTCACAACAAAGGGAAATAATCCTTTTTCCCTTCCCCCCTCCAGGTGCTCCTGGAGAGATACACAGACACAAGCTCTGTGAACCCAAACAGAGTGAATCTCCCTCTCTGTTCCCAATCCTGGAAACAAAAAGTACTTTCCTATTCCCCCCAGAGGGAATGCAAAAATCAGGCTAGCAATCCAACACACAGATCTCCCCGATTCCTTCCTCCCACCAATTCCCTGGTGAGTACAGACTCAATTTCCCTGAAGTAAAGAAAAACTCCAACAGGTCTTAAAAGAAAGCTTTATATAAAAAGAAAGAAAAATAAGTACAAATGTTCTCTCTGTATTAAGATGATACAACACAGGGTCAATTGCTTAAAAGAATATTGAATAAACAGCCTTATTTAAAAAGAATACAAATCAAAGCACTCCAGCACTTATATTCATGCAAATACCAAAGAAAAGAAACCATATAACTTACTAGCTGATCTCTTTGTCCTTACACTTAGAAACAGAAGACTAGAAAGTAGAACTACTTCTCCAAAGCTCAGAGAAAGCAGGCAGACGGAAAACAAAGACAAAAGACTCAGACACTCAATTCCCTCCACCCAAAGTTGAAAAAATCCGGTTTCCTGATTGGTCCTCTGGTCAGGTGCTTCAGGTGAAAGAGACATTAACCCTTAGCTATCTGTTTATGACACAAACACCTTCTAATACCTTGGGCAGAGAACCGCTAAACCCATCTCATTGATGACTTAAGATGGAATTTAAATCTAAGTCCCCAGAACTAAAAAGCGAGAGCGTTAGCCTGGTTTCCTCCCCACCCTGTGAAAATGCCTCGGGAGTGAACCCAAATGCTGGTGTTTCTGGTGTTCAGTGCTATTTCAGCGGTAATCATGGGAAAGGCTGGTGGTACATGTCTGACAACAGACAGGCAGAGAAGCGCTGCAGGAGAGACAGTTGTCTGGAGATTAATTCAGAGGCATGTCCATTTTTAGCAGAGTACTTGACCCATTTACATCAGAATTCTTTTTCCCCCTTCCACCCTGAAGTGGTTTTCAGTCCTTTTTTATTTCCTCTTATGTGCCCTGCACATCCCAGACGAAGCGATGAGACTCACCCCCAGCCCCATTTGCTGCTCACCCTGAGCCCTTGTATTGCTGATGCCAAGCTTGCAGATGAGAAAGAGTGCGCTGTTGGGACTCCCTGGGCCCATCAGTCTGTCTCTTCTCAAGCATAGTTGTCCATGAATAGTTGAATAAAGCAGGAATAAGCAAACCCCCCACACCCTCAGGACCAGACGGGGGAGCTTAGGAGAAGATGCAAAAATCCAAGATGATGCAGCCATTTTCATTTGATGAGTTACCTGGAATAAAGGATCCGATTCGATTCTGCTGCGCAGAGACACGCCATTCCTCTCGTAGTTTGAGTGCACTGCCTCACACTTGTCCCCAGTCCCCTGGCAGACCAGGGAGAAAGGAACCCAGGAATTGACCCTGATCTTTTCCATGGCACAGGAATGGGCTAACTGATGTATCAGCACCTTAACCCGCATTAACCTGTACCTTGTTACTATTCTGTGAGGCCTCTACTTCAGGAAAGTACTTAAACACGTGCTTAATGTCCATCCTCATTTAGCAAAGCAGTTAAGCACCGACTTAACCTTAAGTATGTGCTTAAGCAGTTTGCTGAACAGGGATGCTTTCCAGACTCAAGGCTGAAAGATGGGGGCAGGCTGGGTGGACTCAACTGATTGCAACATGAGTTGCTACTAAATGGAACAGTGTGGTCTGGTGGCTAAAATGGATTGACGGCAGTCAGGACTCCTGGGTTCTGTTCCCAGGTTTGTTAGTGACTTGTGTGACTCTGAGGGTATGTCTATACTGGCAAGTTTCTGCACCACAAGTGATACCACTTTCATTAAAATGTTAGAATTAAGCCGCTCTTGTGTGTCCACACTGTGCTTCTTGTGATGCTAGAGCACATCCACATTAGCAGCTCTTGCAAAGACAGCAGTGCATTGTGGTAGCTATCCCACTGTGCAACTGGCCGCAGGATGCTTTGGGAAGGGTTTGCAATGCCTCATGGAGCAGGAACAGCATCACATGATGCAGGTTTCCTAATCCCATTGTTCCATGGGCATCCTACTACATTTCCAGCTGCTTTTCAACTGAAGTGCGAGGGAAAGCCTGTGACAGGGTGTGTGTATATGGAGGACACCGCTCTCCCGCCCGCAAAGGCTGTCAGAAAGGGGCTTTAAAAGGGGAGGGGCACATGGCTCCAGGACAGCCAAGCTCAAAACAATGAGCAGAGCAGTCACTTGAGGCATTATGGGACAGCTCTGGAGGCCAGTTACAGCGCAGAAAGGAACCAAGTGTCTACACTGACAATAGAGCGCTGGAGCCTCTGCGCAAATAGCCGGACGACTTTTGTCGAGGTGGCTTTTTTTTCAGCGCTGCAGCTGAGGAGTTTCTGCGCACAAAGTGACTTGGCAGTGCATACACATCTGCAGTTTGAGCACAAAAAGCTGCCAGGGTAGACAAGCTCTGAGCAAGTTGGTTCCCCGCCTTCATAAAGTGCCTTTTGCCTTACAAACAATGAGCACTGTCGAAGTGCAAAGTCGGCTGATGATTGGTGACGCTCCAACAGCCCACTCAGCACCAGACCCAGAAGGAGCGACAGTCCCTACCCAAAAAGAACGAGGAGTCCTTGTGGCACCTTAGAGACTAACACATTTATTTGGGCATAAGCTTTTGTGGGCTAAACTCACTTCAGGGTTTAGCCCATGAAAGCTTATGCCCAAATAAATGTGTTAGTCTCTAAGGTACCACAAGGATGCCTTGTTTTTTTTTGGCTGATACAGACTAACACAGCTGCCCCTCTGAAACCAGTCCTTACTCAAAGGCTCTTACCGCTGAAATCGCTGCCTGTTTTGGCACTAGTAACATATTTTATTCTTCATAATAAAAGTTTCATAGTTACAAAACAAAGGCAGAACTTCATCCCTGGGTGTTTAATGTTTGTTGGAGACGAGGGAAATGCAGTATCGGAGACATTGCTCAAAGCCACAGTGAAGGAGATACAAGCTCTTGTTTTCAAAGAGATGACATTATATTTGTCTTGGCATCTGTGTTTGGGGAGTTTATTTCTCTCCACTTCATTAATTGCAGCAGTCCTCACTATAGTTCTCCTTTTTCTTTTTCTTTTCTTTTTTCTTTTTTTCTTTTCGTTTTGTTTTCTTTGCTTTGGGGGGGAAAGGTGGGGGGAAAACCCACAAAGGCCCCAGGATGAATGGATGCCAGAGGAATGTGCCGTGTGTTTTTGTGTGTGCAGGGAGACACCGCCACTGAGCAAGGCAAAGCCCACAGTCTGGCACGAGTTGGTTGTTTTTATAACATAGGCGCTGTCTCCCCTGAGTCTCATTAAACCTGAGTTTACGTATCTGGTTACTGAGCTGCATTAGCGTGGAATTCACACCTCTCATCCGCCAGCAGTGCCGTTAGCTCCACTGATTTAAATACTGCGGTTTAAAGTGTTATTTGAGGGCCTGCCTTGGTGGGCCAAAGGGATGCTCTGGTGTCCTGCTGGCGAGTGATACCTATCCTGCTTGCTTACTGAGCTGTGAAGACAGGGAGTCTGTTATGGCCCCTAAGTACTCAAGCCCTTGTGATGTGTATATAGTTAGCAAGCGCTGTACCTCCTCGGTTCAGACCCTGGTGTTGCCAAACTGGTAGCTGGCATCGTATTTTCTTTAACTGTGTTAGCTCAAGTCCTGTGAATGCTTAAGACACAGACTGACCCATCTGAAGTTGTTAGCTGGTCATCACAGAGCTCAATAGGGAGTGTAAGGACAGGCACAAACCAGAACCCTGGCTCCAAATAGCCCTGATGATTGGGAAAGTTCAATCAGGCTCTGAACTTGTGTGGCTTGAACATGAAACTGAACAAGACTCTAATGCAGTGTTTCTCAAAGGTGGCCACCAGGGCCTTTTCTTGCAGCCACAGCCATCTGGGCTGTGATGGCGGCAGGGGGGTGGGGAGTGGGACGCAAAGCAGTGGCCCCTCTGGCAGGGCCGCCAGCAGCCATTGGGCCCTGCCCCCTTCCAGAGACTCTGGAGGTGCAAGCAACTGGTGAATTCCCCATTTTCCTGGGGGGTAGGGGGGGCAGTCTTCAGCCACAGGGCTCTGGGCTCCGTCCACACAGTGGCAGGCTCTGGATCCAGGCTCCGGCCCCAGGCTCGCCACCCCTGCCATCGTTTCTGAGCCCTGCTGCCTCCCTGCTCACCTCCCCATCCAGGGCTTAATCTGTCACAGGGCTTGCTAGGGCTGAGTAGGTCTGCTGTGAAAAGTGATATTAACAAATATCACTTTTCACAGTAGAAGACTTACTAGCTAGCAAGTCTTAAGGGGGGAAAAAAGCGCAACCAGGAAAGCAAAAGAATCAAAATAATAAAAGACAAGAACATGCAAAGTGCCTTATTTGTGTTTCTATTCTGTTTAGGTCCAGTAAAGAATAGAGACAACTGTAAATTACTTTTATTGCTGAGTCTGAAAAAACCAAACCCTACTTAAATAAATTACAATGATTTGGAGATGCATATGTGCATATTTATTTGTTTTTCCTAAAGTTAATTAAGTATTTTAGGAAAAATGGTCAACGCGGCCACTGCAAGTGTTGTGAGAAAAATTTGTTGTGAGAAAGCCCTGCTAACGTGACTTAAGTTCATCTGGAACCCAAGAGAGCAGCAGTGTAGGTATGTAGCTAGGACTTATATGTTTGTATGTAGTTATTAAACGTGGTTGTTTGCAGCCCATCTGTGTCCCGTGGTTGGCTTGTATTCATATGCTCTTCTTATATGTTCCATTCTATGTGTCCAACAAGGTGGGCTGTAGCCCACGAAAGCTTATGCTCAAATAAATGTGTTTTTACAGATCCAGACTAACACGGCTGCTACTCTGAAACCTGTCACAATCTTATTGGTCTGTTGTTTTCTGGTATGGAATTTTAATTGTTTAGAGATGTGCTGAAGGCACCTGGATGCCAGAAACAAATGCCTTTTAAGTTGGTATATATTGAAATAAAATAGTTATTTGGAACATAAGGGGGAAGAAACAATTTAGCTAATAGAATATCAGGATTGGAAGGGACCTCGGGAGGTCATCTAGTCCAACCCCCTGCTCAAAGCAGGACCAACACCAACTAAATCATCCCAGCCAGGGCTTCGTCAAGCCTGACCTTAAAAACCTCTAAGGAAGGAGATTCCATCACCTCCCTAGGTAACCCATTCCAGTGCTTCACCACCCTCCTAGTGAAAAAGGTTTTCCTAATATCCAACCTAAACCTTCCCCACTGCAATTTGAGACCATTGCTTCTTGTTCTGTCATCTACCACCGCTGAGAAAAGTCTAGATCTAAAACACAACTTCAAAAGACAGAAGTAAAGGGGAGGCAAGAATGGGTTTGCAAAATAATCTCTTGGGCCTCAGTCTCCTTCCCAGCTTGTAAAAGGGGGAAATGAATGTTCACCTGCTATACAGGAGCTGTTGTGAGGATCAGATAATTGATGTTTGTAAACCTCTCTGAGATATGGAGGGCAAAGGAACTAGAGAAGTGCAATGTTTTATTAAGAATGGGGGCCTTGGCATGGGCTGAGGTGGATTAGATGACCTCTTGAAGTCCCTTCCAGCCCTACCTTTCTATGATTCTATGAAAACAGATGCATCAAATAGAAACGGACCTGATATGAAACAGAACCTTTTCCCAAGGACTGAAAGCATCCACCAATTTCCTCTCCTCCCCATGTCCATTGATTTTTATTGACCCCACACCTCCGTGTTCCTTGGTTCATGGCACGTAGGATGGCTAGATAGCAAGTGTAAAAAATTGGGACAGGGTGGGGGTTAATACGAGCCCATATTAAAAAAAAAAAAAACAATTATAGGGACTGTCCCTATAAAATCGGGACATCTGGTCACCCTGATGGCAAGATAAGATCATTCCAGAGCCTTATACCAGAGCCTTATACCCCCAAATGAAGTCATACCAAAGCCCTGAATCGGAACAAACCCTTAGACAATAGACAGGTGTGTATGGTAACACCCATTGTTTCATGTTCTCTGTGTGTCTATATATATATATCTTCCTACTGTATTTTCCACTACATATATCCCATGAAGTGGGGCTGTAACCCACAAAAGCTTCTGCTCAAATAAATTTGTTAGTCTCTAAGGTGCCACAAGTACTCCTGTTCTTTTTGCAGACAATAGACAGTATCTTCACAAATATTTCCCCTTTACCTCTTAGCAGAATGTCCATGACTTCCTCAAATTGACTTGTCGTTTGAAAATGGCTAGTCTTAGTTTTTTGCAAATTTCTGTTGCTGTTTGCAAGTTTCAAATCTGGAATGCAAGCTGGCTTGCTTAGTTGCGATTGGCCATCTCAGTCACATGACACTTTCTTTATCGGATTGGGTGAGTGTTATTTTTTATAAACAGGTTTGTGGTGCAAAGGCATGTACGCAGTTTGAATTGGCTTTCAGGGAAAACCCATGCTAACATCTCAGTCCTGTGGATGTTCATGGATCAGGACATGATCGCAGTCAACAGGAATTCATTTAAAAATTGGGATGACTGTTCCTTGGATTTCCCCAGTCTGGATTCCTTCCTGACATGACAAAGCTGTATCCATATTAGAGCTAAGTGAAAGCTGGAATTTCCATCCTCCAGAAAATTTTCAGATTTGCTTTAAACAACATTTCCAGGAAAACCAAACAAAAAAAAAATCCAAAATATTTTGTTTAGGGTCAATCAAAACATTTTGCTTTGCTCTTGACTTTTCTATTACATCCTAATTTATAATCTAAAATAAGTTGAAACAAAAATACTATTTTGCAGTGAAAAAGTCCAAATGAATTGTGGTAGCCTTATCCAAATGAATCATTTGGGTTATTTTCTAACTGAAATTGTGTCGCCTGACACATTCTTGGGGAGTGTTTCCATTTAATCGAATCAGCGTTTTCTGACAGAAAACTGTTCCCCTGGAAAGTTTTCAACCAGCTCTAATCCTTACCTCTCTTTTCTTGCCCTAAGGGTGTCTCTGGAACTGAATTAATTAGGTTTTTTATGTATATACATTTCTCTTCCTGGTGACATAGTTTAAACTAAATTACACTTGATTCAACTTTATAAAAACTGATTCCCAGCCACTGAGCTACCTCCTCCCCAGCCTGCTGCACTCAGCAGCCTCTTGCCACTCTTTGATGAGGCAGCTTCAGGGGAGCGGCAATGTCTTGGAGCCTGTTTTGGGCCCAGTTGGCTCGCTCTCTGGAGTCAGATCTTTTAATGAATCCCAACTGGTATCCACACAAAGCCCTGCTTGGAGCAATTGTTCACACCAAGAGGGTCTGAGTTGTGGCTTTGTGGGTTGCATGCCTGTTGGAGAAATGGCTGCCTGCTTTGGTCAGCAGTGCTGGGTAATTGGGTAAGAGGGAGTGATGGGAAGGTGAGAAGGCCTTGGGCTGGAGTTTCTGTGGAAGCGGAAGCTGTATAAGTGGGGCAGCGTTATTAAACAGCAGAGAATTCAGCTTGTCTCTCTCCAAGTCGAAAGAGCTGAAGGGGGAATTAAAAAAGGAACGCTCCCCAGCTTCACCGGTGTCACCTCCCCTTTTCTGGCTTCAAACTCCAAAGTAATTTGTCATCAGACATTGCCCCCTGTGGCAAAGCGAACTCCCTGGGCCAGTTACAGGTGTGTTGAACTTGCTCTATGGGCCTCACTGGCCCTGTGCGGGTGGAACCTCGTAGAATTCACTTCCCAGTAGAAAGTCTGTGCATGGGGGTGTGCGAGCCAGGCTCTGACAGGGGCCTAGAGACAGCTGGTACCGCCCAAGAGCTAGGCTCGGTCAGTTTGGGAGAACTCTGGCTGATTCAGCCTCCATTGAATGGGCTGCTATGTGGAGTCCCACCTGATGTTTAATGTTTTTCACTCCTCCCAGTGGCGGAAGAGGAACACAATGGACATTCCTAGTTGATTAATCAGCAGGAAAGTGGCTTTTGAACTGTCAGTGTTAAGTCTACAGCCATTATCGGCATAACCAGAAATGTGGGTGTGTGCGCTTGGGGGCAGAACAGATGGGTGGATAGATCTCTGTGGGGAAGAAGGGATGGGGTGGAGAAATGTCAGTAAGACTTATGGGAAGGGAGATACTTAAGGGGCTAGGAGTTGTCATAGGGAGGAGATGGGTGGTTGAGATTTGCTTATATGATGGCTGCCATCTTGGCTAACGTACCGGGGACTGAACTGGGACTTCTGGACTGAAAGCATGACGATGAGTTGCTGCAACTTGAGCTAAAGAGCCAAGCGCTTCTGTGAATGGGGCTGTAACAGACTCTGTGGATGGTGTGGGAGGGGACCTGTTGCCTACACTCACCAGTGGGTTACGCTTGTAGTGGGGGGGAAAGGTGTCCTTGTAGGGAAAGAAATAATGGGTGGAGAGAGAGCTGCTTGCTTGTAAGTGCAAGTGTTTCACTAGCAGTGGTCCACAGGATTAACTCATAGGCAAACTAGGCACGTCTCGAGGGCCCAAATCCATGCAGCGAAGGACCATGGGGCAGGGTCACCGGGTGTCCAGTTTTCGACCGGAACGCCTGGTTGAAAGGGACCCTGGCTGCTCCAGTCAGCACTACTGACCGGGCTGTTAAAAGTCTGTCTGGTGGTGGGGCAGGGCTAAGACAAGCTAGTCACTACCTGCCCTGGTACCACGCTGCACCCCAGAAGCAGCCAGCAAGTCCGGGGTGTGTGTGTGTGTGCGGGGCTCTGCCCCTGCCCTGAGCACCGGCTCCGCAGTGAATGGGAGTTGGAGGGGGCAGTGCCGGTGTAGGACAGGGGCCTCGGAGAAGGGGCGGGGTTAGGGTGGTTGGTTTTGTGCGATTAGAAAAGGGGGAACCCTACCATGGGGTCATAGCACCACTCAGGTCTGGCCCGGCAGGCCCTCGAACATGGTGAGCCGTGCCTCGAGCAGCAGCAGGATGAGCAGCCGGTCCCAGAGGAGCCGCAACCCGTGGCGGAGTTTGTCCCATGGGGCCCCTTGCGAAGCTCGATTCTGGGGCCACCGCAGGACTTGACAGGAAGGTGGGGGAGCTGGTCCCAGGAAAGGAAGGGGTGCCTCCCCCCCCCCAGAGCCTGTGCCTGCCTCTGCCCAGCTACAGCTCCCAGCTGGGGGCTCCGCTGCCTGCTCAGCCCCACTACTCAGGACCAGCCCCTGCACTCCCTGGCAGCATCCCTGCTCTGACCCACCTCTGAGCACCAAAACCCATCCCCAGCCTGGGCCAGGCACTGGTACCTGCTGGCTCAGAGGATGCTCTGCAGGGGAGGGAAAGGGGCTGCCTGGCCAGGGAGCACAAGGGCTGGAGCCACCAGCAAGGGCTTTTCATTTGGCCCACTGGGTGCTAGTCATTCCTTCCTGATCCCCACTGGGGACTCTGCTGTCATGGTGGCCTCACTACGCGGCTCCAGCCCTTGCACTCTCTGTCTGCCAGGTAGTCCCTTTCCCTCCCAGCGGCAGAGCATCCTCCCTTGCACCGGCCCTGCCCGCCAGCTCGAAGTTTCGCGCCCTAGGCAAAACTTCCACCTTGCGCGCCCCGCCCCCCCAGCCCTGTGGCAGCTCCCCGCCCCGCACCTCGGCCCTGAGGCGCTCCCCCCTGCAGCAGCTCCCCCCTCCGGGGAGCCATGCGGCACCTCCCCACCCCAGCTCACCTCTGCTCTGCATCCTTCCCAAGCACGCAGCTCCCACTCTAATTCTCCTCCCAGGCTTGCGGCACCAAACAGCTGATTGGTGCTGCAAGCCTGGGAGGCGGGAGAAGTGGAGCAGCGACTGCGTGCTTGGGAAGGAACCGCTGTAAATAAAAACTGGGGGCACTGCTTTTTGGTGCACCCAAATCTTGGTGCCTTAGGCAACCGCCTAGTTCACCTTAATGGTAGCACCAGCCCTGCTGGCTGGGGGAAGGAAGGGGTTGTGTTCAGAGGTGGGTCAGCGTAGAAGTGCTTGCGGGGGACCGGATGGAGGAGCACAGGTGCCGGAGCTGAGGGGAGCCTGAAGCGGAGCTGGCTCTAGGTAGCAGGGCCGTCCTTACAGCAGAGCCCCAGGCAGGGAGCAAGATGGAGCAGCTGATGCCTGGCAGGCCAGATCTGGCTTTTAGGCACCCCCGCCCCCCAGTAATTGCCCAGGCTGCAGGTGCCTAACGTTGCCACTCTCCGCAGCAAGGCCCGGCTGGTCCCACTGCGTGTTCTGTACAGCTGTTTGGTTTTCATATTGAAAGGCAGGGGCCCAGAAGTGTGTGTTCATCTAGGCCCTGGTGATGGGCTAGTCTGGCCCCGAGGACCAGGAGACAGACCTCAGAGTGACAGAATGAATGGCATCTCCATCCTCCACACCTCGCCCAACAAATGTAAAGTCTGGGTGATTAGTGCTGCCACTGGGTGTTTCTGGGGTATGTCAAACCCTAGGGAGGGGCGGCAGCGCTCCCAATTAACCCATGTTCCCCTGCCATAAACTAAAGTGGAAGGGCACATCTCCGCTGCATTAATGCCAAATCATTTTCCTTTGATTAGTGTGATTGCAGTGCAGCCGTTCTGGATCTAATAGGAACAGATGTTTAGTCATGAATTTTTGCAACCAGGCAACTCTCCAGAGAAATACAATGCAGCGACTTCTTCCTTGCACGGTAACCCTTGCAGTTATCGTATGAGCTATTTCTAACGGGAAGGGTAGAGAAGGAGATGGACCTTTCTCCTAAACTAGGCCAGTGGAAGGCAAGGAAGAGAATCAGTTTCAAGGAACCAGGACTGAAAGTCAAATGGTACCAAGATGTTACTGCTGGGTGGACAGGACAAGGTTAGGGAAGGCAGGAGGTACAGGGCTAGGTTGCATGAAAAGTGCCCTAAGGACTCATTCTGGCCTTAGAACGTCTTGCTTGGTTGAAGGCCAGCTCCCGACAAACTGTGGAGACACAGCATGGGGGTGGGCGAGACATCCAGAGCAAAGCTGAGAAAAGGATGGGTGAGACTCGTTAGCACTGACCTGGAACTGCTCGTCTCCTTTTCTCTGGGTTGCTGCAGCTCTGCTGATCCCCAGTGAGTGCAGAGCCTCCAGGGAACACTCTCCTCTACTCAGGAAGAGCCCCATGTTCTTGTTGTGAAAGGTGCTGGACTGACAGTTGTGGAGACTGAAATTTCCTGCGTGTCCACCGAACGAGCAGCAGCACTACGGAACTACCCATGCTGCCCCTTGCCGCCTCCTTGGCCTGGAAGACTACACTGCCTTACAGTTAGTCCCACTCCTCCAGCCAAATGGTAACAGAGGAGGTCAGCCTCTGGGGCTCGTCCTAAGCCTCTCTGCTGATGCTGCCAAGTCATGGCGGTGGTGGTTGCGGTGTGGACGCCACTCCAGCTGGGGAGGGAACTGAGAACCACTGAACTAATTTCACGTTGGCCACTGAAACAGCTGTCGGGTGTGAATGAATTTCTAGCACTGCTGGTCTGAATTCACAAGTGAAAAGCTGTCTGGTTAACAATCCAGCCCCTCTGTATTGTTGTCAGCTCTGTACTGGCTGATATATAAATTTGCTTCAAAGGAGCAGCCTTAATATGCTTCCTTTTGTTGTGCCAATATCTCTTTTGCCTGTGTAAGCATTTTCTCTGCTCCTGAAGATGATGTGGTTTCTGCTAGTGTATTAGGCAGAGCAATTCTCATCTGCAGCTTTTCTTCTGATTTGTTTTCCTGGGTTTTTCCTGTGCCATGGATTCCAGCTGCACTGTTCAGATGTTCAGTGTTTGACAGTGCAGCTCAGACCTGCCCTGGGTGCTTAACAGCATCCTGTGGACAGCTGATCTGCTTGTGGAACTGAGACAGCAGAATTGGAAGGATGGTTGTGTAATTAAACCATGGGATGAGGACTCTGGAGGTCTGGCTTCAGTTCCTGGCTTTGGGCAAGTCACTTCATCTCTCTGTGCCTCATTCCTCTGTTTCTAAAAGGGAGATAATATTTCTCAACCCCAAAGGGGAGCTGGAATGATAAATTCCTTAATGATTGAGAGATGCTTGGCTACTCTGATGGAAGCTATACAAGTACATAGGTAGAACAAGCTCATGATCTGTACCACATATGAAGAACATACACACAGATTCCCAATGGCACATGTGCCAGGTTCCTTGTTGGCCAGGTGGGTGTGCCACTGCCTGATCTGTACGTGCACATTAGATGTTCATGTACATAAGCAAGACATGCAGATATATGTGAACAGTTACAGGGGCTGAGATTTGAATACCTGGTGCTTAATGTTTCATCAGGTGGTAGCTGTAATCAGTCTCCCACGTAGCTAATATTGAGCCTAAACCTCACAGAGTTGGTTTTTTAATTTAAAATTTTTATTGGGGTAATTATTGTACAATTACCCAGGGTCCTGTGCTGCTTCGACCTGTATCAATTGATCTGTTTTTCCCCAGGAGTAGGAGAACAGTGCTCTTTGCCACCTTAGGTATATCATTTTAGTGATACATTCTCAGCTCTCTCTGATGTGCTGCTGTGATTAAGAGAGGGAGAAAAACTCTCTTTATGGATGACTTTAATTGAAATCCACTTACCCAACGAATGCCACAAATCTCCAAAGACCACAGCGTTCATTAGCCTCGGTGCAGATGATATTTTTAAAAACATGTGGATGTGTTTGTTAACCCTCTCCGGGCTGCTGAAGAATTGAGAGCAGAGTGGGCTGTCACGCTGGATGGCGACTGGGCAGGGTTCTCACTGAAGGTTGAACAAACTCGGTTTGCCTTATTCTGAATCCAGCTGAACATTGTGGTGTTCAATGTGTGACAAGTTCAGACATGAGGGTCACATTCCACTTAGGAGCACCTGAAAATCGGCGGAGAGAGGCAGGAGACAAGAGGAAACTTAGTGAAACCATCCAGGAGCTAATAGATCAGGGAGCAGGGGAGGGAAACATTATACACTGGATTTATTGTTCCATTTGAAAGTGCCCTGTTGTGCTAGCCTGGGTTTTTTTGGGGGACAGGCAGGATTCTCTGTCTGTCACTCAGAGAACCCTGCTTGGTTTTGAGTCAGCTCTCCATGCAAAGCCAAAGGCTTTCAATTGCAGGAAGAAAGGGCGGTGACTGAAAATAGCTGTGCAAATCCCAGAAAATATCTAGAGAGCTTCTTGGAAGCCTTTGGCCTATACCTGCCTGATCAGATCACTTCCTAAAGGGGAGGAACTCTGGGCTGGGAAAGGAGAGGCCTGGTCATGGCTCATGAGGGAAAGCAACACCACCGAACCCCTCCCCCACCCCCCAGCTCTGCCTGCTAGTCCTGCCCCAGGGAGGGGGCAGAGCACAACAGCACGAGTGGCTATGGACAGGGATGTCCTGGCACTGAGTGGGTCCATGGAAGAGAGTGGCTACCAACAAGGGACGTCGGGCTGGGCTAGGGAAGTGGAAGGGGTATAATTTTATGAGCTGAGGTGGGGAGAAAGAGCAGATGGGATCTCAGAGCCCATCCAGTGCTTTGAACCTGAGGGTCCATAAGGTAAACTGTTCCTTTTTACTGGTCTGTTTGGGATAGATCTGAGCTGTGTGCATGTGCGCGCAGATGCGTGTGTAACAGGCACACGTGCATCTTGGACCGAGGACACGGTTACAGTCCAGTAGGCCCACCACTCATAGGTGAATCCTTGGGGCTTTCCCTGGTAGGCCTGTTCCCCTCCCCTCAGCCCAGGGATCCCCACCACTACTGCCAAGCACTCTGCATTCCTGTGTGGGCACTGGCTTGCATCCAGGGAAGATAACAGTCCCCATCAGAAAGTAGTCGTGATGTGTTCCATACAGTGTTGAGCCTGCATCCTTCCTGCCTTCAGAATAGGGTGACCAGATGTCCCGATTTTATAGGGACAGTCCTGATATTTGGGGCTTTGTCTTATATAGGATCCTATAGCCCCCAGCCCCCTGTCTTGATTTTTCGCACTTGCTGTCTGGTCACCCTACTTCAGAATCAAACCCAAAGGGTTTAGGTCTCTCTTTCCCTGCCGCCTTCACTTCCCACTCTCTGAGCCAGTGCAGTGTCTTAGCCACAGGATAGTGGACTCTGGGCAGTATTGGCTTGATCTTAGAGGCCTTGAAGTCAATGGCAAAACTCTCATTGAGTTTAATGGTGCAAGATCAGGGCCTATGTAGGCCATAGGGTTCTCAGGCTATATGCTGTTGTATGGGCTCTATGCAATACAAGTCCAGTGCAACACCCTTTGAAGTCAATGGGAGTTGATCCATTGACTTCAGCGGGCTTTGGATTAGGGCCTGTAGAGGCCCCAGTGCTCCTGTATGGGATAAAGTGGGTGCCTTGCAATCCTTTTGGACGGTAATACCCTGTATAGCATAAGCTCTATAATTCTCCTGCACTTTGTGCAACTCTCCTGCCTGGTTCTCAGCATCAACTACAGCCCCTACAGCTTCAGCCGACTTTCCCCCTTCTAAATCATTAGCAGCCTTATTATTACGACTCCTTGATTTGTGATGGTAACTAATTCATCAGCCCATGACCCTCTGTGTGCTAATGCTAATGTAAGATCTGGAATATGGGGTGTTGTCATTTCTGGCCTCGTCTCTGCTCCTCTCTGAGCACACTCATTTATTCTAGCCTAGGGCTTTAAAAATACCCCAGACACAGCTCCACCATCTCCCTTTTGCAATAGGCTGTCTACAGCACGGCCAGCTGGAAGAACAATTATGCTTATTGCTCCTGAAAGAGCCCTGGAGCGCCCTCAGAAAAGGCTCCCAGCCTTCTGCATTGCCCTGCAGCTGTCAGCAAAGTGGGGCACGCCTGCTCCACTAACTAGCCTCTTTTTTAACCCTTCGCCTCACCTCCTTCCCAGTCTACTACAGCTCTAGGGCTTGTCTTGAATCATAGAATATCACGGTTGGAAGGGAATTCAGGAGGTCACCTAGTCCACTCCCCTGCTCAAAGCAGGACCAATCCCCCAATGGCTCCCTCAAGGACTGAGCTCACAACCCTGCATTTAGCAGACCAATGCACAGACCACTGAGCTATCCCACCCCCCGTAATATTCTGTCTCGTATGCTCCAGGGGACAGAGTCCAGCTGCTCCCAAAACACATCGGTCTGGTTGAATACACTGAAATAGTGGAGACCTGGGTTTTATGCCTGGCTCTACTAACGACCTTGGCAAAGTTATTTCCCCTCCCCTGGGCCTCTGGGTCCCATCCCACGCGTTAGAGACGGACAAGCCCTATTAGATCATCCAGTCCGTCCTTTGCCAGTGCAGGATTGTTCCGTACCACTCCTTTCCAGCTATATGATCTGTCTCTTCAGTCTCTCATCATGTGTAAGGCCTGTCCGAGCCAGGTGGGCCCATACAATGCTGCTTTTATTTTCATGAGCGCAGAGCTCATAAATTGCTGAGTGATGGGAATTCATGTGTGAGCTCCACCTGGTTCTCCCTAGCGAAAGGCAGAGTGTGTCACACTGACACCCACCGTTACCTGTGATTCCTATCAGACCAGTTTGTCTATTGCCTATCGTGTTTGTCTATTGTCTTAGTGATCTCAGTTTCATTTGACTTTGAACCCAGCTGAGACCAGATCCTTCCTCACTGCCCATTTTAGAGATGGGAGGGGATGAGCAATAAGGATCTCCAGACAGGTTATCAAATAAACTTTATTTTCAAAGTTTGCTGCCTGCCTTGTGCCTGCACTGGTTTGCACAGGCTTATCCGCATACACAGAGGTAGGAACTGCATGCAAAAATGCCTGCAAATATGTGTGTCTGCATGTAAGAGTGAGTTCATTCCTGAGCAGAGGGTCAGGACAAGGTCTCTTTTGAAGACCCCCCCATATAACTCATGAGAGCTTAAGCCACACACAGCCCTCGTGCTAGCCTGTACGGGGTGAATTTCACACGTGAGTGAGTGATTTGTGGAATGCAAATGGCTGCCTTTGCTGACTTCCTGTGCACGGGCTAGGTGGTGCCTTTGAAACCTGGGCCCTCTGTGTATATTTTGGAGAAAACCCCACTGTTTTGTGTGCTGCTTGCTTTAGGGCTGCAGTTCGGTGACTGTACATGAGTAAACTGCCCCATTGCATTCATCTGGGGAATAAATACCCAGCTCCTTCTGTAGGCCAGGCATAGACTGTTGGTTACACTGTTCTCTGGTTGTGTAAATCCCCATTAGCAGAAATCTTTCCAGCCACTGTTCTGTCTCTAGGACTATTGCTTGTTGATAAACCAGGCTTTGAGGCTTCTCCAGTGCTCGTGTGCAGTGTGATTCCTTTGTAACTATTGCTTTGCAGTGAGATTGATTTATGGAGAGGCCTTAGCCCTTCTGCAGGGGCCTAGGAATGGCAGTGGATGAATATATAGGAGCAATGCCCTGCAGCATAGGCGCCGACTCCCACAGGGAAAAAATGGTGGGTGCTGAGCACCCACCGGCAGCTCCCCCATCAGCTCCTTCCCTGCCCCCGGCGCTTCCTGCCCACCGGCGGGCACCGCAGATAGGCACCGACCCCTCCCTCCCCACACCGCCCGCTTGCCGCAAAACAGCTGTTTCTTGGCATGCAGGAGGCTGTGTGGAGGGGGGAGGCGCAAGGATGCGGTGCGCTTGGGGGAGGGGTGGAACAGGGTGGGGGTGGGAAGAGGTGGGTCATAGGTGGGGCCTTGGTGGAAGGGGTGGAGTTGAGGTAGGGCCTGGGGCAGAGCCAGAGTTGAGCACCCCTCCGGCACTTTGAAAAGTCAGCGCCTGTGCCCAGCAGGCTTTCACCCTGCAGTGAGTTGTAAATGGTTGAAAGAGTTAGAAAGACGGGAGCGATGCTGAAGAAGATTTGATGTTGCAGGCCTGGGATGTATTATTATTATGAAGTATCATAGCGTCTAGGAGTTCCTGTCACAGACCGGGTGTCCAATGTGCTAGGAGCTGTACAAACACAGAACAAAAAGCCAGACCTGGCCTCAAAGAGTTTTTAAAATCTAGAGGGAGGCCTGCACTTACAGCAGCATGTGGAGCCCAGCTAGGACAGGTATAAGTAGCATTGTAGAAAGTAAGGTATGGCCTAGGTGAGTGGAGTAGAGTACCCTATATGCCTGAACCCCCGGACTATATAGCCTACATGGATTCTCTACATGCACAAGCACTGCCTCTCCTGTCCACACTGCTATTTTTCGCACTGTAGCGTCCTGTTGCCTCCCTGCTGCTGGAGCCTTTCACTGCCATGTGTAGCTATACACCCCAGTCCAGCCTGCTTTCACTGCGGTGGGTAGCTATACATGTCGTGCCCGTACACTACACGCTGCCTTAAGTGCAGATGAGGCATTAGTGTAAGATGAGACAACAGGTGGATACAGACAGATGGAGAGTTCAAGGAAACCATGAGATAATATTGGTCGGAATGATGGGCAGTGATTTTAGTACAGCCTAGACAGACAGATGGGCAGGAGCTATTCTAGGTATGCCTTTGAATGGAACTATTGGTTTTACCTATTAGGGATAGTGAATAAAAATTACCTGTTGCCGTTTCTCTTTTTGTCTGTCTATCCATAGCTATCAATTTTCTCACTAGAGTACATTGGAGTCGCTCCATGCGTTCTTTCAGGATGCTGCTCCGCTGGCAGCCAGGATGAGAAATAGTCATTTGATGGTAAAGTAAAATAGCCTTTGTTTTTTTCATTGCTCTCCATCCTCACTGTGAAGGACAGCTGCGGGGTTTTGCACCTGGGCTTGACCCATTTTTATGACCGTTTTGCAAGACTGTCTTCATGTATCACCACATTAACAGCTGGTTGGGAATTTTTGGACTAAACTTTTTTCCCCCTCGGAACCAAAACTAGTTGTGGGAATGTGTCAGTTTTGACAAAACTTGGATCAGGAGAGGTGTCTCGGCTCCAGGATGGAATGGACAGAGCCCAGAATAGCCCAGTTCTCTGAATCAGACAAAGTGGGGACTGGAATCTGGATCTCCCACATCGCAGGGGAGGGCCCCAACCAGCAGGCTGTAGAAATAGCCTCTCTTGGTTTTCATGAAAAATTCTGAAAGGTCTCTGTTTGTTTAATCCCAACCAGACCAGGAAAAATTTCCCACCCAGCTTTGCATGTTAATCTCAAATGCAGGCCGTCGCTGCTGATCTGCCAGCCACTAAGGGGTTTGGGAACTAGGAATAGCTATGATCTTCTTTTGGCCACTGAGGGTCGTTTGCACTGAGGCTGCACGCTGATCCCACATTGCACCAATTGGGATTAGGTAGGATGGTAGAGGGGCAGTGCATTGTGGGATTGGGCGGGGGAGTAGAGGGGCATTGGATTGTGGGATTGGGCAGGGTGGTAGAGGGGCAGTGCATTGTGGGATTGGGTAGGGGAGTAGAGGGGCAGTGGATTGTGGGATGGAGCGGGACGGTAGAGGGGCAGTGCATTGTGGGATTGGGCAGGGGAGTAGAGGGGCAGTGCATTGTGGGATTGGGCGGGGCGGTAGAGGGACAGTGCATTGTGGGATTGGGCAGGGCGGTATAGGGGCAGTGCATTGTGGGCTTCCTCACAGGCAGGGACAGAGGATGGTGCATATGGGAAAGTGCTGGTGATGGATTAGCAGGGGAAACGTTACCCATCTATCTCCACCCAGCCTGCTCAGTGCCTCTGCTGATCTCCTGTGCCTGAGGAATGGGTTCTGGGGGTCATTTCCCTTTGCTCTGGAGAGGGATGCTGTGCCGTTTCCCTAACAGTGAAATTCTCTCTGTTGTGCCAAGGACTAGCCATCGCTGGGCAGTGTGTGTGTGTTTGTGTGTGTGTGTGTGTGTGTGTGTGTGGGGAGAGTGTTTTGTTTCCTTATTGCAAGGAGCTGCCTGCTGAAGACATGGGTCCTCTCACTGCATCCTTCATGGCAGTGAAATCTGAACGGGTGGCAGCAGTTGCTTTTTAAAGCCCATTAATAATTAGAGCTGAGTCCAAGCGGAGGGTCGTGGCAGCGGAATTTAAGAGTGAGTCTGCACAGAAACTAGTAGGGATGACATAGACAAGGCTAATATAATTCAGTGAGGCCCCTGCTTTGCGTGCGCTGCGGTGCCCAGAGAGCGAGCCACCAAGCCCAATGGAAGCCAGCAGCACCAAGGACTAAGAGAGACCAGGGACCAATAACTCAGGCTGAAGAGACAGCCTAGCCAGGTGTGAAGACCCTCTGGGTCGCTTCTCAGCAGCTGAATGAACCTTCTGAATGCTGGCTCTCAGCTAGTACAGCCCGCCTTCTGCTTTTATTACTTACTCCGTGGGTTGCCGTAGTGCCTAGAGGTCTCCTACAGAACTAGGGCCCCACCGTCTAGACAGACAGGGACAGTCCCTACCTCTAAAATCTAACTATCTATCTCAGAGGTGGGCAAACTACAGGCCACATGCAGCCTGTGGGACTGTCCTGCTTGGCCCTTGAGCTCCCGGCCGGCAAGACTAGTCCCTGCAGCCTCAGCTCACCATGCTGCCAGCGCTCTGGGCGGTGGGGCTGCGAGCTCCTGCTGGCAGCACAGCGGTATGGTTGGCTCTGACTGGGCATCACAGCTGCCAGTCCTGGTGCTCTGAGCGGCATACCCAGCCCTCTATACAGTTTCAGAACCCTGATGTGTCCCTCAGGCCAAAAAGTTGGCCCACCTCTGATCTAAACAGACCCCACAGACAAAGGGGAAGTGACTTGCCCAGGGTCACAAGCAAGCCAGGATGAGAACCCAGGTGTCTGGCATCCCAGCGCAGCTCCCGCTCCATTGGGCTGCTCCGCTGTAAGGGTTAATTCAGGTACAGCAAAGGAAAGCAGAGGCAATTGATAACCCTGTGGCTGTCTGGTCGCACAAATTCTGAATTTGTGGCTCCTGCCTTGTCATTACCATCATGGTATGTGGCCTCTATGTGGCGCTGCAGTGAGAGCTACAAAGCTGTTGAATATCCTCGGAGCTGGGTATGCATACCACAGGGTCACTCTGTCAAAATTAGGGTAGTACATGGGCTGCTGTCTAGGTAGGACCTGTCTTTGTGGAACAGTTCAGGCCATCCAAGGGGAGCATTCCTCATGGGCCTTGGTGCACAACACTGCAGTGCTGGTACAGTACGGAAGCAATGACATGCAGGAATGCGGCCAGGGCTGAGCATGAGGGAGGAAAGAATTCAGAGCCATTGCCCCATACCCTCTTCCTGCATTTTGGAATGGCATTTATTTATGCCTCAGTCAGCCTGCTCTGCACTAGGGGCTGAGTGCTCACAAGCTTACTTCAGTCTGGGCTTGGTCCCGTCTGCCTGATGCTAGCTCAAGACCCCTGGAAACCCTGCGGGTTCCAGAGTCACTGCAGCAGGACAGGTGGATTGATGACAGCTGACAGGAGAGACAGGACAGATTGCGCCTCTTGGAGTCACCTCTTGGGGTGGGAGACCATGCAGACTACACGGGTTGGAACGCCCACATGTAGCGAGTCAGCTTAGGACCTGGTGGTAGCCTCGACTTGGAACGTCCTTTGCTGTTGACTCAGACCCTGAATGTCATTCTGTTTCCTGTGACTGCTGAGCGGCAGCCAAAGGAGGACGCCTGCCTTTGTCTCCAGCTTTGTTGTCCCTATGCTTTTGTTTTGCACTTGGTTCTTGGCTGGCATTTATCTGAAACAGATCAGTTGAGAGGGGGAAGGAGGTGGCTGGGGTGTCTTCTCAGGGACTGGTGTGGAAGCACGTGGATGTTTCTATTGAAAGCTGAACCTAATGTGTGATTTTTTCCAAAGAGAGAGGGGCTCCAGGAAGACTTCAGCTGGCTCAGCCAGAGCAGTGCAGCACTTCGCAGGACACAAGCCATTCATTAAAGGCCTGTGAGGGAAAAACAAGCCCTGCCTTCTTACTGGCTGAGGACGGACATGAGCTACCTGCCTTCCAGTAGCACACAAGGCATGGAGCTCCCAGAGCCATGGCATCGCCTAACAGAGGGTAATGCATGGGGCAAGCCATAAGCCAGGAGTGGAGAGCAGCCCTGGGATTCCAGGTCTCATCTGCAGAATTGTACCATAAAACCCTTTGCATGTTAGTCAAGTGTTTTTCTACTTGGCTGTTTTTTTCTTATTGTTAAGAATTGCCACTCACTGGCCCCCGATGTAGCTATACCACCCAGTCCCTAGTCAACAAGCTTAGCAAACAGACATTTGGATGGGCATATGTATCCTGGCATTAAGGTATAAGGTATAAGGCATGTGAGCGCTGAATAAATTGGAAAGATTATGGCTTAATATGACTGCTCCAGCCAGTCAGGATTAAGGAGCACTGGGTAACGGTGACATGGGGAAGGCTGGAATGATTGGATTGTGTTGATGCAGGAAGAGGCTGTGTAAATTGTGGAGATGGTTGTTGGGGGTGTATGTGTGGGAGTGAGGACTATATACAGATTGTAGGCATGCTGGTGTGTGGGTGTGAGAGAGAGAGTGGGAGAGAGAGTGAGAGCACTAGGAGTGGGTGAAGGTTCTGGTGATGGTGGGATGTGTGTGGGGCAGTGCAGTGATTGTGGCAACATGGTTGGGAGGGGGTGCAGGTTGCAGCGGCGTGGGGCTGGGCATGGGGGCGGATGTAGGTTGGGATGGCACAGGGGGCGGATGCAGGTCACAGCGGCGTGGGGCTGGGTGTGGGGGTGGATGTAGGTTGTGATGTCAAGGGGAGTTGGGTGCAGGTTGTGGCATCGTGGGGCTGGGTGTGGAGGGGTGGGTGCCGGTTGTGGCGGCGTGGCGCTGGGCGTGGGGGCGGGTGCAGGTTGCAATAGCATGGGGGGGCAGGTGCAGGTTGCTGCGGCGTGGGGCTGGGTGTGGGGGCGGATGTAGGTTGTGATGGCACCAGGGGCGGCTCTAGACACTTCGCCGCCCCAAGCAGAGCAGCATGCCGTGGGGGCGCTCTGCCGGTCACCGGGAGGGCAGCAGGCAGCTCCAGTGGACCTCCCACAGGCGTGCCTGTGGAGGATCTGCTGGTTCGCGGCTTTGGTGGACCACTGGAGCCATGGGATCAGCGGACCCTCCGCAGGCACGCCTGCAGGAGGTCCAACGGAGCCGCCTGCCGCCCTCCCAGCGACTGGCAGAGCCCCCCCCCCCACAGCATGCCGCCCCAAGCATGCGCTTGGCGTGCTGGGGCCTGGAGCCGCCCCTGGATGGCACGGGAGGGTGGGTGCAGGTTGCAGCGGCATGGCGCTGGGCATGGGGGCGAGTGTAGGGGTTGTGGAGACACAGGGTTGTGCAGGTGCAGGAGTGTGTGTGTGAGATGTGTTCTGCAGGCACAAGAGTGTTGAGCGTCCAAATCTCTGGGTACCAAGCCAAGAGTCACCTGCTGAGTGGCCTGCGGGCTGCCATGTTCAGCTCACATTCAGAGGTCCCAATATCCAAAGAACATTCAGCTCCCTGAATAAGAAAAGTGCCCAACCTGTCTCCAGCCAGGGCCTCCGCAGTCAAGACCTCCCCGCCGCAAAGTCTTCGGCTTTCCCCTCACTCCTGAGAAGAAGTTGTGGTGCCTGGTTCCCTCCAGGGTCTTTCAGGGCCCATCATGGGGGAGCTGGTTGGCCTGTGTCCCCACATCCCGACACCTGCTGTATTTGGCCGCGGCTCCGGGGGAGCAGCTGAAGGATGCCTGCTCCTTCAGATCTGGAGAGAAAGTCCTCTGAGATGGATGTTTTGGTTAGTGGGCTGCCTGCCTGCTGGCTTGGACCCATTTTAATTCCATCCACCAGGCCCCTGCTCTTGCTCCCAAACCCGCAGCTTCATTCCCTCTGAGACGTTTGTTCACCACAAGGAATGGCTGAGGCCACGCGTGCCCGTTCCATCTGGAGCCTGGTCAGAATCTGAACCCAGACCTCGA
Organism: Gopherus flavomarginatus; assembly: GCF_025201925.1. NCBI lineage: Eukaryota > Metazoa > Chordata > Testudines > Testudinidae > Gopherus > Gopherus flavomarginatus. Next base: position 18,833,885 of record NC_066633.1, on the reverse strand, counting down.
GAAATAAAAAGGCGTGTGCCTCAACCCAGTCTGCCTCCAAGATGGCTGCCCGGCCTGCATGGGCCAACCTTGAAGAAGCAGATAGAGGCAGCTGATCTTCAGTGATTTCTTTTGGGCAGCGAGAGGGGATAGGGAAAAGCTGTAATTATAAAGCTCCTCTAACCAGATATTTCATGCTTCTAATTGCTGACACTGGGTGGATCGGGATGTTTTTTCTCCTCCTGCTTAAAAAATGCAGGTTAAAGAAAGCTCATCTTTCAGAGCAGAGTAATGGGAGGGATGTGGGCCGACTCCCCCACTCAGCCATCACTTTGACCTTCTCTTCTCATGGATACGACGATCAGAGAGGAGCGGGGAGGAATTTATTGACTGGCATGAAGCAGCTTGAGCCTTGAACGTGCAGTTTGACTTAATCTTCACCGTGGTGGGGTGAAGCAGAGGAACCTGCAGATTATCTGGGCTGGCAAATGCCAGAGTCCCAGCAACCCGGCAGGCTGAGCAGCTGAGGAACAATTTGCTGAGCTTGCACCCCATGGAGAGGCAACACATTACCATGGAGCACGATCAGTCAGTGAGCTGGAGTGGGTGCTAAAACTGCTGCCTCAGTGCAATCCAGCTGCACTAGCCAGAGGGAAAGAATCCAATTACAAGCAAAGTGATGGAGACATGGCCCAGCAGCCATGTGGGCACCAGGTGGGAGCTGACAGGCCTGGTTTGCATTGCGAATGTTAATGCCCCTTATGCTGCGCAGTTACAGCCAAGCTGATGAGTTGTGCTGCTTAGGCAGGGTGGAAGGAAAGAGGTGGGTCCGGTCATGGCCTCAGCCCCACCATGGGGCTGATAAATCAGGGGGAATTTCCAAAGAGCAAAGGACAAAAAACCAAGTCTTTGTATGCCTTGATTCCTTTTTATAAAGTTCCAGAGATGCTGAATTGGCAGTGAGTCCTGTCCCCTGCCGCTCCCAGCTGTGCACGCAGTGTCATGCCAATGCACGGTTGGAGTAACTCCACTGCGGCTACGGTTCTGTGAAGCCAGCGCCAATGGGAGGAGAACCAGGACTCCTGGGTCCCACAGGAAGTGATGAATTTAGCTGAGCTCTGTCACACTGTAGGATTAGGTGATGATTGCAGCAACGTGTGTGTGTATAGGGAGATAGGGGTGGTGCAGCCCAGAAGAATAGCACTACACTGGGTTCCTATTTTCTAGTTTTATTCAACTTTGGTTCTTAGCTTCCTACTTTATCCAGTCTCGTGCTCTCCAGCCACACCCAGGAGCTAGACGGACCTTTGGTCTGATCCAGTACGGCCGTTCTTATGTTCTTATGTACCTGAAAAGGGAGTTGCTTATAATTTGGTGGATGTTTCAGACACAGCCAGCTTAGTGGAAACTTCTACTCCAGCCAGACCCAGTTCCCCTCTCAACCTCCCTGTCTCTATATATAGCTGTTTAAGATCTATAGTTGACTCTTTCCTGGGCTGTTCCTGGAATTAGCTGGCTGGGTTTTTGAAAGCACTTTTTGAAAAACCAGAAACTATCTTTGTTGGAGTTGTACGCTGTCCGAGGCTGTTTTGGGAGGACCAGGTGTTGCTAGTGGCGGGTGCTAACTTCCTGTTGTTTCCCTCTTTGGATTTAATTGTCTTTAGTCCCTCTTTCTTGTTCTCCTGATATAGCTTTTGGAGGTTTCACACAGTTATTCATCCTGGTGAAATCATTCCTCCCAAATCATCCTGGCTGTGCAGTGGCCCATGTCCAGCATCCTGTGGGGCAGAGTGTGGCATTTGCTAGTGCAAATGAAGAAGACTGCAACTTCTTTGGTGGCAGGGACCATGGCTTTGTTGGTACATATGGGCTTCAGCACCTAGCACAAAGAGGCCCTGATCCTGAATGGGGCTGTCATAACAGATAATTAAGGGTTAATGTCTCTTTTACCTGTAAAGGGTTAACAAGCAGTAAACCTGGACCACCTGACCAGAGGACCAATCAGAAGACAAGATACTTTCAAATCTCGGTGGAGTGAAGTCTTTGGTTTGTGTTGTTTGTTTATCTGTTGTTCTATCTGGGTTCTGAGAGTAACCAGACGTACCTACAGGCTCTCTAATTTTCTGTTCAAATAGTAAGTACAAGTACAAAGGCGGTTTAGTCTTTTTGATTGTTTTCTTTATTTGCAAATATGTATTTTGCTGGAAGGATTTTAATTTGTATTTGTGCTGGAGGGAAGGCTTCTCTCTAGTGTTTATAAGCTAAAAGACCCTGTAACCTTTACCATCTTAATTACAGAGACAACTTTTACTTTTTTCTTTCTTTTATTAAAAGCTTTTCTTTAAGACCTGATTGTTTTTTTCCCCTTGTTGAGGCTCAAGAGAATTGAGTCTGTACTCACCAGGGAATTGGTGGGAGACAGGGAGAGAGAAGGGAGGGGAAAAGAGGAGGGGGGAAGGTGCATTTCCCTTTGTTTTAAGATTCAAGGATAACCCAGGGTAACCCAGGGTAACCCAGGGATCTTCCAGGGTAACCCAGGGAGGGAAAGCCTGGGAGAGGCAATGGTGGGGGAAAGGGTTTACTTTCCTTGTGTAAGATCCAGGGGGCCTGGGTCTTGGGGTCCCCTGGGAAGGTTTTGGGGGGACCAGAATGTACTAGGCACTGCAAGTCCTGGTTGGTGGCAGCACTACAAGATCTAAGCTGGTAATTAAGCTTAGGGGAATTCATGCTGGTACCCCATCTTTTGGACGCTAAGGTTCAGAGTGGGGCTTATACCATGACAGGGGCGCCGTGGCGTAATGTGAAATATTCACAATAATAGAAAGTCCCCCCCCCATATTGTGCCCCAGGGCATAGGCGTAAATTCAAACCCACCAACACTTGGTGGCCTTCAAGTCCTGGGTAGCTGCCATTGTTGCAAAATGACGCCGCTGGCTCCAAGCTGAAGAGAGTAGCAGAGTCATCAGCTACTTGGGTCTGGAGGATGAAGGGAGGATTGTGTGGGTTAGGACAAATGTTCTGAGTAGGCAGACATTGCTTTGGCATGGCACATGTGGGTCCATCTCTGAAAGCCATTAGCGTTCCAGAGTAGAATTACGATTTAAAGGAGTCTCTAGAGCAAGGGTAGGCAACCTATGGCACACGTGCCGAAGGCGGCACGTGAGCTGATTTTCAGTGGCACTTACACTGCCCGGGTCCTGGCAACAGGTCCGGGGGCTCTGCATTTTAATTTAATTGTAAATGAAGTTTCTTAAACATTTTAAAAACCTTATTTACTTTAAAGACAACAATAGTTTAGTTATATATTAGAGACTTATAGAAAGGGACCTTCTAAGAACATTAAAATGTATTACTGGCACGCAAAACCTTAAATTAGAGTGAATAAATGAAGACTCAGCACAGCACTTCTGTAAGGTTGCCAACCCCTGCTCAAGAGGCTCCCAGCTGAGATTGGGGCCCAGTCGAGCTCAGTAATGTACAGACACGTAGCAAGAGACAGTCCCTACAGGGAGAAAACAGGACAAAGGTTAGGAGGGAGAATAGAGAGGTGAAGTGATGGTTCTAAAGTCAGACAGCAGAGGCAGGAGCAGAACCCAGCTCTCCAGATGCATAGGCTGGTGCCCTGTCCATTAGGCCACACAGTCTCCCCTTGGGGCAGGAAGTTGTGTGTGTGTGTGGTGTTTTTTGGGGGTGGGGGATGAGGGTAAAGGTTAGATGGCCAGTCAGTTTATTCAGTATGGGAGCAGAACTCTAGGGAGACCATGTAAACGGGACTGGCAGGGCCGTAGCCCCATTCATCATATTGTTCCCATGCTCCTCTGCACTTTCTGGATTCAGCCAGGACCAGAAGCAGGTTGGCTGATCTACCATCAGGGCAGCATTTTGGGGGTATTTCAGGCCTGACCTGAATGGGGAATACTGGGAATGTCACCCAAGGGCCCAATCCCATCAAGCTTTAAGCCTCTTTATGCAGATCTGGGATGTTTGGATACTTCGGTGAAGCGTTTGTGGTGAAATTCTGACCCCATTGAAGTCAATGAGAATTTTGCCATTGTGTTCAATGGGGCCAGGATTTCACCCCTGACCTTTTAGGTTGCTTTACCAAACTACTAGGCTTCCTTCATCTGTAGCGAAATCTAGTTGTTACCTGCTGTCTTGAAATGTGGTCTGAGATGTACAACCCATCTTCCCTATCCAGGTAGTAAGTGGTCCTACTGGAATGATTGAGAAGAACGGACTTCACTAGAACTGGGTGAAACATACAGATTCCGTGACACTGAAATGTTTTGTGAATTCATGGCGATTTCACTGAAGGGTTCATTCAGAAATAAACAAATCCTAAAATTCAGAAGAAAAATCAAAATGCTTCACTGACATTTTGGAAACAAAACATTTACTTTTTTTTATGGAAATGACATTTTTTATTCAAAATGTCTTAATTTTTTTTTTAATTTCAGAAACATTTAAAAATGGTCAAAATCAAAACAAAACATTTCATTTGACCTAAAAATTTTTTTTGTACTACCTGATTTGTTGAAAATGTTCATTTTTGGTCCAACCTATAATTTTTTAAAAACTTTTTGGAATGGCCAGCCAACTCAAAAATCTAATATTCAGCTAGCTCTAGTCCTAGCTATTCATTTTGAGGGATGGGGGAAATAGTACCCAGAAGATCATTTGGTCAGTTATTCATAGATCTAAGACAGTAATTATTCAACATGTTCCAAAAATGAACATAATTAGTACAATTATCTGTCTCAGATGGTAATTTAGTCCATTCAGTAATAGTTCAAGGCATAAAAAGGAACTCATCAAACAATGGATCTGACATATGTAAGTCAACATCTTCCGATCCTGACACGTACAGCATGTGCTGGTTCAAAAATATAATTACAGAGATCAGTTCCAGATAAATTGTTGTCTAGAAGAAAAAACAGTTTAATACTATTCAGTTGTTTGTGTAAATGCCAGGCGTGAAGTCCTTCAGATGCAAAGTTTTGTGCTGAAAGTGGCAGAGAGACAGTGTGGTCTAGTGGTTAGACCACTGAAGTGCACTTCATGCATCTGATGAAGTGGGTATTCACCCGCGAAAGCTTATGCTCCAATATGTCTGTTAGTCTATAAGGTGCCACAGGACTCTTTGTCGCTTTTTTCAAGAAACTTGGGTTCTGTTCCTAGTACGGCCAAAGCAGATGCGAGGAGTTACAGAGGGATCTTACAAAACTGGCTGACTGGCCAACAAAATGGCAGGTGAAATTCAGCATTGATAAGTGCAAAGTAATGCAGATTGGAAAAAATAACCCCAGCTACACCTATACAAGGATGGGTTCTACATTAGCTATTACCACCCCAGAAAGAGATCTTGGAGTCACCATGGGTAGTTCTCTGAAAACTTCTGCTCAATACACAGCAGTAATTAAAAATGCTAACAGTATGTTAGCAGCTATTAGAGAAGTGATAGAAAATAAGACAGAAAATATCATAATGCCATTAGGTAAAGCCCTGGCACACCCATACCCTGAATACTGTGTCCAATTCTGGTTTCCCATCTCAAAACAATCTAGTGGAACTCTGAAAGGTTCAGAGAAGGACAACAAAGATTGTCAAGGGTATGGAAGAGCCTAGTCAATTTAGAGAAGGGATGACTAAGGAGGGATTGACAGAAGTCTATAAAATCCAGAATAGTGTAGAAAAAGTGAATAGAGAAATGTTGTTTGCGTTTTCACACAATACAAAAACCAGGCATCATCTGATCCAATTAATAGGCAGCAGATTTAATGCAAACAAGAGGAAGGACTTTTTTTTCACACGATGCACAACTAACCCATGGAACTCATTGCCAGGGGATGTGGCAAAGGCCAAACGTATAACTGGGTTAAAAAAAGAGTTAGATTAGTTCATGGAGGAGAGGTCCATCACTGGCTACTAGCCAAGATGATGAGGGATGCAACCCTATGCTCAGGGTGATTCTAAACCTCTGATTACCAGAAGCCAGGGTTGGAAGGTAGGAGTGGATCACCCCTTAATTGTCCTGTTCTGTACATGATCCCTTAAGCTCTGGTACAGACCAGTGTCAGAGACCAGATACTGGGCAAGATGGCCCGTGGTCAGACCCAGTATGGCAGCACTTGTGTTCTTATGATGCTGGGAAAGACTCTTCACCTCTCTGTTTCCTTTCCCGCCCTTGGTCTAATCGGCTTATAACAGTGTTTCCATCCTTTGCAGGACTTTTTTTTATTTTGAGTCTCACAATATTTGGTGCTTTCCTTTCAGCCCCAGGTGCTAGAGTCAACAAAAGGTGGCACGACCGTCTTGTCTTTTGTTTAAAATGAAAAACAAGTTTCCCACCCTCATGGTTGCAGAAGAAAGCTTGAAAGCATGAAGTGAATGTGCCCTAAAGGGTCAGAAATCAGAAGGCAAGGGAAAGGAATCCAACCTTTCTTCTTCTTCTTCTTTTTTTTTTTTTTTTTTTAAACCTCTTGATTTTTAAGCCCATCTCATGTTTTTGAGTCCTGGCTTGTGAATTTTGAATGCTTGGAGTGGGCAGTGCTGTTGTAAGCTTAGTGGGGTGGGAACTCTTTTGCCATGCATTTGTACAGCATCTAGCACAATGGGGCCTTGATCTCAGCGAGGGCCTCTGGGTTTGATCATAAAAATCAATAACAATCATTAGGAAGGAAATGGCTGTGATTTGCTCCCAGTTCAGCGGCTCCTGTGGGCTCCTTCTGCCTTTGTCTCCCCTCCTCAGCCTCCTCTATTTCGTTAATGCTCAACCGTCAATTAGCTTTTACATTTCCCAGTAATTTCGCTGTGGTGGGTCCCATTGCTGCAAACATTAGCTAGAGACTTTAGTTACAGAAAGAAGAGCGCAAAGTCTTGTGGCAGAGGAGATAATTACCTTTCTAATATAATTACTCTGGGTTGGTGATCCTTTTATTTCAATGCTTGTACTTCTGGCGATAATACAATAACAGGCAAGGATTAAAATTTACTAGGCTGTTATCAGTCGCCTGTAGAAATTGGAGCCCATTTCCCTCTCAGTGGAGAGAAATTTGCCAGAGGAGATCACAGCTAAACATTAGGGAAGAAGGAAAGGTTTGAAGAGAAAAGGGAAAAAAAATCCCCAGTTAAATCAATTCTGTGGGTTGTTGATACCAAGGCAGGATTCATGGCATTTTAGGGGCAGCTGGCACTGGACCACAGTTGGGTCTCCAGGTATAGAACCTAACCCCGCTTGTTTGAAAGCACTTCCATGGCAGACTGATGGAAAGACCTTCAGGGCATGCTCACACTACAAGCAGGGCCAGTGCAACCATTTAGGTGACCTAGGCGGTTGCCTAGGGCACTAGGATTTGGGGGGCGCCATTTTCTTCGGCAGCGACCGCGGCGGCCGGATCTGACCCAGGGGAGTATGCTGCAGGCTGACCCAGAGATGGAGAACTAGGATCCACAGCAAGCAGGCTACAGCTCAGCCCACAAAAGAAGGGAGTACCCCTGGGCAAAGTCAGATCTAGCTGGCAATAGGAGGGGAATACAAGATGCGTAGGACAATGGGTTGCCCCTTTTCTCCCTGAGTGGCTTGTCAAAGTTTGGAGCCCTCGGGCTGTTCCAGGTGGAAGTAGAAATGGATGGAGTCTGGTATTTTCTTTGCTGCCAGTTTGTTTGCAAGGAACGTACAAAGTCTAACTCTGAATGTAGGAGGAACCAAGAAAGAAAGGAAGAGTTTCTTAGCTGACCGCCCAAGCCTCTTTAGCCAATCAAGGAGCCACAAGATCGCTCTAGCTTTGCTTCAGCGCTGTCTACACTGCACAGCTTTTAGCGATGTGGCTGCATCGCCACAACTGTGCCGTCTAAAGTCGCGCAGCATAGCCACTCTTTGTTGGCTCTCCTGCCAACAAAAAAACTTCTACCCTCAATGAGCGGCGTTTGTGTTGTTGGCACCCTCCTGCCGACAATGGGCTGCTCACACTGGCACTCGTCACGGCAAAACTTTTGTCTTTCAGGGTGCACAGTGGGGGAAAGGGGGATGTTTAACACCTCTGAAAGACACAAGTTTTGTCGTTCGATTGCCAGTGTAGACATAGCCTTAGAGTCACACTCTGCTCACAGGCTACTGCTTGGCTTCCTGGCTTTTTGCCTCTGCCTCTGTCTAGGTTCTTGTCTTTTCTGCTTTCTGCTCCTCATCTCCCACAGCCAACAGACCCCTGTCGAAACCAACACTAAGCCCAACGCTCCTGGGCGGGTTCACACACTTCTTTTGTCTTAGGTGGAGGCTTATACTTACATAGGGTGACCAGATGTCCTAATTTTATAGGGACAGTCCCAATTTTGGGGTCTTTTTCTTATATAGGCTCCTATTACCCTCCCACCCCAGTCCTGATTTTTCACATTTGCTGTCTGGTCACCCTATGCTTACTGTTAGGTGTGAACTCACCCTTCAATTAACCTATCAATCTCAAAGGGGTTTTAACTCAATCCATTGGGAGGTTTCTCCCAGCTCATAACAATCTGCTCCCAGGTCTCTGTGTTACTTTAAATCCACTTCTAAGTGCGGTGTCCCTTTTGGGCAAAATAAATCCTTCATTGTTTTGGCAAACTACCACGATCCATGGGCTCCCAAAGGAGAATGTCTGCAGGTACCAAGTCCACTGGGCCTGCTAGGTATCAGAGGGCTGCAATTTGGAGAGACCTGGTTGGGCCTTAGAAGAGGAGGCATGGGCCTGCCACCTGAAAGGGGTGCAGTGGAGAAGGGGTCTTGGGAGGAGCAGCTTACCCAAGGACCATGACCACCATCTTTCTCTGGTCATTCCAAAGGGTGCTATCCTAAAAGCAAATCAATGCAGTTGGGTTTATATTTACACTCCTCTGATGCACTCTCAACATGTCCCTGTGCCAGGCGTCCTGCTGGGAGGGGGGAACAGGGCTGGCTTTGCTGGTTCTACGCCTGCCAACACCTTCTCCTATACTGGAGGCACTTCTCTAGGGGCAGATTCATGACCCTTTTATGCTGATGAGGTAACAATGAATTGGGCCCAAAGCCTAGAGAGGGTGGAGGAGACAGAAGAGAAGTTTGAGCAGAGCACTGAGAGCAGCAGGGTGTTAGCAGGAGATGAAGGCCAGGGCAGGTGCACTTTGCAGTGAGTGCCAGGAGCTGGGGCCCACGGGGGGCCTGGCATGGATTCTCTTCTAAGAATTCTCTGCTTTTGGAACCTACAAAGTCCTAGTGCCTGACTGATCTCACGCTGCTGTTCCAGGGATGCATCTCCACTGGCTTCAGTGCGAACACTCCTGATTCACACCAGAGCAAGAGAGATCAGAACTGGGCAGTAAAGCTGGATCACAGAGGGGATCCCCCACTGGAGAGTGGGCAGACACAAGTGCCTGGGCAGGGCTGTCATGGGGAGCTCATGCCACCAGCCGCCACTTGCCACCGTGAATCAGCAGCAGATGCTTTCAGCCGCCACTCTCACCATCTGATAGCGTTGCTGTCTGAGGACAGGGCTGTTCTGGTTATGGCTGAGCCTAAACCCCCAGGGTTAGCCAGCCTTTTGTGCCTTCTGGTGTTGCTCTAACCTCGTCCCTAGTGTTTTCAGGGGCGCCTGCCTCCCTCTGTATATTTCCCCAGCATCCCTATGCTGTGCCATCCTGAATCCCACAGCTACGCTCAGCACCTTCTTCTCCACCCCTGCTTTCAGTCTCACCGCCCTTCCCTGCCCTTGGGATTCTCCTCCCAGAGACAACGAAACTCTTCCATGAGCTTGGCTCCACTTCCTGAAAGGCAAGTGTCTTCCCAGCTGCTGGCTGAAGGATGACTGACATCCGGCATAAGCAATTTGCACGTCAAGGCTTTAGCATGTCACTGCCTGTCAGAGCTCTCCTGCTGCTGCCAGCTCCCTTTCGCAACAACACAGGGTGCCAATCAGACTCTGGAGGTGCAGCTGGAGGCTGGCCAAATGAGAGAATGAATAATGTCCCGCTCCCTCAGAACGGAAAAGGAGTGTGGGATTTGGGGACCATGTGTGTTCTGGAGCTTGGGCTCCTGGGTTCTATGCCCAGCCATGAGAGGGCATGTGGGCTAATGGTTAGAGCTTGGGAGTGCGAGTCAGGAGTTCTGGGCTTGATTCTTCCCCTGATTCCCCTCGGTGATATTGAGTAAGTCACTGAACCTCCTTGTGCCTTAGTTTCCACATTTGTAAAGTGCAGATGTGATCCTTACTTACCTCTGCGAGGGAGGGTTGCGAGTCTCAACTTATGTTTGCTGAGCGCTTTGAGATCCTCAGAAGGAAGGTGGTATAGAAAGGCAAGATTTTATTATTTCACTTCCCAGGTGACTACCTCTCTCCTATCTGTGTTGTCAGGTACCTTGCTGTCTTGACCACTGCCTTTCTAAGTGAGATACGGGACTAGAACTCAGAACACCTGGCTCCCATTGGCAGGCTTGGCGATGTTTTCCTTCCGGAGATCTGTGCTGATCTCCTCAACAGGAGGTGCCAGAGCATCCCTCTCCCACATGCTCTGAAAGGAAAGCAGCTGGCACATGTGGGTTAGCCTGTACTTGGCTTTGCTGTCCCCTCTGCCTCTTTTTCGCTGGTGGCAGGGGCAGTAAAAGTGGAGTGGCTCTGGACAACCGATCCAATGATAAAACATTGAAAAGGTCAGAGTGGTACAGTTTACTGTTCTCTGTCACAGAACATAAGAGGTATTAAAATTCTGCTGTCTCATTCTTGTAACAAGGGAGAAAGTTGTAACGAGAGAAGAAAATGGCCACCCCCCTCCCCCACAAAACCTCAACAAAACAATCTCTTCAAACAAGATTGGAACAACACAGGGGAATGGTGCAAACCGAACCCTTTGTAGCTATAGTCATAACTTCAAGGGGCTTGCGTTGGTGGATTCATATTCCAGCCTTTCACTTCTGTAGACCTAGGTTCAAATTGTGCCTGAGGGAAGGCCACAAGTAATGTGAAGTTAGTGGTCTGGGCTTTCTTCTGGTTTTGTTTTGCCTGCAGCAGTGGTTCTCAAACTCTTTTTTTCGTGTACCACTTGAAAATTGCTGAGGATTGTGGCGGACCACTTAATGATCTTTCCAAATGTTGTTTGTAGCGTTAGCTAACTATTGTAAAGTGCTTAGAGTAAAAGCGCTGTATAAAAAAACCATTAATAATAATAATAAACATTTTTTGTTCTACAAATAAATGTGCACAACTCGTATTTTAATCTCAGTAGTCTTACCTTTCTAATGCGATGGATGTGCCCTCTCTTCCCCGCTGCAGCAGCCCCTGAGCTGGGGCTGGGAAGGAGGGGGTTCTCTCCCTCTCCCCCCCACCGCGGCAGCACCTGAGCTGGAGTTGGGAAGGAGGAGGGTCTCTCCCACGCCACAGCAGCCACAGAACTGAGGCTGGGAAGAAGGACCATATCTCCCTGGCAGCTGCAGCCCTGGAGCTGGGGAAAGTTGCCTCTTTCTCTGGTTACCACAGCCCTGCACATCCCAAATTCCCCCCACCCCCTCTGCTCACCCTCTCCCACCTACCCACTATTTCCCCCAAGGCCACCACCTTACCTTACATATGCATCTTCTCCAGAGTCCAGGCACCTAATTAGTGGATCCACGCCTGCGCGGCTCCACTAATTAGGTGGGTGGCCCTTCATTCTCTCTTGTGAGGCCACCCAGATGCATACCTTAGTGGGAACTATCCATGGACCACCTGAATGGAGCTCGGACCACAGTCTGAGAACCACTGGCCTACAGTATTTTGACCCAGTCTGTGCTCAGCTGGCTGGAGTTGAATAACAGAGGTGTTGCAGGAAAGCTGTATTATAATGGATCTGTTGGGAATGATTTCAGGACTGGAAGGTCAAAAGTGGGGCGTGGGGCTGTGGTCTCAGCAAACCCGCAGTTGATGCTGATTGAGTCCTTCTCCCTCCCAGCCACACACAGTCCGTTGTGGAGGATTGCAGGCTGGATGTGCAGTGCCTGGCCTGATCTCTGAGACCTGCTTTCTGGGAGAGACCTGCCTCTTGGAGTGTGTTCCTGCTGACCATCTTGTCTCCTGGCACTGCTTTCACGCTCGCAGTCTCTTCCTTGATCCTGCTTTGCAGGAACCAAACTGAGTCTGTGCTGCTACTGAATACAATGGAAGAATATTTCACCTGGCTTTTGACTGCTCTTCCACTCCCCCGTCCCCCATCATGCTTTATGACATGTTGCCAGGCTGCCTGGAAATATGACAGCAAAGCAAAAGGGAGCTGGCAAAAAACCCCACTTGCCTCTCTCCACCTTACAACCGACTGAAGGAGTTTTACTTCCCTGCCAAGCATGTGGGCTGCTGAAGATTACTGTGACAAGTGGCTCACTTATATAAATATCAAAGTTTGATCAGTTATCTGAACCATCAACAGCTAAAGAGGCAACTGGGTTTCCCTGAGCCATGCTCTTCAAACCCAGGCAGCCTCATGAAATCGAGCCAAGAATCGTGTCCATACAGAGCACCTCTGGCAGGCTGGTTTCCCACCTGGGGTGGGAGGGCGTAGCTGGCTGGGAGATTTCACCTAGCTGTTGCTGCTGTTGGAGATAAAATGAACATGAAAAAAATACACCATCAAGCGCTTAAGGCCCCAAAATGTATCCTGCCTTAAAGCTCTTGTGATCTGATGCAGGGAAAAAGCCTTCCTTTGGATTTTAAGGAGAGCTGGTCAGAAAGCCAGTGGTCTTCCTAGGAGAAAGGTCTTGCGAAAACTCTTGGTTAGGAAATGTTCATTTTGACAGACGCTGTTTTTCCCAGGGGAAGTTTCAAACTGATTCTAAACAAAAAAGTTTATTTAGAATAGATTTAAAATACTGTTTTGGTTTAAAAAAACAACAACAAACCCCAAGCAACATTTTAAGTCAAAATGAAATGACCATTTTAATTTCAGTATTTCCCAAAAAAAATCAGTTTGGTTTCTTTTTCAGCAGGAAAATTTCCTCTATGAAAGACTTCAACCAGTTCTGGTTCAAAGTGCTGGCACGTCAGTTCATTTGCTTTAAATACTTATCAAGAAAATAGTAACTTTCTTCCCACCAAGAGTCAGTTTATGTAGGCTCTATACAAAAGCAATGTTTTGTGCTCTCTTATTTATGTTACAGTCGTGCCCAAAGGCCTCACTCCATTGTGCTAGGTGCTGTACATCCATACACTAAAAGATAGTCCCACCCCGGAAGAGTTTACAATCCGCAGATGACCAGACCGCCAAAGAGTGGGAGGGGAAATAAAGGCACAGAATGTTGCTCGAGGTGACGCAGCAAGTCAATGGTAGAGTTGGGAATAAAACCCAATCTCCTGAGTCTCGAACAAAGTGAATACCCTGCACATCACATCATGCTGCCCCCTCCTTATACTGCGCAGCCGATGAGTGTTGTTCGCAGCGCTGTAGTGTGGCAGATTCCCAGTTAACAGGGATCAGGAGGAAGCACATGGGTGCAGAGCTGCCTGTGGGTTCGCGCCACTTCATAGCCTTATGGTTTGCATGCTGTACTTAGACAGGGAGCCATGGTAAAAGTTCCCTTTTGCACGACCCTAAAGGTGTCAGCACTGGCTGTTGCTTGTCCCTGTTTCCAGAGATGCTCACACAGAAGAAACAGGCAAAAATTACTGAAAGGAAAACAAATTTGTAACTATTTCTGGGAATCTATTTCCCCACCACTGAGGCACCGTTCTCCTACTGATGCTAGTGAGGATTAGGCACAAGCAAGGGATGGCGAAGGAGAATAAATCCCTCAAGGTCAGATAAACTACCTGGTTGGAGGCCTCTGGAAAAGTGTGGCTGATTGCGGTGCTAGAACAGAGAGTCCACCTAGCCATATAATCTCCCTCCTAGAGTGACACGTTCTTGATGCTTCAGATGGAGCTGTAGCCCCTTCCTCTCCCAGCCAAACACCCACACCCACGTACAGTGCACCTAGTCCTGTACATAGGGTGGGGGTGAGGAATCCTCCTTAGATCTACCTGGTGAAAAGTACATGCATCACGCATGGGATCTAACTGAACTTACATTTCTTTAATCCTACCAGTGTTCCTCCAGTTGCTATTCATTAGGCTTCAACCACAAGATACAGGGTTGGTGCAGGTATTACCAGCTAGAATTCTGTGTGGCCTGTGTGTTATGCAGGCTGTCAGACTTATCATAATTGTTCCTCCTGCTCTTAAAACCTATGTGCCAAGTCCTTAAACATTTTTTAGTAAGCTGTTTGCCTGCATTAATATCCTGCAGCAGTGAGTTCCACAGATTAGGTACAGGTTGTGTTTAAAAACTAGAAACCATGCAGTGCTCATTTGTTGTCTCTTCACTTGCATCATAGAGATCCCTCTCTTCTGTTAGAGTGTGTGAGGCTTTGGTTCATGTCGGCATATCCAGATTTCCAGTGACATACTTTAGACTGCAACAGTTCTGAAACTCAGACTGCTGTGAGGAGAGAGTAAGGCTTTAAGTTTTTCTGAGAACAGTGCTATTCCTGTTTGTCTGATCTTTTCCTTTAGGTGAGGGAAGCAAGGGCATGCAGGGAAGGGTCCTAGTGGCTACAATAAGCCAGAATTTTAGGTGGGGGACTATGACCCTCTCAGCAGGTAATTGTGTAGGTACTTATTTAACTAAGGGCACTTTTGGAAGTCTCCCTCAGTCCTGCTGTTCAGGGCCCTTGTTACAGTCCGACTGCTGCTTTTAGGGCCCTGTTTTGGAGCACATACGTGTTGGGTGGATTGTGGAGATGCTGGAGCAGCTGCTGTTTACCGACCAGTCACATTTAGTGCATAGAATTGGGAGACAGATGCACTGCTGTTCTCATTTGCCCCAGTGGCAGAAGGTGCCGTTCGCTCACGCATCTGTGTCAGAGAGTTGGAGAGCTCCAGCTCTGTGCCCTTGGAACTACAAGGCCACCACCTTTCTGGACAAAGAGGATGTCTGGAGAGTTCCTCAGCGCAGCTCCCCAACTGGCCAAAGTGCACGGGGGCTCGCTGACCCCACAGCATCTCTCTGGGGTGTGAAGTCAGCTCTGAAGGCTGAAAAGGGAGAATGCGATCCCCACTCACAAGGGTGGGTAAAACGGGGTCATCTGCTGCTCGTTCCCAGATGGGGCCCTCGTCCTTACTCGGAATGGGGCTACTTGTCCGATCCCTCTGGCCAGGGAAGGGGTGGGCTGCAAGAACAGGGATGCACCGAAACTGCAGGTCCTCGCAGAGCCAAAATAACAGCAGCAGCTGCTGACATGGACACAGGCACATCTGGAGCTGCCTCCTCCCTGCCGTTTCCAGGGTTACAGGAGGAAAGGATCTCTGATAACTACAAACGAGAGGAAAGTAAATGACTAAGCGATTGTCAGAAATGCTTGCTATGGAGATTAAACTCCTTCGTCCGCTTCCCTTCTGGAGTTTAGAGCTTCCTAGGCTGGGCTCCGCTGGATGCAAATCCTCATTTAACTCAGGCCGATAGAGTGCCAAGTTGCTAAGAGGCTCCTTCCTGCCCTGGTGCTGGCTGAGAATCCAGCCTCAGAGCAGCATTTCCTACGATTTCCCGTTCTTCCCGGAGAGCCTCTTGCCTGGAGATTAGAGCTGTGCGACAGAGTCACAACCCAGGGAGAAGCAAGAGATTGCAAACAGGGCTGGGCACCAGGAGCTCCTGAGTTCCAATCCCAGCTGTGACATGCCCTCTCTGTTAACGCAGGCAATTATTATCTATTATTTGCATTACAGTCATGCTTCAAGACCCCACTGCAAGATCAAGGTCCCATCACGCTAGGCATTGTACAACCTTAGTAAAAGATAGTCCCTGCCCTCCAGGGCTTTCCAATCAGACCGACCGACCCGGTGGGGACAGGCATCCCGAGAGAGGAAGCAAAGTGATGTGCCTAAGGCTGTTCAACAGGTCAATGGCTGAACGAGAACAGAGTCCTGGTCCTCTCAGTGTTTTTGTCACCTCATGCCTCAGTTTACCTGCTTGCAGAATGGGGATCATTTCTAATTCACATGAGGTTTGTGAAGGTTTATGCTTTGCATTGTGTTATAAACTTGAAAATGGCCCCATTTCAGTGACAAAATCCATCATGATTCACCGTTTCTTTCTTTGTTGGTTGGAAAATGGGCTCCTTGTCCAGTCTCCTCCCTCTAGATGTGTGATAGGCTGCTGAGAGTGGAGACAGCTTCGCTAGGGGCTTGTGCCTGCATTGGTGTTGAAGTGCCGAGATGAACAGTACTCGAGAGCAATGAGCAATCTGCCCTGTTGATGTCCGGGTTTAAGGACAAAGGGGCTTTCCTCACCCAACTGAACAAGGTGGAATCTGCTTCAGCCAAACGCATCACGAGAGAGCTCTGAGGTCTTCCCTCTGGTCCAGTGCGCTCTCTCAGCTTTTTCCCTCTGTGGCTATGGCTCTCACCCCTCAAAGTTCAGCTGCCTCCCACTACTAAACTCCTTTGCCACAGAGCCTGAGCAGCACAATCTGGATCTCGTCAGAACTCCCCCAGGGTTCGGTGGTGCTTGGAACCAAAGTTTTTGGTTGAGCCTAGGGTCAGCCTTCCAAGCCAGATCTGGATCCAGATCCAGGGTTGCCTGCTCTCGCGATTTTATTCCGAGTCTCACCATATTTGGTGGCTTTTTTCCCCAAAGCCCCAGCTCCTGGAGGCCTGTCATTACATGAGAAGTGCAGCTTTCGTTAACCAAAGTGAGTTTCTAGCCCTCGTGGCTGCAGCGAAATGCTGGGAGACGTGACCCAGGGGCACTGTGTGGCTCAGAAACCAGCAGGCAAATTAAAAGAACCCAACATTTGTTATTTAAAACTCAGGAATTTTAAACCACTCTCGTGATATTTTTGGGGGCGGGGGAAGGGCTTACTCACAAGTTTTGAGTGCCTGACGTTGGCTATGCGAGTTAGGGTTTGTTCTGCCTCTGCTCATGCTAGCTAACATAGCCTCAGGCTATAGGAATTAAGAGCAGGCTCCCTATGGGTGATGTGGGCAAAGAGCATCCTTCCAAGCCACTGCCCACCCGCTCCTCACCACGGATCCCCAGCTGGGCACAGAGGAAGGGGGTTGCACTGCCATAGAGACAGCTTGCATTCCCTGCACCCTTTCCGTGCAGGCAGGGGGGATTCCTGGCCAGGGATCTCTCTACGCCAGGCTCCAAATGGCCTGATCTCCGGCTCTAGGTAATGTAAATGACACGGGGAAGAGCTCCTCAAGTTTGAATGCAGCCAGTAAAAACTGTGGCATAGGGTCAGGGCTGGCTCCAGCTTTTTTGCTGTCCCAAGTGGTGAAGCAAAAAAAAAAAAAAAAAAAAAAAGATAAAGCCGCGATCGGCAGCACTTTGGCGTCAGCTCTACCGCGCCACTTCATAATTCGGCGGCGGGCCCTTTGCTCCGAGAGGAACTGAGGGACCCTTTGCCAAAGACCCAGACATGCCGCCCCAAACACCTGTTTCCTTCACTGGAGTCTGGAGCTGGCCTTGCACAGGGTGTACGGTCCTGTTGTATTTGTCAGGCTGCAGCGCTCAGACAGAGGGTGACTGGCCAGCGGAGGCAGAAGCTGAGCTGATATGAGAGCACCAGCCTGCTCAGAAGGCTGCAAAGTTCCATCTCCTTTTTGCAGGCTTGTAACTTTCCAATGGGCCTAAAGAGACTGCTCTGGACACTCGGAAAACTCAGGCATTTGCTGCTGTGCTAGGACTGCATGTGTCAAGTTCCAGCTGAGTGCAATTTTTATGACTGAATTATAGAACCCAGAAACACTGAGCTTATGATGAAAATGCTGCCGGACTTTTATCTAGAGCACTTTCTGCATTAGTAACAGCCCATTGGAGAGCAAAAGCCGCAGTCACTGGATTCCTGTTTATTTGAACCCCTTTCTCTTACCCTGTTACATAGACGCTGCCTCTCTGCAGCAGGGAAATTGCATTGGCCTCAAAAGGCGGAGTTAGAAGGAGAGTGTGTGTGTGTGGGGGGGGCTTTCAATCTTAATTCAACGGGGCCGCCGGCCATGCCCATGCTGCCTCCTGCGTCATTAGCTAATAGCTGCATCTGTGCTGGCCTTGCGGGCAGTTGCCTTTTCTGACAACGCTAGGGGAATAAAAGGAGGCTGAGCAAAATGGAGAGGAGCAGAAAGATTGTGGCTAGTAAAATGTGGCAGGAGAAGGGGAAAAAATGTGACTAGCAAAATGTTTAGGGCGAGGAGAGAGAATGTGGCTAGCAAAATGCTCAAACATAGAGAGAATGGCTACCAGACTGTGGGGGGAGAAGGGCTGTAGGTAGCAAAAGTCACGACGGTAATAGAAATGGCAGTCACTGAGCTGATTGCATCTAGAAGTCAGGTTCCCAGCTGCTACATGCAGTAGCTGCTGTGGGGAGCTCAGAATCCAGAATGTTTGTCCCTCACGTGCCTCAGTCTCTAGCCTGGAGGGGATATTGGTGCTGCTGGCTGCAAGCGGAGAGCAGACCCCACCTGCTGCATCTCAGGGATGACTGGAGCAAGCATTTGGTTGAACCCGGTTACTGAACTGACAGGGTCTGAAGTAAGCCCAGTCCCCAGGCTGCTGGGAGCTAACCTTGTTGTATTCTCGGTCTGTAGCTGGTCCCTCTCCCGCTATCGAGGTACTTCTGTGGCCCTCCTCATCCTCGTATCTGAGCCTCACTGTCGTTAGTGGGTTTTATCCTCACAACACCCCTGTGAGGTAGGGACATACCAGCCTCATTTCCCAGAATGGGAACCGAAGCTTAGGGTAGAGTCATGAGGCCATGTCTACATCTAAAATTTTGCAGCGCTGGTTGTTACAGCTGTATTAGTACAGCTGTATAGGGCCAGCGCTGCAGAGTGGCCACACTTACAGCAACCAGCGCTGCAAGTGGTGTTAGATGTGGCCACACTGCAGCGCTGTTGGGCGGCTTCAAGGGAGGTTCGGGGAACGCGAGAGCAAACCGCGGCGAAGCTGGTCTCCTTTCCCGGTTTGCTCTCGCGTTCCCGAACCACCCTGCAAACCGCAGGGAAGGAGACCTGCTTGCTCGGGGGTTCGGGGAACGAGAGAGCAAACCGGGGAAGGAGACCAGCTTCGCCGCGGTTTGCTCTCGCGTTCCCGGAACCACCCAGCAAACCGCGGGGAAGGAGACCTGCTTGCTCGGGGGTTCGGGGAACGAGAGAGCAAACCGGGAAAGGAGACCAGCTTCGCCGCGGTTTGCTCTCGCGTTCCCCAAACCCCCGAGCAAGCAGGTCTTCTTCCCTGCGGTTTGCAGGGTGGTTCGGAGAACGCGAGAGCAAACCGCGGCGAAGCTGGTCTCCTTTCCCGGTTTGCTCTCGCGTTCCTGAACCACCCAG
Organism: Gopherus flavomarginatus; assembly: GCF_025201925.1. Lineage (NCBI taxonomy): Eukaryota > Metazoa > Chordata > Testudines > Testudinidae > Gopherus > Gopherus flavomarginatus. The sequence continues at coordinate 18,814,578 of NC_066633.1, read as the reverse complement.
CAAACCGCGGGGAAGGAGACCTGCTTGCTCGGGGGTTCGGGGAACGCGAGAGCAAACCGGGAAAGGAGACCAGCTTCGCCGCGGTTTGCTCTCGCGTTTCCCGGAACCACCCTGCAAACCGCAGGGAAGGAGACCTGCTTGTTCGGGGAACGCGAGAGCAAACCGCGGCGAAGCTGGTCTCCTTTCCCGGTTTGCTCTCGCGTTCCCCGAACCACCCTGCAAACCGCAGGGAAGGAGACCTGCTTGCTCGGGGTTCGGGGAACGCGAGAGCAAACCGGGGAAGGAGACCAGCTTGATTACCAGAGGCTTCCTCAGGTATGCTGGGATACCTGCTTATTCCACGGAGGTCAAGAAAAGCGCTGGTAAGTGTCTATACTTGATTACCAGCGCTGGATCACCAGCGCTGGATCCTCTACACCCGAGACAAAACGGGAGTACGGCCAGCGCTGCAAACAGGGAGTTGCAGCGCTGGTGGTGCCCTGCAGATGTGTACACCTCCTAAGTTGCAGCGCTGTAACTCCCTCACCAGCGCTGCAACTTTCTGATGTAGACAAGCCCTCAGTGATTTGTCCAGGGTTGCACAAGGAGCCTATGGCTGAGCGGGGAAGAGAACCCAGCTCTGTTGAGAACCTGGCCCTTATTTAGGTGCAGAACTCCTTTGGAAATCAGGGCCATGGTGCTTAGACATGAGGGGTCTGATCCTGTGAGGCACCAGGCACCCTCAGGTCCTTGTACAAGGTGCTCGGAACCTCAGAGAGTCAGACCCTCGCTATTAGCCTATCAACACCTCCTTGGCATAGGCACATATCATCCCCATGGGGCAATGGAGGTGCAGAGGTTCTGCAGCTTACCAACGATCACACAGGTTGTGTCTGCACTGCACAGGTAACCCAGCGAATGGACATGTGGGTTGGCCTAGCCTGGGCACCAGCATCCTCTCTACAAGGTCCTACCCGTGTGACTGTGTCCTCACTGTTTCTGCACTTGGCCATGTGTATCTGGGGGCGAATCCCATAGTTCTTTGTGCTGAGACACGTTAGGGTTCTTTCCCAGGCAGCTGGCAGTTGTGGGAGAGCTTGTCTGTGCTCTAGGGGGGAATTGTAGGAAGGCATTGGCACTTACCTGAGGGCTGTAATACTTTGGTCTAATTTTGGTTGGTTGTTAGGTTTAGTGGGTGGGGTTGATGGTCCGTGATGTACAGAAGGTCAGACTAGATGATCTCACGGTCTTTTCTGGCCTTAAACTCTGTGGCTATCAGTACTTGAGTGATTTAGCTTGCTCCAAAGTGAGTGGCTTACAGCCTGGTTAAGGGACTTGCCTGAGGTTACAGCAGAGTCTGTGACATAACTGGCAATAGACTCCCAGATCTACTGATTCCCAGTCCTATGCTCTGTGCATCAGACTACTGTGGTTAGATGTTTGGTTGCTTGTGTGTTTTCTCCCTGTGCACTGCCCCAACTCTGTGCAGACAACCGCCACAGCAGACCTCGAGCGAACCACCCAATGACCACCAGATCTGTTAAGATACGAAGGTGTCATGCCAGGTTTATTGTCGACAAAGCACGGTAATAGCACCTAGCAGACTCCATGAGGATTCTAAGACATGTATGCCTGTGACAATGGACGCAGCTCAGTGAATGGTGGGACTTTTTATTCCCCCCTTGGCTGAACAAAGACACTCCCTCTGAGATGCATCGTTGTACCCCGATACAAACAAGTTAGTACTGCCCCTCTGACATAGTTACTGCCCCCTGACGTGGTGAGTTTTCACTCATTACCTCGTACATGTTGGTTCAATTAAAACATCTCTATTACGAACTATCATCCTGACCTTATCTTTTAGGAGGGGTCAGTGTGTTCCTGTTATCCTTGGGGGATGTTTTTATACCATCCTGGTTACCGGGATGTGTTTGTGTAAGCACTCTGTGCCTAGCACTTCTTAGGAATGTGTATTTCTGCAATATCAGCCCTGTTTTTGCCAGATTCTGTGAGCAGGGCCTGCCTCATAAGAGGCCTCTGATAAAAAGGCTTCTGTCTCGGGCTCTCTTCCTACTCAACTAGGTATGGGGTGCTGAGGGTTTTGCACTGGAGTCCATCCCAGCGAGGATCATGCCATCATCTCCAACCCATTTATTGGACTAGTGCATCTAAGCGGCAGAGAAGGAGCTGTGGATTAGCGTGTTCCAAGGTGATGGAGAAGAGAGGAGGAGGAAGGGGATAGGAGACTCTGTTGCAGGTTACCTACTGAGGCCTCTTGTCTTGTTGGATAATTATTTTTCAGTTGACTTTTGCACAGCTGCTCAGCAAGAATGCAGAGGAAATGTGATGTCTGGTGCAGATACTACCTTCCTCCCCAGGATCTTCAATTCCTGGGCAGGCTGGGCTGGGAAGGGCTCGTTCTGTGAGAGGAAGGAACATCTAGCATTCAGCGGAGGTGCTGCTGTTTCCCATCAGGCTGCTGAAAACCACCCTACTCCTGCGTGCTGTGGATGACTCCCTTGTTCACCCAAAGGCCTGATTGACACTAACATTTCTGGGGATCGCTCCACCCATTGCACAAGACCAGGACAGCCCCACCTGTGGGAGCACTAGAATAGATGGGGCACCAGCTTCGTACCCAGCATGTCATCGTTTCTTGTGTGTTTGTTCAGCACCCAGAACAGTGGGGTTGTCACTAGCATGAACTATACCTCCTAGAATGCACCTGCAGAGGAACTGAGGTGGATAAACGACCTTTTTTTAAAAAAAAACAACCCAAACAAGTCACAGTTCTTTGTTCTCTTGTCAGATAGATCGATTCTGTCTTCCTCATGTCAGCAGCCCTGCTTGCGCTGGATTTAAAGCACTGTCCGGATGGCTATACAATTATTGCCAGCTTCCATTCATTATATCAGATAAGGCCCTGAATTTATTTAGTAGAAGCAGATGGAGGGAATACACAATATTGTAGCTATCTTGGCAAACTGTCTCTTCTTTAGAACAACATTACATGGTTGGTGTAATGACTCTGGCAAAAAAACGTATCCACTCTCTCCCGTTCTCAGACTATTATGAGAGTTACACAGAGGTGAGTGTTAACAGACATGAGATGAGTCCCAAGGTTGCCAATTCTCACAATTTTATCATGAGTCTAGTGATATCTAGTGCTGTTCGTGAAGGCCCAGCTCCTGGAGTCATGTGATTAGAGGAGAATTTCTGCTTTCATTTAAAAGTTTCTATCTGGTTTGGTTGCAGAGAAAAGCTGACAGGATCTGAGTGCACCTTAAAGGCTTAGAAATAAGAAGGCCAATAAACAGACCCCAAATGTTGTTGTTTGCCTTAAAAATCACGAGATTTTTTTTTAATCTCATGATTGGGGGGGAGGGCTGAACTCATGATTTTCAAAGGCTTGGAGGTTAGCAATGCCGAATCTCAGTGCAGGAGGCTTCTTCCACAGGCCAAACAGAAGCCTGAGCCCCACTGCCTTAGGCAGGGGAGGAGGGAGCAAAGACCGAGCTCTACCGCTCCGGGCAGGGGGCCAAAGCTGAAGCCAAAAGGCTTCAGCCCCAGGCAGGGGGCCTGTAACCAGAGCCCACCACCCAGGCTGAAGTCCTCAGGCTTTGGCCATGGGCGTGGGGGCTCGGACTTTGGCCCCTTAGCCCCAGCACGTCTAGGCCAGTCCTGGCGACTCCATTAAGTGAGGTTGTGACCCATCTTGGGGTCCTGAGCCACAGTTTGAGAACTGCTGCTTTAATCGGACAGATTGGAACACAAGATGCAGTGGAAACATATGGGCATGTCTGCTTGCTCAGTGCCTTCTTCCCTGCAGTGTCCCAGCCTGAGGGAGAGGGCAGGACCTGGCCATGAGGGAAGACAGGGCATATCAGGGGGGCAGGCTGGAGTTGGGGAGGAGTGGTTCCTACTTGTGGGATGTAGATCCAGTCAGGTCTTGCTGCAGATAAGACTCCAGGAGATTACACTTGATGACCCTGCTAAGCTCTGAAGAGAGGAACCTCAGCTCCTTCCTCCTCTTCTAAAAGAGATGGCCTATTTGTCATTTTACCCCTCCTCCCGCAGGAGACCCTCACAAAGATCTGCTGTTGGCAGGTTTGCCATATAGTAGGATCCTTTTGGTCTTGTTATGTTCATGCAACATGCCTGAACCAAGATCATGAGCTGGATTCTTAGGGGACTCTGGTTCCTAACAGAACACGTGAAAGATCAGGCAGGCCTCATGCTTGAGAGAAGCACAGCACCCATTGGCTTTGATCTACATGACAGCCATCCCCAGATACCTGTCACAGGTTGGATTGGGCCCTTTAAGAGGTAGCAGGCCCAGTCTACCTGTGCCTAGGGTTGCCAAGAGTCCAGTTTTCGACTGGAATGCCTATTCGAAAAGGGACCTTGCTGGCTCAGGTCAGCATTGCTGACAGGACCGTTTAAAGTCTGGTTGGCAGTGCAGTGGGGCTAAGGCAGGCTCCTTAGCCGGCTCTGCATGGCTCCCGGGAAGTGGCTGGCATGTCCCTTCAGCTCCTAGGAAGAGGGGCAACTATGGGGTCTCCATGCGCTGCCCCCAAGGGCTGGCTCTGCAGCTCCCATGGGCTGCAAACTGCAGCCAATGGCAGCTGCGTGGACGGAGCCTTTGGGTGGGGGCAGTGCACGGAGCCGCCTGGCTGCCCCTGCACCTAGGGTTCGCAGGGACATACCGACTGCTTACTGGGAGTTGCCCAGAGCACGCACCCCCTCCTGCACCCTAAGCCCTTGCCCCAGCCCTGAGCCCCCTCCCACACCCTGAAGCTCTCAGCCCCAGACCCACCTCAGAGCCTGCACCTCCAGCTAGAGCCCTCCTTCCCTGCACCCCAACCCCCTGCCCCAGCCAAGAGGCTCCTCCCTCAATCCCAACCCCTTGGACCCACCCCCCAGCCCAGACCCTCATCTTGCACCCCAAACCCCTCATACCTGGCCCCACCCCAGAGCCCACACCCCCAGCTGGAGCCCTCACCCTCTCCCACACCCCAGCCCAGAACCCCCTCCCACACTCCGAACCCCTCACTCGCAGCCCAGAGCCCACTCCTGCACCTCACACCTGTCATCCCCAGAGCCTGCACCCCCGGCCAGAGCCCTCAGCCTCACCTGCACCCCAGCCTCCTGCCCTGGCCTGTGAAAATGAGCGAGTGAGCAAAGGTAGGGGAGAGCAAGCGACGGAGAGAGGGGAGATGGCATGAGGAAGCGGGGGCAGGGGTGAGGAATGTGTGTTTGGGTTTTCTGCAATTAGAAAGTTGGCAACCCTTCCTGTGCCTCATTAACGGCTTTGTGATAAGGCTTGATAGAAGGTAGCTGGTCTCTATAAGGATCCAGAGAGGCAGCTGTGGCAGAGTGACAGTTGCAGATGAGTTTGAGATGTCAGGGGAATGACTCCAGCCTGGTAGGGCTGAGAGTGGCCTGCTAAAAGCAGGGAAAGGAGTTGGACTGTGTACACTTCATTTTGGGACTCTGAGTTTTGCTTGCGACTTTGGTATTAATAAACCTGGACCTTCACTGGAAGTGTGTGAAGTTCCTTGAGGAGGCTGGGAAGGAGGGGAATGAAGGTGGGATGCTGCAGGAGCAGCCCCCCTGGCCGTGGGGGAGGGGGCTTGCTGGGAGCTGCCCAGTTTACAATGTTCCAGTCCCACATCACACGCAGCTTCCTTTGTGCTTGGCAGAAGTTGCAGGAGGGCCTGCTGCAGTCAGTCATCACAGTAGAACTCATAGGAGCATGAATAGTAGAATCATAGAAGATTTGGGCTGGAAGAGACCTCAGGAGGTTATCTAGTCCAATCCCCTGCTCAAAGCAGGACCAACCCCAACTGAATCATCCCAGCCAGGGCTTTGTCAAGCCGGGCCTTAAAAACTTCTAAGGAAGGAGATTCCACCACCTCCCTAGGTAACCCATTCCAGTGCTTCACCACCCTCCTAGTGAAATAGTGTTTCCTAATATCCAACCTAGACCTCCCCCACTGCAACTTGAGACCATTGCTCCTTGTTCTGTCATTAGGTACCACTGAGAACAGCCAAGCTCCATCTTCTTTGGAACCCCCCTTCAGGTAGTTGAAGGCTGCTATCAAATCCCCCCTCACTCTTCTCTTCTGCAGACTAAACAAGCCCAGTTCCTTCAGCCTCTCCTTGTAAGTCATGTGCCCCAGCCCCCTGATAGTTTTTGTTGCCCTCTGCTGGACTCTCTCCAATTTGTCCACATACTTGCTGTAGTGCTGTAGTGTGGGTCCCAAAACTGGACACAATACTCCAGATGTGGCCTGACTAGTGCCGAATAGAGGGGAATAATCAGGTGTGCCTGTGGGAGGTCCTCCGAAGCTGCGGGACCAGTGGACCCTCTGCAGGCAAGCCGCCAAAGGCAGCCTTCCTGCTGCCCTCACCGCACCGGCAGAGCGCCCCCCGCAGCTTGCCGCCCCAAGCATGCACTTGGCGTGCTGGGGCCTGGAGCCGCCCCTGACAAACATATAGACAAACTACAGAGCACGATGAAACAGAACAGCTGTTCCCACAGCCGCTCCCTGCTGTGCCGCTGTTTAGGACAGGAAGGGAAGAATGCTACAGCCAATTGGAATTAGAGGGGAAATGTACAGCGGCAGAAAGGCATGGCTGGGATAACCAGTGCACTGGGGGTAGTGTCCTTGCTCTGGCAAAAAGCACCCTGAGATCTCTAACTGCCTTTACATGCAAAGAATTAGCATCTTCAGCAGGCATTTGTCCTGTATGGACTCACCACTCTGCTCCTACGATACCTGGGTGTGTGTTGGAGGTCTCCTGTTCAAGAACTGGCCTGGCTGTGCTTTAGGTCATGAAATTGGACAAAACCAGAACTCTGGGTAGTGGACCACAGGTGATGTGGGAGTACACTGCTTAAATGCTTAAATGTGTACATAAAGATGCTGCAGTGCATTGCCTTTTGGATTCAGTGTCCTCCAACCATGTTCTTTAAGAGGCAAGTCACATGCTCAATGCCAGTGACAGTTCATTGCTTTGCACGGCCTGGTGCCAGGCGGGAGAAACTGTGATAGTCTGACTTGTGAGCCACCTGTTCTTCCATGAGAGAAAGCCACCTTCACTAAGCAGAACGTGTTTGGTGTCCTTCCCTCGAGTGGGAAATGGTGGCTGAGCACTCTTTCAGGTTGTTGTAATGCAGCGTGGCTGGCACAGCTGCTTGTGGTTTCTCATTACTTGACAAAGAGCTCTATTTGGCTGTGCATTAGAGTGGCAGGTTAGCGTCCCTGCTGGCTTTCTCTTGGAAAATCAATGGGATGCGACAAGCTAGAAGGACATGAGTCCCTCCCTTGTACACAGCACAGCTCCCAATGTGCTTCAGCCGAGAGGGCAACCAAACACAATGACAAGGCAGGGAAGCAGAGCTGTTTAACGACACACCTATGGCAGCAAGGCCCTCACGGTTTGTTCTGTACTGTACAAGAGGGGTGTGTGGCCATTATGAAATACTCAAATGAATATTCCTGTCCATTGTTTTGCATTATCTATTCAGCTCTAGTTGGAAGGAAAGATCAGGGTTATGTACATACCGCATTCAGAGGGATGCATTCCTTCCTTCCTTCACAGTGGCAATATAGTAGTGTTAGGTATATTATTATCATTTCTGATTTGTACTATGGTAGTGCCGAGGAGCCTCAGCCATAGTCAAGGACCCAGTGTGGTAGGCGATGTACAAATGCAGAATATAAAAAAAGTTGCTTCAAAGAGTTTACAGTCTAAATCATTGGACATTCTTGTGGGGGCCTGTCCTCCAGGGCATTGCACTCTGGGGCTAGAGGGACTAGAGGACAGTTCAGAGTAGGTGAACTCCTTACCTGTGCTTCCCTGGGAAACATCCAGCCGTGGTCTGTGTGGACCTTTGGACAAGAGAAACCTGTTGCTAGGAACACAGTCCAGCACCAATGGAGAGGTCAGGACAAAAAACCAAACCAGGAGGTGAGCTTTGCACCAAGCTAACCGACATACCTGGGGGAATAAGTGCCTAGTAGGCAGAGGGCAGAAGGAGCCATTGGCAGGTAGTGAGATAAACTGAGTGCAGTACAGGCAAAGCTGTGAAACACAGGCCATAGAGAGCTGGAGCTCTGCCTCATGATGGGGGAGGTGGTGGGACATCCCGGACTGCAGGACTCTAGAGACCTAATTAAATAGAACAGGCAAATAAAAAATCCTGAGCAATCACAGCCCTTGGACATCCTCACCCAGCCCCTGTACAAAGGCAGCATGGCCCTGTTTAAAAAATAAGAAAGCCAAACGAAATGATTCCTGCTTGGGGCCAAATCCTGACACCCCTTTGCGATAGGGTGTATAAACCCCACACTGGCTAACGATGGGTTAACCAGAGCTTGAGCCCAATTAGGCCACCAGATGGGTGGTAGCATAGTTGGTGATCAAACCCAGTGGGGATGGAGCTGGGCTTTCCTAAAGGAAGGAACACAGGGTTGTGGGAAAGGAGGCCAGAGAGGAGTCCTCGGTGAGCAGTGGCTGGGAGTTTCCCCTTATGGGCTACAGGCAGAGAGAGGAGTGTTTAGACTGAAGCTGGAGGGGAAGCTGTGTCAGAGGCTTTGGAGAGCAGGATGCAGACTGCCAAGGGACTGGAGTGACCATCAGCAAGGGGACGCTAGAAAGCAAAGGGTGGCTCTGCTGTACCCAGCCACGAGGGGGCACACGAATGGCGAGATGACTCCTCTACGCCCTGACTCTGATTTGCCTCGCACAAAACTCCCCTTTGCGTTTGACGAGAGGTTTGCACAAGAAAGGCCCGAGCAAAGAGCTTCAGGACAGGGCCTTTGGTGAAGAAATGGGAAATTAGTCCCATCCACAGCTCCCTCCACCCCATGAGGTTTCCTCCTCCACCTGTTGCCTCCTCTCTTCCTCCTTCTGAAGGAGGCTGAAAATGCCCCGGTTAGGATCGGCTCTGGTGGCTGTTTTCTTGCCCATGGAAGCTGAGGGGAGGTAGTGAGGACAAGTAGGTATCTTCTTCGTAGGGAGAAAAAAGCAGCCTCAGCCTTGTCCCAGCCCCAGAGAGGAAACTCAGGAGCATCAAGCCTCTTGGCAGATGTTAGAACAAACCAACCCACACCCTGTGTTCCACATGCACAGGGCCGGCTTTAGGCTGATTCAGCCGATTCCCAGGAATCGGGCCCTGCGCCGAGAGCCGGAGCCCCGGGAGCCCTGGCCGGAGCGCAGCAAGCCGCCCCGCAGCCCCGCTCTCCCGGCCAGAGCCCTGGCCAGAGCACGGCAAGCAGCAAGCCGCCCCGCAGCCCCACTCTCCCGGCCAGAGCGCAGCAAGCAGCCCCGCTCTCCCAGCCGGAGCCACGGCCGGAGCACGGCAAGCTGCCCCGCAGCCCCGCTTTCCCTGCTGGAGCTTCGGGCCCTTTAAATAGCCCCCATAGCCCTGGGATAGCGAGGGGCTCCGGGGGCTATTTAAAGGGCCGGAGCTCCAGCTGCCTCTGCCACCCCGTCCTTTAAATAGCCACCGGAGCCCCGCCACCCCCATGTATTCTCCAGGGCTCTCGCCACTATTTAAAAGGTCCGGGGCGGGGTAGAAGCAGGGGAGCCCCGGGCCCTTTAAATAACCCCCAGAGCCCTGGGATAGCGGGAGGCTTGGGGGCTATTTAAAGGGCTAGGGCTCCAGCTGCCTCTGCTGCACCCCCCTGCCCTGCCCCCAGCCAGCTCTGCCCCCAGCCAGCTCTGCACTCCGTGCCCACAGCCAGCCCCTGCCAAACCCCCTGCCCTGTCTCCAGCCAACCCCTGCCACACACCCCTGTGGCCCTGCCCAAAGCCAGCCAGCCCCACACACAGCCCTGCCCACACCAGCCCTGCACACCCTGCCCACACCCAGCCCCAAACCCCCTGCCCTGTCTCCAGCCAACTCTGCTGCACTCCCCTGCCTGAAGCCAGCCAGTTCTGCACTCCTCTGTCTCCAGCCCTCTCAACCCCTGCTGCATCCCCCGTGGCCCTGCCTGAAGCCAGCCTACCCCACACCCCCTGTCTCCAGCCAGCCCTGCACCCCTTTCCCTGCCTGCAGCTAGACCCTACCTCCAGTCAGCCCCTGCCCTGCCTCCAACCAGCTCCATGTCCACTGCTGCCCTGCAGTTCCCAGGGCAGTAACCCTGCACACCTGCTTCAATGAGGGGGGCAGGGAGCAGCTGGGACCCACACATGTGCACACCCGCAGGGAGTGGCAGGGACCCACACATGTGAAATGGCAGTCATTAATAAGCAATCAACAGCATATATGATGCAATGTACATAATATATAATTTTATTATTTATATAGTTATGGAAAGTAAATAATATATGCAAGAAATGAAAGGGTTTGTTTTTTTTTACACTTTTTTTTTTTTTTAGTCATCCCTGCCAGGGCCCCGCCGAAAATGTTCGAATTGGGCCCCGCACTTCCTAAAGCTTGCCCTGCACATGCAGCTGCAAAGGGAATGTGGTCAGAGGGAGCGAGAGAGCCCCCCGGTTTGCTCTGCAGTATGTGGTGAGGGCAGCATATCTTGGCACGCTCCGAGGAGCATCTCAGGTGATAGGGTGGGCGTGAGTGAAGCCTGGGAGATTTGGATGGGGCGGGAGCCAGGTTGACTTGCTCCCCAACCTGGAGTAAATATGTGTGGTTATGTCTCACCCCCATCCCTGTCATCCACTCTCCAGTGCTTTCCCTTAGGCGCAAACGGTAGGATGAGGGGCTGCTGGGCCCTGTTAACGTCTCCAAAAAGGGAATGAAGGTGATGGAGCTCAAAGGGGAGGTGTTATGGTGATGGGGTATCACCCCCTGCCTGGACGTGAAGGGGTTTGGGGGGATTGTGCCCCCCTCCATCCAAAGGTTGGGGAACTTTTAAAAAAAATATCCTAGCAACGGCTGAAGCACCCTCTGAAGCACAGAGAGAAAACGAGGGGCAAAGCGACCGCTCGGTAAATGGGAACAGCAATGCTAAGAACCTGCTCAGGTTTCCTTGTTTTCCTTCCTCCCCTTTTGTGCCCTAAGCCCTCTCTCTTTGCCTATGACTTTATGTCTCATTTCTTCCCACTTTCCCCCTGTGCCTGCTCGACATCCCCCCTCATTCTGCCTCCTCATGAGCCCCCCTACCTCTCCACATGCCACGTGCCCCCCATCTTACCCCCACCTGCCTTCCAGGAGAATGTTAAGCGTACGTCTACACTGAAAACAAACAGTGCGTTCTTAACTGGGGTTGAGGTAGCAGTGAGGACATGGCAAGTCTGCTTTAAACTTGGATTAGCAGCTTGAGTTAAAGCCTGTAGGGAAGCGTGGGGTTAAACTCGAGTTGCTAAGCCAGGGAAAAGTCAAGTTCCTGGTCTTCTCTATCTTAACCGAGTTAAGAACACACCTTCCCCCACCCCCAGTGTACATGTGCCGTGCACTAGCTCGTTCCACCCACCCTCTTTCCCGCAATGGGAGAGGCAGCCCCTCATGGCTGAGATGAGGAACTGCAACTGTGCTGCACGCGTGAGGTTCCATCGGGGATCCAGAGATCCATAGCAGGGTCTGGGGCGTGGAACCTGAGAGGTGTGACACTCAGCGGCTCCAGGAGAACTCTCTGGGGGCATGGCCCCTTGCTTCTCCCCCGTCACATACCCCAGGAACAAACCCTCTGCTGTGCCAAGTTTCAAAAAGGCAGCTGGGTCTCCCTTTGCAATGCTAATGTAGCGAGGTGGAGAGTGACCTACTTTCTGGCTAGATCCAAATGCAGGATGGGTTTTAACTCTTCCATGCTTTTTTTCCCAATGCAAAGTCAGGAAAACATGGCCGGCCAAGCCTCTCTGCCAGCTTCCTTCATGTTCAGTGGGAAGAAAAGTCCCCTTAGCTGTTTTGCAGGCTCTGGCTATTAGTCCTGTCTTACCTAGTGTCAAACAAGGCAAGATCACAAGACATATGATTGAACCAACATGTGCCCCTGCTCCTGGGGAGCAGCCCTGTCCCTTGGCTCTCTGCACACCCTGCAAAAGCTGGATTTGACAATAGCCTGTCTCAGGATTCTTCTGGCTCTCATCATAAAAATGGGAGGGTCTGTGGGGTCCCCCTCAAGAGGCAAAATCTATTCCAGAAATCATGCTCAGGAGATTGGCTTTCAGTAGCTTCTTTGGGGATTTTGAAGCCTGATGTCACTCCATTGTGACTAGGGTGACCAGACAGCAAGTATGAAAAATCAGGACAGGCGGTGAGGGTAATAGGAGCCTATATAAGAAAAGACCCAAAAATTGGGACTGTCCCTATAAAATCGGGACATCTAGTCACCCTAATTGTGAGTCTTCCTTTTGTGGGGCAGTTGTTGTGGCTTATTTTAGGAGTGTGCCAGACACCATCTTGGGATTTTCATGGAGTACTCAGGTCAGATGAGCTCAGTTAATTCCTAAAGATCAATCCATAGGGATTGATGTATTCCATGGGTGACTTTCTGCCCTGCTTCTGTGCCTCCATGAATGTGTCTCTGCATTTTATTTGCTGATGCAGATTAATGATGGAATGAGGAGAGATGTTTACATTATATATCGAGGCCAAGTATCTTTGTACTGAAGCCTGGTGTTTAATATATATAATCAGGGCTTAAGAAACCCACCCAGGACGTGTAGGAACTTGGAGCGAGTGGGGTGGCTGGGGTCAGGGAGCAGAACAGCTCCTTCCCCTGAATGTTTCTGTTTCCCCTTGTCACTTTGCTTCTCTGGGCCTCTTTCTCCCCATCCTTTGTCTATTTAATTTGTAAGCTTAGAGCGGGGACTGTCTCGCTGACCTCGTTTGGGGCATAGAGGTGCTAGCGTCATGCAAATAAGAAATACCAATAAACAGTGCTAGCTGTTATCTACCTTTAAATTGCACTGGGGTGGCTTTGGGGGTAGAGTGGGTTTTGTGGGGCTGGCTGCAGAGTTATTTTTCATGTGGACTAGCAGGCTTAGTTGTGAAGCTCATAAGTGTTGGGGAGCTGTTGCACACTTTGTATGTAACATTGTAATTCCATGTTGGTGGGGGCAAATTGTTGTCCTGCTTGGCAGTGGCTGTGAACTAGCATTGCCATGGACAGGGATTAAATAAAATTAGAGCTAAGGCTCTTTGGGCAGGCAGATGAAGGAATGGCTAGAAAAGCACTGTGCAGAGGTCTGGCTGGATGATTGGATTCCTTTGTGTCAGCCATCCAACAAAGAGCAGGCAAGCCGGGTGCTTGCATGTATGTCATAGGATTACTAAGGTCGATGGTTAGGGAAGTCTCTAATATGGAGTCTTCTAACCCACAGATGAAACTGGCGGTGCTATAAATTATACAGCAGTGATTAGCATTCCTAATCTATTTGTCTGCCCGAATTTGGTGTCAGCTGCTTGCCTTCAGCAGCCAAGATAAAGCTCACATCCCACGAAATCAGATTGACTAGAAGAGGGCATCTTTCCAGATGGTGCAGTCAGTGCTCTCCTGGAAATCTGTGATACAGCTGGGAGAACAAGAATGTAAGGAAGAGAGAGAGAGACTGACAGCAATGCCATAGTGGTCTTTTGAGTTTGGAGGCAAGCCAGCCTTGTAGACATGAGCAAAACCACTGCCAGCATCCTAACATCCAGTTCAAGAACTCATTCACTAGCCTTTCACTGCTACTGACCTGCCTTCGGATCTGTTCTTAGGTCACAAGTGGGGGAAAAATAGTTGGATCTCATCCAATATCCTGTTAGTCCACATCCACCAGGTTACCCACCAGGATTTGGTGACAGAAGTAGTGTATGACTCAGCAGTCTCTTCTCAAGTAAGGTCCAAGTGTGGGATAACAGGAGTTAAATATATTTGTATCTACATACTGTGACTAGGGTGATGAAATCTTGCTCTTGGGAACATCACAGGATCGGTGCAGGGATCAGGATGGCAAGCATTGCTACACCCCTGGGGGAGAGTCACATTGCATGTTGTCACATTTCAGGGGGTAGCCATGTTAGTCTGTATCCACAAGAACAACAAGGAGTCTGGTGGCACCTTAAAGACTAACAGATTTATTTGGGCATAAGCTTTCATGGGTAAAAACCCCACTTCTTCAGATGCATGGAGTGAAAATTACAGATGCAGGCATAAATATATTGACACATGAAGAGAAGGGAGTTACCTCGCAAGTGGAGAACCAGTGTTGACAGGGCCAATTCAATCAGGGTGGATGTGGTCCACTCCCAGTAATTGATGAGGAGGTGTCAATTCCAGGAGAGGGAAAGTTGTTTTTGTAGTGATCCAGCCACTCCCAGTCCCTGTTCAAACCCAAATTAATGGTGTTAAATTTGCAAATGAATTTTAGTTCTGCAGTTTCTCTTTGAAGTCTGTTCCTGAAGTTCTTTTGCATGTTGGTTCAGCTGCATTTTGGAAGACTTTGGTCTTCCTCTGAAGCATCAGGAATACCCTACTGCTGGAAACAGGATAAATGGTTTGATGGACTAGAATGGCAGTTTCGGTGTTTCTAAGTTTGGAGAAGCAGGAATTGTTCCAGGTCAGCACCGAGGTGCAGTAGCAAGGCTGTGGACCAGACTTTGTCCCATTGTCATACAGCAGAAGTAACTCCATTGAAGACAATGGGATTACACTCATGTAATAGTGCATGATGTGAGAAGAGACTCAAACCTTGTGTGTAGTAACCTTGCATAGCACCTGGCCATATGTTAGGCCTAGGTCAAAGTGAGTAGTATGAATTCTTCATTTTCACAAGCATCAGATTCTCATCGACTTTCAGGATGCCCTAAAAGGCATCTTTGCCAGGTAGAATCGGTAGGTATCACGCTCTCACACAAATGGACTGGCTAATGCATAGGTGCATACATGCCCTTCCTCTTGATATTTCCCATTGAGTGGTGCTGGTTCTGTTGAAACACGGAATAGCTCAGTGCTTTGACCCTTGGCCTGCTAAGCCTAGGGTTGTGAGTTCAATCCTTGAGGGGGTCATTTAGGGATCGGGGGGGTAACCACACACTTTCAGGGACAGTACTTGGTCCTGCTAGTGAAGGCAGGGGACTGGCTGGACTCAATGACTTTTCAAGGTATCTTCCAGCTCTATGAGATAGGTGTATCTCCATAAATAAATAAATATATATAAACCAGAAAGCAAGTGACAGTTGCTTGGTCTTGCTCGAAAAGGTCAGATTCCCCTGAAAAGTTCAGATGCAGCACATGAACAGTTTAGGAGTCTGCTGCCACGGGGCTGAGCTTAGAATGATTTATGGTGTGGGGTAGACACTGGAGCTGGTCTGTGTTTCCGAATAAAGGTCTCTAATTCCAAACTCTGCCATTTGTGGGGCTAGACTGTTGATCACACTCAAATTCAGCCAGCTGCTGGTATTCACAAACCCTGAAAGTCTCATCAACTTGTACCAGAAAGGTGCTACTCACTATACTTTTGTTCTAGGGTGACCAGATGTCCCAATTTATAGGGACAGCCCCGATATTCAGGTCTTTTTCTTATATAGGCGCCTATTACACCCCATCCCCATCCCGATTTTTCACATTTGCTATCTGGTCACCCTATTTTGTTGAAATGTTTCAGTTGTCCAATCAGGGAGCGAAAGCAGTGCCATGTGATGAGAGCTGGTGGAAAATTGTAAATACTTTCCATGAAAAGGTTAGGAAAAGAACAAAAATATTTTTTCCCTACAACTTTTGCTGATTTTTTTTTAATAGAGTTTGATGAAAAACCTCAAACCAGTTTGCAAAAATTGATTATATATTTTTGGCAGGGTGGAGGAGAGCTTCCTAGAAAAATCGGAAAATGTTGCGAGAAACATTTTCATGTTAAAAACAGGCTGTTTTTTTCATTTAAAAATTGGTTTTGGAATGAAAAGATTTCAACCAGTCCTACATGTGACCAGTAATACCTTTATGCTCAGCTGTGTACCAACATACAATAAATGACAGTGCCTACTTTAGAGCTTGCAGTCTAAATGGAGAAGACAAGACATAACTGGTGGATGAAACAAGCAAGCAGGTCAGGGTAAGGGACAGAAGGTGACAAAAATAATTGACTAATGATGCACATAGCCCATCAGGAGCAGTAAGCACAATTTACCATCTGCCTAGCTGCTGTAAGGTTTCAGTGTCCTGTATGTATTATGGCAGAGGTGAGTTCCAGGGAGGGTCAGGGTGGTGACTTTACAGATATGCACGAGACAGCTTTTCCGAGCAGAAGGGGCAGCATGGGAGAAAACGTGAAGGTGCTTGGGGCACCGAGTGAGTCTGGTGTTGAAGCACGAATAGATACAATGAATGGTTCGTTATCTAAGCTAGTCTACCAGTTCTTGTGAAGAACGAATACAACTGACAGCAGTCAGGCATGGCTTGCAAATGAGTCATAGACCAACAAAGTGGCCTGCTTGTGCCAAACACATACTATTCAACCAGTTGTAGCAGAGGAATTGTGGAAGTCGGTCATATTGCAATGATTTCAGTCTCAAACCAGGAGATGGAGGTCTCTGGGTCTTAGATGACTTGGTATGGGTCTAGAAAATCTGGTCCAAAACTTGGTTTTGCTACTGTTTTGTTATAAGGTCTTGGGCAAGTCGCTATATTCCTTTGTCCTATACATAATATGGGGATAATACCCATACCTATCTTTGAAAAGAGATCTGAGACCAAGAAGAAAATGCCGCATGGAGATTATTGGTATTTATTAGGACAGGTGTCGCCACATGGGGCTATTGCACATAATCTTAAAAGTTATTTTTCTTATTGTGTGAGCAGCGTACAGTCTTTGAAAAACTGCTGTCTTCTTGATTGGGTTTGTGATGGAGTTTCTTCTGAGGGAAGCTGTTGCAAGCATCAAGAGTGCTGACTCTCTGCCTTAATCTCTCTACTTCGAGTCAATTCTGGAGCCAAAGGTGCTCCCTGGGAACTGCATACTGGTATCGGGCTGCAGTCGCTGAAAGAGTAGTTTTCCTACACACCATTTGGGCTCACCTCTGTTCTAGGAGTGGTATATATAGCATAAATAAACCAGTTATGTTAAAAACAAAAAACAAAAAACCCAGCATCTATGCCACTGATTTCTCTTCTAACGGGAAACTGAGCTGAAAGGCCCTGACGTCTGACAGCGCTCAGAAGAGGGGCAATGCTGTGGTTATTTTTCCATCTCAGTGGTTTCAGCTGCAGTTTGACATGACCCTCCTGCCCCTCCACACACACACACTTCTAGACTGAGACTGCTGAATTTCTCACAACTCTAGTTACAATTCTCATGTGGCAATCTCTCCCTGGTCCCCTCCATTGCAACTTATCTCATTATCAACGGCACCTGGGGTTTAGGCTGAAAAAACATGCCAAATCATCTGCAGTCTGGTGTTCCTCTAACCCTGAGCTTCAATGATTATTCTCTGCTGAAGCAGGACCCACAGTGTCATTTAAGCAGAGGCATTCACAGAAAGCTTATTTAGGATCATTATTCTTGGCACTTAACTCAGAAAGTCTCCCCGTGTTTAATTCCCTCGTTCCTCTCCTCCATCCACCTATGGAGAGAGAGCAGAAAGCCTTTCTCATCCAGTCCTCATGGGATCATATGGAAAAGATGAACTAAATCTCCTAAAAGGCTGTAAAGCCAGGATGAATGTAAGATAGCAGCAGCTCTGAAGAAGAGGGTTAGCTTTTTCCAACTCTCCTCGCCTCAGGCTTTACAGATCCAGAGGCTCAGTTCGAATACATTTTCTGGCCTTTTCTTGAGACTGTCTTTGATCAGCGTTTCAATAAGAAGATTCACGATCATGTCTCCATGAAATCCCTGGCATCGGGTGACAATGTGTCTCTTGCTGTACTAGTGCAGTAAAAATACTAAGTCCCCCCGAAATGAAAACAGACAATTATTTACCCTGAGTTTTTCCTTTTTCCCCTTGGCATCATTTTATAACCAGAGGAATAAGCTTTTTTACATATTATCCCAGGGACCATTGGAACAGAAGATGTCACGTATTTCTCATAAATGGGCCTTGGCCTCTGGAGACAGAAATTGGCCAGAGAGCACTTTAATGGAGGGAGGTAAGATGTGAAGTTTAGTTTAGCCAAGCGATGGTGAAACGGGATAACACAGTGCAATGCTGTTGGGCAGTGGGGGAATAAAGCACTATGTTTTCATCTTTGGATACCTTTGTTACAAGTCTTCATTGGCTCATGAGAAAAGAGTTTTTGGTCTCTCACTCAGCCTGCTCACACAATGCACGATTAGACAGCGGAACTCACTGCAACAAGATGCTATTGCAGTCAAGAGTGTAGCAGGATTTTTGAAGAGCATTAGACATTTATATGGATAATAAGACTATCCAGGATTCAATAGGAAATATTTTAAAAATAAAGTAGTTTTGGAAGGAATGCAGACCTCATGCTCAGGGCATAAGTCAACCTGTGGCTACTGAGGTTGGGAGGGAGGAGCCTTTCCTGGGGGAAGGTTGTCCCATCACTGCCTACTGCATGGGTCTGTCGCATGTTCCTCTGAAGCAGCTGGGTGCTGGCAGGCCACTGTTGGAGACAGGGTATTGGATTAGATGGACTGATATAATTGCGGATCCCAAGGATTTTTCTTGACTTGAGCAGTTCTTGATCTACTCGGGTAGTTCCAAAACGCTCCAATATTCTGCAGGAGTCGCAGTGAGGGGGAACGTGCAGGCCAGCACACAGCTATGGGGGTAAATCTGTTGCCACACATGCCTCACAATAAAACAAGGTTTTTCTAGGAAGACTTTGTGCTGTAGCTCCATTGTCAGTCTCTAATCATCACACTTGAGTAAAAGTCCCTTCCTGACACAACTGCTCAGCTTTCAGTCTCTTGTGCTTTCATCATCCCACTGCTTCCCCAGTCCTCCACAGAGTCCTCCAGCAGGGAAGTCAAGACCTACTATTTCTAAAGTAAAAAATAAGCCGAAAACCACCCACCCCAAACCTACAAATCATCAAGATGTCCTTATAACTCATCAAGGAGCATGAAAAGGTACAGCCCCAATTTCTTCCCTTGTTGCTAAGTCACCTCTTAAAAACTTCTTTCCCTTTATTTTTATTCTCACTGTCAATTTCCTCCTCCAGCTCCGGATCTTCAGTTACTGGCTCTTTGTTCTCACTTGTTACGCGTGCAGACAGGAAAGCTTCCGCAGGATTTTCAAATCAGGCTTGTCATCTTGGCTTGTTTGATCTCTCCCTTTCTCCCCCATTTTTAATAATCCTTCTTGCTCCAGCACAGCCCACAAAGGGTTCTGAGGGTTTACAGCTTGAGTTCAGGGAATGGGGTGTGGGGGGAGAGAGAAGGACAGCCCTTATGTGAATTTTATAAAGTTAGCAGAAGCCTTCAGTTAATTACATCCTTCCCTTCACTGGGGATTGGTATTATTCTCCATGTAGAACTGCAAAACAGCACAGTGGCAGAGCTGTATATTGTCATGCAATGATGTGGGAGAAATGGCATAAGTGCAGAATATTTGGAGAAGTGCCTTACAGGAATTGTATTGTCACACACTGGGGTAGGGCAAACGGTTATTAACAACACAGGGTAGGCGAGTGGCGGAGATCCTTGATTAAAGAGGGTGCAGGGAGCGGGGGTAGCCACAAAGCAGGGAGATTTTATTCACTTCAAACCTTTTAAGAACACGGCGGGGGAGTGAAGAGGCGCCTCTGAGCAGCGAGACAGCCGGCGCTGTCACTGGGGCACTCACTGGTGCCACGGTACTAATCGGCTCTCTCCTGTGTTCGCTCCCAGTCTCTCTCCAACAAGTTTGAAAGCAAACTGTGAGAGCACAAGGGCTGCTCCTCTCAGCCTGTAGCAGACAGGAAAGGGTCTGGGTCAGGACGCCGTGAATCCACGTAAAAGCCACTGGAGGCCGTGTGCACCTTCGGCAGGCGCAGCCAAGGCAGATGGTTAAGGTGTGAAGTGTATGGCGCTGTCATGCTGCAAAGGTTTGATGCATGAGCACTGGCACGGTAGGGGAGAGGGGAGTAGGGTGACCAGATGTCCCGATTTTATAGGGACCGTCCCGATTTTTGGGTCTTTTTCATATATAGGATCCTATTACCCTCCACCCCCTGTCCTGATTTTTCACATATGCTGTCTGGTCACCCTAGGGGGGACGAAGGAGAATGGCAGTGTGAGCAGGAAAGCTTCAAATTCGATGCTTCTGAATGTGGTAGCTATTGGGTTAAACCAGGGGTAGGCAACCTATGGCACACGTGCCAAAGGCAGCACCCGAGCTGATTTTCAGTGGCACTCACACTGCCTAGGTCCTGGCCACCGGTCCGGGGGGCTCTGCATTTTAATTTCATTTTAAATGAAGCTTCTTAAGTATTTTAAAAACCTTATTTACTTTACATACAACAATAGTTTAGTTATATATTATAGACTTATAGAAAGAGACCTTCTAAAAATGTTAAAATGTATGACTGGCACACGAAACCTTAAATCAGAGTGAATAAATGAAGACTCGGCATAGCACTTCTGAAAGGTTGCTGACCCCTGGTTTAAATTACACCGCTACCTTGATATAACGCCACCCAATATAACATGAATTTGGATATAACGCGGTAAAGCAGTGCTCTGTCGGCTGGGGCTGTGCACTCCAGCGGATCAAAGCAAGTTCAATATAACGCGGTTTCACCTATAATGCGGTAAGATTTTTTTGGCTCCCAAGGACAGCGTTCTATCGAGGTAGAGGTGTATGTTCAGTAGCTTGGGCTCGGATGACAGTCACTCACAATGTGTTCTCTGGTTGCTCCAGTTCGTTGGGAAGATGTAGTGCTAATCACAGTGGCTAGAGACAGCTGTAACGTGGGTTGGTGCCCCAGCTCCCTTCATTCAGCCCCTGCTATGCCTGGACGGGGCTCTCACCCTGCTTTGCCCAGGGACTCAGATCCTGACTTTAGCATCTCCTGCTCCTCGAGTCCTGGGCTCCCCAATGTATTGCATGCTGGGGCTACACTGAAAACTTCTGCAGGCATCGCTTTGTCTAGCAGGGGTGTGATGTTGCTGACATACTTCTGCCAGCAAAAGCCCCACTGTAGGCAGTTACACAGCAGAAAAGTCCTTGTGTTGGTTTAGCTTATTTCATTGGGGAACTTGTATGAGCTATACAAGTAAAAAGCACTCTTTTGCCTGTATCAGCTGCATCTACACTAGGAGGGTTTGCTGATCTACCCATACCAGCAAACCCTTTCTGGTGTAGACAAGGCCCTTCCTGGTCTTCCAGACCCTTGATTATTCCTGTCCCAGACTTCTGTATGGCTTTCCCCTGACCTAAAGCATCCACTATGCTATTACAACCACTGGAATCTCTCACAGCTGTGGTGATACGTCTTAATGCTACTTGTGACAACCTCTGCTAGCCAAGTCCTTTGGATGGAGTGTAAATTGTGCTGCATTGCTTAGCGGGTTTGTGATCTGGGCACGGACTAAAATGAGCCTCAGTTTCAACAGAATCATAGACGAGGGGTGATGGAAATAACATCCTGGGCTGTCTCATCAGCGCTTTGGTTGCATAGGAACCTCTCCTGCTTGAGCCTAGCTTTGAGTCCCTTTAATAGTAGATCACTAGGTAGAGAGTTGTATTGTCAAGAATTTCCCGCCCCTTAATTGCTTTCCTAAGACAGGATTTGAACCCAGCTCTCCAGTGGCGAAGGGCAGTGCATGAACACATCTGCATGATGTTGGGCCGGGCTGCTTTACTGACCTCTGTGCACGGGGATATTTTTTCCGTCTGGGAAGGGGACAATGACAGACGTGATGGCTGCATGGGCAGGAAGCAAGAATGGCTAAAAATGGTTGGGTCTGTGTAACATTGGCTCTTACAGACTCCATTGGCCGGGCTAGTTCATCCATACCTTCCTTTTGTTCCCTCTGTTAAAGTAGCCTCACAACAATCCTATCAAAAATTAACGGATGTTGCTTACAATGACTTTAAGGGAGTGATCAAGAGGGAGTTGGTGAGGTGCTTTCCCCTTCTGAGCTGTTTTCTGCAGTGGACATGTGTTACAGAGGATCTTCCTTCCCCAGATCTTAACATTTTCGTTGTTGAAACACCAAAGGAAGAGCTGCAATAATTGCTCTTGTCATTGAGGGGGCATTGAGTGTCTAAGTTGGCTGGCAACCAGGACTTCCAATTGTCTTGCTCAGGGAAGATTGCATTCCTGATGCCTTTTGGATCCTATGCCCTCTTTTCTTCCCTTGGTGCTGGAGTGAAATGCGGTGCACTCAGGATAGCCTGAAACTGTGATGTCTTTTCGTTGTCTGTGGATGATGCCTTCTAGTGTCTATGAACTGTCTGCCTGCCAAGATGGCAACCATTTTGTTCTCAGAGTTATTGCAGACTGTTACAGGGTAGATGCCCACATCATGCTCTCTCAGGGAGATTTTACTTTTTTTTTTTCTTGTTGATTTCCTTTTTCTAAAGTAGAACCAAACTTACATTTACACACACACAAAGTAAACCCAACAGGAACTGCTTTAGTTCAAAGAAATCATCAGCATTATGGAGTCTTTAATAAAGCGTCTCACACTATAGCCTTGTTAGGGGATAATTTATGGTGTGATGGAGGGATGTGTTCCCCTATCATCTCACTGGAAATGGAAGAAGGAGCCATCTTTCTTTACTTGGAGTCTGGCCAACTTCCCCGTTCCCACATAAGACCTTGGGTAGGGAAAAAGGAGGATAATGACATTTTCTTGGACTGTTTTCTCCTCTCCCTGAATTTTGAAATTGAATTGAAGTTTCAGAATTTGAAAAATTTCAACCAACTCTGTAGTTGTTTCCATCTGGAGTTGATGCAGTAGGTAGAGATGGAGACCATCAGCCAAAGATGTAATTGACCTACAGATTTCTGGACACTGGGGGCCAGTTTTCAAAAGAGCCCTATTAGATGCACATTTCATACTAGGTGCACGATAGGAGATGAGCTCTTGAAAATATGACCCCAACTGTGAGGCCTGAGCAAATTTCGAAATGTCATCAACATTCTGAATTTGGAGGGTTTTTTTTGGTGGGATGGGGAATGAGTGAGAAAAGTTAGAATTTTTTTTCTTAATTCCTCCAGCTTCTCGATTTTTGAACCAATTATAGAGGTGGCTGAAATTTTTCATACTTGGAAATTTTCAAAATTCAAGGTTCTATGTGAATTCCTCACCACATCCAGGATCTTGTGGGGGTGACTCAGCAATCTCCTAAAGAGCAAGGCAGGTGACTCCAGAAGTCTAAGTTAATAATTTTGAACTCATGTAACTGAAGGAGGTAAAATTGTTCAAGATTAAATGGAAAACATCAAAATCAGGTAAAACAGAAAGAAAAAACCATAAAAAAAAAAAAGCAAAGCTTGCATTATGTAAATGCACTGGTATTTGTGTGTCTGTGTCCAAGGGGCACTCCTCTTTACGGGATGGAATCAGAACTGCTCAACTGTGTGTCATAGCTTCTATATTGCAGAGAGCTAATGGAGATTTTCCTTTAGCTCGAGTAGTAGGGATATGTGACTCAAGAGCAGGCAGATATGCATTGTATGTTTGTTTTTACTGGCTACAAATGCAGTGTAATGACTACCATAAAGTCCTAGGTGGCCTGAATTTGTTATCATGCTTCATTTATTTGTATTTTGGAAAACTCACATTTAATTCAATTTCTCTCTCTTTCTCACCTTTCCCCACACCCGCCCCTATTTGTGTCTTAAATCAGGATTCTAGCCACCGCTGGGGCTGATTTTGACCTACGAACCCTGCGAGCCGTTCGAGTATTGAGACCTTTGAAGTTGGTGTCAGGCATTCCAAGTAAGTATAATGAGAACCATTGCAACATCATTGTTGTTGTTAGCAAGGCCCCCGGCCTTTGGGGTCTGTGTCCTCTGGACTATATAATCTTCCCTCTGCTTCCTGTTGCACTGGGGTGCCCTGGCTTTCCATGCCTGGGACCTGATTTTCCATTGCTCTGTGTCGTATGTCAGCATTTACACCTATGCAGAGGGAGTGCAAAGTGCTACCATATTAGGCCCCAGGATTGGTACTTCACAGATTTGGTGCTTGAGACTTCTTCACTCTGGGGCTTGATCTGCACTCCAAGCACTGCCACGTGCCAAGTTTGCCAACCTCCTGGCACCCCAGTGCAAGAATTCCAAGGGAGATCTTTAGCTGGAGCCCAGGCAGTTAACACCAGGCCCGTAAGTAACACCAGGTAAGGGCAAGGCAGATAAAGGGACAGTCTCTATAATCAGGTTTTCACCATAGGCAACCTGATACTTTGTGTTAGTTTGAAGTGCCCAGATGCTCTGGTGATGGTGTAGAAATACAGGGGACTCCTAGTGAGGTCTGTTCATTTCTTCCCTTTCTGAATTTGGAACTGAAGCATTTTCCATGCAGCATGAGGCAGTGAGAGGAAATTGTTTCCCTTTTAAATGGGATGCACTGTCATGAAGCTCAGCTGTTCATCCACATTAACTCATTCGCGTCCTTCTCCTCCTCTCAAACAGCAGCCTGGTGTTTCAGCTCTGCCCCAGAGATGGTTTCTTGCAGCCAAAACGCCAGGGGCTGTGCAGAGCTGATGAGGAATGAGCTTCCCTGCCTCTGGTGCTGGAAACTTGAGACAGCAGTGTCCTTTTGGGAGCACAGATTACACAGGCATTTCCCATCCAGAAGGAAAGGGCTCATGGCAAGCTGGCGTTTATTTATTAATCTGTATTTGAAATTAATAGTCATAGGGAAGTGCCCTTGATCTGTTAAGCACCAACCAACAAGTGATTTTTGAGTGTAAATGGACAGGATAAAGCATTGGAGGGGAAACTAAGCTGAAATGACTTGTCTAAGATCACTTGATAAATCAGAGCTGGGACTGGAACTCACATCTCCTACATCCCAATGACTGACCCTTCTTCCCAGCCCACTCGTGAGGTGCATTGACAGTGTGGGGAAGGATTGTCCTGCCATTGCCCGTGCTGTGGGTGGATGAAGAGCAGCTTCCACTCCCCAGGGCTGTAAATCCGGCACCTTTCTCTAGCATGAAATTCATATGGAAAACCAAAGCAAGTTGAATAAAATAACCATGATCCCACAGAGGAACTGCAGGGAGGGTGAGATCACAGATACGAGAGTTTCTTAAAGGAGAACAACTCACCCTCTCCATTGCATAAAGGCATCCCTGAGCAGAGAGATCAGCCAGGGCCACCCAGAGGATTCAGGGGGCCTGGGGTCTTCACTTTGGTGGCGGGTCCCAGAGTGGAAGGACCTCTCCGCCGCTGAATTGCCACCGAAGACCCAGAGTGGAAGAAGCTCCGAGGGCCTGGGCCCTGCAAGAGTTTTTCAGGTGCGCCGGAGTGAGTGAAGGACCCCGCTCCAGGGCCCTGAAAAACTTGTGGGGGCCCCTCTGGGGCCTGGGACAAATTGCCCCACTTGCCCTTCCCACCCCGGGCGGCCCTGAGATCCGCACAAGGAGTATGCACCACTTATGTCCAGCATACACCCTATTCTGAGAGTGTGAGTGGGACTTCCGTGGCACAGCGGCTGTGTGCTGGCTGTCTGCGTAGGGGCGAATTTCACCTCACTGTAACCACAACATTACAGCCTTCCATGGAATACTCTAGAGCCCCAGCCAACTTTCTAAAACTGATTCTCTGGTGGGAGAGAATCTCCCATTTTGTACTTATATATGAGAAAACTGCCACGTTTTGTTTCACGGGCACTTATGCCTTATGAAAACAGATATTCAACTTAATCCAGCCAGCCACAACTCTTCCGCTCCTTGAGCAGAGTCGTAGCTATAGACCAGTGCAATACCATAGATCGGGGGGGCCAGCCTGGGACTCCGGAGGCACATGGGCTCTTCAGAAGTTAATAGGCGGCTCCTTGTACAGGCACCGACTCTGGGGCTGGAGCTACAGGCACCAACTTTCCAATGTGCGGGGGGGTGCTTGCTGCTCAACCCCTGACTCTGCCATGGGCCCTGCCTCCACTCTACCCCTTCCCAGCCCCTCCCCTGAGCCTGCTGTGCCCTCGCTCCCCCAGCCTCCTGCATTCCACGAAACAGCTGACTGGGTGGGAAGAGGAGGTGCTGATCGGCAGGGCTGCTGGTGGGTGAGAGGCACTGGGAGCTGGTACGGGGGGGCTGCTGATATATTAACGTGGCTCTTTGGCAATGTACACTGGTAAATTCTGGCTCCATCTCAGGTTCAGGTTGGCCACCCCTGCCATAGATTCAGGGCCGGCTCCAGGGTTTTTGCCACCCCAAACAGCAAAAAGAAAAAAAAAAGTCGCGATCACCTCTACCGTCGCCGCTTCAGTCTTAGGCGGCAATTCGGCGGCTGGTCCTTCGCTCTGAGAGGGAGTGAGGGACCCGCCGCCGAAGACCCGGATGTGCCGCCCCTCACCATTGGCTGCCCCAAGCAGCTGCTTGCTGGGCTAATGCCTGGAGCTGGCCCTGGGTAGAGTTAAGGCAGCTCTGCTATACAATTTAAAGGCTGCTTTGGCACCTCAGCGTTTTATAATTCTTCCCCCCGCAATACACACACAGTCCTTAGAGGTGCTGTATGCTGTCCTAATAAGCTCCCTCCATGTGTCTGCATTTTTTCCCAGCCCAGATAAGTGTTTTTTTTGTGCACATCTGTGTTGACCTCACTTAAGTTTTACAAGGTAGGGGGACAAGGATGATCCTTTATTCCCATTGCCCCAGTGTGGGCCTCACAGCCAAGGTAGCTTTAAACAGGTGATTAACAGGGCATTGCTTTCCTTATGCACATCAGCGTAAAATTATCTGACACCTTTTGTCTCTTTGTCTTCTCCTCTTTTCTCCATTCTTTTAATTGAAACTGAATTTGAGTGCTGGTGAAAAGACCCAAGATTGGAAGCCCCAGAGATTGCAGGCCTCTGGTTAGCCACAAGATGGGTACGCTAGATGTAGTGACACTGGGTCTCACTTAAAGCAGTGCAAAATTTTTCCGACAAATCATTTAGTCACTGAAAAATGCGCTTGGGGTTGACTGAAATGATTTGCAAATTTGCGTGGAGTTTGCCGAATCGTTTCAACCAAACTGAAAAGTCTCCGTATGTCGATAACATCGATAACATTTCATTTGGTCCCACAAAAATTTTGTTTTGATTTTCCAGGCTTCTGTCAGAAGCAAAGGAAAGGAGTCCTAAAAATGACAGGGGAGGGGACAGGAGGAGGAGGCAGTGGTGGTGATGATGCTGGCTCCCTTTATAAGCTTTAGCCCCCAGGTTAGAGCATTCAGTGAGGATGTGGGAGACACAGGTTCATTTCCCCTCTCTGCAGAGCAGGCATTTAAACTTGCACACTTGGCAATGGGATGGGTCTCCCACCTCCCCGGCGAGTGTGCTGCCTACCATGCTGTAAAGCATTCTCGCTTTTCCCCACCTGGCCCAGTGACTATGACTTGCCCCAATGCTCTCTCTGACCCACTGACTCCTTGGCCTCTGTGGGAAACGAGAGTGCTAAATTCACGCCAATTGTGGCAGTCGTTTTCTTGGGTATTTGGACCCATGCTCTGGGCACTGGCTTGAGACCACCAACACGTTTCACATGAGCCACTGAACAGCTTTTAGGACCTTGCCTGGCTCCCACTGATGCTAACTGGAAGATTTTGATGGGATCTGGTTCAGAGCCTTAATCCTTACTGAGCAAGGAGAGCTTTGAATCAATGACCTAGAAGAAAGAGTCATTGCAGGACATTGCCAATCCAGAGCAATTCAAACTCCCCTGCCCTCCAAAAAACCTCCTTTTCCTTCAGTCACTGACTACAATAATTTCCTTGCTTCCTGCAGGTTTGCAGGTTGTCCTCAAGTCCATCATGAAGGCCATGGTGCCCTTGCTCCAGATCGGGCTGCTTCTCTTCTTTGCTATTGTGATGTTCGCCATCATTGGGCTGGAGTTCTACATGGGGAAGTTTCATAAAACCTGCTTCTCAAACGAAACAGGTGAGAGTGAGCTGCTGCTGTTCCCTCAGTAAGTCAGCAGGGCACACGTTATCCGTTTGAGGGCCTAGTGTCGTCTCTCAGAGAAGTGATCTACCTAAGAACAGTTGAATTCCACAGGGTTTTTTTGTGATGTGACTTAAAGCCAAAGTCCAGGTGCTTGTCTAGTGATGACCCCTTGACCTGGAGGTATCCTGGCAAAATTCCAGCTGGCATAATTACCTTCTGTCTCCTTTATTCACCCTGCAGTTTGACTTGGATGTAGTGGGCCCAGTTTTCTGCTGGTATAAGTCTGTGCAGCTTCACTGGCCCAGAACTCTTCACTTCCTGTCCTAAACTGTTGTGTACTGAGTCTGTTTCTGTTTTTTCCAGGCTAATTTGTGTGTAACATTTGATGATAGATACAATTTCCAGGTTTGTCTCTAAGTTCATTCAGTCTTCTTCAATTTCTCTTCTCCATTCAACTAAGTTTTCTGATTCTTATTTTCCTCTCAGTGTTTTCTGGCTTTCTTCTAGCTGATTAAACCACAGCCTTCTATATTAGCGTTTCTCATCCTGCTCTGTTTTCTTTTTTCCCCTTCCACTCCTTCTCTCCCTCCCGGCCCACCTTCTCTCAGTGCCACAGAACACCTGGGTGCACATATGCGCACTGGCAACCAGATAGATTCTCCTCTCATTCACAGTGCTGTAGCTCCACTGGCTTGGATGGATTTACTCCTAGTTTACACCAGCATGTGTAAGAGGCAGCTCAGGCCCTCAGTTTGTGTGTGTGTCACTTTTGCATTGTAACTGGCAACCAGGCACTCATGGTGCTGGCTAGATGCAGTGACTTTTGATTTCAAGATGATTGGGGTTCTGATGTCTAGCTGTTTGTTTGTGAGATCTCTAGAGGTTTCTGGGGTAAGAGACAACACCATAGCATGAAGTGCGGGTTGGGACAGACGGTGAGCAGCAGAGAAGTCAGAGAGAGAGACAAATGAAAATTCTGGGAGAAGGACACAAGGGTGAAGGACTTCACAGAGAGGGAAGTCAGAGCTGGATGGAGCTTTGAGAAGGGCAGGCCAAGGGCGTGACCGGGAAGGTGAGTGAGAGGGACAGTCCAGAGCTGGGGAGAAAGAGGAACTACAAGGTCGCTAGCTATGACTGACCATCGATGTGATGGTTGAAGTCCCTGTGAATGAGGAGAGACAGGGACAGATGGAAAAATCAGTCAGAGAGGAAGAAAGGGCCAGAGGGATGGTTCAGAACCCGGCTGAGAGAGAGACGAAGGAGGGAGTAGAGTGCGAGCAGGCTGAAGCTGAGAAGGAGGAGAAAGAATGAGGGGCCATGGCAGATGAGAGGAAGGAGGAATCTATGGCATGACCACAGTCGTGTAGGAAACAGAGAGGCCTACGAAGGAGGTGGCTAGGGAACCATTTGCATGGGGTTTGGGAAGAGTGTGATGCATGCTGCCAGAGCATGGCTGGGGATGTTTAAGTACCAGTGTCTTGTAAGGGTGATATGGCTGGGCCCTTAGGATGCTCTGTTACAGAGTGTACAGTCTGCACAGCATACCCTGTGTCCGGGCGGCTTGCCCACAGCTAGCACTGTGAAAAGTGTCCACACGCTGACCCTTCCCATCTGCTGCACTGACTCCATAGTCCCCCAGGGCAGCCCTGCCATTACACGCAGTCTGATCAGCAATGCAGCACCTGTGGTTAGAGAGAGGGAAAGCCCTCACAGCATGTTAATAAAAGGCTAGATCAAGGATAAGGATAAATCCTGGCAATTGCCATAAGAAACGTTGCGGCCTGGAAATGGGAAATTGGACCCTGCAGTGAAAATGACACATGTCTACCTGCTGCTGTGTAATAAACCCTAGAAAATAGAGGAGTAGGGCCTGGACTCCCAGAGACCCTTAACTAAGGGCAGGTGCAACATCAGAATAGTTGCTTGAGGTGCAATTTAACTGTGAAAAATGCAGAACGTATTCTTCTCTCCTCCCCTCCCCTGTGCGTCAGTTTTTAATCTTTTCATTAACATGGTGTCCAGTTGTATTAGATGATGTGGAATCACACAGGGAAAGAGTTCCTACCCCAAGGAGCTTGCAATCCAAAAAACCTTTTCAGTGATTATCATTAACCATCTGTTGCATTTATTTATTTAGATTTATATGAAACGTAATAAGAGTGTCTCATCGAATGCGCTGGGAGGCCCTTGGCAATTCTGTAAAAACTCTGTTACAATAGTATCTTACATTGACACAGGGCTTTGCAAATCCAGAGTGAGAGACTTTTGTTGTCCTGGGCACTTACTGGGTAAGGTAAGCGAAACCTGGCACAATGGTCCAGGTAAAGGGATTTACAAAGAGCTAACTCCAGAGGAAAGCAAGAAGATTCCCGGAAGAAATGGGTTTCAAGAAAGGATTTGTAGAAGGGGAAGAGGGCTATCTAAATGAACAGCTCTTGGGTAGGGGGGAAGAAGGGGCTGCCTGTCTTTTCGTTCTGTGTTTGTACAACAGCCCAGTGGGGTTCTGGTCCAGGACTAGGGCTCAGAGATGCGACCACAATTCAAATGGGTAATAACAACAATATTGCTGGACAGAGAGTGGAAGATCTTTCCCAAGCGGAGATGGCAGCGTTAGCAGTTCTATAGAGCTTTGCCTTTTCAAAGAGCTTTACGACTATTAGTTAAATGATCCTTACAACCCCCCCAGTGAGCTGGGTAGCTATTTAAATAGGTTTAAAAAGGCTGCCTGGCCACTGAATGATGTGGGGCTTTCAGTTCTGTTCTGGGATCAGAAATCACTTCCATCGAACACACGCACAAGGCCACTGAGCAGCAGCATGGGAGGCAATGTTCCCTGGTGGTTAGAGCACTGGACTGGGACTCAGGAGACATGATTTCTTGTTCCCTGCTCTGTCAGTGTGTGACTGGCTGACCTCAGCAAATCACTTCCCTTTGTGTCTGTTTCCCCATCTTACAATGGGAGTAATGATACTGACCTTCTGGGTAAGGTGCTTGGGGATCTCCCGATGAGAAGTGCTAGATAACAGCTAGGATTGTTCCTATTTTACCCCCATTTTCTAGCTGGGGAAATAGAGGCACAGAGAAGGGAAGTAACTTGCCCGAGCTTACCCTGCAGCTCACGTATTAGAAATGGGGCTGAGGTTTCAGGGGCCGGTTTCTCCATTCCTTTATGCCGTGTGGAGTCATTTATGCCATTGCAAACGGAGTGTGAAAAACTCCTGAATCCACCTGGGAATGACTGGTGTGCAAGTGGCAGCATGGGGTCAGGGCAGCGGACAGTCTGGCCCTAACTCTCCAGGGTGAATGAGCGGATGGAATTGGAGAGATGTGAGATGACAGACAGTTGCAAGGATATGGGAGCAGAGACAAAGACGGGAGTCAGACTGTTTGGGGCCTCGCAGGTGAGGAGGGTGATCTGAGGTGGTAGTGAGACAGCCGTCGTCTGGGCTGATGCACTGGGGCTTGAACTGGGAACCTCCAGAGTGGAAATCATGAGTGGCTAAAGAGCCAGCATGGCCTTAAGGGGAGCTGTAACAACTCACATCTTAGGTGGATTGGAATGGAAGGAGACCTGTAGCATGTCTACACTGGTGGGTTACACTAGGAGACTGCCAACGAGTGAACGTGAGGAGGGAAGAGCCCTGGCTAAAGAAGATGGCTAGAGTGGTGGTGTTTTGTAGTAGATTGGAGATGGGGAGAGGTGAGAACCAGGGGGCCCAGGGAACAGAAGGTTCAAGTGACCAGGTGTTGGTCTAAGCATCACGTAATATTCTTCTTTATGCCCTTGGCAGAGCGCCACTTAGAATTCTCAGCCTTTTCCTCACTGACATGACGGGTTCGGTGTGTGGGGCAAAGGAGGGAAAGTGTTACGTAGTTGCTGGGGTTTTTTCCGTTTAACGTTTGTAGCTTCTTTTTTTTAAAAAAAGCCACAATCCCATCCATGGTCACTTGGGAGCCATCTTGGTGAGCAACATCACGATGATGTTGTTATGACTGACAGATCTCTAGGCCAAGCGGAAGGCTGAGCCCTGTGTGTGGCATGTAATGTAAGATACCCAGCTTAGCACTGCTCTTGAAGTAGCACTCAAGTATGGACCTGGGAGCCCAGCCAGAAGCTTGTGAGTACCATACGTCATGGTATCTGGCATCTCGACAGGAGGGAAGCAGGGCCAGCTCCAGAATGAAGGTTACGGCCTCCTTAAAGCCTCCACCTTACCAGCATATGAAGAAGTCTCTGTTAAAGGGCGCCACGCCGCTCTCTGCTCTGTGATTAATGTGTTCATCTGCAGATGAATTACAGAAATTGATTCTACCCAGTTCCCTCTCCTCCCCTCCTCACTCGCTCCCTCCGATCGGAAACGGAGCAATGGCATTTCTGAAAAGGCAGCGGGCGAGGTTTCCTGGATCTGGAATCCCTTGTGTGCAGGGAAAGCAAAGCATCCCGCTAATCTATTCAACCCAGCCTTTTAAACCTAAATGCCTAATCTCAGAAGAGGTGCATTAACAAGCTCAGGTCCATTTGCTCTGAGCATTGACTTCAGGGTGGAAATATGAACCTCCTCAAGGAGCAGCGTCCCTGCAACAGTAGTAGGGCTGGGGATCTGGGGAGTTAGGGGGATTCAGGCATGGCCTTGTTCCTAGTCCCCAAATGAAACAGTCACTTGGGATCCTTATGGAAACCAAGAAGCAAAGAGCAGTAATTCAGAAAGCTGGTGAGCTCATGGTGTATGAGTGGAAATGTCATGGCTCACCTCGACACAGCATTAGTGATATGGCACAGTGGGCTGTTCTGAGTTTATGGAAAAGACGCTTTTTGTTTTGATGAAAACCAGGCAAAAGTCTAAGACAGGCCCACGCATTAGTGTGTGATTTTCAGTGAATATGTGATATATTTTGATCAGTAACTGTGTTTCGCTCCCCCTACCCCTCTTGTCTCTGTAGGTGAGGAGGTGGGAGATTTTCCTTGTGGAGAGGATCCCCCGGCCAGGCAATGTGAGAATGGAACCACATGCAGGAAATACTGGCCAGGCCCCAACTATGGAATCACCAACTTTGACAATATTCTGTTCGCTGTGCTAACTGTCTTCCAGTGCATCACCATGGAGGGCTGGACTGACATCCTCTACAATGTGAGTATCACAGACAATATCCATAGAGTTCTCCGGGCGATGTGTGAATTGCGTTTTTCTATTCCACTGCGGGGGCAGGCGTCACACAGATTCCCAGTATGGAGAACAAAATGAGGAGAAACATGTCAGTGGTTCATTCTTACTGTGATAGGATTCAAATTCTGCCTTGAACTGCAAAACACATCAGCTGGTTGGTGTTTTTCCATCAATTGCCCCCAGCCCAGGCTTTTTTGGGACTGTCTCAGTTTTCTTAAGGCAGGCCTGTGGCCTGCGAGCATTGTGCTTTGTAGGACATTCCTTGATGCCTTATAATCCTTTACGGGTCCCACAAATCATTATTGCAGTCTAGAGAGATGGCACTTTGAGGCAGCATTCCTTGTATCTGCATACCTATGTAGTGACTTTTGATGCAGCGTGATGATACCATGCCAAAATGTCATCAGGTTACTTTGCAAGATACCGATGCAGTTTCATACCAAATGGATTTATCCTGTTGTAGGAATTCCAAGCGTTGAGTCCATCCTCACTATTTCTTATAGAATATATTTCATCAAAGGCCGAATAGAAGTGGCACAATCAGTGACTCCTTCACATTCGCCTCTTGTATCTAAGGGCTTTCCCTACAGCCTAGGTTCACACCTAGTGCTGTGTATTGTAACGTGCTTGAAGGAACATGGGGAGATGATGGTCTCAAATGGAGTGCTGGTTTGGGTTATTCGGGAAGCGTTTTGCAAGCTGCATTCTTACCTGCCGTATCTCCACTGACTGGGGCAGAGCTGCACCCAGGATGAATGTGGTCTGTTGGGTCTGAATCTTCATTGCCTTGCACTTTGCTTAGTCATTTACATGTGTGCAAAGTGGGTCCAAAAGGCTCCAGTTTAGATCGGTGAGTATTTTCCAGCGGTTTTGCACCCTCTTTGTGCCATGTAAGTGACTGCACTCTGCACAAGGGAGTAGAACCCGCTGTTTGTAGAACACACTCATGAGTGCCAGTGACACCAAAATGTTTTGTACTTAAATGAGGGGTTTGTGTGATAATAGCCAATGCAGCAGCATGCTTCAGGGCAGGGAGACGTTTATAGGGTGCCTTGAGTAATGCTATAAAGCACGAGGCCAAAAGCGATGTGACTTAGAACCACTCCAGAAGTGCTGTAACCTCCTGCTTTACAGGTCTAATGGGCTTTATTGCTTATTGCGGAATGTAATTTAGACATAAGGAAAAGAGTCAGACGATTGCATTTACTGAGCATTATTGGAAGGGGCACAGCCTGTGACCTATGAGAAGACTTTAGTTGTGCTCAGTGTTTTAAAACCCATTGAATTCTGGGCTACGGGACCCTTTCCCTCTGGATATTTCTATAACAGCAGGACACCATGGTTAGCAGCAAGCACAGTGAGCTGTAAGGTGCAATTCTGCTTTAGTGGAAGCCAATACATCCCATTTATTCCCTTCTCTCTTCATTGCACAAGTCTTCATTTCTTGACAATCGCTGGCCCATTTAGATTGGTCGCAGAAGTCTGCAACCGCGAGGTGGAGGGAAGGCCTCATTTCCCAGCTGTGTTCCCTCCTCCACTCCCTGCTGCTTTCATCACACAACCAGTCCCCCCAGACCCATTCACTGACCCTTTCTCTTCTCTC
Organism: Gopherus flavomarginatus; assembly: GCF_025201925.1. NCBI lineage: Eukaryota > Metazoa > Chordata > Testudines > Testudinidae > Gopherus > Gopherus flavomarginatus. The sequence goes on along the minus strand of NC_066633.1, from coordinate 18,779,892 downwards.
CACAATCAACAATCATGCGAAAAGCCCATTAGAGTCCTGGTTTTGACTGATTAATCAATAAATGGCATATTAGATCATCTTCCTCCAGCCTGCCCTTTGTCTAGCATGCAGGGAGCAGAGCTGGCTCTTGGAAATGATTTAGGGTTGCTTTGAAGTTATTGCAGTACCATTTACCTAATTGGAAACCGATACATTGATCTGGGGCAGCAAGGATTAGCTGTGCAAACATGATTTGGACTCTGCAGATCTTATCTGTGGAGCGGTAAGCCCCAGCCGCTTATCCCTGGTTAAGCCTTAGATGTCAGGTGGATTTCCCATCACCTACAAGTGGGAGGCTCGTGAATGGCTGAGGACAATGTTTCATAGGCTGTGAGGCTGTCATTCCTGTGGGAGCACAAATGCAACCATGGACAGTTCAAAAATGGAGGATTGTTTTTCTTTCCAACAATTCTATCCTATTTCTGATGTGCCTGTTTCCATGATATTAGAAGCCCCAATTCAGGAAGGTTATTAAGCATGTGTGTAACTTTAAGCCAATGAGCATGTGTATAACGTTAAGCATGTGCCTGTCACCATAGTATCCAATACTCCTTTGACTTCAGCAGGAATGCTCACATGCTTAACTCTGTGCATGTGACTAAGTACCATTGAGAATCATGGCCAAAGAGTCACCTCGCCATTTAGATTCAACTAAAGCAGAGTTAGATAGATGGTAACCCGGTCTATTGGTTTCCATATTACAGTAACTCCTCATTTAATGTCGTCATGCTTAATGTTGTTTCAATGTTACGTCCCTGCTCAGTTAGGGAACATGCTCATTTAAAGTTGTGCAGTGCTCCCTTATAACAACTTTTGGCTGCCTGCTTGTAAGATTCTGTGGAAGAGCAGCGACTTTACAAGGGAGCATTGCACAAGTTCCGCTTCTCTGCCTCCTCCCAGCACTTCCCCCGCTGTTGGGCGGTGCTTAGGACTTTCTGGGAGGGAGGAGGAAGAGCAGGGACATGCAGCATCTCCACTCCTCCTCTTCCCTCCCAGAAAATCCTAAGTGCCACCAAACAGCTGTTTAGCGGTGTTTAGGATTTTCTGGGAGGGAGGGGGAGGCGTGGAGATGCAGGGCTTCTCCCCCTCCCTCCCAGCACGTCACGCATAGGACTTTCTGGGAAGGCGGGGCAGGAGCGGGACAGCGCTGCATCTCCGCTCCTCCCCCTCCATCCCAGAAAGTCCTACGTGCCGCCAAACAGCTGCTTAGCAGTGCTTAGGACCTTGGGGCGAGAGGGATGTGGCATGCTCCAGAGAGGAGGTGGAGTGGGGGTGGGAAGAGGTGGGCCTGGAGTGGAGAGGGGACAGGAAGAGGCGGGCCTGGAGAATTCCCAGCAAAGTACAAGCCTGTTCTTCTCCAGGGAAGCGGCCGCTGCTGCAGCAAAGGTGTTTCCTAGCATCCTTGCCTGCAGCGGGCTGTGCCTGTGTTGGGTAAGCCAGGGGCACTTCCCAACCACAGTACAGTACTGTCCAGTATATAATGCCTTTTGTCTGCCTCCTAAAAATTTCCTTGGAACCTAACCTCCCGCATTTACATTAAATCTTATGGGAAAATTGGATTCGTTTAACATTGTTTCACTTAAAGTTGCATTTTTCAGGAACATAAATACAACATTAAGTGAGGAGTTACTGTACCCGTCCCTCTGCCAGCTTCATCCCCATATCCCTCTGATGGTGCACTCCTATCACTTACTAGTGAGCTGTGCTGTTCACAGGGTAGCAGCAGAGTGAAAAGGGAGGAGAAGAGAGAAGAGAAGGGAAGATCCATCTGGTTTGTTGTTTTGTAATTGCTTAGTATCAGAGGGCTAGCCGGATTAGTCTGTATCCACGAATACAATGAGGAGTCTGGTGGCACCTTAAAAGACGAACAGATTTATTTGGGCATAAGCTTTTGTGGGTAAAACCCCCACTTTTTCGGGTGCCACAGGTCTCCTTCCTTGTTTTTGTAATGGCGTAGTTTTCCTCTTGTTTCCCCCTGTACCTATGCATATCATTTAGAAACATACAACAGCGACTGTAAGCTTATCAGAGCAAATGTGCACTGATGCAACTATCAGACTGTGCACAACAGAGAGTACCCAGCCCATCAAAGCCTGCAGCTCCAACCAACCCAGCTGTGTGCCAGCTATTCTGTAGACTTTGCTGCCTGTGCTGGCTGAGTCTAGAGTGTGGAAGTGAGCCAGAAGGACACTGCATTTTCTATCCATCGCTCTACAAGCACGTTACAAAGGGAGGGTGCAAAGGGCGTGAGCCTCACTAGATAGAGGAGGGAAAATGAAGTATAGAGCGAGAAAATGAGTTGCCCAAGATGACTCAATAGCAGAATCTAGATCATGCTGACTCATTGCCCCATGCTCAGTACATTAGACTACAGCTACCTCTAAGGCAGAGTCCAAGCTCAGGGACTGAAGCCATGTCTTTGGACTGCCAGCCCCATATTGTGACCCAGTCTTCCCTGCCCATGTGCCTAATGTGCAAAATAGGAGAAGCCTGGATATTTTCTCTGGTTTGTTTGCAGTACATAGCTCCATAATCTATCCAACACTTTACAAAGCAGAGTAAGATGTGGCTTCTACCTTGCAGAGCCTAGTCTCCCCCTCTCTTCTCTTCTCCCCTGGAACTCATTGAGGGCCTGGTTGTTGGTTAAGGAGTTTGCTCTTGGGGCATTCTGCCAGGGAGGAGAAGGTTTCTGGGCAGGGACAGGTGAGGGTGGATTAGGACTTTAAAAGGGTGGAGCATGTCCTGATAGGAGACCGACCCTCTGGTCTGTTCTGCTTTCCCCAGGTGAACTTGCCAGCCCCTGGATGCAGGTCTTTCACCTTGGCAAAATCGTGGATCCACTTTTTGTTGTGATGCTTAATTAATATTTGCAAAGTGCTGTAAGATCCTGAGATGAGCCTCCAGGGAGGTACAAGTAGGAGTATGCTTTTGTAAGAAGTCAGGGCTGAGATTTCTCATGCCGTCAACTGCCCAGGAGCCAGTGAAAAGGTCATCTCCCAGTTCCCAGCATGCTGCCTTTGAGTGAACACTATCCAGCTGCTGCTAGATGTTGGTTTTACTTGGGCTGGGAAGGCCGTTTACTTTTCCTCTCACTTTCCACTGTTAAAATGGGCTACCATGGAGTGGGGTCCATCCTAGGGACTGAAAGTGGGTTATCCTGCTGGGCAGTCTGGGGCCCAAGGCCGTTATGTGGAAGTTGAGGTTGCAATGAGCTTGGAGGCCATTTCCTCCTGAAAAACGAGCCGATTGATGGTTTGATTGCTTTGGATCAATAGCACTCTGTCGCTGTTCATATTTCTCTGCTACCACCAGCGCTGCTGCTGCGCTCTACCATGAGAGCAGTGGAAGGAGGTGCTGCTTTTTCCCTATGTAAGTCATTGTTAGGGTCACTCATAAACTCAGAAGAGCAGAGCTCGCATCGTAGCTGCTTAGCCAGTTCCTCATTAACGGCACCAGGGAATAGGAGTGGTTTCCCCCCAAAAGCAACTTTGGGTTGATGGAAATAACCAATCCTGAGTGGTCCTGTTGTCAGAGCCCAAGCCCTAGAGCTCAGGTCTAGGCTGGCAACTAAACCCCAGAGCTCTGGCCTGTTTAGCCTTAGTGCTGTGATTCAGCCCATTGTGAAGATGGGCCTGAGCTGTAGCATTGGGATTTGGACCTGAAGTTCCCCAAAGTTTGCGGGGGAGGGGACGGGGGTTGGATCTGATTCTTCCTGTTCTGGAGATAGCTGACCTGCAGAGATCAAATCCAGGCACAAACTTCGCCAGCCAAGGAGGGCACTTTGGGTCTGGTTTGCCAGTTGGGCTCAGCTCTTTCACAAAGGGTCTTTTTAGTAGCAGCGATCATTCTGTGGACTGTGTAAGTGTTTCTGAAGGATTGTGCTGACTTCACATCTGATACGGACATGACCCTCCCACAGGTTATTCGGGAGTAACGCAGCAGGCAGAAGGCAGGGCTTCGTGATAGATAAGACTGTCTTGGAAATCCTTAAACCCCTCTCCATGATGATAAATGGAGGAGTTATAAAGGCAAGGAGGTGGATCTCAGGTTTTCATGGACTGCAAAAATGTCCATCCCTCTTTGCCTCACTCATCTGCCAGTTATGCTTTTATGGGAGTTTCCCTTTAATTGGAGTCAATGAAAGCTTTCTAGCAAGACTTTATGTGGAAAGTGATTTATGCTTGAGGCAAAGAGATTAAAGCATCAATCAGGTAAAATGCTTTAAGAATAAGCTGAGGGAAGCTCATTTCTGAAACAGGAGCACAATAACAGCAGAGTAATCGCTCCAAACAAGCCCTTCTGCATACTGTAGGCTCACCAGCTGTGACCTGCACCCAGCCAGAAAGCTGCTGTGAGTTTAGAGAGCAACCGATGATTTAGAAACAGTCCCTTTGTCTTGTGCTAATGACAGGGAACCATCTTTTCTCCCGCAAAGAGCAGTGCCAAAATTCTCTCGTACTGAGAGAACCCCAGGGCCTCAGCATAATCTGAGAACATGATTAAAGCATAGACTGAGCCCATCTACACTACCATTACACTGTTTTAAATGTGTTGGAAGACTAACATGCCGTAACCATTTTCCCCATCGTGGCAGAACATGTGTTCTCAACATGGACTCGGGAACCAGTTTCCTTTGTCACAGCCCGCCGCCTTTTCTTTGTGGCTCATTGAGAAGATGGACCTGAAACTTTTCTCTGTTGTAGCACAGGGTCACATTAGATAGAAGGTTGAGAACAATTGTGGGAAGAAAATAGAGTACAGATGGGACCACAGAGATTCCTGTGGCCAGAACATATGGCCAGATTCTGAAACCTTTACTCATCCTTACTGTGAGAGTAGCCTGCTGAAATACAAAATAACATTGTTCCCTGGACTCTGGAAGTCATAGCTTTTCTCTGTACAGCACAGATGTGACTGTATCTCCCAGTAGAATACTGCCTACTGTTCTGGGCACCTTGATACTAGATACACATCATTACATTGGAGGAAGCTTGGAGAACAAGAATTAAGAGGCTGGAGGGACTGAAGATTAAAAGAACTTAATATGTATAGCTTGGCTAAATGATTGCTCAAGTGGATTAAGATAACTGCCAAGAAGTGTTTATAATAATTTACATGGCTCCTTTCATCCTGAAGTGCTTTACAAATTATATACGGGTGCACGCCATACAGCACCGCTGAAGTACAGCCTCCTGTGGGGTGGGGATTGGAAACCAACCAGCAAACAATGAGGGATGGGGAGTTTTGGCCAAGGACATCAGAGCAAACTTCTATTCTTGCTAAATGTTCCATAGAATCTTTAGAATAAAATTATTACCCAGTGTAGCACCCAGGAGTCCTAGTCACGGCCAACGGACCCCACTGAGCTAGGTCCTGTACAAATGCCAGCTAAGAAGATGGCCCCTGCCCAAAGAGTTTACAGTGTAAGAATAAGACAAGACAGTGGGGTGGATACAGGGAGGCAGATCGGGAGGACCACGAGGGAACATTTTGAGACAATATTGGTCAGCATGATGGACAGTGATCTTGCCGCACCAGCAGCCTCACTGTTGTCAAGCTTTCTGTTGGAACCACAATGAAGAAAAGTTTTAAGGAGAATGAGTGAGTTGTGTCAGTGTTTACAGGGAGTGCACATGTTTAGAGGGAGCTCCTTCCAAGTATGAGGGGCAGCACAGGAGACAGTATGCAGGGAGGACAAGGCCTTGCTTTTCAAGGTCTCTTCTATGGAAAGTGAGTTGCGGGGGACCTAAATTTGATCCTGTGGACTGAGGTTTAATTTCTATTGAAGCGTAGCATAGAGGAGTGAGTACACAGCAGGGGCGCTGGGTTCTGCTCCCAAATAATTGTGTGTCTTGGGGCAAACTCTTTTATCTCTGCCTTGGTTTCCCCATCTGTAAAAGGGGGATTGTAATGGGATACTGACCCTATAAGGCCAGACGGGTGGTAGTTTGAGACGCCAGTTATCTAGTTCCATGTATCCAGGGAAGGAAGTGAAGCAGTCCTGGGTTATAGTTTGTCTGGCAGAGGGAAGGTGAGGGCGAAACCAAAACCACTGTTCCTTTAAGGGACTGGGACAAGGAGCCTTGTCGAGTGTCAGGGCAAAGTTCCCCCCCTCTCTTTCAGCTGGCCCAGATAAAGGTTCGAGGTTATTAGATCCACCTGAAGAGGATTATGATGGTGGTGAGATGACTGAGTGGGAGAATCTCAAAAGGATGCTCCAAGCCCTATCAAGGAGGAGGAAGTCGGCTAGCCCATGGTTCCCAGAAGGAGGGCTGTGAAACCTTGAAGGGTTAGTTTGTGGGCTGGCGGAGAAGGTCAGGACTCTCTCAGCCCCAGAAGAAGGGCTATGAAACCCTGAACCTAGGGGGGTGGGTGAGAAGGACCTCACTTCGGGGAGCTGAACTAGGTTGAATAAATTACTCCCCAAGACAGAAGAGGATATTGTTTTGCTATAAGTGGATTATTCTGAGAGCCCAGAAGGAAACCAAAGGAGGATGAAGGGGATGCAAATAAGAACAATGCCATGAGACTGGGGAAAGGAAAACTAAGGTTGAATATCAGGGGGAGAAAAACTTCTTAGCCGTAAGGTTCAGTAGACAGTAGAATAGTGTCCCCTGAGAAACACAGGAGCTCTATTGCTGGAGTTGTTTCAAACTAGACTAGACAAAGTACTCAGGTCATCCTGCTCATGCAGGATTGTTCTTATCAGGTCTTTCTCCACCCCTAGTTCTAGAATTAGTTACAATATCCTTGGGTACAGTTCTTTACCTCTTTAAAATGTGTATGGTATAGAATCATAGAAATGTAGGGTGGAAGGGACCTCAAGAGGTCATTGTCTTCTACTCCATGTCACAAATATAATATGGTATGGCACACAGACATTATGTGGGACTTTTTTACCGTATGTTCAGTGGCCTCCATATGAAATGAGTTTGTGGGCTCAATATAGGCTCTTATAGAAAAGTCCTGCAGCACTGAATGGTCCATAGTGAATTCACAGATTGAAATGCCAGAAGGGACCATTGTGATCATCTAGTCTGACCTCCTGTACAACACAGGCCAGAGAACTGCCCCAAAATAATTCCTAGAACAAATTGTTTAGAAAAAAAATCCAACCTTGATTCAAAACCTCCATCTAGTAATCTTTCTGTCAAATTTTTGAACCATTCTGGAGAGTACAATAGAGCATTCTGTCCCTGCCATAAAATTCTATAGGATATTTTAAAAGAACCTACTATTCAAAGAGATGTCATCTTCTACTAAATACTATGGGGTTTAAAGCACTCAATTACTTTTCTACAGAATCCTATTTCCTTCCTCCCTGTCAAATTCTATAGTACTTTTCCATACAAAATGGAAAATGACTGCCTAGAAAAGAGTACTGCAGAAAGGGATCTGGGGGTCATAGTAGATCACAAGTTAAGTATGTGTAACACTGCTGCAGAAAAAGCAAACATCGTTCTGGGATGTGTTAGCAGGAGTCACTTGCTGGAAGGTTCTCTGCACCTTGAAGTCTTTAAACCATGATTTGAGGACTTCAATGGCTCAGACACAGGTTTGATACAGGAGAGGGTGGGTGAGATTCTGTGGCCTGCGTTGTGCAGGAAGTCAGACTGGATGATCATAGTGGTCCCTTCTGACCTTAAAGTGTATGATTCTATGAAGCTCTCCTCTGTGCTGATTAGGCCTCAACTGGAGTACTGTGTCCCGTTTTGGGCACCACATTTCAGGGAAGATGTGGACAAATTGGAGAAAGTCCGGAGAAGAGCAACAAAAATGATCAAAGGTCTAGAAAACATGACCTAGATTGAAAAAATTGGATTTGTTTAGTGTGGAGAAGAGAAGACTGAGGGGGGACACAACAGTTTTCAGGTATGTAAAAGGTTGTTACAAGGGTTTGATTTAGTTGGGGATTGGTCCTGGTTTGAGCAGAGGGTTGGACTAGATGACCTACTGAGGTCCCTTCCAACCCAAATATTCTATGATTCTAAGGAGGTGGGAGAACAATTGTTCTTAACCTTTGAGGATGGGACAAGAAGCAATGGGCTTAAATTGAAGCAAGGGAGATTTAGGCTGGACATTGGGAAAAAATTCGTAACTGTCAGGGTAGTTAAGCACTGGAATAAATTGCTTGGGGAGGTTAGACAATCACCAGTCAGGGATGGTCTAGATAATACTTAGTCCTGCCATGAGTGCAGGGGACTGGACGAGGTGACCTCTCAAGGTATCTTCTAGTGCTACAATTCTATGATTCTATGGTGTGTTTTCCACCAGGAGAAGGAGAGTCATTTCTGTTTGTCTCGTTCTCTTGTGCAACGTCAGTGGTTCTTGCTGTCTTCCATATTAAGACTCCTTCCTCCATGCTAGGTGCTGATGCAACCTCCCCTCTTTCCAGGATCTAGCCAGAGCCCACTCTCATTTTGCAAAGGCCAGGTGGTTGCAACTCTTCTGCCACCTGCCCACAAGCTTCAGGTTGAGAAATCGCTATGCTACACTTAGCAGGAAATAAACAGCAACACTGAGTTGGAGGAGAACTGAGATGTGCAAGTCCTGGAGCTTAGTACTTTCACGCATCCTGGGTGAAATCCTGGCCCCATTGAAGTCTCTGAGTTTTGCCATTGATTTCAGTAGGGCCAGGATTTCATGTAGGAACCTTTTTTTTTTTACAGGCACTCAAAGCAATTAGAGGGAATTTACCTTGCGAGATCTGGAATGTCCTGCAGAACACACACAATTTCAAATTTCTCTCTCTCTCTCAATAAGGAGAGATTGTAATATTTCTTGAAAGTGAAACATATGTTTCTCCTGTCTAATACCAGTGGCCAATGGATATTTCATATCTGTGAACTACTAGAGCTAAACTGCTATGCTAATATGTGCTTTGTGGTTCAAAAAAAATCAGAATTGACTCAAAACTTGAGCCTAATTTGAACCCAACCTTTAGCAGGCTTGAGAATGGCTTTTGATTAACTTGGTCCTATTTTTCATTTCTCCCTGTATCTCTGAATTTCCTGGTTCATGTTAGAAAGGGAAGTGGAAGAATCAAAGTACAATGAGAAAATTTGTTCTCACTCTATTTCCAGCCCAAGGAAGGTGGAAGTCCCCGGAATTTGGGGATAGAATCTGTGCTCATGAGACTTTAGACCCAGTTATGTTTTGATAGTTCAGATAAGCATCTCCAGACTTTCAGATACTTCTTTCAGATGAACCTCAAAGATGCATTGTTTGAAGTTTGTCCATCACTAAACCAAACTGTGAGTCCTAGAGTCTGCGGGTGTTGCTGGGATATCTGTCAGGGAGGATTTGAGCACGACCAGCCTAGGCTACGAGAGCCGTCAGATTTTTAGCTGAGAGAAAAGAAAAACTACCCTCAAAAGAAGGTAGAAGTGGCTTGAAGCTTGATATGGAGCAAAAAGCAGGAGAAAAATAAATAAGATGAAGTAATGCAGCCCTCACTCTCATAGATAGGATTCACTGTTGGTTACTTAATGGAAGGATGAGTCAGTGGTTAGAGAACTTTCTTGCGCTCTAGAAGACCCGTGTTCAATTCCTGCTCCCCCACAAACATCTGAAGTGACCGGTGGGCAAACCACTTAGTCTCTCTGTAGAAGGGTTTGTATAATAACACAAACCTGCCTTCGAGGGGTGTTGAGATCACACATTAAAGACTGAGAATTTCAGGGCTTGGCTACACTGGAGAGTTGCAGCGCTGGTGGTGGGTTTACAGCGCTGCAACTTAGTAACTGTCCACACCTGCAAGGCACATCCGGCGCTGCAAATCCCTAGCTGCAGCGCTGGCTGTACACCTGGTCTGCTTGGGGTGTAACGATTGCAGCGCTGGTGATGCAGCGCTGCTCATCAAGTGTGGCCACCAAAAGCGCTGTTATTGGCCTCCAGGGTATTAGGAGGTATCCCAGAATGCCTGCTCACAACAAACCGGAAGAATGGCTGAACTCCGAGCTCCCTCGAGCTGCTTATCTAAAAAACAAACACAGCTGCTGTTTGCTCCAGCGAGCGAGCGGAGGCAGGCAGGGGAATTGCTTTGGAAGGTTCACAGCTGTTTGCTTGAAGAGAGAAGTCACACGGCAGAGGGGAAGGGGGGGAGTCCGTGTTGAGCAGCTGCTTATGTGGTCTGAAGGCTATTTAGAAGTGCATAATTTGCATTTAGTGAATAAGAGGGGTGGGGGAAGGGCTCGAAACTTTTAAATTGATTGCAGGTTGGTGATGTGTATGTTCCAGTCCTTAGAATTTGCAGCAGGGAGCTGACAGATGCAAAAATCCACTCTCTCTCTCTCCCCCACGTTCCCCCTCGCCCCCCTCTTTTGAATAGCACGTTGCAGCCACTTGAACGCTGGGATTGTCAATAACCTAGACCCAGATTTGGACCTTAGCGTCCAAAATATGGGGGTTAGCATGAAAACCTCCAAACTTAGTTACCAGCTTGGACCTGGTACTACTGCCACCACCCAAAAAATTAGAGTGTTTTGGGGCACTCTGGTCCCCCCAAAAACCTTCCCTGGGGACCCCAAGACCCAAACCCTTGAGTCTCACAACAAAGGGAAATAAATCTTTTCCCTTCCCCCCTCCAGGTGCTCCTGGAGAGATACACAGAAGCAACCTCCGTGAATCTAAGCAGAGGGAGTCCACCCTCTCTAATTCCAGTCCTGGAAACAAAAGCACTTCCCTCTTCACCCAGAGGGAATGCAAAGTCAGGCTAGTAAATCTAACACACAAAGATCTCCCCCTGACTTCTTCCTCCCACCAATTCCCTGGTGAGCTGCAGACTCAATTCCCTGGAGTTCCTCACTAAAGAAAAACTCCAACAGGTCTTAAAAGAAAGCTTTATATAAAAAGAAAGAAAAATACATACAAATGGTCTCTCTGTATTAAGGTGACAAATACAGGGTCAATTTCTTAAAAGAAATATGAATAAACAGCCTTATTCAAAAAGAATACAATTCAAAGCACTCCAGCAACTATAGACATGTAAATACAAAAGAACATATAAATCCCTTTCTGATCTTTGGTACTTACAACTGGGAAACAGAAGATTAGAAAGCAGGAAATAGAAATCACTTCTCATCCGAGAGAGCATACAGGCAGAAGACAAAAAACTCAGACACAAACTTCCCTCCACCCAGAGTTGAAAAAAATCCTGTTTCCTGATTGGTCCTCTGGTCAGGTGCTTCAGGTTACTTTTTTTTTTCAGGTGAAAGAGACATTAACCCTTAGCTATCTGTTTATGACAGGGATAGCTGCCCACAATGCACCACTCCAAACAGCGCTGCAAATGTGGCCACACTGCAGCGCTGGTAGCTGTCAGTGTGGCCACACTGCAGCGCTTTCCCTACACAGCTGTATGAAGACAGCTGTAACTCCCAGCGCTGTACAACTGTAAGTGTAGCCATACCCTCAGATACTACAGTGGTGGTGTCTGATAAGTAGCTAAGATAGGTAGTTTCTGTTTGTGAGATTAATCTCTGTGCAGAGGCCAATACAAGTCGAGGCAGTACTTATGTTCTCCGTTTAGGGTTTGAATGGCTTTTGCTGGCATTTTGCCCGGGGGCGGTTTTCACCCTGAGGTTATCTCTCTGTGCTTGCATATCTCACCTACTCTGCCTTAGCTGTGGAATAAGCTGGCAAACCCCACGGGGATCCAAGGAGGTGGCTTTGAAATCACTGTTTTCTCAGAACGCACCTACCATCCTGCCACCTATCGTCAATTAGATGTGATTTTAACTGCCAGCCCAAATCCATAAATGTTAGGCAGCAGCATCGGCCTCAATAAATGAGGGCTCATTTGTGCTTGATATTTATGTGAGCCTGAAGCTAGCTGTCTGCAGTGTCACTGGCTGAAGGGATTTATGGTGGGTTCGATATCTCTCGCTCGTGTGTGTGTGTGTATCAGCTCTCGTTGCTCTTAATGAACATGCTGAGGAATAAAAACTGTTTAGCCAGCAAAAGCATGGCAGCCAAAGGGAAAAGAAATCACTTGGCAAAAATGTGGCTTTTAATGAAGCCACAAAGGAGGAGGAAAAAGGACAAGTAAAGGTTTTATTTTTTTCACCCTGGCCACACGTCAAGTTTCCAGGGTGACTTGTTTTTTTTTTTAAGCTGCATTCTCTGTCCTGTCCAACAGGTAGAATTTGCGCTATTGGGAAGTGGGATACCATGAATCCAGATTGCAGAGGGCACCAGCACCCGCTAGTGGTGACGCTGCCTTCAGTAGCTGGGCAGATGGAGAGTGGCAGCTGCTGGCTGGGCGCCTAGCTCTGAAGGCAGAACCACGGCTAGCAGTGGCACAGAAGTAAGGATGGCATGCTCTGGTATTGCCACCCTTACTTTTGCACTGCTGCTGGTGAGGTGCTGCCTTCAGAGCTGGGTGCCCAGTCAACAGCCACCACTCTCTGGCTGCCCAGCCCTGAAGGCAGCGGAAAAGTGAGGGTGGCAATACCACGACCCCCCTAAAATAACCTTGTGACCTTGCAACTCCCTTTTGGGTCAGGACACCCAACTTGAGAAATGCTGGTGTTCCCCATGGAATCTGTAAAGGAGAGGGTTAAAACACACAAAAGACCAGATTTCAAGGTCCGTGACGTGTTGTTCTTGGCTGTGAATTTGATAGAGCCCTAGTCATAGGAATAGCTACCAGGCGAGAAGAAAGATACCTGCCCAGCTGCCGGCGTGTTGATGTCAGGCTCGTTAATCTGAAGCTGCAGTGCTTTCTTGTGGGGCCTGGGACTCAGCATGATTCACGCTGTTGGGAGCCAGAGGACGGAGAGAGGCTTCAGATACATAGGGTATCTCTGCACTGCAGTCGGATATGTCACTGCAGCTCTGGTAACCATACCTGCACTAGGTTAGATCTAGCTAGTGCGGCTAACTATAGAAGTGAAGATGCGAGGGCTTGGGACACAGAGGTCTAGGTGGGTTGGTCCTGCCTACATCGCTTGCATCTTCACTGATATATTTAGCCATGCTAGCTAGATTACAGCTCTCTTGGCAGTGCCTACCTGAGCTGCAATCACACCTGCAATTGCAGCATAGACATACCCATTGGCAAACCCCACTGGAGGCTGGTGACTTCATGGTGCTGCCAGTTGCAGGAAATAAGGAGTGGGGAGGATAAAGTGTCAGAAGCTCGGAGGAGCTAAGAAACATGCGATCGCTAAATTTTCTGAGACGAGGCTTCCATGCAGCCGCCTCTTGCTCAAAAGCACCCCCAACCTCCCTGCAGGGCATGGACGCCAAAGGGAAAGAAAGCAAGAGTAATCAGTCCTATCGGAGAGCTCCCCCTTTCCTCTGTTGTCTGGGCGAAGGTGTCCTCAGGGCCTCCCATGTTCACCTAGACCTAAGTTATTGTCACTGAAGTAGCTCTGATTAGCTAAATGTTCTGAATGCTGAGATGTGGCAGGGAACAGAGCAGCAGCAAACACAGCAGTTGCATTAAGGAACCAGTGTAGCTTATGCCATTTGCACAGAGGCTCATGTGTATAGTGGGGGTATAGTGGGTTGTGTGTGGATACCAGAACATGCTGTCTGTAATGGGGGAGCCCATCTGCGGCAGAAATGGGACACATCTATAATAGCCTTCTCCTTTTCATCCCTGCTGCACAATGAGAAATTTACCAGCCTCCTCAGCCTCTGAAATTATTAGTGTCAAATATCATCCTCTATTTGGTTAGGAATACTTTCACCTGCTAATGAGAAGCAGCCCTCTCTCTCACAGACGCAGCGACAATGGGTCCAGCTGCTACCACCGATGGAGAAAGCCTTTGGATTGTGTAAGCCTAGGCAGTCGTGTGTTCAGTACGGACAGTGCCCACCCACAGTATGAGGAGTGACTGCTGCCGTGAGTGCAGCTGGATTAGCTAATTGACAGTGAATGGAGACTGCAAGGTGAAGGCTGATAAGCTTAATTTCAGTACCAGTAAAACTGGTTGAAACTAGAGTAAAGAAGACAATTATCAGATACATCGATGAACATGATTTGTTGAGGAAGAGTCAATATGGTTTTTGTAAAGGGAAATCGTGCCTCACCAATCTACTAGAATTCTTTGAGGGGGTCAACAAGCATGTGGATAAGGGTGATCCAGTGGATATAGTGTACTTAGATTTTCAGAAAACCTTTGACAAGGTCCCTCACCAAAGGTTCTTAAGCAAAGCAAGCTGTCCTGGGGTAAGAGGGAAGGTCATCTCATGGATTGGTAACTGGTTAAGAGATAAAAAGAACAGGAGTACTTGTGGCACCTTAGAGACTAACAAATTTATTTGAGGATAAGCTTTCATGGGCTACATCCCACTTCATCGGATGCATAGAATGGAACATACAGCAAAAAAAGTTTTTTTTCTTCTGCTGATGATAGCTCATCTCAATTGATTGGCCTCTAACAGTCAGTATGGCTACTTCCACCTTTTCATGTTCTCTGTATGTTTGAATATCTTCTTGCTGTATTTCCAGTCTATGCATCCGATGAAGTGGGCTGTAGCCCATGAAAGCTTATGCTCAAATAAATTTGTTAGTCTCTAAGGTGTGATAAGTACTCCTTTTCTTTTTGCAGATACAGACTAACACGGCTGCTACTCTGAAACCTGGTTAAGAGAGAGAAAACAAAGGATAGGAATAAATGGTCAGTTTTCAGAATGGAGAGAGGTAAATAGTCATGTCCTGCAGCAGTCTGTACAGGGACCAGTACTGTTCAACGTATTCATAAATGATCTGGAAAAGGGGTAACAGTGAGGTGGCAAAATTTGCAGATGATACAAAACTACTCAAGTTAGTTAAGTCCAACGCAGAGTTACAAAGGGGATCTCATAAAATTGGATGACTGGGCAACAAAATGGCAGATGAAATTCAATGTTGATAAATGCAAGGTAATGCACATTGGAAAACATAATCCCAACTATGCGTATAAAATTGATGGTGTCTAAATTAGCTGTTGCCACTCAAGAAAGAGATCTTGTAGTCATCATGGATGGTTCTCTGAAAACATCTGTTCAATGTGCAGAGCCATCAAAAAAGCAAACAATGTTGGGCGTCATTAAGAAAGGGTAGAGAATAAGACAGAAAATATCATATAACCTCTATATAAATCCATGGTACGCCCACATCTTGAATACTGTGTGCAGATGTGGTTGCCCCTTCTCAAAAAAGATCTATTGGAATTGGAAAAGGTACAGAAAAGAGCAACAAAAATGATTAGGGGTATGGAATGGCCTCCATGTGAGGAGAGACTAATAAAATTGGTACTTGGAAAAGAGACGACTAAGGGGGAATATGATTGAGATCTATAAAATCATGACTGGTGAGAAGAAAGTACATAAGGACATGTATTATGAGGTGCAAATAACAAGAGCTAGGGGTCACCAAATGAAATTAATAGGCAGCAGGTTTGAAACAAACAAAAGGAAGTATTTTTTCACACAACGCACAGTCAACCTGTGGAACTCCTTGCCAGAGGATGTTGTGAAGGTCAAGACTATAACAGGTTTAAAAAAAGAACTAGATAAATTGATGGAGGACAGGTCCATCAATGGCTATTAGTCAGAATGGGCAGGAATGGTGTCCCTAGCCTCTGTTTGCCAGAGGCTGGGAGAGGGTGGCAGGGGCTAATCACTTGGTGATTGCCTGGTCTTTTCATTGCCTCTGGGGCACCTGGTATTAGCTGCTGTCAGAAGACAGATACTGGGCTAGAGGGACCTTTGGTCTGACCCAGTGTAGCTGTTCTTATGTTCTTAGTAATAAGAGAGACTGGGTAGCCGTCTTCCTTAGGACACAGGTTTGCACTTCGCCCTCATTAATCTTTCACTTGCTTGCGTTGCATTTCCATATAAACCCAGAGCTACAACCACATACAGTAAAATGGAGTGGTGGGAGGAGGACTGGGAGCCAAAATGCAGGAGGCTGGCAGCTGCTTTGAGTGGCACATCCACAGGATAATGAAAAGTTATGTGGGAGGAAGATGAGCCCCTCTTCGCTCTGCCCAGTGGTGGCAACTATAGATCAGCGCTCATGCAGAATTGCCAATGGAGGATCTTCAGATGGTTCAATGGAGGAAACCCTTGGGGATGAGCGAGTCAGTTCAGCAAAAAGAAGAATAAAGATGGGTCCAGCTCATTTGCCTGAAACCCAAACTGAACCCAGGAGCCCTGCTGGCTGTAGTGTTGAGATGTGTGAGATTTGACTCAGAGCAGAGAGTCAGCACAAGGCTTGTGCACCATTTACCCCATTTCAATCATCTTTTGAGGTCTTGAATGGAACTTTAGAGCGGCATAGTGCTGGCTTTTTGCACAAGGGGGAGTTTCACCCATATTCTCTATCTATCTTATCCCTAAGCTACAGATGTTTTGCTTCAGTGTGTCTCAGGAATCTCATTACATCCCAAGCTTTTGGCTCAATATTTAATAAAGAATAGCTGTTTGCTACTCTTTATTAAAAAGCACCCATCCAGCACTCTGGGCACCCTTCACAACCTTTTAAAAATACATGTATAAATAAACAAACTCGCCAGTCACCCCCATATCAAATCCAACCCAGTGAATAAAGCTGGGCAAAAAATAGATTTTTCAATTTACTGGCAATTCCAAAAAAATCAAGGAAAAATAAAATAATTTCAGGCGGATCTGAAAATGAAGCTTTTCAAAATGTTCAGCTAATTGAAAAGTGGGGGGAAATGGTCATTTTGATTTTAAATTAATTTTGTTAGACCTGAAATGAAATGTTCTGTTTTGAGCAATCATTAATGTTTTTCAGTTGTTTTTAATGAATTTGAAGGAAATGAAAAGGTTGGTTTTGAACTGAAAAATGAAAACATTACGTCTGCAAAATATCAGAACAAAACATTTAAAGCTTTTCAGGTTTTATTCAGCTGAAACAATTTGACAAAATCAACATGAATTCCCGAAACACTTCAGTGCCACCAGATCTGCATTTTTTTCCCTCCAAAAATGTTTTGGCTAAAATATTTTGACCCTATCTACCAGCAACAGATATATAACAAAAAATAATTAAACTCTGCACGCAGTCCCATTCCACATGACTGCTACCATGCCCAGTCCATCTCCGATTGCTTAAATATGGACCTTCCAGTATGCACTGAAGGCCAACCCTGTCAAGCTGTTATGGACCAAGATGAGTAGTCAGCAGTAACTCAGAAGCAAAATAAAATTCTTTAATTTTTTGAGTGCTCATTGGTCTGCTTTAGTTTGCAGCAACAAAAATCATTAATCATGTACATGGCAGAAGCACATTTTTTAATTTTAATTGCCAAAAATGTCTTCCTAGAAAATGTGAAAAACAACCTGTTTAATTGTGACCAATAGTTTAGTGTGGAAATCCTTATACACCTGCTTCATCCAAAGGAGAGATTTTGCATGCAATGGGCTTTTTTTTTTTTTTCCCCTAAGAATAGCAAGTGATTAACAAAATATAAGGAAGGCAATAACAGAAGTGGGCTTTGTGTTGTGAGGTTGTGAGGATGACCAGCTTTTGGAAGTGGCCGAAGTCTTTTTTCTGTTGATATTCAGGCAACCCCCCCATTAACCTTTCCCGAGAGCTTTGAGTAAGGACATCAGTAAATACTGGGCCAAATCCTGCAGTTGGATATCTATGAGCTTAGTGCTAGGCACTTTAGAAACACCCAAGGTGGACTGATTTAAATCAGTGATTTCAATCATGATTTACATCAGCAAGCAGAAAACCTTGATTTTTACATATTTAATTTTAATTGTTTTGCATTTGTGCTTTTTAGTAATTTTCCTGAAGAAAGGTTGATTTAACTGGTTAGCCATTACAACGTGTTGATTTGAAATTAAATGCAGCCTTTACACTAAATTTGCTGCTTCTTTCTGAAAACCAAGAGGATACACTATATCTGTGCACATTTATTTATGCAATCTTCTTCTTTTGTGTGCATCGCAAGTCACTATCTAGATCAGGGGTCAGCAACTTTTCAGAAGTTCTGTGCCGAGTCTTCATTTATTCACTCTAATTTAATGTTTCATGTGCCAGTAATACATTTTAACATTTTAGAAGGTCTCTTTCTATAAGTCTATAATATATAACTAAACTATTGTTGCATGTAAAGTAAATAAGGTTTTAAAAATGTTTAAGAAGCTTCCTTTAAAATTAAATTAAAATGCAGAGCCCCCCGGACTGGTGGCCAAGACCCGGGCAGTGTGAGTGCCACTGAAAATCAGCTTGTGTGCTGCCTTTGGCACCCGTGCCATAGGTTGCCTACCCCTGATCTAGATTATTCAGCCGTCGAACTGCCACATCATCAAAGGTAGCAAGGTGTGGCAGTCCACTCTCCAGTCTTCTAATTGTGCACTCCTCTACCACACATCTGACTGTCTGTGTCGCTGCCCCTCAGTCAGACTTTGAAGCTTGGACTAAGCCAAATTCTGCATTGTGGCAATGACTGTGGTTGTTCCTGTCAGCAGCCTCTTAAGCTTAAGTCCAGGATCTGTATCTCAATTTGCAAACTGGTAAGTGTAAATTAGGGCTTCTTATTTGTCAAGGTCCCTGTCTCTCTATCCCAGAGTTACTGTAACTCAGCAAGGACACAGCCTTGTCCTTAGAAGGACAATGTTGCCCTCGTATGCTGTTGTTCATCCAAAATTGGCATGGTGCCGGGGCACTGGATGTGAATGGTCCCACAAAAGGCTGTTATGAAGTCAGTCATGGCAAGTTAGCTGACTTGAATTAAGCAGTTATATAGCTGAAGCTGCATTTATTCACATTTTATTTTTTATCATGTTAGAAAATGGTGAATAATGCACTTAGTTACCAGATGATTAATTTTTTACTTGTGGTTTGTGTCAGACTTTATAGTTGGATGGAAATTTGAATCCAATTAAAAATGCGACCCTCTGCCAGCATGTTAAATAAAACTACCTTAACTGTTCTGGATACATGTTTTGTATTTAAAACGGTTTTAATAAACAAAGAAAGGTATTTTCTGCAGTTCCTAAACTGAACTGGTTGCTTCTGGTCACCATGTCCCTCAGGATTTGAGAACTAGCAGTCCTCACCCTCACACCAAGTTTTTATACATAGATTGGAGGAGGAAAATAAGCTTTTCTGATTTTCAAATTCCTATTCATTTCTTACTTTGAATCATTGAACTGAACTAGCTAAATAAACTGAAATGAAGAAAATATTCTCTCTGCACTACAGAAGAGGCACTATGATCAAAATGTGGTTTAGCATATTAACCTACTCTGGTTCCTGGTGCTTAGCCAGTGACTTTATCAGTTCCCTGGTTTGACATTCTTTAAAACTTTGGCAGTAAACATATAAGCCTATTTCTATTTACTTTAAATGAGTTTAATAGATTAGACTAAGTTTAGGCCTTTACATAGATTGTTATTTCAAATATTTATTTTTAAAAAGAAATCTGTATTTAACCTAATTGGAAAAAATCCAATTTAAATTTTAAAAATCTGATTTTTCTTTTTAATCATCTAATATTTATTGGCCCTGGAAATATCTCAGACACAGACAGCTGCTAGTAATGAAAGCTAATCAAGTGTACACAACACATGTATCTAATTGCACTATCCACACTTTGGCTTCTATTTCAGGTTAGGTTAAACATCGCTTCCAGTTATTTGGATGATTACTGTTAAATGTTCAGAACCCCTTTGAGATCTGTCCCTCACTATCTAGCATCACTAATCACCTGCTTATCAAAACTTCTCTGTTGGTTTAAGTGGGAGAAACCCCACTGAAGTCAAAGGGTGAAATTCTGGCCCTGTTAAGTCAATGGCAAAATACTACTTTGCTTCAATAGGGCGAGGATTTAACCATAACTTTAAAAGTTAACTGCAGTTTTTATCATCTCATTAAAACCGTGGGTTCATTTTTACTTTAGGGCAAAGGTTCAGGCTGGGACTTATTTTACCTGATCCCATTTGCCTACCCCCGCCCAAAGGTCCAAATTATCCAAAGCATCCCCTAATTTGGGATGGCCAATGTGAGACCCAGATGGTCTCGCTTTCAGAGATGCTGGGATTCTCACTTCCTGCTGAAATAAAACATTGCTTTCCATTCCAAAGTTCATGGCTCCTCATCCAGAACTAATTGAATAACTCTAAAGACATAATAATAATAGATTTGGATTTTGCCTAAGGCTGAAACAGTCTTGGCAATGGTATATTTAGCTTCTACAATCTGTCTGATACGTATCACTGATCATGCACCAATATATACCTGGCTGGAAGCACAAACTGTCAAAGACCTAGTGCTGAGATGAAAATTCATCTTGTGTAAGCCACTCCCAACCCCCCAAAAGTCATGAGATAGCAAATCATCCCTCTTCAGGAAAGCACTTGAGCAAATGCTTTAGGTTAAGCAAATGTCTGTGTGCTTTGCTGAATCTTCAGGGTCTTATTTAGTTTACTAGTTACCATATATTCAGCAGTAGGTTGAAACAAATGACAATGGGGCAGCTTCCTCACGGGTTTTATGAGAGGCACTTAAGATGCACAGTAAAGGAGTGACATCTATCATGCCCACCCAAAGAGCCCTTTTAGCAAAGCAATTAACTTTGGAAAAGAATCTAAAATCCCTCCAAACAGCAACTTAATCATTGGTGCTTGCCAAGAAACGAAAGCTGAAGCTGAAGAAATTAACTTGCAGCGTGACAATATTATCATATTTAGGGTACAAGCAGCTCTGTCATCTGTCCAACAATTGGTGTCCTGCATAAGGAAATAAAGCCAGCTGTATGCTTTCAAAAATATGCCATCCTGTTAATGCCGCGACTGATACATCTGCGGTTATAGTGGAACAAAATAATAGGACACTTATTAACAATAAAAAGCAAGACAATACACATTTGAATGGTCTGCCAGAAACTTTATTCACCCTCAGGAATTCCTAATGCAAACAAATAAATAGGGCTTGATTCTCCGTGCAAAGCAAAGTGGCTGTGTTCTGGCCAGAGGCACCCAGAGCAGAATTCCCTTTTGCTAGACCATTGAAGAACTCTCCAGTGTTGTCAAGATGATGGAGATATCCTAGCTGCCTCCTGTGCTATCTGTCACCTGCATCTCTGGTGTCAGGAGAGTGTTGGGATAGGATCAGAGAAAGGAAGGGCACAGCGGAACAGAGTTCCACTACACCCAATCTTCTATTTGGGTAGCTCCCTGAGAAATATTGTGAACCCCTTGGCAGCTCTAACTTAAGCTGGGGCTGGGCTGTGTGGGATCAAAGAATTTCAAACAGCTCCATACTGGGACTGCCTCCCGTGCGCCCAAGCAGATCTCAGGACTGGTGGAGATTTCAGCCCATAGCGAGTTTTTTTGGCGAACCTAACATTCAGCAGAGGAAGTTCAAAGTGCTGTAATGGGCCTTGCAAATGGCAAATCTCCAGGGCCAAATGGTTTTAGCAGCAAGTTCTCTAAATCTTCTCGGAGTTTCTAATGCCTCAAATATGTCAAATGTTTTGTCACTCCATTGCACAGGGAAAATTGACCAGCTCCTGTTTGGAAGTCAGCATAGCTACTCTTGAAAAAAAGGCACTGTAGATCATACTGATCGATATCACTAATGAATCTAGACAATAACATACTGGCGAAAAGCTTCTGGGCTTGTCCACAAGCAGATTTTGTACAATTTAACTGTAGTGGTCTAGCAACTGATGTAGTTAAAGTGACAATCTCCTAATGTGGATGCAATTAAACCAGTATAAAGGTATTGGTATAGTTTATTTCTATAGATATACTGAAATACGGTATACCGCTATAAACACTGGTATTACTGCATCCACACAAGGAGGTTATACTGATTCAAATATATCTGTTTCTAGACCAATTTAATTAAATGGTACAAAACCTGCCTTACCAATTTGACTAACTGCTGAGTCACGCTGACCCATCTTATTCCAAGGGATGCCACAAACTGCCATAATATTCTGTGAAAGCTAAGCACCATTTATGCCATTAAACAAACATAATATCAGCCTTCTTCTAGCATTGGAGACAGAGAAGATTGTTTGCTGACTATCTTTTAACATTGCAGGAGTTGCAGACTTTCAAGCATTGATTCATAACCTCCATCAGACTGTTCTGCAGTTTTATTTGAATGGCTCCCAGTTAGTGAATTTCTCTTTAAAAGATGATGTACAAGGCACTGTTTTTTATTTTGTTCATTTTTTGCTGTCTCCACTGAACCACTTACAGTAGCTCTCAGATGCTCCAGAGATTCAGGGCATTGCAATCCATGATAAAGAACATAAAATTGCTCTCTTCACAGATGGCATCCTGCTTATCTCAGTGTAATGCAATCCTCCATTCAGGGCCTTAAAAGAGTCTTAGAGGCCTTCAGCACTATATCTGCTTTTTAGTGTAAATCTGGTAAGTCAAAGGCAATGTCTTGAGGCCAGACTCCAGCAAAAGTCTCTCTAATTTTCTCTGTCGATGGGCCCCCGGAGGTATTCAAATACCAGGGGTTACAGAACTCACCCACTTTAACAAATCCAGTCATTTGAAATGTGTAACCCCTTCAGAAATGGTGCAACTTACCATTGTGTGTATTCAAGTCATCTTGAGAACAATGAATGGCCTTTTCTAGTTGTGACACTTCCTACATATTGTCCCATTGCTTTGACCTACTTGTTCTAAAATAGAAGAGGGCGAGCTGGAGCCATGCATGCCACACTTGTGTGAAAGGTAGCTGGTAACAGGAACAGATGCAGCTACAAATGATGCATTGGGAATTTTAAATGGTCATGTCACTGTGATCCCTGGGCAGCTGAGTTCAAAACTTTTACCAGACAGGTTAGTGCTGAATACATGTAGGACTGGTGCAGGAGAACATAAACCAGTACAGATACAAGTGTGCTGATAGAGGGCTGATGGCAGAGAGCTACCCAGACAGAAAAGCAAAGCAGATATTAGTAATCTCCTGGACTGGAAATTCCTTAGCTGGGCACCTGTAATTTGATATGTTTGAAATTGATTATGTTTTACAGACACCCAAAACAGCAGCCACACATTGCAAAGCAGTGGTGCAGCATATCATTCAGCATTTATCTTTTCAACATGATGTGTGGCCAGACCTGTGCCTTCAGGGGTTCAGGCAATATCCTATACCACTCTGCAAACATGGAACAAGGTAATCGGGTATCTTGGCCTGGTGCCAGAATTTTCACTGACTTCTCCTGGATTAGCATTTTCAGCCATCTCCCAATTTGAAATTAGATTTGAAATTTTGACAAAAATGTTCATCTATATTTGGAAAATTTTGATCAGTTCTACAGCATGTTGAAAAACTGGATTAATTTTTCTTAAAACATGTTATGAGAAGACCCTCCCTTAACTTTTAATCAGAAATTTCTACACAGAATTTTGTTGAAATTTTTAAATTTGGGAAATTTTGAGGAGCTCTGCTAGCAGGTTTTTCTCTCAGACAGGAAAAGACTAACTTTAAAAGAAGGGAATTGGGAAAGTAAGTGGTCAAAGTATCCAGGTCTTGGCTGAGAATCCCTTCCATCCTGTGGAAGTCATTTCCAGTGTCAGCAATAGGGATACGAACACATACTTTTTGGCCTGCATTTCAGGAAGGTTGTATGCGTATATATTGCATAAAAGGGAGGCCAAAACTGACCCTTGTGGAAGGCCATTGCAGACATTTAAGGCAACCAGTTTTCTCCCCAACTTAAGAATGGCTATAGTGGGGCAGATCCAATGGTCTGTTGCAGGATGAAACATCATATGCTGGTCATTTCTTGGATGAACTGCTCCATTGGCTACAAGGAATAACTTGCAGCACCTTGGCAGGGGACAGGGGCTGCTCTCGGGCCCCCTCTCCCTCTGGCAGGTAGAGGATCTACAGCTCCCCACAGCTGCCCAGACTTCCTGGGATGGGCTCCAGCTTCCAGTCTATTGGAGGTAGGGGGGGCCTCAGGGGATGAGGAGGGGTAGGGGGCCAGTCCTGTGGCAAAAAGTGGGCGGGCCAGGCCTGTCCACTTTCAAAAAGTGGGTGAACCTTGTCCTCCCCATTCTGGTGTCCCTGTACAAATATTCTGGAGTTTTGCTAAATGATAAATCAATTGACTACCCCTCGAAACTCTCAAGATAGCACAGTCATGTTCTAGTCAACCAATCTGATTCCCAAAGGGTTACTAGTATTAAATATTTAGATTTACAATGAATATTGAATGAATGTAGGGGAAGGATTACTATTTAGAGTTTTTAATTGCTGACTTACATATTATTAATTTGGAAAAAAAATAGGGCTGTCAAACAATTAAAAAAAATTAATCGTGATTAATCGCACTGTTAAACAATAATATAATGCCATTTATTTAAATATTTTTGGATGTTTTCTACATTTTCAAATATATTGATTTCAATTATAACACAGAATACAAAGTGTAAAGTGCTCACATTATTTTTTTGTTACAAATATTTGCACTGTAAAAAAACAAGAGAAATAGTATTTTTCACTTCACCTAATACAAGTACTGTAGTGCAATCTCTTTATCATGAAAGCTGAACTTACAAATGTAGAATTATGTACAAAAAATAACTGCGTTCAAAAATAAAACTGTAAAACTTTAGAGCCTACACGTCCAATCAGTCCTATTACTTGTTCAGCCAATCACTCAGACAACAAGTTTGTTTACATTTGCAGGAGATAATGCTATCTGCTTCTTGTTCACAATGTCACCTAAAGTGAGAACAAGTGTTTGCATGGCACTGTTGTAGCTGGTGTCGCAAGATATTTACATGCCAGATGCCGTAAAGATTATTATGTCCCTTCATTGTTCTACCACCATTCCAGAGGACATATGTCCATGCTGATGACGGGTTCTGCTCGATAACGATCCAAAGCAGAGCAGATCGATGGATGTTCATTTTCATCATCTGAGTCAGATGCCACCAGCAGAAGGTAAATTTTTTTTTTTTGGTGGTTCGTGTTCTGTAGTTTCTGCATCAGAGTGTTGCTCTTTTAAGACTTCTGAAAACATGTTCCATACCTCATCCCTCTCAAATTTTGGAAGGCACTTCAGATTCTTAAATCTTGGATGAAGTGCTATAGCTATCTTTAGAAATCTCACATTGGTACCTTCTTTGCGTTTTGTCAAATCTGTAGCGAAAGTGTTCTTAAAATGAACAACATGTGCTGAGTGATCATGCGAGACTACTATAACTCGAAATATATGGCAGAATGCGGGTAAAATAGAGCCAGAGACATACAATTCTCCCCCAAGGAGTTCAGTCAGAAACTTAATTAGTGCATTATTTTTTTAACGAGCATCATCAGTATGGAAGCATGTCCTCTGGAATTTTGGCTGAAGCATGAAGGTGCATATGAACGTTTGGCATATCTGGCATGTAAATACCTTTCAATGCTGACTACAAAAGTCCCATGCGAATGCCTGTTCTCACTTTTTGATGACATTGTAAATAAGAAGTGGGCAGCATTATCTTCTGTAAATGTAAACAAACTTGTTTGTTTTAGCAATTGTCTGAATGAGAAATAGGACTGAGTGGACTTATAGGCTCTAAAGTTTTGCATTGTTTTATTTTTGAGTGCAGTTATGTAACAAAAAAATCTTTCACAATAAAGAGATTGCACTACAGTTCTTGTATGAGGTGAACTGAAAAATACTATTTCTTTTATCATTTTTACAGTGCAAATATTTGTAATATAAATAATAATATAAAGTGAGCAGCGCACACTTTGTATTCTGTGTTGTAATTGAAACCAATATATTTGAAAATAGAAAAACATCCAAAAATATTTAATAAATTTCAATTGGTATTCTATTGTTTAACAATGTGATTAAAACTGCGATTAATCACAATTTTTATCACAATTTTTTTGAGTTAATTGTGTGAGTTAACTGCGATTAATTGACAGCTCTAAAAATGTACAGAATTAAGCATTCATGTGCACCAAGTACTTTACCGTGCAGTATGGTTTCTGTCATAACAACCAGTGCACTCGAATTCCTAATAAGTATTCCTCTTTTGGGGGATGTGTAGAGAGAGTGTTATCTAGTGATTAAAGCTTTGGGGTTCCTGAGTTCTATACACATCTGTGCCACTGAATTGCTGTGTGACTTTAGAGAAGCTTCATACAACCTTCATGTCACATTGGTTGGATGTGGTTGGCACCAACAATCATGTAGATGTTGTGTTAATGCTACCAGCTCAATACTGTCCACAGTAAGGGTCCGCCCCAGCTCTTGCATTACCAGCAGGCTCTGTGATTTGCTTGGGCCTCGTTCAGATGAATAATTAAAGTCTAAAGCTGTTTTAAAAATTGCAGGGAGGGGAATGTTTGGCTGAAGTAAGAATTCCTTGGCCAGATTGTAATTCTTGTCAGTGAATTAAACTTTTAACAGTGCCAGGCAGGTGGGCAGCTGAGCACGCTCATGAATGAGGCAGCTTAGTGAGTGCACAGTAGCACAGGACTGAATGAATTTTTTATCACTTGATCCTGTTAGCATATTTATTGATTGATTTATTGCTGCCATAAGCCTTCAGATCAGTGCAGAAAGCGTTCCAGTTCCCTCTCTCTAAGTCTGAGCTTCTGGGAAAAGGGTGGGGCCAGAGGAGGTGGGAATAACAAAATAAACACTTAGGTCCTGTTCACACTCCGGCTGAATTAACTGCATCATGATTTGCAATGACTGTCTTTAAATACATACACTGCTAGCAGGTTCCAAGCACAATTTCAGTGTTGCTAGCTCTCAGGATTTTATCCTGAGTCTTGTGAAATTTAGCATGGATTTTTTCTTAAACCCCAAGCTCCTGGAGTCATGTGATTGTGAGAATCTCTGTTTTTATTTTCTTTCTGTTTTCTTAAGGAATTTTCTAGCCCTCATGACTGCAGAGAGAAGTTTGAAAGTGTGGACCCTAAGAGCTCAAAAACCAAAAGGCGTAGTATAGAAATCTGAAGATTTTTAAAACATTGCGGATTGGCAATAGAACAGGGTGGGCAAGTAACTGGCTTTTTTGTTTTCCTGGCAGTTCTGAAAAATTGAAAAAAGAATTGATTTGACCCGAATCGAATCCAGAAATTGCAAAAAAATGTTGATGAATAAAAAAAAAATCCTTTTCAGATTGAATGACTCAACCTGCAACTGAACTTTTGCAGCCGTAGAGAAGGAGGAGGCTGCCATTCTGGCTTGTAGCTCATTGGTCAGAACACTCCCCAGGGATATGGGAGACTCAGGCAGGAGCGGCGCCAGGGTTTTTGGCGCCCTAGGTGGGGGTCCTTCCATGCTCCCGGTCGGCGGCAGTTCTGCGGCAGGGGGGGTCCTTCCTCACTCCCAGTCTTCGGGGCACTTCAGCGGCGGGTCCCGGAGCGAGTGAAGGACCCGCCACCAAATTGCCGCTGAAGTCCCTGAACGCGGAAGGCCCCCCTGCCGCTGAATTGCCGCCGAGGGTGGCAAAATGGCGCCTCCCCAAATCCTGGCGCCCTAGGCAACCGCCTAGGTCGCCTAAATGGAAGCACCGGCCCTGGACTCAGGTTTGATTCCCCACTCTGCCTGATGTGAAGAGGAATTTAAACTTGGGTTTCCCACCGTGCAAGAGTGTGTCCTAACTAGGGTGTGTGTGTGTGTGAGAGAGAGAAAGACTGATGGTCAGGAGAACTATGCTAGCAGCAACTGTGTTTAAACGCCAATACAACAGAACCAGCAAAGCTATCCATCTGAGTGGGCAGCTTCTAATAAAAATAAGATAATCCCAAGGTTCCATTTATAAACAGTTCATAAAGGGCTAATAAAAGAGAAATTGGTGTTTTCAATAAATGGTCAATCAGTTGTTATAGATCGTGAGAGACCGACAGGGCAATGAGTTTCTTATTACCATGAGTTACAGCCATCCATGACACCTGCAGCTGCTGTGCTTAGAAACATCCATACTATCTCCTATTCAAGTCTGCAACATGCTTATAACCTCTATGGAACATTTATAAATGGAACTTTTTAGTAAAGTATCTCAATCATGATTATAAGGAGACTTGGACTAGGTACCACTCTTACAGTTAATAAGAATGCTGTCCAGTATGTTTTCCCCATATTTTATTTTGTTTGGTTCTCCATTGTTTAGAAAACTCTACAGGAAGTGTGAAAATCAAGGGTGAAATTCTAGCCCCTTTGAAGGCAATGGTAGTTTTGCCATTGACTTCAGTGGGGGCCAAGATATCATCCAGAATGACTTCCCCACCCAGTTTTGACTGCCCACTGTGCCCAGATGGATTTCCCGTGGACCAAACTGTAAGTTCCCTTACAATCCTGAGAGATGGGCCAGGTGTGCTCAACCTGTTCTTGAACTTGGGTTACATTCTAGATGAATCTGGTCCACGTTTGGGGAGAGCGTGGGCCAGTTTTGTTTTGTGGTGCAGATTATTCACACCCCGGAGTGACAAATTGTCGTGGTATAATTCCCCACTCTGAACCTTAGTGTCCAAAAGATGGGGTACCAGCATGAATTCCTCTAAGCTCAATTACCAGTTTAGTACTTGTAGCGCTGCCACCAACCAGGAATTCCAGTGCCTGGTACACTCTGGTCCTCCCAAGACCAAGACCCTCTGGATCTTAACACAAGGAAAGTAAACCCTTTCCCTTACCATTGCCTCTCCCAGGCTTCCCCTCCCTGGGTTACCCTGGAAGATCATTGTGATTCAAACTCCTTGAATCTTAAACAGAGAGGAAAATCCACCTTCCCCCCTCCTTCTCTCTCCCCCTCCCAGACTCTTCCTGAGAGAGAAAGTAATCCTAACACAGAGAGGAATTAACCTTTCTCTCCCCCTTCCCTCCTTTCTCCTCACCAATTCCCTGGTGGATCCAGATCCAGACCCTGTCCCCTGGGGTCTCACCAGAATAAAAAAACAATCAGGTTCTTAAACAAGGAAAGCTTTTAACTAAATAATGTAACTCAGTGGTTTGAGCATTAGCCTGCTAAACCCAGGGTTGTGAGTTCAATCCTTGAGGGGGTGATTTGGAGATTGGTCCTGCTTTGAGCAGGGGGTTGGACTAGATGATCTCCTGAGGTCCCTTCCATTCCTAATAATCTATGATTCTATGAAAGAAAGAAAAAAACAGTAAAAATTATCTTTGTAAATTTGAGATGGAATATGTTACAGGGTCTTTCAGCTATAGACACTGGGAATACCCTCCCAGCCTAAGTATACAAGTACAAATTAAAATCCTTTCAGCAAAATACAAATTTGAACTCCTTCCAGCCAAATATACATTTGCAAATAAAGAAAACTAACATAAGCCTAACTTGCCTTATCTACCTAGTACTCACTATTCTGGACATATAAGAGACTGTATCAGGGAGATTGGAGAGAAATCTGCTTGCACGTCTGGTCACTCTCAGAACCCAGAGAGAACAACAACCAAAAACTAACAGCACACACAAAAACTTCCCTCCCTCAAGATTTGAAAGTAACCTGTCCCCTGATTGGTCCTCTGGTCAGGTGACAGCCAGGCTCACTGAACTTGTTAACCCTTTACAGTCAAAAGAGACATGAAGTACTCCCTTGACTATCTGTTTATGACACAGTTATATCAAAGTAACCTGTAGTGCAGACAAGGGCTGAGCTAAATACAAGTTGGGACAGATAGTTAAGCATAAGGAGTAACATGAAGGAGTGCACTTGAGATGGAGCGGGCAATAAAGAGTTAGATTGTTATGCAAAAGGGTTTTGAAGTGGTCTAAAGGTTAGCAGTGAAGAGTGTTCCAGGTTGTTATAGCGAGCCATGAAACCAGTGTTCAGTCTGTGGTATTTAGTGTCTGGCGGCCTTATGAATTTAAGGTCCCCGGGCTCGCCTCTGGAAGGTGTTGTGCAAGTTTTCTTTGAGGACAAATATTGAAAGATCAGTTATGGAGTGATCACTTTTTGAAAAGTGTTCACCCACTGATGGCATGATTTCTTGTCTTTTATCATTTTTCTATGTGATTTCATTCCAGAGGATGGTGATTGTCTGGTTTCATCCACCTGGTTGTTGTTGGGGCATTTGATACACTGGATGAGGTATACCACATGCTGTGATAGGCATGTGTAGGACCCATGAATCTTGAAAGGTGTATGGTGCGGGTATTTATCATAGCAATGGGAGGTATGTCTGTAGGTTTTGAGTCTGTTGTTCTGGCAGGGTTTGGTGACACTTTGAGTTAATCTGGTCTGTTGGGAGCTTGCTTCTGATGATCAGTTTGGCAACGTTAGGGGGTTGTTTAGAGGCTAAAAGAGAGGGGAAGATATCTTTCAGGAAATAGTCCCCATCAAATATGGGTTGTAATTGTTCAATGATATCCCATATGGGTTCCATATGTACTGTAGTTTGGTAGGTGACAACTAAGGTTTTTTCCTGTACTGAAGCAGGTTTTCCTGGAGTATTTGGGTGGATCTTTCCATGATGCGATCTACTTCTCTGGTGGAGTGTCCTTGTTTAGTGAAGATGATGCTAAGTGTGTTTAGGTGTATATCCTGGACTTTCTCCTCATAGCATGTTCTGTGCTATGTGAGTGCCTGGCTATAGATAGCCAATTTCTTGGTATGTTTGGATTTGTGAAGGAAAATGTAGTGATCCATGGCTTTCTTGTATATATTCATTGGTAGAGTTCCATTGTTGAAGCTAATAATGTTGTCCAGGAAGTTGATTCTGGTGTGAGTGTGTTCTAGAGAGAGTTTGATGGCTGGGTGGTGGTTGTTGAAGTTGTGGTGGAAATCTATACGGGAATTTAGAACGCCTGTTCAGAGGAGGAAAATATCATTGATATATCTCAGGTATATTGTTGGTTTCATGGTGTATTTTTCCAGAAATTCTTCCTCGAGATGGCCAGTGAAGAGACTGGCATACTGGAGAGTAATCCTACTACCCCGAGGTGTCCCCATGGTTTGGACGAAGCATTTGTTGTTAAATGTAAACTTGTTAAGGGTGAGGATGAAATGGATGAGTTTGGCAATGTGTTTTTGAGTGGATTTCTAACTGTTGCAAGTTATTTTGTAGGTATTTGAGACAGGCAGTGATGCTGTCGTGAGGAATGTTGATGTATAGGGATGTGACATCCATGGTGGCAATGACAGTTTTCTTTGTGGTGAGTGGTTTGAAGATGGTGTATATTATGAGTCCTGGTACTCCTTTAGTAAGAGTGCGCTGGCAAGATACGACAGGTCTGCCTGGGTCCCTTATTTGTGTATCTCGAGAAACAGGGGAGGGTTCATGGGGGATGAGGTTGTAGAGTTTTTCTTGGAGTGGCGTGGAGCAGAATTTGTTGATATCTTTAAATTCCTGTGTAATTGTGATGTGGAGTTATCTTTTAGTTCTTTATAGTAGGTGGTGTCAAATAATATTCTGTTGTCCTCATTGAAGTAGTCATTGCAATTAAGGACTACAATAGTGCCCCCTTTGTTGGCTGTTTTTTGATCACTATCCAGGGACTGTATGACCACTATTCAGGGACTGTATGGCTGTCTCGTTGGTGGGAGAGAGACTGTGGTGGATCTAATGTTTGTTGAGGATTTCATAGTCAATTTTTTTCCTGGAGCAATTGATATAATGATCAAGTGTGGTTTTGTCCATTGGGGGGGGGGGGTGTTCAGTCAGATTATTCTTTTTTCTTATGACTGTTGGTGGGGATGTGGTAATTGTGGATGGTGTCATCTTTGTTGTACAAGAATTCCTTGAGGCAGAACCAACAGAAGAAATCTTCTAGCTCTCCATATGCTAACATGGTATCAGGTTCTGTGTGGGTCAGAAGTTCAGTCTTTTGGAGAGTACAGATACTTCCCTTCTTCCCTTAGGGGTAGTCTTGATAGGTTGATGATGTTGGAGTGTTGTGTAGTGCCCAGGTGGTGGGTCCTAGTGCCTTGAGTTTTCCCAGAAGTAGTGTTCTGTTGGTTGTGGAATTACTGTAGTTGGTTCCACTTTTTAGTTTTTGTGTTGGGTGGCTGTCATTAGGGTGTTTTTAGATAGTTGTTTTGGTGTCCTGCATGATCTTCAGGTAGGTTTCCTGATTTTTCTAAATTCTAGTGTGTGGGAGCATGTGATGATTTTTTTATTGAGATGGTCCCTTCTGGAGTTTCTAAGGTGCAGGAGATGGTTCCTCGATTTTCCTATAGTCCTCCTGCAGAGCTAATCAGCATATTTGGAGTTGTATGTAGTGGTCAGAGGGTTATAAGTGGTAAGTTCTCTGGGGATGACTTCTTTTTATTGCATTTGCTCAGGAAGTGGATGTCACTGGTTGGTCCGGTTTCCTCCTCCTTCATGTTGTGAGGTTTCCATTTTAAGCATCAAAACTGTATTTAGTTTCTTAGAAGCATATTATACTTCTATTTTATTTGTAATGATATCTGTTTCCACTGTCTTTGCATGGTATCACTTAAAGATCTATCTTTATTAATGAATTTCTCTTTATTTTATCCTAAATTCATGTCAGTGCTGTAATATTAAAGTGTGCATCCTCTGCTGTGCTAGCAGGCTGTTGTGTTCACTGTCTGTTTGGAGACAGTGGAGCTGGTAATTTCTGTGAGTGTCCAGTAACAGAGGCTGGGAATTGCAAGGGAAAGCTTTTCAAGGAGGTTCAGGCACTGGGGTGCACCAAGCTTTACCTGCAAGGCCAAGTAAGGGCTGGCAGAGTCCTGAGAAATTTGCTTGGAGTGGCTAACGGACAGGGGTGACAAGGAGCTGCCACTCAGCTTAGCACCAACAAATCTCTCTTTTGCTAAGGCAGAGGCGTAGCAAGATCACCCATAGTTCTCGTGTCCTGAGAAAGTGTCACACCTCTCTGCAGATCTCTAACTCCCTGGCTTGGAGAGGCACATGGGGGGTTCAGCATGGGTAACTCCACAAAGCCACTATGGACTCAGCTGGGCTCTGAGGCCATGAGAAAAAAAGAACTCAGGGCACCTCAGCTCACCCCTGCTGAGAGCCTCCATTAGCCCAGCCACCTCAAGGCTGGCAGACCATATTTTCCCTGCATTGGAGCCTGGTTCCATGTTAGTTTCTGTCCGGATGGAGCAAATAGCCCCTTTGCATCCGTGTGCTCATGTCTCATA
This sequence comes from Gopherus flavomarginatus, assembly GCF_025201925.1. Classification (NCBI taxonomy): domain Eukaryota; kingdom Metazoa; phylum Chordata; order Testudines; family Testudinidae; genus Gopherus; species Gopherus flavomarginatus. The sequence goes on along the minus strand of NC_066633.1, from coordinate 18,746,822 downwards.
CTGCCTGCTTGGCCATCCGAGACTCTTAGCTCTTCTCAGCAGGGCCTTTGGGGACAGAACACCTGCTCTCCCTCTGCCTGGCATTCAAATGCTGTGGTGTCATTGCAGTAGCTTTGTTCTTCTGTGTATCGGAATCTGCACATCCCATGCTGTGCTGCTTTGCTTAGGCCTGGTGAGGGCTCTCCCCTTGTGCCCTCCCACCCCTCCCGCCGCTTCTATTTTTATCTACCTTCTTTTCAGCCATTCTGAGATTTGTTAAAAATTAGCATCAAGTGCATCACTGCTCACGTTCCTCTGAGACATGGGCATGAGAACAATAGATCATGATGGAGTGACATGAAAGATCCTTCACTCACATCCTCATCTTCCCACCTCCCAGCTCAGAGTGAGCTTTGCGGTTCTTTGCATCTCTGTTAGGCGTGAGTGACCAATGCCAAACTACGGGGAGAGGGCTTGGCTTTATTTTCAGCCCCTCACTTTAGGAGGAAAATAGGAATCGCCTGCGTCAGCATTTCCCAAACATCTGACATTAGAGCCCCGCTTCAGGAAAATGAAACCATTCTCAGTCCTACCACGCCTCAATCCCACGATGTGTTGTCAGAGGCCTACCAATCTTAATGGACACACGTATTGTGCCCCTCTCATCACACCCGATGTTTCTTGCCACCACACAAGGCTGTATTATCAGAGTCCAAATTTCCTTATCAAAAGGAATGGGTTCCATTGATTCCATGATTCCGTTGATAAATGTTTGATAGCTGTGATCAGCGTGTCAACACATGAGTAGAAGGTGTTACAGATACCCTCTGCTGATGTGCTTGGAATGATCATGGGTGGTACTAAGCATATTCCACACTTCGGAAAACATTGGCGTCGATGGAACAGGCTCATGGTCTATATAAATGTGGAAGCCAGCTTCTGATACTGGCCCATATTGGAAGCTGAAGAGAGAAGCATAAAAATCCCCATCATGCACCTGGCCAGATGTGCCATAACAATGCTCTGAGTCTCTCTCAAAGCAGGTCCTGGTGTTGGCCGTGTGAAATGGGAACTGTGACCTATAGTCTTATAGCTAGCATGGCGGAGTCTAGCAGCATCCCTTTGCCCAGCAATGTTTATAAAAATGGGCCTAGAAGTAGTGAATTATCAGGGGGCCAGAGTGGCTTTTCATTTGAGCCAATAAAAAAATCTATTAAGGGTTTGGGCTTGTTTGTATTTTAATCATTTAATATCAAATGCCATGTTGATTCTATGCTGGATTCATTTTTGATCCAATTAGCAAACAGCTGTGCACTTTGCTCTCTTAAACATAAAATGACTGAGAGATTGGAGCTTAATGACTTTTTTTTTTAACTTGTTTTTAAATATTGCTGAATTTGGAGAGTTTGTGAGAATCAAAAGAATTGCAGAGCTGGGCTGATTCTCAGTCCGCTGCCCAGTTAGGAAGCAGGGGCTGTGAAAAGATAGGAGGAGGAGGAGGAAGAGGAAGGGAGATTTGAGTTGTCTGGTCCCTTATATCATTAAAGCAATAATTCTAACAGCCCCGTTTTCGTTTGTGCCAGCAGAGGGTGTAAAAGATGAATCAAAGAGCTGCTTTCTTGGAGAGAGGGTCATCTCACTAGTCCTCTTCTGCTTTCATCCTGTGAGCAGATGTGGCTCTAGAGGACTGCAGTCCTTTGAGCTGTAGCAATGTTCAAGGTAATCTTGCGATCAGAAGCCATGCAGATGGGCAGAATTCCTGTTTGTGTGGTAGGAGGTTATAGAGGGACATAACCCTCCTTTTTTAACCAGTGCTGGCCCAGAGATGATACAAATATCAAAACCGGCATACATGCTGGAGAGGAGCAATGGTCTGGTTGTTAAGGCACTAGCCTAGGCTTTAGGAAACCTGCGTTCAGTTCCCTGCCCTCCCACATGGTTTGAGTGTGACCTCAAGCAAGTCACTTAGTCTCATTGTACCTCAGTTTCCCATCTGTAAAATAGGTTTTATAGTACTGACCTACCTCACGGGGTGCTGGGAGAATAAATACATTTAAGACTATGAAGCACTTGGATTCTGTGATGCCGTGGGTTATCTAGGTTCTGAAGATAAATAGATGCAATGTTGTATAAGAGAAGTGATGCAGAAGGATTTGGGTGAGGAGGGGAAAAGTGGGGAGGGCAATTCTATTGACCCACCAAACCTGCCTGTTTTTCAGCTCACTATCTGGCCTTGCCACTGAGCTGCAGCTCCAGAACATTTGGTTACTTGAGACCTTTTGTCAGGGGTGAAGGTAACTTAAAGGATTTACGAGTACTCAGGAGTCCTGAGCAGGGGGCGGGGCCTCAACCAGAAGGGGCGTGGCCTCAACTGGAAGAGGCAGGACCTTTAGAGCCCTGGGCCCTTTAAATCAAGATTTAAAGGGCCCTGGGCTCCGGCTAGGTAGTGGCAGCTGGGAGCTCCGGGCCCTTTAAATCACTGCCAGAGCTACCAGCTGCAGAGGTGGCTGGGAGCCCTGGGGCTTGGAGGCCATTTAAAGGGCCCGGGGGTCTGGCTACCGATACGGCAGTGGAGCCCTGAGCCCATTACATCACCGCCTGAGCCCTGCTGCCGGAGCTCTGGGGTAGCAAAGGCGGCCGGGGGCTCTGGCGGTGATTTAACGGGCCAGGGGCAGTAGTGGTGGCTGGAGCCACAGGCTCTTTAAATCGCTACCTGAGACCCACCGCTGCTGCCCCAGGGATCTGGCAGTGGGGCTTGGGCAGCAGGGCCTTGGGCCCTTTAAATTCCTGCCAGAGCCCTGGGGGTCCCGGCCACCTCTGCTGCTGGGAGACCAGGGCCCTTTAAATTGCTGCCTGGGGAAGCTGGTCTGGCATACTGACTTACTTTCACCTCTGCCTTATGTCAATAAAATTCTGCAAAGTATTTGTAAGGAAACCCAAAAGCAGGTTCTTGTGGGGTCCCAGAGGCCGGACTCCAGCCCAAGCCTGAATGTCTGCACCACAGTTAAACAGCCCCATAGCCTGAACCTCACGAGCCCAAGTCACAAACCAGCCACGGGTGTTTAATTGCAATGTAGACATACCCTGTGATTCCAAATGAGTTTGGTTCCAAGACTTGGTTTTAAATGTAAATCCAAAGTTCCAAGTGCGACTTAGGACTTGTCTGTGCGGGGAAATTGACTGGAATAGCTATTCTGGAACAACGATTCCACTATGGTAGTTATGGAATAAGAGTGTCCACATGGGAATTCCAGAATCGCAATATAGCTTCAGATTCACATCCTACCTCTTCCTGGAATAACCTCCCATGCAGCCAAGCCCTTAGGTGTCAGCAAATCCCACACAAACCAGAAAGAAGAGAAAGGTCTTGCAACAACTCTGCCAGCGCGAAACACTCTGTTTGGTACGGCTCTAACTGTGATTTACGGTCACAGCCCACCAGCCCAGTTCCTTACAACAGAAAGGGATGAATGAGCCTATTGCAGTGGTGCTGCTCGCAACTCCGTGTGATTCAGATGTGTGTCCAGTGCTTCCCATTCAGATGTCATGTTCCTGGGATTTAGACTTGACTGTGAGGAAAAAAATGTTTGCCTCAGACTCAAGTGTAGCTTGCAAAGCCTCAGTTTCATTTCAAAACATACATCTAGCTATGAGCCCAAGCCACAGCCTTCAGGCCAGGATGCAAATTTCCTTAAAGTTCAGAGGTGTTTGCATCTGCTATTTTGACTCAGCCCCTTTTGAAGATAAAGGGGCCTGCTCTGAATTGGATCTGAATCGGGATCCGAGTTGAGAGCGGTTCAGATGTGAAGTTTTGGGTCAGGCCCATCTTTAGCTAGGTTTCCTGGCATTTTTTCACTCCATGATTTCCTGTGGTAGTAAAGGACATGGGCTGGGGAATATAGCGTATGGTTTTGACTTATGTTTACTGCCCGTTAGTTTCAAAGACTGATCAGTTTTCATTGTATCCTTCACAATGTTGAAAACCTCTGTCAAACTGCTCTACGACTTCTCCTTTCTAGGCTACAGAATCCTCACTATTGATGTGTGTCTCCTAATATTTAGGCCATCCCCTTGCCAGTTTTATTTTGCTGGGAAAGGTCTGCTGGTATTGCTTCTATCCAAAGTGTCAGGCCAATGCAGAGCTAAACACCAGATCCACTCTATCAATGGAACTGAGCATCTGAAAAACAATAAGCAGAGTTATTTGATGCATGCTGTGTCTACACTACAAACACTATGGTGGCGTGGCTGCAGCACTGCTGTTATGCTGCTGTAGTGTAGACACTTCCTATACTGATGGAAGGGGTTTTCCATCGACGGAGGCAGTCTACTTCTCAAAGCAATAGTAGCTAGGTCAATGGAAGATTTTCTTCATCAACCTAGCTGTGTCTGCACCAGGGAGGATTAGGTTGGCTTAACTGTGGTGCTCAGGGATGTGATTTGATAAGGCTGATGTAAGTGTTAAGTGGGAACCAGGTCTATGTTTATGCCAAAGTTAAAATGGACTGAAAAAGAAAGTTTGCAAGTAGCTACTATGTGATTTTATACTACTAGTAGCTAGGCCTCTGGGCCTCAGTTTCCACCTCTGTAAAATGCGGGTAATCATACTGACCTCCTTTGTAGAGTGCTGCTAAACCGACTGATGAAAAGTGCTGTAGAAGAGCCGGCTGCTATTGTCATTACTATGCCATTGAAAGTCAAAGTCACATCCGTTTGCCGACACTGGCTAATTTCACGTGTCTGTGGAAACAGGAGATGGTGGGATGAAATCTCTTTGACTGTGACCCATCTGACAGGGCAGAATCCTACTAGGCAGTGCCCACTGGCTTTTCAGAGCCTTCTGTAGACCAGGGATTGTTCAGTGGAGCTCTCTGTCTCGTGACCTCTGACAGCATCTTACATCCGCAGACAGGAGCACTTCCTATTGTTAAACGAGTCGTCATGGTGTATTGTCCATTGTTTAGTTGAAAGAAAGCACTGACCCTATAATTCACACAGGAATGCAATTAAAGTGCAGAGCAGGAAGAAAGTCTCAAATAGAAATCGTAACAGCATAGCCTACCTGTGCATATTGCTCATATACCCATCCTTGACACAGACTGCATGTGTTCCCTTTACTACTTAAAAGATATTCCAAGGTTCAGTATTTTTTCCCCCAAAAAATTTTAGTTGAAAAATGGCCCTTTTTTCCAAAATTGGAAATTCTCACTCAATTATTATTATTGTTTACATTTTCTGTTATGATGAAATTAGAAAATAAAAAAGGAGCTTTTTTGTCTGATTGCTTTACCTCCTCCGCATAACCTTTTTCCAGTGCGTGCAAAAAAAAAAAAAAAGAAGTGTGCGGGGAAGGGGGCAAATGGTAACCGAAAAAAAGTAAAAACTTTAAAAATTTCAAAACCAAATCTTTGTAATCATTGTTGGGGAAAAACTTGAATAAGCAAAAGCCTTTTTCCTGTTGAAACCTGCTGAATGAAAGGACTGCAACTTTTTTGAATCTTTTCACAATTTCCCCCCTCAGTTTGTGACCAGCTCTGCTTTGAACCTTTGAAAAATAAAGCAAGTGACATGTAGTGCCTAATTAATATTCTACTAGCTGTACCTACTTTAGGCATCTGAGTTCTCTGGCATAGATGAGACAAAGTGAATCAGGTGCTGATCAGAGCTTCATTCACATAGAAATGCCATTGTCAGCTGAAGCCATGCTAGGGAGGCATGGGCCATCTAACCCTAAATGATGCAAAGGGATTGAGGGGTTAAGGAGTGACTTGATTACAGTCTATAGGTCTCTGCTTGGAAACAAGTATTTAATAATGAGCTCTTCAATCTAGAGAAAGATGTAGTATGCTCCAAAGGCTGGAAGTTGAAGTTCTCAAATTCAGACTGGAAGGAAGGCATACATTTCTAGTGGTGAGCGTAAGGAACCATTGGCACAATTTACCAAGGGTCGTGGGGGCTTCTCCATCACGGACACTTTTTAAATCAAGACTGGATGTTTTTCTGAAAGATCTGCTCTAGGAATTATTTTGGGGCAGTTCTCTGGCCTGTGTGATACAGGAGGTCAGACTAGGTGATCACCATGATCCTTTTTGGCCTTGGAATCTATGAAGAAAAGACCTTCACTTGATCACTGAAGATAATTTCCAAGTTTATTACTTAGCTTAGAAGCTCTTTTTGTTCCATGGTTGTACAGCACCTGTCACACTGGGGTCCTAGTCCATGACTGGGGCTCTGAGGTACTACTGTATTACAAATAATAATTTCTGCATTGTAGAGGACTTGTTTCGGGGGGGAGGGGTAGCTCAGTGGTTTGAGCATTAACCTGCTAAACCCAGGGTTGTGAGTTCAATCCTTGAGGGGGCCACTTAGGAATCTGGGGCAAAATCAGTACTTGGTCCTGCTAGTGAAGGCAGGTGGCTGGACTCAATGACCCTTCAGGGTCCCTTCCAGTTCTATGAGATAGGCATATCTCTCTCTCTATATATTTTTAGTCAGAGGGATTTGGCACTTTCAGACTGTGGAAGAGGACAGGGAGAAGGGAGATGCTGGTTATTTTCAATAGTGTTACAGTTGATGCAGAGTTAACAGGATGTCAGAAATTTGCATCTAATCAAAATTTTGTTGCAAACCCAGTGAACTATCTAGAGGGCCTATTAAAAGGAAGAACAGATTATTGTGCAGGCCAGTTTCAGGAACAAAGACGATAGAGGGAACAAAAGCTCTAATGAAAGGCTTTGTACACATGCTTCTTGCCTAGCCAAGGAGGACAAAATGCTCAAAAAAGAACATTTGCCAAAAAAAAAAAAAAGTCCTCCTTAATAACCACTTTGCAAGCAACACACTTGCCTATGGCCTGCTGCCTGGTCATGCCTCAGCAGAAGACCATTCAGAACCTTTAGCTAGTGCAGACTGTGCCCCCATCTGCTTAATTCACGGTGTGTGTGACACCTGTGGGGCTGGGCTGGCTTCTAAGTTATTTCTGGGTGCAACTCAGGGTGTTAGTGTTTGTGTATAGAACTCTAGTGCATGGGAGGATGAATGGTCCAGTATAGAGCCCTGCACGGGACTAGTGTAGAGCCATGCAGCGGGACTGGGATCCCACGGCTCCCACAGGACCGGCCACTATAATAGCTGGAGCAGGCGGGAATGGGTATTGCGGGGAAGGACGGGAGCAGGCTTAAAAATAGTTCTGTGCAGGCCTCTAGTCCAGTGATTAGGGGGCTAGCTTGGGATGTGGTAGACGTGGCTTCAATTCCTTCCTGTGTCACAGGCTATGACTGTGGGCAAATCATGTCGTCTCTCAGCACTGAAATGATAGTACAGTAAGAGGGGGCAGCAGCACATTTAAATACTGTAGAGAGATAAATAACTTGTTCTGGTTGGTTCAGCGATTGCCTCTCTGTGTGAAATTGCTAAAGGGGCTTGACTTTATAGCCCCCCCCCCCCCGACTGAAATGGGAGGTGGCTAGAAACTGGCCATTCTCAGTGTAGGATCTGGAATTCACTTCTTCCCACTGGTTCCCTGGAGCCCATAGGTGTCCTATTGCAAAGTCTATCACTTTTTCTAGGGTGGAGGGCTAAGCGGATGGGAGCAGGTGCTGGGATACATTTGTTTGGGTGGGTAGAGGAGGGCTCCAGGTGGAAATTGATCCAAATTCTACTCTGTTGCTTGTGTTGATTATGGCAGTGTATATGTGCACCCAGAGCTATGAGTAGGAAGAAACAGAAATAAATAAAGCACAAATGGCTTGGCTAATTAGCAGAAGTGGCACGGAGAATTGTGAAAATCAGATGAAAGGTAAATGAAATTCAGCTCAGTAATCTAGCTGAGAGTGAAAGTGCTTCTTTAAGGGAAGATTATAATTTAATTGCCCCAGATAAGTCAGATTCTGCCAGTAGCTAAATTAGCTAAGATAGAGTGAACTTTGGGTATGCCGTGCATTTTTGTAAAAGACATACTAAAGGACTAATGGTCTGTTTATTTCCACCTCGGATACCTCTGTCAAATTAAATCTCTTCTCTACTGAACTTCAGAACTCCAAAACACTTATAAACATTTCTTTAACTTCTGCATGGGCTGCATTTCATATGGACAGAATGTGCTATGTCACCATAGTGGCTGTACTTCTTCCCTAAAAGAGGCAGGGGCATTCAAGTCAAGTCTTCCACCCCAATCAAGAGGGGAAACTTATTTAGACAACTCTGTGGTTTCCTGTGCAGAGACGAATGAATTGATTCTTCTCTGTCATTGGTGTAAACCAAGAGTAATCCTGCTAAAATAAATGGATTGTGCTACTGAGAGAAGACAGTCAAGGCCACTATTCACAGAGACCTTCAGTTCTGGATCTAGGGACAGAACCAACCTTGATGCACTTGAAGCATGGCGGTACGTACTCCGGCAGCTAGCCTGTGCTGCTGTGGATTCACTGCTATTGGTTCCTGAGCTAGGGTATGGCTACACGGGCTGGAATCACACCTCCGATTGCACTGTAGCATACCCATAAAGAGACTCTGGGTGCTGATCCTAGGCAGGTTTCAGAGTAGCAGCCGTGTTAGTCTGTATCCACAGAACAGGAGTACTTGTTGCACCTTAGAGACTAACAAATGTATTTGGGCATAAGCTTTTGTGGGCTAGAGCCCACTTCTTCAGATGCATCCTAGATAGCAACACAGACAGCATTTGTTAGGCTCCGAGGTGGAGAGCTAGAGGGAGCCATAAGATCTGTGTGTCTCCAACAGCTCCCATAAAGAATCAACACTTGGGCATTACAGTCCGTTCCTGTCTGATCACCTTATCATAAAAGATGCTTCAGGTCCTTACCACCCCTTCATTGCTACGCCATTCTTTAGTTCCTGGTTTTGACTGGGACCAGAAACAGACACAACCAGAAATGACTCTTGTGGTCTTGCTGGCTCAGCCAGAAACACCTGGGTGGATTTCCAAATTTTGCAAATTCTAGATATTCAAATAAGCACCTCAGCATTTTGGATGCTTATCACAGCCTGAACTTCCAAGTGCCCAGAGACAATATTTTACAGTCATCCCAAAAATTCCCAGCCTATGAGCCTACAGCACCCACTTTGGGTGGCATGAGGCAACCAAACGACACGCATTATTCTACTTGAGAACAAAGGTGATGGATGGAAATTTCAATCAAGAATAAGCCCCTGCTCTGTGAAAAGTGCCATGAAAGCTTTCATGTCCAGTCCAAGCTGACAGGACCTTTAAAAACAAAGTCTCATCCCTCTGTGATAGTAGAAGAGTCATTGTGGCCAATGGAATAAAGCTCTGGGACGTCAGTGAGCTGGGTTGTAAAGACCAGTGAGTTGAGAGAGGATTGGGACAGGTATTTGTATCTGGTGGTATGGGCCTTGCCTAAGGGCCCCAGACACCATTTGATCCTTACTCTCTCCACTGTGTAATAATTAGCTAATTTAGACTCAATTGAGAGCCTGGTTACACACCGCAGAGCTGAGATCATTGATACCTAGGTCTAAGCATTAGACCTGCTTTGGGACAGTGTCTCTGATGCAAGAGACTGCCCAGTATGCATCAGCAGTGAGGCTCCCCCACTAACAGCTGAAATCACTGAGAGCTGCTTTAAGTGGTGGGACCTGAAGACATCCCAGTGGATGGGTGAGCAGCTGGCAGGGTGGCAAGCAGAGAGGTGTGGAGATCGGTCAGCAAGGCGACGGGCGGAGAGGCCCAGTGATTGGCCAGCATGGTGGCTGGCGGAGAGGTGCAGTGATCGGCCAGGCGGCTGGCAAGGAGGAACGGTCAGTGAATGCCCAAGCAGTGGAGTGAATAAAGTGCCTTCTTTACCCCCCTCCACCCAGGGTGGAAGGTGAACTCTGCAGATGCACCTCTGGACTCTGGGTCTGCACTGACCAAGGACAACAACGGAGAGTGGGGTGCAGAGAAGGGATGGGCACATTAAAGGGGCTTCTGGTTGCTGGACTTAATAACCCTATGAAAAAGGACACTACCCAACTTGCTTCGGGGTTGGTCTTTTGCTCATGGTTTAGATTTATGAACCCTGTTTGTGGTGTTTTCCCAAATTAATGCCAGGTTACTTCCCGCCTTTTATTAAAAATTCCTTTTCTACACTCAGACTCTGTGTCTGTTAGAGGAGCCCAAGGGGTGGTGTGTAATTGTCCCAGGATACTGGGTGGGGGCTTGAGCTGGTTTTCTGTTGTATTGTATTGTTCTACACTAGATATTGAACCCGGCTGTGGTTGCTTCCAATTCCAATGGGCAGAAGGGTTACATACAGCACCTAGCACCCTGGTGCAGCTAAGTTCTACCAAAAAAGCCATATGTGAAATGAAACATGTCTGTTTCAGAGTCATGAAGGGCTTTTTTGATCTGGTTATTCTAGAGGGCCATCAAATGTAACGTCTTGACTGCTAAGCTATCCCATCACTGAACAGGCAGTGGGGGGAAACATTATCAATCGCACAATGTTGTAGCCTGAACTTAATATCCGAGTGAGAAAAGGCCAGTGAAACTCCACCAAGGACTTGGCTACATGCAGACTTGTACTGGTCGAACTTTGCGTGATTTGAAACCTAGTTAAAACATTGCAAAAGGCCGTGTGGGTGCTTTTACTTTGGTTTACTTTCTGTTTAATTTAAATGGATTAGGAGCAGGTTAAAACTAAAATGGAGTTACCTACTTACACCGAAATCAGAGCATCCACACAGGGGTTTGCAGAGGTTCAACTAAACTGGTGCTAATTTGCACATAGGCAACTCTTATTGTTCTTTGTGTACCCCAGAGGCAGGAGTGGAGGGACTGCTGAAGGTGATAGAGAGGTTTTGAGGGAGGGCCTGGAGAACGTTCGGTTTTCAGCTAAATACCTGAAAGGCAGGAGGCGAAATGAAAGATAAATAGTGTTTTGTTCAATGAGTCTGTTTATTGTTTAAAGTGCACCGCAGCATGATGGTCCCAGGAAGGGGAATTCAATCTGCCATGTGCCACCCAGCATCTTCCTGCGGGGAGACCTCTTTTGTTCTGCTGCTTTTGTTGTTGTCCCCAAAACAGATTTCGTCGCTCTCAGCAAGTTCAATGGGTTATCTGAACAGGCCATTTAAAGACACATTGCCATTCTGCTCGTGCCATTCGGTCCTTGACGCATGTGAACCTGAGCTGGGGAGCAGGAGGCGGTGGGCGTATTGTTTGCTCAAGTTGCAAGAAGCTGTAAACTCCAGGCTTTAGACCATGCCTAGTCCCTTAGTGTATGTCTACACTGCAGTTAGACACCCGGGGCTGGCCCATGTCAGCTGATTCAGGCTTGCAGGGCTCAGGGGCTGTGTAACTGCGGTGCAGATGCTCGGGCTCGGGCTGCTGGTGTCTAATTGCAGTCTAGACATACCCTTAGAGCCTAGAGAAGCCCCTGCAGGCGTGTGCTAGATTTCAGCTCTCCGGCTTCTGCTAGGTGGAGTGCAGACAATGTGCCTATCAGTATTTGGGCGTTCTTTCACTCATTAGAAAAAGTACATCATTAGAAACCCAAAGGAGTGGAGGATGGAGTGATTGTAAGATTCCAGGAGCCATTTTCTCCTGTGGAATTTTTCTCCCTTGGAACATTAGCACTGGCCATTCCCAGCGAGGGAGTGTGCCCTTGACGACAATGCCTCATCTCAGTGTTATCAGCTGATCCCTTTGGACTAACCAGATGACTGGACACATTTCCATGTTCCTTTTCTTGTCCAGAATGTTGGCTTAGCGTCATTATATGAAAGTGCACAGAGACACTTCTGAAACAAGGAGAGATGCAACAACAGATGGGAGGGTTTGTAGTCTGGTTAGAGTAAGGGAGTGTGGAGTCAGGGCAGGGCCGCCCAGAGGAATCAGAGGGCCTGGGGCAAAGCGATTTCAGGGGCCCCTTCTATAAAAAAAAAAGTTGCAATACTATAGAATACTATATTCTTGTGGGGGCCCCTGCAGAGCCTGGGGCAAATTGCCCCACTTGCCCCCCCTGCCCCCGGGCATCCCTGAGTCAGGGCTCCTGGATTCTGCTCCCTCCTCTGGCGCCAACTCATTTTATGACCTGATGCAAGCCTCTTAATCTCTCTGTGCCTCCGACTGCTCATCTGTTCAATAGGTCAATTTAATCTTCTGTTAATACTTGTCTACCTAAAAGGGTACATGTGATGCTAAACTAGCTATTGTGTGTTAGGCACCTGGGAATTACTAGAACAGAGACTCTCTGTTAATGCAAATTGTTTTACACTAGTCTATACAGGAACTGCTGCAGTCTCCTCTTGCTCTTTGCTGCTTGGTCTGGTTCTGCAGGGAACATCACAGGTTTCCTCCCAGCCCCCTCTCATCATTAGTGGAGATGTAGCTGACAATGAAGGCAAAGTCTTCAGGAGTATTTACATGCTCCTTTTTCATACCGAATGCTGGGATGTGGCCCCTTTGATCAGCACCCTTTGAAGTCAGTGGAATGTGGAATTCAGCAGCTATGCCCACGATTCATGAAGCTCCCCTGGTGATTCCCCCAGCCGGAGGGAGTGTGGAACTGAAAGTAGGTAGGGTCCCTGGAGGTAGAACTTTCCACTGCCGTGAGGTACATGGGGAGATTTGACTGAGCTGGCAGGTCTCCACTGATCTGTGCTGGCTGGAGCAGAAATCCCATCTCGTGTTTGATGGAATTGGGTCGAGCTGAGTGTGGCGGTCGCTCCTTCTCTTCCAGTGGCGAGAAGCTCTGAAAACAAAGACAGCCTCCTCCTCTCGGTTTAACAGGGCAAAAGGGCTCTGTCCCCTGGCATTTTCAGGGCCGAAGAACCACCAATGAAGCTGCATCCAAGAATAGGGCGAGAGAAGGGAAAGCGGCAGGGTGGCACAAAAGGGTTTCTAGTCAGTGCAGCCGATTGCAAGCAGGAGTGAATTGCTGTCAAGCAGGTTGTCTGAAAGCATCACTTTAAAGGAATTCACAGAGAAGCAGAGGCTGCCATTGCTAGTGCAACGAGGCGTGGTTTAGGGCAACAAGAATGCCTGAGGGTTTGGCTGTACAGCATCTGGGACAGGGGTGGGCAAACTTTTTGGCCGGAGGGCCACATCTGGGTGTGGAAATTGTATGTCAGGCCATGAATGCTCACATAACTGGGGGTTGGGGTGCAGGAGGGGGTGAGGGCTCCAGCTGGGGGTGTGGGCTCTGGGGTGGAGCTGGGAATTAGGGTTTAGGGTGCAGGAGGGTGCTCTGGGCTGACACCGAGGGGTTCGAAGGCAGGAAAGGTATCAGGGCTGGGGCAGGGGGGTGGGGCGCAGCAGGGGATCAGGGGTGCAGGTTCCATGCATTGCTTACTTCAAGCAGCTCTCAGAAGCAGTGGCATGTCTCCCAATACAGCTCTGCATGCTGCCCCGTCTGCAGGCGCTGCCCCTACAGCTTCCATTGGCCACGGTTCCCAGCCGATGGGAGCTGCGGGGGCAGTGTTTGGGGCAGGGGCAAGGGCAGCATACAGTGCCCCTGACTGTCCCTACAGGTGGAAACTGGAGGAGGGACATGTCGCTGCTTCCAGGAGCTGTGCAGAGTGGGGCAAGCCCCTGACCCCACTCCCCGGCTGGAGCGCTGGAGCACAGCAAGCCCAGGACCCCACTCCCCAGAGCGAGCTCAAGGGCTGGATTAAAATGTCTGGAGGGCCGAATGTGGTCCCCGGGCCATAGTTTGTCCATCCCTGATGTGGGAGGTGTGATTCCCAGCTCAGGTAGATGTACAGATGCTGGTTCCGCTCGAGCTAGTGCTTACGAGCAACGTGGCTGTAGCGCAGAGGTGGGCAAACTATGGCCTGCGGGCCACATATGGCCCGCGGGACCCTCCTGCCCGGCCCCTGAGCTCCTGGCCCAGGAGGCTAGTGCCCAGCCCCTCCCCTGCGGTTCCCCCTCCCTCGCAGCCTCAGCTTGCTCTGCGACTGGTGCAATGCTCTGGGCTGTGGGGCTGTGAGCTCCTGGGGCAGTGCAGCTGCAGAGCCAGGCCTGATCCGGTCTCTGTGCTGCACAGCGATGGCGGCGATGGCGTTGCTGACTCCAGCCGCGCCAGCCACCGGTGCTCCAGGCAGCATGGTAAGGGGGCAAGGAGTGGGGAGGTTGGATAGAGGGCAAGAGAGTTCAGGGTGCTGGTCAGGGGGTGCGGGTTTGGGTAGGGGGCGGGGCTGTCAGAGGGGGGGAACAGGGTGGTTGGATGGACAGGAGTCCTGGGGGGCCGTCAGGAAGGAGAGGTGGGTTTGAACGGGGTGGCGGGGGGCAGTTGGGGGCAGGGGTTCTGGGAGCAGTCAGAGAAAGGGAGAAGGAGTGCTTGGATAGAGGGCAGGGGATTTCAGGGTGGTGGTCGGGGGCAGGGTGGTCAGGGGGAGAACAGAGTGGTTGGATGGGGCAGGGGTCCTGGGGGGCAGTCAGGAAGGAGGGGGGGTTGCATGGGTTGGGGGGAAGTCGGGGCAGGGGTTCCAGGGGCTGTCAGGGGACAGGGAGAAGGAGTGATTGGATGGGGTGGGGGTTCTGGGGTGCCATCAGGGGGCGAGAAGCAGGAGGGGTCAGATGGGAGCAGGGCCAGGCAATGCCTGGTTCTTTGGGGAGGAACAGCCTCCACTAACCGGCCCTCCATACAATTTTGGAAACCCGATGCATACCTCAGGCCAAAAAGTTTGCCCTCCCCTGCTGTAGTGGTATGGGTGGTGGGTTGGGCTAGCCAGCCAAGTACAATCCTGTCCTAACTCCTCATTGTTTAATCAGCTGAAAGTATTCACCAGATTTGACCTGAATTTGCAAAGCGTTTTGATTTCGGCAAATTCAAATGAAAAGTTTCACCCAGCTCTGGTTGTAGGGATAAATGCCTGAAAGATTGTGAGGCCCGCAGATACGGTGGTGATGGGGGGTCATGTATAAACCCTTAGCTGGATTTACCTGTGGGGCTTGTAAAGTGTCAACTCACTATTGTTACTGATGTGAATGCAGCAGTTGTGAAGCTGCCCATAAGCGCCTTCTGCATCTTGATAATGCTGTCACCTCATTAAAAGTGTTTTATTTCCATCCCTTCCCTATCTGGTTAGTCCTGCGTTTGGGATTGGACAGCACAGTCAGCCAAGCATTAACTGGAAGCATAAAAATTGATTTGATCTCTTGGCTTCCCCCACTTAATGAGCAGGACTGGAGTCGGGATGTGGGAGTCAAGCCCATGGAGCACTGTCCTCTGCGGCTCAGCATATCATGATATGGCTGCAGGGCTCTGCTGCCGAGGATTGGGAGTTCCTTTTTCCTGGCAGCTCACAGGGTGATTCACAAAAGCATCTCCCTGGGGCAGGATTGGAGCCATAAACCCTGTCCAGACACAAGTTTTTAGGGCTGTGGAAAAAAGATCCCCCTGTTGTGTGGACACAAGACTCCCTCCCCCCCCGCACCCCGGAAGATTCCTATGGCCACTTCTCCCTTCCTGCTGAATGCTGCCTACACCTTGACCCCTTTGTGCATGTGAAGAACAAACAGAGCAAGGCCCTTGCCTGCCCCAAACACAAGGCAACCCTGCAGACGCTCAAAGGAAAGTGTTCAATGAGACACCTTTCTGCCCATTCTGTTCTAAACGCTTTGCTCGTGGAATTGAATCATGGGTCGGTCACCAAGTTTGGGCTTCAGATGAATAAGTAAATGATAAACAAATGATCACTCGACAACATTTTAACCTCTAAAGCAGGGCATGTTTATATGAATTCTCTTCTCTCATCTATGCCCTTCCCTTGTGCTCCCCCTATGACCTTTCCTAGACCTCTTTGTCCCATCAGCCTGATCAGGGCAGGCCAGACTGCAGTTCCCAGTATTGGTAAATGTGGTCTGCCACTGAAGGAGCGCTCCATCCATGTGCCACCATGCTAGCTGTGCTCTTGGCCGACAGAGTGGGAATTGAATGGGGTTCTCCAGGGCTAAAAGCCTGTGCCGCTTGAGTTTGAGCAAACGACCTTGGTTCGCTCCCTGGTGCTGTAACAGACTCACCTCCTCCGTGGATCAGGCAAGGAGGGGCACCTGTAGCACACACTCACTATTGGCTTACCGCTCAGCGTCAACACTATCAGCGGAGCCAGAGCACATGGAGAAAGAAGCATGAAGGGTGACACCAGTACTCACACTTCATCCTCGTGTGTTCAGCCCCATCCCGTGGAGAAGGGGCAGGGCAGAAAAGGAGAGGAAGAGTGGAAGGGAGGGAAACCAAGAGCGGGAAGAAAGAAGAGAACAGAAAGACAGAAAAAACTGCAAAAGAAGGAAAAATATGGGATAGGGGAAAGCTGAAATATACTGGTGGGAGTGGCTTTTTTTTTTAAGGTATTTTGTTTGAGCGGGGGATGGACCGGGTGTGGGACAGCCTATTTTCCCTCCTTTAGTCTCTCTGCGCCTTTTCTTTCTTTCTTTCTTTCTTTCTTTCCAGAGGTTTGTAACTAGGACAGCATGAAATGCTGGCAGGCACAATTTGTTAGCCCTTCTTATTGTTGGCGAACATCAGTGAGCTGCAGCAGATATTTATAAATATATTAGTTCTTCTTCGAGTGATTGCTCACATCCATTCCAGTTAGGTGTGCGCGCCGCGCGTGCACGTTCGTCGGAAACTTTTTTACCCTAGCAACTCCAGTGGGCCGGCAGGTCGCCCCCTGGAGTGGCGCCGCCATGGCGCCCAATATATATCCCTGCCGGCCCACCCGCTCCTCAGTTCCTTCTTACCGCCGTGTCGGTCGTTGGAACTGTGGAGCGCGGCATAGCTGTCCTCCACGTCCCTAGCTCTCCTTGTTCTCTATCGTTATCTTTATTGTAGTTGTTAATTAGATTGTTAAGTGTAGATAGTAGTAGTTAAGTGATAAGTAGTTTGTAAATAGTTCTTCGCCGGGGGCTTAGCCCTTCCCGGCACCCGGCACCGGGCTCATGCCTGGTTCGCCGGGCTTCAAGCAGTGTGCGGCCTGCAAGAAGCCCATGCCTACCAGCGACCCCCACGACGCGTGCCTGAAGTGCCTGGGGGAATCGCACAGATCCGACAAGTGCCGCATCTGCAAGGCTTTTAAGCCAAGGACTAAGAAGGAGAGGGATCAAAGGCTCCGGACTCTCCTTATGGAGGCGGCACTTGACCCGGCGGCTTCGCAGGCCGTGATGTCGGCGCCGGCACCGGATCGCACCGGCACCGAGAAGACTCCCCGGCACCGACCTTCTCCGGCACCGGGGACAGAGCCTAGGCCGTCGAAGTCCATTACTCCGGCCAGGCAGACCCGAGTGGAGCGCCCGGCCTCAACATCGGCCGCGGCGCCGCCGGCACCGTCGACTCCGGGCCCGGCGGGTCCGTCGAGTCCGGTGCCGCCAAGCTCCCCCATGACATCTGGGGTCGAGATAGTGGTGCCATCCACACCAGAGACCTTCGCCTCGGCACGGGACCTCATAGCCATGACCGAGCCCACTCAGCTACCACCCCCGGTACCTCCGGTGCGGGTCGTGTCCAGAGGCAAGCCTATGATGTCGGCACCGTCTCGGGACTCACGTTCTCGATCCAGGTCCCGACGTCACGGTCGCTCCAGATCCCGCCGCCGCTCGCAGTCCCGGCACCGCTCCCCTCAGCGGTACCGGTCGCACTCGCGGCGCCGGTCGACATCGAGACGATCGCGGTCAGACTCCAGCCGCCGTTACCGGCACCGCGATTCCAGGAGCCGATCCAGACATTCGCCACACCGGTCGACCTCCCGGCGCCGAGCTGGTGGCAGGTCCCGGTCCCGGTCGACCTCCCGGCACCGAACCGGTGGTAGGTCCCGATCCCGGCACCGAAGCGGCGCCCGGTACCGGTCCAGATCCCGGCACCGTGACAGAACCCGGTCCCGGTCCCGGCACCGATACGACTCCCGGCACCGGTCCCCGGCACCGAGACGATCGCCCGTGCCGGCCCGCGCGGACCCTTACCATCCAGGGTCCGCCCCGCCATGGCCCTCTAGACAGCCGTCCGTGTCTTCATTAACGGACAGTGGGTACGCGCTGGGCACCGACCGGCAGGCGGGCGCTGTTCAGTGAGCCTCCACAGCAGGACCAAGGCCCGCAGCAATGGGGTTTCTGGACACCCTGGGCATATCATCAGGCCCAGGGCCCCCAACAGCTCCCTGCTAGGCCGGCGACTGTGGAGCGCAGGGCACCTGAAGCCTCGCTGTCTCGCCCCCCTCCCTCCCCGGATGGGGAGGAAGGGTCCAAGCATCAAGACTCCGCTTTGGCTCCTGAGGCAGAGGCGAGGGCCGAGGGAGACCCCCCATTAGACACTCTCTTGCCGGGGGTCTCCTCATCCTCCTCCCCTGATGAAGCGGTGGCTGGGACCTCCTCCAACAGCCCCCCCCCGCTGGACCTCAGGGCGCACCAGGACCTCCTCAGGCGAGTAGCCCAAAATCTGAGTCTGCAAGCCGAGGAGGTCTCGGAGGTAGAGGACCCTATTGTGACCATCCTCTCGGCAGACGCTCCCACCAGGGTCGCCCTGCCGTTCATACGAACCATCCAGGCCAACGCCAACACCATCTGGCAGTCTCCGGCCTCCATTCCTCCCACTGCGAAGGGCGTCGAGAGGAAGTACATGGCTCCTTCTAAGGGATACGAGTACCTCCACGTACACCCGACTCCGTGTTCCCTGGTGGTCCAATCCGTTAACGATAAAGAGCGTCACGGCCAGGAGGCTCCAGCCCCCAAATCCAGGGAGGCCAGGCGGATGGATCTCCTCGGCCGTAAGGTGTACTCGGCTGGGGCGCTGCAGCTCAGGGTCTCCAACCAGCAGGCCCTGTTAAGCAGATACGCCTTCAACTCCTGGGTGGCAGCAGATAAATTCAAGGAGCTGCTGCCACAAGATGCTCGTCAGGAGTTTACGGCCATCTTAGAGGAAGGCAAGAAGGTCGCACGCACGTCCTTGCAAGCCTCTTTGGACGCTGCGGATTCGGCTGCCCGTACCCTCGCGTCGGGTGTAACAATGCGTCGCCTCTCCTGGCTGCAGGTTTCCGGCCTTCCGCCGGAGCTCCAGCACACTATACAGGACCTTCCTTTCGAAGGCCAAGGATTATTCTCGGACAAGACAGACCCCAGACTCAAGAGTCTGAAAGACAACCGAGTCATCATGCGGTCACTTGGGATGCACACACCAGTGACGCAACGCAGGACCCTTCCGGCCGCAGCAACAACAACAACAGCGCAGGCCGTATTCCCAGTTCCGCCAGCGGCAGGACCTTAACAGGCGCCGCGGCAGGAACGGAAGGCGCAGGCACTCGGGGAACCAAGGGGGGGCAAAACCAAGGCTCCTCTAAGCCCCCGCCTGGACCCAAGCCTTCATTTTGAAGGTGCGCCCGAGGGCGCAGTAACAGTTTCCCCAATGGATCCTTTCCCCCCGTTTTCCAACCGCCTTTCGTTTTTCCTCCCAGCGTGGTCCCTAATAACATCAGACCGCTGGGTCTTACGCACGGTGCAGTCGGGATACCGCCTGCAGTTTGTTTCATTTCCTCCTCCCCGCCCCCCTTCCTCGTCCCTCTTCAGGGACCCCTCTCACGAGCAATTCCTTCGGCAGGAGGTGCAGACGCTCCTCGGCAAAGGAGCTATAGAGGCGGCGCCGGAGAACGAGAAAGGCAAGGGGTTTTATTCCCGCTACTTTCTGATCCCCAAGGCCAAGGGAGGCCTCAGGCCTATCCTCGACCTGCGAGAGCTCAACAAGTACCTGGTGAAGTTGAAGTTCCGCATGGTTTCCTTGGGGACCATTATCCCATCCCTGGATCCGGGAGACTGGTACGCCGCCCTCGACATGCAGGACGCGTATTTTCACATTGCTATCTGGCCACCCCACAGACGTTTCCTTCGCTTCGTTGTGGGGTCTCTGCATTACCAATTTGCAGTCCTCCCATTTGGCTTGTCCACGGCCCCGAGAGTGTTTACGAAATGCATGGCAGTTGTTGTGGCGCAGCTTCGGCGCAGTCGTATCCACGTGTTCCCGTATCTGGACGATTGGTTGATTCGGGGCACGTCGGAACAACAAGTCTGCAGCCATGTCCGTGTGATCACCGACATGTTCGCCACTCTGGGCCTCTTGGTGAACACAGACAAGTCCACCCTGGCCCCCACACAAAGGGTGGAATTCATCGGGGCCGTCCTGGACGCCACTGTGGGCAGGGCCTTGCTGCCATTGCAGCGGTTCCAGGCCTTGTCGGCAATCGTGCAACGACTACAGACAGCCCCCCTGACGTCAGTGAGGACGTGTCTAACCCTGTTAGGCCACATGGCGGCCTGTACTTTCGTGACCAATTACGCTCGGCTCCGCATGAGGCCACTCCAGTTGTGGCTCATCAGTCATTACAGGCCGACAAGACAGCCACTAGATATGTTAATCACGATCCCCCAGAGGGTCTTAGATTCTCTCGGCTGGTGGCTGGACCAGTCAGTGTTGTGTGCGGGTCTCCCCTTCCACCCATCTCAGCCCTCGGTGTCCCTAACAACAGATGCCTCAGATCTCGGCTGGGGGGCCCACGCAGGGACCCTGAGGACGCAGGGCCTGTGGTCCCAGGAGGAGGTGGGGCTACACATCAACATGCGGGAGTTGAGAGCAGTCCGTCTTGCTTGTCAAACGTTCTGTCATCAGCTCCAGGGTCGTTGTGTCGCGGTGTTCACCGACAACACGACGACCGTGTATTATATCAACAAGCAGGGCGGCACCAGATCCTCCTCCCTGTGCCACGAGGCGATACGACTCTGGGACTTTTGTGTAGCCCACTCCATTCACCTCATGGCTTCCTTCCTCCCCGGAGTACGGAACACGCTGGCGGATCGATTGAGCAGATCCTTCCTGTCACACGAGTGGTCCCTTCGCCCAGACGTCGCCCTCCTCCATCTTCCGGAGGTGGGGTTATCCCCGGGTGGACCTCTTCGCGTCCAAGGGGAACAGGAAGTGCCAAGCGTTCTGCTCCTTTCAGGGCAGGGAGCCCGGGTCGATAGCGGATGCCTTCCTCATCCAGTGGTCGACCCCACCTGTACTATGCGTTTCCCCCATTCCCGTTGGTCCACAGGGTCCTTCTGAAGGTGCGCCAGGGACAGGGCTCACGTGATCATGGTAGCCCCGGCGTGGCCCAGACAGCACTGGTACCCCATGCTGCTGGACCTGACCATAGCCGACCCAGTTCCCCTGCCCCTTCATCCGGACCTGATTACCCAGGAGCACGGGACCCTCTGTCACCCAGACCTGCAGTCGCTGCACCTAGCGGCGTGGCTCCTGCGTGGCTGACTGGCTCTGAGCTGCGCTGTTCCACGCCGGTGAGGGAGGTGCTCTTGGGCAGCAGGAAGCCGTCCACAAGAGCGGACATATTTGGCCAAATGGAAGCGCTTCTCCTATTGGTGCGTGGAGAGAAATCTCCGCCCTATGGAAGTTTCAGTAGCCGACATCTTAGACTACATTTGGTCCCTCAAAGGGCAAGGTCTGGCCATATCGTCGTTACGAGTCCACCTAGCGGCTATCTCCACCTTTCACCCGGGTGCGGATGGTCACTCTGTTTTTTCCCACCCGACGGTGTCCTAGATTCCTTAAGGGGCTGGAACGTTATACCCTAACGTCCGTCCCCCTGCTCCAACCTGGGATCTTAACCTGGTGTTGTCCCGACTCATGGGGCCCCCCTTTGAGCCGTTAGCTACTTGCTCCCTGCTTACCTCTCTTGGAAGACGGCCTTTCTAGTAGCTATCACCTCAGCTAGACGGGTGTCGGAACTCCGGGCTCTTGTGGTAGACCCCCCATATACGGTCTTCCACAAGGACAAGGTGCAGCTGAGACCACACCCTGCTTTTCTCCCCAAGGTGGTCTCAGCCTTCCACGTCAACCAACGAGATATTCCTCCCGGTTTTTTTTCCCAAAACCTCACTCCTCAGGCAGGGAGCAGCAGCTCCACTCGCTTGATGTCCGTAGGGCTCTCGGCGTTTTACGTGGAGAGGACTAAGCCCTTCCGCAAATCCCCCCAGCTTTTCGTGGCAGTAGCGGACCGCATGAAAGGGCTTCCTATCTCCTCCCAGAGGTTATCCTCTTGGGTAACGTCCTGCATCAGGACCTGCTATGACTTGGCCCACGTCCCTACGGGCCGTGTGACTGCGCATTCTACCAGGGCGCAGGCGTCGTCGCTGGCTTTCCTTGCCCGTGTACCCATCCAGGAAATCTGTCGGGCAGCGACCTGGTCATCGGTCCACACCTTTGCTTCCCACTACGCCTGGTCCAGCAGTCTAGAGAGGATGCGGCCTTCGGATCTGCTGTGCTCCATGCCGCGACTTCTCGCTCCGACCCCACCCGCCTAGGTATGGCTTGGGATTCACCTAACTGGAATGGATGTGAGCAATCACTCGAAGAAGAAAAGACGGTTACTCAACCTTTGTAACTGTTGTTCTTCGAGATGTGTTGCTCACAACCAATCCACACCCGCCCTCCTTCCCCACTGTCGGAGCCGCCGGCCAAGAAGGAACCGAGGAGCGGGTGGGCCGGCAGGGATATATATTGGGCGCCATGGCGGCGCCACTCCAGGGGGCGACCTGCCGGCCCACTGGAGTTTGCTAGGGTAAAAAAGTTTCCGACGAACGTGCACTGCGCGGCGCGCACACCTAACTGGAATGGATGTGAGCAACACATCTCGAAGAACAACAGTTACAAAGGTGAGTAACCGTCTTTTATTCAGAGAAACGTTCCTCATGAATCTGCTCCTTCATCTCAGTCATTCGAGGAATGGTTTGTGTCAACGTATACTCCACCAGTGACTCATGAGCTATTTGCCACAATTAATACTTCACGCGTTTGTTATCTGTAATTCATACTGCGTAACTGGTCATCTAAGTCACATGGTATTTGTTTTTGCTCCCTGATTGGATGACTCCCAAACAACACGAGGAGCTTTCAAGATGGCTTGAAGAACGCATGTGGTTAAAATACTTATCAATGCATTTGTGACACTTCCTCTTCCTGTGTGAATACAGTTGTGAGCAAAATTTCACTTGCACAAATGTTGGGGAATGGTGAATATAAGGCCTGACACATTGTGAATAAAAGACTCTGTGTCAAAGTGAGTTAATGGATTTTGTTCAAGCCAATGCTCACAAGTGTTTTCCTGCAGTATTTGCCAAGTTCTGTTTGCAGTTTATCAGGCATTTCAGGCCTGTATTAGGGATGGAGGAACTGTCATTCTTTCACCATTGCAAAAGGACAGATGCAAATTTCCCTTGTTTTTTTCCCTTGAGTCTTCAAATCAGCTGGTTCAAAAGTTGCTGCATTTTTCTTCCACAAGAGAATAATCTGAACTCTCCAAGGTACTTGGCTTGGGTAGTGGCCACATGGCATTTTACTTTTCAGCAATTACTTGAAGAGCTCCCTTGCGGTTAAAGAATGCAGAAACTTTGTCAGAAACTAAAACCCAGTCTTCTCCTCCAATACGCACAGTTGCTTACTCAGAAAGTTTTAGATACTGGTTTTGATGACAGACTTCCAAAGTGTGGAATAAGCAGATGTCAAGTTGGCATCACGCTAAAGAATTTGTTTTGCCCACCGTTTTCCTCTTTTTCTGGCGTGTGTGTGTGTGTGTGTGTGTGTGTGAGAGAGAGAGAGAGAGAGAGAATTCTGGGCATGCCATCAAGTGCTGCGTTAATTGCAACACACACAAAAAGACGACTGCATCTCCCTTATGTACTTTGTGTCTTGGTTCAGATATAAACTCAACACAGATATAAGCACATGGTAGCTCAGACCGTAGGTGGGCAGGGATTTTGGAATGGAGGGGCTATATTTGTAACAACGTGGATGACTGGATTGGATACTGTGTGTCGGGAAGGAATGTCGACAGGCCATCCTGAGGTTGGAGGGGCCCAGTACTAGGGTCCTTTCGGTCAGAGACTGCTATTCTTGCTGGAGTTGGTGGCAGCTTTGTGATGTGGACACCTCATGCACAGTACACTGAGACCCAAATTTGCTTCATTCTGTTCCTGGGATTTCAGTCCTCAGTTCAGTTGCTGCACATGTAACAATGCTAATTAATATTGGCACAGTCTATAGGGAGTCTAAAGGAAGGATCCATTGTCCTGCAACGATAGATGTTTGCTTTTCTGGGGACTTATAAAAAATTGCTTTTCTTTCTCCCCTTCTCTATTTCCAGACCAATGATGCCGCAGGAAATACCTGGAACTGGCTTTACTTCATCCCTCTCATCATCATTGGCTCTTTCTTCATGCTCAACCTGGTGCTGGGCGTCTTATCAGGGTAAGGCGCCGATGACTTGTCCATCTCCACCTGGATGTGCGGGGCAATAACAGCTTCAGCGTGTGGTGGGCAAGGACTGGGACGGGAGGGAGACACACCAGACTCAGCACATTGCTTTGGTTTCACTCCCTACCTACCCTCTTTCTCTTCCTTGTAATAGCGTGGCCCTATGAGGCCACCACACAGCTGTAACCTGAGAACACCAGCAGGGCTGGTGAAAAGTCAGTAGCCAAGATGGTCCTGAATTGTCAAGTGTGACTCCAGTTGCCAGGGTTAAGGGAGTTTCATGGGATACACTGACTTAGGCCTTGTCTAGCGAATACTTACTCAAGTGCTGAACTGTAAGCAGATGACTTTAGTAAGGCATTTGATACGGTCTCGCATGATATTCTTATAGATAAACTAGGAAAGTACAATTTAGATGGGGCTACTATAAGGTGGGTGCATAACTGGCTGGATAACCGTACTCAGAGAGTAGTTATTAATGGCTCCCAATCCTGCTGGAAAGATATAACAAGTGGGGTTCCGCAGGGGTCTGTTTTGGGACCGGCTCTGTTCAATATCTTCATCAACGATTTAGATGTTGGCATAGAAAGTATGCTTATTAAGTTTGCAGACGATACCAAACTGGGAGGGAATGCAACTGCTTTGGAGGACAGGGTCAACGTTCAAAATGATCTGGACAAATTGGAGAAATGGTCTGAGGTAAACGGGATGAAGTTCAATAAAGATAAATGCAAAGTGCTCCACTTAGGAAGGAACAATCAGTTTCACACATACAGAATGGGAAGAGACTGTCTAGGAAGGAGTATGGCAGAAAGAGATCTAGGGGTCATAGTAGACCACAAGCTTAATATGAGTCAACAGTGTGATACTGTTGCAAAAAAAGCAAACGTGATTCTGGGATGCATTAACAGGTGTGTTGTAAACAAGACACGAGAAGTCATTCTTCCGCTTTACTCTGTGCTGGTTAGGCCTCAACTAGAGTATTGTGTCCAGTTCTGGGCACCGCATTTCAAGAAAGATGTGGAGAAATTGGAGAGGGTCCAGAGAAGAGCAAGAAGAATGATTAAAGGTCTTGAGAACATGACCTATGAAGGAATTGGGTTTGTTTAGTTTGGAAAAGAGAAGACTGAGAGGGGACATGATAGCAGTTTTCAGGTATCTAAAAGGGTGTCATCAGGAGGAGGGAGAAAACTTGTTCACCTTAGCCTCCAATGATAGAACAAGAAGCAATGGGCTTAAACTGCAGCAAGGGAGATTTAGGTTGGACATTAGGAAAAAGTTCCTAACTGTCAGGGTAGTTAAACACTGGAATAGATTGCCTAGGGAAGTTGTGGAATCTCCATCTCTGGAGATATTTAAGAGTAGGTTAGATAAATGTCTATTAGGGATGGTCTAGACAGTATTTGGTCCTGCCATGAGGGCAGGGGACTGGACTCGATGACCTCTCGAGGTCCCTTCCAGTCCTAGAGTCTGAGTCTATGAGTAGCCCCACTAAAGTCAATGAGGCTACTCTGATGCTTAACATTAAGTATGTGAGTACATGTTTGTAATGCGTTTGGGTTTATTTCCCTCCAATGATGGTGACAACCTGCTACTTACTCCCAGATGATGGAGCTACCTTGTCAGCTCATGCAGTGGTAGGGGTTGTGCCTTGGGTGACATCCACTATGGTGTCTGTGGCTACATCTACACCACACACAACTTGGGGCAGCGTGTAGGGTATGCGTAGCTACATGTTGCAGTGAAAAGCAGGCTGTGTCCATGTGGTGGTGTATAGCTACAGGTGTCAGTGAAGGTTCTGGCTGGGGAGAGGCAGTGGGGAAAGGCTCTGGCAGTGGGAGCGGGCGGGTCACTACACTGCCTAAATGGAGGAGACACTGCTTGGGTGTTTAGAGAGTTGAGTAGGGCATAGAGCCTGGGAGTTCAGTGATGTCTTTACTTGCCTACACTGCTATTTTTACCCATGCTAGGGAGGCATGCAGTGAATGTACTCTATACGCTGCCATTTGTGCAGTGTAGACATAACCAGTTTGTATGAATCCCCAGTGTTGCCAGCTCTTATGATTCTATTTCATGTCGTGCAATATTTTGCGTTCTTCTTAAAGCCCCATGTGATGAAGTTTGTTGGGCCTTTTCTGCCCCCTGCTGGAGCCATTGGCTCCCTGACACCTGTCTGCTCAAGGAAAATCCACTCAGAGCAGGCTACCAACAAGACTGTCCTCTGGAGGTCTAGAAGGGCCTGGAGGAAATGCAGACCAATCAAGAACCAGCAGACCAGTTAAGAAGGCTTACCTGCTTCTTCTCAGGAGAGAGATGGGGGAGACTGGAGCAGAGGAGGTGTTGCTCAGCGCTAGTCCTGGACCCCACGGCTGGGCCAGGCCCTTGCCTTTGAGTGCTGCAACTACGTGTTTGCATTTGAAGTTTGGCTTCTTTGCATAAAAGTGCAGACAACCAAATCCTGAGTTTATTTTGTTATCTAAATGTTGAGAGACAGACACCGATCTGCTCCAAGCAGGTGGCCAGATCTTATGGATTAAGGTAGGGTTTGGCCCTACAGGGGGTGTTATGGAGCAGCCCTACCTGCCACACCTCAGCTCCTGGAGTCCTGTGATTACAGGAGAATGTCAACTTCCATTTAAAAAGTGAAAGTAAATTTCTAGCCTTTGTAGTTAAGGAGGCAAGCTTGAAAATATGGAATGTAAGGCTCAAAAACCAGAAGGCAAATAAAAATAACTCAGCTTTATTTTTTTTTTAAATGTCATGTTTAAACCAATCACCTGATTTTGTGGGGAGGGTGTGTGTGGACTCAGATTATTTAAATGCATGAAGTTGGTAATACTGAGCCAGGGGTTCATTAAGTTTGGATGTGAGACTTTGGTTTGGCCCATTAGAGAGAGAGAGAGAGCTGCTAAATTCGGATCCTAACCTGAATGTCCCCAGCATCTGTAGATGTTTGGATCTGGGTTTATCATCCAGACCCATCTCAATAGTACACAAGCTCTTACAGTGTGTGCAACTGGGTACCGGAGCCCCTCTGAGAAACCAGTATTGGGCTTGTGTTTGTGCACCTAGATTTATCTCTCACAGCATGGTTCTCAGCCCCTGGCATCACGATCCCTTGTTTGCTGATTGCCCTTCTGGTAACGAGAGGAGTGTGCAGCTGTGTTGGAGGAAAAGGTTAATGCTGTTCAGATGTAAAAGCCCTTTAATATTGCAGCCTTTGCTCTTTCTCTGTTTTATGTAGCCAGGGAAATAAAACGTTCTTCAAAGAACAGATCCATGCCTAGTGTTTTTAAAAGAGCCTCAACATCCACAGATCCTCCTGGGTTCAAAGCAGATGTGGGGGAAAAGTAGGGAGTGGCTTTGTGTGAGGATCAGGAACACTGCCCTAGGGCAGGGAGGGCACAGCTGGTATAAGTTGTTTAAGAAGGTCACGGACAGGGTCGGATTTAGGGGCAGGTGATCCAGGCGACTGCCTGGGGTGCCGGGCTTGTGGGGTGCCAGGCTCAAGGCACTGGTTTTGTTGTTAATGACAAAAGGGAAAGTAGAATGTTTGAAGTAAAATGTTTCAGGTATTCCGTATGTGGATTCATTTTTCACTAACCTTCTAGAATGTTCTGGATCTTTGTTGAATCTCATGGAACATTCCAGGCTTGCTTATATAAGGCGTGAATAAATACAGATTTACAGATCCTAGTGTGCAAATTTATCCTCTTATATGATAAGGATAAATCACGCATCCAGATCGTGCATCGAAGTCGTGAAATGGGCTACACATAAGGTATTCAAAAGTTTAACAAAAGGAGGGAGGGTCTGAAAATGCTTCTCGCCTGGAGCGCTGTTTGGTCTAGGGCTGGCCCTGGTCACAGAGCAGGCTGGTGTCTGCCAGCTGAAGAGCTTTGCTTCCCCTTCATTCCTAGATGAGTGTTAGGGGCAATGATGTTCTGTCAGGGCCATTGATCAGGCATCGTCTGATCTCAGAGGAGTTGGCAAAGGGGAAGCTCGTGTCCATACTCATGTGGTATCGTACTGAAAGCACTTGTGCAGTAGTTGGAGCTGGGGATGGTTCAATGTTTGGACAATTCACCTGCATGGTTCCCCAGTGTCTCAGCCCAGCTCGGTTAATAAGAAGTTGCTTAATAATAATAATAATGAACAAAAGTTGCAGGCTCCTGTTCCCTTACGTTTGGACTCAAGGGTGATCTTGTGACCAAAGCAAGGACTTGAGAGATCTGTTTCTTGCTCTGCCACATGCTCTTTCTGACCTTGGGCAAGTTGCTTTGCCACTCCATGCCTCAGTTTACCCATCTGTATTATAGGGGAAATAATACCCACCTCACAGGGAAAGACTCAATTCATTAAGATTTGTAAAGAGCTTCACGAGGAAGATCCCCAGAGGAGAGGCTAAGAGAAAGATCCAAACACCTGTGGCTGTAGCCACAGTGCTTACCGCTCTACTGGAAGGTACTAAATATTACGGTGACGAGGAGAGTATAGAAGAAAATGGCAGTTATTAATTTTAGACGTGCTGATGACGAAGCCTTGCATTCCTGCAAGCAGTGACTAGTGGCGTTACCTTCCCTGGGAGAGGGTTCTGGAACATCACTTCAAAGAAGTGTGTTTCTGCTGAAATTATAGGATAAACCCTGTATTTCATGTGAAGAGTTGTTGGCTGCAGAGCATTTGATCATTAAAAGAGAGCCAAAGGATGAAATCATGACCCAAGTCAAGTCTATGACAGAACTCCCATTGACATCGATAGGGTAGGATTTCACCCAAGGATTTCCTATTAATCCGCAGTACAGTTGCTCAGTGTGCCCTGCACCCAGCAGACACCAGCCCCCTTGGCCATGGACAGCCCCAGCTATATACCAGCTTCCTGTAAAGCAGAGGCACACATGAATTTGAGGCTGGGGGGCTAGTGGGACCAGGACCAAAGGGGTTCACTCTAAAATCGTATCTTCAGTCTTTATCTGGTCCCCATTATCATTATCTCATTATGTATGCCCCTGGGAGATAGGGCAGTGCTGCGATCCGCACTGTACGACCAAGGAACTGAAGCACAGAAAGGCTAGCTGGCTTGCTCGAGGTCACACAAAATGTCTGAAGCAGAGTGAGGAATGGAATGCTGGTCTCACAAGTCGTAGGTCAGCCCCATAATCAATATACCATCCGTCCTCTCATGAGTGTTACTCAGGTGATGATATACATCCAACACCTTTGTGACATTCCCCTGGTGTTATCTGCACTGGTGATCTGCCAGGCCATTCCAATCCTTGACTCTGAGAGCCAGCCTTACCCTGCTCTGCTGTGAGAACCCCTGCTCCCGGGATGTTCACGCACAGCCTCTGGCATGTAAGCTGCTCCCAATGGGCACTTTTGGCCAGCCACTGCTTGGATTGTGCAACCGAATGACACTAGCCAATATCTCCAGTCCCAGACACAACCGTAGGAACCTCCATCTTATAGTGTCCAGTTACATCCGCTGGACACTTTATATGAGTTCATCAATTTAATCAAGAAATTGATATGTAACAGGCTTGTTATCCCAAGGGGAGTTTCTGACATGCTTCAAACCAAATGCACTGCTTCAGGTAGAATAAACAAACACATTTATTAACTACAGAGATAGATTTTAAGTGATTATAAGTCAAAGCACAACAAGTCAGATTTGGTCAAATGAAATAAAAGCAAAATGCATTCTAAGCTGATCTTAACACTTTCAGTGTCCTCACAAACTTAGATGCTTCTCACCTCAGGCTGGCTGGTTGCTCTTCAGCCAGGATCTCCCCTTTGATCAGCACTCCAGTCTCTTGGTGGTGATGTTTGTAGATGGAAGTGGAAGAGAGAGGAGAGCATGGCAAACGTCTCTCCTTTTTATCATATTCTTTCTTTCCTCTTGACTTTGCCCCTCCACCTTCAGCGTCAGGTGAACATTACCTCATCTTAGTCCCAAACTGACCAAAGGAAGGGCGGTGACTCACTTGAGAGTCCAACAGATCCTTTGTTGGTGCCTAGGCCAGTGTCCTTTGTTCCTGTGAGGCTGGGCTGGGTTTGTCCCATACCTGCCCTGATGAGGTGTGAACTGCCCCTCTGCTCTTGGGGAGTTTTTGCCTGGGCTTATTTTAAGCCATGAGGACACATTTTCAGCCTCATAACTATATACATGAAATTACAACCTATTACATTACTATAACAACAATGCTCAGTACATCATGAGCCTTCTGAAGACACCCGACATGACAAACTTTGCATTGGATACCACACAATCATAAGGATGAACATGGGGGTGCAGGGTGTTCCCCTGAGGTACAGAGTGTCACAACCTTAACCTCGCAAACTACAGTGGCATGTATATGGCTTTTTAAAAAATTTGGTTTCTAGTTGCGTGTATCGCTTCCACTTGCCACCGTTGGTGACATGGAACCGACTTTTAACTAAACAGCTCTTGGGTATTTATCATTGTGATTAGGTTTTAATTAATTCCTCTCTGATGCCTGGATTAGGCCCCTTTCCCAGAGTGGCAGGGGAAATGCTATAGATTTCTGACCTGTTTAAAGAGATGCCATCTCAAAAACCATCATCAATCATAATAAATAACTTTAAACACAAATGAAATTACCTACATTCCCAGTAGCACTGGAGATTATGAAAAGAGCAGTAATAAAAAAAATCAAATTACTTTTCACCATTTATCTAGGAATTTCTCTTGCTAGCCATTTATACTGCACTCATTGCTATATAGTGTCTGAGTACCGGGCAAAGCTATGTTGTTTGAACAGCTACTACTGTTTCTGGTCCCATCTACGTTAGAGAGATTTGTACCACTACTTCAACTCATTTAGAAGCCCTGTACCCATATAAAGCTGGGTTTATACCCAAGTTACTGTGGGAATTGGTAAACCCCCGTTTAACATTGGTGCAGTGTGTTTACATTAGGGCTTTTCACTGATGTAGAGTGTCAATAATGTAATACTGGTGCACAGTTCTCTAATGTAGACAGGATTTAACACGTGGGTTCTCTCTACCATGCTCCTGTACCTTCTCTATGCTGGAAGTTTTGTTTCTTTTCCTCTCTCGGTGGGCAGTGCAAATAAACAAGCCTGGTTTGTTTCCTGGTTCTCATGTACTAGTAAAACCTGGCAATGTTTGGGTTGCAAACACTGCAGGTGTGATATTTGTTTTAAAAGGAAGGCCACATAACCCCTCCATTCCCATCATTTCCAGTGGGAATTAAAGTAAAATAAACAACCAACAACAAAAAAACTGGAGAAAAATGTTTGGCTCTTACGTGTTAGTAAAATTGTGATATAAAAGTAACCCTAAACCTCAGACCACACTTGACGTGATGATGTCCCTTGAGTATATGGCTAAAGATGTCATTTAAAGCATGTTGGCTCTGTCATTCAGATTAAATTAGGCTTTCCCTGCTGTATGGCATGGCCCCCATGCATGCTGATCAAAGTGCTGCCAGCGCTCTTGTAATCACTTAATATTTAAATACCCTCTCAGAATGGCCTTCTCAGATTTCTGCTCTCTTTCATCTGATGCTCATCACTGAAGCGGGTGGCTGTTTTCTCTTCCCCAATGCAAATATCATGGGTCAGATGGTCAAAAGAGCTTAGCTCCCTTTGAGACACCAAAATAAGTGGGTAGATTTTCCAAAGGAGCACATGCCACTGTGGCTACAATGCAATTTTTAGTGAGTTGGCTCGCTCAAAGCTAGCTTGGATATGCTTACATATGGTCTCCAGATTGTAGTGTAGACATACCCTTGTTATATCGATTCATTGTGACATTAAGGGTGAGTCTATAAGAACAAACTCAGTACCCATTTTCCAGTGGTAATGCAGCTGCACCAGTCTTAAACTGCTCAAGACAAGGTTAGGATGTTTTAGCCCCATGGCATGGGTTTTCATGTCTACATTAGTGGCTTAAAACTCGTGCAGCCGAATTCTAGCAGTTGCTGAAATCAAGGTCCTAATTTTGTTAGTGTAGACAAAGCGCAAATCTCTGCAACAGGAAGAAAGCTGCGTACTCATCATAATGTGACAGCTATGTGCAGTCATGTTCTTCACTTTGGATTTTCAGAGATTGCATGCCGTTATCCTTTGGAACCATTGCTCAGGGAGGAGTAAGACTAGTAGACGTCAGTGCCAGATGTTCCTCTCAAATTCAGCGCATGCCCATCCCTTCTCTGCTCTGCAATGAGTCATCAGATTTTTCCCACTCACAGGGTATCTTCTATGTTCCTTTCGAACCCCTGGGGGTCTCCACTCCCCTTCCTTCCTTCCCTCCCTTACCTATACCGATATCCCCCTAACTGTTCCTAACTGTCAGGGTAGTTAAACACTGAAATAAATTGCCTAGGGAGGTTGTGGAATCTCCATCTCTGGAGATATTTAAGAGTAGGTTAGATAAATGCCTATCAGGGATGATCTAGACAGTATTTGGTCCTGCCATGAGGGCAGGGGACTGGACTCGATGACCTCTCAAGGTCCCTTCCAGTCCTAGAGTCTATGAATCTATGAATCCCCCATCACAGGCACTATCCTTCTAGCTGAGCATGAGGAGGTGAGACGCCCTTCAGAGATGACTGATGCCAATAATTCACCTGGCTGGTATCTGTTTTACTGGGCTAACCCTCCCACTCAGCAGTGGGTGGTGTACTTGATCAAGTTGGACAGATGCAGTGTGTGTTTGGCCATCCATCCATCAACCTAGTGCCCTAGCAAACACATCAGACTGGCTTAAGGTGTCCACATGCACTCTTCAATTACACAGACAGCAAAAGCCTTTTAAAGACGAAAATGTTTACCTCAAAGAAACCAAATTAACAACCCGACCAATCTTTCCCAGGCACCATTCAGCAAGCCCAGCCATAGTAGGAGTATCTCAGGTTTCGTTTACACTAGCGAACTGGACTGGTTGTACTGATCCGACTTAACCACAAACAGGCCTTTGTGTCCATACTAGCCTGGCTTAATCCGTTTACATTTTGTCCTACATCCATAGTAGTGCCGTCCTAAACTGTTTTGGTTGCAGTGCCCTCTGGGTACCTATCCCACAATCCCCACCTTGGCTCCCAGAAGCAGTGCCTTCTAGGAGGTGCCACAAGGCCGCTAATGCACTGTGGGGCAGTTGCAGAGGGCCTAGCTGAACAGTTTTAGTTTATTTGCATCCACTTTGGCACTAATCTGATCGTGCTTTAACGGTTTTATTCAGCCTGCTGAAAGGCGGTCTGCCCTAGCTAGTTATTAAACCATTCATAGAGTATTTCAGGGGCTGCTGTGTGGATGGCTGTAAAGTGCTCTCCCTACTGTAACTGACAACACTGCAGGCTGTGGCTCGGAGTGCTGTGGTCCCCTCCATGATTGGTAGTGTGCTGGGGGTAGGCTGTGAGATCAGACGCGGGTGCTAGAGATCCTGCGACCACTGGGCTCTTCAGGCTCCAGCGCTGTGTGGATACAAACACTCAAACCCAAAACACTCATGTGCCTCAAATCGCCTAAAAGGGTCCTACCAGAAATAAATGGGGCAGTTAAGCTAGGCGTGGCTTTTTTTTTAACACGAACAGGAGATCAGCCCATAGTTCCTAACTCGGCCCTTGGGGGCAGTCCAGGGGTCTACAAGGTAACCAGGTCTAGTTATAACCTTGTACACCATCCTCTTGGCAGCAGGCTGCAATTCTGTGTCCTCCTGCTGTGGCCTAAAGCTGGTCCCCCTCCGAGCATCAAGGTGGGTGTGTGTCTGTCCAGCTCTCAGGCCCTCCTGAATCTCCTCCAGGCTGGCCACTCTCCAGCCTTCCCTCACCAGCATCTGCCAGCATTCCTCCCACAGGAGCAGTGCATAAGGCTGGTCTGTGGGGTAGCGCTTATAGTGTGCACTGCCCACTGAGCTGGGCTGCTGCCTGGGGGAACCCCCCCTCCGACTGGTTGCTCTTCCCTATGAGGTCGGCTAGTGGGGCAAGCAGCCAATGAGAGCTGCAGCAGAAGCTTGGTGAGCAATGACTGACAGCTCCTCTGCCCCTCTCACTTCCCCTCTCCCGGCAACACTGGGCCTGGGGAGGGGAAGAGGGAACCCTTGCAGCTCCCCCCCAGACATGGGAAGGACCCAGGAGGGGAAGAGATGAGGCTGAAGGGCTGGCAGAACTGAAGAGGGGGCTGGAGGGTGCAAACAGATGTGGGGGCAGAACTGATGTGGGGACTGGACTGATTTGGGGGCTGAGGGGAAGAATTAATTGCTGGACAGATGTAGGGGTGATGAGACACCCCGCACCAGCAGTCTTTTCAGACCACGTTCAGCATTTCTGGGAAGGGAGTGAGTAGTTGCAAGTGGCTCACTCCGGGTGTACGTCCAAAACACTGGATGCTTTTACATCTGAACCGCATGAGTGTGAAGGATGGTACTGTCTACTTCCTGAAAACGAGCTTCTCCACAACACTGATGGTGGCCCTGGGGGTATTTCCAGCCCAACCAAGAAGCAGGAACAGCCTTTTTGGGGCCTCGGGTCCCAGCTGCAACCAGGAAGTGCAGCGATGCACCAAAATGGTAGCTAGCATCTATTTGTCCTGGTGGAGCCATACCTGAGTGTTGTCTAGACTGGCTACGTGCAGGGATAGACAACATCAGCAGCTTTGCTTATATTTAACATCCCAAGTGTGTTGTGTGCTCTGAGCGGCCAGGCAGGGAGGCTCCTTCTGCTCGATATCTCTCAACGCTGAGAATGACTCTGGCTTCAAGGTGCCAGGCTTAATGGATTTCAGTGGATTTGAAGAGCTCATCTCTGGCTCGAACTAGCAGCTGTTGATTGTCCTGGAAGAGCTACTGCAGCTTTCATGGTTCACTGTAGCAACGCGTCTTAAACCTCTCCTGCCATAGCTCATTTTGAGCAGGTTGCGCCCTATCACGGTATCGTCTGAACTGAACTTTCAATACATCCTCCTCCCGTTGGCTGATGTTCTCTCAGTGCTGAGGTAGTGTGTCCTAGATTATCACTGCTTCCCATCTCTTACAGCATCCCGGGGGATTCTATTTTTCATTCCTTACCCTGGTGCGTTGGGTAACCGTGGCTTCAGTGCTGATTAGTGCAGCCTATTGGCTGAGAGCACCCAGCTCCGTTCAAACCTCATTGAGCCATCTGTCTCAGTGGCTCGATGTGCTAAGTGTCGTGACAGGTTTTTCCCTTTCAGAGGATTCTGCTAGACTGAGATCATAAAACTTCAGCTTGTGAGAGATGCGGAAACTGGAGTAGAGTGAAAGGCTAATTAATGTATCATAACGGCAAAGATTTTCCCCGTCCTTCTCTTCCCTCATTATGAGGGACAATCGCTCATTTTCCACCCAGATTTACTTCCATCCCACGCTTACCTACTGCGATCTCACTTTGGCTGATATCAATTATTTGCCTCAGAAATGTTGCATAATGGAAAGGGATGTCAGTGCGATAAACTTTTCTTGCATCAATTTCAGATTCCTGCTCTCTCACTCTGGGTGATCTTTATTACGGGGCTTAGCCCACCTTCTGCTCCGCATTAGAACGGCAGACAGAGTCCAAGAAGTGTTGACTCTCCCTCCTTTCCCACCGCCACCCCACGTGGGTCACAAACCCACTGCTTTGGAGTCAGGAGCGGCGCCAGGTTTTCTGGCGCCCTAGGCAGAATTCGGGGGGCGGCATTTTGTGCGCTCCCCATGGAGCGCGTGGGAGCTTCCGGTTCCACTCCCATCGCACCTCCAAAGAAGGACCCTCTGCTGAAATGCTGCAGGTCCTTCTTCGGCGGCGTGATGAGAGCGGAACCAGAAGCTCCCGTGCGCCCCATGGGGAGCGCACAAAATGCTGACCCCCCGAACCCTGGCGCCCTAGGTGACTGCCTAGGGTCACCTAATGGAAGCACCGGCCCTGTTTAGAGTGGTAGCCGTGTTAGTCTGTATCAGCAAAAACAACGAGGAGGCCTTGTGGTACCTTAGAGACTAACAAATTTATTAAGCTTTTGTGGGTTAGAACTCACTTCATGAGATGCATGGAGTGGAAAATACAGGAGCAGGTATAAATACATGAAAAGATGGAAGTTGCCTTACCAAGTGTGAGGTCAGTCTAATGAGATAATTCAATTAACAGCAGGATACCAATGGAGAAAAAATAACTTTTGTAGTGGTAATGAGAGTGGCCCATTTCAAACAGTTGACAAGAAGGTGTGAGTAGCAGTAGGGGGAAATTAGGTTTAGGTTTTGTAATGACCCAATCACTCCCAGTCTTTATTCAGGCCTAATTTGATGGTGTCAGATTGCAAATTAATTCCAGTTCTTCAGTTTCACATTGGAGTCTGTTTTTGAAGTTTTTTTTGTTGAAGAATTGCGACTTTTAGGTCTGTTATTGATTGACCGGGGAGATTGAAGTGTTCTACTGATTTTTGAATGTTATAATTCCTGATGTCAGATTTGTGTCCATTTATTCTTTTGCATAGACTATCAGGCTTGGCCAATGTATATGGCAGAGGGACATTGCTGTTACATGATGGCATATATCACATTGGTAGATGTGCAGGTGAATGAGCACCTGATGTTGTGGCTGATGTGGTTAGGTCCTACGATGGTGTCCCTTGAATAGATATGTGGACAGAGTTGGCACTGGGGTTTGTTGCAGGGATTGGTTCCTAGGTTAGTGTTTGTGTTGTGTGGTGTATAGTTGCTGGTGAGTATTTGCTTCAGGTCGGGGGGCTGTCTGTAACCGTGGACTGGCCCGTCTCCCAAGGTCTGTGAGAGTGAGGGGTCGTCCTTCAGGATAGGCTGTAGACCCATTGTTGTAAACAGCAGAGAGGCTACGTTCTCCCACATGGTCCCTGCAGAGGTGAGAGCAGAACTTCTGGTCCATGGGCGGTGGGTGAACTGACCCTTGGGGGAGGCTAGTCCCCGGCCCCTCCCCTTTTTCCTGAAGCCCCACCCCATATCCCAGAGCACCCCTACCATAGCTGCTGGCCTCCCTGCTCCCGCTCCGGGCTGCCCCAGCACCCCCAGCCCAGGCACTGGGTAGGTGACATGGCTGCAGTACCCCCCGATCCCAGCCTCGGAGCGCAGGGCAGGCAGCACAGTCCCAGTGCCCCCAATCCCAGCCCTGGAGCACCAGATGAGCGGCGCATGGGCAGGGCCACACTGGGCTGTTTGGGGAGGCTCAGCCTCCCCCAGCCTATGATACATGGACCATGTTCTGGTCCAAAGTACAGGCCTCTCTCACTTGAGCTCAGTGACCCTTAGTTTGCAGCTGAGGTAGCTGGTCCCTTATCTGTGTGTGGTCCAATAAAACAGTGGCTCTCAAACTTTCCAGGCTACTATGCCCCTTTCAGGAGTCTGCTTTGTCTTGCACACCCCGAATTTTACCTTATTTAAAAACTTGCTTACAAAATCAGACATAAAAATACAAAAGTGCCACAGTCACACTGTTACTGAACAATTGCTGACTGTCTCATTTTTACCATGTAATTAGAAAATAAATCAATTGGAATATAAATCTTCTACTTGCCTTTCAGTGTGTAGTACATAGAGCAGTATAGACAAGTCAGTGTCTGTATGAAATTTTAGTTTGTACTGACTTTGCTAGGGCGTTTTCTGTAGCCTGTTGTAAAACTAGGCAAATCTCTGGATGAGTTGATGGACCCCTGGAAGAGCTCTGCATACCCCCAGGGATATGCGTACCCCTGACTGAGAACCACTGCACTAAAAAGTGTCAAGGGCTGTTTGTCATTCAGTCACTATGTGTTTTACACACTTACCCCTGTTGGAAGTGAGGTGGAAGATAGAGCCTGTAGTGTATGAACCAAGGGGGAGACCAGATTAGGTTATGCTGCACGGGGCTGTCCTTTCCCAGCATCCCTCAGAACTACCTCTCATGTTCTGGCCCTGTTGAAAATGGCCTTTGACACTGTGGGATAAATGGGGCTGCTGTCCCCAAGCCCCCGTCTCAGAGCTGCACTGACATGTGATTGGCAGCGTTACTTCCTGGATGAGGAAAATAAAATCAAAACTGGTGTAAAGACAAAGAGGCCGCAAGGACATGAAAGGGCTCGTCCCTGGGCCTTTCTGCTTCCCCGTCTCTGGGAATACATGGTGCTTTCTCTGCTCGATTCATGTTTGATTCACTCCATGCTCAAGAGCTAGAAATGGTGGCAAAGCCCGGATTGATTGTGAGTGTCGCTCTCCCGGTAATGCTTTCATCCGTTTTCAGCTAGCTGAGGAGAGCTGTTTTTTCCTCTGTGCAAGTGATGAGGTGGAAGCAGCAGCAGCAGCTCTAGCTGTGCAGGATTGATCAAGCCTAGACCTTGACCCTTCCCGAGATAAATGGCAGCTATTAGCAATGGCTGGTGTCTCTGCCAGCTGGGCTTCTCCTGCCCTCCAGGTAGCCCTGTCTCTGAGTCCAGTCAGGAAGCAACGGGGAGACTGTCTCTCCTATGCACAGCATGACACAGCCAGACGCCAGCCCGAAGGCCAGATGGGGTTGGATAGCACTGGGCGTGTTGGGGATTTCATGTAGCTAGTGAGAGCACTGAGGACAGATCTGCAGCAATGTGCTCTGTCATCTGCATCATCATCATCATCATCAAATCTTACTCCTCCCTCATGCTTCTTTGAAGCGTATGGTTAAATGTTGGCAATTTAATCTTTTGGGTCAGATGCTGGTGTCATTACACAAGTGCTTTTATGCTTCAGAAACTGATGCTGAAAAAAGGCACCTTCTCACTCGGGGCATCTGCTTCCTGTGTGACTCTCGAGCCCGTTGGTTTACTGGTGCTACCACTTTTCCATTAGCGTCAACGCTGCAGCGACAGCGCAGCTACTGGGCCAGGCAGGGGCTGCAGAAAGCTGTGCACGCACAGTGCTGGCATGATTCTGCTGTGTGGTGGAGGTGGGAGAGATGGGGAGAGCCTGAGCAGGGAGGCTGCAGCCCCAGTGCACTGCAGTGCTGAGCTCCACGGGGGCTATGTTCAGGGGCATGGCTGCAATGGTGCAAGTAGTGCAGTCGCTCCAGGTTCACGAGGCTATGGAGGCTCAACCAGCCGAGGCTGCTCTACGTTAGGCACCATGGTAGTTACCCCACAGACCACCTGTAGGCAGACGGGGCGCTCCCACACCCTCTCCAGGGACAGTCAGCCTGGCGTGCTGAGGGATGGGCTATCGCAGGCTGAGGGAAGTGCAGAGACATAGCTGCTGCCACTGCCAGGAGGATCCATCAGCTGTATTCTCCACAGTGCAGGAGCAGCCACAGATTTGCTCCATGGCCAGAGGTGACAGCGTGCCCTGCTTTCCTCCCAACAGCAGTGCACCTCCCCATGCAAACCCCATCAGCAGGTCCGATCTATGCCGCTAGCGCAGCAGTGCCTGCAACGGGCACGCAGCTCCATGCGCTGGCGTTGATGTGCCGCCTCGTCCCAGCATCGAGCGCCACAGTTGCTGCTTCTGTTACGCCATCCTTGCAATTGCTTCCATTCAGAGGGGAATGCCCAGGAATGATGCTGAAAGGCACCAGCTATGCACAGCTCCTAAGGAAGGCACATGAGAACAGACACGTAACTTTCCTTCTCCATGGCTCTCAGAGCCCACTCTCCGGTTTGATACATCCAAAGTGACAGGGCAGTTGGCCCTTCCCATGGGAGGCAGTGCTGCAGCCAAAGCCGTCTAAGTTCTATTAGAAGTTTCCTGCTGATGTTTTGCCAAATGCTTCACTTCCCTAATTTTATCTCATCTCATCCCTGCCCAGTTATACCCCCTTGTATTGCTCTAAACAATTCCTCCTTGTTCTGGGTGTGTACACCTTTCTTGCACCCGTAAATTGTAACCACCTCCCTTCCAAGTGATTTCCTAGCCAAGCTAGATGTATTTAATTCTTTCCCTCCTAAAGAGAATGGAAGGATGGCCCGATGGTTATGCTGCTAGCCAGGGATTTGGAAAGACTCCATTCAATTTTCTACTCTGCTACAGACTTTGTGCATGACCACGGGCAAATTGCTTAGCCTGTCTGTGCCTCGATTCTCCATCTGTGAAA
Organism: Gopherus flavomarginatus; assembly: GCF_025201925.1. NCBI lineage: Eukaryota > Metazoa > Chordata > Testudines > Testudinidae > Gopherus > Gopherus flavomarginatus. The sequence goes on along the minus strand of NC_066633.1, from coordinate 18,706,562 downwards.
TGGGGGTAATAGTGCTACCTTACCTCACAAGGCTATTGTTAAGATTAAATGTGTTAAAAGTAGTGAGGTACTCAGATAGTACTATCTGATTGGGAAGAGGGGAGTAGGCCTATACATACCTAAGATAAATTTGTGTCCTTCAGTCTTCACTGATCTCTCTTCACTTTGTTTATATGTTTTTGGTAGCAAGGTGCCAAAAACATAGGGTGACCAGATGTCCCTATTTTATAGGGACAGTCCCAATATTTGGGGCTTTTTCTTCTATAGGTGCCTACTACCCCCCACCCCTATGCCGATTTTTCACACTTGCTGTCTGGTCACCCTACAAACACAGTATTCTCCAAATAGTCACACCAGAGCCAGATAGCCATGGACTTGTGTCTTTCCTGCGCTGCACCCTGTTACCTCTGTGCATGCAGCCTCCAATTGTGTTGGCCTGTGCTGCTACCATGATGCATTGCAAAATCCTCTCTAATTTGTGGCCCATTGTCATTCCTGGATCTCTCTTGACTTGCGGCTGCCTGCGTCTCTCTCCCCTCCCACCATATATAGGCTTCAGATTATTTCTCCCCAGATTTACTTGCCTTTGTTTTTCTAAAGACAAATTTCATTTTATTTTCTACCCGTGTTTGTAACCTCTCAGCAGCTGCTCTGGTTAGTGTATTGAAGAGAAAGATGTTCTCTCCTCGCCTCACCATCCCTCCTCCATGGCTCCGATCTGCTGGTATGAATAATTCAGCTGCTGCTGAGCCTGCATTTGTTCTTTGCACAGAGGAGCTTTTCTGAGCAACTCCAAAGGTTGGCATCTTTGAGGTTGTCGGGCTGTGGCCGGCTTGCTGGGACATATGAAGGTTGGCACGATGTGGGGTCTCTGTTCTCTTGCAGCCATCTCCCTGACCTAACATTTCAGGCTCCCAGAGGTCTGCCGCATCGCAGGGCGAGTTGGTGGGCTTCTACCTGAATTATTCAGCTTCCAAAAGAGTTCAAAGGGTTGCCAGCCCTGTTTCAAGTGACATTTCCCCACTGAAAATACATCCATCTGGAGCTAAACAAGGCAGGAATCAAAGGAAAGAAAGCCTATGTTTAACCCTGCTCAGGTCCTGAGCTTTGCTACTGTATCTCAAATCCCCTGCCTCTTTTCCCACAGTCTTTTTCTACCTCCTCTTCATGGCTGCCTAACCACTCTCCATTTTAATTCCTGGACCCATTCCTAAGCATCCTTAGAAGTCAATGGGATTGACAGATGCTCAGCATGGAATGCCATCTGCATTTGCAAATTCATCTGCATTTGGCAATGCTTTGCACTTTGCAGGATTGGTCCCCTGTCTTCTAACTTCTTTTCTTTTCTTTTCTCCTTAGGGCACGCTCGTTGCTTTTTGTCTCTCCTAGGGCAGGTTAGCAGTGATTAAATGGATGTTAGAGTCACTGAAGGTTGGTGTCCATATGTCTTTTAGTTGTATAAACAAAATCACAAAGTGGCTGCTTTTTTGCTGCAGCCGAGAGGGATTGCATGTTACAATGGATTTACTGTGCTCCAGGAAGACACAGCAGAGATATGAACCTGCAGAATAAATTCTTCCCCTGGAGCAAGGATCTGCTTCTCATAAACAGTGGAACACTAATGTGGTTACTGAGGGAAGCGTAAGGACATTAACAAGATCGGATTCCCAGTGAGACGAGCTGCAGGGGCTTTGAAGGACTTTGTAGCTGGGATTTGCAGGAAGGGAGAACGGGAGCTTGCTGCAGAAAGGGTGGGCTGGCAGGTGCAGCATCACCAGCTGACAACCACCTGAGGAGACACAGCATATTGCGACAAAGGAGTCCAAGTTCAAGATGGAGCAGCCTCAGGAGCAAGCACTCCATGGGCTGGCAGAGATTGATAACAATGGAGGGATGTACCGACTACAGTCTGGCCAAAAACAGGATACTGGGTAGATGGACCATTGGTCTGACTCAAGATGGCCGTCTTGGTAACCCATGCAGCTGTGACACTGCTGTCTTTAGACATGTGGCACGTCCCACCCGGGAATGACTTTCCTCATCAGAAGCACGATGGCCACAGAATGAAAGGGAAGGCTAAGCAAAACCCACCCTTCCTCTTCTCCCGCCCCACAGGACAGCTGAATGAGCCAGAGAAGTCTAAGGAAACTGCTCCCTCCTACCATCCCTTAAGTCTAGCCAAGTGTTCCTGCTTATGTGTGGATGCTTTTGACGATGGAGACACAGTCACTGTCAGGCCATGGGGAAAGGGTTAGAGTATCACACCATTCCCTGAGCGGAGAAGCAGACTGAATGCCCCCAAGATTAGGCCTGTCAATGATTCAATGCCCCAGACCAAACCAGGTTGGATCCTATGTGACAAGCTAGGGCACGATCCAAACTAGTGGCGGGCTGTGTACCCCTATATGCAATGCTGGGTGCCTTACAATGCTTTGCTGTAGTAGCTCCCACCTGGGATGCTCACAAACAACCTGCCAGCATGCAATGCCAGCTACACTCTGAGTGTCTGTGGGTACCTCCTGCCTGCCAGCTACACCCTGAGTGTCTGTGGGTAGCTCCTGCCTGCCAGCTACACCCTGGCCCTCACCAGCCTTGGTTATACTTCAGGGTGACCCCAGCTTGCCCCCAGTCCCAGATCTTCCCCCAGGAATGTGTGTTGTCTACTGCCCAGCCCTCTCCTGGAAAGTGCAAATATATTCAGTTCATTATTCCTTTAATGGAATAATATGACAGTTTAATATTTCAAATAGTTATCCAGACACTTCAACTTTAACACTCTGGATTAGAGAAAACAGTAAAACAAGTTTATTAACTACAAAGAGAGATTTTACATGAGTGCAAGTAATTAGGCATAAAAGTCAGAAATGGTTAAAAGGAAAATAAAGAGAAAATGTTTACTGGTGCCTAACTGAACAAACTGTATTAGATTCAAGCAAAATTTCTCACCACATGCCTCCAGCAAGGTTCTGACCAGACTCTTCAGGTCAGAACTCTGCCCCCAAAGTCCAACAGCTGTTTCCTTTTGTCTTCTCTGGTGCAGAGAATGCAGCGGGCAGGGAGAGGGGAAGGGGTGTCTTGGGGTGTCTGCCTCTTGTCTTTATAGTCCTGTCCCTCCTTGGAGAAGCATTTCCAGCTGGGAACAAGGTGACAGGCAGTCTAGTGAAGAAAGGAAACTGTGCTGTTTCTTTGCTCATATATAGATTTTTGTCCCTGCTCCCTTCCTTGCCAAAGAATGGCCACTTAGAATGTAATGATTCAGAATATTGGGAATCATTAAGAAAGTGATAGATAATAAGACAGAAAATATAATTTTGCCTCTATATAAATCCATGATACTCCCACATCTTGAATACGGTGTGCAGATGTGGTCACCCCACAAAGATATATTGGAATTGGAAAAGGTATGGAGAAGGGCAACAAAAATTATTAGCGGTATGGAACAGCTTCTATATGAGGAGAGGTTAATAAGGCTGGGACTTTTCAGTTTGGAAAAGAGATAACTAAGGGGAGATAAGGTGGACTAAGGGTACTAAAAGGTGGATAGAAAGCTGGCTAAATTGTCAGGCTCAACAGGTAGTGATCAATGACTCGATGTCTAGTTGGCAGCTGGTATCAAGTAGAGTGCCCCAGCAGTCGGCCCTGGAGCCAGTTTTGTTCAACATTTTTATTAATGATCTGGATGATGGGATTAATTGCACCCTCAGCAAGTTTGCAGATGACACTAAGCTGGGGGGAGAGGTAGATACGCTGGAGGATAGGGATAGGGTCCAGAGTGACCTAGGCAAATTAGAGGACTGAGCCAAAATAAATGTGATGAGGTTCAACAAGGACAAGTGCAGGAAGGAAGAATCCCATGCACCGCTACAGAATGGGGACCGACTGGCTAAGCAGCAGTTCTGCAGAAAAGGGCCTAGGGGTTACAGTGGATGAGAAGCTGGATATGAGTCAGCAATGTGTCCTCTTTGCCAAGAAGGCCAATGGCATATTGGGCTGTATAAGTAGAAGCATTGCCAGCAGACTGAGGGAGGTGACTATTCCCCTGTATTCTGCACTGGTGAGGCCATACCTGGAGTATTGCATCCAGTTTTGGTCCCCCCACTACAGAAGGGATGTGGACAAATTGGAGAGTCCAGCAGAGGGCAACGAAAATGATTAGGGGGCTGGGGCACATGACTTACAAGGAGAGGCTGAGGGAACAGGGGTTATTTAGTTTGCAGAAGAGAAGAGTGAGGGTGGATTTGATAGCAGCCTTCAACTACCTGAAGCGGGGTTTCCAAAGAGGATGGAGCTCAGCTGTTCTCAGTGGTGGCAGATGACAGAAGCAGCAGCAATGGTCTCAAGTTGCAGTGGGGGAGATCTAGGTTGGATATTAGGGAACACTGTTTCACTAGCAGGGTGGTGAAGCACTGGAATGGGTTAGCTATGGAGGCGGTGGAACCTCCATCCTTAGAGGTTTTTAAGGCCCAGATTGACAAAGCCCTGGCTGGGATGATTTAGTTGGTGTTGGTCCTGCTTTGAGCAGGGGGTTGGACTAGATGACCTCTTGAGGTCTCTTTCAACCCTAATATTCTATGATTCTATATGATTGAGGTCTATAAAATCATGACTGGTGTGGAGCAAGTAAATAAGCAAGTGTTATTTACTCCTCATAATATAAGAATTAGGGCCACCAAATGAAATTAATAGGCTCCAGGTCCTTGGGAGATTTTAGGCCAGTTTTAATTTCCTGAAAGGTTTGGAGAAGACTCTGAGAAGTATACAACATTTAGGAGAACTATCTTCACCAAACCTCTGGGCCTTTTGAGGTTCCTTCATCACTGGTCACATCAAGGGTAGATTAAAACTAAATTGGTCCCTGTTCCACCAGAATTTTGGGACACCCCCAACCCCTTAAAATGGTGCCTCTTCTCCTCTCCGCTGACAAACTCCCCCACGCACACAGGCTTCCCCCCCCCATGAACAGCTCTTGCCTTCCTCCCATTTCTCAGTCTTTAATTTTCCTGCCAGATGAGGCAAACCAGCGTGTGGCTGTCTGGCACCACTCAGGCAAGCTTGGCACCACCACATGCTATGCTGACAGATTCATTGCTGCACTCACTCTTCCTCTGATTGTGGGGTCTGGGATCCCAGGGAACCAAAGATGTTGGCTTATTCCAAATCTTATTTTCAGCTTGAATTAGGTATCAGCTGTCCTTTTCTCTAGGCTGTTGAATAACTAGGCTGTTTAACATACTGCTTGCTATTCCCTAGCAAGCCTGTTCTTGGGCACTGCCCTACATTCAGTAACAAGAGCTTCCAAATTTAGCCTCTGCAGGGCTCATCCATCTCTCTCAGCCTACTTTATTTTTCTGCCGAGAGAATTCTCTTCAGCCAGTGACCAACCCAGACTCTGCAACATCTGCCTGGCTTGCCAGCCCCAGAAGGAAGAATAGCCTTCTCACCAGTTGTGTTCATACGGCTGGGCTTCAGTTGGATGGGATTATGTTTTCCCACACAGCGCTGCGTGCCGTTAGCTTCCTGCATGCTATGCACTGCAGATTCAGTGCATCTTTTCATCAGTGGAAGGTCAATTCCCAGCTGAGGTGACCGAGCTCTAGGCACCTGAACTAGGTTCTGTTTCACAAACTAAAGAGACGTTTGCATGCACCCAACTCATCTCTTTTTGGGCACGGGATGGTGACAAAGCTGTTCTGCTAGGTCTGTGCCTCAGTTTCTCTCTCTCTCTCTCTCTGCTTGTACAGAGCATGGCTTTCAATTCAATAGCCTATGGCTGCCATCCTATTTTAGGAACTGTGTTCTGATAATTTATGTACAGCACAGTTATATGGCTCTGTATAAGAAGGTAATTGTATATAAGAATAATTATTAATAAACAGTACATAGCACTTTTCATCTGAGATGGGTAAATGTTAATGTTCCCATTCTACTGATGGGGAAACGAGGCTCAGGGAGGTTGAAGGACGTGGCTGAGATCACACAGAAAGTCAGGAGTAGCTGACCCAGAGAGGCTGGTAGGAAACCCAAGAATGACGGCCAAATTGTCCGACACTTGCTTTTCAGCTGGCTTGCTCTAAAGTGGCAGAGCTAACCCTGAGACCTGCTCTGCAGACCCACAGAAGGAAGCCAAGGGTTTGGATGCTGTGAGACAGTTTATGCAAAATTGTGGAAACCACATTACTTGAAATATTTACAGCTAGCATGGATAAACCACTTGGAAGACCTTCATCAGCCAGTAATCCCCTGTTGGTCCTGGTGGTGATGAGATTAGTTTAATGGTCTCTTCTTTTCCTTAGCTATGATTTTCCCCCAAAATGGCCATCCTGACATTTTTTACACCCTGATTTACTTTCATCTTCCACCCACCCAGGGGTTGACCACCCTTTGTGTCTCTTCCTACTGACTGGCTCCAGCAACTTGAACAGCCTGCTACTCTGAGCAAAAGAAGTGACTCCTTTCGCTCAAGTGGTTTTCATGCTGAACATCATGGGTTTGCTCCCTGTTCGTGAGTGTGGTGTCTCAGTGTGATTTGTTACAGATATATTCCATATATAGTCCTTATAATGTTTGATTGTCTTGTATCCAAGCAAAGAGATGAGTATGGGGTTTGCCTCAGCGAGGCCTCCCGACTGCCAGCCTCACTATGGCGAACTATGGTGTGGGGAGAACTCTTTGGTGCCATGCGAACTGTGGTGTGGGGAGAACCTCTTTGGTGCCATGCGAACTGTGGTGTGAGGAGAACCTCTTTGGTGCCATGGTCTCACTGTTCCCCTTTGCTGGTGCCCAGCCAGCAGGGAGCCCCTGGGACAGGAGAGAGTTAGATGGAGGAGGAAGCAGCAGGGAGCCATCAGGGAGCATGTAGGGGGACAATCTGGCTTCTGAGAGCACATAGATGGACAGGGAGGTTGATGAGAGGCTGAAGGGGATGATGGGAATTTGAGGTAGCCTGAGTTAAATTATTCCAAGACTCCAGGTTCCCACTACCTCTCGCCCCAATCCTGTCGTTTGTCTTGGTAAAAGTGGGATATGATGGGAGAAATTTTTAGAGCCAACTGCATTGGGCTATGTAGATGGCTGCCTCCATCAGCACTTTGATAACCTGGTACTGTCTTGGATCACCAGACTTAGGTGGAGTTTATGCCCTGGGGAGGGCATGCTTTTTCCTTTGTACATACCAGCTTACTCACAAGAGTAGATCAATGAAACCACCTGTGATATTTTGTTCCATCTCCTTGAACCACTCTGAGTCTGTCTCTGGTGCCAGCACGTTGAACTCATATGCACAACGGTAGGAGAAAGAGAAGAGGGACACTTGGAAAAGAGATGAACAGGCTATGGGCCTTCCAATCATTGGAAATGGTTGTCTCCAGCTCCAGCTTGCTGTGTACTGTTGGAGAAGCTGCTGCCTGGCCTGTGGATAGATAAGGCCTTTCCGTCTCCAGGGCTGTCAGTCTGGCATCCTTCACCAGCAGCATTAAATTCACAATGAAAAAGAGTGAGGAAAAATCTCCTCTCCTAAAGTTAGAGCTTGGCGTGTGAAAGGCTAGATAGCCCTGCCTGCCTGGGTCACTGCTGTTCGCTTCTCACCTCACACATCCCTGGTGAGAGCACTCTCTTGTGCTCCATCTACCTCTTGCCCTAAGTATGAGTGAGACCATGCTGCAGAGCATCCACCCACTGAAACGTAGAAGGCCACAGTCTGTGGAAACTAGCCCCACTGTGTGAACGGGGCGCAATGCTGGGAATCACCCGACAAGGAATAGTCCTGTCGGTTGAGAGCTGCTCTGCTGTGTGGCGGGATGCCCAGACAGCTCTTTCCTGCTTTCAGTTCTGTGACACTGTGAGGGATTTTTGGTTGTCACTGGTGTGAAAATAACAATTTTGCTAAATAAATCGGAAGGCTTATTTAATACCAACCGCCCCCATCTTTGGGTCCTTCTGTGCTCTCAGCTAAGAGCTAAATGAAAATTTTCTAACACATTATTTTTAATGGAAAATGGCTTTTGGATTTAACAGAAATTTGTGAACATTTTCGGGGGAGGGCAGTTGTCAAAAACCCCAAAACTGGAAAGCTTGAGAATTTGTTGGTTTTCAGTTTTGTGCCAAAACAAACCAAGGGGTAGGGGGGGAATACCAAAGAAAAATGTTTAAGAAAATGTATATGTGTGAAACAGGGTGTGTTTTTGTTGAAAACTTTAATGGAGGGGAAAAATTATCTCCTCCACTGTGAGCAGATGCAGGGGGATAGTCCTCTGTTTCCACCAGGCATCTACACTTCCCCACTAGGAAAACCCTTCCCCAAAGTGCCCTTGTCTGCAGTCCAGGTGGCTTGAGTGGCAGCTGCTTAATCATACCAGAGAGTCAATGAGAAGTGAATTGAGGTGCTCCTTCCTCCACAGCTTGTCCAAACTCAGCCAGCACTGGAGAACAAGAGACCTGGCCTGGGATTCAGCCTTGTTCTTGCATGTGGCAGTGTTATAGCATATAACCTTAGGATTAAACATATTCCATTTGTGGCTGTACCTGGCAGAGGTCACTGTAACATGTCTCCAGGGACTGTATCTGTGATAGTTGATTACGTGCAACTTCCTCTGCTCAGTGTTGGCTGGAGCCTGTCACAGCGTCTAACCTCACGTCTTATAAGCAGAGTGTCAGTCAGCCTGGTTAGGAGCTACAGTATTACAGTCTTATGCCCTGGCATACTCATTCACTGCAGGATCTAAACCCACTAGTCAATAGTCAAAGGCATATTTAACCCCAGCTAAGATTTACTTTTCCCTGGGCCCAGATTATGACTGGTGGTGCTGGTGGGGGGATGTGTATGTGCAAGGGACCTCCCTCCACATCTTAGATGCATTGCTCAAGAGCCAAGAGCATTCATAGTCCCTGCACTCAGGAGATCTCAAAGACTGTTCTGTCCGGGCCCACTGCAATGCACCTTGCCCAGAAGGGGCACAGAGGAGACTTTGGCGCTGCTTGTGTGCCTCCCTCTGCTCTAGATCTTGGACAGGGCACAGGGTAAGCACAGTCCTTCATGATACTCTGCCTGGGGCTCTGCGACACCACATCACCTCCTACTCGGGGCTGTGCTTATCTGGCACAATCTAGCCCTGCACTGTTTGCAGTGTAACAACACTGTATAGCAGCAATCATAGCCCAGCTGTGCTTCCACCCCCGGCAGTTTTATACCAGTACTGTCACTGCCCCGGCGCTGTCAGATCTCATTCCTCCTCTTTGAAAGAAGGCAAAACTGACTGAAGGTCCCACGGCCTGGACCGATGGGGGCTGAACCAGAAAGGAGAACATTAAAAACAGACAGAGAGGAAAATCAATATCCCTGCTGACACGTGCAGGTTTGCGAATCACAAGCCAGATGCCCACCGAATACCAGGGCAGGCACTTGAGACCGGGAATGACGCAGCTGCTCCTCCACCCAAAGGATGGGGTCATGAGTTGTGCTGTTGGATGTGGGAGGGGAGAGGAGAGGCATAAGATTGAGATTGAAGAGCAGAATAACGGCACAGTTGATGGCAAGTATCAGCTGGTAGCCGGTCTCACTATGCTGTGAATCAAGTCCCTTTGAAATGGGTCAGACAATTTCTTCAGACTAAGCCAAAGTGTCAGCTTTGACAGATGAAATGAAAATCATGAAGCTGCCTCAGGCACCTCTAATCCCTACCCCCAGCCTTGCTGGTTTTTAACCATAGTGCATGTTTGAATAACAGGGTTGGATGCTTTGAATGGGAATCTAGAAAAGAATAACAAAAAATTAACTGAAAGGCTGTGGGGACTAGCCAAGCTTGGCTCAGTGGTGACTAACTGGGGGATAAGAGGATCATCTGTAAGTACTTGGAAGGTGTGGACACCAAAGATCCAATCCTGATCTCCCTCACAACACTTTTACCCAAGTGTAAACTCCATTGACTTCAGTGTAGTCACTCGTGATTTACCCCCAGGTGACATCAGAATCAGCCACAAAGTGAGTGAGGGACTGGGAAGAGAAATTCAAAGCTGTGTTACTGGGAGTCAATGAATTGAAACTGAGGGTATCCGGCGGGTAGTGATTGATCTATTGGGGATTGATTTATCATGTCTAGTGTAGACGTGATAAAATCGATCCCCGATAGCTCTGCTGTTGACTCCGGAACTCCACTGCAGTGAGAGGTGGAAGCGGAGTCAATGGGGGAGCGACAGCGGTTGATTCGCTGTCGTCCTCACAGTCAGGTAAATCAACCTAAGATACACCAACTTCAGCTACGCTGCTATTCGCGTAGCTGAAGTTGCTTATCTTAGGTCGATTCCCCCCACAGTGTAGACCTAGCCTGTGCAAAAGGAACTTCAGGTAAGTATCAGGAAAAGCTTCTAATAGTGATGTGTGTAGGCTGCAGAATAGCCTTGCGAGGGAAGTGGTGGATACACGGTTACTAGGGTGATTTAAACACAGACCAGAATATAATGTGTAAGAGAGACCCGCTCTGGCTGGGGGATACATTAAATGACGCCGTGTTCCGTGTACTTTCTGGCAGACACCTCTTTATAGTTCCGTTTTGACTATGGATTTCCATGTCATTTTAGCAGCTAATGGGACTTTCTGGATCCTCAGCTTAGGTTTGTGTAAGATGCTTGACCATAACTGCCAAGTGCCCACCAGCACTTTTGATTCCAGTTTGACTTGCATTGGTGAACCTCCGCCCAGGCCCGTGAAAGTTCAGAGATGGGCTAAAACTCCTCATTCCGAATTCTAAAAGGCTGTTTGTGCCCTGATCCCATTCAGCATGACTAGTCCTACGGGGAGCTGTGCTGTGGGATAATATTTTGATCTTTATTAAGTTGTGGTTCTGGGAAGAGCAGAGGTTATTCTTTACATGCACCTTATTACGTAGTGTTAGTAGTAGTAGCATTGTTTTATTTATTTGTATTGTGATAGTGTCTGAGCGCCCCAGTCCTGGACGGGACCCCATTGGGCTAGACAAACACAGAACAGAAAGCTTACAATCTGAGTATAAGACCTGAGACGGCAGGTGGAGACAGGCAGCTAGGGAAGGAAAAGGAAACAAAGGGACCGTATTTGTCAGAACACCTGCTACCTAACCATTGTCAAGTGTTTTGTAGGCATCCTGGCAAAGGAGAGTTTTGAAAGTAAATTTGAAGGAGAAAGGAGGCGTTGTTAAGCTGTCCTGACCTTGTGTGATACACGTTCACTCTCTCTGCAGCGAGTTCGCCAAAGAGCGTGAGAGGGTGGAAAACCGCCGGGCCTTCCTGAAGCTCCGTAGGCAGCAGCAGATCGAACGGGAGCTGAACGGGTACTTGGAGTGGATCTTCAAGGCAGGTAAGGACAGAACCCTCCTCCTGCTTTGTCTTGATTTGCATGTGCTGTGACTTGGGCCACCTTGTGAGGCTAAAGAAACAACCTTGTATTGAAAAAAATTAGGCCTTTCCCCCTTTTAAATAGCATTGAAACCCTGACTGACACTGCCAGGGACACTGTCCTCACTGCTCCCTAAGTTGCACCCAGAAAATATGATTCTGCAAACAGATAACTGCGTGTTCAAAATAGACAGTTGCACATGCAAAATGGACAAGTGCTTGCAGTGACTTATTCTGTGCCCATACCTGTCTCTTTGTTCACAGATGCTTGTAACATCTGTGTCCGTGTTTTACCATGCACAGCCTAGGTGCCTGTATTTAAAACAAAGGACTTTATGTATCTCCAGTGGCTTCATTTCTTTTCCTTTATTCCTTGGATGGCTTTACCCCCTCTGCAAACCCATCCATGGATAGCTCTGCCCTTCTGTGAATTCCTCCGAGGCATTAACATTTGCTGGGATTTGAAGAGGAGATTGCAGTAGTCAAGACAGAAGATGACAGTCACCTGGATAAGAATTTTGACAGTCTGGTCAGAGAGGAAAGGCTGAAGCTTTGAAATGTTAAGTAGGGGAGGAAGCAGCAGCAGCAGTTTGTATGGTCACCTGAACCCATTATTTCACACTGTACTCTGTAGAGTGACAGTCAAAAGCCAATTGTATTGACCAAGCTTTATTGAAAGTAACTGCTCAACAGGAACTACCCTCAATTAGTTAACCACACTTTATCTCCCTTTTAATTCTGTGGTTCCTTAGCATTGAAGAAAGGAACCATTCACATTGCTTTCTATTCATAAATTGTCCCTCCATTTGTTTACAACTTTGTGCTACCTCAGATTCAAATTAGTTAAAGGTTTATCTAGTAGCTAAAGCAGAGGATGCCTCCGTTCTAATCCCGTCTCCAGCTGCCTTGTTTTAGGGGCCCTTGTGACTACTTGGTCTCTCTGAGCTGAGCTGTAGCCGGAGGTGTAATTTCCAGCTCAGATAAAAATGCATGTGCTAGCTTTGATGGATCCAGCATGCTAAAAACAGCTGTGTGCTCATGGCACAAGCAGTGGTTCAACCTGGCCACCCTGAGTACTGTCCTATCTCAGATCCTACGTAGGTACTCTGGGGGGCTAGCCATCCCGCCACTCTGGCTACATGGCTATATTTAGTATCATAGCTCAATCAAAGCTAGTGCTGGTATGTCTACCTCAACTAGAAGCTATACCTCCAGCTCCAGTGTAGAGGTACCCTCGATTACCTCATTGGTAAAATGAAGATAACAACACTGTTCTTGCAAGGGTGTGGCCTGGTGTTACTCTGATTGCTTTGACATGTTCTGCTGAAAGGAACTGTGCAAGTGCCAGGTATTACTGGAAGTGGTTGCTTGAAAATTGAGATGTGTAAGTTGCAAAACATACAGTGAAATCTCTTCCCTTAAATTTGCACGCCACTGTGGAACCTCTCTGTGGGAACGTCTGGCTGCTGTGTCACTTTGGCCCTAAATGTCACATGAGCGGGTGGTACAAATGCTGTGAGATGCCTATCGTTTCCATTTTATCGAATGACATACGACATTTGGAACTGCAGAGCTTAAAGGAAGTAGCTGAATCAGGGAATAATAAAACACTCCTGCTGAGGCATTGTTGGAAATACAATAGCAATGTAATACAGGCTCCTAGTATAGCCCGAAGGAAGTTTCATGCAGCAGAAAAAAAAAATAGCTAGGCTGGGAAATCATTAAATGCAAGAAGTAGCATTGGAGGCTATGCTAAAGCTGAGAAATCAAGTGCTCAGAAGTCAGGTCTTGAAATCTTGGCCCCAATGAAGTCAATGGGAATTTTGCCAGAACAAGCTGCTTCAGAGGAAGGTAAGAGAAACATATCATGGACAGTCCTGGACCAACCAGCCCACATGGCTACTTAAGCAATGCAGAAGTAAGAATCTTGGCATTACTAAAAGACCTTAGAGACAGCTCACTGCTGGTAAATCACCAAAGCAATGTACCTTTAACAGATGCAGAAATGGACTTACCTGAGGCTGCTCTAATGGAGGAGTTTATAACTTTGGCAGAGGCGTATCTAGTTGAGGTATCTGAAACAAAGATGTGCTTAATGGTGACATCCTTAATATGGGACTACTTGCATGAGGTATACTTAATACAGGAAGCCTTCATTGAGGGAGTACTTAACAAATGCTTTCTTAACAAAAGGATAGGGAAAGAAATAGAAAGCGCTCGACTTAAAAATAAATTACACCCATTTTCTTAAAGCTTCAATTGACACCTCCCCCCCCCAAATAGTATTATAAAACAAGCTAGGTATTTCTAAGCCCTGCAAATGCTAATGTTTCAGCTGGAATTTAATTAGAAGAGTGGTTTTGGTATTTTTAGTGCTTCCAAGCTTGAAGACAGCCCATTTTACTTAAACTTCCCAGCAGAGCTTACCTTGGGGCTGAGACCAAGCACTGATCATTTTAGTTCAACGGAATTTGCTTGAGGAAGTTGTGAGTGACAGAATAGAGAAGCTAGTGTGGAAACTGCATCTCGGCTCCGAGTACAGGTTTGGGAGAGTGTTTAGGAGATAGGAGTTTGTTGCAGGAAGGCTAGGCCAGAGAGGAGTCCTGCATTTGGCTCTAAATGGGGTTTGATCAATCTCATCTCTTGGGAGGGGGAGCCCAACTGTCTAAATTCAGCTCCTGTCTGTCTGTGACTGAGATGTGGGTGGTTGTGCCTCGGGGTTGGCACAGGAGTCATGGCTAGTGGTTAGAGCAAGGGATTTTAGCCAGGGAATTGGAGTCAGAGGCTTCGTGCCAGGGCCAATGGTCGGAGCCGGAGTCAGAAGACAGGAACTGGAGCTGAGGTTTGAGACTGGGGTTCTTGATGTGAGGCCAGGCAGGATCAGGGCTGGGGACAGGGCAGGAGCAGGATCTATCACAGCTGCTACACATAGGAGCTGGTTTGCTGATTCTTTCAATCAATCAGGTAGCCTACTACAGGCCAGCTGCACTCATTAGGTTGCCAGGAGACTGGCTTTGCTGCCAGCCCCGATTCCTGACTGTCAGAATTCTGTTTCCTGGTCCCACGAGTCTCCCCAAACTGGCTGATAGTTTCAACTCTCCAGTCCCATGGAAGACTTTGAATATCGCGGCAGAGACCTTAAACTGGAATCAGTTTTCATTGTGGGAGCCAGTTCAGAGAGCAGAGCAATGGGGTGATGTACTTGTGGTACCCTATGTTATTAAGCAGATGGGCTGCAGCATTTTGTACCAGTTGGAGCTTTTCCAGGGTATGAGGCTCCATTCTGAGATACAATGAGGTGCATTAATCAAGGTTGGAGGTTACGAGTGTGTGGATCACCATGGCCAAGGATGAGCTGCAGACTCCTGCTCAGCTGCGGATGAGGCTGACTGCTTTTTACTGTCATGGCCCTTTGGACATCTGGTAGCACTGAGGACTGCAAAAGGACCCCAAAGCTGCAGACCATATTAACACTCTGAGGGCAGATTCCTTCAACAGCGAGGGCTTGTTATAGGGGAAGTGGCTTTTCCTCAAAAGCTTGTAGCCTACATTCACAGGTGGTCCAAGTGAGAATTGCGAGCCATGGAGTGGGGAGAGAGGAGGAGGCGGGCACAAGAAAAAGACTTGGGTTACTCATTCCAACATGTGCATGTCTTGATGGCTCCCTTGCAGTTTTGCGGGAGCAGATTTATATTTATAACATATGAACTCACTTTGCATAGGCAACCTAGCGAATATGAGTTTTTAGGAGGGATGTGGATAAGGAGAGGATAGGATGGTCATTAGGCAGACAGATTTCAGGTGGGTGTTCCATAGATAATGGGGCATTATGAAAGAAGGCCTGGAGGTGGATGTGAGAGAAGGAAGCCAACATATAGGGTCTGATTTTACTTTTTCATTGGTGTAAATGTGGCGTGACTCTGTTGGGGTTAGCAAAGATACATTGGTATAAAACTGGGATGCAAGGAGAATTTTCCTAGATTCATAGATTTTTAAGTCAGAAGGGAACATTGTGGTCAACCAGTCTGACCTCCTGCATAACACAGACCACAGAACTTCACCCTGTAACTCCTGCCTCAAGCCTGTAACTTCTGGTTGAGCATATCTGCTAGAAAGAGACATCTTTAATCTGCTTTTAAGACTGCACAGACTAAAGAATGAAGTCCATGGGATTTTCTAAATAAACTCTGTAGAAGGGTAATCTCTACCCACCGTTGAAATGTATCCAGCTCCTGGTTCACAATGTCTATGGATTGCATTGTTTTACAGCCCTAGACCCACAAACACAGTTTTCTTACCAAACGCCACTTCCTCAGCGAATTCAGCACCAAGTGATATCTAGCTGGAAACCAGGGAAAGGT
The DNA here is from genome assembly GCF_025201925.1 of Gopherus flavomarginatus. NCBI lineage: Eukaryota > Metazoa > Chordata > Testudines > Testudinidae > Gopherus > Gopherus flavomarginatus. The sequence continues at coordinate 18,690,837 of NC_066633.1, read as the reverse complement.
GTTGCTGTGTTGGGAACCTTCAGCCTCCCTCACTCTCTGCTGGGGAAGGGCGTTTTTTCTTTGGCTCAAAGGGAAGGTAGCAAGGAGTTTATTTGAAACTGTGCCCTTTAGGGGAATAAAGGGGAAGAGCATTGAGGGGACACTGATTTAATCCGTGCAAATGATCTTGCCACTGCAGCTTTCTTTATTAAACTTCTCAGAGCTGTACCAATTCTTAGGCTGTCATTCTGCATTTCTAAGGGAGCTGAGAGCTAGAACTTCCCTCTGCAAAGAGAAAAGCATTCATAAGTCCCCAAGGAGTCTTTTGAAGCCATTTCTCTTATCTTACAAGGACATGCATCATTTGAAAATGTTTCGCTTTGGAGACTGAAAGTCTTACAATTCAGAGCGAATCAAGCCACTTCTTGCCTTTTAATTCCTTTCAAATCCATCTCCTAGCCAAAGCCCTTCACCGCCAGTTCCTGTGCATTTCTTGTCCCCTGGAATAAGTGATCTTTGGGACAATTTGTTTAACCTCTCTCAGCACATTGTCACGTGAGTGTCATGCTCCAGCATTGTGAGCTTTTAAGAGCATCAGGATGTAGCCTTTTTGGAAGATGCACAGAGACAGCAATCCCCTCGCACAGCTGAGCCTAGAAGCCTGGATTAATTAAAGAGAGGCGAAGCCATGCCAGAGATTCAGTGGAAGGATGCTCATTCATGGGACGTGTGATGAGCCCAGATGAAAGTTTAGTGGGGTTCTCCTTATAGATGCATTTTTGTCTTTCATATTTACTAGCCCCAGTAACTTAATTTGAGTCTTCTGCCTTGTTGTGTTTCTATTGCATCTTTAATTCCAATAATCCAGCCTTTTTCCTTGGCACACAGTGTCCTTTCTCTACATAACAGAGACTGTAGAGCAGTGATCTCTCTGTGGTGGTGTCTGGCTTGCCAGCTTGCAAGCTCTTTAGGGAAAGGACTAGCCTTATTTAGTGCCACGTCCAGCGCCAAGCATATTCTCAGCCCTTAATTAGTAGCAATAGGTCTAATCTTAAAGGCAGCTACCGCTATGATAGTTAAGTGCAGAGAAATAGATTCAATCTGTGTAATGAGTCATTGAATCTATTTTCCCATGTTAAGTATCCTGACACCTCTTGTCAACTGTCTGAAATGGGCCATTTTGATTATCACTACAAAAGTTTTTTTTCCTCCTGCTGATAGTTGCTCATCTTAATTAATTAGCCTCTTAGAGTTGATATGGCTGCTTCCACCTTTTCATGTTCTGAATGTATATATATATCTCCTTACTATATGTTCCATTCTATGCATCTGAAGAAGTGGACTGTAGCCCACGAAAGCTTATGCTCAAATAAATTTGTTAGTCTCTAAGGTGCCACAAGTACTCCTGTTCTTTTTTCATATTCTTTGTTTCAGTTGCAAACATGAAGTTTATACTCAAATACAAGCCAAGCTGTTGGATTTTAGTTTTCACTGTAACTTAATGGATCTAGCTGCGTGAAATAAGGCTTAGCGAAGCTACAGATAAAGCCCTGCATTATTACGGTATGCAGTCCATTGTCCAGCCAAAAGAAGATCATTCTATATTGTACATCTACTATTCCATGACTTGTTCAGAAGTAAACTGGACAAAGTGACAAGGGTTCTATTACCTCTCTTGGGAGACTGTTCCACAGCCTATGGGACCTCACAGTCATGGACAACTCCTTTACTTAATTTGTCCCAGTACCTCCCATTTAATACCCCTTTCTACAACGTTAAATTATTCCTCTTCCTCCTATTTCAGAAATATCATATTCCCCTTGCATTGTCACCTACCCATATTTAACTCTTGTCATCTTCTCCCTCCCCACCCTCCTCCTAAACATTTCTGCAGCTCTTCTCTCAACTGTCTTCAGCTTGTGCTTATCTTTTGGATACTGAGGTGTCCAGTGATGTTCCAAGTGGAGTCATACCTGAGCCATCTAGAAAGGCTCTTTCCACTTTCCTGTCCTGTCACGTGATGCTGCTACACATGCACCCAAAATTATATTGGACTCATTGGATACCTTGTAAAACTGCAGACGGATCTATCATTTGCTATTTGCAGTCACCTGCCAGTCTCTGTCAGCATCTCTGCTTCCTGGAGTTCTCCCTCCTGCTGACTGAATGTCTCTAATTATTTTTCACTCAGATGCAATAATCTGCATTTTCCCCAGTTGAATCTCATTTTGCTCTTTTCTGCCCATATTTCTAATCTCTCTTTCCCTTTGTAATATTTCTCCTTTCAATTTTGTGTCTTTTCATTAGTGTAGCAGCATTCACTGCACCTCACCTCTTCCATATAATTAATAAAGACATTTTAAGACTTTTTGTTAACATCCATCTCTCTAGTACAGGGGTAGGCAACCTATGGCACGTGCGACAAAGGTGGCACGCAAGCTGATTTTCAGTGGCACTCACACTGCCCGGGTCCTGGCCACTGGTCCGGGGGGCTCTGCATTTTAATTTAATTTTAAATGACGCTTCTTAAACTTTTTGAAAACCTTCTTTACTTTACATACAACAATAGTTAAGTTATATATTATAGACCTATAGAAAGAAACTTTCTAAAAACATTAAAATGTATGACTGGCACACGAAACCTTAAATTAGAGTGAATAAATGAAGACTCGGCACAGCACTTCTGAAAGGTTGCCGACCCCTGCTCTAGTATCTCTCTAGATAGCTTCCCCAACGAATAGGTTCTTTGCTGTGTGGTCTGTTTCTTTAGCCAAATCTAAGATGATTTAAATTGTCTTTTCAAGTAGGATTTTGTGAGATACTCTATCAGATACTTTACTAAATCCAAGTGCACAGTTATGCTTAAGAATGTAAAGAAAATTACAGCTTAGAATGTCAAAGTCTTGTAAGGTTCACCAGCCCCTTCTTTAAAAAAACCCTCCAACAATTCACTTTTGTACAGTAATAAGCCAAAACGCTGTAGAACTATTTATACAAGCCCTGGTCTTTTGACTTGTTGCTGTAGAATACTATATAGTGTAGTTTCACATGGATGGAATTTGCCCTACTCGCTAGTAAGTTAAAGCACCACTGGTTCCATGCTTTGGCTTCAGTCAATGCTAGGTTCAGACATTACTGGAGAGCATCATCAACTCTGCCAATTTTGGAGATAATTCATATAAATATGGAAAACAATATGCCAAGTTTTTTCATGTGTCTTATGTAGTTTTAACTGTGTTGACACAGTGGGTGAAATCCTGATCCCAGTGAAATCCATTGGAGTTTTGCCATTGACTTCAGTGGAGCCATGATTTCACACAGACGAGCTGCAGATCAGTGCATAATTGCCTTTAGTACTGGCACTGATGAGTGAGTGTCTCAGAGACATGGTAATGGCATATGGCCTCTTTCACCGCTGGTACGATGGCTCGAATTTGACTGAGAGTGATGGTACTACAATATGTGCTTACGCCTATGCAGATCTTGGGTCCAGGTTGGAGTAGGTGGCAGCAATTGCTCTCCAGATACTCTCCACTGCAAGCAAGTGGGTGGGGACTGGGCAGAGGGGTGAGGGCAAAGCCAATGCTCTGCCTTCTTACTTGTCTGAGGAGGTGGCTCGGTGAGAGGGAAGAAGCAAGCTGCAATCTTTCTAGGGTTTTAATAACTTGTTTTCCTCCCTGGAGCATGGAGGGTGCAAGAGAGTAATTATGACTCTTGGTGCTGACCCTTACTCAATGCTGAGTCTAAAGGCTCAGTCTAGTTGGATGGTATGGTGAGCTGACGCTGTGGCAAACATCCACGCCTACTGCCTCCCAGTCAGGAAGCTTTATGACGAAAATGCAGTCGATCCAGGGTTGAGCGCTGCTGTTTCCCTTTTGCAGAGGAGGTGATGCTGGCAGAAGAAGACAAGAATGCCGAAGAGAAGTCCCCTCTGGACGGTAGGTCGTTTTGCCTTGTACTTTTCCTCTTGCACTAGAGGAGAGGTTTATACACCGTATGCGGATGTGGTTTTCACTGTGACCTAGTGGGTACAAGCGCCATATTTTTGCATGCAGCTGAAAATTCTGATCCCAGCCTTGGAGCAAATCCAGCTAAAATTCCCTCTTCCTGTGTAGGACTTCTTCAAAGTTTCAGGTGGATAATCAGCAGCTATGAGACACGTCGTTCTGGGATCTGCCAGACTCCCAGTGTAATTGTGGGGATCTGGTGTGCACAGGGCCCCCTACCAGCCTCTGGGTAGCGTGGAGGGATGTGTCTACTTGTAGCCTTGAGGGGAAAGCTTCAGTGTGGATGCCAGCAAAAATAAATAAAGGCAGGGCTCTAAATCAAGGTTTTCAAAAGAATTTGACAAAGATACTAAGACCCCTGTCACTTTTAAGCAGTAAGACATAGCAGGGTGTGGTGATCCTATCTAATCTCAGGACTCCTAGGGGCCTCTTGTTAGCAGGAGAATTTGAGGGATTAAGATTTCCGACACAGGTGCCGTGAGAATATGGAGAATGTTTTCCCCCTGCCTCTGACATCAAGCTCTTAGGATGTTACAGAGAGTGAACGTTCAGTTAAAGACTCTTCCCTCTCCCTTTTCTGACCATCTTTCGTCCTCCTGTGTCTCCTCCTTTTCCCTTCCCTCCCCGTCCCTCCCCTTCTCTTTTTTTGTTTCTCCTCCCATTCACTGTCAGGGAGGGCTGCCTCCGAAGGGCCAATTCAGCAAGGCACAGCACCGGCGGAGACTGGCGGCAGCAGCTACAACAGTGAGTGGATTGCAAATCAACAGGGGTTAGGTGGCATAGTGGGGTGATGCTTTTTGCTTGTGGCCTCAGATCCTGAGTACCGTAGGTCACTAGGAACAAGGTTTATCTGAATCCTCCATGGCCACTGGTCCACCATGTGAAAGGATCACAAAATCTGGCATGCTTTGGAGTGGTTGGTGATCTAAACGCAGGAGAGGCCCAGGAGTGGAAAAGCAGGGGGTTTGGCAGGTCAGGTTTGAGGTGCTTCGGCAGAGCTTTGGGGTGGGAGGGAAGTTTTGCGCAGTGCTTGGCTGTAGCCAGTGCTGTTGGTGCCTCGTTGCAATGAGCGCCTGGTTTGGAGGAATAGCTTTACAAGAGGGGAGTTGTGTAACTAAAAGAGAGATGGACTTAGGCCACAGAATTCAGACCCAGACATTTAATGCCCCGAAGCTGGGGCCTATTGGTTCAGCCTGTTATAAAGTCAGTATATGCAAAAATTGGATCCAGATCCCAGTTCCGATTAGAACCCTTCACCCTCCAAAGTTCGGATACTTGGGAATCTGCGGGGTTACGGTGAGCCCATCTCTAAAGTGAACTATGTAATCATTGATAAGAAGGATTCTGATGCTGAGGAGGTGGTGCACCCATTATTCAATCATAGCGATGCAGCTGGTGTAGGATAAGGATCCCCTGTAAACCCCAATTATCCTCAAGACAGTTCTGACATAGCAGATTTCCTGTATGTCTCCAGTGGACAGTTTGTATCACCACACCATGGAGTGTCTTACTGCTGGTATCAAATGGTGCTTAATCATTATATTGTTTTTAAACTCTTATCAAGACAGTATCAAAATATTTTCTGATAGTTTGCAAGGTTCCACGGCAGGTGGTCTAAGGCTCAGAGCAGGCTTTGTGAGGCAGCAATTGTGCTTTGCCACTGCATGTTCAATGGCCTTGGGCAAATCAGTTAATCTTTCCGTGCCTTAGTTTCTCCATCTGTAAAAGAGGGATAGTGATATTTACCTACCTCACAAAAGGGATTGCCGGGCCAGGCTTATGTTTTCAAAGAGTTTTGATGTCCCCAGATGGAAGGTATTGTAGAGTGGGTGTCATTAAAAAAACATTCACCATGGGATATTATCTGCTTATCGATGGTATTTCCTGTGCTTAGGGCAACATACGGTGGCAAACGATCTCTACTGGAATAGCGTGAATGCTGATGTTTTAATGGTGCATGTGGTAGAAAAGCAGAGTGTCAATATAAATATGTTAACAGATAATAGCACTATTATCCCGTATCTCGTCATGGCTCAATTAACCAAGCCAAATCTCTCCTCTGCATATGCCTTTGTTTAACATAAATATCACTCTGGTAGCTATGCTGAAATGAACAATGGTGGCAGTGCCCTGATTCCGAGCTCTGAGAAGCTACCAGATATTTTTCTTTCCCGCTGCCTTTCCACTTTCAGTTGCATTGAGACGTGGGTGGACAGAATTTTTGCTGGCAAACTTTCAAGATTAAGAAGGTTAAATAAATAATGACCCTGGCATCAAAGCAAGCAAAGGCCACAGTACAAAGCTGTAGGTTGATCCATTTGCTATGGCTTATCCGTGTATGGCAGCTTTTAACTGGCATTGGGAAGGAAATACAGGCCCCGGAGAATGAGAGGTGGAGAGAGGATTGACTACACGATGTTTATAGTGCTTTTTTTTTAAAATTTGCATGCAGTGTTGAAAAGAGCTACAATAAAGAAGAGCAAAAATGACCTGATTCATGCTGAAGAGGGGGAGGACCATTTCACAGACATTTGCTCCGTTGGTGAGTACTGGCCCTGCATTCTCTGGCAGTGCTAAGAACTCAGGCAAAGTGCTTTCATGTCACACTCCTCTGAGCTATTCCTTTGTTTCAGCAGACTGCACTTAGCTACACTTAACATGGACATTTCAGCATCGAGTCCTTAACCAGCATGCAAGGGAGTGGGAGAGGAGCCAGGGACTCTCCTCCACCCTTTTGCAGTCCTGCTTGAGAGCCAGATGCAATCCCAGTCCTTGCCCTTACACAGCCCTTGGAGGAGTCATTCCTGCATCAGGCACAATGACTCTGGGATTCCTTCTTGGGGAATGCTCCTCCATGCATACACCACCCACTGCGTCAGGCTGGGCCTTAAGGTGTTCTCTAGCCTCATTTGTTGTGGGGAGGGGAGGGAATGGACAAAAATCTAAGCCCATAAATGAGCAGTGTTCCCAGTTGGACACATAGCTGACTTATTTAGAGAATGGCTTGTATTCTGGATGGTCACAGGGAAACCCTGGACTGACGTCTCTGCTAGCTCTATAACCTTTGCCCTAGCAATGCCTCTTGTTGCAGATCTCCACATTGCTAAGCCAGATGTGGACATGGAGGGCTGCACACAGCTGGCCACCCCATGCTCACGTGCATAAATGAGGTGCAGCGTGCGCCATTATATACCTGTCCCAGAGCCTTTCCATGACCACAGAATCTTCTAATACATAAAGCAGGAATGTGATAGGGTCCAGAAACTCTACTTGCTTTCCTGAAAACAGGAATTAATTCTCTGCTTAGACCTCACACAGATGGACAGGGTGGAGTGATGAGACAGGGCTGGAGGACTGCAAACTCAGGCAACTCTCTGCTGCTTGAGCACCAGCAATGGGGAAAGCCTTTGAGATGGTAAATTTCCACCTCCAGTGGTGGCCAGGCTGGACTATAGCCCCAAGCTGGGAACATGTCCTGATTATTTTCTGGTAAATCATTTTGCCTCTTCCCTCTAACCATCCTGAACGAACCCCCTAGGAAGAAACTTTGCTGAGTGTGTCTTGATTTTCGTTTGCTGCTAAAGCAGCAGCTGCTCTCAGTCAATTTCTAATGGTACCATAGACATTAAGGAGCAGCAGATCATGAGCTTTTCATGATGCCCATTGAAAATGGAACCATAAGTGGTACGTGTCCATGTGGAGGTACAAATGCGAATGCACCGTACACACTCACTTCCACTCTTTGAAAATTTGGCGCTTAACGGTCTGAGGGCTTGTCAACACGGCAAGTGGCTGTGTGGCAAACCAGAGTGTGAATCTAGAGCACCCTAGTTTGCCCCACAGTAATGTCCCAGGTGGTTGCTGCTATAGTGCAGTGAAAGTCTTAAGTGCGGCTTGGCGTACAACTAATTGAAAGTACAATGAGCCAAGCTGCACTCTGGGACTTTGACTCTGCTGTCGCATTGTCCACATGAGATGCTACTGAACAACAAGCTGGTGTGCTGTAGAATCACACCATGGCTCGCTGTGCGGTTACTGGCTATGTAGACAGGCCCTAAGACAGTCAAAGGTTTTGGTTTTCTTAAATGAGCAGCGGATCATTCCAGGTGAGTGTTGTACAGCGCATTGGTGTAACCCACCATTCATCCCCAGGAATCCACCCATATTAGCCACAAAGCAGTTGAACTGCTCAACCTGCTGAAACCAGTAGGAAAGTGTTGCTGCTGGAGAAATCAGAGCATCTGTGTGTATGTGTGTTTTGGAGTGAGGAGAAGTTGCTGTGTGCATGGCAGGAGGTCCACACTGCTACAGCATTCCGTTATTGCCACGAGGACATATAGGGAGCTTTTAATCCATTTCTAAGTCCTCTCGGGCTCCAGGAACGTGTGCCACGTGAGCAATTCTCTGCATCTAGCGCCTCCCACAGCAGATCTGGTGGAAGCAGCAGCCCTTGCACTCATGGATAATCTGATGCTGAACTGAGACCCATCTATTGAGTGTATGGTCAGGAAGATATCTGCACTGCCCCCTTTTCTGTATGTCTGGTTCCCCCAATTATGAAGAGTGTGTTTGGTAAAGCATGGCACACGGTGGAGAAGAAGAAACAAATACAGCAGAGAAAACTAAAAGTGCTGCAGGCTGTGGAAGAGATATTTTACCCTCCTGAAATGCATGAAACTCTCATATCATAAACAATCAAAACATACTGGGGTTTATGGACAAAGTGAGGATTTAATGCAGGTTTTTTCTAATGTTTTCCTTATGCTATAGTAACATATCTCTCTGATGTGACTTAAAGGCCCTAGAAGAACTAACAATCTAATTAGAAAGTGTGATGTAAATGTGCTGACCGGTGCAATAGTTGCACTGATGAACCTCTTGCCAGCTGTTACCTGCACAAGTTGCTTTGTAATTCAATTAAAAGTGCCTCCTGGAACCTTATAGTCACATTAGAAAGCTGTATAACAATAAATATCAGTCACAGTTTGCTTTCTGAAAGAATAGTTTAATCCACACTTTCATTTTCTCCCTTCTTTTTGTGTTCTTTCTGTGCTGATAAAACCATAATGGTAGATCCTGGCTGCCTTGTGATAGGAACATTAGGTGCTGGAATGGAAACATTCGCACTGGAATAACCAGCCAGTTCAGCACTCCGAGTGCCTAATGTCTGGTGTGGTTTTCCAAGGAACGGGCAAAATTCTGCTCAGAGGCACATGGCAAATCTGTATTCTCTTATTGGTCCAAATACCACTCTGATTTACACCAGAGTGGGTTCACGTCAGAGAAGTTACTCCAGCTTCAGACCAGTTGAACTGAATGCAGAATTTAGTTACCTCGGAACGGTGTCCATATGAAGAGTGGTAGGGATGTAAGCAGAGTGGAATAGCCGTGTTCAGATCTCCTGGGCACCTTTGACACCAAAGCTTTGCCATAGGTTCCTGAGAGATCTGTATTTACAGAATAACATCAGCTTTCTTCTTGGCCTCTGGTTAATTCTGTTGTCTTGAAGGGCAATATAAACAGTGAGAAATTCTGCTACATGGAAGGAAATGTTATAAAACTAATAGCTCTAATAGCACATCAGGCATTTCTAGAGTGCCCATCCCTGTAGGGTGGACACTTTTTAATCTCGAGCTCCTTTCTTCTTTCAAGTGTCTATTTTTAAACATCTGACTCTTAATCGGGATTTCAGACAAGATGTGAAATGCAGCCATGAGAGGCAGAGCAAATGTGAGTCAGCCCACCTGCCGTAGAGCACTTGGGTCAAATCCTGCTCTGGGCTGTGCGGGCGTACGAGGTGAAAGAGGGATGTAGGGAGCCTTTTCCCTCAGTGTGAGCGCCAGGGCAGGATCTGTGCCACGCAGGTTATTGGGAGGAGACACTGGTAGCACTTCCCAGCTTCAAGGGGATTCAGTCTGCCAGGCTAGAGGGTGGCTCTGAGGCTCTGCCCCATCCAGCTAGCCAGCGCCTGGGCTGCTGTGAGCAGAAGGCAGTAGCTGAGGTTGCATCTTCTCCTTTCTGAAGGAGCGATAAAGGGTGCTCAGCATGACTTCCCTGCCCCCTGGCCAGTGCAGTGCTGGGGGGCAGGGGAGCGATCTGGGTCCCAGCATTCCCGACGGCCAGCGCTGGATTGCAGAGGGAGAGTCAGCACACCATGCTGTGACCCGCACTGTAGAGCCAGAGGGTGCCTGCAGCCAGTTCCACAACACTCGGGCTGGCTTGCAGGGGAGAGGGGGTTAGACTCGTGTCACAGATAACCGAGTAAGTGCTGTGCTGCCCATAGCTTTAACCTGGCCGGTCAGAGCTCAGGATTTGAGATTATCTAGGGTTTTTGAAGCTATTTACAGGGGCTGGGTGCCTAATTCACTTTGAAAGGCAGTGGGAGCCGAGCATCTGACACCATTAGGCTCTTTTCAGATCCTAGTGTTAATCCATTGGGATGGTCTGGGCAAATCTGTGTCTCTTGCAGCTCATTGTAAATGTGGCCACATTTGTGCTTAGCTGCATTTCCAGAGAGGAGGGAGGTTCTTTGGTTTGGATCCTCAAAGGTATTTGGGCACCTAACTCTCAGTCATTTCTGTTAGGCATCTACATACTTTTGAGGATCTGGGCTCTTTGTGGTTGTGATTTCAAGTTTCTCCCTCCCCCATTATCTTCCTGATTTCAGTCTGATGATAATCTCTTGTGTCCTCCAATGCCCAGGGTCTCCATTTGCCCGGGCCAGTCTGAAGAGCGGAAAGAATGAGAGCTCCTCGTATTTCCGGAGGAAAGAGAAGATGTTCCGGTTCTTCATCCGGCGCATGGTGAAGGCACAAAGCTTCTACTGGATCGTCCTGTGTGTTGTCACCCTGAACACTCTGTGCGTCGCCATGGTGCATTATGACCAGCCGGAGGGGCTCACCACTGCTTTGTGTAAGTGTCAGGGATCAGAGCCATGTTCCATCCGGTCCTCCCTCTCCTGAGTGCTCTGAGCACCAGCCCCACGTTGCCATTAACACCTGCAGCCTTGAGGTCTTTTTATGACATCTTATGCCCCATCCAGGAGTTTCACAAATAAATTACTAAGTGGCTCCAAGAAACACCAGAGAAAGTGGACAATGTGCTTTGACTTGTAATGGTCAGCCACAAACTGACCATTGTCAGTTGTGAACATCGCGGGAGGATTTTTTGGGGGCTTGTGGATTGGGAAAAAATATTTACTTGGGTCCCTCACAGCAGCGTTATAAGTTTCTCAAGCTGTCTTCACCTGTGGCTGTCCAGAGAACCTCACAATTCAACTCCCACCCAGGAGATGTATAGCTTGTTCTCAGATTTTCCCTATGTTCAATACACTAGGTCATTTTTTTATAGTAAAACATATGAAGATAATATAGACCCTGAAGCCCACTTGATATCAACTTGTGCAATGGACAGTTCCACTTAATAGAAACATTATTTCCTGCACCAAAACATTTTACACTAATTCAGTCCAATTGTGCCAATTAATAGCAAACTCTCTCGGAACATGCACTTGTACAGAAAGGGGCTTTCCATGAGAGCACTTGCCTGAATAAGCCAGGCGTGGCCAATGAGGAGAAATGTAGCAGTACCCTCCAGCGAATCACACTGTGCAAATATGTCCCATACATATATAAGCAATAACACAGGACAGGTGGGTGATGATATCATATGCCTGCTCATGTTAGAGGTGTTTTAGCCCGATGCCTTTGGTCACCCATTAGTTTGGGCATCCAGTACTGTATAAAGGCCCTTTGAGTGTTATTGCTTTTGTAAAGTGTGTAATGTTGTTTTATTTTGTAATGAATAACCAATGAATCCTGCTCTCTGCAATTAGATCCTTTATACAGTTAAACTCCTCCTCAGCTGATCGCCTTCTTGCTTCCACAGTGCCCCCCCGCTCTTTTTTTTTTACAACAGTAGGAGCAGCCCTGCTCATCCAAAGGTTGTAAGATTTGGCCCAAAACCTCCTGAGAAACTGCAGTTTGGATAAACTGAGAATTTAAGCATACAGTGACAATGAATTTCAAGCACCATCAATTTCTCCCTGAGAGGTTAGGGAGGGTTGAGTTTATTATGGGGGTGGAATAACAGAGCTGCATTGTCTGTATGTATCTGACAATTCAAGTCAGAGTGCTTGACACTGAATAGAAGATAATGCATTTTAAAACCTAGCACCCAGTCAAAGCAGCTGCTGAGCAGAAGGTCAGTTGTAGGGCCCTGATTCTGGCCTCATAATGGTTTAAAGATCCAGTCCATGAAGATATACCGGTATAAAATGTTTGAGGGAAATCATAGTCAGACCCACAAAGTTTAGTTCTGTGCCAGCAGAGCTCATGGATAACATGGATGTGAAGGTGGTAATGGGGTCTGAGGCCCCAACAATTTAGAGAGTTGAACAGCATTTCCGTATCCGGTACTTGAGTTCCCCCATGTGCTGTTCTGTCCCCATCCTAGTGTCCCTCTCTGCAGAGGGACATTGTGAAAATGGTGCCATATGTCAGACTGGGCAAATTGCATAATGCACTTTCCAAGATTTCCCTATGGCTTTGGAGCCCTTGTCCCCAATCCTGCTCCCACTGAAGTCCCCTGGAAAACTCCCATTGGGATCAGGCCCCAGATCTTCAGCTCTTAAGGTGACATTTTCAGAAGAGCTCAGTGTGCACGTGCAGACGAACGGCGCACAGCAACCGCACACTTACTATCCTACCGGTGAGCACTAAAAGTTTCTTAGTGCACCGCAGGGTTCTCGTGGCCAGTCAGTGCGCAGTATGCGGACATGCTGTAAATCTGTATCCCAGCTTGCTGTGCACTAGCTGCTCATTTAGACGAGCCCAGCATGCTGGGTGCTAATCTCGCTATATGTATCAAAATGGGAACTGCTGAATGCTGAGCACTTTTGAAAATTTGGCTCCCAGTTGTGCAGGCTGGCCCTTAGTGTGCTGCAGTTTCTTGTATTAGTATGGAGATCAGAGAAGCTGGAGGTGGACTCTTGGTACAGTTCGATCTGCTTCATGCTTCTGGGGCTCAGTCCGGCACGGTAATAAGTACACTGGCCCGGACTAACAGATCATTTAAGCAGTTGCTAGATTTTAAGCATGAGTAGTCCCATTGGGTGAAATCCTGGGCCCATTAAAGTCCATGACAGAACTCCATTTGTCTTCAGTGGGGCCTGACTTCACCCATTGAGTTTAATGGGACTGCTTAAAGTTAAGCCTGTCCTTAAGTGCTTTGCTGGACTGGGCCAGAATGCTCAGCACCTTGAATAATCGAGCCCTCACGCCAATATGTGGGTTATCGATTCGTGGCTCATGGGCAAATTTTTCCAAACCAGAAAAAAAAAATGAAATAAGATGTGTAAAACAGAATAACTTAGGAACTAAGTCTTCCTATCTTAAAATAATAATAAAAATAATTAACTTTTGAAGTCTTTCCTTTCCCACAGGCTGAAAGGGTGAAGCTATGGGTTACTGTGTCTTCAAAGAGCTCCTGCTAATATTTACTAAAATATTTAATAATACCAGGTAACTGAAAGCTATAATGAGGGTTGGGTGAAAGGGAGAAAAAAGTCCTTTCAACTCTTCTCCTTTCTCACGATTTAGAGGGAAAATAGAGACAGACGACACAGGAAATCAGTTTTGCCTTTTCTTTTTCTGAATTGAACAGCAGAAATAATAGATTAGAGTAGCAAAGCAATTAGAAATCTGAGGTTTAGGTTTTCTTCTCAAATTGGGAGTAAATGGCTAGAAAAATGTTTTTTAGTCTTTCATTCTAACCAGAAGATTTTAGATTTCCAAGTTTGCTTTCTGGAACTGTAGAAATGCAGTAACATTTCTGAGGGAATGTTTAAATAGGAATGTGAGCTGAAATCCACTTTGTTTTGATATCCAAGCTCGCATTGAAGGAATGTTCATGTTAACTGGAATTAAAGATGCAATTCCTGATGGGGAGAAGAAAAATCTAGGATAAAGGTGAGAAGTTAAGGGTCCAACTTATCTCAATGGGGGCAATATGGGGCACACTCCAACCCCACTGAAATGCACACTGTGCCATGACAGCAGTAACTATTGAGTCTACCAGAAATGACCTCCTATTATAAGACAGAGGCCAAGTGATTAATGATTTTGGGTCACTTAGTTCTGGGTTCCCAACTTGAGACACCTCCAAGCGGCCTGATGTTCCGAAATTCCCCAACACCTGCTCTCTGAAAACCAGGTTCCTTTGCGGAAACTGAAATTGAGCACCCAGAAATGGAAACACTCAAAATAACAAGATGCTTTTGAAAATCTTGACCGGGTGCTCTAATCTGTGCATTTAGGATGCTACCCAACTGGGAATCACAGTTGACCCATGTGATTGATTGATTTTCAGTAGGAACAACAGAGATATTCTTTTCTCAATCACATCTGTTCCTTCACTCTAAATATTCAGTAACTTCCCAACCAGAGATGCTCTTTCTTCTTTCTGTCCTATATAGTTTTCTGTGGTTTGCATGATCATTTCCTATGACACCTTTGTTATACCATTTGCAGGCCAGAGATCTTGGTATAGTTTCCCATGCCCACAAATAAATCCTTGGGTGGTGCTAAGGAAACACCAGTGGAAATGGGCCATGTGCTATTAGAAACAGCAGCCTGACACATTCTTGTCATGGGACTGTAGAAATTAGATGCGGGTCCCAAACCAAAACTCTAGATCTGAACACTCACAAACTTGGTGGCCATTCAGATCTAGGTGTGAGCTTTGCGTCTCTAGACTCTCTCTAGTTAGAATATTATAAGCTATGTAGATTGGTAGATGGGGATTGATCCTGCTTTGAGCAGGGGGTTGGACTAGATGACCTCCTGAGATCCCTTCCAACCCTGATATTCTATGATTCTATGATTGATTCTATGATTGGTGACAATCAGATAAAAGGAGCCTTGGACATGGAGAATGAACCTCAGCCATAGAAATTCTAAGAGCAAGTGTCATAGCTTGTAACTCTAGCCTCATTTCGTAGGCTGGAGAAGACGATATTTCAATTAAGATAAAGTACAGTGGTTAGATGAATCTGAACCTTGAGATGAAATTCCAGCTGAGCTCAGATCCAACATTTTCTAAAGTTCAAATATGCCTGTTTAACTCCCTGTTCATAATTTTCATTTGCCTTTGAACCTCCTGTCTTTGGCTGAGACCAGTAGCAGAAGTGCCACCATGCTGTGTTCAATATTTCCAGCCTGTCATTTTCAGACCAAAGAGCTCCAGAAAAGCATCCAAGCCCCGAAATGATTAACAAACCCTGCTCTTCCTTTAAGATGGTTCAAAGCTTCAGAAATGGAGATAGAAACTTTTCCAAATGTTGGGGCTGATCAGATCTGGTACTTTTATTTAGGCCTGTCTCTACACTGAACCATAGGCACTCTAATTATTTAATGATGAGTGAACCCTGGATGTAACAGGATTATATCGAAGAGTGACAGTGACACTGAATGAGATTCCACAAAACCAGGAGATTTGAAATATCTCATTGAAACACACAACAAAATCCTTCGCCACAGTAGTGAGAGATTTTAAAAACCATTGTTAAGACTAATCCACGAGTGAGCCTCTCAGTAAAGAAGTAAAGGAGTGAGACTTGGAAGGCCTCATGTAGAACACAAAAAATGTAACCACCTCTAATTATACTGTTTCCTGGAGGGCACTTATAATTGAACTTGAAAGAAGTCTTGTGAACTGCAACGGACAGGAACCCGAGGAGTGAAGTCATGTCTGGGAGGGTCTGCAGCATCTTGAAACTCAACCAGGCACCCTCTAATTCAAGTATAGCTGTCCCTCTGGGAAGCATTTAATTAAATTACAAATATGTTTTACTTAATGAATAGATGGTGAGAGCCTTTGGGTCTGCATTGATTTTTCCCCCACCCATGTTCTTTTAACTTTTGTGTTATTGAAATGCTCTGAATAACTTTCTCTGCTTGATATTTCCCATTGTCTCCACTGCTTTGAAACAGGAGCTGTGGGAGCTTTAAGAAATTAATTGGAATATTTGTTTAGTTTCACTTTTGTTTAGTAGCATCGGTGTTCTGTGAATTCTTTGGACCCAGGTCCTCAGTGAATAGCAGCAGATATCCATATGGGCCCAGGTCCTTAGTGAATAGCAGCAGATATCCACATGCCCCCAGAATCAATGGTCCACTGGAGAAACAGCCATTCCCTCCGGGATGCAACTGGATGACTGAACAACAAAATGGCAGATGAAAGTCAGTATTGATAAATGCAAAATAATGCATATTAGAAAACATAATCTCAGCTTTTCATGCAAAATAATGGGGTCTAACTTAGCTGTTGCCACTTAAGAATTAGATATTGGCGTCACTGTGGCCAGTTCTCCGAAAACATGCGCTCAATGTGCAGTGGCAGTCAAAAAAGCTAACAAAATGTTAGGAACTACTTGGAAAGGGATAGATAATAAAATAGTAAATATCA
This sequence comes from Gopherus flavomarginatus, assembly GCF_025201925.1. Taxonomy (NCBI): domain Eukaryota; kingdom Metazoa; phylum Chordata; order Testudines; family Testudinidae; genus Gopherus; species Gopherus flavomarginatus. Next base: position 18,674,386 of record NC_066633.1, on the reverse strand, counting down.
TAATGCCACTATATAAATCCATGGTATGACTGTGCCTTGAAGGCTGTGTGCAGTTCTCAATGTGCAGTGGCAGTCAAAAAAGCTAACAAAATGTTAGGAACTACTTGGAAAGGGATAGATAATAAAATAGTAAATATCATAATGCCACTATATAAATCCATGGTATGACTGTGCCTTGAAGGCTGTGTGCAGTCAAAAAAGCTAACAAAATGTTAGGAACTACTTGGAAAGGGATAGATAATAAAATAGTAAATATCATAATGCCACTATATAAATCCATGGTATGACTGTGCCTTGAAGGCTGTGTGCAGTTCTCATCACCCCATATTAGAAATGGGAAAGGTATAGAGAAGAGGAACAAAAACGATTTAGGGAATGGGACAGCTTCTGTATGAGGATAGATTAAAAAGACTAGGACTATGCAGCTTGGAAAAGAGATAACTAAGAACATAAGAGTGGCCATACTGAGTCAGATCAAAGGTCCATCTAGCCCATTATCCTGTCTTCTGACAGTGGCCAATGCCAGGTGCCCCTGTGTAGCAGGGATATGTATTATCTGCAGTGAGGTGAACCCCTGTATCCCTTCACAAAACCTCCTTCTAAAACATAAGAACATAAGAATGACCATACTGGGTCAGACCAAAGGTCCATCTAAGCCCAGTATCCTCTCTTCCGACAGTGGTCAATGCCAGGTGCCCCAGAGGGAATGAACAGACCAGGTAATCATCAAGTGATCCATCCCCTGTCACTCATTCCCAGTTTCTGGCAAACAGAGGCTAGGGACACCATCCCTGCCCATCCTGGCTAATAATCATTGATGGACCTATCCTCCATGAATTTATCTAGTTCTTTTTTTGAACACTGTTATAGTCTTGGCCTTCATAATATCCTCTGGCAAGGAGTTCCGTAGGTTGACTGTGCGTTGTGTGAAAAAATACTTCCTTTTGTTTGTTTTAAACCTGCTGCCTATTAATTTCATTTGGTGACCCCTAGTTCTTGTTCTTCCTTATTTACGTTCTCCACACCAGTCAAGTTGAAAAGTCCCACTCTTATTAATCTCTCCTCATACGGAAGCCATTCCATACCCCTAATCATTTTTGTTGCGCTTTTCTGAATCTTTTCCAATTCCAATATATCTTTTTTGAGATGTGGCGACCACATCTGCATGCAGCATTCAAGATGTGGGCGTACCATGGATTCATAGAGAGGCAATATGATATTTTCTATCTTATTATCTGTCCCTTTCCTAATGGTTCCTAACATTCTCGTTGTTTTTTTGACTGTTGCTCCACATTGAGCCAGTGTTTTCAGAGAACCATCCATGATGACTCCAAGATCTTTCTTGAGTGGTAACAACTAATTTAGAACCCATCATTTTATATGGACAGTTAGGATTATGTTTTACTATGTGCATTACTTTGCATTTATTAACACTGAGTTTCATTGACCATTTTGTTGCCCAGTCACCCAGTTTTGAGAGATCCTGTTGTAGCTCTTTGCACTCTGCTTTGGACTTAACTATCTTGAGTAATTTTGTATCTTCTGAAAATTTTGCCACCTCGCTGTTTACTGCTTTTTCAGATCATTTATGAGTATGTTGACTAGGACTGGGCCCAGAACAGGCCCCTGGGAGACACCACTATTTACCTCTCTCTGTTCTGAAAACTGATCATTTTTCCTACCCTTTGTTTCATGTGTTTTAACCAGTTACCAGTCCATGAGAGGACCTTCTCTCTTATCTCACGACTGCTTAATTTGCTTAAGAGCTTTTGGTGAGGGACCTTGTCAAAGGCTTTCTGAAAATCTAAGTACACTATATCCACTGGATCCCCCATGTCCCCATGCTTGTTGACCCCTTCAAAGAATTCTAGTAGATTGGTGAGGCATGATTTCCCTTTACAAAAATCATGTTGACCCTTCCCCAACAAATTATGTTGTTGAAATTATGTTGTGTCTGTAAATTTTGTTCTTTACTATAGTTTCAACCAGTTTGCCTGGTACTGAAGTCAGGCTTACAAGCCTGTGATTGCCAGGATCACTTCTGGACCCCTTTTTAAAAATTGTCGTCATATTAGCTATCCTCCAGTCATTTGGAATAGAAGCTGATTTAAATGATAGGTTACAGACCACAGTTAGTAGTTCTGCAATTTCACATTTGAGTTCCTTCAGAACTCTTGGGTGAATACCATCTGGTCCTGATTACTTACTACTGTTTAGTTTATCAGTTTGTTCCAAAACCTCCTCTGATGACACCACAATCTAGGACAGTTCCTCAGATTTGTCAGCTAAAAAGAATGGCTCAGGTTTGGGAATCTCCCTCCACATCCTCCGCTGTGAAGACCAATGCAAAGAATCATTTAGTTTCTCTGCAATGGCCTTATCATCCTTGAGTACTCATTTAGCACCTCGATCGGGGAAATATGATAGAGGTCTATATGATAGAGGTCTATAAAATCTATAAAATCATGACTGATATGGAGAAAGTGAATAAGGAAGTGTTATTTACTCCTTCACATAACACAAGAATCAGGGGTCTCCCAATGAAATTAATAACAAACAAAAGGAAGTATTTCTTCACACAACACACTGTCAAACTGTGGAACTCATTGCCAGGGAATGTTGTGAAGGCCAAAAGTATAACTTGGTTCAAAAAAGAATGAGAGCCTAGCCTAGATGGTCAGCGATGCAATCCCATGCTGTGGGTGCCCCTAAGCCTCTGACTGCCAGATCCTGGGACCTGGTGGCAGGTGATGGATCACTTAATGATTGCACTGTTCTCTTCGTTCCTTTTGAAGCATCTGGCATTGGCCACTGTAGGAAGACAAGATACTGGGCTAGCTGAATCATTGGTCTGCCCCAGTATGACTGTTCTGATGTTCTCATGTTATGAAGAGATCTGGAGTAGGCACTGGAACTTTTTGGATGTTTGTGGAGCATTTTCCAATTTTTCTTCTGTGCAGAGAAAGTCCATCAGTGTCGCACAATGCTATAAATATTATGGCTCTGCTATGCAGGTTCTCTTCTTCAAAGTGCAAACCTTTGTTTAGTGGCCTAGATGAAATAGATTGCAGTTCCCAGTGGACAGGTTTGCTTCATACAATCACCCACCATCACAGTTTGCGTTAATTGCCACTGTCGCTGCCATTTTCAAGAGGAAGAGATTTCTGATCACTGACAACTCTTTATCTAGCACAAAAAGGCATAACGAGAGCTAGTGGCTTGAAGCTGCTGTTAGACAAAGTCGGAATTAAAACAAGGCATATATTTTCAGTGAGGGTAATTAACCATTGGCCAAACTTATTTAGGCATGTGGTGGAGTTTCCATCACTTGCAGTCATTAAATGAAGACTGGATGCCTTTCTAAAAGATATTCTACAGCTCAACCAGAAATCATGGGCTTGATGTAGAAGTTCTGTGAGATAATCTCAGTTGTCCATAGAATCATAGAATATCAGGGTTGGAAGGGACCTCAGGAGGTCATCTAGTTCAACCCCCTGCTCAAAGCAGAACTAACCCCCCCAAAATGTATGGAGACATACCTATCTCATAGAACTGGAAGGGACCCCGAAAGGTCATTGAGTCCAGTCCCCTGCCTTCACTAGCATCCCAGCCTTAAAATCGACACGTCTATGAAAGAAGATCGAGGAACTAATGGACCATAGAGAGTGAACTGTCCTTTCAGTTCTCTAGGTAAGTCTGGCTGGGCAGTGTGCAGGGAAATCTCATGTTGCTGCTGTCCATGTTGGTCTTTGGGTCCCACCAATGGAGGTTGATATTCTCCAGGACTGTCCATCTAATACCTCACACCTTCCCTCAATATGCTTTAAGAATGACATTTTTTTTTAAAAAAGGCTGAACAAAAATATTATTATTATTATTACTATTATTTTTTGGGAAATAGGGAACTCGATCAAGCTATTTGGGTCATCATAGTCTAAGAACTCATCTCATCTGTTTTCTTTTGTGCACAGCAGTGTGCTTAACCGAATGCATTATGCAGTTAGTTTCTTGACAATATCGTATTTGCCTTTGAAGTAGAGGCCCAGCTCCCTCTGGATATAAATATGCAACATTTGCAATCGAAAGAAACAGGATTTCTGAAACATGCATGTTTATTTATGTCTGCTGATTGATTATTTCAACCCGCTCTCTTCAAGGAGAGAGGGAGGTTGGACTTGGGGCTCTTTTCCTGGTTAGAGATTTCTACATGGGGAAGAGCAAATAAACCTGATAGTAGCATCCCCAGCTCCTGCACCTAATGACATCAGACTTCCAGACAGTGCGGAAATGGAATTAATTTGTTGGTGATTGACAAAAAAGAGCCACTAACTACCTAATTCAGACATATGGGGCAAAATGATACCAGTGTGGCCTTTGCCAGCAGCAGACATTTTAAATTAAATTAGACTATTTGTATCAAACTATTTTCCCTTTAAATTGAATTACAGAATGCTTCTGTTTAAGGGAGATTAAATTTAATTTAGGACCCAAATACCAGAAGGTCCAAACAATGAAATTGCATTTTCAATTATATGGGCAGGACCATGTCAGAAGAAATCCTGTTTTGGATCCGTCAGCCAGGGAAGCTGATTCATTCTGAGTTGCTCTCGTACTCAAGGAGTTAAGTGCTTTCGTTTTTCTCTGCATCCTTGCTTCCGCCCTTTCTTTATTGCCTGCATATGGCCTCTTGGTGCCAGGGCCCATTGCAGCTGGTCACCATTGAGACACTGCCTCCACTGCCAGCTTTGATCTCTGGAACCAGGTGCCACTGAGTCTAGTTCTGGCTCAAGGAACACTAGCTCTGAAACGACATTTGGTTCCTTCTCTCTGGGGTGCAAAGAGGAGATCTGGAGCAGGCACTCAAACTTCTTAGCTGTTTCTCTGACTTTTACATCTGTTACTCCCATTTCTTGCAATGTACCTTAAAAAAGCCCAGATTGATCGATCTGTCTGTCTATCTATCCATCCAGCCAATCTGTGTTGTGTTTTTCTATATATGAATATTTAGGGTGCTAGATAATTCTGACTCTGTGGTAGTGTTATCTAGTGGGTAGGGCATTGAACTGGACTGAGACTCAGGAGACCTTGGTTCTATTTCTGGCTCTGCCATTGGCCTGCTGAGTGACCTTGGGCAACTCACTGCCCCCTCTCTCTACCTCTGAAATGGGGGTAATGATACTGACCTCCTTTGTAAAGTGCTTTGAGATCTACTGAGGAAAACCGCTATATAAGAGCTAGATATTGGAATACCTATATAGCAGGATTCTCACACTGAGCCAGGACTTTCTCCAGTGTGACTTCCTGGATCCATAGCTATTTTAAAAAACTTTGGGGTAAATTTGGTGCTCTTGAAAGCAAGAAACCCAGAGCTTTGCCTAGAGTTAGGTAGAACAGGCATGTGGATGCAAATTCCCTGACTTGGCCTGACCTGCAGGTCCCCTTGCTGCTTCATATCTTGCCCCCTCACAGGTAGGGGCTTCTGCCTGTTTCATAGCATGAGCTGGAACAAATATCCATAAGGAAATAAAAGGATTCCACTAAACTCATTCCACTTATGTCCTGAAGGCCACATCCTTTGCTAGGGCCGAGTTTTGCTGAGAAGGGAACTGGAATTGTGTTCACGGGCTAAGGAGAGTTGGAATCACAAAGCTTAAAGGGCAGCTGTAGACAAAAGAGTGACTCTGTAAATGACATGTGAGTTCCATATTCTATGTCAGTTTTTATAATGCATTTGCCGCTGTTGCATACGAACACCTTCCAGCTGTGCATTAAGCATCAACATTAGTATCTGTCATGTGGTTTGTTCTTCTCTCATCCTTTCCCCAGGAGGAGAAATGTGTGTGCAGTGGAGTGTTCTGTTTTGGTAGGGTTTTGTTTTTGATGTTGCTTTTAAAAAAATGCTCCCTGGTCACACCTTCTCAGTGACCTCCAGATCCAAGCTGCTCAGTTTACGAAGCAAACGGTAGTTTTTTCTTAACTGCGACTCCTGCAAATTCAATCTGGGATTTGAAAAATCCAGCTGGATTTTTTCTGTCCCTTATGTTTTGATAGGTGATTAAAATCTTACCAATCAAAAACGTACCTGGCTGTTTTATTGGTGATGCATGAGGCAGAATGGAACCCAACTTGCTGTCTCCGAGCTGTGTAGGTTCTGCAGGGGTAACAAAAGGAACCTACTTTGAGTCAGTAGTAAAGTCAGCACCTTGGACACTGAATGCACACAGGGTGCAGGTCCGTTGAATTAGGTGAGATCATTTTTACATATGGTAAAATTTGCAAAAGCACCTAAATCTCATTTTCAAAAATGCCTCTATCATTTAGGCACTTATGTTCCATTGACTTTGTGACCTAAATCACTTAGTTATCAAAGTGCCACTAAAAGTCAACGGAACTTAGACACATAAGTGACATAGGCACTTTTGAAAATAGGACATAGATGCTTGTAAAAATTTTACTCATTGTCATTTTTAAGACCATAATCACACCTGGAAAAAAGGTGATTTTTCAGCTATAGCGGATCTAATTTAACCAGTGATCTAAAGGGACTTCAAGGGACTCCCTGTTTGTGCTAGCAATACTTAGGATCACAGGTTTGTGCTAACAATACTTAGGATCACATCTTTTTGCATATTTGAGCAAACTGGGTAAACCGCACATGATACTGTTAGATGCAACCATTGGACGAATTTATCAAGGGGTGTGGTGGATTCTCCATCCATGACCATTTTAAAATGAAGATTTGATGTCTTTCTAAAAGACCTGCTCTAGGAATGATTTTGGGGGAAGTTTTACAGGGGCACTGGGACAATTTTTGGGGTGCTGAGAGCCATTGAACCAAACTGTAAACCTTGTATATAATGGAAACCACTTCAAGCCAAGGAGGGTGGCAGCACCCCTAGTTCCAGCACATATAATGTTTTATGGCCTGTGTTATACAGGAGGTCAGACTAGATGATCACAATGATCCCTCTGGCTTTGGAATGAGTGAATCTACTACCCATTTGAAAGAGCGATTGACAGGTCTGTGTAATTGTACATATGCAAAATGTTATGGGTGGAGTTAAGGGAGAGAGGCCTTTATAAAGAGCCCCTCACAACCCTCTTTCTCAAAATGCTTTTCCTAGAGGTGGACAGGATTTCTCAAAGCTCACATACCTAACTTCCCCAGCAGAGCTGAAACTGCTTCCTTTGTGCTTCTTGTATGATGTACCTCCCATACGTGTATGCGGAAATAATTGTGTGAAAGGTACCAAAGCAGTTACCTTCCCATTGCAGAGGAGTTTTCAACCAGCAGGAGACAGTCCATGCTGTGAAGCTGTTGCACTGCATTATCTCAGCCTAGCAGGACCTCATTAACTGATTCAGCCTTTTTGTTGACTTCTAGATTTTGCAGAGTTTGTTTTCCTGGGTCTGTTCCTTACTGAGATGTCCTTGAAGATGTACGGACTGGGGCCAAGAAATTACTTCCACTCCTCATTCAACTGCTTCGACTTTGGGGTAAGTTGACATCAGCTACACAAACTAACGTGGTGTGGAAGCCCCTCCTTTGTTGAGTGATGTTATATGTTTATCAGTGAGTACAAAGGCAATGATGTCCCATGGGCACATTTTACAGAGATTAGCTACTCCTCTCTCATTTCCCTGTATAAATCAAGTGAAGAGTGAGATACAATGAGGAAACATGCCAGTCTGAATACACTTCCTCTAGGAATTGTCTCCTAAGAAACCCAATAGCCAACTAGAACTTATGTCTGTGGGAATTGTTTTCTGCTAAAAGCCCACATGGATCCAGTTCTCATCAATAGCCTCACTAAGTACTCTAATATCAGGAGATGCCATTTTCAAGTTAGGGGTGTGTTTGTGTTTTAAATCACATTTCCCTTTGCTCGGATTCTCTACCATCCTGTGGGTGACTTCCCCTCACGGTCCATGGGCAGTGAGTTTCAAAGCTCTGTGTCCATAATGAGGCGTAAATAATAAAACTGGCATGATTTGAGGGAGATGCTGAGCATATGCCATTGATGTGAACATTTGTGCTCAGGCCCTCTGGGCAAACAGGACACTTCTACAGGTGTCTGTGGATATGGGTGTCTAACACACCTTCTGTTGTCTTTAATGGGAATTGTGCACCTGGATCCTAAGAGAGTATCTGGGCTGCAATATTTCGTGTCGCTGCCACTCAAGATGCAGCCACCACCATAAAGATTAGAGAGGGGAAAGAACAGCTGGGGCATCTTGTGTGTCCTCCAGCCAGTCTGAAGTGGACTTTATGTCTGACCCCTTGGACATTTAACTGACAAGATGCTGCGAGAGATTCCCATCCCCTTCTGGAAGTGAACACGCTGTTTCTGCACTGTTCCTCGACTGGGAAATGAATATTGAGACTCACTCCATTTCACCTTTGACAGGTGCCCGCAGCACGAATTCCACTCTCACCGCTGACTCTAATCGGCCCCTTTGTTGGCCATCTCAGCAGGGAGGCCAAGGACCAATCTGGTCTAGAGCCTGGACTAACCCCTTCTCTCTACAGGGGGGTTGTTTGGAGCAGAACAAGGCCATGAAAGGTGTGGTGTGTGTCGGGCTGCTGGCCGGGCTCCCAGCCCAGGAAGGACTAACACCATGCCACTCTTTCAGAACACGGTTTATTAATTAAGATTTTAAAAGCCTCACAAACTCACACAAAACAAAGCTCTTGCCCAGACCAACAGCACCCCTGCCCCCTCAGGGCCAATCATAGGAGCCAGCCTTCCTCCTGCAGCCCCCCTCAACTCCAACTGAGCTTTCTCAGCTCTTCATTGGATCACTTGACCTCTTCCCAGCTGGGACTGATGGGCCATAGATCCCCTGCTGCTTAAAGGGGTAAACCACCCTCTTACATGTGGGAAGCATCAGGTGTACTTTGCGGGGCTGGCAATCCCTTATCTTTCGCTGACACTGCAAAAAGAAACCACCACCACCAACAATAAACCCCTGACAGAACATATCAAATATGCCTAAATTGGGCGATATTCATGCTAAGACGTAGCATTCAGGGCTAGCTGTGCAGCCACCATCCCCCAGTTCTGTGGGAGCAAACTGTCACACAAACCCCCTTGAGAGCTGCCAACTGATGTGCCAAGTCTACCTCTGCTCCTGTTTTTTCTTCCAGCTCAGGACTCCAGCACACTGTCTTGCTGAGCCAGACACTCCTGTCCACTCCAACAAAGACCCAGGGTCTGAATTACCTGCCCCAAAGCTGCAGGTTTACCTGAAAACAGCTCACAGAAGTGTTCCTGTCTTTAGCACTCAGATACCCAACTCCCAATGGGGTCTAAACGCAAATAAATCCGTTTTACCCTGTATAAAGCTTATGCAGGGTAAACTCATAAATTGTTCGCCCTCTATAACACTGATAGAGAGATATGCACAGCTGTTTGCTCCCCCATGTATTAATACATACTCTGAGTTAATTAATAAGTAAAAAGTGATTTTATTAAATACAGAAAGTAGGATTTAAGTGGTTCCAAGTAATAAAAGACAGAACAAAGTAAGTCACCAAGCAAAATAAAATAAAATGCGCAAATCTATGTCTAATCAAACTGAATACAGATAATCTCACCTTCAGAGATGTTTCAGTAAGTTTTTTCCTCAGACTGGACACCTTCCAGACCTGGGCACAATTCTTTCCCCATCATACAGCGCTTGTTCAAGCTCAGGTGGTAGCTAGGGGATTCTTCATGATGGTTCTTCTCCCTCTTTGTTCTCTTCCACCCCTTTATATATCTTTTGCATAAGGGGGGAATCCTTTTGTCCCTCTCTAAGTTCCCACCCCCGTCTTTCTCAATGGAAGGACACAAGGTTAAAGATGGGTTCCAGTTCAGGTGACATGATCACATGTCACTGCAAGAATTCATTACCCACTTGCCAGTACACAGATATACAGGAAGACTTGCAGGTAAAACACAGCCATCTGCAGACAATGGTCCTAGTTCATGGGAGTCATCAAGATTCCAAACCACTATTAATGGCCCACACTTTACATAATTACAATAGGCCCTCAGAGTTATATTTCATATTTCTAGTTTCAGATACAAGAGTGATACATTTATACAAATAGGATGAACACACTCTGTAGATTATAAGCTTTGTAATGATACCTTACAAGAGACCTTTTGCATGAAGCATATCTCAGTTACATTATATTCACTTATTATTAAATTTTTATAAAACCATACATACTGCACAACATCACACCCATCCCCCAGTTCTGTGGGAGCAAACTGTGTCATGCAAATAATTGTGTGTGTGGCATTGCACCTGCAACTATTTGCACCCACAGTTTAAGTCACCTAGATGGCTACACTCCTGATTTTGGGATGTAATCAGGGACTTCAGTGAACGTCACCTAAACTAAAAGCAAATAAGCTGGTGGGGGCGTAATTCTGTGCTTGCAAAAACGAAGGTTCTGCTAAGGCTGGACTGAAAATTGGGTTGGGATTTTCAAAGACTTCTAAGGGAGTTGGCCAGGGCCCGCCCAAGACCAACTGGTGCTCCAGTCAAGGAGGTTGTTCAGCACCCCCTCCATTTGTTAAACTTTTAAATACCTTATTTTTTTTATTGCACTTGTAGCCCATTTCATGACTTTGATGCATGATTTGCATGCGTGATTTATCCCCGTCATATAAAATGATAACACTTGCTTACTAGGATCTGTAAATCTGTATTTATTCATGTCATATATAAGCAAGTATGGAAGGTTCCACAGAGGTCTCAGAACATTCTAGGAGGTTACTGAAAAACGAATCCACATACAGAACACCTGAAACATTTTACTTCAAACATTCTATTTTCCCTTTTGTGGCTAACAACAAAAACAGCACTCCGAGCCTGGCGCCCCCCAAGCCTGGCACCCCAAGTAGTCACCTGGGTCGCCTACCTCTAAATCCAGATCTGGACTTGGCACCTAGCTCCTATTGAAAGTCAATGGGAGTTAGATGTCTAACAACCTGAGGTGCCTTTGAAAATTCCAGTCTGTGTGAGCTGGATCAAGAAAATTAGCCCGTTTTGTAATACTTTCATTTGGCTTTTAATTTACCTAAATTTAGCATTGCCTCATTTTTTGTCAAGTTCTCGTGAAAGATGCTGGATTGATGTTCGCTATCCCCCCCACAGGTACTGCATGGACCACAATATGGCAAGCTTCACCCTCACTGTCTGCTAATTTCCCTTCATTTATTTCATAAAAGGCATTGTTGAGCAGAATGCTCCACCCACAAGGAACAAAAACATATACCTGATCTTGTGGGGTGAATGATTTAAGAATTTTATATTAAACACAGAACAAACCCACTGGGCTTTTGTTCATGCCATGCTGAATGAAGCTCTGGTAATAAGTTTTACAGGCTGAGATTCCCATGAGGGAGAGGGTTTTGAGCACTTTTCTAATTCTTCCCTTTTTAGAGAGTCCATTGGGAACCCACCACTATCTGTTTCTTCTCCCGCACCCACGTTCCCACGTCCCAAATTAATTCGGTTTCTTCACCCCCTTTGGAACAGTACAGAGTTCTGTAGTCAGTTTAGTTTGACAAACCATCGAGATGAAACAGTTCAAAAGCAAAGAGCGAAACAGCAAAACAGAGACATTGGCCCCAGGGAGGGGTAGTCTGGTGGAATCTTGTATGAAGTTACTCCCAAGAGGTCATTTTAATATGGCAAGAAAATTAATTATCAACTTAAAACTCAGAGGGTCTGGGGGAAGGTTTCTCTGATGCATGATGGATCCCTAGAAAGGATACACAGTGGAGGAGAGGAGAGTTGGGTTCTGCTCAAAAGGAGCTGGAATGCTGTACACAAATGGTGTTTCCAGGGTGTTGACAATCTCATATTATCACTCTGGTGCGGTAACGGGCACAGGTCTGTCTGTTCACCTTGATTTTCTGTGAAATTTCTATTCCATGGTAGAAATAAGTCCCTCGTGCATTTCAAGGCAATTACTGTGCTTCTCCATGGCTAAAGTGTCTCAACTTTTGGTCTTTCCTGAAGCTAGATATAAAGGCTAAGAAATTCTTGTCTTACCTTATTACCTAAGCAGTAACCTAGCTTTTATATATTCCCCCTTTACTATAATGCATTTTTCATTACTATAATTTCTACCTATTTGCACTACATTTCATAGAAAGTCCCTTTGAATCTTAGGGTTTGTACTATTGCATAGCTGCCAACATTTTAACAAAATATGTCCCGAGACAATTCTGTAAACATCTGAAGGCCGGGGGCTGCTGAATGGTTGGATGCGAACTCTAGTGGATTTTAAGGATTTTTATTTAACTGCAAGTATCTTAATTAACCAGCATTTTAAAGGTTCTGATCAGAGAGATGCTTCCAGTTGATTTTACATAATAATAATACTTACCTCCTATACAGTGCACACTCGTGAGCCCAGCTGTGCCCCTACTCATGGGAGTAAGGGGTGTAAGGAGACACTTCACATCCCTGTGAGGGCTGCCCATATGCACGGTTTGCAGATGGGGACAGCTTCTACCTGACTGCTATCCCCAGCCTTGTGCAAGCAGGCACTGATGGGAAGTAGGTGGAGTCTTGGCTGTGACCTCACAATACACCAGCCAACACACACAGCTGGTGCACAGGGGGAAGCAATCTGCACCTGCAGAAGGGCTCATGTACGGTGATTCTGCCACCGCAGCAAGGGAGAAGCAAGCAGCAGACTGTGACTTTGAGTTGCCGTCCTGCTCCAGGGGCAGTGCGACAACATGCCGCCCCTTTCTCCTGCTGGATCGCACATTTACAAAGTGAGAGCCATTATGTCTGAGAGTTTGGGCTTTCTTGCTGTTTCCTTGATTATGCGAATTAAACTGGCAGCCCCGGTTAGCATCCAATCACAGTGCAGGAGCTGTCCCCTCTTTGGTCCCTAGCCCCTGTGGGAGGACCCAAAACCACAGCCGGTTGTGCAACCATTTTCCCTTTTAAAATGGCTTGTTCTTGCAGGTGATAGTGGGGAGCATTTTTGAAGTGATTTGGGCAGCAGTGAAGCCTGGTACCTCATTTGGCATCAGTGTATTGAGGGCTCTTCGACTGCTGAGGATTTTCAAAGTAACCAAGTAAGTCCAGGTTCCTTTTTCACTCCCTTCGGCTATTTAGCTCGACATTTGCCTGATTGCCTTGCACGCTCCTGTTATAAAGCCGTGTAGAATTTGTGCCCCAGCAGTAACTTCTGCTTGTATCCTTCACCCTTACGCTGCCAAGCATGAACTGTGATTATGGGATGTGAGCGCTACCAGCACCCATGTCAGCCAAAGCGGGTGATTGTTTCTATAGCTGAATAAGTCGTGAAGATGAAACTACTGCCCTGCAGAGGACAAGACTAAGATTTGCCAGCACAACAACAGGAGGAAGCTTGTGCTGCCTGTACTGTACCTAATTTAGGAGTGTATTGAGGTCTTCGGTTTCCAGGGTTGTGAATCTGGCACTTTTGTGATCCAGTAGAGTTTGGTGGACGAAGCTTTTCACTTGTTCTTCTGACGTGTCCGATTAACATGTACTGGAATTAACAAACAGCAGTTGTTGAAGTTGTAATCCATTGCTGCAGGATGTTAATGTTGTAATGATGAGCTAACTGAAAATGTTATGGGCATTCGTGCTGGTTTTGTTGTTTTCCCCACAAAGAAGTTTGCCCCTCCATTCCTCCCCCTCTTTAATTATCTCTTTGTATTAATAAGGGGAGTGTAGCAGCCAGGTGAGCGTTGGGGCCACTCAGCTCTGATCAGTTAGCCTCACCTACCACATCTCTGCTGGATTGGGGATGCAGAGCAGACAAACTGTCCTGTGCTCTGCAAGGAGCCTAACATGAGACAGGAGCTGATCAGGGACTGCAGCCTGCCTAAATCCCTGGGGAGAGGGAGTGTGTCCAAGCCACAAGGTGGTGAGGTTAAAACCCAGGAACTTGGGTCGGTGTCGGGACAGTTTGTAGCTAGCCTACAAAGAAGGAAGCTAACAGCGGAGCCTAGCTAGGCTGATTATTTGGTTCTTTTGGTATTTTTTGTTTCTGATTTTAAGAGAAGGACTCTGAGGCCACAGAAGGGATTGGACTCTGTTAAGTGGCTTTTTGGCTGGAGAGCCAGTCACTTTTACAGCCAGAATGGGACAGAAAAGACATTGGGTAAACTGAGACAGAGCTGCCGCAATACGACTACTAGCTACAAGGAGGAATGCTGGTGCAGCATATCTGTGCAAGGAGCAACCTAACAAAGGGTTTAGATGGAGAGCCCGATTTTTGAAAATAACGAGGTGTCCAAACCTTGGATGCTCAAATTGTCTAACTAGAGTATGAAATGGTCATTTGTTGTACTTATGTACTTCTCTCATCATCAGCTGCACAGTTTGGGTGTCTTTTAGCCCCTTAAGATAGGTCTACACTGCGATAAAAGGTAAATTCTTAACTCAGGTTAGCTACTGCATGTTACCAAACTTTGGTTAAAATAGTGACAAAGACACAGCACTCAGCTTTTAACCTGGATTGGCAGTTCTAGTTCAACGCCAGGCCCCCAAGGGTATGTCTGCACTGCAGCTGGGAGTGACTCTTCAAGCTCAGGTAGACAGACTTGTAGTGGTGGGGCTTGCACTAATATGCTGAAAGTAGCTGTGTGGACGTTGCAGCAACGGCAGAGGTTCAGACAAGCCACCTGAGCTCAAGCCCCATCTACCCCCGGGACAAGCTCAGGTGGTTCTCCTGAGCCTTCCCTGATGCTGCAACATCCACACAGCTATTCTCAGCACTCGAGCATGAGCCCCTCTCTACCACAAGTCTGTCTATCCGACAAAGCTGCCTCCCGGCTGCAGTGTAGTCGTATCCCTGCAGAGTTGAAGTCGAGCTGCTAACCCGAGTTAAAAGCTGAGTGTGATGGATTGGACCCTTTGAGAAGTCACCTAATGTGCTGCAGTTCCACTGAGTCTACCTGTTCTGCCATCCTGGGCCCCCTTTAACCTGTCTTGCCGTGCCAGGCTCTTAAAACCTCCTCTAACGCACCCATAGGCAGGGCCACACCCAGCTGCAGATCAGCTCTGGGAAGACTCAGTTTCAGGGACTTGCTCCAGCACCACATCCTCCCTTGGAGTGCAGACTCAAAGAGAGATTCTGAAATTCACCTCCTCCCTCAATGTGGAAGAGGGATGTGCACACTTCTCGCCCCTCCCCCCAGTTATAAATTGCATAAACTGCATTATATTATAACCCAGAAATACATTTATTAACTATTACAGGTGTATTTTAAGTAGTTAAGGACGTAGCAGACAGAACAAGGCTGATTACTAAGAAAATAAAACAGAGCCCACAAACTAAGCTTAATGCACTAAAGAAACTGGTTACATGTGAGTTCTCACCCTAAATGTGGTTCTAATAACCTTATTCACAGGCCAGACGCCCTTCCAGCCTTGGCCCAGTTCTTTCCCCCTGTTCAGTCTTAGACTATGTCTATGTCATTTAAAATACAAAATCTCTCTCTTTTGCGCGAAAACTGTGGGGGCATCTACACTTGTTAATGGCTTTTTGCGGTGACACTCAGGAGTTTCACTGCAAAAAGAAAATCACCTTCACGAGAGCGGTACAGTTCTTACTGCTGTTTTTTTGCGCTGTTGTGAAAGTGAAGATACGTTCCACTAGTGTAAACACCTTTTGGCCTTCGGAGGATATTCCACAGTTCCAAAAGTGACCACTCTGGCCAGCATCTCCGCTGCTCTGACGCCAGGTAAACAGATGTCCCCCACTCCCCCTGTAAGCCCTGGGAAGTTTGAAACTCACTTTCCCTTCGCTTGTAGATGTGGCAGGGGGGTTAAAAAAAATGCCACGAAAGAACCAAGGAAGTAATGTGGCTGCTGGAACATGAAGCAGTGCAGCACGGGGCACTGAGAAGAAACCCAGAATGCCTCCCGTGCACCCCCCCCCCAGACCTATGCAGAGAGTTGCACCATGGGACTGCTGCCCTGCAGTGCTGCTCTCATCGGCAATGGAAGTGCTGCTAGTGTAAACGTTCCCTGACGCCTGAGGAATTAAGTGAGAACACAAACCAGCACTTTTCTGTCACCGGTTCATTGTCACCGATGAAACTTAACAGCGCAAAAACTCTGCAAGTGTAGACATAGCCTTAGTTGTTTCCAGCAGTCATCTTGGGTGGGGTAGCAGGGGAGAATTCACGACCTGGATTACCTCACTTCCCACCCTTAAATAGGATTTGCATAAAGTGGGAATCCGTTGCTTCCTAGTTTGACCCCCCCTTCCCTTACAGTGAAAAGTTACAAGAAGTCCCAGGTAATGCTTTAGTATTAGGTGACAAGACCACCTGACTCTGTAGGGCCCTTGTCCTTCACGAGATGACCCACAGATTCACGGGAAGACTAGGCTCTTTCACAGTCCATTGTCCTTGTTGATGGGCCATCCGCCCTGTCTGGTTTCCTGTTGTTGTACCTGAAGTGCTGGCAGTGGGTGCCACCCAAAGTAGCATAGTTGAAATACAGACACATAGTCAATGTTCCTAATTTCAGATACAGAAATGATACATACACACAAATAGGATAATGGCATTCAGTAAATCATAACCTTTCCAATGATATCTCACAGGAGCCATCTTGCATAGAGTATATCTCAGGCATATTTTCATAAAGAATATGGAATGACGCGCCATACTGAGTTGCTATTTCTTTGCTGCTATTTCAACCTGTTAGCTAACCCGAGTTAGGAACACACCTTTCTTTGCTGTGTAGATACACCCTTAGAGTTATCTGGCTTTTTAAATGTTGATCGTTCTGTGGCTCCAACTTTCACTTGTAAGTGTCCGAGGAAATCCAAATGTTGACACTTTCTGGGAAGGGTGAGGTTCTCAGCAGAAAAGAAATATCCTGACGGGGCAGCAAGCTCCAGGAAAGTGCTCAATCAAACCAGCACCGTACATTTGACTATGAGCTAGTTGAGAAAGTTAGCAAAGCAAGAGTTCCAAATGCTGCGTTGCTGCTGTCTGGTTCTCATTACAGCCTCACCCTGTGCTAATTCCTTCCTTTTTGCCTGGCTTTCACTGCAATGTTTCCCTGAAGCATCCTACCCTTGGATTTTTGCCTCTAATCTGTTCAGCGGAAGGCAGGGGCACACCATCCTGCTCTGAATAATTGGGGGTATTACGCCTTTTGATTTGGAGGCTTTTTCTTCCTTCAGCACAAGCCGGGAAGATTGTAAAAAGCAGAGCGACATGACGGTTAGGAAGTTAAATTGCAGCTGGGTGAAAAGGTCACAGCAGGATGGCACATCACTACCGTGAGTGAGAATGCAGCCCAAGAGGCACTGAAATTCAGAGAGAGGAAGACAAGGAGAAAATAGCTCAACATAATTTCCTCCTTGTCAAGATGTAATGGGAGCTGGCAACTGTAGAAATTTAACTCCTTGTTACAGCTCTGGGGCCTGTCATCAGTCCTAGATGGGTGCTGAAATGACTCGGGTATGCCCAGCGACTGGATAATCTAGCCACCTGACCTGTGTGTTTGCTGCCCAATCATGTTAACTGAGAAATACCAGCATGAGGCAGGGAAAATTCCCTTGGAGAACTTTCTGTCCTGGTCTGTGGTCACAAAAACCCTTGTCTCTCCATCAGAGCAATTTATCCTCTTTTTAGGGTCTGAGCCAGGGGTGGGCAAACTTTTTGGCCTGAGGGCCGCATCGGGGTTCCAAAACTGTATGGAGGGCTGGGTAAGGAAGACTGTGCCTCACCAAACTAGCTGGCTCCCACCCCCTATCTGCCCCCTCCCACTTCCCACCCCCTGACTGCATCTCTCACAACCCCCAACCCATCCAACCTCCTCTGCTCCTAGTCCCCTCCCAGGATCCCCCGCCTCTAACCATCCCCCCAGGACCTCACCCTCTATCTAACCCCCTCTGCTCCCTGTCCTGATTGCCCCGATCCCTATCCACACCCCCGCCCCTTAACAGGACCCCAGGACTCCCATACCTATCCAACACACCCTGTTCCCCGTCCCCTGACTACCCCCCGCCCCAGAACCTCCGCCCCATCCAACTGCCCTCTGCTCCCTGTCCCCTGACTGCCCTAGGGACCCCTTGCTCCTTATCTAATCCCCCTGCTCCCCGCCCCCTTACCATGCCACTCAGAGCAGCATATCTGGCAGCCGCGCCGCCCAGCCGGAGCCAGCCACACCACTGTGCTGCCCAGCATGCGCTCGCAGCCCCGCTGCCCAGAGTGCTGGCGGCGCGGCTAGCTGAGGCTGTGGGGGAGGGAGAACAGCAGGGAAGGGGACAGGGGCTAGCCTCCCCGGCCGGGAGCTCAAGGGCCAGGCAGGATGGCATAAATGGGGGAATCTCGAGTAGGAGCAGAGAGGTTATTTTAGCTCTGTGTTTGGCACTGGTGTGACTGCTGCTGGAATAGTATGTCCAGTTCTGGTGTCCACAGTTCAAGAAATATGTTGATAAATTGGATAGGGTTCAAAGAAGAGCCATGAGAATGATTAAGGGTTTAGAAAACATGCCTTACACTGATAGACTCAGCTTAACAAAGAGAAGGTTAAGGAGTGATTTGATAAGTCTTTAAATTCCTACATGGGGAACAAACAGACTCAAAGACTTAAAGGCCAGAAGGGACCATCATGATCATCTCTGATCTCTTGCACATTGCCACAGAATCTCATGCACCCACTCCGGTAGTAGGCCCATATAGTTAATAATCTTAATCTAGCAAAGAAAGTTATAACATGAGCTAATGGCTGGAAGTAGAAGCTAGATAAATTCAGACTGAAATAAGGCTTAAATTTTTACCAGTGAGAGTAATTAACCATGGGAACAATTTACCAGGGGTTATGGTGGATTCTCCATTGCTGACAATTTTTAAATCAGGACTGTATGTTTTTCTAAAAGATCTGCTCTAGGAATTATTTTGAGGAAGTTCCCTAGCCTGTGTTATGCAGGAGGTCAGACTAGATGATCACAATGGTCCCTTCTGGCCTTAGATTCTATGAATTTATGAATTCAAAATGGCTTTTGAGAAATTTCCTTCAATTTTATTAATTTTTTTAAAGTTAGTGTCTGAAATCTAAATGAAATGTTTGTCAACCTGAAACAACATTACTTTTTGGTTTGCTGAAAGATTTGAACAATTCTGGGTTTGGGACAGGCCGAAACAATTAAAAAATATCAGAACAGACAGCACACCAGAAAATCAGTTATTCACCCAGCTCTGCTTGCTGGTAGATGGTGGAGAAGGGAATGGTGTTCTAGGAAAAAACTGGAAAAGCGGAACAGAGAAAAGTGAAGGAGGAGTGGGTAGCAGTAGAATAATTAGGAGCCTGTATGAAAGCCAGCTTCCTCTGTAAGCTGTCTTATGGAGTTGTGGAGGGGGAAACAGACAAATCATCTGGCACCCTTCTTCCACATCCTACAACAACTGTTCTGCAGTAAGAATTTCAGGTTAAGGGTGTGGAAGAAGGGTGCCAGCCCCGGTGGAAACTGTGGAGCAGGACTACCATCAGGAGCCCAGGCTCTGTGTGGTAGCTTCCTGGTCTGTCAAGAGGAAGTGATAGAAGTAACTGGAGAAAAAGGAGAGAGAAAGAACTGGAAAAATTCCTGCTTGCTATCCCAAAGTGATCAGAAAAACTTGAAGGGAATGTCTACACTGCACACTAAGCCTGGGCTGTGACTCAGGTTTGAGGCCAAGTCCCTCTTCTGCCCACACAACAATCATAGAACCACAGGGTCAGAAGGGGCCACAAGGGTCATATAGTCTAACTCCCTGCCAAGGTGTAGGATTTGTTGTGTCTAAAATCAGTCAGACTCAGGTCAGCAAGCGCTCAGTACCCAGGTTTTAGAACCCTGCTTAGGTCAGAGCCTGAGTCCCACTAAGCCTCGGGGTCCAAGACCTGTCATTTTGCAGTGTGGATGCAAATCAAACCACAAACCTGAATAAGAAGGTCTGAATAGTGCTGTATGGACATGTTAGCACAGCTCTGGTAAACCTGGATTTGCAATGCAATATAGATGCTCCAGCATGGGCTTGGAAACTCCATGTCCACAAGCACAGGTCCCACAGACCTAGGTTTACATTGTAAACCTAGATAACAGAATGTATAAAGGTTTAAATCCCTATCTACCATTGTGTGCTCTAACCCTGTTGTTTCTCAGGCTTGTCTGTCTAAGTGAAGATTATTAAAGAGATCCTCAGCTTTAATAGCGCTATCTGCATTTTCTGATTCATTAGTTTTCCTAATATAAACGTTCTCTGCTTGTTCTCAGCAGGATAATAAACTGAACAGAGAGTGCCATTTCTGTACTCCCTCTCAGGACCTCCTTTATTTAGCCTGCCTCTTCCAGCTTCGTGTGTGGGTGTATATATGTGCCCATAATGACGGGATGGAATAAATCTAGGATGACCTGGATTGGGATAAGAGCAGACTGAACAGCAGTTTCTGGCCAGGTGGAACCTGCTGTGTGGAGGTCATGAGCTGAGTTAGGTTCCCTTCCTTGAGTTCTTGTCCACCATTTGCACAATTTAGGGTTTTGATGCAGTGAGGTTAATTTTTAATCATGGCTGCCTGCTAAATCAGATGGCCAAATCTCCCTTGATTGCTCACATTCTATGCCTAAAAGCCCGTTTCAGTTTAAATGCCTGAATGTGAGATGATTTTTTTGAGGTCTGTCTGTGGAAACCAGGCATGAAACAGTTGAAAGTTCATGTTTAAATAGCTTCCCAAACAACATGGTGGGGGGAATCAGGCTCCTATGGAAATGAACCATTCAGTCCTGGCTCAAGTCTTACCAAAATGAGAAGTTCACATCTCCGCCAATTCATTCTGGCCTTGGCATTATCAGTAAATCCTCATTCTTGGCATCCCCAATGGTTGGTATGCAGGGCCAGTGCAACCCATTAGGTTACCTAGGCGGTCGCCTAGGGTGCTGACATTCGGGGGGCGGCGACTGTGGTGGCCGAACATCCGCCACCTCTGTCGGGGGCACCATTTTGGAGGTGGGATCTTCCGCTGCCTAGGGTGCCAAAAAGGCTGCTGGAGCTCCTGTTGGTATGTGTAGTAATGGAAAGGAAAATGCATGGGATTATATACTGTAGGGAACAGACCTATACTGCAGAGAGGATGAGCTAAGGAATGCTGCATTATTTAGAGCATTTAAAGTTAGATTGGACAAAGCACTGCAGAATTCATAGTAGGGGACTATTCTCCACAGGCAGGCGTTTGCGCAGGATGACTAGAGAGGTGTTTTCCATCTCTGACTTCTCTGATTCTACGTGTTATTTTGCTATCTGATCGACTCAAGTGGACCACATTGTTCTGCTGGCATTACATCAGTGGAGAGTTTGGCCCAGATGAATTGAAGGAGACTGTTCAACTTGGACTGTGTCCCATAGAACACTCATCATCAGGTCTCTTTTAAAGAGCTAGATCGTTTTAATGTCTTCCGGAAATGGCCCCCCTCTCCCCGTGACACTAATGGTTGGTTGCTTTGATTTACAACCTAGATACTGGAACTCTTTAAGGAATCTGGTGGTCTCCTTGCTGAACTCCATGAAATCCATCATCAGTTTGCTCTTCCTGCTCTTCCTGTTCATTGTGGTGTTTGCTCTGCTGGGAATGCAGCTCTTTGGAGGACAGTAAGTGTAGTGTGTTGCTCATATCAAAGCAGTCCCTGAGGAAGGCAAAAGGCTGATGGGGACTGGATGGCTCAGATGATTTGCAAATCTGTTTTAAATGCTTTCATGTGGAAAATTTTCTTACCGAAACATAGTTTTATCAAACCTGAGATATTTTTTTTAATGGGACAATGCCAGTTTCTATGAATAATTTCAGTTTTGCAAAGTGAAATGTCAAAACAAGCATTTTTGTTGCAAATTGACATTTTGAAAGAAACGAAGAGCATTTGTTTCATTTAAAGATAATTTTGTCATTTTGTTCTTTAAAAAAAATCTAAACAAAATGACATTTGATGTTGAAATGTCCATTCATAGTTTCATTTAGTTTATTTTCAGTTGGCTATTTTGGATTTAAAACTTTTGGAATTATTTGTTCCACAACATTTTTCAATGTTTTGATTTTTCCATTCCCATTTAGGGATGGAAATTTAATTTCAAAATGTTGGAATTTCCAGTGAGACGAAAATCCCATTTTCTTAACAGTTCTGCTAAATGCTCCTCTCTTGGGTCATGTCTGCACTGCTCTGTTGGCGGTAAAAACACACCCTGGACCGACAAAAGTTTTGCTGATGAAAAACATTGGTGTGGACAGCACTTTCTCAGCGGGAGACACTCTCCCGCTGACAAAGCCACTGCCCCTCATTTTGTTGGCGGAAGAGCTCCCTTCCTGAAACTGACCAGGTTATCTCTATGTGGAGCAAATGTTGTCTTCTAACTCTGGTGATAGAGAATTATGAGAACGTAGACATTTTTTTCCTGCACTGTTTTAATTTTAATTTTTTATTTCCTGCTTAGGTTTAATTTCCAAGATGAAACACCAACCACAAACTTCGATACATTCCCTGCTGCCATCCTCACTGTGTTCCAGGTAAAGCTTCCTCCTGCATTGGGTGTGCACTAGAAAGGAACGTTTAGACATCTTTCGGTTCCCGATGGAGGAGATGTTCCTCAAGCTATCTGGAATTTAGGAAAGGAGAAAGTAATTTTTGTTTGCTCATAGCCTACTGTTTATTAGAGAAGAACTGCTCACAATGTGCTGTGGGATTATAATGCACACATTTACCAGTGAAATGATCCATAAAATAAATGCTGAGGGGCTCTTTGAAATTCAGGCAAACAGAATTCTTCTATGGGGAAAGTGGACGGTCACTTTGCACAAAGCAAGCATAATCCAAGGGCTGGAGGAGGCCCTCCAGCGTTCTTCACGAGGTCACCTCCACAGTACCTTACACTGCAATGAGACTTCTCGTGTGTTGTCCTCTGCACAGCATCTATAATAGCATAATGTAGCAAATGAGCACACAATGACCCACTTCCATTTCCTCCTGCAGTTGCCATACGTTCATGGGGAGAGTTGCTGGAGAAGGGCCTGAGGCAATAAGGAAATAATATAGCATTTTGCACTACCAAGGTTGTGGGATGAGATTGGATAAGAATTAAAATCAGTGGGGGAGCCAGGAAAGAGTCATCAACCTTAGCCAACATGATGTGATGATCTGGGAGAGCTGCAGCTCAGGTTTTAAGAGCCTGATTCTGCAGCTGCTCCATGCCTGACATTATTACAGAATCACTTGCTTAGTTAGAGAAATGGGAGTGATGCGCCCCGTTCTGTTTGAAACAGCAAGTGAACTCTCACTTGCCGTTGGGAGACCCATGAACATCCTTTACCACTCTGTTCTTTGCGTATCCATTTTTGCTGGAGATGGGCTTAATCTGAGAAGTTCAAATTTGGATCCAGACCCAAATTTCCCCAAAGTTGAGTGATGGCTGGATGGGACATTCCAGTTCACAGTCCTCCAAAGGAGTCTTGTGGTTAAAACAGAATGAGACCTGGGTTTTATTCACAGATCGGCCACAGTTTCAGTGAATAACCTTGGGTAAGCTGCTCTGCTATGGCCCTCAATTCCCCCAGATGTGAAGGTGGGGGGTTCTATTACTCAGCTTGCTGAGATGTTGCAAGGCTTACTGTGCTCATATTTGCAAAGCGCTTTGAGGCTCTTCCAAGGCGAGATCCCATAGAGGAACAAAGGTATTGTGACCGATGGGACTGAGCTGAGAAGCCTAGCTCTAGATATGAAAATCTCCAGGCTCTGGTGGTGGTTTGGTTTAAGCCAATTGTTACCCGTTGGGAAATTTTATAGTACTTGCTTTCCGCTCACATGATAAAGACACTGGGCAATAGGGCTTCTGTGGGATGAGAGTGAGTCTTTGCGGATCACTTCTAAAATTTATGTAAAAGCGAGTGTAAAATGGCAACACAAGATAAACTCAGTGAAATTTTGAAGCCAGCTTCTGCTACCCTGTTCATTCTGATCAAGTAATTTGCTGTCATGTTTCCCCCCACCCCACACACAACCATTCAGAATGCCGTAATAAGGGCTCCCCAAACCCAGCGTTAGACCTGCCCTGCCTCAGTTTCCCTACTCTCATACAAGCCAGTGGGCCAACTCACTGGCCAGTGCATCTATGGCTACATCTATACTTGGACCCGGGGACACAATTTCCAGCTGGCATAGACGTATCCCAAGTGTAGATGTAGCCGATGACACTCCGACCAGTGTCAGTTTTTCAGTCCCTTTTTCCCAGCAAAGCATTTATTGCTCAGACACAAATATAGATCAACATCAGTCGAAACAGGTAAACAACCTCCTGTCCCTGCCCCTGGTCCCTCCTAAGGCCTCAGAGAGCTTCTGCTGCAGCCCACAGAGCAGGTATCCCCAGCCAGGTCTTTCACCTCGCTGGCACAGCAAGCGCTCCCTTCCTGATCCTTTCCTTGATTTCCAGTCTGCTGTAGGAGCCACTCTAGTCCCTTCAGCTCTTCCTCTGAACTCAGCCTGCCCTTTAAATCCCAGCAGGAGTGTTTGAGTCACAGTCTTCTACCATGTGACCTGGGGCATTGTAGCAAATTGCTGCATCTCTGTACTCCAGCAATTGGCTCAGCAAGAAATGTTTACAACAACCATAGACACAGAGACTGTTTATAAACCAGAAAGACCTCAGTTAGCTGTCCATGCAGCACTACTTGAGGGTTGCCACTTAAATAATTACAAGTTGCTAGCTGGTAAGAGGTAGGCCATTGACGGGTGCCTGAGGGGATGTGGAATGTTGGAGACAGGATGCTATTGAACTTTGGCTCTGCTGAGGGATGTTTTGTTCAGTGGCTGAGCTCTCTAAGTACTGACTTCAGTGACTTTCTGCTTTTGGCCACTCTAGCTGAGTTGCATTGCATGTGTGTCTGAGGCTGAGTTTAAATTCATTCAGGTCCGGGTTCAGAAAGCATCCCCATTCAGGACAGCACCTTAAGTACGCACTTCAGTGCCTTCCTGAATTGGCATCCCAGTCTTTGGCATCACTAACATGCACTAGTCAGTCCAGTATCGTTATGGAGCAGATTTTAAAAGCTATTCTTATTCTATCATCTGATGGCTGTTCAGCCAAACCTTTGCATTCACTACTGAGCAGTGCCGGACAAACTAATCACCACAGACAATCCGGTATATTTTGCCCATTGATCTTTCTGCAAAAGTTCCATAAAACAAACTTTGACATTTGCAACTTTTTTCCATATTTCAAATGATCTGGCAAATAGTGTGAGCTACTCACAGATCATTTCCCACAGCTCTTGGCGTGAGTATTCACTAGTTGTGATTTGCTATGCAATCTGTGATTGGCTTCCTAAGTCACATGATATTTCTGCTTCCTGTCTGGATGACTTGAAAAGCCACAAATAGCTTTCCAGTGGGGTTGCCAACCCTCCAGGATTGTTCTGGATCCTCCAATTGTCATGTGATGAAACCTCCAGGAATAACAAAACTGGCAACCTTGCTTTTTCCAGTTGACCCCTAAACACTTCCATCCTGATTTTTCATGCATATGCCTGTTTCCCCAGCTCCTCTTTCCGTGAACATTCTTGTGAACCAAATTCACTCACATGAATGGTCCTGGAAAGCAAAATGAAAGCAGATGCAAATTCATGGGAATTATTTGATCAAGTGTTTGTGAATCCTGTTTTTCAGAACTCATCCAGCACTAGTGCTGAGAGACCAATGGCCAGAGTCAGATACTCAAGTTATTCTGATGTAACTCCAGAGTAAATCCATTGACTGGAGTTACTTCAGATTTACACTGGTATAACTGAGACCAGAATCTCTGTCCCTAAGTGGTCATTAGGATATACACACTGCACTATATTTGCTAGTCTGCCATAAGAAACATCATTGTATTTCAGCCAGAGCCTTTCCCAAGGTAAGTAGCTGGTGGGCAGTCTGAAATTTGAAATTCTTTCTAGTATATCATGCACACGTGGGTCTTGTTTGCTAACAATACATCATGTTTTATTTTCTTACTAAATACAGACCATTCAAACTTTCTGTTAGTGGGCTGGAGTACTGAATTCCAGAAAAACATTTCCTAATGCACTAAGAAGTGCTGTCATTAAAATCCCCCATATTTGGCAACCAGAACACTAGGTGCACAAATTTCAGAGCACTGAAAACACAAAGAAAGTTGTTGAAAAACGAGGAGGGCAGAGGCTCAGAAGAGTGAAAGTTTTGATGTGGAATGAGCACCTAGGAGCTGTGATGCTTATCAAAGGCTGGGACAAATTCATTAATCACTGTTTGTTTAGATATTATTCATGTATTATTTATTGTTATTGTGTCAGCATCCAAAGTCCTCGATCAGGATCCGGGTCCCATTGTGTTGTGCCCTGTACAAGTACATAGGAAGTCACAGTCCCTCTCCTATGAAGCCAAGGTTCCTCCTCCTCCTGATTATGTTCTCCATTTAGATTCTGTGTTCAGTTTTGTGCTTCTCTGGCCTGGTGGTTGCTGTCTGCAATGTTTGGCTGTCTGTGGTGCCTTGAGGTCAAAGGCGGCAGGGAGCAGCAGGTGCCGACCAGACTCCTTTGTAACCCGCACACCTTCTGGCGTGGTGCGCTGTCCTGTCTAGTGGCAGAGAGAGAGAAAAAACGAATCTGCTCTACAGCCTTAGCTAACAGCCAGTTGGCTTTTAGCTCATGTGGTAGAGGCTCATGCACTAAGCTCCAGAGGTCCCTGGTTTGATTCCGTCCGTCGACGGACCAGGGTCGGACGGCGTTGCACCTGCTGTTACTGACAAACCAAGATGGTGGGGCTACCGAGTGTCCAGTGTCTCCTGTGACGCTCATGTCTGCCTCAGCCACATTGCACCTGCCTGTAGCCCTGTAGGATCTAGTAGGGAGGCAACAGGGATTCCCCAGCTTTCTCTCCTCCAGGTCACTAGGGCTGCTTTGAGGGAAAATTGTAGCTTAGCTGCCTCTTTCCCTCCGCTCTCACTGCTCCCCGGCTGGAGCCAAGCTGCATGGAGCAGCCAGGAGGAGGAAGTAGCTGTGGCTGGTAGCCTGGTGCCATGCTGCTGGCGAGGGAGAAGAGTGGGTAGAAGAGGGGACAGATGGAGAATGGGGCAGGTGGGTAGGAAGCAGGTTTGGCGGTTGCTCCTCGAGGCTGCTGGGTGGTGATTACTGAGCAAAAATCCAGATGGCCTCTCTGCCCACCCCTCTTGCTGCTCAGCCTGTTGTCACTCTGCCAGGGCAAAGCAAGGAGCCGAGGTGAGAGAAATGGCTGGTTGAAAAAGAAGGTGAGAGATTCACTGCTGGGCTCTGCCTCCCTTCCATTGCCAGCACATCCACTTCCTCCAGCTGCACCCTGGTACCTCCTCAGCATCCTTCTAGCTGCTCCAACACCTGCCAGCTAGCTCCCCTCAGCTCCCCCACCTGTCCCCCAGCACCCACCAGATACCACTCAGAAACCCCCCACCTGTCCCATGGCACACTGCCCAGGTATCCCCTGCCTAGTACCCCCAACTTCAAACCTCTTCCAGTTACCCCAGACACAACCCACAGCCAGGGTACCTCCTGCATCAGGAGACATCTGCTTCTATCTGCCTTTGCCCCATAGGCAGCTGGTAGTGTTCCCCCCTACCAGAGGCAGGCTCTTCTCCTGCCCCCGTATGGAGTGAAGTCAGTGACACTCTCCCATCCATGGGAAACATCATAGGTGGAGCTGTGGAAATCTTGGCCCCTATGCATGACTGGTTAATAGAAGGAAACTGAAGATTCCACTGGGCTGGCCTGACAAGGGCATATGGGAGTAGGGCTGCTACCGCTTCTGCATGCTGGCAGTCTTCGCTCTGTGTCCAGCCGTCAACCTCACAGTGCTGGTACTGCCAGGCAGCAGAAAACAGGCAGCCCCAGAGTCCGCTGAGGGAAGGAGTTTTGAGGCAGGAATAGGACTAAGGAGCAGCTATTAAGTGCTGCTTCTGGCCTCCTGCTGCCAGTGGTCCCAAGTACTCCTCAGCCCTCATGGCAGACCACAAATGTCTCTGATTACAGGGCCCTCTCATGGGTTGTTGAGTCCAAGGGCCTCCTCCCAGCCCAAGCTTTGGATCTGTGGGTCCATAAATCCTGCCTCAAACCATCCCCAGCTGGCTGGAAGGAATTTTATAGAGTCTAGTGGTTAATACCTATTTTCGCTGCTGTACCTCGCAATAATCACTATACTACTTTGGTTTTATCTAAACCAAAATAGTTTAAACAATGTATGTTGAGTAATGTAATTGACTGGATTTCTCAGAAGGACTCTCTCCCTATCCTCTTAAGGGAGGCAGAAAAAATGCAAGCGACTGCCAGTTTTAGATAGATATGTAAGTGACGTTGTAGCCATGTTGGTAGACAGGGTTGCAGTTGATCTTCAGAAAGAGCTTCTAGAAATTCTTATGGGCAAAAGAAGGCTAAATAATCTGAAGGTGTTGGACGGGTTTCTGGCACACCCCTTTGCAGAGGCCTTCTTATCAGATGATGCTTATATAAAATGATGCTTAAACACTCCAATCCTTTGCTCATCTTCCTCTCTCCCTCTCTCATATTTAACTACCCAGATACTGACTGGCGAAGACTGGAATGCAGTGATGTATCATGGGATAGTATCACAAGGTGGTGTCCACTCAGGAATGTTCTCTTCCATTTACTTCATCGTCCTGACTTTGTTTGGTAACTGTATCCTTGCACTTCAGTATGAATTGTCCATGGTATGACATGCCATCTCTCACTAGCAAATCAGCATTCAGGATGCTCCAGCCTCCTGAAGTGCTAGAAGGCCATGCAGTGTAGTGGTTGAAACCCAAGTCTGGGAGGCAGGACGCTTCGGTGCTATTCAGACTGCCACCAGCTTACTGGGTGACCTTATGTAAGTCACTTAGGGCTTCCCTCTGCACAGACTTGCTCCAAACACTAAATTGGTTTTAATTCATACTTTTTGGTATTTCACAGCAGTCTGTGTGTGGACACTTACTTCAAATTGAGAAAGTCCTATACTGAATGAATTTAGGCCAGGGAGAAAATAATTTAAGATAAATCCAAATAGAACCTTTTAGCGAGAAGTGTGTCCACACACATACTTGCACTGAAATGAAATCCAATGTAGACTAGGTCCACACTACAGCCTAGGCCGGCAAAACTGATGTCACTCAGGGATGTGACTATTCCACCCTCTGGGTGACAGAAGTGACACCAGCATAAGCACTCGTGTGCTCAGCTCTATGCCGACGGGAGAGCTTCTTGTGCCAGCATAGCTTATGCCAGTCGCATAAATCAGTAGGAGTTTTGCCTGAGTAAGGATTGCAGGATCAGGATTCAATAAAATGCACCGTCATGCATGCCACAGCCGATTGCTCTAACACACTGAGTCTTTTAATTATTCAGTGTAAAATTATATGATCATGTATGAATTTGTTAGTAGACATTGATGCCTGCTACTTTTAGCAAATTCTAATCTCAAGAATACTCCAGAAAATATTTATTAGATACCAAGTCACCACACTCATACCATATTGAGTAGATTTCTCTTTAGACCTTGTGATTTTAGCACCACTCTTATATGCTCTGATAAAGTGATTGCATACTTAGTAATGAATTATGGGGGTGAAAAATTCTTTACTAAAAGCCAGTTAAAAGTGTACTTTTCAGCCCTGATTCAACAAACAACACATCTAGCTTACACATATTGTACTGTTCGGTGCATAGAGCGTGTTCACCACACATGCTGCAGCGGTGAAAGTGTACCGAGACAGCTGCAGCGCTGTATGTAGACACACGGCCTTAGTTATTTGGTGAATGTTTGAGTGTAAACTACTCCTGATCTCCCTGTCTCTCAGTTTGTTTCTCCACCTGTAAAATAGGGATAATAATGTTCACCTTTGTGAAGCGCTTCAGGGTCTTTGGATGAAAGGTCCTATCGCAGGGCAGAGGAGCCTTAACAGCCCCCTCCTACCTGAGAGAGCCTCTTTAGGCTTAGCAGCCTTTGCTCCAGGTCAAAAAAGATGTTTGTTTGGGAATGTGTATTAAAGGGCAGGTGGCGGGAGAGAATAGCTGTATTGAAACAGTCCATGTAGAATCATTTTGGGGGAGAGGTGAGAAAACAAGGTAAGTGCACACTTACAGCAGCATACCAGCCTTTCATTTTGCACATTTCTCCATATTCAGCGTGAGGCAATATGATAAGGAATGGCAGATGAAATGGCATCTGAGTTGTACTTGTCACATTAGAGTCTCTCCTCGGAATTACCCAGTTCTAATTCAGCCTGTCATTGAGCAGCAATATCTACTACTTGGAGATGGGCTCGGTCTTTGCACGAGGGTATCCATCTCAGGCAGTGCAGAGACCGTGCTGGAAATAAGAAGATTTTGAAATTGGGAGGGGACAGGGGAGGAGGGAAGAGCTCTGGATCCTTAGGGCTTGGCATTTGAAAATGAGATGAAAATATTATCAGATTGAAAGAGCGACTGGGAGAAACAGGCTGGCTTTTAACCATAAAGAGACTGAGATCTAATGCTTTTTTAAAGGATACGGATTCCATTTTTATCTTTTTCCCCCCCCTCCACCCTTGGTAGTTCTCTGCTCCTATACACTGATGTCACTCCACAGAATTCATTAGTTTCACCAGCATAAAACTTGTGTAATGGAGTGGCAATTCAGAGCCAGAGTGTAGTTTTCACGAGTACTGTTCAATTTGAGAGCCACCAAGAGACAGATTCTCTTCCCTGCACCAGCCCCTTTTAGTCTAATCTGCCAGTGAAAAGGGGGAGGAACTCCCCCTGCAAAGGAGCTGTGTGAGATGGTTCGCAGCACAGGTGTGCCGAAGGCAGGCAGGGGAGTGGACAGAGTGCTGTGTGCTCTGGGTAGCCCATAGACAGCTATACAAGGCTGCTGGAGGTTAGAGCAGTCCCCGAGGCTCGCCTAACATGCATCTGGAGCCACTCCAGTACCTGGAGCAGTCCAGAATTAGGGAGGTACAAAAGCCATAGAGACTTTCTCCAGACTGTCCCAAAGATGTTGTCCTGACCTGCTTAGGAAGAGCCCTGCCCTTTATGAACTGCTGTGAGGGACTGTCACAGGGCGGGACTCACCCCTGCAGCGCCTCCTGCTGGTCATCCTGGGAATTAGTGTTTCCAGTTCCAGAGTGCCCTCTGCAAGCTGGTGTCCCACTTGCCGCTGGTCCTGAGTCCCTCCTGGACCCCAGTGCCCCTTTCAGGCCAGGGTGCAGCCCCCTTGGCAGTACCGTCACAGATCTGTGTCTCCCCTCCCCAGGGAACCTCCAGCCCCCTATCCCCACCTTGCCTCAGTCTTGGGCTACAGCCAGTCACTATCTAGCCTGCACTCACTGGGGCGGACTGAAGTATAATTGCCACTCATCATCGGTGAGGAGGGTTTGGACCTGCTGCCTTTGTCTACCCTTGGGCTGCCCTCATGCAACCCCAGTGCCCTTCCTGGCCTTTCATCAAAGGCCTGCAGCCTGGGAGTTTGCCTGGCTGGAACTCCCCAGCTCCTCTAGCCTTCCCCCAGCCCTGCTCCACTCTCGGTACCCTGCTCAGCTTCCAGGCAGCCAGGTCCTTCTCTCTATGGCCAGAGAGAGACTGCCAGCTCCTGGCTCACTGGCCTTTTATAGGGCCAGCTGTGGCCTGATTGGGGCGTGGCTCAGCTGTGACTGCTTCCCCAATCACAATGCCTTTAGCTCACAGCCCCAGCCCTCTCCCAGGGCTGGCTTTAACCCTTTCTGAGCCGGAGCGGGTGACTACCCCGCTACAGGGACATATGGCAATGGAGAAGGGGAAAGGGTTTCCCATTGGTTGATACACTGTTTCCTGTGCTGGTTTTATTTTCATTTCCATGCTACACACCTTCCAGGGCCAACATCATGTTCTTTGTATGCTCCAGCTATCCAACCTTCCTCTTTGTTAGGGATGCAAGGAGGGCCTCTTCTCTGTGTGTTTCCACCCACACTCCTCTTGATGTGTGTCTGAAACTTGGGTAGATCCTCACACCTACCTGCCGTACTCTGCCAAGAACAGGTGCCATAAAGAGACACTTTGAAATCTCTTGCACTGTCACTTCTGTATCGATTTCATTGAATCCATGAAATTTTTTTTTCGAGGCAGAGAACAGACTAGAGATAAAGGGTTAGATTAAAATAATAGTCATTATCTTTAACTCTGGAACATGATTAGCAGCTCAACTAGCTTTATGGGCTGAGCATCCCCAACCATGAGAATTTTGCACATAAAAGGGATCTCATGCTGTGGAACGAACCCCTTTCAAGTTCCATTTTAACTGGCAGACAGTTCCAGCTGAAAATTACACTTGGGGAGAACATTTTTAAAGACATTTTAATAGCCTAGCTCTTTCATTGTTTTAGAGACATAAGATGGGGGAGGGATAGCTCAGGGTACGTCTACACTACAGGGTAATTTCGAATTAACATAAACCGGTTTTATAAAACAGATATTATTAAATCGATTGCACGCGGCCACACTAGGCACATTAATTCGGCGGTGTGCGTCCATGGTCCGAGGCTAGCATCGATTTCCGGAGCGTTGCACTGTGGGTAGCTAACCAATAATAACAGTAACAATAACTTTGATTTGCGGCCACACTAACCCTAAATCGATATGTTAATATTGATTTTAGCGTTACTCCTCTCGTTGGGGAGAAGTACAGAAATCGATTTAAAGAGCCCTTTAAATCAATATAAAATGCATTGTAGTTTGGACGGGTACAGCGTTAAATCGATTTAACGCTGTTAAAATCGGTTTAACTGCGTAGTGTGGACCAGGCCTTAGTGGTTTGCACATTGGCCTGCTAAACCCAGGGTTGTGAGTTCAATTCTTGAGGGGACCATTTAGGGGTCTGAGGCAAAATCAGTACTTGGTCTTGCTAGTGAAGGCAGGGGGCTGGACTCAATGACCTTTCAGGGTCTGTTCCGGTTCTATGAGATAGGTATATCTCCATTTATTATTATAGTATCTTTTATTGAACCAACTTCTTTTGCTGAAAGGGACAAAGCTTTTGAGCTACTCAGACCTTTTCTTCAGGTCGCTTTCATTATTCGCTCATTTTCATTATTGCTCATTTCAGTGCTCTGTAATGTGCCTCTGGGATTCTCACTAAGCTCATCCAGGAGAGAGCCACCAAAACTTTGCTTCTCATGTCTGTTGCCTGCAACCTGAACTACGTGCCACACACCCTGTAATGCAGACAGAAAAATCCTCGGGGCACTATATACATACATAAATAAGATATGTCGAGAGTGATTCATTAATTCTCTGTGAATCCTGCAGGTGAAAATGAGTTCACCACTGTGGAGTTTTTGCATAAATGAAGTACACAGGAGGAGAAGAAAGCCAACTGAAAAGTATTTATGATGTTAAGGAACTGACTATAACAGGGCTAATTCATCCCAATGAAGTTCCTGAACCAGGTTCGGATGTGAGATACTGTACACTGTCGCAAATCTGGAAGAAGACTTCAGTGGAGGTTCTCCAGATTTACACCAGTGTAAGTGACATCAGAGTATAGCTTATTTTGTCTCTGTAGAAAGAGGTCTTCCTAAGCATTTCAGACCAGTATAATTTGATAGAGTAAATTTGGGATTACTCTGCTCCCTAACCATGTGACTTTATCTCCAATTAACATTCATGAGAATCTGCACAGATTAGGAAGAACAGATGTGGGGGATTTTTTTGTTCTGTTTTTAAAGTGTCTCTTTCCCTTGATCACTCGGGGAATAGCAGAGGTAAGCCCACTGGTACTCCTGCTGATATTTCAAAAAGGATTTCAGTGAGGTCGCTGCCACCTCTGTCTTTCATTGAAATACATTTTTAATGCTCGTGGCATGCAGGGGGCATTCTTTTCATATATCAGAGAAAAGTGAACCATAACTTTCAAATGGCTTATGTTGTGTCAGGTACAACATAATCAGAAATGTCTGAAAATGGCAGACTCCATTTATATTTCAAAAACCAACCAACTAACTCTCCTTAATATTTTTTCTAGATGTTAAACTGTTGGCGGCACAAGTAGGTATAACCTGAAGTAATAGAATGGCATAAAGAAAAGGGAAATATTGGTAGGATACAATATATCTATTATCCTTTAGGGAACAATCCTGCAATGGCCAGATAGTGGATTAGATATGACAGATAATGTCTCTTCTATTTCTAATCCATCAGTTAAAGGGACACTGCTAATTACTTTTTAAACAATAATTTTACTGTTTCATTCCCGCCTCTGTCATTTGCAATACCCTCTTAGACGTTTGAAAAGAGCGCTTCTTTCCCAACCTGGATTGTTCAGTAGGCACACACTAGTTTACCACCACCCTTTCCCATGGGCATTTTCACATTTTCAATGTACATGGCTCTTCTCATTTTTCTTACTTGCATCACTGATGTCAGATCAGCTCTGGGAACAGGTTCTCTTCGCTAACGTGTGCTCCAGCTGGGAGGCTGTGCAGTAGCAAAGCAAAAGAAGACACTGCGGTTCCTCTTTAAGGATTGGCTTTATTTTCAGGTTCTCAGCGCCAGCCGTTGATGAATTACTACTTAGGAGAAGGCGTTTGGAAAGAAATGGACCAAATTCTGCTCCGAGTAGAGAGCCTGTGTTAGCAATTGGAGGCGGGCTTCCAAAGCAATGTTTTGCTGATACCCCGCCTGCTGCATACATAAATTCCTGCCCACCATGGTCTGTGATCACATCACTCTGCACAGAGCTGACTTAAGAATTTTGGGGCGAGTCAATGAGATGATTCTTCAGGAGACTTAACTGTTTCATTTTAAATGTGGTGAGTGGGTGTATCCCCAGCTCCTGCTTCAACAGTGCAGCCAAGTTAGACTCATAGACTCATAGGTCAGAAGGGACCAATATGATCATCTAGTCTGACCTCCTGCACAAGGCAGGCCACAGAACCCTACCCATCCACTTTTATAACAACCCCTAACCCAGGACCAAGTTATTGAAATCCTCAAAATTGGTTTGAAGACCTCAAGCTGCAGAGAATCCACCAGCAAGCGACCCATGCCCCACGCTGCAGGGGAAGGCGAAAAACCTCCAGGGCCCTTGCCAATCCGCCCTGGAGGAAAATTCCTTCCCGACCC
This sequence comes from Gopherus flavomarginatus, assembly GCF_025201925.1. Lineage (NCBI taxonomy): Eukaryota > Metazoa > Chordata > Testudines > Testudinidae > Gopherus > Gopherus flavomarginatus. The sequence goes on along the minus strand of NC_066633.1, from coordinate 18,639,241 downwards.
CAAATATGGCGATCAGCTAAACCCTGAGCATGTGGGCAAGACTCACCAGCCAGCACCCAAGAAGGAATAACTCAGTTCCCATCCTATCCAACATCTCCCCGCAGACCATTGAGCAGACTTATCTGGTGATAATCCAAGATCAATTGCCCAAATTAAACTATCCTATCATAACATCCCCTCCATATACTTATCAAGCTTAGTCTTAAAGCCAGAAAAGTCTTTTGCCCCCACTACTTCCCTCAGAAGACTGTTCCAGAACTTCACTCCCCTAATGGTTAAAAACCTTCGTCTAATTTCAAGTCTAAACTTCCTTATATCCAGTTTGTACCCATTCGTCCTCGTGCCTACATTAGTACTAAACTTAAATAATTCCTCTCCCTCCCTAACGTTAACCCCCTTGAAATATTTATATAGAGCAAGCATATCCCCCCACAGCCGCCTTTTGGCCAGGCTAAACAAGCCAAGCTCTTTGAGTCTCCTTTCATAAAGCAGGTTTTCCATTCCTCGGATCATCCTAGTAGCCTGTCTCTGGACCTGTTCCAGTTTGAATTCATCCTTCTTGAACATGGGACACCAGAACTGCACACACTATTCCAGATGGGGTCTCACCAGTGCCTTATATAACGGTACTAACACCTCCTGATCCTTGCTGGAAATACCTCGCCAGATGCATCCCAAAATTGCATTTGCTTTTTTAACAGCCGTATCACATTGGCGGCTCATAGTCATCCTGTTATCAACCAATACCCCAAGGTCCTTCTCCTCCTCTGTCGCTTCCAACTGATGCGTCCCCAACATATATCTAAAATTCTTATTATTAATCCCTAAGTGCATGACCTTGCACTTTTCACTATTATATTTCATCCTATTACTATTACTCCAGTTTACAAGGTGGTCCAGATCTCCCTGAATAGTATCCCTGTCCTTCTCCGTGTTAGCAATACCCCCCAACTTTGTGTCATCCACAAACTTTATTAGCACATTTCCGCTCTTTGTGCCAAGGTCAGTAATAAAAAGGTTAAATAAAATCGGTCCCAAAACCGATCCTTGAGGGACTCCACTAGTGACCTCCTTCCAGCCTGACAGTTCACCCTTCAATACCACCCACTGGAGTCTCCCCTTGTTGTTTGTATCAGTTTATGTTGTCGAGGCTCTTTGCAAAGAAAAGGGCTAGAAACTTGCTTAAAAACCAAAACCAAAAAGACCCCCAAACCCTGAGATTCTCGTTTATATTCTATTTCTAGTTCCACAAAATCCTGTTGCTGGCTCTGTCTCAGTACGTTTAATGGGAGTGGCACTGTTGGGATGGAGAAAAGAATCTGGCCTGATATAAGGTAAGGCCTTGTCTATATTCAGTGTTGCTCCGTACACAAGTGCAACTTTGAATATAATCAAGACCTAGAAGGAGTGTCCTAAATGAAACTTCAAGGCCAAATCTATCCCTCAAAAGCAGCCTGTGATGGCCCTCTCTTTGTAACCACGGAGTGAAGGCAATGCTGAACAAAAACTGCTAAAGTTAGCTAACCAGTGGATTGTGTCCAGGAAGATACAATCTGAGCCAAATGCTGAAGTTTTGTGCAGTGCTTGGTACAACTAGGGCTGCTGCCAAGGTCTTCTTGTGACTTGCATGGTCCCAAAGTTGCCATTTTACCAGACGGTATCAGTTTGAAGGTGGATCCAAACAGCGCACCCCATTAAAAGATATATTGGCGGCGATTAACAACATTACTGGAGGCTTTTCCTGCCTGTGTGTATGCAGGGGATAGGAGTTGGAAGCCAGCTCCGTGACTGCCATTTAACCCCATTGGTTTTCTGACTTGGTTGCTCAGAGGCGTTTTGAAAGCATCGAAAGCACCTGAGAGGAAGAAGTCAAGATAGCTGTGGTCACTTGGAATGGCAGCAGTGACCGCTGACAGCGGTAATGCAGCCGTCACAGCTGCCACTCCATTTTGTTAAATTAGAACCTCATATTCCAATCAGCATGTAAACAGGAATTGGGAAATTAGTATCTTTTCCATCAAAAGTTAATGGAACTCAAATGTCTGTCAGAAACGCAATCATTAAGGAGACAGCATGGTGGGTGGGGAATGATTGTTTCAGAGGGTTGTGTTATTTTGCTGACTCGGCTCAGCAGGAAGGATATTCTCTCTCCCATTGCCCCTACCTGCCCTGCCTGCAAACAAGAAGGAACCATTTCCAGCTTTTCTCAGAACCAGGGAAATCATCTCTATAGACTCTGCCATCTGAGATGACAGCCCGGTAGACAGACTCATGGTAACAGGCCTTGCGCTGATGTGCTAAAAACAGGGGTGTTGATGTTGCTGCTCAGGTTCTCAAACCTTTGGGGTTGGGAGGGCTTGAAAGCCTGGATTGCAGTGCTCACACAGCTATTGTTAGCATGCCAGTGCAAGCCCCACTGATACAAGTCTGTAAACCCAGGCAGTGATGCTCACTCCCAGCTGCAGAGTAGACATACCCATGGAAGCTGACAGACCTCGTGACTTTCTCTGGCTCTGTAGCTCACTGATTGACTAAACACAACCCCTGTTGCTTAGTGTCACCGTGCAGGGAGTTAATATGGCTATAAGAAGGTGCTTGTAGGGCCAGGCGGCCTAGGGGTTGGTGTGCCTGACCTCTGTCCCCTTCTTTCCCTAGTGGAGGTGCTTCAGGATTTTAGGCAGTGGGGTAGAGGGACCCAGACCCTCCCTCTCCAGTGGGTCCCAGACCAGGGCCCTGTGTGAGTCGACCCCCTGAACAGGGAGCCCTTGCAGCAGGGAGTCTAAATCACATGCTCTGGGCTACTTCCTACCGCTGTCCCTTCACTGGGGTGGCTTGTCTCCCAGTACCCCTTTGTGAATCTTGGGCAATGCCCTGCCATGGACCCAGGCTCCTTCGAGTGGGGCAGTCATAAGATTGGTGAGGCTGAACCCTACAATGGTTCTGTGCTTCAGTCATCCAGTTACCTCAGGTGCTGGAAGCTCCTCGTCTCCCTTGGCCAGGGAGACAGTACTTACTCCCGGATGGCTGCCTCAGCTGGTAGGCTAGTGACCCTTCTTCTCAGGTAGGGAGGCAAGTAGCTCTTGCCTCTTTGCCAGTCAGCCCTAACTGAGCCAGGCTCTCTCCTTTCCTCCCCCTTCCAGACCTGGCATTGATTGCAAGTATAATGGGGCAGGGCAAAGTGAGCTCAAAGACTCTCTTTACCTCTGCTATGCTGATGGGCCATGTAGTGAGGAGGCCTCACTCCCTGCTGCGCCGGAGAGGGACGAGCCAGAAGAGGTGCGGCAGTGGATGGAGCTATTCCCACCTGTCCCCGCCCCCCAGAAGTCAAGAGGCAGGACAGGAAGTATAAAAGCCCAGCCCCGGCGCTCAGTTGGAAGGAGGCTGCCGGAGAGGACAGACGCTGGGGCCCGAGCTCCTGCCAGGCCCACCCTGCCCCATGCTCGGTACCCGGAGGAGCGCTGGCCTGACCTGCCCCGTGCCCGGTACCCAGAGGAGCGCTGGCCTGACCTGCCCCGTGCCCGGTACCCAGAGGAGCGCTGGCCTGACCTGCCCCGCCCCGTGCTCGGTACCCGGAGGAGCGCTGGCCTGACCTGCCCCATGCTCGGTACCCGGAGGAGCGCTGGCCTGACCTGCCCCGTGCTCGGTACCCGGAGGAGCGCTGGCCTGACCTGCCCCGTGCTCGGTACCCGGAGGAGCGCTGGCCTGACTTGCCCCGTGCTCGGTACCCGGAGGAGCGCTGGCCTGACCTGCCCCGTGTTCGGTACCCGGAGGAGCGCTGGCCTGACCTGCCCCGTGTTCGGTACCCGGAGGAGCGCTGGCCTGACTTGCCCCGTGCCCGGTACGCGGAGGAGCTCTGGCCTGACTTGCCCCGTGCTCGGTACCCGGAGGAGCGCTGGCCTGACTTGCCCCGTGCTCGGTACCCGGAGGAGCACTGGCCTGACCTGCCCCGCCCCGTGCCTGGTACCCGGAGGAACTGCCTGAACTTCCCGACACCCGGCATCCAGAGGAGCTGCCTGAGCGTCCCGACACCCGGCATCTCGAGGAGCTGCCTGAGCTTCCCGACACCCGGCATCCAGAGGAGCTGCCTGAGCTTCCCGACACCCGGCATCTTGAGGAGCTGCCTGAGCCACCCCACACCCGGTACAGAGAGGAATGGCCTGGAGTTCCTGACGCCCGGCATCCAGAGGAGCTGCCTGAGCGTCCCGACACCCGGCATCTCGAGGAGCTGCCTGAGCTTCCCGACACCCGGCATCCAGAGGAGCTGCCTGAGCTTCCCGACACCCGGCATCTTGAGGAGCTGCCTGAGCCACCCCACACCCGGTACAGAGAGGAATGGCCTGGAGTTCCTGACGCCCGGTATCCCGAGGAACCCATGGTCTGGGACCCACCGGAAGGTGCCAGCGGATGGCAGGTACCCAGTGAGGGCGAGATTGGAAGTGCCCCGGGGGCAACCGATCCCAGTCAGGCTGCAGATCCACCTGAGCCGATGTCAGTGTGTTTCGGTCAGGATCCCCACTGACCATCAGTGGTGTTAGCCGCTACTAGGGCCCCGGGCTGGAACGCAGTGGAGTGGGAGGGCCTGCGTTCCCCCTGCCACCCTTCCAGGGGTGGCAGACTTCCCCTCCCCCTGGCCTGAGGAGGCCATTCAGACTGGTTGTTTGCTCAGTCCCTCCTGAAGGGCCTGAGCCCTGAGTTGTTTGCTGCCCCACCCTGAGCCAGGACCTGGGCTTTATACACCTGAACTGCTTGTTGGCCCGCCCTGCCCCAGGGCTTGGGCTTCTGGACTGCTTGTTTGCTCAGCCCTGCAGCAAAGGGTCTGAGCTCCCTGCTAACTGTGTGTTGTTGCTCAGCCCTGCAGCAGAGGGCCTGAGCTCCGAACTAACTGTATATTGTTGCTCAACCCTGCAGTAGAGGGTCTGAGCCCCGAACTAACTGTATGTTCTTGCTCAGCCCTGCAGCAAAGGGCCTGAGCCCCTAATTAACTGTGTGTGGTTGCTCCGCCTTGCTGCAGAAGGCCAAGTGACTGGGCACTGTCACTGTCTCCCAAGTGACTGGGCATTGTTGCTCAGCCCGGAAGCAAAGGGCAGGACCCAGGACGACAGAGTGTGGTGAGCTGGTGTGGCTCTCCTTCACCCTCAAGGAGGGTTGAGCCCCGGTCCCACCCTTCTACAGGCCATTTTTCTGCGTCATCACAGTGGCCCCTCATCATAACTGAGAAAAGACTCAGGCACTGAGTTAAGCAGCCTGCTCTGAGCTAGCTGAGTGCTGCTGGAGCTCAGGGTGCTCTGAGCACATCCCTGATGTGCCCATAAGCTGAGGAGTCTGGGACTTTATGCCACCACAGATCCCCTGGACACTGGAGCGGGGGGCCAGTTACCCTCCTAGGAGAACTGCCTGAGAAGTGCAAAGCACCCACATAGTTAAATGAGTGCTTAGCCCAGCGTTTCCCTAAATCCTGTCTTAGGCTATGTCTGCACTACGCGGTAAGTCGACCTACGCTACTCAACGTAACGTCGCTGGAGTCAACGTACCTTAAGTCAAGTTACTGCAGGGACTACACCGCGGGGGATCAATGGGAGAAGATCTCCCCTCAACTTACTGTACTCATCTCGGGGGTATAATACAGAGGTCGACTGGAGAGCGATCTGCTGTCGATTTGGCGGGTCTTTACTAGACTGACAGTTTACTAGACCCACCAAATTGATCGCTGGTGGATCGATCTCAGAAAGTCGAACCCTGCCATAGTGTAGACCTGCCCTGAGATTTAACTGCCATGGAAAGGTCTGCTAACTATACTACACACCCTTCCTCCTTGCCATACTCCCCTTTATCTCCTTCGCTCTTTTCTATCTCATTGCTTTCTCCTATAAATCATTTGTTCCCCACAGCAGTGCCTTGTGCATCTTTCCCAGGTCACAGACCACACGAGCAGACATAGTCTAGTAGTTAATTACATTCTGTCGGCCTAAAATTTCTTCAGGCATTTCAGCTGGCTCTAGTATATTTTCAATTCCTGTCCTAAGTTCTTGTGCAACAACTATGGTGTCAAAGAACTACATCGTTTCGCTCTGGTGGATGAAGCAACCCCTGTACACACACACATAGGCAAGTATAGTAGTAAATGACTCTGGGATTCTTTAGAGGAAGAAGACTAAATACGTCCAAGATCATCTTCATTATCATGTTAGGATCCCATTCAGCAGATCCATCACTACTTCAGACAGCCATCACAGGACACCTAGAGCTGAACATCTTGTTGTAATATATCAAGTATTTTCACAACAGCATGGCATTCTTTCTGAGATGGATTTGTGGACTTGTTTTTATTTGTTTACTGTATATGCCCCGCCTTTTGTGTCTGTACTATCTTATTTGTAATTGATCTTTTGCTTTATTGCAAACTAATACCAAAAATGGTCACAATAAAAAAAAATAAGAAGGAGGAGCTGAAATCATAAGTAAAAATGAAAGTGGTCCTCCTAATAATAAATGAAAGAAAAACAACAGAGAGGACATATAGTAGTTGCCAGTGATAAAGGAAGCAATAATCTCATTGCCATATTGACTTCATTGTGATAAGTTGTATTTTCTTCTAGCTAGTATGTCATAGTGCAGTGAGACAAATTTAACTTGAGAAGAGATTTTCCTTTTTAATGGTGACCACTGTATAGTAGAGATGGAAGAATTGTCTCAGAGCAAACCGTTTGTCAGCCAGTGGTTGATATTTAAGTAAGAGGGGGAATGAAGAAAGCCAAAAAGTAGGTGCATGTATTTGAGTCAGCATGGTGGAATGGAGAAGCTGGAGGGGAAGAATGGATGGAACTGTGAGATCTCCTACACTGTGGAATAGTCTCCCAGTGCAAGTGATGAAGTTGGGTAATTTGTAACTGGAGAATATTCAGTAGAGTGCAATCCTATGTTGGCAGGAGGGGAACTAGATTTTTCCTTTTCGCATGTCTGTAATACTCTGTTGGTTGCAGACGGTTGTGGTGGTGGTGGCGGTGGGGAATATAAATGGAAGATTATTTAACCCATCACTGTGTGAAGATTTTTCCTTAGTTGCTGCCTAAAAGACACACTCCTGAATGTCTTCTTGGCTATTGCTGTCGACAATCTTGCGAATGCACAAGAGCTAACCAAGGTATGTATAAAACATATGGCTTTTCAACCAATACAATACTTGTTCCAGAGGGACTGTAGTATGTGAGCTCCATTCTGCAGATGTGACAAATGAATTCTTATTGCATTCTCCCCCTAGAACCCTAAAATTCTGTATACGCCACTGGTGGTGGATCTACATGAACTATCCTGCTCCAGCCAACCTCTGGTGGCCTTGAGATTTTTTTTTTACAAGTGTCATGCTCCTGTGGCACCTTTCTTTATTCATTTTCATTGCTGCAGCCCTTATTTAGGGAGTTGATTTTGAAACATACATTCTTGTTTGCTTAGTAATGAAGACCTGTGCATATGCATCTTTGTACCTCTGAGCTCTCCTTATTCTTTAGATTCCCTATTATTATGATGATGATTATTATTAATCATAATAACAGTACTGTTTTGTTTTATTATAGAGTGGGTAGTGAGCACTTTTCCTTGCTATCACACAAAAGTGAAGAAGGACCTCTGACTATTAGCTAGTTTCAGGGGCAGCGGTGAACCAGTTGAAGGTTTTTAGTTGACTGAATAGCATATTTTGAAGCTGTCGCCCAGGGAAATTCAGTGATTCATGTCCTATTGCCTAGTGTGGTGTTTCGTGCTAATACGTCTTACCTTGCCGAATTTCAGTACAAATCTGAGAATTAAAATCCTCCAGTCAGGTCTGTGGAAAGTCACTTGCAAAAGGTCTTTACAGAGTTTCAGTCACGAGATTAAAACCTGCCTTCCCCTTGGCAGAGACAAGAGAAATTCGACACACAGGCCAGAGCATTGGCAGAATGCCAGGACCTGGCAAGAGCTTAAAACGAAGCTGAGGTAGCTTTACTTCATTTTTCATTGGAACATCCCATATGGGAAAATATATGTACACCAGGATTGTGCTGGAAAGGTCCAAAATGCTACAGCTTAGCATAGCATTACTGTACTGCTTTGGATCATTACTGCAGAATCCTCCTTTGGTCTCTATGGTTTTGTTTACACATATCTAACTCGTTCTCATTGGCGAATAAAATTAACACAAGGCTGGTTGTAATGCTGCTCCCCCCCTGCTACAATGGTGTGTGTCCTGCTAATTAACGAGGATAAATGTGTTTATCCAGCAACTAGCAGAACGGGATCCTAGGTGCTAAGATAATACAATAATAAATAATAAAATCTCTTTGAGCAGTTATATTTCACAGACTTTTATGTGTTATTCCATCTATAGTAAAATGATCACTAATCCTTGTGCTTGTTGCACCAGCTAGTGAGTGAGCTTTCCTTCGTAGAGCTGTGACAATACTTGCCAGGCAGTGGCATGCCATGAAATTTTCAGTCAGGCATGCAGTTGTACATTGGCACGCAAGGTGGCATCCTCCATGCGGTGTGACCTTGCACATACAGTGCACGTGAGGTCATGCTCTGCAAAATGGCATCCTCCACACAAGTTCAGGGCCAGACAGAATTATCTTGCAGGCACAGCCAGACTGAGGCATTCAGTGCATGCCTTGCAGACACAGATGGCACGGCACTGTTGCCAGTAGTTCAGAGATACCATACATCCTTAACAGTTCTTGCGGTGGGAAGCCAGACTAAAAGAAGGTCCCCATCCCATCCCAATTCCTGCCACTCAGATCCAAACACTGTTAACTATACCATGGTACAGGGATGTTTTAGGGTTGAACTTTTCTTCTACAGTTCTCCCTCCCTGCTAGGCAGCTGCATTGCTGCCTTCAGTCTGCAGCTCTGAATGGAGCTTTGTTTCCTGAAAGCGGATGTCTGATGTATAGCACAAGAAAGAGATAATGGGCATCAGGTGTATAATAAATGTTCCTCTGTGAGATCATGTTTCTGCATCTCTTTTCTGTTACCATTCGTTTGAGTCCTGAGTTTTGGGAATGGACCTTAGTTTTACTGGGGAAGATTTTCCCTTACAGGAACTCAGCTGTTTCTGTGCATTATAAAATCCAGAAATTCTTATATTAGAGATTTATGATCATAGGTGCATATAACCCCTCCCATAAAGATTTGTGGGAGTCACTTGCATGCAAGGATAAAAGACTAGGCCCCTTAGAGTTCTTGTCTAATAAAGTTCATCTCTTCCTTTCTAATCCTTTTAACTTTCCCCTTTTGCATATTTCAGAAGCTGACTCTGATGGTTAGAAAACTGCCTTTGTTGAGAGTTTATAGAGTGCAATTAAATATTGACAGAATCAAAAAGCATTGCCAAATCACCGAGCTTCTTTTGAAACTCTCTTTCACTTCATGGATCCAAAAATCACTAGAGTTTTCAAAAGAGAAGGAAAAAGATAAAAGTAATTCAATTATGCGGCCTACCTAGAGAATGAGAGATTAATCGCTAAGTAAATATGATCATGCAAAATCCAAAATGGCCTGGAGATATAATTAAATTACTCAGGAGTCAGCTGACCCCCAGAGACTTTCTTTGACAATTACATTTTAAAACTCATCAAGATCAGTGTTGCGTACAATGTCCAAATACCATAAGTAACCTGAAAATGACTGTTTGGGGAGGACAAAATAACCCTCCCCACTTCCATTTAGGTCTGCATCTGTTCAGCCAGCACTACCTCTACTAGATATGAAATAGGACCAGTGGATTGTCACTGACAGTGGAAACCAACAGCGTCATGGATGCTGCATGTCAATGCAGTTTAGTAAGCGGAAGCCTGATTAGAAAACTGACCAGTACTGTAAAGCAACTCCCTAAGAATACAAACTCCTCAAGTATTCCCCCTTCTGCTTTGAATAAGAGTGTGTGCTGCCCATGGGTGGCAGGTATCAAAGGCAGGGGAAGGCTCAGCCTACCAAATCTGCCTGCTTGGCCCCACCCACCCTCTCTCCAGGGCCCCTCTGGCTTCTGCCTTGGACCCACAGCTCTTCATTCCCATGTGGCCAAGTCCTGGGTCAGTGGCACCAGAACCATGGGGGGAGGAAGGGAGGGGACCATAGCTCTCCCACTTCCCACTTCCCCTCCTCTTCCACCTGAGCCCCACCATCCCACCCCCTGGCCAGACCAGTGTGGAGCCCTGCTGGGGAGCAGTCGGCAGACCCTCCACCTGCCCGGGGTGTGCGGGGGCTGAGAGCAGCCCCCGGTCCGTGTCCCTGCCCCCCAGCTGCCCAGGGCAGGAGGAGGATCTGCGACTCTATGCCAGCTGCCCACAGCTGCCTGCATGGCTCTCCCCAACCCAGCTCCTTCCAGAAGTGGGGCCTCTAAGCTGCAGCTGGCTATGGCAAGAGCCACACGGGCAACTGTGAGGAGCCGTGGAATCACGGACCCTCCACTTGCACCTGGCAGGCAGGGACACAGGCTGGGGGCTGCTCGGGCCCCCCGCACTGTGGGCAGGTAGAGGGTCCCCCATGGCTCCCCACAGCTGCCCGCCCGGCTCTTATCATGGCTGGGCTGCGGCTCCGAGGCCCCCCACAACCCCAGCCAGAGCTGGGTTGGGGAGAACTGCACAGGCAGCTGTGGGGAGCCTGGGTCCCTTCACCTGCTCTGGACGGGGGGCCTGGGACATGGGCAAGGGGCTGCCTTCACCTCCACCTTGAGCAGTTATTTTTAGTAAAAGTCACAGACAGGTCACTAAAAATTAATAAAAATTCATGGAAGCCCCATGACCTGTTCCTGATTTTTACTAAAAATAACTCTACAGAATGGAGAGGGACTCAGGAGAGAGTCCAGCCCATATCGCTGCTGTGGGTCTGGGGTCTCCCAGGCATCCACAGCAGCTCAGAGATCTAGGGTTCCTCCACCACCCATGATGGCTGAGAGCTCTGGGGTCCCTGCTGGCTGACAGCTCCAGCCCTACTGGCCCCAGAGCTGAAGTGGAAAATGTCACTGAGGGCTCTGGTACTCACGGATTCTGAAAGCTAGGAATGGGTGACGGGGTGGATCACCTGATGATTACCTGTTCTGTTCATTCCCTCTGAAGCATCTGGCATTGACCACTGTCAGAAGACAGGATACTGGTGGATGGACCTTTGGTCTGACCCAGTATGGCTGTGTCTTATGTTCTTATGACCTTTGTGACATATTCTTAGCCTTAATGATGGTAATCCTGAGCATTCATATCAAAGTTTTCATCCATTGGTCAGATGCATGTTCCAGTGTAGGGATCATGGACTAGAGATCAGCTTCAGGGAAGGAAGTGGTTAGAGCACAGGACTGGGAGACAGGGATGCTGGGTTCTGTTCAGACCCACTAAAGTATCCCCAAGCAAATCACTAACCTTCCTATCTGCTTTCCCTTCTGTAAAATGAGGCTACTGATAGAGGTGTATGACCCAGGGTGGCAGCGGCAGCTGCTGCTGTTGTTAGCGGTAGTAATATTGGATTTGTATTGCGGTAGCAACTGTCAGCCCCACTCGTGCACCACGACCCACTATGATACACACTGTACAAACACAGTCTCTCTCTGCCTCAAAGAGAGCTTACAATTTAAGTGTAAGACAGAAGTTTAATTAATATGTGTATAGTGCTTTGAGACCCCTGGATAGAAGGTGCTACAGAACTATTATCGTCTTTATTTTATTACGAAACACTTGTCTGCTAAACACTGCAGTTGTTCTAAGTTATGTATTGCTAAATTTGTAAATGCAATAGCAGTTTTCTTGAGCTACAGGGTCTATCAAAATGTGCTGCAGTTAAGAGTGGCTTAGAAGCAGGAAATGTAATCTACTTTCTAAGGTTTATGTTCAGTGAATGAGATATTAAAAAAAAGCCAATGACAACATTTAAACCTTTGTGATCGTATTAAAGTTGGCTAGAACTTAGGAGAAGAGACAATCAGAGAACCCCAGCCCATAAAAACAAAACCATCAAACCTTCTTCAAATTACAGCTCTTTCAGATTTTATACCCCAAAGGATTCATATTCTGCAGAATAAAAATATACATTTGACTTACAGTAAGAGTCTCAAGTGATTGATAAATGTACTGGAAGTTGGCAGCTGAGAAACATTGACTTTGTATAATTGTTTAATGGAGCGTTTTCGTCTTGGCCTGGCTTGGATTCCTCCTTTAACTGCAATGAGGATTTGCTCATTATAGATGTACTAATATCTAGAGAGAAAACAGCTTGAAAGCCTAATGGCAGAGAGTTTTTTTTCCACATCTATAATTCACTGTCATTTTTTCCCCTTGAAAAGAGGAAAGAAAAGGAAACCAATTTCAAAGTGAGTTAAATCTGATCAAATACTATTAAATTCAGACCAGTTACTTGTTCTTACCTATACTATTCCAGGATGGAGAAATCCATGTGTAGGCTATGCACTAGTTAATAGCTCACAAAGCTAGTCCTCAGCAGCAGGAGGTGGCCAAACAGCATCCCACGGAGTGCTACGATGTGGTCTATAGCTGCCCTCATCTTGGAAGAGTGATTATACTCAAAGTAGTGAGGTTAAAAGTGGCATTGTAGGGTTCCAGGTTTATCTCTCCATAATTTCCCTGACAAGTTTGACTAGTTTGGAGGTTGGAAAGGCCGGCCCTGGGATCTGAGCCCAGACAGGTTCTTTGTTTCCATGGATCACCATCAGAAATAAAGATTCAGCAGTCAGAACGAGACAATGGTGTTGATGATACACTACCTAGAACACAATAGATCATGCTTCTGCAACTGTTTGCATCCTGCAATGCCAGCAGGAGTGACAAACACAGACAATGGTTATGGGTTTTTTTGGAAGAGTCAACTGATGTGTTTCTCAAGGCGCACATGGAGCAGACCTGCTGTATAGGTCTGCTTGGGCCTAGTTTTAAAGCCTGACCTGACCTGACTAGAGCCTGAGAGGGTCAAGCTGTTTTCAGACCTTCCCCCTGAACCTGTGTCAGCACTGCTACCACCTCATCCTTAGGGCTTGACCTGGTGGGGGCTTCCCACTCCTAACGCCCCATGATTGCGTTCCGTCTGCCTCCTGCTGTCCAGGGGCTTGGCGCAGCAATTGGGAGACCATGAGCCACAGCTCCTCACACTCGGCAGCACACAGAGCGCAGCTAGGCGGTGGTGGCTGGAAAGAGTGGGGCATGCAGCCTCTCCTTCACAAACCCCTGGGCCCAAGGAGGTGATCAGAGATTGCCTGACCCAAGCCCGAACAGGGTCATTTAACCCAACCCTGGTATTTGCGTCCTGTCGAGTTCAGGTCAGGTTGCAAACGTCTAATCTGCTGAGTAAGAAGGAGCTATCTTTACATGAGCATCTTTCTGGCCATAACTGTAATTTAATATGTCTTCCGATTTCAGGTCCACTAGGGTAAATCTGAAATAACTCAGTTGAAATCAGTGAAGTTACACCCATGTAAAATTGGTGTGAACAAGTTCAGATTCAGGTCCTCTGGTACATTATTTGTTTTAAGAAAAAATATTTTCAGTCTAATCAATGGAACGTGGCCTTATTTTACACCCAAAATGTCATGCTCTCATATATTCTCTTTCCACGTTATGGCATGTGTTGCCTGATTATGATGAGAAGAGGTATCAGAAGATGCACTCAGAGACTGGAGATTCCACCCAGCATGCAGTTCTCCCTCTTGGTCTGAGTGGAAGGAATCTAAGCAGAAGGAACCACAGGGAACCTTGCACTGTAGGATTTCCAGTCTTGACAGACTTTGCCACTGTATTAAGGATGAGGGCAGCTGCCATCAGCTCCATTTTATGCAGAGTAGCTGAGGCCTTCAGACTCCACCTAACTTGCTAATATGGCACTAGACAGGTAAAGCCCATGGGCCCTGCTGAGGAAAATATGCTGTAACAACTCATGCGGTTGTGTCCTTTAACAAAAACTGAATGCAGTGTTTCAGAGTGTTTAACTGTTACTTAGTTAAAAAGTGTTGTGACAGTTGTGTATCAGTTGTGGCCGTTTATGAGTTCAGTTGATTTTCATCCTAGGTCTTTAACTAAACAATGAATGATGTAACCCTGGATTTGTCTTGATTTCGGAAACAGGATGAAGAAGAGATGGAAGAGGCTACCAATCAAAAGCTTGCACTCCAGAAGGCCAAGGAGGTAGCAGAAGTCAGTCCCATGTCTGCAGCTAATATTTCCGTAGCAGCGTAAGCATAATTTTTATTATTTGGGAACTTTTATCACTTTGTTTCTGTTCTTCAGACTGAGTATATAGCGGTTCCATTGTCGCAACTCATAGGGCACATGAACTCTGATGTACGATATGAAGGACTAACAAGGGCTGTAGGTTGATTTGAATACTTCAGTGTCGATCACTTAATTTTGTGTTTTATTTGGTACCTTTGCATTTAGTTTGTTTTTCTTTTAAATGTCATTGTCTCCACATCACCTGAAAAGAAATGTATTTTAGAGAATTTTTAAGTTGTCCTAGGAAAGATTTCACCAGGTGAACTGCTATCATTTCACTTCAGACTTTCATCTGAAGATGCGTGTGTGTGCCATATAAAATTTAGTTTAAATACAATAATCTGTGCTTTGATAACTGAATTGTAAAGACCACCTCCTGAATTTCAGACACAATAGTGACTTTGCATGCCCTTTGCTCTCAAAAAAGCCATTTGAGTGTGCAAAATGGGACATTGCACATGTGAACAGGCACTCCTATACACCTGGTTCACATTCAGAAGTATCATCTTGCACATGCAAATGTAGGCTTTGCGCATGGAAGTGGGCGTACTTGTGTGATCTCCCTTTGCAAGAATGCTTAGAAAATATTACCTTTGGGGCCAGCTTTTCAAGTATATGAATCTAAACTTCTCCTGCAGAACATGCATAGGCAGGTGGAAATCGGTAATTTTCAGACGTGGTGAGGTCTTTGAGGTCAGTGGGAGTTTTGCCTGCATAGGGTAAGGACTTAATTTGGTACACTCAATTGCTTGTTTGTACATATCACATGCATTTTGCGTGTGCTGCTTAGGGAGCCTGTGTTTGAAAATGAACACATTTTGAAATGTACTGATTGACTCATACAGTTATTCAATTTATGCAGTTCCATGGGGAAGTTTGAGTGTCTTTGTGTCAAAAATACTGCCCTGCTGTTTGCTGGGAGCTGCAAGTATTTCTCGACAGCCTCCAGTCCTCAGAAAGGGGCAGCTGGAAATGACTCCAAGGAGCAGGGAAGCCTAAACTTATTTAGAATAATTTCCTGTCCAGGTGTGTTCCAAAAATCTGTCATCCAGAGAGAACCCTATTTAAGTGAACAATTTGCTAATATATTTTCCCCAGTGTAAATCCATCTCATGAGGCCTTCATTAGTGTGTATTTAATTTAGAATCATGTTATTTCAGAAACAATAGTGCAAATGAAACTTGTTCACTAAACTGGAAAAAAGAAAAGAATATGCTTAATTTGTTTAGCATTTTTTGCAATTCATATTTGTAGGCTATATATATGGTTAAAATTATAGATCATTCTCCTGTTATAATGATTTGCCAGCCTCATAAAGAAATCACGAGAAAAGTTACTGTTGTTCTTTGATGTACATGTGTGTACTGTAATTTTAAAATGTAAGATGATATTGCTTATTCTATTATTATTATAAAATGATTGTATATGTGAAGATTACTTAGAACCCCAAACTCCCATTGACTTTAATGGGCCCAGGATTTTACCCCCGATTATTAGTTACCGACAATACTTTTAGTCCCTGATTTTTCATCAGGCTTTAATCTGGTTTTTGATATCACATGATCAATTTTGTGACTACAGTTACATGTAAGTGCAAAATTGCAAGTTACTATTTGTTGTGTCTACAGTTATATCTGTTCAGACACCTGTATGCCTGATTTGTAGGTACATTTCGGTGGTTAGGCTTATAAAATGAATGCAGTTGCAGGTGCAATTAGTTGTTTCCACATTTAACAGCAGTAGCAAAATTGTGCTTGCAACTCTAGAGGCCACATTTGGAAATGTAGAATTTATTCTTTCAAGGGTGTGTCTCTAGACAAGTTGTATCTGCTGAATAGAAGCATGAGATACTTACATGGCTACTGTGATTTACTTGCATGTGTGAGTGAGTGATACTATGTTGGAAGAAAGACTGAAGAATAAATAGATAGGTGATTGAATGAATATCGTAGACAGAAGAACAGATTAGTGGTTAGAAGGTAAGTAGATGTGTGGATGGATTGTTGGTTGGTGACAGGTGGTTTAATAGATGGATGTAACAGAGATTTGAGTGATGAATAAATCTGTCCACACTGAATTTTTTTTTTGAAATTTGTGTTTATAATTTTAATAGGTCTTTATTTTTTTAAAAGGCTTTATTTGATTTTGTGCTCTTATTTTTAAATTTACTTTTCAAAAAGCATATTTTAAAATGAATTTCTGTCATAACTGATGACCTGAGTGTAAACCAAATTATGAAAATATATTTCAAAAGTCTCTCTGCCTGTGTCAACTAAAATAACTCTCTCTTTCTTTCAGTGTTTTGTAGAGAGAGCGTTGTGATTCAAGTGTTTTCTTAGTAATGTTGTTCATGTTAGCAGAATGGTTCTCAATGAACCTTGTAGTGTGACTCTTAATATGGTTTGTTATTAATTTGGTGGACCTGTCCTTTGGGTTCCTAGAACCTACAGAGGTGGCAAAACCATCCTGGTGCTCAGTCTGGTAAAAAGTCATTTCTATTTTCCCTCCCTTCTGTTTAAACAGTAAGATACTGTGCTTGCTACTTTGCTTCTATTTCTTGTCAGTTTTGTAACATTTGTTCTATAAGTGGGAGCAAATCCTGCACCTCTTCATCTAATCCTCTTCGCTCCTATTTCCTCATCTGATCAAAGTCTACATTTGGGAAACTCCTTATCGTGCATTTACACTAGAGTGGGAGGCAGCGTACCCAAGTTTTCCATCCTCATGCAATACTGTGATGTGTATATACTGTGCATTTGTTTGTATGTGGAGGTGTACATGTGTATCCATATGCCTGTGATTATCTGTACTTGTCCTTTTGCTCTGTTATGGAAAATAATCTCATTTAACAACAGCTAAGATCCAGGAAGAATTCAGCTTACTGAATCAGTTATATAACTTGCTTTCTAGGCTACAAAAGTTAGTTGCTTCTTTAGTAGGTCAACCTAATTTCAGTGTATTAAGTGATATCTTAGAATTTTGCAGATGCATAGGATTCAGTGTGAACAAGGATTATTTTTTGGTTGGTAGACAGTAAAGTCCTACTACTGAACCTTGAAACTGTTTTAATAATTTATTGATCTTTGCAGCCAAGTAAGGATATCATCTGTCTCATAACTGACTCAGAAGGTGCTATATTATAATACTGCATCTATAACTGGGAGAGGCAACGAAGTAAGTTATTGTAGCTTGTGGTTTGTTGATCTTTAAGGATATCAGTGGTTCAACTTCTACTCCATAAAAAGGGCTAATAGGAGTGGATTGATTTGGCCATGACTTGGCTTTTTTTACCTGGTGAACTCTATCCTGAATAGGCTTTTTATTTTTTTTATTTTCTTTTTCAGGATTAAAGCTGATATGGGACATTTTTCTGTTGCGATGTTTGTTTTAAAACAAGATGTTTGTTTAATCTGTGTTTTACATTTTAGTTTTAGCTCATTCTTTTCATTCTGGTTTTGTGATTTTTTTTTTCTGTTTAGCGTTTTCCTTGCTTTATTGTTTCTTGAGGTGAGTTTGGGTTTGTTCAGCTTACCCAGAGTTGTCCTTTGAAAACTTCTGTTTCGTATAGCATTTAAATTGCTCGGCCTTGTGAACTGAGCTACTGTAATAACAGATGGGACTTGACAACAAGCCATTGGTGCAATTTCCTTGCTGGCGAAAATGGAGGAGAGAGGGGGAAGTCCATCTGAGGGGAATTCCCCTTTAATTGTAGAGTTCATTAGCTGATAGAACAAGTTACTGGGAGGCAGGAGTCAGTGCTTTTTTTCTTGCTCTGCCACTAACTCATGATGAGAGTTGGGGCAACTCATTTAACTTTTCTGTGTCTCGATGGGGAAAACAGGGTGATGACTTATTAACTTTGTGGCGCGTGAGGCTCCATTGGTCAATGTGTAAAGCACTTTGAGTTCTTACATAAGAGGCACCAGAGAAGTGCGTCACATCAGGATCGAGGATTAAGGCACAACGCCCCTATTTTGAAATGTAATTTTTTGTCAGTAAGTTTGCTATTTCACAAACCTTCAGTCCCAAACACCACACCTTTGAGTTCCCCCTCCACCTCTTCTTTCCCAGCCAGAGAGATGCACCAATGTCATGTACAAAAGGGGCTGCATTAAACAAAAGCACACACCAGCTCTCTTCACAGTTCAGTTGACCATACTGACAGACAAGTGATGACTCATAAAGGAATCTGAAGCCCCATGCTTCACCACTGGCGCTCAGAGGCTACTGGCAGAACTTGTGTTTAAAAAAATAACCTTTGTGTTTCCAATGGGTCTGCCTCAAACTCTTCTTGGGGAAAGTCTTAAAACAGCAACCGCAGCAGCAGCAACAGCCAAATTACTAGATTTATAACAACCTACAAAATAGTTGTGCCTAAGGTGTCACACTGAGTGATTTTTTTTTCAATGGTTTTGAGTTGTAGCTGGCTTCCAAGAGTCTAAGCATAACATGCTGTACAATAAGTCTCCAGATGGAGATTTTGATGGGAGAGGGAATCCCCAGATATAATGGCTGTAACCCTGTATGGAGTGATAAGGAGACAGTTTCTCCTTGTGGCAGAATATATGGGCCAAGCCCCACACGAAGAGCTGTCTCTAGGACTGACCATGTGATTGACCACTTGAAATGACTCCATGTATTTTCCAGTTAACAATCCACTCTATTAGGTGACTGGTTTTTGCTGGTCCCTTATGTAGCTGCTTAAGGCATTTTGCTTGTGTGCTCAGCTCAGACCTCCTGCTCACAGGTAAACCCTACCAATTGCATTGCTAGCCCTGACCCAAGGATGTTGCCAGCTCATCATAAATTGGTACATAAATAAAAAGATGTGATGTTAAAATACCAAAGCCAGTACATGAAAGAGCAGGTGCCGTAGTGCACTTCCATCTTCCACACACACTTCTTAGTGGTCATCTGTCCCTTTTGTACAGGTTTGGGGATGAAGGTCTGGGCGGGTGTTTTTTTTCCTCATGTCTCTGGAACTCTGTGGTCTGTCCTACAGTCGTTGTTGGGCATGGCTGTTGGTAACCAATAGAACCCTGCAAGAAATATGCCTGAATAACTAGCAAATAAAAAGTTCTATGTACGATGACGTACAGACTGGAAGAGGCGTTCTTTCTATCTTGCCGGCTTGTTGTTTCTTCTCTCTTCCTGCTCCCGGAATGTGCTGGTGTGTGGGGTACCGTGACTTCCTGTTAGTTTGCTTTTCTACCCTTTTTGTCATGTAACTGTGAATCAGCAAACAGCTGCCCAGAAAGACTCTGTCTGTCTGTCTGTCTCTCTCTCATGGTAAGTAGCAGCAAGCAAAGCTCAAATACCGCCTCCACTTTGCTTTGAAAAAGGAGGCTGTCTTTGCCCTATGAGTCGACACAGTGTGAGTTCAGTATGAAATTAGCTGACGGGTGTTGCAGAACAGGGATCCCAGCAATGAAGACAGAGAAATGGACCTCTGAGAGCCCTTTTGCAGGACTTGTGTAGTCATGTTTGGCCAACTACAGGGATGTTTGGCAGCATTATTGCGGGGCCTTCATCCTGCACCGGACCAAATGAGGCAATGAGGAATATGATGATAAGCACAAGTGTTTTGCCAAGGGATTTTGAGATGTGCTTTAAGCAATAAAATACTTCAGTTTGCCCCTGTGCCTCCACAGACATCTTTGCCAATGCTGGTTCCCCTTTCCCGGAATCTCTGATGGGTTAAGCTGTGACAGGTACATTCTCTGCTATCATGAGTTTTCCACCTAGTTTTCTCAGGCCATTCTACCCATACTTTAGACATTTATACAATTGTAGGATCTTGCTGGGAGCTTCACTTAACATCCTATGGATGCAGCATCCAGCCAAATCAAGCAATAAAGGAGTACCCAACTTTGGTGACCCCATAACAATAATTTCCCTTTAAAAACGTAGAGTGCCAGCACCGAAGGGTCAAAAATGCTCCTGTTTGCGGTATAAAATATACTAATAATGAAGTTATGGCAAAATAACCATATGGTTGCTCCCCAAGACCATTGATTCCAAGCAAAGCCAAGTAAGTGTCTTTAATGATTGCTCCCCTGCACAAGCTATCCCATCCCCTATCTACATACACTTCACCTTGGTCTACTTTTAATTTTATAATACATTGTTAGTTAATATCCTGTGGATTTGTAATGTATATAGTTAAAATTCCACCAGTTCATCCTGCTTTCCCCCCTCCAACCGCATCTCCTTACCAGGGGCAATATCCTATCAGCTGGGCCTTCTGGCTTTATCGTACCAGCTGTTAGCTAAATAAACTCCACAAAAATCCAATGGAAATAAATCGATGTTTAAACTGAAAGTGGTAAATTCAGAAAGAGGACAGGTCATATTTTCCACCTCCTGGAAGGGGTCTATAAACAATGTAATGTTGCAAAAACCGAATATATAGAATTATTTTTAAAATTAGAGCTAAGTCTCCCTTTAAGTGCTGGACCAGGCAGAAACTGCCCCCCAATCTGTCAAATCCACCCCTACCCCACCCCGGTTAGGCAGTCACATGTGTTAAATGGAGGCAAATCTACCAAATAAAACGTGAACAAACGCCTCTTTATTTCCGTGTTTGAGACACAGACGTGCTTCGTGTTGCCCATGCGGATGGTATATCCCAGAGGTTGGCAACCTGTGGCACGGGTGTTGAAGGCGGCACGCAAACTGATTTGCAGTGGCACTCACACTGCCTGGGTCCTGGCCACTAGTCCAGGGGGGCTCTGCATTTTAATTTAGTTTTAAATGAAGCTTCTTAAACATTTTAAAAACCTTATTTACTTTACATACAACAATAGTTTAGTTATATATTATAGACTTTTATAGAAAGAGACCTTCTAGAAATGTGAAAATGTATTACTGGCACGCGAAACCTTAAATCAGAGTGAATAAATGAAGACTCGGAACAGCACTTCAGAAAGGTTGCCAACCCCTGGTATATCCTCAGGGCTAGGCCCCTTTTTCCCTACCCCATGGAAGGCCCCTTTTCCCCTACCCCATGGATGCTATGATAACCTGAGTTGGAATTGGTGGCCTTGTGGCCTTCTCTTAGTTGGAAATGAATCCTTGCAGTACATGCTGTAAATGCAAACTCCACCTATTTCTACAAAGACCTCTGCTCTGGGGCCCTGAAGGTAGCTTGTGCAGAGGACTTTGACTATGTGAGTACTGCATATTGCAGTATAAAGTCTTACTATCATCTTGTGTCTTTTGGTTCACCTTTTTATATTTTCTTTTGGTTCTGGTTTGATTTTCCAGTTGTTTTCCTTTTAACTAGAAGACGATGTCTCAGTGGCTTCCACACTTTCTGAAGCTTGCCCGGGCTCCTTCCAAGATGCACGCTGCAGCCTGCATTCGATAGGACACAGCCTGTATGAGTCTCCTCCCGATGTCTTTTATAGTTTCTCTTCTCTCCTTTATTTTCTCACCTTTTTTTTGTTTTTTGCATGTGCAGTTTTGTAAAGCAAACTCGAGGTACTGTATCTCGCAGCTCGTCAGTCTCCAGCGTAAATTCACCGTGAGTTGCTCTCTGTTACAATATTCAGTAAATGGATTTATGATATATAACTATATATTTATAAACCTCCCTGCTTCCCACCCTCCTGATGCCTTCTCCCTTCCCTTATTTTTTCCAAAAATCATTCACATCTTTGTGGAAAATCTCCAGGCCAACATATGGTGGAAGGACTGGAAGGTATACAGCAGTGCCATATAATTCTTGTGATTTGGGCGTGAGCAACTCTGTAGTGTTTTGTACATTGGGTGTGAATTCTTCCACGTCTTTCCTTTTTTTTTCTTTTTCTCTTTTCTTCGTTCAGCCCTTCTCTTTGTCCTTTCCTTACTTAGAAGTTTTCCTTTCTTTTCCCTCTTACTTTCTTCCTTGCCCTCTTCTCTTGTTTTGTGGCCTGTCTTGTTCTCACTTATATTTTTTCCCCTCTGTGTTATTTAAACACTGGGCTAATGGTTTTTATGTTCCACCAGTGTTTGCACTTTTGGTTCAGGAGGAGAATGGGGCCCCACCATGAGCGTGCTCTTTAAAATGAAAGCTAGAAGGGGAGAGTTTTAAAGGGAGCCAGCTTCTGGAAACAGGACTCAAATGGGACAATGTTTGAAAACACTGCCTAAATAACCCTTGGAAATTTGTTATGATGAGCAGACACACTCCTCCACCCCCTCTTGGGGTATGAGTTTAAAGCTCCAATGTATCCTAGAATTTCGCAAACACAGTGGTAGACTCTTCAACCATTCCACCCACTTTCCATTAAAAATCCCACCCTCTCCGGGCCTCATTGTGACTCATGAGTAGGCTTCAAAGGTGCACGTTGCAGGTTTGTAGAAAATACCTTTGATCCCTTCCACATCATGCAGTGATGTTTGTCATCAACTCATTGAGTGTCCATATTATACTTTCATCATTTTATGTTACTTTTCTATGGTGTAATGCTCTTGGGAAGACAAGTTAGTGCAGTTCAGACACGAATAGCCAGATCCTCAGGTACGACATAGTAGGGCTCAGCGTGCCTGAGCGGTTGGGAACAGAAGGCTTTCTGCCTCTTCCTCCCACTCCCTGATTCGGAGTGGCATCTCAGGTCTGGTTTTGCCCCGGGACAACTTAGAGATGTTTGGACTGATTTCTCCAATCTCTGTTCACTTTATGCCATGCTGGAAAATTCCCCCTGTGTAGAGGGAATCTCTGTTGGTGCAAAGTTGGTGGAGAGGACTGTGCTGCCTCCTGCACCAATTGTGATGTCTGTCTGTTGCGTAGTTCACTGGAAGCCTCTTGCAGGATAAGGGGAGCAAGGTGGAAGAGAGAAGAAAGGCAGAAGTTTGGCAGGGATGGGGATGTGGTGAATTGAGTCTATGCCTGATTCTCTGCTGGTGTGGGACTATACTCCAGCAGTGTAAGTTAAAACTGCACCAGAGCAGTGTAAAGCAGCTTTCATGTTAATGTGAACCAGGCCTGTTATCTTTGAATTTGACCCATGTTGCCCATCTCATGGAGATGAGGGCAGACTGCGCTTTTAAAAAACTGAAACGGACTGACAAGTACACAAATCACGTAAGTATCATTGACCCTAAAGCCACTTCACACCTGTTCAGTCATAAAGTGGAGCCTTAAAGCAGGTGCAGATATAGTTTATATCCACATTAAGGCCCCTTCACGCTACCAGAGCAATAAATGTGAATCAGGCCCATTGTGTGTAAGGCAGATCTAGAATTTTGAAAGTTTAGCTAAGTCTGCATTTCTTTCTCAATGCATATCTGCAGTGTTTTCCCCAGCCAAATAAATACTTGTTTGGCTAAACAGTTCACTGGATCCCATAGGTAGCTGTCACTTGCCAGGGCCGGCTCCAGGGACCAGCGAAGGAAGCAGGGGCTTGGGGTGGCCAATGGAAAGGGGCGGCACATCCGGGTCTTTGGTGGGAATTCGGCGGCAGGTCCCTCAGTTCTTCTCTTCCTCTTTGAGCTGCTGCTAAAGGGCCACCAAAGAGGAAGAGAGGGAGCGAAGGATCTGCTGCCGAATTGCCACCGAAGAATGAAGTGGCACGGCTGAGCTGCCGTCAAAGTGCCACTGATCGGGGCTTTATCTTTTTTTTTTTTTTCCTGCGTCACCGCTTGGGGCGGCAAAAAGATGGAGCCGGCCCTGTCACTCTCTATATGTTACATGTTGGATTTCCAGTATCCAGTTTGTACCAATAAAATCCCCTCTGTACCTAAACTTGAAGGACCTGATTCTCAAGGCTTGATATACAGTGGGGGGGAGTCGACCTAAGATACGCAACTTCAGCTACGCAAATAGCATAGCTGAAGTCAGTGTATCTTAGGTCGATTTACCTGGCCGTGTGGACGGCAGCGAGTCGACCGCTACCTCTCCCCCGTTGCACGGGTGGAGTTCCAGAGTCGACAACGGAGCAATCGGGGATCGATTTTATTGCGTCTACACTAGACTCGATAAATCGATCCCCAATAGATCGATCACTACCCACCATTCCGGTGGATAGTGTAGACATACCCTTAGCTATACTGAGGCCTACACACAGTTTTGGCACCAATATAACTATTTCAGCTAGAGGTGTTGGTTTTTCTACTTAAACAGTTAAATCGGTACAATCCCCCCCGTAGTGTGGATGCAGTTATACCAGTATAAAGGTGCCTCATAGCTAATTCTCCTTCCCTGTGGGAATACTTATACTGGTATAAGATACCTTTATATCAATATAATTGCATGTACTCTATGGAGATTCAACCATTTTAACTATACTGGTACAAAGGGGAATCATTTTTAGACAAGGCCTAATGCCATGCTCTAGTCATGTAAAGTACAAATAAAACTTATTTCCACCTTAACACTGCTTTGCATTGGAAGAGCAGTGGAAAGTGGCCTTAATAACTAAGAATTAGGCCCTGAGAATCCATGGCTACTGAATGGACACACCAAAAATTCCCACTGGAATTTAGATATTTGTTCAGTATTCAGTGTTTAATTTTGTCCCACGGGAATTTGTTCAGTTGAAAATTGTAAGTGGCAAGAAAATGGGGACAAAATATTTGCGGTAGCTTCTTAACAAAAAGATATTAAGGCGAGTCACCTTCTGATGTCATTTTCAAGCCTTCGTGTCGTAATGAACTTATGGTACAAACACTGCAACCAAAAAATAATCCGTTTGGTTCACTTGGGAAAGAAAAATAAGTGAACACATATACGCGCAATTCTTTTTCCTTCAAAAAGTGAGTCGTCATTTTCATAAAATGCCTGCTGAAAACTGGCAACTAGCTGCTTTAGAAAGTGTTAACACACAACTAAGTGCACTGTTATACTTAAGGTATAAGTCAAAGGCAAAGTGCCTTCAATCACCCCAGTCACAGGTATCTAGGAAATATCAGTTTTTTACATATTGTATTTATATTAAGATGGGCAACTGAGTCCCAGCCTATGTAGTTACTCACTCAGTTGGGATTCTCTTTTTGTTAGTTAGTTGTTTGTAATAGCACCCATGATGCATCAGTCTCATTCCAGACATAAAAGAGGGGGTGATCTCAAGACATGTTGTAGAAAAGGCCAACATTTTCAACCCCGGGTCCCTATAAGATTAGACATCCAACTCCATATTTAGGCACCTGCATAAGATGTTTAGAGGTGCTGAGCACCTGCTGTTCCCATTGTAGTCAGTGGCTGAAAATTTTGACTAAGGAACACTATTACTTACTCAACATACAGCTACAACAGCACTCGTGATAAAGGACGTCTTTGCAGCAGATTCGCATGGTCATCTAAACACATAATATGGAGGGGGGTGGGAGGAAAGGAGGACATGAGTGTAAAGTGTTATAGTAGGCACACTATGTAGGCATCTTGGAAGTCTAGCTGGGAAATTATAACTGCTGCTGTGTCACATTTAAACCTTAGGGCAAATTCTGCCCAGGGTTGCAGTCAGTGCCCATTGACTTTAAAAGAAGTTGATGTTCTTGGAGCTAAAGTCATAACTGCATGATTCTGCAGCACCCATCCAGAAGGGAAATAAAAAAACTTTAATGTCTCCTGGTCCTCATTTGCCATCCAAATCACTGTTCACCCATATCACTTGCTTCTGCCTGAATTCACTATCCATGTCTTCTGTTTTATCTGCATTCTCACAGCAAAAAGCTTCATTGCACTAAATTGTTTTGTTCTAATCAGAACCTATGAGTTCCTACTGAGATTTAAGCCAGAACCCAGTGTGGGCTGTGCAGTTGTGCATAATAATTGCCGAAATGTCTTTATTGAAATTATAATGAGTGATGTAGAGAAAACAACTCATTGAAAAGGAAATGTCATTTGACTGGCTTTAGGAGGACTTCTGTGCACTGAATCGTTCAATATGTTTAAGCTAGGTGTGTTTGTTGAATCAGAGCTGAAAAGTGCACTTTTAACTTGCTTTTAGTAAAGAATTTTTCACCCCTGTAATTTAGTACTAAGTATGCAATTACTTTATCACAGTGTATGCCAATGGTACCAAAATCACAAGGTCTAAAGAGAAATCTAGTCAAAATGGTATGTGTGTGGTGACTTGGTATCTCATAAATATTTTCTGGAGTTTTTTTGAGATTAGAATTTGCTAAAAATAGTAGGCTTCAGTGTATACTAATAAATTCATTCATGATCATATAATTTGACACTGAGTAATTAAAAGACTCTGTGTATTAGAGCAATAGGCTGTGGCATGCATGATGGTGCATTTTATTGACTCCAGATCCTGCAGTCCTCCTTATTCAGGCAAAACTACTGATTTCAACAGAACTGCTGCTCAAGAAAGAGCTTCAGGCTTTGGCCTTGAGGACTTTGGCTGTTTGAAGATGTAAATCAATGGACGACACCATTCATTTTGGTGTTCGAGGCTCTAGCAAATTGCACTGTAGTGTGGTTTATTGCTTCTTGTGAAACTGAATTGCTGGAGAGACTGGCTGGCTCGGGGAATTGATAACGAAATACTAGAGCTTTCCTTTCTAGTTTACCAATCCATAAAAGCCCTGCTCTATAATCACCCAAAGTTGTTACCATCTTAAAGATTGCTCGATAGCCTGCATGAAATGAGTCGAGGCTTGTTTGCTTCTTCCCAGTGGATAGGTGTCAGTAAGAGATGGACTGGATCATCCAATAGGTTGTTGTTGTAATCCTCTCCCCCAGGGGGTCACTGGATTGCTGAGGTGCAACAATCCTTGTTTTGATACAGTATTGAAAGTGTGCTAAGTATACAATGACCATAGGGCAAGAGTTTAAGCCACTTCAGCTGATGGACCTTATAGGTTCTAGCATCTGACAGTTCCTCTGATTGCCCCAGAGCCTTCCAACCCCTGCTGACTTATCACCCTCCAGGCAGCAGAGTGAAGAACAGCAAATGTACTACTTAACGCATTCACCATAGTGGTCTTCGCTGACGTCTGACAACTCAGCTGATTCATTCCAATATCTAGTTTCTGTGAAAAATTGCTATCAGAACTTGGCACCAAATGTGATGTTTGTTGGCAGTTTCAGCAGCGAGACCAAGAACTGAATGTGCCATGGAGAACAAAGTCTCCAGGCCAGGGCTAAGACATGCTGGCAGGGCAGCATGACAGAAGTCAGCATTTGTGCTTCCTGGGCTGTAACTGCTGTTTGGACAGAGGACTCCAGCCCCCAGAACTACCAGCCAAATGAGTACCCTTCCCCCTACTATTTTCATGTTAATTGTTTTCTTCCAACAAGCTAGAAAGTGAAATAGCATTTTTATACGAGAATACTAAAAGTCAGACTCCTGTATTTATTGGTCTCTGTTGATCCAGGAAGTTGACATTGTTGACTGTTTTAAAGCCATTTCATAATTCTATTGTAAGCTTCCAATATGAGTTAAATAGAGAATTCGAGCTGGTCACAAATCCGAATGTTCAAAAACTGTTTTTGTCCTGAATTCGGACAAAAAGTTGCAATATCAGTTTTTTTCACAGAACAGAAATTATAATTTTCAGTGGGCTAATGCTCATATAATGTTAGAAGGCATGGCTGGACAACACCTCCTGTGAGGTTCCAAGGTCATAGGACTCCCTTGACGTACCAGGGCAATTCAGCCTGCAGGAGACTGCGGTGCATCATGAGAGACGTGGGCCAGCCTGAGGGCGGAGCCCATAGACACTCAAACTACAACTCCTAAGAGGCAGTGTAGGAGCTGAACTGAGCAGAGATTTAGTGTTGAACTCACCAGGAACAAAAATGTTTGAGTTGGGTTTAACAAACCAAAATGGTTCAATATGGGTCAACTCAAACCAAACTGAAATACTTGTTAGATTTTTCCCCATAGAAAATCAGAACATTTAGGCAAAATTGAATTTTGACTTTGCAGAAATGGCGTTTGTCATCAAAAAATATTTCAGCAAAAAATTCCCCAACAGCTCTAATCAGAAAATACTTTTCTCGGATATCTAAAACATATAGGGCTAAATTCTGGAGTTCTTATACAGTGTTTATTCTGTCTATACTCAGGTAAAATTCCTAAAGACATCAGTGTATGATTTATTATTTGTTTTTATTCAAGTGGTTTATTTTAAACAGTTGTTCTGGAAGGTAATAGTCCATTACATAAAGCAGCACTCTTAACGGCTGTGATAAAAATGCCTCAGCCAATAAGAAAGTTGCTTGTTCTTAAATGTGATTTTAAAAAAATACCAAAAAGGAATGCACTGTTCTTTCTTGAATAATCTAGATTGTGATTGGTTGATATTTCATTTGTATTATTTTTAATGAGGAAATAGAGGAGTCACCAGTCAGGAAACTGATAGATTAACATCAGTTTTATTTGACACAATCTCTGTTTTGTACAGAGAGATGTAAATTAGCTGATTATAGACACTGCTTTATTGTTTGGTAGTCAGTCTCTGAATCCAAGTAGAATTGGTGGTGTTATGCAATTAAAATGCTCTATTCATAATATCTGCCAATCTGTTTTGTCATGTCAGGCCCTGGGGGACTGAAGCTGTGTATATTGGCGATACCACTCTAAAGAATTTGAAGAGCTTTGTTGGTAGGGAACAGAATAAAGGCAGTGGACACTGGGGTTTGGGGAAGAGAGGTGGATTCATGAGTCGATTTTTTCCCTCTTATGAGGAGGTCTGCAGAAGGAATAATATGGAGATCTATTGATTTAAAGCACCAGACCAACAGTACCAACAAAAGATGTGATCACAGAGTTCCTGGTTGCATCTATTATTGTAAAGAGCCATTTTGCTTAGTTCACACCAGCATAGAAATATCTGCTGCTAATGCTATAGTTAGCATCCTAAGGGGATTTTGTGGTAGCCCCATCACTTGAGTCATTTAAAATTGAACTAGACAAAGCATCAGAGAATGTATTATAGGGAATAATTGTACATTAGCTAGATTTTCGCCATCTCTTCTGCGATTCTTTGTGTGCAACGCACATAAACTGTATCCTCATATGGTAGTTTAATGATACTGTGTTTTGTCTTAAGGTGACGGCTGTTGTGCCATAAATAAGTCTGGTGAATAAATTCAAAAGCCTTCCTCTCTGAAGAAATACAACATCAGAGAAGCAGCACTCAAATGTATCTGTATTTCAGTTACTGTGAGAACATGTGGAAAGCAAGAATCGGATACATTTAACTGGACACGCAGAGTACATAATTCCCCCAGCTGCTTGAGCTTTTGCTCTGAAAAGCTCTAAATACTGTTCCTGGAGGGACCAAACTATTTTATTTCTTTATTCCCATTTCCCAGCCAGGACCCAAATATGCACCATCATTTGCTCCTGATGTTCTTGACTAGTTTGGGTATGATGATGATTAACTGAGGGCATGCTTCAAACTTTCAAAGAGAGTGTCTTTGCTTATCTTAATTTTTTTTTTCCATTTCATTCCATAAAATAAATGTAATCATTACTTCCAAACCTCACTGCTAACTAATTCTCTTGCTCTTTGGCTTGTTAGTAACAAAAGCTAGTGGCTGGCAATGCATTTTTTGTGTGGGTGTCACGCTTTGCTAACTGTCAGTGTCAATGATGTGACCTCAGTATTTATAGATTCTGAAAAGTTTGAGTCTGTAATTTTGCTATCCCTGTTAAGGAAGCAAATTTTGCAAAATAGACTTCATTAATATGCAAATTACTAAGCTCCTACAGGTTCCCAATGGTGTGTGTTCTTAGCAGCTTCAGCTCTCAGTTGTCCATAGTCTAAATACAATGGAACACCTTGCAACTCTGAGATAATTGCATTTCTTTTAATGACTGTTTTGTGTTCTTAATACATGTGAAAAACAACTAAAAAACAAATCACACTGCCATTTCCAGAGCAAATGCCTCCTGCACTAGTAGGTCACTGACCTGACACTTACACAAGGGGAAGATCTCAAAACTTGCTGCAAACACCACCATATAGGGGCTCTACCTGGGTAGGAGCCATAAAGAAAGCCTCTGAAATCTCAGAGGGTCATATGCATGTTCTCAAAGTTTCATAAGCTATACAGGCAGGAAGTCATACCACTCAATGGCGCAGCCATTCACTGATTCACATCCAGCCTAGGTTGGTAGGAATCAGAAGTCTCTCAGTCTGTCCAAGTTTTTACCTGGCAGCCCTCTCCAGGGTATGAGTGCTTTAGGAATTTGTGTGGAATACATTTGGGGGTCTCAATCCAAGTGCCGTTGGAGAGGTTACATCACAAATAACAACCACAGTTGCATTGATTGTCCTCTATACTGGCCACGGGCTGCATGGGTCACAAAGACAGAACTCCCCTCTGGAGATGGTCCCGCCAAGTCAGGATGGCAGCGCACTGGAAGGGCGGTGTGTGTGGGAGGGCACGGTGCTGCTGCCTGAGCTATTTTTGTTCTATGGATAGATAGAACACATCTATCAGCATTAAGGGTGTCACCTAGCACTCAATTAACACATTTACATGTTATTTTAGTGCTGACAGCATGCTCTGTGCTGTACAAGACGCTGAAGAAAAAATGGTCCTTGCCCCAAGGGCTTTAAAATCGAATGAACAGTATCAGCTGAGCAACGTCGTGCTGCGTGCATACAGTAACTGACATTCAGTGCATGGAAACGCACCAAATCATGCTCAAGCTTTCTTGCTGTTTTCCCTGAGCTTGAGCATCACAGGACAGATTCGCTCCCTAGCATCACCCTGTTTGTGGGCTTCCACAAAGCTCTAGGATCTCCGGACCAAGCACACAGCAGAACAAGCCATCTAGAGTGACCAGACAGCAAGTGTGAAAAATTGGGACAGGTGGTGGGGGGTAATAGGAGCTATATAAGAAAAAGACCCAAAAATCAGGACTGTCCTTATAAAATCGGGACATCTGGTCACCGTAAATCCATCCCTGCTGTACTGGGGTACCCCAGACCATTGGTTGCAGCACCCAAGCTGGTGGAGCCATCCCAAGACAGTCAGGAGATGCTCTGGTGCTGTCTCTTTCCCGGGAAGCTTCTGCTGGTAGGGCCTGAAGGTGGCGTGTCCTGATCTTAAAATTGCCAGCCTCTCAGGCAAGAATTGCCTGAGAATGCAACTACTTTTGTAGAGGCTGCAGTTATATAGCTGTGAATTGAGAGAGCAATGCAGGTGTATGAGCCATACTGAGTATCCCACACTTGCTTCTCAAATTCCCATGTCAGCCAGCACATGTAAGGAGGCAGGGTTCTGCCAGTTGGGTATCTTAGGGCAGACACTCAGGGTTGTCAGTTACAGGAAAGAGTTGGAGAGCTCTCCATGCTTTCCATTTCTAGTTCCTTTTGAGAGCACACAGTTCTTTAAATGATCCACTAAGCTGGTAGGCTACTGGCTTAACTTGTGCTCACCCTACAGAAAACTCCATCCAAGAAAAGAGAAGCCTTCCGATTTGAACTGAGCGATCAGCTGTGTTCGTTCTGATTTTGTGGTCAAAGCAGATTCGTCTGCCTGACTGTCCTCATCTCCTCTGAGTGAATATTTACATACATTTTTGCCCCTTTTAGTAAAACTGGCTGACACCACACTCAGTAAAATATGGCAGATGTCTGAGATGCAAACCTTTTCCGACATCTCCCGTAGCGTGACCTAACTCCGTCTGAATGCTGCTTCCCGTAGAGCCTGAGAATGGTGACAAACACTGCCAGTCTGAGTCAGAACACATAAACTCACACTCTGGTTTGTTCTGTCACTGGAGCAGACCCCACTGAATGTAAAGAAAACAGTTCTGGTTTCCCATTTCCACAGCCTCTCCCAAGGCGGTCAGTCAGCCTCAGAGATCTCCTGTCCTATTGCATGGGTTCATCATCCTGCAGTGACTGACTAGGGAAGTCCCAACTGAGATTACACCAGTACAGCTGCAGATCGGGGTCTGAGAGGAAAGAGATCATTTCCTTTCTTGGCAAGGGGATTTTTGTGAAGGAACCAAGAGCCAGTTCTGTTCTCATTTAAGTCAGTGTAAAATCCAGAATAACTCCCTTGAATCCAATGGGCTTACTCTGGTTTCACACTGGTGCAAATGAGAGCAGAACTGCTCTCCAGTTTAAATAAATCCAGTTTAAATAAAAAAGGCCAACAGGAGTACATTGTCTCCTTGCCTCGTTGGTTAGGCAGAATACTTATCGGCATGCCCTTGTTGGCAAGCCTGCGTTTGCTGCTGTTATGTGGTTATAAAGAAGTCCTCATCCCATCTGTGTTGTATCACCCTCCAGATCCTTTTCTGACGGGTGCAGACTAGCTGTATGTGTCTCACATACACCTTTGCAAGACTTGTTCCCGTGATAGCTGAGATCAATGCCACTTTGGTAATGACTGACGTGTGCCTTGAATTTTGGATATATTAGAGGCTGCCTCTCCCTCCAAGCGCTAATGGGACAGTTCAGATTGTCTCAAATGACCGCCTTTTTTGTTGAAATGTGAGGGGTCTGGGGCAGGGCATTGTGGGTAAGGGCTCCTTGACTGTGGGTTCTACTTCCTGCCTCTGTTCCCCAGCACCCAAAATCTGTTGAGCTTCAGGTTGCACTATGAGGTTCAGTCGTTCTCCCAGGCTTGTCCTGGTGATCAAGGATAGCCTGTTGGTTAGGGAAGATGGTCAGTGGATGATTTGGCGGGATTTGGAGAGTTACAATGGTTTTCAGGAGAAGTGGCTTTAATTGTGCCAATTGTACAAGCCCTTAGACCATGGGATGGCCATGTTTTAGAACTCAAAATAGCCCTTTTCTATAGAACCAGTTGTGTGTGGGGATGTCACTAGTACTCTGGTGACCCCACTAGCTTTGTCTGCTCATGTGTTTTCCACTAGTCATTCTATCTTCATCCCTATGTTTTCTTTGGCTCAACCCTACAATTCCCTGTCTCGGCTAGAAATTTACAGTTTCTTTTAAAATTTCTTTGAAGAAGTGGAACCAGACCTGATGCTGACTATCTCCTTATTTTTTTTCTCCTCTGTTCTGCAGCAAACAGCAGAACTCCTCCAAATCCAAGTCCGTTTGGGAACAGAGGACCAGCCAGATCCGGATGCACAATTTCCGGGCCAGCTGCGAGGCACTGTACAATGAGCTCGATCCGGAGGAGCGGGTGCGCTATGCTACCACCCTCCACATCCGGCCAGACATGAAGACCCATTTGGATCGGCCTCTGGTGGTAGAGCCAAGGACCGAAGGGCGGAACAACGTCGGTAAGCTAAGCCCAGTGGACGTTCAGGAGACTGAGCAGGCCAAGGCCACCTCTGCCGACACTGTAGAAGTGCCACGAAAGCACCACCGGCATCGGGATAAAGACAAGATGGGAGAACAGGAGAAGAGCGATGTGGCCAAGGATGAGAATGGGGAATCTGGCATAAACAATAAGGAGGAACGGCACAGGCAGCACAGGAGCCGCAGCAAAGAGGCAGAGGGGGGCAGCAAGGAAGGAAAAAGCAAGCGCAACAGAAGCCAAGAAGGGGGTAAAAGGCATCATCGTCGAGGCTCCGTGGAAGAAGGGGCTGAGAAGGAGTACCGGCGGCACTGGACTCAGCGGCACTCAGCGGAGCGGCAAGCTAAGGAAGGCAATGGGACAGCCAATGGTACCAGAAGCGAGAGGCGTTCACGTCACCGAGGAGGGTCAAGGTCAGGGAACCGGGAAAGTGATCCCAGCTTGAAAGGAGAGACTGGGGAAGAGCCCCACAGACGACACAAGATGCGGCACAGAGCTCTGTCGACGTATGAGTCAATGGAGAAGGAGAATGGGGAGAAGGAAGGAGAGGCTGGGGAGAAAGATCTTAAGAACCATCAGCCCAGGTCAGTCAGCACTGCACACACAGACCTTGTCAGTATGTCAGCTGTGGGGTGCTCCAGTCATTCTCAGTAGCACTGTGAGCGCCGAACCCCTGGCATGGACAAGAGGACACAGTCACCCCTCCCCATTCCAAGAGAGGCTGTTCCCCCTGCAGGACAACTTTACATATTTGGTCAGAGCTCCTCTGGTCGGTGCTGCCTTGAAGTGGTGTTGAGCTAGGATGTCTCTGGCCTGGCCTTAGCCTTTTCCCGTCTAGGGCCTCTGGCAGAGTCAGGGTTGATGACGAGTTGCACAATTGGGCCCCTGCTCCTGGCATGCTTCCCAGCATGGCACACGTGTTTATGGTAGTGCCAGCGGAACGAATTGAGCCCCGTTGCTTTTAACAGTGTGTTGGACTACGATTGTAATATTTACTTAGCAGAGTATTGTTACTGTTCTTATTTATCATTTGTCTTACTGCAACATGTAGGTGCCCTAGTCATGGAGCAGGACCCCCAGGTGCTAGGTGCTGTACAAACACGGACAAAAAGATGGCCCCTGCCCCAAAGGCCTTGCAAGCTAAGAAATTCTGTTACCTCTTCCCAACTGATTTCCCACCTTTCCTCATGGCAAAATGTCTGGGGTGGAGCAGAAAGCTGATGGCTGAGTGGGCCTGAAAGTCATTGTCAGAAACCAGCACAGGTTCCATGCCCTGCGCATCTCACACGGACCCAGCCTGTGAAAATGCCAAGCTGTTTCTGAATAATGTGTATACATCCACTCTGTCTCTCTGATGGCTGCAGCACTGTCACAACAGTGTTGTGAGGTGTAGGCTGGGGGCCTGTTGGGGGTGTCTAGTTGCCTTAGATACCCTTGTATTAATATTTAGGGTTGAATACATCATTCTAGAATGTCACATGGTCTGCATGGGGCAAAATAAGCCCCAACTGGCACAGCAGCTTTGGTGCATGTAAGAAGTGTCTTGGTACTAGGGTTTTGCCCTTCTCAGTGGAGATATGTTTGCTAACATCTATACAACGCAACTGTCGCTGCATTGCCATAAGCTCACCTCCGCTCTGGGCATAGCTAGGCTGTATTTTAAAGGATCTAGAGCTAGTTGACAGCATTGGAGGTGAATCTGTTTACAAGTGAAATTACATGCATGCAAACGCTATGGGCCCGATTCTGCTCTCGTTCAATGGCATGCCAATGGGCTGTAGCGCCATTGAATTCAGTGGAGTTACTCATGACTTGCATCCATGTCCATGAGAAGAGAACCAGCCCGTTATGTTTGCCATGTTAAGGTTTATGACATCAGTGCCTCCTTGCTCCTCAGACCCAGGGTGTGTCTACACTGCAGCTGGGAGGTGGGTAGACATACACCTCCTGATTGCAGTGCAGTGTTCCGTGGGAGGCTCTGATTCTCCTGTGCCATATACAGTCTTTTACACCTGTGCAAAGTGTTCAGCAAAGCTGTTCTGATTGGTAATATTTGCATGCACTTTGCAGAGATGTAAAAGGCTGCAGCTGTTGCAAGGTGGTGGAGAATTAGGCCTTAAGACTTGTAACCCATTCTGTCCCAGGGCTGCTCTGTGTGCTAACTGGCATCACAATAACGAAATGGTTTTTAATTCATATCTGATGTTATATAGGTGCAAGTCTGCGTGTGGATGGTCTGATTTTAGAATAGAAGTGTTCTGTTTCTCCTCTGCTTAAATTGGTAACCCCTAGGGCTGCCTAAGTCATGTTGGGGTCACCCAGACTCCCTAAACAGCCAAGGATCAGCGGGGTGCAAATAGAGTTGTAGGTTTTAAGGCCAGAAGGCCTCCTGCATAACATAAGCCATAGAATTTCACCCAGTAATTCCTGCAGTGAAGCACGTGACTTGTGGCTGAGCTGGAACCTATTTTTTAAAAAGGCATCTTGGCTGGCCATGATAGCCTCCCACCCTGTGGGCTATGTGTCTGTGTGCTACACCATAATTGCACGTCCCGTACTTTCACAGAATCGTGGAGTTTAAGGCCAGATGGGACCACCAGATCATCTAGTCCCGTAGTTCTCAAACATATTCGGTTGCGTCCCCCTTCTTTGTGTCCGTAGTCGTTTGTGCCCCGCTCCCTGCCATACAAGTACATATACCAGTAAAAACAAATCAACATGTGACTCTCCCTAAATATTAAGTCCAGTAAGGCCTTGATTTGAACAGTGCCAACGATCCAGTGTAATAAGAGCAAAAGCAGACCTGCGAGTGTGGTTCATGCATGAGCACCGCCTCGTAGCAAACAGATTAAAGTACAAATGGCAACGGCTTTGCAGAGTGCTCGGCAAGCGTAACAGAAATCCATCGAAATGCACAGGACCGCTAGAGTCAAATGCACAGCACCAGCTGAAGACCCACTCTGTCTGGCGGAATCAGCTTTGGTCATTATTCATTGCCGTGAGTAAAACGTGCACAGTACATTTTTTTTCCTAAAGCTTCTCACACACCCCCAGAACACATTCTGCACTTCCCAGGGGAGCCAGCCCCCGGGTTTGAGGACTTCTGATCTAGTCTGACCTCCTGCCTGCCACAGGTCACTCAGAACCCACTCACTAAATCCAGCAACCAACATTAGACCAAAGCATTGCAGCCCTCAGAAGGCTAAACTATCGTGTGCCCCAATAGGCTGAGAATAGGAGGACTTTTTTATTTTCTCATCTGTCAAATAAGTATTGTGACACTGACCTGCCACAAGGGGAGTTAGGAGGTTACGTTAGTGAATGCTTGAAGAGCACTTTGACATCAGCAGGTGAGATGCTTCATTATGGCACTGCAAAATTAATGCTCTTAAATGGTGAGTGGGGAACAGTGGGGAGAAATCCCTTTTTAGTAAATTATGAAAATGGAACATGTCCCTTGCAGGATGGAATGTTGTTACATTTAACCCATAGAACACTGCTGAATTTCCAAGCAGCCAGTCACGACACAGGAGGACGTGCATATTCAATGGGCCATATTCAGAGCTATTTTGTGCCTGTAGTAAGGTGGGGGTGTCTCCTGGAGTTCCCCAGTGTGCATTGGGGACTGTACATAGTGGAAGGGTCTGTTTCCCAACCTTTCGTGGTCACCATGCACCCCCGGGGGAGCAGACAGGGACTGACATTTTGTCTGGCCCGTATGAAAGACTGTTTGTTTCCTCCCTTCCCACTGCACAGCTGCAGATGAGAGCAGCAGAATCTGGCCCCCTAGTCTCAGTTACAGTGTGCTACAAATCCAGAGTAGTAATCCCCAGGAAGTCCTTTCTGTGACAACTTCAGTTGTATACCAGTGTAGGGATGATCAAAATCTTGCCTTGTGTGTCTGCAGTATCCAGACAGCTTTCATGTCCCGGGGTATTTATCAGATCCTTGACAGTTTTGTGCATGTGAATTTCTGTTGTAGTTTGCAAATGAATTTTATTTGAAGCTCAGAGTGTCTTAGGCTGAGCACAATAGCCACTTACTACCCTGATTCTGTCACATGTTGATTCCTCAGTAGGTGTTCACGGGCACCTTAAAATGGGGATTCCACTAATAAGCACTTAGGGGCTTTTAAAAACGAATGTAATTGATCAACTGGCCACTCACACCTCTCTCAAGCTGTCACAGCATATCACATAAACATGCTTCCGCCCTTTAGAGCACTTGGAGCCCAGTCTTGGTGAGCTTGTGCAGTCGAAATCTCTGTAGGGATTGATTTCCACACAGATGCGGTAGCTACAGTTTCATCCTTAATGATCTCTTTAGGCTATTCTTTCTTCCTGTGTTTGATCCATTTGGGAGTAATCCAGGAACCATCCTGAGCCAAAATGTCTCTTTTGTTATATTACTTAACAAGGTAAGGCGACACTTATGGGGAAAAGGTGGAAATGCCATAGACTGGTTAAGGCTGAAGTCACTTCTTGCCCAAAGTGTATTTGATTGTAACCGTATCATGAGGCAAATATAGATTTTGGGTGCCCAGAGTCCCCTGGAGGCTCAATTTCTGTGACAGGTTAAAGATTTTTGAACAGTGCCTGAAATCTGAGAATACACCCGAGAGCCATTTGCAGCACTTAACTAATCAATCCGCGTGACTCCTTGGGATGCACTTCATGTGTGGGCTAGAAGGTTGTACATTCACGTCTCGCACTAGAAACTGGGCTCCTACTTGCTGCTGCTTTCGCAGCGCCTCACTAAGGCAGGGCTGCTGTGTTAGAAGTAACACATTAAACCCCAGTTCCTTTCTGGTCATTATTCAGCCAGCAGTTAAAGCGCTGGAAAACTTAAGTGCCCTGGCTAATTGTCTCTCATTAAAAATAGCTTCGACAGCCCAGTCTTACTCCCAGTGAAGTCAGTTACAAACCTCCCATAGACCTCAGTGGAGAAAAGGATGAGTCCATTATGTCCAAGACGATACACATGCACCTAATGGCAACCGCGTTCAGTGCATTGCTGTTATGTAAGGGTGGAAGGAGAGTACACAAACCATTCTATTCTCTTATGTTTCATTCTTGTTAGAATTAATAGAAAACTTAATCACCGTGAATCATTTAAAATATTTAATAAAGAAATGAGAAAAGAGTGCAACATTGCCTTTATTGCACTGCTAATCTAAATAGAAACAAATTAAGTTGGGAATCATTGGAGTGGGCATAGTTCACCTGTGAAGTCCTGGTAACAGAGTGGAATTGACATGATGATCTCTATATAATGCACCTTCCAACTGGATCCCACAGCACTTTACAAATGTTATAGATCAGCCGTACACACTTTGCTCATTGCTGAAATGCAGCCACTTCTAAAGTGGAGCTCAGCAGCTAGTTAACAGCTTAGGTCAGGAAGTGAAGAGCACCAGACTGAAATGAAACTGCAGGGAGATGGAATGAAATGTCCTCATTTGCAATCCGGCCAATGCAGAAAGTCTAATTTGCTTACTGTTGCAAAAGTGCCCAGGGGGATCCTTACTGCACAGAGCTGGGACCTCAGTTTTATGTCTCATTAACGCAAATGGCACCGCCAGCCGCCCAAAGCCTCCAAATGTCATTTGTACAGCAGCTAGCGCAATGGGACCCTGGTCCATATCTCTGATTAGTAGGCGCCGAGGTAATACAATAATACATAATAATAACCACCTCATGCTTGGATGCTGGTTCAGCCGGACTCAGAGGAGAAAGAGTCATTACAGCTCCGTTGCACTAGGAGCTCGGTGTGTGATTCCCTGCTCGCGTACACATACTTGCGGCAGCTCTCACTGAGCCAGTGCTAGTATAGTACATAGCCACTCGTTTCAGGTGGGTTTGTATTCGGCACAGTTCAGTACCTATGCTGCTGCAGCTATACTGCTATTGATACTTGTGTTAGCTCAAGTATGTGTACGTGAACAGAGGAATCACACCTCTAGGCTGCAATGTGGACGTAGCTTTACTGAATCACTGACGTATGAGTTTTCCCCAGAGATCTTCCATGTAGAGACTGACCTGGCTTAGCTGAGAAGATCTGACAGGCATATCCTGTGGTGGCTTGGCTGCAGGGCGTGGGTTTTCTCCCTGCTTTGATCTTAAAGAGGTTTATAATCTCTGCTGTTCTATCTCAGGGAAACTCAGTGTGAGATAGAGGCTGTGGGTAGTGTGAGTGTCATCCCAGTTCATACCCTGCCCAGCACCTACCTGCAGAAAGTCCCCGAGCAGCCAGAAGATGCTGACAACGAGAAGAATGTGACACGGATGACTCAGCCACCGCTGGACAAAACCACCACTGTGAACATCCCCGTCACCATCACCGCACCTCCAGGGGAGACCACTGTCATACCAAGTGAGTGCCTTGGACAACCTGTCGGTCTCAATGGAAGTTGTGGACCCTATGCCAGATTTTCAAAAACAGCTCTGCACATTGGGTGCGGCGCTCTTTTGAAATCCCACCCCTCTGGTGCGCATTGCCACACTGTGTAGATGAGCCCTGACACTGACTTGGTGTGTTGCTCTTGGGCAAGTCACTTGGGGCCTGATTCTTCAGAAGACATGAGCACCCACAACTCCAGCTGAAGTCAGTGGGTGCTCAGCGCTTGTGGAAATCAAGCCCTGTAAGCCCTACTGCCTCAGTGTCCCTAAATGAAAGATAGGGAGAATACCTGCCTCAGAATGGTTGTGAGTCTTTAATTCATGAAATGTTTGTGAACTTTGAGAACATCTGAGCACTACAATGTGTTATTAATACCAATCGGCTGGTTCTCCCCTCAAAGTCACTAGGACAAGC
The DNA here is from genome assembly GCF_025201925.1 of Gopherus flavomarginatus. Lineage (NCBI taxonomy): Eukaryota > Metazoa > Chordata > Testudines > Testudinidae > Gopherus > Gopherus flavomarginatus. Next base: position 18,599,017 of record NC_066633.1, on the reverse strand, counting down.
CCCATGTAGCACGTCGGCCAATACATCACTATCAAGACTATTGAAACCAAATAGCCTGTTACCCCAGAGCCATGGTCACTTTACCATGGGGCAGCTGTCAGCTGGGCATGCCAAAAGCTTTTCCTTTATCCAAAGTGAGTGCTGGGGAAGGGACAGCGAGCAGAGTTTGATTAAAGCTTGTCACTCGAAGCGTGCTCTAATTAACGAGGACTGGCGTGCCATGTCTAAGCCCTTTCATTATGACTCAGATGAGTGAGAAATTGGTGGTTCGTTATTCGTCCTTTTTGAGCTTATATCCTGGATACGACCATGACAAGGTCCCTTTCTGAAGAAGATGAGAAGGCTGCTTCCGTTTTTACTCTAAATACGGCTTTTTCTTTGTAATGTCTGATTTGTGTCATCAAGCCCCAAGTCTCTTCCCTGCTGCATCTGTGTGAAGGGGTGTGGAATGATCTCCTAGAAAATACCCATGGCACAGAACTTTATGAGCAGCCCTCCTCTCCCCCCTGCTGGTGGTCCCTGGCTTGGCAGGAGGGAGCAGGAGAAGAAGGGGATGTTCTGGGAGCATCACTGGAGAGGTCTTCGGATCAAGTCGTCCTAACTTAGAGTAGCCCCTGGAGCTGTTGTAAATTATGCTGGTAGCTGGGCCTGGAATACAGGAAAGGTAGTTAGGCTTAAAGCAGTCTGGACTGTGCCTCTTAGGCCCCTGTTTGTACGCTTCCTCTTTACTCTCTTGACCATATGAGATGTTTAGTAATTCTACTACATTCTGATACTGACGCCTCTTTCAGTCACGGTCTCCCCTAGTTCTTTCCTCCCTTGTAACGTTGACATGTATCTGATCTGAGAATTAGTAAGGAATTTACTCAGCACATTTTGGAAAAGGATTTAGGGGGTCCGTCATTTGTTCATGCTGAAATATTGGTTTGTTGGGGGGGGGAAATAAAAAACCACAAAACCTCAGCTAAAGCATCACAAGAGAATGTCTTTTTGGACTTACGAACTGATTGGCCAGTGTATGCAGCAGCTATTTGGCTAAGAAAAGAACATGCAGCATAAACAGAGTCTCTAGTTCATGTTTGAGCATCTGACTTCAGTAACTCCTAACACAGAGAAGTTCAGGTTTTTCTCAGATCCAGAATTATTAAAGCCAAACTACAGCTTACTTATTTGAGCCTTCCAGATCCATCCCTGCTGCTGGTTCATATCCCATGCATCAAAAGATTCAGGAGCATGCTCTCAGTTAGGCTCGTTATCTTTCTTTCATAGCGCCCTAGCTGATTCTCTATCCTTACCTACTGGATTACAGAGATATCTGGTTTTTGGGGATCAAATTTCTATGCCTCTTTAGACAGACCCTTTAAAAAAAAAACCCTTAAGATTTGCCTGCATTTGGGTATTTCCCAGGCATTTCTGAAATATTGCTCATCAGTGAAGCAGTTAAGGAATAATTTATTTGTACTGTATATTATACTATAATAAATAGCCATGCTAACAACAGACAGTAGGTTCATTATACTTAATCAACATGTTTGAAAGCTGCTTTTCTTTATACAAGCTGTCTTGTCTATATATCCAGCAGTTGAAGAACATTTATGAATGGGATGTGTTTACATTTTTGACCTGTCTGATGCCTGTTTCCTTCAATTCACTTTGTAGTGAACAACGTTGAATTTGAAAGTAAAATGGAAGAGAAGAAAGATATGGAGATTGATGACTTGACAAAAAATGGGCCTAAGCCAATCCTGCCTTATAGCTCCATGTTTATCTTAAGCCCTACGAACCCGTAAGTCTTCTACCACCACGATGCCTTTTCTGTCTTGTGCATGTGTGTGTGAATATGCAGTGAAAAATAATGTACATTTACTTTATCTATGTTTAGTCAAATCCATTGGAAAACTAAGTACATAGCTTGACTGGCCTACGAACCAGATGCACCATTTGAGTTGGGCTTTCCTGAGGTAATAAATTACCAATGGAAAAGAGGGGGAAAAATCCTGGAAGAAGTCTGAGCTTCTGGTGGTCCAGTTAATGGATATTTATTCATTGATCCATCGGTGGAGACTGTGAGCTCGCTATTTTGGATTGCTCCTTTGAATTTCTAGTCTGACCAAGAGCACATACCTTTGTCAGAAGTCTGTTCTGAAGAATGGAATGTCAGTAGAAGAAGAGGCGTTATGAGGAGCAAAGGGCTGAGGGAAAGTCTTTCTGAGGCCAGCGAATGCAGCCTGGTTCCACAAACACCTTCCCTTGGAGGATGTGGTCCTCTTGCCAGCCCTGTAGCCCCACATCACCACAGAAGCTGAATTTCTGGGAAATTGCAAGTATTTATTCATGAGGTGAGGCTGAGTATAACAGGGTTATAGCCCTTCTTCTGCTTGCTGCATCTGTGTCTCATGGATAGCTTTGCACTTTGACTCTGCATGTAGAGAACCATGTCATTCCCAAGTGCCGCAGGACTAGACATGTACATCATCATGAGCCATCGGAGTTCTAGCATAATGGGCTGTGAGTCATTTCAAGCAGTAATTTGGGTCTGGAGCAAAGGTTTGGAATCTTTGCCACCCCCGAGGATTGCTTGCACTATTTGTGATCATTTCTCTCTGGCTTAAACCCCTATTAGATCTGTTTTTCACAGCTCTGGGCTATAATCACATTCACCGAGATGACCTGACTGTGTGTGTGTGTGTAGCTGGCATACATTGGAAATAAATATAGAGGGTATCTCTCAATACAAACTATAGCTCCTAAGGAGCCCAGACCGTTAGCAATCTGACTGCTGTTCAGTAGCCTATAGGAAATGAATTGAAGGCTCGGTCCACTTCTCATTGTCAACATGGGCTTCTCTACTTTGAAAGAAATAACTGATTTCCCCTTCTACATTTTCTGTGGTTTATTCCTTCAGCTGTCATTAAGGCTTCATGGAGGGTTGGGGTGACTGATTGAAAAGTCTGTGGAGATTTCTGTTTCTCAGACTGCTGTGAACACATCGTACTAGTTCTAACAAGTAGCTTCAAATACAACAAAACATCCTTTGATGAATGTGATAATACACAGTCAATGTGAGGAGGAGTTTGATCTGATGTGCACACCGCATGGTACAAAAGAATGATAAACTTTCTGGGAACAAAGAAATGTTGGAATGATGGGGCTTGGATCCTGGCTGGCTTGATTTTAAACATTATTCTGCCTCGGATATTTGGCTGCCTGTTCTGCTTTGCCTCAGCTGTGGGTTGACTGCCTGGGCTGAGTCTTAGGTTGTGAAACACCTGATAATGTTACTAAGCTGCAATAGCAAAAAGAATACAAAGTCCTGGGCTGAGAATGGGCTGCCTGTAGCCTGGTACAGACCAGTTAAAGCGGAACAGGTGTTCTCAGTCTTTTTTCAGGTAACTCCCAAAACACGCCCACTTTTTCTTCTGTTGCCCCATCTTGAAGAAAGCTTTGAGCCCCATATTCCAGTATCCTTTGTGCTCTATTAATCCTCCCTCTTCTGAGCCCCCCCAAGGAAAAAAACCAACTAGCGGTGTAATACATAGTTCACGGGACCATATATGGGCAAAGTAGGCATTAACATAGAGGGCCATATGGGACCTAGCGCTGTGAAGGTAAGCAAGATGAGGCCACAAGATGCCTCTCATAAATGGGCCAAATGCAGTCCCATTGTGGAGCACATACACTGATCCCTGCAAATGTGGTGGCTGGGGCTACAGGGAGGAGCAAGGACAAGATCGGCCAGACCCAGACTGGTGAGCAGGAGTAATGCAGCTGTCTGTGGAACATATGCTCCCCTGGAGACTCAGCCAGAATTCCTCCCGAGCTCTCCCACTGCCGTGTTGTCCCTTAGTACCCCATACAGCACATCCCAGCTGAAAAGGCCAGAATCTAGCTCTCTCTTTGTGTCAGTTGGATGATTTCATCGGGTTACTGAGCCCCTTTACATTCAGAAACTTACGTTCAATGTAAGAAGGGCTAAAAACACATTGATCAGAAGCACCCAAAGGTCTAGAGAAGGAAGAGGAAGAAAACACAAGTTTTTTCTGGGTCTACACAGGTGAAGGTTGGGTGTAGGTTCACATCTCTGATTCTATTTCATAAAGCAGTTCCTTTCTATTGTTGAAGGGTGGGATATTTTAGGTCCAGACTACCTGCCATATCGGCGGGTAGCCATCGATTTTTTGGGGATCAATATATCGCGTCTCATCTAGACACGATATGTCAATCCCCGAATGCACTCCTGTCAACTCCGGAACTCCACCGGAGCGAGCGGCGGTAGCGGAGTCGACATGAGGAGCCGCGGATGTTGATCCCGCGCCGTGAGGACCCGAGGTAAATCGATCTAAGATACTTCGACTTCAGCTACGCTATTCAAGTAGCTGAAGTTGCATATCTTAGATCGATACCCCCCCTGGTGTAGACGAGCCTGTATCTATTTCTAGATGATTATCTTCCCAAGCTCTGTTCCATTGCCCAGAGTACAAAGCATTTTTGAAAAACATAATTTAAATAGGTGGTTTTTAAAGTACCAATGTTTAAAAAATGCACATAGAAAATTCTTTATAACATGCCAGTCATAGTTTATAAATATTTCTGCATCTCAGGACTTGTTATGAATGACAAATAACCAGAAATAACTACTTGTTACTTCTTTGATTAATCCAAATTCAACCTGTAAATTAAAGTTACAAATGTGGGTAATTTCACTGCTTTAGAGTCCTTGAACATGGGGATAGTTCTCCCTTATTGTAAGATACATAACTAGAGCTTGGGGAACCCTGTGAAACATTTCTATGACTGTTATTTCAGTATTTTTTCATAACAAGTTCACTTCAGTTGTTTTGTGCCCCTTTTACATTCACTATCCATTGCTAATCTAGCAACAGGAATGACTAAAGTAAATACCTGAAAAAAGGGAATTTTAAAATCCACTGCTCAAATATTTGCTAAATATACGCTCCTATCATAATTTAGGGCTGTTGGTTAGTTACATACATCATCCAATCTGGGAGTAGAAACAATACCAAGTTTATTATTAACTAACTGACACCATGCACATTTATTATTTTGCATATTTGCAATTAAACATTTGCAGCTGAGTGCCAATCAAGAGTTATTTGCTGAAAGAATTTGTGAATAGTTTTGAATGATGTAGAAATACCAGAGTTTCACAATTTTCTTGTAGACGATTCACAATAAAAAGAGGTTAAATTTATCAAATAAATTACTGGTTATGAACTAGTTGTCCAGCTCACTAACAGTGTATTAAAGAGTGTGGAAGAGATGCCTGGAGAGAGAGAATAAAAACATTACATTGCAGTTATGAAACACTGTTTATCTGAGGATCTCAAAGCACATAGCAAACATTGAAGGTCTGATTCTTCATTCAAATGAATTTCTTGCATGAGTAAGTACTGCAGGACTACGGTACTGACCCTGCATCATTCAAGTCTTTGGGAGTTTTGCCACTAAACTGAACAGGATCAAGTCAAACCTTGTGCATACAGGGGACGTTAGTGCATGGCAAGCTGGGGTGTCCCACCCATATGGACGCTGCTGCGGCTCATTGAAAGTCCCATAGTGCACTCTCTCGTACTGCTGTTGGAAATAGGAGGACGGCAAAGCATGCTACAGAACTTTTAGTGCACTGTAGTAGTGTCCACATAGTCCATTGCTGCACTTCAATGTAGTGTGCTGCAGATTCATGCTCCGGGTAGCGGCACACTAATGTCCCATAAAGATTAGCCCTTAGTAAGGTCTGCAAAATTGTGCCCCAATAAATTAAAGTTCTTGATGGTCCTGAGATATCTAATACCACCATCACCGTCTCACAGATGGATTAGTGAGGTGAAGAGAAGTGATTTGCCCAATGTCCCGCAGCAAGTTGGTGGCAGATCAAAGGATATAGCTCAGTAGTCATGACTCCCAGTTCCCACTATAACCATGATAAAATTCCCAAAGCTGATATCCTTGATAAGCAATGTGCTCCCCACCTGCCCCCCAAGCCACCAACACTGTGGTGCAGACACTGAGGGACAGTAGCAATGCCAGTGCTTCCATCTGCTTTCTTTTATTTCTTTGTTCTTTCAGAATCCGACGCCTGTTTCATTACATTGTGAACATGCGCTACTTTGAGATGGTCATCCTCATCGTCATAGCACTGAGCAGCATTGCCCTGGCTGCCGAAGACCCTGTCCAAGCTGAGTCTCCAAGGAATGATGTGAGTAGTGACCAAGGCAACCAGAAGATGATTGTTTTGCTTCTCTGGTAGAAGGTGTGGACAGCAGAACAACACAGATTGCAGAGTATGTGGGTTCCATCCAGTGATATCAACATGTGCTATCTAGTGGGTGACACTGGGGTTGGGAGTGCAAACCTGGGACCCTCTGGAAGTAAGTTCTGCACCCTGAAAGCCAAGTGCAATACAGAGAGAAGAAAACAGCCACCAAATCTGGCTAGCACTGATGCCGGATAGGTATCGATTAGGATGAGACTCACACTAACATAATGACAGCTCTGAGATTTCATGTCTCCTTCTGAAAAGCATTGCAGACCCAACATTGAACTTTTTACTTGCATGGCCTTCCAAAGTAGTGGCTAGTCATTTGTACCAACAATCTGGTCTGTCAATTTCCCTGCTACAAGCACTGAGGTTCTCTGGCTATTTCCTCTGTTTGAACCCCATCCACCTTTGAGAACCTCTGTCTTAGCTGTCGATTGATGCTACCTGGATGGGACTGCCTTGGAAACCTGGAAAGGCTGTGCCTTCACCAGCCAGAGGGATCACTGCTGAGCAATGGGAGGCATTTCCACACTCCTGAGGGTGGAGTACACTTTTTTTCAACAGGTTTCAAACCAGACTCTGAGCTTACATGTCCAACTGATGATGCACACACAAATGGGCATGCACCTTATATCTACACACAAAGCCACAGCTGCAGTCACAGCTTGGATGGCTGGACACCTGTTGTGTTAGCAAATAGGTACCCATTGGGTTTCTTGGAATGCATCTACTCCATATCATCCATATTTGAATCAGGATACTCAGATGCTGTGTCAGCCAGTCACTAGATTTAAGATGATTAGCAAACCTCCCCACTCGTCTCATGTGACTTTTGAGAATGAAAGCTATATTAACCTACGGGCCCAGATTCAAATACTCTTGCTCTTCAGTAACTCCTTACTCCACGAGTAGCCCTATTATCAAAGGTATCGGAGGTACCTGGCCCTAAATTAGCAACAGGCAGCTATGAAATAAACTAGCTATGGAGAAAGTTTCTTCCTAATCAGGGACAGCTCTAGACATTTTGCCGCCCCAAACATGGCAGGCAGGCTGCCTTCGGTGTCTTGCCTGCGGAGGGTCCGTTGGTCCCGCAGCTTTGGCGGACATCCCTCAGGCGTGCCTGCGGGAGTTCTGCCAAAGCTGCGGGACCAGCAGACCCTCCGCAGGCAAGCCACCAAAGGCAGCCTGCCTGCCGCCCTCGTGGCACCAGCAGAGTGCCTCCCGTGGCTTGCCGCCCCAAGCACACGCTTGGCGTGCTGGGGCCTGGAGCCGCCCCTGTTCCTAATACTTGCTAGTTAGAGGTTGGTTTATGCTCTAGACCAGAGGTTCTCAAACTAGGGGTCGGGACCCCTCAGGAGATCGCAAGCTGTCAGCCTTCACCCCATACCCCACTTTACATCCAACATTTATAATGGTGTTAAATATATAAAAATGTGTTTTTAATTTATAAGAGAGGGGGTCGCACTCAGAGGCTTGCTGTGTGAAAGAGGTCACCAGTACAAACGTTTGAGAACCACTGCTCTAGACCAGGGGATTTATATCTCTTCCTTACACTCCAGAGGCATTAGCAATGCTATCATCAACTATTGCAGAGGGAAGCACATTTGTACAAAGGTGTTGGCAGGGAAGCAAATTTGGAAAATATTTTCAACTCTTGTGATTTAAAACGTATTCACTTTTCTATTTTAAACCTGCTATGTACATGTGCACACAGATGATCTCTCACATGTGCACACAAGCGTTCGGACAGTGATTTCTTTTGTAAAAAAAAATATTGTTTCAGTTTCATGGAGGGAACTCAAATTTGTGGTCTAAACTACCTTAAAGCATCCCATTAAATGGATGTTATGCAATGACACCTTGGTAAATATGCCATTGCTGGAATTGGCCTTCCATACACTCTTTTTGGGCAGATCATTTCAGAGATTCTGTGCTCAGTCTCCTTTAAATACAAATTTCTCTTTCTGACTTAGGCGCTGAAGTATCTGGATTATATATTTACGGGTGTCTTTACTTTCGAGATGGTGATAAAGGTAAGAATATCACCATGGGTATTTCTTCAGCTTTTCAGATTCACTGTGGTATATTCTCAGCTGTCCAGAGCAAGAGATATGAACAGGGCTGGTAGAAAATGAGATATTTCTCATGTGTGTAGAAAAATATTGATGATAAGAAGTTCTATCCATTATGAACAGGACTTGGAAACAGCTGGCACACACCCGTACATCATACCAGCTACTGTCTTGTTCTCCAGAATCTCAGCTTTTGACTTAAAAAAAAAAAAAAAGTTTCTTGCTGTTATGGTTGTGAAGAAAATCTCAAACATGTGAATGGAGTGTGATGCAGAAATGTCAGCGTGAGTCTGCAGATACTCGGAACCCTAGTTCTCAGAAGTGCGAACAGCCCCATTCATCTCAATCAGGTGTAAACTCTGAGGCTCAGTGACGATTATTCAAAGGTCAACATTAACTATTTCATCCCACACAAAAGAACAGAGAGGGAGGGGATCACAGATCTGCATGGTGTAATGTGAGAAATCTCTCATTTGGTTGCTGCAAACATTTGGGGGGATATTGCCACTGATGGAGTTCCAAACACAGTTTGTTCTTCCTTGGGCCGCTTTCTATAACTATTACAGTCAGGTAGTTTGGTTCCCAAGTAACTTCCAGCAGAGTTGCCTCTGTGGATGTTATTTAATTTAATTTTGTGTAGTTGGCAAAATGCATAGGACCAGTGCACTACAGTATGTATGCATTAAACAGTGAGAAAGTAAACAGTACAGGTGAATGTATATTTAAGAGAAAAGCAAATTACAAAAAAGGATCCAAATTGCCCTATTCTCGGCATAATCTCTAATGTGTGTTCATTGTACCAAACTACCACACAGTGTGGCATAGGAAAAGGCCAGGAAGTGGAAAATTAAGGGGACTGACAATCATGGAGTGCACTGGCAAAAATACGTGTAAGGAAGCTTACAGAGCATCTAACCCACACGCCTCCTGGTGTTGTGTACTGTCCCATCTAGTGGCATCGAGACCACTTAGAGAAAGATTAATGAGCCTGCTGTACAGGCTTAGCTAAGGGCCATTTGGCTTTTGGCTTATGCACTAAGCTCCAGAGGTCCACGGTTTGATCCTGGTGACCGGGGTCTGTCAGCGTTACAAGTGAGGGCTCATCCGGGATTTCAACTGGGAAGATTCTAAAGCTCGGGACACACTTCCTCAGGTAGGGGAAGTATGTAAACCACACACCTCCTGGATGTGGTGTTCTGTCCCATTTAATGGCACCAAGACCGCTTAAAGAGAGAGATTGAGTCTGCTGTACAGCCTTAGCTAACAATCGGTTGGTTTTTGGCTCATGCACTAAGCTCCAGAGGTCCCCGGTTCAGTCACAGCAACCAGGGTCCGTCGGCCTTACGCTTGCACTACTCCTGACTCTAGTCAACATTATATGCTTCTGAAATACTAACTTCTCATGCTAAATTACAAAAACAAACCTCCCTTTCCCCTACTGAAAACTTGTCAAAAAAAAAAAAAGCATTGCTACTGTGTAACTTTTGGTATAAAACTTCTCAAGATAGTTATGTCCCAGACAGACTGCGAAGATCTACAAAAGGACCTCACAAAACTGGGTGACTGGGCAACAAAATGGAAGATGAAAGTCAGTGTTGATAAATGCAAAGTAATGCACACTGGAAAACATAATCCCAACTATGCGTATAAAGTGATGGAACTCCTTACCTGAGGAGGTTGTGAAGGCTAGGACTATAACAATATTTAAAAGGGAACTGGATAAATGCATGGTGGCTAAGTCCATACATGGCTATTAGCCAGGAAGGGTAAAAAATGGTGTCCCTAGCCTCTGTTCATCAGAGGATGGAGATGGATGGCAGGAGAGAGATCACTTGATCATTGCCTGTTAGCTTCACTCCCTCTGGGGCACCTAGCATTGGCCACTGTCGGTAGACAGATACTGGGCTAGATGGACCTTTGGTCTGACCCAGTACAGCCGTTCTTATGTTCTTATGTTCTTATTAGAGCCGAGTCCAGGCCACAGTGTGCCAAGCGCGTGCTTGGGGCGGCATGCCGCAGGGGGCGCTCTGCATGTTGCTGGGAGGGTGCAGGCGGCTCCGGTGGAGCTGCGGGACCACCGGACCCCCCGCAGGGAAGCCTGCAGTAGGTCCACTGGAACCACAGGACCGGTGAGCAGCAGAGTGCCCCCCGTGGCATGCCGCCGTGCTTGGGGCGGCGAAATTGCTAGAGCCGGCCCTGGTTCTTATGGGGTCTAAATTAGCTGTTACCATTCAAGAAAGAGATCTTGGAGTCATTGTGAATCGTTCTCTGAAAACATCCACTCAGTGTGCAGCGGCCATCAAAAAAGCAAGCAGAATGTTGGGAATCATTAAGAAAGAGACAGATAATAAGACAGAAAATATCATATTGCCTCTATATAAATCCATGGTACACCCACACCTTGAATACTGCATGAAGATGTGGTTGCCCTTTCTCAAAAAAGATATATTAGAATTGGAAAGGGTTCAGAAAAGGGCAACAAAAATGATTCAGGGCATGGAATGGCTGCTATATGAGGAGAGATTAATGAGACTGAGACTTTTCAGCTTGGAAAAGAGACAACTAAGGTGGGATATGATAGAGGTCTATAAAATCATGGCTGGTGTGGAGAAAGTAAATAAGGAAGTATTATTTACTCCTCGTAACACAAGAACTAGGGGTCACCAAATGAAATTAGTAGGAACAGGTTTAAAACAAACAAAAGGAAGTATTTTTTCACACAATGCAACTCCTTGCCAGAGGATTTTGTGAATGCCAAGACTATAACAGGGTTCAAAAAAAGAACTAGATAAATGCATGGAGGATAGGTACATCAATGGCTATTAGCCAGGATGGACAGGGATGGTATCCCTAGCCTCTGTTTGCTAAGCTGGGAATGGGTGACAAGGAATGGGTCACTTGATGATTACCTGTTCTGTTCATTCCCTCTGGAGCACCTGGCATTGGCCACTGTCAGAAGACAGGATACTGGGCTTAGATGGACCTTTGGTCTGACTCAGTATGGTCGTTCTTATGTTCTTTATTTTAGAAGGAGGTTTTGTGAAGGCACCGAAATCATTTGATTAAGGATATAGGGGTTCATCTCATTGCAGATAATACATATCCCTGCTACACATCTGTATTTGGAGTTGGTTCCTATGTTTTTACATGTGGCATGTTAATTTGTTTTCTCTGAAGATGATTGACCTGGGGCTGCTGCTTCATCCTGGCTCCTATTTCCGTGACCTGTGGAACATCTTGGATTTTATTGTGGTCAGTGGGGCCCTGGTGGCATTTGCCTTCTCGTAAGTAACTTTTCTTTAGAATCTGAATTTCCAGGAAAGGAGAGAGGAGGGTAGATGTGACACTGAACTAGAGCCATTTAAAGTTCAATAGTTGTGGTTCCATTTCACAACATGTTCATGGCTTTCACAGCCCCAGTTTTTTCTTTTAAATTTTAGGTCAAAACAAACTTAAAACTTCAAGTGAAATTTTCATTTTCTTTCACCCAAAACTTAGGGGGAAAACAACTTTCCATAATGTCAACCTCAATTAACAAGCTGTTCTAGATTTCATGGAAACTTCACCTAGGTGTGTTTTGATCCCAGCTGCCACTCATTCGAATCTGGACCCATGTTTGTGACCTATTGGCAAGCCTTTGCTGGCTCATTGCAAAAGTTTCTTGCAGCTCTAAATATTTTTAAGCTGCCTTGATTGAGAAAAAGAAATGATCACAGGAGATGGAGCCATTTAAGAAAGTGCATTTTTTCATCAGATAATGTATATCTTTTCCCCAAAATCTGGAAAAACATTCTTTTTAGAATCACTGCAGCTTCTGCTTTGTGTGTTTTCTGTATTTCTCCCCCCTCATTCTTTTTCGTTAAAGATATTTACATGACAACAATTTCCAAGTTTCTACAGAGGTCCTCTTCTCCTGCTGCTTATTCAGTACCTCAAGTCACTATCCTCAGTTTCTGACATCAGTATAATTTCCCAAACCAACTACTGTGATTTCGCAGAACATTTTGATATCAAGTGAGGAATGAGCAACAGACACAGATGAATTGTTAAGAAACCAAGATCCTCTTTTCATTCATATGCCCTTACTAGTAAAGAACACAGGAGGAGAAATACAGACACTTCAGAACACAAGCTGAAAACAGTGGGAGTCTGGGAGAACATTTCCTGTGCTGTTGTAGTGTGTAGTTTACCAGTTGCATTATGAGGGGTTTCAGTATGCCTCTGAAGTTCCAAGTATTGACCTGGAGGCAAGTTTAAAATAGGGGTAGATTAAAGTGCACTAGGGAGGTTCTAGTTCATGGCAGCAGCAGGGTCCATATGGATACTTAATGCATGGCAGGCTAGTGCAGGGTTGATTTACACCCCAGATGGCTGCACACTGGGTGTGCATATAGACAAGCTCTAACAGTGTTTTACCTGCCAATCAAAAGAATGAATTTGCTCCTGGCAGTTGAGCAAGGGGAAGTGTGCAGGCCTACCCTATATGTTACAGAAATAGAACCATTTCTAAACAGAAGGCCAGATTTACTTGTGTTCTTTGGTTGATTTGCATAACTCTAACAATGCAGAACCACCATAAACTCATCTTAAAGTTAAGATAGGTCTGTGGTTGCTTTGCATCACTGTAGCTACATAAAGTTGCCAGAGCATCCTGGTGCATCTGGCCCAGAATTTTTTCTTCTTCTGTAGTTTCAGAATTCCTTCTGGGTTGTGTCCATGAAGTCTACATGTTTAGATCTTTTGTTCTAGTTCAGTGGCAAATGCTCTAAAAAACAAACCCAAATCTAAGTTGATTTGTCCTCAGTTACTGAGACTGTGAAAACAATAAGATGTGACAGCCATGTTTTCCCTCTTCCCCCAGGGAGAGAGCATTGGACATAGGCTAATGGAAACTTGTATTAAATCACAGAAATAGATCCTTTACTCCTCTAGATTTATTTTCAATAACATGATGGTGACAAGGACTTTCCCAGAAATGGATAGATTACAGCATATGGTCAAACTGTATCATTTGCCACCATTAAATGAAGGTAACAATGTTGACTAGTGTTTGGAGAAGGGGACTGCGAACTGGGAGGTCTGTGCTCTGTTCCTGACTTGGCTGCTAATGAGCTTTGTGATCTTATGGGCAAGTTGTTTGAGGCCCAGATTTTCAAAAATGACTTCTAGTTTTGGTTGCCCACTGCTTTGGATACCCAGTTTTAGGTACCGAGGGTTTGGTGTTCGGAAGGGCTGAGAACTCCTAACTCCAGTTGAGGTCAATCAGGCCCTCCATACTTCTAGAAATTAGGCCCTGGTTGTGTAAAGTTGGGCAAAAAAATTAGAGGCCACTTTTGAAAAACTGACCCTAAACTTCTCTATGCCTGTGTCTCCTGATCTGCAAAAATGGATATAGTAAAACATGTCAAGCTTTTATTTAGTGAGGCTTAGGTAATTAAAGCTTGAAAAAAAAATTAGAGAGCCTCAGATGAAAGGTGGTCTAGAAGTGTTAAGTATTGTTAAACATAAATGTCATTTTCTGGGAAATAATGTCTCTCTCTGTGATCTGTTGTAAATTCCTGATCTCCCTCTCTAGTAAGAATTCACACTTCCAGGAGAGGTTGGGAGGAGAGGAATCTAGGGAGCTTGTCCAGTCAGAGAAACTCTTGTGTGTCCTGAAGACCAATAATATCATTGGTCTTTAAACTATCTACTCCTTGGTGAACATGGTTCTCTTAAGGTAATGTAGAACATCAGCAGATTTATAGAGCCTTTTATGTTGCTGGACAAATTGTTTGTGATGAAAGGTTTCTAGTTTCTGCTCCTCATGAGAGTGTATTGTACTCAGCATTTCTTTAGTTTGCTCTGGCATTGCTATCTAATGGTATAATATCAGCCTTTGCACTTTATTTGCACATCTTTGAGCTGTACTTCATGACAGCGTGTCTTGAACGACATGTGTGTTACATACTCTTTTGAGTAAATGTTGAGAATAGGTTCATGGAAAGATTATAAAGGGAAGGGGGCAGGATGCTTACACTTGCACCTTTTTTGGGAGGCATGGGGAAACTGGTTTGGATAAAACAAGAACCATCCCAAACCTTAGCCCAGAGTTGAACTGAATCCAACTTTTTTTGCGGTCTGGAAGAGTTTGAAGAATTTTCTATTTTTGCTGCTGCTGTTCTTGCTGTAGTTTCTATACTTCCATATTCCAGCTGGGATTTTAAATGCTGAAATTCCATGAGAGAGACAATATTTTCAGGATTTCTGGACTCATTGGATGCAAGAAGTACCAGCAATCTTGTGAGAGCCTGTTCTCCAGAGTTTCCTAGTCCAGTCCTGCTAACGTAAGGGTTTTGGACAGTTCAGATGAAGTTTGGATAAACATTCAGGCTCCTGGGTACTTATCCTAACCAAAGGCCCTCTAACTGAACGTTGTGGATTTTTGTTTATCACTAGAAAAGAACTTGATTTGGTAAGTGAGATGGGTGATTTTGTTGTGCCTCTGTAGGGATTTTTTTTGCTATCAAATGCTAGAGCACAAATGTGGTAGAGCATACAATAGTCTTGTAAACATTCTTCATTGCAGCCTTTACTGATTCCAGTCTGCAACATGACAGCTCAATGACTACCTCTCAGCCAAACCCATTTAATTCACCATTTTCTTGTTCTGCTATTTGGTAGTGGTGATCTGTATTCAGTTTTGCCAAATGGACATGTCAAGCGGACAGCAAGTCAAACCAGCCCATTCAGAAACATGGTCTGCTGGAATATTGCAACAGCATCAGCTTGTTAATATAGATAATAATATGAGTCACTGCTGCACCAGTCCACCTTCTTCTGCTCATAGTTCTTCAGATTGTAACTCAATTTATTCTTTTCAGGGTGGGCCCCAAAGAGATGCCTGTAAGCAATGAATAATAACAAAAATTATATATCTTCTATATAGCAGTCATCTTCCTGTGTTGATGATAAAAATGACATGAGGATTGGGCTGTATATTGTTGTCTTTAAAGATATGGAAGTGGAAGGGCTTAAAACAGCCTTGCAAATTTGTTATGACATTTGGCCAGCCCCAGGCACGAATTCTACTTGCTCAATCAAATGATGCTTATGAATGAGGGGGCGGGGGAAACTAGAGATACACTCCGTGGGCATCAACAACAAAAAATTACCCCAGATGTGTAGAATTTTGCACAACTTGTTTAAAGTGAATGAATTTACCATAATTTGCTAAGCAATAAAAAAAATTATTTCCTCCCAAAGTGACAATAAGTTGAAAGTATGGCAATACTGTCCGTTTGTCAGTAGGATTACTCCAACACCAGCCAGGGTGTGTGTGCCTATGTCACGTATCAAATCTATTGCTTATTTCCTTGGTTATTTTATAAGCATTGAGTTTAGGGTGGGTGGTGGGGCAGGAGCACATATCTCTTTGTGCAGTGGGTATACTGTATAGACCTCTGTTTCTGTTTGTCATTGACTCTGTGCTCTTTCTTTGTCTCCCTGTTGCTGGAATCTCTCTCTAGGAGTTTCATGGGGTAATGCATTATTGCTCTCTTGCTGCATTGTTATGCCTGTGAACTGTGTGTATTCTCGGCAGAGTATACACACTCACCTGTGGAAATGATCCATGTTACACCCATTGTGTTGACTCCTTTGTCCCTTCATTACCCATTGTTCAATGACATCCGCTTCCTCTTAACAGCTCTCATTTGTCCCTGATTACTGTAGCCAGAAGAATAAACCCAGGTTGCAGTTCCTATGTTTAGCAAAAGTCACAGATTGAAATAAGCAAAATTATATGTATCCAGCTACAGTGTGAAAGATTCGGGGAAGTGACTTATTGGGACTAGCCTTGATGTGTGATATAAGTCTGCATGAAAAATAATAAACAACTTGGCATCAGAGAAGCAGGGTTTAGTTTCACGTAGGGGGTTGCATGTGTAAACTCCATTAGTGGTAACGGAAGTTTTATGCATAGCTTTCTGCATTCGTAAGAATCGAACCCTGCGTGAATTCTGGTTCTGTGCAACTGACAATAGAGAAAGCTCTCTGACGCGAAAGCTACGTGATGTGGGGTTTTGAGGGCACTACAAAAGAAAGATGTTGCAAGAGTGACCTTTAACCTCTTTGTCAGGGGATCTCAGTTATGTCTGTGGGACACAGGAGCTGCCTTTTCAGGACCATGGAGAGCTCCTCCTGCCAGAAGACAGACTGTGCCATCTCCTTTTCTGGCTTTCTAGAGTAGGAGAAGGGGGCAGAGATTCTCCTCAGTCTCTCTGCAGAGGAAGATGAAGAGACGGAATGAATGGGACAGGAGTTCTGTGATACAATCCAGGAAGTAGGGTGCTCTCTTCTTTCTTCCCTTTTAGAAGCTGGATCAGTTAGGTATTGGAAGTAAATAGAATTACACTCAGGCAGAACTGTGACCTCATTTGCTCTTAAGCGGAGGAGTTCACGTTCTGCCTTGGGGATTTCAGGCGATCACAAGAGACAGTGGCTCTACCTCTCCATGAATATTTGATGATAAGCCTTGAAGAGCCCTGTGTACATGAAATCAGAGCTGCTGGCAGGAGCAACAGAAACAAGAAGCTTCCATTTGAAAGATCTATCAATTTTTTAACAGATCATTTATTTATTTTAAAAAAGTACTTATGAGGTTCCTTTTGTTATTTTTAATAGTTTAAATGTATGGGCAACTCTCTACTACAGGACAACCACAGCTGGCCTGATGCAACCAGTTTTGGCCATTTTATTTTTTCTTTTTATTTTTTCCATGATTTTTTTGATTTTTGGGTTGCTATTTTCTGTCCATTTTCTATCATACTCTGCTGTTCAACCAAGTTCATAGTGCAGTGAAGATCAACTCCCCCTTTTCTTTCTCTCACACCCACAATGTGTTTGTGGGAATATTAGACAGTGAAATGCATCCTGGTGCATATCCAGTAACTGAATTGTAGTACATCTGAGCATCCCAGTTTGTTTTCTAGCCTCGTACTAGGGCATTTTGCCAATCAAATTTGGAAAAGCCCTCTGTTTAAAAACAAACACTCTTGTCCTTGTACAGATAACTAGTTAGTGGAGCTGTCAAAAGGGGGTATGTCTCATCAAGATGTCACTTGCATTAATCCATCACATATAGTCCTGGACCTTTTAAAATTCCACCTCTCCTGTAGGGAGAGCCTTATTTTTTTCCTCAGGAAATCAGGATGGGTTTTTCAAAAGCACCTCCATGACTTTCAATGGAGCTCATGCCCTTAATTCACTCAGGTGCTTTTGAAAACCTCACTCTCATTGTTATTGACTGAGATCCTCCTAACACACAGAAAGAGTTTTAAATCTTGAAATCCTTTATTAGGAATTCAGCATGCCTCCCGTTCTCATCATTGATTGGTTTTGAAGTATATACCTGCATCAAGAAGACTGGTGGCTATGTTGGGTGGGAAGTGTCACCATAACTGTTTATTAAGCCCCATATCTGTTAACCTTCTACCCCTCCCCAGGAATGCAGTCACTTAATATTTGGTTATAAATTGGTTATAGATGAAGCCTACTGGATTTCCAGTCTGCAGTAATGTCTTTCCCACCTGAGGTTTGTGATCACAGTTCTACAGACATAGCCTCCCTCTCCCAGATCAATCGTCCAACAGCTTCCCTCTGCACAAAGAACAGTTTCAGATTTTAAACATTGCCTCTTATTCATTGTAATAAATTTTGCCAGTTCCAAAACGGCTCCTGAGCACGGCTGTGTAACTACAAGAGTCACGGCCTCAGCCATCAATGGATTTCTGGTTTGCCGGAGTTCATGTTTTGTGCTGTTTTAGATACAGTGCACCCCATGAGAAGCCCTCCCTGATTGCCTGTATTTCATTCTTTCCCACCTACATCAGGACGTGTAGAAACAGATCCATCTGTTTCCTGTGCTTCGTAGTGTAGGTGGGCTGCCAAAAGCCAGTTCTTGTTTCTGTATACTGAGAGAACTAGATTTTTGTTTGCAGAGATGAGCATTGTGTAGCTCACACCCACAGGTACCTACTATCTCTTCTCTTTTCACAAGACATTTGAATCTCATTTTGTTTACTGTTCACACATCCTGTTTCAAAAAACAAAATTGGGCTGTGAAATTAGTTGTTTTTCTTTTTGATTCTTTCTTATGTCTAAGTGCTCCGTCTTCCAAATAGAAAAGAAGGATGAGCAGTTAAGTATTTTTTTGTGCTTGTACACCGGAAGATGGAAACTCAGTGGAAGGATGTGAACAGTTCCCTTCTGGTTATGCTGGCAGAGATGGCCATCATGCACTGGCTGTAACATCATCTTTGCTTGCTAGCATCTGGTGATGTAAAAATGCATAAAGAGATCCAAAAATACTGTTTAAAACCTTTGGGCCTGAGTCTCATTTACACTAAAGTCACTGCCCTGACAGTGTAAAGGGGCCTAAAGGGAGAGTAAATTACTGTCATGCTCACTTCAAGGCCAGAGCAGTATGAAGTGGTCTTAGTGTAAATGGGAGTCACACCCGTTATTCTAGATGATTGATCATTCTTAATGTGACATTAACCCTTATTCAAAATTCAAAACACATTTAGGCCCTTACAGTGTTGGTGATCTTAACTTTTGCATTCAATGCTTAATGCATCACCAATAATATTGTATTATATTCTAATCCCTCCAAGAGACCCGTGCAGTAGGCCAGCTAGAACAATAGCTGCCCATTTACCACTCCTTCATGCAGTCCCCACAGAGCAAGGTTAGGAAAGCATTAGCCCATTGAAGATGAGCTTTCCTGTTTTTTCTGAATGCCAGACCTCTGTATTGAAGATGAAGGAGGCTACAGCTTACTTCATTTCCTGCAAATGGATTGTGAACCTCGGACACCTGGCAGTTTTCCAGTGCAGACCTCAGCTGAGTGGAGATTGGCTGCACCTTGCTAATGTCGATCTGCTCCACAGTCTCTCTGCTTCCTTCAGAAATGAGGGCATTGTTGTCCCTGTAACCGCAGAAATAATTCCCTCGTGGCTGCAATCTGAGTTGTATGTCGAATCCCTGCCTCCTCTCACATTGCATGTCAGTGTCCTCAGACATCCTGCAAGAAGAAAAATAAAAACCTTCTCCTGCTCCCATTGAACTAAAGGAATTGTGCCATTGACTTGAGCAGAAGTGGGATCAGGGCTTAGCACTGCATGGGTTGAATCAGCCTACCATTCCATTGGCCTCCTATATTTATATTTATTTTATTTTTTGCATCTGCCAATTTTCCCACTGGCCGTGCCATTTATTACAACACAGGCAACCATTCTCTGTCAGCATAGACAACAACAGGAGCTGATTGACCACATACACAATGCTAAAGCTTTGTTACTGCCCTCTGGAAAAAATGCGTACAACTCAGTCAGACACAGTATAAAAACTGTCAAGTTTTTCTGCTATCTTTGAGATGCCTATGGGAACATTTCTTAGAATCTCTTAAACCAAACGGTTGGCTTGTCGTCTTAGCTCTTCACTCTCCTTCATGCGGCTTCCCTGACCAGCATAGACAGGGATTCCTTTCCCTTGACACTCATGTAACAGTCTGCCTAGAGGGGATAGTCAATAGCATGGTGCAGGCTAGCGTGTTTTTTCAGCAACTATGCTGCTTAGGGAAACCATGCTAGCAATGACCCTGCTTTAGCACAGCTGTGGCTAAAACTTTTACCAGCTGCATAATAGAGACAGTGCCTATTAGTCATCAAACGTCTCCTAATCAGGCGAGACAAGTTGGATGAAGTAGTATTGTTTTTTCATTGCACCATCTTCTGTGGATGGAAGAGACAAGCTTTCGAGCTTCACCAAGATCACCTTCAGGTCACGACTCCATCAAAGACCTTCACATTCCTCAAAGAGCAGTTGTTAACATATTAAATCACAATTAATTCTCCTGATTAATGCAGCTCCATAGAAAAGCTTTGTACTGCTGCTGTGTTTTTGCAAATTAAGAACAAAAATATTTATGGTGATCTACTTGAAAACCATATATGTCGATTGATTCAATGCCTGGGTGGTTTGGCAAGAGATTGGTCTATAGAGGGACTTTCAAAAGCCTCTTCTGCCATCTGTATGCAGAGGAGTAAACACGTCTTCCCTCATCTGCATTGGAGTTAAACCCATAAATCCCCTTGTGACTCAATTGCAGAAGAGGTTCCCCAACCCCTTAGACTATTAGAGATCATGAGGATCTACAATGGCTTTCTCAATTTATAGCTGGAACAGTCTCCCTTAAGACTAATAGTGGAAGTGGGCAATCCCTTCCATTCATAGCTTGGATTTCCAACCCACATGAGTCTAATCTCCTCACACTAATTTTATGCTAATGTCATTCCATTGAATTCAATGGAGCTACGTCTGGTTTACAGCAATGTGAATTAGAGCAGGATCATGCTCCAGATGTGTCTGATTAAAGTGGTTCTAAAATAGCACTGGAAAAACTCACATGTTCTGTCCTCTCCCTGTCTGTGTTCCTATCCCCTCACCCTCCATCCCTCCCAATCCAGTCATGGAACTCAACACCAGAGACTAACCTGTAAAGATGATATGATGATATAGGCAAGAGCCTCTCAGCTTTCATTCTGACTGTTCCTGATGTCTCCCTTGCTTATCCGTGCACTGTAAATGAACAGAAGTGATTGATGTGACATTTCCCAGGGTACAATCTGGAATGCTGAACAGCTGTTTTCCCCTCAATTCTCCAATCTGGGATGCCTTTTACACAGCTTCACTGTGAGAGCAACCACTCCTGGTCTGCCCACACCCAGCCTCCAGCATATAAATCACCCCCAGCTATACTGTATGAGAGCTAGAGCCAGCCAGCCATGAATTATATTACAGAGTGACACCAGTACATTCTCAGTCCCAGACTTGTGTGTCTTGTACTGCCCAGCACTCTCCTGGACAATACAGGCTCATAGAACGTCTGTCATTTCATTCATAGAAAATGATGTGCACAAATCTTATCCCCACTGAAGTTCCCAAACAATTCAAGCCAAAGACACTGGTTTAGAGAAAACATTAAAATCAGTTTAACTACTACAAAAAGAAAGATTTTAAGTGATTACAAGTAAGGAGGCATAAAAGTCAGAATTAGTTACAAAGAAACAAAAGGTAAAACACAAACTAACACCTAACTTAAAAGCTAAGAGACTTCAAAGCAAAAGTCTCTCTCACCACATGCTGTAGCAGTCTTAACTAGTGGAATCTTCCAGTCAGAATCTCCCCCCAGTCCCATGATGCTTCCCTTGTCTTTTCAAGTATTGTTGATGCTGTATATAGAGATGAAGGGAGAGAGGTAATCTGAGGTGTTTGCTCCCCTGTCTTATGGCATTTTTCCTCTATGGGTATGTTTACACTACCCACCAAATTGGTGGGTAGTGATCGATCTGTCGGGGAACGATGTATCGCATCTTGTCTAGACACGATACATCTGATCCCCGAACATGCTCCCCGTCAGCTCCGGAACTCCACCAGGGCAAGAGGCGAAAGTGTAGTTGATGGAAGAGCGGCAGCATTCGATCCCGTGCTGTGAGGATGTGAAGTAAATCAATCTAAGTTGATCTAAGATATGTCAACTTCAGCTACGCTATGCTCATAGCTGAAGTTGCGTATCTTAGATTGGTCACCCCCCCTTCCCCCCCAGTGTAGACCAGGCCTTTGAGAATCATCTCCAACTGTGGTTCAGGTGACAGCATGTCTGTGGGATGAGAACTTCCATCTCTTTCTTTGCCAACATGTAAATGTCTCACTCTCGCCATTTTCCCTGCCAAAGAATGGCTGCTTAACCAGGGAATGGTCTATTTGATTTTATTGACCCTGGCTGAGGCATTAGTTTGCCTTTTGTCTCTGATGAACTGGTTTGTGTCTGCTTTTCTGAACTTGGAACAGGTCTTATACAATAAAATTTCATAGCTTCACATACATTGTTGCCACACACATTTTACCAAGACAATAATGTTCAGCAGATTATGAGTTTTCAAATGATACCTTACAAGGGACACTTTGTACCAGACTTATCATAGTCTTTTAGAAAGAGTGAACGCAAGGATACAGACTGTCACACTAGGTAGAGAAAAAGACTACAAATGGGACATGGGTATGTTCACCTCTAAGATACTGGTGCAAATCCACTCTGTTCAGTAGTGAGCAAAAGTTGTTACCCTCTCATTTCTGCTCAGCTGGTCATATGAAATGACTTGTTGGTTTCTTTTACTAATGGAGCCAAGTCACAAAACTCACCATCATCACTCTCAGAAGGGTCGGTGGCTTGAGTGAGCCATAAAGTTTGAGCTGTCCTCTTACCCCATAAATATGGTTTCTCCAGAAAAGTGTTAAGTCCTTACTGGTGAGGCTGTGTGGGAGAAGTCTGAACTTTCCACTGCCCTTGCTGTACAGTTCTGAGTCTCTTGGCTTAATTGTGTTTTTCTTGACATGCTTTCCCAATGGGGAAGTGAAGCTGAATGTGGAGGGAGCAGAGAGGAGCCAGGGACCCTGCTCAAAGCAGTGTTCATTCACACCTTTTGTTATTTCAGTGCAAGTTTATGTCTCAATCAGCCCTTAAACCCATGCCTGTAGTCAAGTTCAGCACCATCAACAGTCTTCCATCTCATTCTCACGCCATACTAAATGAAGGTGAACTGCATTGTTGTACTAGCAGATTGACAAAAGGTCTAGCTGCATCTCTTCAGAAAAAGCCCTACTCTTTTATTTTGGGGGTGGGTTGGGGAAGGAACTCTATCTCCCCATCAACCCCCCTCCCCCTTTCTCCTTAATGGTAGCTAAATGAACAGTATTGTTTGCCTAAATGATTAACCTTTCGCATATGGTTTTCGTAAAAGAGAAGTGACCTCCAACCTCTTCATGCATGGCCTGAAAAATTACACTGTTATTGTTTCAGGCATGTAATATGTCTGCATATTACATGGCTCAGCATGGTCTTGGCAGCATGTCCTCTAAAAGAGACCTGAGAGCGATAGTATGGCTGTACAGAATGCAGAAATGGAAAGCTTATTCTGCCCAGGTAGGACGTGCTGTCCATCTACTCACCGAAAGATCCAATCCCTTCTATTCACTGCCTGTTTTACTAAGGAAAACATTATCTCCAAACGGTTAAGAGAACTGCCCTGACAAATTGGATGGGAAGTGTGTCATCGAACCTTCTGGCTTTGTGGGAAGAGGCGGTGATGTGGGTAACACAGGTCACAAATGTTTTGGGTGGGGCAGATGTGACTTTTTCCCCCTTCTCCTACCAGTAGCTGCAGCTATGCTCATGTGTTCTGGCTTCTCTCCTCTGCTGCTCTCCTACTAGTGAGAGGAAAGGGAGGAATCTGAGCCTCGTGACTCGGTGTGAATAGCTGGGAAGTGATGCCGGGATGGAGAGCACCAGCAGTTAAACTTTCTCAGGGCCAAGTTCTGCCCTCAGCTTCCCTTCTGTACATTGCTTTACGCTTCGCAAGCAGATGCTCATCTGTAACTCCTTGTGCGAGCATCAAAGGGGGAAGATTTGGCTCCAAATCTGAAAAATCTGGGCATTTGCAGGGCTTTATTTGAGCCCCTCTAGAACCAAACTCCTTCCTTTTGTTGTTCTTTCATTCCCCTTTCAGAGGAAGCAAAGGCAAAGACATCAACACAATCAAGTCACTGCGAGTCCTGCGAGTCCTAAGACCACTGAAGACTATCAAGCGTCTGCCCAAGTTAAAGGTTGGCGAATAACAGGAAACAGTTCTTCTTTTTTGGGGACTTGCAGGCTGGGCTGTGGGCAAAATTTCTTGTGTAAACTCAAAGTGGGTAATGTATAGACCTATTATTTTACTGTAATTGATTTTAATTTTTGCCAGTTTTACTTAGATAAAAAAGACACCCTTCCCCCCATTTAATAGTTTTGCACATTTTTATCAAATGTTAAAAGGTCTTTTGGTTTCACAGCAAATGCCACGTTCAGTTTTTGGACTGTTGCATAACTAATAGCCCTTATAAAGGTTGGGGATGGGGAAACCCACCCAAAACGCAACCTACACACTTAACACCGTTTTTTGAAATTTTGTGGTGTGCAAAAAGTAACTCCTGGAGCATTCACTTTCACTGCTCAACTTGTATGCAATGAACATTGCACATTTCGCCCAGCTCCTGTGGAAATCTTCCACTGAGTCAGGAGGAATTTTAATCTGTTCATCTCTTCATTTAGGAGTGTGTAATGCAGGGTTAGCATCAGTAGCCTTACATCTCTGGAATCCTGAGTCACAAGTTGAATAAATTTGGTGGCCTGAGCTTAGTTATTCACTACTTTTCAAGAATGGATTTAAAACTGTTCAAGAATATCCTGCTCCTGGAATTGTGGAGTGGGAGGATTTACAGGATTAAAGAGATGTGCATTGTAGGCACTCAGTGCAGGAAATAATGGCTGTACAGTGTTTTTGTGCGCTCACCGGTACGGAACTTTTCCATTAGAGATGGGCCAAAAATATAAAGAGCTTCTGCTTTTGTGAAACCACATCAGCCCAATTTTTTTAGCTTTTCTCTGGGTCCTGTTTGATCCAAATCCCCCTGGTTCAGGTTCAGATAATTTCAATTTTAGCCAATTTAATTTTCACACATGCTAAATTCACCTGAAAACTCTATAGAACACCAAGGCTAGTTGATTGGAAATTTAAATGTGTTGTTCTGTGGCCCTTGAAATCAGCAGTGTTAATTTTCATCTGCTCTGGAATGCAAAGAAACACTGACTTTTTATTAAACAAATTCTTTATTTTCAAACTTATATTGGCCAGAGCGGGTTGAATACTGCTAAAAAGTGTCAGTAAATATTTATATGAATCAGAAACTGAATTCATATTGCTTGTCTTCACACCTATTTTGCATTTGCTCCTTGGAAACTAGTTACTGGTCACTGAAACTGAGTGTTTTGTGAGGATTATTAGAGAATATTATGCAGAAAGTGAATTTGGAATTTCTGGATTGTGCTTGCACCAGAAACATGATTCTAAGAGTTACATTCAGAAAAACAATACCATATGCCTGGTGTGTCCAAACAGAACTAATCAATCCCCCTCAGAATTCCTTATATTGAATAATCACCACAAACTGCTCATGAATGTGGTGTAAGCCACCAGCTATTTGCAGAAATTATTTGGCAACTAATACCATATAACAAATACTTTCAAAAAGTGTTTGCAGACAGTTCACAAGCTACATTTGCCAACTAAATTATTTAATAGTTAACACTGGTTGAATTATTTGCTACAAATTATTTATTCAAAGCATTTTCTATTTTATCATGAAATAATTTTCCTTATCAGTCAAGCAGTTCAAATAATATTTAATGAGTAATTTATTTAAGAAGGTTTATTCCCTATCAGTCATTGAATAGATTAGTCACATATACATTTTTCACCTACTAATTCAGCTATACAAATATTTTCTCAGGACTAATATTTACATAGACAACCGGTTATTTTATTTGCTGTTTTTACTGGCAATATCACAGAATTCAGTCACATGGTTTAAACTCTTGCAACCAGGAAAAAGAATGGAACTGCAGGAAATGGTTATTAGTAGAACTAGGAATTTGAAACATCTGGTGTGCAAGTTAAAGGTATCGGATCCAAAATTTCACGTGTTCCTGTTTAGATGCCGAGATCTCTCTCTCTCTCTCTCTGTCTCCTCACCTCTTCCCCTGCTTGTCACCCCACCATTATAGGCTGTCTTTGACTGCGTGGTGAATTCCCTGAAGAACGTCCTCAATATTCTAATTGTTTACATGCTCTTCATGTTCATTTTCGCTGTCATTGCTGTGCAACTCTTCAAAGGCAAATTCTTCTACTGCACGGATGAGTCCAAGGAGCTAGAAAAGGACTGCAGGTACTTGGCAGGATGGCAGGGGATGCTGGAAGCCAGCAGTGGATTACTTGCAGGTGGAGAATCCTGGGTCCTTTCCTGAGTTCCCTTGGCGGTGATAACTCTTCTAACTGTGTGTGACTTAATCTCATCATTCTGAGCTCAATTAATTCTAGCGTGGCTCCATTGAATAAGAGTGCTGCTTTAACAGAGTTATACCAGACATTAATTTTACCCTTTTTGTTTTTAATAGTTTAAATGTCTAAGACCCCAATCCTGCAAAGTCAAATACTTTAATTTTAAGTCTGAGTAGTTACAGTGACTTGATTCAAACTAATCATGTGCTTAAAGTAGAGCACAAACTTAGGTGTTTGAAGGATCAAGGTCTGTGTGGCTAATTTAGCTAGCTGCCTTTCTGATTTTTAAAATGGATTTTTTTTTCTTGAAGCTCTTTTATTTGAACATTGTAGTTAATAAGTAAGAAGTGAAAAGGAAGTTAAAGGGCCATTGTTGGCACTAATATGATAGAAGACTTGTGTTTTCAGCCCGATTTGTCCTTTCCCATTTAACAGTGTTTTTTATGTTGTCCACATTGGCTCCTCCTTGCTTGCTTCTTTATTTGATGATTGCTATCATCTGGGAATGTCTTCAGTAATGTCAGTGACAGCGCTCGGAACAGTGATATGTAGGTTACTCTCTCTGTATATTTCCTCTTCTGGCTGCCAGCTTTACAGCAGCAGAGCAAATATATTAGTTGGTCACACATCAGCAGTATTTCTGGGGTTTATATTTTCAGTTTCTCATTGGCTGAAGAGTGGATTTGTTCTCAAACAGATATTTAGAACCCAGAGGACATTCTCCACTAGATTGTAACAGTTTGTGATGGATCAGATTATTCCAAGCCTAAAGTAATTGACAGTGTCCTCTTAATTGTAAGTATTGTCTTAGGGCTTGTCTACACTGCACTTAAGTCGACATATGTTACATTGCTCAGGGGTGTGGAACTCTCCTCCTCCGGGAGACGTAACTTACGTGGACTTAAAGTGGTGTCTACAACATGCTGTGTGGGTGAGAGAGTGTTCTCCTGCCAACATCGCTTCTGCCTCTCGTTGAGGTGGAGTAATGACATTGATGGGAGAACGCTCTCCCATCGTCATAGCACGTCTTCACCAGAAGCACTAAATCGATACCCCTGCATTAGTGCAGCAGCAGCTGATTTACCGTGGTAGTGAGGAGAAGCCCTTCGTAATTCTTACCTGTGACTGACTGGCCTAGGGATATGGTCCTCCTCTCCCATGCCCAAGGCTGTGGATTCAAGTCTCTGCTGCAGCTTGTGCAGAGATTAAAATTTTCTGGCTCTTTTCATTTTTATTTAGATTATAAAATCCTGGGGCAGGAACCATCTTTTTGTTCTGTGTTTGTACAGCGCCTAGCACAATGGGGTCTCTATCCAAGACTGGGGCTCCCACATGCTACTGCAATACAAGTAATAATGATAATTATCCGTAATAAATTGCTGCTGAGCCTTGTCACCTCACTTGTTTCAAGACTCTGCTCTTCTTTTTAGGGGTCAGTATCTGGATTATGAGAAGAGTGAGGTGGAGGCACAGCCCAGGCAGTGGAAAAAGTATGAGTTTCACTATGACAATGTGCTCTGGGCTCTGTTAACGCTGTTCACTGTCTCCACAGGAGAAGGGTGGCCAACGTAAGTAACGTGGAGTTTGTCGGGTCTGTTTACCTCATTGAGATGTAATGCTAACTCTTTGTAGCTGTCAGGGACAGATAAACAATCAACGACTTGTGCAAAGTGGATGGGGAATTCGTTATCAGCCAGGCTTCTGGTTTTCCTCACGAAAATGTTTAACGAAGCAGAGGATTAGGCAGGACTTGAGTGTATTTTTCTGCACATTCCTATAAGGTTGTACAGTGGTGTTTCCTGGGCACTTTTTGATAAATAATTGTCTGCTCACTCCTAGCCTTCAGATCTGCACTGCTTTCTTTGGCATGAAATAGATTAACAGGTTCACAAAAGCTGCTGACCTTAAGCGCGGAGAAGAAAGGAACATTGTGATCTGTGAAGAAAGCAGTCCAGGCTTTTTGGTTCAAAACTATCATTACTGCAACCTGGAAGTCTTTTTCATGTGGCAGGCAACCCCTGTCACCCATGCCCCACTGCCTAACAAAATAATGAATGAAAACCTCAGTGGCCAATATATTTTCAGGGCAGTGTGCATCGCAGATTATTCACAGTCCTTTCACCTCTGTTGTTTCATCCATATTGACACATAGAAGAGGAGAGGAAGGATTCTGACCCCAAAGTATCCCTTCTCCTTGCATTCACAGAAAATTGATCATGGCAAATATGTTGATGGGACACTAACTAATGGTCCCCTATTCCAAAATGGAGGAAAAAGAAAGGGTGCCCACTAGCCCATAAGGAAAGTTCTTTCCCAGTTGCAAAGGTGGCAGTGAGTTTAATTCCATGCATGTAAGGAAGAATTTCTGCAGTGCAGCCTCTGATACCAAGTAAATCTAGAGCTCTCACTGGTACTTTGCCCTGTGTTGTCAGAATTGTTGTCAGAAGCTACCGGTTTGGTGCTCTGCTCTCTCCTTGTTGGTATCACTCGGCTGCATGCGTGTGTTCCCTCTGTGTGCTGCCCCAGCTCTGTGCAGATAGCTGACACAGCAGACCTGAAGAGAACCCCCAATGACCACAGAGTCTAGTAAGGTACGAAGGCACGTTGGCCAGGTTTATTGCCATATGGACACAATTGCAGTTCCCTCTAGATTGTTACTCTACAGGGCATACTACGAGAAAGTGTCCCCCCGGTCAATGGACTCGGCTCAGTTAGTGGCGGGACTTTCCACTGCCCCTTAGGCCGGACAAAGACACCACCCCAGGGATACATTCTTATACACAGGTACAAACAAGTTACACATCACTCCTGATGTATTGAGGTGCAACCCCTCTACGTAGTTAGGTACAACCCCTCTACGTAGTTAGGTGCCTCCTCTCACCTTGTACAGATTGGTTCGATCAAAACAACTCTATCCATCATTTTACCCTTTTGCCCCTGTCATTGGGATGGGTTAGTCTGTTCCTTATTATCTGTGTGGAATGTGCAAGTTTGTGAATGTTCTGATCTCTAGTGTTCAGTACCTTTTAGGTACGTATCTTCTTGCATCAGCCCTTTCCTTGCCAGCTTCTGTGAACAGAGCCTGCCTCTGGCTCACAGCTTCACTTTGCTTTATGTTAGCAAAGTCTCGACCATTACTTTAGTTCAGGCCTTAGGCCTCATACCAGGCCTCTGATACTAAGGTTTACATCTTAGGGCCTCCTCTTACTACACCCTGCACTTAATTTAATTGCTTTTCTTCTCTTTCTGCATTTGATTACAGTGTATTGAAGCACTCGGTGGATGCTACATATGAGGAGCAGGGTCCCAGCCCTGGTTATCGAATGGAAATGTCCATCTTTTACGTTGTGTACTTTGTTGTCTTCCCCTTCTTCTTCGTGAATATATTTGTGGCGTTAATCATCATCACCTTCCAGGAGCAAGGAGATAAAGTGATGTCGGAATGCAGTCTAGAAAAAAACGAGGTACCCAGGTGTTACAAATTCAGCAACCACTTGCACACTGGGAGTTGGCATTTTTTGGCTCAGACTGCCTAGCTACAAACAAAATCCCACGCTTACCACCACCACTAACGACTTTACAGCAGTTATTAACAGAGGGAGGCCCTAAATTTTGTGTTATCAATGACCACATTGAGAGATGTGTTGAATATGAAATGTAAAGAATCAATTTGCCGCCCCAGTAATCCGTTGCATGGATGTATGGCCCATGGAGACCACACATCTCTGAATATGATGCTACAGCTTGACCTGAGCAGCTAAACAAAATGACATATCTCTGTGGACCACACCTCCCTATTACAGATGAACATGGTGTTTAGTACTTTCACTCTGTGTATGCACAGGCGCTGACTTTTATTTTTCTCAGTGGGTGCTCCACCCGTTCCTCCCCAAGGCTCTGCTCCACTCCACTCCCCTACGCCGAGGTCCCACCCTCGCTCTGCCTCTTCCCACCCCCTCCCCCAAAGTTTCCCGCCTGCCCAGCACTTTCTCTGCCCTCCCCCAAGTGCCTCCCACCAGCCGTCAAACCGCTGATTGTTCTGTGCCCAGCCACTATGTGATAAACATACTCAGTCCATCCTCCCCAAAATACCTCACCCATGCTCTCAAAGATAACCTGTTTCATATGAACATGTTGGCTATTGGATGACCCCAGCCGATTTTGATTTTTCTCCCCTTGTTCCTGTTTTGTAGAGGGCCTGCATAGACTTCGCCATAAGTGCCAGGCCGCTGACCCGCTACATGCCTCAAAACAAGCAGTCTTTTCAGTACAAGATGTGGAAGTTTGTGGTGTCCCCTCCCTTTGAATATTTTATCATGGTCATGATTGCACTCAATACTATAGTGCTGATGATGAAGGTTAGTGAGCTGTTGTTAGTTCTTCCTGACTTCACGTGGGCTAGGAAATGTGGCATTTGTTATAGGAGGGACGTGCTTGAGACACTAGAGTAAGATTAGCTTCTGATGTTGCCTAGTCACTGGTGTGACTGCAGTACTGTTGGTTGGGCAGTCCTTACTGAAGAAGACAGGATTGCCTGGATGTGGACAGAGCTCCCCAGCCCACGATTTAGATACAAAGGCAGAAAGCTCAAACTGCTTCTGCTTGCACTCCCCTATGCCTGTTGTAGAGGAATTGGGACTCTGTTCTCTAATAATGTGTTGTTCCCCACTGAATCTGTCACTCCTAATTAAGGGTCAGATTTACTCTCGTTTACACTGGTTGAAATCCAGAACAACTCAAGTCAACACAGTTACTCATATATGCACCAAATGGAGAATCCTTGGGTCTGGCTGGGCTTCACTCACTACAGCACCCAAAAGGGAGAGGCAGAGGTGTCTGTATTGCATGTATGATCTCCCCCAATCCCTAGCGTAAGCTGGAGCTGCCTCAGATGAGCCCAGCGGCTGTTATGTTGCTGGAGATCATTTGGGTACAGCAGCATTCGGGGCACACTCTAACCTTCTGAGCACTCCTCCAATGTACCTGCTACTTGTGAGGAGGTCTTACACCAGCAGAAGATTCTCCAGTGCTAGGGGAATGTTCAGCTGATCAATTCAGATAGTATCATGACCCTGTTGTTCCTTTGGAATGGCACAAAGGATCCATAGCATAGACTGGGATCTGGCCTTAAGTGAAAGCGGGAACTGGCCCTAAATCAATCAAGAGTCTTACAGACATTGTTTCATCAGCGTAAAAAGCCTTCTCGTAACAGCCTCTCTTCCCTCTTGGTTTAGTTCTATGGTGCTCCAGAAGCATACGAAGAAATGTTGAAATGCCTGAATATTGTATTTACATCTATGTTTTCAATGGAATGCGTTCTGAAGATCATTGCCTTTGGTGTACTGGTATGTTCCTTTCTCATTTACCTTCTGCTGCTTTCCCTTCTCATCAAACATTCATGCTGTGAGATGACACAGAGATTAAAAAACAACCCCAAATTTAATTTAGGGATTTTATTTTCCTATCTTGTGTTTTTATTTTGCAGAATTACTTCCGAGATGCCTGGAACGTCTTTGATTTTGTAACAGTTTTGGGAAGTATTACTGATATTTTAGTAACAGAGATTGCGGTAAGTACAGTTTGCTAAATTCACTTTGTTAACCCACAAACCTGTGCCCTGTCAAGGCGTCACATCTCCTTCCCACCAACCTATTTCCTGGAGTTGCCTCCCGGGCTCCTCATGAGATGTTGCGCTTTGGGGACCTGTTCACATTAGCTCTGTTTTTTCCCCCAGGCCGAACACACTCTCTGGCTAAAGACTCCATTTTACAAGGAGTTCTGAGGAGAACGGCAGTGGTAGTAGATGTGCTAGGAAATGCTGTCTCTTTCTCGTTTAATGAAAGGATCCCGTCCTTGAGCCTTTTTTACCCCTTCATGGAAAAGTCCTATAGAATTTAATGGAGAAGAAACCCAAAGAGGGTTATTACAATTGTTTCTGTTTAGTAGTGTCCCACACTGTACTAGGAGCGTCTCAGAGGAAATAAGGAAGTGTTATTTACTCCTCATAATACAAGAACTAGGGGTCACCCAATGAAATTAATGGGCAGCAGGTTTAGAACAAACAAAAAGACGTATTTCTTCACACAACGCACAGTCAACCTGTGGGACTCTTTGCCAGAGGATGTTGTGAAGGCCAAGACTATAACAGGGTTCAAAAAAGAACTAGATAAGTTCCTGGAGGCAGGGCCGGCTCCAGGGTTTTTGCCGTCCCAAGCAGCAAAAAAAAAAAAGAAAGCCGCGATCGCAATCTGCAGCCCTACCACCACCGCTCTTGTCTTCGATGGCAATTTGGCGGCTGGTCCTTCCCTCCGACAGGAAGTGAGGGACCCACCGCTGAAGAGCCAGATGTGCCGCCCCTCTCCGTTGGCCGCCCCAAGCATCTGCTTGCTGGGCTGGTGCCTGGAGCCAGCCCTTCATGGAGGATAGGTGCATCAATGGCTATTAGCCAGGATGGGCAGGGATGGTGTCCCTAGCCTCTGTTTGCCAGAGGCTCGGAATGGGTGACAGGGGATGGATCACTTGATGATTACCTGTTCTGTTCATTCCCTCTGGGGCACCTGGCATTGACCACTGTCGGCAGACAGGATACTGGGCTTAGATGGACCGTTAGTCTGACCCAGTATGGCCGCTCTTATGTAAAGATGCTGTTCTCTGTCCCTTCGAGCTTTCAGTCTATGTTTTGTATTGGACAAAAGAGTGAAGGTGACAAACCGGGAAGGAGCAGATGGGGTTCGGAAGGAGGAGGGTTAGAACAACAGCATTGTCTGCAACCTCAGTTTAGCCATGTTGGGATCATTGTTCATTTTTAAAAATCTACATAAAAGGTTTCCATAGAAATTAATATTAAAAGAATATAGTAGAGAATGAGATAATTTCTGTAGAACTTACTAGCTGAGCTGTAAAATGTAAGAGACTTCCATCACTGCTAAGGAATTTTATAGGATTGTTTAAAAATTTCCTACTTTCTATTAAATTCTTTAGGATGTTTTCATAAGGGTGAAGGACATAAATTTACACCGTGTAGAGGTCAAGCATAGGGGTTTATTACACACAGCGCTGGTGAAGTGTCACCTTGCTTATTAGGCTCAGAGACACTGTTAATTAATTGATTACAATAGAAAATATAGATTTTCCATGGGCAGGGAAAAGTTCCACACCCCAGGATAGGTTTTGCAGTAAGACAAGATGGCACATTAGCCAGTGGTTAACAGGTTACATAATGTCTCTACCCAGTGTCTTAAGTTAGCAAGTTAACATTTAATTAATACTTTGATAAAATATTGTTAGTATAAAATATATATGTTGAATTCTGATTTGGGGTCCATAGGAATGGAGCAACTCCTTTGATTGTTCAACAGGTATATTCCTGGGGGTTAAAGCAAAGAAACAGTGAAAGTATATGGCAATAAAGATTGTTTTCTGTGTGTCTTAAGGCAAGACATTGGTCCCTGGGGAGGGAGGTGGAAGGCTGCCATATTTTATAGTGATGTACCAACTTTTCATAAACTCAGGGTTGGATCTGTCGGAAGAACGTCTCCCTACAGAAGAGACTAACACAGTAGGAACAGGATTCTTTGTTCAATTTGCAACTCTGAATAAGACACAGTTATTTAGTTCTTAGCTCCAACACCTGGCAATGTGCTGACTAGTCTTAATTTAGGAAAACAAGGTTATTTGTTTACCACAGCTTTCTCTTAGCTGATCACTGTTTGCTAGGCCTCTGGTCTCTTGACCATACTCTGGACTTTGGGTCTGGAAAAGAGCTGGCACAATTCACATACCAGGTTGTTATATAAAATGCACATGGATTTTAACCCTTCAAAGGGCAAGGAAGAATAATGACCCCATACCATGAACCTGGTTTTACCCCATTTATGAACTGTTCTTATCTTAGCTGCTTATCTTCATCACATGCTGGTGTTGTTTTAGCTGTGCGTATTGAAAGCGTACATCACTGTAACTTTTCCTTGTACACCTCCTAGGGCTCATCTCCATGGCAAGTTACTACACAGCAAGATGGGGTGTGAATCTACAGCACACCTGCTAGTGTAACATCCCCTGTGGAACCCTGTCCAGCTCACTGAATGTCCTGGTTACTACTTGTAGAATGTCAAACTGCACTCCGCAACTTTCAGTGGTCTGTAGCAGTCTCCATGCAGGATGTTACTGCGTGGGAAACTGGTGCATCATATATTCACACCCTGGCTTGCCACACGTAATTTGCCATCTAGAGTAGCCCTTAGAGACATGTTTTCAGATATTTCTATGTATACTGAGAGCCCAGACCTTTCCCCCTTACTCTAAGAAGTCCTGTCCCAGGGACTCATTTACAGAACCGAGCCAATTGTGCCTTTGTTACCAGTCCGTGTTGCACGGTGCAAAGCTGCAATATCCCAGGACCCTGGAAGCAGCTATCACACAACTGGCTGGTGTGGGGGTGGTGATTTGTTTGGGGAGGAGAAATTTACCCCAGAGTCATTGTCAATCTTCTTACCTCCCCCACCCACAATTTTGGGGTAGTTTGCACTCCAGCCATTTCTAGGATGGAGCACTATCTGTTGTCAGGAGAGTGCAGAGATAGAAATTTTGCCTGGCTCTTCAGAAAAAGTGCTGGAGGGAAAGCTCCATGCTCCCACCTTTCTTCTCCCGCATTGCCATGGAGAGGTCAGCCATAGTCTGACCCTCAGCGGGCAATGAGATGGACCTTAGAGCTTCCTATAATCATAATACAGCTGAGTAAATATGCATGCAGCTCTTAGCACAAATAGTGCATTTCACTCTCAAATTGTAACAGATTTATCTAGAGATTGTCTGTGTGAACTGTTTAGTTCATGGCAAGTTGAGGTGTGAATCCTACCCCACACTAGCCTGCTGCAGACTAACTGTCCCCTTGGACCCTGCTTACACACATTAACAGTTCATTAGTGTGCTTTGATCTAGTCCTGTTTGCAATAGGATGAGATCAATGCACAATACCAAACTGTTAATCCACATCAGCAGGGTTCATGCTGACAGTTGGCAGGCTAGTGCAGGGTAGATACACTCCTCAGCTTGTTGCAAACTAAATATTCGTGTAGAAAAGCCCTTAGTAATTCTGAAAATATAATGTGTTAGGAATGACCAATGATTTAATATGCAGGCCTGCATTACTCATTTATTGTATTGTAATTTCTTCAAGCTTAACCATCAAGTATGGAGGGCAGAATACTTGGATGGTTTAAAGGCTGGTGTAAGTTACATCAGAAGATGGTCATTTACAAGAGAGACAAACTTCCAAGCACCTGTAACACTTTTCATGGATGCTCCCAAGTTGTATTTTAGGGGATCCTTTTATAAGAGTAACTAACTGTATCTAGCTCCCGCTCAGAGAGGGATGTCTGAACATTTCCAGCTACACTGGTTCTGTAGTTTTCCTTGGCTGCGAGTTCTGTTGCAAAACTGTTCTTACAAACTTTTCCCTAACATTTAACCTAAATGCCCCGTTTCAGCTCCAGCCCATTACCCCTTGTTCCGTATCCATTTACTAATGAACCTATTTTAATCCTTGCTCTCTTTTAATCATGTATTTGTATACAGTTGTCTTGTCTCTCTTTTACTCTTCTTTCTTCTCAACTGAATATGCTCACTTGTCTCAACCTTTTCCTAAGCGGGTTTCTATCATCTTTGTTGCTGTCCTCTGAACTCTCTCCGGTTTGTCACTGTCTATAGTAACAAATTCCTCATTACAGAACAGCTTTGTAGCCTCTGGTGAACAATCCTTTAAGCAAAGCACATATTTTTGTAAAATTCAGACAGGATCAGGGGGCAAATAGTTCTCAGGCACCACACAACGCTGGCTGAAGAGATGTTAGAAAGGAGCTTAACTCACTTAAGGGTGACAGGGACATACAGATCTCATGAAATCATTGCTTAATAATACTTTTTTTTTTTGGAAACGGTGTTCCATAAATTACATCTAGAACAGGACATTAACAGCAGTAAATAATTCTAGTTTTCACTGCGTCATTCACAAACAGAATGGTACTTTTATAGTTTCATCCTGCTGTGTGGAATCTAGGCAACGGGGGCTCGGCTCCACTGGAACTTTTCCTCCTTCTCCAACCCTAAAGAAGCCAGTGATACCCAGGGTGGAACCCAAGAGGAGGGATTCAACCGCCTGCTATGGCCCCATTTCACAAACCCAGGCATGGGGGGGCAAGGTTGTCGCACACATCACTGTGGCCATTCTGACTTTGCCTGGTACAGGCACAGGCACAGGCAGCTATAACTTAGAGCAGACCCTAGGGCTGCCTGCGTTACACCAAGGGCTGTTTTGGCCCCTGCACCAGACCAAAATCTGGAGGGCATGTGGAGCCTGCCCTTGGACCTCTCCCCCCTTGGCTGCACCAGCTGTGCTCCATCTCCTGGAAGTGCAGTACAGAAATTGATCCAAGCTCTCTTTTCTTTTACACTTCTGAGCAAACCTTGAAATCAGTGGGAGTTAGATAAGGATCTTTGAGGATCTGGGCCTAAGCAGCTTTGTCCCTTTAAATTTCAGTGGGTCTTAGACTCCTAATCACTGAGATGCTTTTGAAAATGTTACCAAGTGAAAAATGGCGTAAAGAACAAGGAATGCGAGGGAACGTTGCCCTGCTTTAGCGAGAGTACGCCTGGGCAGACATCAATAACTCCACCTAGGTGCTGGAACAGATCTTAAGAGGGGTACAGGCAGTGTGGTGCCTCATTAGAAATTTGAGGCACATACTTCGGGGTATATCCCTTCAGTTGTGTTTAATCTTTGTGCATGCCCAACGCCTTTCCTGCCCCTTGTGCTCTGGCGTGTAAAGGAGTGTGGGTGGCAAACGGACTTTGGCTCAGCATAGAAGAGTGCAGCTAGTGCTTAACCTTAGTTGAACTCACATATCATCTCTATTCATGCGTAGTCTGGAACATAGCAACCCTTGTGCATCACGCACGCGCTTATGGGACCAAGGCTGTGGTGTTATGCAAACTGCAGGAGCCGGAGAAAGGAAAGGGACTTTGATCTCAGGTCATATTCCAAAGATCGGTGTCCAAGGTGTATAGTTTCCTGATTGGAGGAAATGCCTTTTTTGTTGCTAGCCTGGCCTTCCTCTGGGCAAGACTCTCAGCAGGATGTAAACAACAGTATGGACGTTTTTATGACAGCGCTAGTTAACCCCCACGTGGTGCTCAGCTCTAACTAGTTATCAGCTTGAAGTTACATATTGTTGTTTTAACGTGGGCACAAAGGAGCCCAGACGCAGGGGTCGGCACCACCATGTTGCACAACGGACGCTTGACAGAATTACTGTACTTAGTGATGGACATTGGAGGTGTCTGTCATTCAATCATTCCATTTTTTGAAAAATTACCATGGACTTCAAAATTTTTACCCTGGACGCTTGTGGCTGTGTACGGACACGTTGCTGACCCCTGCCCAGATGACATCCTGGCCATTCTCAGCTCAGCACAATTTCTGTTCATGGGTCCCCATGGTGGAAAAAGAACTCCTTCCCGCTCTCCATAGGGGAAGGACTCCACTGTGGGACCAACCCTGAGATCGCTGGCATACTGTGACTAGAGATGGGCAAGAGATAGATCTGGCTTGCAAATAGCTGCAAGGAGTCCAGTTTTCTGCTTTGCCAATCTCCCTCAACTTTCCAACTTTCCATGCTCTCCAAGCCAACTCAACTAGCTAACGTGGCTAGCCTTGCTGCATCTGCACTTGTGTGTCACTGAAGAGTAAAGATAAAAGGAAAAGAAATGTGTTGATTAACTGCTTTTTTTAAATTTCTTATTCATGTTATATGTAATTTACTTTGTGAATGCAGTGGATTTTTTTTTTATTTCCTTAGGCAAAAACGTGTATGTCAGTTTTCCCCTGGTTTAATAACCTAAATAAACTAGATGGAGTTAAAGACAGGTCAGTCCTTCTGAGTGCAGTAGGCCTGCAGGAGGTGCTGTGAGCCTATGTGAAACTGACATCTATTTCTCTGCCTGGAAATATAAAAAAATAAAATAAAAAGTGTTTGTGAACTGTCTCCTAATTTGCATTACAAAATGAAATGCAAATAACTGCCACACTGTCTGTGTTACCTTTAGCGTTTCAAAATCTATTTTAATTTGAAGCATTTCTTTAATTTGGGTAATTACCATTAAAAAAAGGGGGAAAAACCAAAACTCAACAATTTTTTTTCCAATGAAATTTTCAGAGCTTCTGTTTTTTGCTTGTCCTGATTACTCATTTTCTCTTTTGTTTTCTGTTTTTGTTCTTTATTTTCCTTACCTACCTGCTGAATCACGCCATCCAATCAACATACAATGCGAAAACCATGTCTCCGTCTGTATGTTGTGCACCTGCTGCTCAAAAAATAATTTGTAAATAATCTTGCAAATATTCATCCATGAAAACATCACATATAGGAAACGGTTGGTTCCATTGAATTTAAACAATTATTTAATTCTCTGCTTTTATTTTCTCTTGGTTTATTATTATTTTTATTTTTAATTTTATTTCATTTTGATGAGATTTCCGATTGCACTAGTGGAAAGCCTCACTGTATGTCTGCAGCGTGCCTCACAACTGGCTTCTCTTGTGCATCTTCTTTCCATTGGCTACTTGGTGGCATGAGGCACATAAAGTTACCAATAGCCCATTTTTTGCTGTTCGTTGTTTCTCTTGATAACGATAAAGGGGAAACTGACACTTGCTTTATTTTCATGGAGGACTGAATAAGTGTTAGAATGATACCTGCTTTCGTATGACTTGGATTAGGGAAGATGGTTTGGCTTGGGAAATCTTTATTTTGCAGGTGATAGAATCAGATTTAAGGTTCTAAGCAACCACTATTTTATACTGAGATTTGTTGGACTTTGTGAAAAAGGAAGTAGTCCATTTAAAAGGACAATGCCAGGTGCTTTAAATCCACAATTCAACTTTGATTGAAATGCAAAGAGTTTTAGTGAAACTGATATAGAATTAATTTCATTGAATTAAAAAGAGGTTAGTGAAAACATTGACTTTGTTTGGCTTTGAACGTCCACTGCAAAGCCAACAGGCTCCCCTTTTGCCACCACGTGAGATCTAGAAGAAGACAGTGACTAGAGACAAAAGTGAAGCATTCTAAATAAAATAAATGAGGCTGGGGTTGCAAAAAAGGCTGAAAGGAGTTAGGAATCCAAATCCCATTGAAACTCAATCAGTGTTAGGTGCCTAACTCCCATTGGCTTATAGAAAATCCAAGCATAGACTGTTTTCTTTGCCCAAGATGAGCAAATACAAAAAGCAAGCCATTTAGATTGTGAAAAATACATTTGTAATAATCCCAGGTGGTATTAGTAACACAGCTAAGGAAATGGGTTTATTAAAAATACATGCATTTTGTCTGGTAGCATCACTTTAGCTGTGTTAGTTTTCCATCTGGATTTTCTGTTGCACAGTTGCGGTTTTCTCCAGAGATTAAGTTAGCTTTGGCCTCCATGGCAGATGGCAAACACACACATTCCATAACCATTTAATGCAGGGTCATGGGAGGAAGTCGTCTTCTGGGAAGCAATAGAGAAGAAAAAGCAATGTAAAGTTCAAATGATGCCTTTCTAGAATTTTCATGGTGAAATCTGAAAGGCGCATTCTTGATGTGCTTTACAGTAACTTGAATTATTACCGCAGTGATGATATAAGGCCATGATTGCACTACCCAATTTGTGTGGGCAAAAGCAGGTTCTGAATGTACGACACGCAAGTGCACAATTTATTCTCGTACGACTTGGTCACCCATGTGTGAGAATGTGGGCCTTGGTACTACCAGTGGTGCAGCTTAATGGTTGAGATCCTGATCGTCCATGGGCTGAACCTGACATGCTTGTGGAATCCTCTTGAATTCACTTTCTAGGATCAGGGCCACAGCAAACAACATGCCTGAAATGACAGAACCCCTGAACACACACATAGATAGGGTGAAATCCTGGCCCTCTTGACTTCAGCGAGAGTTCTCTATTGACTTCAATGAAGCCAACACTTCATCCAAGGTCTGGTCATTTCCCCTTAATGTTGATAGAGTCACGTGCATTTTGGAAGACCATCCCCTTCTCTCTGCACATTTCAGACTGTTCACACACTCATTCTAAGTGATGTAGCTGAAATGTTAGCTCCCAACTGTCACCCCCACAGCGCAGTAAAGGCTTCCCGAGATATCCCAATCACAGCCCTGAAGACCCAAATGCTGACCTCTGTCCTCAAGGCCAAATTCCTGGCACATGCAGTGCATGGCTTTGGAAAAGCCATTATTCTGAAGGAAGACAGCTAGCGTGTCTGCAGTGAAGACGCAGCAGCGTGGGCCGTCCAAGCTCATCTGGAATCCTGGCAACGTACTCAGGTTGCTGATCCAGGCCATGAGCTGAGACATAGCATCTTCACTGCTGTATTGATCCACGGTAGGCTAAAGTCAGTGCAGGTATGCCTACCTGAGCTGCAGCCACACTTCTAACGGTGGAGTAGACATACCCTAAAGCTACAGTCCATTTGTTTTCTGTTATATCTCTGGGCCAAATTCAGTTTTGACAGTGTTGGCATAAGTTAGCTGAAAGAAAAAAACAGGCACTAATGTAATTTTCACTGATTTCATCATTCTGTTAGCTGTAACGAACATTGATACGATAGTCCGTGGGAATTAATTCAGTTGTGGCATAAGGCATCACAACTACCATTTCAAATAAAAGCTTCTGGAATTCACTTAGCCAGTTATTTTGCTGCCAATACCCAGAGCAGAATAAAATACAGATGGCTTTTCTGCATCTTTACTGCCTCTGCTGACACTGCCAACAGTTTAGCTGTCTGCAAATGAAGCCAAGATGATGCTGTAGCTGCAGAAGGAGCAGATTTGGACAATAGCAGGATGCCATATTTGTGGTCACTTTGCTGCTTTTAAATATGGTAAATGACATGATATCACAGGAATGGGCAAAAGCTAATACTTTAAAATAATGTCACCCTAGGCAGTCTTCAGCACCTGTGCAACAGAAAAAAGGGGATAGCAAGAAGGAAACAAATAATCCACGGGATTGAAGTTCGTGTGTCATGCATAGTTAATTCAAGGGAAAATCAACACAAAAACCATTGAGCACAACAAATATTGCAATGTGGAGTTTCCCCTTTAATTGCATGCAATTCTAATAACTGCTGAGGCACTTTTGCCAATGAGGGGCAGGTTTTCTACACAGTGTACTGGGGGTAACACACACGCAATACCGCTTTGATTATCACAGTTGTGTGTGTAATGTTACCAACCAGTGAATAGCATGGAGAACCGTCCCTCAAAAGCTTTGTAACTGTTGATACAGTAGGATTTTCCTGGGTCTCTGGTGATCCCCCTCTGGGCTGTTCATTTTATTACAATTTGTGAAATGGTGGCAAGTATGTTGGAAAAGCAGATGTTGAGCCTGGGTCTGTTTTTTAAAAAAAAAGAAAAAAAGAAGAACTGAAAGTCATTAGCCACCCAACTCACAATAAATTTCAATGAGAGTTGAGTGCCTAACTCCGAGGCCCATTTGAAGATCCGATTGTGGATCAGGTTAACGTAGAGAGATCTTAGCCATTCTTACCATTACACAGGTGTCCTGTGTTCTCCTGTAGAGTGAAAAATCGAGTTAGCTAATGCAATGCTGACCGTGACTTTGATCAAGACAAATGTTAAGTATCATATCAGCTGACTGTGATTATGAGGGAATTCTAAATGGAGTCTGGACAAAACAAACTATAGCGTTTTTACTACTAAGCAAATGCAGTAATAATCCTGGGGGGAGGAGAATGCTGTATAAATGCACTTCTAATGTTTTATAAACTCAGGGAATGATACTGCTCACACTTACTGTATGTGCACAGAACTACTTGTATGAGGAAGGTAGTCGTGTGCGTATTTGAGTGTGCAGGATCTGGCCCAAATATCATGCCATATCTACTTACTGTATCAATGGGAGTTAAGGGCCTGATTCTCCAAAGTCATGCACCTTATGTGGTCAGATGGGGCCTGATCCAACACCTTCTAATAAGGTGGAGTCTTTCTATTGACTTCATTGGGCTTTGGATCAGGCACCCCAATTCCAGTGGTGATGTGTACCCCCACTATGCACAGAGGCAACTCATCACTCGAGATCTTAGACCGTGCGTTTAGGTTGGAGACTAGATTAAATCAATGATGTTCGGATATATTTACATTGCTGTGTAACCACAATCAGAATCTGACTCTTGTCCATAGATGGCCTTTAATGCTGAGCTGAGCTCTGCTAGGTATTTCATGAAGGAGCAACAACCTAGAGAAAAGTGTAATTTTAAGAAATAATCTTTGAATCCTCTGCTCTGTTTTGCTAACCTTGACGAGCCCAGGAGAATCCTTGCTTGCATTTTGCCTGCCATGAGTTGCCTTCCGTTGTAGACCAGAAATAGCTCTGTGTTGTCTGCTCTTTCATTGAACATCTCTATGCTTTTCTCTTTTCTCTTTATTTTAGGATTGAGTCTGACATACAGTATATGCCTAACTCTGAGCTGCTTGCCTTTTAAACACAAACCAAGTGCATGTCTGAAACTGATTCCGTGAACCAGTTGGTGGTCTTGGTGGAATGCAGCACCAGTGGCCCAATTGCTGAGCTGGCATTTAAATAAGTGAATAGATAAAACAAGCGCCTAAAAACTCAGCATGAGCTGTGCACCCAAATTAACAAGAGCTTTCAGTCACTTTAATCTGAGCAGGTATCTTGTGGTAAAAGATGATGAGGGGGAGGGATGGAACAAGGGGATGACTATAATGATTCATCTTTAGCTACAAGGCCTCCTTATGATTGTGTCACCCCCTCCATTGCTTAATACTAGGTGGCATTTTATGTAGTTAACCTCGTCAAATTAATTCCTGTGGTTAAAGTTTCACATTCATGACATTTGGAATCAGCCCAGGCCGGGGGACTTTTTTTTTTTTTTTTTATCTACTTAGATTCCCCCAGGCCCTCCTATTTTAATGTTTGCATGTTTTCTTTGGAAAGACCCCACTCTAGATTAGCTCGTTAGATGAGCTATTTTCTGTCAAATAAAAGAAAGTGGAAGGGAGAAGGAGAATCAACCAAAACAATCAAATGAAAATCAAAATCCCTGGCTTTCTTTGATCCACCTTAAAAGGGATATTTATGAATCATTAATAAGTCAGCAGGCTCCTAAGGGCAACCCCTGCTGCTGAACATTCAGCCTTCTCTCCATTCACTCTAGTCTACAAATGATTGTGCTTCTAAACATAACAATCATGCCCCAGCAATGCTTGTCAGCAAGGCTCCTGTCCTATCACCTGTTGGGTAAATATCTCTAAAAGGTGGGCGCTTTAAAGTGGAATGGCTGATCTCTTCCTTTGTCATGGAAGAGGCTAATGGTACCCACTGTCTTAGACTCCCTTGGCTTACATTGGATTCACTCTAATAAAAATAAAACCCAAGGCTTCAAAACAGTCCCACTCCATAGCAAATAACAACACTGCACCATTGCCTTTCCATAACGGCTTGGGGAAACCTGCTTTGCATAAAGAAAACAAGAATCCAAAGAAAAGCATGTGAGGGCCATTTTTCTATTTATTATTATTTACCCACTAGCCGAGGG
Organism: Gopherus flavomarginatus; assembly: GCF_025201925.1. Taxonomy (NCBI): domain Eukaryota; kingdom Metazoa; phylum Chordata; order Testudines; family Testudinidae; genus Gopherus; species Gopherus flavomarginatus. Next base: position 18,555,058 of record NC_066633.1, on the reverse strand, counting down.
AGGGGCTTTTGTAGAGAGGGGTTTTCTCAGACTTACTGCATGTGGAGTGATCTGCACTGACGAATGTTTCTTTTGGAAGGTTTTCTGGTGGCCGATTTGCTGCTTAGATCGTGAAGCCGGTAATTTTAATTTCTTTTTTGCGGGCTGTGGTTTCTAGTCGCGTTAATTTCTGAAGGACACAAAACCTTTACTTTCCACAGGACAACTTCATCAACCTCAGCTTCCTGCGGCTTTTCCGGGCAGCCAGACTTATCAAACTGCTTCGCCAGGGTTACACCATCCGCATTCTGCTCTGGACATTTGTACAGTCTTTTAAGGTGAGTGGCAGCCGGGCTCGCGAGCCGAGCGGGATCAGCTAATGCTTTGCACTTCTGTAGCATCTTCAAGATGAGGACCTCAAATACTAAAGGGCTAAGCTTTTCAGCATCCCTAGAAGGCCATTCTCGGATAACCTTTCTGTAAAATGGGTAATTAACTTGACAAAGGTCCTCCTTGGTCTGATTTTCAGAAGCACTAAGTACCCCTAACATCTGACAACAGTGGATCCTGCTGGCGCTCAACACATTGGAAAATCAGCCCCAGTTGCAGACCCAGAAATAAAGCACAGGAGTGCAACATTCCAGTCTCTATCTGCTGCAAAACCTCTTCTGGAATGTAACAGCGGCGAAAACAGCAGGGGTCTACAGATATTTAGTAGGGCTTTCCAAAACCTATAGAAGGTAGAGAATGAGTGGTGCTTGTTTGGATTTTAATTCTTTAGAAGGGCTGTGATTAAATTCTGTAGATTAGGAAGACTATCATTTTCTCCTAAATTCTATAGGGATGTCTCAGTGTAGTCACCAGACCATCTGCAATAATAATATTTAGCATATATTATTACTGATTGTTTCTACTGTGGTAGAGGCCCCAGCCTCATGGTGCTAGGTGCTGTACGAACACACAAGTAAAAGATGCCCCAAAGATCTTACATTCTCCTGTTAGCCAAGGACTCAAAGTGAAGACCTATCCATTATCTCACATCCACATGCAGTTAACAGCATTTTTCCCTACCCTGACTTAGGTACGTCCACTGAGTTACAGCAGAGTGTGTGATGTACTGCTCTGTATGTCTATGTATCATCTGTCAGGCTTTCTACTGTGTATATAGCTTCCCTCTAGCTTGAGGTCTTACAGCTGCAGCTTTAGATCGTTGCATGGAAGTTTTTGCTGCAGGAGCTCTCCTGAGTACAGGTTTATTTTATCTGGGGCCTTCCATGCAAACTGCCCGCCTGCAAATGCCTTACAGAGTTAATCCATAAATAACTGCAAAGGGAAAATGAAGTCCAGAGGGAGCATGTTTTTAACTGTGTTTTGGAATGTGATGTGGAGTCAGTGAGGCAGGATATTCCCGGTAGCAGAAACTTCCTCCAAAAGTAGCAAGAGAGGGTGAAGGGTATATGGTCAAAGGAGCAAAGAATCCTGTGGCACCTTATAGACTAACAGACGTTTTGGAGCATGAGCTTTCGTGGGTGAATACCCACTTCGTCAGATGCATGTAGTGGAAATTTCCAGGGGCAGGAATATATATGCAAGCAAGCTAGAGATAATGAGATTAGTTCAATCAGGGAGGATGAGGCCTTGTTCTAGCAGTTGAGGTGTGAAAACCAAGGGAGGAGAAACTGGTTCATTGATAAGCCATTCACAGTCTTTGTTTAATCCTGAGCTGATGGTGTCAAATTTGCAGATGAACTGAAGCTCAGCAGTTTCTCTTTGAAGTCTGGTCCTGAAGTTTTTTTGCTGCAGGATGGCCACCTTAAGGTCTGCTATAGTGTGGCCAGGGAGGTTGAAGTGTTCTCCTACAGGTTTTTGTATATTGCCATTCCTTATATCTGATTTGTGTCCATTTATCCTTTTCCGTAGAGACTGTCCAGTTTGGTCGATGTACATAGCAGAGGGGCATTGCTGGCATATGATGGTGTATATTACATTGGTGGACGTGAAGGTGAATGAACCGGTGATGGTGTGGCTGATCTGGTTAGGTCCTGTGATGGTATCGCTGGTGTAGATATATGGGCAGAGTTGGCATCGAGGTTTGTTGCATGGATTGGTTCCTGAGCTACAGTTACTGGTGAGGATATGTTTCAGGTTGGCAGGTTGTCTGTGGGCAAGGACTGGCCTGCCACCCGAGGCCTGTGAAAGTGTGGGGTCATTGTCCAGGATGAGTTGTAGATCCCTGATGATGCGTTGGAGGGGTTTTAGCTGGGGACTGTATGTGATGGCCAGTAGAGTCCTGTTGGTTTCTTTCTTGGGTTTGTCTTGCAGTAAGAGGCTTCTGGGTACACGTCTGGCTCTGCTGATCTGTTTCCTTATTTCCTCATGCAGGTATTGTAGTTTTGAGAATGCTTGGTGGAGATTTTGTAGGTGTTGGTCTCTGTCTGAGGGGTTAGAGCAGATGCGGTTGTACCTCAGTGCTTGGCTGTAGACAATGGATTGTGTGATGTGCCTGGGATGGAAGCTGGAGGCATGAAGGTAGGCATAGCGGTCTGTAGGTTTTCGGTATAGGGTGGTGTTAATGTGACCATCACTTATTTGCACCGTGGTGTCTAGGAAGTGGACCTCCCGCGTAGATTGGTCCAGGCTGAGGTTGATGGTGGGGTGGAAGCTGTTGAAATTGTGGTGGAATTTTCCAGAGTCTACTTCCCATGGGTCCAGATGATGAAGATGTCATCAATGTAGCATATGTAGAGAAGGGGTGTGAGTGGACGAGAGCTGAGGAAGCGTTATTCCAGTCGGCCATAAAAATATTGGCATATTGTTGGGCCATGCGGGTGCCCATAGCGGTGCCACTGATCTGGAGATATATATTGTCATCAAATTTGAAATAGTTGTGTGTGAGGATAAAAGCACAGAGCTCAGCAGCCAGTTGTGCTGTAGCATCATCAGGGATACTGTTGCTGACAGCTTGTATTCCATCTGTGTGTGGGATGTTTGTGTAAAGAGCCTCTGCATCCATGCTGGCTAGGATGGTGTTTTCTGGAAGGTCACCAATGCATTGTAGTTTCCTCAGGAAATCCGTGGTGTCACGGAGATAGCTGGGAGTGCTGGTGGCATAGGGTCTGAGTAGAGAGTCCACATATCCAGACAGTCCTTCAGTGAGAGTGCCAATGCCCGAGATGATGGGGCGTCCAGGATTTCCGGGTTTGTGGATCTTGGGTCGGGGCTCTGAGGGTATGTTGATTTGTTCCAGTATTAGTGTAGGGAGTGTCCTGAGTAGATGATGCAGTTTCTTAGTGTATTCCTCAGTGGGATCTGAGGGAAGTGGCCTGTAGAATTTGGCATTGGAGAGTTGTCTGGCAGCCTCCTTTTGGTAGTCAGACCTGTTCATGATGACAACAGCACCTCCTTTATCAGCCTCTTTGATGATAATGTCAGGGTGGTTTCTGAGGCTGTGGATAGCATTGCGTTCTGCACGACTTAGGTTATGAGGCAAGCGATGTTGTTTTTCCACAATTTCTGCCTGTGCACGTCGGCGGAAGCATTCAATGTATAGGTCCAGACCGTCATTTCGACCCTCAGAAGGAGTCCATGTGGAGTTCTTCTTCTTGTGCTGTTGGTGGGAGAGTACCTGTGTATCAGTGCGCTGTTCAGTGTTGTCCTGAAAGTATTCTTTGAGTCGGAGATGGTGAAAGTAGGCTTCCAGATCGCCGCAGAACTGTATCATGTTGGTGGGGGTGGCAGGGCAGAAAGAGAGTCCCCGATGGCAAAGGCATTGCCAGATGGCTAAGGAAAGTGGGAAAGGATTGTTGAGAGGACCTGAGAGCAAGAGAAGGGTTATGAGGGAGGCTGGAGCGAGCCCCACTGTGGGATTTAAAAACAAGGTTTTGAAATAAACGGGAAGGTGTCAAAGGATGGAGATGGGGATAGTGTCACTAGGCTCCTTTATTCATGTGAGAAGGAAGGCAGCAGTATGCTGTACAGGCTGCAGCCTGGAGAGCTGAAACTTGAGTTCATTACAAGGAGATTGTATTTAAAGTCCTTGGAGAGACCGTGGGGCAGGCAAACTGGTGGTTTCAAATACGCCTTCAACATTTCCGCTCTCACCTAGATGTCAGGCCGTGTAATTAAAGAGTCTATTGCTATGGCTGGTATGCTTTAAAATAAGCACCCCATGACATTTGTTTAATAGCACTTTCCTTAAGGACTCAATCTATGGGCTGGGTGGGGAGGGTTTTAGTCTATCACAGCTACATCAGCCAGTTTAAAACTACCCAGGAACATCTCCCACCCTTGGACTGAGAATGTGCCTCCTCTGAAATAAACCGGTGCCCACAGAATGGTGGAAGAGGTGGGCTTGTAGTTAAAATACAAGAGTGGGATTCAGGAGACACTGGGTCTGGATCAACCTCTGCCACAGACAGAACAAGTCACCCAGATCTTGAGCAAGTCACCCAGATCTTGAGCAAGTCACCTGGCCTGGTCTTGAGAGAGAGAGAGAGAGAGAGAGAGAGAGAGAGCTGCAGCTGCATGAGCCAAGCCCTCTGGCTGAATTTCTAAGAGAGCCGGATAGTCACAAGATCGCTAGTAATATCTGTAATGATACAGGCCAAAGTCAGATGATCCAAAACATTTGGGGGGCAAGAGAATCATAGAATATCAGGGTTGGAAGGGACCTTAAGAGGTCACCTAGTCCAACCCCCTGCTCAAAGCAGGACCAATCCCCAACTAAATCATCCCAGCCAGGGCTTCGTCAAGCCTGACCTTAAAAACCTCTAAGGAAGGAGATTCCACACCTCCCTAGGGAACCCATTCCAGTGCTTCACCACCCTCCTAGTGAAAAAGTTTTTCCTAATATCCAACCTAAACCTCCCCCCACTGCAGCTTGAGACCCTTACTCCTTGTTCTGTCATCTGCTACCACTGAGACCAGTCTAGAACCATTCTCTTTGGAACCCCCTTTCAGTTGAAAGCAGCTATCAAATCCCCCCTCATTCTTCTCTTCTGCAGACTAAACAATCCCAGTTCCCTCAACCTCTCCTCGTAGGTCATGTGCTTCAGCCCCCTCATCATTTTTGTTGCCCTCCGCTGGACTCTTTCTGATTTTTCCACATCCTTCTTGTAGTGGGAGGCCCCAAACTGTACACAGTACTCCAGATGAGGCCTCACCAATGTCAAATAAAGGGGAATGATCACGTCCCCTGATCTGCTCGCAGTGCTCCTGCTTATACAGCCCAAAATGCTGTTAGCATTCTTGGCAACAAGGGCACACTGTTGACTCATATCCAGCTTCTTGTCCACTGTAACCCCTAGGTCCTTTTCTGCAGAACTGCTGCCTAGCCATTTGGCCCCTAGTCTGTAGCAGTGCATGGGATTCTTCCGTCCTAAGTGCAGGACTCTGCACTTGTCCTTGTTGAACCTCATCAGGTTTCTTTTGGCCCAATCCTCTAATTTGTCTAGGTCCCTCTGTATCCTGTCCCTACTCTCCATCGTATCTACCACTCCTCCTAGTTTAGTGTCATCTGCAAACTTGCTGAGGGTGCAGTCCACGCCATCCTCCAGATCATTAATGAAGATATTGAACAAAACCCGCCCCAGGACCAACCCTTGGGGCACTCTGTTTGATACCAGCTGCCAACTAGACAAGGAGCCGTTGATCACTACTTGTTGAGCCCGACGATCTAGCCAGCTTTCTATACACTTTATAGTCCATTCATCCAGCCCATACTTCTTTAACTTGCTGGCAAGAATACTGTGGGAGACCATATTAAAAGCTTTGCTAAAGTCAAGGAATAACGCGTCCACTGCTTTCTCCTCATCCACAGAGATGGCCTTGTATGGAGAAACTGCACTCTGCTTAATATATGACCCTATCCAAGACTGACTGATTTGACCTGGAAACTGAAGTGCGTGTCCGCTGCCTGCTGATAATACACTGTACTTCTATAGCAACTTTCATCCGAGGGACTCAGTAAGCACTGCAGACATGAATGAACATGTCCTCACCGCTCCATCCTGAGGCAGATAAGGATTGTTACCCACTTTGGCCCAAGTGGTTCTCTGATTTTCAGGGTCTTGCAGGTTGTTTCTGTTGGAAGGAGAAATCGACGATGGAGTCACGTATATTCATTGGTATGATCCTGTTTACTTGCAAGGAATGTCCCAAGTCCTGTTTCCAGGATCACAGTAGGAATCAAACAGCAGGAGACAGGTTCTTTGCTCGCAGTATCCAAGCCTCTTTCTAGCCAGCACTCAGCCCAAAAGGGCTCTCTCTCAGGTCTTTCCCAGGGTCACACCACAAGTGCTTCCCTGGCAGTCTGTCAGGCTCCCTTGCTGCCTTCTCCGAGCTTCTGAAGTGTTTCTCCTGCTCCTCTCTCTCTCTCTGTCTCTCACCCATGGCTGCAATCAAATCAGTCCCCTACCTCTGCTTTTGTTATCCGAATCCCAGGAAACTCCTTGTGCTGCATGGCCCAGGACTGCATGCGGTCTGGCCTCGGGGGATGGTTTTCCCTTATTTCAGCTATCGCTAAAGAAAGGGGCATTTAATTGTTCCCTCATTTAGCTTGAATGGATCATCATGCCCTGCAGCTCCAGTGAGGTGGTCTGAGTGCCCAGCCCTCAGAATAACAATATTATTGTCCCCATTTTTACATGGGTGGAAACATAGGCGCAGGGGAGCAAAGAGCCTGATCCTGAGCACCTATAGTTCCTGGTTATCAGCGTCTCTCTTCCCCCACACTGTGCTGGTTCAGCTGGGCTAGCTATCCTATAGAGGAGATGCAGCTCCAGCCATTCTCCTCCCCTCCCATCTGCTCCAGGGGGAGGAGCAAGCAGGCACATCGCTTCTGCTCACCCAGATGCAAGGTCCTGGTGACCTGCACAGATTGGGTTCGTACTAGCTCTCAGCATGGGCCTCTAGGCCAAGTCATAGTCTAGCCCTTAATGATTTATCATGAAAACTTGGAAACTTTTCTTTTTCCTGCCCGTGTAACTTTCTGCCCAACTAAAACCAATGCTTGCTTCTTTGTAGCTGAATAGCAAAAATAACTATGCAAAATAAATATATGCTAAATGCTATAAATGCTAAAAAAAAAATGCTTGTGCTCGCATAAAAAAAAATGCTGTTTTTATATTAATCATTCTAACTTAAACATAATTTACAAACTATTAAAAACGCTGCTATTGTTTTTCATACTATATCTCTTAATCACACCTTTAATTTTAAAAACCTTCTCCCAAACCTTAAATCATAGTTTACTAGCCTTTTCCATACAATTATTAAATAAATTATTTTCTATCTATTCTTCCTATATATTATTTAAATAATAATACAATACGCAAAATATCTGTATAATGCTATAACCAAAAATTCTGCTGTCCATAAAACAACTCAGTACCTGTCTCTTCAGCTTAATCGTAAATTACATAACGGGCCTGGCAATCTAAGCTTGCCAGGCCCAAAAAAAAAATTATAAAAGCTAGCTAACCCCCCTTAATAAATTACAAGCAGCCAATAAAAAAAAAAATACTATTCAAAAACACAGTAGCCTAAACTTTTCCCCTATCTCTTTTCCTCTGCCTCAAAGCAAAAAAACCCTGCTCCAAACCAATCAATACTACCCAAATAACAAAAACATAAAATTTTACACTTACCAATCAAATATTAACACGCAAAAATCTTTATCTAAATATATATAAAAATTTGTAAAATTTATATAAAACAAAATCTTTTATACCAAAATACAAGCTCTCCTTTTTCTGCAAAATAAAACATTTTTCCTTATCCATATCAGGCTGTTAATTAACTCTCAGCTAAGCAAACCCAATATTTCAATAACAGCTTGCTTCTTTGTAGCTGTATTTTTCTCAGAGAAGGTTTTTTTAATTTTTTTTAGAAATAGCTACTTTCTCATTGTGTAACTTTGCCTGAGAACTACCAAGCTATGTCGCTTCTAAAGTACGCACCATGCAGTGTGTTACTGCTTCCTCTCTGGGTAGGCTCTGTCTACTCACAAGGATATGTATGCAATATAACAGTGGGGGAAACTAACTCTATCAAAAAATCCTAAAGGTTTGTAATAAGGCAAGACCTGCTGCCAGCAATGTATCTTCTGAAGGTCTCCTTTGCGCCACAGCTGCTCCGGTTTCTCTTGCTAGTGCTCTCATCCAAACCACACACAGCGTAAAGAAGCACCGGGTTAACCAGTAATGAATAAAGACTGTTGGCTAGACTGTGGCCCTGTTTTGTTAATGCTGACCCTGTTGATTTTTCTACAGGCCTTGCCTTATGTGTGTCTCCTCATTGCGATGCTCTTCTTCATCTATGCCATTATCGGCATGCAGGTAACATTTTGGCTTCAATATCTAAAAATCTAAGATTTGCCGTGCTGATGCAGAGCATTAGACAAGCTATTGCTACAGCCTGCCTCCAGCAGTGGGCCTGTTTCAGAGTAAGGTGAAGAGCTCTCCGGGCACCAGAATAGGAGAGGTGCAGAGAAGGCATAAAGTCACCTTTGCCGCCACCCCAAGGTCCTGCGCCAAACAGCGCTCAGACGCACTGACAAATTGGGCCCTGGGTGTCCAAAATGAGTGGTTTTTCCATATGATATTCCTCAGGGATCCAGTGCAGCCCTGGTGTTAAGCGGAAGTAACTCTGATTGAAATCAATAAAAGTTACACCTGCATATGCTAAAGCTGAATTGGCTCCATCAGTTTTGGGGACAGCCAGCTTGATTTGCATCCAGGCCATCTTCTCTTCTGTTTGACATCTTTCCTGCTCCACTCCTGCCTCCACAGTATATGATACACCCATTTTGCACATCTGCTGAATGTCAACTCGATGCAAGTTACATTACCACCCTCTCTAACATCTGCTTTATGCCCAGTTATGCCAACTGTGCTGCTCTCATGCATCACTGCTGACTTGCGACCAGAGATTCCTGGGGGAGCTCACTCCAGGCTGATTGCTTTTGTTTTCTTTTGCAGGTATTTGGAAACATTGCACTAGATGATGATACCTCAATTAATCGACACAACAACTTCAGAACTTTCTTGCAAGCCCTGATGCTATTGTTCAGGTAAATAAAATAAAATCTATGAACTTTTAGGTTTTCCACATGAGTAATAAATAAGTTTCTGTCTTCATGTGCCAGTTTAATTGCTGAGGTTATTTGAGTTACAAAAGTCCTCCAAGCGCAGCAGTTGTAGTGAACCATACCTCCCTCCATTTTCTGTTCCTCCTGGTTAGAGCTGTACACATCAGCTGGGAATGTATCTGCCAGACATTGCACACAAATTTCATTTCATGTGAGTTTATACCACTCAGAGTTTGCTGTTTTGAGAGATTCAACTTAATGGTTATTTTTGCATCTTGAGCAACTTGAAATTTGATATTTCAAAGCTACTTGTGATTCAGAATGAATCCATTTCCACTTGGGCTCATTTGCGTTGGAAAAGGAATCCGCTTTTAAGTGAATTGTAGCAATATTTTCAGCCATCTGTTGCCTTTTCTGTAGTTCTAACAAAAGGAGAAAAAACAACCCTCAGCATTTGGTAGTTTCACCTTGTATTGTGTATATTTCACTTATAGCTGTGTGTGCTATATGTTATGGACAAGAAATGGTTAATTTTTGCATAAGGCTACTGCTTCCACAAGCCTCTAGCACCAATGTCAGGGGCTCAGGCTTTGGTCAGCCAATGAAACTTTATTCTGATGATGTAATGCTTGTAACTGGATATCCTGCTAAGGGTCTTGATTGATGGAGTGTGTGCAGAGCCAGACAGACATGAAATTAGCTCACTCTGGTTTGCTTATGCAGTTTAAAATAATCTGATTGAAATTAATCTCTTAATGTCTGGGAGATTAGCACTATATGTGAAAGAAAGCATAGAATCAAATGACATGAAAATCTTAAATGAACCAAACTGTATCATAGAATCTCTATGGATAGTAATTCCCTGCTTGAATAATAATATAGCAGTAGGGCTATATTACCGACCACCTGACCAGGCTGGTGATAGTGACTGTGAAATGCTCAGGGAGATTAGAGAGGCTATTACAATAAAAAACTCAGTAATAATGGGGAATTTCAACTATCCCCATATTGACTGGGTACATATCACCTCAGGACGGGATGAAGAGAGAAAGTTTCTTGACACCTTTGCTTCTTGGAGCAGCTAGTCTTGGAACCCACAAGAGACAATTCTTGATTTAGTCCTAAGTGAGGTACAGAATCAGGTTCAAGAGGCGAATATGGCTGGACCGCTTGGTAACAGTGACCATAGTATAATTAAATTTAACATCCCTGTGGTGGGGAAAACACCACAGCGGCCCAACACTGTAGCATTTCATTTCAGAAAGGGGAGCTACACAAAAATGAGGAGATTAGTGAAACAGAAATTAAAAGGGACAGCACCAAAACCAAAATCCCTGCAAGCTGCATGGAAATTTTTTAAAGACACCATAATAGAGGCTCAACGTAAATGTATACCCCAAAGTAAAAAAAACATGGTAAGAGAACCAAAAAAGAGCCACTGTGGTTAAACAACAAAATAAAAGAAGCAGCAAGAGGCAAAAAGGCATCCTTTAAAAAATGGAAGTTAAATCCTAGCGAGGAAAATAGAAAGTAGCATAAACTTTGGCAAATTAAGTGTAAAAATGTCATTGGGAAGGCCAAAAAAGAATTTGAAGAACAGCTAGCCAAAGAGTCAAAAAGTAATAGCAAAAAAATGTGTAAGTACATCAGAAGCAGAATGGGGGGACACTGAATGATCAAGATGCTAAAGGAGAACTCAAGGATGATAAAGCCATTACAGAGAAACTAAACAAATTCTTTGCATCGGTCTTCATGGTTGCGAATGTGAGGGAGATTCCCAAACCTGAGCCATTCTTTTTAGGTGACAAATCTGGGGAACTGTCCCATATTGAGTCATCATTAGAGGAGGTTTTGGAACAAATTGATAAACTAAACAGTAATAAGTCACCAGGACCAGATGGTATCACCCAAGAGTTCTGCAGGAACTCAAATGTGCAATTGCAGGACTACTAGCTGTAGTCTGTAACCTATCATTTAAATGAGCTTCTGTACCAAATGACTGGAGGATAGCTAATGTGACACCAATTTTTAAAAAGGGCTCCAGAGGTGACCCCGGTAAGCCTAACTTCAATACCAGGCAAACTGGATGAAATTATCGTAAAGAACAAAATTGTCAGAGACATAGATGAACATAATTGGTTGGGGAAGAGTCAACGTGGTTTTTGTGAAGGGAAATCATGCCTCACTAATCTGCTAGAATTCTTTGAGGGGTCAACAAACATGTGGACAAAGGGGATCCAGGGGATATAGTGTATTTAGATTTTCAGAAAACCTTCAATAGGGTTCCTCAGCAAAGGCTGTTAAGCAAAGTAAGCTGTCATGGGATAGCAGGGAAGGTCCTCTCATGGACTGGTGACTGGTTAAAAGATAGGAAACAAAGGATAGGAATAAACGGTCAGTTTTCAGAATGGAGAGAGATAAATAATGGTGTCCCCCAGGGGTCTGTACCGGGCCAAGTCCTATTCAACATATTCATAAATGATCTGGATAAAGAGGTAAACGGTGAGGTGGCAAAATTTGCTGATGATACAAAACTTCTCAAGACAGTTAAGTCCCAGGCAGACTGCGAAGAGCTACAAAAGGATCTCTCAAAAGTGGGTGAATGGGCAACAAAATGGCAGATGATATTCAATGTTGATAAATACAAAGTAATGCATATTGGAAAACATAATCCCAGCTATACATATACAATGATGGGGTCTAAATTAGCTATTACCACTCAAGAAAGAGATCTTGGAGTCATTGTGAATAGTTCTCTGAAAACATCCACTCAATATGCAGCGGTAGTCAAAAAAGCGAATAGAATGTTGGGAATCCTTAAGAAAGGGATAGATAATAAGACAGGAAATATCACATTGCCTCTCTATAAATCCATGGTACGCCCAAATCTTGAATACTGCGTGCAGATGTGGACACCCCATCTCAAAAAGATACATTGGAATTGGAAAAAGTTCCTAAAAGGGCAACAAAAATGATTAGGAGTATGGAACGGCTGCCATATGGGGAGAAATTAATAAGACTTGGACTTTTCAGCTTGGAAAAAAGATGACTAAATGGAGATATGGTAGAGGTCTATAAAATCATGACTGCTGTGGAGAAAGTAAATAAGGAAGTGTTATTTATGCCTTTCTCCTAACACAAGAACTAGGAGTCACCAAATGAAATTAATAGGCAGCAAGTTTAAAACAAACAAAAGGAAGTATTTTTTCACACAACACACAGTCAACTTGTGGAACTCCATGCCAGAGGATGTTATGAAGGCTAAGATTATAACAGGGTTCAAAAAAGGACTAGATAAGTTCATGGAGGATAGGTCCATCAATGGCTGTTAGCCAGGATGGCAGGAATGGTGTCTCTAGCCTCTGTTTGCCAGAAGCTGGAAATGGGCAACAGGGGATGGGTCAGTTGATGATTCCCTGTTCTGTTCATTCCCTCTGGGGCACCTGGCATTGGCCACTGTCAGAAGACAGGATACTGAGGTAGATGGACCTTTGGTCAGATCCAATATGGCTGTTCTTATGTTCTTAACTGTAATGAAATCAGATTTTTTTCATTCTTGCCCCTGGATCATTTGGGCCAGATCCTGGCCCCTGGTATAGCCGTTTTTTTTTCACAGTTGCAGCAGCAATGGAGACTGAAAAGTTAGTTTAACCAGGCGGCTGAGGGTACTCCTAGAATAGGGGGAATTCCTGAGTGGCCTAGAGCTGACATTGCTAGCTCTGTGCTATACCATCACTGTAGAAGGGTGGACAAAGGTCTGGGGCCTGACTCACCTTGCACAACTTAGAGAAGTCTCATGGCTGCTCTGACTTGCACGAGGAATTGAACCAGCCCCAGGATCAGGGTCAAGGCACATGAGTCGGGTACTGTGTGGGAGGTTTTCACAGTCCATGCTGTAATAGCCTATGGAGTTTGTAAAGTTTAGAGGGGGAAAAAACAAATGGAATAACAAATATGTTAGGACTTCAGAGCTGCAGCACTTTACGCCCACTTTGCACAGCTGTAAACAGCTACATAAGATTCCAGGCAATGGAGAATCAGGCCCTCTGGCAGAAGTTATGGGCTTGATGCATCAATTATTGGGTGAAGTTCTTTGGCCTGTGATATACGGGAAGTCAGACTAGGTTATCATAATGGCCCCTTCTGGCTTTATAATCTATTAATCTGAAACTAAGTGTCAGAGGCAAGGTGGGTGAAGTAATATATTTTATTGGACCAACTTCTGTTGGTGAGAGAGACTGTCTTTTTGAGCCACACAGATCTGAAGAAGAGCTCTGTGTGTCTCGAAAAGCTTGTCTCTCTTACCAACACAAGTTGGTGCAGTAAAACATATTACCTTACCCACCTTGTCTAACATCCTGGGACCAACATGACGGCAATTACATTGCGTACAAGCCAAGTTTCAGTCATTTGATGGAGGAATACTTGGAAAAGAGACAAGAAGTGACTATTGCTGTGGGAGAAGGTACATTTGGCCGAGTGCCTCTGGGATTGGTGAATTTATTTATTTTTAAATAGCGTGTGACAGTTGGGAGTCACGTTGGGAACATTTAAGGTTATATTTACATCTGTTTCTTACTACAGGAACTGCTGCTATAAGTAACACAAGGAAAGAGAGGGGGGGAAGAAGTTAAAGAAAAACTCAGGAGACTTTCATAAAAAAGTGCATCTGTGTCAGAGTGATAGGCCACAGTTCTGATGCATCCACCTAAAATGATAGATTAAGACAGAAGAGTCTGTTTATGTTTCACTTCCTCTGCACTGGATTTTCAGCCACCATCAAGGCAGAGCTGTTGGATTTGGGGCATGGGGCGTTAAACATCTTTGATGACATTTGTCCTTTGTACTTGACTGACTTCAATTAATCTATATTCACTTTCCAGAAACAGATTAAGAGTATCCTATCTGAGCCTGTCAGGTTGATTTTGTTTCCCTGTAACATGGGGGTGTGAGTAGGGGAATCTTTTTCATTTCTTTCTTTCACAAAGTTGGTAAATGAATCAGGTACAGTAAATGCCAGTGCAAACTGCTTCCAAGAATACAAACGAACACACAAAAGCCAGCCGTGGATGGAAGCAAGATGTAGTTTGTAACAAAAAATTGATAAAGGAATTCAAAATAGAATTTAGAAAAGGTTGTTGGAGGGTGTATTTTTGGTTAATTTGACCTCCTGTAACAGGCCCAGGTGTGCTGGGCAGAGATCTGTTTAGCCATAATGGTGTACCTAATGGTGTACATTTCTGCAGTCAAAAGAACTCATGCTTTTGCCTTTCATTGAATCTTTGTCCTCCGTCTGTAGGAGTGCCACCGGGGAAGCTTGGCACGAGATCATGCTGTCCTGCCTCAGTAACAGAGCCTGCGACAAACTCTCCGGCCTCACCAAAAACGAATGTGGCAGTGACTTTGCCTATTTTTACTTCGTCTCTTTCATCTTCCTTTGTTCCTTTCTGGTAAGTCAGTCCCAGTCTCTGCTTCCTTTCCGTCTTATCAAACCGCAGTCATCGCACCAGTCCTCGCTAACTCCTCCAGCTCCCTTCACACTTAGCACAGAGTAGGTCCCTCTTCTCCTTCCCACCTCCTTGTTTTCTGCTGCTCCCTAATGATGATTTAGACAACATTACTAGACAGTTCCATTAAAAAGCATTTATTATCATGGTGATAAAAACCCTTTAATCTCCAAAGAGATAATTTAGTAATTAGTTTAATGCACCGGTTTTTATCTTTCTCCCCAGGAGGTGTGGGGGGGTCTAATTTATGGAATTAAACATTAATCTGTTTTGTCTCAATTTTTATACGGGCTTTTGAAGAATGGGATTCGGGATGGGGAGGGGTTGGGGAGATAGGGACACCATCGGCTCTATGTTGCTTTCAGAAAGCAGCAGGAAAGCACCAAATTTGTATTTTATTTGTTGGGGGAAAAGCCTGATAATTTTACACTGATAGTGTTTGGGAAATTTTCAGTCATGAAGGTGAAAGAAGCACACCCAGCTGCTGTAGCTGATTCTTCCATTGTTCATCAGGCAGGACTGGAACTAGTCTTTTAACATAAACCATGTTTTGCAAATCCCTTACAAACACATGAAAGTCTATCCATTCCTGGAGGCTGATTCCGCCTTCAGCGATGCTGGGTTTTATGCTGACATAACTCCCTCAGTGTACAAGAATGGAGAATCAGGCACACAGGGGAACAAACTCAGAGACTGAAGAGTTGAAATCACAGCTCTGAAACTGTGAAGGCAAATAGGATTTATCTGTTCTAATCTACACATGAATCCTCACTGCTTTCCACTGTACAGACAAGATATTGCCTTAAAATTTAAGAGCTGTTTATGAATCAGAACTTCACAAATGCAGCCAATCCCTATTACCCACAAAAGACTCCATCCAGGAAAACTACCTTCACATGGCATTTATATATTGCAGGGAGACATACCACCTCCTAGGTCACCATGAGGTCCTTTGGCCAACTGAAGCCCTTTCCTTGACATCTGGCATCTCACTCCTCCCTGCGTGGATTAAAATTTGTAACACCCTGGAAGCTGATAAAAGGTTACTGCTCCATTTACTGATTCCTTTAGCACTCCACCACTTTAAAGCTTTCCTTGTACAAAGAAATCCCTAACCTAACATCAGAAATCCTCTATTTTAAAGTCCATTAACGTTCCTCAGGTTCTCCCCGCCCCCTCCTCCCCCGTGGAAAAACCTCACCGAATCACGCCAACTTTCACACTCAAAATGTAGTAGCAGAATGGGAGGCTGGCGTATATCTGTGACATACACATCCCTAAATGATCTTACGCCTTGAGTCAGTGCTCCCGAAAGCTCTGGGATGACACTCTTCATTCACTGGCAGGCCATGGGGAGGCCCCAGGGTGAAGAATTAAGGATAGGAAGCTGGGCTCCAAAAATATATCGTGAAAAGTAAGCCAGCTGCAAAATATTTCAGGATAGACTCATTACTCATTTTTTAAAATGTACTTGGCACTTCATTGCAATAAAACATGTGGTTCCCCACAAACGATTAAAGCATTATAGAGCAGTGACCTTGCCAGCAGGGTGTGTATTTATGGTTTATTAAATTTTGTTACATCACGGAATTGGGGGAAATTATGTAATTTATTGGTTTTTAACGTTGCTTCAGGGGCTTTAAGGATGTCTGGTTTGACATCATTTTCCTTGTTTAATTTGTACTCTTTGGTATAACGTGAAACTGAAAAATAGAACAACTGTAAAAGTTGCTCTGTAGCAGTTAAATAAACCTGTATAGAACCCAGCCTTGCACTGGGGACTACACAGAACTGCACCACCTTCATGGAAGAACAACCTCCCATAGCTTCCCAATTCACCTGCTGTGTCATCACAGGCACTCCCCCCTGTGGCCAACCACCTCTTCTGGGCAGTGCAGAAAGAGGAGAGGAGACAGGGTCCTGCCCCTGACTCCTACTTTGAGGCTTGGGGGGGCTGTAACAGGTTGTAAGAGAATCATTTTCTTTGATCCTAAGGGGGGTGAGCAGATTCTCCCAACCTGAACCTGATCCAACACTCAGTGGAGTCAAAAGAAAGACTCCAATCGACTTCTTTGGATCAAGCCCCAAACTTGAAAAAAGATACCATGGATGTGAGAACTTTAGAATTGCAATTATGATGTATGAAACAGCTAATGTGTATCAGAGAACACGTAATCAGGTGTACATACTAGCCAGATGTAGTGACTTCAGTACCACAAAATGAGCCGAGTACCTTCAGCAGGGATTATTTCATTGGCCTCAGCTGTCCTGGACTAGTTTGTGGCCTTCAATGCCAGGCAGGCAGGAGGGTAGCTGTATGTAAGCCATCAGGTTTATGCCATGTAAACTCTCACCTCCTTCAATAGCCACCTCTTCTTCTTGGTGTTTCTGACTGAGGAGGCAGTATTAAGTGTAACTGTGCCTAATGCATTTTGGGGATAGCAGAAGGGATCCTGAAAAAAGTATAGTCTAGGAGTAACATTTTCTAAAGCGCCCAAGTGATTTGGGAGTCTAAGTCCTATGATCAAAAAAGACTTCGGTATTAAAAAACCTAAGTCCCACTGATTTTCAATCAGATTTAGTCTCCTAAGTGTCTCTGACTTTGTAAAATCGGACTTATGCTCATAAGTGACTTAAGCACTTTCAGCATCCCTTCACAAATCCTTAAGAAAGTAAGAACGGCCATACTGAGTCAAACCAATAGTCCATGTAGCCCAGTACCGTGTCTCTGACAGTGGCCAGCATGAGATGCTTCAGAGAGAATGAACAAAACATGGTAATTTTGAGTGATCCATCCCATTGCCCAGTCCCAGCTTCTGGCAGTTGGAGGTTTAGGGACACACACAGCATAGAATTGTGTCCCTAACCATCTTGGCTTATAACCATTGATAGACCTATCCTCCATGAAAGTATCACATTGTTTTTTGAACTCCGTTATACTTTTGGCCTTCACAATAGCCCATGATAATGAGTTCCAAAAGTTGCCTGTGCGTTGTGTGAGGAAGTACTTCCTTTTCTTTGGTTTAAACATGCTGCCTATTAATTTCATTGGGTGATCTCTAATTCTTGTGTTATGTGAACGGGTATATAACACATCCCTCTTCACTTCTCTATACCATCCATGATTTTGAAGACCTCTGTCATATCCCCCGTAAATCATCTCTTTTCTAAACTGAACAGTCCCAGTTAGAGTTCTGCACAGATACAAAATTTGTATCTGCATCTGATCCACAGTTTGCAAAATTGGTCCGCGGATATCCATGTCCGCAGATGCAGATATCCGTGGATTTGCAGGGCTCTTTCCCAGTCATTTTAATGTGTCCTTGTATGAAAACTGTTCCATACCCCTAATCATTTTTGTTGCCCTTATCAGCAACTTTTCCAATTCCAGTAGATCTTTTTTGAGATGGAGCAACCAGAGTGGCATGCAATATTCAAGGTGTGGACATAGTACGGATTTATATAGTGGCATTAAGGATATTTTCTGTTTTATTATCTATCCCTTTCCTAATGGTTCCTAGGATTCTGTTTGCATTTTTGACTGCCACTGCATAGTGAGCAAATATTTTCAGAGAACTATCCACTGTGACTCCAATATCTCTTTCTTGAGTGGTAACACATAATTTAGACTCCATCATTTTTGTATATAGTTGGGATTATTTTTTCCAGTGTGCATTACTTCGCACTTATCAGCTTTGAATTTCATCTGCCATATTGTTGCCCAGTCACCCAGTTTGATGAGATCCCTCTGTAACTTTTCACATTCAGCTGTGGACTTAATTATCTTGAGTAATTTTGTGTCATCCGCAAATTTTGCCGACTCACTGTTCATCCCCTTTTCCAGATCATTTATTAATACGTTGAACAGCACAGGTCCCAGTACAAGATCCTTGCTATTTACCTCTCTCCACTGTGAAAATTGACCATTTATTCCTACTCTTGGTTTCCTATCTTTTAATTAGTTGCTAATCCATAAGAGGACCTTTGCTTTTATCCCGTGACGGTACTTTGCTTAAGAACCTTTGTGGTGGGTCCTTGTCAAAGGCTTTCTAAATGTCTGGGTGCACGTATCAGCTGGATCACCCTTGTCCACATGCTTGTTGACACCCTGAAAGAATTCTAGTAGATTGGAGCATGGGATGAGAATAAGGATACCTGGATTCTGTTTTCCACTTTACCAGGTAGTCAAGTCAATTCACTTTTCTGTGCCTCAGTTTCCTTGCCTGTAAAATGGGGTTAGTAATACCATATAAATTGGAAGAAAGGTCTAAAGAGTGATTAATTGGCATTCATATAGTATATTACTGTGGTAGTAAGTTAGGGATTGGGGATGTCTTCATTAATGGGTCATGAGTAACAGCAATAGCACATTCTGTACACAATCCCCCAACCAAAGATCTTCCTCACGAGTACAGAAGGATGCAGGGTTCTTTTAAACAGCACAAACTCAAACCCCAGACTTAATTGCCTGGTTTTGTTTTAATGACTTGCAGGTGCTGCTGAGCTGGAGACAGCTAAATTCTGTTTAATTTTGTTGATCACAAGCAGAGAGGTGGCAAACTGCTCCGCTGCACTATTTCCTGGTGCGCAAATGTCATGCCACGAAGCAGCACCCCCACCAGCATATCAGCGCCGGGAATAGAGAGCGGAAATATAGAAAGCTGCCTTGTGCTTCTCAGGTCTTTATCCGGCACAGGGGCGTCACCTCCACCTTTTGGGTGGGAGAAACTAACAAGATCTTATCTGTCTTTTGTGACCTTCCTAGCCTACCTTCTGAGCCCAGTTCAACTCCTGCTGAAGTCAGTGTGAGGTTTTCCATCAACTTTAATAGATGTTGGGTTGGACCCTTATCTCTCAGGAACATTTGCCAACCTGTGTATTAAGATCTTGCCATTGGAGGCAGAGGCCTTTTGCATGCTATCCTTCTCATCCCTGGGGTCCCTTTGAGAAGTCTCATCTCTGAGATCCTAACAGAGGACCTCCAGGTTCAAAACCCATTCATCTGAGCTGCTGTGTCTTGAGTTGCTCTGATCCGAGCAGCACTGGGAAATGTTCTCAGGCGAGGAGCTGCGTACGTCCAAATGATGGGTTAGTTGATTGGAGCACTTTCTGCCTGCATTATGAATAAGGAAACAATGTTTCTCCAGAGAGAAAGAGTGAGTCACCTTGTACCAGTTATGCCTGGGATTGTATCATGCTGCATAACTGCCTCAGTAACGGGGAGAGACGTTTCCTGTTGCAATAATACACATGTATTGAATTTCACACTGGCGAAAGGTGCTGGATTAGCAGCCCTGGAGAACAAACTCCTCTCTTTATCCACTGCAGCAAGTAGAATGGGAAGCAGTGTCCCAGTGTTCCCCAGCATGCTTCAATCCTGCCAGGCAGGAACTGTCTTTAGGCGATGAGAAGGAACTTTACTCTCCTGACCCATTCAGTCCTTGACTCTCTGTGGAAGGGGTCATAAAGGGAGCATAAGGTAGTGTGCTCACCACCTGTGGTGTCCCCTTGCGTCAGGGTGCGAAACTGCAAGGGGACATTGTTCCCAGCACCTCCTACTGGCCATCTGCCTCTGGCTGGGCCTTCTGTGGCTCAGCCCTCTGTCCAAGTCATAAAGTCCAAACAAATCCAGTGTAATAATTCTTTGGCCTCACTCAGGCCAAACTAGTAGCTACTACTTCTCCAGCAGGTTTCACCATGCTGCCTGCCTCCCTCCCCCAGGGACTCTGGCACTTTATCTCTGGGGTCACTCTGCTCCCATGGGAGCCTGACTTGCCTTCTATCCATTTGTCACATTCTGGGGTGCAATCCAGACCAGTGAGGGGTTGCACCATCACCTGCCATGTACCCCTGGTTGCATCAGTGCTCTGCTGCATGCAGATGACACCCTGAGGGTCTATGCCCTACACATCCCTGGATCAGCAACTCTGACCCCAGCAGCCTGCCTACAGCCCCACCCTGGCTTCCCCCAGCGTTGGTTACTACTAGCAGGATGACCCCAACACACTCCCAGTCCCATATGCTCTGCAATGTCCTGTCCTGTCCTGCAATATTCAGAGGAACAATAAGGTCCATTTGACCCTTTAAAGAGAGAAAATCCAACATCTTATCACTTGAACTGGAGTTAGTCAGCACTTTAGGTCTAACACAGCACTGCTGGTTTAAATTAAAAGTAAAACAAGTTTATCATTTACAACTTAGAAGATGGGATTTTAAGTGATTTCAAGTATGAGAGAAAAAGTTAGAAACGGTTACAAGAAAAAAAAGTGAAACATGCTTTCTAGTAACTAAAACTCAACCTGGCACATACAGTGTGGGTTCAGGATGGCTTTTCTCACCCACAGTCGTCCAGCAGGACAGCTGAACCTACCCCTCCCACCCCCCCTGACCCCAGGGTCAAGATCTTCTCTGGAAGTCCAAAGTGCTGGTTCCTTTATCTTCTTAGGAGAACTTGAGTTCCTAGCCTCTTTCTTTTATAGTCTAGTGAACGTCTGAAATGGATTCTTCTGAAGGTTGTCCCCCAGAGTAAAGTTTATTCAATCTGTGAGGAAGGCAACATGAAGTCTGGTTGTGAAGGACGCTCCATGCTGTTTGCGAAAATGCAAATTGTTCTGTTTCTTGCAATCTCTTCCCCTTCTTAGATTGATGGGCCTGTTTACTGCATATGTGTAAATTAAGGTAACCCATGTTCCTTTGTTTAGGACAAACCTGTTTAACACTTTTACCCCGGCCAGGCTGTCCGATCTTGAACATGGGCCAGTATCGTCATACAGAGGCAATTCAGAACTTGACCTATAATATTATACATACATTTCATCCTGACATCATTGATCAGTGAGCAATTACTTTGTGCAGTGCTACCTCATAAGGTACAAAGATTATTAAAATAGCGTGTAGGGTGTGGATACAGGAGTTCTTAGAGTCACACTGTTGTAGGGCCTAGCTCAGGACTTTCCCCCACAGGAGTCTACTCTGCTCCCAATGGGTTTCTTCTGCCACATCACGCTCCTTCTTCCACCCTCCCACAGAGCCAGCTTCTACCCGTAGGGCTCTGTGGGATGGAGGCCTATGCCCATTCTCATCCCAGAGCCTAATAACAGGAGCTCTGCCACTGCTTCCCTTCTCCAGATCCGGACAGTTCTCTTGGCATTCTCATTGTCAACTCCAAGCCCTCATTTAGGGCCTGCTCCCACATAGACCTATTCTACCCCCTGTGGGCTCCTTCCAACCTGCGCCAGCTGCATGGCTTCTCTAGAGAGAGCACCTTTTCTCATCCCGTTCCTTCTAATCAACGTGCCCTTTATTCTGTTCCAGCAGCCTCTTTCTAGCTAAAGCTGCTCCCTTTTTCCTTAGCAGAAGGGGCATCACCTGGAGCACCTGATTGCTGCCAGGTGTAGCCCACAAGGTTTTCATGAGTCAAGTAGGCCCTAATTCTCCTGAAGAGCCATTGGCCCCATGACAGATTAGTGCCCTTTGCGGTGTTGGGCTTTGTGATGCGCATGTCTGGGAAATGGACTTAGACCAGCAGCTCTTTTTATTTGGGCTACTGATCATCCTAAAACATCCTTAATGCTGCCAAAAAGAATGGGCCACATGGAGTTCCTGATCCTGGCTGTGCGGCCAGGAAGAAAAAGCTAAGCCAGCATATTCTAATGTTATTTCTTGACACTCACAGCAGACTTCTAAACCAGGAGTTCTCAAAGGTTCTCTACCCAGGACCCCCCAAAACAATCAGTGTTGATGGTTCCAATCCCACAATCCTTTGCAGTCACATCCTATGTCTCTTTGGCAATTTTGGGCTGGGGGGTGTCTGATGTGGGTGGTTGATGGGGTTGGGTTTGTGAATTCTGGAGAGGAAGGTGGGTGCTGCTGGATGGGAACCCACCTGAGTGGAGAGCTGCTGGTACTGGGGAGACATTGGTGGAGGGGCAGGAGCTGTTGTCTGGGGATGCTGAGGCAGAGATGGATGGTCTAGAGTGGGGTTGTATGGAGTGGAGGGGAACATGCTGCTGGGCATTGGTGGAAGGGTTGCAGATTCTGTTAGCTGCAAGGATGAGAGGGGTGCTTCCTCTTCTCCCTTGCCTCTCCGTGTGTCTACACTGTGTTTTTCTCCTGCAGTGACTGACGCCTCAGGAAAAGGGAAGGGCATTTAGCCTGTGGAGTCGGGTTGGGCAGGTCTCCTGTTAATATGCTACTATTAATAAATGAGGAGCTATGATTACAGGTCCCAAAGGAGAATTTCTCCAGTTCTTGCTGGCCTGAAGGGGGAATAGTGGCTGCAGTGCCATATCGGGAACTGGGATTGTTTAGTCTGCAGAAGAGAAGGATGAGGGGGTATTTGATAGCTGCTTTCAACTACCTGAAAGGGGATTCCAAAGAGGATGGATCTAGACTGTTCTCTGTGTTGACAGGTGGCAGAACAAGGAGTAATGGTCTCAAGTTGCAGTGGGGGAGGTTTAGGTTGGATATTAGGAAACACTATTTCACTCGGAGAGTGATGAAGCACTGGAATGGGTTCCCTAGGGAGGTGGTGGAATCTCCTTCCTTAGAGGTTTTTAAGGTCAGGCTTGACAAAACCCTGGCTGGGATGATTTAGTCGGGGATTGGTCCTGCTTTGAGCAGGGGGTTGGACTAGGTGACGTCCTGAGGTCCCTTCCAACCCTGATGTTCTATGATTCTATGAAATGAGGATGAGGGTGCAACCAAGATTAAAAACTGGGGGACTTGAAGACAAACATAGGGATGTGGAGAAACCCCACCTCCCGCAAAGCAAATACCTGTATTCTCAACTTGCAGCTTCATTCTTCCCCCTTCTTCAGTTACACCTCTTACGTCGAATGCACAAGGTAAAAGGCCAGTGTGTTTCTTTCCTCCCTGACCCCAACATCCTTTTCCCCCTATGCAGATGTTGAACCTGTTTGTGGCCGTAATCATGGACAACTTTGAGTACCTGACACGAGACTCTTCCATCCTAGGACCCCACCACCTGGATGAGTTCGTTCGGGTCTGGGCTGAATACGACCCAGCTGCCTGGTATGTGCACAGCATATATCTATATAGACAATATATAGAGAGACATAATCCATATACTGGTTTTAATGTGACTACAAGTCCACAAGGAAAACAAAATCCAGAGGTGAAAAGAGCTGTGGAGGTGAACATTGCAACCCAGATTCACTGTGCACTTGAGATTAACAAACCTGATGTAATTACAGAGGAATTTCCTTTTAGCTGACATGGGAACCAGAAAAGAGAGAAAACTCAACCCCTTAACAGTGCCAGAAAATGAAATGGGCCCGATGCAAACAGAGTGCCTGATCCTAGCTCCATGGCCATGCAGAAAAGGCATTTATTATTTCTGGAAACACAACAGAACACCATTGGTTTTCATTTCCCAGTGTGAAGGGGAAAGAAAGTGGAATCTCTCACCATCTTAAGTGTATTAGTTAACACTTGAAATTAAGTTCTCCAAAACCCAGTCTAGATACACAAAGATTATGCAGCATTTGTTAATAGACAAGAATTGCCTTAATCATTTAAAATAACAAAATACCACAGCATGTATTTGTTTTGCGGTCATGGGAAACCAGTGAAGCTTTCTTTTCACGTTTTCAAGGTGCCATTCCTCCCTAAAGAGTGTGGCCCTGATTTGCCACCACTTTACATGTCGAGTCATCACTTTCAGCTGGGCAACAGGAGTGTAGAATGCTACCAAATCATAACTCTCCACTCACACCTGGTAGCATTTTACCTCCACTCTGGACAGGTATACGGGACAACATAGGTTGCAAGGCAGTGGGGGAAGGACTGAATATTTGTTAATAGAGCATTGGTTTGATTAAACATACAACTTAAATAGAGAAGAAGCATCAGATGTTTTGATCCTGGAAACATCCACTGAATGGCAGCAAGTTACAGATGAAATCTTTTTAAGAATACATTGTTGTTTGGGCAAGAGGTTGAAAGCTGAGACATGTAAAGCAATAAAGAGAAGAAAAACCAGTAAGCTTTACTTCTCTGAGCCTTTCAATTCCCAGTGAATCTCCAATAAATCATCCTTGGTATACAGGCTTGTTAAGGGGAAGGGTTTTTTTCTCCCAGCCAGAAAGTGAGGTTTTCAATGAAATCTGCCTTGGGTTTTTTGTTTTTTAATCCAAATACAGTAGTGGAGGAACCTACCACAACTGGCCAGGTCCCTCGTGGCAGGAAACACTGCAATAAGAGGAGCAAGAGAGTGTTAGCACAGACCAACGGGTCAGGCTGGAAGAGTTTTAGGGTAGAGATGAAGTGGAGGTTGGCTCCTACAAGGTTGCCTTGTTACCAGGTCTGGAGCAAAGTTTGCTTGAAAATATTGCAACAAATGTAGGGGAGAAAAGCATTCTGTTACGTGCCACCTTTATGACAAAGCAGGACACTTAGCCGCTACAGAAGGCTTTAAAGGGGCGAAGCGAGCTCCTGAAGGTTTTAGATGCTCTGGGGTGCAGTCAGAACCATTTCCTTGATCTTTCACAGCCTTTGGAAATTGTTTATTGGGGACAATTTTTTTTACAAACTACCACCCAATTCTTATCCCGCATCTACCCAACAAAGCCAACGGGCAATGCGATTCCCACAAAATACAGCTCTCTTGTGAAAAGGCTTCAGACTTGTACATCTACAACACACAAGCTGCTTCCAACCCCTTTATGCTTTTCGTCCTTTTTTTGTTCCCCCGCAAGCAGAGCTGAAGATGTAGGGGAAATGTTTATAGACATGAACTTAAACCCCTAATAAGAATGCACTTAAGCTGGTTTAAATCAAACTTAACTAATTTGGTTTAATATAGTAGCTTTAGTACAGTGGGTAAATCTGTTTAAACATAATTTATACCGTCTCAAGTGCATCCACAATAGGGGTTTGAACCAGTATAACTAGATTTTAGTTAGTGCAAGTTTCTAATACAGACCAATCCTTATATATTATTTTTCATTTGCAAATCCTGTCCACTTTCTTACCACTGATGGGAAACTCAGTGAGCCTGAAAATTTGGGAATGTCCATTCTCCCTGTAACAAATAACTTCAACTCCCATGAGCACCAATGAGATAAATTATCTCTGTACAAGAAAAAACACCCATGTGCTTTTCCTAAGATTCAGAAGCTCAGACCATTGGGGTTATAAGGAGGGTGTTTTCTGCATAATTTCCTCACTCTTCTGATTCTGAAGAGAAAGATTAAAATGGTTTAAAATGACACTTATTTTTAAAAAGTAATGAATGCACACTGTGTCACGCATGAAGATCAGGGAGCTTCGTTCTCTAATTTACTCCAGTTTTCCACTCGTGTAACTCCATTGACTTTGGTGGAGTTACTCCCAAAGTGCAACTGTGTAAATCAAAGGGGAGTCAGGACTTTTGATGTCTTAGGCCTTGAGCCTTCAAAAACGTGCCTTTGCAGAATTTTACACATGCAAGTAGTTCCATTGAAGTCTCATACCTCAACTAAGCATATTCTTAAGTGTTTGCAGGTTTGAGGCCTAAAATATCAGTGATTTACACTTTCTGAGATAAGATCTTTTCTTCATAATGCAGGTATTTACATGTCATGGGGAATAATAGATAATCATCATAATGTGAATGAAAGGGGATTATATGCAGTGTGATCTAGATTGAGGCAGACTAGATTATTATTCCTACTTTTATCGATGACTTACTTTGTGACCTTTGTCAAGCCACTTAACCTCTGTATGCCTCAGTTTGCCCATCAATAACATAATAATGCCTTATCCACCTTTGTAAGCTATCTGAGACTCCTAGATGAAAGGCGAAGTGTGAGTGCAAAGTGCAAATATTATGATGTATAGGGTAATAGTTATATATTTATTTTAATATTTTATGTCTTTAAAATATTATCTTCAGTGTCACCATCATTCTCCTGGTTATTATGTCTTCAAACTTTCTTGGGGGGAAATAATCAAAATGTTGAGAAAGAGGTAAAAGCAGAGAAAATATTACTATTGTTTTAAAAAAGTATTTTGCTAAATAGAAGGTAAATATGGTAATGCTGATGGATTAAAGGATGGTAGAAACACCATACATCAGAGAAAGAGAGAGCTATGAACCCTACTAATCTGGTTCTGGAGAAAATCTATCACATGCAAACTGATACTGGCAAATGGCAATCTCACATTAATTATCAACCACTTTTAGTCATTTTTAAAAATAATAGCATTGAACTTCAAGATGACCTGCAAAAAAAATAAGATTGGATGTATGCAGGGCTCGTGCAACCCATTAGTGACCTAGGTGGTCGCCTAGGGCGCTAGCATTTGGGGTGCGGCATTTCGGGTCCTTCGGTGGCAACTGCGGTAGCCGGATCTTCAGCTGTCCCGGTCGTGATCGGCATTTAGGTGGAGGGAGCTGAGGCAGGGGGGTGCAGGGAGGGCCGCCTGCAGCAAGTAAGGGGTGGGCGGCACGCAGGGGAACTCCCTGCCCCAGCTCACCTCTGCTCTGCCTCCTCCCCTGAGCATGCCGCCCCGCTCTGCTTCTCTCCCTCCCAGGCTTGCTGCGCCAAACAGCTGATTGGCACCACAAGCCTGGGAGGCGGAAGAAGTGGAGCAGCGACGGTGTGCTCGGGGAGGAGGCAGAGCAGAGGTGAGCTGGGACTGGGAGTTGCTGCACAGCTCCCCAGATTGGGGGCAGCTGCTGCGGGGGTGGGTGCCTCAGGGTGGAGGAGGGGCGGAGAGCTGCCACAGGGCTTGGGGGGGGGCACAAGGTGGAAGTTTCGCCTAGGGTGCGAAACATTCTTGCACCCACCCTGTGTGTATGGCCTTTTTTTTTTTCTTTAAGATGTATAAAGAAGGCCTGAAAGGTTCTGTATTTTTCTTTTGAAGAGTTTTTACTATGTGTTTCCTCCCCCCGCCCCTTGGAAATATTAGCAATGTCAAGCCTTGTATTTCCTCTTTTGTCAGAGTCCTCCTTGGATGACTAGAAGTGTGTACTGTAAGTGTTTTCAGCTCTTAATTGAAGGAGCAGGGTTGTGGGATCCCTAACAAGAGCTTCTCTCACAAGCATCTGAGATAAATAGGTGCTAACAATGGCAAACAAAAATCAAAGAGATTTCAAATGCCTAAATAAGAATAAGTTCCACTGTCAATTAATCATGGTCCACTACAGTGGCATTTGTCATGCCAAAAACACACTAGCTCTTCCAGTCATCCACAGAGTCTCCCAGGGTAGATATATTTCAGGGCTTGTCTATGCACAGTTTTTGCACTGACGGAACAATTTTGATTTAGAAATTTCATTAAATTCACCAAAGGTAAATGCCACTATACAGGGCCAGCTCTAGCCATTTCGCCACCCCAAGCACGGCGGCATGCCATGGGGAGCGCTCTGCCACTCGCCGGTCCCACGGCTCCGGTGGACTTCCCGCAGGCGTCCCTGTGGATGCTCCACTGGAGCCGCAGGACCCGCGGACCCTCCACAGGGACACCTGCGGGAGGTCCACCGGAGCCGCCTGCCGCCCTCCCAGCAACCGGCAGAGCGCTACCCGCGGCATGCCGCCCCAAGCACGTGCGTGGTGCGCTGGGGCCTGGAGCCAGCCCTGCCACTATAATATCAGTATGCCACAGTTTAATATCAATTTAACTGTATTCATAATAGTGGGTTACACCAATTGAACTGTGTAGTTTTCTAAACTGATACAATTATACCTGTGCAAAAGCTATGAGTAAACTAGCTTGGAATTTCTAATACAAAAAGCAAAACCACATGAAAATATTGGGGGAAAAAAGCCTTTTTAATGTATCATAAAGAAGCTTAAAAAAAGTGTGTAGGGGAGTGTATAATCCCAGTTTGCTTTCCTTTGCAGGTTCCCTTGAAGTTCGGTGCTGTTATTTATTTAGATAATTTGTGTAATTATAATTAGGAATAAAAGTAATCCATGAAGTTTCTTAATCCAGCTGCTAGATTAACTGAAAACATTTTTTTAAATAATAGAATTAACCATAAAAACAACTTTGCGATAGTCTGATTTCAGTTGTTACTAATGGGATCTGAATTTTTTCAGTCCTAATCAGTCTCATAAGGCTCTTAAAATGGCAAACTAGTGAGCTGACTGTTAATCTTCTATGTTCTTATATTTCAGACATATTAAAGGACTATAACATTAGTGACTCTCATAATTAAATGCAGTGGTTAGAAGATCTTTTGTATTGCATTGTAGTTCGGACAGTAATTAAAACATCCAAGCTACGTTATGCTGTGGCTTTTTTAGAGCAACTGGAAGTTCTCACTCTCTAGATCTGAATTAAGGTGTCTACCTCCCAGAAACGAGCCTTGCTTCTAGAATGTTTTCCTCCTCCACCCTCTACCATTTGCTATGTTCTGTAGGGGAGTGATCTTTTGGAACAAGGCCTCCCTTCTTGCCTGTGCTGTTATAACTTGTGATGTTTTCTTTCCAGTTGCCGGATTCATTATAAGGATATGTACAATTTGTTACGTGTTATTGCTCCACCCCTTGGCTTAGGAAAGAAGTGCCCTCATAGGGTGGCATACAAGGTTTGGAATTTCAGAGAGTCTGTCCAGCATTTCCTCCTTTGGTTTTCCTTTTTTTTTTTTTCCTTCCTTTTTATCCAAACTGCAAATGCAAACGATACTGAAAAGAAACTGGAACGTGACTAACCCGTTGCCTGAAAAGGAATGATTGACTGCCCCCTTATCTCTTGATGCATCAATTCCCCATCTACTCCTACATCCCAGCTGGCTGGAGAAAGGCAGCCTTATGAGACAGTGAACTCACAAGCTTCCATCCTTCATGATCTAGGTGGGAAGGGGTGAGCAAGGGGCAACACTCATATATATGTATATGAGAGAGAGAAACAGCATAATAATATTTCTGCAGAATACTGAGGAGGAAATCTAGTGATATGGGGCCATTTTATTTTGGATTTTTAGCTGATGTTGCACCTTCAGTTTAGTGACTAACCTCTGATCCCTGCTCTTTCCTGAGTTGAAAGGACATTAGATCAAGGGCCCAGTTAATTATGCAGCAGGGTGGGAATGCTGACATAGGCTTAGGAAAGGATGAGGGACTGAAAAGTCTTTCTCTGCCACAGTGTAATAGCAGCAGGGGTGACTCTAGGCATTTTCCCGCCCCAAGCACGGCAGGCAGGCCGCCTTCGGCGGCTTGCCTGTGGAGGGTTCGCTCATTCCACGGCTTCAGCGGACCCTCCACAGGCATGCCACCGAAGGCAGCCTGCCTGCCGCCCTCGCAGCAACCAACAGAGTGCCCCCAGTGGCTTGCCGCCCCAAGCACACGCTTGGCTCCTAAATAGCAGTAGCCTTAGAATGCCGTTAGGAACAACACAGATCTCTTGGAGATCCTCAGATGACAGTGTAATGAACTTGCAAAGTACTATAATGCTTGGATGAGATGATGGTGTAGGGGGAGGAGGGTTTTAGGTTTATTAAGGACTGAAGAACCTTTTGAGGAAAGGGGAGCCTCTACAGAAAGGATGAGCTCCACTTAAACCAAAATAGACCCAGATGGCTAGCATTTAATATTCAAAAAGATTTTAGACTTATTTTTAAAGTAAGAGCTGAAGGAAAGCCCGCAGATGCAGAGAAGCACATGGTTCCAGTGGAGAACTCCATTGTGGATGAATTTATTAAAGGGGGAACTCTATGGTCTAGGAAAGCAGTTGGTAAAGATAAAGGTAGGGCCTAGTGAGCAACAGTCAAATGTAAAAGAATCCCATTTAAATATAACATATGGAGGCAAGCAACTGAATATTGACAAAATGTGCAAATGCTCACATAGAAATGCTAGAAGTCTTGAGTACTTGAGTAAGATGAGTAAACTGGAGTGCCTGGCATTAAATGAAGATATTGTTATAATAGGTGTTGTGGAAACTTGGTGGAATGAGGACAATCAGTGGGAAATGGTAATACCAGAGTACAATATATAGATAAGAATGACGGAGTAGGTTGCACTGGTGGTGGAGTGGCTCTGTCTGTGAAAGAAACCATAGAGTCAAATAAAGTAAAAATCTTAAATGACTCTAACTATACCATAGAATCTCTTTGGATAGAAGAAGGACAGTAGGAGTATAGTATTGAGCACCTGACCAGGATGGTGATGGTGATTATGAAATGCTCAGAGAGGTTATAGAAGCAACAAAGACAGATAACGCAATAATAATGGGGGATTTCAGCTACCCTCATATTGACTGGGTACATGTCACCTCAGGAGGGTATGCAGAAATAACATTTCTAGACATGTGGAACAGCTTCTCTTGGGGAGAGGCAATTCTTGATTCATAACAGAGGTTCAAACTAAATATGTACGCCCCCCCCCCCAATATAAAAACAGTAAGAGGACCGAAAACATACTGTCATGGCTAAACAATAGAATAAAAAAGGCAAAATGGTTAAAGGCAAAAAGACATCCTTTAAAAGTTGGAAGTTAGCTCCTACTGAGGAAAATAGAAAAGAGCATAAAGTCTGGCATGTTAAGTGTAAAGTGTAGTCAGGCAGGCCCCCCAAAAAATCTGAAGAATAGATAGTTAAAAATACAAAAGATAACAGCAGTTTTTTTAAGTACATCAGAATCAAGAAGCCTGCAAAACAGTCATTGGGGCCACTGGATGATCTAGATGCTAAAGGAGCACTCAAAGAAGACAGGGTATTGCCAAGAAGCTAAATGAATTCTTTGCATTGGTCTTCACTGCAGTGGATGTGGAGGAGCTATTCTTTTTAGGTGACAAATCTGAGGAACTGTCCCAGATTAGGTTGTCAGTAGAGGAGATTTCTGAACAAATTGATAAACTAAACAGTAATATGTAACTGGCACCAGATGGGATTCACCCAAGAGTTTGAAGGAACTAAAATATGAAATTGGAGAATTACTAACTGTGATATGTAACCTATTGTTAAATCAGCGTCTCTACCAGATAACTGGAGGATAGCTAATGTAACATCAATTTTTTTAAAAGGCTCCAGAGGCAATCCTGGCAATTAAAGGCCAGTAATCCTAACGTGAGTACCAGGCAAACTGGTTGAAGCTGCACTAAAGAACAAAATTATCAGACACATAGATGAAACACAGCAAAGAATCCTATGGCACCTTATAGACTAACAGACGTTTTGGAGCATGAGCTTTCGTGGGTGAATACCCACTTTGTTGGATGCATGTCGGATGAAGTGGGTATTCAGCCACGAAAGCTCATGCTCCAAAATGTCTGTTAGTCTATAAGGTGCCACAGGATTCTTTGCTGCTTTTGCAGATCCAGACTAACATGGCTACCCCCTGATACTTGGCATAGATGAAACACAGTATGTTTGGGAAGAGTCAATATGGCTTTTGTAAAGGGAAATCATGCTTCACCAATCTATTAGAATTCTTTGTGGGGGTCCACAAGCATGTAGGCAAAGATGTTGCAGTCAATATAGTGTACTTGGACTTTCAGAAAGCCTTTGACATGGTCCCTCACCAAAGGCTCTTAAGCGAAGTAAGCAGTCCTGGGGTCAGAGGGAAAGTCTTCTCAGGGATCAGTAACTGGTTAAAAGATAGGAAACAAAGGGCAAGTTTACATTTAAATTGCTGCATTGGTGCCACTGCGCTACTGCAATGCTTTAATGAAGACGGTCGACACCAACAGGGGAGAGCTCTCCCGTCAGCATAGTTAATCCAGCTCCATGTGAGGCAGTAGCTATGTTGCAGGGAGAAGTTCTCCCACCAACAGCACAGTCTACATGGGGGGGGGCGGGGCTAGGTCAGTATAACTATGTCGCTCGGGGGGTGGGGGTGGATTTTTCAGACTCCTGAGCAACGTAGTTATACCAGTCTAGATCTGTAGTATAGACCGGACCATAGGGTAGGCATAAATGGTCATTTTTCACAAAGGACAGAGGTATATAGTAGAGTCCCCCAAAGATCTCTACTGGGACCTGTGCTGTTCAACCCACGCATAAATGATCTGGAAAAGGGATGAACAGTGAGATGGCAAAATTTGCAGATGATGCAAAGTTCAAATCTTAGTGCAAAGAGTTACAGAGGGATCTCACTAAACTGGATGACTGGGCAACAAAATGGCAGCTGAAATTCAGTGTTGAGAAGTGCAAAGTAATGCACCTTGGAAAAAATAATCCCAACTATACACACAAAACGATGGGGTCTAAATTATCTGTTACCACTCAAGAAAGAGATTGTGGAGCCATGGTGGATAGTTCTCTAAAATGTGCATTCCATGTTCAATTCATATGATCAATGAGGTTTAAAAATCTATCCGAAATATATTTTTTTCAGGTGGGAATAAAACCCCCAGGGCTGTATTTCTACGTTGAGATAATGGCTAGGCATAGACACTTATCCTTTTGCTTTTGTCAGTTGTTTCTCTCTTCCTTCCTTTTCCCCATCTAGCAGCCATCTGTGTAGTACCTGGGAGTGTGGTCTAGTGAGCACCCTCGAGTATTTGGACTCAGGGTACCTGGGCTCTATTCCTGAGTCTGCACCTGACTTGCTGTGTGAGCTCTGCCAGTTCATTTAACTTCTTTGGCCACAGTTTCACCATCTATACAATGGAGATGATACTTTCTCTGCTTCACAGGGGGGGTTATATTAATTAATAATGGTCTTTAAATGCTTTGATATCCTTGGATGAAAGGCATTGTGGAATGACAAAGTATTATTAACACGCAGCCAGCTGAGAAGATAAAACCAGGCACTACAGTTATGTCCAAAGTCAATGGCAGCACCAGTAGGGGTAGCAGGCCAGGAAGGGATGGATTTTCAACTCTGCCGCCCTTTCTTCCCAATGGAGGATTTAATTTGTTGTGGACTCCAGCCATAACAAAACTCATCAATGATGGAGACATAATTGCAAGGGTTCAGTTGAGCCCTGTACTTTCTAGCTTTTTCCACTGCTCCCAAACTCGCAGGCTGGTCAACGTACCCTTTTAATGAAGCCAGTCGGTTAGACAATGGAATGGCCACCTCCTCTCCCCAGTCCCAATCACAAATCGAAGGTTGGCTGGGATCTATGCGGCTGCCCTTGTCAGATCCGAATCTGAGTTGTTGGAGGAGTCTGGCTTCATTGGATAGGGTGCTGCAGAGATTCAGCTTTTTCTGGGAGTCCAAGCAATCTTAGTCTACCCATGTGAAAAAGCCAAAAAAGGATTCTTCTTCTTTCTCTTTTAGCTGTTAACTTAAATTGGAAGCAAAACTTCTTATTCACAAAAGGGAAAGAGAAGCATTGTATGAGTCACATCTGTGTCTGTCCCATAACTCTGCCTACCAGCTCTCCCTGGCATGGTGAATACAGCCCTTTTTTTGATTTGAAAAACAAGCAAACAACAAAAGCAACCCCTCTTCATCACCTCCTCCCCAAAATCCCTATCCACCCCAATCCCTTTCCATATCCATTGACTTAGACATCAATCATTCCATACTGCTGCCGCAGGGATTAGAGCGTCAGAGTTTAACCTGGGATTTCTCTGCGATGAGGAGACACCCGGGGGTTCAGCCAAAGAGACGGAAGCGGAGAAATCCTGCAGTTTACCCTCTTGTTTATTTTGTTTGTTTTTCTCTTTCCTGAGAAATCTGATTAACCGGATATCTGTTTTTCTTGTCTGCTTTCTCCCCCGCTCCGCCCCTGCATTTCCCTCTCCCTGGTTTCGTTTCACCCTTTGTGTTGCTCCCCGTTTTTATTTTGGTTCCGGTTTGATTTCCGTGTCCTCCTGCTTTTGCCACCCCCCTTTTTTTCTCCCCCCGCCTTCAATTCCAAGCGGGCGCATCAGTTATACTGACATGTATGAGATGCTGAGACACATGTCCCCACCTCTAGGCCTGGGAAAGAAATGTCCTGCTCGAGTTGCCTATAAGGTAGATCATCCTTAAAAACTCCCCAAACCACCAGTGAAAGCTTCTTTTGCCATGGCTGAAATGGGTGCCGTTTTCCTGTGATTTTATTGGTGTGATCCTGAGTTCTTTCTGGTGCTTTATCTTCTTTCTACGCAGGCAGCATTTTAAACGTGCCACATTTTTGATAATGTTTTTTTCAGTCATTAAAATTGTGACACGTTAGTTTGTCTTTCTAGCTATGTCTCCACCTATCTATATAAGTGTCGCTCTCTGTATCTTTCTGCTTCCTTTCCAGTCCACTGGGGGAGGGTGGGGGTGGGAAGTTGAGTTAATAACAATTTATGCTACCAATACAACTCCACTTATTTTTGTATATCGCTGTCTACTCGGACTAGCCTTTTAGTTGTGTGTTGTTTTTTTCTTTTAATTAGGTCAAAATAATTAGGGTGGGCAGGGCCGTAGGAGGTAGCAAGTTATTAAATACAGCCGATACCATAAATGCTTCCTAATACACTCATGGAAATAACTGCACACAAATCAAAGCATTTTGGTCCAAAGGAAAAAGAGAAATCACATATTATTTGTCCAAAAATAAAGTTTTAATTAAACCACAAGACACATTACATTTAAAAATACGTTAGTTGCTACATTTCAGACCCTGCTGTGGAGAGTGTGGTAGAAATGCAGAGATAAATTAGACTGAATGTATAAAGCGCGATCCAGGATTCCAGCCAATTCCCTCCCATTGGTTTCAGCGAGACTTGCGCTGCTGCCACCAAATTCTGCATGAAATTTGCATTTGGAGGGGGCTTCATTAGGAATATTTCTTTAGCTTTGGTTCTCATGCCTTCAAAGGGATTTTCAACAGCATGCAGGACTGGCTCCCATTCAAGACAATGGGAGTTTTACTGTTAACTTCAGTGGAAACAGAATTAGGCCAGCACTGAGCATTTTTGAAAATCCCACTCATCCACCCTGAGCTTTGCTTGGTGTGACAGGTTGGAATGAACCCAGACCACATCATACCTCCAAGTGTCACCTGATTTCTCATTTAAACTATGTGACACTGAGTTTCAGGAACGGTTCCACGTGAGATGGGCCTGTGCCAAAACCCCAGGTCCAGTCCCCACCTCCTTCCACTTCCAGGAAGACCTGAATTTCACTGTGGCCTTTCGTAGCACATGTAAATATCAACCAAAGTTTCAAATACATACCTTCCACATGACTCTTCCCTGTTGTAGTGCATTTCCCCTCTGTGGGACACAGTGAAAAGAAGGTAAGAATAGTTGGCTTGGAGGAGTATTTGGATCCAGTATTACACGAATGCTCAGTTAGGTACATTTTCTGTGTGCATCTAGATATGCTCCTGGCATAAGATGTGAGTACTCCAAAGGGGCGTATCTATTATGAATATATAATAATGGCCAAAATATAGTGAACATCCTTATAAAAACTTTGCAGGTACATTATCAATTTTTAAACTTCTATATTTCAGCCATTTAAAATATCCATTGGTAATATATATACACACTCAGAAAGGGCGACATTTGCAAAAGTGGCCACTGTTTTTTTTAAGTGTGTCTATTTTAGAGGCCCAAAGACGCCGTGAGCTTGATTTTCAGAGCTGCTGGGTTTTGGTTTTTGTTTATTTGGGTTTTTTTGGCCACTTTCTACATATGCTTTTTAGAGCAGACGTATGTACGCACACAAACAGAAGCACAATATTTTCAATTGTTTTACTTTTTCCTACCTCTCTACATTAAAAGTAGCCAATAAGTGTGTTTAAAACATACATTTTAACAGGGTTATTGGCTGCTTGTAATTCTGCATTGTTTAGAGGCTGCATTTGTTGTTGTTTAACCTATATATGCAGACTTTTTTCCAACCTGAGACCTTACATACTTATCTGCCCTCATTCATCACTAGAAAGTTCTTTTCACATTAGGCTTCTTACAGGCAGTTTAATTTATGTCTGTATTTATAAACCTCTCCCATAACATTTAGGTATCCTTGAGTATTTTTTTAAAATACAACCACTTGATTCTTCCACCCTTAATTTTTACTCATCAAGTAGCAGATCTCCAGAGAGATAGCAGGGAGTGTACGCGAGACTCATAAGTAGAGGCGGGTCCGAGCTGTGAAGTTCAGATTCACAGTGAGACTTTCCCTGAGTTGAAGGTGGTCAGATATATTGTTCCACTTTGGCTCACTATAGAATAGGTCCAAGCTCTGGAGTTTGCACCTGGATCTTGATTTGAATTTCCCCCTCCCCCCAAAGTACTGGAGGGTTAGATCAGTCATTGCAGGTTAGGCTCATCTCCATTGATAGTCGTAGCAGTGTTACTAGGGGATTTCACTCGTTTAATTTGCAAAAATCCATGCTTTCGCTAATAATGACATTGGCTTTCATTGCCTCTCTCCTCCATTTTTATGAACTGACATGACTAGGAAGAGCATGTGCAAGGAGACATGTTTGTGCTAAAAATCTGCACTCATATTAACACTGCATGTGAGTGGTTGCATTCAGTGGCCCTGGACTCCAGTGGTTGCCAAGTGGTCATTGTCTACCTGATGTTACCATTGCTGTTCACCATGATCTGTTTGTAACTGATGGGAAAACAGACAGTCGGCCCTACTTCAGGCACAGTGCAACCATCCACGCTCGGCTCCATGCACGTTTCAGATCACAAACAAATTTGCTTTCGAAGAAGATAGAAAATAAGTAAATAACAATTCAAATGACACCCTCTACTTGTGCAACTGTAGCTCAGAGACAGCTAGTGAAAGGAGTCAATGTTTTGTCTCTGCCCTCTCCTGTTCTCTCACTGTCAGTAAAAGTCACTTGTTTTCTGTTCTGTTGGGCAAAAGGTTTTTTGCCCTTTTTGTCCCTCTTTGTAATATGTGTGTGTTCCCGACTCTCTCTTTGATTGCAAAGATCTGAGCAGCCTGTATGATTTTGTCCCTGGCTCTGTCTGTTGACCTTCTCGATATTTCAGTGGTGTTTTTTGTTTGTTTATTTTCTCCAGCCTTTTGGGGCTCCTATTTCTTTCCATCAGTTTTTTTTTTAATTTGTTTATTTTGTTCCTCCTTTGTGAACTGTTCTCCTTGGTTAGCAAGACCAATCCCTGCAGAGTTGTTATGCATGGGGCTTGCTGCTTGCCTTGATGTTCATGCATGGGAATCTTTTAGTGCCTTGTTCTGACACTCCTCAGGTGACAGGAGAGCTTTATCCCAAGAGACACTGGGCTTTCGAAAGAAGAAAGCCACTTTCCTCGACATTGCTGGGGCTGGGGTAGGGGAAAGTAGCACTTTGTCTCCCCTCCAATAGATTAAACTTCTAGTGGTAGCATAGTTTCAAATTGGAGCCTTTGGTCCATTTAGCAGAGTTTACTGAGACTTCGTCTTAGTCCTGTACAGGCCTTGTGAGTTTGCCAGCAGCCACAGGGAGGGCTGGTCCAGATTCTTTGGCAAAAGATACAGATTTGGTGACACCAGCACATTTTGTGAGCTCGTGTCAGTTTCGCCAAACTGATCTTGTCAAAAACAAAACAAAACAATCAAAATGTTTTACGATGACATTTTTGAAACAAAATGTTTTGGTTGGAAGCAACATTTTGTTTGTTTATTAAAAATACAAAAAAACCTTTACAAATGGCCAAAAATGGAACAAAACATTTAGTTTGGGTTGAATGAATTGTTTCATTTTTGACAAAATAGAAACATTTTGTTTCAGGTTGAATGAAATGTTTAGTTCAACCAGAAACCTTTTTTTTTTTTTTTAATTTTAGATTTGCTGAAAATTCAAAAAAAAATTGGTCAATTTCTTTAAAATTACCAGCAAACAGGAAAAAATTCATTATTTGCCCTGCTTTCGTTATGGGTCTCCCCTCTTTTTATAACGCACACTGGGAGCATGGAAGCTTCTAAACATTGGTATTTTTAGCAGGTTTGTAGGCAAATAATCCTGGCTAACCCCACCATTGTGCGTATGCACGCGTACATGCACACCTGGAAAAATTGCATAGGAAAATGGTCAGTGCATTATGTGAATACATTAGAAGATTTTTTGGCTACAATGGTTGCATGCATCTTGGTGCTCGTGATGCTCTCTCTTGGAAATCTGTGCATTCGTTTTCAAGGCAATACAGTTAGCATTTCAGCAGCGTGCTTTTAATCAGCTGGCAGAACTGGAGCCCAAGCGTTTGCAGTCATTGTACACAGCTCTTAACAATGGCATTTTCAGCATGGGGCTGATTTTATACATCCCAGAGAGTATCTGCAGTGAAATTGGGGGAAGGAAACCCAACTGGCGCAATGCCCTCTGTGTACTTGGCAATGCGTTGCTATTGAGCTGATGCCAAAATGAATTAGAATTTGGAGGAGGGGGTTCAGTTTGATTTGAGTCGAGGTTCAACTCTTGAGCATAACGTCATTAGGCTTGGAAAGATTTGATTTTTATTGGTAAATGTCAATTTCACTGTACGCACACAAACCGACAGAAGAAATATTTCCATAGATAATAGTGGGAATGTACAGATAGGCTAAGTAAGAAAACTGATGCTTGAGAATATATTAGAGTTTGATTTAAGGCTATTTACTTCATATATTTTGACATAGGATGTTTACCGGTTATAAAGCTTTAATTTTTTGATTCGTCAATATTATCCCTTGAAATTATGAAAAAAAAACCAAACAAATTCTGCCACGCCTCACTATAACATCAGCGGTTTTGCTAATACCAGGAATATCTGAACGTTGCCCCTGTGTCACACTGTATGACTTTTGAACATCTACACTCTTCCAGCCAAAATACTGTTAATGCGTGTGTCAGCACAGTGAGTAAATCTCATAGTGTGAACGCATTGGAACAGTCCAGGAAAGAAAATGAAGAATATCCTCAGGGACAGACTTTTATTTTTCTCTGAGAGACTCTTCATTATTCAGGCATTGTGACACACTTACAATTTGCCAAGCGTACCCGGTCCACCCCCTTACCTTGCCCATCTTGAACCACAGCCCATGATGACTACAAATTCCAGCATGCAATGCTTCATCTTGTTCTGAGTACCTCTCTGTTGGCCCAAAGGCTGAGCCTTGCATACCGAGATGGTAGTGCCCATGGCCTATACTTTAGAACTCCTTAGGCCATATCAAACCGGCCAGACTGGCTTTGGGGACACCTGGCAATATTCTCCCTCCCAAGCGTTGTGTCAGGAATGGGGCCAGCAGAATTTGAATGTCTGGATTATGCTGTGAAAGATTCTAAATGAATCATAGCCTTTAACTGGTCTCTGTGCTAACTGGCTGGTCATTCTACTTTCTTCAAGAGGTGTTTGTATGGGGAAACGCAATGACTAGCCAGTCAAAAGACAGGGCATTAAATAAGCCAGAGCGTAATAATTACAGTTAGAACAGGGTTAATTATTCATAGCAAATAATTTATTCAACAAATTCAGACTCTTTTTCTGCCAGCAGATTGTCCGTAAGCAGTTCTCAATTCTTTCGAATGTATTCACTGTTGGGAATCATTCCCCACTCCCTCGGTGATTTTTGTCCCATAAATTGCCCATGAGTAGTTCAAAGTGAGTTTTCAGTATCCAAAATTTGAATGGTGTTAGCTAGTTTTAACAGGATACACAGAGCACATGGTGGTTTTTTCCACTGACATTTTGATGAGTGTAACATTGAGTCAGATTCCCCACACACATACTCATGTTTACAATTCACTTCCTTGCAGAAGGACTATAGTTAGGAACCCTGTGTGCCACTAAAATCTCACTTACACCCTGAGATGTAAGGGATGTATAGGCTGTATAGTAGCCCTCTACACTGAGATGATTTGCCCCTAACATTCTTTAATATCTGCTTAAAATTCTCTGTCTCCACTGGAATTCCTGTGAGTAAAGATTTTCAGGAGACTATTTGCTGAAAGTGAACATGAAATTGGCACAAATTCAGGCCAGGTCAGTTCTGTATTTTACTTGAATGAACATCTGTGCACAGTTAGTTGCCCAGTTCTAGTTACAACCCCTGTTAATAGCTGAGACATGTCTGACTCTCTCATCTCCTGGAGCAAGAAATGCTGCAGATGTAAGCTGTGCTCCAGTCTGTAATTGGCTGTTATCTTGTCGTCTGGTTGCTCCCTCTTCTGTGATGCAGAGAGTTAATTAGGATGCTCTAGAGAAAATATCACAGCCCCCGTCCCTGAGGCCTTTTATTTGTTAGGTTCCTCTTGTTAGCCTCTGTTCTGCTCATGTTGAGAAGGGAGAATGACTCTGAAACTACCTAATTAATGTCTGGGGATTGAGGAAGTTTCTCTGGCACAGGTTAGGAAATCAGGAACTAGATCTCCATCTCCTTCTCTTCAAACTCCATTTGAGGAAATGTGAGAGCAAATGCAGTGAAGGAAGGGGAATGGCAAAAGGAGCCGAGAAATATATTTTTGCCAGGCACAGAGATCTAGTGTGGGCTTTTCTCCTCGTCTAAGGAAGTCGTCTTCCCCCATTTAATTAGTGTAGCTAACCACACTTCTGATTTGTGGCAGGCAGTCCCAAGTTGATCCTGGAGTGGAGTGAACTCCTTACTGGAGTCTAGGAGCATTGTGATCCTTTCCCATCTGTGTCAACATGCTCTTATGTTTTCCTTTGAAATCTGGAGTAATGGAAAAATGCTGCAAATGAAACCCTGCCCCTCCTGCCTACAGTTCCTTCTGGCAAATTTTTGAATCACACTTCAAAGCAGCAGGCAGTGCCAAGGCTCAGTGGGTCGCAGAGTGAGGACTGCAGGTCTGAAATACTGCTAAAATGGGCAATATTTTGGTTTGAGTGGGGCATGAAAGGCAGAGGGGCTAGATAGTGCAGCCCCCTCTCTCACTGAGCATGCTTATTAGCTCTCACAGGGTTATAGTGATGCAAGGTTGCCTTGTTGTGCCGGAGAGGAATGGAGAGGATTAGTTCAGTCTGTGTAATGTGAACCCACTTCCAACCACTGTGGAAGGTATTAGATAAAGTGTGCAAATTTAGGTTGCTAATGATTGTGTTACACTCCTGAGCGTGCCTAGTCTGAACTAAGTGCTCAGATGCCTGGGCAGACTCAGAGTGAGCAGATTGCTTGTGACTCAGTAAAAGTGCAAGGCCTCCTCTGCTGACTTCTACACTTGTTGCATAGTCCCAGAAGCTATATCAGGTCAAAGATGAAGCAATTACTTCCTCCCAGGTCCTTTGGTTTTGCAAGGAACCATCACAGAAACTTTAAGCAACATTTTGACATTTTTCTCAGAATGGGGGTTGTAGAGGGAAGTGCTGATTACATGGTTTTCAGAGGTGGTGAGCACACACAGCTCTCATGGACTGCAGTGGGACTTTTGAACACTCAGCACCTTTGAAAATCAGGCCCCTAAACTGTAAGCAATGGGATGTATTAGGGATGTATTAGCAGGATTGTTGCGAGCAAGACATGAGGAGTAATTCTTCCGCTCTACTCTGTGCTGATTAGGCTGCAACTGGAGTATTGTGTCCAGTTCTGGGCACCACATTTCAGGAAAGATGTGGACAAACTGGAGAAAGTCCAAAGACAAGCAACAAAAATGATTAAAGGTCTAGAAAACATGACCTCTGAGGGAAGATTGAAAAAATTGGGTTTGTTTAGTCTGGAGAAGAGAAGACTGAGGGGGGACATAACAGTTTTCAGTACATAAAACAATTTTCCAAGAAGGAGGGAGAAAAATTGTTCTTCTTAACCTGTGAGAGTAGGACAAGAAGCAATGGGCTTAAATTGCAGCAAGAGATTAGGTTGGACATTAGGAAAAACTTCCTAACTGTCAAGGTGGTTAAGCACTGGAATAAATTGCCTAGGGATGTTGTCTAATCTGCTTTTAAAAATCTCCAGTGATGGAGATTCCACAACAACCTGTCAGGGATGGTCTAGATAATACTTAGTCCTGCCGTGAGTGCAGGGGACTGGACTAGATGACCTCTCAAGGTCCTTCCAGTTCTATAATTCTATGATTTCTGTGCGGCAGGGCCTAGCAGCATTGCAGGTAGATGAGGCTTTTAACTGGGAGGAAGAAAAAAATAAATATTTGGCACATATTAAGGACTGCCAGGTGCTGTAACTGGAGGAAAGGGTTACTTTAAAGAGATATTTGCTATTTATGTTGCCAGATAAGACAATATGAATCAGCTTGTCCAGTGTGAACTAGAACTAGAAGCCTGAGCAGACTCATGCTGAGCTGGGTACTGGTGGAGTCAGTGACAGGGCTAAGCGTCTCTCCTAACAAACCTGGCCCCTGAGTGCTTATTCAGCATGACAGTGAGTAGCCCCCAAATAAGGGGAATCGACCATAGAAAAGGGCTGGTTTTTCCTCTCCTTTTCTCCAGGTATGCATTCAGAAAGGGGTGGCTGCTCTAAGTAGATGATTTAAAGCCATTGTGATAAACTCAAATCTTGCTATTGAGAGATACTGAGAGCATTTTATTCATGTGCATTACAGGTTGCTATCCTGTCTTCTGCCCTTTGGGAAGGAGTCATTCAAGTAGGGGATTGCGAGTCAGGACTCTTGAGTTCTGTTCCCGACTCTGCTATTGACTCTCTTTGTGATCTCGTGGAGGTCACTTCATTTCTCTCCCTAATGGGAACAATAATAACCTGCCTCGGACAGGAGTAGTGAGGCTTATGGTCAGAATGTGCATGAGTGAGCAAGGCATTGCAGGGAGTGCAAAGAGACTTTCCTTGCTCAATGGCTAACTACAGTCCCATTGGAGGGCGTGCACACTGATCCTTGCCACCAGCTGTGGGAGGAGCTGGATGGATGGCAGAGGGAAGGCCCCTGGTCTTGTCCATCCTTTCTCCTGGCTGGGTCTGGAGGGCCATGATTGTGCCACACATTGCAGTGGTGCTGGAGCTAGCTTGTGCTTCGCCCAGGAGGGAGTCTGGTTGAGTCTACTGGACTCACTACATCACCTCTGACGTTAACAGCCAGATTTTAGTTCCGAATGAATATCTGTAAAGTGCTTTGAGATCCTCAGATGAAAAATGCTGTGCACGGGCTAAAAGTTATTCTTGTCTTTCAGTGCCATGGCTGGCATGTATTGATAACATGTCCAATCAGAAATAACCCATACTGGGTCACTCTAGAGGTGTTGGCATTAGGTCATCCAATTAGTTTGTAATGTATGCTGTCACGGCTGTGTAGGACTCCACAAGGCAAAGCAGCCAGTCACATCACTCCTGCTACTCAGCAGTATGGTTACAATGGGACACAGAATAAATGTGGAGGGTCACACGTCCAGGTGGTTCGCTAGCACTGCACCCAGCGAACACCGGTTTGCATGTACACGTGAGCGTCCATTTGCTCAGTTAATTGGCTGCGCCACACGTCTGTTTGTGTGTGCAGATACACAGGGCTACACGTGCCCTTGGAGAGTTCACTTTTGAAAACTGTCCTCCAAAATCCCATCAGCACTGATAGAAACTTGCGAGGAAAGGCCTCAGTACAGTGGTGCCTTGTCAGGTCACAGTCTGGGCTACATTTTGCCCTCTGTGCATGAGCACAGCTCCTCTTGGGAGTTAACTCTGCTAGGTCCGTGGGGAGAGCCAGGTTTTGCAGTCCCAGTTCTCAGGAGGATGGAGCTCTCCTATGAGGAATTATTTCTCACCTGCTTGGTCTTTATTTCCACGCATCTTCTTTCTCTCTCCATCTCTTATCTCTCTCTCACTGAAGTAGGATTCAGTGGGGCTCTTTCAGTAAGTTAACCATTGGATTGCATTGAACACACTGCCTTTGTGCTAACCTTTGGCGTGCTGAAGGAGGATATTCCAACCAAGGCGTTCTTTGGTTTTACACCATTGAACAGACAAAACGTGTGGAGCTTTGCCAGCATTTGATATTGCCTTTGAATTACATGGGGAGGAAACTCTCAGCTTTGATTTCGTTATCCCTCATGTCAATACACTGAGGAGCACCCCGGTCCTTGTTTTAAAGGGGGTTCTGTTAGGTTGGGCTGGTGTCTCCTAGCTCACTGATTGCTAGACCAAACCTGTAGGGGGCAGGGTGGGTTGCTGCACAAGCCTTTCACCCCAGTAGACATGGGATCAGAACCTAACACGTAAAATGAATGGGGTGGTCTCAGCTCTTTTCAGTGCTTGTTCACCATAGACAAAGATAATGTGCCAAAAGGATGCCCTAGCCCCACTATATGTCAGCAGGGCTCAGAATAGTGTTTAAAGTCCTACCATACCCATCCCTGCCCTTCCGAGTGCTGGCTAGTTTCCCTGAGTGATCGAGTATTT
The DNA here is from genome assembly GCF_025201925.1 of Gopherus flavomarginatus. Taxonomy (NCBI): domain Eukaryota; kingdom Metazoa; phylum Chordata; order Testudines; family Testudinidae; genus Gopherus; species Gopherus flavomarginatus. The sequence goes on along the minus strand of NC_066633.1, from coordinate 18,510,353 downwards.
ATTTTAGCTCTTCCCACACTGCTCTGTGGCAGCTGGCACTGTGTGTGCAGCCCTTGGCCTGTTGCTACACAAGTGGCTGGGAGGGTTCGAGGTTGAGGGCTGATGAAGCTAATGAGGGGAGTTATTCATTGAGGATCAGATGCAGGCACATGCACGCGTTAACAGTCCAGTTTCCTTAAGCAACCAGTGTGGTTTAAACAGGACAGGCTGGATTTCTCCCATGATGCTTGATGCTGGTACAATTTCATTGACGTCACTGGAGTTACTCCTAGGTTACCTGTACAGAGCAGGTGCCTGGGTGCTTCCTAGCACAAGCAGACAGTCAGACTAAAATAGTCTAGAAGCAGTAGTGTGGCCACGGTGGCACAAGTAGCAGCTCGGACTAGCTGCCCCGAGTACAGTTTCACCCGACACCCGGCATCCGTGGCTGGGCAGCTAGCCTGAGCCGCCACTTCGCTGCTGTTTATAGTGTGTCAGCACAAGAAGATGGGATCTACCCAAACTGGGATGCACGCTACCAGCTGTGGTGTAGACATACCCTAGTTTGCACTCCTAGAAGTGAACAGGGGAATCAGGCTCAGCCATTTTTACCTCAGTTCCACCGTATCTGTGGTTGTGTTTGATGCGACTCCTAAGTCAATGTTCAGTTTATACCACTGGGAAATACAGTTTCTGAGATTTCCCCCGCAAAGAGTCCAAACTGTTTTTTCCCCTGATGATGGAAAAGGAGGATGAAATATTCAGGTAAGAGTCCTGTCCTTTTCTACAAAGAACAGTTGAATGACTGGAGCAGAGGACTGAGCAGCAAGACCTCTGCAGAATCCTATTCCCAGCTTTGGAGTCTCTGATAAAAGACTCTGGGTAACACTTTCAAAAGCACCTGGGTGACTTAGAAGCCTAAGGTCATGTCTACACTAGCACTGTTGTTGGTCTAATTTCTGTTTCTCAAGTGCGGGAAAAAACACACCCCCGAGTGACATAAGTTTCACCAACAGAAGCACCGGCAAGGACAACGCTATGTCAGCGGGAGATGCTCTCCTGCAGACACGGCTACCGCCATTCTTTGTGGGTGGTTTGATTATGCCAACGGGAGAGCTCTTTCCTGTCGGCACAGAGTGGCTGCATGGGAGACCTTAGAGTGGCACAGCTGCATCAGTACAGCTTGGCTGCTGTAAGGTCTCTAGTGTAGATGTGTCCTAAATCTAGGGTAACCATACGTCCCTTTTTGGCTGGGACAGTCCCTTTTTTAGGCCTTCTCCTGGCCTTCCTGACTTTTTTGACAAAACTGATCATCAGTTGGCAAGAGCAAACGGGATAAATGTCCAGTTTTGCTAAAAAAGCGGGATGGGACCCCTAACAAGGCACGGAGGAATGTGTGGGGCAGAGGGAGTGGTAACGCCAGCCCTGTGCTGGAGGGAGGGCTCAGTAGAGTGGCTCAGGCCACCCTGCCCCACATGCAGAGGCGAGATGGGGGCCCCGAGTGGCCCTGTGCATGGGGAGGCAGCGGGGCGTGGGGGCTCGGATGACCAGCCCACGGCATAGGGGAAAAAGGGATCATGGTGGGAAAGAGGGATCATGGGCAGGCTGGGGGTGGGGGGAGCTTGGGCCAGCCCTGTCTGCCAGTGGGGAGGCTGGCCCTGTGTGGGACAGCTTGGACAGCCCCGCAGGGCTTGGGGCGGGGGCTCAGGCCAGCCCAGGGGTGAGCCGTTTTTCCTTTGGGAAAATATGGTCACCCTACCTAAGTCCCATTTCCAAGAGTGCCAGCCATTTAGGAGCCCAAGGCCTTGTCTATACATGAAAGTTGTGGCGCTTTTAACTATAGTGGCATAGTTAAAATATCAAAACCCTCCTAGTGTGAACAAAGTTATACCAGAATAACTGTGCTTCTATGATATCGCTTACTCCAGTAAGGGAAGGGGAATAAACTATGCCAGCGTAAAGCCCCTTTATAGAGGTACAACTGCATCCACAGAAGGGATTGTACCAGTACAACTATACAGGTAGAAAATAATCACACCCTCCACTGCCATAGTTATACTGGTACAAAAACTGTGTATGGACCAGGCTTAATTCCCATTGGCTTTTATCCAGACTTAAGTGCCTGTCTAACGACAGCCACTACAGCAGAACAACTACAGTGCTGCAGCAGTACCATTGTAGTAGCACCTAACGTAGGTGCTTCCTACATCGACAAAAGGGGAGTTTCTGTCAGTGTAGTTAATCCACTTCTGCGAGATGGAATTCTTCCATCGCCTTAGCCACACCTACACTAGGGTTAGGTCAGCCTACCTGCAGCTTCAGGGATCAACATTTTTCAGAGCCCTGAGCCGTATAGCTAGTTCAATCTGATTTTTAAGTGTAGACCAGGCCTACGTGTCCAGATCACTTTATTTAAAAAAAAAAGAAAGAAAGAAAGAGGGATGTAGGCTCCTAAATCACTTAGGCACCTTTGAAACTATTAGTCTCCCTCTTTGTAGTGGTTGGAGATGAGGCAAGGAAGTGGTGTCTAGATCTGAATCCAGATTCAGTTTATCCTGGGAAGTGTTTGAGTTTTAGGCAGAAAGGGACACCTTTGCTATAGGTTTCAGAGGGGTAGCCGTGTTAGTCTGTATCAGTAAAAACAACGAGGAGTCCTTGTGGCACTTTAGAGACTAACAAATTCATTTGGGCATAAGCTTTCGTGGGCTAAAACCCACTTCATCAGATGCATGGGGTGGAAAATATAGTAAGCAGGTATAAATATACAGTACATGAAAAGATGGGAGTTGCCTTACCAAGTGAGGGGTCAGTGCTAATGAGGCCAATTCAATTAGGGTGGATGGCTTCAATAGGGCTTCTCCAGCACAGCTCCTCTTGGAACTATTGGGCACACACGAGGAGTGAGGAGTGCGTTTGCGGTGCCTCCCTGTAGGGGGCTGCAACATGTTCTCCCTTGTGCATCTATATCTGTTAGTCTATAAGGTGCCACAGGATTCTTTGCTGCTTTTACAGATCCAGACTAACACGGCTACCCCTCTGATACTGGCCAGCTATGTTGACTGGAGCAGAGAGGGTGGAGCCGTGTCCCTGGTGGAGTGCTTTGCACCCCAGGAGCTCCTAGAAAGACACTGCCCCTGTGTGTAGGAGAGCACAGAGATGAGAGGATGCAGACAGGAGGCTGGTTCTTTGCCCCCTGGCAAGCCCATCCAGCGCCTAGCTCCAGTCTGGCCCTTTCTGTGCACACGCAGCTGTGGCAACCCTTTATGGACAAATATCTTCAGCATGGTGAAGAATCACAAAGAACCCACTTAAATGCCCTTAGCAAAGTGCTGAACTTCTGTTAAACAAAGAGAAGGTTTCCATGGCGTGATCAAAATAACAGCCTAAGCAGCTTCCAGATGGCACTCTCGAGGGATGAAATCCACCCTGTGCAGGGGATGCAAACCTACCTAATGCTTGGGTTCTACCGACCTGTGCAAACCCCTTTCACAGGAGCAAAAAAATAAAATAACTCTAGAGATAACAACCAGTAACTTCCTTGTGTTGCATGAAATCTTAGAGCAAAGAAATGCAGAGGCTTGTCTGATTTGGCTCTTTAGGAAGTTTCTGAACAGCATATGGAAGCTGAGGAGCTGGGAAATTGTCATTTGCCCAAGAAGGAGAAATCAGTCCTTACTGAACAGTGCTCAGGTTATCAGCTAGCCTGGAGGACTGGGCCTCTAGTGATCACTTACTGCTCCACCAGCCAACTTGTTCAAAAGCAGGAAGAGCTGATGGGCCAGAGTGGCACACTTGGTGCAATCTCGCTGACTTCATTCGAGTGACACCAGTGATTGATTTGGCCTGGGGAGTCTAATCCTGGATGATGGGGGAAGTGTTCCCATGGGGCCTCAAGATCCCTAGCCAGAATCTGGAAAGAGTGACTCTGACCCTGTGACTTGCCCATCAAAGGGTGGGAGCTGGAGCTTTGTGTGGGCATCACACTCTGCTGCCAGGAGGAAAGGGTGAAGGGAGGGCCTCGCATTCCTCAATAAAAGGACCCCTTCCAGCTACTCAGCCATGGCGTTGATATGGACTGGATGGGAGTTTGTAGCTGACAACAAGGGGAGGAGGCGCTACAGCGCTCTGCAGGGATTGCAGGGTATCTGCAGGAGAGGGTCGGAGAAAAGAGTCCAGTGTGTCTGTCATAACAGGGATCCTCCCTCTCCCTTAGCTAGGAGCAGCCCTCGTGCGCGTGGCAGGTCAGACCCCTTCTCTGATGCGCTCAGGAATGCCAGTCTCCTTACAGACATGGAGTGAGACAGCAGTGTGACTGTGTGCACATTCAGGGCATGTCATGTCTCCCAGAACTCCGTATGAATGCAGGGCCACATGCACAGCTGGGATCAGCAGGCACAGCTACACTCGCTGCGGTGGCGTTGCGCTCGAAGGGAATTGCCTCTGCAGTGTCGACCTACTCACCCTTCAGACTGGCTTGAGGCTGCCAGGTCCTGCTTGGGGTTCTTTGCCCCTCTGCTGTAGCCTCACTGTGGAGCAGGTAACGCCTGTAGTTGGAGTCAGATGTGGAGTGTTCTCCTTAATGTGCCATGTCACCCTATGCCTCTTGCCTGGCCAGCGGTGACCTTGACTGAATGACTTTTCTTAGACATACTCCCCCAGGCTGTGATTGGTTTGCTTGGAGCATCAGTAGCACCACAAAGATAGCTGAGAGAAGGCCTCAGCTGCCGCTGTGCTTCTGTTGCCCGAACCAGGACCCCTGGAGCTCACGTGGTGGGCGATTAGACTAGGATGGTAGGTCCTGCCATGGGATGTTGCCAAGGGAGATCAGATTGATCCAGCTTGAGACAAAATATACTCCTCTGAGGGCAGCATGAATGCTGGCAAATCCCAGTCTCAGAACTTTGCAGTGAGCCCTCTGGTTCAGCAGCATTCCCGGAAAGAAGCCACCCTCCCCAGGGGCAAGGCTGCGTCTCCTAACAAACAGCACACGAACGGTTAGCGTTTCCCAATTGCACATACTTGTGATTTTGCTATTGTAAGAATCGGGGGGATGGATGGTCACCCTAGAAGGGGCACCATGGAGGGTGGGGGAGGGACAGCGCCGGCTGGTACTGACAGCAACTCTGCTTGGTTCCTCAGCGCCTGGTGCGGATGAACATGCCGATCTCGGATCCAGACTTAACAGTTCATTTCACTTCCACGCTGATGGCCTTGATCCGGACTGCTCTAGATATCAAACTCGCGTCAGGTGAGAGGGGAGATGAGAGGGAGACGTGCGCGCAGGTGAGCATGAGTTCAGAAGCTAGCTTGCAGCCGGGTTATTGTGCAGAGAGGGCCAGCCTGCTAAGCCAAAGGAAGGGGACGTGGAGGAGGAGTTCCATAGAGGAAGTGGGAGGATCCTCTAGCTGATTACCTCCACCTCCTAAAAGGGAAGGTGGGCTGATGGATTTTGGACTGGGAGACCCTAGCTCTGCTCTGACTCAAGGTATGTCTACACAGCAGCTGAGCAGCGTAATTCTCAGCCCGCATTGATGTAAATGGGCGTGGCTGCTGCAGCACGGCTGACGGCTTGGGTTGCCTGAGAACGTACCCAAATGGGTGGGTGGAACTGCAGCAGCTAGCCCGAGCCACCACCTGTGCAGCTGCAGCTACCTGGCTAATTTTAGCCTGCTAGCTGGAGCAGAGCTAGCGCATTGATCTGTGCAAGCTGGGAATTCCACCTCCTGGCTGCAGTGCAGATATACCCGCAAAGTGTGTCCGCTCTGTACTGCTTTGTAAATGAAGAATGTGGCTTGTTCTCCTGAGTCAATGGCTTTGAGATGAAAAGCGCCAGGCAAGCACCAAGCGTTGTGATTTTTAAAAAAAAAAACAACAACCCTGACTCCTTAGGTTTTATTGCCTTAGCCAGGTCAGTCAGAAGAAAAACCTCTCCCTGCTAATGATCCTGTCTGCGAGCTCTGACCTATATTATGCTCTGAGATTAAATTCAATTATTTGAATGCTTAATCAGGCCAGATACATGGTTTCCCAATTAAACAATACAATATAAAAAAAATATCAAATTCTACCTTGGATTGTCTGATTAATCAGCCTTCAAAGCTGTGGCTTCCACTGGAATGGAAATGGCCAGAGCTCTTTTAGGGTCACGTATAATGTCAACCGAAAGGGAGGACAAAACATGTCCCTGTGGTTCAGATGCGGGACTGGGAGTCAGAAGAAGTGGATTCTGTTCTTGGCTAACTGAATGAGACTGAGGATCTCGGCCTACATGACTTGCCCAAAGGCCTTTAGGTGCCTAACTCCTATTTATAGAATCATAGACTTTAAGGTTAGAAGGGACCATTATGATCATCTAGTCTGACCTCCTGCACAACGCAGGCCACAGACTCTCACCCACTCACTCCTGTATCAAACCCCTAACTTGTGTCTGAGTTATTGAAGGCCTCAAATCAATGGGAGTGAAGAGGCTAAATACCTCTTAGGCTCTATACCTTAACCTCTTTATGATACTTACTTAGCTCATAGTAGGGCTGGACGCTTTCGCTCATAAATGCACTGTGAGATCTTGGGGTGAAAATTGCTCTAGACAGTGGTCCCCAAACTTTTTACCTTGCGCCCCCCCCCCTTACTCCTGTCTGCAATGCACATGGCTGGAGGTAGGGGCAGGGCTGGGAGCAGAGTTGAAGCCTGAGGCCAGCAGCTGGGACCCCAGGCATGGAGCTGGCAGCTGGGGCCCTGGGCGCTGGGGCCAGGAGCAGAGCTGGATGATGCTCCCTCCCCGCCGCCTGTGGGGGCTGGTCTGGGCCCTAGCCATGCTCCCCCAAACATCCTCTGCGCTGGGGGCATACCCCACAGTTTGGAGACCTATGCTGTAGGGGGCAAAATATTATGGTCCAATGGATCTAGGGTGACTGAAACCAGCAGAGGTTCTGACCATGTAACTTTAAAGCATGTGTTCAGGACAGTCTCATTTCTTAGGGGCTAGGACCCTTCTTCACACTAATAAGCCTGCATGTGAAGGGGACAGTCGAGCCCAGAGATCCTATGTCATTTTCTTACATTTCACTGGTGATTGGTCAGGCCGAGTCACTTCACTGAGGGTGACTGTCTGTGAGGCCTTTGGCCAAATGCAAACAGGAACCAGCAAATAGGCCACTTTCAACAGATGGGAGTTTGAGGGGGGTACAGGTAGTCAGGGGCATGGATTTGAGGTTCTGGATTTGGCCTTACCCATTATTACCTGGTTGGTTTGAATTTTAAGGTTTCTCCTGCCAAATGTGATTGAGAGTGGCTGGTAGGACAAACGGCCCCGTAAGCAGCCCATGAGATGCAGCATGGCAGGTGGCATGCTCTGAGCCCTGTTATAAGAGCGATAATAGTCTCCTCCCTTTGCTTTTCTCTTAGAAAATCCATCTCTGTCATAGAGATAAACTACTCAGCCTCGTACTGGGCAATTTAGCCACTTGGGAACCAGCCTGTTATCTCATAAATACTTGAATCATTCTCAGCCCGCATGTCGAGAACCCACTTCGGCCTTTTTAACGTTCTTGCTGTCCTTGTGTTTCATTTTATAGCAGTGATTTGATGATGTTGATGATGATGTATAACTGTCTTTTAATTTTTTTGTGTTTCCCGCCCCACCACACCCATCCCGGTGAGGGGGGAAGGGGAGCGCATGGGGGGAGATTGTTTATGTAATAGCTCAAGCCCACTGTTATTTCATAGATTGTTTTCTGCTGTGGCTTTGCTGTGTCCTTTGGAAGCCGCTAATGATGTGAGAAGTCTAAAAGAGAAGGAGATTGTTCAGGTTACAGGGTAACAGTGGCCGTGCATCCCGCGGGTGTGGACACCAGATCAAACCGGTCCCTGAAATATTGTACTGGTCAGACTGAGTCTGTTCCAGAACTCACACACTGGTTTATAGCGGGGAGGGCTGGCGCTGCCGTTAATATCAGTGGTGAAGCTGATCCTGACTCGGTGTTCTGGGAAGAAGATGGGGGAATGGGTTTGGAAAAGACAGGATCTTTTCATATGGTAGCTTGCTCATTCATTTGAGGTACAAATGAGGAAAGTGCATGTGCAACGTATAGTCGTTTGCTCTCAGCTTCATTTGCCTCTTTTGCCCCCTGCCCAGCGGGTGTGAAGCAGCACCAGTGTGATGCGGAGCTGAGGAAAGAGATCTCTCTGGTTTGGCCCAATCTGTCCCAGAAGACATTGGACTTGTTGGTGCCTCCCCATAAACGTAAGTGCTAAGTAAGGCTCCTCTTCCCCTTAGAAGCGATGCAGAGACGTGAACCCAAAAGCCCATTCCAGGCAGCCACAGAAATCCAGGTTCTTCCCCTCTTGTGCCTGGCCAGAGCCAACCCTCGGTGTGCACCGCAGTCTAGATAACACAGTACAGAAGCCCATTTCATCCTCTGCCTCGAGTTTCCTTCAAGTGTCACCTCTGGAACGCTCACAGCCCCGTGTCCCTATCCCTCCATAGTAAGAATCCCAGGTCACTCCCAAGTATGGGTCTCAAAACAGTATGTCTTAGTGCCTCTTGCCTGAGCCAGTAGATTCATTGAATTGTGGACCAGGATACTACATAGTGGTCAGAAGAAAGCAATGCCTTGTCCAGCCTCTTCGAGAGAGATTTTTTTGTCATCCAGCAGTCCTGCTTCCTGTAGTTTTATCTGCTTCCAGTCTGGCTCCTGCAGGTCAGGGGAGCAATTTCTTCCATCTGGGTTCTGTCTGCATCCAAAAAAAAGTCAAGAGAAGGATGTTCAAGGCTGCAAAGAGCCCATGTAATAGGAAGGGGGGGTTGGTACTAAAGGCTTAATCTCCCCTAAGGATGGCCTGTGGGAGCGTGTTGAGAAAATGGAAAGTTTGAAATTCTCTTGATTGGCAAAAGCAAGGGCTCTGAATCCCCTGGCTTGCTGATTAATGAGAAACAGCCCCGTCCAATCAGGGCAGCTGTAACTGAGAAAGGTATGGTGCTAAGCTGCACGACAGGGAGAGGTCAGTGGTAGAACTGTAAAACGAAAACAAACAAAAAAGCCATCTGGAAAAATGAAATACTATTTAAATGTTTATTAGTCCATTATTCTGCTGTTGATGATAATATAATGAAAGAAAAATAAGGCCTTTCCAATGATAAGAAGACCGGCTGCAGATCTGGTATTAATTTAAATGTTCTTTTCTGTCTCTCATTCTTACACCACCATACGGCTTTACTTGCCTAGGGCACCCTTCCTGTAACATATCCCTATATATTTTCAGCAGTAAGCAAAGCTAGGTAGGTGGATGGCCTTAAAAGCGGGGTGCTGTGACCCTCAGAGAGAGGAAAGGCAACAATGGTCAGGAAGAGAATGAAGGAAGAGGAAAATTGCTAAGCTGAAGAAGCCTGTTCTAACCATATCTCTTCCTCTTTTTTCTCTCTCTCTCCTCCTCCTTCTCCACTTCTAATGTGACGTCTTATATGTCTTTTTACTTGCTTTTCTTGTCCATTGGACATTTTCCCTATTTAAATAATTTCTTCCCTTTCCCTCCATTTCTAACACCCGTTCCTTCTCTCCCTGTGCACCTTTCCCCCTCTCCATCTGACTCCCCTTTCTGCATTTCACCTCCCGTTTCCTAATCCAGCTGACGAAATGACTGTGGGCAAGGTCTATGCTGCTCTCATGATATTCGACTTCTACAAGCAGAATAAAAACAGCAGGGAACAAGTGCACCAGCCACCTGGAGGTCTTTGCCAGGTACCCAGCAGCAAGACGCTGTTCCCTCTTCTCACTCCCACCAAGGTGCCTGCGCATCTCATGGTCCTTTATACTAGCAATGACCAAATCTCAGAAAGTCTAGCAGTCCCATTCCATGCTGATGCTTGGAGAAGCATCCCTGAAATCTGGGATGCTTCTCCAAGCCTTTTTGAACTGTTGAAGCATCTTGGAAGTGGAAAATCTCATTTAGTTTCTAACCCTTCCTAATTTCAGTGGAGCTGGAAATACCTTGGGTAAAATTTCCAAAAGCACCTAAGTGACTTAGGAGCCTATGTCTCATTAAAAGTCAATGAGATTTAGGCTCTTATAAGTGACTACGAGTAATATTTTCAAAAACAGTAAAATGTGCTTAGGCTCTTGGGAACCTAAGAGCCATTGAAAGTTAGTGAGATCTAAGCTCCCAAGTGCTGCCACTTTTGAAAAATGGAACTTAGGCACTGTTGAAAATTTTACCCCTTGAAAATATCTCCACCCATGGTGTTTGGGCACTTCTCGTCCTACCCTGGCCAGAACTGAGAGGGCCGAGGCACAAATAGCCTGGTAAATGTTGAGAGCGTGAGATTGCACTTGTCACTAACTCAAGTTCTTCCCCCAGATGGCTACACAGATATTGTGGTTGAGTGTGGGACAAACAGATAGAGACTTGATGGTGTTTTAGGTAATACAGGCAGGTGTAATTTAAATTATAGATGAAGAAAAGGAAGCACAATAAATATAACAAAACTTCCCAGATTATGCAGATTTGTGGGGTTTGACATACTTATGACATCATGGAGACTGATTACAGTAAAGATAGGAGAAAAATCAGTGGTGCTCACTGTGCCACTTACCACACGAGGAAGGTGCTGGTCTATGCTTCCTATCTGGTTGCCCATGTCATCATCCTGGTGAGCCTGCTAGGAATGGGTTTGACAATCTTTTATGCACCTTTTTCCATTCCACCCACATACATCTGGGACCGTATCTAATTAAGTCTCAGCCCCCTACTCATATTTGATATTCTGAGAGACCAGTTTTACAGTTCGGGTTGTCCACGTGGGATATTCCAGTTGACCATAATTACATTTCAAACAGTTAATGTGAGTCCCTTCCCCAATAGTTGTGGTACATCAATGTACTTAACTTTTATTGCAGAAAGCCCCTAAGATGCTACCATCTCTTCATTTGTAGTTTATCTCTTTATCCCTAGACGCATTGCTAACCTATCACAAAATACAGATTGCTGTATTTAACCCTCTGTCGAGCACATATTTCATAACCTTAGGTCAAGTACATAATATTTATGCAAACTTATGCTGACTGCCGATGTCTGCTAGGCCTGACTCTAAGCCCTTAACACTCAGTGCTGAAGGCCTATAGCCGAGCCTATTTTTAATACATGTATGTGGGTTTTTCTACGAGCTGTTGCAGCTTCAGTAACTTCCATTATTATGTCTATAAGCATGCTTTGCAGATAAGTTATATTCTGCCTCAAACTGTAGTCCCTCCAAGATCAGGTCAGGTGTCAGCAATCAACAATAACAAACAATGAGTGAAAATTTTATGCAAACAGTGAGAAAGATTTGGCTTGAGTTTGGGGCCAAGGTTTGGGTTGATTCTTATTGTAGCCACACTGGTCCGTCTGTCCCTGTTTATCACTACTGTGAGCCTTACTTTTGCTGCAATAATCGTTGCACAGCTCACAAGCACAGCACGTTGTTATTGGGCTAAATCCTGAGGTTCTTACTCAGAATTTAAACCCAGCTCCCGATGACTTCAAAAGGGCTTGTGAGTGAATAGGCACTGCCGGAATGATCTCCATGCTGTGTCCGTGTTCACATCTTAAGGTCATAGGATAAAATCTTGGCCATACTGAAATCAGTGGCAAAACTCCCACTGACTTTAATTGGGCCAGGATTTCATCCATAAAGTGTATAATATGGTCATAGCGTCACTCAGTTAACGCCAAGCTGGGATGATGAGTAAATTTCATTGGTATCATGAAGCCCTGAATCAGAAACACGGCCTTGGGATTGAAACCTTGGGAATTTCTGAAATAACAAGCACCTGGTAGGCTTCAGGGTGATATTCAGTATGAGACTCGGTATCCCAGACTGAGATCTGAGTTAGCACCTGACCCTTTAAGCTGTGGGACCTTTTGAGGTTGACTCAAGACCATATCAGTTTATTCTGTTTGATCTGAAAATTGATATGTAGCTAAAACCATTCCTCCTAAGGTGCCAGATTGACATCCCTGGATTGTGATATTCTTCTGTTTGCCCACAGAATGTGTACAGCAAGGACAGTGGCAATGCATGCTTCCTTTATACTTTCCCTGCAATGTGCCTCATCCCTCATACATTGAGACCACTTTTAAGGTCCACGTGGCCCTCGCAGCATGTGGCCTATACATAGAGAATGCGAGTGAAGGGGCAATTAGTGCTGGTTGTGATCTTGGAAGAGGGTTTAATAATGTGGACACCATTAAGAACGCGACTAGGAAAGACCACACCCTACGTTCTCCAAGCAGCTGTAGCTTTCTCATGGATGCCCTCTCTTTATGCATTGCAGACTGGACCAGTGTCGTTGTTCCACCCCTTGAAAGCAACCCTGGAGCAAACCCAGCCTCTGGTGCTCAACCACGCTAAAGCATTTCTCCGCCAGAAAAGTTGCACCTCACTCAACAACGGGGGCACATTGTGAGTATTCCCTGGGCTTCCCACAATTACCTTTGACTGAAGCGGCCCCCACGGTGATTTCTCCATAGTTCTCGGATTTCTCCTTATTTGAGCCAGCCCCCTTATGCAGTCTACATTTTGTAAATTCCCACCATTGCTAGTTTATGTTTTCGGGCTCTGGGAGCTTGGAATGTTGCAAAAATTGCCCAGCGAATGTTCACTGATTCTAAAGAGTCTTGGAGCCAAAGAATGCCCCCCGGATATGAGAGGGCTTAACGACAGTGGGAGTTTCCATGCATGGTACTGAGAAGAATCTGGCCCTCATTTTCTGCAGCCAGACAGTACAATCTCTGCACAATATGCATGCCAGTTGTCCCCTACTGCCCTCTCTGTTTCCTGCTCTCCTTATGTGTTAGATTTATCTGGGTCACTCATGCCACTGACATTCAACAATAGACCTCTGAGACAGAAATACATTAATAACCAGTAGGGGGAAATATGGTTGTAATAAACCTATAACTGTAAAAACCCAGGGGTAAATTTATCTCTGATGCAGCTTTAGCAACATGTGATCTGCAAGAAAAGTTTGGTCTTCTGCATCAGTGCCAGAATTAATTTCCTACGGCACTGAAAACAAATTGCTCTTTTCCCCTTTAAGTAAATTGGTTTTGTTTCCATGTTCTCCCTGAGATCCTCAGGGTGAATGTGGAAATTATCTGTCAGTCAAAGCTCAAGAACCCTGCAGTTTACTAGCTTCACCAGCCGCTCCCCCATCCAGCCACACAACTTGAGAAGTAGGGGGGTCCCCAGACTGCTCCAGAGCACTTTAAATAAATCCAACTGCAACGCCTAGCACAGCAGTTCACCTTTTCTCTTCACCTTGCACCAGGCCAGCCCCAGAGAGCGGGATCAAAGAGTCTGTTTCGTGGGGGACTCAGCGCACTCAGGATGTGTTTTACGAAACCAGGACACCAGCTTTTGAACGAGGCCACTCGGAAGAAATTCCCATTGAGCGGACAAGCAAACAGGTGAAGATAGAGCGGAATGCAATAGGTCTTCATAGGTATCAAGCGAGTTATTCCTTTTGACTGCCAAACAGCTCTCCATTCATGTTTTGGGCCAAATATTGCTCTGTTAGTTGCAAAAGTCTTGCTTGGATGTAACTGAGAACTGAATCTGACCCATTCATATCTTTGTAACACTTTCTTTGGCAGATGCCCCTCTTGGGCGTGTGGTGGATTCAGGCTTATTCCAAATGGGGGCATGGGGGAGGAAGAATGATCTCATAGCTAGGGGGCTGGATTGGAAGATAGGAGTCTTAGGTCCAATTCCCAGCTGAGCCACAAATTTTGCTGTGTGACTTTGAGCAAGTCACTGTGCCTGGCTTCTCCATCTGTCCCTTGCCATACAGAGGTGTGAGGCTAAAAACCACTGGTGATTGTGAAGTGCTCAGGTAGTAGCTGTGCAAGTCCCTAGACAGATCAATGTTACTGGAGAACAGGAAACGTGGTTGAAGAAGGCCTTCGCATTCGTGTTTCTTTCAGAGGCAATGTTGAGACTGGCTGCGGTGGCTTTGGCTTAGTGTATCCAATCTTATATCTCGCTTCATGGGCCTTCCATTTCCAGTGCTGCCTGTCTGAGTCCTCATGGGGGCTTCAGCTGATGACAAATCTGTAGAAAATTTCCAGACCTGGATCTCATTGGCTATTGGAGCTGCTTGGAATTGGGGCTCAGGTGACAGGCAGGGGAAGAAAAGAGAATTTGGGATTAGTTTGGCATCATCGATACTTGATCAGAGGTGGACACGGCTGCACAGTGGGTGTTAAGCGGGGCAGGGCTGTGACTGTTCCTTCTAGTGAGTGTCATTTTTACAGCAAAACTTTTTAGAACTGGAGAAGCTGGAGCAGGGGAAGTTAGCCAAGAGGAGGAAATCAGAAACCAAACACCCAAAGGAGGATTGAGGGACTAATGCAATAGGTTTACGGAGTCTTTAAATTGTAGGTCACCTATTCAAATCCAGCCCAGGTCAATAGGCACTGTAAGTGTTTACCATAGGATGGCTCTTCAGTGACCTATCAGACGTTTGGGGTCGTTAGTGCAGCTCCTTGCATATCGATGGGCCGTACTGTAAAAAGCACCACCATATTTGGCACTAATTGGCTCCCTTATTGACTGAGTGCGGCGTGGAGACTTACCTGTGCTGAGAAGGGGTCCACGCTGAGGCGTGCTGGCAGGACAGTGTGGGGAAGTGTACACCAGTGCTCCCTAGGCTGAGCTAGTTCTGTAGATAAATAGTGACCTTCGGTCACCAGGGCTATCAGGCTGGTATCTCTGACTAGCCGTAAATTCTCACAGATGAAATAGAAACCCTGCAGTTTGCCTTAGTCCTGGAACAAGCCTGGCAGAGCGATTGCTTTAAACGGACATTTATGTTTCTGCTTCTGAAAATATTTCTGAATTCAATCAGGTTGTAGAAATGAGAGAAATCAGCCCTACCCTGGCCAACGGAGAACAGCAGCCTGGCCTGGAGAGCCAGGGGCGAGCGGCTTCCATGCCGCGTCTGGCCGCCGAAACTCAGGTGAGGGAGGGAGACTTTACTGGCAATGGAAAACTTACAGTAAGTCAAGCATTCAGCACGTTCTGTCTTCATGTCCGTGTCGTGTTGTTTTTTAAAGCGACTGGTGGGTTGTTTGTTTCTTTAAGAGACACTGATGGAGCAGGAGGCTCAGAAATTTGAGCAGCCTTTGTGTTTTGATCCTTGGGATGCTGTGTACACAGTGCTGTTCCCCCAGCTGTCTCCATCCCCTTATACAGGCAGCAAAACATAAATTCTGCTCTCTGGGCAAAACACCTCATTTGTTCTGATGTCTGCCTAGCTGAAAATATATGTTCCGACCTCCAGGGAGTCACTCTATGGTTTGCAGAGGTGTATTGCATAACCCTGCATATAATATGCATACGTCACTGCCCTGAGTTCATGGTGGGGTATATCCATAGCCCTGGGAATAAAATAAGCTGCATGTTTCTTTTGATGAGCCGCTTTATATATGAAATGTGCTGTAGGCTGTCCTCCTCCACCCTCCGGCTAGATTTAGCATGTAGTGCACTGTATGGTGGATTGATAATATGATGCTTAAGACTTTACTTCCTCTGCTTACCTGATGGAGCCTTGCAAGGAAGCCTTGTCATGAGAGGTCGCTTTCAGAGCAACTTTGTGACTACTTCATGGGGCACATGACAACACGGTTTTCTCAAATCACTTCTGGGCATTTCACAGGTGCATTGCTAACATGTCCTCCAGACACTCTCCGATCACCACGCTGCCTGTTATGTGTTAGAACATCTCCATCTTGCCATGACTAGTTGTGTCTCTTTAGCTCAAATTGCCTGATTCATATAATAATGAGTGAGTCACATGTGACTGTGCTGTTCCACAGGCGAGACAGAATGTGGGAGGTGTGCTGAATTCTAGAACTGACCAGCAGCACCTCCAGTAGATATGTCCTTCTGTCCTGACTGTATGCCAGCAAGCTTGGATCAGGACACCAACTGCACTGCTGACTGGATCTCTGTGCTACCTTCAGAAAGGAACACCTTTCCCCAAGGACTGTAGGAAATCCTTGTATAAGACTCCATCTCCCAGAATTCTTGGTGTTCTCAGAAACTATTTATTTTGCTTAAAACCAACCACCCCAAACCCCAAAAGCTGAGCTACCCTGATGGGATAGACTTGTGCCAGGTTCTACCAAACCTAAAGCCATTCCTAATGGGAACAATGTCAGCATACGAACCCTAAAAACAACCCTTTCTTGGGCTATAGTGTTGGGCATTGATCCTTTTCTTCAGTGCAATATTAACACTAACTTTATATTTGCATTGCTCTTTTCAGCCTGTAGAATCCCAAAGCACATTAAGGACTGTGCATGTAAACGGTGGTTGCCAATAAATTTTTTGCTGATGCTTGCAAAGGCAAAACTGTAGATTTTAATGGGGACCACTGCACATGCATAGGGATCCCTCACCCACCACTGAAAAGCAGCTGTGTCTTAGTAGCCATTTCACTTAATTACATCGCTTCCTGGGAAATATCAGGGGTTAACACAGAAATTGCATGAGTTTTTTGATGACCACAAGACACTTAAATAAAGGAGAGTCCCTCCAGCACCACAGCATTCCCAGCACCACACTGCTCCAGTTTAATACACTGATTCACAGGAAAAGAGATCACCTGTAGCACTTGGGTAGTCCTTGGAAAACTGCATACCCAGTACTGACCAATCCCAGCCTTGCTTAACTGATGAGAACTGACAAAATCACAGTCCAAGGTTGAAAAGCCCCAAGGCCCACAGATACCCCTCCAGCAGAACAGATGAAATCTGCCAGACTGCTCCTGGGCTCTCCCATAGACCCATCATTTTCCCACAGGAGACTCCTTCAACTTCTCCTGTAGTTTTCTTTTTTTTTTTTTTAAACAAAACGAATCGATGCCTCCATTTGCCCAACAAAGAGATACAGATGAAGCCTGTGAGCAAACAGGGGCATGGGAGGGACACCATTATCGAAGCCAGGGAGTGAATTTCTTGCTCAGGAGAAGCATGTTGCCCAGAGCGAAGTGCACACCCTCCCTGCATTAATGCTGTGTCATTTATTTATGAATCAGGCCTACGGTGTCTGAACAGATCTAACCTCATTTAATGATGTAATGTTTTAGTGCTTGTAGCTTCAACAGAATAACTGATGTCCTTTCTGTGTGTTTCCCCTTCTGTGCCCGCCCCCCTACCCTTTATGTGCTACTTCTGGTTTCTCCCCAAATTTTAATTTCTTTTTAACTTTTATTAACAATACTTTTTTTCCTTTCCTTTTTTCATTCATCCCCTTTTCTGTTTGCCTGCCATGTCTCTGTCCTTTTGCGTTTCCTGTCTTTTATCGTTTCACGCTACCGAACTCGCTTCCTCCCTCCCTGTTTGCTTTCTTCCTTTCCTCCGGTCACCCTCCCTCCCGTCTCATCATCTCGTCTGCTGCACATCTGCCGTGATGTCTGACAATGGCTGCTTCAAATATTCTCTCTCATCTTGTCCGAATTGTTTGCAGAGGAGCAAAACACGGTCACCGGGGAGTTACCTGGCAGTATGTAGTTTGCACTAAGTTGTATCCTATTCAATTGTTATTAAGCAATAATTAACATTCACTAACCCCTTTCTTACCCCCCCCGCCCCGGCACTCCTTGTTTGGATTACTTTCTGGTGCTGTAAAGATGCAGCTGCGGTCTCCCTCTACTTCAGTTCACGTCAGTTCCTTTGATCCACAGTTGCATGCTGCATATTGTGATACCTTGCGTTTGTTTGTATTGCCTTGTTGGCTAAAAATGTCATAAGGGAAAACAGTAAGGGTTGCTAATGAATGAGAAACTAACCAACCTCTCAAAGGCTGTGGCGTATTCTCCTCCCGTAGGTCTCCACTCAAGCTGGAGGTGTCATTTCCTGCTTGCATAGATATAGTCATGCTAGGTTTGATGGGGCTAGCGCACTAACAATAGAGATGGCTAGCCACCTGAGTACATACGAGGGTCCTGGGTGGAATTGTGCTCCAGCAGCTAGCCTCTCCTACCCCCCATGCTGCTCCAGCTGCACGGCAATGTTTAGCATGCTATCTCAATCACACCTAGCATGTGTACTGGCAATTACATCTCCAGTTCCAGGATAGATGTACCTGGGGTGTAGGTGGTAATGAGAGCCTCCAGGAAGGAATATACCTGTCTGTATGGTATAGGCAGAGAAACTGTTCTAATCAATCTCTCATTAGTTTTGGGGCAGGTGGGAGAGGGTTGCACCTGAAGGGAACAACTGAAGAATCAGGCCCTAGGTAGGTTTGTTTCCTAGGTACTTGGCTTCTTTTTGGAAAGTCTTTGCCCCTCCCTGTCGTTTCCTTTGCAACAGTTCCTTTGGGCAGAGGGAGCTTATCAGGTTGCTTAATTTAAGGTCTTGAGCTGCGTTTTTAGGATGGGGTGATTTCCTGCATTTACTTCCTGGCCAAGTTCTGTCATTTCCCAGATCTCAGCACGTCAAACCTGCAGTGTTGTTACCTTACCCTCAGCCCCCCCAAAAAGAAATCTCCTGGCTCTGAATAGTAAGTGTGGGGACTTGGCATTGGGAGGTCATTCCATGCACAGGGGGCAGCGTGGAAGAAGGTACAAAGCAGGCAATGGAGAAGGAAACAAATAAGGGATGAATTATACTGTGGCCAGTTGTTCACTCTATAGGTGACTTACATACAGAGCTCTGTCTACTTAAGACAGGTACATCTCCTGAAAGCCCTATAAAATGGACAGCTCCAGAGTGGGGAAAGCCCACTTGTGAGTTCCAGGAGAGGGCACTCAAGCGGTGCTGTCCTTTATCCAGCATTTTGTCCATATGGGCTGAATAACCTACTAGTCACCTGTTCGGAGATCCTCATTGCCTCCTTTCGCTTCCCCCTTACTTAAATTTTGTTTATTAAAGCTAATGTTAAAAAGTACATAGTAGACAGGTTAAGAAAGGAGTGTTCTGCACATCTGGGTATAGTGCTTTGATTGTCCACAAATACAAAGTTTGTTTTTAAAGTCATAAGGTACATATAGTGCACAATCAGCAATAACCCAAATGTAGGTTAACAAATTTAAGAATACAGTTTAGATGTTAGCATCTAAGTATTCAGGTCCATCACTCATGAAAAGTTATACAGAGAGTTGGTTGTGGAACGCAGATGCAGCAATGAGTGAAGATTGTCCCTCAGTCGTTGAGAGTTTAGGGTAGGTTGTCCATTTAGAAAATACAATCCACCAGGAAAATATTTCAGTTACTTTCCCCACTGCGCGTCTCATCTAATACTCACCACTACAAACCTGCACCACTCACCAGACCCATCTTCCTGACTGGGCAGCGAGAGCGTTAGCCGTCCAACCAATTCCTGTCCCTTTACAGTAACTCCGAATACTCCTGTTGAAAAGTTGCAGCCACAACTGCCCTGCTACTCAATAGGCTGCAGCATCACCGCACCCTGGAGAGAGTCCTCTTGGCCATATCCTAATCCCTGGTGCCCAGTCTGTACCTTCCCAGTGCTTATGTGCTGCTCCCAGCAACAACATTCCACCTGGGAGGCTGATGGGAAGGATCAAGGTTTGGCTGAGTTGCTGGGAGGAAAGAATGCGGGGGTTAAAAATTCTGCTCAGATTGCTCCCTGGCGTGTGAGATAAGAAACCCCATCACTGACACTACCCACGAGGAAATGAATGGGGTCTTTACATTAAAAATAATTGTATACCAGCTAGCCTAATAATATGCAAATATCAGGGGGCAGCAGATACTCCAATTCCAGTGTAAGCAAACAAAGTGGCACCACCAGTTAAAAAAACAACCACCAGAACAACCCCACAATGGAGGAGATAGAAAGGTTAAAAAGAACCAAGTTAATACTTTGCTAGAGCTGTCATTTTAGGCACACATAGGAGGAGGAGGGAGCATTCTGTCATGCATAGGACCAAAGGGACAGAGAGAAATCCTGAGTCCACATCCATGAGACTTGAGACTGCTGTGGGTAGAAGTCTCTTCTCTACCAAGTTCCTTTTGCATAATCAGTAGACACAGCAGAGCCTCTAGAGAGTGGCTGGCATGTCCATAAAGCAGGGCCACAGAACAACTGGAGACAAGCGAAGTGTAAGAAAAGAAAAACAGATTCTTGACATTTATGGAGCTATGTCACTGGTTGCTGGGCAGGAGACAGGTCTCGAACTGAACTAGGAGCAGTCACAATAGTGCAAGCAAAGACCATGGCAATGTAGAGAGAGACCAAAACTCAAAGCACACTGCCACCCATCTCAGTGACCCCAGCACTTGCCCCATGGCACTACTCTGCACATGTCCTACCACCGTGCTAAGGACTCAAGTTTCAGGAGAGTTTCAGCAGGATTTCCACTTTGGTTCTTCACAAAACCACAAAGTTGTCTCCTGAGGCCCTCCCGGGATACAGAGGGGTCCTCTTCTCACCGATCTCCCCTTCAGCCACCTTGTGGCTCTGAACCTGCATCATGATGGATCTGCCTTTTCTCCTGCAGCACCTTGGCAACAGGTGAAATGCTCTGGAGAGGGGAGCTGCTGTTCTTAGAAAGACAGGGCTGGGGCTATGGTGGCAGTGGGGGTAGGGGAAGGAGAGTGTAATGAAGTCTCCGTTGTCAATAGACAATGGAGACTTCCTTATTTTGCACTGGTGAGACACTGAGATTGTAAAGGGGGAGGTCACCGAGGCCAGGTCTGGCGCTGGCCTAGGGACAAGGCTCAACATTGCCTGCAGGAAGCCTGTATTAATACAAAGTTCTTGTCATTTGTTCCCAAGCTGGGAATGTGGTGAAGAGAGGAACTGGAAGGCTTGTAGCCAGCTAAGGATTGGCACTGGCTAATGTCTGCAGGGAATCCCCTCTAGCCTTCACCAGCCAGAAGAGGGGTGGTTACAAGATCTTGAAAAGCAGCAGGGGGAGTCCCAATGGATTTGCAGGGACCCCCAGCAGGTGTGAGGAGAGAAGCTCCCTTCCCCACAGCAACAATATGATCCATAGCTAAGACTACGAGTTAGTCACAGAGGTCACGGCAGTCACGAATTCTATGACTTTACTGGACATCCGTGACTTCTAGGGCTCCAGGAAGAGAAGGCAGGACTGTGCGTCCCTGCCCTGCAACTGGGGCTGGCTGGAACCAGGACTCTGCAGCTCCAGCCCCACTCCAGAGGCTGCAGCTGAGATCGTGCGCCAAAGTCCCACCGCACGCCCTACTTGCAGCTTCCCAGGACTGTGTGCCCCCCCCTCCCGTGGCCGTGGCTTGCCGGGGGCTGAAGTGGGGGCTGCACACTCCTGTCATGCAGCTGGGCCAGCTATGGGGTAGGGGCTGTGTGCCCCTGTGGCTGTGTCCTCCGCTGCAGTCACTGAAGTCAGGGCTGTGCCCCCCACTGTCGCAGGGGCTTGGCCTCTCAGTCCACCCATGGGACTCCATTCCTCCCACCCACCTCACCCTGCCCCTGGTTATTTGTAGTAAAGTAACGGACAAGTCACGAGCTCTGTGAATTTTTGTCATTGCCTATGACCTGTTAGTGACTTTTACTAAAAATAACTGTGAAAAAATCTTAGCCTTATCCATAGCATATGATGTTTCCAACAGGCAGCTGGTCCCATGGAGTGAAGAAGACATTGGAGGTGGAGAGAAAGGACTGTTTCTTTCCCTCCTACTCGAAAGGAAAAAAATGCACCACTAAATGAAAGTTCTGAGCCAAAGTCTCCTCCATTAAAGCGATGTGACCCCATGGAAAATCAGTGGGCTTGCACCAGTCTTACTGAGAGAAGAATTTGTCTCCCTAGTTTTAAATTTTTGTTGCAGTTTATTCCCCAGGGAAGGCAGGATATGATAGAGGAGGTGTTAGTTACCTGTCTACATAATACAAGAACCAGGGGTAACCCAATGAAATTAATAGGCAGCAGGTTTAAAACAAACATAAAAAAGTACTTCTTCACACAACACGCAGTCAGCCTGTGGAAGTTGTTGCTGGGGATGTTGTGGAGGCCAAAAGTATAACTTAATTCAACAAAGAATGAGTGAAGTTCATGGGGGATAGGTCCGTCAGTGGCCAAGATGGTCAGGGATGCAACCACGTGCGCTGCGTGTCCCTAGACCTCTGCCTGCCAGAAGCTTGGACTGGACGACGAGATGGATCACTGGATAATTGCCCTGTTCTGGTCATCCCCTCTGAAGAATCTGTCACCGGCCACTGTCGGAAAACAGGATACTGGGCTAGATGGACCATTAGTCTACCCAGAATAGTCATTCTTATGTTCTTAAGGAGGCCAACTCACATATTTGAACTCATACAGTGCAAGTGGCTTAGCCCAGGCCTGAAGTAACACCTTCTTTTAGTCCCAGTCCTTTGCTACAGCCACTGGACAGCATGGCCTGTCTTTCTGCCCCACTTACACAGCATTATTACTGATTTTCTTGCTTTTTGTGTGCCTGCTTAATTCTTTTGGTATTGCACTGGGAATAGTGCAGTTTCTGGAATTGCACTGGATGAAACAAACGTCGGCATATTATCTTTGGGAAACATTTAGGTGTCATGCCTGCCCTGTGATCCTACTTAGTCCTTCCTGATGACTCACATGAACACTGCATATTGTGGTTGATATTAAATGATGTGGCTACAATAATTGTGTTGTCACAAAATTCACAATAAAGCCCAATTCAGGTATCGCCGACTACATTCGTTCCACACATTTAGCACTAAATATTTCATTGTGCAACTGCTTCTGTCCTTTCCTGTTCTGTTTGATTAACCTTTTCTGTCTTTTCCCTTCACCCCAGCCCTGCAAAACTCTCCCATTCTGGAAGACACCCAATTAACTGCAGTGTGATCTCTGCCCTCTCCCACCCACTTCCCCTTCCCTCCTTGTGCTTTGCAGCCCATCCCAGACACCAGTCCCATGAAGCGCTCCATTTCCACGCTGACGCCGCAGCGCCCGCATGCCATGCACCTGTACGAGTATTCCCTGGAGCGCATGCCCCCAGACCAGGCTCATCATCACCATCACCATCGCTGCCATCGACGGAAAGACAAGAAGCAAAAGTCGTTGGACAGGTCACCCAACCAGCTGGTCGATGGGGATGCCGGTAAAGGCTTTTCCACATTGTCGTGTCTCGTTCACACCACAGAACCGTGATGATTGTTCCTCCCAAACCACTGTTCTTCATGCGTCAGGATGAGGGGATGGGGACTTGGGAGGGAGCATGATGCCCCAGCTCAGTTAGCTCCCTTGAGGCCTTTCCCCATGGATGACAGTACCCCCAAGGGGGGGCCTTTATGGCCGTTTCCCCCCATTATGAGCAATGGTGCCCAACAGGGAGGCTTACACTAGGTGTATGGGTGGGGAGTTCCATTTGAGAGGATCCACATGGGACCCTCAGAGTCCTTGAACTTGCTTGGCCCCAAGTTGGATGTTTCTATGGTTATTGCAGCCCCCAACCCATTACTTTATTTTGGTGGCACATTCAGGTGAGGCGTCTTCCAAGGATAAGAAGCAAGAACGAGGCAGGTCCCAAGAGAGAAAGCTGCACTCCTCTTCTTCCTCCGAAAAACAGCGCTTCTATTCCTGTGACCGCTACGGGAGCCGGGACCGTTCTCAGCCCAAATCAGCTGATCACAGCAGGCCCACCTCGCCCAATGGGGGGCTGGAGCCAGGCCCTCACAGACAGGTGAGGAGATTCAAGGCGAGAGGAGGTTGGGGACTAGGGTGACCAGACAGCAAATGTGAAAAATCGGGACAGGAGGTGGGGGGTAATAGGAGCCTGTATAAGAAAAAGACCCAAAAATCAGGACTGTCCCTATAAAATTGGGACATCTGGTCACCCTATTGGGGACTGGCTGGGCAATAGATGGAGCCTGGTTCAGATCCAGGCTGGTGACTGAGGGTTGTTGACATCTGATGACTCTTTGGAGGCCTTCTGCAAAATGAATTGATCGTCTGTGATGGTGCTGCCCTGTGGGAGCCAGCTGAGGTCACTCAATTAGGGTGAACTGCAAACAAAACAGGGCAGACCAACCCCAGAAGCTGGTGGTTATTCCAGTACTTAGGTTTACCAAGCCAGCACAAAACAACTTCTGTAGTACCTCACTGGTTATTTGGAAGTCCAGACAATGCAGTTCCCTTAAAGTACCCAGCCTCAGGCCTCCATTCAGACACACCTGTCAAATATGATGATGATTACTGAAAATCTTATCTCATCATATAAAAGAAAAGGTTCTTCAAACCCCAAAGGGTCAGCCACATACTCAGGTCCAAGTATAACTTAGATCTTACCCAAAATACACTCTTAGAGCCAATTCTTATTAACTGAGCTAAAATTTATTGAAAAATAGAAGAGAGAGAGGGTTGGTTAAAAGTTTCATATACATACAGACTTGAATTCAATTCTTGAAGTTCAGATACATAGTAGAGATGAGATTGTAGTTGCCAAAAGCCCTTTAAAAATAGTCCATAGGTTATGGTCCAATGTCCATATTCAGGGTGACTCCAGTCAGTGACTGGGCATCTCAATCCTTATGGCTTTCCCCTTCCTGAAACCCAAAGCAGATCTGAGATGAAGCAATATCATATCCCAGGGTTTTTATACATTTCCAGCAGCCTTTCGGCCTGAGAAAACAATAGGCTTAACTCTCTTCCAAACATCCTGGCAATTAGCACAGGGTAATTTATTCATTAAAGAGTTCAGATACAGGTTACCACAACCTTCAAAGAGACACATAGACAATAATACTATTTCACTCAAGTATTATCCTAAATGTTAATATTCTATTTTTGATCTTCGAATCAAAGCTATAGTGATAGACAAGACTTATTTGCTTATATCATAAGACCTGAGCAAACATCTGCCCTTCTATCTCTAACAATGCAGACTTGCATTTCAAAGTTCTATTCATTTACATATTTTCCTAACAAGTCTCTAAAGTTCGTCCATGGGTCAGGTCAGCCTGTGAGTTAATTAACTCTTTTTGGTCCTGTCATCTTTCAATGAGATATTATATTACACTCATAACATCACATGGTTTCAGCCCAGTTCCTACAGAACAGGGGTCTATATCTCAGAATCCACTCTCCCAGTCAGCACCCTTGTTGGCAGCGTCAGGAGAGAGGCCAAAGACTAAGTGGGGCCTGCAGACTGAACTACCTTCTCATTCCTCCTGGGGAAATTGTCCCACGAGGTCTAAGCCCAGGCAGGCTGGCAGGGCAGAATGGGAAGGTTGCACTGCTGATTTTTGCGCTCTCTCTCTCCAGGAGATAGAAATATTAACCCAGCACCTATTGCCGCACTTTGCATAGAGCCAGAAGCCACTCGTGAGTGTTATACAGAAATGGAGTTGTACTAACCACATAAATCCAGACCACCAGAATACAAGCGAGTACAGTCCAATGCAGAGAGAGGGAACCCAGAGAACTAATCCTGCCCTCAGTTACACCTGTGCAACCACTGACTTCAGCAGGGGCGAATGAGGGCAGAAGATGGCCTCCAGCATCGTCCCGTCTTTGCAGCTGGAAAACTTCATGGAATAGGAGCATTTCCAGCAGCATTCTGAAACAGGAGCTAGGATGGGCACCTTACCCCCGTGCTAAATCCACCCACAAATACATCAACTCTACGGGAGCAGTGTGATAACCTTAGTCCCAGATTTGGACCTTAGCGTCCAAAATATGGGGGTTAGCATGAAAACCTCCAAGCTTAGTTACCTGCTTGGACCTGGTACCTGCTGCCACCACCCAAAAAATTAGAGTGTTTTGGGGCACTCTGGTCCCCCTGAAAAACCTTTCCTGGGGACCCCAAGACCCAAATCCCTTGAGTCTCACAACAAAGGGAAATAATCCTTTTTCCCTTCCCCCCTCCAGGTACTCCTGGAGAGATACACAGACACAAGCTCTGTGAATCCAAACAGAGTGAATCTCCCTCTCTGTTCCCAATCCTGGAAACAAAAAGTACTTTCCTATTCCCCCAGAGGGAATGCAAAGTCAGGCTAGCAATCCAACACACAGATCTCCCCTTGACTTCTTCCTCCCACCAATTCCCTGGTGAGTACAGACTCAATTTCCCTGAAGTAAAGAAAAACTCCAACAGGTCTTAAAAGAAAGCTTTATATAAAAAGAAAGAAAAATACATACAAATGTTCTCTCTGTATTAGATGATACAACACAGGGTCAATTGCTTAAAAGAATATTGAATAAACAGCCTTATTCAAAAAGAATACAAATCAAAGCACTCCAGCACTTATATTTATGCAAATACCAAAGAAAAAAAACCATAGAACTTACTATCTGATCTCTTTGTCCTTACACTTAGAAACAGAAAATTAGAAAGTAGAACTACTTCTCCAAAGCTCAGAGAAAGCAGGCAGACGACAAAAGACAAAAGACTCAGACACTCAATTCCCTCCACCCAAAGTTGAAAAAATCCGGTTTCCTGATTGGTCCTCTGGTCAGGTGCTTCAGGTGAAAGAGACATTAACCCTTAGCTATCTGTTTATGACACGCCCCCCAAATTGCAGACAGTGGGGAAGCTCACTGGCGGCGATTTCCTTCTAGAACTTGAAAATAAACAGATTAATACAACACATGCACCGTTACATATACCCCTAAGTATTTAACTAACAGACTTCTACATTTTAAGAAAACTTTTTAACTACTGAATTTTGGGAAACTCTCACGGGAGAGTGCATCAGCTACTTTGTTAGAAGCTCCTGTGATGTGCTGAATTTTAAAATTAAAATCTTGGAGAGCTAAACTCCAACGAAGAAGTTTCTTGTTGTTCCCCTTGGCAGTATGAAGCCACTTTAGTGCAGCATGGTCAGTTTGTAGTTGGAACCGCCGTTCCCAAACATATGGGCGTAGCTTTTCCAGGGCGTACACAATGGCATAGCATTTCTTTTCACTGACTGACCAGTGACTTTCCCTCTCAGACAGTTTCTTGCTGAGAAACACGACAGGATGGAAGTTGTGATTTGTTGCTTCCTGCATGAGCACTGCTCCTATACCACGCTCAGATGCATCTGTGGTTACTAGGAATGGCTTGTCAAAGTCCGGGGCCCTGAGCACAGGGTCAGACATGAGCATCGCCTTAAGCTGGGTAAAGGCCTTTTGACACTCATCAGTTCACTTAACGGCATTTGGCTGGGTCTTTTTGGTCAGGTCAGTCAATGGGGCAGCGATTTGGCTGTAGTGTGGTACAAATCGCCTGTAGTATCCGGCCAAGCCTAAGAAGGATTGGACCTGCTTTTTTGACTTTGGGAGAGGCCACTTTTGGATAGCATCCACCTTGGCCTGTAGGGGGTTTATGGTTCCTCGACCCACCTGGTGCCCCAGGTAAGTCACTCTGTTTTGGCCTATTTGACACTTTTTGGCCTTAACAGTTAGTTCTGCCTGCCTGATGCGCTTAAAGACCTTTTCCAGGTGTAGTAGGTGTTCGGGCCAGGAGTTTGAAAAAATGGCCACATTATTGAGGTAGGCAACTGCAAATTCTCCCATTCCAGCTAGTAGACCATCTACCAGCCTTTGGAAGGTGGCGGGTGCATTTCGAACGCCGAAAGGAAGGACATTGAATTTATACACCCCCGCATGGGTGACGAATGCTGACCTCTCCTTGGCAGGTTCATTTAGCGGTACTTGCCAGTACCCCTTGGTTAAGTCTATTGTAGAGATGAACTGGGCACGTCCCAACTTCTCCAATAGCTCATCGGTACGTGGCATTGGATAGTTGTCCGGACGAGTTACAGCATTTAGCTTACGGTAGTTCACGCAAAAGCGTATTTCCCCATCTGGTTTGGGTACCAGAACCACTGGAGATGCCCATGCACTGGTAGATGAGCGGATTATACCCATTTGTAGCATGTTTTGGATCTCCCGTTCTATAGCAGCTTGGGCATGAGGAGACACTCGGTAGGGTGGGGTTCTGATTGGGTGAGCATTACCTGTATCAATGGAGTGGTATGCCCGTTCAGTTCGTCCTGGGGTGGCTGAGAACAATGGGGTGAAGCTAGGGCACAGCTCCTTGATTTGTTGCCGCTGCAGACGTTCCAGGGTGGTTGAGAGGTTGACCTCTTCCACGCCACCGTCTTTTTTTCCGTCGTAGTAGACACCGTCAGGCCACTCAGCATCCTCTCCCTGGACTGTAAACTGACAAACCTGTAAGTCTCTGGAATAGAAAGGCTTGAGAGAATTAACATGGTACACTTTAGGCTTTAGTGAGGAATTGGGAAATGCTATGAGGTAGTTTACAGCTCCCAGGCGCTCTTGGACCGTGAATGGCCCTTCCCATGATGCTTTCATCTTATGGGCCTGTTGCGCCTTCAAGACCATAACCTGGTCTCCTACCTTGAAGGAACGTTCTCTGGCATGTCTGTCATACCAGGCCTTTTGCTCTTCTTGAGCATCCTTTAGGTTCTCTCTAGCAAGGGCTAAAGAGTGTCGGAGGGTGCTTTGTAGGTTGCTTACAAAGTCCAGAATGTTAGTTCCTGGAGAAGGCGTAAACCCCTCCCATTGCTGCTTCACCAACTGTAATGGCCCCTTAACCTCGTGACCATACACAAGTTCAAATGGTGAAAACCCTAAACTGGGATGTGGTACAGCCCTGTAGGCAAACAGCAACTGCTGCAACACTAGGTCCCAATTATTGGAGAATTCGTTGATGAATTTTCGTATCATGGCCCCCAAAGTTCCATTGAACCTTTCAACCAGGCCATTGGTTTGATGGTGGTACGGGGTGGCAACCAAGTGATTCACCCCATGAGTTTCCCACAGTTTTTCCATGGTCCCTGCCAGGAAATTAGACCCTGAATCTGTAAGGATGTCGGAGGGCCAACCTACCCTGGCAAAGATGTCTGTTAAGGCCAGGCACACAGTGTTAGCCCTGGTGTTGCCTAGAGCTACTGCTTCCGGCCATCGGGTAGCAAAGTCCACTAAAGTCAGTACGTACTGCTTTCCTCTGGGCGTCTTTTTTGGGAAAGGGCCCAGAATATCCACAGCTGCTCGCTGAAATGGGACCTCAATTATGGGGAGTGGCTGGAGAGGGGCCTTGACCTGGTCTTGAGGCTTTCCCACTCTTTGGCATACCTCACAAGACCGGACATACTTGGCAACGTCCTTGCCCATCCCCTCCCAGTGGAAGGACTTCCCCAACCGGTCCTTGGTTCTGTTCACCCCAGCATGGCCACTGGGATGATCATGGGCTAAGCTTAAGAGCTTCCCCCGGTACTTAGTTGGAACCACCAACTGTTTTTGCGGCTGCCATTCTTCCCGGTGTCCACCAGAAAGAATTTCCTTGTATAAAAGTCCTTGGTCTATAACAAACCGGGATCGATTAGAAGAGCTGAGAGGCGGTGGGTTGCTCCGTGCCGCCGCCCAAGCTTTCTGAAGGCTGTCATCCGCTTCCTGCTCAGTCTGGAACTGTTCCCTTGAGGCTGGGTCACCAGTTCTTCCTCAGACTGTGGACTTGGGCTTGGTCCCTCTGGAAGCGATGTAGGTGATGGGGTTGTTTCCGTTGCTGGTGAACCGCTCTCCGCTGGTGCACCTGAGGGTATTTCAGGCTCTGGCTGAGCCTTTTGGGTATGGCTGTCTTTTGCTTCTGCCAGTTCTGGCTCGCTGGCGCCCTCTGGCGTTGAGTTTGAAGATGTGGTTGCACTTGCTGGTGTTGGTTGCTGTTCCAGTTCCGGGCCTGGGACTGGAGGTGCTGTGGCTGTTTCAGTGGTTGGCATGGAATCCGGGTCCACTACCTCTGTCTGGGTCTCTGGTAACACAGACGGGGCCTCTGTGGACGGTTCAGGAACAGGAATGGGTCTGGAAGCTTGCCTGGTTTGGCTACGTGTAACCATTCCCACTCTCTTGGCCCGCCTCACCTGGTTGGCCAAGTCTTCCCCCAGTAGCATGGGGATAGGATAATTGTCATAGACTGCAAAAGTCCACATTCCTGACCAGCCTTTGTACTGGACAGGCAGTTGAGCTGTAGGCAAATCTACAGCTTGTGACATGAAGGGGTAAATTGTAACTTTGGCCTTTGGGTTGATGAATTTGGGGTCAACGAAGGATTGGTGGATAGCTGACACTTGTGCCCCCGTGTCTCTCCACGCAGTAACCTTCTTTCCGCCCACTCTCAAATTTTCCCTTGCTCCAAGGGTATTTGAGAGGCATCCGGGCCTGGGGATCTTTGGTGTGATGGTGGTGTAATGAATTGCACTCGCATGGTGTTCTTGGGACAGTTGGCCTTGATATGTCCCAGTTCATTACACTTAAAGCATCTTCCATCTGATGGGTCACTGGGCCGAGGTGAGTTACTGGAGACTGGTGAGGTTGAAGGGTAGGGTATCTGTGGCTTTACTTGGGTGGTATGTGGGGTCTTTGGCTGTCCTCGGTTGTAGGGTTTATGGTCTGTGTGCCCCCTGGGGTAATCGTTCCCCTTGACAGTAGCTTTCTTGCTTTCTGCCAGTTCCATCCATTTGGCTCCAATCTCCCCTGCCTCAGCGATATCTTTGGGATTTCCATCTTGTATGTACCGTGTGATGTCTTCAGGAACACCATCCAAGAACTGCTCCATTTGTATGAGGAGGTTCAGTTCTTCCAAGGTTTGAATGTTGTTTCCTGTTATCCAGGCCTCATAGTTTTTTGCAATGTAGTAGGCGTGTTTGGGAAATGACACCTCTGGTTTCCACTTTTGGGTTCTGAAGCGCCGACGGGCATGATCTGGGGTTATCCCCATTCGGTATCTGGCCTTGGTTTGAAAAAGTTTATAGTCATTCATTTGCAGCTTAGGCATTTCAGCTGCCACCTCTGCTAAAGGTCCACTGAGCTGTGACCTCAATTCTACCATGTACTGGTCTTCGGGGATGTTGTACCCAAGACAGGCTCTTTCAAAATTTTCCAAGAAGGCCTCGGTGTCATCACCTGCCTTGTAGGTGGGAAATTTCCTGTGCTGTGGAGCAATAATTGGCGCCGGGTTGTTAGGGTTGGCTGGCACATGCAGCCCAGCTTTTGCCATCTCCAGTTCATGTTTTCTCTGTTTTTCCTTCTCTTCATTCTCTTTTTGTTGTTTTTTCCATTTCTTTTTGTTGTTTTTCCATTTCTCGGTGGTGGGCCGCCTCTTCTTCTTCTTGCTTCCTTCTGTGGGCCAACTCTTCTTCTGCTTGTTTCCTTCGGTAGGCCACCTCTTCTTCTTCTAGTTTTCTTTTGTGTGCTGCCTCTTTGGCTGCTTGTTCTCTTTGGTAGGCTGCCTGTTCTCTTTGGTAGGCTGCCTCTTTGATCTGTTCTTCTCTTTCTTTCATCTCCATCTCTTTTTGTTTTATTTCCAGTTGTCGCCTGTGTTCAGCTTCTTTGATTTGTTCTTCGGCCTCAATTTTTGCCTTAGAAGTCATGATTCCTGTTTTCTTGTGTTGGGGTGCCCTCCGGTGTTTATTTTCTGAACTGCAGTTTCTCTGTTGCCTCCTGAAGTCTGCCTAGCAACAGTGCCTTTAGCTAATTTTCCTTTTCTCTCTCTAGCTAATGTTCAATGAAGGGAAACCAGAAAAACCACTTTATTTGCATGCATATAAGTGCTGGTACTTGCCTCCTAATGGGAGGGCTATTGCATGACAAAAGACCCTCAACAGTTTGGTAATGGCTTCTCGCTTAACATGCAAGCCACAAACTGCCAGAGAGAGCAGAAAAAAAAAATTCTCTCTGGTTCCCTTTTAAAACCAACTGTTTCTCTCTGCTAACAAGCCCTTAGCAGAGAAAAGAAAAATATAATATTCCTACTGGCTTCTGGATTCTGTCTATATCCCACCAGCTGCCACTCATGTCATAACCTTAGTCCCAGATTTGGACCTTAGCGTCCAAAATATGGGGGTTAGCATGAAAACCTCCAAGCTTAGTTACCTGCTTGGACCTGGTACCTGCTGCCACCACCCAAAAAAATTAGAGTGTTTTGGGGCACTCTGGTCCCCCTGAAAAACCTTTCCTGGGGACCCCAAGACCCAAATCCCTTGAGTCTCACAACAAAGGGAAATAATCCTTTTTCCCTTCCCCCCTCCAGGTACTCCTGGAGAGATACACAGACACAAGCTCTGTGAATCCAAACAGAGTGAATCTCCCTCTCTGTTCCCAATCCTGGAAACAAAAAGTACTTTCCTATTCCCCCAGAGGGAATGCAAAGTCAGGCTAGCAATCCAACACACAGATCTCCCCTTGACTTCTTCCTCCCACCAATTCCCTGGTAAGTACAGACTCAATTTCCCTGAAGTAAAGAAAAACTCCAACAGGTCTTAAAAGAAAGCTTTATATAAAAAGAAAGAAAAATACATACAAATGTTCTCTCTGTATTAGATGATACAACACAGGGTCAATTGCTTAAAAGAATATTAAATAAACAGCCTTATTCAAAAAGAATACAAATCAAAGCACTCCAGCACTTATATTTATGCAAATACCAAAGAAAAAAAACCATAGAACTTACTATCTGATCTCTTTGTCCTTACACTTAGAAACAGAAAATTAGAAAGTAGAACTACTTCTCCAAAGCTCAGAGAAAGCAGGCAAACGACAAAAGACAAAAGACTCAGACACTCAATTCCCTCCACCCAAAGTTGAAAAAATCCGGTTTCCTGATTGGTCCTCTGGTCAGGTGCTTCAGGTGAAAGAGACATTAACCCTTAGCTATCTGTTTATGACAAGCAGGGAACCAGCTAACATGATGTAGGAAAAAAGTAGAACTTGGATGGAAGTTGAGTTGCCAGAGTGAGCCCTAAGTGGGTCTCAAAACACTGTCTAGCGCTAGTTCTAGGGAGGAGAAAGTTGTGACTACACTTAGAAATCTGCCTAGAACTGCAGTCTGAGTGTGACTGACAGGCCGTCTCAGGAGGGCTGACTGGTACTGTCATTGGAACAGACACACATCCCCGCAGCAGCATCGCTTGATAAATGGATGGCTCCGAGGGAAGAAAAGCCGGCTGCATTTTCTGCGTGGGTTAGAGCCCAGGGGATAAAAGTAAGAAAGGCTGAAAAAGAAGCAGAGTCTCTATAATAACTAGTACCACCCCCAAGATAACAGATCTTTCCACCTCTTTGCCTTGTTCTGTGCATTATTCCTTTCTCCTAGTGCATTGTACTTCCATGATTCCTAGCAGCAAAACAGGTTATAATCTCGGAGGCTGGGTGTGGGCAGTAACTGAATGCTTAATGCCTCATTAGTCCCCACCGCATTGCTTGGCAACACACACTGGCGTACTTAAGGTATAGAACACGCTCTGTAAAATCATCCACTTATTGGTCTATTGGTTAAGACCAAGTGTCACAGGGTGCTTCTCAGGCTCCCCCAGGAGCAGTGCTACCCAGCCTGTTTTTGTGGTCTCTGAGTCACCACCACCCACGGTCTGTTTCTTTTTTACCTACATTCCTTTAATCCTCAGTTTCCCAACGTGGCAGGATGTAGCATAGGTATCAGCACACCCTCTGAACTCCTTCTCCTTTACATCCTGTTCCTCCCAAATATGTATTCTCCCCTTTGCTAAGCCAATTACCTCATTAAGCTCAGCAATTGCCACCAAGTGGCAGTAATCCCTCTTCCACCTCCCTCCCCCGCAAGTAACAAGTTGCCTGATTCCAGTTAAGCCAACAGCCTTCTCTGTGCTGTAGAAACCTCAGTGACCAGGGTGCTTCAGCTAGTCATGCCATGGGAGATGTCTGTTTGGTGTCTGACACATTCAGGCCCTGCCCAGGCACAGGGATGGATTCAGTGATCAAACAAGTCTTTTCTATCTCCAGCTACTACGATCCTTAAATGTATCCTATTTCATACTCAGCTGCTCTGCAGATGAATTTTCTTTCTGATCCTGCTGTTCCTCCTTGAGAGAAGGGAAGAAGATGATTACTTCTGTTATTGTTAGTGGGGTTGCAGGACCTCTCCTCTTCTATGTGTATATACTAGAGCATTAAATGCAACGCACATTGTAATTATAAACAAAAAGGTTCCCCGGAGTTAATAGTCATTCAGTGTTGAGCTCCAATGACACCTTTTACCCTGTCCCCACTACTCCGTTGATTTTTAGTTTGCCCAGTGTGTCTCTTTAAAAACAAATGCCTGAGTTGATTTAGGAAGGATGGACGAAGAATGTCATTCCAGTGTCCATGTATGTTCTCCATACAGAATAGCATTAAAAAGGCCCCCCAAGCGATGCATGTCAATTGACGCACATGGGACCTGCTAATATGTCCCTTTGGTCACGCTGGAACACATGGATTTTTTTTTAAATAAACAGTGCAGTCAGTGCAGAGTTTCCACCCTAATGAGCTGAGGATGTTTGCCCTGATGAGGGGCCTGTGAGAAGCTCGGTTAGGCTGGTTTCTGCCTTGTTGTAATCTGCCTATTAATGTTCAAGGGTCATCGTCGTCTTCTTCTTCTTCTATTAGCTCTTCCCTTCCCTTGGGGACACCACCTTTAACCAGGAGCCATGCCTGGCTTAGCAGATTTTGCCAGGCCAGGGAAGCATTTTGCCTATACACCTCCAAAAGTATCTGATTTCTGGCCCTCCCTGCTTCAAAATAAATAAATACACAAATCAGCTGACTCCTATCCCCCCCACTCAGCATTAATGGAATGAACAACACAACCTCTGTTTACCTAAGTCTGCTAGCTTGAAAGGACTATCTCTGTGTCACTTGAGCAGCACACAGTATTTGTCCTGATGTTTGCCAGCTCCAGCAGACTGGGTCCCAGAAGCCACCGCAGCCTGGTGGAGGTGGTGACCTTGACTGTAATTTGGCATCTCAGGAACCATTCTGCCTCCCCTGCCCTCTGTAGCAAGAGAGAACAACTTTTTTATGGCAGCCTTTCAAGTATTTGAAGACCGCTATCATGTCCCCTCTTAATCTCCTTTTTTCCAAACTAAACATACCCAGTTCCTTCAGCCTTTGTTTATATGACTTGCATTCCATCCCTCTGATCATCTTTGTCGCTCGCCTCTGGATCCTTTCCAGTTTTTCTACATCCTTTCTATATGTTAGTGACCAAAACTGGGTACTGTACTCCAGCTGAGGCCTAACCAGCGCCGAGTAGAGCAATACTATCACCTCTGGTGACTTGCATTGCTATGTCTCTGTTAATGCAACCTAAAATTGCATTTGCTGCTTTTGCAACAGCATTGCATTGTTGATTCATGTTGAGGTTATGATCCACCACAACTCCTAGATTCTTCTCAGCAATGCTGTCCCCAAGTCAGCTATCCCTCATTCTGTATTTGTGCATTTGGTTTTTTCTTCCCTAAGTGTAGCACCTTACATTTGTCTTTGTTGAATTTCATTTTGTCATCTATAGCCCAGTTCTCCAATTTATCAAGATCCCTCTGAATTTTAGCTCTATCCTCCAAAGTGTTGGCAATTCTCCCCAGCTTTGTGTCATCTGCACATTTAATCAGTACACTCTCTATTCCTACATCCAGATAATTAACAAAGATGTTAAACAACACCCGGCTCAGAACAAATCCCTATGGAACCCCACTTGAGACCTCCCTCCAATCTGACATCATTCCCTTAATAGTTACTTTTTGTTTGTGGTTGTTTAACCAATTATGTATCCACTTAATGGTAGTTTCGGCAAGCCCGAATTTCTCCAGCTTACTTATCAGAATGTCATGTGGGACTGTGTCAAAAGCCTTGCTGAAGTCCAGGTATATCATGTCCACTGCATTCCCCCTATCAACCAAACCAGTTACCCTGTCAAAGAAGGAAATCCAGCTGGTTTGGCATGATTTGTTCTTAGGAAATCCATGTTGGCTGCTAGTGATCACCCCTCCATCCTCCAGGTATTGGCAAATCCAAGGTTTTTTACATTGCTCTAGTGCTTTCCAGGTCTCAAAGTCAGGCTGACTGGTCTATAGTTCCCCCGCTCCTCCTCTTCCCCTTTTTTAAAGCTGGGCACTACGTTAGCCCTTTTCCAGTCTTCCAGGACCAAGCCTGTCATCCAAGAGTTTGTAAATTTTATTGCCAATGGGTGGCTCTGAGATTTCTTCAGCTAATTTCTTCAGCACCCTGGGGTGAATAGCATCAGGCCCTGCTGATCTGAATTCATTAAAATTGATCAGAAGATATCTGATGTGTTCTTTACTTATCCTGATCTGCATTCCTTCCCCTTTATTGTCTATGGTAACTTCGCTATATAGAAGACAAAGGCCGCTATCTTCCACTACCACTCAGTCCACCGACAAAAATGTAATGGAAAAAACGTGTATGGCAGAATAAGGACTGGAATGACCTGACAGTTGTGTGTGTATATTATAGATAGATAATATAAGAGTGTCACTTCCAAAGTTAAACGGCGCTGTCAGGTCGTTTCAACCAAACAAGAAATAAATGTTTGTAAAAATACTTCAGAAAATTGATATTCTTCCATGTGACACTACAAACAAACACCAACACAAGGGCCTGACTCTCCTTTTGCTTCCACCAATTTCACACCCACGTAACTCTATTGATTTCTATAAAGTGACTCACAGGCTGTAAAAACATTATTTCACCAACGGTGTAAAACTGACCTGTCTACACTGCCATCCAGCTTGAGACCCACAAAGTAAATGCACAGCATAAATAGTGACAAGTAAATAGATTGTTAAGTGTTCTCTTTAATGATCTCAAGTGTTTTAAAGTCAAGTTGGTCAAAACATTTTCATCTTTTTGTGTGTGTATGTGTGTGATGAAAAATGGCTTTTTTAATTCAACAGAAATTTTCATCGCACTACCAAAAATCCAAAATATTTTCAGTTTTCAACAGAAAATCAAAAAATGGACAATGTTCAGGTGTCAAAAACCTGAAAAAGACTGCAGAATGTTAAAAAAATATATATGAAAGAGTTTAGGGTTTTTTTCCAATTTGTTTTGTGGAAAATAATAAACATTTTCCTACTGGCTCCATTGAATATCTCAGGTAAGGAACTGGGAAAGAATATGATTGGTGTATATGCCTTTTCTCTGGACAGTGTCCCTTTCTGTTGGAGCCGTCTGCTGGTTTGCGTCCTACTAATGCTCTGATTGCTTCTGTTCTGATTTATCGCTCACGGCACTTTTCCAGCTCTTTACATCTCTGTTTTAATTGCTTCTCTATAACATCCTTCCCCTGACTGTGCTTGTCTAAATTCTCTCTTTTTTGTTTTTTCTCTCCTCTTGTGATGTGTCTTTCCCTCCTGTTGCTTGTCCTTCTGTTTTTTACCCGCGTGCCTTTGTGTCTGTCTGGTGTTTCCTTTTTTATTTTTGATTTGCTGTGTTCCAATTTTCATGTAGGGTAGTGGTTCAGTTAATGGGAGCCCCTTGCTGTCGACATCTGGTGCTAGCACCCCGTGCCGCGGGCGGAGGCAGCTCCCGCAGACTCCGCTGACCCCCCGCCCCAGCATCACTTACAAGACCGCCAACTCCTCACCCGTGCACTTCACCAGTTTCCAAGCCAGCCTGCCCGCTTTCTCCCCGGGGCGCCTGAGCCGAGGTTTGTCTGAGCATAATGCGTTACTGCATGGGGACTCTCAGAGCCACTCACGCTCCCTGGTGGCCCGCATTGGTTCCGACCCCTACCTTGGACACCGCGATGACAGTGACAGCCCGTACCGTGTCGTGCCCGAGGACACGCTCACCTTCGAGGAGGCTGTCGCCACCAATTCAGGAAGGTCCTCAAGGACTTCTTATGTCTCGTCCTTGACTTCCCAGTCTCACCAAATCCGCAGGGTTCCCAACGGCTACCACTACACGTTGGGCCTCAGCACGGGCCCTGGGACATGCGCCAGAACCCGTAGCTATTACCACGAAGCCGATGAGGACGACTGGTGCTAGCATAAAGGCAAACCCCTTCCCGGTGTACGCGTTTGGAATCGATGAGTTTTATCATCTGGATGGCTGTGTGCTCAGACACACATGGTGACCGGGGTCATGGCGGGGAAGAAACAGCCGCTGGCGAGAACTGCTCCAAACCCGACGCCATCTGAGACGCTCATTCAGCCTCTGTCTTTTCTTCCTTTCTTCTTTTTTCCCCCCTCTTTTGCACTAGACTAAATAAATAAATAAATGAAGATCATTATTGTGGAGGGAGTGCTTTCTCTCTCTCTCTCTGTCTCTATCTCTCACCTGCCTACTGCCTTGTCTAGTTAAATGACATATACCAGATGCCAAATCTGCAATGTATGCACATAGCTGTGGGAAGGTCTGAACTTTGACAGCAGAAAAAGGACTGTCGATCCATAGTTTTTGTTGGGTGGGTGACTGTTTTTGTTTTAAGTTTCCGGTCAGAGCGGGTGTCGGGGCTGGAAATTGACACTCTTGTACAAAATCGAACCTGTATTTTATCTCATTCAAACATTAAGAGGAAGAGGGAAATGCGCTGGGAAAGGAGAAACCCAAATCAGAATGGGAGACAATCCTTTGACTCAGAGTTCAACAACAGCAATCGTTTTCAATGGAGCCAGTAACAAACCTTCAAGCTGATAAAGCACTGTGTCGCCCAGAACTCTCTGCTTCGACATGCTGCTCTGGGGATTTCTTTTCTTTTCTTTGTCCACGTCGAGTCACTCACACTGACACCCGATAAAGCTCCTTTGTAAGGACTGTTTCCTTGCTGCTGGGACTTCTGTTTCTGTCCCCCCATCTCCTGTCAACTGCAACATGCCCTCAATGTTTTGTCTTGTTTACAATATAAGCTTGATTTAGCAACACACAAAAAAAAAAAGAAAAAATAAAGAAAAGAAAAAAAAGCGGGTGGTGGAAAGGAGAAAAGGAGTTGGTTTTATATCAAGCTATTAGATAGAACTTTAACTTTTCATTGTGTGCATTTTTGTAAATTGTACAGTAAAAAAGGAAAAAAAAACTTTATGTAGAGAATTTGTCCAATTGTCATTCCAGGTCCCACTGTTTCTATTGAATGCTCCAGTTGTTCACTACTAAGTGCCTAGCCTTTGAAATCTCTCACAGCGATGATGCTCCCTCTTGCTTCAACGCATCAGAACTTGAGAACGTGGTGGGGAGTGGGGGGAGGGAGAGGAAGCGCCTGTAAGATCTGTTTGTCTCAGATATTTACTGTGCATACAATGCCACGTGTATTTGTTCTGAACAGTGTTTTCAAGTAGCCAGGTTGGAAACTTCAAAGGGGATGGTAAAAATCTTTTTAAAATAATTTTGTTGAGGAGTGGGAGGAGAATGATCTGGGCAAACAAAATCGGCCTTTTCTCGGTTAATAGAATTTAGGATCCTGAAGGAGAAATGCAGGTAGAAGTACAGCATCAGCAGCAATGCTTTTACAGGAAAAAAAAAGAGAGACTTTCACATTGCATGTCTAGTTTTAACTTGGTTGTGAAAGCTCTGGCAATGTTTCATGGTGCGTAGTTTGTGTCGAGGGCAGTTGGAGAGAGCCTTGTTATTATTACCTGTTTGAAAAAAAAATCCGACTCTCAGGGATGAGATTTCTGTATTTTTATGTTGGATCATTTCCTTTTTGTGCGTGAGTACGGATTTCTGCGTTTGGAGAAGACAGTGACAAGAAGTGGGGGAAGTGTTAAAGAAAAAGATTGGTAGACCTTCCATTGATGGGCTGGAAGAACCGCTGCGTGGCCACTGTTGGACGTGCTGTGGCCAGGGGTTTGGCATGGAGAAGAGTGAGGGAGGAGAATGGGGGAGAAGGCAAACCCTGCAGGGCCACACAACAAAACAAGTGTTGGTCAGAATGTTGGCAAGGAGTAGGCCTGAGATAGTGGCCAAGCCATGGGACACCAAGAGTGTAGAATGAGTGAGTACTTGAGAGGACCAGCAATCCTGATGGGCCCAGTTTCATTTTGTAGCTAGGTTAGCAGGGGTATCACACGTTTCAGAAAATGGCTCGGAAGGCATCTACCACTATCGGCAAAGTCTCCAAAGGGGAGCGGGACAGGTGTTGGGTGGTCGTCCACATCTCCTCTAACCTTTATGTTGAGAAAAATTGAACCTTGTTTTGTTTTAGGAGCTTTGGCCAATCTCATCCCTGGATTCTGCTAAAAGATAACCAACTCATCTCTATTATATCGCTATATATCTGGGCACTTTGAGGAAAGGAAGTGCTTTAGCCGAGAGGTACATTATGGATAACGGATGTAATTTTTAATTGTAGGGCTATGCAACATGATGACACTTAAGGAAACAAATCAAAACAAAACAAACAAAAAAAGACCTTCATCCATTCTGTAGCTTTACCTGCTGGATTTTCCTGTTTCAGGCTTCAGCATGATTGTGACCAAATGTTTTATACATTTTCCTTGTATGAAGGCACAAACACTTTCTTTGAAATTTTAAAGAAAACATTACTATTTTACTCCAAGAAGTAAAGGAGGAAAAAAACAGTATGGCTGATAGTGCATGCAACCATTGTACCCACATTGGAAAGTGAAAGGAAATGTTCTCCCTGTATTCATTTATTTTGTCTTTTCCTCCACCTCTGCTTTCCTCTTCCTGCATCATTTTAGATATTAAAAGCCACAATCTCATATAAATAAGATGGCTGGAATCTCACAGAAATAGACGGCATTGGATCATTTAAATTCTTATATAGTATAGACCACAAAGAAGAACATGGTTGACTACTTCCCCCTCTTCTCTCGGGAGGTTTCTCCAAATGACAATGACAGAAGAGCCTGACCACAGTTGTTCATAACCCCATTTGCATATTTTTTACAGCCTGTGCGCTGTCTCTTAAACACACGCATAACATTTCCCAGAATTCTCATAGTGAGTTGCCAAACTTGAATTGCACCAACCAGTTTTCTGCATCCAAAACCAGTCTCGTAGTGGCTGTACTTTGAATAAGTAATGTTTGCATGTAAAATATATACATATATATATATATAAAAAGTATGTGCATGGAAAATGTTTATCTTCGTACTTTTTTGATACAATGTATTCATCAGTTGTTAATTTTTAATTATATTTGATATAAATTGGGGGTTTGTTGCAAAACTTTATATTTAAAAAACAGTGTTAAAAATGATAAAAGTTCCAACCATGCAACACAACTGGAACTTTACAAAAAAAAAAAAAAGGTTCTGTGATTGCCTAGTTTGCTGCCTGAGTAATATTTATCAGCCAAACTTTGAAGTCTGCAGTTGTTTCTACAATTACATTTTGTATGAAGCAAAGTCCTTGAATTAAAATAAAAACTTAGCAAAAACCATACAGATCCACAGGTGGTGTGTGCAGTGTGCCTGATGAATGGGAGATCAGTATCCCGAGAGCATTGCTCATTCGAATGATCTTGCTAGGGAAGAGTCATTATTATGAAATTTACCTTTTCAATATGAGGAGTCCAATATGCTGGTTACCATTGGTGGAATTTCATATGGAGCAAGATTGCCTGAACCAATGGCTGGAAGTTGAAGCTAGACAAATTCAGATTGCAAATAAGGCACAAACTGATAACAGTGAGAGTAATTAACCATTAGAACAATGTACCAAGTGTTGTGGTCAGGGCCAGCACCAGGCACCAGCGGAGCAAGCAGGTGCTTGGGGCGGCCAAGGGGAAGGCACGGCACGTCTGGCTCTTCGGTGACAATTCGGCAGCAGGTCCCTCGGTCCCTCTCAGAGGGAAGGACCTGTCACCAAAGTCCCACTGAAGAAGAAAGTGGCATGGTGGAGCTGCCGCCGAAGTGCTGCCAATGGCGGGTTTTTGGGTTTTTTTTCCCCTGCTGCTTGGGGCGGCAAAAACCCTGGAGCTGGCCCTGGTTGTGGTGGATTTTCCATCACTGACTAGTTTTAAATCAAGACTGGATGCTTTTCTAAGAGATCTGCTCTAGGGATTATTTTGGGGCAGTTCTCTGACTGGATGGTCACAATGGTCCCTTCTGGGTTTGGAATCTGTGCATTGCCTGGATTGAATGCCATAAGTAATTGATTCTCTCTTTGGTTGTGTTCCCCTGCAGATGCTCATTTTTTAAAGGATCTGTTTGTGAATTTGCCTAGTTGTACTAAGGTTACAATTCGTGGAGTCTGATGTGCAGCAAAATTGCATTAGCCAGGTTAAATGCTGTAAGAAATTGATCATATCTTTATTTGTTCTCTGCAGATTGACAAATGCACATTTTTACACATGCATGTTACTCTCAGGGAGGTGGAGCAGTGTTAGGCATTAACCCCTTAACTGCCATGCTGAATCCTCTGCTTCCCACAGCCAGCAACAGTCCCCAGTGATACTATTTCAAATATACATTCCCATTGAAATCAAACAGAACTTCAAGACACAGGAGGTCTGTTTGGCAGTGTAAGAGGTTTACGTCACCTGCCTAATTCACAGAGGTAACACGTCACACTTGTAAAACTGTTAATGAGAGCCGCTTGCATTTCCTTGGAGCTCGGAGCTCATATTTAAGCAGAAGAAAAATCCAAGGAATGTTTGTAAATACAAATGAACATCCGTAACTCACTTCTTTTGGCCACCGGACAAACTTCCCCCACCACCACAGAAATTGATGAAAGGTCCCAGAGCAGGATCAGACATTGTGCTCTTTCTGACAAGTCAAAAAGCATTGCAGAAACATTACACCTGAAAAGAACTGCAGCAAGGAGAACCACTTGCATTTTTCAGTATACTTTGGTGTTCCAGATTTAGACTTTTTAGGATTCACTCCATCTCTCCTCCCTCACTGCCCGCCTATTGTTGTTTATTACGGGTACCACTGAATGAGGCCAGCAGTTTGTGCTAGAAGTTGTACATATATAGTAATAAATAGTCCCAAAATCTTATGATCTCCATTGATAAGACTGACAGCGGAGTGGGAGGAGAAATTATTTGGTCAAGGTTCTAGAGCTAGTCAATGGGAGGAACAGAATCCCATCTCTTGACTGCTGGCCTGAACCATTTGGCCTCTCCTTAGAAGTCCCAAATGTATGAGACAGGGAGATCTTTGATCTTCCAAACATGGTCAGAAGGGAGCGCTTCCCTCTGATCGATGCGGCTGACCAGGAAGAAGGGGAAGATTTACTCGCTGGCCCATTCCAACGGTTGGGAGTCAATCTGTGCTCCCTGCTCTTCCTACCTTTAAGGAAAAGTTCTGCAGAATGTAACACACAAAGAACTTTTCTACAGGCCTTGACTCATCCTATAGAACTTATTGCATAAATCAGATCCCTACTATAGAAATCTGTATGCCCTATGGTTTAAGAGGAGTTTCTACAGAATGGTATTGGCTTCATCCCTGGTATGTTCTTCCAGGGGATAAGAGCATGTGCAACTGGCTGGGCATCTTTCCATGTGTCGTGGTGGCTCCTGAGTGGGCTGGCTGCTGGGATTGAGCCAAGTCTCTCTGAATCTAAAAGCAGACACCTCTGCTGCCTGAGCTAAAGGGCAAGGTGTAGGGGTCAGAAGCTGTGGTGGACACATTAAACCTCTTATTCAATCTGACCACTAGACAAAGACATGGCCCTCCCCAGGGTTAGTGTGGGTTACCTGTCCCTGCAGCCATCTGGGAGCCTTCCTGAGTACCAGAGGTCCACAGTAGTTCAGATCCGTGTACTGACCACCAATTTTAACCATGCCCCTCAACAAGTCCCTTCAAGGGATCGAACTTGGCATTCTGAATATTTCTAAGATAAAAGAGCAACTTCCCCCACCTCCTATTGTTTAAAAACAATCCTTGCAGGCCTTCTTGTATCATGAGGAAAAAAAGGGGGTGGTGAGGGTGGAGGGTATAATCCACGTTTTTTTCCTTTTGCAGGGAATTGTTGTATCTATTATACAGGAAATGCTGGATTATGACC
Source organism: Gopherus flavomarginatus (assembly GCF_025201925.1). Classification (NCBI taxonomy): domain Eukaryota; kingdom Metazoa; phylum Chordata; order Testudines; family Testudinidae; genus Gopherus; species Gopherus flavomarginatus. The sequence goes on along the minus strand of NC_066633.1, from coordinate 18,466,641 downwards.
CTCGATGAATTCATAATGTGGGTTGTATTGTAACCCATTAGTTACTAAATGTACAGGATAGACATGAAAAAGAGATCCCAGGAGAGGCCGAGATGGTTTGGCTCGAATTGAGTTGGTTCCCAACTCTATGTCTGTTTGCATAAGGAGTCCATAGAGTTCTATAGACATCTGAGTCTCCACTAAGTCTAAGACTTACTCATTCCAGTGACCTGCTGGAATTCATTCCTGTTGATCATTGCAAAATTTATGATGTTATCTTTGATCCACTGCAACAGAATACAGTGAGAGGGTAACGTTTTCAAATGGGCCTAAGTAACAATACCTATGTCTTATATAGTGCCTGTCATTGGTACATCTCAAAATGCTTTACAAAGGAACACTATCCTCATTTTACAGATGGGGAAACTGAGGCACAGATAAATGACTTGACTTACACAAGGTCGCCCAGCAGGCCAGTGGCAGAGCCAGGACTAGAACCCAGGTCTTCTGAGGTCCACTAGGCCACACTGCCTCCCTAAGTCCTGGATCTTCAATCTCTTAGGCTCATTTGAACGGTTTGCCTAAGTCATGGGTGAGACTGCACCAACAAATCTGCATGCAATACCTGGCACCTCAGATTGCGGGAAATGTGTTGATTTGTGAGGAAATCCAGAGATGAGGAATGAAAAAAGATGATGAAAGGACTGGAGGGATTGATTTAGGAAGCAAGATTTAAGTAGACTGGGGGAAAAAATGATTGAGATGTTGGGAGCAAACCTGTGTTGATGCAAATGGGGTGGTCTAGAGCACGTAATAATTTGTCCCCCTACCCCATCTCAAATTTCTGTGATGGTCTTGAGCCAGAAAATATTCCTCCCCACAATTCTTTTGTCCGCATCTGTTTATTATTAGTCATTCATTTCCAGTTGTGCACTCAGCACTGTATAGCCCAAATAGCCATGGTCCCTGAGCAGTTACCAGTGCACAAACGCCAGAGACTTGAACTGACCCTGGAATAGCCATGGGGGGCATAAAACCGTGTTTCTCATCTAATGTAGTGGGAGGGAGTGGGTGGCTATTGGATTTGCCATGTAAGATGATCGCTTGTTTGAAAGGTAACATTCAGCTGAGTTCAGATGACTGTTGCAGAGTAAATGCATTCATTTCACAAGGCTTTTTTTCCTCCTAAGTACAACAATGAGAAGGTAAAAGGCCTGACTGCAGTTGACTCTTACACAAAGCCTCCCACTCTATAGGCAATGGGAGATTTGCATGTGAACAGGAGGGTTGAATCCTTCGGCTAGTTACCTTGAAGGCTGGATGTCTCACACGAGAAACCTGTTACAAGAGACCCATGGGGGAAATGCTACAGGAGCTTTCCAGAGGGGCTGCTGGGCCAGAAGGTTTCAGCCTTGAAAATCAATATGATTCAGTAACATCTGACAAAGGAAGGAAATGTCCTCCTGACAAACGAAATTCTATGCACTTTGTAAAGCAAAGTCTCTGAAGTTTATTTCCTTGGTCAGCTGGCTAAGATGGTGGCAGGATGCTGCCTTAGAAGGGGTAATCGGAATGAATAGCAATAGAAATAACAGAAATGTGGGGCTATATGCAACCATGAGAGTTCATCTGCTCCATCCTCCCAGGCTCAGACAGAAGTCTAACTAGGCCAGCCCAGACAGGTGTTTGTCTAGCAGGCTGTTTAAAACCTCCAAAGACAGCAAGTTCACAACCACCTTAGGTCACCTGTTCTACTGCTTAACTATCCTGAGATATTAGGGAAACCTTTCTAACTATAATGAGTAGCAACAGCTGCTCCTGCAGCCCCCATAACAAACAAGTGGAGAGGGTTGGCTTAATAGTTTAATGTTCAAGGATTCAGTCAAGACCTACTCAGGCCTGATTCTCCACTACCATGTCATTGCATACACCTGAGCAAAGTGAGCATCAGTTGCCACCACTCTGCCTTGATAGCATTTGACACCCATTTTGAACAGGTGTAAGTAACTACCCAAGCAGCTGGATAGTGGAGAATCAGTGGGCTTATCGGTACAAACCACCTCTAAAATCTCCCTGTGTTCTGTTCTGGTGGTGGGAACTTTAGTCTAGAGGGGATATGTGTGTTACCAACACTGGAAGCCCACTGCAGTGAATGGGCATTTTCCGTTGTCTTCAGCGGGCTTTGGAGCAGGCCCTAGATTATCTAACCGTATACAGAGCAGGTCTGGAAAGCAAGGTGGTTAAAAGCACCAGTGACTTACAGTCCATGCTAGCACTCCCTTGCTTGTGTTGGTAGTCATTGGACAGTTGCAGAGTTTGTGTAGACAGTGCTTAGAGAAGCAGCCTATAGATCTGCAAAGCAGGGCTGCTTTCTCCAGACAGGCCCTTTGCAGGTTGAGTCTGTAAAATCCTCTGTCTTTAGGAAAATGACTTAAATGTGTTTTGGCCACATTTTCACTAGGACAAAGGTGGGTTTAGTTATCACAGGTGGGCTTCACCTGACAAACTAACATTAAAACTACAACTTGTTCTGTTCACACTAGGATTTTAACACATTTTAATTAACAGGGAAGCCAAGCCTCTTTTCCTAGCGTCCATGTGGCCTTTGACAGCAAAAGACTCCAGGAAGCTGTCACCACCCAGCTCACTAGCAGCACTTGGCTCAGAGGGTGCAACTGAAAATAAGCAGGTAGACGCTGGTGTTAGAGACAAGCTTGGCTGCTAATCAGTGAAACAGTCACCGACACTGGGTTTGCAGAGGCAGGGGATAAAGGTCAGGGCAGTAAGAGGCAAAGCCCACACTAAGAACTGCCTTGAGAAGTAGAATCGTTCCTCCTCCCACTGTGCCATCACCAGGGATTCCGCACCAGGATCCACAAGCTGGGGACTCCAAACCAGGGCCCCTGAGGGAACCAGAATCCCACAGAAGGCTAGAGCCGGGAGCCTGTAGGGACCCTGCATCTCAGAGAGCTGGATAAACAGACCCCAACTGTAAGGGGTGGGTAGCTTTTGTGGGCCCCCCAGGGCAAGTATTCTCTTACCAGCAGCAGATGTGAGTGGAGTGGGGTTCGGCCCAGCTTGGGGTTCCATTAACCTATGAAGCCCCAGGCTGGAGGAAGGGAAGCCTGTGTCCCATGAACCCGTTCTAGCCCTGTCTTTTTAACTTGTGGGGAGGGGCAATAATTTGTATTAGGCCAACTTTTGCTGGTGGAAGGGACAAGCTCTGAGCTTCACAGGCTTTTCCTCTGGTCTTTTAAGGTGTGAAAGACCATGACAGGAGCGATTAGGGCTCCACTGGGGGTGGGGGAGAGAAATAACCCCTGCAGCTCCAGAAAGGGGGAAGGTGTACTCTTTAACCCCTGCAGCTCCAGAAAGGCAGAGGGGGGTCCCTGTTAACTCATATGGTGCCAGGCTGGGAGGGGGATCCCCATTAACCTCTGTGGAGCCAAGTGGGGGAGATCCCCATTAACCTGTGCAGCTCCAGAAAGGGGCGGGGGCCTGTTAAACCATATGTTGCAAGGCTGGGAGGGGGCTCTCCAATAACCTCTGTGGAGCCAAGTGGGGGAGATCCCCATTAACCTGTGCAGCTCCAGAAAGGGGCGGGGGCCTGTTAAACCATATGTTGCAAGGCTGGGAGGGGGATCCCCATTAACCTCTGTGGAGCCAAGTGGGGGAGATCCCCATTAACCTGTGCAGCTCCAGAAAGGGGCGGGGGCCTGTTAAACCATATGTTGCAAGGCTGGGAGGGGGATCCCCATTAACCTCTGTGGAGCCAAGTGGGGGAGATCCCCATTAACCTGTGCAGCTCCAGAAAGGGGCGGGGGCCTGTTAAACCATATGGTGCAAGGCTGGGAGGGGGATCTCCAATAACCTCTGTGGAGCCAAGCGGGAGATCCCCATTAACACGTGCAGCACCGGAAAGGGGGCGCGGGTCCCCATTACCTCATGCAGTGCCAGCCCGGGCGGTTCCCGGACCCTGCAGTGAGCCTGGGCCGGGGTCCCGCGGGGGCGGGGCCGCGGGCTGGAAGCGGGAGCAGCGGGCCGGCGAAGGGAGGGAGCCTGGCGCGGCAGGGCCGGGTCCCACCCCCCGGCTGGGGAGTGACTCCGCTCGGCCGGGCGCTGCAGGCTCCGGGCGGGCAGCATGGGCGGCGGGGGGCTGCGGATGCTGCTGCTGCTCCTGCGCTACCTGGCTCTGGGCGCCGGGCTGGGGCGGGAGCCTTCCGAGCCGGGCTCCGGACTGCACCCAGGTAGGGGGAGCGGGGGGGTGAAGGGCAGATGGAGGGGGAGTAGGGGAGGAGAGTGGGGAGCTAGAGGGAGTGGGGAGGAGCAGGGGGTGAAGGGGTGAGGGGGCCACGAGTGGAAGCTGGGGGGGCAAAGGGGCGAGGGAACAGGGTGAAGCGGGGACCGGGTGGGGGCAGGAGGGGGCTGCCTGGGTTGAACGGGGATGCTCCTGAGGTCCCCAGTTGGGCTCCCGGCTGCAGGGAGGTCTCTAGCCGGCGATGCTGTTGCTTGGGAGGGACGGGGGCATCCCTGGGCTAGAGGGCACCTCCCACACGGGCCTGCAAACAAAGTACCCAGCCTGGGAGCGTTTCCCCCTTGCACCCTGTGGCAGCCCCTCCAGCTCTTCTTCAGCAGCAAGATGCTTCTCTGCTGGGGAGGGACCCTGCTTGTGCCCAGCTGGCACTTCAGCTTTCTTGGTGCGATGGTGTTTTGGGCTGGGAGCTGCATGGGGCAGGCTTAAGCCACAGCCCAGCAGGGGGTGGGGTGAGAGGGACCCTTGGAGACCTGCCTTGCAGCAGTGGAGCCTGGCCAGGCTCTGCTGAGGGTCTGGGGAACAATCCTCATTCATCCAGAGACCGCTTTAGCTCTGTGCCCCTTATCCTGCTGTGCTCTGGCTAGTCGCTGGCCTTCCTGGACAGTGCGGCTGCAAACAAACCCCAGGTTTGAGCCCAAGCCCCCGGACTCAGGATCTGGGTTTTAGGGCCCTGCTAGGGTGGTGGGTCAGGACCCGAGTCTCATGTCCAAGCCTTGTCATTTTACAGTGTGGATGCAGGCCGAGCCACAGACCCAAGTCAGGTCTGGGGAGTGCAGCGAGGGCGGGTTAGCACGACTGGGATACCCTTGTCCTGCCAGTGTAAGCCCAGTTTACGATGCAGTGGGCTTGGAAACACTGAGTCGACCAGCGTGCGAGCCACGAACCCAGGTTTACAATGTAGAGTAGAAATACACTCCGGGCTTGTCTACTCAAAGGTGCATGTGCTGAAGTTAAATGGGGTTTTAAATACTGACCTAGTTCAACTGGTGCAAACCTCTGTGCGCAGGGTCCAGCCTGATGTATATCTGTTGAAATTGCTGCAGGGATTTCCCCCAAAGCTGCACCCAGCTAACTGCGTCCGTCCCTTGACTTGTGTGTACAGACAAGCTGCCTGCGTTCAAGGGAGGGAGCATTGCCCTAGTGCGCTGGTTACTCCCTGCACAGCCTAAACCATGCGAGGAGCTTAGGGAGTCTGTATAACTGCTCCTCTTCTGTACTGCTCTGCAAAGGAAACAGAGCAAGACGCTTGGGAGGTGTCACTTTCTGTCCATGTCCTTTGGGACAGCCATTCCCACCTTCCAAACAGGATGAGGCTTTTCCCGTTGAAAGCACAATGAACCTTTGAAGTTCTTGATTCCTCTATGTGGCTGTTCACATGCATGTCCTGGGGTCTGGCTACAGATTCTGGTGCTCCCTGCGATGGAGCCGCTGATAAGAGGTCTCCACTAGGAAGCACTATTAAAGCAGGGTTTACGCTCCTTGGGAAACTCAGGTAGGAGGTGATGAGGTAACTGACGACAGTGCTTGGTCTTAAAGCTTTTCCTGATAATTGGCATGTCCTGTGTAGGTGCTGATGTCTTGCGTTCCTTGCCCCTTTGGGCTGGCTGTGTTTTAGAATTGTAATGCAACACACCTGCATGAACTGATGCCATGACACACAACGATGTGCAGGTGCTGGGTATGGTTAGGGTGGTTTTGTAATCACAGACCTGGGAATTGGTGGACATCACCCCAGACCTACCCATCTGACCAAAGAAACTCTCACAGCTTTCTCTGAAGGAGAATATTTGGAAATCATCTCTAGCTGCAACAACATCAGTCATAACTCGACAACGTAGAGCCAAACATGGCCCGTGTCCTGCTATATGGCTTCTCTTTGTTCCTGTTTCAGAGCCGCCAGGCCAGGCTTAGTTATGCCGTGTGGGGGTGTGGATAGGGGGCTTGGTGATGTGGGGCACTGACTAGCATTCCACAGGTGTGGCATCAAGAATTAGTCATAAGGGGCAGGAACTTGGTGGTCTCTGCTCAATTCGATGCACCTGTGTTGACACAAGAAGCTGCACAAGCACTGTCAGAGTGTAACAAAGAGGCGGGAGGCTCACGTCTGTTACAGCCTGGTACAATCCAGTCCATCCTTACTTTTCATCCATTCGCCAGTGATTCCAGTCAATTGGTCTAATCTAGCCCCCAGGCCAGCCTGCTGAGGGTAGGAGAGCCTCTTGCATGGCTGTGCCCGGTGCTGGCTTCCAGTGCTTCATTTCACTATAAATTAGCTCTTCTCCCAACCCTGCCGCTAAACTCAAGGGTGCCTGAGGGCGGGGCCGGGGGGCGTTACCTGTGGCAGAGGGAGTTCACAGCGAGCTGACTTTTTGAAGGGGAAATACAGTCCAAGGAGAGCAAATCCTTCCCAAAGGGATACAGTATCATGAAATAGCCAGTGCTGCTTTCTCCAGGGTGCAGCCGAGGCAGTGAGAGCTGTGGTCATGGTGGAGGCAAAGATGGACTGAAAGTCTTAAATAAGCAGTGTGTCTAGCGGGTGGGGCAGGAGACTCGGACCTTCCTCCATTTGGAACTTGATAAGCTCCGTGGGATGGTAGACAATGGGATGCGTTTAAGAAGCAAAGGGGAATTCTTTTGTATTTTAAAATGAAGCTCTTGTTTGTTGCTAAGGCATGGTCTGCTATGCATCTTGCGAGCCTCCACCCTGGGGTATGTTTCCATTTGAGCTCGGAGGTGTGATTTGTCCCTGCGCTAGCTCTGCTCAGGCTAGAGCAGCGATGCTCAGACCTCAGTGGATCAGGAGCAACGTAAGCAATCAGCATTACCCAAAAGAGCCACAGTGACGTGAATTCATTGTTTCGTTTACTGCAGTACTATTCATATTTAAACAGCATAATTGGAGACTATTTAGTTATATTTATATTTTCCCAGCAAATGAGTTAATAACTTTGTGCAAGTTGATAACTTCATTGGTTAATAACAGAGTAAACACATCCTGATTGGTTAATAATTAAATCACCCAGTGGTTTAATAGCATGTGCTGCAAGGAGCCGCATTAAAGAGCCACTTGCAGCTCAGAAGCTGCAGTCTGAGTATCGTGGAGCTAGAGCATAACAATAGCAGAGTGTCTGTGGCAGCACAGGTAACAGCTCGGGTTAACTGCCCAAGGACGGGCCTGCCCGAGCTCATGGGTATGTACTCGGACAGCTGGCCCGAGCTGCTGCTGTGGGCACGTGGATGTTTTTAGGTGTGAGTTGGAGCAGAGGAGCGAGGGTACATATGCACGAGCCAGGAATCACACCTCCCAGCTCAAATGTACATGTACTCTTAGCCACGGAGCCGAATCCCATCGTGTTAGGCGCTGCACAGACACCGAACAAAGAGACTGTCCCTGTCCGAGGAAGCGCATGCTTGGAATCCATTTGACATTAGATTTCAGCCTTGAGAGTAGTCTCACTCGTGCGAGCCTGTGGGGCAGGCAAGGGAGACGTGAGCTTACCTTGGCTTGGCACTTGGCAGCGTTGCCGATAATGGCACTCCTGCTGTTATTCTGGTGGATGACATTAGGGCTACGTCAAAGGCTACATCTGTGCTAGAAGCATGGCAGCTGCACAGCTCTGGCATTCAGGGCCGGCTCCAGGCACCAGCCCAGCAAGCAGGTGCTTGGGGCGGCACATCCAGCTCTTCGGTAGCAATTCGGCGGCGGGTCCCTCGGTCCCTCTCAGAGCGAAGGACCAGCCACCGAATTGCTGCCGAAGACTGAAGCAGTGGCGGTAGAGCTGATCACGATTGCGGCTTTTTTTTTTTTCCTACTTGGGGCGGCAAAAACCCTGGAGCCGGCCCTGCTGGCATTGCAGCTACGCCGCTGTCGTGCAGAGAATTATGATGGCAATGGAAGGGGGTTTTCCATTGCTGTGGTAAATCCACCTCTCTGAGAGGCAGTCACGCGTGTGACAGAAGAATTCTTTTGTCAGCCTAGCGCTGTCTACAGTGGGGCTTAGGTTGGCTTAACTAAGCCCTGGTCTACACTACAGAATTGCTTCTGTAACTGCGTGGCTCAGGGATGTGAATAATCCACCCCCCTGAGCTACTAGTTTTACCGACCTAAACGCCGGTGGAGACAGTGCTGTTGGTGGGAGAGCTTCTCCCGCTGACACAGCTACTGCCTCTCCTGGAGGTGGATTGACTGAGCCGATGGGAGAGCTCTCTCCCTTCAGTTCAGAGCATCTTCATTAAAGCGCAGCAGTGTAGCTGGGCCGTAGCGTTTTAAGTAGAGACCTGCCCATGGTCTCTCAGGGATGTGAGGTTTTTCACACCCCGGAGCGACATAGCTAGGTCGACTTAAGTTTCTCAACTTTGAATGCAGACAGCGCCTAAGGGAATCTCCTTGGATTGAAGCGCACATCAGAAACTTGAGAGCTATTTGCCATCTCAGAACTCCAGTACCGTGGGTCGCAGCTGGGTGTTTGGAGGGGAAGAGGAAGAGAAGATGTTTCAGTGAAAGACACAGGCTGTTTCTCAGCGCACACAGTACACAGAAATGAAGAACGGATTAATTCATTAATTGGAAGCTCCCAACTGGTGGCTGTCACCAAGTGTTAGAAGCTGCTCTGCTGTTGTGTTTTGGATATTCTTTGTGTTAATACAGCCAGCCCCTGAGGAAAGGGACTTTAATTGTTATAGTTTGGGGCTTCATTCTACCATCTTGCTCACTGACATGCATACTGGTAGAGGGGTTGGGTTCTGTCTGGCTTATGGCCTGCCTAGGAACCTTCCACGCTGCTGCTCCTCCAAAAACTGCAAGCAAACGAAGCCATGCCCTTTGAAATAGCCAGGGTTTGTACATCATAAGAGGGACTAAATTCTTCAGGGCACGGGCCCTTTCATACTCTGCACAGAACCTAACGCAATGGGTTCTCAGCCCTTCTTGGGGCCTCTATGTGCTGCAGTCATACAGATAACCAATCAGTCTCCACTTGGGTGGACATGTGATGGCTTATGAAGAGCTGCTCATAGCCCAGGTGCTTGACTTTTCCTCTCTGACGCTGATTTAACCTGATATTTCGAACCGTCGCACCATCCGAACGCATTTAATGGCTTTCCCCCTGTGGTAGCCTGGCTTCCCTCCTTTGAATTCTGCTCTGCTGCTTCCTTCCCCTTCCCACGTCAATCCACACGCCCTATCTATCGCTTCCCAGTGTGGAGCCGGTTGCCAAGGTTGCAGTGAGTTTATTTTGTGTTGAGGCTCGTTTTCTAAGGGGGTAGGTGAAACCCAGCCAAACAGAAGGCTATTCCTGGCTTCCCTCCCTGAGCTTGGCACTGCATGAAACTTTGTACGCTGGTGCAGTGACCCATGGCGTTCATATATCCAGCTGCGGGTCTTTGCGCGCCGAGATGGAGTCTCACTGAAGCAGCACAACTTCCAAACAAAAGTGATGAGTGCAGCTGAAGACTCAAGTTGGACAGTTTGTTGTTTAAAGTCCACGGGACCTTCTGGATTGGCTGTTTCCTCTCCTTTATGTGAGGGCTACATTGTTCTTGGCATGTGTTTTGGGACGGGGAAGAGAGGACATTGGAGGCAGCTTCATAGGTCAGAAGACCATGTTCACTCAAGGTCGTTTGGGGTTAACTTTGGCTGCTAGGCGGTGCTTATTGATCTTCTTGGTTCATATCTAATTCTTTGCATTTCTATAGCAGCTTTCAGCCCTGGGTCTCACGACCCTTGTAGGTGAGAGGGAAAAGATACCGGGTGATCTGTTCTTTACTCACCGTGAGAGAAGTAAGAGGCCAGAATGCAGCCTGGAGGAGATGGGAGCTGTTACTCTGTGGAGCCCCTTTGCACTTCCCGTCCCAGTTTGTGCCATGCTAGAGGAGATGCTGATTCCGGTCATGCTCCGAGGTTGCATTCTCTAGGTTTCCCAAACTAGGCTCCCATACTAACCCCCTAGCGTCCTCTTGTGAAGTGATGCGTTGCTGAAGAGACAGTGCCTTGTTTAATTCAATGTGGCTTCCCCCTAACGTAGCCTCTGCTGAATGAAATGCTCTTTGAAGGGGAAAATGGCTGTCCTTGAGGGGATGAGGTTAGGAGCCTGGTTGTTCTGTGAACCTTTGGGTTACACTGGGGCAATCAGGAAGCAAGAGAGCTACCCTGCCCCGTTCCTCCTCCCTTGGAGCTCTCTGCCATGGCAACAGCAAAACCGACAATGGGAGCTAGGGGTGGATGTGACATCCAGTCTCTCTCTCCTGCGGCTGTTTGTCCTTGTCCTTGCTGTGGGGTGTAAGGAGGATACTCCTTAATTATACACCTAGGGCCTCATGCTCCGAGGTGCTGCACTTCTGCCGCTGGAGACGATGGGAGCTGACCCGCGCCAGTAGAACTCAGGTCTGTGATGACTTAAGCTTCAAAGCACTGTCAGTGTCATAAGGCCCACAGTGAGGCTGACAACAGGAGAATTAGCTTTTTCCTGACCTGGGACTGTCCCTTCCCCACCCCCTAACCTGCGGTGGGGTTGAGTCCTAAATCTCATGCTGCCTGTGGTAGCACAGAGAGTCTCAGCAGGCCTGGGAGTTGTCTTTTTACTTTCTAGGGAGAATGATGTGGTGTTGGGTGGGTTTCGATCATTGCTAGATGGATTGCTTCCAGATGGAAAGAATTGGATAACTTTAGAGTGAAAACTACTTATCAGCTGGCATGTGAGTGTTGGGTCTAAACTTTTGGTGAACTTTGGGGAGCCAAAACACACCCAGACTGACTGTCTCTGCATAATCCTTCCTGAACCCTTTTGAACAAAGCACTGACCTGCAAACTACTCATGACACCCCCTTTCCCTAGTAGCCATTAGCCTTTATCTCTATGCATTTACTTGTTAACTTGCTTTTCCTGTAAAATCTTGATTAATTATGCATAACCATTATCTTTTGTTAATCACTTTGTTTACTTCTGTGTATAAATATTAATGCTCACCCCTAATAAAGGGGCCACACTTAATCTAAAGCTTTTTAAAGCTAAGGATAGTGTGAGCCCGTTAATCAACGCATTGGTGTCTGGTCTCTGACAGAATTGTGTGCCCCATACCAACTCCGCACGAACTCGGGTGCTGGAGAGGTGAGTAAGGACTTGCTTTATTACCTAACAATTTGGGGGCTTGTCCGGGATTCCTTCTGGTGCGGTACCTCTGTCCAGTGGTCAGACCACTCATATATGAATTGGCAAGGCGCCACAGGAGATTTCTCCCAGCCAATTCAATATTGAGGGGTCGTGTATTGGACAGCAGGGTAAACGCCAGTTGGAGGGCTCCTGTCAGACACCATGGGTCAAGGGACTAGCGTGCCTCTTGAGAGTCCGTTGGGGATTGTAAATAAGTTATGGAACGAAGGGAAACTCCCAGTACAGACAGGAATGTCTAGGAAGAAGTTGTACACACTATGTGTAAGGAATTGGACTGGGTATACCGCGGTATTGGCCGACCCGGAGATGAGGTGGCCTTTGTATGGCTCTTTCGAACAGGCTGCCTTAAGAGGAGTAAAGAGCCAGATCGAAAAAGACCATCCGGGACAGTTATGTTACTGGCTTTGTTGAAACACAGCAGCAGAGCTGTGGAAATCTTTAAAAATTATGGCAGTCAGGTACTCTCCCGAGAGTGAACCCCCTCCAGGTTATTTCAATGAAGGGTGTAGACCACGGCGTGTTTTGACTCGTCAGCTGGTCCCCTCTGCACCTGCCCCTATTCCTCCGCAGGGGGACTCTCTCCATGTAGCAGAGGGGAATCTGCAGAATCCCAAATTGGAATTTCTGCAGAAGGATAAGGAGGAAATGGAGGGGCAAACCTCGGGAGGAGTAGTTACTAGGCTAATGTCCAAACAGATACAGCAGGGTGCATGCCCCCCCCTGAGGATAGCCCAGAGGATGTCCCCGTCAAATCTCTTGCGAGTAATAAAAGTATAGTTAGAGAGATGCCTTTACAGGTGCACCACCAGCTCAGCCCATTCCCCAGGCCTGGATCAACTACGGGAAACAGCAGCAGCCGCAGCAAACTCAGCCTCCTCAATGACGGTACCCCGGGGGCGAAGACAAACAATGTGATGGTCTTATTTCCTTAATGTCTTTAGCCGGCTCCTTTCTCACTTTCTCCCCTCCCAGCAAAGAGCCTCGTTTAACCCTTTCAGTCCAGGGACTGCCTGTCTCTTTCCTCATTGATACTGGGGCTACTTTCTCTCTTTTAAATCATGCCCCCTCTCCCTGGCTATCCTCTGAGGTTAAAACTGCGACTGGGGTGGAGGGCAACCCACAGTCTCTGGGACTCACTTTGCCTTTGAATGTTATTTATGCTGATAAATGTTTTCCTCACCGTTTTCTTTTTTCCCCAGCTTGTCCGATCCCTTTGATGGGCCGGGATTTACTCTGTAAGCTTAAGGCTACTTTAACCTGCACTCCTGAAGGGGTAGGATTATTGATGACAGTGTTAGAAAATTCGGCCCCTACTCAGGGTAATTGGGAAACACCCCCCTCTCTCTCCCCTGACCTCACTGACTTGCCTTCAACCCTCTGGGGAATTTCTGGCACTGATGTTGGCCTGCTCCTTTCGGCAGAGCCCGTAAGGATTCAGGTGAAGCCTTCCTTAACCCCCCCGTCAGTCCCTCAATACCCCCTGTCGCTGGAAGCCCGGGAGGGCATCCACCCCATTATCGAGGGATTCATTGCACAAAAGCTAGTCCGCCCTCAGCGCACTCCCTGTAACACCCCTATACTGCCTGTCAAAAAGCCTCCTAAAAAGGACGGAGACCCTGTTCGTTGGCGCTTTGTACAGGATCTACAAGTTGTTAATCAGTATGTGGTCCCTCTTCATGCAGTAGTTCCTGACCCAGCTACTATCATCAGCCAAATCCCCTGGGATGCTGAGTGGTTCACTGTTATTGACTTAAAATCAGCTTTTTTCATCATTCCTGTGCACCCAGACTCTCAGTATCTCTTTGGTTTCACCTGGGAGGGACAAAGTTACGTCTGGCAACGACTTCCTCAAGGCTACAGAGACAGCCCCACGATTTTCAGCCAGTGCCTCCGCCACGACTTGGAAGGTTTCACCAGTCCGCAGGGATCCACATTGGTCCTATCCGTAGATAACATCCTATTAGGTAATCGCGAAGAAGCTGCCCTCCGCATCGAAAAGCCTCGCAGTTTTCCCAGACCGTGCCGCTGGAGGAACAGATCCACCCGTTCCAACCAGGGAACTTCGTCTGGGCCAAAAAGTTCGTTCGTGACAACACCCTCCAGCCAAGGTTTACTGAACCCCACCAGGTTCTTTTGACAACCCAGACTGCAGTGTTCCTGGAAGGACGCAAATCTTGGATCCACCACTCCCACGTCAAGCCAGCCGTAGTGGACCACAGTAACGGACCAGCAGCTCTTGTCACCACTGAGAACACTGCCTTCAACCAGTGGACCAGCTTACCTCTCTCAGACATTAGACTTAAATTGACTCGAAAAAATGAGAGGACCCTTTATTCTGACAACTGTATGTTTTTTTTATGCTTTTTTAGTTTATTTTCTGCTTATAAAAAATGCTGTGTTTTTGTAAATGACACCTACTCTAACACTTTTCAACGTACCAAACACCTAAGGAAAATGGCTAAAAACTACTCCTCTGGCCAGCCACCTTATAATTGGTGGGGAGCCTTATAAAATTGGCTGCCCGGATTTGGGTGGGTTAAAAAAAAAAAACTCTTGGTGGGTGTTGTTGGGGCCATAGTAGTCCTTATAATACTGTGTTGCTGTATTCAGTGTGTCCCCTCCCTCATAAACTCATGTAAGTCAGTTTATTCTTTTCCCACTTCAGCTAAAAGCCTTACTCTCTTCAAATTGGCCCAGGCTAAAATTGCCAAGCGGCCCTTGAGATCTTAAAATAGGGTGTAGCTTTTTGATTAATAGTTATCTCAAAGCTACAAATGGAGGAATGTTGGGTCTAAACTTTTGGTGAACTTTGGGGAGCCAAAACACACCCAGACTGACTGTCTCTGCATAATCCTTCCTGAACCCTTTTGAACAAAGCACTGACCTGCAAACTACTCATGACACCCCCTTTCCCTAGTAGCCATTAGCCTTTATCTCTATGCATTTACTTGTTAACTTGCTTTTCCTGTAAAATCTTGATTAATTATGCATAACCATTATCTTTTGTTAATCACTTTGTTTACTTCTGTGTATAAATATTAATGCTCACCCCTAATAAAGGGGCCACACTTAATCTAAAGCTTTTTAAAGCTAAGGATAGTGTGAGCCCGTTAATCAACGCATTGGTGTCTGGTCTCTGACAGAATTGTGTGCCCCATACCAACTCCGCACGAACTCGGGTGCTGGAAAGGTGAGTAAGAACTTGCTTTATTACCTAACATGAGTAACCAGTATAGGTGTGATGTTGGCAGTGCTGGTTATTCTAAGCTGAGGTCCCGTCTTCCTTCATCAAGGCGGCATTATTTCACTCTTCAGGCTACAGTTCCCTGTGAAGATCAGATCCTTTGTCTTATTGCCACAGAAGGTCATGAGTGTAAACATGCAATCAAGAAGCTAATGAGCAAAGTCGGGAACGAGCAAGGATTCAGAATAGAGACACATGTGGTGGACAGTGGTTTGAAAAGCCCTGTATGAACAAAGCTCTGTTCTCAGTTACTCCCGGTTCTTGAATTTGGTTCTCTGACTGTGCAGCATGGTTAGGGTGGGAATGGGAAGAGGAATAAGAGGATTTTAAATGGAGAAGCTGTCAGAGGTAGCATATGGGCATCGGAAAGGCCTTTGAAATCACTTTATCAGAATCAGTTTGTATCTGTGCCTGCTTTGGGTGATAGTAGCAATTAATGTAGGGCCCAGATTTAACTGGTCTGCAGGGATAAGAACTGATGTGACAAGATAAAGAATTTGTATAACATGGGCCTGTCTAAAGTGAAAACTCAGTTGTGTAAAAGTTGTGTGGTGGTCCTGTAAGATGAACCAATGTTTCCCAGGAACCACTATGAGACCATTGGTACTTGGAACCCAACTCAGAATGTAACGGCTGGTCTGCAGAGGTGAAGGGCGAAGGCTTCAACCTAGCCACGCAAGACCAAAAACCAACCAACCCCCTCAAAAAAACCTACTGAGAAAGTGACCTAAAAATGAATAGATGCAAACAGGTTGGCCTCAGTTAGCTGATTAACTCTACTTAATGAAGAGAAGATTGGTATCTGAAGCTGCAAAGCTTGGTTTACTGCAGGACGACATATCTTCCTCTCAGGCCAGTGAAAATGCCCTCATGGTATGTCCTCCTTCCAAAGACCTGAAGCTTTAACTCCCATCCCAAAAGCTCCTCAAACCCTTTCCCAGGTTGGGAGCCTACCCAGCTGTTGTGTTGCAAAGTACATGTGCATGCATTACACATATATATGTGTGTGTGTGTATAGCAGTGTTCCCTCTAATTTTTTATGTCCATATGAGGAATAAATTTTATGTGCACCAATATGGAGGTGATGAGTCGGGCCAAGGGGTTTGGAGCGTGGGAGGGTGCCCAGGGCTCGGACATAGGGTTGTGTGCAGGGGCGTGAGGGCTCTGGCTGGGGGTGCAGGCTCTGGGGTGGGGCCAGGGATGAGTGGGTTGGGGTGAGGGAGGGGGCTCAGGGCTGGGGCAGAGGGTTAGGGTGTGGAGGATGAGGGCTCTGGCTGGGCGTGTGGTCTCTGGGGTGGGGCTGAGGATGAGGGTTTGGAGTGCAGGCTGCCCCGGGGCTGTGGTGGGAAGAGGACTCCCTCCAGCCCTCTCCCACCGCAGCAGCTTGGGGCCGGGTGAGATGCACTGCTCCCCGGCTGCACCATCTCCGGTGGGGCTGGGCTGGGCTGGGCCAGGAGAGGGGCTTCTCTTCCCAGCAGCTCGGGCTGAGCTGGGTCGGGGAATGGGCTTCTCTCCCTGTCTGCGTGGCCTTTGATAGCCGACTGTGCAGCGCAGCTTACAGGGAACATAGATGTTTAGGGGTGTGTGTGTGTGTGTGTATATATGTGTATATATATATATATGAGCCTGCCTTAAACCTGCTGCGCCGCTGACTGGACTTTTGACAGCCCAATCAGTGGTGCTGACCGGAGCCGCCAGGGACCCTTTTTACTGGGTGTTCTGGTTGAAAACCGGACACCCAGCAACCCTTAGAGGGACTCTCAGCTGCAATAGCAAAGCAGGGCATATTGCGGGTCAGACTTGCTTTGTGTGGGCCGCATTGCATAGAACTGGAATAACTGCACCGCTTGTAGGCCAGAATTGAGGTAACACGACCAGTCTGTGTGAAGGGAAGCTTTGCACAGCATCTGCCCTACGCTACGTCCCATCTGAGTAGGTTGCAGGCTGCTCTGTATCGAGGGCAGGCTGTATTCAGACATACTAAACCCTGATACAGGGGTCCTGGCTACAAATCTTTCCAGGTTGATGCAGGTGGAATACCAAGGAGTTTAATTCCCACCAGATGCCACAGCCAGCTTCTTTTCAGAGTGCAGCACTGTTGATGCAGTAAAAACTCTCTCCCAGTTCTTATGCAGAAATTCCTTTCCTGCCCAGCTCTCAGCGTTGGCAGTGAAGTGTCATAAGCAGATACCCCTTGGTTACCTGTGGTTTTCTCGCTTCACTCTGCTCACTCCTCAGGCACTTGCTTCAAGATCACCTCTAAGATCAGCATGAATCTAAATCCCACCTTTCCTCCAGCGAGCAGCCCTGCTATGGGAATGCTGTACTCTGAGCTTGGATTCATTACCTACCTTCCAATACCTTAATGCCATGGTAGCCAAGCTGAATGTTTGTGAAACTTTCCTGTGTTTTTGTTTCCTGCTCTGTTTTCATTTGTAAGGGGATTCCTGGTCCTGCTTGGAGGCTTGGGGGCACTGTAGGGAAGTCTGTGATCTGAGTCAGTCTGCAAAGAGCCAGCCTAGAGCAAGGTGGAGTGAGTTGTGTCTTGCTGCCTTAAGGAGCAGCCTGCTTTGTCTCTCCCTGGTTTTGGTTCTGGTGTGTTAGGGTTCTGGATTCTAAGAAGTAAAGTAGTGTTATATTGCAACCATCCCTAAAGATAAACATACTTTATCTTATATTTAGGTACGGAATGAACATAATTTAAGTGTTGGTCAGGATGGTAGCTGTCTCACACGCATCAGGCAGTGATCTGGTGATCTCCGGAACTAAAAGCATGAGTCATTCTACAGTTTGTGCTGGATAGTCAGGTTGTATTGCTGGGGGCGGTAAAAGACTCGCATCCCTCAGTGAAAAGGGCACAGAGAGGGGTGAATGATACGCACTTGCCAATGGGTTAACCGTGCACAAGGACGGAGTGTGTGTACCTAGCGTAAAGGGGGCACACAAGCATGTCAGGTGTGCAGCACCCTTGAATGCCATGGGCAGGGAAGGCTTGATTGAGACCTGAAGCTGGAGCCATCTCCAGTCGTGACCCTGGGGTAATGTCTATTCTGCATGTTCCCTTTGACTGTACTTTGCCTACAGCACTCACTGGGTGACAGTGGAGAGAAACCTTGAATCCAAGTGAAGAACGGTGACTCCTGTATTCTGGATTCACTCAGAATATGCTCTAAACATTCACCTGGGATTTCTGTGATTCTGTCCAATTTTCATCCCCCTGCCATACTGACCATCCAGGTTTGTCAAGGAGACTCCTGTTTGCAAACAAAAAACTCCTGATTTAATAATGAGATCTCTTGCAACTACATTACCTAGAATCTTACGTGTCAGCCACACATGAGTGTCCGCCTTTCTCTCTCTGAGTCAGAGAGAGACTGATATGCATGTGTAGCTGATGCACAGGATTCTGGGTAATGTAGTTGACCTCTGCTCAGAGCCGGATTAACCCATTACTTGGGCCCTAGCTGATGACGTGGGTCAATGGGGAGTTCACAGCCTTCTCCGGCCAAACGGGACCATTACAATCATCTAGTCTGACCTCTGGCATAACGCAGGCCAGAAGATGTAACCCATTCACTCCTGCAGCAAGCCCATAGCTTGTGATTGAGCTGGATTATATATGTTTATTCTAGACAGGTGCCCAATCTTAGTTCAGACTTCAAGCGATGAAGAATCCACCACATCCCTAGTAAGTGGTTCCAGTGGTCAACTTTAGGAAATACTAAAATTAGTGCTTGATTTTGCAACTTAATGTTCTTTTCAGGAGTGCTTTTCCATGGAAATAATTGGAAGAGGGGTTTCTAGACAAGAAGGTGTAAAATATCATCAGAATACCATGTGTGTTTATGATCTAAATATATATGTTTAATGCAGACAGATGATACATGCAACGCTGCCATGGAAAAATAAGCAGTTTGAATTAGTCTGGCAAGACCTGTGTGCTACCATGCAGAAACCTGTTATCTCTCACTATTTACAGAAGCTCTCCCGTGTTCTCAAGGGAGTGCATGTTGCCAGCAATAAACCTGAGCTCCCATCACTAAATGGCCCAAACTAAAACTAGGGTGACCAGATGTCCCGATTTTATAGGGACAGTCTCGATTTTTGGGTCTTTTTCTTGTATAGGCTCCTATTACCCCCCCACCCCCTGTCCTGATTTTTCACATTTGCTGTCTGGTCACCCTAACTAAAACACCGGCTATTTTTATGTGCTGCAGACCCAGCTGTGGCCCAAAAATAACAGGCTGATTGAGCCGATGAGTTGGCCGGGTCCTTGGCGGCCCAGAACTTTAGTGTGATGAAGATGTGTTTGCTGGGATGTAAAGTGATGTGAGTCTGATGTTCTCCTCCATGCCATGTCCCCTGTGGGCAAGCTCTGAAATGATCAGATCTCAGCACTGGTACCCTGGGAAGCAAGTGGCGGATTTTAGGTGCACAAATATCTAACATGACACAGCCATGGTGCTAAGGAGATGTACCGGGTGAGGTAATGTTTTTCCATCTCAAATCAAAACAGGCAGCGCTCGTTTCTTTTTACAGATATTCACTGGGTACTGTTTTAAAAAAAAAAAAAGTCCTCCTTTTACAAGCCTTGTGTTCATAGCAGGGCTGCTATGTCACTCCTGACGCACGTGATCTTTTGGCATGTGTGAGAGATGCTGGTTTTAATTCCAGTATCAGCGGTGGCAGGTGATTAAAACTCCCCCTCTGCCCAGCCCTGCTACACCAGCTGCTCCATATGGGGTTGCTCGTTTCCCTGCAGACTTGGTTTGATTTAAGCCAGGCTCAGGAAAGGGAAGCACAAAACCCCCTTTGTAGAGCAGAGAGATGGGAGGCAAAGGAAACCCACTCATCATTTGTAATGCCCAGAAGTCCCAGTCAGGACTGAGGCCCCATTGTGCATGGTGCTGTATGTACACCCCAGATGTTACAATCCCTGCACTGGAGAGCTTATGATCCAATTTAAGCCAAGACTCAAAACTCCAGCAAATTGAGGGGGGAGGGTCAAGGAGGCAAGGGGAACAGAAATAACAGTAAGAGCAGGGTGGGGGTGGGAAATGCGGGTAATGGCAGGAGATATGTGGTTGTCTTAGCAATCAATCATTGCATTTTGATTATACTTAATCACTGCAAGGGAGGAGGTTGGTTTACCTATCTCTTCTCTAACACTTGGCCTCCGTATTGTTTATCTTCATATTGGTGGTTTTATTTTTGCCTGTCTATCAGACTTCTGTTAACTGGCTTATTTCCTTGCATTACCACTCCCCCCAAAACAAGCCTTTTCCTTTCCTCCCCTCCCAGCTGTGTACTGCTGTGATAAGACACCTGATCCCCGCTCCCCCTTCACCAGCCTCTTCTGCCACACTCCTAGAGAGACTCTTTGCCACAAAGCTACCCATGGAGGGAATAGATAACTGGCTTTACAGCCCCTCTTGCTGACCACACATCTGTGGATGGGGAGTGAGCCGAGGCCAGATTGGTGCACTCCTGGGACTTCCATGCCTGGATCTGCAGGGGAAGAGCAAAGGGTGCGAGCTGAATCGTGGGGAGGGCAGGGTGGGTGCTGGTCTCTGCTGGAACGTTGCCTGCCCACTCCTCCTACCCAGGGTGGAGCCAGAGGGATGAGCTCAGCCTCTGCTTTCTATCCGGACGTGGAGCCACAGGCTGAGGAAAGGAAAAACATGATCATAAACTCGCCTACAAGAAACCATCCGCTGTAAAACACAACTGGGATCTTGCGGTGTTATCTCTGGGCAGAAGGAAAGGTAAAGTCTACTTCTTAAGGAAAGGATTTAGACTTCAGTCAGTACTTGGGGCACGCACCAGCACCAGGCTGGATTGCCCTTGAGGGAGATTCACAAGGCAGGGAAATAGAGAGGAGAATCCATATTCTTGCACCAAATTCAGTCTCCTGATCCTGGCTGTGTTGTGCTGGGGGGTTATCGGGATTGTGGCTACCTTCAGTGGCCATGCTCCTGTCCCAAACCTGCAGCTTGTTGCAGTTTTCCTGGCATGCTCTCACCCCATCCCATTCACACATGTGTGCAAGAGAATTCTGTCACTTTGGGCTGCAGCTCCCCGTGGCGATGAAATGAGGAGTCGCTGGAATCGGTTTCATGGTACAGGCACTTCAAGGAGAAGTGTTTGTTTCACATCTGGGGGTCCTGGTGTCTAGGAGCCCTAGTCAACACACACAGTGCGTTTGAAATGGTTATGGAAATGAAACTCTTTGAGAGTTAAGCTTTCCTTACTCTGTCTTCCAGACACCTTGGGCCATTGTCGGAGAGGCTGTCCTTTTGCTCGTAGGTGTCGTACAATGCAGGCATGGTGTTAACCACTGAAGCGACGTGGTCGGTTGACACTAATAAAGTTATCAAGAACTAATGCCAAAATTAGCAAACCTGCTCACCTAACATTAGGCACCTAAATCCATATTTTGGCCTTTAATAAATGGCCCAATCATCAGACGTTCTCCAGAAGCTGTGGACACGCAGTTTCACAAGAGCTGAGATAGCTCAACACCCCTGAAAATCAGTCCATTTATGGTCTGGGGGAGATAGCTCAGTGGTTCGAGCATTGGCCTGCTAAACCCAGGATTGTGAGCTCAATCCTTGAGTGGGCCCTTTAGGGATCTGGGGCAAAAATCTGTCTGGCGATTGATCCTGCTTTGAGCAGGGAGTTGGGCTAGATACCTCCTGAGATCCCTTCCAACCCTGATATTCTGTGTTTCTGTCTACCTAAATATGGACTTCAGGTGGTTCAGACATATACCTTGGAAATGTTGGCCTAGAAATTATCCCAGTGATCTGTCCATGCATCCTCCAAATGCCCACAGCAAAAGTCTAGATGCATGGGTTTGGTCATGCAAAGAGGCTGCTTTTGAAAGTCGGCACAAAGTGTTATGTAGCAAGTATTGAATTACTTGGGTTTGTTTCAGCCTGTTGATCTTTGAATCAAATATTCAGCCATAAGGGAGGGCTTCCTCTTGGGTTGTCTATGAAACCTTATTCTAATTGTTCTTGAAACTGCTAGGTCTGTCTTATGTTTTTTACCCAGTGTGTAACCAGATGGGCACTATGGGATTCAAATAATCTTCTTTAGTAAATACATATAACATGCAAGGCCTAACTACATATATACACTGTTGCTATGGTGGCTTCTGAAATATAGCAGATATCAAGAACCACTAGAGGAATCACAAACCATTTAAAGGGACATTACCTAATTCTGTTACACTACAAGTTCCAAAGCATGAGATGAAAAATAACTCCCAGGAAATAAAGAATATGGTATAACCTGCGCAGATGTACTTTCACGCATTCTTTTTAAGGCCCTGATCTTGCCAAATGCTAAGCAGAGCTGGGTGAATAATGATTTTTGGTTCACTGGCAATTCTGAAAAATGGAAGAAAAAAATTAATTATGGGTGGAAAAAATTCTTCAGACTTTTCAGTGAATTGGAAAAGTTGAATAGAATTTATTCTGACATGAATGAAATGTTGAGATTTTGACCATTTGTAAACATTTGGTTGGTTTTAGTAAATGAAAACAATTTTGAAACATTTGTTTCAAACTGAAAAATCAAAACATTTAGTAAGTGTTGAAATGAAACATTTAGATTTGTGGTGGGATTCCGCCCCCCCTCCCACAAAGCAATTTGGTGAAACGGGCATGAATTCCCAAGACATTTAGGTGTTGCCGAATCTGCACGGTTAACCAAAGAACATTTACTATGAAAAATGTTGCCATTCGCTAGTGCTGAGCACCGTCCATTTCGTTTGGCTCTTGCAAGCATTGAAGGGGGTTAGCAGCCCCAAATGAAGAGTTAAACCCTTCAGATGCTGGCAATGGGTTTTCCTTAAACCCAGCCCGTAGCCCACTTATAGATGGATTTGAGTCAAATGACCCTCAGCTCTGTCAGTTTCTATTCTCCTTGACTAGCTCTGGGCAAGGTATCGGTTTCCATGTCAGAGCTTGTATGATTAATTGCAGGGTGTGCAGGGACGGCCTGGCATTTGGATTTTTCATCATTGAGAAATTCTGGCACTGAGGAATCGTTCTGGGAGGAGGCAGTTCAAACACGGGACCTGTGTTGAAAAGAAAATGTAAACTAAGCAGAGTGAAATATTATATGAAAGCAAACTTCATCCCCTCTAATGAAGACCATTCAACCTGAGGCTAATTGTCATCTCTTTGCAAGGCCTCTTTTTAATAACCCTGGGTGGCAAGCATCAATTCTCACCACTCCATCACTTTCAGCCCTGCTTTGTGTTGCATGGTAAATGCATAGAGGCGAATTGCCGGCTCCTATAACTGCTCTGCTTCTCCAGCAACAGCAGTGGGAATTACAGTGCTTACAGCTGCTGTGGAAGCTGGTACTGTGCTCGGCCTATAATTAGAGCTAGATTCTCTGTCACATCTGTCTGTTCTGCCTGCTGCTGTCCTAGGAGCAGGGCAGGATGTTGAAATTTACAGCAATCCTGCTGTCACAGCCCATAAGACCAGAGCAAAGCTGGGTTTGTCTCCTGGCTGGAGGCAAAGCACAAGAGCAGAGGAGAGTCTCTGATCTTGTTGTCTCTGCATCCACCGCAGTCAAAATCTAACTAGCAACCTTTGGGATGAGGCAGCCAGTTTAACAGATGGAGTTCGTCTCTCAAAATCCTAGCTAAGATAGCAAATAAATCAACCCTCCTCCCCGCAAAGGCCCAGAGAGAGAACATTATTCAAATCCACTTCTGTTTAAGACCTGTCAACCTTGACGATGTCTCTCTAGCCCACAATGCTGGTAATTAGTGCAGCACTAATGATTTGAGCTGAACTTTGCCTGGCTGTGACATGCCCACTGGCAGCGTAATTATTGAAAGGTTAAAGGCCGCTTTCGGTCACCAAGCGTTGATCCCAGTGCGCCAGGGGTGAGGGTACCCATAGTATCTTTCCCCAACCTGAACCTTAGAGTCCAAAAGTTGGGGTACCAGCATGAATTTCCCTAAGCTTAATTACTAGCTTAGATCTGATAAGCTGCCACCAATCAGGAATTCCAGTGCCTGATACACTCTGGTCCCACCAAAACCTTCCCTGGGGACCCCCAAGACCCAGACCCCCTCGATCTTAACACAAGGAAAGTAAACCCCTTTCCTCACCGTTGCCTTTCCCAGCCTTCCCCTCCCTGGGTTACCCTGGAAGATCACTGTGATTCAAACTCCTTGAATCACAACACAGAGAAATTAGGTCTCCTGTAGAGAGAGACAGATTCAAGCTCCGTGAATCTAAAACAAAGAGATTCCCCTTTCTCCCCTCCCTGTTAAGTACAGACTCAATTCCTTTGCTGTAATAAGGGGAAAAAATCAAACAGGTCTTAAAAACAAAACTTTTAATAACTTTTACCTTTTTCTTTCTTTTTTAATCTCTCTAATTTAGATGGCAAAAGTTACAGGGTCTGTCAGCTTATAGAAACTGGAGAAAAAGCCGCCTCCAGCAGAAATACAATTTAAAATACTTTCAGCCAAATACACATTAAATTTCTACCAGCCAGATACACATTTGCAAATAAAGAAAAAACAATCAAAAAGACTAAACCACCTTTTTACCTTTGTACTTACTAAATTTGAACAGAAGATTAGAGAGCCTGTAGGTACATGTGGTTACTCTCAGAACCCAGAGAGAACAAAGCAAAACCCAAAAACACAAACAAAGGCTTCCCTCCACCTAGATTTGAAAGTATCTTGTTTCCTGATTGGTCCTCTGGTTAGGTGTCCGGTTCACTGTTTGTTAACCCTTTACAAGTAAAAGAGACATTAACCCTTAACTATCTGTTTATGACATGAGGGTACCCTGCTAAGATGGCTAGTTGGCCCTTTAGAGATGGATGGATGTGTAAATATAAGCAAGGTGAAATTTTAGCAGAGTGTAATGATGGAAGGAAGCCAATAAGAGCCCACTCAGCAGCTATTCAGTCTGGTTGTTTCACCCAGTGTATCACAGTGGTGTGTTAGATCTGCAGCAGTGACTGCCTAGTTAAGATTGCAAAATACTTTCCAGATACTTTGGGGGTAATTCTCTGACCTGTGTTATCCAGGAGGTCAGACTGGATCATCACAATGGTCCCTTCTGGCCTTGGAGGCTATGAACTTGGAATAAGGCAGAATTTTATTTATTTTATTTTTTTTACACCCTCATGTTCATCTCTCCCTCCTCCCCCAACTTCTCCACAAATGCTCCCTTCCCACCTGAGTTCCTATTGGTGTGCTCTTGGTATGTTTCAGGAGCGGTTTGAGGAAGATTGGGGAAGATGCATAAGAGAAGTGAGACTTCAAAAACTGACACTTTAACATTTTGAGGTTTCAAGTTGCTGCGAATAATCATCTGAGATAAAACTTTGAGCTAGGAGCTTCATATTTGTTTGTCATTAAAAAAAATGTTTGGAAGTGTAGCTACTCCTGCATGCTTTAGTAAGTTGCTGGATCATTTCCAAGTTACTCACTATGGGCAATTGCTTCTGCATGGTCTGTGTTACACCATGCCTCTGGTGGAGTCGTCAAACACCAAGGATTGAATTTGTACTTCAGTATTTCAATGTGCAAACCTCTACTTGTTGAGCTAAAAGACCCAGAAGTCTGTTAGCCGAGGTTGTAGCAACTTCTGTGTGTTGCCCAGCCGCCACTAGAGGGGGATAGAGCACTGAGCGTTATGTGCTCTGAGTGGGTGTGGCTTACAACTGCAGAGATACCGTTTGGGTCAGGTCCGGTGCAGCTCGACAGGAATCAAGGCTCAGTGCTGTGGGGCTGCTTAGCCCCGGGCATAGAGAGCTTTCCTTTCCCGTGAGACCCTGCAGAGGAGGGAAGCAGCAGCAGATGCTGTCTGGGGAGCACAACGAGCCTGCCAGTGCTTCTACTTGAGTCTCTCGGGGGTGAAGGTGAATGAGATGTGAAGAACTTTCGTGCATGTGCTATTCTGCTGTGAGCTGACCAGCCCTACTGAACTGCACCTGGTCCTGATAGCCATGGGGAATTGAAGTTGCTCAGCACCTTGCAGGATTGGGCCCTCTCTGTTTACTGCAATTCCCTGCTCTCCACCTCCATTCCTCCACTACGAATGTTGCCTCCGTTATATACTTACTGTGTATCTGCATCTTCTTACAAAGCCCCATATAAACTGCACCATAAGATGCTTATTGCATATGTACAGTTTCTAGTCAGGGAATTCATAATTAACTTAAATGGGGAGCAGGCAAGGCTTAGGGTCAGAGTTAAGGTTGTTTGTGGAGTCTTAACTGTTACATTTCTGTAGTGGGTAATACAAACTCAGAGGTCAGTTTTGTCACAAGGGAAGGCTGTGAACTATTTAATGTATGAGCCCTCAGCTCAGTCTGAGGCATCGTCTACATGGAGAAGTTTCACCGGGTTTAACTAAAATCAATTTTTAAAGCAATTTAGTTAACTCTTTTCAACCCCATGTGTGGAAACTCTGACTCTGGCTTATTTCAGGTTTTCTTAACCTGTTCATAATCGACCCCAAATTAGTCACTTTTAAAGGGACACGAGTGTCCCCGTAGGTTTGCATTGGTTTAAAATCATACGTTCGATATTGCTAACCCCAAGTATGCGAAAAACGCAAGTCAGGCCTCCCAAAATCACGAGATTGGTGTAAAAATTATGAGATTGTAAAAATAAAATGGTTGAGTCCTCATTTGTTTCTGGCTTTTGATACTTCAGGAGTCACATTTACAAGTTTATTTTCACAACCATAAAGGCTAGAAACTTTGTTCGGGTAATGAAAGCTGAGATTCTGGAATATTCATATGGCTGTAGGAGCTAAGGTTTTAGGAAAGCTACCAACTGTTGCAAGACTTATGATTTAAAATCATGAGGGCTGGCAGTACTGCCCCAAGAATGAAACTAGTGCAACTTCCATGAGCAAAGAAATCTGCCCAGGTCTTCGGGAAAAGGCTACGACATGCTGGGCTTTCTCAGCAACTTAACACTGGCATCAGCACAGGTCTCCCTGTATGAACACCTCCTCCTCTTTCAGGTGTAATTACGCTAGTGCTGGGAACCAGATACCTCTCCTTGCTGTCCCTCAGGGCAGTCGGTAATGGAGAGCAGAAAGCATATACCAGCTCTGTTTCTTTCTTTAAAAAGAGAAGCTAGTATAACCCATCCAGCTTCATGCTTGCAGGGCAGCTGGGATGTTTTAACTGCCCGGCCATGCCCTTTGGGAGACTAGGTGGGCATAGTAGGGTGTATTCAGTGCTAGGGCCTTCCATAGCTTGAATGCTGTGAAGAGTATTTCCACATGCTGTGGTGTTAGATTCATAAAACACAGGACTGGAAGGGACCTCGAGAGGTCATTTAGTCTAGTCCCCTGCACTCATGGCAGGACTAAGACAGGATGCCAGGCTAGATGGGCCTTTGGTCTGACCCAGTGTGGCCGTTCTTATGCGGCTCGAAATAGCAGGGTTTGCAGCAAACTTGGGCTTGAGGTGCTGTGGTGGGAAGCCTGGGCAGGGGATCCTGTGCTGTGAGTGAGACTGAGGTGCACTGACAGACCTGTGAGATGAGGGAGGGCAGAGAGCACCGGGTGGAATAGCAGGTGGCTGCTACAGGTGAGGGCTGTGGTGTACTGGAATAGCTGCCTAAGGTTCCGGGAGTGGACTGAGGTGTGGTGTGTGCTGACAGAGCTGTATAAGAAACCTGGTACTGAAGTTGTTCTCTTTACCTGACTTCGGGCTTGTGACTTTTGTGTCTGCTCTGTATTTTCGGGGTGACGATGCGACCAGGGAGGTTCCTTTCATGAGTCAGGTGGTCAAGTTGGAGAGTTCTCAGGGAACGTCCAACAAGCTGCGCTGTCGGGATGCACCTTTGAGGCAGTGCAGTGGGGTCTGGCTGGAGTCAGCTGAAGATCAAAGGCAAATAGATGCTGCTCAGCAGGGCTGTGTGAGGCAAACTGGCACAGCATGAGCAAAGCGCTGTGAAAAGGACCTGAGGATTCCTGATCGATCACAGAGGACTGGCAGGGTGAAGGACCAGGCTTCAGACCTTAAATCCAGGGCGGCAGGGAGAGCACTGATATAGCCTTCCATATTCTGTGCCCTGGGGAAACCCAATGGTGCATTTCCTAGGGTTGGCACCAGGCAGATCCATTAAAGGAGAGACCTCATGGAAACACAGATTGATGCTCAATGTAGAGACAATTCTGCTTCTGTTTCATTTTTTGCTCTGGCTTCAGTTTTAAATGCTGTACCAACCTTTGCATGGCACGCACAGCTTAGGAATGTCTGCTGTGTAACGAAGAATCTCCAAGCATGCTCTCTGCGTTTTAAAATAGTATAGCTAATTTTTATTAAACCACTGAAACTTTATAATGAGATCAGAGATCCATATAGCTGCTTCCCCCAGCTTCCAGACAACCCTGTAAGGTAGAAAAATCCTGAGTCAGGCTCCAAAGAAATGAGATTAAAAATAATAATTGTTTTTTCTGATTTACTTTGTGGGTTTTGAGCCTTTAGGGGTTCATATTTCCAAGCTTTTTTTCTGTAGCGATGAAGGCTAAAAACTCTTCATTTATTTTAATTAAAGTTGACATTTTCTTGTAATCACAGGATTCTGGGAGCTGGAGCTTTAAGAAAAAACACCAAATATTGCAAGAGTTGGCAATTCTGATTTCCATAGCAGCACCTGGTGTTTTGAGGAACTTAGGGCCTGTTTCAAAACTCATTAACATCAGTGAAAAGGCTGCCACTGACTTCATTGTTGGCAGGCATAGCAGCCAGCCTGGTGTTGGTCCTTATTCTTCAGTTGGAGTAGTCTTTGCTTTTTGTCTCCAATTTAAAAATAAGCAATTTGTCACAGTAGTGAGGATTATTTCTGATTTCAGGGTCGTCTTTCAGGGTGAAGTTTGGGAACAAAGAGAGATTTATGAGAAACAAATAACTTGTTCAATCTTTTGTGTTGAGAGATCTTTGTCTATGAACAACACTTGTTTTGAAATTAGGGTGTTAAAAGGCAGATCTTCAATGAAATGATTTAATTTGTTAGGGTGAAATGAGTGGACTGATTATGCAAAGCTTAATAGAACTGCCTGAAGTGGTTATTTAAATCTGTTGGTTCCAGCATGACACTCGCTTCTTGTAATAAGGAAGAAATATTGTTACTGGCTAGTTCCATCTGAAGTCTTCTGGCAAGTAGTTTACCTGATATCTCTCTCTCCATTCCTCATATCTTTATTTGACCCTGTTGAGTGTGAATTTGATTTGGCTGGATAAGCATTCATTGTGTCTATATTTTGGAGTTGATTAGAGAACACAGGAGATGACATCCCCTGTTGTTATCTACTGGCACACACTGGAATCCATACAGGATATCACCAAGCAATTACAACCCATATTTGATGGTGACCATGTCCTGAAAGACATCTTTCCTGAACCCTCTCTTCTGGCCTTTAAACCACCCACTCCCCAACCTCACCAAGCTCATCATCCAAAGAAAGTTCCAAACAGACAGGACACACCAACTCAAAGTGGCACCAGACCCTGCCATAGCAACAGATAACAAAATCTGCATCCATATCTCCATTGGTATGATGATAAATATCCCCCACAACACATCTTTCAAGGTCTGTGGGTGCTACACAGGCCTATCACAACACGTGGTGCATCAAATGCCTCAACAACAACTAGGTGGTGAAACCAGACAATCACTGCACTCTCCAATGAACTCTCACAGAAAAATGATAAAAGACAAAAACACTCTATCACTGGTGGGTGAACACTTTTCATGAAATGATCTCTGCATGTCTGACCTCTCAGTTCTCATCCTCAAAGGAAATCTGGCACATCACCTTTAAAAGATGAGCCTGAAAGCTTAAATTCATAATTGCACTAGACACCAAAAATCATGGACTCAGTAGAGACATTGGTTTTATGTCTTGTTGCAACAACTATAACACAGGTTTCTAACTCTCCTTGGTCGTGTGACTGCAGAGGTGTTAACTGCCCACTTCATTTTGAATGGTTTCTTGCAACATGTGTTAATTCCTTATACTTAACGATCTCTTCCATGTTGTATTTAGCTGTGGTGCTCTGATCGTAGACTATTAGGGTTGGTAGAGACCTCAGGAGGACATCTTGTCCGAGCCCCTGCTCAAAGCAGGACCAACCCCAACTAAATCATCCCAGCCAGGGCTTTGTCAAGACAGGCCTTAAAAACCTTTAAGGAAGAAGATTCCACCACCTCCCTAGGTAACCCATTCCAGTGCTTCACCATCCTCCTAGTGAAATACTGTTTCCTAATATCCAACCTAGACCTCCCCCACTGCAACTGGAGCCCATTGCTCCTTTCTCTGTCATCTGCCACCACTGAGAACAGCCGAATTCCATCCTCTCTGAAACCCCACTTCAGGTAGTTGAAGGCTGCTATCAAATCCCCCCTTACTTTTCTCTTCTGCAGACTAAATAACCCCAGTTCCCACGAGCTCTCTGGAGCTCAAAAGCTTGTCTCTTTCACCATCAGAAGCTGGTCCAATAAAAGATATTACCTCACCCATGTGAGCAATCTTATTCAGTGGAAAACACTATGATGAAAAGTTTGTCCCAAAATTACATGGCTGGGATAAGTGAGTGATACTTTTTCCAAAGTAACTTGAGCTAACTGGTCAGAGTGTGTCTACATTGCAATCAGAGGTGACTGCAGCAGTTGTAGATGTACCTGAGCTCTCTCTGATATGGTTCGCTTGAATGACAATAGCAGTGAAGATGCAGCAGCATGGGCTAGCCTCTCAAGCAGGGGTACCCCTGGTCCCAGGGAGGTTTGCACAGCCCATGTTCCTGTGGTTTCATTGCTATTGTTGTTCGAGGTAGCGAGATCAAAGCACGCTCAGGTCTGCCTATATATGCTACAGTCACACTCTGATTAAGGGCCTCTATACATTGCAACCAGGAAACTTTTTTTCCCTTCTGTTATCACATTGGGAATTGTAGAGATGCCCTTTGTCCTGTCCACACCAGATTAAAAACACAATCAACACACACTACCTCTTGATGTTTTCTAGGTGATCTTATCTCAGATCATGCATTGAAGGTACCATCAATGGTAAATCTTTTAAGACTGTTTCAACCTTAGTGAAAATTAACTCAGCTTCCAAATGGTGACTATCCGATCATTATTTCTATTGCAGTAGCATGTAAGGATGCAAAATAGAGATTAAGGACCCATTTTTCCTGTACAGCTAAATAACAAAAAGACTGTTCCTATCCCTGAGACATCGTGAAGAAAGAAAACATAAAGAAACAATTAAAGGGTTTAGATCAGGAGTAGGCAACCTATGGCACGAGTGCTGAAGACGGCATACGAGCTGATTTTTCAGTGGCACTCTCGCAGCCTGGGTCCTGGCCACTGGTCTGGGAGGCTCTGCATTTTAATTTAATTTTAAATGAAGCTTCTTAAACATTTTAAAAACCTTATTTACTTTACATACAACAATAGTTTAGTTATATATTATAGAATTATAGAAAGAGACCTTCTACAAACATTAAAATGTATTGCTGGCACGCGAAACCTTAAATTAGAGTGAATAAATGAAGACTCAGCACACCACTTCTGAAAAGTTGCCGACCCCTGGTTTAGATTTTTTTTGTGCATCTGGAAGTTGGGTGGGAGTTCTGGCACTTGAAAAGTGCTCTCCATGAATGAATTGATTAATTGTAAGACGGGAGTTTACTAACCAAACCTGGTAGGAAGTGGAAGGAATGATCACCGGGAGCTAACTAATGTTAGAGCTGGTCAGGAATTTTTTTCATCAAGTGACTTTTCAACAGAAAATGCAGATTCTGCAAGTATATATGTTGCTGGTTTTGTTTTGTTCTATCTGTTGTGAAAACAAATGAAATATTTCATTTAGAGTTGGTTCATCCCAAACTTAAATACTTCAGGAACCAAAATGTTTTATTTAGAGTCAGTTCAGTATTAAACCACATCGCCCTATGGTGCCTCATCCCCTCATTCTCTGCTATGGATCTGGCTGTACTACAACCCCCATGATGCAACATGGTCTCCCTTCTGACCAAGCTGTGTGGTTTGTCATGGGAAATGTAGTCTGGCCAGGTAACACAGCCTATAATAGGTGAATGGGGGCATGAGGCACTTGACCTACAACTCCCATGAGGCACTGCAACCCCACGGGGAAATACAGTGTAATGTTGAACTGACTTGAAATGAAATGTGTTAGTTCAATTCAACAAACCGAAATGAAACGTTTCACCTTGGGAATGTCAAAATGTTTCAGTTTGATCAAAGATGCTTAAATGCAACATCACCATTTCCAAAACTAAACTTTTTGGAATGTCAGTTTGTGAGAAATTTCTATGTTAATTTTTTGTTCCAATTTGGGATGAAAACAAATATTGCAATTTCCCACAGAATGGAATGCTGATGTTTAGACTGCACTCTAATATTAAGATTATAGCCAGACTATACAAGAGCTAATATCCTCTCTCATCTGCTATAACTGAAATAATCTCAAAGTGGGAGCATTTAACATACTAACGTAGCTACTCTCCTTTCATTCATTTAGGATGCATCACATACTTGTCTCTTCCAGTCCATTTTCAGTTTAAATGTTCAAAGGTTTTTACACCCATTTCCTGAATTAGGACAATATACAGTTCTCTGCCTCTTAAGAAAGAAGAGAAGTTTCTTGCATTTTACGGAGGGCATTACCACCCAATATTTCACTCATAGAACTTAAAAAATGCAGAAGAGATGAGGTTAGAGGTTGCATCTTGCTCATTTCTTACGTCCAAGGGACTCTTGGCAATATAGGCTCTTTCATGTATAATGTTGCTTCTTAGAGCAGTGGTTCTTAACCTTTCCAGACAACTGTACCCCTTTCAGGAGTCTGATTTGTCTTGCCTACTCCCAAGGTTCACCTCACTTAACTTCTTGCTTACAAATTCAGACATAAGAATACAAAACTCTCACAGCAAACTATTACTGGAAAATTGCGGACTTTCTTGTTTTTACCATATAATTATGAAATAAATCAATCAGAATATAAATATTGTACTTCCATTTCAGTGTATAGTATATACAGCTGTACAAATAAGTCATTGTCTGTATGACATTTTAATTTGTACTGACTTCGCTAGTGCCTTTCATGTCACCTGTTGTAAAACTAGGCAAACATCTAGATGAGTTGATACACCTCTTGGAAGACCTCTGAGTACCCACGGGGGTACATGGAACCTCGGTTGAGAACCACTATCTGAGAGTATCCTCTGCAGGTAAACTATTAGGCATTCCATCTGTTGCCAACTGGAGGATTAAATGTAATTTCTAATTTCAGCAATGTCCTTTGAATGTGCTGAAATGATATACAATACCCTGCTGAGAGTGAAGGGAGGAGAGTGGTTATTAAATGGTCATGGCTGAAAGATATAACAAGGATTCAGTCTTTAAAGCTATCACAGGACTGATATTGTAGTAACTGTGGTAATTCTGCCCAAGCGGTCTCCGACTGATGAACAATGACAAAGTCATGTAATAAGCTCCCAGTCTGCCCTCACTCCTCTCTATCTAGCCATGGGGAAGCGTGGTCCAGTGACTAGGGTACTAGCCTTGGGTTTAAGGGATAGGAGTTCAATTCCCTGCTCTGCAATGGGCTTTGTGTGACCTTGGGCAAGTCACTTTCTCCATTCTCCAGCTGTAAAATGGGGATTAAAAACATAACAAAATTGTGATGGGGGCATGTATGTATCATAGATAGGAAAATGCTTGGGGGAGAGATGATAGAGTTAGGAATGTCAAGCACGTGACTTGCAAAGGTGCTCTCGAGGAGAATGTTAGAGGTTGGTTAAAGTCCACACAGACCCCCAACAGTGCTGGGACTACTCAAGCATGTGTCTTTAACACTAAGAACCTTGCTGAATCGGGGCCACCCAAAAATATGCTTGGCTGCAGGGTATCAGTGTTTCCTCCTCTCAGGAAGCATGTGTGAGAACATCTGTCAGATGCAGCTGATACGTAGCACTGCACACCATGAACTTGTTGTTTCAGTGACATGGGTGGCATATAATGATGGGAAAGAATATTCAGACATTTGCAATCACAAATCCCAGGGATCTGTGGCAGTCAAGGGAGTCCTAGATCCCAACCTGCCTTTCCTGAAATTGCTTAGACATAGAATTATAGAATATCAGGGTTGGAAGGGACCTCAGGAGATCATCTAGTCCAGCCCTCTGCTTAAAGTAGGGCCAATCCCCAATTAAATCATCCAACAATTTTTTGCCCCATATCCCTAAATGGTCCCCTCAAGGATTGAGCTCAAAACCCTGGGTTTAGCAGGCTAATGCTCAAACCACTGAGTTATCCCCCCAAACTCTACTCCTCTATTCTCTAGCCAGGGGATGGTTATAATGAAAACATTCATCTGTTCCCCTTGCTGGGTGAGTGAACCAGGCAAAATTTTACAATATTTGGCTACAAAGGGAAAGCTTTCTGGAGCTACCAGAAGTACAGTCAATGAGATGCAGCAAGGACGTGGGAAGGATGGGGCTCGAGAGGTGGGGCTGCCAGTGCCGATATCCGAAGTGTGTAGCGTGAGTGCAGGTACCATGGCTTGTACTTTTAGATGCATGTGTGAGCACTCCCCCTTTCTAGATCCATGTTTGCAGTCACAAAAACCTGCCGTCAGCGTCACTGTTATGGCAAACTCTTAAGGAACACAAGAATTCCCAAGCCCCATCAGAGTAATGGTCCATCTAGCCCAATGTCCCATCTCCCACACTGACTCATCCCAGATGCTCCCAAGGAAGCCTTAAAACCCCAGAAGGGACAATCAAGGCATAACCTGCTGATAGGGAATGTTTCTGCCTCACCCCAGCAATTAGCTGCAGCCCCAAGCTCTTGAACTCAATAATATCTTATGTCAGTGAATGTAAACTGAGATCAGGAAGGGTGACTTGGGGAAACTGAGTTTATTCAAAGTTTTATATCTGGAACAATCAACACTTTTTGAAGTTTTGATCGCTGTTTTGTTGACCTTAATTTAGGGTCTTTGTCCAGTGTTTGGCCCTGGATGATGCAGAGGTGCAGCTCTGAAGAGCTGGAAAGATGTGAGCAGTTGATTCTACTGTGAACAGCTCGTTCATGCTTTGAGGTTTTAAAGGGTTTGTTGAATGTTTTGGGGGGGTTGTTTTATTTTATTTTAGTTCATTTGCCACATAGCCCACATTTATCCTCCCTTGAGGATTCTGTAATAGTTGCAAAGACTTGGTGTTTTGTGTAGGACCTGCGTCTCCACACCTGGAATTACTTGATGCAGTTTAATGGTCCCATATGACAGACGTGCTCAGTTCATCTCCTAGTAAATGTGCTGTGCATAGGTCAAAGGGATTTAGCCCAGGGAAAGCTGCTGCCGTGCCATGTTTTGTTTCTTTATGTAGAATGCAATTAAAGGTCAAGTTTTCACCTCTTGAAATTATTATTTTAAGACACAGTTTGTGTATTCTTAAGGAAAAGTACCTGTATCTATAGAAAGTTAACTACTCTGACAAGTATCGTTACCCACAAAAAAACTCCTCGTGGTGAATGTATTTTTAATAAATATTTGGTTTACATATTCATTTTTTGTTAAGATTGGGAGAAATCAGAGTAACATGGGAAATTTACTGTAAAGGGAATCTTAAATCACCTCTGGAGATACACCTATCTCCTAGAACTGGAAGGGACCCTGAAAGGTCATTGAGTCCAGCCCCCTGCCTTCACTAGCAGGATCAAGTACTGATTTTTGCCCAAGATCCCTAAGTGGCCCCCTCAAGGATTGAACTCACAACCCTGGGTTTAGCAGGCCAATGCTCGAACCACTGAGCTATCCCTCCCCCTAAAACAAGAATGTCCTCCTTCCTTCCTTCATTCTCTCTCTCTTTATTTATAGTGTGTATGTGTGTTCTGTATTCAAAAATATGGATAATTTCACCCATCACTGAACTGCAGTCACCTCTAGCATGAAATGCAGCTGATGTTTAACAGCACACAGCACCCCTATGTGGCAGATTAGAAAGTGAACAACATAAGAATTGTGGTGCATATGGCTAGGCCAACTGGCTCCGGAGAATACCTTGGGAACTTGATTGACAATAAGTGGTCTGGGCCTCTTTCACAAAACAATAGCACAGCACCCCATTGCTGTATTGATGCATACCTTTAAAAAGGAGTGTTTGGAAGAGCCACAGCTACTGGATTCCCAACGCTATTTCTTTCTGTATGTGTTACTGGTGTTTCTCAGAAGTCTCCCAGATGAAGTCTGGACTGCTTAGCTTGTGAGAGCTGACGGGGTGTGCGTAGGAAGTGGGAGTGGGGCCTGGAAATGGAAGCTGATGACCAGCTCTCTCTTCTGAGAACAGAAAAATTGAAGGGGCTTCCAGTCCGCAGGCATCATGGAGGAGGGGCATCCATGATACTTACACGATAACTGATTCGATGTATTGTCTGCTGTGCTTGATTCCAAAGAACAGAAGCGTCCATGTGCTTGGAAGCCACAAAGAAGCTAACTGCTGAGGATGAGACAGTGTGATCTACTGGCTAGAACGAAGGACTGGAAGTTGGGTTTCCTGCTTTCTATTCCTGGTTCTATCACCTGTTCATTGAGCCTGCACAAGCCACTTTGCCTCTCTGTTCCTCAGATTGTCCATGGGGATTAAGAAGCTTTCCCTGCCCTTATAAAGTGCTTTGAGAATGCTGGGTGACTGGTGCCCTCTCTTTTTATTATTTTAAAACAAAGTGTGATGCTAATGTATCCAAACCGTGCAATGTAATCACAGCATCTGAACCAGCATCGTATGAAATGGCTGGAAGATTATATTTAACTCGCTCCTCTTTTCTGGTTTTTACTGCACTAGAGATGAAGTTTGAGAGAGGTACCCTCACTCCACTCCCACTTCAGAATGGGCAGCCGCCTTAAACATTCCCTCCTGGTTAGCGCGGATGCAAATGGCATTGGGATTTGTGAGTGCGGGGAGCCCTGGATTGGAGCATGAGAAACTGCAAATAGAAAGGTTCTTGTGCAATGAATTCCCCTCGCCTCAGAAACTGAAATACTGCAATGAAACCAAGTAATCCACAGGGAGAAATCTAAGAGCTCCTCTCAGGCAGGACTGGAGTCCAGTCACAACCCAACGGTTCTGACAGAGAGCTTCCCTCCGAGGATGGTTAGTGTGAGCTCATTTTGCCAGGGGGCCTACAGTAAAAGGAAGACGTTTTGATGAGTAGCAGACAGCCTGTGTTCCACTGTCAACGTCAATCTTGAGGGGTTTTATTATACTGGTGTTGGCCTTGCTAGTGCGGGAGATATGTCAATAAATGAACACCAGACCTGGGTCCGAAAGGGATTTTTGGTGGCCTCGAGATCTGCAACTAATTATGAAACAAGTTTGTGGAGGCGTGGCGCTACTGTGCATAGCTGCTGCGGATTAGCGTGCGTGTTCATGGATTGGGTTGTGTGATGGGTCGGGGGAAGAACAGTTGCTCTAATGTCTACATTAAGGATCACTTAGAGGAAGAGCTGGGTGATTGCCTACAAACCACATGCAGTGCCAAGATCTCAGTTTGCAGAGGAATCGCATCTGTGCTCAAGGGAAGCAGCCCCCAGCTTCTCTGCGGAAGCATTCGCTGTGTATAGTATGCTGGCTCCATGCTGGGGAGTTATGGATGGTAGCATCCTGCCCTTAACTTGTAGGGGGTTTCTTTAAGAGGCTGTGTTATATGACCTGCATTGACCTTGAATAATTGAGTCCAGAGGTCTAAAAAGTCTCCAGTTTCTAGAGGCCCTCCAGGTGCTTGTGTTTAACATTTCTGGGGAGGGGGAATGAATTTATGTCCTATATGATTTTGCTGAGCAACATCCAGAGAGAAATCTTGCATCATTGGGGCTGCATTTGATCTGTATCTCTCTCGGTGGTACTTATACAGCCCCCATGACCATAGTGTCTGAGGACCTTACAGTCTGTAGTGTATTTATCTCCACAGCAACCCAGGGCAGTGCAGTTATCCCCATTTACAGAGGGGAAACTGAGGCACAGAGACAGTGTGATTTTCCCAACATCACACAAGGACTCCGTGGAGCAGGGACTTGAACGTGGGACTCCCAAGTTCTAGCCCAGTATCTTCACCACTGGACCATCCTTCCTCTTGTGGAGAGCAGCATTTGAATCCTACTCAATTCTGTCTCTTGTCCCTAACTGACAAGAGCTGGGAGGCACGTGGGCACCAGAGTTGGGGTGTGTATGTGTATGGTTTATAACGCGTGATTGCTGAAGATTGGCATTAGTTGGATGCTGGATATAGATATGGTTATAATGAGACTAAATGGGAAAAATGAAGTTGCCCCCTCCAATCCTATCCTTTCTGGCCAGACTCTACCTCTGCAGAACATGGATGTACAAGGAATGGAGACAAGGCACCCTCTCGCCTGTTGGCTAGACCCCAACGGCAGCCATTGCATTCAGGGGACTGCAAAATCTGAACTGGCCCCTCTGCCAGTTGGTGGTAGGATGATTTGAATGTGAGTAGCACCAGGCTTGCAGTGAGCAAAACGAACCCCCACGAGAAGCTCCAGCGAGTGACTCCTTGCCTTAGAAGTATAGGTTATTACGGAGAGGGACCAAAGCATGGATGACAGAAGAAACAGACACTGTTGATGAACAGCAGCTCCTGTCATTAAATTCCAATTACAGTAAATGTCCTCTCTTGGCATTTCCCCTGCCTTTCACTCTCCTCCATTCCACCTCTTCTCAGCTCTTAAGCCAGGAGCACTGCATTCCACCAGCTATGCCGTCCTGATGCAAGCTGCTCTCTCCTCAATCTTACCTGCTGCCAAGATCCTCAAGGGGGAGAGAGTTACTGCAGCTGTGGCTTTGTAGCCCAGCCTGCAGGGAAGGACGAGGGATCTCCGTTTCAGATTTAACATGGGGAGAAGGGGTGAGACTATTTTTAAAGCAAACCCAATTGTTGAGATAATTGTGTGGAAGGAACGGAATCTCACTCCTTACTCATCACAAAACTTGAGTTGGCACCTATGGTTCCCTCTTTATAGAAGTAAGATTGTGAAATAACCAAAAGCCACCTAAGGAAGCAGCATAAGTAAAACATCAGACTGGGCAAACTGGATGCTGTTCTCAGGCCTGGCACTGACTTGCTCTGTGATCTTGGGCATCTTGCTTAGTCTCTGTGTGCCTCATCTCTAAGAGGGGACTGTGCTCTATTCTACATAGGGTTTTTTTATCGCTATAGTATCTGAGCACCTTCCAGTAGCGCATTAAGCAATATGCTTACACAGATCTCTCATGTTTGTGCGCTCATCCTCTCCCCAGAGGGGGAAGTGTGTGCAGGGGGGTGTCTCGTTTTGGTAGGGAGTGGGGTTTTATTTAAATATAAAGATAGTTGTTACTAGATGTTGATGGAAGGGAAGCCAAGGTCAAAGAAATGAGCCTGAACTTAGGGCAGAAAGTGAAGTGGTGTGTGATAGGATTTAGTTCCTTTGAGTTCATTCCAGTCTCAGACCTCCAGAAGGTTCGGTCTCCCACACAGATGAGCTTTACTCTTATTGTTTAGAGTTCCATTGGGCCGGAGAAGTGTAACTGCCAACCACTGTCTAGGTTCTGGAGCATTAGGTGGTTGGTTAGATATTCTGGGACCAGGCCAGCGAATGCTTTGAAGACAAGGACCAAGACCTTGAACTTGATTCAAAATTCTGTGGGAAGCCAGTGCAGGGAGCGGAGGACAGGTGTGCTTTGCTCACGATACCATGTTGTCTGATCAATTCACCTACTGGTTTTGCACAGATGTCGAAAAGGACCAGAGCAAGAATTGATCCTTTTGGGAACCCCGCTGGTGAGGGGTCTAATGGAGGTGCAGTTTTCCACCACTACTCTTTGGATAGTGCTCACCCACCTCTGTAAAAGACTTCAAGCTGTGGCTATTGTGCTGGACTGAGGCTCAAGATGTGCTTTCAGTTCCCAGCTGTCATGCGGATTCCCTGTGAGACCTGGGGCAAGCGGCTTGGGGCGGATTTTCAGAAGAGCTCAGCTCTTATTTAGGTACCAAAGTAAGTGGCTAGACTTTCAAATGAGCTCCGTGCATTTGAGGCTAAGCTCATTAGAATATCTGGCCACAAATATCACAGTGGGAGCTGCTGGGTTCTGTGACCTATTTAGGGACCTGACTGGGAGCCGAGGTCATGAAAATTTGGCCTTTAATCTTTGTTTTTGTTCCTCATCTGTAAAACAGGAACAGTCTTTTATTTCTTCCATCCTTTGTCAGTGTTGTCCAGAGATTTCAAGCTCTTTGGGATCAAGGACTGTCTCATATGATATCATGTGTTTGTGCAACTCCTAGCCCAATCACACCCTGATCTTGTTTGGGGCTTTTCAGATAGCTCTGCTTCAGAAAAGCAAAGCCTGTTAGCACAAAACAGAATATGTTACAATTTTAATCACATAATGTAGCTCTTCCATTTTCTGATTTGTTATAATTAAAGCAGCATGCTACTGTCATACAAATAATAAAAGGTATATGAAAGAATCATAGAAATGTGGGACTGAAAGGGATCTTGAAAGGTCATCTAGTCCTGTCCCCTGCACCAAGGCAGCACTAAGTATGGTCTATGCCAGTGCTCCCCAACACGGTGCCCACAGGTGCCATGGCGCCTGCGGGGGCATCTTAATGCGCCTGTGTCCTGGCACCTGGGAGAGCACCCACCGAAATGCTGCCAAATTTCAGCGGCATTTCAGCAGGGACACCTCTTGCTGACACCACTTGCCTTCGACAAGTGACGTCATAGAGAGGCGTCGCTCCCGAATTTCGGCTGCAGCACCTCTCGATGATGCCGCTTGCCGTCGACAAGTGACGTCATAGAGAGGCGTCGCTCCCGAATTTCAGGAGTGGCACCTCTCGATGATGCCGCTTGTTGATGGCAAGTGACGTCATCGAGAGGCGTTGCCGCTGAAATGCCGCCGAAATTCAGCGGCATTTCGGCTGGTGCTCCACCGCCGCAGTGGTCCTTCAGCTGGCGCCCACCAGCCAAAAAGGTTGGGGACCACTGGTCTATGCCAACTCTGATAGGTATTTGTCCAGCCTGTTCTTAAAAATTCCAGGGATGGAGATTCCATAACCTCCCTCAGTAATTTGTTCCAGGGCTCAACTACCCTTACAATTAGGAGGTTTGTTCTAATATCTAACCTAAATCTCCCTTGCCATAATTTAAATCCATTATTTCTTGTTAGCGAACAAGGAGAAAAATTTATTACCATCCTTTTTCTGACAATTTTTTTATACTTCTAGACTGTTACCGGATCCCCCCCTCAGTCGTCTTTCCTCCAGATTAAACAAACCCAGTTTTTTCTCTGTTTCCCTGCAGGTTTTCTAGACCTTTAATCATTTTTGTTGCCCTTCTCTGGACTTTCTCCAGCCTGTCCACATCTTTCCTGAACTGTAGTGCCCAGAACTGAACACAGTACTCCAGCTGAAGTCTTACTAGTGCTGTGAATAGAGCAGAAGAATTACTTCTCGTGTCTTCCTTACAACACTTCTGCTAACACATCCCAGCATGATGTTCGCTTGTTTTGCAACGGTGTTATATTGTTGACTCTTGTTTAATTTGTGATCATCTATAAACCCCCAGGTCCTTTTCTGTGAGACTCCTTCCTAGGCAGGCATTTCCCATTTTGTGTTTGTGCAGTTGATTATTCCTTCTAAGTGTAGTACTTTGTGTTTGCCCTTTTTGAATTTCATTCTGTGTATTTCAGACCATTTCTTCAGTTTATCAAGATCATTTTGAATTCTAATCCTGCCCCCAAAGTGCTTGCAACCCACTCCAGCTTGGTATCATCCTCCAACTCTGTAAGGGTACTCTCCATGCCGTTATCCAAATCATCAATGAAGATATTGAGTAGAGCCAGATCCAGGACAAACCGACGTTACATTATGTTATATTACTATTAAAGAGCTACATTGCATTATTAAAAGTGTAACTTATTTTGTTTTTTTGCTAACAGGCCTTGGTTTTATGAGCCAGAGCTACCTGGAAATGGCCCCAAAGCAAACGTCTTAATTGTCTACTGCACACAGAAAATATTGCATTTGATAGAGAGGATTAAACTAATTTGTCATCCTACAAACGCATTTGATGTGCAGAAATGCAGCATTTAGTTTGACACGGTTGCATTAACAGCACTTTTCTGAAGACCCTAAACTGGGTAATTTAAAGAGTTGATTTTTGCCTGTGGACATGTCTTTTGTTTTCGTCTGTGTTGGATGTACAAGAGTTGAGTGAGATGCTCTGTAATGAGTGCTATTAAGGGGCCATTAGAGATGCAGAGGATTTGAAATATGGAGTGTTTGAAGACAAGTCTTGCAGTCTCTCAGCGAGATCTAGGTGAGCGGATTTACAACACCCTTTACTGTTTGTCTCTCTGCCGCCCATCTTTTCCCACAGCTTTTTGAGCAGGTCTGCTCTTAGAATGATACATTAAGAGGCTGAGGGGGGAAGAGGGAGAAAATGGGGGGGCGGAGCTATACAAAGGATCCAATCTCCATCATGCCTCTCACATGCTCCTTGTTCTGAGGGGCGTTGCTCGTTTTAGTTCCCGAGTTACCTACCTTCCACAAAAATTTGGTGCCCCTCCCATCCTTTAATGGTTGAAAATTATTCTTTGTTTTGGGTGTAAATCATGAAACTGAGGTGACGGAGAGTGATTTACACTAGGAGAAGGAATCCTGCTGCATTTTCAGTTTCCTGTGTGAAGAATTTCGTTTCCCTCGCTCTGAGTCTTTGTTAGAGTGACCAGATGTTCTGATTTTATCGGGACAGTCCCGATATTTGAGGCTTTTTCTTATATAGACTCCTATTACCCCCCTGAAGGGCTCTCTGCGCAAAATAACAGTGACTAAAATGAGCCAACCTGATGGAACACACAGGCTGCAGAGGAGGAGCCATTTTCTGTAGACGCTGTTGGGAACAGAACCTCCATTATTACACACCCCTGCTTGGTCCCGTCTGCAGCGATGGGCCTAAAGCATGCCTTCTACCAGGTTAACACTGACGCTGAAGTGTGGCTGTTTATCTCGGTAGTAACAGAACTTTGCCCCAGAGGCGCAAACTGCCCCAAGTTGTCTTTCAACACCTGTGGCCCACGAGAGAATTTAACCACTTGTTAAACTTTGTAAGTGGGATTTTCAAAAATGCGGAAGGGCCAGATTTTTAAAGGCACATATGTATCCAGCTCCCATATCTTTACAAATCTGACCAAAGTGATTTAGGTGCATATATCTAATTGAATCAATGGACCATGTGGTCCTAAAACATCTAGGCAGTTTTGAAAATCCCATTCTGTGTCTATATTCAGCCAAGTTCTCGGTGCCCTGCTTTACTGTCTCAGACTTTCCAGGCAAATTCTATTCTTACTGAGGTGTAAAAACAGTGGAAGCACAGGAACAGAATCCTTTGCTGTAGAGCAGAAGTGACCAGTGTCTTCAGCGTTGAAGGTGATCGTGTTTCAAAAAGATCCAGGGGTCCCATCACAGTCTTGTCAGCTCACATGGTTTTTGGTGTTTTTACTTAAGTCTCCAGCTCCTGGGGTCATGTGAATACATTGGATAATATCTCAACGTTGATTAAAAAAAAAAAGAAGTAAGTTTCTAGCCCTTGTGGTTATTGAGAAGATCAGGATAACATGAGCTCTAAAGGCCCCTAAAGCAGAAAGCAAACACAAAGAATGCAGTTTATTATTGATTAAAGTCTCAGGGATTTCTAAGCCAGTCTTATGATTCTGGAGTTTTTAGGGTGAGACTCATACTGCAATAGAGACTTTAGGGTAGATGTTCTGAACCCTTTGCCCCATGAGCCACTTTGCTGAGAGTTCTCCAGCAATAAGGAAGGAAAATCAACTCCTCAGATCAATCCTGGCTCACACCAGAGCTGCTCCTGGGGCTACAGAGAAGGTGACCTGAGGCAGTCAGTAGGCAGCACCCCCCTTCCTCCTCCGTGTAGCTAGGGGGCTGATTTAAACACTTCAGTCAAAATGTCGGGACACAGCTCGGGGAGACACCATTTTCATTGCATAATCAAACACACGCTTTCTTTGCGTGGGAGCCTTCATGGGCTGCAGATGGTAAGAGGCCGGGCCCTGCTGTTGCAGAGCAGTTCACGGCTTCAGCAGAGCTGTGCCAAGAGCCATAAATATTATGAGGAGAAGATCTGGAAGTGAGAGCAGAAAGGTGCAATTCCAGAATT
The DNA here is from genome assembly GCF_025201925.1 of Gopherus flavomarginatus. Lineage (NCBI taxonomy): Eukaryota > Metazoa > Chordata > Testudines > Testudinidae > Gopherus > Gopherus flavomarginatus. The sequence continues at coordinate 18,422,659 of NC_066633.1, read as the reverse complement.
GTTCTTTTATAAATAGGTTACCTAGAAACTGCCTATGTGTGCATGCTTTGTACAAATATTCTGTGGGTTGGGGAAGATAAGTGGCTCCATTAAGGTCTGACATCTTGATGTTTATGATGGGGGAATACCTGAGCCATAGGATAACATGGGCTCACCTCTGTAGGTGTCATTCTCCTCCACTCCTGCTACAGAAAACTGGCCTGCAGTGGGCATGTGCCAGCCTATGTTTTAAAGGAATGGTGCAGATTTTCTCTCTCTCTCAGTGTGCGACAGAGGTTAACCCATATTGAAATGGCCGAGTGAGAGGACAGTGTGGATCTTGATTTACACTTTTTCATGTCTCGCATGCTGAGTCTCAAATGGGCTTCATCAGGGCCACTTCTGCCTTTTGAATTGAGAGAGGGCAAAACTCACTTGGGGGAGCATTTGCCCTGCTGCTCGGTTTACACCCTCCTAAGTCCCCTAAGGAGCAACTTCAATTTAAGTGAGCCCATAATGGAAAGTGATTTTTGCATCCTTAACTCGGGGGTCTGTACTGAGGCCTAGTGGTGCGATAAAATGTACAGCAAGTGTGTTAATCCTAGATCTTTAGCAAGCTGGATCACATCTCCTTAGACTCCTTATTCAAACTGAAAGTTACCCCATGCAAAGTAGCCAGATCTGTCAGAACAACATATTGAGAACTTCAGATATTACAGAATAGCGTTTCCACCCTTTGCCGTGTAAACGGATGAACTTGCTCTGAGCAGCAATCTTTTGTGGGTCTTGCGTATAATCAGCAGATTGAGGCTCCCCTGAATAAGCAGTTTTTAGATCCTTATTGACGTGTTCATATTAATATTTTACTGGTGGTTGCCCCCTCCCGAGAATTAGTGAACATTTTGGACAATGTCATATATGTCATAAATATGCTGTGGATCTTAGTCCACAACTCCAGTGCTTAGTATTAATCGTAATTACCATTTCTCACATTCATTAGTATCCCATGGGCTAGAACGATACATATTTTCTTTTGGCCAAGCTGAAATGCTGGTTTTGTGGTGGATTGTCCATCACTGGAAATATCTGAATCAAGACTGGATGCTTTTCTATAAGCTGTGCTCTAGTTCAGTCACAGCTATTGCACTTGAAGCTGGAATTAAGTCAGGGAAATCCTATGGCCTGGGCTATGCAGTAGGTCAGACTAGATACCCACAATGGTCTTTTCCGGCCTTGGAGTTGATGCATCTTTAAGCACAGCACGTACACTTCTGTCACTGCAATATTTCCAATCCCTTTCCTAGGCTTCCAGCATGTTCGTTTTGGGACACTCGTTGCTTGATAGCTTTCCATAAATGGAAGCAGCAGAGCTTCCACTTCTCCTGGTTAATTCTAGAGATTTTAGGAGATCAGGCTCACGAACAATAGCTTTAATTGTTGTTGTTTAATTGTCATTAAATATTTCCCATTTTGTAAAAGAAAGGGCCAGGGTTTATCCTTAGATGCCAAGGTGGTAAAAATACCTGTGCCTTGTCTACACTAATGATCCCACCATTGCTACCACTGGAGAAGATGCAAATGTGATTATGCAATGATGGGAAATTTCCCTGAAAAGGCTACTGCAGATAGTCTATGAGCTTCCTAACTGCTCTCCTCCCCATCCTCCCTGGCTTCATGTCCAGTTCCCACCTTCCATCCCCCATCTTCCCTCGGCTGCATTCGAGTCCATCTCTGAATTCAATTTAACGTTACACTCTTCATCTCTGCTTAGATTCTCTGTTGTCTTGTTCCATCCCCCATCATTTGTTCCTCAAATCTCAGCCTCCTCATTGTCTTGTCTCTATGTAACTTTTCATAATATTTTTGTGAGGGTTGGAGAGGGACAAAAGGGAAGATTTGGTGACAGTGGGTATTTTTCTCAAAAGCACCCAAGTCCCATTTTCAAAAGAGATTTAGGAGCCCAAGTCCCATTGGTTTCCAATGAGACTTCAGCTGCTAAGTGCCTAAATCACTTTTGAAAATGGGACTTAAGTGCTTTTGAAAAACACATGCAGGGAGTGCTTGTTAATACAGGTTTATGGAACTCAATGCTATCCTCCCCCAAAGCTTTTTGAGTTAATTGCTCTCAGAATTCGTCTGTCCATCTCTTTCTCATAGCTTTCTCTGCAATGAGTTTGGTGCTAACACCTACTAAGGACATTGTATAAAACCAAATTGCATGGTGCGCTGACCTGATGTCATTCAGGGTCTTTGATAGCTTCTGAGAGTTTCCAGACCTGCCCCTCTACCAGAGCTCAGCCGCGAGGTCACATTATACACATGTGAAAGTACAAAGCAAGGTGAATGGTCAGACTGAGCCTGCAGTGGAAGGATGTTTACCTTGAGGTTTGTGTTGGCAACGTGAAACATTCAAAATTGTGAGATTGGTTTCAAGATCATGAGATTTTAATGAACAAATGTGGGGCCATGAAGGCTGCAAACTTACTCTTTTGAAATAAAAGTTAAAGTTCTGATTTAGCCACTTGACTCCGGGAGCTGGGGCTTTAAGGAAAGCAGCCAGTATTGCGAGGATCACAAAGAAATTATGAGTTGACAACAGCTGCATGATTTGTTTCTGGATATAGAGCCAAGGCAAAGCTACTTCTAGAACGTTTTACCCTGAGAACCTGGCTATAGAATAGTATTTGAATAATAATTAGCTCTTTTTTTATGTTCAAAATGCTTTAGAGATGTTATTTAATTAATTCTGACTTTGCGAGTATTATCCCTGTTTTACAGGTGGAGAAACTGAACTACCGAGATTAAGGGATTTGCTAAAGGCCTTCGGAATGGGTGGTGAGCTGGTATTAGAATTCAGAAGTTCTTGATTGCCAACTTCTTGCAGAAACCGTGAAATAATGCATCTGCGTGTGGTAGCTGCAGTGTTCGTTGTCAGAGAGGGGACAGATACACCAAGGGAAAGAGGCTGACATGCAGTGTATTCTGAGTATTGCGAAGATATTTAGTGATTATAACAATCCTGAAGGAGGATAGCTCAGGCTGATGGTTTTGTTTTGCTGAGTGTCAGGATCACAACTGCAAATAAATGTTTATTTTCAGAGCAACCCAGAAACCATCCTCCCATGCGCCTCTCCACTGGAGCCTTGTGCTCAAATGAAACTCATGTCTCTGCCAGATGCATGTGATCCTTTTAATAAAGTGACTTCGTTAAAGTGACCTGGAGAGGTTCCAGCGGTGGAAGCAGAATTCATTTCTTACCAGTATGCTACACACATGGGAGGGACACAAAGTGGTGGGTACGTGATCTCCCCACGTGACTCCTCCCTGCCCGTGGTCCTCATGCTCTCCTCGTCCCCTCCCCATCCCATGTTACCTGAGGGAAAGGGGGAGGGCTCCATCCTCCTTCCACGGCACAGGAGGCTTCTGAACTGCAGGGATCTCCAGAACCACAGCAGTGAAAGGAGCAGAATGTGAGGCCCCATGCCAGCAGCTCGTCCGGCATGGCTCTACCACCCCCAGTCCTGCCCCAGCCCTGTCCTCTGGTGGGGCTTCTGTACAGACCCCAGAACGGAGTCGCAGCTGCATGGAAGGGCTGGGAGTGGGGCTGGGGGCAGTACAGCTGCACTGGAGGAGCTGCTGGTGGCCCACGTTCTGGACCTCCTGGGTCTTTCCAGTGGGGAATACCAGCTATAAATATCTTACTGGTCCAGCGGACCGGACCGCTGTACTTGCACCACTGAGAGGTTCCCTTCTAAAATGAATATAAAGAAAGGTGCCAGAATGAGCGTGCTGGAAAGAGTCCTGTGGTTGGTTAGAGCACCATTGGTTTTTCTCCTTTTCTTCCTCTCTTGCGGCTAGTAAAAGCTGTATGCTTTCAAAGGGGCAGTGTGGTCAAGGGTGCGTGCGTAAATCCAACAGCTGTTGGGCTGCTGTAACGGTTCTGTAGAGGCAGCGGACATTGCCTGGTTCATGGAAGATAAACGGGAGGTGTGCTAATGACAGCACTTAAAAAATAAAGGGAGAAAAATGATGAGCTGGAGTCAACCTCTTGACCCTTAAGCTAAGAGTTAGTCTATGGTTGCCTAAAGTCTGAGATTTATTTCCATCCATAATCTTTGACACACACTCTCTTTCTTTCTTTATTGCATCGTGTGGTGCTTCAGTTCTTCATTTCCACGTGTGTCAGATGTGTTTGTAATATCTCAGTAGCCATAAAACTCGACTCCTCGTACCTTGAGTTTTCCCCGGTAACGAGAGGTGATAGCTCCATTAAAGAGAGCATAAAACTGCTGTCAGGAACCTGAGAAGGGCAGAGCCGGGGCTGGTACCATGGGCCGGTATATATATAGGGGCTCTTTTCTCTGCTGTAAACGAGAAGGTTTATGCAGCATGGCTGATTTCTGAGCTTTCGAGGGGTGTGAAGGCTGCACTTGGAGGCTCCATTGTAGCCTCACAGTTTTACCCTCCCATGTGCAAGAACCTCATTGACAGGCGAACATGGGGCAGTGGAGGAGTTCGTTTAACACGCTGCTGGAAGGTGCTCCGATGCTGCAGTGATGAGTGGTTATAAGAACCTGTATAGAGGAGACTAGAATTGTTCAGAAATGGCTCGAAGGTGGGAAAACTCCAGGTGTTGCCTATTGGCTGGGATCTGTGGGAGCATTTGGGGTTTGTTTTGGTTCCTTAAATGAGTAAATAAATGAGTGAGTGAGGAAGAAACTTCAACAGCTGGTGGATAAGTCTCGATTGCAACCGTTAGTAGCTAAGGCGCTCGCTGGCCCAACTGCTAAAGTAATAGATGAATGAGTGTACTGGAATATTGCAGAATGCAACATGTGTTGTGTTTTGTGTGAGCTCAGGCTGGTGCATGCCCATGTCAGGTGCTAGGGACACCAGGGGCACTGGAACAATTTGTATAGTGGAGGTGCTGAGAGCCACTGCACCAAACTGTAAACCCTGGATATTATGGAAACCACTTCAAAACAGGGGGTGCCGCAGCACCCTCTGCACCCCAGTTCCAGCACCTATGAGGGACACTGAGACTTTTCAGTTCCTGCCTTGCCTAAGCCCCACATAGGAAAACATGACCATAAATCCCACTGCATTACATACCTCTGTAAACATATGCGCGTGTGCGCACACACACATGCGCGCGCACACGCAGGTATCTCCCCTTCAGGAAGGCTCCTTTGCAAAGAGATTAATCGGCCTTTGCTTGTGAGATTGATCATTGTCCCTAACTTCACCCCAGAATGTTAAGCATCTGGCACACAGGTGCTCCCCTGCCAAGCCGGTAAACTTGGTATGAAACCATTCATACTACAGAAGCAGATGCCATCTCTTGGCTTGACCCACTGGTAAGACTGGATGCCCTGAGACTAGGCAAGGTATGCCCGCTGTTAGCACTGCGGCTGTGAAAGTGGTGGTGTAAGCAGAGCTGGGCAAATAATTGATTATTTTTTTTAATTTAGTGACCAAAACACAAAGATCTGGTGGGGGGAGGGGAGAATTGCTTTATTTTGAAGCAAAACTGAAAATGTTTTTCTCACCAAATGGAAAATTTTCATTTCAGAGCAAACAAAACATTTTGTTCAACCCCACTTTTTGAGCAGTGAGGGTCATTTCATTATGGTTTTTTACCCTTTTGATTTTTTTTTAAACATCTAGGTAAATGTCAAAATGAAACATCGTTTCACAATAATTCAATGTCTTGTTTTGAAAATGCCCAAATGTCTCACTTTGATATTTTTTTTCCTTAATTTTTTGTTCTATTCAGCTGGAACTCTTCACCACATTCACAAATAATTTTGGTTTCCCTGAAACTCATTTTGTGACAAATTTAATCCAGATCAAAAAATGTCACCTAGCTTGAGTTGTAACTGATCTCATAGAAAGGGAATGACTTGCAACATTTCAGTTTGTTCGTAAAATGTTCACTCTGACATTCAATCAAATTAACACCTTGGGGAACAAGTTGAGGGCTGACTTGCCCACCATCAAACCAAAGTTGATTTTAAAAACTACCTCAAACTTGATAGAGAGGAGAGCACACCCAGTCACCCCCTAGCACTGTACCACAGATGTCAGTGGAGGCGCTTGTCAAACTCCCATTTTGAATGTGGAATCTGTTTGTTCTGGTTAATGTTGTGCTAATGGTTTCAACCTGGTGCTCTGATGTGTGGTCTGATGCTTCAGGCAAAGAATGGAAAGGCTGCTGGTCAGCTCAACCCATTGGCCATGGCACATCCTGTTGCTACCAGCGTGAGGGGAAGGCAAGAGAAACCTAATTTGCTGCATCCTTTGCTGCTCTCCTTCCTCTCCCTGGGGTTGAGAATCGAGACATCACTGCTGTGTGTAGGTACAGGGCCGATGAGGGGGGAACCCGCTACAAATTACTGGGGCCCGGCGGTCCAGAAGGGGGCCTGGCTTCATCAGCCCTGTTTAGCCAGTCTGCCTTTGCTGGGGGGCCCCAGCACCTCTGGGCTTGGCAGTTCATGACCCTGGCATCTCTGGGCTTGCTGCATCAGTTGTGAATGTAAAAAAATTACTGGAGCACCGGTATCTCTTCATTACAAATTAAGCAGTGTAGACAGACACAGGCAGTGGCGTGGGCTAGCCACTGAAGTACCCTGGGTCTGTACTTGAGTGGCTAACCTGTGTTGCTGCCCATGCCACAACACCCACATGGCTATTTTTAGCGCTGTAACGTGCGTGTGTGTGGCACATATCCCTAGGCTGGAAGGCATGTTCCTGGCTGCAGTGCAGGCATTCCCTAAGGACCCTTGGCCTATGGCTTCCTCTCAGTGCATCTGAATTGGGAGTTGTTTCATATCACCACACAGCCAGCCCCCGTGTGTTTTTGCTCATGTGCGTGATCTATGGAATCTCTCTTTGCATGCCTGACACACAGGCTGTAAATACAGTGACTCTGTGCAGATTAGCTCCTTCAAAAGAAGCCTGTAGTTGTAATCCTAATGGGCCATTTGCCCTTATAGCCAGCACTGATGTGTGTGCCTGATGTTGCCTTGCAGAGGGAGGCCTCTCACTGATGCTGGGAGGCCAAGGCCCTTACTCGGCAAGAAATGCTTATCCAGCTTTTTGGCATAAAGAGGAATGAAAAAACAAATCAAGCTTGTTTTCACAAAACACAGTTTCTTTTCCTTGCTTTAGTCTCCCTGAGAGCCAGGCCTGAACGAATACTGTCTCATGACTGCAAACAGAACATAACTGGAAGGCAACTTAGATAAATAAATAGGAGAGAATCCTGGCCCATGCTCACTCGGCACCTGCTACGAACCTGACTTTTTCCAACCTGTTCGAGATGTTTTTGAAGTTGAGCTGAAGTGACTTAACTAATTCCCCCCCAGTCACCGAACATCTTTTGTTAAGTTGCTTAATACCAACTTGTAAAGTTGTTTATGCAAGGTCATGAACAGAAGTACATTGAGCTGCACCATGGAAGGAAGGATGGGATCTTACTATCTGAGTATCTCCCAGAGAGGTATCTCAGTCCAATCCCTCTCTTCTTCGGGGGGATGGGATAGTAATAACAATAGATTAAATGACGTGCCTAAGGTGTCACAGTGAGTCTGTGGCAGAGCCAGGAATCGACCTCTCTCTCCAGAGTCCCCAGGATGGTACCTTAACTGCAAGATCTCCTTTTGTTTCCCAGACAATTGGTCTGATCAATGTGTTGGTTCCTGCTTTGTTTCTATGACTCTACAAGCTAATACTAGAGCTGGATGGGAATCAGAACTTCTGTTCCATGTGAAATTCTGACATGTTGAATTTTTTTCATTTTGAACCTGAACAAAAAGGCCAAGTTTTCAAAATTTCCTTCAAAACAAAAATTCAAACTATATCTATTTGGGACCATTGTATTGTGTCATTTTGATAAGGGAGACATGTTGTGTTTTGTTTCGATCATTTACATTCATTTTGTTTGATTTTTATATTTTTATTAAAATACATTTCATACTAGTGTAAAATACTAAATTATATATATTTGATAGTTTAATATGCTATAAAAATAAATGTATTTTAATAAAAAATCACAAAGTCTAAACAAAATGAATCTGAACAATAAAGTCAAAATGAAACTCTTCACCTTCTCAAAATGATTTGTTTGGACTTTTTTCCCATGACAAATATAGGCAAATCAAAGTTTTCCTGCAAAACGTTTCCATTTTGACTAAACTGCTATTTTCCATGGAAAACTTTAATCAAAGTTTCAATCAGTTGTACCTAAAATAGACTTGAGGCAACTTCAGAGTAAATTTTCCCTTTCTTAAGTGTATATGATGTGACAGTGGCATACCAAATATTGCCATCAGGAAGCATACCTGCACTGATCAAAAATTTGTGGGTGTGCGTCGTCGTTACTGAGAGCAGCTTTGCAAGCCCAACGGTAAACTGTTTCTATAGCTGTGCTGCAGTTGTGGTGTTTTGTCTGATTGTTTGGAAAAAGAAAACAAAAACAAAACCACAAAACCTCTGCTGTACTTTGTTTAAAAGAATCCGGGGAATGCTGGAAGATTTATATTCATGGCCATTGACTTGTATTGTTCTCAACTGTATTTAATAAATAGGTCTAGCAGGCATTGCTGGCCTTGGAGGGCAGTGGTGGGAAGAGAGATCGTCTCAGCACTTGAGACAGCTCAACACCAGGAAGAAACTTATGGTATTGAGAACGTAAGCAAACTTCCGATGTCACCTGAAATCAGCTTGCTTTTGCTTTGGTTTCAGGGGTTCCTGAGGGATTCGGCATATCCTCCTTAAGAAAGCATTTAGGTGTTTTATTCTTTGGATTATCATTATTATTTATGTCTATTACAGTAGGGCCTAGAGGATCGGGGTCCCCCTTGTTCTAGGTGCTGTACACACACGTAATAATAAGTCAGTCCCTGCCCCAAACAACTTATGGTCTAGACACATAACGGGAGAGTTTTGGAAGCCCAGAAGGGGTTTAGCAGCATGGTGTCTGTTGACTTTTAATGGATTCTGTGTTCCTGAACCTCCTTATTAATTTGATTCCATCTCAGTTTGCCCTCTGCTGGCAGGTTGCCCATCGATGATGTATCCAAGTGCCCCATATATTTTAAGCTTGAGATTAAGCAGCCACCTGGGCAAGTCTGCTCCCATGCACTGAGCATCAGGCTATGGGAAGGTTTGTGCTTCACCAAATCACATTCTCTTGCTGCTCCTAGGAGAGGAAGGAGGGTGTAGCAGCTAGGGCCCTGGGTGGGCTTTCCAGAGACCAGGTGTCACGGAGTGTGGGGGAGTCCAGTCCTGCACCCCTCTTCCTGGGACCCACAGTGACTCTCAGCCAGCCAGTAAAACAGAAGATTTATTGGACAACAGGAACACAAGTTACAGCAGAGCTTGCAGGCACAGTCAGGACCCCTCCACCGAGTCCTTCTGGGCTTTCAGGGTGCTTGGATCCTAGCTAGGATACCCTGAATTCCGCCCACACAGCCCCAAGCCCGAACTCCAACTGCTTCCCTCCTGCCACTCCCTTCCTTTGTCCCCTTCCCGGGCAAAGGTGTTGACCTTTCCCCTCCCTTACCTAGCTCAGGTTACAGGACCTGGCATCGTCCATTCCCTAAAGTCCTCCCCTGCTCTCCCACTCCCCACACAGACAGTCCCTACTGCATCACATCTCTCCCCCCTTCGAGACTGAACTGAGCGGGGTCACTCTGCCCAGTGACCTGGGGAAGTTCAGGGTCCCCTCTCCGGGACAACGCATCCGCTGTCAGGTTGGCACTTCCCTTCACATGGACCACGTCCATGTCATAGTCCTGCAGGAGCAGGCTCCACCTCAGGAGCTTGGCGTTGGCTCCTTTCATCTGGTGCAGCCAGGTCAGGGGAGAGTGGTCGGTGTACACGGTGAAGTGTCGCCCAAAGAGATATGGCTCTAGCTTCTTAAGGGCCCACACCATGGCCAGGCATTCCTTCTCGATGGCCGCGTAGCTTTGTTCCCGGGGTAGCAGCTTCTTACTCAGGTACACGATGGGGTGTCTCTCCCCCTTTTCATCCTCCTGCATTAACACCGCCCCCAGTCCCGTGTCTGAGGCATCGGTGAACACCATAAAGGGTTTGTCAAAATCTGGGTTTGCCAGAACTGGGTCGCTAACCAGAGCCTCCTTCAGCGCCCGGAAAGCCTCCTGGCACTGCTCAGTCCAGATCACCTTGTCTGGCTTCCCCTTTTTGCACAGTTCAGTGATGGGGCCGGCTATGGCACTGAAGTGGGGCACGAACCTTCGATAGTACCCTGCCATCCCAATAAAGGCCTGGACCTGCTTTTTGGTTTGAGGAGCAGGCCAGTCTCTGATCACCTCCACCTTGGCTGGTTCCGGCTTCAGGCAGCCGCTCCCCACCCGATGGCCCAGGTAAGATACTTCAGCCATCCCCACCTTGCACTTCTCAGCCTTTACTGTTAACCCAGCCTTTCGGAGTCGGTCCAGGACTTGTTTAACCTGGGACACGTGGTCCTCCCAGGTCTGGCTGAAGACGCAGATGTCGTCAATATACGCCACGGCAAAACTCTCCATCCCCCTCAGTAGCTGATCCACCAGGCGCTGGAAAGTGGCCGGCGCTCCCTTGAGGCCGAAGGGCAGGGTCAAAAACTCATAGAGCCCCAGAGGGGTGATAAAGGCCGATTTCAGCCTGGCATCTGCGTCCAGCGGCACTTGCCAGTAGCTTTTGGTAAGATCCATAGTGGTGAGGTACCGAGCACCTCCCAGCTTGTCTAGGAGCTCGTCAGGCCTGGGCATAGGGTAGGCATCAGATACGGTGATGGCATTGAGCTTTCGATAGTCCACACAGAACCGGATTGACCCATCCTTCTTGGGAACCAGCACTACTGGCGAGGCCCAAGGGCTGGAAGACGGCTGGATCACCCCCAAAGCCAGCATGTCCCTGACCTCTCTTTCAAGATCCTGGGCAGTTTTACCAGTGACCCGAAAAGGGGAGCATCTTATAGGGGGGTGTGACCCGGTCTCCACCCGGTGGACAGTCAAATTAGTGCGTCCAGGCTGGTTGGAAAATAGCTGTCGGTACAGATGCAGCACCCCTCTGATCTCAGCGTGCTGGCCCGGGGTCAGTTGCTCAGAGAGGGGAATCGCCTCCAGAGGGGAACCAGCTTTTGTCCCAGGGAATAGATCCACTAAGGGGTCATCTCCCTGCCCCTCCCAATGTCCACACACGGCCAACACCACATTCCCCCTGTCATAGTATGGTTTCATCATGTTCACATGGTACACCCGACGGTGATGTGCCCGGTTTGACAGCTCCACCACATAGTTTACCTCATTCAGTTGCTTGATAACCTTGAAGGGCCCTTCCCAGGCGGCCTGGAGTTTGTTTCTCCTCACGGGGATAAGAACCATCACCTGATCCCCGGTGGCGAAGGCACGGGCTCGTGCTGTGCGGTCATACCAGACCTTCTGCCTCCTCTGGGCTCGGGCCAGATTCTCCCTGGCCAGGCTCATGAGCTCGGCCAGTCTTTCCCGGAAGGTCAGGACATACTCCACCACTGACTCTCCCTCGGGAGCGGCCTTCCCCTCCCATTCGTCCCTCATCAGGTCTAGGGGCCCCCTCACCCGCCTTCCATACAACAGTTCGAAAGGTGAAAACCCGGTAGATTCCTGGGGTACCTCCCTGTATGCAAACAGCAGGTGAGGTAAGTACTTGTCCCAATCTTGCGGATGCTGGTTCATAAATGTTTTTAGCATCATCTTCAGCGTCCCGTTGAACCTTTCTACCAGCCCGTTGGACTGGGGGTGATACGCTGAGGCCCAGTTGTGCTGGACCCCACATTTCTGCCATAAGGACCGGAGCAGGGCCGACATGAAGTTGGACCCCTGGTCCGTTAAGACCTCCTTGGGGAACCCCACCCGGCTGAAAATTGTCAGCAGCGCATCTGCCACTGTGTCTGCTTCGATAGAGGACAAGGCCACCGCCTCGGGGTAGCGAGTGGCAAAATCCACCACCACCAGGATGTATTTCTTCCCTGACCGGGTCGTCTTGCTGAGGGGTCCCACTATGTCCATGGCCACCTTCTGGAAAGGTTCTTCTATGATGGGTAAAGGCCTCAAAGCCGCTTTCCCCTTGTCCCGGGCCTTCCCCACCCTCTGGCAGGGGTCACAGGATTGGCAGTACTGACGGACATGGGTAAAGACCCCAGGCCAGTAAAAGTTCTGTAGCAGCCTCTGCCTGGTGCGCCGGATTCCCTGGTGCCCTGCGAGAGGGATGTCATGGGCCAGGTACAACAGCTTGTGACGGAACTTCTGGGGAACCACCAGCTGCCTCCTGATCCCCCATGACTCTACTTCCCCTGGGGGAGCCCATTCTCGGTACAGGAACCCCTTCTCCCACAGGAACCTCTCCTTGCAACCTCTCCTCATGGTCTGTACCGCACGAAGGTCAGCCCGGTCCCTGTGCTTCCGCAAGGAGGGATCTTTCTGCAACTCGGCCTGGAACTCAGCAGCTGGGACAGGGATGGGGACCGGCTCTCTCTTGCTAGCTGGGTCTGAGGCCGCAGCCTCTCTGCACCGTGCCCCTGGGCGTTCCCCGCTCCCTGAGTTAGGGTCCTGCACCTCAGGTCGAGTACCTTCCCTGTTGTCGGGGAGCAGTGCCATTTGCCGACTCTGACTACGAGTCACGACCAGGGCACTCTGGGTGTTACTAGGCCAGTCCTCAAGGTCCCCTCCCATTAACACGTCAGTGGGCAAATATTGGTGTACCCCCACATCCTTGGGGCCCTCCTTGGCCCCCCATTTCAGGTGTACCCTTGCCACGGGTACCTTGAATGGGGTCCCGCCCACGCCCATCAGGGTCAGGTAGGTGTCGGGCACCATCCGATCTGAGGCCACCACCTCGGGCCGGGCCAGCGTCACCTCTGCGCCCATGTCCCAGTACCCAGTGACCTTCCTCCCATCCACTTCCAGGGAAACAATGCACTCTTTCCGGAGGGGCAGCCCCGCGCCCACCCGGTAAACCAAAAACCCGGAACCGGGAGCATCCATAGGTGGTATGTTGCCAGCCCCCCTTTCCTGGGAATGTAGCCCCTCCTCCGATTGGGTTTTTACCCAGTCCACCCTCTGCGGGTTGGGTCTGCTTGGTCTGTCCCTGAGCTTGAGGCACTGGGCCCGTATGTGACCTCGTTGGCCCCAGCGATAGCAGCCCATATCTCGTGGGTCCCCTTGAGTGGGTCGGAGGGACCTGCCGCTGGATGTTCCCCTTTTGGGGGGGTTCTCCATAGGCCCCCGCTGGGAGGTCCCATGATGACTCTCTCTCTGCGTTGAGGCAGGCCTGCTCCTTCAAGACTCCTCCCTGCCATCCCCTGCCCGACTGTCCACAAATTGGTCGGCCAGCTGGCCTGCATGCTGCGGGTTCTCCGGCTTCTGGTCCATCAACCACAGCCTCAGGTCGGACGGGCACTGCTCGTACAGGTGCTCCAGTATGAATAGGTCAAGCAGGTCCTCTTTAGTTTGGGCCCCAGCTGTCCACTTGCGGGCATACCCCTGCGCCCGGTTGACCAGTTGTAGGTATGTGACCTCACGGGTTTTACGCTGGCTCCGGAACTTTTTCCGGTACATCTCAGGAGTCAGCCCAAACTCGCGGAGCAGGGCCTGTTTGAACAGTTCGTAGTCCTCTGCCTCCACCCCTTTCAGTCGGCTGTACACCTCCACGGCTGTGCAGTCCAGTAAGGGGGTGAGAACTGCGATCCTGTCTGCAGGGCCAACCCTGTGCAGCTCGCAGGCATTCTCAAAGGCCGTCAAGAAGGTATCTATGTCCTCCTCTCCTTACGCCGGGCCAGCAAGTGCTTATCAAAGCTCTTTGTAGGCTTGGGTCCCCCCTCACTCACCGCAGCCGGAGCCTCACTGCTCCTCAGCCGGGCCAGGTCCAGCTCATGTTTACGCTGTTTCTCCTTCTCCTCCCACTCACGCTGGCGCTGGTTCTCCTCATGTTCACGCTGTTTCGCCTTCTCCTCCAGCTCTCGCCTCTTTAACTCGAGCTCTTCCCGTCTCAGCTCCCTTTCATATTCCAGCCGCCTCCGCTCCACAGATGCCGAGCGTTGCCAGGAGGATCCCCTGCTGGGGGGTGAGCTTCGCCGGGAGGCTCCCCTGCTGGCCGGGGACGTCACGGTGCCCTCGGTATACACTGGGCTCCTCCCCGCCCTTCCTCTACGCCTAGGAAGGGGGGGTCTCGGGAAGCCCTCGTCTGCCGGCTGACCACTCCCAGCGGGGACAGACACTGGTGCCTGCACTGCATCTGCTCGGCTGCTTCCCTCAGAGACAGGGCTCCGTTCATTCATGCGGTCTCCCTGCTCCAGCTGGGCAATCAGCTGGTCCTTGGTGCATCTCCCCGGGCACAGCCCCCTCTGCTTGCACAGCTCCAGCAGCTCGCACTTGCGCTGCTTGGCATACATCTTCCTGCTGGCCACTCACAGGCCGGGGTGCTCACCGCTCCCCACGGTTTCCAGGGGGACCCCTAGTGCACCAGCCCTTCTTGAGGTCACCACCTCTCTGCCAGGGTCGAGCTGCCAACTCCTCCGCTCCTGGGACCGCTCGCTGCAATCCCCCGGGGGACCCTGTTACTGCAAAGTCCTTCTCACTGGGCACACACTCCCAGGGGTTAGTCACCCCTTCGTTTTACTGCTCCCCAGTCACTTACTGCAGGAAGCGCCGTCCACGGGGTGCAGTATATCCCACCGCTGCCACCAGTTGTCACGGAGTGTGGAGGAGTCCAGTCCTGCACCCCTCTTCCTGGGACCCACAGTGACTCTCAGCCAGCCAGTAAAACAGAAGATTTATTGGACAACAGGAACACAGGTTACAGCAGAGCTTGCAGGCACAGTCAGGACCCCTCCACCGAGTCCTTCTGGGCTTTCAGGGTGCTTGGATCCTAGCTAGGATACCCTGAATTCCGCCCACACAGCCCCAAGCCCGAACTCCAACTGCTTCCCTCCTGCCACTCCCTTCCTTTGTCCCCTTCCCGGGCAAAGGTGTTGACCTTTCCCCTCCCTTACCTAGCTCAGGTTACAGGCCCTGGCATCGTCCATCCCCTAAAGTCCTCCCCTGCTCTCCCACTCCCCACACAGACAGTCCCTACTGCATCACACCAGGGTTCAATTCCTGTGCCTAAGTTCCCCATCTCGACAATGGGGATGGTACTTCCCTGCCTCGCAGGGTGTTGAAGATAGTGAGGTGCTCAAATACTTCCATGATGGGGACCACAGGAATCCCTAGATTGGTAGAAATGCCATTTTGCTATTAAAAATGGGCCCAAGCAATCCTCATCTGAACAGCCTCCAAGCTTGGAGTGTCCCCAAGGACCTGGCTCAACAATTCTTTCTTGCATGTCCACCTTCCTGCAAAGCATTGTGCTGAGGCCATGTCTGCTCTGCAGCTGGGAGGTGCAGTTCCCAGCTCAGGTGGGTGTACATATACTAGCTCTCATCCAGCTAGCATGCTAAAAATGACGTTGTGGCTGGGCAGCTTGGGATTGCTGCTCAAGTGCAAACCTGTCCGAGATCCTGATCACCTCCTAGGACGGCTATCTGGAGCCACCACTGCGCCCACACCGCTATTATTAGCCACCCACCTTGATCAGCACTAGCATGAGCACGTCTGCCCGAGCTGGGAATTCCATCTCCCAAAAGCAGAGTGGACGTACCCTGAGAAGCTAGGCCTGTTCTCGCTGAGATCCCTGTCCAGTCTTCACCTCAATTATTCGCAGCTCCCATCCTGTAATCTCAATCTATCCAAAATGGCTTCAGCCTGTGATAATTTACGGGTTCCAGATGCCTTGTGTGAAACTGTGTAAAGTCTCCCTCCGTTTCAGTTAGTTGCGGCTGCCTTACTTCCCTACCATCCTCATGTAGGAGCACGTGCCTAGCGTTTCTTTGCATGTTTTATGTCTTAGGGAGAGAGGTGTCCCAAGAAGCGTTTATCTCGCCGTGCTGTTGGATATGATGTGGTGATTAACAGATTCCTGAAGATTTTGGAGCATTAAATACAGTATAGTTGTGTTTTAACAGCCCTTTTCTTTCCCACAGCCAGGGAAGCTAGCTGGTGGCTCTAAATTCTTTCAGTTCTACCAGGCTAGTGGTGCTGTGCATTCATTTCCATAGAGCTTAGGGTGACCAGATGTCCCAATTTTATAGAAACAGTCATGATTTTTGGGTCTTTTTCTTATATAGGCTCCTATTACCCTCCAACCCTGTCCCTATTTTTCACATTTGCTGTCTGGTCACCCTGACAGAGCTGGTCTGAGCTCAGCTTGGGTTACAATGAAATGGACTGTGGAGTGGAGAATTATTGAGATGCCCAAAGCAGTCGTGTGCGGTTGAGCAGGATTAGTTGTCTCTGTGGAATACTGTGGGCCAGACGTGATTGGCAGATAGGGGTGGAATAGAGCTACAATGAGGTGTTTGCCAGAGTGATGATTACACTGGCAAAGGAGGGAGTGTCTCTTAGGGTGGGTCAAAATTTAAAACTCTGCAGCCTGTCAGCTGCACTGCTTCAGTGAGGGTGCTACTAGTTAATCCACTTCTGCAAGAGATGGTGGCTATATCAAGGAGAGAAGGCCTCCCATCAACAGAGTGCTGTCTGTCCCGGGGGTTAGGTCAGTATAACGGCATCGCTAAGGCATGTGGGTTTTTCACACTTCTGAGACACGTAGTTATGTCAATGTGAGTTTATACCTGGCCTAAGAGTTAGAACAAGACTCTTCCATTCTCTTCCTGGGCTCAACCCAAACTTGCGCTGTTGCCTTAAAGGTGACCTGCAAAGTAGGGGCTAGGGTGGTGATGGGGATCAGGGGAGAGGGTTGTGCCCGTCTTAGCTTTGTATCAGAGGGGTCGCCGTGTTAGTCTGGATCTATAAAAGTGGCAAAGAGTTCTGTGGCACCTTATAGACTAACAGACGTATTGGAGCATGAGCTTTTGTGGGTGAATACCCACTTCATCGGATGCACGTCTTAGCTTTGTTTCTGATGTACAATTAAGGCCTTCCCTTTTTGGGGAAGGAAGAGGGAGGATTTTTTTTTCTACTAGAAATTCAGCATTTCTTCTCCCCTCACTCCAGTAATAAGTAGCCCATTGGCAGCAGTTGTTGTAGGGAAGCAAAATGCATGTCTGTGTCAGAAAAAGAGAGACCCATTTAACTTAACAAGACTGGGAAGCACCTGGCAGGAAGGACGTCTTTGTTTAAAGATACAAACCCTTGCTCTTTCAACGAAAGCCTGTGAGAACTCTCAATCCACAAGTGACTGACATCGCCAAGTCTTCCAGTAACTTGATTTGACATTCCTGCAGTGGCGTGCCAGGACACTTTTAGTCAGGAGTTCAATTGTGTGCTTGCATGCAGAATGGTGTCCTTCCATGCAGCATGATCTGATGTGTACGGCACATGTCTGGTCATGCTGTGCAGAGGCCACCATTTTGTTCATGCTTTCAGGGGCTGGACAGAAGCATCCCCTGGGCTCAGCCAGTGCATGCCTCTGCATTCCTAATATTTATGGGGGAAACTACAAATACCTGCCAGCCCCCAAAACTCTTCCAGGCCGTCTCCGTGTATCAAAGTGGAGGGTTGCGTTGGTAGTCCATTGCTGCCGAAGATGATGATATTGTAACAATTCTCATCTGTGGCTGCTCCCATGACTCCGAAGTCCCAACTCTGAGGCACAGAGTCGGCCACACAGAGGGCGTGGGAAATCCGTGTCTATGATGTTTAATGATGCAGCTCTGTGACGCCTTTCACGTGCACCCTGGACACTATTTCATCGTTCCCACACACAATGGAGTAAAAAGGACACACACGTAGTTTTATCAACCCTTTGCCAGTGACCTTTAACTCCTTAGAGTGTCTGTTTCCCAATAGACAGAATGGGTGTAATACCTAGCCACACACAGGCGGGGTGGCAAGTTATGAGTAAACGTATGTTGGGATCCTTCTTTGAAAGGTGCTGTTGAAGTCTCCTGGGTGCAGCGTAGGGCCATGGATGGCCGTGGGTTGGTACAGTTCCTCCTTTCACAACTGAAGATTTAACAAGCATGAAGCATCCTGATGGGCCACACATTACATAAACAGTGATACTGTCTGCAAAGCCGGACGGTTTCCACGATCCTTTCTCTTTGCTCCTTGACCTGGGGTTCTTCTCCGTCAGGTTCTTGTTGATGCAGGTCTCGTTGTTAGCTGTGGAGCGTGAGACCCTTGGCTTAGGTTCTGAAATGCAGTCTGGTTAAACGCCTCCTTCCCATCTTCATCTCTCCACCTCATCCCCCCCATGCTAACTAGAGACCGTGTTTATCCCCAGGAGTGGGTCAAGGAGAAGTGTTGAATGCTGCCTTCTGTTTCTGATCGATGGCTTCCCCGTGGGAGTGATGAGAGATTAAACCTCTTCTCTTATGGATGCCTTTGTGGTTCAGTAATGACTTGGATCTGTAGCAGTCTCTGCTCAGTGGAGAGACGCCGAAATGGCTCCCTTGGGATTAGCAGGCCTCTGAAAGCTGGTTTGCAGACGACATCATCTTAGACTGGTTCAATTTCCTTTGTTGTGGCTCTGATGCTCCCTTGCATTAAACTCCGATCGGAGCATTCAGCACAGCCAGGGTTTCTTCCTTTAATGCCAATTGTGCATGTTTGGGTTGTGAAGTTTCACACTCGATTCCCCAGCGGTGTCTGCTGTTCCGCTAATGGTTTCATAGGGTGACCTTGAGGGTTCAGGAGTTGTGGTGAAATCGTAAGGGCACGTTCTTGCTAAGAAACTTTCTGTGTTTTCCTTTTTTTCCTATAAGCTACAGCTCTTCTCTGGCAACTGCTGAGGTGTGCTGTTACCTTTACATGTTCAACGCCTCTCTGGCTGTCTTTAGCTTATTAATGCAACCTGTCCAGGTGTCTTTTGTGCTGTGGCAGTGAATGAATGGAACATATAAAAATGCAGTGAATATTCTTGCTCCTTCCTCTGCCTCTGGGTCCTTTGAGGAGTTTGTCAACTTCGTGGACTTGAAAGAAATATTGCATCCCTTTCACTTTGATTTTATCATTATAATCTTTGTTTCTTTCTATGTGGCTGAGCCTCTACTGGGGAATAGACCCTCCGTGGATTCAATAGAGTTTGAATGTTCCCGTGCTTGGTTGAGCCAGGAAAGTGAAGGCTATAGATAATAGAATTCTCTGTTGCTGATTAGCTTTCACAAAAGGCAAGATATATAGAGGTACAGATACTATTTTATGTTTGGCTGTCTCATTGGCTCACTGGCATTTCAGCTGGAGTTACTGCTTGGGAAAGCAGTGGCTGATTATGCGGTGTGGCTTGCTGTGAATTTTATATAATCGCAAGCATCCAAATTAAAAGGAACTTGGCGTGTAAAAATAATGTTAGGAGGAAAATGAGAAACGAGTCAAGACTAGAGTTATGAAAAACTCGGTATGGATAAACTGATGAGAATTCATGAGCTTGGTTGAGGTGGAAATCTCAATAATTTAGTAGTTCCTGGAGAAAATTGCCAACATTCAGCTGTGAAACTGCTCACAAATGTGCCTGCGGTTTGCCTGAGGTGAAAATTTGACTTTTTTTTAAACTGGGAAGTGTCAGTTTCTTTGTCGTTTGTGGAGAACAGTGTGTGCCTGTGTGATGAGCACCTTCTTGGCTGACACCCCAGGGCCTGCAGAGCTAAAAGAGTTACCTGCTGCAGCGTCAGCACCAAGGCTCTGTAACTGGGGGCTTTAACAAATCCTATCCTCAGTGGAATAGCACAAAGGGGAATCTGTAACACCCACCCACAAGACCAAACAGACTGTGAAGAACTTCAAAAAGATCTCATAAAACTAAGTGATTAGGCAACAAAATGGCAAATGAAATTTAATGTGGATAAATGTAAAGTAATGCACATTGGAAAACATAACCCCAACTATACATACAATATGATGGGGGCTAATTTAGCTACAACTAATCAGGAAAGAGATCTTGGAGTCATCCTGGATAGTTCTCTGAAGACGGCCACACAGTGCGCAGAGGCAGTCAAAAAAGCAAACAGGATGTTAGGAATCATTAAAAAGGGGATACAGAATAAGACGGAGAATATATTATTGCCCTTATATAAATCCATGGTATGCCCACATCTTGAATACTGTGTACAGATGTAGCCTCCTCATCTCAAAAAAGATATACCAGCACTAGAAAAGGTTCAGAGAAGGGCAACTAAAATGATTAGGGGTTTGGAACAGGTCCCATATGAGGAGAGATTAAAGAGGCTAGGACTTTTCAGCTTGGAAAAGAGGAGACTGAGGGGGGATGTGATAGAGGTATATAAAATCATGAGTGATGCGAGAAAGTGGATAAGGAAAAGTTATTTACATATTCCCATAATACAAGAACTAGGGGCCATCAAATGAAATTAATGGGCAGCAGGTTTCAAACAAATAAAAGGAAGTTCCTCACACAGTCAATCTGTGGAACTCCTTGCCTGAGGAGGATGTGAAGGCTAGGACTATAACAGCGTTTAGAAGAGAACTGGATAAAGTCATGATGGTTAAGTCCATAAATGGCTATTAGCCAGGGTGGGTAAGGAATGGTGTCCCTAGCCTCTGTTTGCCAGAGGGTGGAGATGGATGACAGGAGAGTGATCACTTGATCATTGCCTGTTAGGTTCACTCCCTCTGGGGCACCTGGCATTGGCCACTGTCGGTAGACAGGATACTGGGCTGGATGGACCTTTGGTCTGACGCAGTACGGCTGTGCTTATGTTATGTTTCTCCATGTTCTGCCTGGATTCATGCAGAACGGTCTCTAGGCAAGGGATCCTGGGGAGTGAGTGTAGGACCACCAGAAGAGTGTTTGGGATCAGCTCCGTTTTAATCAGAGGTGTCGTAGTCTAAGCACTGGGACTTGCACCAGCAAAGCTGGAAGCAGAAGCAGATATCTCCAAAGTGCTGCACAGTTTATGTGGCCGTAAAGAAAAATTATCCTTTGTCCTGTTTTTAATTTAAACGTGGTGACACTTGATTCCAGTTTTCGCTTCGGTCCTTGGTTTTGCGGGAGGCTCAGTAGCAGAAGGATCAGCAGGAGCAGGTTTCCATTTGGGACTATTGAGGTCTGTGGGAAGAGGCTGAACTCATGCTAGTGTATCTGGTTTCTTCTGCTCATGACTTTGTGGGGAGGGGAGGTCACTCTGTGTTGAACTCCGTTACTAAAAACAGAGAGACTGTTCATCCCCTTCCCTATGGCATGGGAAACTTGCCAGTCGGCAGGGACAGCCAAGTATCTTCATCATATCCTTAAATTGCTTTATTCTAGCTGGCCATTCTAGTTCACTTGGCAGCCCCGTTAAGGGGATGGCTGGCCTCATGGATTGAAGGTTTGTATAGTAAAGCTTTTAACACTGAGTGTTTCCCCTATGGATGCACACAGCCCAGCCCAGGCCTACAGCCCAGCCCAGGCCTAATGGACCTGCCTGTAGGGCCAGGAGAAGATTTTTTTTTTTAAGGGATGGGAGGGGGGACTCTTGAGGCAATCCTTCGCAATTGCAGCATTGCCGACCCCAAGTGCTACAAAATCATGAGTCAGGTCCCCAGAAGACACGAGACTGGCTTAAAAATCATGAGATTTTTTTTTTAAAAGAAATTTGGATGTTATGTTCTGAGGTGCCGTCCAGACCAGTGAGGGGTTACGTCACTCCCTGCCCTGCCACTTTGGGTGCCTCACAGTGCTTTGCTGCTGTTGCTCCCAAGCTGGGCCACTCTCAAACAACCTTCCAATCGCCCCCTGAGTGTCCGTGTAGAGCCTCAGCAAGTCTGACCCCAGCAGCCTGTCAGCAACACACCAGCCCCCTTCTGGCTTCCACCAGCCTTGGTTACTACCAGGGCCGGCGCTAACATTTTTGCCGCCCCAAGTGAAAACAAAGAGCGCTGCCACCCCCCCCCCCGGGCATCACGCCGCCCAAGTCCCCGCCACCCCAGCACAGCGCCACGCCACCCAAGCCCCGCCTCCGCCCAGCGCTGCCCAGCCAAACCAAAAAAACCCAAAAACAAACCCCGAGTGCCGCCCCGTCCCTAGGTGCCGCCCCAAACACGTGCTTGATGGGCTGGTGTCTGGAGCCGGCCCTGGTTACTACTGGCACAGTGACCCCAACGCAGGCCCAGTCCCCGTTTCCCCAAAAATGTGTGTTCTGCACTGCCCAACCTCTCCTGGGCAGTCCAGATATTACAGATCTGGTGCCCCGGTAAGAGGTCAGTATCCAACAGCCTGCTACTGTAAATGGAGTTACCAAACCATTCAGGTTAAACACAGAACTGGATTAGTTGTGATTAAATAAACTTCTTTTATTTAACTACGAAGAGATTTTAAGTCAGTACAAGCGTATGAGACATTAAAGTCAGACGTTACTAGAGGAATAAAGATAATACACTTTCTAGTAGCTGAAAGGTAACAAACTAGGCTTGATTCAAGGTAAAATCCTTACTACAGGTTCCCAGCAACATTGATTGCCAAATGTTCATGTCAGGATCCCTCCCAAAGTCAAAAGGTTGGTTCCTTTGTCTTTTGAGGTGAAAGAGAGAAAGAAATGATAACCTGGGGTGGTTTGGCCCCTCACTCTTACAGTTCAGTCACCCTTTGAAATGCATTTTCCTGAGGGTTACCCCTAGATAAAGTTCCTTCCAGCTGTGAGGATGGAGACATGGAGTCTCATGGTGAAAGAGGTTCCAGGTTGTTCAGAAATGCAGCTCGATCTGTTCCTGTCCCCACTTTGTTGCCGAAAAATGGCCACTTGACAGATGATTGTCAATCAACTTTGACACCTGGCTAGAGGCATCAGCTTGTCCTTTGTTGTTTTGAGAAACGGGTTTACCCCCCTTTGCTCTCCCATGGGCCCTGTTTACTACATCTATGTAAATGGAGGTAAATGCACATTGTTTTTGTTCAGGCTAGCCCTGTTCAATCACTTCTGCTTACTCAAGGTTTGAACATGTGCTGACAATGTACAGGGGGATCCCATAACTTCACATGCAGTGTTGCTCCATACAGTTCACAGGGAGATTACTGACCACGGAGTTATTAGTTTTCAAATGATACGTCCCAAGGTATATTTTGCACAAAGATTGTTACAATAACATGTAGGATGTGAATATCAGGCTTGGAAGGGACCTCAGGAGGTCATCTAGTCACACCCCCTGCTCAAAGCAGGACCAATCCCCAGATAGATTTTTGCCCCAGATCCCTAAATGGCCCCCTCAGGGACTGAACTCATGACCCAATATGGGGCGCATTAGGTCACAGTGGGTTTTTTATTTGCCTTGTGGCTTGAGCCTTCAGGCTGTACTTGGGTCACTTTTTCAAGCCTTTCTCTGCAGCTGAGAGAGCTAGGAACTTCCTTTTTAAAATGAAAGTGGAGATTCTCTTCTAATCACATGACTCCATGAGCTGTGGCTTTAAGACAAAAGCACCAAATATTGCAAGATCCATGATTAAAATCTATAACTTTCTGTAACTATAATCAATATTTGGAAACTGAAAAGAGTTTATTAGGAAATCCACAGAATTTTCTTCTGCCATCAAACACACATTCTTTCTAATTGAATTTGTATTCAAAGCATTCACTTACAAAGTCAGTGTATGTATGTGTACACGTATAGGGGGCTGCGGGTGGAGGAATGAAATTCTGTACATTTTGCAAATATATAACAATGAACCCAAAGGCTTGGCTAGTTTGGGGGCAATTGGTTTGTCCTGTGAAGACCGTCCATGGGAATACTCCGCTGCTAAGGTTGCAATAAGACTGTGTTTTAAATAAACAAGGACAGGGAGACGTGGTCCTTTGGCAAATGCATTATATGCTGTGCCATGGTTCAGTAACTGGTGATTATTAAGCCTGGAAAAACAAGCCATTCGAAATCACGCCGCCAGATTAGTCTTCTGCTCATTGGTGTGCAGGTTTATAATGCATTCTCGTTATGAATACCCTGGGACCTGACATCAGCAGGGGAGAGACCCTGCTAAATGATGACCTTTGTCTGCAGTGGGGTGCGGGAAGGGAAGGATGGCGCCCTGCTCTTCCTTTCCTCAGTTCAGCTCCTTTCAGAAGTAATAGCTGACCTTTTCTAAGAACCTCCTTGCCATGAGGGATAGCTCAGTGGTTTGAACATTGGCCTGCTTAAACCCAGGGTTGTGTGTTCAATTCTTGAGGGGGGCATTTAGGGATCTAGAGCAAAAATCCATCTGGGGATTGGTGCTGCTTTGAGCAGGGGTTTGGACTAGATGACCTCCTGAGGTCCCTTCCAACCCTGATATTCTATGATCCCCTAGGCCTGTCTGTTAACCTTGATGCAGTTCTGTGCCCCTCTAAACTTCCCTGCTTCCTGGTAATTCTCAGGTGCAGTAATAAAATACCTGCCTAATTATTTATTTGAGTAAAAGGGTCCCTCAGTGGAATATTACCTAACCGGGTTAAAATGTTTGTTTCGACTTTCCCATAAAATGGTCTCCACATTGATTTTAATTTTTATTGCTTTTATTCTTCCTCTGGGTACAGTGGAATGCTCGTGTGTGTGTGAGAGAGAGAGAGAGCAATTTCTTTCTCTCGGTCTCTCTGCAGTCTCATAGACTTTCAGGCCATCGTGATCATCTACTCTGACCTCCTGCCCATCGCAGGTCACAGAACCTCACCCACCCACCCCTGTAATAGACGCATAACCTCTGGTTGAGTTACTGCCTCCTTCTACAGCAATTTGCTCCCCGTTATTCTTGCCCCACTTCTGTCTTTCTCGCTGGCTGCGCTGATCAGACAGTGTAACTGCCTCCTCCTTTGCTAACGTGATCATGGTGTGCCATGAATAATTGGAGCCAGCACCTCATTACAGTGCTTGCAGGCATAATTGGCAAGGGGAAAAGAAGACCAGCATTGCTAATGTAGCTGCCAGAGGTTCTGAACCCCCGGGAACGAAGGACCTTGCACTCTTTAACACTTTACCCTCTTGGTAAACCTAATTACCGTTCTGACCTGTATCTCTGTCGTTTTAAACTTGTTTTAACACCAGTATTGGCACATCCAATGGCATTGTCCCTGACTTCAGCGTACCAGGAAGCATGGGCAACCGGGGGTGGATCACTTGATGGTTACCCAGGACCGGCGCTAGGGGTTTGAGCGCCCTAGGCGGACGGCAATTTCGCCGCCCCGCGCGCTGGTCCCGCGGCTCCGGTGGAGCTGCCACAGTGGTGACCACAAGAGGTCCACCGGAGCCGTGCAAGCAGCCGACCATTCGCCTGCAGGCACGACTGCGGCAGCTCCACCAGAGCTGCCTGCCACCCCCTCTGGCAAAAGGGCGCCCACCATTTATTCTGGCGCCCTAGGCGATTGCCTAGGCTGCCTAAATGGTAGCGCTGGCCCTGTGGTTACCTGTTCTGTTCAGTCCCTCTGGGGCATCTGGCATTGATCACTGTCAGAAAACAGGATACTGGGCTAGATGGACCTTTGGTCTGACCCACTATGGCAGTTCACATGTTCTTGTGGGAGTGATAGCTACCTGCTTGGCTGATTGAACTGGGGAGACCTCCAGAGTGAAAAGCCAGGGGTCTCTAGAGCTTTAGCTAAAGAGCCAGGCTCTGCAACAGGTTAACACTAGGTACTAAGGATGACAGGTAACACACACTGAGCAGTGTCACACGGGGACATGAGACGTCTGTCTTTACCTCAGCATCCAAACTCCTTACAACACAGCCGTGCTATTAGGGTTATTTTACAGATGGGGAAGTGAGACGCAGAGACTGTGCCTTGCCCGGGGTCACACAGAATGTCTGTGGCACAGTAGGAAATTGAGGCAAGTCTCCTGAGTCCCAGGCTAGCACCCTAATCACTGGACCATCCTTCCTCTCAGTGCGTGATGTACTGGACAGTAGATCAACTGTATTACCTGAGCAGAATGGGTTGGGTTAAGAATAACATAGCAGCCTGTGTTTGTGGGGTTTGTCAGCTACATGACATTTTACTGGCCCGTCCCTTGGGAAGGGAATATGGTCTTATGACTGAGCAGAAGAAGACTTGGAGTTGAGAGATTTGTGTTCTGTTCTTGTCACTGCCACAGATTTACTGTGTAATCTCAGGCAAGTCACTAGGGCCCTGATCTCATCATTGGCTTCTTGCAAGCAGATCCTTGACATCGATGGGTCTCAGTGCAGCGTGAGGGGTGTGCACGTTTGGACCTCATTGCAGGACAGGGGTGTTAATCTCCCTGCACTTGGTGATAAAAGGGGGGAGTTCCTACCTCAAAGAGATGTTATGTGTAACCATTCAATGTTGGTGTTGTCATAGCTCTCTTCGTCCCAGGATATGAGAGACACAAGGTGGGTGAGGTAATATCTTTTTTCAGACCAGCTTCTGTTGGTGGGAGAGACAAGCTTTTGAGCTTCACAGAGCTGAAGAAGACCTCTGTGCAACTCAAGAGCTTGTCTCTTCCACCAACAGAAGTTGGCCTGTTAAAATAAATTACCTTAAATATTCATGCTCCAGGGCACAAGCCAACTTCTGACTGATGGGGCAGGTTCTCTGTGGGCAGAGTGCTTCATAATTGTTGTTCTTTTCTCCAGCCCTGGCAACTATCTGAGATGAGACTGGACCCATGGTCTGGTGTGATATGGAAATCCCTTTTTTTTATGTCAGGCGCTCAGAGATTCTTCACTCAGAGAAGCAAAGTATATCATTTTTTTTTTATTCGTGACTGTGTGGATTTATTTTAATGTAACTTTTTTTATACTTCCCTTGTAACTTGGAAAAGAAGGAACCCTGGTGGTCCTGAGATCTTTCCCTTTTCTCTGTGCACGACAGATGTTTTATATGCACTCGGCTGGCTCATTTTTAATAAATCCACCAGCAGCTACTAAAATTAATGTATGTTGATTTTAAAGTCTCCATTTACACCATGTGGTGTTCTTAAAATCTTAAAATTAAGTTATAAGTAAACTCCAGAAGTGCTGGCAGGATAAATCTAGAGCTGAGCACTTTCGAAAATAATGCAAGCGGGGTATTTTGAGGGAAAGACTCATTTTGGGTGCATGTTGGCTATATTTTGTATCTTGCTGAACTGGCTAGAATTTCCAGTACAGACTCTAGCTATTTATTACAGCTGTAATCTCTTACAGCTGCGTGTGTGTGCAGCAAAACAGAATTCCAGCCCCAGCCTGATTTCACTCTGATACTCGAGACAACTTTCGACATAGCTGAAATAACAGCCCAGACTGAACCTCTTCCGGGCTTTAGAATAATTAGCTCAAGACACTGTGAGGCTAAACTGCAGAAATATCTGTAATGCTAAACTTCTAGGAGGGTGGAGGCCGAGATCTCTGAAGGAGCAGGCATGTTTCCCCACCAAAGCTGCTGGGTTTTTAATTTCGAACCCTCATCTTCTGTCAAATTTTACTTCTCACAAGGTGCTTTTCTTACTCCCCTTCTCCTAACTCTTCAGATCACATTAGTGCCTCTGGGTTTGTTGCTTGCGAAACTCTCATCCCATCCATCAATCCCTTGAGTAAAAGGAAGTTGTATGTGACTAGATAACTCTTTTCATCACGGCCTTGTTGTCTCATCTTGGACAGTGTTCTGTAGCAGGCTCTGCCCATTCTCTTCTCTAAGACACTCCCCCCCGCCATGAGAGCACAAATCCATGCCATCATGCGCTGGATATTAAATATTAATTGGGCAGGGACTTGATCCCAGGTCTCCCACATCCTAGGAGCATGTTCTAACCATTGGGTATTTCTGGCCTCTTCTGCCAAGTGGAACAGCTCCAACCACGAGATTGCAAAAGACCTACCCCAGACTAGCCAATAGCCCCGTGGTTAGGGCGCTCACCTGTGATACAGGAGGCTATGCTTTGGTGAAGTATTTCTGCAGAGAGGAATCGCTCCAGCCCCACAATTGATGATAGCCTGGATGGCTAGGGCATGCCGCTTGGACCTGAGAAACCTTTTTTCTAACAAAAGTTTAATTGAAAATGGTACGTTCCTGTTGGAAAGTTTTTTGTTTTCGACAAACTGGCATTTTCTGATCCGAAAACTATTTCACTGAAAAATTACCAGCAGTCTCTGCCTGCTCCAGTATTGGCTGATGGGCTTGGGTCCGTCAGCTCAAGCAGCAGAGGATCGTGCTTTGAGGTCCCACATTCCGCCCTTGTTGCCAACAACCCACCCAAGGGCGTGGCTTTACAAGTGGATGAAAAGTCCTATTGTACATCGATATTATTGCCTGCCAGCACCTTCTGCCAGGGATGCTTCTGCACGTTAGACCAGCCAGTGATCCAGCTGGAGAGGGGCAGTGGCACAGCCCCACAGCACATCTGTGACTCTTTGCTGGGGAGCCTCAAATGCCTCTCCCTCAAGCATGAAGTACAAGTACTGCACTACATTTCCGGCAGCAATGGAAGCAAAAGCGTGCCAGATACGGCTTGTGCATTGGGCTGCTCTTCTCTGCGCTAGTTTTCCCTGCAGTGAGGAAGCTCAGGATCTTCACTTTTTATTTTTACTTTATTTCTGGAGGTTCCTGGGTGTTTCATGTGTATTTAAACATGCGAGTCTATCTGGCACCATTTATGGGGCATCCTTCTGTTGCCATTAGTAGTGATGTTTTTCAAGGGTCTTGTCTATATTCAAAGTTACACAGGTTTAACGAAGACCTAGTCTACACTAAAATGGTAGGTTGACCCAGCTACGTAGGTTGTAGATGTGAAAAAGCCCCATAGCAACGTAGTTAAGTCAACCAAGTGCCGGTGTAGACAGCATGAGGTCCACAGAAGAATTCTTCCATCCAAGCTAACGCCTCTCAGGATGGTGGATTACCTACACTGACAGAAGAACCCCTCCTGTTGACATAAGTAGTGTCTGAAGTGCTACAGCAGTGCAGCTGCAGCATTGCCCTGAAATTGGTTTCGGTTAGATGTATGCAAACCCCCATGTGGAAACTCTCTCAAATCATTTCACACTTGGCTTGTATCAATTGAGTCTAATTACTGAATTAAACTAAATCAATATAAACCAGATTTGAAACAATTTAAGA
Source organism: Gopherus flavomarginatus (assembly GCF_025201925.1). Lineage (NCBI taxonomy): Eukaryota > Metazoa > Chordata > Testudines > Testudinidae > Gopherus > Gopherus flavomarginatus. The sequence continues at coordinate 18,393,633 of NC_066633.1, read as the reverse complement.
GTATCCATAAAGGGGTTTGTACTAGTTTATTAAACACACTTTTCTTTACACTGATTAATCTTTTAATATACACCCTGCGATACACAGTAAGGGGAGGACATCACATATTTGGCTGAGTGAAGCAAGTTCTCACACTAAACGCAGTGGCATTCCCTGTCTATCCGCCATGTGGCTCAGGAGGGAAAGAGGGGCATACAATCATTAGGGTTAGATGGGATCACAAGGGTCATCTAGGTAAGTGGCTCTCAACAAGGGATACGTGTACCCCTGAGGTCTTCTGTGGGTCCATCAACTCATCTGAAGATTTGCCTAGTTTTACAACAGGCTGCATAAGAAGTGCTAGCCAAGTCAGTACAAATTAAAATTTCATACAGACACTGACTTGTTTATACTGCTCTATGTACTATACACTGAAAGATAAGTACATATTTATATTCCATTGATTTATTTTATAATTATATGCTCAAAATGAGAAAGTCAGTAATTTGTCAGTAACAGTGTGGTTGTGGCACTTTTGTATTTTTATGTCTGATTTTGTAAGCAAGGAGTTTTTAAGTGAAGTGTAACTTTAGGTTATGCAAAACAAATCAGACTCCTGAAAGGGTATAGTGGTCTGGAAAGGTTAAGGTGACCAGATATCCCAATTTTATAGGGACAGTCCCAATATTTTGGGATTTTTCTTATATAGGTGCCTCTCCCCCCCCCCCCACTCTGTCCCGATTTTTCATATTTGCTATCTGGTCACCCTAGGAAAGGTTGAGAGCCATTGATCTAGCTAGTCTCTAAGCCCCTGCCAGGAGGCAGAATTTATAGGATGCAGGCCCCTGCCATGGTGAGAAAGGCGGTGCATGAGGTGCATATGGAGTCCTTGATACAGTGAGTGGGGGGAGAATGATGGAAAATAGCAGTGGGACGGAAGTGGGGCGCACACAGCCCCGGGCATGGGAGAGCTGTAGAAAGCCACTGAAGCAGAGGGGGATTGTGGGGGCTGGGGAGGAACGGAGGAGTGGAGGAAGCCCTTGGCATGTACAATGCGCTTGGCCTATAGAAACACTGCATAGCTCCATTAACCTCATGATATAAGGTAGAGTAGCTCCAGGAAGGAAGGATGGCCCAGTGGTGAGGTTACTAGCCTGGGACTTGCAAGACCTGGGTTCGGTTCTGTGCCCTGCCATAGCCATTCTGCGTGGCCCTGGGCAGGTTACTTACTGCGTCTATGCCGCTGTTCCCCATCTGTAAACTGGGGATGATGGCACTGCCGTTCTTCCCCACAGACTGTGAGAATAAATCACATGAACAATTGTGAAGCTTTCAAACAACAGGGACCATATAAAGAGCTAGGGAGATGCAGCTGTGCAGCGAAGCACATGGTATGCCACTGGAGTCCATTCAGAGGTGAAAGTAAGCCAGTCTGGTCCGGTATGGCGTACCGGCAAGAGCCAGTACTCCGTGCCGGACTGCACCGGCTCAGCCGGGATTTAAAGGGCTCTGGGCTCCCCACCGCAGGAGCAGCCCAGAGCCCTTTAAACCCCCCACCCGCGGCTCCAGCGGCCGGGCTGGGACCGGATTTAAGGGGTTCTGGGCTGCCTAACCCTAACCCCCCTCCCACTGCCGCGGCTCCGGCCCGCCCGGAGCCCTTTAACACCCCCTCGCCACGACTCCAGTGGCCGAGCTGGGGCGGGATTTAAAGGGATCTTGGCTGCCGCAGCTGCGGTCAGCCCAGAGACCTTTAAATCCCGCCTGTGGCTCCGGCGGCCGGAGTTGCGGTCGGGATTTAAAGGGTCTGGAGCTTTGCTGCGACCAGAGCCCCGGGCTCTTTAGTTTGCCCCTGAGTCCTGGGGGCTCCCAGCCACCTCTGCAGCTGGGAGCCCTGGGTTGATTTAAAGGCCCTGGGGCTCCCAGCCACAGCCGGTGCCCCAAGGCCTTTAAATCTTGAGGCCACGCCTCTTCCAGTTGAGGCCATGCCCCCTCAAGACTCCGGCAGTACCAGTAAGTCCTGTAAGTTACTTTCACCCCTGAGTCCATTGCATGTGAATCTCTGGTCTATGCGAATTGTGAGATCTGTCAGGAAAACATGAAGAAAGGGGCTGAGGAACCTTGCGGACTCTCTTGGTGAAACACAACTGTTCATCAACCCCCTGGCAAGATTTGAGTGTTGTTTTTATTGGAAACTATAGCTGAATCTTGTACCTAGGATCGAAGGATTGCTAAACCGCTCCAGAAGCATGGCTCAGCAACCATGGCTCTTTCATACCATAATGCTGAGGATAGGCACAGCAGAGTGGTCTGCAGGGACAGTTTTATTTTAGGTAGGGTGTGTGTTGGCGGGGAGGAGAACTTCAGGTTGGTGGGTCTAAGGAGCTGGCCCCTCTGCCTTGTTTGGCCTCTAAAGCAGTTGCTAGCTCATCCCAGAGATTAAGAAGATAAATTGAAAATCCTTAAAATCAAAAATTGAATGTTCATCACTTTTTTGATGTTATAAACTAGTTAAAATAGGAATGAAACCATATAGGACTCTCCCAATGGCTATAAGAGAATGTAAAGGATTCTTATGCTTTATATACAATAAAGATTCCTCTTAGATTTCACGCCAATTAATACTAGGTTCTGAAATGTGATACAGCAGCTAGGAAGACTACATTTCAGCATGCTTGCTAAAATATATTTACAAATGTAAAACATACTTGCAAAGTCTTGCCCTTTTAACCCCTGGAGTGCTGATATATGCTGATCAGGTTGAGGTTGGGATGGAGGCTGCATTTGAGCACAAGGTGGAGGAATTTGGTGAGTACAGAGGAAGTTTAAGGAAGCAAGTTGTAGAGATGATGACTGTCAGGGTGTGTGTTTGGTATGCTGCCCGAAGGCATGGGAATGAAGGCTGCTTTAGCAGATTACTTTGATTTTTAGAGTTAATGAGTTTTCACTGAAATATAACTTTTTTTTTGTTTGGTTACTTAGTAGTTTTCTGTATTCGCAACCGCAAGCATACAAAACCCAGAGCCAAAAACAATCGTCAGCTTGGCTTAAAATTCATGATACGCTTTTAAATGTCGGGTTCTTTTTATTTGGCTTCTGGTTTGAGCCTTGAAGGTGCATTCATTTCACGTTTCCAAGCTGAAACCATGAGGGATAGAAACTTTTTTAATGAGATGAGCGTCTCATGCACTCACTTGATTCCAGCAGGTGGGACTTTAAGAACAAAAATCAAATATTGCGAAAGACACGATTAAATCACAAGAGCAGGAAAACTAGTGTCTAGAGGCACTAAGCGTGACTGTGCTGTGCATTGTATGCAAAAATAATTACAAAAATACGCATTGTATAATCAACTAATTTTAAAGACAAATGTGTTCTGATAGAGCCACCTCTAAACAAGATTTACTGAGACATTTGCTTTAAAAATCATCTTAGAAAAATTTAGTTTTCTGCTGTCTTGTTATATAAGAGTCTTTTCAATTAATAGCAGCGACAACATTTTCAGAGAGAATTCCCCCCTCACCCAAGTTGGCTATGTCCTTCTTAACTTTCAGCCACTGCTCAGAAAACAAATTACCACTGCTCATCCGAGCATGGAGACTAGGGTTTAAATCCTGTTGCGTAACATCTAGATGTGGATTCCTCCTCATGACCAGGTTGGTCTGTGCGTGTTTAGGCTGAAGCCTTTTGCAAGTAGTTTTTACTGATTATTTTTAATCATAAGAGAGAGGGAAACATTAGGCGACAGTACAAGTGCTAGATTAACAAGTTACTAGTGAGTGGTTTTGAAATTTCTCATTTAACTTTGAACTAATGCCAACATAAAATCAAAGGAAGAGAAAAGCCACTAAGAAAAAAGTAAAAATTAAAACTAAATCTGCCATAGTGGAAGGGAAAGAGATGCAGTATCGTTGAATTTGATGCAACTATAATTGGGCTATCTTAACAGTATTGCTGATTCAAACATCCTGAGTCAGGCCCCCGCAAAATCAATAGAATGGCTTAAGGATAATACAGTTGGGGTTTTTCTAAGGAGGGGTCATGTTTGTCAAGCTTTTCTCTCCAGCCAAGAGGGTAGAAACTTTATATTTTTAAATGGCCCTGAGAGTTTTATGTAATCAGTTGACTCCAGAAGCTGGGGCTTGAATTAAAAACAGCAATTATCATGAGAGTTAGCCCTGCTGTATCTGAGGCCCAATCCTGCAATTGTCAGCACCTGGGAAGACTGCTGCTGGGAGCCCTGTTGGTGTGAATTGCAGGAGTAGAGGAAAAAGATACCATAAAAGGAAAAAAACAAACCTACTCAATCTTACAGTTCAGACATTTTCCAAAAACAATTAGCATTGTCAAAGTACAGGCAGTGAGCACAGCGATAGCTCCAAAACATCTTGATCCAGAATGGAAATATTGATTAGACTTAACTCTGCTGAGCTGGCGGTGATGAAAATCGTCCCAAGAGCCATATGTGCAGCCAATGATATATCCCGAGGATGGTGCTGGTGTCCCCAAGGACCCACAGTCTGTGATGTCCAAACGTGTCTACTGATTTTTTTGGGGTATCCAACTTGAGCCTCATTGTCTGACATCCTGAGCACCCATTGCTCCCAGCATGGCCCCTCAATCCCCTTTGTAAACACTTCCTAACAATGCTGCCAAAATGGGACTGACCCGTTTGTTTCAAGGTGTATTCTCTAAGCACCTCTCCATAGGAGTTCATGGCAATTGACAAACACAAAACCTCTGTAATCTGAGGCATTTAGATGACTACAGAATCTGGGTTAGGGTTGCCAATCTGGCGATAATTAAAAAACAGACACTCCAGCAGGAGTCCTAGAACCTCCCCTACCCCTCCTCTTCCCCCTGAGGCCCTGCCCCCATCCACTTCTCTTTAGTCCTTCCACTACCTATCCAAGTCAGGAGGGATTCACCTGCTTTGCCGAGGCAGCTGCTCGATGCAAGTAGGAGGCAGACCTGGCTGAGTAGTGGCTGGTGCTGGTAATGACCCAGCACCTCCCCACCTGCCCCGCTCAACATAACTGGACTTTGGGTGTCCAGTCAGCAGAGCTGACCAGATGCTGTCAGGTCCCCTTTTTGACTGGATGTTCTACTACACCCTACTACAAATACCCCGTTATTATAAACGGCCATATCTGTATCATGGCAAGATCCAGAGGCCCCATCTGAGATCAGAGCCCCATTGTGCTAGGTGCTGTACAAACAAATAGTAAGAGACGGACCCTGCCCCAAATATCTTAACAGTCTGAATAGACAAGGCAAATAAAGCAAGGATTATTGTCCTCCCTCTATAGATGAAGGAACTGAGGTGCAAGGAGGTCAAGTGATTTGCCCAACATAACACAGCCAGGCTGTGGCAGAGCCAGGAAATGAATTTCAATCCTCTGAGTGAGTAGAGCTAAGAAAATATTAGATTTTTCAGTATGAGGGTCAAACTGCGGTGGGAGAATATCCAGTTTGATTTGAACCAAGTCCAATTTTTAGAGGGTTTTTGTTGAATTGAGAAACTTGGGGAAAAAAATTCATTTCAGATCAACCACAATGTTTTGTTCATCTCAAAATGAGGTTTGTTTGTTTTTTAAAGTTTTGTTTCTTTGGTTAATTTTGGGTGTTTTATACTGTGTGTGTGTGTGAGAGAGAGAGAGAGAGAGAGAATGCTTGGTTTAAAAAAAATGAAAAGTTGAAATGAGAAAGTCAGAATGAAACATTTTGAAATGATCAAAACAAAAATTTTTGACTTTTTCAAAAACTTCCTGGGATTTTTTTGGCTGAAACTATTTGTCACATTCAACCTGAATTCCTGAAATGTTTTGCCCCCCTCTGCCTCCAAAATGCATTTTGTAGCCAAAATTCTATTTGCCAAAATATTCCCCTCCTCCAAACTGTATTCCTGAGTCCACACCTAGTGCCTTCACCACAATAATGTCCTGGATGGGGCATGGGTGGGAGGCATTGGGGTTGTGACAAGGCAAGGGGAGAAGAGAGGTTTCGGGGTGCCCGTTTTGGTTAACTGTTCGGCTCTCGGTTGTGCATGCTAATTTGGTGCTGTAACCATTCTGACTTGCCAGCCAAACCAAAGCCTATTCATAGTGAACTCGTTGCAAGCATTTGCTTCCACGGGGTTTGATCTAGTTTATTGGTTTTAACCAAAGATCGGAAACCACAGTTGTGATCTACAAATGTCTCTAATTTACAGTCTGTAAACATTACTAAAGCACAAGGCTTGTGATGCTGAACAGACTCTCCGCAGGATATTTTCACAAGGTAATCATGGAAATTAGAGATGGAAAAGACCTATTAGGTCATCCAGTCTGTTCCCCTGCCCAGCCTAGGATTGAACTGTTTCTTATAGCTCATTCTCCAGTGCTTTGTCCAGGCTGGTTATTTAAATTATGCAAGCAGTGGTGCCTCCAACACTTCCCTTGGGAAACGAATAGATTCAGTCTAATAGATTTTGCTCTCAGGAAATGTCTCCTGACATTCTGCTTATGTTTCCCTTTCAGCCCAGTGTTCCTAGCTTGGCTTTCTTGGAAAGAACATAAACAAATCAAAGCAAGTATAAACTTTGTGCACTGACATAGGGTTGTCTGGATTCAAATCCTGGTTTAAAGCACAGCAGTCAAAACAGTATAGCTGTGGAAATATGGATAAGCTGTCGGGGTGGGATACGAACCCATGTCTCCAGAGATCCAGGGATCATGTCTATAGTTTGTAACTAGAGAAGTGTGTTTGAAAGTGCCTGTTTTTAGGGGGGAGGGATAGCTCAGTGGTTTGAGCATGGGCCTGCTAAACCCAGGCTTGTGAGTTCAATCCTTGAGGGGGCCACTTAGGGATCTGGGACAAAAATCTGTCTGAGGATGGGTCCTGCTTTGAGCAGAGGGTTGGACTATATGATCTCCTGAGGTCCCTTCCAACCCTGATATTCTATGATAAGCTGATGTTCACATATGAAAATAACTCTCTTCTGGGGTGAAGGAGAACTGTCATCAACAGGTTTCAGAGTAGCAGCCATGTTAGTCTGTATCCACAAAAAGAACAGGAGTACTTGTGGCACCTTAGAGACTAACAAATTTATTTGAGCATAAGCTTTCGTGGGCTACAGCCCACTTCTTCGGATGCATGCATTAACACCTGAGGGCTTGGTCCTGCAAGCCCTTAAGCTAGAGGTGAGCAAAACTCAGGATTTCTGTTCCAGGCGGGATGATCAGACATTTCAAAATTTATTTTCATTCCAAATCAGAATGAAAACAAAATTTCCTATGAAATAAAATTTGATTATTTCAGGCTAATTGAAACATTTTGGTCCAATTTTGACTTTTTAAATTATAATCTTATATTTATAATTTGTAATATTTGTAATAACCTTAGTCCCAGATTTGGACCTTAGCGTCCAAAATATGGGGGTTAGCATGAAAACCTCCAAGCTTAGTTACCAGCTTGGATCTGGTACCTGCTGCCACCACCCAAAAAATTAGAGTGTTTTGGGGCACTCCGGTCCCCCTGAAAAACCTTTCCTGGGGACCCCAAGACCCAAATCCCTTGAGTCTCACAACAAAGGGAAATAATCCTTTTTCCCTTCCCCCCTCCAGGTGCTCCTGGAGAGATACACAGACACAAGCTCTGTGAATCCAAACAGAGTGAATCTCCCTCTCTGTTCCCAATCCTGGAAACAAAAAGTACTTTCCTATTCCCCCAGAGGGAATGCAAAATTAGGCTAGCAATCCAACACACAGATCTCCCCTTGACTTCTTCCTCCCACCAATTCCCTGGTGAGTACAGACTCAATTTCCCTGAAGTAAAGAAAAACTCCAACAGGTCTTAAAAGAAAGCTTTATATAAAAAGAAAGAAAAATACATACAAATGTTCTCTCTGTATTAGATGATACAACACAGGGTCAATTGCTTAAAAGAATATTGAATAAACAGCCTTATTCCAAAAGAATACAAATCAAAGCACTCCAGCACTTATATTCATGCAAATACCAAAGAAAAGAAACCATATAACTTACTATCTGATCTCTTTGTCCTTACACTTGGAAACAGAAGACTAGAAAATAGAACTACTTCTCCAAAGCTCAGAGAAAGCAGGCAGGCAGACAAAAGAAAAAAGACAAAGACACAGACACTCAATTCCCTCCACCCAAAGTTGAAAAAATCCAGTTTCCTGATTGGTCCTCTGGTCAGGTGCTTCAGGTGAAAGAGACATTAACCCTTAGCTATCTGTTTATGACAGAGCAAAACTCAGGATTTCTGTTCCAGGCGGGATGATCAGACATTTCAAAATTTATTTTCATTCCAAATCAGAATGAAAACAAAATTTCCTATGAAATAAAATTTGATTATTTCAGGCTAATTGAAACATTTTGGTCCAATTTTGACTTTTTAAATTATAATCTTATATTTATAATTTGTAATATTTGTAATATAGTATCAAATAAATTTCAAAACAAAAATTCACCTTAAAAGGAAGCTCAAACTGTTCCACCCCCAATGGATTATTTTGACCTTATCGAAATGTTTTCTTTCCAAATGAAATTTTGTCTACACTGACGCATTATTCTGGAAAGTTTTGATTTCAGCAAAGTGGCATTTGCTGATGGAAAAGTGTTTTACTGGAAAATTTCAGATCATCTCTAACTTAACCTCACCCACCTTGTCTCTCTAAATGCTTATTACCTCTTTCATTGGACCATCTGGTGAAAGAGACAAGTTTTCAAGCTACACAGAGCTCTTCTTCAGGCCTGGTCTTAGGAAAGTTTTACATAATTTGATTTGTGTGCTCAACATTCACAGCATTAGGGTGCAAGTTTATTTACAAGTGAAAGAATTTGTGGGGGGGGGGGAATATTGTTCTCTATTTTGTTTTAACCCAGTTTGGAGGTAACTTCATTTTAAAATTCAATATTATGTTTGTAAAACCAAACCAGGGGGATACAGGCAGAGGTAGGACATGATGCTGCTTTAAAAATATTGGCCGTCTTTTAAGGTGACACTGTCCCTTAAAGTACAGAAGCCTATGTTAAGGACAGCCCTGCTGTGTGAAAGGAGCACTGATGAAAGGTGCTGGATGGACAACCTGGAGACGGAAGCTGAGTATTTATCCACAGACACAGAACAATTCATGCAGGCTTCCCCTGCCGTCCCTCAGCAATGTGATCCACACAGAGGGGTACTTTGCTGTACAAGTTTTGCTGCTGTCCAAAAGCGTTGCCACCTCTCGTGTATAACATGATGCTACTGTGCACCATATTACCGCCTCTGACCCTTCTGCAATTAGCGATCACACCCCAAAACTTGTGTCCGAAAACACCTGACTGTTTTCAAATGGCCTGTTTTCAAATCCCATGGCTGAGTTTTGTGAGATTGACCCACCTCCTCCCACCAGTACATCTCAGCGGGGCCTACAGGATGTGCTGGAAATTGATTGCACTAAAGCAAAATGTCTCTGCTCTTGTATTCCTTGGTTAAATATCATTGTTTCCATCTGGCATCTCATCGGCAGCTTCTTTTTTTGCGCAGCTCCAGGCCTTGTAATAGATTAATTTGATATGATTAAACAATGAGCTAAGGTGCATTTGTAATGGGTGTTTATAGGCATATTTAGACTTGAACAGGATGCTATTCATTGGCTTCTCCATGACCAGCTTGGAACTGGTCCTCCCAAAATGCGCTTGGTGCTATAGTGGCCACCGATAAACGGAAGATCGAGATGGCACATTCTTGGCTACAGTCTCGTTGGCTTGTGCTTGCTCCTGCTAACGTTGGCCTGTGTACAAGTCTCCCTAGCCCAAAGCTGGCTGGAAAGGTTTTTCTGTTGCCTTAGCCACCCAGAGGCAAGTTAAATTTGGCAGTGAATGTTGATCTCTAAGAATCTTCTCTGAAGTGATGAGAGAACCTTCTCTTGTCCTTTTGATTTGAAGGTGAAGAATGCAGACTAGACACCAGTTTACAGAGCATTTTCCATACTGAATGTATCCAAAAAATGCTGTGAAATGAGCGAATGTGCTTGGAGTGAAGTGGGAACCTTACCTCTCCTTTCTGAAGTACAGCAAGGGGAATGAAGGTATCGACTCAGTTCTGGGATGCTTCTGGAGTAAATCTCTGCAAGGTGTGCTAGCCCTGTGCTCCTTTGCCACAGCAGTTGCCAGGGAATGTTTCCTCCGGCGTGGAATGGGACGTGCACCTTGCTAGCCAAGAGCACGCCTCTGGAAAGGAAAGCACTTGCAAGTGGGAGACCTGTGTTAATGGTGGTCGTGCAGCTGCCCGTGGTCAGCCTGGGGGGAAATGGATGCTCAGTCTTGCACTGACGCAGAGAAGCCCAGTGTGATGGATTGGCTGAATGGTCATTGCTCTGCAGAGGGCAGTGTGGTGATTCTCCTGCGGTACGGGGTGCTTAGGCAATAGCAAAAGGATGTGGAAGGAGACTGTTGCAAGGTGAGGGGAGCCATGTTCCGGCAGGAAATGCACAGAAGCTGCCGCCTTGACATAGAAGAACGAACAGTGATGAACCCAACAAACCGTGCTGCAGAACTGAGCCCTGGCTGGGAAACCTCTGGGAGAGGACTGGACTGAGAGGAGACCCCTTAGCACTAGGCTTGAGGAACTCATGTCCCTTTCAGCTGTGCCTAAGGGCCAAGCTAGGGGCTACTCTCTTATTGTTTAGTTAAATCTGTTGCAGCTGATGAGTCTAGAATGTGCGCGACCTCTTCTAATTCCCCCTTCTTGAGTGCTCTTTCATCTGCGGGGCTCCAAGCTCATGGGTGAGTGAGTGTGATGATCCTCATTTTCCAGGTGGGGAAACTGAGCCACCCTGAGAACCAGACTATCTGGTGGTAAAATTCCCCTTCTGCTCCTTGTGCTGGGAAATGCAGCACAGGGTGAGTCTCTAAAACAGATGCTTCACTTGATAGGAAACCAAAATAGATGGGAAAAATCCTCCTTCAGCATGGGATCAATGTAAGGAAAGGTTTCCCACCTACTCTTATGGTAATTGCAGGAGCTGTCTGTGCACCCCTCCCTTTTCCCTCCTGGTGTTTGGCCCCGGTGGCTGGAACAGCCTGCTTCTTACTTAGAGCGGAGTGTTGCCTCCTTTATTTAAGGAGCAGGGGCTTGTGCTTTTGGTGCTGGAAGTCCTGGGCTCCCTCCCCACTAGTGGCCATTCTGGCTGTATGTGAATAGGACCATGGTTCATTCCATTTATTTCTCATAGGAACTACCAGGATGGCTCAGGCTTGTGGTCCATCCAATCCAGTATCCTGTCTCCCATAGCAGCTGGCACTCGATTTGGGCACATTTTTTCTCAGGCGAATAGAATATTTGCTGAAAAATGCATTTTTCAGTAGAACAAAAATATTTGTGAATTCGGGTCAAATTTGGCAAATAGTTTCAGCTGAATAAAACTGGAGAAAAACTCCAAGCGTCAAAATGTTTTCAGGATGAAACATTTAGTCTTTTCATGTAAAAAAGATGTTTCATTTAGAATTGTAGCTACTTTTACAAACAAAAACCACAACCTGCAAAACCCAGAAAATGAAAAGTTTTGTTTTGGGTCGAATTAAAAGTTTTGTTTGGCCCAAATCAGAAAATTTTTGGTTTTCCTTTTCACAGAGTAGAAACGAATAGTTGTAGTTTCAGGTTGACCTGAAACCTAATTGTTTGGATTTTTTCTGATGTCGCCACCAAACTGAAAACCCCGTTATTCATCCCAGCTCTAGTGAGCATGCGCTGCTTCAGGGGAAGATGCGAGAAACTCTGCAGGAGGCAGATGTGGGATAACCTGCCTCCCATGAAGGTCTCACCCTGCTCACTAATAGTTAAAGATTAGCATAAGCCCTGACTCAGGAGTCTCAGTATCCCTTCCAGAGGTAATGGGTCTGTTTCAAACTTCCAGCAGGTTCTGAACTACAGTGGAAGAGAAATATTTTGAAAACTGTTCCGAGTCTCTTAATGTCCTTGTAACTCCAAAATAGCAAAGGTGAGCGGGAGAAGTAGCGTTTTCCTGGGTTCATCTCAGGAGCAGAAGTCGCCCAGTTCGGCTGGGTTGAACGCATCACAAAGGCTGCTTACGTGAGCTTGCCTTGCCCCAATCTCCTCTGCAGAGCCAGTGCATCACAATAGAGATGTCAGTGCAGAGCGGTGGCTTGTTTAAGCCACATGAGAGGATCTTGTTTGTTCTCTCTTGTAGCACAAGTCTCTTCTCTGCCTGCTCAAGTGGGTTGCTGAGGCCTGGGGGCTTATCCTGACAGAGCAGAAACTAGCCAGATGCGGCTGGGCTTAAATAAATTAATGGAAACCTGCTGCTCCTATGGAGAAGTGCTGCAGTGTGAAGTTAATGCAGAAGGGCAGCATCTGTGCCTCGGGGAGGTGAAATGCTAGTTTGGATCCCCCTGCTCACCTCTAATGAAAGCTGGTGTCTGTGGGAGTGAGATGTCATTTATTTAAACATCAATTCAGCTAGCCAACGGTGGGGAGGCAGTAAAGGTGTCAGTATTTCTATACTGCCCGTCGCCATGGTTTCTAAGTGCTGATCTCAGCCAAATACAAAGATGGATCTTGGGTATCAAAATTTCTTGCCTTTAGTTTCTTGCCTTCAGGTTAATGGATTTTTTTTTATTATTTTCTCCCTCATTTCACTCTCTGCATCCTCACCTCCTCCTTTGAGGGACCCCTGCTATATGCACTTTGAACACACAGATGGTGTTACCACGATTGGGTGCTGGTGCGACTGCGGTTTCTGCAGACAAGTTGTACTCTTGCACGACCATTCGGTGTACTGCCCCCCCCCCCGATCAGCATGGGACCGTGTGGTATGTTCTAGTCTTCCACACTCTGGAATGTAGCCGGGCTTCCTTTTTGGTGACGAGTGCTTTGGCTGAATCTAGTTTGAAAGGGATCTTGTTAATTTCATGCTTTTTTTTTTTTTTTTTTTTTGGTTAATTGCTGGTTTTTAAGGCCAGTGAAGGGAGTGCAGAGAAGGATGCCCTCTCTGTGTACGCAGAGCTGCTAATAATAAATGGAGATATACCTCTCTTATAGAGCTGGAAGGGACCCTGAAAGGTCATCAAGTCCAGCCCCCTGCCTTCACTAGCAGGGCCAATACTGATTTTGCCCTAGGTCCCTACCTCAAGGATTAAACTCACAACCTTGGGTTGAGCAGGCCAATGCTCAAACCACTGAGCTATCCCTACAGCACTGGTATTATGACACACTCTCCTGCTGTGATGCTGAGTCCCAACCCTGGGGGGGACGGACGTCGCTAGGGTTCCTGTTCAGGAAAGCGTTTAAGCACGTGCTTAGCTTTAACTATGTGCTTAAATGCTTTCCAGGATAGGGGCCTGTGCTTATTTTGGGATTTGGGTGTTTGCTTCAAGTTAAGCACACACGCCTATTCAGAAAAGCAGGGAAGCCTGTAAATATGTGGTTAAAGTTAAGCATATATGTGCTTTCTTGAAGTGAGGCCTAACTGTGGGAAGAGAGTTCATCCTGTAGGGTGCGCCCGGTCCACAGCCCCTCCTCTGAAGCTGCCAAGGAGGAGATCGGTTAATGGTGGTGGGGTGTTGCGGACTCGTGCCCATTGGGAACTGCACTGACATCCTCCCCCCTCACTTTATCTATTCACATTGAGAGCTGGGCAAAAGCCACGAGTCTCCCCTGCAGATCCCAAATCCTCCCACTGGGCGATGCTCCCTCGACAAGCCCTTTGAGGAGACTGACGGCGGAACTGTTACATTCCGGCATGTGAACTGAATCAAAACAGCTTTCTGCTCAATTGGCTTGTTATTCCAAAGCAGCAGATCTGTGCCTTGTGTACATATCCTGACAGGCTGCAGCGTGCCCTAGGGTGTTCATCTGCCCTGGAATAAATCTCACCCTTCATCTACAGTGGGAATTGAAGTGAAAGCAGAGGCTGGATGTCTGCCAAGCAATTGCAGCTGGTACTGGCAGGGCTCCTGCTGCCAAGTAATCAAGTAAGATTGTCACGCCCTCCCACCTATTGGATGACTGGCTCCATGAAAACCCATTGCGTTTGTGCCAGGTGGGCCCAGCAGGGTGTTGTCTCAGGTGATTACCTTCTCCCAGTCCCCGGCCGGTAGTGGGTTATTTCCTGTCATGTGTCATGCAGGTCAAGGCAGAAACAAGGGATGTGGTCACAGAGATCCCAGAGGCAGAAACGCTGTGTCCTGGGGTGACTCCCCTCCCCACCCGCTGCTTTGGTGGCCTTTGATTCCTGAAATAACGTCACCTCTTCCTCCTTGGTGTGAGCTGGAACCGTTAAATTGACAAGAAAGCTCCAGGCTCCCCAGCCGGGCTGCTGCTGGCTCTTGCCTCCAAGCCAGGCTGTCACCCTGGGCTGCCCCCTGAGGACCTGGCTCCCCATTCCCTGCCCCGAGCACAGCAGCCGACTGAACTCCGGGCACGGATCTTCTCACTGCATCCTTAGCCTGCATCTTCACTGCAAGGTGGGTGGGTTTCCGTCCAACTTAAAGTGGAGCCCAGGCTTTAACCCCCTCTTTCCCCCCGAGCTGGGTCAGTTTGTCTGGGCTTAAAGCCCTTCCAAAACCACGTTAGAGGCTTTTCTGTGTGGATGGTAGGGGGTTAAGGCCACAGCCCAGGTAAGAGCCTGGGTAACTCTGCAGTGTGGACATATCGGTGCCCAATTTGACATGCCTTAAAAGTAGCCTGGTGTTCAGAAAAAGCTGAGCACCCACCGTCTGCAAATCCAGCTCCTTTAAGGCATCTCAAGGGGGACACCAAAAATCACTTGTCACTTTGGAAAGGCTTTGTCCTTGTGTCAGACTCTCTGCAGACGCTGCTGCAACCCCTGCACTTGGCTCGTGTCCCGGAGGTTTTCTTCGCAGCTGTTAGGGTTAGAGACCTGCTTTCATTATTCTTTCTTTGTGAACTGGAGAGAAGAAGATGGTACCTCGAGAAAGGTGGCGTACTGATGTATCTGGCGCCCTGGGGAGGAGCAGGCTGAGGTCGATGCTCCAGGGTAAGCAGGGTACTGCCATTTGCAGATCTAATGTGTGAGCATTTGTCATGGTATAATTCCCCACTCTGAACCGTAGCGTCCAAAGGATGGGGTACCAGCATGAATTCCTCTAAGCTCAATTACCAGCTTAGTACCTGTACTGCTGCTACCAACCAGGAATTCCAGTGCCTGGTACACTCTGGTCTCCCCAAAAACCTTGCCCGGGGACCCCCAAGACCCAGACACTCTGGATCTTAACACAAGGAAAGTAAACCCTTTCCCTCACCATTGCCTGTCCCAGGCTTCCCCTCCCTGGGTTTCCCTGGAAGATCACTGTGATTCAAACTCCTTGAATCTTTAAACAGAGAGGAAAATCCACCTTTCCCCCTCCTTCTCTCTCCCCCTTCCAGACTCTCCCTGATAGAGAAAGTAATCCTAACACAGAGAGAAATTAACCTTTCTCTCCCCCTTCCCTCCTTTCTCCCCACCAATTCCCTGGTGAATCCAGACCCTTTCCCCTGAGATCTCACACCAAAATAAAAAAAACAATCAGGTTCTTAAACAAGAAAAGCTTTTAATTAAAGAAAGAAAAACAGAAAAAAATTCTTTGTAAATTTAAGATGGAATATGTTACAGGATCTTTCAGCTATAGACACTGGGAACACCCTCCCAGCCTAAGTATACAAGTACCAATTAAAATCTTTTCAGCAAAATACCAATTTGAACTCCTTCCAGCCAAATACACATTTGCAAATAAAGAAAACAAGCATAAGCCTAACTCGCTTTATCTACCTAGTACTCACTATTTTGAATCTATAAGAGCCTGTATCAGGGAGATTGGAGAGAAACCTGGTTGCACGTCTGATCCCTCTGAGCCCCCAGAGTGAACAACAACCAAAACTAACAGCACAGCACAAAAACTTCCCTCTCTCAAGATTTGAAAGTATCCTGTCCCCTGGTTGGTCCTCTGGTCAGGTGACAGCCAGGCTTACTGAACTTGTTAACCCTTTACAGGCAAAGAGATATAAAGTACTTCTGTGCTATTAACTTTTCTTATCTGTTTATGACAGCATTGATGTTTGGTCAGGCCGTCTTGCACCTTCCCATTAGAGGCAGGGCCAGCTCTAGACACCAACGCTCCAAGCATACACTTGGGGTGGCACTTTCCAAGGGGTGGCACTCTGGCTCTTTTTTTTTTTTTTTGCTTGGGGCACAAAAAGCGGGGAGCTGGCCCTGAGCTATGGCAGTGGAGGGCACGGGGAGGGCCGCAGGAAGTAACCGTGGGTGGGGCAGAGGACCCGCTCCCCCCCTCAGCTCACTTCTGCTCTACTGCCTCCTGCTCCCCCTAGGGCGCCGCCACTCCGCTTCTCCAAGCTTGGGAGGGAGGGGTAGGAAGGAAAATGCTGCGCACCTGGGGGAGGAGGAGGCAGGTTGGGGATTTGAGGAATGGGTTGGAATGGGGCGGGGAAGGGGCGGAGTTGGGGCAGGGCCGGGGGGGGGGGGCAGCACAGGAAAAATTTTTTTCTTAGGGCAGCAAAAATCTTGAGCCGGCCCTGGTTAGGGGCTTTTGAAAAGCAATAGACGCGAGGTACTGAAGCTCTGTATGCACTGCTAAGAAAAGGTGCAAGTTGACTGCGGAACACCTTGGTTCTCCCATTGTAACAACCACAGTGGAGACAAGGCTCTGCAGGTTCACATCAAGGTAAAGTCAACCCTCGGTGGGGAGGGGTGTCCTGCTGACCTTGCATAGCTACCTGGTGGCAGTCACTTCAGGATTTGACTGCGAGATAAGAGCAGTGAAGACAAAGCTTGAGTCTGGGTCATTCTAAGAATGGAAATCCCTTAACATTTGAAATCCTCATCTCTGCAAAACAGAACCAAACCACCAAGAGCCCACGCTGCATAAGCTGCCCTGATATTCCCATTGCTGATTTATTTGGGGCTGGACGAGCTGTGTTTATTAGAAGGTTCAGCCCCAGACGTCTGAGAAGAGCTGCAGCTGCTGCTAAGCACCAGACCCCAGGGACTCTGCTTTCAACTATACAGCTGCTGCGCACACATTCCTATAGAACATCCGATAGGTCTGGGGGTGGGATGGGAGAAAGCATTGGCTGGAAAGAGAGGAGCAAGAAAATGAAGGGGAGAGACCCTGAGAGACCCTCCAGCATGAGGTGAGGGAAGAGAAAGGACTTGGCTATGCAGGCATGCACTCTGGAAATACCAGAGAGGGCAGACAGCACTGGTCTTTTCCATCTCTGATTCTGTGTGGCGAAGTAAGTTCCTGGCTACAAGAGCAAACCCATTTGCCCTTGTCGTTCAGCCTCACTGCAGAAGTGAGGCTGAACGACACGTTGATTGCACATGGATGATGCTCAGATGCTGCGGTGACGGGTATCAGTGTAAAACCCACAGACAGATGGATGCTCTTTGAGCTGAGAGTTGAACATGTGCACATTTATCTGTACGGATGGCCTGGTTCTCATCTTACATATGCCAGCATAACTTTTGACTTCCATGGAGCTACTCCTACCTTACACTGGTGTAAGCCCGTATCTGCACCATGACTGCAGTTGGCAAAGAACGTCATTTGGCTTTAGCCAGTGCCGTTCATAGCCAGGGTGTCCCAAATTTTTTTCCAAAGCACTGAGCTAGGCCGTGCTCATCAATAGCTCCGAGTTTTGGCTGCTAGAGCCTGTGTTACTGAATCTACTGTATGGATTGCAATGGGGTGATGATGGATAGAGGCACTTGGACTGTGAGTAAAGAGACTTGTAGTCTATTCCGGTCTCTGCCATTGACTTGCTGTGTGACCTTGGGGAAGTCACTTTGCCTCTTTCTCCTCCTGCCCTCTGTCTATCATATCTATTTCGACTGTAACCTCTTTGGGGTGGGGACTCCCTCTCACTATGAGTATGCGCAGCACCTGCACAGTGGGGCCTCAATCTCAGTCAGTGCCTCTAGGCACTACCACAATATGAATGTTAAACATGGTAAGATAAGAGCAGGATGACTTAATTTCCATCTGCAGCCATTGCTCAGCTTGAGTGGGGGCTGGGGGTTTCTGTGGAGCTGATCAGTTCTGTTCTGACGGTTTGACGACATGATTTCACAGCTGGCGTATTTCATGGTCTTGCTTGGCTGTATTTGTAACCGCACCACCAGCAAGAGAAGCCACCTGTAGCAAACACTGGGGTGTCTAATCTGTGAATGCCATCGGTGATCATCTTAATTCTGTAACCATGGGGGCAGCCCGGGTGATTTACAAGTAATTTGGGGTCCTGCTGTCTGTCAGCATTGGGGCTACTTCTCATCTAGGCCTTTTTTTAAAATGCTGGTGCCAGATGGACATCACTGGAGACTGAAGTCTTCTCAAGCAGTTACATCACTGACTGTGTGTCTGTGTGTGCTCCCCTATCAATGCCCTTCATCAGGAGCTGGAGTTGAATCTCTTCCATGCACCATCTAATTGTAGACCAACCAGAATACTGGTCACTGCTGAATGTGATCGTTTTTGAGATCTGAACTGGCAGAAATACCCAGGCTCATTAGGAATTCAGCGACTGGATTCCTAGTGGTATGCACAAACAGCGCTAGCACAGAAGATTCCTAGGGCACTGCTTACCT
Source organism: Gopherus flavomarginatus (assembly GCF_025201925.1). Taxonomy (NCBI): domain Eukaryota; kingdom Metazoa; phylum Chordata; order Testudines; family Testudinidae; genus Gopherus; species Gopherus flavomarginatus. The sequence goes on along the minus strand of NC_066633.1, from coordinate 18,375,047 downwards.
TCTGATTGTATTTTCTCTGTCTTCCTTTCCAGTCTGACTTCTGCTTTGCTGAACCTCTTTGATTTAAAGCATGGATTCTCAACCTGGGGGTTGTGAACAGACTTTAGGGGTTCGTGACCATCCTCCCTTTCCTTTATGGTTAGATGGGGAGGGAGGGGGACCCCGAAGGTTTTTGCTCTTGCTGTGCAGGGTCATGGTTTAGAAAAGGCTGAGACCCACTGTTTTTTAAAGTTCAGAGAACTTCGTGAGCTTCATTCCAAATGTCGTTTCAAATGCATTTCCATTATCGATGTGGTACCCTTGGCCCACTCTTAATTGTTCATGGGGATGGGGGAATCTGGCTCTTCTTGGGCTCCATATTACCATGTGGTTGCTGTCGCTTCCTGGGGACATAGAAATCCAATGTAACCACACTGGAGTTGATGTTGCCTTTCATGCCCAAGCCCCAGGGCTGAACCTTCCCCTTTTCAGCTCGCTGGCTGCTGGCATTGCAAATGTTTTGCTCAAACTGTTGTTAACCTTCCTGCCCACAGAACAACATTGGTTGCCTCGCTGCCTGCATTAAAATGACTGGGTAGAATTCATGCAGAGTCCAGATTATTGGGAACTGGACCCATATTTATACAAACCACCCAGGATTGGTTCAAGAAGTGAGACTATTCAGGTCTGAAGCCAACATTTTTGTCCACAGCCTAGATTAAGCGACCGGGCCCGGGATGGCGAGGTCTCACTGCAGAGTGCCCTGGCTTTTGCTGCTCTTCTTGGCAATAGCAATTAACTCTTTCCTGAAGCCACAAGGGTGGCTTGCCCAAGGCCACTGTCCTTGTGGAAAGGACAGGACAGGACAGTCTGCATACGTGCACACGCGTGCCGGCCGGGCAAGCTCTCGATGTTCTGGCCGCGACACAGCTGCAGTTGCTTTGCCCATGGAATCCAGTTGTCTGGTGCTTGCTCCCACTCCCAAAGGGCTGCTGTGCCTCAGCCCTTGTCGTCCCTTGTGTGCTTTCCATCTGAAGCGTGATCTGCTCTCCCTGGGAAACTGCCTTACCGCCAAGCATGCTGTACTGATGGCTGGCTAGGATCCTTCCTTCTCTCTGCCCGCTGGTGGGTCCCGCAGGCGTGCTGCCGGTCTCGCTGATATTGCAGGAACCTTTCCTCACCTCTTGCTTGGACATTTTCCTGGCTCCTTTTGCAGCACTTGGGATACAAGCTTTTTGAGAGGAACCTTTTTTTCATCAATTGTAATTTCCAGGTAGCAGTTCAGTGCCACTAGAGAGATTCCCTCTGACTTGGCAAAAGGGGTGTGGCGGTTCTCCAACGACAGTCAGTCACAGACATGACTGAGATTCTCACACTTTTCTTATAAACACCTGCAAAGCGACAGGTGTCCTTCCTTTCTGGGATGTGAAAAACCTGCTGTGGGAATGGCAGGGGCCATGTTAGACTGAGGGGACCAGAGGGAGAGCTAGTTTCCAGACATGCCTGGGAATATAGTGGTATCCTTATGGAGATGCAGTGCAAAGCTTCATAGGGCAATGAGGAGAAAGGCAGTTAACACAAACCTTTAGCTCCGATAGATACCTTTTGCTTATAGACTCATAGACTTTAAGGTCAGAAGGGACCATTATGATCATCTAGTCTGACCTCCTGCACAACGCAGGCCACAGAATCTCACCTATCCACTCCTGTAACAAACCCCTAACCTATGTCTGAGTTATTGAAGTCCTCAAATTGTGGTTTGAAGTCCTCAATCTGCAGAGAATCCTCCAGCAAGTGACCCATGCCCCATGCTGCAGAGGAAGGCGAAAAACCTCCAGGGCCTCTGTGACGTTATTGATATAAACTGGGACCATATAGAACATGGTTTGCAACCAAGGTCCTGTAGTGGCACCAAATCTTATGTAAAGGGGGTCATATAAGGTGTCTAAGACCAGGTTATGGGTTACTGGTTATGATTATGCTGTCTGTATGTCTGTATCATTATGTAGTTGAAGTTATAAGTATTGGGTGTATACTGTCTGTATTTCAAATTGGTGCTGCAGTTCTGGGAAACACCCCAGACAAGTTGGTGTTAGCTCTGCTTAGCCTGCTTGATGGCCCATTAAGGACCATCAGCTACACAATTGACCCATTGAGAGGAGGCAGATACGCCTTGTGACTCAGCAAAGTATGCAGGGACTTGCCCATGTGACTCCAAACTCCATTTTGCTGTAATTTTCCACAGTAAGAACAAAGAAGTGTTCTTACACCTGGAAGTGCCTATATAAGGCTGATGCCTCATCTCCATTTGGTCTTCAATCCTGCTTCTTACTTCTGGAGGGACTTTGCTACAAGCTGAAGGGGCTGAACAGTCTGCAAAAAGGACTGATGACCCATCCCAGTGGGGGATGTTCTTCAGAAACTTGATTTGAACCTGCAGTTTACTCCATCACTGCTACAAGCCTGAACTAAGAACTTTGCCATTACTGTATATAATTGATTCCATTTAACCAATTCTAGCTCTCATCTCTATCTTTTTCCCTTTATGTATAAACCTTTAGCTTTTAGATTCTAAAGGATTGGCAACAGCATGATTTGTGGGTAAGATCTGATGTGTATATTAACCTGGGTCTGGGGCTTGGTCCTTTGGGATCGAGAGAACCTTTTTCTTTTACTGGGGTGTTGGTTTTCATAACCATTCATCCCCAGGACGGGTGGCACTGGTGGTGATACTGGGAGACTGGGTGTCTAAGGAAATTGCTTGTGTGACTGGTGGTTAGCCAGTGGGGTGAAACCGAAGTCATTTTTGTCTGGCTGGTTTGGTTTGCCTTAGAGGTGGAAAAACCCCAGCCTTGGGCTGTGACTGCCCTGTTTGAGCAATTGGTCCTGAATTGGCACTCTGTTGGGTCCTGCCAGAACCACATCGTCCCAGCCTCTGCCAGTCTGCCCTGGAGGAAAATTCCTTCCCTACCCCATATATGGCGATCAGCTAAACCCTGAGCATGTGGGCAAGACTCACCAGCCAGCACCCAGGAAAGAAAGCTGGGTGGAGCTAGGGTGACCAGACAGCAAGTGTGAAAAATTGGGACGGAGGTGGGGGGTAATAGGAGCCTATATAAGAAAAAGACCCAAAAACCAGGACCATCTGTATAAAATTGGAACATCTGGTCACACTAGGCCAGAGGTGGTCAAACTGCGGCCCGCGGGACACATCTGGCCCATGGGACTCTCCTGCCCAGCCCCTGAGCTCATGGCCCGGGAGGCCGGCTCCCGGCCCCTCCCCTGCCATTTGCCCTACCCCGCGGCCGCAGCCTAAGCTAGCCACGCCGCAATGCTCTGGGTGGCAGGGGTCTTGCAGAGGGGGCAGGGAGCGGGGAGGAGGTTGGATAGAGGGCAGGGGAGTTGGGAGTGGTGGTCGGGTGGGGGGGCGGATAGGGGGCAGGGCAGTCAGAGGGTGGGGAACAGGGGGGTTGAATGGGGACTGTACTATAAATTATACTGTTTAATCCACCAGGCAGTGTTTTGAGTTCTTCTAGCTCCCTAAATTCAGAGGTCATTCTGGAATAAGCACGTCTTTGGCTGAGACTCTATTTCTGTGATTCTTACAGCTCAGTGACACTTCTCTGGGCAGGAAGATTAGAGCCACAAGCTGTTCCTAGACATGATCATTCTCCTCCTGAAAACCCTTTCAAAAGGCTGTTAGTTATGGGGACCATGTTCCCGCGGCCTCCTGTACCCTGAGCACCTTACCCGTGGCTAATGATGGTGTTTAATGCATCCTCTGGTGGGAGGATGCATTAAACGTTTAGTGTCTCTCTCTTTCCTTTTCGCCCCCATGCAGATGAAGTGAATTTACTGGACAAACTGACTTCTTCCGCCCGGGACTTCAGCAATATTTCCCTCAGTTATGATGAAGCCAACTGCAGCATCTTGGAGGTTGGACAGTATTCCACCCTCAGCATCCCCACCCGGGAGGCCTTTGGGGACAGGTAGGCTGATTGCCCAGAGGTTCTTACAGTTGGACTCCCTGCACGCCTGGTGATTTGGTCTTTTAAAAACCTCGTTCCTCCCTCAGCGCTGCTTCTTGGGGTACATCATCGTTGCCGGTGGGGTTGTGCATGGTGGCTTGTGTAGACATCCCCCTGCAAATAGAGAGGAAGAATCCACAGCTTGGGCTTCAGCGTCAGCTGCACAAGCGAATACCTACCATGGGGGTCAAGTGGGCCTGTGTTGCCCATACTGAAGCCTGTGCTACGGCTTCCTTAATTCTGGCATTTCATAACTTTTCAGTGCTTGACTTTGCCATCTGCATAATGTTCTTTTAACTTGGTTTTTATGCGTCAAATTATATAGAATGAATGAACGTTGTGTTTATTACACCAGATGCTACAGGATGCTGTGGCTTGCTTCCCTCACCTAGGTTTGCAGATGATCTGAGTGTGTTGCTGAAACTTAAGTATTCTCTGAAGGAGGAGACCAGCCTCTTGACGATCCTCAGTCATCGTAGCCACGTGCTGTTCCAGATCAGGATTAATCCCCTTGCCTTGGTCTTTGTCACCACTAGGAGGAGACATTATGAGTAAGTTCCATCTTAGCTCTCTTCTTCCTCCACCCCAAAATTTGTGGGGCTGGAGTTTCCAAAGACAGGCAGCGAAGCTGAGCCTGTTGAATACTTAGCGGTGGGTGCAAAGGGGTAGCTGCCTGGGCAAGCCAGGTCACGAGCATGAAGCTATCTGCTAGTGCTAGAGCTGCTATGTGTGTTTTGCCAGTAATCACAGGATTGCACCCACGTATCCATCCACTGCACTCTCAGGTACCTATGTGAAAATGTAGAACTGTGGCCTTTTGCATATGGAGACATGCTCTAGCTGCAGCCATGAGAGAAATTAGTTGGCAGGTGTGAAGGTTCTTGGGGTGCCCAGGACTGAGTCACCTTGTTACCCCCTGCCTCCAGCATGAAGGAGTCTTGCTTGTGCTTCACTGGGTGTCTGCACCCCAGTCCCAGAGTCCCTTTGAAGTGTTTTCCCATGATATCCAGCCCTGAGCTGCTCACAGAAATATCAGGTCTGCTGTCCCCCAAGAAGTAGAATACACAGCAGCCAGTAAGATTCAGCTCTGTTCCAGCATTTTGCTTAATATCACTGCTCTTAGATAGAATGAAAACAAAAGTAAATTTATTATCAAAGATTCCAGATTCAAGTGGTATTGGAAACAGAGTTACATAAAAAACAAAATCACATGCTTTCTAGAGGCTAAGCTTAAAGAACAGGCTCACTTGTCTGCAGTTTATCTCACCCAATGTCTTTTGCAGCTTACCAGCCAAGGTCGTCTGAGATCCAGTGTTCATAAATGTAAATGCACTGCCTATTTATTCCTATGTACCTGATGAGGGGTGTCGTCTTTGTCTTCTACTTATACCCCCCACAAAGTTCATTGTCTGTCCTCAGAGATGGGATAACCACTTGGGGCTTGGTTTTCCTGTGTGCCGCTTCCCTTTTGACTTTGCATCTCTTCGCTGACGTAAATCCATCGTGTTAGCTTGCCATGCATAAGTTGCATCCTGCCAGAGAGAGAGGTGAATAAACGTCTCTTGTCTGACAGAACTCCTGTTTTTTCACCTCTGCTGCTGACTCATGCCTTGTTACGGACTGTAAGATCATATTTTCAGTATAGGTACGTAACTCCTTACACAGTGTATCTATATACATTTCAATGACCAGTGTGACCCTGGCTTTCATTTAAGACCTCACATGACATTCTTTGGTGAACCAGAACATACAGACCAGAATCAAGATGTTCCTGGAACCCCCTCGCTAGTTGGAATTAAGAGGTTCTTAGATCACAGCAGGGAAGAAGGTTGGTGATGCAACAAGACTCAGGGTCTTTATTTAACAGAAGTGTGGCAGGCAGGGCCGGTCCGGCTGGTCATGTCCCCTCAAAGTTCTCCAAGGGTCTGTCCCTGCTGACATCTGAGGCAGGGCCCCTCTGATCGCAAAGCAGCATCTCTGCTACTTGTGCCAAACAAGAGTTGGTCATCTGATACCCTTTTCCCCTGCTTGGGCCGTTGAAGGGTGAGCTCACTGCAACTTACTGATGCCAGGTGAGTTGGCAGGACAGGGTCTGTGTGTTAGTCTCACATCCACTAAGGTGAAGGCTGCTTTGGTAGATTTTCTATGTTAAGAGGGAGGGTGTGCTCCTGGTTTTGCCCTAGAGCATTTGATATTATCCTCCTGCCCATTGTGCCTGAGATTGGACATCTCCCCCGCTTCGACATAGTTCTGGGTTGCCAGCATGTTAGTGCTCTCTCCTACTGTTCAGAGAGCAGAGTCCCCCTCGGAGAAATGGGGTTACTCCCCCCATCCAGCCTGTTTGGGTTGGAAATTGGTTGAAGGGAGGAAGTGTTTGCCACCAGGACGTACTGCGGAGCTGTTGTTCTAAGGCCATGTCTACACTAGGAGCTGGGGTGTGATTCCCCTGCTTGTGCGCACATGCTCGCACTAGATCTTATGGAGCTAGCATGCGTATAAATAACAGTGTAGCACAGGTGGCAGCAGCGGAGGTACGTGCTGAGTATGAACCAGTTTGGTACTCAGGACAGCTCAGCCAGGCCTTCCTTGCCGCTCCAACCCTGCTATTTATACTCATAATAGCTTGATGAGAACTAGTGCCAGTATCCGTACGCGAGCAGGGGAATCACACCCCTATCTACTAGTATAGACGTAGCCTAAAAGCCTCAAGCCATGACTTAATTCATCACATAGAGGCAGAAGAGAGAATCCCTTGGGGGGTACAGATATTTGAGTTCGGTCTGTCTGCACACATGTCAGTTGGCATTGTGAGGCAGGCCTTTGATACTGTTCTCCACCTGGGAAGCCTCTTATGAGTCCGTATGCCAGTGATTAATAGAATTGTAGAATATCAGGATTGGAAGGGACCTCAGGAGGTCATCTAGTTCAACCCCCTGCTCAAAGCAGGACCAATCCCCAAACAGATTTTTGCCCCAGATCCCTAAATGGCCCCCTCAAGGATTGAACTCACAACCTTGGGTTTAGGAGGCCAATGCTCAAACCACTGAGCTGTCCCCCTAGGCTAATGCTTCACAGCTTTGAAATGTAGTAGTTGGAGGAAGAAAATACTTTTCAGCGAATCCAGGCTACCGTGCTACGCAGATGGTTCATGTGTGATGGATAGATCCCACCCACCTCAGTATGGCAACTTCAGTGCTTTGATATTGGCCTAGCAATCGTTATTTTCATCCTGGAGTGAGATCACACTCTGACCTGGTCATTTGGGAGGGATTGTGGCCTAGTGACTAGAGCATGGGACTAGGAGTCAGGAGACCTCACTTCTATTCCCAGCTCTGCCATTAGATGGCTGTGTGGCCTTGGACAAGTCACTTCTCTGTTACTCAGTTTCCCCATCTGTAAAAATGGGCGTAATGCTGGTGAACACCTCTGTACAGCACTCTGAGCTCTGTCTATGAAGAGTGCTGTATAAGAACTGGATGGCATTTGGGATATTTATTATTAAAGATTGAAAGAAAGGGGCATGTTTGCGAAAGAGAAGGGTGAGTGGGGACCTAAGTGTTTGAATATGCAAGAGATTGTTATAAAGAGGACAGCGATCAATTGCTCTCCTTGTCCACCGAGGGTAAGACAAGAAGAGAGCAACTTAGTTGGTAGCAAGGGACATTTAGGTTAGATATTAGGAAAAACTTTCAAACTATAAGGGTAGTTAAACTCCAGGATAGGCTTCCAAGGCAGGTTATGGAATCCCCATCACTGGAGGTTTCCAAGAACAGGCTGGACAAAGACTTGTCAGGGATGGTCTAGGTTTATTTAAACCTGCCCCAGTATAGGATGATGGACAAGATAATCTCTTGAGTCCCTTCTGACACTACACTTCTTTGGTTTGATGATTATTTGCCATGATGTGCATAATGACACATCTGTTTTGCTAATGAAATCCTCAAAGCCTGTCTCAGACACAACCGTGGCTTTTCCAAGGATTCTGGCTGAGATCCAGTCCCCTTTCTTCACTCTCCAAGAAAGAGGGAGGCTCTCTTTCTTGCCTTGTCCATGAACACGTGCTCACTGGGTTTTCCGAGTTATTTCGCTGCTGACTGGCAGGCAGGGACACTTCAAAGCAGCAGCTGGAGTTACGTTCCCAGTGAGCCGTCACCTGTTAACGTGACTCTGGATTCAGTCGTGCCTTGGCTCGGGGCTACAGATGACACAATGGCAAAGTGATGGTTCCAAACAGCCTCACATGCCGAGTGTGTCGTCAATGTGGCAGGTGGGGAAATCTGCGCAGTGTAAAGCCGGGGGTATGAGAAATTGGAGCGAGGGAAGTGTCATCCTAAATAAAAGAGCCAGCTGACACAACCTAAGACGCCAGGATTGGATCAGAGCCAGGCTGGGACTCCTCAGGACGCTTGGAAAGGGTCCCTGCACCATTCAGTTTCGGGGGATGGGATTATCTCTGCCTTGCGAGAGCCAGTCCCGGGTGGAATTTTTAAAGCCTTTGAAAGTCCAGACGTGCTGCTCTCTGCAATGAAGCAAAATATTTCCGGAGCCAGTTTTGCTGTTCAGGCTCTGACTGAGCCAACCTTCCCCCACATCCGAGCTGGAGAAGTTGACTCTTAACCAGCTGCAAAACCCAAGGAAAGGGTTGGATAAAGTGGCTGGTTGGGCAATAACCAGTAGAGTACAGTCAATTCCATTGCTTGGGTGCCCACATGACGCGTTACCCTGCAGAAGGAGTGGGGCTGGATGAGTGGATGCAGGGGCCTGCTCAGGACAGATGGACATTTGGGAAAGAAGCTGTAACTGACGAGACGGGGGATTTTTCTACAGATTCCCCAGTGTCTGTTACAAGGAGAGCTGAGTGACTGTTTGTTTTAAATAAATAGTTTTTTTGCTGAAAAATGCAGTTTCGGTCCCTCTGAAACAATATGTGAATTTGATGACCTGATTATTTTAGACTTGGAAGAAGGCTGTCAGGGTCAGGTTCAGAAAACAGTGTTGTGTCCCTAATAGCCCTGAGCCCAGTGGTTAGGGAGACCCACACTCGAATCTCCACTCTGGAGCAAGGATTTGAACTTGGATCTCCTCCCTACCAGGCTGTAGGCAGTTCTGGGGTTGGGTGCTTTCCATCTCTGCTGTGGAAGTTTTTCCATTTTTTTTGTGTAAATATTTACTCTTTGCTGGAGCGGGGACTTAGAATCAGAGAAGATTAGATTTGGAAGAGACCTCGGGAGGTCATCTAGTCCAACCCCCTGCTCAAAGCAGGACCAACACCAACTAAATCATCCCAGCCAGGGCTTTGTCAAGCCTGACCTTAAAAACCTCTAAGGAAGGAGATTCCACCACCTCCCTATATAACCCATTCCAGTGCTTCATCACCCTTCTGGTGAAATAGTGTTTCCTAATTTCCAACCTAGACCTCCCCCACTGCAACTTGAGACCATTGCTCCTTGTTCTGTCACCTGCCACCACTGAGAACAGCTGAGCTCCATCCTCTTTGGAACCTCCCTTCAGGTATTTGAAGGCTGCTATCAAATCCCCCCCTCACTCTTCTCTTCTGCAGACTAAACAAGCCCAGTTCCCTCAGCCTCTCCTCGTAAGTCATGTGCCCCAGCCCCCTAATCATTTTTTTTGTCCTCCGCTGGACTCTCTCCAATCTGTCCACATCCTTTCTCTAGTTGGGAGCCCAAAACTGGCTGCAATCCTCCAGGTGTGGCGTCACCAGTGCCGAATAGAGAGGAATAATCACTTCCCTCGATCTGCTGACTGTGCTCCTACTAATGCAGTCCAATATGCCATTAGCCTTCTTGGCAACAAGGGCACACCGCTGACTCATATCCAGCTTCTCATCCACTGTAACCCCTAGGTCCTTTTCTGCAGAACTGCTGCTTAGCCGGTCGGTCCCTAGTCTGTAGCAGTGCATGGGATTCTTCCTTCCTAAGTGTAGGACTCTGCACTTGTCCTTGTTGAACCTCATCAGATTTCTTTTGTCCCAATCCTCCAATTTGTCTAGGTCATTCTGGACCCCATCCCTACCCTCCAGCGTATCCACCTCTCCTCCCAGTTTAGTGTCATCTGCGAAGTTGCTGAGGGTGCAGTTCATCCCATCATCCAGATCATTAATAAAGATGTTGAACAAAACCAGCCCCAGGACCAACCCCTGAAGTCAGGTCTCTTCCCTCCTAATCCATCCTCTGAATCAGGCAGAGAGACTACAAATCCCCATCTCCTGGGCGAGTGCCTTCATCACCAGGCAGCAGGGTCCTTCTCACTCTCTTTGACCCAGTGAACAGTCAGGTATTTATACGAAGTGGAACAGCTGCAGTGGGCGAGATGGAGAGCAGAATGGCCCATAGGCTGGTGGTTTGGATGCTCACTGGGCAAGGGGGACATGAGTTTTCAGAACTAAACTGAACATTTTTTTTTCTGATTTCCAAAAACCCAATGACTTGCCCAGCTCCAAGTAACGGAAGGGTTAGATTTCCATCAGACACTTCCCTTTGGCTTGTAATTATCCAGTGCGTCCAGGGTAGCTGGCTGCATAGCACAACGGGGGTGAGCCTTTGAGGGGGCCTGTGCTAATACCGAACAGTGAGCCCAGCCCAGTTTAAGATGTTTGTTTTGTGTCTGTCTGAGCCTCCTATTCTGTCTTCCTCCTGTCCCCAACCTGGGGCACACAGGTTCCCAGTTTCCATCCTGGGGGATGGGGACTGGCACCAGGTTGCCCTCAGCATCTCCTCCGAGAGATTGGAGCTGCACGTGGACTGTCAGCTGGTGGAGAGTGTGGGCTGGTCCAATTACTTTGGGATGAGCGTCACCACGCAGGGGCTGGTCATTCTTGGAGGCCTGATTGAATCCTTTGAGATTCCCTTTGAGGTGAGAATTTGCTCCTCCTACACACAGAATCTTCTCTTTCAGCCCAAAGGAGCTGCATAGGCAGCTTGCAGGGGAGACACTGCATTGGGACGGGGTGGGAGGGCACTTTAATGAAATGATGCTGGAATTCCATTTGCGGATGGAACCCCATCTCCTCCCTCACTGAAAACACACTGTTTATTTTCATTACACAGGTGATGTGCAGTGCAAAGCCTTTAGAGTGCACCAAGGGTTTGCTCCTAGGTCAGAGAAATGAAAACAGTGAAAGGACGTCAGCCAGTAAGACGGGACCCCCCAATAATATCCCCTCTAACCCACTCCTTTCACCACGTGTCAGTTACAGACGTGCCCCCACACTGTGGGGAAAGGGATTAGTTTTGTACATCCTCTGAGATGAGTGACGTTTTAAATAAGCAGTGAAGAAAGAGATTGATAGTCACTCCACACTAATATCCCCAAACAGGATTCTTAAGCCTTTTGAAATAGAAAAGTCCCAATAGCAGCGTGTAAGAACTGGCCGTGGATGTAGCTAGAATGAGAAGCATCAGGGAATGCAGCATCTCATTTCCAGCCAAATCAACACACTTGTGACTTCTGAAATTTAGGAGGAGAGAAATCAAAGACTACAGAATTGGCACTCTGACATAGCAGCGTTCCTGTATGGGTTCATCTGTGCTGCAAACCAAGGTGTGATTACTTTACTCTAGCGAGCACCGCTAAAAATAGCAGTAAAGAAACAGCAGTGCAAGCCAACCAGTGACTCTGGCTATCAACACTCATTGCCAGCCTGCACTGGGGTCCGTTTTCCTCATTGCTTTTGGTACCCAGAAAAGCTCGTTTAAAGTTAGTGTGCATATACTCAAACTGCAATCATGCTCCTGATTGCAGCATAGACGTATCCTGAAGGACCTTAAGCTCCTCACCAGCATCCTTCACACCCTCCAGGATGTTTATAATTACCCCCATTTTACAGGGGGATAAACTAAGGCTCCCACAAGTTGAAATGACTTGCCCAAGGTCACACAGCAGGGTGACAGGACCCTGGAATGTAAACTAGGATTCCCCCAGCTGCCAGGCCATGCTGCCTTCCTGTTCAGTTGGTCCTGGCTTGGAAAATGCAACGTATGAGTAGGATAATATTATTTGCCTAGACACTGTCTAAAGGGTCCAGGCAGGGATCTGGGCCCCACTGCACTAGGCACACTGCACGCATGCATTGGAGATACAGTCCCTGCCCCAACGAGCTTCCTGCCAAAGACCCCACAGCAGGTCCCAAGAAGGAACTCTGTTAAGGAAATGCCTGGATCTTATTGGATCCAGGATTATTTTAGGGTCTTTGCACTGAAACCCCCTCCCCAATAACTAACATGCAAGCCAGGAACCAGAGCTATCAGAGCATCTCTAAGGCCCCTTACCATCCTGCATCATCTGCACAATGCTCTTCCCTGTTGATTCAGGCATGCATACAGCTCTGTCACCCTTCCCCACCTCTCTTTCACAGCCAGTCGCCTGGCCAAACTCTTGGCTTGGAAGGAAGATTTCATCTCATCAGGATGGTCTGGGGTTGGGGCGATTATCCAACAGCTTTCACACATTTATCTCATCTCAGCTTTTATGGCTCCTTGGAGGCAGCGGGCGAGAATGACTAAATGGGGCAGGCTTGTATGGAGAGAGATGTTTGCTCTGGACAGTCGCATGGTGTGGAAAAACCTGCTTATGGCTTGATGCTGGAGCTAACAAATCGTTGCACCCATTACACTGGGCTCAGGAGGGAGGAGAGGTTCGGAAGGAGGCTAACAGAGAGCAGCCCCGTTTGAGTTGGCTCTGACTTTAATCATTACAGAACCTTAGCAACCGTGGAGCTCCTGGCTTCTCCAGGCAAGCAGAGCTCTTCCCACTCCCTACAGATGCTCATTGCACCTCTCCCAGTGCCAAGAACCAGGCCTTCAGTGTTGCATTCCCTACAGGCCTCCTCTTCTTCAGATTCCCCTGGCCCTGATGCTCTCTCCTTCCTGCTGACACTTTCTCCTCTGCCCAGGGCTGTCCCCAGCAAAGGCCAAGGAAGGCAAAGAGCTGCTGTCTGCCCTGCTGCAGGGCAGCCAGCAGGGCATTTCAGCAATGGCCTTCTTACACCCCCGCTCTAGCCAGGATCTGAGTGGGAGGAGGGAGGCCTGGGTGCGGGGAAGGTGGTGTTTGGAGTTACCAGCAAACACTGACCTCATGGAGACAGCTGGTTCTTCCCTCTCTGTCTTGCCAAATGCTGAGGGGTCTAGTAATCCAGAGCCCTTCTAGGTAATTTCAGGCTGTGGGTGGGGGGAATGTGTCTGCCCTCTGGGGTAGGGTGTTGACTTGGGGCCTGATCCATCAGCGTGCTGAGCCCCTTCAGGGCTGATGCTCAGCACCCTCTGCTCCATTCTCATCTCTCAGGAGACGCCCAGCACACTGCAGAATCCCATCCTTCCCTCTCAGGAGTTGTGCTCGGATGTTCCCCTGCTGCCTGTTCATCTCGTCTCACCATGGAGCCAAGGGGACATGCCTGTGTTGGTGATGGGAACCGCGGGGTTCAGAGCCTTGGCCAAGTTGACCCAAAAAAGTGTGCAGAACCAAGCGTACTAGGCTCAGACGTCCCTGCTTCATGGGGTCCCTCTGCTGGCCCTGAAATAGGATTCCTTCTCTGTAGACTGTGGTGGAGCATCTCCCTGCCAGTGTAATTGCTGCATATCCTGAGTCCAAATAACTCCATTCAAACCTTGCCGCTTGTCATCCAGAGGCAGTGTCCGCGGTCCTTGTGTAAACTCCACTTGTTTGTTTCCTTGCCTCCCAGGGTGCTCTGCAGCAGCTGACCTTCCAGATGGGAGACCCGGGGGCTGCCAGTGAATACTGTGGAGGCTACAATACCAGATGCGCCGACGCTTTCAGCACTGAAGCTTTCCGCAACCAGTCCCGCTCCCCAGGGGAGCTTTCTCCCGCTTGGCCAGAGGTGTGTCGAGGGCCTGCAATGAGCATTCTTGGGTTTCCGCATTGCGAAATGGGACCCAGTTTATCCCTGCTGTTACTTAATCCCTGGGGACTCTCCATTCTCCTAATTTAGCGCATTGGGACTCAAGTTTCGGCAGTGGCGTGGAGAGAATACGATGATGACTGGCACACTCTTTGCAGTTGGGCACTGGTGTAGTGTTTGTCTTTCCCTTTCCACATGGGTCAGTGCTCCAGGGCCAGAAAGGAGCCCAGCAGAAGACCTGTTTACCTGGTTCCGCTGCCCCACAACCTACGCAACAGTGGCAGGTAGCAAGAGTTTCAGCAACGGTGTCGGACATCACCTGGGGAGAGCTAGGAATACGCGGTAGCTTTGGAGTGTGTCTCCTCTCGTCCCCTTCCACACTGTGTCTGGGGTGGGAGCTCACAGCCGTATTTCCGGGTCTCTGTTTCTGGGTGGGTCAGCAGAATGACCTTGCCGAGGTACTGAGTCTGCAGCCGTGGATGGGCAGGGGCTGTACACTATCATGGTAGCTGGGGGAAGCTGAGTGGAAGCTAATCTGGATCAGCGATGGGGGTGGAGAAGACCCCACAATTGCATGTGTCTTGAAAGGGGCTTATGGGCCAGGGATCATGATAGTTTTATCTCGTTCCAAAAACAGAGCCACACCCATTCCCCTGAGGATCCCCATGGCAACATGGGAAGTGGCACTACTGCTGGTGTCCTGGTGACCCAGGAGCCTCTGTTAATGTAAGCTGCTGCTCTGTCATTTGGGGCTTTGGCATTTGACTTGCCTTTGTGAAATGGCGCACAGGTTTGGTGCAAAGGGGAAGATATGGCTGGCCAGGAGGGGTTTTAGCTGTAGGAAGTGTGCGTATTATTGTGTGTGCGCGTGGGTGTGTAAAATGCACACAACTAGTATTGTGCAATGTTGCAGCAAATTTATCAAAGAGTGCTACGAATGAGAAGTGTTGTGCTCAGGAGTTCCACTCCCACCGTGAAATCCCACTGCCACGCAGCAGGGCCTGGGCACGGAACTTCCTCATGCATTGTGCTTACGAACGTTTACTCCTCTAAGGGTATGTCTACACCAGTGGTTCTCAGCCAGGGATCCGTGGCCCCCTAGGGGGCCGCAAGCAGGTGTCAGGGGGTCTGCCAAGCAGGACTAATGTTAGACTTGCTGGGATCCAGGACAGAAAGTCGGAGTCCCACTGCATGGGGCTGACGCCCGGGACCCTGGGTCCCGCCACCTGGGGCTGAAGCAGAAGCCTGAGCAACTTAGCTTCATGGTGCCCACTCTGGCAAGGGGCCCTGGGCAGTTGCCCAGCTTGCTACCCCTTAACGCCAGCCCTCGCTTTTATATGCAGAACACCAGTTACGGTGGCACAGGTGGGCTGTGGAGTTTTTATAGCATATTTTTTTTGGGGGGGGGTCTCGGAAAGAAAAAGGTTGAGAACCTCTGGGTGACACTACAAATCTAAATCAACCTATTTAAGGTTGACTTACAGCCATTGCAGTAATGTGCACGTCCACACTACCCTTCTGGGCTTGGTGGTGCATGTCCTCACCAGAAGCACTTCCACCAACCTAAGAGGGGCAGTGTGGGGAGCTGAGAGCCCGGTCTGTCAGCTCCACTCGCAGCTCCCTGCCAGGGGACTGGATGCCCTAACGGCTCCCAGTGGGCTGCCTCCCTCCTTCTGCTCCCTGTTCCTGCTAGGGGCAGGGAAAGCCGCCCAAGGTTTCTCCCCCTACCTGTTCCTGCCAAGTACGTGTTTGTTTAGGGGGGAAGTGGTCTACAGCTTCCCACCTGCTGGGTACCCTTGTCAATTTCATGGCTCACCGAGCCGTGATTGACAAGGCTGCTCAGCAGGGAGCAGGCAGGGGGGTCCCTCCTGCTTCTCACCCCAGCTGGGAGTGGGGTTCGAAGCCACCAAGCTCTGGCTCCCAGCTAGGAACGAGAGGCAGCCCACCGAGCTTCTCACCTCGGCTCCTAGCCAGGAGCAGGGTCCACTGGGGGCTTTCTTGTGAATTTCAGGGCTCCTGCTGTGAAATTGACAAGACGGCTGATGTAAGGGACATCGTGTCTACACCAACATAAGCCTTACTTTTCTTGCTCACGTTGCTGGGCAGATCTACTACCTAACATTTGCCACAATCCCATGAGGTAGGTTAGTATCATCTCCATTTTACAGAAGGGGAACTGCGACTCAGAGAAGATCTTATCCAAGAGTGTACTGGAAGAGCTAGGTCTTTGTGCACCCATTGTTAGCCCTCCCTAGAGCTGAGTAGTAAAATACCTGTGTTCCCGGAGAAAAAGCTCCTGGACCTTTACTCCAGAATCGCAACAAGAAAATGGCTAAATGTGCACACTTGAAGCACAAGTGTTAAAGTACCAACTAAATTCCCCAGTCCTGATCATGTGGTGAGAAGCATGCTGAAAGGAGCGATTTTTTCCAAGAACCAGCTCTGTTACTCACTGCGCTCTTAACCTATGAAAACAGCAGAGCCATCAACAATCACTTGCTTAAATAAATTCAGCTACTCAGGTAGTGATGTATTTCTCTCTCTCTCGATTATCTAGGTGCCAAAAGAAACCAATGAAATTCAGGAATCTTACACTCAGGTATGACTTTCCCAACTCAGTGGGGGGATGTGTACGGGGTAGTCCCTTTTTGGGATGGGTTTGGAGGAGATCCAAGATTTCATTACGCATCATGATGTTTCTCAAGGGAACAAATGGATTGTTTCGGCTACATTAATAATTATCAAGTAAAAGACTGTATTGCACAGCCAGGGGGACAAGTGGTTTGGGTTTTTTTTCAGGCACCCCAAAAGGATGCTAGATGCTCTCAGATCAAACACTAGACAACATCCCTGTCCTGAAGAGCTTCTAGAAAAAAATATAGAGCTCCCATGGACCATATTAAACAGTAAAGGCAGAAGAAGAGTCACAAGATTATGGAGTTGCTTAGAGTTTTTAGGGGTACCTTTTGAGTGTTTCGTTTTTCACCCTTGATGATGGATTGAGAGGCTGGTCAGGCATTGGTGGAATGAATCAAATGACTGCACAGATGGATCAGCTTGTGATGTAAACATGAGTCACGTGTGGCAGTGCAAACAAAAATGATCTATAGGATAGCCAGTGCTGCCTGGAGTTCTTGTAAATAGGGGAGGAGAAGGGGAGGATGACGGGAAGATGGTGAATTCTGAAGTTGATGTCGGGGGAGCAGGAGAATGAAAGTATGGCTACTGCTTCCGCCACTGATGTGGGACTTCAGTGATCTGCCCCAGGAAGATTCCTGTTGCTGGTCTCCTGTCATAGAGTATTTGGAAGGAACAGAAGCTGCCAGACCAGTGCCCAAATTCATTTTATAACTGCCAACACTTTTCTCAGTATGGGGATGAGGGACAAGGCCAGAGTCGTTTTTCTAATCATATGGGGGAAAGGTTTAAACCAGAGATGAAAATGTAAAGGGTTTAAGCGTGAGTAGCTTTTGAAACTTTATTAGTTTTGAACATACAGAAAGTCACAGCAAAAGTTTAATAGCAGAATCCTTTGGCATAGTCTCTCACTCTCACAACTGCTAGAAGAGGGCCTCATCCTCCATGATTGAACTAACCTTGTTATCTCTACACTGATTCTTGCCTGCATATTTATACCTGCCTCTGGAAACTTCCACTACGTGCATCTGACAAAACGGGTATTCACCCACAAAAGCTCATGCTCCAATACATCTGTTAGTGTATAAGGTGCCACAGGACTCTTTGTCGCTTCTTACAGGTCCAGACTAAAATGGCGACTCCTCTGATACTTCACTCTCACAATGTCATTAATTTTATGCAAAATACATTAATGTAGCTATTCAGAAGTGTGTACCGAATTCGGCCCCTAATTTGAACACACAGTTTAGTCTGAATGCACGTGCAGTTGAGGTATCCGTGCAAATCCTAGCATATGCAGTTGTGAAAAAGTGTTCCATAAAATTCCTCAGAATCTATTAGAGAACTTTGATATTCCAGGCAAACTATGAATTGCCCTGAATTACGCAGCTTCACAGTTATTCAATGAGCAGCCTAGTTTCCGATGCATTCTCCTTATCTACTCCGTTATCTGTCTGCTTTCCAGGCTATTCCTGAAACCCGACTCTCAGTAGCTTTTCTACTGGCTAGTGTGAATTAGTGAGATTCTGCCATAGTAAGAAAGCCGGTGAATGTCACAGGCCCGAAGGGGAAGAATAATGAAATTCTGGAGCTAGGTCAAGTTCAATTTTTCAAGGCCTTAATCAAAACCAGAGATCAGCTCCTGCAGAGGGAAGTCTTTCCCAGACCTGCTGCAGGGATTGTGATAAAGTTCAGTTTGTAGTTTCTGTTTTTGCACTTTTAGGGGTAGATGGAATCTCCAGAGTTTTCATTAACTGCTAATTAGGACTAACTAACTGTATATTATAAAGGGCTTGGTTAGTACAGTGCTGGAGCTAAGGGCAGTCATGTAAGTGGCTGAGTACAAAAGGTACTCGATTAATTGCTTGGCGCTTATGTCATAAATCGATGTTTCCATTTTTCAAGGATATAAGATCCTTGGTGTGTCTCTCCAGGCAAGGTTAGCAATTTAGATCCAGGTAAGCGCTGGTAACGTGCGTTTACCCACGTCCATCCAACCAGCTCGTATGCAATTAGTGGAGTTGGATAGTTCTGCTTGTTATATTTATACCATTTATCACAAGGGAGAAGTTGGGCCAGCTTGGATTTAATAGCCTTTTTAAGAGGGAATCATAATGTACTGGGAAGAGGAAGCAAGACATGTTTCTCGTTTTTTTTTTTCCTCCACCCCTTTCCCTCCTGAGTAATTGTGATTGCTATGTCAGAGCCAGATGGATGGCTTGACCAATACACCATGGGTACCATTTTCCAAAGCACCTGAATGACATAGGAGCCGAAGTCTTTTTTTCCCAGCCATCACACAGGCGATTAGGAGAGCAAAGTCTCATGGACTTTCAGTGGCACTTTGGTATTAAGTCATTTAAGTGCATTTGAAAAATTAAGGTAAGGTCTAAACTAGGGAGAATCTTGTTAAAAATTCCAACTGGCTTCAAGACCAGTTACTGGTGGTTGTGTGTGTCTCTATCTGTCTGTCCCATCTAATCATCTTCTCCTAGCCTATCATTTAGGGGATCAGTGTAACTAAGGCAAAGCTAGACCAATTCAGACTGGAAATAAGGTGTACACTTTTGACAATGGGAGTAATTCACCACTGGAACAACTTACCCAGGGTTGTGGTGGAGTCTCCAGCACTGACAATTTTCAAATCAAGATTGGATCTGCTCTAGGAATGATTTTGGGGCAGGTCTCTGGCCTGGGTTATACAGGAGGTCAGACTTGATCAAAATGGTCCCTCCCGGCTTTGGAATCTGTGACTCTAAGGCAGGGGTGGCTAATCTGTGTCTCCAGAGCCACATGTGGCTCTTCAGAAGTTAATATGTGGCTCCTTATACAGGCACCGACTCCGGGGCTGGAGCTACAGGCGCCAACTTTCCAATGCGCCGGGGGTGCTCAGTGCTCAACCCCTGGCTCTGCCACTGGCCCTGCCCCACTCCACCACTTCCCACCCCCTCCCCTAAGCCTGTTGTGCCCTCACTCCTCCTCCCCCCTCCTCAGAGCCTCCTGCATGCCATGGAACAGCTGATCGGGAGGTACGGGGAGGGAGGGGTAGGTGCTGATCAGTGGGGCTACCGGTGGGACGGAAGCCGCTGGGAGAGGGGTGGGGGAGCTGATGGGGGCCTGCTGACATATTACTGTGGCTCTTTGGCAATGTACATTGGTAAATTCTGGCTGCTTCTCAGGCTCAGGTGGTCACCCCTGCTCTAAGGGCTTGACTACACGTACAGCACTGCCATAGTGGAGCTGTAGCGCTTAGTGAAGACTCTACCTCCCATCAGCGTTGGTGCGCCACCTCCCCAAGAGACGGTAGCTCTGTCAGCAGGAGACACCCTCCACCAACGTAGCGCTGTCTACACCAAGAGTTCGTTCGGTATAACTGCGTCATGCAGGCGTGGGTTTTTCACACCCCTGAGTGGCAGAGTTATACCTACGTAAGTCTGTGGTGTAGGCCAGACTTCGGTGCCCAACCCCACCATACTCACCAACATTAACCTCTGAACTTTCTCCTCATCTGCCTGATGTCTAGGTTTTCTGAGTGCGGTTTCATCCCTAACCCTTGTGCTTGTGTAATAAAAGACCAATTCAGTTAGAGCGGATGTGGCCCATTCCCCACACTTGACAAGAAGAGGTGAATATCAACAGTGGGGAAATTACTTTTTGTAGTGCTAATGAGGCCAATTCAGTCATGGTGGATGTGGCCACTTCCCAGTGGTTGACAAGAAGGAGTGAGTAGCAACAGAGGGAAAATTACTTTTTGTAGTGACCCAGCCACTCCCAGTCTTTATTCGGGCCTAATTTGATGGTGTCAAGTTTGCAAATTAATTCCAGTTCTGCAGTTCCTTGCTGAAGTCTTTTTTTGAAGTTTTTTTTAATTGAAAAATGGCTACTTGTGAGTCTGGCATTGAGTGTCCAGAGAGATTGAAGTGTTCTCTTACTTGTTTTTGAATGTTACAGTTCTTGATGTCTGATTTGGGTCCATTTATTCTTTTGTTTAGAGACTGTCCAGTTTGACCAATGTCCATGGCAGAGGGGCATTGCTGGCACATGATGGCATATATCACATTGATAGATGTGCAGGTGAATAAACCCTTGATGGTGTGACTGATGTGGTTAGGTCCTATGATGATGTCCTTTGAATAGATGGAAAAAATTTCCTCTCTTGATATTCACCCCTTCTGGTCAACTGTGGGAATGAGTCACATCCACCCTAATTGAACTGGCCTTGCTAGCACTGAGCCCCCCATTTGGCAAGGCAACTCCCGTCTTTTCACGTGCTGTATATTTATACCTGCTTACTGTAACTTTCACTCCATCTGTCTGATGAAGTGGGTTATAACTCACGAAAGCTTAGGCCCAAATAAATGTGTTAGTCTCTAAGGTGCCACAAGGATATCTCGAGATGACATTGTGTGAGTTGCTGTGAAAATAATCTTCTTTTTATGGCCCACAAAGCCCAGAGGCCTATGAGTCTCCTGCAAAACTAAAAGTATCTTAAAGCAATTCCAGTGGGCAGTGTGGCCAAATAACAACCCAGAACGGTGGGCCTTTCCTGCAGCATCAAATCAGAGGAGGATAAATGCATTGAACTAAGCAAACTTTTATTTCTCCCCTGGATCTTGCAAGTGCTTATGCAGCTGAGTGCACTCAATGGGATAATTCCCATGTGCAAAGTTATTCACATGCATCAGCCGTCACAAGATTAGGCCCTTAAGTACCCAGGTTCTATAACTGCAAAAAGCATGCCGTGAGTTCTAGGGGGTTGTTCTGTATGAACTGCAAAGTAAATAAGATTGTATCTGGGCCCTTTATTGATCGATGAGGGATCAGAAGTTACCAGCAAAAAACACTGCTTCCACTTCAAGTCTGGAAAAGCTCATGCTCCGGCTTCAGTTTCTTAATGTTGTCGTTATCCTACTAAAAAAAAGAACAGGAGGACTTGTGGCACCTTAGAGACTAACAAATTTATTTGACCATAAACTTTCCTGGGCTACAGCCCACTTCTTTGGACCCATAGAATGGAACCTATAATAAGGAGATATATATACATACAGAGAACATGAAAAGGTGGGAGTTGCCCTACCAACTCTAAGAGGTTAATTAATTAAGATGAACTGTTGTCAGCAGGAAGAAAAAAAACTTTTGTAGTGATAATCAAGATAGTTCCCACTAGTTCTTCAGTCCTCCAAGGAGTCGTCCCAGCAAAACTGAGCAAATCAAGCCACAATATTTCTGGTCACTCTAAGATTGGTGGTGTTGAGAAAGAACAGAAACCTTCTTTTGGTGGGCAGGGGAGTAGGGGTTCGGATACAAAGAAAGACAAAATCCCTTTGCTGTTCATCTTTAAGTTATGAGGTCTTTGAACTAACACTCTGTCTAGATGGGAAGCCCCTCTTAAGTGTAACTTTTCAAAGTGGTTAATGAGGGATTTGGCTGCTTGCTTACCATTAACATCGGTGGGAGTCACAGAGTTAAATTTCAGCAGGTTGCTTGGTACTCAGCATCCGGTAGCAAACTGCTTCTTCTTGTAGTGTGTGTCTTGTGTGATAGAGACCAGACCTGATGGAATAAACGCTAGCAGTTTTCTGCCCCACTAATGCTCTCCAGCATCTCTGACTCTATGCTTCACGGGTAATGCAGTCTAGACAGAAATCCCTCTGTGTGTTTGAGAGCAAAGACCAGTTTGGAATCTTGAAAGCTTGACTGAAAAAGTTTGAGCAAATGAAGAACTGTTCCTGTCTCTCCCTGCAACTTGTTTGAGATAGTGCATATAAGGGTCAACTCTAATTTCTATTATAAATCAAGCTGAGCAAATAAGTGATTTTGTGTGTGTGTGTGTGTGTGTGTGTGTGGCTGAACCGAAAAATCCACAGAAAAATTGGTTAACTTCCAATTGAAACAGATTTTTATTGTTTTCCTTGATGAAATTACAAACTGAAAAAATATCACTTGGGTCACACAAAATGTTTCAGAGGTTGACTGCAATCAGTGCTTTGGAAATTGTTGTTTTCACTTTGTTTTTCAGACGTAACTATTTGCCGAATTCGATCTGAATTTGTCAATGGTTTCTGTGCCGCAAAAAATGAGTGTTTTGGCTAATTTATTTTCACTGATTTTTTTTGTCTGCTCTAATTGTAAACCTTCTAATGTCTCAGCCATCTGCAATGGACTGAACTGCATTTCAGACTGGATAGGATATAGCTAGATGGTTTCTGGCACAGCATTCCAGATGTGGGTTTTTCTTCTTAATGCTATATTTTTAAAAAAATGAGTTGGGGAGCAATTTGAGTTGAGTTTTTTACTTTGTCTTTTCTTATAATAAAAATAAAACAACATTCAGCTATGCAATGTGGCATCACCAAGAGTGAATAACTGGCAGTATTAAACCTTTTATCAGCTGACCTGCAGGCTTTCAGGTCCCATGATCATGCTGCCTTTTATTGTTTACCACATGCTTGCGATATTTCAGTATGTTTTCAGTTTGAGAGATGACTTCTCTGCTCCTGTACTAGCTCCTTTACAAAGCACTGCACCTCCGTGGTTAGTCCTGTCATTCTGGTGTCTTGCTGTGACCGTGTGGTTATAGATCTATTGATCTTGTGCAAGGTCAGAAGAGCTGCTGTTTGCCAGGGGATGGTTTTTAAAATGATTTATCTTTCTTCCCTTTTCTTGAATTGGCTTCTCAGTGGCGATGTATTAACAGTCACATGTTGTTTTATAGGGATACATCAGGGCATTTAGTTTGGTGACTTCTTGCTTTGGCTGATCTAAGTTTGACCCTGAGGCCTAAGTTTTTCAAGACTGACTAGAGTGATTTTGGGTACCTCAGTTGGTGGAAACCCAACCTGAGGCAACTTAAGAGGTATTGACCGTGAGAAGTCCTGAGCACCTGCCCTTTGAAAATTAGACACTTTAAGGTGTTTCAAATTGGGACCTAAAAATGGTGAAACCCAAAATCACTCTAATCGCTCTTAAATCAATGCTTGCAGTGTATTAATATTCCACGTCCAGCATCTGGACATCATTTGTAAATTTGAAGGGAGCAAAAATTGCTGTCGCATTGCCTTAGCCCCCAGGAGTGGGCGGGAGTTGAGTGTCTTGATTTTCCACCGTAGCAAATGGATCAGGCACAGCTTCCTGCTACTCCATAGTTATCTCCCAGAATCTGCAGCATCAAGTCCCCTCGTGCTGCTGATCCCCTCTGGGATTTTGTTACTGAAGGAAACACGCCATAGTGTAAAGAGCAGCGCAAGATGGGAATTTTCGCAGAACTCTTTTTCACTGAAAAATGCCAGTTTGTTGAAATGGAAACTGTTCATGAAACAGAGTCTGAATTTCCCAATGAAGAAAGTGGAGGAAAAAAGCTTTGGAATTGGCAGTATTTTGTGTAGACAAATTTGAAACAAAAATGTCTGGTTTTTTTCTGAATCAAAATGACTTTTCCTTTAGAAATTTAAGCTCATTAGGTTAAAGATTTTAAAGAAAATGTCAATCAAAACACGTTTTGAAATGATCTGATGAAATATTTTTCATTGGCCTGAACCAGAAACAACTCTGTGTTTTGGTTCACTGACCTTTTCAAGATTTTAACTTTTCAGACTGATTTGAAACGGGGAAAAACCTTTAAACTCTTGAAAAAATGAAGGGGATGGGAAAACCGTTTCCTGCTCAGCTCTAGTAGAGATCTGTTTCCCTGAGCACTCAAAACTACTGATTCTACTGGCTCTGCTTTCTAGAGCTCTCGAGGCAGAGAAATGCATCGATTTCCATGGTGGCTGCTGAACGAGGGTTTGCTGCATTGACAGACAAGCAGCCACTGCCTGAACTGCTCTGAAGCCCAGGAGCCCATGGGCTGCTCCCGGAAGCCTGGCATGAGCAAGTCGCTGGAGACAGGCAGGAGTGAGGTATTGAGAGCAGCGCCAGGGCTGCTTATCCCGTCACATTCTTCCTATCAGTGCTTATCAAGTTAGGCTTTTGTTGTCAGGACTGACTGGGAATCAGTTATCTCGAGGAAGGGGAGGTGGGAATGGAGCAAGGGGGCTGTGGACTCTTGATCTAGCAACAGAAGGAATTTGTTTTTCCCAAAGCTCCTGTGGCGTAGCGGCTCTGCTCTTGGCCGCGGTGCTGGGTAGCTGCGGCTCATTTTCTCCGAGCGGGCGCTAGACCCACTCACGAAGGATTTATGCACAGCTGACCTCTACCTTGTCCCCTTTTCCGGCTGCCTTGATTTGCTCAGTAAAGTGCCAGGCACTCGGAGTTGAATGGGTTTTTACTTCCTGCCTTGCCTATGCTCAGTCCAGTTAAGCAGATCATTGCTTTTGCTTCTGATTTGGTGTCAGGCAGCAGTTTTATTGCCGACCTGCATAGGAAGCAGATTTAGGGTCCAAATGAGAACTTGGTAGGGGCTAGGTTTACACGCTCCTGCTTCAGGGCATCAGTCAACTGCTAATTAATGGGGGTTAGGAAGGGACTTTGCCTGGGAGCAGGTTATTCTATCACCGTCTGCTGCAGCGTTTCTTCAACCTTCCGCTGAATCAGCTGCTACTGGCCTCAAGATACTAGGCAAGGTGCAGCACTGGTCTGTACCAGGCTGGCAAGGTCTGTGTTCCACGGGATGCATGGGCAAAAGCCGGCCCACCGACAGGGGTGAGATGGGGGGCAAAGGGGTCATTTGCCCAGGAGCCCGTTGACTTAAAAGGGACTAGGTGGATGGGATAGATATAGGGTGACCAGCCAGCAAATGTGAAAAATTGGGACGGGGGTGGGGGGGGTAATAGGAGCCTATATACGAGAAAGATCCAAAAATTGGGACTGTCCCTATAAAATCAGGACATCTGGTTACCCTAGATAGATATGCATATTTTTAATAAAAATTAAGATTAAAAGAAATCCAGTTTCCTGCTACTCTGTTCAGAGCACTTTCCCTCATTGCAACAGTAGCTATTTGTCAGAGGCGTTTGCTGCTGCACCTTGCTGGTCCGGCAGAACGTCAGTGACAGCAGCCTGGGAACTGCGGAGCTTGCTGCCTCCTCTGGCTGCTTGGGAGCTGCTGGGACTGCTGTGCTGGCTCTCCGCCTGTGGGGCTGAGGACAGGGAGACTTTAGAAAGGAACAAGCTCCCTCTGCCCTACCCAATTTCCTCCCCTGGGACTGCCGCTCCTCGCCAAACACAACCCAGCAAGTTCAGCCGCCCAATTGAGCATCTCTAAGTTTGCCGAGGGGAACCGGGGCCAGCCCCCACTTCGCTGCTGCTAGCACTGGCTGACGAGCCACTATCACAAGTGCAGGATGAGGGCCACCTCCACCGCTCAGCTAGGGAATGAGGCACAGGTTTTCCCTCTGCCTTCACCCCTGGCCGCCTCCTCGGAGATCTCCCAGTAAATGTGGCGCACCAGGCCTGCCGTCTCTTCCTTGCTCTGGGAGTCGATGTCCCACAGCACCAGCAGCGCAAGTATTGTATATTTTGACATTGGTCATATTCAGTCAGTTACATCTTGTATATCAGTTTTTTCCTTGTCTTTAGGTTACACATAAATCACAATTAAGTGTTTCATTAGCCTACTTGATACTTTAGATGTTCCCTTACTTTGTGCTTCCTTAAATGTTTTATATATTAATTAGTTTAATCCCATAATGTATTTATTTAATTTAAATATATAATTCAAAATGACAAATTCTAGATCTTCTGTTTAGGCTCATAATTTGTTTAATACTGGTACTGTAACTGTGGGGGAGGAAGTTAACTAGATCTAGAAATGCCACAGCTTTCGCATGGCTGGTTCTAACGTGTTATCAATGGGATAAGAGGTAGTGTTGTAAACCTCAGCCAGCCCTTTCTAGGGCGGCCATTGACTGTTCTGCCCTGAGGCCTGGAATTGCTGGCGGCAGGCCTGGGCAAAAGCAGTTGCAGGCCCAAGCAGGAGCATACCCTCCTGGGGAGAAGTACACTGGGATAGAGGTTGTGTGCAGGAGTTTGTCATCTTCAAAGTCCTTTCTAAACCACGGCTAATCTGTATAAGCCCCATGGAGGGAAGGAGGTATCTGTCTCTGTTTTAACAGACGGGGAAGTTGAAGTTGAGGGATTTGCTCAGGACCACAAAGGGGAAATGGAATCAGAGCCGGGAATGGTGTCCTGCTTCGAGCTTGCATCCCTATGCTTGGTGGGTATCATACGAAGATATTTTTCTTGCATTAACGTCAGCTATAAAATCCCCAGAATGTTTTGATTCCCCTACTGCTTGCAGCTTGTTGCTAATAACAGATGTGCTTGGGATATAAACAGCCTTTCAATGTGATATTTTAGGAAAGAGCTGGGAACGGCGCTCAAGCACTAAGCCCTGGCTGCCCGTAATACTCATCAACGTTAGACTTGCTGCCATCTTCCAGATTTTGACTCCTTTTTTTTTTTCATGTAGTTTAAAATTATATCCTGTTTTATTATAGCAGCAGCAACTGCCCTTTCCAAGGCCGAGGCTGGAGAAGGCTTTTATGTGCTATAATGATAAAGGGTCTTGGTGCATAATGAGCTACTAGCTGGTATTTAGGGTGTTTCTATCTGCCCTGTCGAGTGAGAAGGGAGAGGCCTGTGCTTTCAAGTCCCAGATCCAGTTCTGTTCTCAAAGGCAGAGACAAAAATAGGTTTTCCATCTAGTTCAGCATTTGTTTTTCTTTCAAGTGCAGTTGACTTTCTTTCGTTTGAAGAGCAGATTTCTAAGCCCGGCATTACGTTGAATGGCTTCCACGTGGCATGGCCTTAATTTTCTTTTTCGACTGAGACATCTTCTAATCTCTCGATGTGCTCAGAAATATTGTATCCGTGGGACTTATATGACCCCCTTTGCTATAGTCTCAGAGCACCGCATAGTCTTGCATGTGTTATCCTCACAACAGCCCATGATGAGAGAGAGAATCACTGCTATCCCCGTCAGACAGACAAGGAGATCAAAGCCTAGCGTATACTTGAAGGGTTATAGTGATATAGTCCAAGCCCTTATGTGGATGCAGTTATATACAAAGGTGACTTATATCATTATCGTTAATCCCCTTCCCATACCACAATAGCTATACTGGTGTAAAGCACCAAAGGGCTTGTGCCATGCTAACTATACCAGTATAATTAAAGTGGTACAACTTTTGTGTGTAGACAAGGCCAAAGTGATGTGCCCAAGGTATGAAATGTTATAGCTTGTGCTTTTCCCTACAGGGTTTGAATAACTCCCTTCACTAGGATTTTCCCTCTCTAAATCATAGGCCAAAGCACAAGTTCCTTCCTCAGTTTTTACTCTACTCTAGCAGAGTTGCTGCTGAAACCGGTTAGGGTTGAATAAAGACACTAGAATTTGTTGCCATGTCTAATAATAATAGGAGATATACCTATCTCCTAGAACTGGAAGGGACCTTGAAAGGTCATTGAGTCCAGCTTCCTGCCTTCGCTAGCAGGACCAAGTACTGATTTTTGCCCCAGATCCCTAAGTGGCTTCCTCAAGGATTGAACTCACAACCCTGGGTTTAAGCAGATCAATGCTCAAACCACTGAGCTATCCCTCCCCACATTGTCTGAAGTACTCTGTCTATCTTAGGTATTTACATAGCCCCCCTATCACTGCAGTATCAATCTTCAGGTTGCTTATCCTCCCAGCACCCCTGTGGTGCAGAGCAGGGCTATTATCCCTGTTGTACAGATGAGGAGCTGAAGCACCGAGAAGTTGAAGGACTTGCCCAAGGTCACTCAGGCAGTCTGTGGCAGAGCATGGAATTGAACCAGGTCTTCCAAGTCCCATGCCAATGCCCTAACTGCTAACATACATACATACATACATACCCCACCACCACTCCATTACTCAGTACTGTGATTTTAAAAGGAGAGTGAGAAAGACCCAGGTGGTCGAGGAAATGGCATGAGAAATGTAGAACATTTTCCATGGAAAAGCCTGAAGTAATAAGAACATCTTTTAGTGCTTTCTGAATATGGCCAAAGTCAGAACCTCTGCTAAGAGTGAGTTCCACTGGTGAGCACCTGCAGTGCTAATGAACGCTTAGGCCTTGTCCCATTCAACTTCCCTTGTGGCCCAGCTGTGCTCTTACTCTTTTATCTTGCCAGTGTGGATGGAGCTGAACTTAATTATAACCATGTTATGGAAACTTGTGGCAGCCAAAGACCAGCAGATGGTTATTACACGTTTGGTTTTCCATGATCTGGTCCCATCACTGCAGGCAAGTGCAAGCCTTGTTATTGCGTGAGCCCGTGCGACAGATCTGACCATGTGGACAAGCCCTGCTGTAAAATCACAGGTTCTAAGGCAGTTTGTGTGTTGTGTTTTAGGGCTATGAGTTAAGAGCTGCTCAGGATCCACTGATCCCTGCAGAACATTCTTTGTCCTCTAAGAACTCCCTGCAGAGCCCTAGCCGAGCAGTGAGCAGACTGGGGGGACAAAGGGCACTCCTGTGGAGTGAGACTCAGGAGACCTAGGAATGTGTGATCTGGGCAAATAACTTAATCTCTGTGCTCCACCTAAAATAAGGATAGTGATACTCCCCTAGCTCACAAGGGCCTTGTGAGGCACATTCATTAACGTGAGTAGGTGCTTTATTACAATGGCGTTGGGCATTGGCTGTACAAGTACCTAGATTCCTCTTATGCATGGAAGATTCCTACGGATGGTGTAATTGGAGCTGATAGGCTGCAATTACCAATGCCAGCCAGCCAATGGGGAGCCTGTGGCAATGTTAACAAGGCCTGCTGTGCCCATGCTTGGAAACAGCAAGCAAATTTGCTTTGATACACTTTCAGACTACATCAAAACCTCCTGTTTTGTAAGCTAACAAATGACATCAGGTCAGACTTTGTTTTATCGGTGACTCAACTTTATGATGCCACCAGGCAGCTCTTAAAAGCCAGAAGCTTTGGTGAGCTTGTGGTCAGCTGTAGCTGCCTGGTGGGTCAATGTATGAATGCCAGTGGGAGTGTGTTGGTTTTTTATTTTTTTTTATTTTTTATTAAAACCTCACCTCAGGGTTTCCTGCCATAAGTAATACCCAGAGTGATTTGGTTTTAATAAAGTTAATAGGACAGACTTGAAGATTCCTCTGCCTGAATATGAAGGCACATTTAGACACTGGATGACTTCCCCTTTTTTAGCTGTTCTGTAGTGAAAGAACAGGCTCCTCTATAATGACCCTTTTAGTTCCATCATAGCAGGTATTGAAAATTACAGCCCTTGAAAACCAGCAATGGGCTGAGGACCATCTCCATAGCCATAGTAGCAAGGATTAAATGTTCTAGGTGAGTGAACATTCTGCATAAATAGTAATTTGAATTTAATAGCACTTTCCATCAGAGAGTCTCAATGTGTTTTTAAGTCATTGAGCTTCATAGTAAGCCAACTAAGGAAGGACTATATAAGATTCCTTTCACCAATCCCAGAAATGCAGCCACGCTTGGGATAGAAAACAGCAGCCATTTAGCAGTATGCGGCATCGCTACTAAGAGCAAGACACTAGGAATAAAACCATATGGATTTGTGACTGCAAGAGGAATATAGGTATGTGGAATATAACTATCCGAACTGGATTATAGCCAGGAGAACTAGGCTAGTGCCCAGACACTTGATGATGCGTCCTATGGCCTGGATTACGATTTTCCAGGTCTTTCCCAAATGATGGCCATAGCTACAGCACAACCTTTCCTCTCCAATATCCGCTGATCTAGGACATTGGTTAACGGCTGAACTATCACCTGTTGAATCACCAACACCACATTCTACAGCACTGAGACGACACTCAGAGGCTGACCCTCATTAATGTGGAAGCAAGGAATAACAGAACAAATGCAAACTGGACTAAGGACGTGTCTACGCTGCAGTCATGGAGTGGGATTGCAGCGCTTGCAGATGTACCCAAGCTAGCTTTAATCCAGCTCACTCAGGTATTGGAACAGCACAGCTGTGTCAGCCTGGACTTCAGATGAGGCTACAGAAGGCCACCCAGAGCTCTGGGTAATTACACGGGTAGCTAGCCCGCACTGAAGCCTGTGCTACTCTGACTTCACTGCTCCAGGACTGAAGCTAGCTAGATAAATGATAGCTCAAGTATGTCTACAAAACCTGGAATCATATCCCATGCCTGCTGTATAGACATACCCTAAGATGAGACACTTGGGAACTAATGGTTAGCATTTTAACCAAGATTCTGAGAGGTGGTAAGCTAATGCTTACCCAAATACATGCTGTCCTACCCTTCTTTCTCCATAGTTATCACTCCAGCCTAGTAAATGCAAGTGAAGAAATGTGGCTTAGTGTCAGATTTTTGTTTTTTAAAAAGCGTTTGTGCAATCTCTGATAGTTTAAAACTGAAGTCTTTTAAGTACTGATAGAGAGAGAATGGGAAAGCAATCTGCTTAGGTATTTTTGTCACCATAGCAGTTCTCACCCATTACGCTTTAGTAACCATGTTATTTTTCACTGAAACTTCAGAAACCTTCTCTTTAGAAAGCATTTTGCTTATACATGAAATGTAAGAACAGCCATACTGGTTCAGATCAATGGTCCATCTAGCCCAGGATCCTGTCTTCTGACAGTGGCCCATGCCAAATGCTTTTGTGGGAGTTAACAGAACAGGGCAATTTCAAGTGATCCATCCCAGTTAACCAGTCCCAGGTTTTAGCAGTTGGAGCATGAGGTTGCATCCCTGACCACCTTGGCTAATAGCCATTGATGGACCTACCCTCCATGAACTCATCTAATTCTTGTTTGAACCCAGATATAGTTTTGGCCTTCACAGTATCTCATGCCAATGAGTCCCACAGTGTGATGAAGTAGTTCTGTTTGTTTGTTTTAAACCTGGTGCCTATTAATTTGATCAAGTGACCCCTAGTTCTTGTGTTATATGAAGGTGTAAATAACACTTCCTTATTCACTTTCTCCACAGCAGTTATGCTTTTATATACTTCTGTCATATCCCCCCTTAGTCATCTCTTTTCTAAGATGAACAGTCCCTGGTTTTTTAATCTCTTCTCATATAGAAGCTGTTCCAAACTCCTAATTGCTTGTGTTGCCCTTCTCTGTACCTTTTTCAGTTCTAATATATCTTTTTTGAGATGGGGTGACCAGAACTGCATGCAGTATTTGAGGTGTGGGTGTATCATGGATTTATATAGTGGCATTATGATACTTATTGTCTTATTATCTTTCCTGATGGTTCCTAACATGGTTAGCTTTTTTGACTGCTGCTGCACGTTGAGAGAGATTTTCAGAGAATTATCGACAATGACTCCAAGATCTCATTCTTGAGTGGTAACAGCTAATTTAGACCCTATCATTTATGTATAGTAGCGATTTTTTTTTCCAGTGTGCATTACTTTGCATTTATCAACATGGAATTTCATCTGTCACTTTGTTGCCCAGTAGCCTAGTTTTGGCAACGTGGCCAAAGTGTGTGCAATGCCTCTTTTAAATATAACGAGAGACTGAAGGAAGACCACATCTCTGCGAGATTGACATTTTGCACAAAATGCATCATGCATCCAATGAAGTGGGTATTCACCCATGAAAGCTCTAATAAGTCTGTTAGTCTATAAGGTGCCACGGGACTCTTTGCTGCATTTTGCCCAAAGACCACTTTATGCTCAGGATTTGGTGTTGACAGCACCCTGTGAAATGTTTAAAATATAGGTTAAAGAAGCAGTATGTTTCTAAACAGAATAGTCCTTCTAAATTCCCCAGAAGAGTTTTGCTTCCTCTTTAAGTCCCTACTGCCCTCCAGGACATTCCAGTGCTGTGCTTCCCAGATACTGCTCGGTGGAGATTCTCTTGGTGATGCACAGGGCAAAGCAGTGAGGGATCACACGGTTGTTAAAGGAGATGACACTTTACAGTGGGGCAGGGGCACATCTTGATTATGAAGTGTTGTGCAGAATGGAAAAGCTTCAGAACGCCTGGAAGCAATGTAAAAGCAGCTCCTCCCCTCTTTGTGTGCTCACCGACCCTCCCAATGTCAGCACCCCACTGGGACAGAGTTTATACATTCCGCTTCATTAGATGAATGCACCGTGTCTCCTTGTTCCGGAAAACCATATGTGCAAGGCTAACCTGATAACATTCTGACTCATAGACTTTAAGGTCAGAAGGAACCATTACGATCATCTAATCTGACCTCCTGCACAATGCAGGCCACAGAATCTCACCCACCCATTCCTGTATCAAACCTGTGTCTGAGCCATTGAAGTCCTCAAATCATGGGTTAAAGACTTTAAGGTGCAGAGAATCCTCCAGCAAGTGACCCATGCTCCACGCTGCAGAGGAAGGCGAAAAAAACCCAGGGCTTCTGCCAGTCTGCCCTGGAGGAAAATTCCTTCCCAACCCAAAATATGGCGATCAGCTAAACCTTGAGCATGTGGGCAAGACTCACCAGCCAGACACCCAGGAAAGAATTCTCTGTAGTAACTCAGATCCCGCCCCATCTAACATCCATCACAAGCCATTGGGTATATTTACCGCTAGTAGTCAAAGATGAATTAATTGCCAAAATTAGGCTATCCCATTATACCATCCCCTCCATAAACTTTTCAAGCTTAATCTTGAAGCCAGATATGTCTTTTGCCCCCACTACTCCCCTTGGAAGGCTGTTCCAGAACTTCACTCCTCTGATGGTTAGAAACCTTTGTCTAATTTCAAGTTTATATTTCCTGATAGCCAGTTTATATCCATTTGTTCTTATGTCCACATTGGCACTGAGCTTAAATAATTCCTCTCCATCTCTGGTACATTTATAAAGAGCAATCATATCTCCCCTCAGCCTTCTTTTGGTTAGGTAAACAAGCCGAGCTCTTTGCGTCTCCTTTCATATGACAGGTTTTCCATTCCTCAGATCATCCTAATAGCCCTTCTCTGAACCTGTTCCAATTTGAATTCATCCTTCTTAAACATGGGAGACCAGAACTGCACACAGTATTCCAGAAGAGGTCTCACCAGTGTTTTGTAATGGTACTAACACCTCCTTATGTCTACTGGAAATACCTCGCCTGATGCATCCCAAGACCGCATTCGCTTTTTTCACAGCCATATCACATTGGCGACTCATAGTCATCCTGTGATCAACCAATACTTGGAGGTCCTTCTCCTCCTCTGTTACTTCCAACTGATGCCTCCCCAGCTTATAACAATAGTTCTTGTTATTAATCCCTAAATGCATGACCTTGCACTTTTCACTATTAAATTTCATCCTGTTACTATTACTCCAGTTTACAAGGTCATCTAGATCTTCCTGTGGGATATCCTGGTCCTTCTCTGTGTTAGCAATACCTCCCAGCTTTTTGTCATCCACAAACTTTATTAGCACATTCCCACTTTTTGTGCCAAGGTCAGTGATAAAAAGGTTAAATAAGATTGGTCCCAAAACCGGTCCCTGAGGAACTCCACTAGTAACCTCCTTCCAGCCTGACAGTTCACCTTTCAGTATGACCGTTGTAGTCTCCCCTTTAACCAGTTCCTTCTCCACCTTTCAATTTTCATATTGATCCCTATCTTTTCCAATTTAGCTAATAATTCCCCATGTGGAACTGTATCAAATGCCTTACTGAAATCGAGGTAAATTAGATCCACTGCATTTCCTTTGTCTAAAAAATCTGTTACCTTCTCAAAGAAGGAGATCAGGTTGGTTTGGCACAATCAACCTTTTGTAAAACCATGTTGTATTTTGTCCCAATTACCATTGATCTCCTTGACTACTTTTTCCTTCAATTTTTTTTTCCAAGACCTTGCATACTACAAATGTCAAACTGATAGGCCTGTAGTTACCCGGATCATTTTTTTCCCCTTTCTTAAAGATAGGCACCCTTCACACCCTGAGGTCAAGCTGCCTCTTTGTTCACTGAGGGATCCTGCTGGCTAGATCAGGATTCTATGTGCTGAAGGGAAGCGCCGGTAGCAGCTTGTGACTGAATTCTGTGGAGAGTTGGATGAGATTCCCCTATCCCTCGGCTATCAGAATTTAATTGGCGTCTAAAAGGACAGTGCCCATTTTTCACTGCTTGGCTTTTCTATTTCAGCCTATGCTGCTGTCCTGCTTGGGATTAAGTAACTTGTGCCTGACATGAGAGGCCTGTATTGTCCAGTCCTGTTTCTCCTGAGAGAGTTAGAGAACGTGCACCTGTTGTCACCTGAGTCACTTCCATTAGGCTGGGTAGGTTTGTGATAGAGTGTGGAGGGAATATAGTGAATTTGATTTGCATATGCAGGTGAGCTCTCCAGGTATCATCACTAATTATCAGGATGTTGGCATTCAGGGAGATCGTGCTGAAAGAATGCCCCAGAACTAAGCCCAACCGGCCCCAGGATGGCTTAATTCAGACCTATTCTCCAGGACTGTGACCCCCTCAATGGACCTGATGTCATACTGGGCCTGCATCTTGGGACAGGCAGATTGGATCTAGTGTGTGTTTTCTCTTGTGGTTGCTCGTTGGGTTGCATTTCTATGCCATGGGGCTTTGACTCCCACCCGTCCCTTCTTGTCACTCATCTCTTGCTTATAAGTAACCACTTGCCCCAGAGTATTTTTGATCTTCAAAAGCTTCTAAAAAAAGGGACATGATGCTTTTGATTTTCTCTCCTTCCTGTATTTATCTGAAAATTACTGCAGCACTTAAAAGAAATCACAGTAG
The DNA here is from genome assembly GCF_025201925.1 of Gopherus flavomarginatus. Taxonomy (NCBI): domain Eukaryota; kingdom Metazoa; phylum Chordata; order Testudines; family Testudinidae; genus Gopherus; species Gopherus flavomarginatus. The sequence continues at coordinate 18,339,881 of NC_066633.1, read as the reverse complement.
ATTGCAATTCAAATAAACCCCACACACTGTGTCTGTCGCCCTCTCATGGCTAGTCTACATAAGAGCCTACTGCTTTTACCAGCTTGAGGAGTTGCTCTTTTAGCTCAATGGTTGGAGGGTCACTATTTTAATAATGAAGGTTCCGAGTTTGAACCTTTGATGACCCAAGTGCAGGGCGGCTGTTCTTAAAATATATATCCCAGTACCCTGCATATAGATCTGGTCGTAATATTGGTTGTAAAGCTGGTTAAATGCAAAACTGCAGGGCAGAGAGACACCACTGTGATATTATCCATTTATATGGGGCTAAGAGCTATAACCCACTTCTTGACTTTCTTGCTACCCTGTAGAATCTCTACTGATTCAAGAAAACAGGCCTGAAGCACAGTTGCCCAGGTTAACTAGGATAAAAAGGGAGCTGTTGAAACCCTTTCAGTGGAATGCCATATTCATGCTGAGAATAGCAGTGCCTGTGACCTTTCCCTGCTGAGGCACCGGGTGGGGAGGCAGGCATGGTGTCAGGGAGAGAGCAGCAGGCAATTTTACCCGGCAAGAAAGAGAAGTGAGAATACAATGCACGTGAGTGTTAGCAATGAGGTTTCTTAAGAAGGCAGCACTCTGCTGGTGTCCCTGTGAACCTGGGGAGCCACGGGCTTCCAGTTCACACAATCACTTCATTGTACAGTACTGTCAGAGGGACATGGCTGGAGCCCAAAACACCTGAGTGCTCCTGATTCTGGTACCAACTCCCTGTGCAACTGAGATGCAGCACTTCATGCTTTTGCCTCTGTTTCCAAAGAACTGAGGCACAGGCCTTCTCTGCACCCCCCATTCCTCTGTCCCGACATGTTCCCCATCCGTTTCCGTGTATGTCCTCACTAGCATGCCTATTCCTTGCTGTTGGAAAGGGTTGTTTTCTGTTCCTTTGAAATGCCACAATTGAAGAGTAAGGCCAAGATGGAGTCTGGGCAGGTTTTAATAGTACAAGAGACCCATGAGGATACAGTGCAGGGCTGAGTGGATCTCCTGGTCATTAGATAGATACTAAGACAGAAAATATCATGTTGCCTCTGTATAAATCCATGGTACGATCACATCTTGAATACTGCGTGCAGATGTGGTCATCCCATCTCAAATAAAGATATATTGGAATTGGAAAAGGTTCAGAAAAGGGCAACAAAAATGGTTAGGGGTATGGAACGGCTTCCATATGAGGAGAGATTAATAAGACTGGACTTTTCAGCGTGGAAAAGAGATGGCTAAGGCAGGGCTTTGGAGCTGTGCTCCGACTTCACTCCAGCTCCAGGCAAAAACCTGCAGGTCCACTGCTCTGGAGCTGCTCCATGTTCCAGCTCCGGGCTCCACTCCAAAGCCTTGGGCTAAGGGGAGATATGATTGAGGTCTATAAAATCACGACTGGTATAGATAAAGTAGTTAAGGAAGTGTTGTTTACTGCTTCTCATAACACAAGAACTAGAGATCACCCAATGAAATTAATAGGCAGCAGGTTTAAAACAAATAAAAGGAAGTATTTCTTCACACAATACACAGTCAACCTGTGGAACTCATTGCCAGAGGATGTTGTGAAGGTCAAGACCATAACAAGGTTCAAAAAAGAACTAGATAAGTTCAAGGAGGACAGGTCCATCAATGGCCATTAGCTAGGATGGGCAGGGATGGCGTTCCTAGCCTCTGTTTGCCAGAAGCTGGGAATGAGTGACGGGGGATGGATCATTTGATGATCACCTGTTCTGTTCATTTCCTCTGGGGCACCTGGCACTGGCCACTGTCGGAAGACAGGATACTGGCCTGGATGGACCCTTGGTCTGACCCAGCAGGACCATTCTTATGCTCAGACAGTCATGTGTTTTCATGGGTGGAACCACACCCCAGTTTTCCTGCATGTCAGCCAGGTTCTCTACCATTGGACCTAAAAGAGCCCATCTGCTTGCTTGGGCCAGAAGATGCTTTGCCCGAAGTGCTCTGCACTGTAGAATAGTTAGTACTATTTGTGCTGCCTTTGACCAGGATTTGGGGCATGGGAACCCAAAACCACTGGATTCCGATTTAGCAATCCTGTCTGCCAGGATTTTTAATTATACTTTGCAGAGAGCTCAAAAATACCCTTCCTGACATTTATACGTCCCTGCGGAAGCTGGGTGTCCCCCTTTGGCAGGCGGTGCCTGGTCTGTGGGTCTGCACTGAAACGCTCCTTTCTAATTATCTCCCAGGGAGCTCTAATTTGGTTCTTAAGAGAAGCAGCAAAAATCATTCCCAAGAAGGGAAGCTGATTGAGGCTGCAAGAGCCTCATGCTTTCCCGGAGGGCTGCAGCCCCCTTTGGGGTTAGCCTCCACTAAAAAGCAACATGGCTTCAGAATAGGCTCTCCTGTCCCTTCTCATTCCACGTCCTCAGTTTGCTGGGGAATTTGTATCTCCCCTTTCTTGGTCTCATGTTGGCTGCTGTGAGGTAGGAAGGATGGAGTCAGGAGCCAGGGAACTGCCGGACTGGATCAGCCCCATAGTCAGTCTAGCCCAAGGTCCTGTCTGACAATGGCCAGCACTAGATGCTGCAGAGGAAGGTGTCAGAATCTGACAGCACATATGGGATTATCTGCCCCCTTGCAGGTCTGGTCCTCATCCCTTATAATTAGCTGCTTGGTTTAAACCCCAAAGCAAGAGGTTTTATATCCCTTCCAACATGTATTTTTAAGCATTAGCACTTATAACTCTGTGTATTCTTTCTATACAGAATTGTCTTGTCCAGAGGTTCCCAAAATGGGGGACATGGAGGAACATTTCAGGGAGGCGGATGGTGGGCCCAGGCCAGCCCCCACAGGGGACAGGGAGGGGAGTCAGCTCTGCTCCCAGCCTTGCGTGGGGGCTGGCCCCGGCACGGCTCTGCATTCGCCTGCTGGCCCCCACTGCAGCCTGGCTATGACTCTGCTCCCACCCCCAGCCTTGGCCTCTGGCCACGACCCCGACTCTGCCCCTGGCCCCAGCCCCACCCCCAAGTGCAGCCGGAGCCTCAACCCACTTAGCTCTGTCCATGTCTCCGCCCAATCCCTCCCTCAGCTCCCAGCCTGGATCCAGAGCAGTGGAGGGGGGGGGGGCGTGGACAGGAGTAAGGGGGACACAACACTCAAAAGTTTGTGGACCTCTGGTCTACTCTGTCTTTGAACGTTGTGAAGGTTTTGACCTCAGTGAAATGCTATGGCAATGAATTCATCACATTACTTGGAGGGAGTGTGAAGTTTATCTTTTCGTCTTGGAGGGATCGCTCCCCATCCTGTCTAACCCCCCATACGGATCTCTCAAATGCATTCTCTAAAGACTCCAGAATGAATCCTGTCCTAGAACAGGATGGATAAACTGCTGAACAGTATGAGAAGTTATATTCCTTAGGCTATCTTAATCCCCACATAGTAGGTTTGCCAGGGGTCCAGTTTTCTACTGAAACGTCTGGTTGAAATGCGACCCTGGTGGGTTTGGTCAGCACTGCCGACTGGGCCATTAAAAGTCCAGTTGATGGTGCTGTGGGTCTAAGGCAGGCTAGTCCCTACCTGTCCTGGCACCACGCTGCGCCCCAAAAGTGGCCAGCAGGTCCAGCTCCTACACAAGAGGGCCATGGAGCTCCGTGCGCTTCCCCCACCCCGAGCACCGGCTCCACACTCGAATTGGTTGGGGTCTATGGCCAATGGGAGCTGGGGGCGTTGGTGCCTGCGGGCAAAAGCAGCATGTGGAGCCTCCTGCCTCCCCTCTCCCAGGAGCTGGACCTGCTGGCCACTTCGCTGACCAGGAGCTGCCTGTGGTAAGCCCGGGCCCCAATCCCGAGTCCCAACTCAAGGGAGAGGAATAGCTCAATGGTTTGAGCATTGGCCTGCTAAATGCAGGGTTGTGAGCTCAGTCCTTGAGGGGGCCATTTATCGATCTGGATCAAAAATCTGTCTGGGGATTGGTCTTGCTTTGAGCAGGGGGTTGGACTAGATGACCTCCTGAGGTCCCTTCCAACCTTGATATTCTATGATTCTATGAACTCCCTGCCCCAGCCCTGAGACCCCCCCCAACCCAGAGCCCCCTCCTGCACCCCAGCCAAAGCACTTACCCCCACACACACCTCAACCCCAAGCCCAGAGCCCCCTCTCACACCCCGAACCCCCCATCTAGAGCCCATACCCCCTCCTGCAGCCCAAATCCCTGCCTCAACCCATGATCCTCTCCTGCATGCCGAATCCCTTGGCCCGTCTCTGCAGCCTGAAGTCCCCTCTGGCACCCCAAACCCCTCATGTCTGGCCTCAGCCCAGAGCCTGTACCCCCTCTCACACCCCAACCCCTTCCTCAACCTGCAGGCCCCTCCCACATTCCAAATTCCTCAGCCCCAGCCTGGAGCCCCTTGTGCACCCCAAACCCCTCATCCCTGGAGACCTCACCCCAGCCCAGAGCCCCCTCCTGCACCCCAAACCACTCATTTCTGGCTCCACCTTGGAGCCTGCACCCCCAGTTAGAGCCCTCTTCCCCTCCCACGCCCCAGCCCAGTGAAAATGAGTGAGGGTGGTGGAGAGTGAGCCACTGAGGGAGGGGGAATATAGAGAACAACGGCGGGGCCTCAGGGAAGGGGCGAGGCCTCAGGGAAGGGGTGGGACTAGGTTTGGTTTTGTGCGACTGGGCAACCCTATCACATAGTCTTTGTGGTTGCTACATATTATTGTGATTGTGAGACATCCTCTTGTGAGCGAGATCTTATTTTATTGGCTTGATCATAGTTAAGGATTAAACTATTGGGGGGGGGTTTAAATAAGAACCATGAATGATTCAGTTGGGCTGAATTTCAATCTGAAAACATTTTTCTGAAATAAAGTTACTAAATTAGTCCTTGGCCTGAAAAGAATTAATAAAATAGATTGTTAAACTTTTCAAATTATGGATCTGAAAATTGCCAAATCAGATCAAATAAATCTGTTATCATTTAGGGGGCAGGTGGGTTTTTTTTAATGCACACAGAGACTTTCTTCTAAGGCCTTGTCTGTATTCAAAGTTGCACAGTGTAATTGGAGATGTGACTTCAAACCAGTTTAGTTAAACCAGTGAAACACACAGTGTGGATGCTCTTATTTTGATTTTAAACTTGTCTTAGATCTAAGGTTAAATTGAATTAAGAGTAGCTAAATCAGATCAATCAGATTTAAATTGCATGAAAGGGGTCCATGTGGGATTCTGAACCACTTTAATTAAATCAGTTTGAAATAACACTTTTACTTAAATAAACGAAGACTCTGAATATAGACAAGGGATAAAAATTTCAAAAGCGCCTATGTGACTCGGGCGCCTCAGTTCCATAGAAAGAAGATGGGCGTAGACTTCTAAATCACTTAGAGCCTTTTGGTCTGCAACCTTGGTTAAAATTTTCATTGTGAATTGTGGGAAGGCTGGAGAGAAGGGGCAGGGTGGGGCTTCATGATTGGAGGGGGGTAGAGTGAAATGCACCCAGATGGTTGGCCTGGAGGAGGAGATGGGGTATGCATGGGGTGGAATGTGCCTCACCGTTCAGAATACGTTTTGTAGGAGAAAACTCGTGTTTGCTCCAAAAGTTTGGCTTTCTTCCAAATCCATCTCAAAGCCATCGCCAGGCAGGTTGGGTCTTAATGTCTGAAATGGACATCTGGATGCCTTTGGTTTAAGACTTACGAAGGCTCGGAACATGATCCCTGCATGTGGGAAGAGAGTAAGCATGCTGTCGTAGCCGTCTGCCAAGTAATTTCAGGCTAGAGTTCCTGTAGGGTGCTTGCCTGCAGCTTATGCTTCTATGGGAAAGCCCAGAAGAGAGAGGATTCTGAGCCATACCGTGTATTTGTCTAATATGTGGTATAAACACATTAACACACACAATCCTCTGTTGCTAATTAGTTTCAGATGATACCAGCACTGGCTGGCTGAAGTCCCATATACACTAGCTGTGATGCGTAAAGTGTTCCCATGAACAGCACGAACATTGATTAACCCTTTGGCTTCTCAAAAGCAGGTGGTGCTGGGAAAAAGCAGAGGAATTACCATGGTTTGTGTGAAGAGAGCTCCAGTGTTTAAATACTATCCAGGATTCCTTTGGGAAAATCAGTGGGATCATATGTGTTACACAAATGCTAACTGGAGCAATTTCATCCCCAGAACAGTTTAAGATTCTGTCCTTTGTGTAAATGAGATGAGTTGAAACTGACCATAGGAGGAGGGCTGTTTAGTGTCTAAACTAGGGAATACGGGTTCTCTTCCCAGCTCTCTCTCTGGGATTTTGGGCAAGCTAATGTTCAGAGTCGCTGAGCACAGCCAACTCCCCTTGAATTGACCAAATGGAAGATTCAGATACTCTTCTTCTCTAAAAACCGGTTTATCGATGATTGCTTATGTCGGTTAAAGCGTCTATGCTGTAAGGAGGGCTGGCTGCAAAACAGGAATTCCTCTTCATGAACATTTTCAAAACTGAGGCAGTTGGTTTTGTTCCACCCTGGGATAAACTGGAACTGTTCATATGTTTTTTTTCATGAAAAATGAGAGACTGATCTCAGAATAGCCAGTAACCCAGGGGTTAGTACACTTAGCTGGGATGTGAGAGATCCAGATTCAAGTCCTTGTTCCAAATCTGGTACAGCAGGGAGCCTTGAACCTGGGTGTCTCATATCCCAGGTGAATGGCCTAACCACCAAGCTATTGGCTATTCTGTGGTTTTGATCAGAAATTCCATCCTGGACTTGAGAGAACTTTCGTTGCAACTGAAAATTTTTGGTTTTGCTTAACTTGCATTTTCCTTTGAAAAAGTGCAAAAAAAAAAAATCAGCCAGTTCTACCTGTAATGTTTGCTTAATGTAAAGCATCGTGAGGTACCTTGATGAGAGATGCTATAAAAGTGTGTGTGGTTATAGTTAGCAAAAGGGACTGACCTCCTAACATTAGGGGAATCCTTTTCCTTCAGATCTGTAATAGTTGCTCTTGCAGCTGTCTCACACACTGTTTCACATTCCTCAGAGTAAGGGAAAAAGGGATCTCAGGTGGCAAACATACTGTGCATTCCCTGAAGTCAGGTGAATAAGGGAATCTGTGTTAGAGCTGGGAACTGTGTCAGACTGCTAAAGCATAGTTCTGTGCTCTAACCTCAGGAGCATCTTTCCTCTCCAAATAGCTTTGTGTTAGTCCTTGCTCAAGTTTGCAACCCTCCCAATTGAGTATGTCTGTCAATTTCACCAATGCATCTGAGGAAGTGGGTATTCACCCATGAAAGCTTATGCTCCAATACATCTCCTAGTCTTAAAGGTGCCATAGGACTCTGTTGAATTTCACCAATGTGCTGATAAGTAGAGCAGGTTGGGGATTTTTCGACAACCCCTCCTCCCTTCCCGCCCCCATTTGTCTGCGAAACAGAGTTGGTTTTGATGAATTTCCTGACTCAAAAACATTTTTGAACAGAAGGTCAGTTTCAAAATTGTCAAAACATCCCAAAATGAAAACGTTTGTTTTTTTTCTAGTAGAAGTGGTTATGTTTCAAACTTTGGAGTATGTTTAGACTAAAAGAAGATTTTAAAAGCAATCAAAAATGAAATTTTTAAAAATTATCAAAATCTAACATTTCGGTTAACCTGAACTCAGAAACTTTTTCAGATTTTGGATTCAGGAAACCTTTTTGAGATTTTGATTTTTTTTTTTTTTTGGGTCCCAGTTCAGGGCAGGAAAACTTTTCAATACTCTGAATATTTTTGCAGGATGGGAAAAACATTTCTTAGCCATCATGTTTTTCTGTTAAGCCCCTTGACCGTGCCAGGATTAATATGTTATATAACACCCCCTCCTCCCGCCCCACTTTGGGAGTGTAATGAGCACCTGGTCCCTTTGCGCATGGACTCACGGTGAAATTTCTCTGTAAAACTTTTTCCTTCTCCAGTTCCTTGTTTTTAACAAGATGCAGGTTGTTTCTTTCATTTGATCATATGCTTCACCTTAATTGGGTACAGAAATAAGCTTTGAAATTGCTTTGATGGATGCTTGGTCATGATCTATAACAGTGGTGCTGGTAACAGAGTGTGTTTGGACGGCAGTGCTTCAGGAAGAGACACCTTTCTTCTTCTGTTTCAAAGTATCATGAGTAGGGCCGTACTAATTTCATGCCTGTGAAAAATGTGTCATAGACCATGAAATAAGCCCTTCTCCATGAAATCTGATCTCCTCCTTGCAGCTGGGAGTACCCTAGCCAGGGGGCTCCTAGCTGTAAGTCCCTGCTGGGCAACGGAGGGATATAGGACCCTGGCAAGAGGCTGGATTTAAGCCTTCCTTTTGCAGTGTGCTCTTGTTCAAAGGTGCTGCACATTTCTTGGCATCTTCCTGGTGCTATTTCTGTTCCCGGCCTCTCAAGGTGTTTCAGATCATGCTTTGCAAATGCAACCACTGCTCAGCAAGTCCAGGCATTGCACTGCCCACAGGGTAACCCACAGCTGGCACCTCTGGGACTTGCATTAAGCCACAAGTAGAACAGACGCTATCATTCACCTTTATTCAAAGGGCTGTAAGCATATCGAATAAATGTGATGAGGAATCTGTCCCTCACTCGGACCTGAACCCACGAAGCTCTGACCCACAAACCAGGGCCTCTCTGCAAGAAAAGTCTCCATTTGCTCTTATCAGGAGTATTGCTTATTTTCTCCCCAGACGACCATTATTTCTTACGTGTTTTCCCCTCCTCCCTCTGTTTTCTTGATGTCAGACCCTTTGTCCCACAGAAGCATCCATTGGCTTCCAGTTTTTGGTGGGAGTTAAGAGACAGAACGTCAGCCGTCAGGGAGGCCTGTTCATGAATTCAGAGTTGCAACAAGTCTGCACTCATAGGCATCCCAATCTGAGGAGGGGTGGGAAAGGAGAGCTGTTCACCTCCACAAGCCCCTGCTGCTTCCTCCCATGCAGATGACTTCTGTTGGGCTTTCCTTGTCTGGCCCAGAGGAGATCTGCTACAAAAAGGGCTTGTGGGACACGTTCTCTTCCAGTGCCATGGATAATTCCATTAAGGATGCTCCAGCAGTTAAGCTGCTAGCAGAGGCTTTGGAGATGTGGGTTTTATTCCCTGCTCTGTCCCAGACTTCCAGTGTGTCCTTGAGACTTAGGGTATGTCTACATTGCAAAAGAAAACCCATGGCAGCAAGTCTCAGAGACCTGGGTCAACTGACATGGACTACAGGGCTAAAATATAGCCATGGAGATGGTCCTGTCCAGGATCTGAATTGCACCCTTCAGACTAGAGCCTGAGCAGGGATGTCTACACTGCTAGTGTTAGCCCTGGAGTGCAAGGCCAAGTCAGTTGATCTGGCTCGCTGCTGCGGGTTATTTCTGGTTTGCGAGGGAAAATGGACATTGTAGTTGGACGCCATTGCCCTGGGCTCTGTGAAACTAAAGCCACACCCTGGCTCCTGGAGTTCTATAAAATATTCACATAGCCAGGAGCAGAAAGACACAACTCACTCCAGTGCCAATGGGATAAAATTTCCTTATCCTCTCTTGGTATTTAAGTCCAAATTGGCAATGGCTTTTTTTTTTTTTTTTAAAGAAGAACCTAAAATCTGTGGTGTGCTTTGGAGCCCAGTCATACTTGCAGTCTGTGCTTCCATTGAGAAAAACGAGGGCACTTGTCGGGACTAGCTTTGTGGTAGTTAAGTGGGCGGGGCTATGTAGCATCCCTTGAGTCTTATGCCAACTGCACGGTCTAACCTTTCCATTCCCCATGCTTGGTTTTGCCCTGCAGAGCATGATGAAGATCCTTGTGCTGAGCTGTCTGCTGCTGGATTTGCAAGCAGCTCGGGCTGCCATAGGCTTTCCTAAGGTAGGGGAATTTTGAGCAGGGGGTTGGACTAGATACCTCCTCAGGTCTCTTCCAACCCTGATATTCTATGATTCTGTGAATTGTTTAGAGTTGGTGCTAATCTCCCCCATGGGCACCCAGCCATGGAGGACACAGCTGTAAGTCTCATGTCTTGTAACATGAAATTATTTGTCCTGGAAGTTCAGTCCAGTTTGATTGCAAGTAGTAAAGGCTTTTGGTTCGTGTTCTTTTCCCCGTATCTGCATCCCGTCAGTTATTGGTGTGTGTGCGTGTGTGTGTGTGTGTGTCTCTCTCTCTCTCTCTCTCCCTCCCTCCAGAAGACACTTATTTTGCCCCCTTAGCGAGTGCCTATATCCGTTCCTTTGAAGATAAATAAATACCACTGTTAAATTGTTTCAAAATGTTCACAAAGAGGATAATAAGTTGGTTGGGGTTAAACAGCAGGTAGAGTGCAGGGACCTTTTGCTGTATGTTTATATCATGTCCATAAATCTTTCAGGCAAGTGACTGAGTGTCATTCTGCTTCTCTGGTTCTATTTTCTGTAGATCTTCCTTCAGGTAGTGAACTGGGCATAGCCAGGTCCTGTTTTTAACCTGACTTCCTTTCTGCAGTGTGACTGACCTCAGTGGATATGCTAGGGTGACCAGATGTCCCGATTTTATAGGGACAGTCCTGATATTTGGGTTTTTTTCTTATATAGGTGCCTATTACCCTGCACACTCCATCCCGATTGTTCACACTTGCTCTCTGGTCACCCTAGGATACGCTGCTGCTTTGATGATGCTGCCTCACAATCCTGGGACTCCAATTGCGTTTGTTTTTATTCTGAACTCAAATAATTCATTTTGAAGTGATATTTTTCGACCCCTCTGGAAATCTTACAAATAGTCTGCAGACCCCCAGGAGTCCACGGTCCACAGGTTGAAACCCACTCAGCTAGATCAGTGCCCTGACGACTGCAGTACAATGCCACAGAGCGGCACTTGCACAGCTACAGAGCGGAAGGATTTACTAGTTGGCCCCAAGTTTCAGTTCAGTTTCCTTTAAATAAGTTGTGTGTATCTATATTTAGTAATCTAGAAGCCCAGCCAACTCTCTGTTCCAAGGAGCAGTACTGGAAGAAATCACTGACAGAGAAATGTCCCTCTACGTTGTGTGTAGAGATCAATCAGGCATGTCAGTCAGGGTTTAATTTTGTGGCTTCATTTAGTTCTTGAGGAAACGAACATTGGAGCTGTTGGCCAAAAATGCCTCGAAGACATTAGTCTTTTGGGGAAATCTCCTAGCAGCTTCCCTGGGGACAGCAACAGCAGGAGTTGGGAGGGATAGCTCAGTGGTTTGAGCATTGGGCTGCTAAACCCAGGGTTGTGACCTCAATCCTTGAGGGGGTCATTTAGGGAATTGTGGTAAAAATCTATCTGGGGATTGGTCCTGCTTTGAGCAGGGGTTTGGACTAGGTGACCTCCTGAGGTCCTTTCCAACCCTGATATTCTATTATTCTGATAGTATAGACAGAGCTGTCAGCATTTTTACCGTGTCTAGCCTTGCTCAAAGCAGGACTAGTTAACAGAGGAAAAAATGCTTGTCATTGTCAGAGCTCTATTTTACAAGTGCTTCCACTACGGACACTGCTCTGCAAATACAGTAGTGCTGTGGTGGGAGACTTGCTGAAAAACAAATTCATCCTCACGGCAAGCTTGCTCTTAGTTCCATTGGTAAGTAACCAGGGCTTACATCTGTGGCACTGAGTATTAAAATACTTGTCGTGAGTTCTCAGCCTGATCGAAACAAACTCCTCTAGTGAGCATGGATACCTGTTAAGTACAGGGCAACTTGCCTTAAGCGGCACCCAAAGGACCAATAAAAATGGACGGCTTATGCAGAAAGATACGACACATCCTGATTCTCCTCTTACTCCAGTGTAAATTGGGAGCCACTCCTCTGAAGTCATTGGAATTACACCAGGGTAAAACTTGCATGAAGAGAGAATCGTACCTAGGATCTTGCTGGGTTCTGAGGGGGGCAGTCACCGAGGCCCCTGCCCTGGGCCCTGTACCTCCCTTGTACACACCCAGACCTCTGCTTGACTTCTTCACCCCTGCCCACAACCCCAGCCCTGACTCTGGCACCCCCACACATACCCAGCCCCCTCTCTGTCCTGACGCTGCACCACCGTCACATGCCCCCAGCCCTCTGCCCTGGCTCTTGCACCCCCGCACATCCCCAGCCTCCCCATACCCCATGCATCCCACACATCCCCACCCTCACCCTGAGCACCAAACAGGAACTCCTGCACCACCACCACCCCACATTCCCACCTGCACCCCTTGCATCATATGGGAGCTGCCCAGGTAAGTGCCCCACACCCAAACCTCCTGCCCCAACCCTGAGCCCCCTCCCTCATTCTAGCTCCTGGCCAGACCCCCAGACCCTTCACCCCTAGCCCTGTGCTCAGTGCACCCACACCTCAGCTCAGTGCAGAGAGAGGAAGAGAATGGGCCAGAACCAGGGAGAAGGTAGGTACCCACTGTATGTGTGTCTGGGGTCCCAGCAGCCGGCCCCGCACAGCCCGCTGCCTAGAGTGTTATTCCGCTGCCGGTCTGGGGTTCTGGCTGCCGGACCCTTGCCAGCCGGGGTCCTGGCCATCGGCCCCGCACAGCCCACTGCCGGTCTGGGGTTCTGGCTGCCGGACCCTTGCCAGCCGGGGTCCTGGCCACCGGCCCCGCGCAGCCCACTGCCGGTCTGGGGTTCTGGCTGCCAGACCCTTGCCAGCTGGGGTCCCGACCGCAGGCCCTGCTCAGCCCCCTGCCAGTCTAGGTGAACAGAACCCCGGACCAGCAGTGGGCTGAGTGGGCCAGCGGCGTAAGATCAACATTTTAATTTGATTTTAAATGAAGCTTCTTAAACATTTTTAAAACCTCATTTATTTTACAATATAGCACTAGTTTAGTTATATAATATATAGACTTGTAGAGAGAGACCTTCTGAAAATATTAAAATGTATGACCGGCACTCAAAACCTTAAATTAGAGTGAATAAATGAAGACTTGGCACAGCACTTGTGAAAGGTTGCCAACCCCTGTGTTAACTTATCAGCAGTGTCATGGCTTTGATGGACCCCCACCCCCACCCACCTTGCCCTGCTTCCTTGTGAATCCAGGCCTGTTTTAACACTGTTACAGAAGCAGAGCTGTGGGAAGGATAACTGAGTGAGGTCTGTTTTCCTTCCTCCTGGTTCCCACCTTTCTCCACCCTCCTGTCATGTTAAATGAGGCACCACATGTTCTGGAAGTTTAATTATTATCCTCTCTTGATTATGCCTCTTGGTGCACTTGCTGTTTGTGGCAGATTAATTCATCATTTCTAAATGTGCAACAGTGGGTCTGTTAACCAAGACCAGGTGCCCAACAAGCAGTTGGGCCAAGTGATGTTGCTAACCAGTTCTGCTCAAAGCAAGATCCTGGCAGATGTGGATGGGCTAGAGAGGATCTCAGGTACGAGTGTTCCTTCCTGGTCTGTCCCCATTTTGTAACAGTAATACCCTGGTCACAAGGCTGATAACTCTGTCTACACTAGCATTCCTGCTGTTGCTATTGCCAACGGAGCTGTGGTTGTGGGAGATTTAAATGGCAACGCAAGTCTGGGGCTTAGTCTCCCTCTAGTGACTGCTTTAATAGGATTCTGATTGTGATTTATTATTTGTATTGTGGTAGCGCCTAGTCATGGACCAGGACTCAGTTGTGCTAAGCAGGCTACAGGCACAGAACAGAAAGGGCTTACAGTCTGCGACAACAAGCAAATACAGGCAGACGGGGGAACAAGGAACATGTCAGGTGGTGTTTCCAGATAGAGAATCTGATTGACTGAAAGTTCTGGATTCAGACCTCACTGTTAACCTACGTTGGAGTTAGTGATAACAGTACTAGAGATGAAGTTTAACATATGTTCTAATGCAGCGAAACCACTTTGGGTTGAATATCTTACTTGTTTAGGGAGGTTATTTTCTTTTTGAGTTTGGAACTTTTTAATGTCATGATTTCCCCCTCTCCCCTTCCAACTCCTCAGTCACTGTATGGGGAAGGGTGAGGTACCAGGACTCCATCTCTCTTGTGCCAGGAAGCTGCAAGAACAATCGCTAGTTTCACCATACCTAAGGGGGCAGTTTACTATGATGGGCTAGCCCAGAATGAAACTCTTGCCAGTCACATGTTTAATTCATTAATTTGCCCCAAATGTCCCAGAGGCTGCACTTCCTCTTAACTTTCCTTCTCCCTGCCTCCCAACCCCCTTCCCTGCTGGCCCCTCAAGGAGGTTTGCTGCCTAGAGTGTTATTCCAGCTGCTGTAAATGGAAGAGGAAGTTTCAGAGTAAGGGCTGGGAGCTTAGCAATTGCCCTTAATTGAGACATGCCTGAGCATGTGGCTGCACTGAGACCACAAAGGGACTTTAAGTGCTTTGAAAGTTGTATCTCAAAGACTTTGGATTTATGGATTTGTGCCTCGTGTAACTCCATGGACTTCAGTTAAATCTGCTTGCACCAGAGTTGGATTTCCATCCTCTCAACTCTGGCCCCTGCTCCCCTCCACAAAAACAGGTGTTTAATTTTGGTTTACCCTTTAGTTCGAGGCTGATAGAAGAAGTAGCTACATGTTAAAGTTTTGTCCATGGCCTAGCATTTCACTTGGCCAGTGCTCTGGGTGCCTTTAGCAATCTTTTAAATTTACGCTCATGCATTGAGGAGCTCTGGGTTCTGGCTCCTTAGCTGAGAAGTTCCATTTTGCCCTGAAATTAGGGATAAACTAGCCTATGCACTCCACCAGATCAAACCAAACAACCCAGCAACACTATAATAAAAAATAAATGGCTCCATGCCACTGTTACCCAGCCCTACCCAATGCCCATTTTCTCATGGATGAGGGAGAAAAGGTTGGACCTAAAAGCTAATAAACATGGATTGTTTCTGGACCATCATGTCCAACAGCAGGTGTTTTCCAAAGGCCTGGAATGCGAACAGAGAATGCCTTGTCTGGGTAAAATGATTTTAAAATGTCCTTTCTTCTTCCTCCCTTTCAGGGCTCAAAATTTACCACTTCAGATTTGGCTGTGAGGCCACCCCTGGTGTGGGAGAATCCCCAAGAGAACCTTAGGCTCAGCCCCAATGGAAGTGCCCTCATTTCAGCCCCTCCTACTAAAAAGCTCTCTGCTGAGGAGCAGGAAGAGGAGGAACGCCTTTCTATTGAAGAGGAAGGCTTCGAGCTTTTGAACTCCACCTACAATAAAATCACAGGACCTGGCAGGCCCGGGGTTGGCAGAAGTGGGTTGGAGGTCGCAGGAAATGCCAGTGATTCCATTACCATGGTTACCTCAGTTCCTCCTTCTGGACGTCGAGATGTTCAGGTGGCTGATGACAATGTTATCCTTTCGAGAACCTCTGCCAAAGTAAACAGACCAGCTTCCAAGAAGGACCACATTTCGAAACCCCAGGATGAGAACATCACTACGGAAAAGATGAAGGGAGACACGGGCTCCCGGACCTGGTTCTCACCCAGCAAACCAATTGATGCCATCATAGACCTAGACAACCCTTCCATCTTCTCCAAAATCTCTGCAGAGGTCAGCCAGACAGTGGACTCTGCAGGAAACATAGCCAGGGCCCCCTCTTCTGACTCCAGTAGGAAGGCGGAGACACCTGTGGGTGAAGGAACCCTAGAGAGCCCTTCGAAAGCTTCCCTAAGCCCTGAGGATGCTGTGAAACCAATCCAGACATCACTGGATACTGAGGTGGTCCCCACAGATCACAACAGAGGGGTCGTGTATCGCTGGAAGACAGGCAGTGAAGCAAAGGGGAGTGAGGACCATGATCAGGGCGGTGTCTTATGGACAGCAGCAGACGGGCAACAAATCCGAGTGAAGCCAGGACCCCGGGGGCTGCAAGGACCACCAGGTTTGCCTGTAAGTGAAGTGAGGTGTGAGGGGTTGTGTTTGAGGGAACAGTTCTGTATACAGTGGGGAATCCTCATTTACCATAACTGAAGCAGTCGGAAGTTACAAGTGACTATGACTGCAACGGCACATGGATTTGGGGGAAGGCAGGGAGGTGTATGAAGAAGAGGCTCAGATATTGGAGGGTCTTCTCCATGCCTGACAGCTGGTGAGGTCAGGAGACTTCCACCTCTCTGGCAACCATGCTGAGCTCTCATTGCTCCCTGCCCCCATCAGTAACTGCAGGAGACAGCCATTAGTGCTGTTTCATCCACTTGTCTGAAGTGGGAGTCGAGTTGTGGGCCAGTGATTTTAGCCCTACTCTCCATAGTACAGCGCATGTGTGTGACCAGTTAATTTTGTCTTAACATCTGTCATGAGGCAGATCCTGAATGGAAAAAACGTAACCTGGCTTTTAACTATGATCCAGGGACTCGGAGTTGCTTCAAGTAATTTCAAGAGTTTCCTTTTGTAAATCGAAGGCCTCACAATTGGCGTGTGTCGTTCCCATTTCTCGCTGGGGTTCTGAGCTGCCCAGCCCATCTGGGTGGTTTTAGGTGCACAAGCCTCACCGAAAGGTTGTGAACATGCCCCAGGGCTCATGGTGACTAAAGCAAAGAAGTGATGGATTTTTCAGGTGTTTAACTATGTCCCAGAAGGTGTTAAATCTGGGAAATATTTTTCTCCCAAGCTGGTTTTAGGTCTGTGCCATTGCCTAGGGCCCCGCACAATGCACAGGCCCGTGTGAACGTGGCAATAAATTCTACTGCTCCAAATATGTCTCTACTGGACCAGGTGTCTTGATTCTTGCTGTAAGTTCTGGCCTTACCCAGTGGGCTCTGCTCTGCTTAGCCTGGCTCAGTGCTTCAGACTCTCCTTCCTGGCTTTATCAATTGCTCAGCTGTGCCTGGTGCTTTGCAGAAAGGCCAAAGACAGGGTGCCTGGCCTGAGGGCTTCACAGTCTGCAATAGATGTGACATGATGTGATGTGAGGAGAGGGCAAGAGGGAGGGAGGGTGACATTAAGCAAAGCTACTAATCCAGTGCACAGCGTGGATTGTGTTAGTTCCTGTCTTTTCAGTGCAAAATTTCCAGGCAGCAGGGAACCCAGTTGGCAGGACTGGAGATGGGAGAAGACTCTGGAGGAGGAGAAGGAAGCTGAGTGCTGTTCAGGATAGGGAAGGGCTTCCCAGGTGCAGTGGGTGTTGATGGAGAGTGTATGCACAGGGGCTGTGATGAGGAAGAGGAGCCCAGCTAGTCACTGCTGCTCTCCCGCGGTGGGTGGCAAACGCTGCAGTCACAAAGAGACGGGCATGTGATGGAACCTCAGGCATGCAGGGTGTTATCGGCTAGAAAGGTGTTGGGTCAGGGCTCGTCAGGGCAGAGGAGTTGGAGGATTTTGGCTGCTGGAAGGAGGCCGGCCTCCTATCGCTTGGGATTGGTGCTTGTCTCTCGAGCCAGGGACTGGGGAGAGGAGTTGGACCATTGGTGTCTCCAGCGGAGTCATCTGTCCCAGTGTGCTGTGCTGGCTCTTGCTGCCTAATTCTGCTTGTAGAATTAGCGGAGAACCAGCAGAGGGATTGGGTTAAAGTACAGCAGACCCCCATCAATAGCAAAAGCAGGGGTGCTCCTCGGTTCTGAAGGTGGGGAGGGGCAGGAGGCACAACAGTCGTGAGAGCTGAGTGGTTGATGCTCGATTGGATTGAATTCGGACTTGCACGCTGTGCTGCCTCAAGAAGCAAGGCTGAGCGCGGGCGGCTAGGGAGGACACTGCTGTCTGGGAGCGGAGCAGCGCCACCCAGGATGAGTCATGGCTGCACTGAGTCCACAAAGAAAGCCCAAGGCGGCGTCTGCACTGGGAGCGAGGGGTGCAATATCCAGCTCACGCACCCAGGGGAGCTCTCATGGGGCTAGTGCACTACAAACGGGAGTGTAGGCGGGGTAGCGCAGGCAGTGGTGTCTGAACTAGCTGAGTACACCCCCACGGGCTTCAGGCAGGTTTTCACTTACCCTCACCACTGCCAGTGCTACTGCCCCTACCTTACTATTTGTAACACGCTAGCTTGATGTGAACTGGGAATCACACTCCCAACATCAAGGTCCTACCCCATAGGAACAGGGCCCAAAGAGGTGGATGGATATGGCAACATAGAAGGGAGCCGCCAATGAAGGGAGAGGGCAGTGCCTTGAGAAAGGAGTCCTGATGAGAAGCCCTGTGGCTTCCTCTGTATTTAATGTCGAGCGGGGTGACAGTCATACCTTCCTAGCTTGTCACAGGCAGTTCAGCAAGGCAGAGGGCGATGGGCTCCTCTGAGTCAGCGGTGAATGAGAAATGAATTCAGATCTCATTCGTGTGTGATGCCAAAGACTGGGTGGTGGATTGGTGCCAGGCAAGGGAAGCACAGAAGAGCACTGATATTAAATGGGGGAAGGGAAGGGGGGGCTTTCACATGGAATTACGGTTGTTGATTTCCATTTTTAAATAGTGCAAACATTACAGACACAAGAAACCCAGAGTTAAGGCTCTTACGCTTATATTAATCGCATCCTCTTTCCTCTCTTAAAACTTTATGCTGATGCTCATTACCACATATCTTAGCACCTTCCCCATTAAGTCTACAGCAACAGCTAAGTCTCTGGTGGACTTCATGCAGTCTCTGTCACTTCACCTTTTGGGAGGGTCAAAATCTGCTTGGGACAGGCTTCTCCTTAAAGTCCCTAAAATTAAGGTCTGGGTGTTGGGCCCAAAGGTTGCACAACTACTGAGCAACAAAGTTAGGGGCCTCCTTTCTGTGCCTCTGTTCCTGCTCCCACCCTTAGTCTCTGCCCCCCAAAAGCTTATAAAACAGGCAATCTCTTCTTTATGTGTTTGTACAGCACCTAGCACAGAGGGGGTTCAGTCTTTTCTGAGGGCTGTAGGTGCCACAGTAATAGAAATAAGGAGGGAAACTGAGGCATGATATGGCCAAAGCCCCAGGGTGAGTCAGGAATTAGAACCCAAGAGCCATGATTGGGCTGCAATAATGAGACTTCTGCTCCCTCTTCCGAGCTCAGTAGAATGTCCCATTACCGCAGCGCTGTGGAAAAGTGATAGCCAGGGCAACATGGCAATACAGATAAACAACCTGTGTTGAATGGAAGCCTGATTTGCTCCCTGTCTTACATGTTCAGTTTGTCTTTGTTTCCAGAGTGCCCTGGTTGTCCCTTCTTCTCCTTCCTGGCCTTTACAAACTCTCAGATTTCTATTTATTTGCATGCACAAGTCTCTCTGGTTCTAGATTTGTATATTTCTGATCTCTTGAAAATGGCCCTGTCAGGCTTTTTCTGTGCTTTGGAAAAGCCAAGAGATCGCTTTAACATCCAGAAGAGTTTTGATCCCATTTAGCTCTGCACAAGGTCTGACACTTGGCTTCTGAGATCATGAGTCGCTGCTGGACAGAGAGCTGGGGAAAGCGAGGCTGTGCTTGCAGCGTAGAAGTTCATCTGTTCTGCCCTGGCAGTAAAGGCAGTAAAGCACAGGCAGATGGAGATAGCATGAGGTTTGTGGTCAACAGCCATGTTGGTGCAGGAGCCAAGGGGATGCAGCTCTTAACCTGGGCAAGGTTAATGCAGTGGTGCTTATGCTTAATGCTGAGACAAGGCGCTCCTAGCATATTCTATTGCAGACTCTCTGTCTGTGCAAAGAAAAAGCAATTGACCTTCCTTTGGGCTGCTAATGTGTCATACTCCTAAAGCAAGGATGCTTTCCGGCGCAGCCTGCGTGTCTCTGCTTTACTGCAGTTCCTCAGCAGAAGCTTTGTGCCTTTGCAAACTGTTTTGAGTAACTGCCCACATAATGAATCATAGATGGAGCTTTCCTTAATAACCTTGTACAGACGGTTCTTTGCTAACCAGGTCAGCCTGTGCCTAGTCTTTGCAGAGAGGGGCAGCAAAGTAAGCTGCCATGGACTAAGTACAGGCTTGAGATTGGGTGACTAGGGTTCTATTCCCAACTCTTCTCCTGGTTTCCCATGTGACCTTGGTCAAGTCATTTCTCTCCCCTGCGTGTCTGTCTGTCCATTTGCAACATGGGAGTGATGATACCCATTCAGCGTTTGTAGAGAGGTCTGGAGGTAAAAAGCACTATGTTAAGTGCAAAGTGTCTTTTTTATTTTAAAAACTGTTGATGCTTATGATCTCTGCTTCTCATCCTTCCAAAGATTTAACCACATTAGACACTTCTGTGCTGGGTTTTTGACTGCCAGTGTTTTATATGGGGCAGCTTCAAGGTAATCTGTAAGTATTGTCAGGCTTTTTTAATTCATTTTTTGTTTGTTTGTTTATTAATCAAACTTATCACTGGTTATTTGAAGGAATTGGCATGTTTTGTATTCCAGGATTTACCCTGAATTCTGATAGAAACCCATTGTGATTCCATAGAGGGAAGCAAATGCAGAAGCATAACTCTGGTTCTCTGTAAGGAGTTATCCTTTGTTTCATGACACATGCAGTTACAAATGTCAGGTCGCTCTGGACGATGAAGTATTACGCTCCAGAATGACACTGAGTATGATTTACAGAGAAAAATACGAATTGTCGTCTTTAAGAGACCCCATGGATCAATTTTCATCTTCTGCTCTGAAATGTTATAGCAATTGAGTCCATTATTCTTGGTGCTGTGAACGTGTTTTGTCTTGCTTTAAATGATATCAGTGTAAGAGGAATTTGGCTTTTAAGGAGAGAGAAATATATACTGTGAACTTGTAGCTGATGCCATGATGACTGTTACATTCAGTAACAACTCCCAAATTTTCACCTCTTTCTGTCCATCATATATCAGGATTATTATATATTTGTCCGTAAAATTTCCCTCCTGAGATGGCATTTATTTTGTGAATTTATGGTGGCTATTCATTAATGTGAGCTAGGAGAATGTAATCTAATCAGTTCACTGTCCATCAGAATACAGAAAGATAGAGTATCCCAAACATGAACGCAGCGTAGTTTATAATATGTGCCCATGGCCAAGACCATGGAAGAGGGATATTTTTCTCTTTGAAAATACCAGTCCATTTATGAGACTCAGGTACAGATTAATTTTAATATTAGTCATTATTTGTACTACAGTTACGAGTAGAGGCTCCATCTGAGATTGGAGACCTATTGTGCAGTGACTGAGCTAAAAGCGACATGGTGTGAGTTTCCCTGTCCTGAATTGCTTACAGTCTAAGTAGATAGACAGACAAAGGTCAGAAGGAAGGATTATAATCTGATATGACACACAGAGCATAAGTGATTAGCCCAAGGTCACACAGGAAGGTAGTAGCAGAGTCTGGATTTGAACCCAGCCCTCCTGAGACCTAGTCCAGTGCCTTAACCACAAAATCAAACTTCCTCCCCAATTTTGGCTGAATGGTTTGCCCTGCTTGAGAGAGAGTCCTGCGCCTCCATATAGGTCTCCCCAGTGTGAATGCAAAGAGGTTATAAGGAGATGTTAAATAATAAAAAGCAGGCAGAGGGGACAAAAGAAGAGCAGATGTTGAAGAGAATTTAGAGAAACAGAGAGAGTGAGATGGCAGTTCAGAATGGAATGTGAGTATAACCAGCTGAACTGGTGGGTTTCTTTTAGCAAGGGGTTAGGTGAGAGCAGAACTGAGCAGGGCCTGGAAGGTTAAGGATGAGGAAAACCAGGGAAGGGACTCGAGGAAGGTACCGATGCAGTTGGGGCAGCACAAGGAGACTTTGATAGTCTTCAGCAGTATAGCGTTGCCTGTAAACAACCTTTGGGGATGCGGAGGGACTGGTCTCGTACGAGAGAAGAGAGGTTGGTAGCCACGCTAGAATGCCCGATTCCCAGCCGGTCGCTCCGACAGCTCAGTTGTGCGAGCATCCCAAGCCAGTAGGAACCTAGAATTTAATTTCCCAGCTTTTACTGACTTCCGTGGTAGATGTGGAGACTCAACATCTCTGCAAATCAGACCACTTATTAATATGCGCAAGTTGGTAGGTGCCCAGATTTGAGACCACTGGGTCTAGCTTCCAGATACCATGGTTGTGGACACGGTATAAATACTTAGAGACATTTGTGCCCATAGCTCTTAAATATTCTAGGCGTCTGTGTGGAGAGCGAAATCACTGACGATCGCTGCACACACCACCCATTAAACAGGTGGGTCGCTAGCACAAATAATCAGCAGGACTAATTCATGTCCATGGCTGCCTCTGCTAGCTCTGTTCAGGGCCACCCAGAGGATTCAGGGGGCCTGGATCAAAGCAATTTCAGGGGCCCTTTCCATAAAAAAAAGGTGCAATACTATAGAATAATATATTTTCATGGGGGCCCCTGCAGGGCCTGAGGCACATTGTCCCACTTGCCTTTGTCCCTCTCCCCGGCGGCCCTGGGAAAAATAAACATTTAAAAACCTTCCGCATCTCGGCACAAACCCAGTTTTGAGAAAACTCCTTTTCAAGTCACCTTTACAAGGTATCACTGGTTCTCAGCATCAGCTAGTGCTAAAGGGCACTAAAGCTCATTAAAAGGGTTGGACAAATATTTTCCCTGAAAACTTTTTTTGGATTGAAAACTAGGGGTTTTTGAAAAGCAGAAAAAATCACGGACAATGTCTGCTTTCCTTCAAAATTTGTTGTGTTTTTTTTTAATTGAGAAGCTGAAAATAGTCTGCCAAAACCTGAATATGGTTTGGGGTTTCAGAAGTGTGTGGCCGCTCCTGGACGCGGTGTGCTTAGGTGCCAGGGGATGGGGAAGGCAGGGGGGAGCCTCCCACATTCTCATGGGGGCCCCTGCAGGACCCAGGGCCTGGGGCAAATTGCCCCACTTGCCCCCCACCCCAGGTAGCCCTGACTCTATTGTGGTTTTATACCCAGGAGCTGCTTTATATTTTACCCACAACAGTGTCCATCGGCATTACACACATCCTGAAAGTCAGCCAGAACTTTCCAATAGCACTTTTAAACGTAAAGCATTTTACAGAGAATCCTATTCTAGGATGAACTCCCCTGAGGTGGCTGTCATTCAGGAGTAATGTGCGCAGGGCCGGAACGTCAGCAGCTGGGCGTCCACAAAGCATGAAGCCATGTGGAATTCATACCTGTTGGCCAATGTTGTTCCCGTACAATGTTCTGGATAATGGCCTCGTCTTCAGAACGATATTTGAGTTATTTCTGTGCAAAGGCAGCTACCTTCAAATATAACTGGGAAATATGGACAGAACAGTTTGATGAGTAATTTTCATTGCTGTTGGTGGTCCAGGGAAGGATTTGTTAATTGATAAAGACTGTTTCCTCCTTCCTAGGGCGCTAACATTTGGGGGGCGGCGACCGCGGCAGCGGGACCTTCCACCGCCTCTGTCGGAGGCAGGACCTTCCACTGCTTAGGGCGGCAAAAAAGCTGGGAGCGCTCCTGCTTATGAATGCCACCCCCTCAAGCCAAATTCTTGAGTGAACGGAGTCTGGCGTGGGGTGGGGAGGGGTGGTGTCTCCATTCAGTGCTTAGTAGAACATGACTTGTATTACAAAGCCACCAGTCACTTGTTGGCTTGGCTTGCAGGCGATGCTCAGTAAAAATATCCAGGCCCAGAATGAATGTATTGAATTGCAATTTTCCCTCAGGACTCAAGGTGTTTGCTTCCTGCTGCAATTGAAATCACCAGTGTTGTTGATGCAGGTGGTGTATTTTGGGATCAGGGACATAGCTCTAATTATTTTAATGAGCTGTGCTGATTTACAGTAGCTAAAGAGTTGAATTTTTATTAAGCTAGAGCAGAGGTTCTCAGCCAGGGGTCCATGTAGCCCCAGGGGTACATAGAGGTATTCCAGGAGTACAACTCCTCATCTAAATCTTTGCCTAGTTTTACAACAGGCTATGTAAAAAGCACTAATGAAGTCAGTTCATACTAAAACGTCATACAATGAGTTGTTTATCTAGCTCTATATACTGTACATTGAAATGTAAGTACAATATTTATATTCCAGTTGATTTATTTAATAATTATATGGTAAAAATCAGAAAGTCAGCAGCTTTTCAGTAACTGTGTGGCTGTGACAACTTTGTATTTGTATTTCTGACTTTATAAGCAAGCAGTTTTTTAAGTGAGGTGAAACTTGGGCTACACAAGACAAATCAGACTCCTGAAAGGGGGGCCGTAGTTTGGAAAGGCTGAGAGCTGCTGAACTAGAGAACTTGGTGCAGAGTTTTTTTCCTTACAAAACAAATGAAAACACAAATATACCACCCCAACCACTGCTGCTGATATTTGTACTTCATCCTGTTCCTGAACAAAAAGCTTTACACACTAAAAATGGGTACTGTCAAATAGAAGAATTGGATCGCATTTTCCAAGGCTGCTAAGTACCATTTTTAAAAGTGACGTAGGTAGTCAAGAAACAAAGTCTCATTGATCATCAGTGGGATTTACGCTTCTGAAACTGCTTGCCTGTCCTATGAGTGTGTGTCGAGCTCTCTCACCCTGTATAGCCAGTAACCCAGTGCTTATGGCACTCAGCTGGGATGTGGGTGACCCCTGTTCAAGTCTTACCTGATTTGGATGAGGGTCTCCCTTGTGTTTTGACTAGATTTTCCGTCTTGCACCAAACCTTCCCTACAAAACTGACCCTTCAATTGGAACAGGCGTTTGTAGTGGGAATCAACATTTTCATGCAAAAAAGGGAATCCAGGTAGGTCTACATTTAAAACCCCGCAGTGCCTCAGTGTGGACACTTACTACTGGTTCTCACATTGCTGCAGTAAATAGACCTCCCCAAGAGGTGGTAGCTATTTTCTTCCATCTACCCAGTGCTTTCTATACAGGGGATTTAAGTTGGCTTAACTACTTTACTCATAGGTGTGGATTTTTCATGCCCTTGAGCACTGTAACTGGGTTGAGTTTCTTAAAGTGGCCTTAATTCATCTTATTTTAACTAAGAAAAACTGAATTAACGCCCCTTTAATTTTGAATGAAAGTGCCCATATGGGTTTAATCCAGTTTAACTACTTCACTTTAAATTCCCACCCTCCATTAATCCATATTAATTTTCCTGAGTGCCCCATGTAGATAGACCCTGTGACAGTCCTGCTATCAGTTTCCACCCAGCCAGCAACAAGCTGAGCCTTCCAGTTGAGTTCTCTGCCTTCCAGTCTGTGTTTGCAGTACCTCCGCTTAGAAATCACTGTCCTGTCACCACCTTGGGAGATCTTCACAGGTCAAGGTTGTCCTGTGCCAGCATCTGAAATCTTTGTAGGTGGAGCAGGGCAAACAAACACAGTTGAGTGACCCAGTTCTTGTTTTCCTTTTCAGGGTTGCCGAGGGAGGCGCGGACCTCTGGGACCCAAAGGAGACAAAGTGAGTAAATTGGAAAACTCTTGAAGTTCATTAGATGTGGTTTAGGTCCAGAAATGAACACAGCAGACATATCTTCTGATTAGAAACTGCCTGGTTAACTTCTGAGACTCCTGCACACCAAGCCTGGTGGTCCAAAACGTATACAATAATAATTCAGTTTTTGTTGGGATGTTTTAGAGCCAAATGCATGCTTGTGTCTTGAGACAGCCTTTCTGTACAAGCACAGTAGAGGGGTTTGAGTGGCTAATATTATTCTGAACTACCACTAGGTACCTTACAAAGTATCATTACACCCATTTCACAGATGGGGAAGACTGATACACAGAGCAGTAAAGTGACTTATCCAATACCATCCAGAGTCAGACTTGAGAATAGAACCTAGGTCTCCCTAGTCTGAGGCCAGTGCGCTATCTAGTAGACCACCCTGCCCTCTCTGTGAGCAAAACTCTGTATACCTTCGGAATAGACTTGTCGACAAAGAGAGACTCTGGATATTGTAGTGTCGGGGGGAGGGAAGCGGGCATCGCGCCAGTGCTGCTTCATGTTTTCTATTAGGTTTGAGACTTAGCTCCTCAGGGTACATCTACACAGCAAAAAACTCCCACAGCAGTGAGTGTCAGAGCTTGGGTCCACTGACTCAGGATTGCAGGGTTTCTGCTGAGGGGCTAAAAACAGCAGTGTAGACCTTCAGGCTCTGGCTGGAGCCTGGGCTCTGACACACTCCCTGCTTGTTGGTCTCAGAGTCCAGGCTCCAGCCCAAGCCCAAATATCTACCTGGCTGGGTTGGGCCTGTAACACAAGCCACGTGACCCTGAGTCAGCTGATCCAGGCTCTGACACTTGCTGCTGCCGTGATGGTGGTGTTTTTACTGTGTAGACGTATCCTTAACACTCCAGGACAGCAGTGCACTATGGAGACCTATTCCAAAGGCTGTGTCCCTGCACAATGCCTCTTTTCCCAGCTTTAGAAACCCAAACTGCAGCCCTTGCCGTGGTTAAATCCCAGTCCTCCCAGCTGTCCTGTCTGTGTGCAGGGTGACTTTAAATCAGCCACACTCCCTCTTGAACAAGGAAGGAAGATACCAGGGCAGTGCTTCAAACCGCAGCCAGCAGGCCCAACTAGGAATGCTGGTTTCTCAGATGTGGCTTAAAACCTTGGCCACAGAGACCATGGTGATTTTGCTACTTCAAGTACACAGGCCCTTCTCAACCTAGCATCATTCAGCATTGTTTATTTGTCTAAATGTGGTGTACCCCGATAGATGTATACGACGTGTGAAGGTCGATGAAGTGATTATTCCCCTCTATTCGGCACCGGTGAAGCCACATCTGGAGTATTACATCCAGTTTTGGGTCGTTCCCAGCCGAGAAAGGGTGTGGAAAATTGGAAAGAGTCCAGCAGAGAGCAACGAAAATGATTAAGGGGCTGGGGCACATGACATATGAGGAGAGGTTGAGGGAACTGGGGTTATTTAGTGTGGAGAAGAAAAGAGTAAGGGGGAATTTGATAGCAGCCTTCAACTACCTGAAGGGGGTGTTCCTGAGAGGATGGCGCTTGGCTGTTTTCAGTGGTGGCAGATGAAAGAACAAGGAGTAATGGACTCAAGTTGCAATAGGGGAGGTTTAGATTGGATATTAGGAAACACTTTTTTCACTAGGAGGGTGGTGAAGCACTGGAATGGGTTACCTAGGGAAGTGGTGGAATCTCCATCTTTATTGGTTTTTAAGGCCTGTCTTGACAAAGCCCTGGCTGGGATGATTTAGTTGGGGTTTGATCCTGCTTTGAACAGGGGGTTGGACTAGATCATAGAATCATAGAATATCAGGGTTGGAAGGGACCTCAGGAGATCATCTAGACCAACCTCCTGCTCAAAGCAGAACCAATTCCCAACTAAATCATCCCAGCCAGGGCTTTCTCAAGCCTAACCTTAAAAACCTCGAAGGAAGGAGATTCCACCACCTCTCTAGGCAACCCATTCCAGTGCTTCACCACCCTCCTAGTGAAATAGTTTTTTCCTAATATCCAACCTAAACCTCCCCCACTTCAACTTGAGACCATTACTCCTCGTTCTGACATCAGGTACCACTGAGAACAGTCTAGATCCATCCTCTTTGGAACCCCCTTTTCAGGTAGTTTGAAAGCAGCTATCAAATCCCCCATCACTCTTCTGTTCTGCAGACTAAACAATCCCAGTTCCCTCAACCTCTCCTCATAAATCATGTGCTCCAGACCCCTAATCATTTTTGTTGCCCTCCGCTGGACTCTTTCCAATTTTTCCACGTCCTTCTTGTAGTGTAGGGCCCAAAACTGGACACAGTACTCCAGATGAGGCCTCACCAATGTCGAATAGAGGGGAATGATCGTTTCCCTTGATCTGCTGGCAATACTCCCTACTTATACAGCCCAAAATGCCATTAGCTTTCCTGGGAACAAGGGCACACTGTTGACATATATCCAGCTTCTCGTCCACTGTAACCCCTAGGTCCTTTTCTGCAGAACTGCTTCCTAGCCATTTGGTCCCTAGTCTGTAAGAGTGAATGGGATTCTTCCTTCCGAAGTGCAGGACTCTGCACTAGTCTTGTTGAACCTCATCAGGTTTCTTTTGGTCCAATCCTCTAATTTGTCTAGGTTCCTCTGTATCCTATTCCTACCCTCCAGCATATCTACCACTCCTCCCAGTTTAGTGTCATCTGCAAACTTACTGAGAGTGCAGTCCATGCCATCCTCCAGATCATTAATGAAGATATTGAACAAAACCAGCCCCAGGACCGACCCTTGGGGCACTCCGCTTGAAACCAACTGCCAACTAGACATGGAGCCGTTGATCACTACCCGCTGACCTCCTGAGGTCTCTGCCAACGCTGATATTCTATGATTCTGTGAATGTTCAGATCAATGATTTTAGAGATACTGGGGTGGTGATGGATTTATTCGTCAGTACATATCAATGTATCTCTTTGGAGCGAGAGCTAGGTAGAGATGTATATGTGTAATGCAGTCATGCCGCTCCCTTTTGTTAGTATCTTAGAGTTATAGAGGTAGATACAACTGTAATCTCCACCTTCAGCATCTAACTCGGTCTGTGTGTATTCTGTGTACATTTTAGAGTTGGGTCAAGCCACATTTCATTCCCAGCTCCATACTTTCCCAGGGTTGTTTGGATCTCCGGGTTTTAATTTATCCAATTTGGGTCACAGGAATGGACCCAGTTGTTCAGATCTGAACTCCCCCTCAGTCGGGGTACGTGGTTTTGGTTCAGGCTGGCTCTGGGTTTCTGTGGACTGAAAAATCCAAGCCTATCTTAAAGGAGTTGCCCTTCTCTTTCCTAGGGGCACCCTGGTGCAATGGGGAGAACAGGCCCCCCAGGAGATCCAGGCCCCCCAGGCGTCCCTGGTGTACCTACCGTTGTTCTCTGGAGAAATTCAAAGGAGGACTGGCTGGCGTTCATGGTAAGTCTAGGATAAGCCCTTTTCTGCTGAGAGGGAATGGAAAACTCAAACTGCTTGCTCCCCAGGCCAGTGCATACTAGGGTGAACTGCACAGCATCTGGCCATATCCCTGAGCGGAGAGGTGTAGCACAAACTGAGGAGGTGGCTTTCTTGCCAGGGTGAAACACAAAAGGGATTTAAAGTTTCTGCATAGAAGGAGTGTCACTTCAATAATACCTGCCACCTGCAGCTCTCAAAGAGCTTCTGAGACACCAGTTGAGCCTCACATCATTGGCAGCAAATAAGTTCTATGCCCTTCTGACAGCTGGGGAAACTGAGGCACAGAGAAGTTAGTTGTTAGATTTTAAAAGCCTGATCTCCATGTTTGCAAATACCCACTCCAGCTTCAATTATAGCAGTGTTGGGCCAGAGCCTGGCAATGAACTCAGGATTCTGGAATCCTAGTCTTGTGCCCGATCCGCAAGGCCACACAGCTTCCTTCTGAAGAGCCTACAATCTAATTTCCAACCTGGCCCTATGCCTTAGAGTAGTGGGGAGGGCAGGGGAGAGTTCTGGCAGCAAGACTGAGTGGTTTCTCAGCTTAGGCATGTTCATGTCTTTAACACATTTACTTTTCTTTGATCATCTACTCACATCTTGTGGGCATCCCAGAAGAAGCTGGTCTTAAGGAGGTTCTTAGCATTGCCCTGCACAGTAAACATTCCACGAGCCAGAGGAACAAAAAGCTCATTGTCACTCAGAACACACATTCTGGGGAGCAGTTAGAGAAAACCCTACTACCCTCAAGTCAGAAACTCCCCCCAGGCATCAGGGTTTGAACTCACGATCTGCCACACCAAAGCACAGGTCTCTACCAATTAACCTAAGGAGGAACTCTGCTAGCAGATAGTAACCATAGGCAATTAATCCTTGCCAGTGCTTAATTTGTAATGAAAGAGGTGCCAGGGCTCAAGCCATTTCTTTTACATTCATAACTGCCACAAGCCCAGAGGTGCTGGGGCTATGAACTGCCAAGCCCACAGATGCCAGGACTCAGCCCTGGCAAGCCCTAGCACAAATGAAGCACTGATCCTCTCTGTGGACCAGCCATGAAATGAAAACGGGGGTTTGACACTCTTACCCAGCGTGCGATGTCGGCGTGTGGAGTGCTGTATATTCTGGCACACGAGCTTTGATTAGTCATAACTTCACTGGCGGGCTTCCTGCAGTGGCAGCAGCAGTGATGCCAGGAGTAAATTCTGCAAAGCTGTGGAGAGCATAGCAGCAGCCTCCCTGCTTTACGTACCCACCTTTTCCGTTTTGCCAAAGATCAACGCTGAACGAGCCGCCGCTGGGATTCCTTGGGAGGGCTAATCCGTGGTTTTCTATTTCAAGCATGAGGGTTTTGATATATTTTTTTCCCTCTTCCTAACCCACATTCCCAAACTTTTGCCCTGGGGCAGGGGGAGGGAAAGCAATCCTGATTCAAACCACATGGAGAAAAGAGCAAGACTCCTAAGGAGAAACATGTTTCATGCCAGTGACAATTCCAACTGAAGCTGTCCTGGCAAGAAATGGAAGCAGTATGTTCAGTATTTATTACTTTTCCTTTATTAGAACTGCATGCTGCTGTGACGTGACATTAGGGAAGGTATATTAAAACATCAAAGGTCTTTAATGCTTTTTAAAGCTGCATCGTATTCCCTGCTGGCCGTGATGCATGCCGGCTGGGTGGCGGGCCAGGTCTGCAGGGGTAGCACATGTTGCTGTTTCAGAGCCTAACACAGGCGTGCTTTTTAGTGCTGAGTCAGTGTCCTCTCTATAGTGTAGGCACTCCGTATAGCGATGGAAGGTGATACCTTAGAGCTAATAATTATAACACTTTGTGTGCTTAAGCCCCTAAAGCAATGTCTTGCAGGGATCTGGAAGGAACTTTTTTTTTCACTCCGCAGTACTGATGTGTTGGCCACCCTGATTATTGGGTAAGAGAGGAAGGATGCGCCTGCGCTTAGGGTGATGAGGCGTGAGAGACCCAGTTTGGATTCTCTGCTCTGCCAGAAACTTTCTGTGGCATCCATGGCAAGCCACTTAGCCTCTCTGTGCTTCAGTTCCCTAGGGCAGTGAAATATGGATAACAGCACCGCGCTGCCTCGCAGGGTGTTGTGAGGAGAAACGCATTAATTCCTGCGGGGTGCTCAGATATTACCATGATGGGGACTTCACAAATACCTTAGAGTCATTCTGCTGAAGCATCAGCTGTTGGTAGGGCCCTACCAAATTCACAGCCATGAAAAACGCATCACGGACTGTGAAATCTGGTTTCCCCCTGTGAAATCTGGTCTTTTGTGTGCTTTTACCCTCTGTAATACAGATTTCACGGGGGAGCTCAGCCTTTCCCAGATTGAGGGTCCTGGGAGTTGCAGGGTTATTTTAGAGGGGTCACGGTATTGCCACCCTTACTTCTGTGCTACCTTCAGAGCTGGGTGGCCAGAGAGTGGGGGCTGCTGACTGAGGGCCCAGCTCTGCACACAGCAGCACAGAAGGAAGGGTGGCAATACCAGGCCAGGCCATTCTTACTTCTGCGCCACTGCTGGCGGTAGCTCTGCCTTCAGAGCTGGGCTCCTGGCCAGCAGCTGCCGCTCTCCAGCTGCCCAGTTTTGAAGGCAGCGCTGCCGCCCGCAGCAGCGCACAAGTAAGGTAAGCAGTGCCACAACCCACCCTACGATAACCTTACACACACACACACACACACACACACACAACTCCTTTTTGGGTCAGGACCTCTACAATTACACCATGAAATTTCAGATGTAAATGGCTGAAATCATCAAATTTATGATTTTTAAAACCCTATGACTGTGAAATTGACCAAAATGGACTGTGAATTTGGTCGGGCCCTAGCTATTGGCCGCTGCTGCTACGGATTGACCCATGGTTTGACCTGGTGTGGCACAGCCTGTCTGTGGGTCTAGTGAGGCCACGACAGGTTGATCAATTAACCGTGTAGGTTCCTAGCTGGCTCTGAGAAGCCATTGGAGCATGTACTTTAGGCGTATTCTTTGTGACGCCAGCTGCATGTCCTGGCTTCGCCTCTGCTAAGGGGAACCCATTTTTTATTATTCCAGCAGGAGGTGTGAGGGGAGAAAGGAGAGGGAAATGTGGGTTTCACAAAGCGAGCTTGTAACAAGAACTCTTCGTCGCCGCTACCGGTAGCTCCATCAGCCATGTGCAGGTGCACTGTAAAAACAAGTGCTCAGGGTGGGGTGGCGGAGGTGAGGACAGCACATGGTGTCTCAGGGACACGTTCCTCTCGGTGCACGTGTGTGTTGGGTACATTCTTGGGGTGGGTGTTCTTGTCTACATTACTTCTGCAGAAAGGCGTCATTTCCCTTTGTAAATAACATCAAAGAGGAAGGGATGGCGTGGGGGAGCTGTGAAGGTGCCAGCGTGACTTGGGAGGGAAGTTCACCATATGGGAAATGCAAACTGATTTCAAGGCAGTGGGGCCTGTGTTGCTTATGCTCTCCTGTTAGCAATGTGCCAGTGGGGGAAGTGAGAGATGCTTCTGGAGGAGGGGACTGGAGACCTGGAGGTGCTTGACAGGAGATAAGAGGGAATCCTCGGGACTATGAGCACTGCTTTTGATATTGTTCATCACTAGCCAAGCTAGCAAAGGGATTTTTCGCATCACCTGTTTGGACATGAGCAGTGGCATTTCCATCAGAAAAGATAACCCAGCCCTGTGGACACGTGGGTCATTCCTGCTGGGGTTCTCCTGCTAGGTTAGTCGGCGCCTGCTGTCACTTGGGTGAAGCCACTTGTGACGAACTAGGAATGTTCTTAATGTTTGCTCTGAATACTGTGTTGGTGCCTCAGTGTCCCCATGGCAGTTCTTAATATCTGGCAGAGCAAAGGGCCAGTGCACCTAAATGCCTGACACTCTGTCTCCTAGCAACTGATGGCCTGGGCCCCTCCTCTGCAAAGGTGCCAGCTGAAAGTGTTGGAGACAAAGGGATCGGGTGACCTCCTGGCCCGGGAAAGGGGCTGAGCAGAGAGGAGGGGCTGGGAGGGGTGGTTAGTCTGGAGCTGGCTGGGGTCAAGGGTGGAGGGCAGACCTGGGGGTCTGGCTCACTGCCCCCCAGAATGGACCCAGCCGAGGGGTCCGGTTCGCTGTATCTATAAGCTATGTTTTAGACCCTGTTCCTGTCATCAAATAAACCTCTGTTTTACTGGCTGGCTGAGAGGCACGTCTGACTGCAAAGTGGGGGTGCAGGACCCGGTGGCTTCCCCAGGACCCCGCTGGGGTGGACTCGCTGTGGGAAGCACACGGAGGGGCAGAGGATGCTGAATGCTCCAAGGAGTGACCCAGGAGGTGAAGCTGTGTGAGCTTCTTGCCCTGAACAAGTCTGCTCCAAGGGAGAGGAGGCTCCCCAAAGTCCTGACTGGCTTGGTGGGGAGCAGTTCCAGAGCATCGCCCGGGGACTCCGTGACACCACTGAACTGGCCCAGCTCTCACTCACGGGTACCACGGAGAGCATCTGCCGCATGGCAGCCAGATGTTGTGATGCAGCATGTTTTTGCCTCGACTCGTGTTGCGTTGGAGAGGGGAGGTTTGTGTCATTCCAAGCTGTTGGCTGGGTCCATCAAGGGTCTATAGAGTCTATTGTTTTCATCCTTAGATAGTGAAGAGATCATTGCTAGTCCTATTAAGGTAGATGGAACGTGAATACTTTACTTATCCCTTCCTGTGAGGTCACATGGGAGCAAACTCAGCACCTGGAATCTGAACCTTTCTGAGAAGGTTGGACTTGGGCTCCCTGGGGCCAAACCTGCCTCTTTGATTTTTTTTTTTGTTTGTTTCAAGCCAGATCAGAACTATAAGGGAGGGTGATTTTCAGGTTTGGATGATGCCAGACTCCTCCCGAGAATTCAAACTGGCTGAAATGTCATGAAGTTTGTGCTGTTTATCCAACCTCTTGGCTAAAGCTAACCCAGCATCCACGCCATTCTGATTGCCTATTGCCATAGACCAGAAATTCAGTAAATAGCTAATAATGATGATAGAATTACAGAAGTTAGAGATGGATGAAACCTGTGGAGTTATCTAATCCCTGTCTCCCTGCTGCTAAATTGCAAACCTCATAGGTGGCAGATCCCAAACGCACATTATATGATCAGTCGTCTTTCCAGTCCTCATCTGCCTGCAAAATGGGGTGAAGTGAGATCTCAGTGTTGGAGTCAGAACTCTGACATTCCTGGTTCTGAGCTCTGCCCAGCTATAGCTTTTCTCCTGCCTGCATCTGGTGCCGGTTTTATTTGGAGGAATTTTGTATTAAAGCTCCTGGTTTGGCCTCGTGCACTTGCATTCTGTTTGTTTAACATGCCTAAACTCTGTCACTTGAAAATATTCCCCAAAGCCATATTTCTTCTGAGTATTGTGAGCCACAGTAAACAGTGGTATTATCGTTGGCGGGAACAGATGGTATCTGTAACAGGGTTTTAGAGGCTGATTCTCAAGAGCTCTGTGTTTTGTGCAGAGATGGTGTATTCTCTTGCTACATGTGTCCGCTGAACAAAACATGGACCCTTGTGTATCATGGGGTCCCAGTGGCTGGCCCCTTGATCTTAGCCGATTGCTACTCTCCAGGTGAAAAGAGCTACTAGAAAAGATGATGCTGAGTAGTTGAAAGGCCACCCCAGTAACTGCAGTGGTGGTGGATGTGACAGGTTGGACCTCTGCCATTTAGGATGCCACCTGTTGTACTGGGGTTTCACTGAGCCTCTCCTGCTCCACCAGCCTGGATTCCCTCTCTCAGTTTTGCTGAATTAGGCTCTCCGGCCTCTTGCAGCGTGCGCGCGCACACACGTAGGGCCACACCCAATGGCAGACACAGACTGAAGTCAGCTCTGTGTGAGAGGACTCACCTAGTACCCACAGTCACACCCCTTTTGGGGAATAAACCCTAAATAATACTGTCTTGTGCCATGTAGAAAGATCTGCACAATGCAAGTTCATAAAAATTTGCCCTCTCCCTCAATGTGGAGAGAGAGATGCACAGCTTTCCCCCCACCTCCCCCATATGAATTACACAAACTGGGTTACATTATAAACAAGAAATATGTTTATTAACTACAAAAGGTACATATTCAGTGATTATAAGGGATAGCAAACAGATCAAAGTAGATTACCTTAGTAAATAAACAAAAAACACAAACTGAGCTTAACACGCTAGATAGGTAAGATATAAATTAGCAAATTCTCACCCTGAGTGATAAACAGACTGGCAGATTCTTAAGGCATAAGTTGCCTGGGCTTTCCTAGGTTTTCATGCACAGGCTAAAAATCCTTCTAGCCTGGGACCATCACTTCCCACAGTTCAGTCTGTTCCTCAGGTGTTTCCAGGTGTGGTGTTGTAGGGAGAGTGAGGTCCCCCCATAATGTTGTTTCCCCCCTTTTATATCTTCTCCCCCATTTTCTGGAAAGCTCTTATGCTGGGACCTCGGTAAAACAGTTCCCAGTGTGTAGTGCTATCTCTGAGAGGTTTCTATTGTACACCGTACGTGGGGTTATCCTTGTGCTCGTGTGCATTTCCTCAATAAGCCATTAATGTTGTTTGACTTTTTTACAGTCATTCCTGAAAGGCTGCTTGTGAATGTTTTCAACCTCAGGACATGTTTCAGCAACACATACACAGCCTAACTTCACACACAATGATAGCACATACAATCCAAGGAGATATTACTGTGTAGCAGATCAAGACTTTTAGAATGACACCTCACAAGGCATGCTTTGTATAAGCCATATCCTAATTACATGATAGTGGTGAATATTGGGGTGTCAGGGTGTAACAGAGGAGATTTAGCTATAGGTCAGGTAATGATACCATTACAGCTTTGCTGGCAAGGAAGAAAATGATGTACATTGAAACAAATGTGAAGTGTAACGGTGCATCCACACTCCAGATTGACAGGCTACACACTCGCTTGTCAGCGTAATACGGGAATCTTCATTTTCCCTGCAACTGTTTTGTAGCAAGATCACAGCTGATTTTGTTTGTAACCATCTGAGCTCACCCGGGTGGCTCTGAAATGTTCTGTTGCTTGGGAAGTGGCTTTTTTCATGAGACAGAGACTTCCTTGAGACCTTGGATGATCTCAGAGAAGGCACTAGGTTGGTATAGTTCTCACAACATGAGGTTTTCATGCACTCTTTAAGATTTAGTTGGTTTCAGGCTCAGCCTTTCAAAGTTTGTTTGATCAGCTTGCTCAGTTATTGATCTGGCATTTAGAACTTGGTGGGGGGTTTTCCCAGAACACTGTTCCTTTATTACTTGAGGGAGCAGGCTTTCCACCGTCCATGATGGAGCCTTGAGGACTCCCTCTCCTTGCAGTCTTTCTGGCCTTTACCTCCTTTTCTCACCTTTAAAGCCCTCCACTAAACCACCTGAGTGGGATGGTTTGGTCAGGGCTCCTTTCAGAACCTGTCTGTCATTCCTTTACCCTCCTGGAATGGGTCTTGTGGGTGATATGCTCTGCTGCCATCATAACCTGAACGCGGCAGTGAAATCAGTAGAAGAGTGAGGATGCATCTCATGCTTCCAACAGCACATCTGTTGCCTTCTGCTTGGAGCACTGCTACCTAGAACGTCAGGCAGCTACTGTTGCTTTTGACTAATGTGGAGCAGTAGCCTGCCCTATGCTGAGTGAGAACGAGACTGAGAATCCAGTGAGGTCTTTCTCTGATGGCATCACAGTGCCCAAAGTGGTGGGACTGGGAGTGCAAAGCTGTGCTGAAGCACGGATGAGCTAGCAAGCTGCAGAACCCAGGAGGCAGATGGTAATTGCTACAGAACAATTGTAGTCAGATCCATGAACTAGCTCTTCGTTTCTTTCTCTTTCTCTCTGTATTTTCCAGTGAAACGGCTCCAGCATAGTAACGTTATTTATATAATTTTATTGGGGCAGTGGCGATGAGGTTCAGCAGGTAACACAGTAGTGATCACATAAGTTACCCTGGAGCTGCCGTTGTTGCCAGGTTGTTAGTGCCTAGACTCTGCAGAGCATCTCAGGGTAACCATTTAAATAACTTGGGACCAACCTGGACCAGGTCTCGCTCCAAGGGTGTCTATGAAAGGACCACGGCAGATACGAGAGAAGGAGAATCAAAGGGAGGTTGCTAGCAAATGAAGGATACGTTTTCTCATCTCTAATAAAATATTCTGGAATGTTCTAGAACTCTGCTTCTGATAAGCATCCAGAGGGTGGAATACTGTTAAAATAAGTCTAGATGGCCTCCCTGCACCCTTCTCCCCACAAAACAGACATTTCTGCCTATACTATTCCCATTCTCCGAGAACAGTTTCCTACCAGGAGACAACAGAGCTGGCCCTTCCTGATGTTTTCTTGTGATAAATGTTACACAATGCAGCCCCTAATATGAAGATGTCTGCTCCCAGAGCAGATGGTGAAAACATTTATTAGAGTGGGGCGTTCTTTCCACTAATCAGAAGCTGTTGCGGTCATATCTAATTGCACTTAAATTGTTTCAAGATGAGCTAGGGCTGTGTGACTCTTGGCAGGAATGGGTGGCTGATTGCTGCCACAGTCTGGTTCAAGGGCTTTTTGTTGACAAGTCTCTCACAGGACTCCTGAGGAAAAAAAATAGTCACTGGTTGAGTGTTAAGGTGTCACTATGGATTAAAACTAGTTAAGCAATGGCCAAATAGCGAACAGAGTTGAGACAGGCAACTGTTTGTATCAGTAAGAACTTTTCATAGATTCTTAGATTTCAAGGCCAGAAGCAACCATTGTGGTCATCTGACTCCCTATATAACAGGCCAGGGACCTTCCTCTTTACTAATGGGGGATCTCCATGGTTATATACTGGGACACTTACAGGTGATTTTTAGTAATGATTTGGAGGAGGATGCTGGCAGTGAATTGGAGATGTGTACTGGAGCCTCTGAAGCCTTAGGGATAAGGGAAAGGCCATGATGAATGGTGAGAAATTATATCTGGATTCAGCCAGAAACACCCTGACTGATGGAATTCAATGTGGACAAATGTAGGGTCTAAACGTAGCTGTGTCCATGGACTCTGAACCTGAAGCTTCCTCTGGGAAAGTGTGGGGACCTAGGAGCCAAGAGGAATGGGGAGA
Organism: Gopherus flavomarginatus; assembly: GCF_025201925.1. Taxonomy (NCBI): domain Eukaryota; kingdom Metazoa; phylum Chordata; order Testudines; family Testudinidae; genus Gopherus; species Gopherus flavomarginatus. The sequence continues at coordinate 18,302,132 of NC_066633.1, read as the reverse complement.
TAAGAGCATCTGGATGAAGATTTCCACCTAATAGTTCGCATCTAAAGTTAGAGAAGCAATTGAGAGACTAAGGTGCATCTCAAAAGGGGTAGGTTCCATTAGAATGACAATCACACTCCTTTATCAAATTAAGATATAGTTGATATTGCAAATATCTTCAGAAGACTGGAGAAGTCGCTGGGCATTGCTGTACTGAGAAGTCCACGGGGTTATACTGAAAATCAATCACTCTCTTTTTAACCTTGCCCCATAACTTGAGGTCAAAAGGTCATGCTAGGAAATGAGTGGCCGGTAAATTTAGAACAAAGGAAAAGATTGACACTTGAATCATAGTTAACCGTTAGGAATTTACTGCCGCAAAAGGGCAGGGTCAGTTCTATGGTTGGGTAACTTTCTGAGCCTGTTAACTTTGATCTGAAATAAAGGTGGAGTTACTCAATTCTCATGCTTCAGAGCATACATTGGTCCCCAGTGAGAGGTCAGGAAGGGATTTTTTTTTTTTTTGTGCACCAGTGTTCAGTGTGGCATTGAGGAATTAGCTAGCTGCTGCATGAGAGTGTATCACTGACCCGTGAAGCATCCTGTATTAGCCGCAATAAGAGGCAGGATTCAAACTAGTTCGCCCATCAATGTGACCTCTCTTAGTGCTGGTGTTCTGTCGTGGATAGTGTCCGCACTAATCATTCCACTTTTCTGCAGACCAGAGCTCCTTCGGGCAGTGAGCTGCTTAAAATGCAGAAAGCAATCGGTTTCCCTTGACTTCTGAGGCCTGTATTCAGGGTTCAATTCTCTCTTCTTCTTTTTTTTGAAGTTTAACGAAACAGCATCACAAGCCCCAGTGCACTGGAGTTCACTGCTTCAAAAGCCATGGGGAGAAAGCACTGGCTGCATGCCAGTTCCTCCAGAGCCTCCAAAAAATAACTCTCTGAGGAGGCTTCTGAGGGAAATGAGACTCCGCTGCCGTGGGCCACAGCCTGGCTTGACAGGCTGTCAGGGATTTTGCACATTTGCTCACATTAATCAATTTGGGATAAACTTTAAAGGAGCCAAAATGCCTGGTGCAGCATTAGAGCTAGTTAAATGTATCCATCCATCATCTGCCCAAGAGCCCTGCTTATTGCTAGAAATATTTCCATATGGTGAAAGACCTTTGTTTGATTTTGTAAATGAGCTCTCTGACTCCCCTCTTCTCTCCTCATATGTCCCAGGAATAATCTGGGAAGGAGACGATTTCTCACAGCCTTGAAGACTGGAGCTGGGTATACAGCTTGGCAATGAATGGCAACCCAGTCCTATCAGTGGTGTTTGGTTTCTGTTTGGAAACTAAGGTGCTTTTGTGCCTCTGTGGTGGACCGGGGCTTGGGGAGAGCTGGCAGAATCAGGCGCTAGTCTGTACTGAAGATCAGAATAAAGTGAAAAGGATAGGGGACAGGAGGAGGAAATAAGACCTTTCCCCTCCTGTGTTTCTGTCATTCATGCTGATGAGAGAACTTCCAAAGGGCTGGAGGATTGAATTTGTGCCCTAATGTTTTTAGGATGCTTCTCCAAACTAACTGAGCCCTTCAAGAAAACTGGACTGGAAATGTGTGGAAATGAGGTTTTCGTCAGAAGTTTTTTAATTCCTCTGGCTGGGCCATAGAATCATAGAATATCAGGGTTGGAAGGGACCTCAGGAGGTCATCTAATCCAACCCCCTGCTCAAAGCAGGACCAATTCCCAACTAAATCATCCCAGCCAGGGCTTCATCAAGCCTGACCTTAAAAACCTCTAAGGAAGGAGATTCCACCACCTCCCTAGGTAACCCGTTCCAGTGTTTCACCACCCTCCTAGTGAAATAATTTTTCCTACTATCCAACCTAGACCTCCCACACTGCAACTTGAGACCATTACTCCTTGTTCTATCATCTGGTACCACTGAGAACAGCCTAGATCCATCCTCTTTGGAACCCCCTTTCAGGTAGTTGAATGCAGCAATCAAATCCCCCTCATTCTTCTCTTCTGCAGACTAAAAAATCCCAGTTCCCAGTCATATTTCAGTCCTTTCCCTTTGTGGTGTTTTATTTTGTTTTTAAATGTTTATTATTTAATTTTCTTTTAAAGATACAGTGGAGCTATGATCCAGAAGTGCAGCGGCCCATGAATGAAAATCAGTAGGCGAGAAAGGTTCTTGTCATTTGGATTTAGAGTAGAGCTGATTGGAAAATGGAATTTCTGTCCTATGGGAAATTCTGACATTTCAAAATTTGTTTCCGCCCCAATTCATGATGAAAAGTGGAAACTTTTGCAGAACAAAAACTCTAGAAAATGTCTATTCATCAACATCAAAGGGACCTTGTTGAAACATTAAAAGTCAAATTGAAATATTTCGTTTCACTATTGAACTGTTCCATCAAATTTAATCGAAATTGACTCATGCCTGTGAAACATTTGGAATTTGATAAAACAACATTTTGTAATGGAAAACTGTTCCATTGATAATTTTTCAACCAGCTCTAATTTTGAATGAACGATTGGGTCATTTTTTTATACTGAGCTGAGGCAGAATACTCAACAGATGCAGATCACGTGACTGGATTTTAGCAGTGGCTTACTGCTGTCATTAGGTCCCAGGGTTAGCGCTCAGGATTTTGTATTGCCTGCTGCAGTGTGTTGCTGGCTTCTTTTTGCACATCTCAGATGGTGATTTGGAGTAGGGCTGACTGGAAAACAAGAATTCCATTTTGCAAAACATGTTGTGGCCGCAGCAATTGGGCTTTACTCTGCATCAGGAGGAAACCGAGAGCTTTTCAATTTTTTCATGAAAAAACAGGGAGACTAACCCAAGAATAGCTCAATAGAAGACCCAAATTCAAGTCCCTGTGCTGCCTGATTTGAACCCAGGACTTGAACCTATGCCTTCCATGTCCCACGTGAGTGCCATAATCTCTGGGCTGTTTGGCTATTCTGGAGTATCTCTGGTTTAGCCGAGACAGAGAGAGAAATTCCAGCCTGGGCCTGATAAACTTTCCCAGTGAACGTTTCACTGAAACCAGTAATGGTTCCGTGAAGAATTTGTTTTGCATTTTCTGATGAAAACACATCTTGTGGGGAAAAAACCCTCACCAGCTCCAGTTTGGAATCCATAGTGACCCATGTAAAAAATCAGTCAGGGGCCACCGACAGCCCCAATGGGGCGGGGGGGTGTCAGATGCTCGGGACTTCCCCCCGCAGAGGGGTGAGCCGGTGCTTGTGGCTCCAGTTGAGGGGCGGGGAGGCTCAGGGCTTCCCTAGGTTCTGGGGTGGGGCCAGAAACGGGTTCAGAGTATGGGAGGGGGCTTTGGGCTTGGACCAAGGGAGTTGGGGTGCAGAAGCAGGCTCATTGCTGAGGCAGAGGATTGGGTTGCATGAGGGGGTGCAGCTCGGGGGTGGGGCCGGGGATGGGACAGGGAGTTGGGGTGCAGGAGGAGGTTTGGGGTGCGGGAGGGGCTCAGGGCTGGGACAGGGTGTTGAGGTGTGTCAGGGGGTGCAGGGTCTGGGAGAGAGTTTGGGTTGCTGGCCAATGGGAGCTGCAGAGCTGGTGCTGGGGGGGCAGTGCATGGAACTTCGATGATCACCCCTCTGCCTAGGGACCACAGTGACATGCCGGTGAGCAGCTGCTGTTCATATTAAAATCCAGAGGAAATGCAATGTCCCCAAAATACTTTCACGACTAACCACCAAAAGTTATGTTTGTGGCATATTTTTGAGATAAAAGCAACAAATCAACAAGATTTGAAATATCCTGGTGGCTTTCTTGGAGGAGGTTCAGCGCGTAACAGAAATGGTGATTAAAGGGCTGGAGGGATTGATTTATGGGGTGAGATGAAAGTAGCTAAATATGTCCAGCTTGGCTAAGTGGGGGATAAAACAAGCCCATCAGTAGCTTAGGAGGCTGTGAACAGTCAAAACTGAATGAAATATCTGGGGCAGTGTAGTGGGGTTCAGCTCAAGGACCGAGGAGATGAAATTGAGAGAAAATGTTGGCTGAACATCAGGAGATGTTTCCTGGCCCTGAGATCTTTTTGGCTCTGAGATATTTTCTCACCAAAAGCAATCAAAGCCATATCACTTTGGAGGTTCTAAACTGAACTGGAGAAATCACTAGAAACCGTCCTGTACAGGCAGTTTTTTCTCCGGGTCCCAGTCTAGGAACTGAGTGGCCTATTAAATCTTTTTGTTTTCTAGCCTGCATAAGATTCAATTTTTATTGTCTGTTTAACATCTACCTGTCATCATCAGTGAGGATTGAACCCAGGTGCTCTGGATCCAAAAGGATAAGCTACATTTTGTTTAGACCTAGTAGCAGATTGGTAAACCTCTATATGTAGTCTCACCAGAGACAGAAGAAGACAGAGCCGACACCATGTTAGCATAGGTTACATCTGCATTCTGGGTGGTATTGTACCTTCCCCTTCGGTTAGTGATGGCTCTGTATTCTCAGAGACAGGCAGCATGTCAGACAGCTTTGGTGTGTTGTCTTCTGTTCTGCTGTTTCATTCTATTTGAGTATCTTCTCACCTAGGAGGCTGCATCTCCAGAGCAAAGGAATAATCTTACGTGAAAATGGAAAACAGGAAATCACTACAGGTTGAGTCTCACATCTCATTATTGGCTCTGGGGGGCAGGAACTGGCACCTGGCACAATGGGACCCCGTCCTTCTTGCAGCTTCTCCTCTTCTCAACCCACACAACGCATCTCCGTTCTTCTGTCTCTTCTCCTTCTTCTGGGGAGACATACCATGGCCCAGCCCCTTACCTCCCCCTGACACACACACGTCCTCTCCCTCCTCACCACCGCTCTTTTCACTGTATGTCTTGTCTGGGCAATTTCATCCATTCATGTGGCTGCAGCTGATTTGATGCTGACAAATGGCAAATCAACCTGCCCGCTGCCATCAGATCCTGCATACCTGCCTGTCAATCTGACATCCCAGGGCCAACACGTTGTCTACTTAAACATCATGTAACTGAAACCAATCACTTTCACTTCCCTCTCAACCCCTTCCTCTCTCCATCGCTATCACCGCTGACAGAACCAACCTCCTCCCCATCACTCAGCCCTGTAATGAGGGAGCTGGCTGTGACTCCTCCCTCCTGCTTCCTTCACACATCCAACGGGAACGCAAATCCCTCTACAATGTCTCTAAGCTTTGTCCTTTTCTTTCTCCCACTCTCTGGATAAAATTCTCTAGTCCAGACCCTCATCATTTTGCGTCTCAGTTATTACAACCTCCCCCTCTCTGGCTTCCTTGACTCCTGTTTTGTCTCCCTACAGTCCATATAAAAAGCTGCCCCTAAAATATCTTTTTCATCCATTACTCTGATCATCTTTCTCTCCTCCCATCATCCTTCCATCTTTGAATCCCTCCACAGGCTCCCCATCTTCTACCACATCAAATGCAAGGTGGAGAGATGGGTCTGAGAAGTGGGATTGAATGGAAGGAGAAAACTTGGGAGCAGAATAGGGGATTCAGAGAATTCAAGAGCAGAAAGGCACCTTAAAATCCCTGCATAACTCTGCGCTACCAACTTTTTCTCCCTGGTCTCGTTTCAAGTTGCCTCCCTACCTGTCTGCTCCACTAACAGTGCCAGCCTCATCCACCTGTCAATTTGGCTTTTCACATCAACCTCACCATGCGGCCCGCTAGGAGCAGAATGGCCTTCCAGAGCTCATTCACGAGGCCTCCTCTCTCCACATTCAAATCCCTTCTGAAGCCCCAGATCTGCTCTGACACCTGTGGAGAAAGCAGCTGACTTGTACTGATGAGTATGGGGCATTATTGGGCAGGGGAGAGGAGTGGGGGGAGCCATGTCGACGTTATTTTGTCAAGACTTGGCAAGCACCTCCCTGACCACTGCACTGATATGTCGTAGCCCTTTCGCTTTGTGTCTGTCTTTAGACTGTGAGCTCTTCGGGGCGTGGGCGGAAAGCTGGAAAGTTCTTAGCACAGAGTAGGTGCTGCCGGGTTGATAAATAAGAAGAGCGCAGCTTTAAGGTACGTCTACGCAGCAAAGAAAACCCAGCGCCTGGCCCATGCCAGCCAGCTTGGGCTCACGGAGCTCGGGCTGTGGGGCAGTTTCATTGTGGTGTAGACTTCTGGGCTCTGGGAGACTCCCACTCGGCAGGTCCTAGAGCCTGAGCTCCAGCCCGAGCCCAGTCATCAACACAGCAGTGAAATGGCCCCACAGCCGGAATCCTGCTAGCCCAAACCAGCTGGCACAGGCCAGCCACAGCTGTCTAGTTGCTGCATAGACACATCCTGAGTGGGTGTTCTCATCCAATGTGATAGAAATCGTGAAGCTGACAGGAGTGTAGTAATGCTCCTGGTGTCTTGGCAACAGAAGCATGTGCCATTCTTTGGTTGGTATAATAGACACATTTGGGTTTTTTTTACATTCTCTCTCTTTTTTCCCCCCTTTCCTTTTAGCAATCCTCATTTTACCAGCTTCTCCACGCAGGCTGGCCGGTGAGTGTCTCCTGTTAAGTCTACATACGGATATGGTAGGTTCTCCAGCACCTGAATTTTTAAAAAAAATCAAGACTTGATGTCTTTCTAAAAGATATGCCATAGCTCAAACAGAAGTGACAGGCTTGACCCAGGAATCATTGGGGGAAATGCTCTGCCCTGTGTTATGCAAGAGGTCAAACAAGATGGTCTTAATGGCCCCTTAAAGTAGGAAAATGGGAGACTGCCACCAGAGTACATCAGGAAAGTGGCTGGGTTGCACTTTTGGCTTGTAGTTAAGCCTAGGATTGAAGGTTCTCGGAAACAAGAGATGGGAATCCAGTGTTACACCCCTTAGAAGCTCTGTCTTCCAGAACCTCTGCTGACTCCCCAGTCATTTTCAGAATCAGTCAGAAATGAATCTTTATTTTTTTTTAAAGAAACCCATGTAATTATTCTGCCCATTTCACAGTCCTTTTGTCTGTATTATACCATTCCTCCACCCTATGTGTTGCGTGGATTTTGTGCTCAAGTCCTCTAACATGGTCTCTCCGATTTTTTCTGTATGATCATTTGGAGTCTTGTCTCTTTCCAAATAGTTTTGATCTCTAAAATATGTTACTGTTTGCCTTTATTTTTTAAATCTAGAGACATCCAGGACCACGTGGGCTGCCGGGGCATCCAGGGAAACCAGGATTACCTGTAAGTATGAAAAATCCCCTTTAAATGTGTCCGAAGAAGCCAAGTCCTCAGTTATCCCATCAGACGTTTCTGCTTTCATTGGAAGCTTTCAGAGGCAATGTTTAGAGACACTTGAACAATTTAGGCCCCACAGTTGAGCTGCCTTTTACATTTGTTACTGTCCAATTGTTTGTCTTGATATAACTAAAGCTTCAGTGCTGGGATTTTCAAAAAAAGTTGTAGCTGAGTGAAAATCAATTAAAGTTGGATGCCTGACTCCCTTAGGTTCCTTTGAAAGCCCAGCCCAGCCCCTCAGCTGGTGTAAGCTGGCATAGCTCCATGACTTCCTTCAGTGAAACAATGCTCATTTACACTCACTGAAGATTGTGTGTGTGTGAGAGAGAGAGAGAGAGAGACAGAGAGAGATAGATGGGGCCTACAAACCCCATATTGAGTGTGGAGAGAGGAGAGTCTCTCCTGTTTACAACCAAGCAGCTTGATCACAACCCCACGCAGCTGCCAGTCATGGAGGTGTAGGCACTCACAGCTGAATCCAATTGAGGAAACAAATCCCCCAGTAAAGGGCAGAATACAGCTAAGGAAGGGGAGGCTGGAAGGTCTAGGCTGGCAAAGTGGCAACAGCCCCGCACCAGGCTGCCTCCAAGAAAATAACCAGGAGACTAAAGGAGGCTGCAAGAGCAAAGGGCTGGCAGGCTTAATTGGAGATGAGGATCCAGGAACTGGCCAGACTGAGAGCAAACTAAGGAGGGTCAGTCAGGAGAAGCTGAAACTCCTCGAGAAACCACACCTTGAGACAGTGAGTGTGTGTGTCTGTGTGAAGTTATACTAGGTTTACAGATCGTTGCCATGTCCTCATCAAGAGATAAAACGATAATCATTACAACTGTGAGCTTTTGTGTAGAGTATCATTAGACAATGATCTCATCAGATCTCTGTAGAACAGGGTGTTACCATATTACCGAGTGATCCTCTTTACACTACCCAGGATGTGTTGCTTCAGGTCATTTTATTAAACTGAGTGAAACTTCTGACTACACCTGCATGTCAAACCAGGCACTTCTACCCAATATTGAAATTCAAAAAAATTGGATAGGTGGGCTGGTTGTTTTGCTGGCGAGTGTACTTTTTCTGAGTATCGAATAGCTGGTAACCCAATATCGATGTATCTGTTTGTTCTTTGTTTTGCTGGCTATGTAATTGGTGTATTTTTCCATCGCAACAACGCCCCCATATGTTTTTTTTTTCACTTTTTATTTAGGCAAAGTTACAATAAAACATTAACATACGACATTGTACATTACTTATAGATTCATAAACTCTAGGACTAGAAGGGGCCTCGAGAGGTCATCGAGTCCAGTCCCCTGCCCTCACGGCAGGACCAAATACTGTCTAGACCATCCCTGATAGACATTTATCTAACCTACTCTTAAATATCTCCAGAGATGAAGATTCCACAACCTCCCTAGGCAATTTATTCCAGTGTTTAACTACCCTGACAGTTAGGAACTTTTTCCTAATGTCCAGCCTAAATCTCCCTTGCTGCAGTTTAAGCCCATTGCTTCTTGTTCTATCATTAGCGGCTAAGGTGAACAAGTTTTCTTCCTCCTCCTGATGACACCTTTTAGATAGCTGAAAACTGCTATCATGTCCCCTCTGTCTTCTCTTTTCCAAACTAAATAAACCCAATTCTTTCAGCCTTCCTTCATAGGTCATGTTCTCAAGACCTTTAATCATTCTTGTTGCTCTTCTCTGGACCCTCTCCAATTTCTCCACATCTTTCTTGAAACGCGGTGCCCAGAACTGGACACAATACTCCAGTTGAGGCCTAACCAGCGCAGAGTAGAGTGGAAGAATGACTTCTCGTGTCTTGTTTACAACACACCTGTTAATGCATCCCAGAATCACTTGTTACTTTTTAGGATCAAGTTAATAATCAAGCTAAAGATTCTGGCTTGCTGGGCTAGGGATTCCTCCTCCTCCTCTGAGAGTGCTGAAAAGGGGGAGGGATAGCTCAGTGGTTTGAGCATTGGCCTGCTAAACCCAGGATTGTGGCCTCTATCCTTGAGGGGGCCATTTAGGGATTTGGGGCAAAATCAGTACTTGGTCCTGCTAGTGAAGGCAGGGGACTGGACTCAATAACCTTCAAGGTACCTTCTGGTTCTATGAGATAGGGTGACCATGTTTCTGTCCTCTTTTTGGCAGGTCTATTGTGTATGTACTTGGTTTTTGAACCATTCCCTTCGTTTGGGGTTGCTTTTCTTTTTCCTGTGGGAGGCAGTCACTGCTCAGTATGCTAGCAGCTACTAGCAGTTGAGAGATTAATTCTTCACTTCTATTGGGTGACTGTACCTACTAGAGAGGAGGGTTACTAAGGGAATGTCTTCTCAGCAGGGTCCTAGAGCCTGGTCTTCAGCCCAAGCCCAGAAGTCTACACAACAATGAAATAGCCCCACAGCCTGAGCTCCTGAGCCAGAGTCAGCTGGCACGGGCCAGCCACGGGTTTTTCTTTGATGTATAGACAACCCCTAAATGATCATTTGGTAATAAATATTCAACAATCTGTGCTATTTGGTTAGGAATTGCATGCCAATACTCTCTAGTGACTGGACATGTCTGTCACTATGTATAAAATCTCCTCTTTCACCAAATTTCTCCAACATGTATCCCCTTCCTTCTCTCCCTTTCACTCTCTCTCAGTAACCTGGCTGATGTGAAGTACTATTACAAAGGTATCTTAAAGAAACTTTCTTTCATCTTGCAACACACTATTTGTATTAATATTTTATATCCATTCCTGAGGAAGATTTTTTCTAAAGTGATGTTTATTAAAGTCAGTTCCAGTGCTCTTGCATTCTTTCTGCTGACTATTCAGCCACAATTAACTAATGGTGTCCCTAAGCATGCTGATATAACTGACAGTGCTGATGCACAGACAGGGAAAAAGACAGGTGTGCTCTTGACAAGCTATATTATAAATATGCCTCGGAAGGTACGTGGATTGTATAACAGGAAATTTGTGGAAGCCGAATGGAATGAGAGAAAAGGAGGGGGAAGACATCTCGTCTTATGTTCTAGTCTCCAGAAGAGAATTATAAGGAGTGGAGAGAGAGTTTGCTCCCACAGCCTGTGGCTGAGTACTTAATGGTGCCTTTGCCATAAAGCAGGGGAACACAGGCAGAACAGCACACAAGGGCAGTTTCCACCGAGCATTCAGAGAGCTGTGATGAGGTTGCCAATTTTACCTTTGTGTATTGTTCATTGCCTCTCCTATAATGGTGCCTTTAAACAAGGCTGCAAAGCCCAATATTCTTTCAACATGGTCAATACTGCAACATGATCCGGGCTTGCTGGGGGAAAGTCTAACATGCATTGATTTGATCTGTGTGTGTGCAGGGTCCGCCCGGATATCCAGGAGAGCCAGGAGATAAAGGCTGGTTGGGGTATATGGTAAGTGCTGGCTGCCTATAGCTGCTGTCTCAGGTAGGTGTTAGCCTCAGAGGTGAAAGTAACTTACAGGATTTACTGGTACTGCCGGAGTCCTGAGGGGGGCGTGGCCTCATCCAGAAGAGGCGTGGCCTCTCAAGATTTAAAGGCCCTGGGGCACCAGCTGTGGCTGGGAGACCTAGAGCCTTTAAATCAACCAGGGGCTCCCAGCTGCAGAGGTGGCTGGCAGCTCCCTGGGGCTCAGGGGCAAATTAAAGGGCCCCTGAGCTTTGCGGGGCTGGGTCAGGGATTTAAAGGGCCCAGAGCTCCTGCCACTGAGGGAAGCCCAGAGCTCTTTAAATCCTGGCTCCAGCCTGGCCGCCAGAGCCGTGGCAGGGATTCAAAGGGCTCTGGGTGGCCCACAGCAGCGGGGAGCTTTGAGCCCTTTAAATCTCAACCCTGGCCTGGCCGCCGGAGCCGCGGCCGGAATTCAAAGGGCTCTGGGCTGCCCGCAGCCGCGGGGTGCTTTGAGCTCTTTAAATCCCAGCCGCGGCCAGGATTCAAAGGGCTCTGGGCTGCCCGCAGTGGTGGAGAGCTCTGAGCCCTTTAAATCCTGACCCCAGCCCGGCCACCAGAGCCGTGGCCGGGATTTAAAGGGCTCTGGGCTGCCTGCAGTCGCGGGCAGCCCAGAGCCCTTTCAATCCCCGCCGTGGAAGTCGATGCGGTCCGGCACAGCATACTGGCTCTTGCCGGTACACTGGACCAGATCGGACTGGCTTACTTTCACCTCTGGTTAGCTCAGTCCAGGTATGTGACCTTCCAAACGCTAGGGCAGTAAGACATATTCTAGTGCTGGCCTCCTGCTGGTGGGCAGCTATACATACAGAGAGCGAGATTTGGAGATACGGGGCATGCACAAGTTGCGCTGCAATAAGGGGGAATGGCCTGTGGGTTCATCTGAAATATCAGATGGGGATGAGATTGGCTTACTGTAGACAGGACAAGAGGTGGAGGGTGGGATTCCCCTTGCTGGATATTTGTGTCTTGTGTTTGTTCCTTTGCTCTCCTCTGCTGTGAGTGATCACCCGCCTCCAGCACAAGGCGGGACTGGCTTGAGCCAGTGTGATTTGGTCAGTCCTTGTCATTTTCATGAGTTCTGTAACCACCCCACTCATCGTCACCCATTCAAAGAGATGCTTGTACTAGCACTGGGATGGCGATCCTGGGCCTTCATTAGAAGCATCAGAAGAGATGCAGCAGGTGACAGCTTCGCTAAAAACTGAACCCCTTGTCTATAGGAAGTGGATGAAATTGGGGTTTGTGCTCTGTTCATTTACTTGTGTGTGTCATTCCAAACCTGCTCTGTCAATCATCTGTAGGGCAAATCCTGGAAAGCATCCTCCTCTTCCCCTAAGCTTTAACTCCAGACAACTCTGAATCGAACTCTCCACTGCTCCTGTCTCTCTCTCTCCCTTCAGATAGGAGCAGTCCCAGCCTATGCCCTTCTTTCCTCCTTATTCATGCTGGGGTGAGGTATCCTCCCTTTCTCAGCTGGGACTGAGCAAACTGCTCTGCAAAATTCAGCTGAGATTTTTCAAAGCTGTCTAAGGGATTTGAATACCCAAATCCCATTAAAACACAGGGGGAATCAGGTGTCCAAATCCCCTGGATGGCTTTGAAACCCGCATTCTTGATCTATACCTAGTTCACAAAAAGGTGTTTGGTTTTTTTCTGAATTAAAAACCATCCTCTTCTCTGAGCCTCTTCTCACCAAACACTCGACTGTTTCCCAGTGACTGTCCACTCTTTTCAGTGATTGTTCTCTTCTTTCTTCCCAGTGACTGTCCTCTTCAGTTCCTGGTTCTCACCCGTCTCCCCCAAGAAACTCATTTGTCTTTAACTGCTGCAGGTCCAGCCTTCACAGTTATAAGAGACAGTAGATTTTCCCTGACCTCCCTGTTATACAGTTCTCTGGCAGTACATTCACCAGTCTGGTAACAATGCCTCTATAATTCTGCTCTCCCAAGCTTTCCTCATCCCACAATGTTCCCAGTGATAACATCCGATCTACCCGCAGTTCTCTTTTCTTCCCTTCGCCATGCTGCTCCCTTTCATTCATTTTTCTCCTCTCCTGCCCTCCCCCACTTTCAGAGGAATCAGCTGTCCGTTTCTCTTGCTTCTGCTTTCCGAGTGAGGTGTCTCCTCTGGCCTGTATGTCTAGGAAGAGCATGGGAGGAGAGGGGAAGAGAGATTCTCAGCTTAATACATGCAAATGTAGGTCATTGGCAGATTTTTTCCTTGGTTTCTAGCTGGAGTCCACAAAGAGCTCCATGGAGGAGAAACAGGCCTTTCAGTGAGTTTTAGTGTTGTTTTTTGGGTGATATATTTGTCCTGATTTCTCTAACGTCACTGTGTTCCAGTTGCTGATGTAGCTAGTGCTTCATGGCTTGTGCCTCAGAGCAGCATGGAGCTCCACAGGGAACACTGCCCACCCCCAGCACAACCTGGAAGTGCTCAGGGTTTTGTGTACCACTGGAGAAGCTGTAGATGGTCTTTCTCAATTCCCGCCGTGAATCCCCAGATGCAGTCTCTCTGTCTTAGTGAGGCATGCAGGCAAAGATGGTATCTCTTGGGCCTGTGGGGATCAAAGCCAAAGGTGAATTACCCAGACTGCAAAGTAAACATTAGCCCTTTAAAAGGTTTTGCTAGGAGAAGCACTCAGCTGATCAGCCGAACTATGCAAACCTCTTCGTGTTTGCAAACATGAGGCTGGTTGATATTTCTCATACTGATCCTAGCCAGATCAAGTCCGTGAAGAACCAGGAGAGAACTGACTGGTTTCAAACCTCAGAGGCCTTGGCTACACTTGAGAGTTACAGCGCTGGTGGTGGCTTTACAGCGCTGTAACTCACTCCCCGTCCACACTGGCAAGGCACATACAGCGCTGTATCTCCCTGGCTGCAGCGCTGCATGTACTCCACCTTGATGAGAGGAATAAAGAGAACAGCGCTGGTGCTGCAGCACTGGGGTGCCAGTGTGAACAATGATTAATCTTACTACGCTGTAACTGACTTCCGGAACCTTCCCATAATGCTTTTAATTAAAGATAACACTCTTTGTTTCGTTGTGAACTCGGTCCTCCCGGAGCTGTTTAGCTGAAAAACAAACACAGCTACTGTTTGTTGTGAATGAGGCAGGCAGGGGATCCCTTTGGAATGTCCACAGCTACTGTTTGCTTGAGAAGAGAAGCAGCATGGAGGGCGGGGCGGGGGTCCGTTTTGGAGCAGCTGCTTACCTGATCTGTGAGGAAAAAAACAAAGAAGGCTATTTGCATTTAGTGAATGAGAGAGGGGTGGGGGAAGGGGTCGGAACTTGCAAGGCAGGGAGCTGACACAGTGTCAGCTCCAAAAATCCACTCTCTCTGTCTCCCCCACGCTCCCTGTCACACTCCACCCCACCCCCCTCTTTTGAAAAGCATGGTGCAGCCACTTGAATGCTGGGATAGCTGCCCATAATGCACCACTCCCAACACCGCTGCAAATGTGGCCACACTGCAGCGCTGGTAGCTGTCAGTGTGGCCACACTGCAGCGCTTTCCCTACACAGCTGTATGAAGACAGCTGTAACTCCCAGCGCTGTACAGCTGCAAGTGTAGCCATACCCTCAGTGTGGCAGTTTATGTCTGGTTTGAGTTTTGTGAAAAAGTGCGGGACATGATTCCTTTTTCCTGAACTGGTTTACCCCATCCTTAGTAGATCCCAAGTCCTCCCTGTCTCAAATGTTTTTCCAGACTGGAGAGTTTAGAGCAGAGACAGTTGTGGTTTCCCAGGTATCTGCATGTGGAATGCATAGTCGTGGGGGGAGTTCGGGGGCAGATTCTTCTGCTGAGCCAGTGCTGGGCATCTTTCAACATGAGGTTGCTAGATAGCACAGCAAAGCTGAAATAGCGCTGACATCTCAGAGGCCCAGAGACAAAGAGTCCAGAGCTGTCTTAGCATCTCCAAGGCCCATGGGGTTAGATAGCACAGATAAGTGGTTGGCTTTTTTTTTTTTAACCTCTGACTAAGTGCATTGTTGCCAATTTATCTCGCCAAGCCCTGTCCAAGTAGTCGCTCCTTGCAGTGTTTTTTGGACTGTGGGCTGAGGAATTGAACAAAGATGTCTGGTGCACGGGTCTGTTTGGGCTTTGCAAAGAGGGAGCATAGAATGATTCACCTTTTTACAAGATGGAAAAGCTTTTCTAGGTGGAGGGTATGTATAGTCTGTAAATCCAGATGTCTCCCGTCTGTTTGTGGAGAACAGCGGAGGGTAGCTCTGGGGAATCGGTAGCCATGAACAGTGTTCTTCCAGTGTATTTTACCAGCTGCCAACATCTGGAAGGTTTCACTAATCGTGTTAAACAGATAGAATGTAAACCTTGGAGGCTGTCAGTGTAACTTAATCAAATGGTACCAAAAATTATTCATCCATTCGCATAAACAGGATTGGCGAAGGGGTTCGCTGAGGGATTAGTGCAGGAGTGAAAAGGAACCATTTTTCTCAGAGTCCAGCTGTGCCCCTGATGTGCTTCAAAAGCAGGTCTGCATCCCAGCTAGGGGGTTGAGACTGAGCTCCCGTCACTGTGTAGCTCTGAACAGAGACCCAGATTTGCAAGGGAAGCAAAACTCTGCATTGTTTGAGGTTTGAATGAGCAGCTTTGTCTGGTGCTTGCATTAGTTCCTCGAATGCAGCCTCTATTTCTGATACCTGTTGATCTCCTCCTGTGGCAGACACGTGGAATATACTGAATAGCCTACCACACATGTAGAGGACCTGCTCTTTGTCATTGTCCATGTGGATGTGTTTGTTTTCCAAAGGGTATAGTCTCAGCAAACCAGAGAAATCTCAACGAGGTTTCATATCACAGACCAAATCCTGAATTCCTGAGTCTTTTCTCCGGCAGCTGTTGCATTGATTTTAGGGATGCAACCTTACTGCTGAGCTCTGCCGTTGGATCAGTGTCTTTGGGTTTGAACGTTTCAGTAGTGGAGTTCTACCTTTTACGTGGAGCTTTGTGCTCGTACTGTCCTGTGGCTCTGCAACTCCAGAGGAAGGTAACATGTCCTACGCTCAAGGTTCCAATAACAAGCGCTGGGCAGAGCCAGTGGAAAATGATGCCACCGTTTTAGGGTACAGTTGTGCAGGTGGCACATAGATTAGATTGAAAACTCTTTGGGGTAGGAACCTTTTGGCTCTGTGTCTGTAGAGCACGAAGCATGATGGTTCTGGTCCATGCCTGGGACTTCTCAGAGCTCTGGATACAATAATGATGATAATATACAGCAGGGCTTCTTGGCTAAGACACTACCAGGCTGATTTAGTAACATATTGTGTAATAAAGTGCAGGTCTGTACTGGAATTTGAGCCAAGCATCTTTTGATCCTATTTACATTAAAGAAGAAACACCATTCACTTCCATACATATCCCACCTTCCCACTTGTCATCTCAGACACACCTCTCCCTCCTCAGTGCCGTGTTCCAGTACAGGGTGTGCCTGGCATATGTACCATTACAAGAGGTGAGTCCCAATTTGCATCATGCTCTGTACAGAAGGGTTCAGAGCATTAGTTGGTAGGAATGTGAGAAATCTTTTTCCCCACAGTGACGTGACCTTGAGCCCTTGGGATTATATGATTTGTGGTTGTAGTAGAGGAGAGACTCCTCCAGTTGGATCATTTGGGTTTGATGCAGATTGGGCCTTTCTTTCGTTTTGCACGTATTGGTTCATTCATTCCTTGAGAAGAGATTGGCGATGAGTGGTAGGCTGGCACTTCATGAGCTGCACCAGGAGGGAAGGTCAAACCAATCTCTGGGAGAGACAGCCAAACCACTGCTGGGCCAGCGGTGAATGGACTTATCCCTCTGGCTCCAGCTTCATTTTAACAGACTGGCATTGCTTTATAATGACAAGCCCCCGAATGGCCCGGAAATGAGCTGACCCGTCTTTGCTGCCACTGTTTTGTTGTCATTGTTGGTTGTTTTTGTGGAGATGGTATTTTCCCCCCTAGCAACCTGCTGTTGCATAGTTGATCTTCACACCAGACTTGACAAACTATTTTTTTTATTTTAGTTTTTAAAGGCAAGCGCAGACTTTGCAGCAAAGCCTGACACCTGCAAATGCGCGCAAACACTAGGGTGGAATCAGAATTTGGGACCATTGTGTTTTGCTGCTGTTGTTTTTCACATTTATGACTTTCCTCTGTCTGTGGTGATACTGTTACTGAGACTACGTCTACCTTACAAGCTAGGAGTGTGATTCCCCTGCTCATGTACCCCATACACACACTAGCTCTCATTGAGTTGAGAGCATAATTATCAGTGTCGCCACAGTAGCGTGTGTAGTGGGAGCGGAGGCACGGCTGACCCATACCGAGCACGTGCACAGCAGTTTCGCTGAGTCCAGTCGATAGAACATTGCTCTGCCACTGACGTTGTTTTGTCTGTTCAGATTATCAGCTCTTTGAGGCAGGGACTGTCATTATGTGTTTGCACAGGCTGTAGCCCGATGTGGCTCCTACATGCTACCGTTACACGAATCATAACTGCAACTGCTCTTGGCTCTGCAGAAGCAACCTTTGAAGGTAAACAGGTCTTTGCATCTGTTCAGGCTGCTGCACACCTGGACTTGCCAGAGAGAAGCCTCTGAGCTCAGTCAGCGGTGTGCAGTTGTTAGGGCTGAGACAGATGGACAGGCCTTTCCTTGACCTTCTCCTGATGTCGCCTTTATTCTCTTGCCTATTCTCCTGCCTCCATTTCCTTTCTTGTCATGTAGCCAATGAATTTGGTTATAATGTACTATCCATCTGTTTCATAATGATCAAGATTTTGGTTAATCTTTCTGTGCTGCCTTTACCTCCATCCCTTGGCTCTTAACCATGTTTACAGTGGCAATAAAACTCTTCACCTCTTTGGACGCTGCTGATTTCCTCCCTCCCAAAAAAAACTCCAATATTTTTACTGAGTCCTAAAGCAGAACTGAACGGCGAGGCAGGAGTGTAAGATACAACTTCATTTGTGGAGTTCCTCTGTAGCGTCTTATTAATCCCCTTGCTTTCTCTCTGCAGGGGGAGTCTGGACTTCAGGGCTTCCTGGGACACGCCGGTTTCCCTGGCTCAGATGGGCTTCCTGGAATGGATGGAAAGCCTGGACCACCTGGGTTACCAGGAGAGCAGGTGAGAACCTGGACATTAGCTTGAAGGATCACGTTGCACTTCGTTAGAATTGGTTGTGGGCCAATTAGTTACAAAACACTTAGCACTAATGTGGAGAGATCCCATGTTTCAAAGTCAAACTGCCAAGAGTTTTGGATGCTCTGGCTGGATATCATGGGATAGTTTGCAACAAGAAGGTAAAGGCAGTGCCCGTTGTCCCAGCTGATAGTGCATAGGCAGCCAGCAAGCTCAAGCTGATGCTATTGATATGCTTATTTGCCTCCTTTAACAAAGAAAAAGCCCACTCTAACTATAATTGGAATTTCTAGGCACTACTTTAATAATAATAATGCCTTGAAGGTTCACATTTAACAAGGGAAAGAGAAACAGCATATATGCTCAACAGGACATAGTTAGTGTCTCTGGAGCAACCTGGACTCCTGGAGTGCTTGATTGCATTGCTGCATTTAGTTTTCTAGGTTGCTTTTACAGGAGGGAGAAAGGAAAAAAGACAAGGGAGAAAATGGATTCCATCCACTTGTCTACTTCACAAACTCTGTTGACTTCTTTTGTGGTGCTTGTCAATTCTTTGAACTAACAAGCCCTATCCTTAACTAGCTTTGCATGCTGACTTCAGTCGGGAAAGTGCAAACTTTGATTCAGGATCTTGTGAGAGGTGTATATGGAGAGGGATAAAAAATTGGTGGGGGTAAGAAGCAGAAAGCCGGCAAGAAAGCAGGCCCTAAGAGGAAGCTGAGAGACGGAACTTATTGGGCAGAGTACAGGCTGGAAAGAGGTTTGGAATTGTGAACAACAAAACTGCTTCCTGTTGTGTTCGGGAAAACAAGAGTTTGTACACATTCGTTGTAAATAAACAGGATTGCTTCAAGAAATTCCTGATTCCATTACCAATTTCTTCTCCTAATGGAAGCAACCTGGTAAAGTCACAAGTATTGGCTAACCGCTCTGGCCAAAAGGGGCAACAATGTTGTTGAATTAATGACACGCACGTCTGCCTGCTTGTAACCAGTACTGTGTCAGAAAAGGAGCGTGGCTGACCTGCTTGGAGCTGTCTGAAGTGGCTGTCTCATTAAAACGTCAAAACCAGGGAGGAAACAGGGTGATGGGAACAGTATAAATGCCTACACCGATTGGGCTGGGGGGTATAGAGTGATAGCAATATGGAAGAGACTTGCTTTGAGGGAGCCTGAAAAGCTGTGCAGCACCTACAGCAGTGGCAGAGCCCCAGGAAGTGGGTGGGGCTCAGAGCTCAGAAGGGCTAAATGACATTTCTTCACCAAAACCCTGCTTTATAATCGACCGGGGGCTCAGCATTCGGAAGGAGTCATTCGATATAAAACGACTGCAGATGAGGTAACGCAGGTTGAGCTCTTCACACAGCTGATTGGCTCACGTGTCTGAGAATTGTGACTGGTCTGATGAGCAGGGTCAGATTAACCCATCACTGGGCCCTAGACGAACATACATTTCGGAGCCCCTGTCTTCTAATACAAAGGACAGCCACCAACTGTGCAGCACGCTGGCCACAACTGGACTGGCCATGCAGTGCAGCCATCGGGACTGGCTGCTGCTTGGAGAGTTGTGCACCATGACGGAAGGATGGCCCGGTCAAATTTGAGTGAGTGGCATTGCAACCTGGCACGCGGGGTCACATTTGGGCTCCCTATGAATTTGGTGACTACGCCTAGTTCACGACAGCGTTAATCCGGCCCTGCTCATGAGGCTGCAATATGGAGAAAGTGCCAGGCTCAAAAACTGGCCTGTGGCCTATGTAAGTGGGAGCAACTTGGGGGAAGCCAACAGAGTTGCACCTAGTTACAACAGGCTTGAATTTGGTCCAGTGAGTATCACCACCGCGGTTTGAGAACTGCTGCCTCGTTCTGCCACACAAGCTGTGTCAGTTCAGGTTTCACGAGCATAAACTGGTCTTTTGTGTCTTCCATTCCTTCCTCCTCATTACCAGGGCCCTCAGGGATTTAAGGGTGACCAAGGTCCAGCTGGAGAAAAAGGAGACCAGGTGAGCTGTTGGCAATAATCTGGGGGAAGCAGGGAAGGGGGAATCCTTAAGTCAAGGGGTTTGAGTTCCTCTGAGTCACCTTAGATTTATCAGCCTGGATGGAAAATGTCCATGCAAAGTTCTTTCAGGCCAGGTCTACACCAGGACACTAGGTTGGTATAAGTACTTCTCTCAGGGGTGTGAAAAATCCATGCCCTAGAGCAACGCAGTTAAACTGACCTAACCCCCGGTGTGGACAGCACTAAATCAATGGGAGAATTCTCCTGTTGACATAGCTACACCTCTCGGGGAAATGGACTAACTATGCCGATGGGAGAAGTCCTCCTGTAAGCATAGATAGCATCTTCACGGCAGCTATCCAGTGGTGCAGTGGCAGTGTTTTAAGCACAGACCTACCTCAGGCAAAATAAATTGAGTTCTACTGGTTTTGGTTCCTTTTTTCTTTTTTAAACCAAAGGCCTTTAGCAGCATTTTTTTAAAGCTACCTAAAGGATTTGGGTACCCAATTCCCATTCATTTTAATCATAATTGGGCATCTAAATCCCTGTGGTGGCTTCTGAAATGTCAGCCCTGGTTTTTAAAAACAAAAATTAATTCTAAAAACATTTAGTGTGGAATTTTCAACTGTGCCTGATCAATTAGACACATGGGAGGAGATTTTTCAAAGGCGCACATGGAAGGCAGGTACCTAACTCTCATTGGCTTTCAGTGGAAGGGATGCACCTACATGCGGGTTGTGCCTTTGATAATGTCCTTCTAACTCCCACCAAATGTCAATGCGAGTTAGGCACCTGCCTGCTGTTTCTGCCTGTGAATTTTGAGAGAGTCAGTGGGAGTTAGGCACCTGACTGTCATTTGTGCTTTTGACTTTCAGTGGGACTTGTGGTTTTCAGTCACATTTGAAAATTCCCCTATTTACAGTACTTTAGAAAACTGGCATCAGCATCTTCCTCCTACCTTCCAGTAATGCTCATGATCTGGATAATGCTGTGACATCAGTTTTAACAGCTTCCATCTCTGTTGCATTGTGTTAGAGGGTCCATAGACATGTCTGGTGTGATTTATATGTTAGAACAATTCAATTCATACCACAATTGTCTGGAGGGCTAAATAAAAAAACAAACTGTCCTTATCTTTAAAATAAGTAAAATTTTAAAAAAACACTACTTCAAAATATTATTCTGAAATAATTCTTTCTATTCAGATACACAGATCTTGCATTGAACCTTGTAGTATATAGTATATGACCTCACAAACATGAATGAAGTTGTCTTCATATCCCTTTCCCTCTGTAAAGTGGGGCAGTTTTATTATCCTAGCTGGGGAAACTGAGGAACAGAGATTGTTCCCCAGGGCCAAACTCACCCAAGGCTTGTGGAAGAAGGGAGAATTGACTCTGGATCCACAAGTTAGCATGATCCAGTGGAGTGAACAGGGGCCTGGGAGCTTGCAAGACCTGAGTTAAAATCTCAGCTCTCCTTTTTCCCTCTGTCACTTTGGGCAAGTCACGTGGGCCCAATTTTTCCCAGGATGCCTCCATTTTCTGAGGCCCATTTTGAGACTTCCTGTGGCCTGATTTTCAGAGGCGCCAAGCACTCACAGCGCCCATTGGCTTCTGCTGGAGCTGAGCGTCTCTGAAAGTCAGCCACTTAAAGACTCTCCGGTTGGAAGCTCAGAAACAGAGTCACCCAGAGTCAGTGGCGTCTTCTGAACAGCTTAACACTAATCTCTTCGAGTCCATGTCACCATCTGTACAACAGCAGTGATGCTTGCTGACCTGCAGGGCTCAAAGGGGGGCATGTAAGGATTCGTGACTTGATTAACTTGGGGGATTTTCGGTGCTGCCACATGAAGGTATAGGGCCAGATTTTTCAAAGTGTTCAGCCCCTGGCATCGAGGCCAGATTTTCCCAGTGCTCTGCACAGTGGGGGCAGATTGGGAGTGGCGCACTTTCGAAAATTCAGTCCTGGGGGGAAAAGATAAAAAATATCCAGAATTCTAAGGCTCCCCCTGTGTCCTTCACTGTGCCTGTCGGGTTCTCTCTGCCAAGCCTACAAACCACCAGGCCTGTTAAGCGTGAAGGATCCAGGGTAGCAGCCTTAACTCTGAATGTGGTTCTACTTCGAATTCTTTTGTCAAGAGCTTGCAGGCCTTTCCAACATACGCAATCCCATCTATTTAGCAACCCTCATGCACTGAGCCACAAGTGGTTTATGGACGATGAGGTAATTACATCACTGATGCCAGGCTGAAAGACCATTTTTTAAAGCTAACTGCAGCCTCTAAGGGTAACCCAGGTTGTTACTGGACCCTAAGATGGGCCAGCTTTGGGTCATGTTAATTGCATTCAAACCACCAGCCCTCAGAGAGAGAATGGGCTGATTGCCTCCAGCTGGTTCATAGTTCTGCAGTGGCTCTCATGTCTCCAATGTACCTGTTTCAGGGGTTCTTGGGCGACCCTGGACCACCTGGGGAAAAAGGAGAAAAGGGGACAAAGGTGAGTTCACTTGTTCTGAGCCTGGACACGGGGACCAGTGGGTATGAGACCCATGCAAAAGACATTGCTGGCTGCTGTGTTTTTGAGTCACTTTAATGTGGAGCGCTGGCTTCCAGCAGTAAGCCTTCCAGCATCCCCCATGGCCTCAAGGCATTCTGCCATGTCGCATGGATACTGGCTTTTGCTCCCCTCTCACGGACATGAAGCCAATTCTGCTCAAGTCTCATCATCACTCAGAAAATAAATCTGATTCCTCTCTGCACCTTCACGTCTGTGCAGCCCCTGTGTGCTGAATTAGCTTGCAGCCCTGGTACAGGTTCCTTCTGTTCTTCATTGCTTTCTCCTTCCTAAAGAAGGGGCCAACTCTTCCCATTGTTCCGCATCTCTCTTGTGTTTTAGAAGGGGGAGGGGGTAGATTGGACTGTAGTTCCCCTTCACGACAAAGAGCCTACATCAGAGAAGGGAAAAGACCCCCTGGCTCGGGTTGGAGTGCAGTCAGGGCAGTGTCTCCCACCCAGGCCTGGTTTGGGGGGTACAAAATGGAAATCCGTTTGGCTGCACAGCTGAGTGACTCAGCAGATCCATTGCCAGCCCTGCAAAAGGGGGTGCTGATCGGCCTGTGCTCTGGCCCGGTTCAGGATCCCAGCAGGCATGAGTCGTCCCCTCCCCTCCAGCACTGCTTTCTGCTGCACAGGTTACGTTTTCCTGAGCTCCTCTGTGCTATTCAGTCATTATCTGTGCTTTTTGCTGTTTCAGGGGGTGAGAGGACAAAATGGCCCTTCTGGACCTGCTGGAGCTCAGGTAAGTTGGTAAAGAAACCAGCTCCTCTCATCCTCTGACCACCTCCCAGGGTTCCTCTCTCACCTCTCTTTCCACTTGCCCAGTAGTCTCTTTTGCTTTGAGTTCAGGGGGTTGCTCAAACCCCAGACTCAAAGCAGAACTCAGGGAGACTTGAACCCATGTGAAGTGAAACAAGGGTCTCCCACTCCAAAGGCAGCAAAAAGAGCCAAGCATCTCACGGTTCTAATACTGAGGCTCCAGTGCCTCTTGATTCTGTCATGCAGCATCCCTCCAATTCCATTTGGCCCCTTTGCTCTCCTGAGCAGACATTGTCCCATAGCTGGGATGGTACCTAACTTGGATACCTTTTGTCGTTGGATAAGGATGGGTGATCTATAATGATTAAAGCACATGATGAGGAGTAGAGTGATACAGGTTCTATTCCTTGGTCTGACACTGATTCATGTGGCTTTGGGCAAGTCACTCAATCACTCTCTACCTCAGTTTACCCATCTGTCAAAATTATGATGATGCTACTGGCCTTTTGGGGATGGGGAAGTGTGTGGTGAAGCTTCTTAATGCTTGGAGACTCTCCCCCCCCGGGGAAGAAACCCTTGTTGAATGTCTTGGGTTTAACTATAAAGAGGCAGATGAGGTGGCCCTGTGCCTGACATGTCTGCTCCTAATCCTCTCCTCAATACGTTGGCTTGTTTCCTAGGGGATGATGGGTGTCAAGGGTGCTTCAGGGTTCCAGGGCCTGCCTGGACCAGAGGTAAGTGAGTTGTGTTCTTCTCCATGTTATGCTTACTTCCCTAGTGCTGCAGCATCTGTCTGTTTATGTTTCCTAAGACCAGCGAAAATGCTAGTGCACTGAAGAAGGGATGAGTCAGGCAGTGCAGGACATTAACACAGCTCTGTCATGTCCTTGGAGGGAAAGGAAAGAACTGGACTACCTTGTAGCACCACTCATTCAAATTTGGCCCAGTGACCCCCTCCACCATCACAGGAGGGCAGTCAGGCCAAACCTGAGTGGCATTATGACTCCACGTACCAGGTCGCAATGCCACTCGCTCATAATGGAGGGGCAGCCGGGCCAAATTTGAGTGAGTGGTATCATGACCTGGCATATGGGGGAGGGGTAGCTCAGTGGTTTGAGCATTGGCCTGCTAAACTCAGGGTTGTGAGCCCAATCCTTGAGGGGGCCATTTAGGGAACTAAGGTAAAAATCTGTCTGGGGATTGGTCCTGCTTTGAACAGGGGGTTGGACGAGATGACCTCCTGAGGTCCCTTCCAACCTTGATATTCTATGATGTGGGGTTGCAGTGCCACTCAGGTTTGGCCAGGCTAGAAAGTGGTCAGGCCATGGCCTAGGGGTCCCCCTGCCTCTATGGCATATGCCTGTCACCCTGGGGCATTGGAAGTCCCTTCTTATTCTGGTTTTAGAAGTAGGATACCTTTCCAGCAATCCAAGTTCACCATGTGAAAGCGTAATGAGTCTCTCCAAATATGAATCCTAAGGGCTGGGGAGATACTCCTTCGTGAATGTAAAGCAGGTGAAATAACCCCAGTCTGTCTGCAGTGCCTCATATAAGTTGAAATGAGTAGGTGGATTCTGATTTGCAAGGGGGTTCATGCCAAACACCCCTCACAATTCTCATCTAATGGGGCTTTGCTTGGAGTTTCAGATTCAAATCAATTAACAAAACTCAAAGTGAAACCCAGCCAAGTTGCTGAGCTGTGCCTGTCTTTGGGCTAAAGCTATATGTAGCCAGTCCTGTATAGATTGCACCCAAAGCCATAAATGGGCCCTGTTTTCACTTGAAACCCAGCCCCGCTTTGCCAAAAGGTTTGTCAGCCTTGGGAAACCCAGTCTGTTCTTTCAGGTTTGCAACCGTCTGAAACCAAATGAGTTCAGGGTTTGGTTACAAACATTTCTATGACTCCACTGAATGGATTGATCATTCAGTGGAGTTTGTATAGTAGCCTTAAAGCTAATAGTCCTCAGTACTGTACAGCTAAAGCCACTGGACTCATACCTGTGGACACTTGACTAATTAACCAGTGGATTTTGTAAAAAGATAAATGAGGATTTTAATCACTTGCCCTTCACAATGGCCTTCTGCACCTCTAGTCAGAATTCACTGTCACCATTTGCCTGCCCAGCAGTGGATAGGGACACTGCTTGTGTGATGCTCTGCCCCTGGGTGGGTCATCCACAGCCAGGATTGAACCTGGTGTGCTGTACTGAAGTGATGTAAATTGTCACTCAAGGATTTTTTCTTGGGTTTGCTTGCAGTGTATAAGGCTCTTTAGGGAAGCGTGTGATCTAGGCCTGGCAGCAGTCAGCCAGCCTACAGTAAGGAGGGGTGAGTTAGAATCGTAGAATATCAGGGTTGGAAGGGACCTCAGGAGGTATCTAGTCCAAACCCCTGCTCAAAGCAGGACCAATCCCCAACTGAATCATCCCAGCCAGGGCTTTGTCAAGCCTGACCTTAAAAACCTCTAAGGATGGAGATTCCACCACCTCCCTAGATAACCCATTCCAGTGCTTCACCACCCTCCTAGTGAAATAGTGTTTCCTAATATCCAACCTAGACCTCCCCCACTGCAACTTGAGACCATTGCTCCTTGTTCTGTCATCTGCTACCACTGAGAACAGCCTAGATCCATCTTCTTTGGAACCCCTTTTCAGGTAGTTGAAAGCAGCTATCAAATCCCCCATCATTCTTCTCTTCTGCAGATTAAACAATCCCAGTTCCCTCAGCCTCTCTTCATAAGTCATGTGCTCCAGCTCCCTAATTCTTTTTGTTGCCCTCCACTGGACTCTTTACAATTTTTCCACCTTCTTCTTGTAGTGTGGGGCCTAAAACTCTGTTTAGGGAGCAGCCTGCTTTGTGTCTCTCTGTTTTTGGGTTCTTGTGTGTCGTTAGTCTGAATTCTAAGAAATGCAGTAGTGTTATGTTGCAAACTTCCAGCAAAAATATTTGTTTTTAATCTAACTTTTTTCTGAGTGTATGCCATGAACAGAGCACCTGGGACTTGTGGATCTTAAAGCATGAGCCTCTACTGCCTAAGCTAAGAGACCCAGGTCCCTATCTGTAGCCTAGTCACCACCAGAGTGGAACATTGTGCCACCTGGAGTGAGTGTGTGTTACACTTACATACCAGCAGTGGTCTGCATTAGATCATCCTCGTTCCCATACCAAAGGTGGCTTTTTCCAGGTTGTACTTGGTACTGTGTCACTCCGTAGGAAAGAGAGGAAGGGAAAAGGAGATGTTGCTTATAGTGTTGAGATCTCAAGTGTTTCTTTATCCTGCTTCAGGGGGAAAGTGGTGCAGTGGGTTCTCCAGGGCTGGCCGGACCTATGGTAAGTTTATAATTTTTCAGTTTAACCAATGGATAAAAACAAGGTGGTGGTTGTGCCTAAGACAGTTTTCACTGCTGTAGGTCACCCCAGCACTCTCCTAGTACATTCAGTGTTATTGTCCTTGAGAGCTGGGAAAGGAATTACAACTGGTTGCAAATTTCCTGGCAGAATGTTTTTCCGTTAGAAAGTGCCATTTTGTCAAAATTGAAATTTTCCAGGAGAGTGTGTCGATTTCAACAAACTTTTATATATATATATTTTTTTTTTGGGGGGGGGGTTTCAAAATGAATATTCATAAGGATGAAAAATTCTGTTTTGATGCTTTTGGGATGGAGCCTTTTGATTTTTTGTTTTGTTTAAAAATACATTTCATTTGATATTACAAATTATAAAATAAAAAAAAATCCAAATTGAAATGACACGTTTTTCAAAAATTCAGTTTCCCAGGAAGCTTGAAATTGGAATTTTCACTCCAGCGTGGAATGAAAGCACATTTCAAAATGGTGCATTTCCTGTGAAGTGGAAATTCTGCTTCCTGCCCAGCTCTAAAGGAAATCTGTCGTTTAGGGAATGTTACAATGTGCACAAGATGGAAACACCATCTGCAGAAAGGAGAAAAGTGGAAGAAAGGAATTTCCTTTTCTCAGCGATCCTCTACCCCTTGGCTACACACCCACAAAGAAATGGCACTGTGGTGTGACTGGGGGCAGCTGTCTCTTCAATACAAGAGCATTACTGAGTTTTAAACATATGGCCATAATTGTCCCCATACCTTGGCCCTGCCAGGGTTAGGAGACAGGGCATTACATACGCATCAGTCTCTGTGGCAATGAGTTAGCGGTGAAGTAAATCCCTGTGCAGCAATAAAAGGGAGGTGTGAGGTGGTAACACTGGAAGGAGTGGGACTGACCTACTCGTGCCAGTGACGTGCTCTCTCCAGTTTGGCTCAGCCCCGTGCTTTATGGTGGCTGTCTGGGGCTCTTTTGTGGAATGTGAGACAATGAGATGTTACAATGTATTATTTGTATAGTGATAGTACCTAGGAGCCTGGCTCATGGACCAGGACCCCAGTGTGCTAGGTGCTGTACAAACAGAGAATAATCAGCTGGTCTCGGTCTCAAAGAGCTCACGATCTGGTGCTTCTGGTGAACTCTGTTGTGTGTTAACACTACGGAGCTGATGGAAATCCCCCATGGCTTTCTCCAGGAATACTAGATTAAGAGATGTTAAGGCCAGAGGTGTCCAGTAGGTCATCTAGTCTGGCCTCCTGTGCAACATAAGCTATAAAATTTCACCCAGTAACTCCTGTATTGAGTCCAATAACTTGGTTTTCTGAGCTTCTTGTCTGTGTTGCCTCAACCAAGTGCCTTGCTCTGCTGGGGTCTGTCTCTGGAAGTCACAAGACAGAAGCCACTGGTGGGCGCTGAAAATCCAATGGTAGGCCCAGACCAATCACCTAGGGCTCAGCCAATCTACAAGCAAGGACCTAGCCAGGTGGCCCCAAAGCAGATATATAAGCTACTAATGGAAGTAGCCACTCCAGTCTGGTCAACATTGCAACCTTCTGGGAGAATTCCCAGCTGCCAGGCAGATCTGACAGACCGCTCCAGCCAGCCCCCTGGCTGTCCTGACCAGTATCCGTGAAGGAGCGAACTGCATGGTTCTCCCGCGTTTTATGACAGACTAACTATGGGGACTGTATCTGTGTGTTGTTTTATTGCAGGGGGAGCCAGGGCAGCCGGGGTCAGTCGGATTACAAGGAGTCAATGGCTCTCAGGTGGGTCCCTACCGGGCACCATGGGGAAAGGTGGCATATACTTGCCATTGTGTACCTCTCTTTCCTTGCCCGCTGTGCCAGTTTAGTGAGCGTGCCTATGTTTGCTTTGTTCATAGGGAGAAATGGGCCCTTCCGGCTTGCCAGGCCCACGGGGCCCCAAGGTACGTCCTCAACACTAGCCTTGTGATGAGAGCAGTTGCTATGGGGACCTTTGTGAAATGAGTTCAAGGGTGGAGCCCAGCTCCCAGTGGCTGTCTCTCCCTGGCACCAAATAGCTCAGCTGGCACTAATTGACAACCAAGGCATGGATGGAGGGAGGTTTAATTGGCCTGGAGGCTAAAGAACCTCCTCCATCCTTGCACCCCCAGCCCATGCTGCAGACACTTCCACTCATTCCTTGAAAGAGATGAACGGTGAATAAGGAATGCAGCACATCTGATGAACTGTATTGCAAGGTGGCACTTACACTCAAGTTCATTCAAACCTAACTGTAGTGTGCTTTCACCCCACCCTGTTTTCTGTAGGGACCACAAGGCTTGCAAGGGAGACGTGGACCTCCAGGGCCTAGAGGATCACAGGTAAATTGCTTCTGGATGCATAATGATCTTCTCAGTACAGAACAGGTGACATTTCCAAGGCCACAGGTGTCCCATGCAGCATCCAGGAGAAGTGGGGACTTGTCTGAGTCCTTGCTAAGCAAATGGGCTGCTGGAATTTTCCATTGCATCTCGCACATGAAGGCTTAACTCACCCAGGCCATGTTCACCACTGCCTGAGGGAATGCACAGGGTGCCCAGCGGTGGGCAGCTGCATCCTCTGTTGGGAGGGCACTTAACTAGGAGCCAGGAGACTCATGTTCTGTTTCCAGCACTGCCGTTTACCTACTGTTGGACCTGGGCAAACCATTCCCCCGCTCTCTGCCTCTGCCTTCCCTTCCACCTTTTGTCTGCCTTGTCTGTTTACACTGTAAGCTGTTTGGGGCAGAGCCTGTCTCTCTCGCTGTGTGTTGGAACTGGGCTAGCACAACAGGACCTTAGTCTTGTTGGATGGAGTCTCTGGATTCTGCAATCATATAACCGAGAAGGTTGTACACTTCACTGCTCATGTAAGGCAGCTGTATACCCTGCCAGGCCCTCACCCTGGCTCTGGCCAGTTCCCCCGCCCCCTTGGCCTCACGATGGTCACGTCTGGCTGGGAAGGCCTGACGGAGGGGGAAATGGGGGTTGGCTGAGGTGTGTGTGAGGGCAAGGGACCAGCTGAGGTGAAGCTGGCCACAGTGCATTGGGGGGCCACTAAACCCCATACTAAACCCTTCACTGCCTTACTTTGTAACCCCAGTTACTCTGCTCGCTGTCACAGGCCTCTGTGAGGTCACTGCCTTGCCCTGTACCCTGAGTGGCCAAATGGTTTTGCCAGGAAATCAGGCTTTCTTGGTTTTTCAGTTTTCACCAGACTCCACAGGGTTCTGCCCACAGATGCCTAGAACATGCCTCAAAATGTTGGAGTGGATCGAATGTGGTGTTCAAATTATATCGCCTGACAGACACCTGCCAGCGAGACTGTAGGGCCTAGCTTTGTCCAGCCAGTTGTAGCTCCTTGCTGATGCTGGACAACAGTAGAAAACTGGCCACCTTCCATTAAGTATCACTAATAATACTTGCGCTTATATATCACTTTTTGTCTGTGGATCTCAAAGTATTTTAGAGGCACATAATCCATATTATTCCTGCTTTGCAGATGGGGAAACTGAGGCACTGAGGCACGAAGGGACTTGACCTAGGTCACACAATGAACCAGCAATAGAGCTGGGATTAGAATCCAGATCTCCTGACTCCTTTTCTCTAACCAGCACACCGTGCTGCTGGCCAAGTGAGCAGTGTCTCCCGAGAAGGGGGCTCGTGTCTAGTATTATTTTCCAAGCAAAGCTAGGCCCTAGAAGGCTGGCTTTAGCAAGTGTGGGGCCCAATTCATACTCACCTAGCGGCACTCTGGGTCTTCCGCAGCACTTCAGCAGCAGGTCTTTCACTCGCTCCGGGTCTCTGGCGGCACTGAAGGACCCACCCCCGAAATGCTGCCGAAGATCCAGAATGCCATTGGGTGAGTAAAAATTAGAAAGGTGTGGGGCCCGATTCCGGGGTATCGGGTGAATCGGCCTAAAGCCGGCCCTGAGGCCCTACACAATCTCGCTGACATGTGTCTGTCAGGTGATAACATTTGAACACCACATCCGATCCATTTCAACGTTTTGAGGACCGTTCTAAGGATCCATGGGCAAAACCCTGTTGAATTTGGTGAAAATTGAAAAACCAGGAAAGCCTGATTTCCAGTAAAACCATTTGGTCACTCAGGGTACAGATGTGAGGCAGTGACCTCACAGAGGCCTGTGGCCAGGAAACAGAGTCACTATGGGTACAGGGGTGAGGCAGGGATCCTAGGGTGAGGGCTAGGTGAGGATTAGTGGGCCCCTCACTTGACTCTGGTCAGCCTCCCTTTGCCCCCACAGCTAGAGCCAGAACCCCCATTCCAACCAGCCCCAGCCCCACCATGAGCCAGGTGGGGCCAGAGTGGGGGCAAGGGCGTGGCTGGGTGAGCATTTTAGTATGCAACCCTCTGTAAGTTATGCTGCGAGATCCTAAACGTTTTTCTCACCTTCTGCTGAGGACTGGAGCCTGATTCTCTGTGCTGCAGGTGAGATCAGAGACTAGAAGGGAGGTTACACTGCAGGAAGAGCAGTGGTTCTTAAAAGAGTCTGTTTTCCTCATTTAGCATAGTCCTGGCAGGGACACCTGTAGATATTTGGTAGGCCAGCCCAGAGGAGTTAGTGGAAGGAGAAAAGACAGAGGAAGACGCAGGAAAAGACGAATGTAAGCAAGCTGTATCCTGGGTGGAGTAATCCACATGGAAAACCATTGTTGTTGGCATGAAAATATACATCCAGATCCACTCTGTTTCCATAATGGGCTGTAGGAAAGCTTGGGACGAACTTCTCCATCGCCATGGACAATTCACCAGGATTGTTTTCTAGTTCTGACTCCTCCTCACCCATCTGTCCCAGGCTGTCCATTGCTTGGGAGAGTTTCACTTGCAGGAAATCTGAGTGGAAACTGTAAGAATGGGAGGGTAGGAGGAACCAGGGCTTGTGAGATGAAATCACCGGAGATCCTGCATCACCAGTGGGCACAGACCGCTGTGCGCAGGGCTTGAGGGTACGTGGCTTTTGAACAGATCGTAGAGTGAAAGAAATAGCACAAGGTGAATGAGCAAATGCTGCGCTTGACCTGTAGTGACGACATCTCCCACCCTGATTTGAAGGAGGCTGGAACAGATTCTCTTTCGCTTTTACTTCATTTAAACTCTAAAGAATGGGGTCTCTATTCTTGCCTGTATTTACTGCTTATTTTCTTTCTTTCTTTCTAGGGTCCACTTGGGATAGAAGGAGCCTCTGGGCCTAAAGGAGACCCTGTAAGAGTCTGTTTCCCCCACATATAGAGTTAAATATGTTCTTCCCCATCTTGCTGCCATTGCAATAATGTCTCATTGTTACTGAGGTTGCCTGTTGTAATGAGCCCATCACTGTAGTATCTGGTACCTACAGCCCTGAAGGGAGCAAAATGCTCTTGCCCTCCTCTGAGCTGCTTGTCTGAATTGAACGAGTGCTAAGCGGTGCCCGTTTGGCGCCAGGACTTAGGTAGAGGCCTGCACAGACAGCAGAGTTCACCTGTGAACTCAGCTTGATCTCCGGTGGGAATGAATTCCAAAGCCCAGGGATTTCTGTTGCTAGTATGTCTGTGCTGTACCTACAGGGTGTGATAGAAGCTTGTGTAGACGTTGCTAAATTAAACCTAGCTCCAGTAGCTCAGGGCCTGGAGCCATGGCCGGCTTTAGGCCGATTCGCTCGATTCCCCAGAACTGGGCTCCACGCCCAAGAGTGCTCCATGCCTTAGAAGCCTTTAAAAATTTTTTTATTCACCTGGCTGCTGTCCACTCCTGGGTCTTCGGTGGCATTTTGGCAGCGGGGGGTCCTTTGGTGCTGTGAAAGACCCGGAGCAGACCCTCTGCCACCAAAGTGCCACTGGGTATTTGAATCGGGCCCCGCAGTTAATAAAGCCGGCCCTGCCTGGAGCAGTGAAGCTGCAGCAGCATGGGCTGTACAAGCCTGTCTGGAACCTTGGGTAGCTACTCCCAAGGCTCTCCTGTCCTGCTGCTGTTTCACACCTCTGGGACCTGAGCTGGCCAGACTAACGCCAGCTCAGGTGTGTATACCCTCTGACTGCAGTATGGAGATTGTGAGGATCCATGGGTCTTGAACCCAAGTCTACAGGTCCCCAGGCAACCTTTGCATACCAGCAGTATCCAATGGCCTGCTAGTAACTGAGGGGCTGAGTGGCTAAAGGAACCCTAGCCCCACCAGAGGCACAGTCCGTGGGAGTCCTGATTGGACGAGTGCCTGGCCCCACTGGGTGGTCCAGCTTTGCTATTTAAGCCAGAAGGAGGCATGGGAAGTAATCTGTGCAAGGGGTCAAATTCCTGGCTAGTGGCTACATCAGACACTGTCTTCTCGCCTGAGTCCTGCTTTCCAAACTTGTCCTGTGTTCCTACTTTCCTGATCCCTGCCCCTGGTCTCTGACCATTGGCTCAACGTATCCTCCTGCCCAAGCCATGGTTGTGACTTATACTCTGAGAGGACCTTGCCCTTAGCCTCTGTACCTGGGGGCCATATGGCTGAAGTGTTTCTGCTGATGGCAGAAACCATGCCAGGCTGCAGCAGACTGAGGTAAGCAAACCCCAGTCGCTTTACGTTTTTGAAGATAAACACTGTAACCTTGACTGGCCTCGCCTGAGGTTGGTAGCAAGTGCAGAGAATGGCACGTTGATGTGACATGCTCCCATACTGCCCCACTTAAAGAGAAAAGGTAGGTGGCTTTCTCTGGGCCTTTGCTGTGTTGACTGGCTAGCAGAAGCACCACTGCAGAACCAGCTGTAGCCCACGAAAGCTTATGCGCAAATAAGGTGCCACAAGTACTCCTGTTCTTTTTGTGGATACAGACTAACACGGCTGCTACTCTGAAACCCATCCTCTTTCCCTGTCCAAGTGAAAGAAAACAGGCTCCAGCATGTGGAAAATGCCTTTATACCATAAAAATGATACAGTGCTGCTCTCTGACCCCTAAACTCCCACTAGTCAAAAGGGGAGAAAAGAGGGAACTGTAAAATCTTAAGGAAAAAAAGGGCAAAAAACCCCAAATACTCTAACCCAAAAAGGAAGAAGGGCCAGAAACTCCATTAAGTCCATTAGGAACTTTTGCTGCTGTTATTGATTTTAAGTGGAATGTTTTCTGTTCCTACGGTGATGGACAGACATATAGAACTCTGATGGAGGTAGCACAGGCATATATCCTATGGAGTGATTCCGTTTTTAGCAATTTCCAGTTCATTTGTGTGAGCTGCAGGCCCCAACTCACAGTCAAAAGAAAGCGTGTGAGACCCTTAGAGCTTGAATTTGGTCCTTTTCACACTTAGATCTGGCACAATCCTGAAACCTTGGGGAGGAGGGGGATGGTTCTGTTGTTTTTCTCCTCCCACATTTATTGTTGACTTGGTCACTGGCCATTAACTGCCGTAAAGGTTAGAGCATGACTACAGGTGTAGAAAAGGACGGAGTCTGATGGATAAGCAGAGACATTGGTGGTAATTGGTAAATGCAGAGTTGCGTGATTAGATGCAAGTCTTGGGTGATCCTCTGATCAGTTAGAAGAGGCTGCCTTATGAACAGTAGAGTATCCTCCCTTCGCTCCCATTGGAGTGAATGTGACTAATAGTCATTCAGAAAAACTGTGTATTGATAGCCCATTCATGGCCAAAATGGGTCCTTGGCACCTCCTTTCCCATAGCTGCTGTGGCCAAGTGCCCTGTACGTGCCGAGTGAAGAGTCTGACACCTGAGAGTCTTCCCTATGGAGTGGGAAGTGTACAGAATTCATTAAACTTTTGATATCAAATCAAGAAATCTCTCTGTTGGGAGACTCACGATCCCCACTCCCCCCATTCCTTCTTCCTTGGAAATGGGATTTCATTTGTTACCCACCCTCCACCGTTTTTCCCTCCTGCTGTCACTCAGTTTGGATTTCTCTGGTTTGTCTGTTGCCTTTTAATAACACTCAGCCTTGATGAGTTAAGTAAAACATGGCAGCCTTGTCACGAAGCCGTTTTTATAGGGTTATTTCTGGTTGCAGGGAGCAGTCGGTCCTGCTGGACTAAGGGGAGAGCGTGGTCAAGAAGGCCCCATGGTAAGTCTGTGTGGCTGTATCTTTCCATGCCCCAGCTCATTATGGGTGAGGGTGGGAGTGGAGTGGCTTTGGGCACGGTGAATTCTTTATGCTGTATTGCTCCAGTTCGTAACCTGAACAGGTACGTTGCATTGGAGTGAATAATGAGGAAAATCCACTGGGTCTTTCCCTTAGCTCTGTCTTTCTTTCTGGAGTCCAGCTGCTACCAATGATAGGACACCACAGACCATTTGAGATCCCGCCCACTGCACAAACAAGACAAAGCCAAGCTATCTTTTTTTCCCCCTGTGCTTTCATTGATTCATATGCATTCATCTGCATGTGTAGCTGGACCTCTGCCCTGTTAGGAAATAGGCTAGATATAAGATGGGAGCAGGGGCAGCTCCAGGCCCCAGCATGCCAAGCGCGTTCTTGGGGCGGCAAGCCGCGGGGGGTGCTCTGCCGGTCGCTGTGGGGGCGGCAGGCCGGGTGCCTTCGGCCGCTTGCCTGCGGGAGGTCCGCTGGTCCTGCGGTTTCAGTGGACCTCCCGCAGGCACAGCTGCGGGACCAGCGGATCCTCCGCAGGCAAGCCGCCGAACGCAGCCTGCCTGCTGTGCCTGGGGCAGCAAAATGCCTAGAGCCGCCCCTGGATGGGAGAGTGAGGGCTCTGCACGCAGCAGCCCTCATATGATACTGCTGCAACATCATAGTCCCCAAGCTGGACATCCTGTTAATGCCTGTGTGTGCACTGGGGAACCTTCCGCCTACTAGAGGAACACTGTTGCCAAAGCTAAGCCCAGGTGACCTAGGGAGATTTCTGGGGAAATCCGGAGTCTGAGCCCTGGGGCAGTCCGCCCTGACTGGGACGGGCTTAACTCCTTGTGGTCTCTTTTCAGCAGGAAAGACTAAGGACGGGTCATTGTCAGTGCCTTCCCTACACTGATGTATTCTTAAAAGTAGCTCTCCATGGCTTTCCTGCACACCACCCATCTGCCAGAACAACTCTTGTTGCTGACTTGCTTAAAGCCCCCAACACACTTATAGTCTTTCACCAATTTATGCAGCCAGAGTACTTCGTGCTCCCAGCTTAGTAGTATGGTTGGGGTGCAGTCGTGGGGCTGTGTCTCAGTGTGGGGGCGTTCCCATAAGGCTTTTGCTTCTGATATTAACATCTTAAAGAGCCAATTGGATTGTAAGTTTTCCTCATGGAGGCATGTAAAACCTGGAAGGTTGGGGGGCACTTGAGGATAATAATCAAGAAACAGGCTTCTTCTAAGCTGTGTCTCAGTGGCTGCTGGAAATCTGGGCAGCAGGGAAGTAGCTCTGGTAGGAACCAGATTAGAAAGATGGTCTTGTGGATTGGGTGCTGGAATGGGACCCAGCACTAATATACCCTGTGTCTCAGTTGCCTATCTGTAATATGGGAATAATGCTTCCCTTCGCGGGCATAGTGAGGCTCAAATCCATGAATGAGCCTGAAGCTCTGGTGATGGTAGTGAGTGGCCACATAAGTACCTAGAGAGATGGCATTAGTATGCCCTTTTGGTGTGACTGGGGTGTCCAAAAGCCACCCCA
This sequence comes from Gopherus flavomarginatus, assembly GCF_025201925.1. NCBI lineage: Eukaryota > Metazoa > Chordata > Testudines > Testudinidae > Gopherus > Gopherus flavomarginatus. Next base: position 18,266,053 of record NC_066633.1, on the reverse strand, counting down.
AATGGCCAATTACCTAGACAGATATGCCCAGCCCAGACCATAGCATCTCCAGGGAGAAAACTCAGCAGAGCACGTGTATCTGGAACCAGCTCACATGGGTGTTTAACATCGATTTTTTTTTAAACGACCCTCTTTAGGGTTGCTGGTAATTTCCCTTAGCCAGCAAGAATGGTGAGGTGCTGTTTAGAGAGCCATTTCCCTCCTGTTTCTCCTCTCTGTTCTCACTGGATCAAAGCGTGCACAAATGCTTAGCCCAGGTAAAAGGATGGCTGCCTGTACTAACAGTAGTTTCCCCATGTTTCTAACTTGCTCTCTCTCCTTCCCGGGGAGTAACAGTGTAGCTGACCTATTAAATGAAACTGGGCTTAACTCAACTCTCCTGGTCCAGTCCAGGTGCTCCCTCTTTGGGCCAACAAAGAGGGCAGCAGGGCAGCACCTGGGGCTGGGGGAGAGACTGTGACAGAGACCCAGTCTGAGCAGACTGGTTCAGTCAGGTAGGGCAGGAGACGAGAGCTGGCAGAGAGAGAAGGTGGTTCCTGGGGGAAGGTTGAAGGTAGGGGAGCAGCAAGGAGAGTTTGTTACTGGTGTCCCTGAGCCAGGGCTGACGGCAAGAGGAGCAGCAGCAGCAGAGGGAAATGCCTGCTGGCTCTGAGCTTGAGGGCCAGAGCCAAGGGCTGGAGAGGGTGGGAGGAAGGGAAGGGTTGCTGTGGAAGGGTTTACTTGCTGGTGTCTCCTTGCTGGTGAGTTGGACCCAGAGGAATATGAGAGTACCACCGGGAGCGAGGGATGGCTCGAGCAGAGAGGCTGTGGGTGTTCCTGCTGGGATGAGCGGGTTGCAACCCAGAAGGAAGAGCTGGGCTTCCTGTCCTGACAGAGGACTGACAAAGGGTCTAGTACCAGGGTACGGTGAGATCAAAGCCGGGTTTTAAAGACTGTAGGCGCTGGGGTGGGTGTGTGTGATGTGAACTATGTCTTGGGACTTTTGGTTATGGACATTTGCACCAAGTTTTATTAATAAACTATGATGGCCTAGAAAATAATCCTCCATGGAGTTACTGGGGACTCAAAAGGGAAACTGAGGTGAAGGATCACTTGCAGGCTGTCCTGGGGCCACAAGGGGTGCCTCTCCCTTATACCTTGCCATGGGATCATCAGCAAAGACCTTCTGCAAATGAGACTGGTATTTCCTATTGGTCATGAACTTCAGACACTTCATTTTCTGGCACATACCTTTCACCGAGGGGGGATTTGAAGGCCTGTGTGGATTTTTGTGTCCTTTTTAAATGTTGCATTGACTGTCTCTCTCTTTCTTTTTCAGGGGTTGATTGGAATTCCAGGTTCAAAGGGACTCCCAGGAGACCAGGCAAGTCACTTGGCCTTAGGGTAACCAGATAGCAAGTGTGAAAAATCAGGATGAGGGGTGTAATAGGTGCCTATATAAGAAAAATCCCTGAATATCAGGACTGTCCCTGTAAAATTGGGACATCTGGTGAATCATAGAACCATAGGGTTAGAAGGGACTGCAAGGGTCATCTCCTCTAACCCCCTGCTGAGATGCAGGATTTGTTGTGTCTAAACCATCCAGACACAAAGCATTTATAATTATCACACAAGATCGTTATCCTGTGGTAAGAACACACCTTTTTTCCTTGTGTAGACTCATCCCAATTATTGAGGGAGTTGGATTGTTCAAGATCCCTGAAATGTTATCCCCTATCAGAAAGAACAGTGATACTTTTTATTCCCCTTGAATTTGAGTGTCTCAGAGCTCTCCATAAATGTTCAGACATTTGGCCTCCCTTCCCTATGTTCCTCCTCCCCCATTCAAGATATCACCCCCATTTTACAGATGGGGAAACTTCGGTACAGTTCAGCTCAGGTCACACTCAGTGAAACTATAACAGAGCTGGGAGTCAAATCCAGCTCTCCTGCTTCCTCTTCCTGCACTTTATGCTATGTGGACAGACGACGTTGTGCTTAGTTAGGAGGGGTGTTGGGTGTTGGAGCAAGTGAGTCTCTGGATAGAGTTTAACCAGGATGAGAGTCACCAGGGTGCAAGATAGTATGTTTGCTACTCTTGGACGTGGCCTTTGGGATCTTTCGGCAAACACAAATCGGGGTAGGCTGTACAGCACTGAAGGTCAATGCACTGACCTGTTACATTTTGGAGTTCTGAGTTCTGGTCCTTCCCTACAGAAGGTCACAGCTCAGAACAGATTGAGTGGCCTCCTCCTGGCTCTTGCTGTACATCACAAAAGGTCTGGCAGCAATCAAGGTAGCTGGTGCACACTGCTTGAAACAACAGTAGCGGGACTTGCTGTGTGTCAGCGTTGAGCTTTGTGTGTGGAAGATTTCCAACTGTCTGCTCATGTCATGCCCCAATTAAGAAGTGTGTGTTTGAGTTAGGGGGTAAGGGCAGGGATCCCAACATAAAGCAGAAGGGAAGTTACTTTATTTGTTAATTGCAATGCAGGTAGTCCTTCCTTCTGTCTCAAGCAAGTAATATTTGCATCAACTCCAAACTACAGGAGGTCTACTGTTGATCTCCTTGCCATCAGGGGCGGCTCTAGCTTTTTTGCCGCCCCAAGCATGGCAGGCAGGTTGCCTTCGGCAGCGCCTGCAGGAGGTCCGCTGGTCCCGCGGCTTCAGCATACCCGTCACTGAATTGCCGCCAAAGCCGTGGGACTGACAGACCTCCTGCAGGCAAGCCGCCGAAGACTGCTTGACTGCCACCCTCACAGGGACTGGCAGGGCACCCCCTGTGGCTTGCCACCCCAGGCACGTGCTTGGAGTGCTGGTGCCTGGAGCCACCGCTGCTTGCCATACACTCCTCCTCCACCATTTTACAGGGGTGCTAAAGGTACCTGCGGGGGTCTAAAGTTCCCCGAGTATCTGGCACGTAGGGTCACATTGCAGCTTTCTGGTCTGGGTAGAAAGGAGAGTTCCCTTTCTGCCTGTGGAAAGATCCCTCAAGAATGAGCTTTTGATCAAAACCGGTGAAAGCTTCCTCTCCGATGCTGAAAACAGATCACTGTGCTCCTCAGCCTTGGGGAGCATCATGGTTCGTTCTTCTGAGAAGCTGCACATTTAACGTGTGCTCTTATTACAGGGTGGTGAAGGCACAGATGGAGTGAAAGGGGACATGGGAACCAAAGGAGACAAGGTACAGTAGACCCAGTGGCTGGCATTCAGAGGGTAATTTCTATCGCTTCCCCATTCCTCCTCACTGCTTAAATGTGGCCATGTTGTCTCAGAGCATGTTTGATCTGGTTGTATTGTACTAACAATTAGATTGAGTTCTCTGCTGGCACTTTAAGAGTAAACAATTAGAATCACTAGGCACCTTTATTCTAGCACCCTTCTTGACAGGGTGAGTCTCTGCTCCTTGTACACAGCAGCCTCACTAGGAGGAGGTTTGTATAAAGAAGATCCCACCATGCCAGGAAAGTTACTCTAGCAGTCACTTGCTGAAATTCTGGACCCCCTTTCTTAACATTCTTATAGGTAGCATTGCCAGTGTCAAGTAATCGAAACTCCTGAGTCAGGCCCCCTAAAATCATGATCAGCTAAAATTCTTGATTTTTTTGTTTGTTTAAAATTTGATTCTTTTATTTGAGTTCTGGTTTATGAGCCTTTAGGAATCAATGTTTTAAGCTTTTTCCATGGGTATGAGTGCTAGATGCTTACTCCCCTCTGGTTTTCTTATTAAATGGAAGCTGTGATTTTCATGTAAGCACGTGACTCCAGAAGATGGGGCTTTAAGCCCCAATATTATGAGGCTTATTATAAAATCATGAGCGTTGGCAATGCTGCATAGAGAGCTAAGTTAGCCGGACCTCCATCTGGGAGCCCAGGCCCACAGCAATGGGGTTAGTGTGGTTCCCTTTGCAATAGAGGGTGGGCCAGATGTGGGAGCGCCACACAGGATATACGCCACAGTACAGAGCTAACTTTTTCCAGGAGCCCTCTAGAATGGAGTAGGTGGGGCATAAGGAGGACAGGGAGGGGGCCAGAAGATCTGCCGTTGCCCAGATACTCCTGTCCTTCATCCCTCTCCAACACACAGTGTTCTCAGCACTGCAGCTCAGGTCTGGGAAAATTCCTCCCACCATGGCTCTCCTGTGCCTCTGCCCAGCCTAGCTAGTCCCCTCTGGTACTGGATTAAGTTCACATCGGGATGCAGTGTTTAATAAGAGGCTTGATAGCAGGTGAAGTTTCCCTGGCGAAGACGTGGCTGCAGGGAAAGACAAGCTCTGAGCTCAAGGTCATGAGAGAACCATTGATAGTGCCTCTTGCTCTGCCAGTGGAATTGGATATCCCTGGTCACTGTCTCCTGAGTTCCTTGCTGCAGCGAGGAGGGGCTCTTGCTCCCAGCTGGATGTAGAACAGGCTCAGGGTTCTCCAGCCCTTTGTATTTCTCCTGTTAGCATGAAGCAATTTGCGTTTAGTGACATGGAAACACATCACATGTCAGAATAAGGATTATGGAAGCTAAAGTACCAATGGCAAAAACCGCCCCTCAGCTGGGCCCGGAGAGAACCAGTCTCTCCCTCAAACAAGAGGCCAAACTCACAGAGGACTAGACGTGGGGCAAATTGCCCAAATGGCCAAAGATGAACCTGACTCAAATAGAAAAGATTCTGCCCTGACTGAGCCTGGAAGACCAGGCTGACAGGGGCTCTGGCAGAGCACAGACAGGGGAATTCCACAGATCCATCTATCTAGGTATTTACATGGGCCCATCACCACAGTATCAACACCTCACGGTCACTAATGGAAGGGGGTTTACTTCCTGTGAGATCTGGCAGCCTCATCCCTGTTGTGCAAGTGGGGAACTGAGGCATAGGGTCAACTGACTTGTCCATGGTCACACAGGAAACGCTGTGGCTGAGCTGGGATTTGAAGCCAGGTCCCTTGAATCCCAGTCCAGCACCATATCCATTAAAATGCCCTTCCTGCCAGAGAATGGATCTGTGACCTGAAAATGTCCTGCCCAGTCCCCATTCAGATGGGACTGTCAGCAGGAAGGAATGGATCACCTACCTGACCTCAGCTGGCTTGGCAGGTCAGAGGTGGGGAGTGATCACTCAAATATCTGGGGTCTGGTATATTCTCCCTTAGGCCCTTGAAAACAGAGGATTCCCCCACTCCTGATTTCATGTTTGATGCTTTGCCTTCAAAGCAGAGGCCTTGCTGTGAAAGCAATGGCCTGTGTATTTGCTCTAGTGTCCTGAATGTAGAGAACAGGTTTCATGCGATTCTCCGGGGTCTATCCTGAAAGAGAGCTAACTGGGGAACCTGGAGCACTGCACCCCAGAGCATAAGTGGGGTGCAGTGCTCCAGGTGCAGTGCTTCAATCCTGGATTGAAGTGGTTTCCATGATATCCAGGGTTTACAGTTTGGTTCAATGGCTCTCGGCACCCCACTATTCAAATTGTTCTAGTGCCCCAGAATAGCACTCACAGATCAAACAGAGAATACTAAGAACATAAGAACAGCCACACTGGGTCAGACCAAAGTCCATTTAGCCCAGTATCCTGTCCTCTGACAGTGGCCAATGCCAGGTGCCTCAGAGGGAAAGAACAGAACAGGTAATCATCAAGTGATCCATCCCCTGTCGTCCATTCCCAGCTTCTGCCAAACAGAGGTTAGGGCACCATCCCTGCCCATCCCGGCTAATAGCCATTGATGAACCTGTCCTCCATGAACGTATCTAGTTCTTTTTTGAACCCTGTTATAGTCTTGGCTTTGACAACATCCTCTGGCAAGGAGTTCCACAGACTGACTGACTGCACTGTGTGAAAAAATACTTTCTTTTAAACCTGCTGCCTATTAATTTCGTTTGGGGACCCCTAGTTCTTGTGTTATGAGAAGGAGGAAATAACACTTCCTTATTTACTTCCTCCACACCAGTCATGATTTTATAAACCTCAACCATATCCCCCCTTAGTTGTCTCTTTACCAAGCTGAAAAGTCCCAGTCTTATTAATCTCTCCTCATACGGAAGCTGCTCCGTGCCACTAATCATTTTTATGCCCTTTTCCGAACCTTTTCCGGTTCCAATATACAATACTACCTTGGAGAAACCCTTTGGCGCATCAGTTACCCAATTCCCACCTGTTAGGCCTTTCAGATGCTAAGCCTGAGAACCTCCTCCCACGTAGCAAGGCAGCCAGAGAGAGCAGCACAGGTATGGCAGGATAGGGCAGTAGGTTATGAGGAGGTTTGTGGCTGTTCATCTGGTTTAACTAATGGCCTGTCTACACTAGAGCATTGAACTGCTGCAAGGTTAAACTGAGCTGCAAAGTGTTTCTAGCCCTACTCGTTCCTGCATGTCTACACGCATTTCCCTGCAACTGACCCTGTTCACCATATTTCCAGGCCTGGCGCAGGTATACAGGTTGCAGTCTGGGCCAGGGCCTTTTCATGATTTACCCATGAGCTGTGGGCAAAGTGTGTGTGTGTGAATATCTCAAACCTTTTTAAAATGAAAATAATCACAATTCTTCCCCTTCCCCCTCAACCCAGTTACTGGCCCAATACTAAGTTTTGAGCCCTTGTCTGGATATGTGTCTCTGCCAGGGATGCGTTAGGCCAGGGGTCAGCAACCTTTCAGAAGTGCTGTGCCAAGTCTTCATTTATTCACTCTAATGTAAGGTTTTGCGTGCCAGTAATACATTTTAACGTTTTTAGAAGGTCTCTTTCTCTAAGTCTATAATATATAACTAAACTATTATTGTATGTAAAGTAAATAAGGTTTTTAAAATATTTAAGAAGCTTCGTTTAAAATTAAAATAAAATGCCGAGCCCCCTGGATCGGTGGTCAGAACCCGGACAGTGTGAGTGCCTCTGAAACTCAGCTCGCGTGCTGCCTTCGGCACGTGTGCCATAGGTTGTCTACCCCTGCTCTAGGCAGTGTCCAGAAAGGGAGGCGACTCTATCAGAGGGAGGGAGATCACCCCATCCCTACTTTCACTTTAGTGGCAGAATTTTAAGAAGGATTTCTTAGGAGCTTACTTCACTAGATGAACATTTGGCTGGAGCTCCCGATTGCTCTGTTCTCCTCATGCCCTGGGCAGATCTTTTTAATCTGAAAAGGACGTCATTTTTGGTGAGAGAGGCTGGTCCAGTGGCTAGGAGTTGGGCCATGTGGGTGCAGTTCTCTGCTCCTCCACAGACTTCCTGTGTGACCTTTGGCAAGTCACTTAGTCTCTCTGTTCCTTCTCTGTACGGTGGGAATAACCACATGACCCTGCTGCACAGGGGTGTCCCAGGAATAAATACATTGAACAGTGTGAGGTGCTCAGAACACAGTAATTGGGGACATATACATATTATAGATGGTCAAATCCTGCTCAGCCCCAAATTTTGGGGCGCTCTGATGAGGTGGAGCGGCGTGTCTTGTTTGGGCTTCAACCCACCGGTCCTGGTAAGGAGACAGGATAGGGTGTGGTGTTTCTGAGGAGGGCATTGTTCAGTGGTGTTGACTCTGAATCAGAGGTGGGAGTGAGTTGCCAAGTTCAGAACTGGGTGTGGATCCAAAGTTCAGGGTTACTTGGATCCGGGGAGTTGGTTGAGGTCTATCTAATTTCCCAGGGCTTGGGCTAGAAGGGACTTGCCAGGAATAAAGAACAGCTGGTGGTCGTGGCTGCAGGACAAGCTGGATAACAGGAGGCATGTTCTGGTGACCTTGATCAGAGAAGGGGCATTTAGGGTTAATTAAGGCTGTTTCCTTTTCCACTTTATTCTGCCATGAATGCAGCATGATGAGATTGAAGAGACCTGAAGATAAAAGAAGATGGGCTATCCAGAGGGGGAGCGAGGAGATGGCTGCCCTGAGGAGTTAGGAGCTGAGATAGTCACGCTATTTGCTTATTACAAAGACCTCATCCGTTTTCATCTCCGTTCACGCCAGTGCAAGGGCAGCAGGAGGTGCAGCCAGGCCCTCCATGATGTATTTGTATCTTATTGCTTCCAGGGAGAACGTGGGCCACAGGGGATGAAAGGGCCCCCAGGAGTTCGAGGTCAAATGGGTCTGCAGGGATTTCCTGGACCCAGAGGGCCAGCTGGACCCCAAGGACATGACGTAAGGATTCTTTGCTTCTTGACATTGGTTATATGTTGTGTTGCAGCACAACATGCAAGAGAAAATATCTTTTAAGTGGTGTCCCCTCCCCACCTTGAAACATCCCCGGGAGAGCAGGGTACGGTGCTTGGCTGCTTTGTCAGTGGCCAGTGAGTCTACACTTATCATCCATTTACACTTTCCCACCCTGCAACTCAGCCATGAGTATATTGTGCTTTCCTTTTAAAATTGATTTTCTGGGAGAAGCTGGGTTCTTAGGCCTTTACGTTCTGCGGGTGCAATTTATCAGTAGTTCTATGCACGAGTGGTCTAACAACATGGACAGCGGGTTGATATCAATTGTCCAAACCTGGGCCCTGAGGTGTGGCACTGAAATAGCATTTGAGATTCAGAGCATCTTCCTGCAGGGCAATTGGCAATTATGGTGCAGGTGTGAATTATAGGCCCCAAGCAGGTATTTGATTCCACGTTAAAATGAATCCGAAGGTCACGTTTCCCAAGCGGCAGATGGAGAATTGCTCTAGAGGCAGGTATGTATTTAGGAACCTCATCCCAGATCTCACTGAGTTTATGGTTCTGCTGAGCCATTGCCCAGTCTTGGTGTAAGCGGGTTGCTGAATACGCTTCCTGCCTCTCGGCAGAAAGGACCCAGACTAGAATCGTTGCCGTGCCTTGGCTCCAAATGCTTCAGCTTCCCCATTTCCCCACTCCTTTCTCTTGACTGACTGTCTGTAACCCTTGATCCCATCCCACAGCCTACAGTCTTGCTGGGAATCTCAGCTGCTTTCCTCCTCGCCTCTCTCTCCCTCTGGATTAAACCCTGGCATTCTGCCCTGCCCAGACTCACTTGTAGCTGACTCTTCCTGAGACAGTTGGTGCAAATATTTCCACGCGCTACAGTTCAGAACGTTGCAGCTCTCTAACTGACCCAACTTTTTCCTCTCAACAAGTCGTCATGAAAAACACACGATGCACAAGCACCCTCTAATGGTGAAGCGCCATGTGCTTTAAAAACACGTGTACTCTGCTTATTGCCATTTTCATGTTGTCCGACTAATGCAAATGTCACTTTCCATAGTGAATGATAAATCTCATCTGCCATAAGCTTCCTACCCTAGAAGAAATGCCAAGGAGAGTTTATTAACTGTCTCCCTCGCTATCATTACTATCGAACTGCTGTGAGAAGTTGAACATATATCCTGTTATTTCTCTCTAATCAAGTTACATCTTCCTGGGGAGAAACTTAAAATGAGAAACGAAGGGGTACACATGCACAAATAGAGATGCTACCTTGCTCTTAAACCCTGCAAAGAGGTACTTAATCCATTGGCAGAGTGGATTCAGTATCAGATAATGGGCCAGGTAGAAATTAAGGGCCAAATTCTCAGCAGGTGTAAATTGGCACAGGTCCACAGGACTTGTCCTAATTGCCCTGGAATTGTCCCATAGCAGTCTATGTAGATGATTCTAAATTAGACAATTGAAAGAGCCACTAGCAATGCAGCTTGGTGCAAAATTGTGGCCAAAGGCAGGAGCTCAATGGATTTCCAATGTGTTTTTTTGCAGTGAAATTGCCCTTAATAATATCCTTGTGCGGGTCTCAGTGGTTGTTTCTCCAGATCAGACCTGCTCACCACTTTACAAGTATTTTGAGATTGTGCAGTTTGCAGATTGCTCTTTCTAACTGCCAGCCCTTCAAACCGAAGCTGAGATCAGGGAGTGAACCTCTCTGGTTCTTACACCACTAAAAATAAAGAAGCTGCCACTGGAATTTTGTTAGCAATGAAGAAGGCAGAGATTGCCAGACCAGCTCGAAAGCAGGGCTCGTCTAGTTCAGGCACCTGTCTCCAGTCAGTTACACCTGGCCAGGTGGAACACTCCTTAGTGTGTGAGACCCGAGAGGGTCAAAGCTTGAGGTGCTGCAAGAAGGAAGCTGATTTAAAAAGCGCTTTCTCATGCAGTGCAGATTTCAGTGCCGAGTCTCAGGGCAGGGTGGACGCAGCAGGAAGCTGAATATTTTAACATAGAATTAGATCCTTGCTGATCTTTATCTTTGCATGTTCAAAAACACAAGAAAGATGAGAGAAGGGGCTTGTTGTTTCCCCTTTGCCTTTCCAGGGGTAAGATAGCATTATTCTCAGACAGCGTGCTATCTCATTCAGGCCCTGGAGTTGGCCTCCTATGAGCTCTGCTTAGGCATTCACTGGTCAGATTGGATGCATTCTGAGAGAAGGATAACTCAGCAGAAATCCTCTCCCTACTGCACAATGCCCTTTCCAGCTTAGTATGCAGCAGGCCCCATCTCAAAAGAGTATCTGCTTGCAGATAGTAGCTTCATGCATTTTACTGTGACAAGCCCACAGCCATCCTGGCCTTTTGTGTCCCTCGAGGCAGGAGGGGGGCATTAAGAGATCTAGACCAGTGGTTCTCAAACTAGGGCCACCGCTTGTTCAGGGAAAGCCCCCGGCAGGCCGGGCTGGTTTGTTTACCTGCCCCGTCTGCAGGTTCAGCCAATCGCGGCTCCCACTAGCCGTGGTTCGCTGCTCCAGGCCAATGAGGGCTGCAGGAAGGGCGGCCAGCATGTCCCTTGGCCCGCGCTGCTTAATCATCTTAATTCAACTTCTTGGAAACAAACGCAGTTCGATAATCCTGGTGATTGTTAGCCCTGCAGCAGTTCCTCCTTCATTTTTGGCCCCGGTCTGTTTTCTTTTCCTACCAAATAAAACACTGAAGGGTTTGTTCTCCGTGCCATGCTTGGGAGGGGACAGTGCTGGACTGCTCAGCAGTGGGCTGCTTCTCTCTTTGCATGGAGGACATGGTGACTGTCTCTCTTTACAGCATGTCTGTACGGCATCCAGCTCCATGATCCTTGATTGATGTCCTGGGCGTTACTGCAACACCAGTAATTAATTACCCCATGCCCCCTCTCTCAAGGGATCTCTTCCCTGCTGGATGGCCAGGGATATTTATGGTGAGACATCTCTTCTCTTGCTGAAGAGCAGGGGACCTGTGACTGTGGGTAACACACTTGTAAAGTTGCTTGTGCATACAGCTTCTCTCTCTTTGTACGTTATGTAGGTAAATCCCCCTGGAAAGCAGTGTCCGGTGCATTGGCGTGTACTTAGATCGGCAGCATTTCCAAAGATGAGCTGGAGCCTGATCCAATAATATTGAATTCAAATATTGCCTTGCACACAGCAGACTGTCTCCGACTCGTTACAGAAATGATTTTCCAAAGGTTGTCTTGACTGTCTTTTAATTCTGCTTCTTTACCCTTTTAGGGGAAGGAAGGACAAATAGGCCCACCTGGCCAGAACAACAATGAAGGGCCGAAGGTCAGTGTCACCATTATTTCTTCCCTCTCCATTTTGTCGTGATAAATCCTTTATGTAACGCTCTTCATCCATGGATCTCAGAGTGCTTTAGGGTTTGTCTACACAGCAAAAACCCAGCCCCATGGCAGCGACTCTCAGAGCCTGTTCAGCTGGCTTGCGCTGCAGGACTAACAATAACATGTAGATGTTTGGGCTCGAAGACCCTGCCCCCTCGCTGGGTTTCAGAATCCAGGCTTCAGCCCGAGCCCCGATATCTACCCTTCTATTGTTAGCCTCTCAGCGTGAGCACCAGGAACTCGAGTCAATTGACCCTGACTCTGACTCAGTGCCGCTAGGTTTTTTTGCTGTGTAGATGTAGGCTCATTGACAAATCCAAGCCACTGAATTTAAACAGGGTTTGGGTGCCTAAGACCAATAGGCTCCTTTCAAGATCCCAGCCTCTACAAAGACAAAGTGCCATCCCCGTTCTGCAGCTAGGGAAACTGAGGCACAGAGAAGTGAACTCTCAACAGAGCCATACCACCTATCTGTGTGCATGATTGTGGAAGTTGGGAGGCTTGATAAACTCTCTTTAGAGCAAGGCTGGGTGTTGTCAGTGCTATAGCATTTTAGTACATAGCTCTGTATTGAGGAGTCTTATGCTTAAATGGATGCTGCCAGCTTCAAACGCATGTAAAAACCAAATGTCCCATGTTACAAATAACATCATAAACTGTGGAACTGTGGTTGTGGAGAGGGGAAATAAAACCTCTGCTACTCTTCCCCGGTTGCTATACTATAAACATTTGGCTACTTTTACTTTTTTTGTATTTGCTTTTCACTGTTTGCAATTCACCGAACTGACTGTCATTATCCAAGCTGAGAGATTTCATTTGTTTCTTGTCATTTTCCACTTTCCATTCTCCTGCACTGTCATAACGCTGCAATATTTGGGTTTGCCAGCACTGAAAGCAAATTAATTTTGACTTGTTAAAATAAAGGTGTTTTTATTGGGTTGGGGGGTGGAGGTTGTGGTTTGTGTTTTTGTTTTGTATTTTTTCATTCAAGGAAACATTTATCTTTGGTCTTAGATTTCATAAGAGTATTTGCATAACCTAAACGTCATAATTGATCTGATGGAGTCCTTTTATAAAAGATCTTGTTCTGTTTGTAATATAGCTGGCAGTGGGTCCTTCACTGTTTCCCAACATGTAGAGGGTGTCCTCTTTTGCAGGAGTGGAAGGCCCAAAAATACATCTCAATTGCTCTCTGCAGTGGCAACGTTCATTTTCTTAAAGGGGATCAGGTGGGATTGTACTGGGGGCGGCGAGCCAAAGCAGCCACTTGTGCTGCGGAGCAGCGCTAGCACATGTCTGTCTACTGGGCTGGGAAGCGTGCTCCTAGCTGCAGAGTAGACCTAGCTAAGGGCACGAGGCCAGCTTTAAAGTGGATTTGTTTACGCTGGCTTTTTCCTGATAGGTCCCTGTTTAGGAAAGGTTTGGGTAATGAACACAAAGGAGTTGATCATATTTTATTCTACTGAATAAGAGTTTCCCTGTTTTCAATATTCTCTTTGTCCTATCCAAAGAGAGTTTGAGATGGTATTTTGGTTGCTATTTTTTTGTGTGTGAAGTCTGTGCTGATTCCAAGATGAAATGATAGTGACTATATCCTGCAGCCCCATCTGTGAATCTGCTTGACAGATTTCAGGCTGTGAGACTGTGTGACCTCCACTTGGTGCATTGCCTAAAAAGGGGAAAACCCTCCTTCCTCAGTGGAGGCAGAACTGGCGGAGTAATGGGCTACAAATAAATCTGACCGGTAGAGGAGGGGGAAAATACTGGCAACCACCTTCCACCTCTGTATACCCATTCACCCCTTGCACACACAGCCTCTCTTTACTGATATGTGGGTGTTGGCATAACAGGAAGCCCTGTGATCCATAGACATCCAGCAGAGCTGTTGCCTAGCCTGGCACCCCAACTGAACCTTTAGGCAGAGTTTCAAAATATGAAGGGGGTGGGAACTACACCTTTCTCAGGGTGAGGTTTTGGCACGTGTTGATGGTCTTGCTCCAGCTTGTGTCTGCTGCTCTCATAAGATTTCGGGTTCAGCTGTGGCCCTGAGCAGACAGCACTTTTGGAGACTTCCAGTGACCTGGTAGTTCTCACATTTCCAACCCAGACTATCTAGGACTCTGCATCCTGGCAGCTTGGGGGTTTCAATAAGTGACAGGCACATACAAAAAGTCATGTCTGTCGCCACCCCTCCGCATAACAGTGCTTGCTGGGCCCACCATCTCCACTTGCCCAGCTTGGGACTGATGTGGCTTGTAATGTAAGCTCTAGCTGGACCCTGAGGCGTAACACGCATTACACCCATTACAGCATCATTTCAGCAGGAAAATCCACATCAAAACTGTCATCTCCAGCCTGACCCCAAGCTGTTAGATCCATTAAGTCCGCTGGGCTTTGGAAGAAGCCCCTGAAACTGTAAAGACACATGTCCAGCTCTGTGTCTCTAAGATAGACAGGGATGGTGGGGGAATCAAGCAGTGGTGCTTGAAATGATTTTTCCCTGTGAATTTTTAGGGCAGTCGAGGACCAGATGGCTCGAAGGGAACGCCTGGGCCAAGAGGACACAGGGTAACTAACAGAGCCTTTTGTTACTCGGAGGTGAACATCGGGGTCATTCAAGGGCTTGAAACCAGCACCTTAAATATCTCCAAAAAGTTGCTCTCTGAGCAGCACAGATCATGTAGCATGGGCATAAAGTGTACTCTGCATGAGAAACTGCACTGAAGGGTGGCTGCCTTGGTCCTCACCAGCATTCCAGGGCTGACAGCACTTAAGCACATTCTCATCTTTCAGCATAAATTGAAGTCCTGTGGATGTCAGTGAGACTCAAGTAAGTTGCTTTGCTGAATCAGGATGCTGCAGCTTCTGAATGACTTGAAGGGACAGAGCCACTATGCAGAGATCTACTGTGGACAGCGGCAGCTCCAGGCACCAGCACTCCAGCGTGTGCCTGGGGCAGCAAGCCACAGGGGGCCCCCTGCCGGTTCCTGCGAGAGCGGCAGTCAAGCAGCCTTCAGCAGCTTGCCTGCGGGAGGTCCGCCGGTCCCATGGATTCAGCGGCAATTTGGCAGCAGGTACGCCAAAGCTGCGAGACTGGCGGACCGCTGGACCCAAACGGGGACCTCCCACGGGCAAGCCGCTGAAGGCAGCCTGCCTGCCATGCTTGTGGCGGCAAAACTAGAGCCGCCCCTGACTGTGGAAATGGCTAAGAGGTGGCTAGCAGTGGCAGATAACCATGGCAAGCTCCCTGCACTTGAAAGGACTGCATAAATGATTCCTTACTAGAGTGGTGGAAATACCATACAAGAGAGGAGCTTAGATAAAATTGAGCCATAATTGAAGTATATAAACTCAGCGATTATGTTTAAAAGCCCTGTAACTTTTTTACTGCTGGCAAAGATCATTCCTGTTGCCAAACTTGCATACTGAGGCCTCTGAATTTGCATCTTGTTTACTGATGGCACAATCCTTTCTTTTTCTTTTCAGGGCCGTACGGGCCAGCGTGGGTTGGTTGGGATCCCAGGACCCCCAGTAAGTAGCAGTGCACTAATGGTCAGGCTCAAACTCATGCGAAGTGTGTTCTAGAGAAGGGATCGGCACTGACTGCCCCAGTTGCATGGTTCAGGTTTGAAGGCGAAAGGCCTAGATGGGATTCAGAGTTGGCAGATACAAGTGTACCGGTCTCAAAACAGAGGGTGTTAGTCTGATCTGCTGTTAGTGGGACTCTGCTGATTTGCAATGCAGATCCTCCCGACTGACGCCAGCATCCAGACCTTGTGTGTTTAACTAGGTGTGTGCTTAAAAGCGTTATTGCTCGCCTGTGTGAGAGCAGGAAAACAAACAGTCAACGTGCATGGGAGTATGGCTTCTCATCAAGGGCACGATGGCGTATTTCTCAACTTAATTAGGCGTCTTAATTGTGCCCTTCACTGTTGGTGCTGTAGTTGCACTTGTGCCTAATTAGGATTTATTGAAAATGTAACACTTTTGTTTTCTGTTGCTCACAAATTAAGGTGGAAAGGAGTCGAATTAACAGTGCTTGCTAACTTCTACAGCACACTTAGGAGTGGGCTGTTTGCAGTCAGCGGTTTTCATAGTATAGCTCCAGCATGAGACCGTTCTTGTGCGCCATGCTTGAGGTTTGACAGCAATTGAAAATATGTTTGGGTTCAAATGTTCTGTGGGTCATATTCTGCCTTTTGGTAAGGCTGTAGGAAGGTCAGAGGTAGGAGATTCAGGGTGAGTGTTAGTCTATAAAAGTTTGACATTGTTGTAAGAATAGTAATGAATAAAAACCCCACCAGAAACACAACTGACTTTATACCGACTAGCAAGAATGTAGGAAGCAAGACTCTCTTTTAAGTAGCTTTCAGGGGACCTATTATTACACAAGTTTACATTGGACAACCAAGCTACAATTAATATTTGTGGGGGTGGGCAAAAGAGGATAGGGAGGAAAAAATATATTTAAGGCCCTTGACGTTTTTCTTTCTGCGGCAGTAAAAATAGGCTTTTACCTGCTGCTCGATTTCTTTTTTGGTTAGAACGTTTGCCGGCGGAGGCGGGAAAGGGCTGTTGGAAGCATGTTAATGAGCATGGTGCAATTACGAGCACAAGCTTTTCTTGGGAAGGTTTCCAAACCTGCCAGTTTGCACATGCAGTTTATTTCTCTTGCACTGGCATCCAAGGAGTTCCAACTGGAATGAAGCCAATGTTGTACTAAGCACTGTGCAAACAAATCACAGACAACACTGCCTGCCCCAGAGGGGTCCCAATCTAGGGTTTAGAAGACACAAAGCAGGTGACTAAACAGACAGACAGCAGAAGGGGGGTGGAGGACACGAGAACAGTAGAGGCAGATGTTTGCATTCATCACGGTTGTCCCGGTAGGCAGAGCTGAGCGTTCATGTAACAAACGAATGTACATATGCAAGAGCTTCCTATTCCCATTTGTTTAAATTGCTCTTATGGAAATATTTGTGTTTGCTTATATAGTCGCACATAACGGTGTCCTTTAGAAGCTGCTTTTGCCGTCTATATTTTCAGCATTTAAAATCTGAGCACCTATTTTCATTCATATACTTATCCAGGGTAAAAATCTGCTTTACAGGGCTTACGAGGCGTTCCTGGAATAGCAGGCCCAGAAGGAAAGCCTGGTACACAGGTTCCCATTCTATACTATATACTTAAATATTCTTCGTTCTGTTGTAATTGCCGTGCTGGCTACAGGGGCCAGGGCTGCAGGTGAAAGCTGCTCTATTACTGCATGTTGCACTAACTCCGATATTCGCTGGTTCCTGTGTTGGTTTGTCTCATATAACCGTACCCCGAAAAGCAGGGAGATGAATCCGAACCAAACCACAGAACCGAACTCCCTCAGGCTTGGGGACTTTCGGAGCTGGATCCAAACATTGTGGTCTAGGCCCATCTTTGCATGGCAGTGAGGGTTTGACAGCACAGGCTTGGGGCTGGCATGGTTCTTGCACCTCATTCCCCACTTGCACCAAACCTTCTCCTCCCCTCCAGTGTTCCAGTTCTGTCCCCAGCACAGCTCTGCCCATTGATTTCTCCTGCCACCTGCAGCTCGCTGCGCCCTCTGTGCTCTCGTAGACATGCTAGTCCTGTGCCCAGAAACAGCTCTGCCAACGAGCCTCAACCCTCACTCCTCGCACACTGGGTCCTGTTGTTTCAGTCCTGAGCCCTTCATGCAGAGACGTTGCATAGAACCAAACTGCATAGTGATCTGCTGGGAACAGAAATTTATTGAGAGCTAGGATGAGATCCAGAAACTCCTTGCTTCTGATTTAGGTTGCCAACTTTCTAATGGCACAAAACCGAACACCCTTGCCCTGCCCTGAGGCCCCACCCCTTCTCTGACACCTTGCCCCCCACTCACTCCAGCCCCCCTCCCTCTGTCACTCGCTGGCCCCAACCTGACTCACTTTCACTGGGCTGGGTCAGAGGGTTGGGGTTTGGGTGGGGGGGCGAGGGCTCCAGCTGGGGGTGCAGAAATGAGGGATTCAGGGTGTGGGAGGGGGCTCCGGGCTGGGGCAGGGGGTTGGAGTGCGGGAGGGGTTGAGGGATCCAGCTGGAGGTGCGGGCTCTGGGGTGGGGCTGGGAATGAGGGGTTTGGGGTGCAGGAGGGGGCTCTGGGTTGGGGCAGAGGATTGAAGTGCAGGAGGGGGTGCAGGGTCTGGGAGGGGGTTAAGGTGCAGGAGGAGACTCAGGGCTGGGGTAGGAGATTCATGATGTGGGCTCCAGCTGAGTGGTGCTTACCTCAGGCAGCTCATGGTAGGTGGTGCGGTGGGGCTAAGGCAGGCTCCCTGCTTGCCCTGGCTCTGCATCACTCCCGGAAGCGGCTACATGGAGACATGGCCAAGCGGCTCCTTGCCCATAGGCGCCTCCTGCAGGTGGTGCAGAGCTTCCCTGATTGCCCCTGCGCCTAGGGGGTGGACATGCCGTCTGCTTCTGGGGAGCCTGCCTTAGCTCCACTGAGCTGCCAGCCGGACTTTTAGTGGCCCCGTCATTGGTGCTGACCAGAGACATCAGGGTCCCTTTTCGAAAACCAGACTCCTGGCAACCCTATTCTGATCTAACCTTTAAGGAATGAGCTCTCAGGTTTACACGTGATTCCGGCTTGCATCACTAGAGCACTTCCCTTACAGGGAAAGCTGAGCTCACGTGCAAATCCATGTTCATAGAATACAGTGCTGGGCGGGAGCTGGGGGAAGGTTTGTGCTCTCTCTTGGTCCTTATCATCTGTCTGACTTATCCTGCAGGGTGTATCAGGTGCCATGGGGAGCCCTGGCAGAAAGGGACCAGCTGTGAGTAGAATTCTTTGTGTGTTTGTTTTAAATTCTTCCAGTCCTTTGAGCCACATCAGCATGACAATAATACTTAGCTCTTGTACGCAGCTGTTCATCCATAGATCTCAAAGCGCTTCACAATCTTTAATGTATTTATCCTCACACTCCCCTGTGAGGCAGGGCAGGGCTATTATCTCCATTGCACAGATAGGAGACTCAGGCACCGAGAGACTAAGTGACTTGCCCAAGATCACACCCGAAGTCTGTGGCAGAGCTGGAAATTGAACTTGAGTCTGTCAAGTCCTAGGCTAGTGCCCTAATGATGGTGGCTTCTTGAGCAAAGATCAAGTCCAGCCTTAGTTCAACTAACCAGTCAGCCTGGATTTCCTGGGTGTGACCTCTGAGTCTGAAGAGGGTCTTGCCCTGTATTCAGATCCAGAGTTTTGATTAGAGATAGGGGTTTGTCATTAATACCCTGCAACACGCTTGTTAATGCTGACAAAATCCTACTGCAAGCAAACCTGCTGTGGGGTCTTATTACCTTCCAACTCAAACTTTCCATGTTCGATTGTCAGCTAATAATGACCCAGTTCCGTGGTACAAGATTTAACCTAGAATGCTTGAGAGATGACGCATTACACGCCTCCCCTCTTTGGGCTGAGACACAACAGCGTCCTTCGCTCTCTTAACCCCTTCTCCCCATCTGACCCTGCCCAGCTCTCTGAAACGCAGGTGAACTGCTCCCAGTCACCTCAAAACCAGTTTGCTTCAGATTGATCACAACAGTTTCATTTGGATAAAAATACACGTTTTTGTTCCAAATTTGACTTTTTGGAGCTGACATTATATAATACACAATTTTTTTTCCAAATGAAACTAAAGTCGTTTTGAAATGGAAACATTCCATGCCGCGAAGGTGGACATGTTCTGTTTCAACCTTCCTGGAATGCTCTGTTCCGGGCTGTCCACTACCGCTTTCTCCCTTACCAGTAGCAGTTTTCCCGAACTTTCAGTGTCTGTGTTTTGATCTTTTGCTGTTCTCTCCAGGGTGCTGGTGGCTTACCAGGTGACAGAGGGCATGATGGACGTCCTGGACCAATAGTAAGGAGCATCTTCTTTCTACGGTAGTTTGTCTGTTGCGTTAGTCTGCACAGCACTAATGCAGAAAGTCAGCTGCTTTTCTGGGCGGGTGAATGGTAGATGAGGCGGAGGCTGATACTGACTGGTAAGGGATATGTTGTTTTCTCGCTAGGAACCGGTGGGAGGATCCAACCTCCTAGAGCAAAGGTTTCCACATTTTTCTTATTGTGTACCCCCTTCCAGATCTACCAGCTGTCTGTGTACCCCTACCCTTCTCATCACTGATACTTTGTGTGTTCTTCTTAACACTACCTGTCCATATTTCACTGTTGCATACAGATATAGTTATAGTGTGACATATACAACCGAAAAAAAAAACCAATCCCAAACCCTGGCTAAGTTCTGAGCTCAGCCTGGACGGTTGCCAGGCAACTGAACCCACACTGTACAGTGATTGGAGGTGAGGGCTCTGTATCTCAGCATCCCTATGTCTTCATTTCCCTTGGTACATGTTGAAATAAATTAACTACCGTATTTTACATAAATTCCCACAGAGTTTTAAAGCTTAGTCTGAGTAGTCTATTATGAAAATGCAATAAATAAAATAATTAATAAATCCACCTTTACATAATTTCTCCTGCTTCCCCGTCAGAGGTGTCTCATGTACCCCCCCCCACCCCCAAGTATGTGTGCCTCAGATTGGGAACCCCTCCCCCAGAGTCCTCTTAAAGGGGTTGACCCAACACCTGTTAAAATCCATGAAACGCTCCAATTGGCAGAAGTGGGTGTTGGCTCATGCCTTAAATGGAGAGGAGAAGAAGGCTCTGTCTGAGAGATACTTCAGTGAGGACGAGCTTCCCTTTCCTTAATGTTTTTTCATGGGTGACGTGCAAGGGTAACGTTACTCCCTGGGATTATATACAGGAAATAAGGCTGCTTTGGGGATTCTGATTGCTGAACTTCTACGACGAAAACTCATCTACAGTGAGTCTGTACAAACCTCCCCTACGTGCCTGCAGACAGAAAAGTCTAATGCAAACCCAGAGGCTATGCACATTTAGCAGTGGTATGCCAGTGCCTTGAGAGTAAATAGCAAGGGACCAGCTGCTGGACCAGCCAGTAACAGAGAGCTGGTAGTAAGCTGTAGAGCAGTCACATTGTGTAGTAGCATTTGGTCTTGTGGCCCCCAAATGATGCAACCACTCGGGGTGGTACGGTCATGTGCGCTGGCGCAGGTTTCAGAGTCCATCCAGGACAGTGCGCACATGTCGCGGGAGAATGTATGAG
This sequence comes from Gopherus flavomarginatus, assembly GCF_025201925.1. Taxonomy (NCBI): domain Eukaryota; kingdom Metazoa; phylum Chordata; order Testudines; family Testudinidae; genus Gopherus; species Gopherus flavomarginatus. The sequence goes on along the minus strand of NC_066633.1, from coordinate 18,245,403 downwards.
TGCACAGAATATTCGTGTACTGCTGCCAGGGCCTGAAAGCACCCAGGTCTATTTCCTTTCTCAATCAGTAAGGTGACTATTTTGCGCCATCCCCAGAAAGAATGTCTGAGATGCCATTAACTGCTTGACTGCTACGCAGGGCACCAGGTATATTGAACACAGAGCCCTGTGAGTGCCACCCAGCGTGCCCAGTTAAGTCTCTCTGCAGTGCCAGCTTTGGGCTAGCGGCAGCGGCTGTCCACAGAGGCAGAGTTAATGCATCACAATCAAATATTAACTTAGGGCTGGTCTACACTACGGGGGAAAATCGATCTTAGATACGCAACTTCAGCTACGTGAATAACGTAGCTGAAGTCGAAGTATCTAAGATCGAATTACTCACCGTCCTCACTGCGCGGGATCAATGTCCGCGGCTCCCCCTGTCGATTCTGCAACTCCGTTCGAGTTGGTGGAGTTACGGGATTGATATAAGCACGTTCGTGGATCGATATATCGATCCCCGAGGAATCAATTGCTACCCGCCGATACAGTAGGTAGTGAAGACATACCCTTAGATTGCTCAGCTAAGTGAGCAATGAGTGCCAGGACCTGAAACAGCCTTAGAAGGTGACTCGGTTAATGACACTTTTCCCCCAATGTTTTTTTAAGGGCCCTCCAGGAAAACCAGGACCAGACGGAGACCCAGGTTCTCCGGGGCCAAGGGTAAGAGCCACTAACGAGATGGTATATGTGTGTGAGGTGATGGAGCTCCATGGCGCCATTTCATGTTGTGACGCAGTAGGGAGCGGGCTGGATTGACCTGGGAATGTCGTTTAGTTTTACTGGGACTGTCTGCATGGGGGATGGGAGAGCAGGGGATGGCTTTAGGAGAGGGACGGTACCTGAGCCCGGAAGGGGGGTGGGGCGAGTCAACCCCTTTGCCCGGGAAACTGGACAAAGGGAGATGGGGAGAGAAGGACGGGGAGAGCCTGCTGGAGTGGCTTTTGGTTTCAGTCTGGGGCTGGCTGGCAAGAGGCAGGGAACCCCAAGTCTGAGGTCTAAGCTCCTTGTCCCACAGAGAGACCTGGCTGAGGGGTCCTGGTTGTACTTACAAGCCCTGCTTGGGACTGTGTTCCTGTCGTCTAATAAACCTTCTGTGTTACTGGCTGGCTGAGAGTCACGGTGAATCGCAGGAAGTGGGGGTGCAGGGCCCTGACTCCCACATGTAGCCTGGTCTCAATGACAGAAGGCCCCTGGCTTCGCTCAGTTGGTATTTTGGAATGTTCCTCTGGTATCGGCTCTGTGGTAGCATCTCTTCCAAGGCGTTTCAGTACCACAGAGAGATCAGTGTGAGGCTGGGTGGGTCCCTTACTTTGAAGTGCTTCACAAAGTGGATGGCTACAGAAGGGTGCTTTTCAATGACACTCTGAAACATCAGCCATGTTGTCCGCACTCCAGGGGAAAAGGGCTCATTACATATTAGCTGGATATCTCCATGTTCCAGCTCAGTGCGTGCTCAGGCTCTTGCTGGCTCTGAGACAGAGGATCCTTTATGTATTTTCTTTTATCTCCCAATCCGAACAGGCACAGTGCCCCATGTCCCAGCTGCCTCAGGCCATGTGACCTCTTGAATTGCCTGTCTTGGCTTTCTGCAGAGAGAAGCAGCAGCTCTGCCTCTTTCCCCCTCCCCATCTGCAGCACTCACCCTTTGCCACCACACGCAGCAAGTGGTGCAGTCTGTGTTACTAGCTTTGGTTCCCCAGATGGGCCAGCATTGCAGCTGGCTGAACACTGGAGCTGGGTGGCAGGTTTTGAACAACATCTTTTTTTTGGAAAGATGCAGATTTGGTCGACCAAAACACTCTGCGAATCCATGTCTAATTCGCCAAATTGTTTCAGTCAGAAAAAAAAATCAAAACCGGCTGTTTCAAGTTTAACAACAATGTTATTAAATTAAAGAAGGAAAGAAATGGTTAAAAACCCCTCACGTTAAATGAAACGTTTTGTTCGACCCAAAACAATTGTTGAGGGGTGGAGTGGAGTGGCCAAACCAAAGAATTGGTTATTGGCACAACTCTATACCTTGTCCTTTTGGAGCCTGACTCCAAACATCCTGAAGCCAACAGGAGTTGCAAGTGCCCAGGATTAGACCATAAAGGACAATGTCTGTTTGGATGAGCTTTTAGCTGGTGAGGTCTATGCACCCTACTTCTTTGTCATCTATTTTACTGCTTCTTCCATAATGCTGGCACCAGAACTGACCACCTGTATTCAAGCCAGTCTTGCTGCATTTGTTACATTTTCATTTCTTTCCTGGCAGGGGCTGCCTGGTAAACTTGGCTTGGAAGGACTGCAAGGACCTGTTGGCATGTATGTAAGTGATACCCGTCTGTTCCCAGTGAAAAATGAGGCCTAGCAACAAGCAGGCAGCTGTAGGAGAACATATGGGGCAGAGGCGGGGAGAGGGTGAGCTTGGGAAAACAGCTGTCCAGAGGGGAAGCCCAGAAGCACCTGACACCTCCAACATTCCGTGTAAGGAGCTTTCACAGAATTACAGGCCCGGCCCAGCTGTGCACCATTGGCTGCACTGGGTGTATCCCTGGAATTTCTCTGTGCAAGGAACAGGCCGCATGTCAGTGAGAGCGGCTGGCTTGGTTCAGGCAGTTTTCCAATACTGGCCTATTGCCCCCTGACTGGCGTGGCAGAACTTCTTCTCAGAGTCCCAGACCCGAATCATGGGTCAGACCAGATGTTTGTTTGGTGACTTCTGCCTTGTTGCTTTGAGGAAATAGGGCTCCTATTTCTATGAGGTTTGGAAACCCCCATGTTACATTGTGCAGCTCTCACTCCTGATCCATGGGTTAAAATGAGGCACGTTGATGGTGGCTTTGCATACAGCCTCTTTCCCCATTGAGTGGGCACAAGATCTCGCCTTCTAATCTGGCTAAATAAGCTAAATGGGCACCATCTGTTATGCTGAGCCCCTCTCCACCCCAACTGTGTGCTTTTTAAATAAGCAGAATGATAGTCAGGACTAGCACATCCCACTCTGTTGCGGGGGGAGGTTTCTAGTTTTTAAGTGACCGTTTTCAGTGCTCTCATGAGGTTCTCCTGACCCAGGGGAAAGGGTTAAATATGTGAGGGGTAGCCAGCTAGACATGCCACGGCTGGCCAAAGCAGCTGGAGGGCCACAAGACCCTCATTTGTAAGAGATCATTATGGTTGGTTTACGGTAAGGTGGTTAATTTGAGAAAGAGCCAAATAAACAGAGGGAGGTATGTGAAACCTTAAACCATGTGATGACCACTACCTCTTCTGGACATCGTGGTGCCACATCTCGGACATGATCACCAATTTCCATAGGCTGCTAGCTTCCTCCACTTCCTCCCCCTCCCTGCAAGAGAATACAATGTGTCAGCCTTAGCTGACCAGTATCAATGGCTTTCTCTGTCCCAGGGCTACCCAGGATCTGTTGGTGACAGAGGAAAGGCAGGACCCAGGGGTGAAAAGGTAGGACCATGAAAGAGCTACAGAGATGAAGATCATTGGAAACTCTGGGGTGGCCTGCAAAGATCTTTTTCTTTGCCATTTACTGGGGCGGTGACTGTGGAGAAAACTATCTACTTCCAATGCTAGGAACAGGATGTAAGATTAGCCTCCTTAGGGTCCGACTGTACTGCTCTTCTGGTATCTCTTGTGCCATTTATGCTCATTCATTCATTTCCTGATGGACCAATGTTGGATTTAAAAGAAAGTGGTGGTGGTTTGGAATTCAGAGGGGAAATGGCTGTATAACAGACATTTAGGGCTAGAGCAATCTGAACACACTGAAATCCTACTACATCTGTTCCTCAGTCCATGTTAGTAACAGAGATAGGCCTGAGTTGCTAAGTTCCAAACTAGATATGGATTTCCTTGAAATGTAGGAGTTTGCATTTCCAGTGTCTGGCTTCGGCTTATTATAAGGACCTGTTAAAAAGACTGGACACCAGATCAAATGTTGGGGGTGTTTGGGGTGTTGACTCAGGCCTCTCTCGAATCCATTGGGCACACTTATTGGTATTGATGTCTGTGAAGTTATCCTACAACGGTTTCCCGAAGTCCAACTTTCTGTCTCCACCAACACATGTCAGCAGCACTCGCCTCTAGAACTGGTCAAAACATTTCTGTAGGCTTCTCCCCCACCCCCATCTTCTTACCAGCTCTCCTTAACCTTCCCAGCCCTAGTCACCATTGTTCACTGAGAGATGGCTGCTGCTGCTCCCAAGAGGTTCTTCAGCAGGACAGACATGAACAAACTTCTTTTTGCTCCTTCTTGCAGGGAGAGCCCGGAGTCCGGGGCCCACCAGGATTTCCAGGAAAAGCCGGTCCCAAAGTGAGCATTGTTCCCTGCCTCTCAGTAGAACCAGCCTATAGCGCACCCCAGAACTCCAGGCTGATTTGTTTTCTATGGGCACAGATAGGTCTGATGTGACCTCTGCGCCCAGCGGTTAAATGAAGTCTGGTGGGGGCATTCTGGTTGTCGAAGTGCTTAGCCTGAGCTGCTGTGATGAGAAGGTGAAAAGGCCTCTCAACCGACCTATGTGCAGTGAGTGCTCAGCAGAAAGGAGGTGAAATATTCAGGCTCTGATGTCTCTGTCTCTCTCTCCTCACACAGGGTCCCCCTGGCCCACCTGGTGGGAAAGGTCCCCCTGGTCCACAGGTATGTCCTGTCCTGTCTTTCCTCTCTCTTTATATGTGGTGAGAGGCCCCAGGCACTGCAAGGATTAGGCCAGTTTTGCCAGCTCATTTAAAACAGGTGTGAAAGGTCAGGGCACGAACAGGGCCCTCAACAAGGCCAGGACTGTGCTGTGCTTGCACTGAGCTTTTGCAGGACAGCGGAGAGGAAAGCATCTTCGTGCCAGAGGCCAGAGCAGCCCGGCACACCCAGACCTGGCCTCCTATGTGCTCAGGCCAGTCAGGAGGAGAGTGGGAGCTGTGTGGTTTTCCAGGGTTACTGTGCCATTGCTCAGACACCTCAGCAGTGGAAAGCGGCAAGGGGCGCACTTGTTACAGCTGTCTCCGTCTGTTCACGTGCGCATCCTGGGGCTGGATCCCAGCCCAGCCAGGTGGAGCAAAGGAGCCCTATGGGGATGAGAGGCTGTGTCAGTGTCGAGGACTTTGGTACAGTAAAAGAGAGAACGAGGGGCTTCCCACCTTGATTGCAACATGGGTCCACGTCCCTTACGACAGGCCCAGTGTAATGACTTCTAGGGCACGCCCGGCACCTGGGGTGGAGCAGCTGCAAGCGGATGAGCAAATCTGCTTCAGTGAGAGGCTGCAGGCCCCAAATAGGAGCTGGCTTGCAGCTCCCTGACCAGGTAACAGCCGGTGCTCGAGAGCCCAGGGGCAGTAACAAAGATAAGGCAATGCTTATAGAACTTCCTAAGCTGCCCTCCCCCTTCTCGGGTTTTCCTGCTCCATGCAGAGGCCATCGCTGTGACAGAAATACCAGGCTTCATTCCTGAGCCCAGGTAATTAGTTCCAATTAATCTGTCAGCACTTTAGCTGTGTCAGCTCAGCGGCAGATTCATATCTCCCTTTGGAAGGGGAGTTGGCTTTCACATCTGCGAATCTAATTTGCTGGTGCCGCATTATGTGAATTTCCTGAGGAGGGGGCAGCGCCAGTCCAGTCCCCTGGGTTGACGGGGGTGGGGTGGGATCGGGGCAGGCTGGCAAGACAGGCGTAGTGCCATGGGAACGGGGGTGGGTTTGCCATGGAGCTGGTGCCCCCACATAGGCAGTAGGGCTGCAGGGAGCACTCTGCTCAGTTCCCCTCTCCCCCAGGTCCAGTGCAGGTGAATCATAGTTTTCAAGTGCAAAATCTGGGATGGTGGGGCTAGGGGGCCTTGCAGGGAAACATTTTGCTGCAGGGGGGTAAGAGAGATTGGGGGATAATTGAGAGGAAAATGAGACTCCCCGTCCCTCTCCTCTGTACAGAAGAACTTTACAGTAAAGGGCAGGATGAGAGAAAATTATCCATCCCTCTGTGTCCCTTTCACACCAGTCCAAACTTCTCCTCCTCCAAACTAGCCTTCGACCTACCATCACCCCCTCTTTCATCAAGTGACTCCACTCTCCCTTCATTCAACCCGCCTCTCTCCCAACTCAAAACCTCCTCAAGGATCTTCAGCTCCCTCCAACCCAACCCAGCTTAGACGCCCCCTCACCCCGCCCCAGTCTGAGAACCACTTGTCTTACTACATAACCTCTCCTCAGCTCTGGACCCACATCTGCCCTGCACTCCCGGCTCAGCATGACCTCCTGTCCCCACATCTCACACACACCCCACTTCTAGCTCAGAGAGCCCATGCTCAGGATCAGAATTCTCGCCCCCTCCATCCACAGAATTCTGCTTGTCGCTGTGTCTGGAAAATCAGGAGCCGAGGCAGCAAGGAGCATGTGCAGACACCCCTACGCTTTGCCCATGTGGGGCTGAACTGAAATAGCCCCCACAGAATCCCTGTCCCCTGCTTTGTGCCTCCTCCCTCTCCTGCCTGCAGCTCACACGCTGCAGGGCCAACTGAGGGCAGCCAGGTATCCTTAGAGCCGAGCAGGAAATGGTTTTCCCATCCTATGAATGTCATAGAATCATAGACTATTAGGGTTGGAAGGGACCTCAGGAGGTCATCTAGTCCAACCCCCTGCTCCAAGCAGGACCAATCCCCAGATTTTTACCCCAGTTCCCTTAATGGCCCCCTCAGGAATTGAACTCACAACCCTGGGTTTAGTAGGCCAATGCTCAAACCCCTGAGCTATCCCTCCCCCCGTCTAGGGTTTGGACACTTCTCCCAGTCCACATAAGGGACTGAGACCTTCAGAAGTTTTTTGATGAATAAGCAACGCAAGGGATACCCTAGGGTAGCCAATAGCACCATAGTGAGGGCACTCACTTGGGATGTGAAAGACCTGCCAGCAGCTGATTTGGAGCAGGGACTAGAGCCCAGGTGAGTGACCTAACCACCAGGGTATTGCTAGTGTGGGGCAGTCTCGCTCACTCCCGCATTCTCATTTTGACCAGCTCTTGCATCCTGTACCTGAGAAACCTTCCTCGATTGAAGTTCTATCAGACCTGATACCTTCCCACAAACAATTTTGGTTTTGATGAATCCGTATTTTCTGATGAAAACCTTTTGCTCAAAATATTTCCAACCCCCTGGAGGACTCCTGCACCTAAAATCCCACCTGTGGCAGCAAGAGGTACTGCACTCTGCATTATGCCCAGCCACACCTCTCTAACTGTGACGTTAGCCTCTCCATATTGGCCACTAATGCCCACTCATCCCCATGACTTCGAATCAGCCCTCTGGAGTTCCTGCTCTCAACTTTAAGCACCCAAGTATGACCACTTTGGTCAAAGCTCATATGGCATCTGGCTGCCAGACCTGTCGGACGCCGGAGTTTGTGGGACATTGTGCATTTTGGCTGACCTGGGCTCCCTGCCCCACTGCACCACAAAAGTAGGCATTGGGGTATGCGTGACAGACTCCCTCCCCAGCTACCTTGGAGTCTCAAGGGAAAGGCATGGAACTGGGATCTCAGAGGCCTTCAGTTCCAGTTTCACCTCTGCCGAGTACAAGTTCTAGAATGCAGATTTCTGGTTGATTGAATTCACGCAGTGAGAAACCATCATTAAATTTGATTTTACTGTTTAAAATCCTTTATAATGTGAAAATGGAGGCTGCGCTGCACATCAGAATGTAGCTGTTTCCCATTTCAGCTGCTCAGCTGAACACGTTCTGATCACTTGTTGCACCTGAGAAAGTTTGCAGGTTGGGAGAGGAGTAATGAAAACAGTTAACACACACTGACATCCATTTCAAATACTACAGTTGTGATGTCCCCTCAATATACTGAGTATATTTTTCAGCAATAAAGTTAGACGTTTCCATCCTGCATCCTTAGTTCGGTTTGGCCTGAGCCAGTGCTTTTCTCTCCCTCTTTGGTTACAATTGGCCCTGCAGCACATGAACTGCAGGCAGGGATTCTGTGGGGTCATTTCAGTTCAATCCCACGTGAGCAAAGCATAAGCACATGTTCCCTGCTCCTGATTTTCCAGACACTTCAGTGCATGCAGCAAGACACTTCGGTGCACATGCATCTCCCCTGGGGAGAGGATGAGAGAACTACGAACATGTGACCGTTGTGTGATCACGTTACTAATGCACTGCTGCAAGGTGCTGAGATACTACAGTGATGAGTGAAGTATAAGAACCTGTAGAGAGTAGAAGAGAAACCGTAGTTTGGTGTTCAATAGGATTAATGAGTGAATAGAAACCCTTGTCTTTGCAAACATAGGTCCCGGGACGTGGCATTTATCAAAGGCTCTGTGCTTGTGGGAGCGTCCTTTATGTTGGTGACAGACCACTGCGGGGCCCCACCTGAAACAAACTGTGTGTGTTCTGTTTGCATTATGGAAAAACTGAGTGCATTCCCCCTCTTTGAGACAGGTGGTTTCTGGGCCTAGGTGGGAGCATCTCACCTTCTACTATTAAGCAATATAAACTTTTTGTTTCAGGGGAGACTGGGAGACCCAGGTCCTAGAGGGCTTCCGGGACTGCTGGTAAGTAGGAGATGGATAGCTGTGTGCTAATGCAGTTACCCCCCTTCTGGTCTCCAGTCATGTGACACTGATGGAGCTGGAAAGATGCACATCCACACCCCTCCAGAGAGTGATTTGTTCCCATCTTTGGGCTAAGCGCTGCCCTATGTCAAATGATTTGGTGGTGTCAGTCCAGCTCTCGGTGAGCATGTGTCCCAAGCCACCCGGTGGCAGAACGGGTTTGGAGACTTCACCACCCTCACACCCGCAGAAGGGACCCCCTCCAGTTCAGGGTAAGGTGACCTTGATCATAGTGTGAGGCAAACCTGCCTGAATTATGGTCAGTCTGTTTTTATTCTGCAGAAGGGGTCTGGGTGATGCATTCTACAGGTTTTGTGTCTCCAGCATTCTTGACCGTAGCAAAACATCTAACTTTAAAACTCTTCTTTTGTAAAAGGGGGGAGGAGAGAGAAATTCCCATGTTGAGATATTCAGTGAACACGCCTTTGTGAGCTACAACATTATAAATATTTCTGGGGGCTCTGATGGTGCCGTTATAAACCATACGAGTGATTTTTTTTTTTTTTATAATCACTTCAGACACTGTATTTCACCTCTCAGCTCTTGGGCGCAGTAACTGACTATTGGAACTCAAATGCCACCTGATGTGTGTGAGATTCATAGAGTATCTCTTCCCATCTACATGCGTAGATAGATGCATAACTGTCCTTTCCTTTGCACAGGGGCTTCCAGGCATTCAAGGGCCAGATGGCGTCCACGGTAAGCCTGGTGTGCCAGGAGAGAACGGGCCTGCTGGACTGAGTGGGGCTGCAGGACCGGCTGGATACCCAGTAAGTACAGATTCTGATTTCTTTGACTGATGAGTAAGGTGAGAATGACACCATCAGGCATCGCTCCGCTTGTCAGTGGGATTAGAGACGTGCTCCATGAGCTGGAAGATGTTATCAAAGCTTAAATGCTGAAGAGGTCTCCTCTTCTCCAGCTCCATGGCTTCATTGTCTGAGTTATGTACTGTATGGCTACAGATCTGCCGAGTGCTTCACCCCACCCCCTAGTTACCTCAAGATCAGATACGTAACCTGTGTTCCCATTCCTAAACTCTGCAGCACTGAGTCTCTTATGAGACAAAGATTTGTAAGGCGCTAATAAAATCCAGGTGTGATGTTATATGCACCAGCACCCTTCCCCCGCCTTCTCCAGCTGGGCATGCCAAGGGACATCAGTGCAGTGAAACTTTATTGAGGTGACTCACCAAGTGGATTTAGTCTTTTGGGGGACGCACCATTGAGAGAGAATGAAAACTACCACTTGCTGGAAGGTGGCCTACAGGGCTGTGAAATGCTATTTAAAGTGCGGGAACCCTCCAACTCCAATCCCCCTGCTTGGCGCTCTCTCCCCACCCTGTCCCCCTCCTGCTGCCCCTCTCTCCCTGTGGCTGGGCCCCAGTAACTACCAGGCTGACTGGCCACTTGGTGGTTCCAGCTGCTTCCTCCACACTGCTGCTGTCCAGATCTTGCTCCCCATGCCACTGCCTGCTGCCTCAGCCCAGTGGAAGTGACCACATGGAGCAGAACATTTCTGGGGCACGCACAGGGCGGGCAGTGATGCAGGCAGTGACAGCCGACCCCCACTCGGTCCTTCTCACAACCCACTGGTGAGTCAGACCCCACCGGTTCTGAACATCTCATTAATGGAACCAATGATTCATGTCTCAAGTGGGGCTCCAGGTGCAAGGTTAAAAGATTAAAATGCTCAAAAATGGTGACAGATTTGGGGAGCCCAAATTTGAGGGGGCCTGATTTCCAGAGGGCAGGTGCTCCGCACTGTCTGAGAAGCAGGCCCTCTTCAGGGGTATCAAGTTGCTCCCCACCCCCAAATAGCTAGTCGCTCTTGAAAATCTTGGGCAAAATAACTTCAGCTCCCCAAGACAGGGTTACTCTATGCAATCGACATGCAACAGCCCCTGCCTCCCTTACGCTCCACTGTGCATACAAGATGGGCAGAGTGTATCCCTGTAATCCAGCACCTCATCTTGTATTCGCTGCTTGTGTCTCTGGTAGCCCATTGCAACAGCAGGAGGTTTCTCTGAGGCACTTCTTAGCCCACAGTCGTAACACGGTTCCTGTGCTGTGGAACCTCCTCCAGCTCTTTGCAGACGGGCCAGATTTTCAACCTTTAGACACAGGGAGGGGTCTGTGATAGGCATTTCAGGCAGCCAGGTTGGAAACATCGTCCGTCAGGGACTCAGTGTACCCACAGATCCTGTAGTTTGATGTTCACCGCCTTTGTCAGCCTACCTTGTTCTTTCAGTCTGGGTGTGCCGGGTGTCGCAGTGATGTTTTCCTAGTCAGTTGTGACAGAAAGTGTGAGCTTGCCAGAGGCCTGAGCCCCGGGATCTAGTGGGAGGGAGTCAATGGTGATATACGAGCCCTTAGACAGAAGCTGAAGACTGGCTCATCTTATGTTGGGGATTGGCAGGGACTCTCCAGATTAGGACACGATTGCTAATTCAATCCGTGCTCTTGCAGGGCCAGGAAGGGCCAGCTGGGCTGGAAGGGCCTTTGGGGGAGAAAGGAGAGAAGGTAAGGAGGTGAAAGGGGCACCTGATTCCATATCTGTGGATGCAGTGTTACGGATTCAGCACTGCTGCCTGCACTGAGTCTATGTTCATTAATGAAGGACGTGTGCAGAGAGGAGTGATGAATCCACCCCCAACCCCCCCACGCTTGTTGTTCAAATCCTTGCGGGTGGGTGGGGAACAAGATGAGGTGGGTGGGTGGGTGGGGAACAAGACACAGAAGACACAGTGTATCTCCAAAGAATTGTTCCCCTTACATGTTAGAATTATTCTTCCTATGACAAACAGATTGCGGTCGTCTTTGGGGGGCGGAGGCTGGAATCTCCACATGGGGAGAATGGTGCATTGTGCCCAATGGGTAAAGTGAGAGTGTTAGGGGGACAGGAGGAGGTTGAGCTATAGCACCCACACACCTTCCAGCACCCCCTGCAGCCTCACTCCGGTAACATTAGTAACTTTACCCCTTTGCTTCTCCTGGACGTACCCATGTGCAATGAGCTCATATGGACCAGTAGCTCTCCCCCATGGAGAGCTCACTCCTCTGCCTTCCTCTCAAGTATTGCATCCCAACCCCAGTCACTTCTGAGTCCAGATCTCCTACTTGTTGCCCCAGATCTCCTAAGCCTGTTGCTTTCCTCCAGCAGCCCTGATTACGCCCCAGATGAGTGCTATTCCTTCTTATTAATGGGGGATACCTGCCCAGGTTGAGAGGCACTAATGCACACACCCCAAGCCTTCCTTCCCCCCATTATTTGGGGTAGGAGTGAAAATACCAACATGGAGAAATGTAGGTTGGAGCATCTGCTACAATGAGGAGTAAAACTCCTCTGCAAACTCTCCCAGCACATCTGTGCTCAGATGTCACAGCTTGGTGATGCTAAGTTCAGACCATGGTACTGCAAAAGCTTGAAGGATGGAGACTCTTCGGTGCAAACCCTCACTAAGATTAGCTGCTCGGTTGAATGTCCTGTTTCTTTAGGGTGAAGTGGGAGAGCCGGGAGAAGCTGGCATCAGAGGCCTGGATGGAGAGCAGGTATGGTGGTAATGCCTAGGTCTTATATAGCACTTTTCATCTGTAGATCCCAATGGATCATTATCCCCATTTTATGAAGAGGGAAACGGAGGCACAGAGCAGTGCAGTGACTTGTCAAGGTCACCAGCAGGCCAGTTGCAGAGCTGGAACTAGAACCCAGGTCTTCTGAGTCCCAGTCCAGTGCTCAATCCACTAGGCAACCCTGGTAAATAGCTCAGGAAATCATGTCCTTTGTCCCCTTTTTTAATGTTCCTCTCTCTGGACTTTTCAATCCCCCTTCCCCTTGGCTTCCAGCTGCTGGGAGGAGTAGAGTTTGAGGGCTGCTTGTTCGGAAGGAAAGCTGTGAGAGTCAAGACTTTCTTGTCATCTTAGTTATCGGAGTTGAGTATTAGTGCTGCCCCAGGGCTGACCTTCAGCCAGATAATATGTCTGCAAGGCAGGATTTGGTGTAATCTGCTGGTGTGTGTTTGTCAGAGTCTAAAACAGCCCCAGCTGAGGAGTTGTGGCTCTTTAGTTCAAGCGTTTAGCTCTGGAGTCCCCAGTTCAGTCCCTGGTGTGTCAGCCAAGATGGCTTCCATCACCTTGGCAACCTGCCCCAAAGAAGACCAATTGGGGATATTCATCTATAACTCTCATGGGTGTCCTCTCTAGGTTTTCATCTACTGGGTGACTTCCAAGATTGCCCACCACGAAGCCCTGCTCTTGTTCTAGCAGCGCTGAGTCGCAGGTGTGTTGCTATTCAGTGTGTGCTACCAAAGGGTACATAAACTCTTTAAAACATTTACGAGCTGATCTATTTTCCTTCTGTAGGGTTCCCCGGGACTCCCTGGAATGGAAGGTCAGCCTGGGTCCAAAGGGGAGCAGGTCAGTACTGAAGATGAGTTCTAAAACCAGGTTTTAGGAAGCTGAAATCCTTGAGGTAACACTAATTCCTGAGCTGGATTTCTGGGCAGAAGCCTGGATAAAATTCCCCCATGGTGCTTTGGAACTCGAGTTTCCCTGGTGCATGTAGTTGCAGCTATCCCTGTGCTCAGGTACACTCTTTTACGCTCATTCTGTATCTATGGTTCTAGAGCGTGCAGAAACTGAAACTTAGAGGGAGGCCTTAACCTGCAATTAATAATCAGGCATTTTTAAAAAAATCATCCTTATCCGTGTTACTAACCGCTGCTTAGGCTGTTGCAAATGAAAGAACCCTCACTCAGTTCCCTTTTCATGCTGTGCTCTGTTTGCACGATGGAAACACGCCAGCGAGTTTTACTTACAGATTTTCCACTCTGCATACAGAGCGGCACTGGCAGTTCTTCCAGAAAACATGCACACTCGAGCTTTCCAAGGCCGGTTGGCATGATTGTAGGGTTTGGAATAAACAGCCAGGCCTCCCAGTTTTTGCGGTTCATCCGTCATTACCGTCAGTGCTCATGGGTGAGATTTTCAGAAGCGTCTAAAGGAGTTAGGTGCCCAGTTCTCATAGATTTTTCCAGTGGGAGTTGGGCACCTAACTCCTTCAGTGCAGGTGCCTGGGGAGAGAGTGTTCCATCCATGGCAGCCAACAGAAGATACCAGCCTCCGGTGGCTGTAGTTTTGTTTTATCATTCATTTACTGTTTTGTGCCTGGTAAATAATCACTGTTCTCCAGAATCCACCCTCCCCAGGCAGCCTCAGCAGTTAGCCGCCTTGTTCTCCCATTGTGGTTCAGGGGAGGACCGTCACCCTTCAGGAAACCCCAGTCCGCATGATTAAGTTACTCTTCTTGGGAATTTTCCTCTGATTTGTTGTTACAAATTATAGCAAGCGTCTGCTGGATTGGAAACCCACCAGCCTTACCTCCTGCTGTCAGGATCTATCTGCTTGTTGAGGGGTTAATGATTTATATTGAAAATCAGCAGATATCCAGAACACAGCTGGTAAGGTCTGCTGGATAATAATACTTGTCATCTTCTTCCTTTCCAGGGAGACGCAGGAATCTCAGGGGCTCCAGGTGTCAATGGAGGCTCTGGGGAGCCAGGAGAGGAAGGGCCAAAGGGACACCCTGGGAGACCTGGGGAACTAGGAAAAAAGGTACACCTTGGGCATTCTCTGACAAGTGGCCCACCACCATGGTACCCATGTCACTGCAACCCCCTAGAGAAGGCTGCAGTTGTGATCCTTGATGCGAGTAGGAAGCAAGGTTGAGCAACCAGGGAAAAATGATTTGGATGGCTAGATTATTAGACCCAGCTAAACAAAGGGCTCTGAGATGGGCTTGGGGAGGTCTTGTCAGCGTGGGGGGAGAGGGTGGCATGGTCACATAAGTCTTCAGCTAGGGACCAGCACTGTCTATCTCCATCAGCTTACTTTCCTATATATTTCCTGCTCCTTTCAGGACAGGATGTTACTTGCGGTGGTAGCAGAGCTTTGGCCCAGGAAAGGAAGAAGGGCTAGAGATGTCATGAAGTCCACTAGCAACTTTGCTACTGCCCTTGACTTTAAATGGAAGGTGCTCAGATCCTGCCGTGATGGATGGCAGTACAAGTAACGTCTGGGTGTGGCACTAGGAACAGGGCTCATACATGTTAGGTTAGATGAATGTCAGAAAGAGCTTGATTGGAATTTTTTTTTTCTGTTGGCAATTTTGAATTCTCATCAGAAACCTTTTCTTCTGAAAAATCATTTTGGCTGAAAACAGGAGAGGGAGAGGGGAGTTCAGCCAAAAGAGAATTAGATTTTCAGTGTTCCAACGCATACTCTATTTTATTTTAATTTTTTAAAGGAAATTTTACACTTTCTGTGAAAATTCTCATATTGAAAACCCAATTTGCCATATAAAATGGAAAATTTGGGGCCAGCTATACCCAGTGATGGGGATTTGGGATTTGTCCCTGGGTGTCTGAAGTATGGGTTTTCCCAGTATGGCAACCTTCTCCTCTTGCTTGTGAGGGTCCAAGGCCATGTAAGATTCTTCGCCAGCCCCCTCTGTTCCCATCTCCTGCTTGCTTCGAAGTAGGCTTAGCAATTTCAAACCATTCCACTCTGCATCTGCTGTGTAATATCAAGACCACTACCCTGCGCATCCCAGAGGCACAGTAGTGCTACAAATAAGTCTAAAGAAACTGCCCCAGCTCTAAAACTCTGTTACAAACCACTGGAATTCCATCATGCAGCAACGACAGAGCTGGCAGATCTCCCTGCCAGGGCCAAGGGATAGAAGATGCTACTTGGATGTGCTAATAACTCCTGCTGGTGCTGGTCGAAATTACACATGTGCATTGCATGCAAAATAGACTCTAGTGTTGTCCTGGAGACTTTGAGATAGAAGGAAGCCTGGCTGTAGGTAAAGACATAGATTCAGTCATTGGATCTTGTTATAACTTGTCACGCCCCATTAATTCACCCGATGCCCCTATGACTGTAAGGGCTGATATAAAGAGGACTGTGATTAATTGTTCTCCATGTCCATTGAAGGTGGGACAAGAAGTAATTGGCTTAGTTCGTAGCAAGGGAGGTTTAGATTAAGTGTCTGGAAAAGCTCTCTAACCATGAGTGATTAAGTTCTGCACTAGTCTTCCGAGGGAGGTTGTGGCATCCCCATCACTGGAGGTTATTAAGAACAGGGTTGGACATACACCTCTTTGAGATGGTCTAGGTTTACTTGGTCCTGCTGAGCACATGGGGGCTGGTCTTGATGACTTCTTGAGGTCCCTTCCAGCCCTACTTTTCTATGACTTGTGGTGCCTACAACACCTTCACCAGAATTCATATCACAGGCCGAATAATATTTTGCTGTAGCAATGGAGAGTCAGTGTAAGAGGCCTCAATCCTCAGGGACTGATGAGCATCGAGAGGACACACCTGATGCAGAATATGGGTGCTCGCTGAACTGGGACTAAAGAGTTTGCTTCTCCTTTCTTGCAGGGTGACATCGGGGAGCCCGGAGATATGGGGGAGCCCGGGCCCAAGGGCCAAAAGGTGGGGAGATCTTTTATGCTTTCCCTTTGAGAACCTACATTGCCACTCGTGGCCTGCTCAGCCCCTGTTTGTCTCAAACATCTTAGTAAAGTATCTCTTGGTCCCCAGATGAGATGCTGGAGATGTGCCAGGCTTACGGAGGTGCCACTGGACGGCTGTAGTTTTAAGACTGAGATTTTCGAATAAAGCCGGGATTCTTTCTTGTGTGTTAATGATGTAGGGCCACATAATTGGCACACAAGATGAGTTTAAAACATGCGTTGTGTTAATTAGATGCCATTTAATTGTTGGCTCATTTAATTGCAGTTGATTTTACTCATTCAGGTCCTCGTAATAACACATCTGTTTTCACTAATGAACAGGGTGACGCCGGCCCCAGGGGCCCTCTTGGAATGTCTGGATCAGGTGCCATTGTGGGAGAAACTGGTGAAAAGGGACTTAAAGGAGAGAAGGGGCAAGAAGGTTTACTGGCAAGTACAGCGAGGACCTCTCTCTCCATGTGGGTTGCTGGGCCCTGGCAAGAATCCCAGGATTTCTCATGAGGGTAGGAGTTTAGGTCTAGCTGTGTATGCAGGAGAGTTCTTGGCCACCCAGCAGGAAACCAGAGGTTTGCCAAGGACTATGCAAAACATTCCCAGGGAAATTGGAAAACCTCCAAAATTGGAGATGTTTTATGTCATGTTTTGATTTCACCAAATTAGTCCAATTTGAGGGTGAGGGGCTAGAGTTGGGGAAAAGCTTGCCCCCCCACCCCACCCCCAAAAAAGACATGCATTTGTGAGCAAAAACGGGCTATTTTTACACACGTTTTCCTCTTTTTGACCATAATGAGATGGTGTCAGGACTTTTCAAATTAAAACGTTCATTCGACAAAGAGCAGTTTTCACACTGACATGTTCAAGATGCTGACGTTATGCGCAGTTTTGTGCCAAAACTATCAGCTGGCAAAAAGTCCACATTTTGAGCCAGAGTGTCACTTGACACACAACCATGAGCACTTCTCCATGGGGCTTCTCCTTTATGTGCCTCTAAGTCTCAGGACTAATTTTTGAGTCTCTCTCTCTCTCTCTAGCTATTTGAGTTCCTAGTGTGTCTTACTGAGAGAAAAAACTGGTCTGTCAATATTCATGCATGTTTCTTGCTCCCCGTTTAGAATATCTTGTCCCTGAGTGTCTCTCTCTCCTCTAGCCCTGTGTGTTCTTGGAGTTGCCCATTAGGGTAATTATTGGGTTTGCTTCTGGACCCTGGGTGGCCCATGTTGACATTGTCCATTAGTCTGTCACTCTCCAGGCAATTGCTTGGTTCCCTGTGAACCTGTTGGGATGAGATTTTCCCCGTGGCATCGTTATCTGCAGGTTCTGTCGCAGTGACGGTTGGCTGGAATGCAGTTGCTGCTGTCCAGGGCATTCTAGATTAATGCTGGATTCAGCAGCCAAGTCAAGCTCCGGTCTCAGTTTTCAGAGCTCTGTCAGGGTTCTAATAAGTAACACTTCCCTTCCTTCCGCAGGGCCAGGTCGGTGTGATTGGGACTGCAGGACCTGCTGGATCCAGAGGACGAATTGTACGTTAACTTGTATTATTCCTCCTTCCTTTGCTGGTTGCTAGGCCTCTGATGTAGAAATCTGGGGGTCATGCATGTTACTTGACCATCAGATGGCAACTGGCTCCTCTGTGTAAGGCATGGCTATTTTGAATGGGTGTGACCTTTTTTTTTCCTTTGTGACAGGGTGAAGTAGGCATCCTAGGTCCACCTGGGTTAGCTGGCCCTGAGGGAGAGAAGGTACTGAGAAGAAACGATAAAGTCTGACATAGCCTTACCCAACTCACTCCATTGTGATAATGAGCTTTACGAGGTGGGAGAGCTGGCATTGCCGAAAGGCGTTGGAGAGCTGTCTGTGGTTTGGTGACCAGCAGAGCTGCTTTCCTGGGATCTGAGAGGGCTTAGACAACCGTAAAGAGGACTCCTCTTGTGACATAGAGAAGCCAATGAAATTTAAGAACGGAAAACTCCCCTTCCTCTGTTTTACTCATTTCCTGAGCCTTGATTTCTAGCCCTGGGATAACAGGAAAGGCTGCCAGTGAGTTGAAGTATGAAGGGATGGTCCACTCCTCCAGTGCAGTCTGCTGCAAGAAAGAGGCAGTTACCAGCTCAGCATACCCGATGGAGAGAGATTTTCAGTGGCAGGCTTGTAATGCAGGCTGCCTGTGCCAGGGATCAATCCCCATCCCTTTGGGTTTGGTGATCAAAGGGGAGAGGGCTGGGGCAGCCCCACAAAGGTTTTAGTGGCCTAGGTTCGAGGGCAGGATAAGAACTATTCCCTTATTTTTCCCCAGGGGGATCCAGGACCAAGTGGACTGATTGGCCCAGCTGGTGTGGCTGGATTGGAGGTAATTGTCACTGGCGTCCTGCAGAACCCCAGTATGCTGTCTGAGGCGTGCCTCACAGTCACCGTCTGAAATGAAAACTAGAAGAATTCCCCCTTCCCAGCTTAGGCCAGGACTTTCAGAAGTGACTAGTGATTTTTGGATGCTTCAATTCTTGGGTGGCCAACTTGGGCACTGGACTTTAGGAAGTGCTGAGCACCCCCCCTCTGAAAACCAGGCCCCTTTCCTTTACGGTGTCTCAAGTCAGGCAACACAAAGCAGTAGGCCCTTTTGAAACTCTGTTCCCCGCACTTCAGTCATGTTCGTTTCCCCAGTCATCGTCTTACAGACACTAGCGCTGGGACACTGTATTTTACAAGAGTGCTGTAACGGGCTGGCCTGACATCCCCAGAGACAGATATTCTATGAAAAGAGGATGTCCAGGTTGGAAGGGACCTCATCTCATCCAACTCCCTGCTCAAAGCAGGACCAATCCCCAACTAAATCATCCCATATTTATTCCCATATTTGTCCGTGAGACTGATACAATAACGGATAGCAGCCGTGCAAGCCCTCCATCAACGTACTTCTCTCAGAGAGCATCTGTGAGAGGAACAGGGCAGTTTTTGTCCCATGGGCTATTCAGTGCTTGACCTGCAGTGAAGGTGTGGTGGCATGGACCCCAGTGGAAGCCAACAACCTGAGTACTTACCCATAGTCCCTAGTGTACTTGTACTGCGTCATCCAGCCAGCACTGCCATATCCTCACTAACGCCAGCTTAAAGGCAGTTCAGGTGTGCCCACCCCCACTGCAATCACACCTTCATTGAGGGTGTAGACCTTGAGACTAGCAAGGGTACCAGTCTCCATGGTGCTACACTTGGTAGTATCCTAAGAGCTACCAATGAATGCATCAAACAGGTAAGAGTCACATTCATGTTAATTCTTAAATGTTACTGCAGGGAGTCCCTGGGGAAGGTGGAAGAAAAGGAGAGCGAGGCAAGCCAGGGCCTGCTGTAAGTACTGAATCCTGCTCCAGAGCAGAGACTGGGGAGTGTTCAGAGATCAGCTCTGGTGTCATGCAAAGAAGCTCCTGGCAATTTTTAAGGCGGCTGTTCTTTTAACCTGGCTCTTTAATACTTTATTCTCGTCCTGATTTCTTTTCTTACGTTTTAGTTTAATGGTTTGTTTGGTAGGGAAGAGGGTGCTGCTATGTGGAACCAACTCTTATCTGGACTGTCCCACCTCTTGAGTGCAACAAATCAGGCTGAAATCTCATGGCAGCAGGCTTTGTTGCATCTTTCTTTCCACCTAGGCTGTAAATGGCCTTTCCACAAGCTACTTGGGGATTTTTATTCTAGTTCTGGTGAAATCGGAGCACCTCTGAAACTGGGACAAGATGAAAACTAAGACTTTTTCAAACCTCAAGGGTGCTTCCAGGTTTGGGTTAGGTTTCAGGTCAGTTCTGAAGCATCCCCATGTCCCAGCCTAGGAGGCTTAGGACTGAGATGTATTGAAGTTGTCTAGTCTCCAATGCAAAATGAAAAGTCATTGCAACGTTTTGCTTACTCTAACGGAAATAATCTGCTCCTGCTGATGCTAACTGTATTATGGGACAAGAAATTGGCCCAGCCTGGCATCCCTGACTTTTTGGTGCTTCAGAATCTAGATCCAAACAGGACATTAATGTCCCAGCTCAAGACAAAACGGTTGTGTTTATGGTAATGCCACTATGCAATTGCTCTGTGAAGGGGCATTGTGAAAATGTGAAAGGATGGCCAGGAAGGGATCCCTTCAGGTAAATACTTTACTTTCCAATCAAGTCCTTATTTCCTTGATTTCTGCAGAACTGTAGTCAGCTAAAAGCATTTTAAATATGGTTGCCAATAAGACACATGCCAAAGTGCTGCTGTAATGGTGCAATTAGTTACCAGTGTCTGTTGTCAAACATACACAATACATTTTGTTTCAGTTTTTGCTGTCGTAGAACAGAGATGCTTGAATTGTTGGGATCTGAAAGATCACCAGAAATGCACCTCGCAGATAGCCCAATGCCCAAACAGCAGTGCCATATTGTTAAAAGCGCTCACTATCCTCTTCAGTTCAAATTAAAAAGGGCAGATAACCACCTCGCTTCCCCTCATGTACCGTATGATAAAGGCTGCACCTGATGACATGTAACGATTGCAGAGGTGACATTTAGAAAGCACTGCAGATGTACTAATGATTCTGTGCAGCTTAATTGAAGAAATAATTCTTGGTCCGGGTTCTGGGTTTCCCATTGTCTAGGATGGCAACTCCTCTCTCCATGACGACGAATGGTTTTTTTAGTTCAATAAATTCCATTTGCAAAGAGAAGAGAGGAAGTGAAATAAACTTTATCAAATAAAAGAAAGCTTCAAAGATTTCTGAGAAATACTGCTTAGACCTTTTCAACAAAAAACCCCCCAGCTAGGCTAGAGTTGGACATCAGTGAACAACAAGGTGAATTTGTTGTTTCTAGAACACATCCAGTTCGCAGAGAGACCTGGCTGTGAGCTGTGAAGCTCCAGTCCTGACTGAGATCCACAGCTGACCATCCTCGTAGTTGAGTGAAGTGTGGATCGTGGTCCAGTTTGGGGTTCCATCTGGATTCACCTATTCTCTCCTGCTTTTTTGCAAGCTGTTTGTGAGTTTTATCAAATCACACTCGCTTTTGACATTTCCACAACCACGCTCTGAAGGAAGAGACGGTGGAGACCAGTGGTGTCTTCTCTCCACTCTCTCATGCAATGTCACCATGTTGGGTCAGGTAGTAATGCTATGAATTAAGTCCATAAGGCGGCTGCATCTCTCTCTCTTCTATGCGCTCTAGGGTGCAGCAGGCTCCAGGGGTGAAAGTGGGAGCCAAGGACTCAAGGGCTTTGGTGGGCCTGAAGGACCCAAAGGAGATGAGGGGGGAAAAGGAGAGACTGGCCATCAGGTAACTTTATTCACCACCCTCCCTCCTGCCTTTGTGAGACGATTCCCCTCACGGCACCCTCTCTCAGCTGCTGCACATACAGAGCTCTACTTGATCTTCTAAAGATCCACACATTTTGCTTAGCTCCCTTCACCCTGACTCCAGAAGGAAGATGCATGTAACAGGCACAAACCGTGGGTTGCTTTAGTGCAGGATGGATTTGATCTCTGAGTCTGAATGTGCAAAGTGACCTCATCTCTTGCCTGGGCTTTGAGCACATATGATGTGAGTTGGTTGCTCACAGCCCTCCCACATGCATCTTTGGAGACGACACATGCAAACCCTATTTGTGAACATCACTAGCAGTCAGGATAATGATCTGCCATGGTAGCTATCAAGACAGAAGTCCAAGCATCAAACAAATACATTAATAACCTTGTGCCGCTCTGTGACTTTCTGTTCCAGAGCACAAAATGATTGATATAGATGAATTAAGCCTTATAACTCCCCTTTGAGGTGGGAGGTATTATCCCCATTTTACAGATGGGTAAACTGAGGCACAGAGAGCCTGCATGAGTTGCCCATGGTCACTCAGTAACAGGTCAGCAGCAGAACTGGGAAGAGTGCCCAGAGTTCCTGACTCCCAAGTGTATTTAATCACTAGACTGCCTTTCCTCTGATTCACCCGAAGCTAATGTCAGTTGTGTTTTTTCCCCCCAATGAATTCAGGGTTCTCGTGGACCACCTGGAGAAGTGGGAGCAGCAGGGCTAAGTGGTGTTGAAGTGAGTGGGCCCCTTTACTGCTTTTTCAGCAAATATGGAGTTTGTGGTTTGTGGCTGCCCTCATGGTGAGCCTGTGATCAGAAGTGTGAACAGGGTTGGGCGTGGTGAGGGAAGATGGCTGGGACTGCATCCAGTGTTTCAGAATGGTTAGGTGAATGGCCGAGTATGAACAACATTAAAGATCTGGATGATAGGATGGATTGCAGCCTCAGCAAGTTCGCAGATGACACTAAGCTGAGAGAAGTAGATATGCTGGAGGGTAGGGTCGGGTCCAGAGTGACCTAGACAAACTGGAGGATTGGGCCAAAAGAAACCTGATGAGGTTCAACAAGGACAAGTGCAGAATCCTGCACTTAGGAAGGAAGAATCCCATGCACTGCTACAGGCTGGGGACCGACTGGCTAAGCGGCAGTTCTGCAGAAAAGGACCTAGGGGTTACAGTGGATGAGAAGCTGGATATGAGTCAGCAGTGTGCCCTTGTTGCCGAAATGGCTAACGGCAAATTGGGCTGCATTAGTAGGAGCATTGCCAGCAGATCGAGGGAAGTGATTATTCAGCTCCATTCGGCATTTGTGAGGCCACATCTGGAGTACTGCATACAGTTTTGGGCCCACCACTACAGAAAGGATGTGGACAAATTGGAGAAAGTCCAGCGAAGGGCAACAAAAATTATTAGGGGGCTGGGGCACATGACTTACGAGAAGAGGCTGAGAGAACTGGGCTTTTTAGTCTGAAGAAGAGAAGAGTGAAGGGGGATTTGATAGCAGCTTTCAACTACCTGAAGTGAGGTTCCAAAGAGGATGGAGCTTGGCTGTTCTCAGTGGTGGCAGATGACAGAACAAGGAGTAATGGTCTCAAGTTGAAGTAGGAGAGGTCTAGGTTGGATATTAGGAAACACTGTTTCACTAGGGGGGTGGTGAAGCACTGGAATGGGTTACCTAGGGAGGTGGTGGAATCTATCCTTAGAGGTTTTTAAGACCCGGCTTGATGAAGCCCTGGCTGGGATGATTTAGTTGGGGTTGGTCCTGCTTTGAGCAGGGGATTGGACTAGATGACCTCCTGAGGTCTTTTCCAACCCTTATATTCTATGATTCCGTGATACAAGCAAATTGCACTTGATAACATGAAATTCTGTTGCACAGCAGTGTGTCCACCACACTCATAAATGTTGGGCATAAATGCACACGCATCCATTAAAAGGACATTGTTCTGATTGCAAAGCCAAGCACTGAAAAACTAGGAAGCATCAGAATTTTGATTGCCAGTGCAAGCTTAATTTGCCCCCTTCCGCCCATCTGCGTATTCATTGTGATGTGTCTTTAATTGCTTGATCACAGGCTTAGTTTTTCCACAGGACTCCAGCCTCATTCAGTGCACAGGCTGGACCTGCTTGGAGAGGAATCAAGGTTGTGCAGTGAAAGAGACTGTCACCTTCCTACCGAGGCTTCTTGTCCCAGTTTCTTTGCCCAGCCAGTCCCAGTTCTCCCACCACACCCTGTCTGCCCATCCCCTCTTCTCCTTCCTTCCTCCTACCCCTTTTGGTTCTCAGTCTGTCTCCTTGCCCACTCGTTCTGTCTCTCCTTGTCTCCTCAGCCAGTGTCGGTCTACCCCGCACCAACTAGCTCCTAGACCCTGTCCCCTCCCAGTCCCTTGTTTCCCGCCAGGATCCCAATGGGAGTTGCCCCTGTCTGTACTTATTTACCTGCCAATCAGGGGTGTTGTGAGGACAAAATCCATTCCTGATTGTCATGCGCTTGGATAGGAGTGTGGTGAGGGCCAAGGAGGGGTCTAGAAAGGCAGGTCACCGGGATATGCTCTTTAGGGAGATGTGAATGTAATGGATTGTTCATCCGTTTGTTCCATTAGGGCCCTCCGGGTGAGAGGGGGAAGCTGGGGGAGCCAGGAGAACCGGGACGAACGGTAGGAGTGCCATGTGCCGACTTGGAGCATGTCTGCTCCTCCTCTCCCTGCAAGCATACGTTTCATGCCTCCTTTTCTTCCCTGAAAGCATGACCCCATGGCCTCTTTGGTAGCGGGGCTTGAGGACTTACCTGGCCCCTATCAGGCTGGGTAAAAATCCCTGCGCTGTCTCATGCCCCTGCTCCACCCCCCTTCCCGCCCCCCCGGGCTTTTACAAGCCCTGCTTAGAAATGGGAAGAAAGAACCAGATGTGTGGGCAGGCATGGGGACAGAACTCAAGGAGGAATTGGCATTGAACCCCTTTGTGAGGGCACTGCGTTAGGGGGATCGCTGAAGAGACTTCTTCTTCCTTGGGGAGTTGTTGGTGTTCCCGGAGAGACGTTTCCTTCTCCCTTGTGACTTCAGGGGCCTCGAGGACAACTGGGTCCGGAGGGACAGAGGGGTCGTAAAGGAGAAAAGGTAACTTCCGAAGTCCTTCTCTGCTCTTCAGATGGGGAATGATCCTTCCTCCCAATGGAGCACTCCTGTTGTAGAATAACATGCCCTTGGCCCTATTGATGGTGTGCTCTGTGTCTCTAGGACACTAACCTTTTGAGGTTTGGTGCCAGGGACTCTTCTGTCAGAGTAACAGGTGCCATTGACACGTGGCTTCCTGCTGGCAACTCTTTCGTTTATATAGCTCCTTTCACGCCAAAAGATCTCGTAGCACCCACTACTGAAATGCAGCCACCTCTGGGGCACACTGCAACACTGCGCAATAACCTAGGATGAGTGCAGTTGGCCCTGCAAGGGGAGAGCAGATGAGCAGCCGAGTGCTGTGCAGGCTTTCGTGCCTGTTTTACTCCCACCGGAAAAGTAATGATTGCAAATAGCGTCTCCCTCACCCCAGGGACAGTGACTCTTTCCTGGTGGGAGAGTGTGTACAGTGAAAGAGGGGTGATTGCTCCGGTGTCCTGATGCTCTCAGCAAGATGGGGTTATGGGCCAGATTTGTGCTGTTTTGCTGCATCCTTTTTATCCAAGGGATGCTTTAGCAGCGAACGAGCACCCTTGGGTAGGTAGGGAGGAGCCTTTACCCCCTTTCTGGCAGTTCATCAGAGCTGCTGGTGACTTGCCATGTGTGTGTTTGTCTGTTTCCTTAGGGGAACAGTGGGCACAAAGGAGATCAGGGCCTCCCTGGCAATCCTGGCAGACGGGTAAGGTGACATTATCTTCCCCCCGCGTGCTCTGCATCCACTGCCAGGAGCTGCTCCGTGCCGGTGGTTAACGCTAACCCAGTGTGAACAGTCTGAGTTAATTCCTCTCGCTCCTGCATGAGCAGCACGTAATGAGGGCAGTTTGCAAAGGGGCATGTTTGAGGGTCACATGGGGACGGGACACAGCATCACAGGTTGTTTGGGATACTGTAGCGATGGGGAGAGGATACCGTTCCTGGGGGTGATGCTGGGATACGTTAGCAGTGAGGAGCTTTAGGGGCGACCCCCAGGCGGACTGTGGTAGTGAGGAGCAGAGCTGAGCAGGAGCCATCGCTGATTTTCATATTACTTTGTTCACAAACTCCAGTTCTCTATCATTGCACAGGGCAAGCGAGGCAAAGCCGGGCACAAGCTCCCAAGAGGCCCCAAGGGACCCAAGGTAGGCAACGCAGCTGTTTCTCTTGTCCTTTCCCAGCTGTGCCAGGTGACAGTACTGATCTCACTTTGCCTTGACATGTCTAGCCTTGCCCGGGCTGCACTAGCCACCCACAGTGCAGAGCCAGCATGGACCTTAGGCTGAGTGAGTGGCCTGCACAGCTACTTTGCTCGGCAGTGGCATATGCATGGTTGTGTAGTTATCACCAGTTGGATGTGCCCAGACTCTGCTGGGCAGACAGATCCATGTCACCTACATCTCCTTGGCCTGTCATGCCAGGGCTAAGTCTAGGTCCATTATAGGTTTCATTAACGGTCATCTTGGACAGCCATGGGACAAACTGGACTGGATTTTCCTGTCATCCTGGCCAGGATTCCAGGCACCAAAAGTCTCTGAATGGATTGGATTTGCTTTCCATGAGAACCGCCATGGAAATGAGTCCACCCTTTCAACTGGTTCAGGTCACTGGCCTTGGAGGGTGAGCAGCATGCTGGGCCCTACGGAGCCCAGCTGGGAAAGGCTTTGTCACTGGCAACTGGGGGCGGCTTAGGGCGTCAAATGAAAGGAGCTGTGGTGGGGATCCCCTTGGGTAAGCCAAAGCCAGGGCATCTTTGTGTCTGTGAAGGGTGCTTAGCATTACAGGGCCTAGAGCGCTTACCAGCAGAGCTCTCAGAGAGCCACTGGGGCTCCCTAGCTTCTTCCCACCCTCCCCATCTCATCACTGCTTGCGGGGGAATCTGGTCCCTAAACACTAGTTAGTGTACTACAGCACATACGAGTCCTGATCTGATAGCCCCTGATGGTGCCAAGCCTGCGAGATGCTCTTGCCTTTGCATGGGCCTGTCCCAGCTGTGCCACTGCTGCTACGGTGTCTCTGAATTCTCTTTCTCTTTCCCCTGTGCTGAGGGTTTTCACAGCAATGAAACGGTAAGAGGCTGATTAGCATCACCGGCGATCCTGCAGAGAGCTGATCTGTCCATGTGGCAAGGTGGGGAGGAGCCAGTAGAGAAATGGGAGGAGAAGCACCTTACCTGCTTTAGGCTGCTCATGGAGCAGTATGTCCTGTTCCTCACAAACTTTCCCCACATCTTGCATACGGTCGTTTGTCCTCACTCTTACTCTGTGGAAGAATCATCTGGGCCAAATCCTTTCACTATCTCTTATCTAAAGCGTGGATCCCAGGACCTGTTCCCATCTTTCTGGCACATGCATCATCTCCACAAAACTCTTCTTTGTTTCACAAGAAATGCCAGTGGAATCATTCCTAACTTGCTGTTCTACTATGACACTGAGATGGATCTCTTCTCCTTCTGCCTTCCAGGGCCATCCAGGTGAACCAGGGTCAGAGGGACCACGTGGCCCGCAAGGACCTTACGTGAGTATTGGCCACAGAGATGGGATAGGTGTCTCTTCTGAGCCTACTCTTTTGCTGACAAGTTTTAAATTAAGATTGGGTTTTTTGGGTTGTTTTTTTTTCTGAAAGATCTGCTCTAGGAATTATTTTGAAGAAGTTCTCTGGCCTGTGGTATGCAGGTGGTCAGACTAGTTGATCAAAATGCTCCCTTCTGGCCTCGGAATCTGACTCTTTTTAGGCATAGAGCACACAATGCTGAAGAGCTTTCTAAGAGAAAGGAAGGGCAGTCTGGTGTGTAAGAGCAAAGTTCAAATCCTGGCTCTGCTACAAGGCTCTGTGTGGACCGGGATCCTATTGTGCTAGGTACTGTACAAAGGTGGAGAGTCCAGGACTGCTTGGAACCTTGTCTCAGGGAGAGTTTGGTGCTTTTTGCTCTCCCGGCACCATGGGTCTGATTCTTCTCTCATTGGTTTGACACCCTTGTAATGCCACCGTCCTCGGTGGAGTTACTCCTGATTCCTGCTGGCCTGAGAGCAGGATCCCGACTAGCACAATGGGGCTCTGTATAGTCAGTGCATGCTCTTTGATGGTGCAGTATCATGTCTTTAGGCTGGAGCAGGGCAGCCTTCACTTTGTGTGAGCTTCAGCTTCCCAGCTGGGAAGGCAAAAGCTGCCTTTTTGACCTCCAACTGTTGCCATGGCAATCCCTGCGAGCTTCATGTTTTGTTCATCTACAAATGACCAGACAGAGGACTGACAAGGACTGCCTGGGTCAAGTCAAGTCCTCTGCTGATGCAACCACCCTATCATATAATCCTATTAATAAATTTATCACGCCCTATCTTAATATTAGTTAGATTGTTTGCCCCCTGGACAGGTTCATCCTATAGAAAAAAATTCCAAAATCAGTTAAGCATAAAGGTCAAAGCTTTGTAGGTATTTTGCCTATTCAATCTTACTTGCCCTTCCAAAAACTAACATTCCTACGGTAGAGCATGCCATATAGCTGGTTAGATTATCCTGATGAAAATAAAATCATGATGGAAAAACAACATTTTGGTATAATCTGGGCATCTCCCATCCCTGAATTTTCTGACCAACCATGATGTTTGAGAAGAACATCTCAGCCTTGGGATGGATATGTCAGGCAGGTGATGTAATCACATTCAGAGAAGAAGTGCCCTCTGTGAACACAGCACTTTCAGGTCAAGATGTGACAGCTAGAGTAGGTCAAAAAAACAATATATTTTTTGGATGGTGTGTGAATTTTAATTCCTTTTTTTTTACAAGTTTTTTCCAAATGTTGAAAAACTTTTAAAAGTTTTGTTGAAATTTCAATCGTTAAAAAAAAAAAAAAAAAGTCCAGTTGAAGAACTTGAAAAGTTTTGATGAGAACTGTTGGAAAAATGTATTTTCCCTGTTGAAAGTCTTTGCTCATCCAAAAAAATTCATCGAAAATGCAAAATTCATAAAATTTCAAGCAGCTTTAATGGCAGCCAGTAGTAGTTGTTACTGGCAAGGTTGGTCTTTGTTGGGGGAAGAGATACTCATGGAGGATTCTCTGCAGCTTGAGGTCTTCAAACCACAATTTGAGGACTTCAGTATCTCAGACATAGGTTTGGGGTTTGTTACAGGAGTGGGTGGGTGAGATTCTGTGGCCTGTGCTGTGCAGGAGGTCAGACTAGACCTTAAAGTCTGAGTCTATGACACGAGGCATTCAGCCCATCTAAAAGTGTTATTGCCTAGCAGAGTTCTCAGCAGCAAGTAACAAACTCAACAGTACTCAGAGTGTCCTAATTGATGGAGATACATGTATGCTACGCTTTTCCCCCCTACAGGGGATTCCTGGACTGAAAGGGGTGAAGGGAGACCAGGGGTCAAAAGGACAGAAGGTATGTAGTGCTCTGTTCTACTGGTCACTTGAGCACTGTGTTGTAGTGGGGGCTTTGCATGGGTGGAGTATGACTCTAGTTCGTGGTAGCATAGTCAGGAGAGTCACTTATTCAAAATCTTTCCAGCTTAGCCATCCTGCTTCTTCGCACGTTGGTCTAACTCTTTCCAGGAGCCTGTAGATATGCACGTTAGGCTTCTCCCTTTCTCCCTTGCCTGTTACCGGTCTTACCCTACCCATCATGTCACCTGGTGGTTGAAACCAAGTCCTAGGAGTATATGATCACTTAATCCCCATATCACCTGTTCCTAATACTTCTGATGACTTTTACATGTGAGTAGATATTCTCTTTGTGAACTGATTAGGTGCCTAATTTGACCACAGCGCAAGAAGCCCATGCATATCTTGATGGCCCTATCTGCCAGCTGGGATACGGTACATAAGGGTGACAGGTGTTCCCCAGTGCCGGTCAGTTGCTCATGGCCTTCAGAACTCACTGTAATAAATAAAACTTTTAAATGTAACAGAACCCAAAGCATTGTCAGTAGGGCTGGTTGGGCAATTGGTTTGGTTTTGATTTTCACCATGAAAAATTACGGTAAACAATATATATATTTTTTTATTTTCATCCAAAATTTTCTTGGGAAGCTCCTTGGGTTTTCATCAAAAAGCTGAAAAAAATGGTTTAAAATAAAAAATGTTTGGCGTTTTGGTTGCCAAATTTTTTTGACAAGAAGTTTTTATCACAAGAATTTCTGTTTTATTGTATAATGCCATTCCACACCCGTAAAAAAACCAATCAAACAAAACCAGAAATCCCCTGAACAACAAAAGCACTTCTCCAGAAAGTTTTCAGCCAATTGCACTTGTCAGCATCACAACACTGGTTCACCATGCTTGGAACTGTCTGGCCCTGGTTGGCTGATTTTTGTTGGATATGCCGCTGTTAGCGCATGTCTGCTCTCAGTGGGAAGTTTGGGGTTCTTGGTCAGACTATTTGCCACTGGCCTATCAACGTAAGAGAAAACCCCATGTAATCAGGAAAGCAGAACAAATCTAGGCCTCCTGCTGATTTCTGCACTTTCCCTCCTCTCAGCATTTGAGTTTGAAGGAAGAACATTCATCTTGTTTTGCATTTGTGTGGATTACTCATCTAGGGAGGATTTTGAATCTCTTTAGGGTGCTCACCAATCTGATGATAATAGCTGTATAGGGAACATGATCAATATCTATCAATACTTTGTACTTAAAACATACAGCAAAGCCTGCACTGATGATCATCTGCATTAACTCCTTTGGTCTCAGAATCCCTTGTCCTACAGCCAACAAAACCTCAGTCCTTGGCTGCCATAATGAGATGTAATAACTGACATTAGTATGGTTCCCTGTATCTAACCTCCACGCCAGCTTGTCCTCCGTCTCCCAGAAACTGATTGTTAAAGGGCAGGGCTGGTGCAACCATTTAGGTGACCTAGGCGGTTGCTTAAGGCACTAGGATTTGGGGGGCGGCATTTTCTTCGGCAGCGACCGCAGTGGCCGGATCTTCGGCCGCCCTGGTTGCCGACAGCATTTAGGCAGAAGGAGCAGGGGCAGGGGGGCGCAGGGAGGGCCTCCTGCAGCAAGTAAGGCGCAGGGGGGCGGAATGCAGGGGAACTCCCCGCCCCAGCTCACCCCTGCTCTGCCTCCTCCCCGAGCATGCCGAGACTGCTTCCCTTCTCCCGCCTCCCAAGCTTGCAGCGCCTAAGCTGATTGGCCCTGCAAGTCTGGGAGGCGGGAGAAGTGAAGTGGCCACGGCGTGCTCGGGGAGGAGACAGGGCAGGGGTGGGGGTTGGGGTGCTGCCGCGGGGGGGAGCATCAGGGTGAAGGGGGGGAGCTGCTGTGGGGTGGGGGCTCGGGGACGGGGGAGGGTGCAAGCTGGAAGTTTTGCCTAGGGCGTGAAAAATCCTTGCATCTGCACTGGCCCTGTTAAAGGGCTGCTAGAACCTGGCCTTCCCACTTCTCAGCTGTAGGGCTGTTGAGTTTTGTCGTCTGTGCTGTTACCAATTCCCGCCCGTGATTGGCTCTTCTAGGGTGAGAAAGGCAGCAAGGGATATTGTGGCCCGCAAGGAGACGATGGCTTCAAGGTATGTACAATGATTTCTTTCTTTTCTTTCCTTTCCCTGTCCTGCCTCTTTCAACTACGGTGGCGCTCACTCAGTACCTGTCGCATCTCTTAGGGCAAGCAAGGACCCGTAGGTGCACCTGGAAGGCCAGGATCAAAGGGAGAGCAGGTAAAGGACTTCAACTTGTCCTCTCCTTCTTGTGTAGATTGTTCTGCAGTCATGTGCAGCCCTGCCCCGTGCTGGCTTGCATGGCTGCTTTCAGGCACTAGCTGGTAGTTCCAATGTTGGGAAGAAACGGGAGGTACATGGGGGAAGCGTTGAATTCATCCAAAGGTAAGTTCCCAGCCTGGGGTTGGACTGTTAGAAGAGGAATGCAGTGCACGTGCCTTGGGGTAGGGACAAAGGAGTGCAGGCAGAAGCTACGTTATCGAAGGGAGGGAACCGGAATTTGGCTTGGGTGAATTTTTGGCACTTTTTTTGTTGCTGTTGCAAAATACACTGGCAGATAGAAAAATAAGAAATGGCTTTGAATGTGTATCACAGCGTGCGGACCGTGGTGCTGCAAAAGGATGGAGAATCGCCAACAGAGACAGTGAGATCTAATGGTTAAAACAGGGGACTGGGAATCGGTGCTCGGGTCCATTCCTGACTCTGACACTGCCTTTCTATTGACTTTGGGCAAGTCTTCTAATCTCATTGGACTCCATTTCCTTTTTATACTCCAGATAGGGTTGGGATCAACCTCCTGGATGTAGTGAGGTTTAATTATTGACGGTACAGTGTGATCGTCAGCTGAATATGTGCGAAGTAGTCTTGTTAGTGATGTTCCTTTCTTGCCCTGAGGGCTGGAGAATCCCTCTGCAGCTTGGAGGTTCAGTGCATGCTTTAAACTCCAAGGTCCTGAATGGGGCAACCCAGGTCCAGGGGCACCCATGAGTTTTCCCCACATATTCCTGCAATATGTTGTCAGCTGAGCTTGTGCCTTTTTTGCAGGGTAATATTGGCCCGTCTGGTCCATGGGGATCCTCCGGCTTCCCTGGATTGCCAGTAAGTCCTTCGCTGTCCCAGAGGGGGTGCATATGACGGTACCATGTGATAGATGGGCAACCAGGTGCTTCGTGCACTTGGATAGATGCTCTGGTTTACAGCTGTCCACCGAAGCCAGATGGAGAGTAGCATAACTAGTTACATAATAATAATTATTGGGACATTTCAGAACGACTCGGGGAGCCCTCCACCACAGCACTCCTCTCCGTCAGAGACTTTCCATTCCTTTCCATTGTTTCTTTTGAAACCACTTTGCTCCGTCTCCCAAACTGGCCTCCTCCCCCATCTTCCTGTACTATGGCAGGCTTGATGGGGACGTTCACACTCTCCCTCTAGACTGTGGGGGCGGATGGGGCGAGTCATGTTCTGCCAGGTGAGATAGATTATGTATATTGGGTTTTAACCTCACAAGTCATCAAAAGCCTGGGATTCCCTGGGCTCATTGTGCTTTGCTGGTAACAAGCGATGCAGTGACAGACACTTAACTGGGGTAGCTCAGGATTGGGCACCATACAGATGTGAAAAGGGTGGCAGTGGGGCCTACTGGTCAGAGCACTGGCCTAAGACTCGGAAGACCTAGGTTCTATTCCTGGCCCAACTAGCATGCTGAGTGACCATGGCCGAGTCACAGCCTTGCCCGATGCCTCCATTTCCCCATCTGTCAAGTGGGGCTAATCATACCTCCTTTGCATATTGCTTTGAGAGCTGCTGAGGAAAAGTGTTTTATTCATATTATTCTATGTATTTATTTATTGCTGCAGGTGTCGTATGTCTTCCCCAGTCAGGGAATATCTTCCAACTCAGAGAATGTTTGTTTTTTTTCTCTTTTCCCTTCCAGGGCTTATTTGGACAAAAAGTAAGTAGGATGTGGTGTTCTCTTCTGTGACCTGACTGCATCCTAGCTCTCTCCACTGAACATATCCCACCTGGCGTGGCTATAGCCACATGTCCTGTGCTCTGTGTGCATCTCCCTCCACTTCGCTCAGAAAGGATGTGGACAAATTGGAGAGTCCAGCGAAGGGCAACAAACATGATTAGGGGGGTTGGGGCACATGACTTACGAGGAGAGGCTGACGGAACTGGGCTTATTTAGTCTGCAGAAGAGAAGAGTGAGGGGGGATTTGATAGCAGCCTTCAGCTACCTGAAGGGGGGTTCCAAAGAGGATGGAGCTCGGCTGTTTTCAGTGGTGGCAGATGACAGAACAAGGAGTAATGGTCTCAAGTTGCAGTGGGGGAGGTCTAGGTTGGATATTAGGAGACATTTTTTCACTAGGAGGGTGGTGAAGCACTGGAATGGGTTACCTAGGGAGGTGGTGGAATCTTCATCTGTAGAGGCTTTGAAGCCCATCTTGACAAAGCCCTGGCTGGGATGATTTAGCTGGGGTTGGTCCTGCTTTGAGCAGGAGATTGGACTAGATCAGGGGTTCTCAGACTTTTCTACTGGTGACCCCTTTCACACAGCAAGCCTCTGAGTGTGACCCCCCCCGTTATACATTAAAAACACTTTTTAATAAATTTAACACCATTATAAATGCTGGAGGCAAAGCAGGGCTTGGAGTGGAGGCTGACAGCTCGTGACCCCCCACGTAATAACCTCATGACCCCTTGAGGGTCCCAACCCCCAGTTTGAGAACCCCTGGACTAGATGACCTCCTGAGGTCTCTTCCAACCCTAATCTTCTATAATTCTAAGGAAGCAACCAGCCCTCCTCTGCATTTTGGGGGTTGGATCTCATGCTGTGGGTGGCCCCACTTTCTAGGGCCTGTGCTTTTGCGCTCTCCAGGCATGAGAAGGAGGCAAATGAAACCACATCTGCATCTGATGAGCACGACATTACAAGCCATTCCCAACTCTGGTGGGAAGCCGGGGCAGAGCCTGTCTCTAGCCTGCAATGTGCATCATGCAGGGATGGATGGGGTGTGCACTGGGCTAGTCTTCAGCATTGTTGTCTCGTCTGTTCTGGTGATGCTGCTCTAAGAAACAGCCAGCACGTTCCAAAAAGCTCCCCGTGTCTCCTCCAGTCCCCGCAGCTTGTCCCACACACCTTCACCCTGGAGAGTGTCTTGGGAGATGTTTTATCCTAGATGGACTGATCCACTAGCGGTTGCTGGCCCTGACAGAGGGAAGAGCAAGGGATTCCTAGTGCTTTCTCTGGGACAGTCTCCAGCTGCAGAATATCTTGCTGACTGTTTGTTTCCCCCTCTCTCTCTCTTTCTCATGTTAGGGACTTAAAGGTTTCCAAGGCCTGCCAGGACCCAAAGGCGAGCCAGGCCTGCCTGTAAGTTGAGCCGATATTTACATACTCCCCCCGCAGTCCTTTCTTTCTCAAACAAGAGAGAACTTGCACAGTGTGGCTGACAACAGAGGGAGGCGGAGGAGTCAAAAGGCCTTTGCAGCAGAGCGCCAGCAGCCTGCCATGTACCTGGGGAACACTGAATGGTAGCAGGACTGGAAGGGATCTCATGGGTCCTCGCACCCAGTCCGCTGCTGGCTCAGGCCACCCAGGTGATGCTCTGTGCAGAATGCCGAGAGGGGTGCCAATGTTGTTGTCGTTGTCGTTTAGGGTGCGCCCGGCCTTGCCGGTCCCAGGGGACCCTCGCTAAACGTCTCCGTGGAGGAACTGAAGGTGAGCGTCGTGGGTGGGGAAACACAGCCATCGAGTCACACAGAGCCTGTGATGGCGGCTGCTGCTTTGGTGGGGAGAACGTTTCCTTTCCCAAAGATCTGGTTGGTCTTGGCCTGATGGGAGCTGTGTAACTAGGACAAAGTGGCACCTGACAAGGTGTGACTGATGTGCTGACTGTTGTTGGCTCCTTTTGCGTAGGGGTGGGGAAGGGGAGAGTTCACTTGCACAGGCCTGCTTGAATATAAAATATACAGTGGCTTAATCAGCACTAAGCTAGAAGCAGGAGAATTGAGGGCCAGTGGCCTCCATCTCCCCGGGTTTGCATTGCAAGTCTCAAATCACGTTCCCCCTCCTGACACTGCTTTCCAATTTCCAGCCACAACAGAAGAGCTTGTAACTTTGCTCTTCTTTGGGCAGGAGAAGGCTTCCTCCAGTGAGGAGGCATCTAAGGAGAAACCAGCTGAGCCTGTTGGTCACTCCCCAGAAAGCATCACCAGTCAGTGCTGCAGTGTTTGATCACAAAGCCCCCATGGATGTACTTCCAACTTAGTAAGGAGGCATCTGCTTAAGGATACCAACTTCCTCGCCTACCTGCCCCCCTTATTCATATTCCAGTAGTACCTAGAGGCCTCAGCTGAGATCAGGGCCCTATTGCGCAAGGTGCTGTACAGAGTGAGAGAGAGTCCTTGTTCTCAACAGCCACTGTGTAACTAGACAAGACAGACATTGGGTGCACTTGGGCTGTTCCTGGCTGCCTAGGGAAAGGTGAGGGAGATTTGAGTTACTTTCTATATTTCTTCCACCCTTTTTAGCATCTGATTTATTCAGCCAACAAACTGAGCTACGCCAGGGTGTGGGCTCTTCTGGACAACTTGGGCCGTGAGCTGAAGGTCCTGGTAGACCCCCCAAATGGCACTAAAGAAAACCCAGCTGCCAACTGCAAGGAGCTCCTCCTGGCTCAGCCTGGCCTGCCTGACGGTACCGAACAAACATCGTGCCCTTGGGGGAGCGGGAGCCCAGTCCGGATGTCACGGGTGGACTGGGGTCCTTCCAGTTGTCTCTGAACTCAGCTTGGTAGCTCCATTACAGAAAGATCACCACTGGCGTGTAGCAGCTAGGGAGCTGGCTGAGCTCTGCAGAGAGAGCTCATGGGGGGAGGGAAGCGTCCACAGGGCCTCTCCGCTTGGCTTTAAGCAGAAATCATTAGTCCTGCACCTTCAGGTTCGCTGTGCCGTGCCCTGCCCTGGGGGAGGTGAATGGGACAGTGGTTGCCTCATGGTTAATCTCTCAGAGGAATTTAGAGCCAGTGCACTCAGGGCATCAGTGTCCAGCAGAAAAGAAGGGTTCCTCTGTGGGTAGTCTCCAGCTGTCCAGATAACCTCCTCTCTCTGATTCTGGATTGCACGCACACACAGTCCTCGGCCCTTCGGACCTGCTTTCTCTCTAGAGCCTGTAGACGTGCGTACTCACCCCTGCGGCGCCTCCTGCTGGTCTGTTCTGGGAATTAGCTCTCCAGCCTCCAGAGCGCCCTCTGCAGGCCGGTGATCTGCCTGTCCTCTTGGCCCTGTGTCCCTCCCTGGACCCTGGTGCCCCTTTAACTGGGGTGCTGATCCCTGGCAGTACCCCATCAATCTGGGTCTCCCCTCCCTGGGGAACCCCCTGCCCCACTTCACCTCAGTTTTGGCTACTGCCCAGTCTCCATCTAGCCCCCGTTCACTGTGGCAGACTGCAATATCAGCCACTCATCATAGGCAAAGGGGTTTGGACTGGCTGCCTTTGCCTACCCATGGGCTGCCCTCTGCAACCCCCAGTACCTCTTGCCTTATGCTAGGCCACAGCATGGGGCTTTCCAGGCCGGAGCTCCCCAGCTCATCTGCCTTTCCCCAGCCCTGCTCCACTCAGGTACCCTGTCTCTAGCGCCCTGCAGCCATGCCCTTCTCCCTCTACAGGCAGAGGAAGAGTCTCTCTGTCCCTGGCTTCTCTGCCTTTATAGGGCCAGCTGAGTCTGGGGAGTGGCCCCAGCTGCAGCCACTTCCCCCAATCAGCCCAGCCTAAAAGCTGCTTTATCCAGCCACAGCCCCTTCCCAGGGCTGTTTTTAACTCTTCAGGGCAGGAGAGGGGGTCCACCCTGCTACAAGCCCATTAATTGACAGCTCCTACAGCCAGAGCCTGGTCATGTCTTCTCAGTAGGAGAAAAGATGAGCCAGGGATATCACCTGTTACTCTTTACGGCCTGGTCACATCTGCAATATCACAGCTGTTGTGCTCAGGGGGGTTGATGTTTTCCTGGCACCGCGCTCAGGGAGGGGGCGGTGTGTTGACTTCTGCCATCTTGGCTGACCCAGCAGGAACTCGGCTGGGGCCCCTCACAGCTAAAAGTCAGAGCTGCTAAAGGCTGGGGCTGTAACACACTCAGATCCTGTTTGGATCAGATACCGAGGGGGATGTGTAACACACTCACCAACGGCTTACATGATTCCTTTGGACTTAGGAAGCCCATGAG
Organism: Gopherus flavomarginatus; assembly: GCF_025201925.1. Lineage (NCBI taxonomy): Eukaryota > Metazoa > Chordata > Testudines > Testudinidae > Gopherus > Gopherus flavomarginatus. The sequence continues at coordinate 18,208,101 of NC_066633.1, read as the reverse complement.
GAGGGGCCGAGGTTCACAGCAGTGCAAAGCCGCGATGAGTTCCTGCTTGTCATCTTGGCTCACTCACTGGGGATTGAACGAAAAAAAAGCAGAACTCGAAGCTGCTACAGCTTTGAGCTTAAAAAAATAAGTGGGTTACAAAGCGGCCATTCTGGCAGCGTGGAACGTATTTCCTGCTGCGGCGTGAGTGCCCACGTACCCTGCCAGCAGGCTGGCTGGTCTTTATTAGTCCGCAGGCTTTGTCAGCCCACTGTCGAGAATGGATTGCGACAGGTTGGCTGGGGTGGGGAGTCAGGCCGCATTGCAGGGGCGTGTGACATGACTGGGAATTCAGCATGATTTATAGCAAAGTGAGACCGATGTGGTTAAGGGGCTGGTGTGGGGAATGCAGCAGAGCACATCACAGGACTTTTGCTGTCACGTGGACGCCCTGGTAACAGGCACTACCCTTTAGAAAAGGCATGAGCTTGGACATGAAAGCTAAAGCAGCCTCCTTCCCAAACTCGAGCGGCTCTGGGTGACCTGCTCCTGGCTCTTCCCCCGTCCAGGTTATTATTACATAGACCCCAATCAAGGCAGTCCGCAGGACTCGCTGCTGGCCTTCTGCAACTTCACGGCAGGGGGAGAGACCTGTATCGCTCCAGTACGCAATCAGGTATGGCAGGGGGGTTGCAGCATTGGAGGGGAGGAGGGGGAGTCTGGGGGACTTGCACAAAATCTGCTTCTCTGAAATGCCTCTGATGGTGACAGAGCCAGGCATGTGCAGCTAAGGACCTGGGCCATAATATGGAAGCCAGGGTAGAGGTCCAGGAATTGGGGAGGGAGTGACTGATAGCATAGTGGGGACGGGACAAGAGGGAAAGGAAGGGGAATTAGAGAGGAAGTAACGTAGCCCCGAGCCTCAGCACCAACGATTAGCCACAGGTAACTTACTTAGTGTCTAGTTTGGCTGGTTTGTGCTGCCAAACAGTGCAGGGGGGGCAAGGCACAAAGCAGTCTTGTTCTGTAGCCCCTCTGGGGGTGCTTAGGGGCATACTGCTGCCTGGTGGGGGAGGGGATTGCTCTCTCTGTAAACTCCAAGAGTGAGCAGAGGGTGGGAAGAGGTGGAGCCTCTGTAAAACACAATTATTTACTACACCCATTAAGGCCCAGAGCACGGCTCTGCTGAGGTGCCTCAGCTGGAGACGAAGCCAGGCTACAGTTCCTGGTCAGCATTATCGGCTACCAGGCAGTCCAGCTGCTTAACCTCAGACACAGAGGTGCAAGTGGGACCTGAAAGTCACGACAAGCTGTCGTCTCGTCAGCCGCACATGGGGCGTCTAACTGTGGCAATGTTTTTACTCCTCAGGTGCCCATCAAAGCCTGGCTGAGAGCATACACCTCCAAGGACACCTTTGAGTGGTTCAGTGCCCTGCCTGGGGGCTTCCTGGTCAGTTCTGTTCTGCCCTGGTGTTTCAGGGACGGGGCCCTCATACTAGTTCATTGGCATGGTGCCAGGAGCGATCAGAGCGCTGCACACAGGGCTGTTTTAATAGCGGACGCAGAACCTTCTGTTCTCATTCTTGGCATGTTCTGTAGGGTGGGTGCTAAGGGAGCTCTTGATAACTCTTGAATCAAGCTCTGCTTGAAACAGGAATTAATCCAGGGACGTCCTAGGGCCTGTGTTGTACGTAAGGTCGGACTGGGTGAACACCTTCTGGCCTTACAGCCTATGAAAGCTGCTCTCAGGTTCACCGACCACCACATGTGCCTGTAACCATGAAGGGGAGTGGGCATCCAGCCTGAATAATGTCTGTACACTTGTAACACCTCTTGGGGGGGGGGGGCATGCAGTCCTGCAGCCAGGGTGTATCCCTTCCTTCCTGTTCCACTGGGACTCTGGCAATGGGGTTAAGACATCGTCCCTCGCCCCAGCTGATAATCTTAGGTTGCCAACTTTCCAATTGCTCTGCTCCTGGCTCACTCCATTCCCCCCGCCCCACTTTCACCAGGCTGGGGCAGGGGGTTGGGGGGTAGGAGGGAGTGAGGGCTCCGAGATGGGGTGGGGATGAAGTGTTTAGGGTGCAGGAGGGGATGAGAGTTAGGACCGAGAGGTTTGGGGTGCAGGAGGGGGCTCAGGGATGGGGCAGGGGTTTGGGGTGTGGGAGGGGGTGAGGGCTCCGGGGATGAAGGGTTTGGGGTGCAGGAGGGGGCTCTAGGCTGGGGCTGAGGGGTTTGTAGTGTGGGAGGCAGCTCAGGGCTGGGGCAGGGGGTTGAGGTGTGGGAGGGCTCTGGCTGAGGGTGTGCGCTCAGGGGTGGGGCCGGGGATAAGGCATGCAGGAGGGGTCATAGGAGGGGGTGCAGGCTCCAGGAGGGGGTTCTGACCTGGGACAGGGGGGTTGGGCTCTTCCGGGAGGCGCAGCCTGCCTGCCCTGGGCCCGCATGGCTCCTGGAAGCGGGTGGCAAGTCCATCCCCTAGGTGCAGGGGCCAGGGGATGTCGCAAAGCAGCTGCAGTAGGTCTGCTCTCCCCCCGCTGAACCCCATTAACCCTCTTGTTGCTACAGCTGGAATACCAGGGCGCTAGCACCGTCCAGCTCCGCTTCCTGAAGCTGCACAGCAGCCTCGCCACCCAGAAGGTGTCGTACTCCTGCAGGCCTGACTCCAACGGCAGAGAGCCACAGCTGGAGAAAGCCATCAAATTCCTAGTGGACTCCAGGGAGCAGAGCTACCTGTCCACGCTGCCAGGCTGCATGGTACGTGGAGGGGGGGGGGGGGGTGGCAGGAAGCTGTGCCAGTGCTTTGAAGCAGGGGTGTGTTCTTAGCGGAAGCAATTCAGTTGAGAGAAGTGGGGATTCCTGCAGGGCACAGGCCTTTCCAGTGGCACCTCTTGTAGGTCACACTCAGCAATCATTGACAGCCCTGCCTGTAAGAGTAAATCTTGTCTTCCCAACTGCAAGGAGAGGGGTTTAGTGCTGGGCTCAAAGGTAGCCTTGGGAAGAGGTGATGGGTGCCATGTCAATCTTTGCCATGACGAGAGACCCGGCCAAAGCAGTTACACGTTACCCATAGCTAGGTGGAGCCCATGCAGTATGGATGCTTGCCCACTATTCTCCCCCGTCACCTCCCAAGCAAGCAATTCCAGTTCAGGCCATGCATACTAATATGTCGAGTAAATTAGGTGCCAGCTTCCCTTTCAGGGTGTCTTTATGTTCTCAGTAGAGTCTGATGGAGATGTTTAATCCCAGGAGGGTAGGGATAGCTCAGTGGTTTGAGCACTGGCCTGCTAAATGCAGGTGGGGAGTTCAATCCTTGAGGGGGACATTTAGGGATTTGGGTCAAGAATCTGTCTGGGGATTAGTCCTGCCCTGAGCAGCAGGTTGGACTAGATGACCTCCTGAGGTCCCTTCCAACCCCAGTAGTCTCTGAACCACAGGGAGGCCACATCCACCCAAATCCAAGGGCCATTGCAATCATATTTTTCAGCTTCCAGGGCCTCACATTGGGCATTTTAAATAAGGCCCCAGCCCCCCACGTTGGCTTGAGGTGGCACTCAACAACTCTGCCCCTCAAGCCATTTAGCTAGAGACCCAACTTCAGGCAGTCCCATTTGAAAATGAGGAACTTAGTTAATTCCAGGCAGTGCAAACACCCAATGTTAGCAAGTGAAGTTAGTTCCCAGTGGCATGGTGCAGAAGCAGCATCATGAAGCAATAATTTTGTCTCAACAACAGACCCTTTGGCACCCAAGCTGCATTTTTAGTAGCACCTAGAGTCCATGCTCCAGGCCCCATTAGGGCTGTAGCCCTTCCACAGGAGGGAAAAAGGTGTCTTACTCCTGGTAACTGGCCACGCTAAAGCCAGCAGTCTGAAGCTGAGAACACCGGGGAGGAGGGGAAGCTAAGGTTTACCTTGGCCTGCTAATGAATATTAGTCTTTACTAGGATTTTACCTTGTTAGTTACCATGTTATTCCAGCCCCTGTGCCTATGGTAGGTGCCCTGCTGAGATCCCTTCCAGCCCTACATTGCTATGATAACACAAGGTAAAAACACCTTTTTTCCTAGTTGATTCAGTTGGGAATTGGTCCTGCTTTGAGCAGGGGGTTGGACTAGAACCTCCTGAGGTCCCTTCCAACCCTGATATTCTGAGCAGAGACAAGGCCTATGACCTCTTATACTGTCACCACTGACCGGTGCTAATATTGCAGCTCCATTGTGTGTTACAGCTGGACAATGAGTCGTCCATCACAGACACCATATTCCAGTTTTCCACAGAGGAGCTGGCGCTCTTGCCCCTGCGAGACCTGGCTGTGTTTCACAATGGAGACATCTCACACCAGTTTGGATTCACGGTTGGACCAGTTTGCTTCAGCTGAACCCAGAAACAAAAATCCACTTTCCCTTTGGGGAATATATGACTGCAAAGGAGAAAGGAACTAAAAAAAAACCTTCCCACTGTTGCACCTCTGGGTAGCTTTTGAAAGCTCCCGTTCCTATTTATAAGGTAATGTTTATAGCTGCATTATGCCATGGACTACACGGCCTTCTGAAGGAGGAGACTACTGTTTACAAAAGTAATTGCTCTATAAATATATATATATAAAAGGTGTTAATTTAACTCCATCCATTAGGCTCTGCTTAAAAGGAGAGCCAAGCTTTCAGCTGGGACCAAGTTTTCTTCCCAAGTCCCTGGGTCCCTTTCTCTGCTGCAGCAGCAGTGTGTAGAGCCGCTGGATTAGCACAGGCTGTTGCTGCCTGTGAAGATTCTGCCGATCAAACAAGCAGCTGGAGCTGGTTGGGAATTTTTCCACAAGTGTTTTTTCATCGACAAATGGTGCTTTCTCAAAACCGGAACTTTTTGTAGGAAAGGGTCAGTTGAGATGAGATTTGACTCAAAAATGTCACTGGAAAAGTTCTGGGTTTTTTTTTTTCTTTCAAAATGATGTTGCGTTTCTAAATTTAAGCTGCGTTAACAATGGTTGAAATCAAAACATTTCAAAGGAAGCACAATGAAACGTTACTGGGTGACCTAAGCTGAATTTTTTTTTTTCTTTTTGGATTTTTCAAGGTGTGAAAATTGTCAAGATTTTCACTTTTCCCCAATTCAGGGTAGGGAGGAATATATTGACAGCTCAAAAATGTCTGCAGAATGGGAGAAGGGATTCCTACCCAGCTCTAACTGCAAACTAACACCTTGCCTTCCAGTTCTTACAGAAAATACACCTATTCATACAAACTCCTCACTTGGTCAGCCAGCAACATGTTTCTTAGCACTGCTGCCCCAGGGGTGATTGTGAAAGATGGTGTGAGAAATACTGCCAGCAACTCCTGAACTTCATCAAGCCTGGCAGAAGGACAGATCATATTTAATGACAGTTTCATTAAGATGCTCTCCTTAAATCATTACAATAAGCAACAAATGCTGCCAATTTTTCAGGGATAGTTGGTGGAGAAAATTCCCTGTGTAGAGAAAAGGGATAAAATTTCTGTGTGATTATTTAAGGCTTTGTTTCACTAAGGGAGACATCCTGAAGGGCAAGAAGTGTCTAATTAGAATCTGCTGCACAATGAACTGGTACATCAGGAGCTGCTGCTGAGACCCAGACTATTTAAAGTAGTTCCGTTGTACAGGGGCATGTTTTCTAGCAGGTGGTGCCAATGTTGAGGCACAGCCCTATTTCTATTCACTGGCTCAGGACAGGGTCAGAGTCCTAGAGCGAGGTGCTGATCTAGATCAGCAGCAGTTTTACAATTCAGCCACCTTCCTGGAATCCAATTCTACCCCCCCACCTCCCCCAGGATGCACCTATTGTTTGGAAGAGATTTGACTTCCTTTGTAGCTCTTCATATAAACCCAAACACCTGGCTTGCTTACAGATGGGCTTGTTTTGCTCTTAAGAAGTCAAGTGAGTGAAATCTCACACTTAAAAACAACGCCGGAATTAACTAAAGCCAGGCATGCCTCATCCCAAGGTGGTTTTGTGGGCTGATGACTAGGGGAGGGAGGGCAGCTGCAAGCACTGCTTAGCTACAGGCCACTAGTGTTTTGCAACCTATTTATAAGTACAGCTTCCCCCCAGTCAGGATTGCTGGTGAGGCTCAGGACATCGTTCAAAGCCCTCACACTCATTCTCCAGGGGGAAGTTAAAGCTGTTCCCGGCCCTGTGATAAAGCCCTGCACTCAGTTACATTCTGCTTCAACTTTCTTCAGCGGAGGTCCTTTACTGTTTACATGTGATTATATCCATTGCTGGCAATGGGTGTACCAAACTCACCATTGACCAGGTGCTCTGGCCCAGCGTTCACTGCTCTCCTCTTACTATTATTTGTATAATTTGCATTCTTAGCCTGACCTCTACATGATATGCTGGTCATTTTGTATAAAGATGGGATGCATTCTATGAAACTAGCATCAGGTCTGTGTAAGCAATACAAACATTTGACTTAACCGTGCTGGTCAGCTTCGTGTTCTGCAATGAGAACTTTAAAAGCTGGTCTATTACTTTAAGGCCCTCATTTTCCCACTCAATTATATGCCAATACCCTGTGGTCTGGTTTCACAGAACAGTACAAGCCCTTCCTTTGCAACAGGGAAGAGGGGCAGAAACCTGTCTGAGCGAAATATTGGCTTAAAGTCCAGGTAGAGCAGAGTGCTTGACCGACCACTGAGGCTGGGGAGTCACTGGTTTCCCACTTCACTCAGCCAGGGCACAGTGAAAACAAACTCATCAGTTTCCCTTTCTGGTTACCAGCTAGCAGCCCAGGGCTTTGGCTAGGTTTAAAACCCAAGCACATTCCCATGAAGAAATCTGGCCGGTAGACAAGTCCTAGTACCCCTGGCCCCATGCTTTTGGTTTAGGGTTTGTGCACAAGACACCACGTTCTACTGAAAGGGCCCATATGAGGACTGGTTAATTTACTCACACCAGCTGGCAGCTGAGACCAGTTCCTTTGCAACATCACTTCTCCATTGTGTGCCTGAAATTACAGGGCCCAAGTCTGACTCCCATTAAGAACAGAAAGGAAGGTGCAGAGGCCCAGCGCGAGAGAAGATTGCGTCTCTCGGCCTCCCCCAACCGAGCAAGCAGTGCCCTGCAATAAGTGGAGGTAGAAAAGTTTTCAAACGGCCTTTTAACTTCCGTACAAAAATGGAACTCTCAGGCATCCCTTCCCAGAAGGGAGCGGAGGAGAAAGATGGAGTGGTAAAAACTTGTATAAAGGGGCACCATAAACTGTCATAGAACTTCTGTGGCAGTGCAGTGACTTGTTTCCTCCTACAGGAGGCAGTTTGATGCACACACTGATGAATGTAATCGCTTCCTCCCCCCCCTCCCCCCATTAGTCAGTACCAGCTGGTAGTTTAGTTAGAAAGGCACCTCAGGTCAATTGTAACAAATTGCCAAGCCTAATTTAGACCAGTTATCAGGTGTAGATTAGGTCTTCCAGCTGGCCAAGTTCCCCCTTCCTCGCTTTCATACAGCCAACTGAGTTATGCTACAGGTTTGGGTTCAATCACAGCAGGTCCTAAAGGCTTGTAAAATTTCAATTAGGCTTTTAAAAGCCAAGCAGGCAATTTAATGCCTACTGTTTATACATGCAGTAATGAGCTTTGACACTTGTTGCAGAGGCCAGTGGGATTTCTAGGTGAAGATTTCCATTTTGAAGTACCATAGAGACTGCAGAGCATAGCCCATCACTTGAAAGTGACACAGACAGAGAAAGTTAAAGCCGGGCTTGTCTGAGCTTCTTTGGTACAAAGCCCATGCTCTTTGTTTGCAGTAAGATCAAGGAAAAGGCTACAGCTGAAACTCACCTCAGAAACCCCGTCACTTGCACATTAACAAACCAACAGGGAGCAACATCTTTCTGTTTCAAACACACATATCAGCCCTTAGCATCACCGGGACGGTTGGCACAAGTGTTATTAAAAAAAAAAAAATGGAGATGCTACGGTCATGCTTCACTTGCACTCTAGCTGGCAGCTAAATCCCACCTTTCCCTTCCTCCAAATTACAAACATGAAAGTTCCTGAGGTTTTGGTAACTGGGTTTCCACTCTGCAAACTGTCTCGAGCGCTGCAGTAAACGGTAGGAGTGCAACACTTTTCCACGCTCTTGAAGCAGCTTCCACAGGGGGATCAGGACAGCTGGCTTCTAGCTCCTGGAGAGCAGGAGAAGCAGCGTCCACTCATGCTTGGTCTGGAGCACTTGTCAGCATCATGGTGCGGGTCTCTGTGGCTGCCTCGTGCAACTGACTTGCAGACAACGGCTGGTCTGTTTTTTCTAGAAATTCAGAACAGTTAAAGGTGGAGGGTTTTCAAAGGACAGATGGGAGCTGTTCAGTGTGGCTCTCATTCCAGTACCAGCCATGGTGTGAACCCATTTCTGAACACCTACAGTGCCTTTAAAGCCAAACAATCAACCGATTTGAAGGGCTGAGGGGACTATCCTCTAGTCTGCCCTCATGCATAATCTTACCCACTGATTCTAATAGCTAGTGGTTGAACCAGAACAGGGCATCATGTCCCAAAACTGGTAAAACCATGGCCCAGGGCACAGGGTCCCAGCAGCACTGAGGGGCATTGCACCTCCATGCACCAGCTCCCCCCGCCGCACAGGATCTGACACCCTCCCTCTCCTTAACCTAGTCACTGGGTTGCCGCAGGCCATCAACAAAGGCCTGAGCCCCAAAGGTTGAAAACCACAGCACTAGAGTCTCTCTCTCTCAGAAAGACATTCTATCTTGACTGAAAAAAAATCCAATCCCCCCGCCTTGTTCTAAAGGTGAGCTACCCTCACTGGTAAAGTTTACATTATTTCCCCCACGAATCTGGCTAGCTCTACTTCCAGGCCTTCAATCGTGGGCTTCCCAAGATCACGTCTGTTATAATACCGCTCATTAACAAAACCCTCTCCCTGAAGTGAGGAAGAGCCCAAATCAAAATCCAGCAAACTGTCCCTGTTTGTAGTAACTGGGGAATCAGTTGGCTCCAAAGTGCTTTTGCTCTTAATTCAATCTCCTCTTTCATCCCAGCCAGTTCTCAGCTCCCACTACGGCTTGGTTCCTCTTACCTTCACCTAGGAACATGGGTTTAGTGGCCAGCAGCACATCCACATTGCGATGCTGGGACAGTGCATCTAAAAGGACTTGCCCCTCCTTCTGGAAGAGGAAGACAAGAGGGATGACTATGTCACCGGTGCTTCCGTCACCCACCATCTGGAACAGAACCATCTCCTCGCTGCAGCTGCCTTCAGCATTGTCTAGAGAGAGGGAATAAGAGAGCCCGTTTCAGGGTCAGAGCTGGGCGCATTCTCTTACTTGGACATACTGTCACACTCCATGCCCTGTACTGATGTGCTGCTACTTACGGGGCAGGTTTGGTCTGACCCACAATTTCATGCTGGTAGGACAATTGGAGGTCACTTGTACTGTACAGGTTACTGGCAGAGGCGGGAGGAGGGAGGAAGTGGGGCTCAGATGCGGAAGGTAACTGCAATTCCTGCCCCCCTAAGCCTGCAGTACTTTTCTTTACACTGAAGGACAGGTACACATGGTACCTCGGTGAGCTTTCCCCAAGAGTTTTGCAATAAACAGACACTGAAGGTGCCCAATGATCTTCTGGTGCAAGCCCCAGCTCCCAGCCCCTAGGACAAGCTTTTGCCCCCTGGAGACGAGCCTTTGCTCCCAGTCATCTCCATGACCGCATCAGAATAGCTACCGTCTCCCAACCCCCTCCTACTCCTGCACTGCTTCGGTAGCAGGACAAGCCCCAAACACAGGCTAATAACAGTGCTCGAGACTCACCGATAAAAATCACCGCTGAGGCTCCTGCTTCCTGCAAGTTTCTGGCTTTGGTGGCAAACATGCATTCGCCTCTCTGGGCCAGTGCCATTTTCCCTTGCACCTCCTTCCGGTTGCTGATTGCTGCACAGGCCTGGTAAGGTTCACTCAGCACTAAGCTTCCTTTCACCTGCAGTGACACACACACAGGGAAGCACTTCCAGCAAGGCCAGTTTGTACCGCACCTAGCGCAGCAAGGGCTGGTCTGCAACCGGGGCTCACAGGCAATATAAATCATCTCTAACAAGGGGCTATTTCAGTACCAGTAAGTACTGGGCCTGTTCAAATTCCCTGGGGATACTGAGACTCAGGAGTGGCGTGAGATGCACCAGTCAGCTTGCTGTGTAGGAGCCCTACTTCATCCCTTTCTGGTAAGACAGAGGTGCATTTACCACTGGAGGCAGCAAACAGCTGAAGTAAAGGGTGTATACACCTTGCACTTGCATGGCATAGCCAAGACCCCCAGCCTAGCTTCAATCTCTGCATCCTCTCCCACCCCCCGTACCATCCTGCCAGGTCCCAAAACTGTTTGCATCATGCAGTGGGGCCTGGCTTCTCCTTAGCACAGGTTCACAGAGACAAGCCCAGGTTGCAGCCTCTGCAGGTTATTAAAATGAACCCAAAGAGCAATTCCAGCCACCCGGGACGATTCCCAGTCTCCAATCACGGCCTGCAGGTTTCACTCCTTGGAGCAGGAATGTTGCTTCGTTTTAAAAATTCTGCCCAGAAGTTTGATCTATTTTTCCCTCCTGATTTTTTTTTTTAAGTGGTCATCCAATCCGGGAGCAGAAACCAGGCCATGTGATTTGGTGACCAATCACAGAGCCCCAATAGTGAACAGGCAAAGCAAACCATTTGGAAAATTGTTCAGCCAATGCACAGAAAGCCAGGCTCAGCTGGCAAGCGGACCGGCTTCCAGTCCCTCGGCTCCATGGCCCAGCAAGGAGAAGCAGGAACGGTTAAGACACTCCTGCTGGCCCAGCTATTAGCAGTGAAAGAGTCACCCACCCCGTGCTCCTGTTTGGTCAGATCCATTCCAAACTGGGCTGGTCCCGCGGTGAGTACCACTCTCCCAAAAAAGGGGGGAGAGATAACTTGGACAGCCAGCGGGGAGATGCCTGGCTGCTCTCCTGCAGGCGGGTCGACCAGCTCGGTGATGAATTTCAGGCTGAAGAGCCCCAGGGGAGAAGCTTCTTGCTGCGGAGGGAGAGAGACAGCACTGTACGGGCTCGGGCAGGCTAGAGACACAGAATAACCAAGCTAGCAGCGCCGGCTGGCGCTCCGTCCATCTACAAATTACAGCGTAGAGCCAGGGGAGGTGCTAGGGCAGGACTGTATCGCAGCACAAACAGGGTGCTGTGCCACAGGCTCATTCTGCCCCGCTCCAGCTCAGCTCCCCCTCCTCACACATCCCCCAGGGCCGGCAAGAGCTTTAATTAGCATATCTGTTAGAGCTCCTTGGAGGAAAACAACCCTACATGGCAGGGAGGGACAAAGCACTTGGAAGCCTGACTTACGCGACCATCAAGAGAGCTGCAGAAACTTGGCCGCTTGGTGGAGTTTGGGCTTTAGACATTGCAAGGAAACACGAGGAGGATCCTTTAAAGCAGCTGCTTAAAAGACAGATTCAGCTGCTAGAGGTGATCTGGGGGCAGGGTCTCATTAACTGCCCCAGCAAGAGAGAGCCATCAGCTGTTCACATACAGCTAGCAGTTCAGGGAGGAAATGGTTAGTCATGGAAGAAGCTCAGCTGCCCTTATCCCTATGAGCAAGCAATCACCCAGGCGACTGGAGCTGGGAGGAACCATGCCAGGAATTCTCACAGTGACCAGCAGCAGGCACAGCACGTCGGCCACGCACGGAGCACTCACCTTGTGTCGGATGCCGGTCAGCTGCATGCTCCTGTCGCCCAGGGGCAGCAGGGTCAGTCCCATGTTCTTCAGGATCTCCAAGGGTTCCATCCTGGTGTCATGGAGAGGGAACTCAATCCCCCTGAGGGAGACCAGGACCTGCCATCAGAGTCAAGGTGACAGCAACACAACCCAGCCAGGAACAATGCAAGCCCAGGCTCCAGCAGACACAGATCTAACAAAATCCAACATCTGGAAATTGAAGCTAGACAAATTCAAGCTGGAAATAGGGTGCAAATTTTTAAGGGTGAGTGGTATTAGCCAACGGACCCCATTACCAAGAGGCATGGTGGATTCTCCAGCACTGGCAATTTTTAAAACCAAGATCGGGTTTTTCTAACAGACCTGCTCTAGTGCAAACGCAGCTATTGGGCTTGAAGCAGGATTGCACAGCAGGAAGTCCTAGGGCTAGCATTATGCAGGTCAGACTAAACGATCACAGCAGCAAAGAGTCCTGTGGCACCTTATAGACTAACAGACGTATTGGAGCCTAAGCTTTCATGGGTGAACACCAACGAAGCGGGTATTCACCCACGAAAGCTCGTGCTCCAATACGTCTGTTAGTCTATAAGGTGCCCCAGGACTCTTTGTTGCTTTTACAGATCCAGACTAACACGGCTACCCCCTGATACTTAAATGATCACAATGGTCCCTTCTGGCCCTGGAATTTAGGAATGAACAAAAGCCCGAGTTGGAGTTGCCACTCACCGGAAGAGCGCCAGGCGCTCTGCTCCTGGTTGCAGCAGCTGCTTGTGGGCATCTCGGATGGTGCGGGTGAAGGTTGGGTTATTGGGGAAGAGAGTCTGTGCGCTGGGGCAAGAACGGGTAAAAATCTCCTCCTCTCCATGGCCCCTGCGAAACATCTACAGTGAAAGAGACAGGGATCAATTTCTTCTCTCCTTTTGTGCAGCCCCCTGGGTTTGGGTGAATAATGGCCCAGCACTAACTTTATCTTCTAACACTCAGCAAGGGACTAGCAGAGCCGCTCAGCCACTCCGGTGACCACATCAAGGCCTGTGGCTTGTCCCTCCTAGTTCTGAAAACCATTAAAAACCCGTCAGATGAGCTCAGGCAAGATGGATGCACGTGGAACTCACTGGTCAGTGAGTGTCGTGTCCCCCTGCATCCTAGTGCCCCATTCACAGAGGATGTGAGTCTCTTGGCGGTTTAGCTCAAGCTGTACAGATCCTCCTGGCTGTTAGCTGTGGAGGCCCAGCATGGCCTAGCGTTAAGACACCAGACAGGGACTAAGGAAACCTGGGTTCTATTCCCAGCCCTGCCACTTGTTTGCCGGGTAACCTTGGGCGAGTCACTTCCCATTCCCATGCCTCAGCTTCCTCCTCTGTTAGAGAGGGAGAATGAAACTGACCTGCTTTGTCCAGCATGTTAAGATCTCCTGAGGAAGAGCGCTAGATACGAAGAGCTCAGTGGTATCATGCCTCTGTGGGCTATCACACACGTATTGGCAGGGGAGGGAAGCTCTGGCCATGCATACATCAGTCCCCCCACCCCGACGTTTCATAGCAACACTGACCATGTTTTAAAAATAAAACTAGATTCAGCAGTAAGCTGCCTAAGGGATTCAGGAGCCCAACTCCCATTGGAAATTCCTTCTCTCTCAGGCTGGGACCCAACACAGCTGGGTTTAAACCTTGAAGAATTACCAGCCAAGTTGACCTCCTCCTCTGAAAACAGTCATGTGCCCTGGAAGTCATAAGCTGCTGTGAAGCTAAACATGCCCCAGGCACCCTTAAGAAAGCCTACAGCTGACGTACAGTCATGTTCCTGGGGCAGGGGGGCCGGGCGGTGGAGAGGGACAGGGGCAGCAGGTGGGCCTCGGTGGTGAAGATGTAATCCTCAATGTCTAGAGGCAGATCTCGCTTCTCAGAGAAAAGCAAGTAGAGGTACTTAAACATCTCAGCCAGGAAAAAGGAGTCCATCCTGCATGACAAAGAGACAGGTGTGAGAGGCTGGGCCTGCTGAGACCGAGGCAGCAAGAATTGAAAGAGCCTGTCAAGATTTATTCACATCCCTAAAAATCTCTGGCAGATTCACAGCACTCCTCTTTGCTCTGCCCTGTCTTGAGATGGCTGGGAGAAGCAACCTCTGAGGTCTCTTTCTACCTTCCAGACCCACATTGCTGCTGAGGAAATGCTACCTTGTCACTTCATACAGCAACCCCTGCCACCCCCACCCCCGGAGGTGGTATTCCTATGTCCACTGCAGACAGAGAACACACAAGGGGACTTGATTTCCTCTCGATCCAACATGGCTCAGAATTGAGTGAGGATTACTTCGCTCCAGGAGAGATTCCGACCTGCATGCTACCATGGTCCCTCCCGTCTGTTGGCTTCCCTGCATCAGTCATTAGATTTAGACCGCGCACTCTTTAAGATAAAGGGCCGCATCTTTATCTCAGCGAAGCACTGCGTAAGCTCATGGTGCTAGAAACGTCGCTTTCATTAAACTAGGGTGCCCCGTGGAATTGCGTGGAGAGGAGGATGGAGGTTTTGTTCTTCAGATAAGCCTGAGAGACTCCAGAAGATTAACGTGGTTTGGCCAAATTCAGTGCAGCGCAGCTGCAGAGCAAGGCAGTTCTGTTCCAGCTTTGTACTTGCTGGATATGGCTTTAAACCCGTCCTTTGCAGGGCAGTGACATGGTCACTGGTGTGGGCACAGTGGACTCACACACTGCACCATCCCCATACGTACCGCGCAAGTCGGTATTAATAACTAAGTGGTCCCTGACTAGCCAGGCCAGGAGGGAAGTCCCCTGATTTCCCTCCACATCAGAGATCAATCAGAACAGCTCTGAGACCAATAGGTTGTTCCTGTGCTGGATGGCTTTACTGCTGGTGATGGGGTTTATTAGTAGCATTCTAAGGGCTTGTCTAGACTACCCCTTACTTGGGTAGAACGTACGTCGCTCAGGGGCATGAGTAAGCCACACTCCGGAGCGACGGCGCACAGTGTAGACAGAGCTATGCCGACAGAAGAGCTCTCTCCCATCTGCTTAGAGCGTCTTCACCAGACGCACTCCAGCGGCGCAGCTGTATGATGCAGCACTTCTAGTGTGGACTAGCCCGAAGATTATGTCTAGACAGCAGCTGGCAGGTGTAATTCCCAGTGTGGGTAGACATACATGTGTAAGCCATGCACCGCAAAACAGCAGCGTGGGTGGCAGTTCAGGTTAGCCACCAGCGTATGTGCCCAGGGGGTCAGGCAGGATTTGTACCCTCATCTGGCTGCAATGTCTTTCCACTGTCAAGAAAAACCACCATCA
Source organism: Gopherus flavomarginatus (assembly GCF_025201925.1). NCBI lineage: Eukaryota > Metazoa > Chordata > Testudines > Testudinidae > Gopherus > Gopherus flavomarginatus. Next base: position 18,193,090 of record NC_066633.1, on the reverse strand, counting down.
TCCCCCTCTACTTTGGGGGCGGGAATTAAACCTAAGAGAATTAGGCTCCAGTCTGGCATCGGAACCCATGTAGACAGCCCCCCGTGTCATCGGTGCACAAATGCAGGGACTCACCCACACAGCTCCAATTAGCTGATCCCAAAGATGCAGCCCACTGAGCCATTCCCCACTGCATGGGACCCAGGATGTCCCATACCAGACACCAGCTCCACACCCATAATTCCCCACCGGCCCATCCCACTCCTGGTTAGCCCTACCCCCTGCCCCGTACAGTGCTTCCCTCTGCCCAGAGAGGAAGGGGGTTTACCTGTCCTCGTGTCGGCCCGTCCGTACATCTTGCACCGCCGCAAAGCCGCAGGCCACCCGGGCATACTCGTTCAGGCTCTCTACAATGGACTTGCCCACCTGGAGGTAGTAGGGGTCTCGAGTAGCCTTGGAGAGAAAACAACTGCAATTCAGCAGGCCACCCAGGATAGTGAAGTCTGAGGGAAACGGTGGCTCATTCACAGATGGACGTGACAAGTCCCTCAGGGGAAGGAAATGAAGAGATCCAAATCTCCACTCCCCATGATGAACGCTCAGCCCGCTAAGTGATCTGACCAACTCTCACGCCCCAGCCGCTTTACAACAATGACTTCGAAAGTCAGTCTGAAATAAGAGCAAGAAAGATAGCTCAGTGGTTTGTGCATTGGCCTGCTACACCCAGGGTTGTGAGTTCAATCCTTGAGGGGGCCATTTGGGGATTTAGTTGGGGATTGGTTCTGCTTTGAGCAGGGGTTTGGACTAGATGACCTTCCAACCCTAATATTCTATGAAGTCACGGAGCTGCCACCACATGCTCTTCTCTCCACCAGCTACATCTCTCTGGGAGCGATAGCACCCTCTGCTGCTTCTTTGGAGGAGTTAAACACATCCACTTTCAGCTCATTGGCGTTTTCAGCCAAGCCACAGAAGGGGACTAACCTTGTACAGGAAGTAGGTACTCTCAGCAAACTCCGGCCGCAGAGGATGCTGGGCCCAGTACACGGCAAAGTCGGACGTGAATGCCTTTAATGAAGGGCGAGAGCACACTAAGATACAAGCTGTCATTTTCACAATAGAGACACTGAGGGCTTGTCGACAGGGAGACTTACATCCTGGCTCGCCACACACTAAGTCTACAGCACACTAGCTTACCAGGCACTAAATGGCAACGTGGACCTTACTCCCACGCACTAAGAGTTCCCTAATACTCCCACTTGAAATGGCACGAGACCCTTTAGTGTGCTGGAGCAGGGTCCACACAGACAAGGCATGTTCAGACGTTGCCGACTAGGGGCCCTGATGCAAAGCCACTGGAGTCAGCGCGAGTTTTCTATGGACTTCCACGGGCTTTGGATCCGGCCTTGGAGAGCTAGTGAGGTGCAGAGATGGGAGAAGAGCGTGAAAGGCTGTAGGGCATTTTGCTTTGGCAGCTAAAGGCATTTCAACCTGGAGGGCTGGGAGGAGAGTGCTAGGGTCCAGCTCAGAAGGAGCAGCGGTTGCAGCATAGCTATGAAGACCATATAAAGGATTAAAGGTGCAAACTCTTGAGTCTCTGTCTCCATATTGAAAAGCTCCCAGACGTCAATGGGAGTCTATCTATTGACTTCACTAGGCATTGGATCCAGCCCCTAACCCTGGTCATGGAAGCTAGAAAGAGAACGCAGGTGAAGGTTCTTAAGAGTCTCAGCGTGGGGCGTCAATGCCTGGAATACGTCTGCCCCCAGCGGGGAACCTCCCGACGGTTCATAATCCCCCCCTGGCACTCTCTGCCATGGTGACGGGGTCACTCAGCAGCAGGAAGGATGCTGGGCCTGGTATACAGGGTGAGAACACAGGAGGCTGAAGCGAGGGAAGATTTTCCCCCCCTTCACAGCGGCTCCCCGCACCCAGAGACCGACGGGATCACAGCACAGTGACAAGGGGAAGCAGCTCGTTCACTCACCTCCGGGAGGAATTTGTGCTGCTTGGTGACCTGGTACAGCATCTCGTGCGTCTCGATGGCGGGCTTCAAATCCCCCCTCAGCACCTGGGGACAGACAAAACAACCCCTTGTTTCCCTGGGGCACAGCAGGGGGATAAGAACGGCCTCGGGGCAATCGCAAGGCACCAGAAACACTCCTGGCGCATAACCGTGAGAGGAGGAGAAGCCAGAGCCTGGCCAGGAGGTGATTTGTATACAGCACCGGCACACGGGTGTTAATGAATTTAGTGTTAGTCAAAGATGCCAGCCGGCCGGCTGGTACGGTGTGCACAGGGCAGACACAGCAAGGCAAAGGCTGTGCAAGCTGCCCTCCCATTAACCCACCAATATGATTCACCCCTTCGGGGACAGACCAGGGCTAGGGGCTGAGAAAGGATTCCAGTCTAGTCCCATTTGCTCTTTGGCCTCACTGCTGCCACCCAGAGGCCAACAAAGGGAGGAAGATAATTAGTGCCAGGTACATGGATGCAGAGACAGTCTCAGAAGCTGGACTGAGCCCCCACCAGCTCATTTCACATAAAGGTTGTAACTCTCCCACATCAGCCATAATACACGTGCTGCTGCCTCCCAGCCAAAACCATGGGACACGAAGGAAGGAGGGAGGGAGGGAGGGTGGGTATTTTAGCTTCAACCACCAGCAACTTGCCCACAACCTATGTCCTCCCGGACACATTTCCCTGATTCACCTTGGGCCACTGTCGAGCCAGGCTGACTGGATCAGCCAGGGACAGAGCATTTGACAGACAGACATTTCACCAAGCGAGCTGGCTTGCAGTGTAGGTCTCCTAGAGTCCCAAACCTGGTCCCAAACAAGGGTTTGGAGGGAAGGAAAAGTGGTTAGGGCACAAGCCTGCCATTTGGGAGACCTGGATTCAATTCCCAGCTACGTGCCACTGACTTCTTGGGTAACCCTGGGCAAGTCACATATCCTCGCTGTGCCTCAGTTCTCCATCTGTGCAATGGGGATCCTAGCACTGCTCTGCCCCCTGAGGCATGGGAGGCTAAATACATTAAAGACTGGGAGGCACTTACATGCTATGGTAATAAGGCCAGATATGTACCTGAGCACAGAACGCTGGCTCGGGACGCATCAGCTAACGGCCGTACAAGTGCTGAAGAGCAGAACCGTCGGTTAATTTCAGGCAGGCCGATTGGGTGAAGGCGCCGACCCTGATGAAGGACCCCGCCTAGCGCTCTCTTTTTATATTAACTGACCTGTCACAGCCCCACCCCTTCGCTGTGCCAGGCTGCATCTGAGCACAGCCCCATTAAAACCAACAGCGAGTGTTTACTTGGCAGCACCACACAGCATCGCCAAGTCCATTCCGCCCCAGGCTGCAGCTGTACCTGGAGGCCGGGGAAAAAGGCCAAGAGGGAGTCCATCCAGCTCCGGATGCTGACTGTGGGGTTGTGCATATGGACGTTGAGCAGGAGGGGAGGCTGGCTGATGTATTTCATTATGGCCATGTAATGCTAGAGAGAGACGGACACAAACTCGGTTATCCAAGCAGCAGGGCAGAGCGCTCTGTAACCCAGTAAGACAGCAAGGGGCAGAAGAGTAGGGAGGGCTTAGAAAGATCTTACAATTCAATAGGGAGGCTCCTCCGTGGAGGACTTAGGAACCTGGGACCATCTTTGATACACATGCCTCAATATGTTAGTCATGGGACACCGTGGGCATGTCGTTCGTGCTCTCACAACTCAAACGGCCAAGCAGGGCTGGCTCCCGCTCAGTATGAAGAAACATTCACCTGTGGCCAACAGCCAAGCATGGATCATTTCTGCCACCAAGTCCTTATGAGCCAGTGGAAGAGCACTTGCTGGCAGCACCTACGCTAACTGTGGAGAGGCTCTGACTGCCACACAAGCCTCCCCACCACCTCTCTCAGAACGGACGCCGAGCTCCGCATCCTGTCAATGTAACAGGAGCTCCAAAATGCGGGGAGGGATAGCTCAGTGGTTTGAGCATTGGTCTGCTAAACCCAGGGTTGTGAGTTCAGTCCCTGAGAGGGCCATTTAGGGATTTGGGGATTGGTCCTGCTTTGAGCAGGGGGTTGGACTTGATGATCTCCTGAGGTTCCTTCCAACCCTAATAATCTATGATTCTATGAATGGCACTTGCTAGAAAGAAAGCAGCAGCATGTTTGTGGCAGCAGAGCGATGTGCCTCCCCCCAGCACTGGCCGCAAGTTCCTACCCAAGCGAGGAGGTGCCAGGGGGGCCTGCCAGCTCCTGACCACCTGCTGCATCCCTGGCATGCTGCCACTGGCTGCAAAGCAGAAGCTATCAGCAGCCGCTCCTGTGAATGGAAACAAATGCAGACAGGCTGCACTGCAGAGGGTCTTTCATTGGTGGGTCAAGTTGGCCTCGCACCTTCAAAATGGATTCTCAGATGGAAGAGGGGGTGAGGGAGCAATGGGCACTCCACCTCATTTCTCCAGAGCGCTACCCTGTGTACTCACAGCGTTGAACCTCTCCAGGTAGGTGTCATCCCCCAGGAGGATATACGCCTTCATCAGGTACTCGTAGTACGAGTCTATCCCGGCTCCGACTCCGCTGTCTAGGGGAGAATGACAGGCAAGGAAGCATGAGAGCCTTACCCAGAACCCCCCCTGCACAGGCATCCCAGAAGAGAAGAACGTTGCAGCCTCCTGTGTGTCTTGGTACCACCTCTCAGGGGGTCTACATTGCACTGTCACCCTCGCGTCTCCCCGCCAGTGCTGGCCAAACCGCCAGCGAGGCAGATCTCTGGCTACGTCCTGGCAGCGGGGAGAGCATTCTTCCCCTTCCCAGGGCGGGGCACGGCAAGCAGACCCGCCTTCGGCACGCTGCCAAACAGCTCTGCCCAGAGCCGGCAGGGGGCACTGGCTCTGGGGCTGCCAGGGGGTTGTTCTGGTTCCCCACCACCCAAAAAACATGGTGGAATGTTGGTTCTGAAGCACTCCGGCACAACTCAAGTCCTGCCACTGCGCCAAAGCACACAGCGTTACCAGCCTGCACATCTCGGCAGCCAGGCAACACCGGTGTCCCTCCAGGCCTGGGATTCACTTACCCCTCCGCACCCAGTCCCCATTGTGAATGTTGATGACCGTCCCAACCAAGTCGTTCCCTTTCTGGCGCTTCTCCCACAGAACATCCAGCGCTCTCCGAGCGGTGTCCTGAGAACGGAGCACGGAATGAATGTACACAACATAGTGTCTCCATATCACCCTCCCCTCCCCTCAGGAACAGGCAGAAGTTGTTCCTACGCCATTCCTTACGCTTATTAAATAGACCCACTCTACACATCGAGGGGATAGTAATAGTGCTCAGGAGCTTTGGGCTCTGCCACTAACTGTAGTGCTTGATTCCTCAGGCAAGTTGCCGTGCCTCAGTTTCCCCACCTGTAAAATGGGTGTGATAATAGTTCCTAAGCCCATGGGGATAAATCCAGCCTGTATTCCACGCATTCAGGTTCCACTCAAAAGCAGACACATAAAATAGAATCATCTCCCCCTTCACGCCCAAACTGTTCCCCTCCCCCGTATGTTCCTACTGCTTAGCCAAAGCAAGGTCAAGTTGCTGAATCGCGCACGGTGCACTGGGGCGGCATGCAGAGCGCTCGCCAACAGTGGGAGCGCAGCACTGACCAATTCTACGCTCGGCTGCCTGCCTGGGCGGATGCTTTACATCTCCCAGCTGCCCGCAGGACCAACCAGCGCCAGGCAAGGGACTCCATTTCCAGCCATCCCTCAGATTCCAGCAGGGTGGGGGGAGAGTGAGCAGCTGTCCCGATATTATTGGGACCATCCCAATACCGGGGGCTTTGTCTTATATAGGCTGCCTATTACCCCCTCGCCACCCATTGCCCTCCCTCAGGTCCCAATTTTTCACACTTGCTATCTGCTCACTGAGGTAGGGGTGCTGTGGGATTGCTCACCCACCACCCCCATTTAGCCTGTAGAGGAGCACAGGCTGGGATCCTGCCGACATGCGGATGGACGGGCAGCACGAGGGCTCCGTTAGGCTGAATGCAGATGGCACGGGGCCTGTGGCTTCCAGTGGCCGTGTGAAACAGGACCTGGCGGAGAGCGAGGTACTCGAGCACAGGGCTGGATAAGCAGCAGTGGGAGGGTTTGACAGAGCGTGTCTGGTTCCTGGCACTGAGGGGCTTTGCCCAATCTCTGGGCAAGTTCAAGGGAAGCAGTGCAGACCACGGAGAGGCACTGTGAAATGACGGTCCCCCCACATTCTGGGCTAGCTAACCCCGGGGACTCCACCAGGTGTGCCCAGAGGGTCTCCTGAGGCAGGAACCTGTCACGGCTGTTTGCTTTTCCCTCAAGCTTCTCAGCCACTTACTTCGAAAACAGTCTCTTGCGTCAGGCGACTGAGGGCAGCAAACTCCAAAATCATGGTGCCAGCGCAGGCCGTGCAGGTGTCAAGCTCGGTGCCTGTCCGGGAGTTCGGACTCAGGACCCCATACCTCAGGTTCACCTGGATAAAGACACGCTCTCTCAGTTTCACTGGGTGTTCTTCCTCATATTTGTCACATGCGGCAATGAGGTTATTTTACTTTTGTGCAGCGCTCTGTCCTGCAGCGCTTTACAAAGCATCTGCCAAAATGCAGCCACCTCTGGGGTGGAGGGTAGCAAACAGCTGGCATGCAGCACGTTGCACCACAGCAAAGAAAGGGGTATTCTGGCCAAGCAATTGGGCCACACATGCCCTGTTGTCAAGAAGATCAGGAAACCTTTATCACCCACACAGGCCAGGAAGGATTATAAACAGCCACCTGGAAGTGCCCCTCTCCCCACCATAAGCCGCATGGAATATTTCTACCTCCTGCAGCAGGATGCAGGGGTCCCTATGGCTGCAAGGAACTTGGTTGCCTCAGACCGGAAGCAACAGGCCAGGGCAATGCAGAGCCATCTTGAGAGTGAGCTTTGAACCCCTTTCAGTCACTCAGATGCGCTGGGACTGTGGGGCTGTCAAGAAGGATCAGCCCCACCCCCGCCGGGCATCTGAGTCAGAGAAATGGCTTGTCAAGGCAGGAAGCACTCAGCGGGGGGCTCTGGGGAAGCACACAGCCCGCTGGGACCCACGTGTGGCTCCAGACCCCACAGACCGTATTGGTGCGTTGTTGTGGCTGTCCATGTCAGTTCACACAAAGCCTCCCCTCGTCCCGGCTCAGATCTGCCACTCCCTTACCCTGGGGTACGGCAGCCCGCTGGTGGTGTTGAAAGCGGGCAAGAGACGGTACCCTAAATCCCGGGCCAGGTGCAGGAGCTCGCCCTTGTACCACTGCAGCCGCACGTTTTGTGCCTTCAACATGTCGGCCATGATGTGACCCCCCAGCAGGCCCCTGCAGGACAGAGAAGGGGAGAGGGGCAGTGCAGAGCAGGGTCAGGCTGCTCAGAGGGACCCTGCAAGTTGAGATCCCAGACGACCTATTTCGGAGCTCGGCGCCCACTTTCCTCTGCTGGGATGATGAAACGCTAGGCCAGCTGGGCCCCTCTGCCCCCACCCCACCCCAGGCCCACTGGTGAGCCAGGGGCCCCGAGCCTGTGGTGGTAACCCCGCTCTCCATCCCCACTGAACCCAGTGTTCATACACAGCAAGGAGCCTTCCCCCTCTCCCTTGGAGCCACTTCTGTACCCTCACATGCCACCCAGAGCCACTGCACCAAGAGCCACACCGCCGAGCATGACAGAGCCCACGAGGGCAGCACGTGCCTGGGCACTGAGCTGAAGGGGACAGATGGGGGGGCACAGCTTTGGGAACTGGCACTGGCCCTGTGCTCTAAAGAACTGCGCAGAAGGGGCCCTGCCCCCGCCTGGGGCTCACCCCAGCACACGAATGTTGGTTTCAAAGACAGAGACCACCACATCGTTGTCCAGCCGCACGTCCAGGACCACCTTCCGCACCGCGTCCTCAAACTCATCCAGCTTGTTAAGGACCTGGGCAGCCAGAGCCACGGGAGAGAAGAGATTCGGTTCAGTGACATGGGGCCCGCCCCACTGCCCTTTACCTCCCCTTTCAAACACCTCTGCCTCTCCAGGCTTTCAGGGCCTGCTTACAGCCCCTGTCTGGCTACCCAGCTCTCTCCTCTTCAGACCCTGCGCTCTGGTTCCCTGCCCTCCATGGCCCCTCATTCCTTTCTCCCACAAGGGTGCCTGGCACATCTGCCCTGAGACTGTCCACTACACACCCTCCTCTGCCAAATCCCCCTGCGCACCCACCTTCCCCTCAGCCCCTGAAAAAACAATCCAACTGTTCCCCCTCAGCTAGGGCAAAACCCTGCTTTGGCTGCATGTTGTCTGTGGTGCAGGGTCTGGTCTTGTGAGTTGTGTACAGCCCCCAGCACACTGCTGGGTACTCAACAAATGAGAGTCACAACAGCAATTTACTGATTGGTCACATTCCAGCTCGGCATCACCTACTCAGACACATCGTTTCAGGGAGAGCTGGATCTTCCCATAACCTGGCAGATCTAGCTATTTTCGGTACTTCTGTACACCGTGCCCCTCCCTCCCTGTATCCACCTCCCAGACTCCTGAGAGGCAAGCAGTGCTGTTTGGGGAAATGAGGCACAGAAAGGCTTGTCCAAGCTCACACAGGCAGTCTATGGAGGAGCAGAGAATTGAACCCATGTCTGCCAAGTCCCAAGCTTGCACCCTAACCACTAGACCATCCTCCCCCTCAGATGTGCTTTCTGGCTCACTATCTCAATGTGAGCACCTCAGGTCAGCACTGCCAATGGTAGCAGAAGCAGGGCCTACACAAGCATACGAGTGGCCCCTGGGCTGCCAACTCATGACTTCACTGCGAGTCTCCCAATATTTGCCATGTGTTATTTTGTTTTGTTTTTTTTTAAAAAGCCTCAGATCCTGGATCCAAGTGATCACATCAGAATCTCAGCTTCATTTAGAGAAGAGTTTTCAGCCCTCATGGAGAACAGCTTCAAACCATGGCCTGAGTGCACACTACAGGTTTAAAACCCAGAAGGCAAAGAATAAGAACTGACATTTTATGCTAGAGTGCTTTTAAAAATCTCATGATTTCACAGGACCTGACTCAGGATTTTCGAATGCTCGGGGCGGGCAATACCAGTGGGTGCAGGGGGAGGAGGGGCAGCGCAGCCAGACGAACATTGTGGGCTTTGGAAAAGCATGGCCAAAACGGGAGTATGACTGCAAGCCCTTTGGGGCAGACACTGTATTTCTGGTCTCTGTTTGTACAGCACCTAGCGCAATGGGGCCCTGATCCATGTCTGAGGCGGCTAGGACCTACTGCAATACAAGCCACACACACAGACACAAATAAAAATAGATTAAGGCAGCTAAATAAACCCAGGATCATAGAATAGATAACAGGATAAGGAAACAAACAGGACATAATGAAGGGGGAAAGAAGCTGAAGACAGAAAGAAGCAGAGAAAGGAAAGCATGCCCTGAATTGATCGCTACTGCATCGATCGCCATTGAATCTAGGCCCCAGAAGGGGTTCTGGGAGAGAAAATTAACTGAACACGGGAACATGTTTTGAATGAATGGGCATTAATTTTTCTGTTCGTCACTAGGGGAAAGAATGAAAAGAGTAAGATGCATTAACAGAGAAGGAAAAGAAGAGGATACGAGACACTAACGAATTACAGAGATGCGCGGGTGGGAGGAGAAAAATCAGGGAATCTAGGCTGTAGCACCTAGAAGTCTCAGCTGAGATCAGGGCCCCATCATGCAAGGCACCAGACATATTAAGAGACAGTCCTTGTCCCAAAGAGCATAACACATGTCCAGGAAGGTCATTTTTCATTTTGATTATATTCTCTTTCGTACGCAAGAAGCACTCATGCTAAAATGAGAGGTTTCCTGGCTTTAACTGCATTGCTTTCAAACGCAGACAGACTGTCTGCTCTTATCTCCATGTAGTACATAAAGCACAAACAAACACAAAACAACACAACACTACTGTTTATCCCCTTTGGGCAGTGGTGGAAGCTAGGGTCAAGGGACTTGTCCAAGGTTAGACAGTCAGTAGCAAAACTGGCAAGAGAACCCAGGAGTTCTGGACAGACCTGCATGAAAGTTTGCTGAACCTGTGGTTCTGGGTTTCATTACAATCCTGAGGTTTGGGGCATGTTTGCTCCCAGAGTTCCATAGCCTTTTGGCAAGCATAAGCCAAGATCTAGTCTGAGAAGAAACCCAAGCAAAGCTTAGGAGTGGGTGCAGCTGAGTGTCACCTGCAATGGCTGGGTTTGTTTAGCACTCGGATGAGCTAGGCCTGGGGTGGAGGGAGGACGTGTGGGCTGGGATTAGAGAGAAAAATCAAAAGTTTGCATGAACTCCCATGGGCCAAATCTGTCTTGTGCACTAACACTTGACAATGCTCCAGCCACTAGACAATACTTCCTCCCGCGTCCTATTGAAACCAAGTCCCCCCTCACTCTAACCGCCACTGCAGATGCTCCTGATCCTAGGTATACTTTAATTGTACTTGTCCATCAACAATGTGAGAGAAGCCCTATAACTTTAAGGTCAATTCTTAGCTCACTTGAAAAGAGGCAAAAACAGCAGAGGGGAACGTACAGTCCAATACACAAAAATGAAATGGAAACCCCTCTGTGCCGGGAACTCAATCTTGCTGTTGAGAGATACCAATGCCTGTAAATGCAGACACCACTAAAATCCAGCTCAACGGATCTAAACCAGCCAGCCCCCCGATAAACTGGTCTGAGAAGCAGATTGCTGACTTACCACAAGCGTATCCAAAGTGTCAATTAGAGTGAGGGAAAACCTACAGGTTTAAATGAAAAGAACATTTTAAATTCAGATGAAAATTAGGTCTTCAAAAGTGAATTAGACCAAACGATTAACTGAAAACGCACGCCAAGGGGCAGATTTTCTGAGCTTGGCACTTGCATGAATAATGGCACAAATTGTACAAGTGGGTTTTTTTGCAGTTGCTGTAACTGTGAACACAAATGGACAAACCACCATCTAAGCAATTAGATGTATAAATATTCATCTACAGAGAGTCCTGAAAATCTGATCCATGATATTCTAGCTAGAGTAGGTCAACATTTTTACTCAACTTTTATTTTTTCCCTTTGGATTGAAATGGTGCGTGTGTATGTGTGTGTGTGTGGGGGGGCTGTTTCTCCACTTGAAACACAAATTTCTGCAGTAAGTATCCATTTTCAACAACTTTTTTCAGGTTTTCACTGAAAAACCAAACGTTTCAGCCAAACCTGAAACATTTCTGATTGCTGAAGATTTGTATTTTTGCTTTTTTGTTTCTGTTTTTATTTTTTTGATGAAAAACATTGTGCAGAAAAAAAAAATTCTCAGAATTTTTTGCAAGAACAAAAACTGTTTCCGGACCAGCTTTCATTCGATCTCTCCTTGATCACGAGGGGGAAAAATGCACTTTAATTGCTGAGATTCGCAATACAAATAGCACCTCCACTTCCCCCTCTTAAGGATCCTGCCAGCAGAAGATCTGAAAGTAATTCTCAAACATTAATGAATTCAGCTTCAAAGCTCCCATGAGGAGTAAATATCATCATCATTTTACATGTAGGGAAACTGAGGCAGTGCTGTGAGGTGGTTAGCCCTTGGTGAGCCCAAGTGTCTGAGCTGGGAACAGAAGCCCGGATTCCCAGTTTGCTGTCCTAACCACTGGTCTACTTCGTAACATATATAATCACAAAAGCCACAAAACCCCCTCACAGTAGCAAAGGAATCAGAGGACGCTTGAGGCCAACAGGTGCTCTGCAGGCTGCAATGCGAAAGGAGGAAGAAGGAGGAACCCATCTTGCACACTCACTTGCCAAGAGCATCATCGACATCCCCACGACTCGGCTCCATCCCGCGCACTCGGCCCCGACAACTCAAAGGCATTAGCTCATCTGCAGGATATGCGTGTTTCTGTACAAGGGAGGGGAAATCCCACAAATGCTCAGTTGACGGTAGATCTAGGACTTGGAAACAGTCTTTGAAGACTGTAAAGTGGGCCTCTTTTGAAGTAAACTAGGCCCCTTGCCATTCCCGTTGCAGAAAAAATGCCTCTTGTATTAGGCTGCTTGTTCCTTGCTCTACAGATATGCACACGCCTTATCAACCTCTAGCCAGGCCATAGGAAGCAATGCAAACAGCCACTTAGATCTGTGCTGCATTCATCCAGCTCTTACACTAGGAGGGCTAATACTTTGCCAATCTAAAGCACCTAGCCAAGGCTGTCGAGGGCTTTGCAAACATCCAGTGAAATCCTGGAGCTCCTACTCAGAAAAAACTTTCAACATCAGTCGGATTTTGCCTATGTTAGGAGCGAATGAAAACCAGGGGTGAGGATTTTGTTATTTGGCTCTTTAGTTATGATTAGCCCCATTTTACAGAATGCGGAGTGACACAGCTCATCAGTGGCAGAGCCAGGAATAGCATGCAGATCACCTAATTCATGCTGACTGCTACACCATGCAATCTCCATAGGAAAACTGAATACCCATCTCCAAGCAATTCTCACGGTCAGGACAGCTATTTAGGTGAGGGGACATTCGGAATTCTGGACAAAATTAGCCTGGCCTTGCCAGCCACAGAAGCTCATACAGCGAGCAAGAGTTACGCTTTGTTCTGATGGACAGCTGCCTGCTATCTGCTATCCCTACTCTCTGCACAAGGGATAAAATGAGGAAGGTTTCCCTGCTCCATTTGCACATCTCCTGGAGTCCGGTGGATTCCAGCCAGCACCTGAATGTTGTCCAATGCCTTTGCCACGTAGGAATTTCTTTGGTGGCGCTTCTACACCTAAAACATAGGTTGACCTCGTTATGCCGCTCAGGGGTGTGAAAAGTCACCCCGAGAGAGGTAAGTAAGCCAACCTAAGCCACAGCATAGACACTGCTAGGTTGATCGATGGAAGAAGTCTGCTATCAGCCTAGCTTCTGCCTCTTGGGGGCCTGGATTTACCACAGTGAGTGAGAGACCCTTCCATTGCTGTAACAAGTGTCTGTACTACTGTGCGGCAGCGATGCAGATGCTGCGCTTGTAACGTAGGCACACCCTTAGGGTTCATTTAAAGAACGGATAGGGGGAGGGGGAGAATTTCTCATAATGAAGGCAGCTCTTTTTTTGCCAAGTGTGACCCTCTGAAGGTTAGATTGGAAACAGAAAAGACCAGACAATGCATGGCCATGGTACAGGGACACCCGGGTGGGGGCAAGTGGGGCAATTTGCCCCTGGCCCCGGGCCCCACAGTGCCCCCCACGAGAATATAGTATTCTATAGTATTGCAACTTTTTTTTTATGAAGGGGCCCCCGAAACTGCTTTGCCCCAGGCCCCCTCAATCCTCTGGGCAGCCCTGCCATGGTACGGTGCTTGGCGGATACAAGCAGCTTTCCAGCCTCCTGTATATCCCATACAAGAGCCAGGGGAATGGGACACTGGGTCTGGTCCTTCCTGCCATGCACACACCACTCCAAAGGAGGAGGGAAGGGTCTTTGCCCTCAAAACTCCTCCTAATGGGGAGACAGTCCCTCCCAACTTTACCCTAGGGTTGAAGCAGCTCAGCATCACTCCCCAGCTTGGCCACGGCCTAGCCCCAAGAGGAGAGTAAATTCAAGGGCGTCGAAGTGTGAGTGGTTGCTGCACCTGGGCTGCTTCCCCCATGTTTCTGTTTTAAAGAGGGTATTTTTGGTCAGATCGCGAGACTCTTGTATTTTTTTCTGCAGTTGTAGAGCACCCCAAGCTACCTGACATGCTGTGGGAGGGAAGGCTGCTGGGTAAGCAGGGTTAGAAGAACAGTCAAGACTCAGGGGTTTGTCCAGAGACATGTGAGCAAGAACGAACATAAAAATACAAGTTACCATGTAGCTGCCGTACGCGTGGTCAAACATCTCCACAACCTGGTCCCTGGAAAGGAAACAGCAGAGAGACAATGGGAAGCTCGGCCAGCCCAGAACTGCTGCCACTGCCACTAGGCAGCCCCATCGATCGAGAACTCTGTGACTTCCGTTTCAAAGCAGGTGAAACGACAACGATCCAGCAGTGATCCATGACCTGTATCTATTCTAGAGCATGTTATTAAGTCAGTGTTAAATTACTGGTCCTGTTCCTTTTCAACTATCGTCATTAGGTTAAATTGCGTTATCTAGCAGAGGAGGTGCCAGCTCTCCATAGGGGAATCAATGCACAAGATGTTCCAGTGTAGAGATCTTTTGGTTCACATACATAGCCACATTTTTAACAACAGCACCCTACAAAGCTCATTTCTTAGGGTATGTCCAGACTACCCACCGAATTGGCAGGTAGCGATCAATTCATTCCCGTAGCTGAAATTGTGTATCTTACATTGATCCCCTCCCCGCCCCCCAGTGTAGACCAGGCCTCACTCCTAGACAATGGGAAATTGGGCGGGGGGGGGGGGTGGATTTCTAGGGCAAGCAGGGGGAGAGTTTTTAAGTTGTCTGTCTTCCTGGTGCTGGGTTATGTTAAATTGCTCTGCTGCAGTCAGGCTCATTAGGGATGTATTTTCAAGTTAGGTCAGGTTTTCCTAGGGTGCAGAGCACTAGTGCAAATCTATTGCGACTGTACGCTCTTTGGGTCAGGTGCTGTCTTTCATTATGGCCATAATTATGGACAGCGCCTTGCACAATAGAAGCCTAATCCTTGACTGGTACCTCCCTGTGCTACTATGATGAAGTAATCCTTCTCAAACAGGACGCTTGTATAATAAACACCAGCACCTCCCTCCTGTCTCCTGCGTCCTGAGACAGTTTTCACCGGTGGGTGGTGGAAACCAAACTTTCCCAAACGCTACTTGTTTCACTGTATGTTTTGCCGTGGGGACGGGGGTGGGACCCAGCCGGAATTGCGTTGGGTGCGGGCAGAGGAGGAGACACGATCTGTTTTGCACACCTCCCGGCACCGGGGAGTCCTCCTGGGTGGGAAGTTTTCAGCAGCCCCCAAAGCCCCGCAGTTACCGCAGCAGGAAACCCGGCGCTGGGGCTAAGCGAACCCAAGCGGACCAGCCCCCGGCGAGCCCCGGGGGTGCTGCCTGCTCCTCGGGAGGGGGGCGGACAGACGGACAGACACGGGGGCTGCTCTCACCTGAGCCGGCTCTTCTCCGCCGCCCCCACGGCCGCCGCCCCCGCGGCGAGGGGCGCCCACAGCAGGGCCACCAGCACGCCCAGGGGGGGCGCCCGAGCGAGGCCCCCGCCCATGATCGCCTCCGCCCCGCGCTAGCAGCATGAGACTGCGCCCCAGCGGCGGCTGCACTGCGCTGCCCCGCGCCCGGCCCGCGGGCTAGTGACCGTGTAACGCCCCCCGCCCGGCCGGGACCAGCGCCCGCTGCCAGGCCCGCGGCTCGGCCATGCCCGGCTCAGACCCCCGCCCCAGCCAGGCATTCTGGGACCTGCCGTTCCGCTAACTCCCTCCCTGCGCGGGGGATGCTGGGAACTGTAGTTCCGAGGCCTCGCCCCGCTGGGTTCCTGCCCGCCCGGAGCGGAGCTACTGGGCCTGCACCAGCAGCCCCGGCCCGCGCCCTTCAGGGACCCGGGAGGCTCCCAGGGTGCATGTAGATTGCATGTTACTAGACTGGCTGTATGCAGATTGCATGCTACTAGGCTGGCTGTGGCTGTGTGCAGATTATAGGGGTGGCCACACAGGCTCGCGTGCTGCATGCAGAGCCCCCACCTACTAGACTGGAGGCAGGCTAGGGGCTTCTGCCCAGCAGAGATCGGGGCCCAAAAATTCAGCCCCTTGGGAAGCACCTGCCAGGACTCAGGGCTTGCAGGGATGCCCAGTGGGGCTAAAGCCAGGCCACCCAGAGGATTCAGGGGGCTTGGGGCAAAGCAATTTTGGGCGTCCCTTCCATAAAAAAAAGTTGCAATCATGTAGAATAGTATATTCTCATAGGGGCCAGCCCCCGCCCTGGCAGCCCTGGCTAAAACGCACCCAAACCCCTCCCCACAGGGCTGAACCCCCCCACCAGACCCAGCCAGCACGCCCTGCGCAGCTGAAGGCCCAAGTCCTGACATGTGTGCCCTGCTCTTAAACTTCTGAAGATTGTCATATGCAGCTGGGTGGGTCAGTAATTTTGACCACCCCTGGCATGTTATTACAAGCCAGCACCTACATTTCCTGCGTCATCTCCGTACACTTTGATTGCATCGCTTCAAGGTCTAGGAAGAGAGTCTCTAAACAACAATGCTCGTCCTCCGTTGGAAACTGCTCCTGCTCTTTGCAATGCAAGATGCAGCCACAGGAGATCAGGCAAAAGGCTTTTTGGAGGGATGGGGGTCCCAAAAAGAGAACTACATCTCCTAAAATCCCACAGTCCCACATGCTAGCGCCAAGTGGGTTACCCTGCCCTCCTCTGCCTTGTCAGTTTTGCCATCTGTAAAATGGGGGCAGGGATCCTTTGTAAAGTGCTGTGCGATCAATAGATGAACAGTATAACAGCTAGGTATTAGTTTCCCTCTTGAAAAAGAAAAAGATGTCATCAGAAAGTTGCAATAGCTCCAAGGGGGATTCAAAGTCTGATCACATTAATTAGATCTGTAATTAAAATAATTTTAAACTGCTGCTATAATGCAGAAGGGGCTGACAAAATAGTTCTCCCCCCATACAAAAATCTCCCATGAGTCCTTCCCCCTATGAAGCACTACAACTCCCACAATTCTGCGCAAGCCCTGTGATTTTATCTAGCTTGCAAGTGACCTATATTGAAACATACACCGCACCGCGAAGTATTGAGTTTCCAGAGGCGCAGCTATCATACTTCGGGATCACTTTACAAACTCCCTTCCTTTCCGGTTGTGTTGCACTGCAAAGGAGAAAGAAAGAAGCCAAGATGATGCAAGTAAGTACATTTCAGATTTGCTGGCTGATGGGGTTAGAAATCTGCCCGGACTATAAACTACAGGTTGGAGTCAGATGATACATACAAGCCGTGCTTTCCTTCAAATACAAACGATACATTGGTGGTAGGGTGACCAGACAGTCAGTGTAAAAAATCAGGACGGGTGGGGAGTAATAGGTGCCTATATAAGAAAAAGCCCCCAGAATTGGGACTGTCTCTATGAAATTGGGACATCTGGTCACCCTAATTGGTGGTATTTAATTCACAATCTGATTTGAAGTGATTGCCAGTGGAAAGGTTTATGTTTTGCCCAGAGAAGGCTCTGCTGCACTCTGCCCATTTATCCGGGGGCAGGGAAGCATGATGTTGACACAGTAACTTTATTAGAGACAGCACGAGGCAGTGTAACTGCTTCATTACTGGAAGGAATGTTTTCCCTCCACCCCCACCCCGTGGTTAAGGTTTCTGATTGGAGAAATGGCACATCTCAGCCAAACTGAACATATTCTCATTATGTGGAGGGCCACTTTAAGGTCAAAATCATCTTCTCAGTCCTACCCCTTCCTCTGCAGCAGCTCTAGTGCTTGGTTACAAGAAGTAATTACATTAAGACAGTGCTACAGAGACAAGTTGGATGCAAAGGATGGGGTACTTGGTAACTTCTACCCCCCACCAGCCCCGTTTTGTATCAGTGCGGTTTATTATCTCTGCTTGGGTCTATGACTTTATGAGCATGCAGCCTTTAGCATTGGTGCTTGCAACTCCCCACTGCTCTATCCTCTCCACATCACTTCGCTTCTGTCTGCCACTGTGCTTCTGCTGCCCTTTCCAGAAGGGGTGCTCGGCAGATTTAACCAGGGCTGACTGTACCCCCAAAATAACCCTTGACATAAAGAAATGAAGCAGCACTGTTTGCGAACCAGTGTCCTAGATAAAGGGGGAGGGTCAACTTTTTTTAGTTCAAGATAAATTGATATTTGGCCATTTTCCCAAAGATCATGTTGATTTTCTCAACGTAATTTTTCCAGTGAAAACTTTTTCCATTAACCATTTGTGGATTTCTCTCTCCTCCTCCTCCCTGCCCCACCACAGCTGCTTTTTTTCATAGGTTGGCTTAGGGCTGCCTTAGAGAGTTCTGCCAACACAGCTATGCCAGTCAGGGGTGCAAAGACGTGTGATCCCTAACCAGCATAGGTAAGCCAACCCCCCCCAACTATACTGACAGCTGTGCCCTTACTGACGTAGATGGTTTTGCTCACACAGGGTAGTTTTAGTGTAACAGAATCGTAGAATCGTGGTGCTGAAAGGGACCTCAAGAGATCATCTAGTCCAGCCTGCTGAACGCAGGCAGGACCAGGTCTACCTAGACCATTCCTGACAGCTGTTTGTCTCACCTGTTCTCGAAAATCTCCAATGACCTCCAACCTTCCTTGGAAGTCTGTGCCAGTGCTTAACTATCCTTATAGGTAGAAAATTTTACTATACTGGTGCAAAGCCCAGCTTTGTTAGTACATCTGTGTCCAAGACAGTATCCTGGTTGTCCTATACCAGTGAAGCAACGCTGGTGTACACCAGACAGCATTTTAGCAAATCATCTCCTTTCGGGGTAAGGAAACAGTGACAGAATCACTGAAGTTGGAGATAAGGACCTAAGCTAAGGTCATCTTACCCGTTCAGGATTGTTTCCTGCAGTCTACCGAGTGTCTAATCTATTTAGGAATGAGTCTTATGATGAGGTTTCTGCTACTTCCCATAGGAAAATGCTGCCTTTCTGAGTCACTCCAGTTTATAGATTTCCTTATTCTCTATTATTACCACACGTTGGTGAGCACTGTAATGACAGCCTGTCTCCTGCCCCGATCCAGAGTCCGTTGAAGTCAATGTAAAGACTCTCAGTAACACCAGTGGGGTTTGGATCCGGCCTCATGCGCCTAGTGTCTGCGGCAACGTCTACAGTACAAGTGCTACAGCAGTACAGCTGCAGCTATGTCACTATAGAATCATGGGACTGGAAGGGACCGCGAGAGGTCATCTAGTCCAGTCCCCTGCACTCATGGCAGGACTAAGTATTATCTAGACCATCCCTGACAGGTGTTTGTCCAACTTGCTCTTAAAAACAGGTGTTTGTCCAATGATGGAGATTCCACAACCTCCTTAGGCAATTTATTCCAGTGCTTAACCACCCTGACAGTTAGGAAGTTTTTCCTAATGTCCAACCTAAACCTCCCTTGCTGCAATTTAAGCCCATTGCTTCTAGTCCTATCCTCAAAGATTAAGAACAACAATTTTTCTCCTGTCCCCTCTCAGTCTTCTCTTTTCCAGACTAAACAAACCCAATTTTTTCAATTTTCCCTCAGAGGTCATATTTTCTAGACCTTTAATCATTTTTGTTGCTCTTCTCTGGACTTTCTCCAATTTTTCCACATCTTTCCTGAAATGTTGCACCCAGAACTGGACACAATACTCCAATTGAAGCCTAATCAGTGCGGAGTAGAGTGGAAGAATTACTTCTCATGTCTTGCTTACTGCACTCCTGCTAATACATCCTAGAATGATGTCTGCTTTTTTTGCAACCGCGTTACACTGTTGACTCATACTTAACCTGTGATCCACTATGACCCCAGATCCCTTTCCACAGGACTCCATCCTAGGCAGTCATTTCCCATTCTGTGTGTGTGCAACTGATTGTTCCTTCCCAAGTGGAGTCCTTTGCATTTGTCCATATTGAATTTCATCCTATTTACTTCAGCGTAGCATAGATGCTTCCTACAATGAGGGAAAAGGGTTTTTTCCCCATGGATGTAGTTAATCCACCTCCTGACCAGGGGTAACTACGTCAAAGAAAGAATTCTTCTGTTGCTCTAGTTGCATCTACACTGGGGGATAGGTCGTTTTTCACAGCCCTGAGTGACAGAGCTTAATCAATCTAAGTGCAGACCAGGCCTGGGCTGATATACTCCACAGGGTGCAACAGCAAACACAGTAATACTCCAAACCGCAATCTCTCAAATCCGTTGTGTAGTCACCAGCTATTTGTTTAACCCACAGGTGCAGGGTAACAAAAAGGACTCAAGCTTCTAGTACATGCATGCAAATTAGATAAGCAGTCATCATACATACAGTGGATATTTCACTGATATATTTAATGTCTGCTGTTTGGAGGGCTGTTCTGAATGCTACAGTTCAACATTATCGCAAAAAATGTAGTGAATTAAAATTTAACTTTTGTTAATTGGCTCATCAGATGTATTAGCTTCTTAAGGAGTGATTCGACTGTCAGATAATTTAATTCATAGACTTACCTAAGAGTCGAGCTAATACACAGTTGTGATCAGATACAGATATTTAAAAAGCAGAAATGAATGCAAGACTCCTAAATTCAGATCCAAAATCAAGACTGAACTTCCCCAAATGTCAGTAGGTATTTGGATCCAGAGTTCTGGTCTCAGGCTTCTGTCTTGTGAAATGAGATGCTTACTTACCATAGTCTAATGGGAGTTAGGCACCTAAATATCTTGAAGGAGCTCGGCCAGTATTGCTCAGTGACTCACCCCCTGTAACTAGTGAGGGTTTGGGGCTTTAGGATTACCTCCATGTAGCTGAAATCTCATGCAGTCCTTAGCAGCAGGTTATTAATCTAGCCCAATACCTCTTCTGCCATTACATTATGTTACAATAAGTTTTAACAATTGTACTTGCTCTTCTATAGCATTTTTCATCTATACATCTCACAGTGCTTCAAAAAAACAACAACAAAAAAGGACAGTATAGTCAGTCCCATTTTACAGATGGGGAAACCGAGGCACAGAGCAATGACATGATTTGTCCAAGATCACTCTGTTGGTCAGTGTTTAAACCAAGGTTAGGACCCAGGTCTTCTGACTCCCGGTCAAATGCCCTATCCGCTGGGGCACACTCCCTCACTGTTTTGAAATAGGACCAATGAGCTAAACGTAATTTGCTCCAAATCCTGTGTAACAACCTGACAGCCACATGAACATTTTGTTTTAAAAAAGTAATATTAATATCTTAATTAATCTTTTTAAAGTTCTTTGGGATCCTCAGGTGACAGGTGCCATGTAACTGCAAAGTATTATTATTTAAAAGCTTAAATCTCCCCCCAGTATCACATGTGCATTTTCCCTTAAGAGAATTGCAACACAGGAAAATCTGTCTCTCTAGTTCCTTTTTTGCCATGTGATTTGGCTCAAGGTTTTGGTTACAACTAACTTGTAAACAGAACTGACTTCCACAGCAGCGAGTGGGACACACTTGTGTGGGTGTGAGGGGTGGGAACGTCAGGCACCCTAACCCTGCTGTCTGGAACATTCAGAGGTGAATCAACCTGTTGGCACAGTGCAGCTTTGGAATCTTGGGTGCAGCCCCTCGGTCTGGTCTAGAGTAGAAAACGTGACCTGTGGAACTGAGATGTCTTCTTTTTAAACCGTTTCAACTGGGTTAGATCTTGCTTAAAACAGTTTAGCTTAAATTAGTGAGGCTTAAACCGATTGAAGTGTGTCTGCATTAGACTGGTGTATAAGTTGATTTAGCGACACAGGTGCAACTTTACCAAAGGCCCGGTCTACTCACTACAGGTTTGTCTTCATTACAAATTTAATCTGATTTACTGTTCAAATGTTGCCCCTAATTTGAGTCCTTCCTGTCCACACACACAAACTTTTAATTCAAATTAGCCTATACCCCCTGACAGGCTGGCTAAGGCTCAAATCTGCACAATTTATCAGCTGCTAACAGGACCACTCTGTAGTGCGGTCTCCATTCAACTGCCTCTGGACAGTCCTCCAACGCTTCCCCATAATTCCCCACCACGGGCCCCGAAAGGACAGGCCAGTTCTGCTACAAATCGCCTGGAAAGCTGGGCTCAGCTGACTGCTAGCACAAAGAACGTGAGGAAGTAGAGTACTAGTATAGATGCAGCAGCCAAGTATTGTTTTGCGACGTGGCCGCTCATTTGAGCTCAGCCAACCTGAGAGGAGTAACTTGCATGTAGATACCTCGACTTAACACTGCAGTGAAGACACGCCAGAGTTGCACTGGTTTAACTACGTGCAAACGTATGCATGGAGACTCTTAAAAAGATCTAATCCTGGCTTATAATGGTTTAGCTTGCACGTGTAAATTCCTAGGTTCCAGCTACTCCAATGCATCAAGTTTTAAACAGATACAAGTGTGCCCATGCAGGGGGTTGCACCGGTCTAAAACCGTTAACTGACTTAAGCTACCTGGGTGCAATCTGTGTGTGTAGAGAAGCCCTTGTATAACCTTGTAGTTATGGCTTCCACAATCCAACTAACGAAGCAACTTCCTTTACATAATGCCGGGTGTCAAATACCCGATCTATGTGCTGGATCCACCCCCAATGACTGCTTGTTGGGTCATGTCTGATTTTACACAGTAAGATCATGGGGCCAAGGACCGTGGGTTTTATATGTCTGCAGTGCTCACTTTGGGGTCCTGCATGGTCGATGCGCCTTGTGGTAGTCGGAGCACTTTGGCTGTGTTAGTGTCACCGTTATCTGCCTGCACTGATGCATGTAAAGGGTTAACTTCCTCTCTTGGAAGAGTCTTGCATCATTTAGCTCAGGGGTTCTCAAACTAGGGGTCAGGACCCCTCAGGGGTCACGAAGTCATTACATGGGGGGTTGCAAGCTGCCAACCTCCACCCCAAATCCCGCTTGCCTCCAGCATTTATAATGGTGTTAAATATTTTAAAAAGTGCTTTTTAATTTATAAGGGGGGGGGTCACACTCAGAGGCTTGCTATGTGAAAGGGGTCGCCAGTAAAAAAGTTTGAGACCCACTGATTTAGCTTTTCGCATGGTGACACCTGGGCCATGTCTACACTAGGGGTGCTATAGAGGCATAGCTACGGTGCCATAACCCCATAGTGCAGAAGCAGACTCCTACTACAGAAGGGGCTTTGCCATCGCTGTAAGAGCTCTATCTCCCTGAATGATGGTAGCTAGGTCAACAGAAGCATTTATGACAGATATGGCAATTTCCTGCAGTATCCTTGAAAAGCCTTATTGAATTAAATGCAAGTCTCTTTGGAGTTCCTTGCGTTACCAGTGCACGGTTTACGTACCATTGTGGACTTGTATGTAACTTCTCAGGCCTGGAGGGGTAGCATGTGGCCAGTGTAAATCCTGGCAAGTGTTAAGAGCATCCAATAACTATTTTAAACCATATGCCCGACCCTGAGGAACCTTTGGGACAAATGAAGTTGAGTGGGTTTCCTTGGGAAGAGGTGAATGCAAATTCCTTCCTCCAGCTCCAACCGTTTGAAGCTACGCCCTAAGCAGAAACCCATTGTCTGTTGATTATCTGTTCCCAGAATCTGAAGGTCAAAGCCTTGAGCTGCCTATGGGAGGTCCTCACAGATTCATGGGGTTGGTTGTCCTGAGCTAACAGCTGTTATGAACTTGTAACTACAATCCCCAGCAAGGGTCTTTTCTGAAGAACTCTATACCTGCCAGGCCCTTGTTGGAGCTGGGAGAGGGGGATGATCTCTGGTAAGATTATTGCCATGCATGTGGGTTCTTTTATTTTTTTCTCTGTAATGCTTTCACTTTGACAGTAAACATGCTTGCTTAGAAGGGGTTGTGTGGTAACTTATAACTGTGGGAAGTTACATTGTTTATAGCCTCTGAGGAGAAAGCAGAACAGGCCTGTGTAGGAAGTCTCGCTTGCTGGGGAATAACACAATGCACGCAGGGAACTATGCTGCCTGGAAAAACCCTAGTAAGATGGGAGAGAGTCACAGAGTTCAAGGCCAGAAGGGACCACCAGCTCATCCAGTCTGACCTCCTGTGTATCACAGCCACACTCTAATCCCAGCAACTGAAATTAGACCAAGGTATTACAGCCCAGGAGAGGTGATGGCTGAGGAGCCAGCAGCCTAGAGTGGGTGCTCTTGGAGGACCATGGAGGGGGAATACAGGTGCAGTTACCCCGAACTGTGACAGCGTTCTTCTGTCAAAGTAGCTGCGTCTAAACTGGGGGTTAGGTCTGTATAGCTACAGTAAGTGCCATAGTTTTAACTGTAGCCCAGGCCTAGGATTGGCTGTGAAAGGACCCAACAAAGCCCGTTGTGGGTCTGTGCAGTGACGTACAGTAGAACCTCCCCATTAGGAGCACCAGAGTTATGAACTGACCAGTCAACAACACGCCTCGTTTAGGACCAGAAGTGAACAATCCGGCAGCAGCAAAGACCCCAATAAACCAAATAAACACAAATTTGTACAGTGCTGTGTTGAACGTAAACTACTAAAAAAAAAATAAAGGGAAAGTTTAAAAAAAGATTAGACAAGTTAAGGAAACTGTTTCTGTGCTTGTTTGGTTTAAATTAAGATAGTTAAAAGCAGCATTTTTCTTCTGCATAATAAAGTTTCAGAGCTGTATTAAGTCACCGTGCAGTTGTAAACTTTTGAAAGAACAACCATAGTGTTTTGTTCTGAGTTACGAACAACCTCCATACCCAAGGTGTTCGTAATTCTGAAGTTCTGCTGTAGTGTGCAGATCATCTGCTGGCATCTGGCTCCCGGCCAGCCATTCATGATCACTTCGCCCTGTGTGAAATGGAGCGCGCTCTGTCTCTGGATGTGTAATTCCCAGTGTGGATACACAGACATGCACTGGTTGTGCTTGAGCTAGTCCTAAAAATAGTGGTGTGGCTATGACAGCATAGACGGTGGGGTGGCTCAGGCTAGCTAAACGAGTCAGTCTCCAGAGGGTCAGGCGGGATTGTCCTCGGGTGGCCTGAGCTATCACCCATGTCACCATGGCCACACTACTAGAGAGCGAGCGTGTCTCTGGTGACCCAAGCTGGGAATTACACCTCTCAATTCAGTGTAGACTTATCTTCTGACATAAAACTCTGGTGTGTGAATGGACTGGGGAGGGAGAACGCTGGCGTGTTGCCTCTTCGCAAGAATCTGTAGCCCATCTTTGTATCTTAGGCCTGGGTCTCCCAGGGGCGTGGAAAATCCAAACCCCAGCCAGATGGAGTTATACTGACCTAATCCCCGGTGTAGACAGCACGAGGTCAATGGATGAATTCTGCCATTCACCTCTCTACCACCGCTCAGGAAGGTGGACATGAGAAACCCTCCCATCACCTAGGTAGTGTCTATACCAGGCACTGCAGTGGCAGAGCTCTAGTGATTTAAGTATAGACATTCCCTTATACTGCACTCTACGGGCAGGTTTTTCCAGCTCCTGGGCAGACATATGGTACTTTTGGAACCCACCTCCATTGTCTCAACATACAGCACCTCGCACAACAGGGTCCCGGGCCATGACTGGGGCTCGCGTGCTCCTGCAATACAAATAAACAACATGTAACAACAGCTCTTTAGTGACGCTCCAAGGATTCCATGTTGTGGCACTAAGTACTTTAATACCAGATCATCTCCAGTTGCTGGACGCTCATTATGGGCCCACTAGGGAAGGCCCCTCCCCATTTCACAGAGAGGGTCCCTAGCTTGCTTACGGTCACACAGACAGTCAGAGATGTAGGTTGGCTCCTGATCCTGCCCCTTCACCCCAAGACCATCCTCCCCTTCTGACTCTCTGTGGAAGTAACAGCAGTGCTGAGGAGTAGCTGGTTTCAGCAAAGGAACGGTCTTCCTGCTGCTGACTCAGATAGTGACAGGACACAAAAGAAACCCAGTTCTTGGGTGCCCCATGGCTTCTTCACAACACCACAGCCACAATGATGGAACCATAAAGTAGCCTAAGTGCTCCTGAGAAATATATCCAATGCAGAGGGACATCCCAGGAGGCATATCTAGCTCTGTACCACACCCAGAGAAGCCCCAGTTTCAGGAGTATCAGCCGGGGGGGGAGGGGGTGGTGTCTTGGCAGGGGTGTTCCTAAACCTCAGGATTTGGGGATAGCTGGAACAGCTCATAGGGGTTTTCAGTAGCCTGGCTGCCAGTTATGGCATCCCTCTAACTTGGGCTGGGGGTAAACCACCCCCCAGAATCATTGCAGAGAAAATATGCCAGGGAGACTTGGCCCAGGAAGCATAGCTCTGTCCTTACATTGTGTAGCATTTCCTCTAGTGTTAGGGGTAGCCAGTTTCTCATCTTGCAACACATGGAAAGAAGAAGGCCAACCAGAAGACAAAATGCCATCTAATCTCCAGTTTAGGATTACAGCCATAGCCCTTCAGACAAAAACAGATGGCCCAGTAACCACCAGCAGGATTCGTGCATTTGAAGGTGGTAAATGTAATTACTGGACTGAGCACAGGACTAAAAGTCCAGGGATCTGGGTTCAAATCCTGGCTGAGACACCCTGGGCAAGACTCTGAATATTTCTGCGCTCACATTTTCCCATCTGAAAGGGGAAAACAACGCTACCGGCATAGTGAAGTGTTTGAGATTGATGGATTAAGGATGCCAAGTCCTAATATAGTCTCATTTCAACATTATTATTATAAATCTGCTGCCAACAAAAATTCAGAAGAATGAGCCAATTACAGGTGATAATATGCACTTCACGATGTACTGACTAAGCATATAATTAGATCCTGTTTACTGGATGAATACTACAGCCATTAGGCAATATTTCTAGCCCAAGCAGGTCCCTTCAGATGCATAATGGAGATTATTGTACAAAATGCATCATCTGCTCATGTCATTAACAAACTGCTGCTGTTGTATGTGGCTTATAATTAACAAAGCAAAGGCTAGGCCTTCACTGCAAAGAGAGGTGAAACGCATATCTCAATGTAAAACACTAATGGAGACCAGGCATAAGTGCTTTATAACCTCGGTGTAGCCAATGGAGGTCAACCCTGGGGGAGAAGGAGGTCTAAGGTTAACCCTGACTGGGTACGTCAAAGTAAAATCTGTCCCTTGTCTTCAGGGGCATCTGATTGAACAATTGTTTCTTTTTCCTTCAGCAAAGACAAAGCCAAAGGAACAAGAATCCAAGCGATTATGGCGCCATATACGTAGGCGGTTCAGTGCACCATGTGAAATATGTGCCCATCAACCTTAATCATGGTGCACTTGCAACATGATGAAAGCCGTTTACTGCAGGAAGCAGCATCGGTTTTGTAAAAATGGGCAATCAGATGAGACTGGCTGGGTCCAGAAAGAGAACCTTGGTTTAGAAATTGGTAGCATTGCCAGGTCTGAGTAACATGCAGGGACACCCAGCAGCCATGCGTTTATCTGTAGGCAGAAGAGAGAGATCTTACCGGAGTGGTTCCTGTGCTCTCTGAAGCCTTCCCTTCTTAGGAGGAAAGTCTCGTGCGTGGCTGGAGAAAAGTGCTCCATGTTCAGAGGAAGTGACTTTCTGGCTTGGACAAAGTGATTTGCACAAGGTCACACAGAGAGGGAAAGTGGCAGCTAGGAGAAAAGTCCAAGTCTTTGGCCTCGCAGTGCTGTGCTCTAACCACAAGGCTACAGGGCTAACGGCCTCAGGTGGCATCTGAATGGCCTGCAGCATGTCCCCCTTTTCAGGGCCTTCCAAAGTCCTCGCTCAGGAGCTCCCAGCACATTCTAGGTTGGAAGTCAGGCCACCACCTCACTCTGCTGCACCCGAGGAGCTGTCTGGACTAGGAAGAAAGGTGCTTTTTTTGAGCAGGGTTAAATCCTGCTGCAGCCTGCTAAATTCAAGCCAAGGGGGTTAAACTGCATTCATCGAAGTGGGGTTTTTCCATCAACTTAAACTAGCTTGATTGAGCCAGTTCTTTTGGGGAAAAAAATCCCTTTTCTCATAGTCTAAGTCTGTGCGTGTGGGCGAGAGGGGACAGGTATTATTGAAATCCACACACCATAGTGCATAATTGTGGAAAGCCCCTGTTTTAGTGCTAGAAGGTAAACAGAATGACACATTAACATAGAAACAAACCCCCATTTCCCAACACTTACGGTACCTAACCCCTGGCCGCGCTCCACTCCCTTCCCACAGTGAATGCAGCGCCACCAGCCTAGTGCTGTTTTTGGAGGTATCTGGCATAACTCTTAGTCTAGTGGATGTTTCCTAGCCCTACTGGTAAGTCACCATGGCCCTCCCACAGAGACAAGCACCTCACTGGAGAATCTCTCCTAAACTCGCAGTGCAAAGGGAAACACAGCGATGAGCAGGTCCAGACTAGAGCTTTAAATCGATTTTAAGAGCTCTAAATCGATTTAAAGCTGTAACCGTCCACACTACAGAGTGCATAAAATCGATTTTAAGGGTCCCTAAAATCGATTTTGGAACTCCATCTAAACGAGAGGAGTAACCCCAAAATCGATTTCTTAAAATCGATTTTATGATAGTGTGGACGGACATCGAAGTTAATGGCCTCCGGGACGTATCCCACAGTGCTCTAGTGGCCGCTCTACACAGGTAAAGGTACTCTTCTGCTGGCCAGGTAAACAGGAAAAGCCCCGGGAACTTTGAAATTCCATTTCCTGCTTGCACAGCGTGGTTTGCTCTCGCGTTCCCCGGACCCCCCTGCAAACAGCAGGGAAGGAGACCTGCTTGTTCGGGGAACGCAGAGCAAACCGGGGAAGGAGACCAGCTTCGCCGCGGTTTGCTCTCGCGTTCCCCGGACCCCCCTGCAAACAGCAGGGAAAGAGACCTGCTTGCTCGGGGTTCGGGGAACGCGAGAGCAAACCGGGGAAGGAGACCAGCTTCGCCGCGGTTTGCTCTCGCGTTCCCCGGACCACCCAGCAAACCGCAGGGAAGGAGACCTGCTTGTTCGGGGAACGCGAGAGCAAACCGGGAAAGGAGACCAGCTTCGCCGCGGTTTGCTCTCGCGTTCCCCGGACCACCCAGCAAACCGCAGGGAAGGAGACCTGCTTGTTCGGGGAACGCGAGAGCAAACCGGGAAAGGAGACCAGCTTCGCCGCGGTTTGCTCTCGCGTTCCCCGAACCACCCAGCAAACCGCAGGGAAGGAGACCTGCTTGCACGGAGGTTCGTGGAACGCGAGAGCAAACCGGGGAAGGAGACCAGCTTCGCCGCGGTTTGCTCTCGCGTTCCCCGAACCACCCAGCAAACCGCAGGGAAGGAGACCTGCTTGTTCGGGGAACGCAGAGCAAACCGGGAAAGGAGACCAGCTTCGCCGCGGTTTGCTCTCGCGTTCCCCGAACCACCCAGCGCAAACTGACTGTGTGCCGTTTACAGGAAGGGGGGGGGTGAAGCTGTACCCAGAACCACCCAGGACGGGGACTTTGATCCCATCATGCACTGGGCTAGTAACCCATAATTCCAAAGGGCAGGGACCCGTGCAGGAACTGTGGGTTAGGTACCCAGAGTGCAACGCTCAAGCAAAAGATGGACGCCACGGAAAATGGACGCTCAACATCGATGTAAGTACCTCTAGTGTGGATGCACAAAATCGATTTTATAAAACCTGCTTTATAAAATCGATTTTAAGCACATCGATTTTAGGCTGTAGTCTGGACGTGGGCTCTGAGCAGGGCTTCTCAAAGCCGGCTCGTCACTTGTTCAGGGAAATCTGCTGGCGGGCTGGGCCGGTTTGTTTACCTGCCGCACCCATGGGTTCGCCTGATCGCAGCTCCCACTGGCCGCGGTTTGCCGCTCCAGGCCAATGGGGGCTGTGGGAAGGTTGCAATCGGCCAAACCTGGGGACACGGCAGGTAAACCCGCCCGGCCCGGCCCGCCAGGGGCTTTCCCTGAACAAGTAGCAGGCCAGCTTTGAGAAGCACTAGCTTAGAGCACTTCACAATCCCAAAGGCAGGTCACTACACAGGCATTGACACTACTCTGCTCCACCGAGAAGTGAAACTGCCTTGACTCTCAGTGGCTGAGCAGCTGAGCTGATTGCCTGTAATCGGCTAGGTCTGGCCAGCTGCCTGAGACACATGGCACCCTTCTCACTGCCTGCCATTAGCTCTGCCTCTCCAAGGTAAAACTCAAGGTTGCTCCTTTTTGTCTGGCTAAACAACGGGCCCCTTGCTGAGTGTGCTGCAGTCATCATGAGCAAGGGCTCAGTTCAGGATCAGGCTCTACATGCTGATTGAGGCTGCGTTAAAAGTGAGAGAAACAAGTCAAATCATGCAGGCAAGTCATGTCACTACTCAGTGCCTCAGTTTCCCCATCTCTAAAAGGGGGATAACGATACTATCTTTGTAAGAAGGGGTGGGCAAACTATGGCCCATGGGCTGGATTCAGCCCACCAGCCATTTTAATCCAGCCCTCGAGCTCCCGCTGGGGAGTGGGGTCTGGGGCTTGCCCTGCTCTGGCGCACCAGTTGGGGAGCAGGATCGGGGACCACTCCACGCAGATCCTGGAAGCAGTGGCATGGCCCCACTCCAGCTCCTACATGTAGGGGCAGCCAGGGGCTCCATTCTGCATGCCACCCCTACAGCTCTCATTGGCCAGGAACCATGGCCAATGGGAGCTGTGGGGAAGGTGCCTGTGGACATGCAGCATGTAGAGCCGCCTGGCTGCGCCTCCGCATAGGAGCCGGAGAAGGGACATGCAACTGCTTCTGGGAACTCCTTGAGGTAAGCGCTGCCCAGAGCCTGCACCCTGAGCCTTCCCCTACACCCCAACCCCCTGCTCCAGCCCTGATCCCCTTCCCACCCTCCAAACCCCTCGGTCCCAGCCAGGAGCACCCTCCTGCACCCCAAACTCCTCATCTCCAGCCCCACATTCATGGCCCACCATACAATTTCTATTCCCAAATGTGACCGTCAGGCCAAAAAGTTTGCCCACCCCTGTTGTAAGAACTAGATAGGAGCCAGGACTCCTGGGTTCTATTCTTGATTTGCTGTGTAACCATAGTCAGGTTCCTTATCCTCTCTGTGCCTCAGTTTACTTATAAAATGCAGCCTCTACCTGCTCCCTCCCCTCCAAACAATCCTGTGAGGCTTTATGCATGGTTGCAAACAGCTATATAAGTGCAAGAATACATCATCCATCACCACTCACTACCTCAAACATACCAAGCACCTTGGGGCTGATTTTTGGAAGTGTTTGAGATCCACTGATTTCAGTGGGAGCTGTGAGTGCTCCTCATTCCCAAACCATCAATCCTTTTCCCCCTCCTGATTCTGTTCTGCCTGGGGTCGGTCTTTATGCAAGGCGGCTTCCCCTCTCAGAGGGTGGAGCTCAAACAAATAAGTGGAGCAAACTGAATTTGTCCTTTTGAAGTGAAGATCCAAGAAGCAAACCTGCTAAGAGCCCTTCAGTTTGGTTCCGCAAGGTCATGCAGGCCTGGTCTACACTACGCGTTTAAACTGATTTTAGCAGCATTAAACCAATTTAACGGCGCACTCGTCCACACTACGAGGCCCTTTATATCGATATAAAGGGCTCTTTAAATCGGTTTCTGTACTCCTCCCCAACGAGAGGAGTAGCGCTAAAATCGGTATTACCATATCGGATTAGGGTTAGTGTGGCCGCAAATCGATGGTATTGGCCTCCGGGCAGTATCCCACAGTGCACCACTGTGATCACTCTGGACAGCAATCTCAACTCGGATGCAGTGGCCAGGTAAACAGGAAAAGCCCCGCGAACTTTTGATGAATTACATTTCCTGTTTGCCCAGCGTGGAGCTCTGATCAGCACAGGTGGCGATGCAGTCCCAAATCCAAAAAGAGCTCCAGCATGGACTGTACGGGAGATACTGGATCTGATCGCTGTATAAGGAGACAAATCTGTTCTATCAGAGCTCCGTTACAGAAAACGAAATGCCAACGCGTTTTAAAAAAATCTCCAGGCTACACAGTGCTACGTGATAAGCATAATGGAAAGCCAAAGAATCAAGTGGATGCTCATGGAGGGAGGGAGGGGGTACTGAGGACTCCAGCTATCCCACAGTCCACAGCAGTCTCCAAAAACTATTTGCATTCTTGGCTGAGCTCCCAGTGCCTGTACGTTCAAACACATTGTCCGGCGTGGTTCAGGGAATAGCTCGTCAATTTACTCCCTCCCCCCACCACGTGAAAGAAAAGGGAATGCATTTGTTGACTTTTTTCAATGTCACCCTATGTCTACTGAATGCTGGTGGTAGATGCGATGCTGCAGCAGTGAAGAGCAGTATCCACTCTTCTCTCCTCCCCAGTGGGAGACAGTACAATATGACTGCTATCTGTCGTCACCATCAGCCCTTGAGTGCTCCTGGCTGGCCTCAGGTGAGGTCGGCTGGGGGTGCCTGGGTAAAAATAGGAATGATTCCTGCTCATTCCCAGTAGATGGTACAGAATGGCTGGTAACCGTCCTCATCATAGCAACTGGGGGCTGAGCTCCATCAGCCCCCTCCCTTTCATGTGTAAAGAAAAGATTCTGTACTGCCTGGACTATCATAGCAGCGGGATGCTGGGCTCTTCTCCCCCCCACCGCTTAATGTCCTGCCTGGACTGTCATAGCACCGGGAGGCTGCCTCCTCCTCATTTTATCTCACTAACAAGTCACTGTTTGTTATTCCTGCATTCTTTATAACTTCATGACACAAATCGGGGTGACACTGCCACGGTAGCCCAGGAAAGTTGGGGAGGAGGGAAGCAACAGGTGGGGTTGTTGCAGGGGCACACCCTGTGAATGGCATGCAGCTCATCATTTCTGCAGGATCTGACACGGAGCAGCTGTGCTCTCTGATACACTGCTTCTCTAGTACATTTGCCCCATATTCTAGGCAGGACTGACTATTTTTAGAAACCATAAAGGAGGGATTGACTCAGGGAATCATTCCCATTTTTGCCTTTGCGCCCCCGGCTGACCTCAGCCAGGGGCACCCATGATAGCAGCAGACAGTACAGAACGACAGATAACTGTCATCTTACTGCCAATTTACAATGGCAGTAGACAGTACAGAACAACTGATGACCGTCTCTACTATCATGCAAAAGCAAACGAATGCTGCTGTGTAGCGCTGCAGTAACACCTCTGTCAGCGGCATGCAGTAAACATATGGTGACAGTAAAAAAAAAGCTGAACAGGCTCCACGGTTGCCGTGCTATAGCGTCTGCCAGGGCAATCCAGGGAAAAAGGGCGCGAAATGATTGTCTGCCATTGTTTTCCCGGAGGAAGGAATGAGTGACGACATTTACCCAGAACCACCCGCGACAATGATTTTTGCCCCATCAGGCATTGGGATCTCAACCCAGAATTCCAAGGGGCGGGGGAGTCTGTGGGAACTATGGGATAGCTACGGAATAGCTACCCACAGTGCAACGCTCCGGAAATCGATGCTAGCCTCGGACCATGGACGCACACGGCCGAATTAATGTGCTTAGTGTGGCCGCGTGCACTCGACTTTATACAATCTGTTTTACAAAACCGGTTTATGTAAAATCGGGCTAATCCCATAGTGTAGACGTACTCGCAGTTCCAAGAGGATTACAGAAGTAAATCAATGATCTCTAATACTTCTGTGCCCAAGGAGGCTTTGGAGAAATGAAGGCAGAGCATGAGCTTGCTCGAGTTACTGTTGGCTCAGTCCTCGGAGGTTGCTTTTTGTTGTTAATGGAACCCTCTCCTCTATGTGATCACCTGGAAGAGCCTTTGCCAAAGCAGAGGGGCCTGCCATGAGATAAAGAGGTGGGGAATGGGAAGAGTGAGGGGCTGGAAGGAGCAGGACAGGGGGGGACTAATGGCTCAGGGGTGAGGAAATGGGAAACCGGAGCCATTCCCTGACTTGGCTCCAAGCAACAACACTCATTATCATTTGCTGGCTGGCTGAAACCTGTGGAGAAGAAGTGGTGGGAACAGATCAGATAGGTAGCCATAGCATACGACTCATCACCTATGACGCCCTCTGTCGGCAGTCTCAGAAAGAAGCCAAGAACCACCATCACCTCCAGAGGTGGCCTTTCCAGCCCAGAGTTGGGCTGCACTGGGGCGTGGCATGTGGGGAATTCTGTACCTAACTGGTTATGGGGCAGAAGAGGAGGATTTCAGTCCCTAGGCCGGCCACTCAGCCTTTTATTTATTTCAAATCAAACCTCTTGCACCAGCCCCCACCAGGCTGCAGACAATCTACCTTGAAAGTGGGTATAAGACAGTAAAAGCCAATTACAAGCCCCGTAGTGGTTGACCTGGTCACGAGGGCCGGGCCAGGCCATCAATGAGACACACTCATTCAAGAGATCTCCCAGAAAGGATCCTGTAGACCTTCAGCAGAATGTAAGGGAGGGCAGCTTTGGGTGGCATCCCTGGGAGTGGGCATGGGCAGTACAGCTGCTGCCCTCCTGCAGCAGGGAGTTCCTCCCTTTCAGTGCAGCTGCAGATGGGGCAATTCAGATTCCACAGGAGCACATCTGGCTCTTAGATACCGGCCCTGTGCAATCTCTAGGGCTCAGGCTGATTTAGGAGCCTAAGCCGGCTCCAGACCAAGATGCACAATGGGAATGATGCAGGAGGAGCTGGGTGTACCTCTCCACAACACTCCCATGCCCAGGCACCCCGGGTAACTGGAGGAAAGGGGGAGAATATGAAAACTAATTAACAGCTGGGTGAAAAACCTCCAGAACAACCTGGCCCATGAGAGACAGCACGTTCCAACAGATGAAATGTGACATACACACCGCAGCAGCTCCCGGCCTGTGCTGGACCCTTGCTACCTCCATGAGGAGCACACAGTAACTAGCCTGGATAGCGAGAACGTGTGCAGAGCTGGATGGAAAAGACTTCAAACAAATCACGTCCCACTCTTTTAACACGCACCTTGGAGGCCTACGACTTGAGTTGCTGGTCTCAGCCCAATTCATAATGGACAGGCGGCATCTGCATCACAAGCTACATGCTTGTGGGCATCCTCGCTGCCAGGCCAAGGGCTGGACGTGCTGTGGAGGCTGAGCAGTACCTCCTGTCTTAAGGGGAAGGATGGCCTCGTGGTTAGGACTTGGGAGACCTAGACTCAATTCCCTGTTCTCCTACCAACTTCCTATGTGACCTTGGACATGTCACTTAGTCTCTGATCCCCATCTGCAAAATGGGGATAACGGCACCTCACCTGGATAAAGACTGGGAGGCACTCAGATGCCATGATAATGGGGGTCATGTAAGTACCTGATATCTAGACAGACCCTTAACAGTGGCCCCTTCTGTCACAGTCCAGGGAAACTGCACCTGTGTTCCCCCTCCGTGGTCCAGCAAGAGTACCCACTCTTAGGCTCCCAGGTCCTAGCCCTCACCTCTCGGTCAGAAACCTGCATCTCGCTGCCTCCTGACCAGGCTGCATAGCTCCCTGCATTCGCTGTGAGTTCCCCAGCAAGTCAGACTGCCTAAGCAGGCCTGCTTTGCTTTCTCCTCAGTGGCTATAAACAATGTCCTTGGCTACAGCTATACGTTACCACACTGCCCTGTGCAAGCAAGCACAGTTATTCTTCAAGTGAAAGCATTACAGAGAAAACACATTAAAATGATAAAAGAACTTACACGCCTGCTAATAAGCTTACCAGCGAGCCCCACTTCCCCCCCCCCCAACTCCAGCATGGGCTCTGGAGCCCTTCAGACTCCACTAGGCGGGTTTTCTGTGGTCACAAATTCATAACAGCTTTTGCTCAGAACACGAACCCCGCCTGAAACTGTTGGGTATGTCCTCGGCACTGCTCAGCTGTGCCTCCGCTGCCACTACCCACGCTGCCCACTTTGTTTACACTGTTATTCATACTTCTGCTTGCTTGATGAGAGCAAGCGTGAGCATGTGTACGCGAGCAGGGGACTCACCTCCCAGCTCATAGTATAGACCAGGAGGAGGTAATCCACCCGACAGCAGTTCAAAAGCTTGGTTCTGGAGTCGGGCATCTGCATTCCCCTCCCTCCAGATATTTCCTAGGAAATCCACTTTGTTCAACCTGACAGTGCCTCCTTGTCTGGCCCAATGTGTAAAGTAGCCTTTTGAAGCTCATAACGCTTCCCAGCAGGTTTACATTAGCCATGTTTGCCCCCCTAGAGAAATTATGGCCAATAACACATCCACTTTGCATTTGTAATGCAATGGGCTCCAAAGCTATTTAAACTTAATTCAGTCAGATCTCTCAAAGTAGTGCCGGAACTTGCCATGTCTGTCTACCTTTACTCACTCCGTGTATTGGCCGTGCTCCTCCCATTCTGTCACTACACAGAGACTCTCTGGCCTCTCAACCTGGCAACTTTTATCAATGCTAACCTCACTTGCAGAAATGTTTTTATTGTCATTTATAAAAGGCGCTGGGGAGCCATCTATGAGAGGATGTAATTAACAATCATGGGTCTCTCTCTGCAGCTGGAAATCTAGCACCGGCTGGTAAGAGATGAGGCTGCTGTGTCTACATTCCACCCCAGTCCAGCTCCTAACTTTTGCCTTTACTTTGCTTCTCCTCCAGATGTATTTCTACTTCTCCGACAAGGTGGTACTTTTGTTTGACTTCTGGAATGTCCGCACCCCTGCAGGTAAGAACAGAATCTGTGGATTATTCCCACCCCTGAGCGATAGAAATTAGACCCAAGTAATTTGTGCAGTAGACAGCCACAGGGAGCAGCTGATTATGGGTGGTTATCAGCTATGTAGTTTGTTCATGTTTCCTCTAGCAGAGGCCATAATCTGTGCTGAGTAGGTGATAAATAGAGGAGGGAATAAGGGCTGCTATTCAGCGTACTCATTGTTTTCGCTGTAGTGACAGACACCAAGTCAAGGGCTGGGAGAACAAGAACTTGCATGCACAGAAAAACTCCAACAGAGAATGTGTTCTCCAGCATTCTACACAAACCCACTGCCTGCTCCCAGCCCCACTCCTGATCTCCGGAGGTCCCTTCCTGTCCCCTGTAATAGCCCTGATCTCTCCGTGTGGAATTCACCGAATACCCCAAACCGTCACTATTACAAACCACTGAAAGATTGTCCCCGCTATTGCTCAGGAGGGATTGACACATTTGATGGGCACAAATTACAACAGCTGGCAGTCTCTGCTCCAGAGTGGGCCAAGACTGGGACAGCGAGGGAGGAGACAAATGAGGATGTAGAGCAGTTATTTATCACATGCCTGCCTTATCCATTATACCATGTACACAAGCACTACATTTATGCATAAAACAAAGCCATCTGAGATTAAGCTGCAAAGAGGCCTAGCAGAAGACTAAGAGTGTTTAGACTCAGCCTCTAAATCTCCCGTAGCACGAGAAGAGTATTGGTTTGGTCACAGATTGGGGTGAGACTTGGGGGAAGATGCCTTTGCACAGTCTCATGAGGAGTTATCAGTGAATCACACACCGGCCTGCTGCCACTCCAGCAATGCTAAGGTGCAGGAAGAGGGTGACATTATGACATGGAAAGTGGGCAGTTCTGCCAGAGGGCTCAAGAAGAATTTTGTACCTCATGTCCTTAACTTGAAAGAGGTTGTGGCCCCATCTGGGATGAGCAGAGCAGCAGAGATGGGGAAGACCCATTGGGGTGGGTAGAGGCAGATGTCACTACAAGCACCACTGCCCCTTTGCTGCTGGATCGGAGCTTTGCAGCCTGATGGGGTGGGGATGAAGAGTGGAATAAGGGTGGGGGAAAGGCAGATGCTGAGGATCAGCTACTGTATTTGGTCAGGAAACTTCCTTAGAAGGAGGGACTTCTGGCTCCTCCCTCTAAAACTTACTGTTCAGAGTCCCATGAAACGCTGCTTCGTGGCAAGTTAAGCGGTGCTTCCTGGCTCTCTTGCTGGTTCCAGGCCAATCTGAATGGTGTTTGCCTTGCAGGGATGGTGCTCTCGGTGCTGGTGGTTCTGCTATTAGCAATGTTGTACGAAGCCATCAAGATCAGCAAAAGCAAACTCCTTCGCCAGACGATACTGGCCATCCCCACCACCCTCAGTCAGGAGTCACTCAGGGAGCTGGAGACAGGGTCTGTCAACTCAAACCTGGGTCAGCAAAACACCACCTCAAAAAGGTAACGCAGTTCCCCGTCTGAGGCTTTCGCTATCCCGTGCTGCACAAAGGAGGCCCAAGGGACGCTAGCAAAGGGCTTTAAGCATCATTTGCGGTGTGGTCCCATCATAGGGTTGCCAACCCGCCCGGATTGTCCTGGAGTCCCCAGGAATTCAAGATTACTCTTTAATTAAAGAGTATGTCATGTGATGAAATCCCCAGGAATATGTCCAACCAAAATTGGCAACCCTTGCCCATCGGAACTGCCATGTGTCATAAACAGATAGCTAAGGGTTAATGTTCTTTTACCTGGAAAGGAGTAACCTGAAACACCTGACCAGAGGACCAATCAGGAAACAAGACTTTTTCAAATCTGGGTGGAGGGAAGTTTGTGTGTGAGTTCTTTCTTTTTGTCTTCTGCCTGTACTCTCTCTCGGCGATGAGAGGATTTCTGTCTCCTGCTTTCTAATCTTCTGTTTCCCAGTTGTAACTACAGAAAGGACAGTGGTTTATATGTTTTTTTTTTCTTGTCATAACCTATTCCCAGATTTGGACCTTAGCGTCCAGAATATGGGGGTTAGCATGAAAACCTCCAAGCTTAGTTACCAGCTTGAACCTGGTAAAGCTGCCACCACCCAAAAAATTAGAGTGTTTTGGGGCACTCTGGTCCCCCCAACAACCTTCCCTGAGGACCCCAAGACCCAAATTCCTTGAGTCTCACAACAAAGGGGAATAAACCATTTCCCTTCCCCCCTCCAGGTGTTCCCTCCCTGGGTTCCTGGAGAGATATACAGAAGCAAGCTCCATGAATCTAAACAGAGGGACTCCACCCTCCCTATTTCCAGTCCTGGAAAACAGAAGTACCGAGAGCTAATCTCTCTTCCCCCCTCACCCAGAGGGAATGCAAAGTCAGGCTAGTAAATCTAACACACAGAGATTTTCTTTTCCCCCTGACTTCTTCCTCCCACCAATTCCCTGGTGAGCACAGACTCAATTCCCTGGAGTTCCCCACTAAAGAAAAACTCCAACAGGTCTTAAAAAGAAAGAAAAATACATAAAAATGGTCTCTCTGTATTAAGGTGACAAATACAGGGTCAATTGCTTAAAAGAAATATGAATAAACAGCCTTATTCAAAAAGAATACAATTCAAAACACTCCAGCAACTACACACATGTAAATAAAAAAAAAACATATAAACCACTGTCCTTTCTGTACTTACAACCGGGAAACAGAAGATTAGAAAGCAGGAGACAGAAATCCTCTCATCGCCGAGAGAGGGTACAGGCAGAAGACAAAAAGAAAGGACTCAGACACAAACTTCCCTCCACCTAGATTTGAAAAAGTCTTGTTTCCTGATTGGTCCTCTGGTCAGGTGTTTCAGGTTACTCCTTTCCAGGTAAAAGAACATTAACCCTTAGCTATCTGTTTATGACACCATGCTAGACCCAGGGTCTGTTCAGACTAGCGGCCTGTCTCTGACAGTGGCCTGAGACAGCTGCTTCAGAGGAAGGTGTAAGAGACCCTGCAGTAGTTCCCAGGGAACCTTCTTCCTCATGCTTAAGTGCTCGCATCTGAAGAGCGCAGGGGACATACGCGCCGACTTCTCCTCTTTCCCATGGGTGCTGGACCCCCCTTCTGCCCCAGGCCCTGCCTCTTCCCACCCCTTCCC
The DNA here is from genome assembly GCF_025201925.1 of Gopherus flavomarginatus. Classification (NCBI taxonomy): domain Eukaryota; kingdom Metazoa; phylum Chordata; order Testudines; family Testudinidae; genus Gopherus; species Gopherus flavomarginatus. The sequence continues at coordinate 18,153,754 of NC_066633.1, read as the reverse complement.
CAACGTCCCTGCCTCAACTCCGCCCCCACCCTGATAATATTCAAACCCTTTCCCCACATCTCTGCCCTGGCCCCGCCTCTTCCCCACCTTCTCCCCTGAGCGCACTGCATTCCTGTTCCTCTCCCCCCCGCTCTCCCGGAGTGTGCTAACCCTGCCAAACAGCTGTTTGGCGGTGGCCGGGCGGGAAGCACTGGGAGTCGGTGCCTATGGCTGGGGGGGCGAGGTGAAGATGAACAGTGCAATACACAGGGAGAGGAGGGTGCCTGCCAGTTAGACTGGGTCAGGGGAAGCCGCGAAGGTGAGGAGGGAGAGGTTCCAGCCACCGTCAATTCAACACTCTGCGGGTGTTCAGAGCCTTCTACAGGCAATCCTAACCCCACTGACTGCTTTCCCCATTCCCCCCACTGCCTGGGGACAGCCTGGCCCCTCAGACAGGGAGCAGCTAGATTGCTCCAGCAGGATTTGCAGCTCTGACCCCATCTCTGGCGTCTCCCATGTCCTGCCCCCTAAGCCAGGAAGGGGTTGAAGTTGCTGGCACTGCTCCTCCTCCTTCCCCAGAGCTCTGCTCCTGGTCAGTGAGACACAGGTCAGGGGAGATGAGGATCCCAGAATCCCCAAACCCCTCTCAGTAGGTGGCTACTACCCAACCATGCCTCCTCCACTAAGTGCGCCTGCCCTCATGTCCACCCCGTACTGCCTCAGCTCCTTCTCCCCCACCCCTATGGGCTGCTGCCCCCTCCCTCCTGCACCTAACTCAGGTCTCAGCTCCCTCATCTTCAAAATCAAGAGGGACCACTGCCCCTAGGCCCACTGGGAGCGGCAGGGTTGCTGGGAGGCAGCGACACTGGCGGGGGGTGGGAAAGGGCTGTGTGACAGGGAAACTGTCGTTACCCAGGGAGCTGGCACTGCCCCAGGCAGCAGGGCTGCAGCCGAAGGAGTTCAGGCTGTATACATATTAGCGCTGTTTGGAATTGTCCCAGAGGAACAGTTTGCCATTGGAAAAATGCTGATTCAACAGAAAATTATCGAACCATTTCTTTTCATCTTGGCTGCAGCGACGTGTTTAAATTATAAAATTGGAATATAAAACGTCGAGCCGATCGAGTGAGAACAAATGGTCATTTTGATTTTTCTTCATTGAAGTTTTGGAATTCCCAGGCCAGGGGGAGATTTAAAATTTTTGTTCCGATTCGGAACAGTTTTCCCCCCAAACGTTTGGAATTTGCCATGGGACAGGAATTCTGGGTTCTGACCAGCTCTGATTTTTATACAAGTTGTTTGCAGATTTGTTAACTGGAACGTACTGGTTTTTCTGAGTTCAGATGGTGGCAGGTGCTGCAGGTTTTCTGTACCCTGTAAACCATCACAACTGTAGCCGTTAAAACAGAACCAATTAATCCCATCCGATCTCATCTTCCCTCAGGCACTACCTGTATCATGAGCTAAGCCATCCCAATTACGCTGTTTTTTTCTGGCCAGCCACATTTCTCTAGCAAGGTTCCTTTGGCAAACAGTCGGAGGAAATACGCTGAACGCCTGCCCTCCCTGTATTTGCAGGAGCCCTCGTCAGCGGGTCCCATGTGATCGGGGTTAACTAGCATGAAAGGCTTAATCTCAGATGGAGTCTCATTCGCAGGTGCAGGATTGACCCCACTGAGGCTGGGAACGAATCACTGGACATAATGGGAATGCTAAGGGCTTTCCCCCCTTCAACAGCTCCACTGCAGCCGGGAATGGGGATCTGTTATGGTCACACAGGCCTAGCCCACGTGATCACTTTCTGCTTTGGCAGTGGTGGGATAGTGGAGCTTGGGCCTTTGACACAGAAAACCCATTCAAAGGAAGAAGATGGGAGGTTGCCTACAAAGATACACATACTGACTGCTGTTCTGACCCTCCTTCATTAGAAGGCCATGTCCGTTAAGCATCCAGTTTCTATGCTCAGTTAAGGCCAGTTTCACTATTTTCCTGCAGCTGGAAAGAGCTTTTCACAGCACCAGACTTAAAACATGAAGTGCAACTAACTAAAAAGAGCATCTTTGGCTCACGCTGGGACGAGGTGGTAACCATAGCAGGTGACAAGGTAGAGAATTCCACCAAGGTAGAACCCTGGGGGCTAAAAGCTCCGTGTGCCTAAGTGAGCCATGCATGGAAAGGGTTAAGAAATCAAAGGCAGGTTTTAGCCCATATGTGCAGAAACCAAAATGCAGAAAAGGCAACGCTTACTTCAGAGCTTACTGCCGTCCCCTGATTGTGCAAAGGAACAGGAAGCCAACCTGCATAAAATGCAGGGAACAAACAACGCAAGGGGAACTCGCTTCACTTTGAAGAGCATGCTGCCCTGCCTTGCGTGTCCTGTTCCACGTGGCGCAAAGTTTCATATCCAAACCAGCAGGAGAGGAGGACGCAAGCTAGTGTAAAGGATGGGGGCTGGGAGGGGTTGCAGAGCGGTGTCATTTTAGTGCTATAGCCCACATAGCTTTGGCAGCCTGCTGAGATCACTGCCTATCATGCTGCTGAAGATTGTCCCATTGTTTCCTTGTGCTTTCCCATCTGTCTGGATCCACCTGTCGCTTCTTGTCTTACACCGTAAGCTGTTTGGGTCTGTGTTTGTACTGCACCTAGCACAATGGGGTCCCGATCCAGGAGTGGGGCTACCGTGATACAGCTCATTAATAGCCAATCAGAACACCTCAGTGGCTCAGCACAGCGTCGACGGCCTGCGTACACGTACCCGAGCCAGCGTGAATCGTGCCAGCTCAGGTACGGGAGGGAGTCGTAATGCTGCAGTAGCAGGCACTTCAGTGTGGAGCATACACACCTGGCTGGAACCCTGCGTGATCACGCCGGGGCTAGGTCATGGTGCAGCTGCGTGAGCTGGGTAGCTTGGGTGCTGGCAGATTACATGAACTGCAGTCAGCATGGACAGACCCTTCGGCAGCACAGTGCCCTCAGCAAACATAAATTAACCCCACTTAATTTTCTACCCCCATTGCGCTACCAGGGCTCCTAGCCATGAGCTCTCACACCTCTTTGGCCGGTACCGCCCTCCCCTCCTGGAGCACATCAGACACACTTGGAAGCCTGGGGGGATGTTGCTAACTAGCAATGCTTGTTCGCGCCATAGTTAACTCTGCTTTTCTTTTCCGGAAAGGTGGTTTCTTTACCACATCAGCCAGAGCCTGCTCCACGTGGCCCAGGTGGTGATCGGTTACCTGGTGATGCTGGTGGTGATGTCCTACAACACTTGGATCTTCCTGGGGGTGATCGTGGGTTCCACCTTGGGTTACTACCTGGCTTACCCGGTGTTCACCTCGAGATAGCGGTGGCCTGCTGCACGCCAGGGCGCTGCAGAACAGAAGAGGGCAACATCTGCAATGGGAGGAGGACTAAGGAGGCTCCACTAGAGAAACAGCTTGTGCAAGGCTTGGCCAGGAGCTGGCGGAAGATAATCCCCACGCAATGGGGGACTCCCCCCACCCTGCGGGGATTGAGTTTCTTCCTTTTAAACCTAGCGTGGGCTCCACTTCTATACAATTATCCATTGGCAAGCTCACTTTTGGGCCCATCCTGGCCCAGCAGGGCACGACCCCGCAAAGCGCTTAACTGGGCCACGTGGTGCGAACTGGGCTGATGAGCAGCTCAGCCTTACAGCTGCCGCCTCCAATGACTTTGAACCCACCCTCAGTTCTCACTGAGGAAGCCCAGGAGCCTTTCCCTGCTGACTGGAGGAGCAAGGGGGCTTGGGCCGTGGGCACTGCCACCCTCGCCTGGGGACTGACAGAGCAGGCGGATGTGTTACAGGCTACGTCCGTCAGCGGGTGCTGGAGGGATGGGAATGCCAGGGGATAGAGTGGGGTTATTTTACCTTCCCTCACGGGTTGTTCATGTTCCTGGCTGGCCCCCCTAAAGGCTCTGTTCCCCTCTCCCTGCTGCTTGTGGGCAGGAGGAAGCTAACCTTCAATGGGCACATGCTGGTCTCTGACCCTAAGGGGACACTCCAACAGAGCAAAGCCGTACGTCAGCTCCCTGTCTCAGCACCCTCTGGGTGGACAGGGCTTGACCACCCTCCTGCTGCTGGAGCATAAGGGAGTCAGGCAGTTGGTTTAACCGCCTTGCGCGTGCAGTGGTTGCTTTAGAAACCAGGATGCACCAGGGGCCTGGTGTGTCTCACAGGATCCTGCTGTAGTTCATGCCAAGAGAAGGGCCAGTTTTAATAAAGCTAATTGCTTGACTACTTGTGTGTGTGTGTGCACCTGATTGTGGTACCAGGCTGAGAGAAGCAGCTGGCCTCTCATAAGGCTGAAAGATAATGTGTAAATAGATGGTGCTGATCAAAAATTAGGCTCCCCAATGGCCAGCTGTTCCCCAGTGGCAAGGGACTGCTCAGAAAGCTGCAAGGGATGCAATCGAGCAAACAAAGATTTCAACATTTTTAGTATAAATTAATTTCTAAAGGAAAAGTCATTCATTTTGAAAACACTGAAAGGGATTTTTTGACAACGGCTCAGCTCTCTGCACATCAGGCACAAGCCATCTCGGCCCTGCACAGCCCAGAGTTGTACATGCACAAAAAAATAAATTATTCTGTTGAAGGTTTAACAGTTAGAAACTTGAGTCCTTAATTCACCAGCCTCGTCCTTCCAGTGAGGGGACTATATGCTGACGGGGAGACTTTATGAACAAGAAAACAATACCACCTAGCCCTTAGATACCACTTTTTTCTCAATAGATCTTAAAGTGCTGTACCAAGGTCAGTAGCACTGTCCCCATTCTACAGATAGAGAAACTGAGGCACAGAGCAGGGATGGTTGACCAGCAGGCTAGTAGCTGAATCAGGACTAGAACCTAAGTCTGTCGAATCCCAGTGCAGTGTGCTAAGTGATACCCCAGCTGAACACGCACCATGTTAAGCAGCCATTCACTGACCGTAGCCAGCCAGATAGCACTGCCAGCGAGGTCACCCTGGCCAGTTATCCTCATTACAATCAAGTCCTAGGCTCCCACCATCATGTGGAATGTCCCAGAGCTTACCATTTTCACTAACAGTGAAGGAGAGATGGTCTACTTAAGCCATGGGACGGAGACTCAGGAGATGTGGATTCAGTTCCTGGTTCCACCATTGGTTTTTTTGTATACCCCTGGTCTTTCTGTGCCTCACTTCCCTATCTGTAAAGTGGGGACACTGCCACCTCCTTCCTCCCACCCTTTGTCTTATGTATTTACATTGTATGCGCTTTGGGGCAGAGAGAGAGAGTGTGTGTGTGCGTGCAGCGCCTAGCGCAGCAGGGCCAGAAACTGCAACTGGATTACAAATCCACTTTGAGCTAGGCCCTAACCCCAGAGCCCAAGTTCTCTGCCACGCAGCACCCGCCTAAGCCCCAGTCTACTTTTGGATGCGCCCATGTATACACACTTACCAACGGATAGCGGGCCCCAGACTTGACATCAAATTAAAGCCCTCCTTCTGAATTTAGAGGAACGCCGCAGCTGGCCCCAAACAATCTAGCTCCGCCCCACCCCACCCCAACACTCCATGTGGAACATCTCCCTTTCGTTGGTGTGTCTGGAGTGATGTCACTGCTCAGTCAGGAATGAGACCATGTCGCTAGCTTTAAATAAAGCTGGGTTTTATTTAGTCTTAGAAGCATATTTTAAACATTTGAATAACATTCTCAATAAAATATCTTGAAAGAGGCAGGTTTTGATTCCCAAGGCAAGGCACTTTGGGAGGTCCCAAGTGGTTTAGACTGGACACCACCCATTTAAAAATAGAAAAAAAATGGCATCTAAAATACACATGAAAGTTGGAATGGTATCTGTAGCAGAGGACAGGATTTGAAGGCTGGGCTCCTGGTCCATATTCTGCATTGAAGGTCTAAGCAGCTCATTCATGAGACTTTACACCAGGTGTTTCAACTGTACCTCATGTTTCAAACATTACATTACCTGCATGCAGCTTGTGTGTCTGCTGAATCTATTCCCCAGCTAGCTACATGTCCCCAGTTCCCCTTAGCGTTAATGGAAGTCTGAGACACAGGTCACCTGTGAGAGGTATGGATGTTCCATTGCATATTGGGTTACATACCACCCCAAGTATTCAGCTGAGCTCCTGGCTGGAGGTCTGGCTCAATGCAATTGTATTTGGATTGTACTCGAGATGCTGGAGACAGATCTGGAGAAACCCACTTCAGCAGCCTAGGCCATCCCCTGCGTTTGGCCAGGGAACATTTCTGCTCTCCCCACACCCTGACCTCCTAAAAAGGGCACCACGGAGAGCAGACGTCTGTCAAGTTGGGTTGTGCCCACACAGAGGAGTCATTTGACCATCTCCGCTGAAAGACCCTGGCTAACTCCATCGGAGCCTTTCTAGGAGCTTGGCCAGAGCAGGGCTGGAACTGGATTCCAGTGCGCGTTCCACCGGTCTTGCCTTTGACAGAAAAACTACAGGGCTCTCCTCTCCTTCACTCTTGGTGCAAGGACATTAGGATCCACGGAACAGTCTCTGAGGGGCTGGCATTCCACAGCTACGCTGTTGCTTTAAGGTGACCTCATCCCAGAAGTTTAACTTGTTTGCACAAACCCCAAAGCCCAGTGGGGGCAGACAGAGCAGTGACCTCCTCTCTCTCCTCTCCTCCCACCCGGACAGGTGTTTCCAGGAGAACTTAACCCTTGCAATGCATCAAGAGCTAAATCCACCACAAGGCTCAGGCTTCACGCTGGGCACCATTAAGAGATCCCATTGTCATGTGAAGTCTTACTAACCCCAGCAAAGTCAAATACCTTCAGGGGGTCAGGGTGGATTTAGCTGGCATCCTGGGATAGCACAGACTCAGAAAGGAACAGGGGAAATTTATTCCTAGCATGTTCTGTGTGCTGGAAAGAGCATGTAATCTCAGCAGAGCTTTTCCAGAAGAGTTGGATATAGGGGAGGGGAAGAGACATAACTAGGGACCCAGTGGGAAAATGAAAGCGAAACCCCCACACACTCCCCCTCATATTTAGAGATTTTCCTGACTGGCTGTGGGGGGAGGGGGAGGGAAGCCATGCAGACAGGTTGCATCCTTTCCCTCCGCAGGAGCAGCTGTCTCTTTCCTATCTAAGCCATACCTCCTGGGACAGGAAAAGTATCCCAGGCCAGTCCACCCTCAGTGCAATGAAATTCCCCATTGGGTTGGTGATTGCCAAGAGCTGAGCACGGTTTTATCAAGACCTCCTTTCCCCATTAAGGCACTTGTTTCTCTCACTACTATTAGGAGGTTTTCAACAACAGCCCAGCTAACCCCAAGCCACCTCCTACCCAGGAGGTACTCAGCACTCCCCAAAAGCAAGCCCAAGGAGAATAAGAGCCCTAAATACACCATCATGTGCAGGAGGGAATCGCCGACTAGCAACCAGCCAGAGTCCTACAAGGTCAGATGCTGAAGCCTCCTCCCTGCCAGCCTGCAGCCTCCTCTCCGGTGCAATGGGAGATCTCTCCCTCTGAACCATGCACCTAGATTTCTGGCCTTCTCTGGGACCTTTAATTCTCTCTCTGCAACGCCAATTTCCTCTCCATTCCTGCCTGAAAAGCTTCCGAAAACACTATTTCACCTACCCTGGCCTTCCAAAGAGGTTTCCGCTCTCTCCCCTTACCTCCTCCACATTTTAAGGAAAGGGAAGGAGAATGTCCATCAACAACATTCATGTGGCCATTAGCATTTGTAAACAAACCAACTAAGCTTATCGGGGACCATCTTTGGTAGGTTCAAGGCTGCAGGGGGCTTGCAAGAAAAGGGATGAATGGTGGGGCCACCCCTCACCGGGGCTTTGGAGAAACCACATACCAGAAGCGAGGGGAGGAAAGAAAAATACGTGGCTGGTTCTAAAGCTTCAGAGATGTATCGCAATAGCCGTTTTTAACCGAACAAGGGCATCAAGCATCCACTAAAGGCTCCCAGGAGCAGAATGGCACTGGATAGCGTCAGGCATTTACAGCTCAATCTATGCATGACCAGCCATCCTTGTCATCTCTTTCCACAGCCACCAGTTCTCTCTCGCAAGCCCAGGGGTGAACTCTCCAGTTTACATCGCAGTCCTAACCTGTATGTATAACGGGAGGAGGGACGTGGAGGAGATGGTGATGGTGGAGAGGTATTTGTGGCTCCTTCCATCCCACAACTGACCCTGCAAGCGGACAATCTTTGCAGCCATCAGGGGAACCCACAGTCAGACCAGCCCATGCGAGGAAGGCCCGGAGCAACAGAGTTCAGGCGCTGCCCTGAATTACCCACACCAGCTAGTTCTATTTATTCTTCAGCGAAGCACTAATGTGGCCAGAAACTAGGCAAGCAACAGCCTCATCCTCCGCAGTTGACTCCCCTTCTTTAGGGGCCAATCAGAAAAGAGGGATTCCAGTTCGCTTGTGACTCATTTTACCCTCCCTCTGCCAGAGCGTGCGGCAAGACACAAAGTCATGGCACTGGCTTGACTAGTACTTCGTAGCAGACAAGGACCATCCCATTGGCCATTTGGCTCAGGGAAGAGGTGCATCTCTCCGGGGGGTGACGGTGGCAGCATTCGCAAGGGCGGGGGTGTGTGTGCACATTCTATCTCAGCCAGGCTCTTGCACGCGGGCTTGTTCGGAGGAGAAATGATGGATACCGGCAGGTGGCCTCTGACTGCAGCCGCCGTGCTTGACAAAAAAGCATGGTGTGCAGTATTGACCTCTTTGGTTGGAATGAGAAGTATCAGATGAAAGGAAGGGCTGGATTGTTGGACGGGGAAGGGGAATCTCTACAAAACCCACCCCCCCAGGGCATCAGGCACCTGCTGGCATATGCTGTGCAGATGTCCCGGGGAGCTCCTGCCTACGGGAAACCCCAGGCATTCCCACAGTCACACTCTTGTTAGCTGAGTAATGCAGTAAAGTGTCTCTTCAACAAAGGGAAAACAACAAAGGAAGACGGAGCAAGGTGTGCGTGTGCGGGTATCCTATACCGAGCTAGAGTCCGTGGAGGAGGGGCAATGGCTTGGCCAGCATGGCGGCTTGGTTCTGGTCAGCACACAGCTCCCCTCTAAGTGGGTGTGCAGGAGAACTTAGTAGGAGATATTACACCTCGGTGGCGCCCCCCACCCCCTTCCCTGGGACGCTTTTGTCTAAAGCCGAGTCTGCTTCAGAAACTGGGAATGTAAAGCTACCCGTGCCAGCAACTGGCCCAGCCTACGACCCCCCTGCTCCCTGGTGTCACTGACTCCAGTCCACCTTTGGCACACCGTGTACACAGCCAGCAGGGATCTCGACCGGGGGGGGGCTGACCTAGAACTGAGTCTGCACCCCCTCGCTGTTCTCAGTGGTCCCCGCGCTGGTCCCTGTGCTGTTCCCGGTGGCCGGCTGGGCAGGCTCCACCTTCTCCGCATGGGCCTGGGTGGACACCTCTTCCCCCGTCTCCTTGTCATTGGGTTTGTCGTGGTTGACTTCAGCTCCCCCCTCAGCGAGCAACGAGGCAACTGTCAGAGCAGGCGGCTGGACTGAAGTGGCAGGCACAGCTGGCTTGGCTTCCTGCTCCTCTACCCCCGGGTTCGCTAGGCCTGGGGAGCTGGCGTCATGCTGGGCGGAGTGTTCCAAGGAGCCAGGGCCTTCCTCGGCCTTCTGGGCAGCTCGTTCTACCTCGCGCTCCTCAGAGCTGCCGCTCTGCTGGACTATTGTACCATTCGTCAGCGGTTCCTTTGCCTCCTCTCTTGCCGGGACTGGGGTCTCCACAGAGAACTCCTTCACCAGCATCCCCCGGATCCCCTGCACGCTGTCAGGAGAACCCGGTGAAACAAGGGCAGGGCAGGCCTCCAGCTCCTCTGACTCAGGCTCTTCCTGGGAGACCTGGTGCATCAGCACCTCCGCCCCGGCCTCGTAGGGCAGGACTCCCTCATCGTCGTGGAGGACCGACACCACCTGCCTGGCTCTGCGGCGCTTCTCCGCGGATGAGTCCGAGTCCGGCTGGCTGCCGAACTCCTCTCCCCAGTCGATGGGCAGGCCCTCGCCCAGCAGGTGCAGGTTGGGGTCGCTGTTGTGCATGACCATGCTGTCCCGGTACAGATTGTGCTTCCTCTGCACCGCTGCCTCCTTCACAGCTGGAAACGCAAAGACAGGGAGGTCAGGACAGGACAGGTGTCTATTTACGTGTCAGTAGCACCCACAGGCCTCATTCGAGATGGAGAACTCACCATGCTCGGCAAAACCTGGGCCCAGCCAGCCTTCCTAGGATTCAGAGCAAAGCACATGCAACGAGCCAGTAGGGAGAGAACCTTACAGTCCAATCTATACCCTGGCTTAATTCTCATGCTCACATAGTCTCCATCCACTCCTCAGCTAGGCCCTCCTTGATCGGCTAAATTCCTAGTTCTGCCCTGTTGGTGCTGGGCAGGAGGGTCTCGGAGAAGAAATTTGGCGAAGGAGGGAATGGCAGACGAGCAGGGGCACTCCATGCCGAAGAGACAACATGGAACGACATAGGGAGGGGTTTGCAGCTGACAGATGGACCAAGCTGAGGGGAGCGTGATGCAATACGAGGATAGTGGAGGAGGGCAGAATCGCGAAGGGCCTCGGCAGGGAGGACAGGAAGCCTGAACTTGATGCGTTGGAGAAGCAGGGGCAGGTGGAGGGAATCCAAGAGGGGGTGATGCAGGCGGAGTGATAGGAGCGGAAGATGATCTAAGTCGATGCTTTTCGCATGGACGGGAAGGGCTGTGATGTGAGTGTTGGGCAGGCTGGGGAGCAGGAGTTAACGGTAATCAAGACAGCAGATGATGCAGGTGGGGGTGAGAGGCTGGGCTGTCTGAATAGAGGGGAAAAGGACAGATCCTAGAGAAGTTACAAAGGTGGAAGCAGTGAGATTTGGACCCAGCTTAGGTGTGTGGCACAAGCAAGCAGTCAAAGCGGGCCGCTGGACTACGGAACGGAGACCCATGGAGGAAAGTGTTTAGGTAATGGTGCAGAGTGCACATACGCCCTCTCCACCATCACCTAGACTCTGGATCCGGAGCAGGGTGGCAAAGTGCTGCAGGAGGAGATGCTCCAGGGGTTAGCTTGAGGTGGCTCCCATCGCTGTAATGCCTGGAGCCTCCCCATGGCAAGTGGGTGGACATGCGCATCCAGTCCTTGGCAGCCAGCCCCCTTAGCAGCAGTGTCCCTCGGTGAGCAGAAGGGGAGTGGGAGGATTCACTCAGCGTCTCCTGCTCGTTACTGCAACAGTTACAGGCTTGCATAGGCCCCTTCCCAGAACGGTGTAGGACCGAGCATGCACCCCTCCTTCCCTCCCACCCAAACCTGGGCAGCCCTCACCCTGCATGATGTCCTTCATGACTGACTGCAGCACGACCTCCTCGTACGTGTTCTCCACTAGGATGAAGCTGTCGAAGTCCTCGAAGATCAGTTCCTGGAACTTTGGTAACTCCTGCCCGAAGGAGAAGGCAGATTTCACCTCGCTGGCAGAGATAACCCAAAACCCCCTAGCTGCCCTGGGGCTTTCCAAAGACAACGTGCCTTTGAGAGGCAGAGAGCTACCCCTTCTCACAAAACCACGGGCACCACTGTTGAGCCAGGGACGCCACCGTTTATGGGCCACCTAGCCAGAGGGGTTATACGCCAAGTAGAGATTAAACATAGACCCAGAGGGGTGAGGAATTTCAAAATCAGGATGTTACAAAGAGAGATTAAGTCTTTGTACACGCACTGGGCCCAATTTTTCACATGCACCAAGGCCATTTTACACCCCTGGCAATGTCAAGCAACACTGGCGCCCTAATACGTCCAGAGTGATGTAAAGGGGCCTTGGTGTAATGAGAATCAGACCCATACTCCACGGTTGTGGGCAAGGAGCGGGGTGGGGTGATGGTGGGGGGCTTCATACACCGAGGTTGATGACTCAGCCGGGTTTTTGACACGTGCCACCAACCCATGCCCACGGGGCTGCTCAGGCTCTTACCGCCTTGCAGGTTGGCGCCAGCTTCTTCAGCAGGAAGGGGATGGTGATCTGGAGCAGGGCTTCCCTGAAGAACTTCTTGCGCACGGTGCTGCTGTCGTAGTCGAATTTCTGCGGGACGAGGGGCGCACCGGGGGAGAGGTTAACAAACCTTTGGCATCTCGCAGGGGAGGAGATTACAGAGGAGCAGGCCATTCAGAGGAAGAGGAAAACGTGCAGCTTTCCTGCCATTTTTTTTAACAATCCCTTCGACAGGAACCGATTTACACAAGGGGATTTACTGAAGTGTTTTCAGTATCCAACACCAGCCCCTTCCCTGGGCTCAGGAGGCAGCGTGGTCTAGGGGACAGGTCGCTGGACAGATTCTGATGACTTGGGCTCTATTCCTGGCTCTGATCTGCTGTGGGGCAAGTCACTTCACCTCCCTGTGCCCGATCTCCACTAGGTTCTAGGAACAACTGTGATACCTCTTGATACTCAGACCATTTAAAGTTACAAATGCCGAGCATTGTTCTATACAGTGCACTCACTCCTACCCTTACCTGCCCCATGGCAGGCACACAGCATGCCTGGGCTTCGAACAGAAGCTGTAGGTGCTTTCTTTGTGGTAGAAATTCCTCTCCTGTCTAGCATCCCGAGTCCTTACCGGTGCAGCATGGGCGAGTTAAAATGCCCAACACCTTCACGTTCCAGAGACAGCTGACCTTGCATGCTCAGGGGCATGCAGCTGCTTTGCGGGCTGCCTTACCTTGAGCACCCGTTCGAGGATCCGCTGGATTGACTTGCACAGCTCCTCCTTGCCCAGCATCTTCGCCAGCTCCTGGTGCAGGAGCGTCCCGAACGTGTGAACAGCATTGTCCATTTGCTACAATGAGAAGCATCATCAGACAGTGTCCCAAAAGGAGGCCAAAAGACCATGGCACCTTAGGCTGGCTCATGTAGGACATCCAGCAAAGCAATGATGGCAAGGGATGAGCAGAGCAGGCACGGTAACGCACCACTACATGGAGACGGGTCATGGGCATCTCCTCTATTCCTGAACCTGCACCAGGACAGACGACAGGCCCGGTCCCCATCTGCTATCCCATCCCACTCATGCTCTGCACCCAGTCAGGATTTTGAAAGCACCAAGTTCACCTGCATAAAGATGTTTTCTTTCCCACCACTAGAGGGCACTAGCAGCACATTTCCCCAAAAAGAGCAGCAATGGTGCGTGGGATATCAGTACACAAACTCCTCCTCCCCCTTAGGTGGGTCTTGTCCAGACTGGCCCCTGGATACTCCTCCGGGAGCTGCATCACAACCAGGCTCCTAAATCAGCTGTGCCAGGCTGAATGGGATGCGAGTGATGGAGGTGGGAGCATTACAGTTCTAGAACGTCTCCCAGTTCTCCACAGGTGCCAGAAAACCTGGTGGAAAGTTCCACTGGCTCATAGGCTCGTACACAGCTAATTGAGGCTGGCTTCCTTGACCCCGCACCGGAGCATATAGATTATTGCCTGTGGGAGACTCTTCAACGTAAGGGGGAAGAAGAATTAAATCAGCGTAGCCCAGGCCTGGTCACCCATCCTGCCACCAGCACGACAGCGTTGGATGTATACAAGGTCTCCCGTCCCCATGAGGTTGTTCATACGCATATGTTCCCTCCCAGTGGGACACTGAATTGTTCACAGGCACCAGCGCACAGTCGCAACATGCAGGGTCAATTGTCCCCAAGAACATAGGTGGCCGTTGGGTCAGACGTGCACCAGGCCATGGGCAGTGTGATGCTGGGGAGCAAAGCGAAGGGGGTGGGCCATTGATGGTTCTGCCACTGGGGCGCTGCCATATTCAGAGGAGAAAGGAGGAGAAAAATGAAACCCCTGAAATAAGCTTGTCTCCGTACCAGCGCTGTGACTTTCAAAGGAAGGCTCCTGGGGGGTGGGTACAGCTGGACTGAAGCCCAGCCTGTCCAATACACAAGATCACACTCCAGTAGGGGGTACGCATGCAGCAGGACATTGATGACCAGCCCAATGGGCAGGGCACTGGGAGAACCTGAATTCATACCCACAGCTACCCACCTAAACTCTGACCCACACAGCATAGGCACCGGCTCCATGAGTGCTCCAGGGCTGGAGCACCCATCGGGAAAAATTGGTGGGTGTTCTGCACCCACTGGCAGCTCCCATCCGCCTCTGCTCCACCCCCTCCCCTGAGCGCGTGCGTGTGTCCGCTGTTCCTCCCAGCGCTTGTGCCACAAAACAGCTGTTTCACGCAGCTGAGAGGGAGGAGGGAGAACGCAGCGCGCTCAGGGAAGAGGCACGGCCGGGGCAGGGATTTGGGGAAGGGGTTGGAATGGGGGCGGGGCAGGGGCAGGGAAAGGGTGGAGTCAGGACAAGGCCAGGGAGGTGCGAGCACCCACTGGTGCTGGGGAAAGTTGGTGCCTATGCCACAGAGCCTGGTGGCTAGGGCCAAAGACGGCTCCCCATGGGGCAGTGAGCATAAGGGCTGATCACCCCTTGAGTTTGGCTGTTAATATTAACACGCTACCTGTCTCATGAGGATCTCGGCCCTCTGCTTGAACACGGAGGCACTGGAGACGTCAAATCTCTGTTGAAGCCCCTCCAGTTTCAGCTGGTCCATCTTCTCATAGCAGGACTGCATCTTGACAGGGTGGAAGGCCAGCTGGGAGAGCTTTTCCATGTACTGAAGGGCAAGGAGTCACACACACAACTCACTGGCTGTACAGAGAGAGCGCCCTGCCTTCTGCCCACTCCCCAGACCTGCTGAGACCTGGCATCAGACTGACACCAAGCTTCCAGGGAGCAGAGGATGCAAAGCCCAGAAATCAGAATCCTTCCTCAACTGCGCCCATTTAATCTAGGTCACAAAGACAAAAGCATTTCCAAGTGTCTGGGTCCCTGCACCGCACACAGACATGAGTGAGCCTGGTGCAGGAAGATCACCTGCTGTAGGTCAATCACAGGTCTCTACTGTTCAAATCACGGGTCTCTACTGTTACGCAGGGTGGGCAGGAGGTGTGTGACCACCTGGGGCTGCTCTGGCTGGATCCAGAGGGACCTGGCAGGTGAAATTGGATGCCCTGGATTTTGTTAAGGCTGACTCGTCGCCCAGGGCTCAGGAAGAGAGCTGGGAATTCAGTTCCCACCTTAAGTGGATTGTTCCAGCTTCTGCCAGAACACCAAAGGAACCTATGGATCTAGTGGGACCAGGACTGGTGCTGCCCAAGGAAGCCCTGGACCCCCTACGGTCTGTGGCTTCCAGCTCAGAGGGGAGCACAGGCCTGCCAGCTCTGATGTGAGCAGAGTAGGGGCAGGGTCACAGGTTTATTCTCACCATTCAGCTCCAGCCTTACTCAGGACAACTGGGGGTGGAAAGTGCGCTCCCTGCTCGGCCAGGCTTCCCCTGAGCACACACAAGGCTGACACTCTGCCTCCTCCTAGATTCAGGTGTGTGTGGGGTGGGAATGAAAAGCCACACTTGAAGCTGCCCATTCACACAGCCCAGTGTCCTCTGCCCCGGCAGCCCCTGCAGCAGCTACGGAGTCCATCCCCCTGGGCCTTCCAGGCCATCCTGCTAGGCCAGCAATGGGCATCGATGCAACCTTCTCCATGGGGCCTTACCTCTCCCAGCTTCTCCATCCCGCTCTCATTGATTACATTCATGTTCATGTCCGTGACCTCCTTGAAGAACACTTCCCGGACTTCCGCAAAACCCTGGCTTGTGGGAATCATCAGGGCCTCCAGGATGGAAGGGATATAGGGCTGCACATGGTTTCGGACACAGATCTCTGCTTTGGGCAGCACAAAGGCTGGACAAGGAAGAGACAGGCAGACAATGAGCAGGGGATGGCTCCCACTCTGCCCACCTTCGTCGCTGAGCTTTGGAGCCACCTGGAAGCCCAGCATGGTGCTCCAGCTCCTAGACAACACCCTAGGGAAGGACAGGAGTTGCTCTGCTCCACCCCTTCCAGGTGGGGGCCAAAAGGATAGAGATGGAGCTAGATAAATTTATTAATGGGATGACAGAGTTGCTCACCACAGCAGGGGACTAGACTTGAAGACCCACAAGGTCCCTTCCCATCTTACGTCTGATCAGCCTGCAACCACAGCCCCTCTTCTGCTATACTTGACAGAACTTGAATGATGATCTTCCAAGCATAAGTGCCAACTTCTCCTGGCACCAGTAGGTGCTTGACCCCCCTTCCCCTGACTCCACCTCTGCCCGTGCCCTCTCACCCCCACCCCCATTCTAACCCCTTCCCCAATTCCCTGCCCTGCCTCTTCCCCGCCTCCTCCCCTGAGCGCGTCACGTTCCCGCCGCATTCCCGCTCCTCCCCCCTCCCTCCCACAGCTTGTTACTGTTTTGCGGCAGCAAGTACTGGTCAGAGAAGTGGGGACGTGACGCACTCAGGGGAGGAGGTGGCAGAGCGGTGGCGAGCTGGGGCGGGGAGCTTGGCTGCCGGTGGGTGCAGAGCACCCACCAATTTTTCCACATGGGTGCACCAGCCCCGGAGCACCCACAGAGTCGGCGCCTATGCCTCCAAGAAAAACCTGTGGGGGTGCAGAGTGTGCTACTGGCAATTCAGTAGGCGGCACTCCTGAGTCAGTACTGACCCTGTCCTTCCCCCGTATGGAGTATGGGGCCAGTGTGCTGTCAGAGATGTTGGCTTTTGTATGAGCTCCTGATATCACAGGGCATCCTACAAACATGAGCGCTCGTCTCAAAGCCCTGGTCAAATTCTAGTCTGAGTAGCTATATTCCATTGCTGTCAGCCCTGCCCCTGCCCTGCCGTGGGATGCTTCACCTCCTGCCCAGCACTGTGGTACGTTACAGATGCCACGTTCCACCTCAAGTGGCGAGAGTGTAACAGTGCAGACTTAGTTAGTAATACTTGGGATCCTTCAGGATAGAAGGAGCTATGCAGGGTCACCATCTCTGCTGGAGGGAAATAAGGGAAAACCACATGAAAAACAAGCGACACCGCTTTAACTGAAGGGACATTTTAGGAAAAATATCATTTCCCTTGGCACATCATGTATTTCCTCCTCATGCACATTTCTCCTGCCCTCCAGCACACAATGCAATTAGCATTAGCTTCAATTCCATGTTTTAAATAGGGGACGGGTGATCATCTTAGGGACAAATCAAAGACATAAGGGATGGTGCCTTCAAATAAAGCAAGGCTGGAGTTACGTGAACTACAGGATGGCTCCAGCACTTGGCCTCTTCGCCCCCGGGTCACGTTTCTGGCTCCTAGCCCCAGGACACCACTGCCGTTTGGAACGTCAGGATTCTGACTAACCCAGTACAATGGGCTATTGCTGGGGGTAGCCGTTTGGGCTCAGGCTCAGAAACCCAGACCCCTCCTTAGGCATCAGATCCCGAGCCTGAACATCTGCACAGCTACTTCTAGTGCCACTGGTAAGCCCAAATCTGCAGATCCGGGTTCCAAGACTTAGTGCCGCGGGTGAATTTATTTATTTTTTTTTTGCCATGTAGACACACCCAAAGGGGCAACATGTTTCCTACCTCGGATTTTGCTGGCTAAGTGTTCCTTTGATGTGATGATCTGGTCCATGTCTGTGCGAATGGTGCTCTCCATTCTGGGACGCTCCAGCTCACATTTTGTCACCACCGCATCATAGTGCGCCTTTATCTGGTCATAGGCGAGCCTGTAGACAGCATCCGAGATCTAGAGGAGGAAAAGGAACAGCATCTTCAGCATCCTGATCCCAGGGGACGTCTGAGGCTGTGTTGCCATCTGACCTTGGTGAGCCCAGGACCCTTCCTGACCTCTTCCTGCAAGGCAGCCTGCCATCTCTTCGCACCCACGTGGCTGAGTGCTCCCCAACCATGGATATGCAGGGACATCTGGCAATAAACTTTCTACAGCATGCCCAGGAATTGTGTCTGCAGCAGCCATTAGATCCCCTAACAAGGAAAGGCCTAGCTATCTGAGATCTGCCTAGCAAGTCTTGTCACAGCGCGGTGGCTGGTCAGTACATCTCAGGAGACGCCGCTTCCTGATATCAGCAAGAGCACCAGACTCCATCCAACTCTGAGTTTTGTTCACTCCCACCCACTCATTTCTCTTTTTAAAAACAGCTGACCTGAATATTTTTTCTCTCTTTTCTACTGTATGCTTGTGGTGATTTACACTGGAATCCGTGCAGACATCTGCTGTGCACCACTGCGTTCAAATGGCAGGACTCCACCGGGATCCATGCTAGCAAATCTCAGGGCAGCAGCAAAGTCTAGGACTGTAGTTCCCCAGGCTCACGTGCCTGGGGGTGCTTTATTCATACATATTTTTGTTATGACTGCACAGTGCTACTGTATGTACAAGTTATTAATTTGTGACGCTTGGAGGAGTCTTCTGCCTGGAATTTTGTCATGCTATTATTTAGCACTTCTGGTCTTGATCATAGAATCATGGAAATGTTGGGCTGGAAGGGATCTTGAGAGATCATCTAGTCCAAGCCCC
This sequence comes from Gopherus flavomarginatus, assembly GCF_025201925.1. Taxonomy (NCBI): domain Eukaryota; kingdom Metazoa; phylum Chordata; order Testudines; family Testudinidae; genus Gopherus; species Gopherus flavomarginatus. The sequence goes on along the minus strand of NC_066633.1, from coordinate 18,135,307 downwards.
CTGCACTGAAGCAGGACCAAGTAAACTAAGACCATCCCTGACAGGTGTGTTTGTCCAGCCTGTTCTTAAAAGCCTCCAATAACGGGGATTCCACAACCTCTCTTGGAAGCCTCGTCCAGAGCTTAACTCTCCTTATAGGTAGAAAGATTTCTAACCTGAAATCTCCCTTGCTGCAGATTAAGACCATTATTTCTTGTCCTACCTTCTGTGGCAATGGAGAACAAATGATCCCCGTCCTCTTTATAACAGCCCTTAACATATTTGAAGGCCTTTCTGGTCCAGACTAAACATGCCCGGTCTTTTTTTAAACCTTTCCTCATAGGTCAGGTTTTCTAAGCCTCTGACTATTTTTGTTGCTCTCCTCTGGACTCTCTCCAGTTTGTCCATAGCTTTCCTAAAGTGCAACCCCCAGAACTGGATGCAGTACCCAGCTAAGGCCTCACCAGCATCGAGCGGGACAAATACCTCCCCTAGCACTTCCTGAAAGCCAGGTCCCTTTAAAGTGTCGAGTTGTGCGCCCAAAATCAGTCACTTGAGGGCAAGTCGCTTAGGCCACAGTTTACACAAGGTGTTAGTGACAGAGGCAGGAATTTAACTCTGATCTCTTGAGTACCATTCCAATGCCTTAAGGGACAAGGTCACCTTTTCTCCCTAAGGCCTGTCTCATCCTCCTGCCCCTTTCATGGGAGCAGCACAAGCCCTTCCCCACCTTGGATTATTACAATGAAATAGCAGCAAAGAGTCCTGTGGCACCTTATAGACTAACAGACGTTTTGGAGCATGAGCTTTCATGGGTGAATACCCACTTCGTCAGATGCATGTAGTGGAAATTTCCAGGGGCAGGTATATATATGCAGGCAAGCTAGAGATAATGAGGTAGTTCAATCAGGGAGGATGAGGCCCTGTTCTAGCAGTTGAGGTGTGAAAACCAAGGGAGGAGAAACTGGTTCTGTAATTGGCAAGCCATTCACAGTCTTTGTTTAATCCTGAGCTGATGGTGTCAAATTTGCAGATGAACTGAAGCTCAGCAGTTTCTCTTTGAAGTCTGGTCCTGAAGTTTTTTTGCTGCAGGATGGCCACCTTCAGGTCTGCTATAGTGTGGCCAGGCAGGTTGAAGTGTTCTCCTACAGGTTTTTGTATATTGCCATTCCTAATATCTGATTTGTGTCCATTTATCCTTTTCCGTAGCGACTGTCCAGTTTGGCCGATGTACATAGCAGAGGGGCATTGCTGGCATATGATGGCGTATATAACATTGGTGGACATGCAGGTGAATGAACCGGTGATGGTGTGGCTGATCTGGTTAGGTCCTGTGATGGTATCGCTGGTGTAGATATGTGGGCAGAGCTGGCATTGAGGTTTGTTGCATGGATTGGTTCCTGAGGTAGAATTACTATGGTATGGTGTGCAGTTACTAGTTGCAGTTACTAGTTGCTAGAACAGGGCCTCATCCTCCCTGACTGAACTACCTCATTATCTCTAGCTTGCCTGCATATATATACCTGCCCCTGGAAATTTCCACTACATGCATCTGACAAAGTAGGTATTCACCCACGAAAGCTCATGCTCCAAAACGTCTGTTAGTCTATAAGGTGCCACGGGACTCTCTGCTGCTTTTACAGATCCAGACTAACATGGCTACCCCTCTGGTACTTGACACCATGCAAGGCACTGCATTTAGCCGTATGGAGTGGAAATCCATCAACCTCATGAAGAAACTTGCACAAATACAGACAGATATCATCTTCCTTTCCAAATGCAAACGGATGGACATCATACCAAATGGACTAAAGGTAAAAAATCCACTGCTATCTACATACTACACAGACCACAGTGAGAGATTATGCCATACTCTATCAAAGAAACTGAGGAACCACCTGATCAGCATCCTATACGGCAAACAGGAAAACATCAAAAAAGAGCTCTCCAACCTGGAGACTCTCATTAATAACCAAACTTCCATACAAACGGACTTCACTAAAATAAGACAGGAGATCTACATTACTCACTTCACCTCTCTACAAAGGAAAAAGGACTGTAAGCTGTCTAAACTCCTACCTGCCTCATGGAGCCACAACCGTGGTACCCCCAACCCACCCAGAAATATCGTCAATCTATCCAACTACACACTCAGCCCAGAAGAAAAGTCTGTCCTATCTCGGGGACTCTCTTTCTGCCCTGCCACCCCCACCAACATGATACAGTTCTGCGGCGAACTGGAAGCCTACTTCCGCCATCTCCGACTCAAAGAATACTTTCAGGACAACACTGAACAGCGCACTGATACACAGGTACCCTCCCACCAACAGCATAAGAAGAAGAACTCCACATGGACTCCTCCTGAGGGTTGAAATGACAGTCTGGACCTATAGATTGAATGCTTCCGCTGGCGTGCACAGGCAGAAATTGTGGAAAAACAACATCGCTTGCCTCATAACCTAAGTCGTGCAGAACGCAATGCCATCCACAGCCTCAGAAACCACCCAGACATTATCATCAAAGAGGCTGATAAAGGAGGTGCTGTTGTCATCATGAACAGGTCTGACTACCAAAAGGAGGCCGCCAGACAACTCTCCAATGCCAAATTCTACAGGCCACTTCCCTCAGATCCCACTGAGAATACACTAAGAAACTGCAACATCTACTCAGGACACTCCCTACACTAACACCGGAACAAATCAACATACCCTTAAAGCCTCAACCAGGGTTATTCTATCTACTACCCAAGATCCACAAGCCCGGAAATCCTGGACGCCCCATCATCTCGGGCATTGGCACTCTCACTGAAGGGCTGTCTGGATATGTGGACTCTCTACTCAGACCCTATGCCACCAGCACTCCCAGCTATCTCCGTGACACCACGGATTTCCTGAGGAAACTACAATGCATTGGTGACCTTCCAGAAAACACCATCCTAGCCACCATGGATGTAGAGGCTCTCTACACGAACATCCCACACACAGATGGAATACAAGCTGTCAGGAACAGTATCCCTGATGATGCTACAGCACAACTGGCTGCTGAGCTCTGTGCCTTTATCCTCACACACAACTATTTCAAATTTAATGACAATATATATCTCCAGATCAGTGGCACAGCTATGGGCACCCGCATGGCCCCACAATATGCCAATATTTTTATGGCTAACCTGGAACAAAGCTTCCTCAGCTCTCGTCTACTCACGCCCCTTCTCTACCTATGCTACATTGATGACATCTTCATCATCTGGACCCATGAGAAGGAGTCTCTGGAAAAATTCCACCACGATTTCAACAGCTTCCACCCCACCATCAACCTCAGCCTGGACCAATCTACACGGGAGGTCCACTTCCTAGACACCACGGTGCAAATAAGTGATGGTCACATTACCACCACCCTATACTGAAAACCTACCGACCGCTATGCCTACCTTCATGCCTCCAGCTTCCATCCCGGACACATCACACGATCCACTGTCTACAGCCAAGCACTGAGGTACAACTGCATCTGCTCTAACCCCTCAGACAGAGACCAACACCTACAAAATCTCCACCAAGCATTCTCAAAACTACAATACCCGCATGAGGAAATAAGGAAACAGATCAACAGAGCCTGACATGTACCCAGAAGCCTCCTACTGCAAGACAAACCCAAGAAAGAAACCAACAGGACTCCACTGGCCATCACATACAGTCCCCAGCTAAAACCTCTCCAACGCATCATCAGGGACCTACAACCCATCCTGGACAATGATCCCACACTTTCACAGGCCTCGGGTGGCAGGCCAGTCCTCGCCCACAGGCAACCTGCCAACCTGAAACATATTCTCACCAGTAACTGCACACCACACCATAGTAACTCTAGCTCAGGAACCAATCCATTCAACAAACCTCGATGCCAACTCTGCCACATATCTACACCAGCGACACCATCACAGGACTTAACCAGATCAGCCACACCATCACCGGTTCATTCACCTGCACGTCCACCAATGTTATATACGCCATCATATGCCAGCAATGCCCCTCTGCTATGTACATCGGCCAAACTGGACAGTCGCTACAGAAAAGGATAAATGGACACAAATCAGATATTAGAATGGCAATATACAAAAACCTGTAGGAGAACACTTCAACCTCCCTGGCCACACTACAGCAGACCTTAAGGTGGCCATCCTGCAGCAAAAAAACTTCAGGACCAGACTTCAGAGAGAAACTGCTGAGCTTCAGTTCATCTGCAAATTTGACACCATCAGCTCAGGATTAAACAAAGACTGTGAATGGCTTGCCAATTACAGAACCAGTTTCTCCTCCCTTGGTTTTCACACCTCAACTGCTAGAACAGGGCCTCATCCTCCCTGATTGACCTACCTCATTGTCTCTAGCTTGCCTGCATATATATACCTGCCCCTGGAAATTTCCACTACATGCATATGACGAAGTGGGTATTCACCCACGAAAGCTCATGCTCCAAAACGTCTGTTAGTCTATAAGGTGCCACAGGACTCTTTGCTGCTTTTACAGATCCAGACTAACACGGCTACCCCTCTGATACTTGATACAATGAAATAAGAATCCAATTTGATCCTCAGGTTTTATGCTGGAAATCTGCAATCTTCACCTTGGCCCTGGAGGACAAAGTGGTTCCCGGTCTATTTTGCTTCCCCTCTCATGCATTAGCTCAGGGTTGCAGCGTCTGAGTGGTTACAGCTAAGGGGCACTGTTTGTTTGTTTAAAGGAGGTTTCAAGTGGAATTTTGTAGAGAATGTCTCATGGAAACATTTCTATTGCTCTCAAAATTTTAGAACAAGCTGGTTTGTATAAGACCGTAGGTCCATGCCAGATTTAGCCTGTGTTGGTCTAAAAATGGTTTGCTAAATATAATTGGGACGAGCCACGCTGCTGGCTTAGCTGTGGCTGAGTGTTTGCAAGGCTATACTTCCTTCCCCGCGGGGGTGGCCAGCACCACAAAAGCCGCATGTTCTGCACGCATCAGAAGGTAAGTGGGAGGTTGAGAAATAGGCTGTTTACACCTGTGACGGGGAGCTTGATAAAACTAGCAGAGAGGCATATGGACCGCTTGTTTCCCTGCGCCCTCGGGGAGAAGTGGGTGAATCAGGGAGGTGATTCACACAAGCCAGCAGGAAGCAGAGTCAAGGCACCACACCCAAGGCAAGGGGACCCATTCCGAAAGCTGTCAGAATCCAGTCCTGGATTTCCCAGCAGCCAGCACCAATTTCTGGAGTGTGTCATCCATACAGGAACATTTCAACCAGTGCATGCAAATAGGTATGATTTCACCCCATGCTGCCCTGGCCTCTTACCACCACTTCCTTCCTCCCCTCTCTCTCACACACACACACACACACACACACACACACACACTCTCTCTCTCTAACCCAGGGGTAGGCAACCTATGGCACTGATTTTCAGTGGCACTCACATTGCCTGGGTCTTGGCCACCAGTCCGGGGGGCTCTGCATTTTAATTTAATTTTAAATGAAGCTGCTTAAACTTTTTAAAAACCTTATTTACTTTACATCCAACAATAGTTTAGTTATATATTACAGACTTATAGAAAGAGACCTTCTAAAAACGTTAAAATGTATGACTGGCACGTGAAACCTTAAATCAGAGTGAATAAATGAAGACTTGGCACAGCACTTCTGAAAGGTTGCCGACCCCTGCACTAACCTGTATCCAGAGTCTCTGCCTCTCCTGGGCCTTGCCCTTCAGCTTGGGGCCGATCATGGTTTTCAGTTCTGGGACCAGTTCCTCCATCACCAGATTACTCAAGACCTAGAGGAGCAGAGCGAGGAAGCTGTTAGTGACTAGATCTCACATGGCTGTTAGCTGTCCTTCCACCGCTGGGCTCTCTGCTCTCCCCGCCTCCCAACCCATCTTCTTCCTCCCAGGCTGCCTGTTTGTTCCCAGCCGGGAACTTCCTCCTTCCCCACCTCATGATATGCAGCTCCAGACTCTTACGTGACACCTTCTCCTGTGCATCTAATGCTTTGTTCAGTGGCTATGGTACTTCCATCTAGATCAAGGCCCACCATGAGGGCTCTTGGCCTGAAACGATCTCTCCAGAACACATGCTAATGGCCTCCCTCCAGCAGTTCGGAAGCACTGATGAAGTGCTCCTTACAATTTGTTTTGTAGCAGAGAGAGCCCCTTTGGGCCACAAATCCTTTTCTGATGCCCTAGCAGCATCCGGGCCCCATATCCCAACAGAGCATCGGGAACAGGTTCTGTACGGGGAGTTGCTTCCTCGTCCCGCACAAGGGTCTTTCGTGGCTCAGAAGGGGCACACTGTGCCGCTCAAGTCTGAGTGGCGCCCAAGACGGTGCTCCGGTTGCTAGCTAGGATGGCTCCACCAACCCAGGAAGGTGGACGGTCCTGCTGGAGACATCTGCTGGTGGATCCACCCTGCGCATCTGCAAGGACCGAAGCCAGTTTCCGATGGAAGGGGCTGGCCGGATGTGGTTGTGTGCACATGAAGGACGTGTGCACAGGAAGCTAACGAAGATGTTCTCCCACCACCAAACACGGGGAGCATCATGATTAGAGCTTCGGCTCAGAGCAGCTGCTCATGGTTCTCTCGGGGAATGGGAGTCAGTTCATGTGCAAGCTAACCTGGCCTTGGTGCCTGTGGCAGCCATCGGCCACACTGCCCTTTGCATCTCATCCACGTTCCCATTGCATTACGGGGTAGGCGCTCACCGCATCAGTGACAGTCTCTGCTTGGCTTAGGTCCCTCCCTCCCAGAGGTTTGGCTTGACGCCTCCCTGCCCATTTCCTCCACGTTCAGCCTTCTGCCCACCTTCCGATTGGCTGGGTTCCTAAACCCAGGCGTCGACCCACCCCTCCCCACCACCTTCCTAGTCCCTTCTGAGGCCTGAACTGTTCACAGGTGGGATTTTGGCGCTCCACCCACTGGCCGCCTCCACCATGCCAAGGGGATCATATTAAAATGCATCACGCGAGTCCATAAAGCTACGTCCTTGAAATCTAAGCTCCAGTATTTCACAGCTCTGTATTTCACAGCCTGCCAGCGTCCCTCCCCATTGGGGATTCCAGCACCCCCCTGCCAAGGATTCCTCCCCCTGCCCCCAACCAGGAGGTTCTACTAGACACTGGCGGGGAGGGGAGAGAGGATATTTCCCCTCACATTAACGCTGGGAACTGTGTATTTGCAGAGGCCCAACCAGCTCCCTGAGTTGTAACCAGCCACGGCTGGAATTCCTGCCCGGCCAGAGCAGCCCGACTCCCCATGGAACGTCCTGGGAGGGGTGCGTGTCAGAAATGGCTTTTACCAAGGCACCTTTCTCTTTCTCAATCTTCCCGTAAAGGACGGCCAGGAGCGGTGCCTGTGTGCTGGGAGGGGTGAAGCAAGGGGGTGACAAGGGAAAGAGGAGGGGCACAGGAGCATTTGGGGTACCAATCCCTGCCTTAAGCTTGCCATCAAGCATGCAATCTTTCTTTCCACAAGCTTGCCCTCCATGCCAACCCAGCCCCAGGAGATGGTTTAAAGCCAAGTCTTCATGGAGAGCCAGATGCAGCATCTGAGCAGCATTTCTTGGGGAAGGGCATAGGCGGTAAACTCCCCCATCAAGATACCAGCTTGGGCACAAGCTTCTCTTCCCAACTTAAGCATCACTCTTGATGTCTGGGGAAGGTTGGGGAGTGGGGGTGTCACTTTTTAAAAGGTGGCTAAAGCCGATCTTTCTAAAGATGTTTCCTCCCTTTAGCGGGTCACTAGGACCCCAAAATGCAGCCCTGTCTGTGGAAAGGTTGGGCAGGGCATGTGAAGGCATTCAGCATCCCCCAGGACCTCCGCAACCAGCAGACGCCTTAGACGCCTTGCCACGGCAGCTCGGTGGTGGAATCCGTTCATCCCTCCCTCATGCCCATACAACTCCCACCAGCAGAAAGAGAAGTGTCTACGAGAGGGAAGACACATTTGCAAGCTGGGCTGGAGATCAAGGGGGAACAGGCTGCAGTGGGCCTCCAGGCATCCAACAGCACCAGGCAGAGGTGGAGGAAGGACCAGGAGCTGCCAGTGACCTCTACCCTAGCATAACACCCACTCAGCAGTGACACGGGGCTGGCACGTAAGCAGCATGCACATCCCAGGCTTCCCCCCAGCCCTCCCTGGAATGGCGCCATTTTCCCCAGCCTGGAGGGTTACATGACTAAGCCAGTTCTCCCCAAGAGACCAGCTGCCAGAGCAAAGTCACAGCGGTTTATCCCTTCGGGGGGACGTCGGATGGGCCACGCCCTGCAATGCAGCCAAGCCTCAAGGCTTTGGACAGTCTAACCCAGCAGGGATGCCAGCTCCACTCCCTCAGCAGCCGCTTAGTCCCCCAGCTAGGGTGACCAGACAGCAAGTGTGAAAAATCAGCATGGGAATGGGGGGGGTAATAGGAGCCTATATAAGAAAAAGACCCAAAAATCGGGACTGACCCTATAAAATAGGGACATCTGGTCACCCTACCCCCAACCCTGAGTAATCTCAATCCATTCAGAAGGCTGATTTGGAGGCTCCAAACCATTCCCCTTCTGGCTGGGGCCAAATTATTGCGGGAGAAGCAGCTGTGCAGCTCTGGGCCGGGAGACCCCTCTCGCCCTCACCTGGACCTCGTTGCCACAGAGCATGTCCCAGGTGCCGTACTGCTCCTTCGACTGCCGGTACATGCGGACGGCATCCGTAAAGGCTGGGGCCTCCACCTTGGAGTCCTCTGGGATCCCTGAAGGAGAGAGAGGTTATTTAGGCTCGGGGAGGAGGGTGGCAGAGAGGAAACTACAACAGATTTTCCTGTGATGCACTCACAGCTTCGGTTACATTTTTGTCCTTCACATTAGTTCTACATTCTCTTCCCCTGCCGTGACTCACGCTGACAGGGACGGCAGCCCTTGCAGGGAGCTCACAGCCAGCGAGCGGACACAGTTCCCTGGGACTGGAGTAGCATGAGCTCCCCACTCCAGCCAGAGCGGCAAAGCACCTTCAGAGGCCAATACCGCTATTTAAGACTCATTGAGATGGACCTGGACTAAAACCCCAGATCCAGATACCCCCAAAAGCCCTGGGCACATTTCAGATCTGGAGCTAAAATGCAGCTGCCTAATATTGTTCCCTGTACTGCCTCCGAGCGGCAAGAGAATTGATATAGGGCATCACACACCACCACCATTGTCATTTGACCAGGGGGATCCCACAGCACATAAAAGGAGGGGAGGGGAGAAAGAAGGTGCCTTGGCCTCGCCAGAAAGATTTCCTATTGGCATCAGGTAACTACACACCCAGCCCGCCCCATGAGAGCTCTCCCGAGGCTCAGGGGGTTAGACAGACACCTGGAGCACTGCGGAGAGCAAGCCACAGGAAGTGAGGTTGAAAGGAGGCAGGGAGGGAAAGGAGAGAGAGGTTAAAAAAAATAGTATGAGGCAATGGATGAGTCATGGGCAGCGTGAGGTTCCCAGCCAAACCCAGTGTGGGGAGTGGGGCCACCGACTGCACTGCAGCCTGCTCCACTCCCCCTGAGATTTCAGCTCCATGAGTCACAGCAGCACAGACCACAGTGCAGACCTCGGGACGGGAAGAGGACTAGTTGATAGGGGGTGGGGTGGCAGAGAGGTGGCAGTTTTTTGCATGACCTCCCCCATCCCTGGAAGCCAGAAGCCCCATCTGTAGATGGCTGTCCATGCAGGGAAGGGACTGGGCTGCACCAGCAGCTGAGGTGGTTAACGGGGGGTTAGCTGGACTTTGAGAGGTACCAGGCTGGGGCCAGAGAGTTCTGGGTTTGCATAACCCATTGCAACACTAAGATACCCAAGAAGAGGTGGCACTGGCGTGAACCTTTCCAGAGCTATTCCTTTCCCGGAGCTGTGGAAGGCAAGAGAAGCGAGGGGGCTGGGGGCACAAATTGGCTGGTTGCCAAGCATTCCATGCCAAGTACAGGGGTCCCATTAACCCTGCCCTGCCTCCAGCCTCTCTGCAGTCTGCACTGGGATCTGCAAGTCTGGAACGCACATGCTGGGAAGTGGAGTGGGGGGAGTTCACCTCTGAGTAGCAAAGACGCCGGATGCCTGATGCATTAGACTGCATGTGGACTTCCCTTCTGGCTGCCTTGGCCAGCAGCAGAAGGAATGCAGGATGTGACTGGGACTCAGCACAAAGTCTGGGTCTCTGCAGTCTCCTGCCAGGCAGAGCTGAGCCTCCAAATGCTTGCTTCAAGCCAGCTCTGCTTGTGTGAAATCCTGAAAAGCAGCCTCCCTCCCTCCTACTCTGCCCCCTCGGTGCAAGTTACAGATGCCACAGCATGGAATCCAGGCAGCCACAGATGCAGCCGAGGGATTCTTAGGGCAGCCGAACTGGAGAAAGGATCAGAGGCCACAGCTAGGGAAATGGAGGAGAAGAGGATAAAATAACTCCTGTGTAGACAGAAGAAAGCGAACGCACACAAACGCGAAATGCAGATCAGCCACTCCCATCTGACAGTACACAGAACAGCAGCAACTTTCCGAGTGTTAAGGCAGAGGCTAGGACCTCGGCCAAGAAGAGGAGCCAGCGTAGTGTCAGTTCAGTAGTACCTGACATTCGTGCGTAGTGCCCGAGTGCTCCCGGCACTTTTCACAGAGACTACAGCAGCAGGGTAGAATCCTGGCCCCACAGAAGTCAGCGGGAGAAATCCTAGCTCTGCTAAAGTCAGCCTCTGCCCCAAAAAGCATACACTGAGTACCCAATAAAGCCTATAATCAGTGGCAGGAGACACTTGCCCTGGCAAGACTGGGGCTTGGGGGGAGACAACTCAGACTTTAAGGTCAGAAGGGACCATCACAATCATCTAGTCTGACCTCCTGCTCATCGCAGGCCACAGAACCTCACCCACCCACTCCTGTAATAGACCCCTAACCTCTGGCGGAGTTACTGGAGTCCTTAAATATTGATTTAAAGACTTCAAGTTATATTTACTCGTGTTCAAACAAGCAAGTGACCCGTGCCCCATGCTACAGAGGAAGTCGAACCTCCCCCCCCCACCCCCCCTCACCACCACCAGGGTCTCTGTCACTGTGATCTGGGGGAAAATCCCTTCCCAACCCCAAATATGGGGATCAGTTAAGAGGAATCAGCCTCCCTAGGGATACAGATATCTGAGCACCCAGATGGGTCTCAACAGATGTGGATTCAGATACTATGACAGAGTCAAAGTGCATTAGTGTCCTACGTGGTTTCTAAAGTACTCTCAGACCAGAAACTCCAAGTCCCCAGACTTGCTGTGATACCCACAGACACGGGTTTGGAACACGACCAAACTACAACAGTTTCCAACATGTTACTGCTTCATATAGCACTCCCCCTTCAGGGCTCTGCTCCTGCAGCCACCAGCAGCCCTGAGCTGGAATAGAGCCCCATCAATTTCCATCTAGATTGGGAGGCCGCATTCCTAGGGCTAGAGCACTGGGCTGGGTTTATTCCTGGCACAGACACTGGCCTGCTAGGGGACTTTGGACAAGTCAATTCACCGCCCCGCCTCAGTTTCCCCATCTGTAAAATGGGGACATTGATACTGACCTCCTTCGTAAAGTGCTTTGAGATCTACTGATCAAGAGAGCTATACAAGAACTGAGAATTATTATTTCACAAAGCCAGGCCATCATTGTTAAGGCCCTACCAATTTCACGGCCATGAAAAATGCGTCAGGGACCGTGAAATAAGCCCTTCCCCAGGAAATCTGATCTCCCTATGTTGCCGGGGGCAACCCAGCCGAGGGCTCCTAGCTGCGAGTTCCAGCCAGGCTGGGGAAGGACAGGACTTGTCCTTCCCCTGCATGGCTGCTCTCGGGGGAGAAGGGGGGGGAAATCAGACCCACCTCTGGGTGCCTCCCCATGCTGTGGGAAGCTCTGGCATTGGGCAGCAGCTCCAGAGGTTCCTGCAGCCGGAGGAGGCTTGTGGAGGTGGATCTGATCTCCCCCTAAGAGTGCAGGGAAAGGACAAGTCCGGTCCTTCCCCAGCCTGGCCAGGACTAGTAGCTAGGAGCCTTCAGCTGGGGCAGATCAGGCCCAGCTCCACGAACCTCCTGTGGCTGCAGGAAGCCCAGCAGTTGCTGCCTTCAGATCCCAGCTCTGAAGGCAACACAGAAGTGAGGGTGGCAATCCCATGACCCCCCTATAACAGGTTTGTGACACACCCACCCACACACACCCACGGTGGCCCCCTTTTGGGTTGGTGCCCCTGCAGTTACAACAGCCTGAAATTTCAGATTTAAAACATCAGAAAATGTGAAATTTACCAATTTTCCAATCCTATGGCCGTGAAATTGACCTGAATGGACCGTGACTTTGGTAGGGCCCTAGGCATTGTGATATCTGGGTGATGCTCTTATTATAAGCAACCAAGAAATGCTCAGGCCAAGATTATTCCTTTGGGTGGTCACAAGAGCAGCAGTATCTTCTGCAAGGATACAGCTAGGCGCCTGCTCCACTGTTACTACTGGGGCGGGAGGGGGGAGGGAGGGATTGCTAAATCCACTGAAACAGTTCAGAGCAAACGAAAGCAAATTCCTTCCAAGTGTTTTGAAGCAACAACTGTTGTAAACGGAAGAATGCAAAAAGGGGTCAGTTTTATATTAATTTAGTAGCAAAAACAATTCCTAAAAATCTTTGAAGTTAGAAATGATGAGGGCCAGTGGAGTCTAAAGTTTGACTTTAATTTAAAAGTCCCTACGTGAAAACGGCAAGTACTCAATGCAAGTACTCAATGCATCCTACTCCTCGGGTGTCAGACCTACCTGCAAAAACCAGTTTATTTACTTTTCATTCCGGTTAGCCCTGCAGCGCCTGGAAGAGCCAGCCGGATGCTCATGTGACTCACGCATCTGACACCAAAATTGCTAACTAAGCAGCTACTGCAGAATCTCTGTTGCGATCTATAAGCCAGGGAGAACCCAGCTGTATATTCGCACCCCAGCAAGCGCATGATGGGTTGGCAGTTAAGAGGGGGAAAAAGAAATCACAAGGCATTTTTGCTTGTGTGCCGAGTATTTCTCTGGAGTGTGGGCAGCACAAACATGAGGAACCACAAGTCTGGTTTTTAATCAAGGGAATTTCAAGATAATCTTATTGAAACGCGGCTAAAAGATTTAAGACCATAAGTGACCATTATAATCATGTCGTCTGATCTCCTGCAGAGAACTGACCGGAGACCCTCCCCAGGGAGTCCTGGGCTATCTCCTTTAGAAAGGCGTTCTGTTACTGGAATCTTTGGTTTTATTTGTCATAAAGCCAGGTCACCAATGCAGCTGTGGCATGTTTAAACGTGTGCCCCTTTAACACCAGAGTTTTTCAGGGCAGGGACTTCCTAGTTCCAAAGCCTGTTTGGGGATAGACGGTCTGAGAGGAGAGCAGGTCAAGGCAGAGCTGGTGATTTCTGCCTGACAGCCAAACCAGGACACCTGTAACGGTGTTTAGAGTAAACAGCAACACAGCAGGGTAATGCACTAACTAGCGTCTCCCTTCCAGTGACTGAGATTCACAACACAATATAGATCAGCAGCAAAGCAAGCTGGACGGGCATCCGCCTACTCCCCTACGTGGGTGTTTGGCCCAGGTGAGCGCAAGTGGCAATCTGACCAGGAATGGAGTAGCCAGGGACCCGGTGCATCAGAAAGCTGGACGAGGCTGAGGAAGCATGTGCAGCACCTGTTCAGAAAGTGCTGTGTTCTAAGCAGCAGCAGCCTTCCAGGTAGAATGTGCTCATTCGTCCCAAAGAATGCTGGGTAAAAGTGATCCCTCTTCCATTGGGTAGCTCCCACCTCCAGACAGATTTTACTCCTGCTGTGGCCAGGGCCACCCAAAGGCCTCTGGGGGCCTGGGGCAGAATTTGAATTGAGACCACTTCCCCCTGCACTGTCAAAAACATTACTGCTGATGGGATACCCGGAGGGGCGGGGGAGTTGCAGAGAAAGACTGCCCAGCACACACCCTACATTGGTGGCTCCTGTCCCGGGGGGCTAGCCCCAGCATCCCGCTCTGCAACCTGGCGCATGGTGTCGATGCCACTCAGGTTTGGCTTGGCCCCCCAAACCCACATGGTGCTGTGGCCCCATGCACCAGGCCACAATGCCACACATTCAAATTTGGCCCAGCGGCTCTTCATCGTGACAGGACAAAAGGATGGCCCGGTCAAACCTGCATGGTACTGCAATCCAAGCACCAGGTCGCAACACCACTTGGTTTGGGGACCCTCTTAATGGCAAACGGCCCTTTTTGTCCCGCACCCAACCCCGGCCAGCTCTGGCTGCAGCTAAGTAAATGTGGAGTAAGACAGACCCTCTCCTCCAGCCCGAGGTCTGTAAGTAACCCTCCTGCCCTTGTAAGTGCCAGAAACAGGTTTGATGGGGGGTATGGCTGAGCAGAGCTAGGTGGGTTTTTTCCCCCCCATCTCACAAAAATCTGAGATTTTGAACATTTCTCTGCCACAGATGCAGATAAAAGCAAAAAATATCAAAAATTCTCAAATGAAAAAATCCTAAGAAGCTCCGTTGGGGTTAATCAGAAGGTTTCTACAAAAAACCCTGTTTTTGACCCTTTCACATTCAGAATTTTTGTTTTGCTGTAAATTAGCTTCAATTTCTGAATAAAAAGCAGTTTTTGAAACCAGAAAAGTGGATTTTTTTTTTATTTAAAAAGCATGAAGAGATGATTTCCCAACTTTTTCAACTAAAGGAAGTTCATTAAAACAGACCTTTTCCTGCAAGACGGTTCAGTCTTGACAAATCTGCATTTTTGGACAAAAATGCTTCAGGCCCAAAAAAAAAAAATCAGCTCTATAGACAAGTTTGCCAGCAGCCCCTCCCCACCTTTCAGCCAGGATCTTACTGCTGGCTGCCTCACAACAGAGGGTTGGTTTTGTTTCTATTAAGATTGCCCAGACCAGGGTGGAATAAATGATTGAAGAAAAAAATCCCCTCATCGTTACTAATGGGGAACAGTTCCTCTTTTGTTAGCAGCTGCTAATTATGGATCTTGGTCTCTCTCCGGTTATGTTTTTGTGTCTGGTTGGCAATTTCCCCTAAATCAAGGGAAAGTGGTAAAAGCCCAGGATAATGTAGGGTGTGCGCATGCGTGCGGAACAGGGGAACGAATGCCAGGTCATGTAGCTGGATGGGCTTGCGGGTTAAATCAGAGCAGGCCTAAGGCCTTGGAGTCCAAGCCTATATCCAAAGTCTGCAGCTCCAGCAACCCCTTGCTCAGAATACAAATTTACTAGGTCTGGTCGTCGGAGATCTCCAAGCACTATGAGGAACTAGGGTGACCAGATGTCCCAATTTTATAGGGACAGTCCTGATTTTTGGCTCTTTTTCTTATATAGGCTCCTATTACCTCCACCCCCATCCCAATTTTTCACACCTGCTGTCTGGTCACCCTATGAGGAACCCTATGGCCCTCACCTTTGAAGTAGGCCAGGCTGATTGGACTTAGAACAATGCTGGAATAAATTGCCTAGGGAGGTTGTGAAATCTCCATCTCTGGAGATATTTAAGAGTAGGTTAGATAAATGTCTATCAGGGATGGTCTAGACAGTATTTGGTCCTGCCATGAGGGCAGGGGACTGGACTCGATGACCTCTTGAGATCCCTTCCAGTCCTAGAATCTATGAATCTATAAAACGCTGCCTGCTGTCCGCCTCCGCCACCACCCCAGTTACGTACCCACCAGCGATGGAAATTCTTCACTGTGGGGCTGGACTAGGGAGGTGGTATCAAGCTGTTTGAGCACAGCAATTAATGAGCATTGATTACAAAGACAGCAATGCACCTGCCTGGCCAGTTCTCCAATGTTCCCTTCTTGCCCTTCCACTTCCCCCTTGGCTTAGGGCCCTGAGAGATACCAGGGAACTGAGGGCCTTTGTCACTCGGGCAGAGCATGAAGAACAGCACTAGGTGGGAAAGGAATTCCAGGGTGGGGTGTGTGTGATAAGGATTGCCAACTCTCTAATTACACAAAACCAAACACCCTAGCCCCTGCCCTGAGGCCCTGCCCCCTGCTCACTACATTTCCCCTCCCTCGGTGGCTCGCTCTCCCCCCACTTTCACTCACTTTCACTGGGCTGGGGCAGGGGCTTAGGGTGTGGGATGGGATGCGGGCTCCGGCTGGGGATGCAGGCTCTGGGGTGGGATGGGAATGAGGGGTTTGGAGTGCAGGAGGGGGCTCCAGGCTGGGGGGTGGGGCTGAGGGATTTGGAGTGTGGGAGGGGGCTGCGGGTTGAGGTGGGCGTTGGGGTGTGGAAGAGGGTGAGGGCTCTGGGCTGGGGATGAGGGGGTTGAGGTGCAGGAGGAGGCTCCAGCCTGGGGCTGAGGGATTCGGAGTGTGGGAGGGGCTGCAGGTTGAGGCAGGGGGTTGAGGTGCAGGAGGAGGTGATGGTTCTAGGATGGGGCTGGGATTGAAGGGTTCACGGTGTGGGTGGGGGCTGGGGAAAGGGAGTGGAGTGCAGAGGGTATGAGGGCTCTGGGCTGGGGCCAGGGATGGGGGCTTTGAGGTGCAGGAGGGAGCTTCAGGTTTGCGGGGGGGGGGGGGGGGTTTCAGGGCTGGGGTAGGGTGTTGGGATGTGGACTTACCTCGGGCAGCTCCCAGTCAGCGGGCAGGCTGCCTGCCTGTCCTGCCATCGCGTTGTGCATGCCCTGGAAGCAGCCAGCAGGTCCAGTGCTAATAGGCTGGGGGTCCAGGAGGCTCCATGCACCGATCTAACCCACAGGCACCGCTCCCCCCACACCCCAGCTCCCATTGGCTGGAGTGTGGAGCCAGTGTTTGGGACAAGGGCAGCGCGCAGAGCCCCATGGCCCCCCAGCCTAGGAGCCGGACCTGCTGGCCGCTTCCAGGGCTCAGCGCACTAGCCTGCCTTAGCACTGCAGCACTGCCAGGGTCCCTTTCCAACTGGGTGTTCTGGTGGAAACCTGGACACCTGGTCACCCTAGGTGTGACTGATGGCTTTCCCCCTTCAGAGCTGCTTAATGAGCAGCAACTTCCAGCCTGGCCCCAGGAGGAAACACCAAGAGAGAGGGTGAGTGCGGGAAGGGTGTGAAGAGATGCATGTAAACGCCATAGTGTGCCTATGCCAGCAGGGCCTCACCCCACGCACAGCCCTGCCAGCTCCCCATTCCCAACCTGCACAGGCCTGTAACGGAGCTAAGCTCTGCCTTGCAGGGACCTGTTGGAGCATGAACGTGGAGAGCTGGGATGGAAATTTTAAAAAGCAGCTAATATCTGCTGAGTCAAGGGAGCAGGGAGAGGAGGAGGAGGAGCTGCTGCTCTGAGCACCTCCATTCCTGGCAGATTATCACAGGCAAGTGCAATGAGACACCAGTGAGGATTACAAGAGTTGAAATCTAACTCACAATGTCTTAAAGGGATAGGGGCCTGTTTGTTCAGCTAAGCCTGGAAAGCTGATAATTTTGTTCTGGCAACTGGCAGACAGACAGACCTGCAGTAGCTCTCACGTGAGCTCAGAAGCAAGTGCACTGGTGGCCGAGCACAGGCCTGGGAGATCTAATCTCAGCTCCAGCACCCGTTTGCTGTGGGGCCCGGTTGGGCAAAGTCATTTCATTAGTTGTATCATGGCCGTCCTGAGATCCCCACTGTGCTGGGCGCTGTGCATAAGAGACCGTGCTTACACGAGCGGACAATCTAAGCAGACAAAGGGAGGGAGGGGAAAAAACAGAGCCACAGGCAGGGGAAGTGACTTGCCCAGAATTGCACAGCAGGTCATTGGCAGAGCTGGGAACAGAGCCCAGATCACCAGGATCCCAGTGCAGTTCCTCACTGGCCAGGCCATACCGCCCCTCCTGGCCTGGCCGTACCGCCCCTCCCAGCCCACCATCTTCTGCAAGGGGAAGAAGTGTCTGAATCCTGCGTGCGACTCCCCAGCCTGTCCAGGAGCTCCGCTGAGAGGAGTCCTCTGCTGCTGAAAACAGCTAAAATCAAATTCATGCTATTTAGGGCCTAGTTACAGTTCTCCTAGTGATGGGGAATTTCAGGACTTCTGGAGGTGGGTGCGAATCTCGCTCCAAGTACAGAGATGTTACTTGCAGCCCTCTGACAGCCAGACCTCAGGTGGGGTGGGCAACTGTTTGAAACAATGGGAACACTCCTGCAGTTTAGACTGGAAGCTCTTTGGGTCAGGGACCATCACCAGGTGCATTTCTCTGTCCTGGCATTCTCCCATATAAACACGTTGCAATGGGTGTATTTAACACCAATAGACCCTCTACCAAAACAAGACACTCCACTACACACGCTTCTCCCTTTGTGGAGAAGACAAGAGAACGAACACGTGACAGATGCGTAGTCACATAACTTACTGCACTGCTGGTAGGCGCTCAGATACTACGGTGATGGGCACGGTATAAAAACCTTCATGGAGTAAAACCGGGACAGCACCTGGCTGGCTGGCGGCTCTGTAGAGAGTTTTATATGGGCTACCATGAGGCTAAAGGGCACAGTGCTGCTGGAGGTAGCTACTTGTGTGTGAGGCAAGAAACAGAGGCCCTGACCACCAGGGGTCATTAAGAATTGAGCAAGGTTTACAAGTAGGGGGCACTGGTTCTGGCTGAATGATCTACAGCAGAGGTGCCCAGACTGTGGGGAGTGGAGGAATGTTTGGAGGGGGTGGGGCGAGTCCCGGGCCAGACCCCACTAGTGGCAGGAAGGGAGCCCCTCCCAGCCCAACACCACTCCCAGCTCTGCTCCGGCCACACTTCCAGCCCTGACCATGGTCTGGGTGCGTCTCTGCACGTGGTCCCGATCCCAGACCTGCCCCCAGCTGCAGCCCCCTTATCCCTCTCCACGGCCCTGCTCCTGCTCCTGCCCCTGGGAACCGCAGCCCCGCTCCCAGCCCTGGCTCCAGGGGGCCATAACTCTGAAAAGTTCAGGCACCACTGATCTATCGCAAAGCAGGATTATGTTCTGCCTCCCTGGCTGGCCTCCTCACATTAACTGGCGGAAATATGGTGCTCTCTGCTCACTGGCCTGCAGCCCCTGCTGGTATCGATGTAACACCCACACTGCGAGGGTGAGATGACGTTAATCCCCGTTTGTGCATAAATTGCAGGGCTGTAAAACGCTTCAAGGCTCATGAAAGGTGCATGAGCTGCTCCTGACAGCAGCTAATTCAATTACGCAGTAACACTGATTCTCTGCTTGCCTTTCCAGTCCTCCCAGCAACCACCAGCCCACCCAGCTCCCATTCCCCCTCCCCTGAGGCCAAGTGCCACGACACCCTGTCAGAGCATGGAGACAGCAAGGAGGTGGGGTGGGGAAGGGTAAATGACAGGAAAGTGGCTCTTTAAGACTGAGCCTTGATCAATTTAATTACCCCTTTGGGGGAGAAAAATAATAATTAAATCTGGACGAGCGGCTTGCCTTTAACAAGCGCTTTCCTGGCTGGTTCACACATTGTTGGCTATTGAAACGCTTTGTCATGGAGTGTTTAAACTCCCTCGCAGCGAGCTCTGGCTCCCCTTTCTCAGTTCCTGGGTGATGGGCCCTCCGCACAGGCTCAATCAAGCGCCACATGCAGGGGGCGTTCCAGGAAAGAGCACAGAGCCAGCGGCGCCTCCAAGCCATTTCTCTCCTGGACTGTAAAAGCCAAGGACTTCAGTCTACCTCCTCGCCGCCCAGCCCCACCCTGTGCAAGTCAGTCTCTCTCCTCCTGCACTTTAACCCTTCTGGGAACTGAACTCCATATATCACAGGCCTCACTCCAAAGTCAGCGCTGAAGAGCAGAGGTACCTATGGGCCCCCAAACTCTCCTTGAAGAGGTCCTAAGGCCTTACCAGCTGGTCAGGTTCTGGGGAGAAAGAAGGAAGGAAGGAATCTCTCCCTCAAGTCACCCACCAGATTCCTCACCCTGATGCTTATATATATGGAGATATACCTATCTCATAGAGCTGGAAGGGACCATGAAAGGTCTTCAAGTCCAGCCCCCTGCCTTCACTAGCAGCACCAAGTACTGATTTTTGCCCCAGATCCCTAAGTGGCCCCCTCAAGATTGAACTCAACGCTGGGTTTACCAGGCCAATGCTCAAACCACTGAGCTATCCCCCACTTAACAGTGCCATTCACTATCTGGACCTCACAGGGTTGTTTTTTGTTTGCTTGTTTGTTTTGTTTTTGAAAACATCCTCACAGTCTAGAGTCCAGACAATGGCAGGCCAACTAGTCCTGCTTTCTCCTCTGACTCTCACCCCGTCCACAGCTCCTGAGGTCACCTGCCAAGGGAAAGAAGGCTGGTTGGACAATGAAGTGCAGAACTCCATGTGCTTCGGCTCCTGTCTGAGCACGGGATGCTCCAGGACCTAGTCCTGGCATCACCTCTGGCAGCTGGTCTAGTTTGCAGATGCCTTAAGCTGTGCTCAATACACCCTGAAAAGGCCCTCAAGGTCCTAGTGATTGTGGGGCTCTGGTAACAACGGGGTAGCCGCCCCATTTGTGCCCTGGCCTTTCATCCTCACCCTCTGGATCTCACCAGCTGACACCTAGATTTTGGATCTTTCATTGTGTCCAACTTCAGATCAAAAGTGCTGAGTGAAAAGGTGGGTGTCTCAACTGCCACCCCTTCAAACTCAGTCTGAGATCTAAGAGCCAAGCTGGGTCTTTTCTAGCATGAAAAGCACATGAGATTCTGCCATCTGAAGCCATTCAGGCTTTGCATGAATCCAGCTTGCTCTCCCAAAGCAGCGTTAACTCTGCAGAGCGGACAGGAATGAAAGTAGTAACATCCCATCCACCTTACTGTAGCCAATCGAGTCAGCAGAGGTGGCTTTTAATAGCCAGTGGCAGATCAGATGAGTAAGAAGGGGCCCCTATCAGTGTCACTGTTTAGGCCAGGCTCTCACGTAAAGTGTATTTCCGTTAATGAGGCTTTCGGAGATCCTGCTAAATCCTGAGCCACGAGCACCCCCCCATCCAACTCTGTCTCAAGTGGGAAAATGGCCATTTCATCCAAAGCAACAGCACATACAAGGTGCTATCACGGGGCAACTGGAAGAATCCAGGAACATGCTGGCCAGGCTCTGATGCCTAAGTGACAGTTTTGGAAGGAGCTCATTCCCTTCAGAAACAGTTCTGCTTATGAAGGTGTTTTCTCAAGATCATTGGGGACATTCGCGTGAAGATACCAGGTTTAACTTGTGCCAGATCTGCCGACTTACCCGATCTCTCCCCCAAGCCCCTTTTCATCTTCTGTTAGCACTGCAGATCCAATGCAGCTATGGGGGAGAGTGATCGATTCCATCTGGGCTCAGGGATCAACCCCCTCCTGTCCAACAACCAAAAACATCCCACCACCCTCCCTCAAGCAAAGTTTTACCCTAGAAGAGAGGAACCCGAGACTCCATAGAGCCCACTAGGGGCTTGGTTACGGCTCTCGATTTTACACAGAGGATGCTCAGGTACTGCAGTGTTGGGCAGCCATATAGAATGGCCCAGTAAGTTCAAATTCTTATGCCACTGGGGCTGCAAGCATGTCCCGACAGACTGAACACAGACATGGCCGGAAGGGTCTTTATTAGCACGAGGAAGCCAGCCCCCGGCTTGACTCAGCTCTCAGGATTACTTATTTAGATTGCAGTATCACCCAGGAGGGCCAGTCGTGGCCCAGAACCTCATGCGCTGCGCACTGAACGCACACACAAGGATACACACGCAGGACGGCCATTTAGCAAACACAAAGTGCTTTTAAGCACAGCCTGTTTGACACGGAAACAGCAGAGACACAAAGAAGCCTGGAACCCCCCCGCCCCCATGGCATTTCCTAAGAGGATCGCTTCTCGGGGCCAGACGTCACTTGGGGAGGGAATAATTCTGATCTTGCATGTATTGCTAGTAACACCACAATATTCACAGCTTCCCGGGGGCAGGGGACAGGGAAGGAGGAGACCAAGGTGCACAAGGTCCAATCTCTCGGTAGGAGGCCGCAAGCCCCGCACTTACCATTGTTGCAGTGACGTACGCAGTCCTGGAACACCGCTCGCCATTTGTCCTGCTCCTTCCCAGTCATCACGCAGAAGTAGTAGTGACGGGAGTACGGGTGCCAAAGGATGAGAGGAAACTGGGTGGGGCACTTGAGGATCGGGGCATTGCCGGATTTGGGGGCTGTCCCTGATGAAAGAAGAAAGAGATTCCAGCACACGCCTGTGACTTGAGCTAACACTGGTTGGAACAGGCCAGGCAGGAGGCCCACATTCTGGATCCAAAGGCAAGGCATGGGTGAAATGTATCAGAATGAGTGCCATGGAGATGGATGGCCTCAACAGCCTGACCACAGAGTGGCTTCCTGCACTGCCCCGCTACGGGGGGCTCAACCCAGACCCGTCATATGGGACCTAAGGGGAGGCCAGTCTCCAGGGGCCATTCAGCCGCTGTGGAGACTACCGGCAAGAGGCCAGTTAGCTCTAGGTGGGTGCTGCTACTGGACCAGATTCTCTCTCAGTCTCACAAAGCCCTGCCCATATCATGCTGCATTTTAATCCAAGGGGGAATATTTCCTCTCCTCTCGTTACTTCCAGCCTCCACTTTCACCATTTGGTTGCATCCCTATTCTGGGTCTTTGTGTCACATCAGCTGGCAGGAGAAGCCCCAGTCCAGGGGGCTGGCACCAGCCGTCAATGGGGATGTTCGTGTTCCCGGGACTGGCACGGGACTCACACCTAGTCAAGGGCATGGCAATAAGGCCTCCATCTAGACCTGCCTGCAGAACAGCTCCACTGGAGCTTTGATGAACCAGAGTCAGTGGCATTCCTAAACCGGCTGCCCCAAACTAAGATGGAGTGAGGGGAGTATTTGACAGGAGTCTTCAATTACCTGTGGTGGCAGATGACAGAACAAGGAGCAATGGTCTCAAGTTGCAGTGGGGGAGGTCCCGGTTGCATATTAGAAAACACTATTTCACT
Organism: Gopherus flavomarginatus; assembly: GCF_025201925.1. Lineage (NCBI taxonomy): Eukaryota > Metazoa > Chordata > Testudines > Testudinidae > Gopherus > Gopherus flavomarginatus. The sequence goes on along the minus strand of NC_066633.1, from coordinate 18,112,383 downwards.
AGGAGGGTGGTGAAGCACTGGAACGGGTTACCTAGGGAGGTGGTGGAATCTCCTTCCTTAGAGGTTTTTAAGGTCAGGCTTGACAAAGCCCTGGCTGGGGTGATTTAGCTGGCGTTGGCCCTGCTTTGAGCAGGGGGTTGGACTAGATGACGACCTGAGGTCTCTTCCAACTCTGATATTCTCTGATTCTCAGATATGTACTTGCCTCAGTCTCCATGTGCTCCAGAACTAGCTCTGGAGACATCCCAAACCATCCCCCACCTCCCTTTTGCCTGAAGTCGAGGTGGTGACCCAGACTACCCTTCCTGTTCTCAGGGAGCATCACAGCAACGTGGTTGCCCACTGGAAAAGCAGTAGGGAGTGACAGGCCAAAACCGAGGGAGCAGCTCCACTGCAAAGCACGAGTGAAGTGGCCAAAAGGAACAGCCGCAGGGAGCTTGAAGGAGCAGCTGAAGGGCCCTTGGCATGTGCCACTGGATGACAGATCACATGAAGACTTGTTTTAGCTGCCGCAGAGGGATGGATGATGAGCACGTTGCATTCCCACCTGAGATCACCAGATTTTGTTAAGGATGAGCGTCCCAGAGGAGAAGGAAGCAGTAGGGGAAGCACCCACATCTGGCAGAAAGAAAACCAACCAACCAGAAGAAGATTTCCTGCTGGGGCGTTAAAGAGTCTCTTCAACAAGGTCAAACCCGTGGGGGTAGCGCTTGCCTGACATTGCAGAGAGGACGGGAGGGTCTCAGCCTGTGGGCTGGGAGCACGTATGCACGGTCTCTGTAACATAGCATTTAGATGCAACCCGCGAACACTTTCCACAGCAAGGGCAATATAGCCCAGGGTCCTGGCCCCATAACTACAAGCTCCTCCACCTGTTTTAGGGACATAGGTTCAATCCGCATGGGGCTGATCACTGGCCCGAATTCAGTGCCCTGCAGCAGCAGCTCTGCTCTGAAGAGAGGTGTTCCCCTGGGAAAGAGCCCCTGGAGTGGGAAGGGAACGTGTTCTCGCCAAGGCACGGGGAGGGTTTCTACCAACTCCCAACCCCACAGGCCTGCTCCTTAAAAACGAGGTCATTCCATGTGGTTTTAGAAATCACCAAAGATTAACCTGGTTTTAAAAATCTGTGTGTGTGGAGGGGGGGAATCCACACACATAACCAGAACCAGGACCGCCCAGCGATGCTGCAAGGGGTAGCTAGCAGGGTGGCCCATCTGAGCCAACCAAAGCCAGCTTGTTTCAAGATCGTAGGGGACGAGCTCACAGTGATCAAGATATTCAGCATTGCTCAGCTGCCAATCCGCACCCAAGCGCTTTTGAAAACCTGGCACTGAGCCCCTGAAAACCAGCCCTGCCCCCCCAGCCCTCTCACCACTCTCCAAACAAGAGAGCGGGAGGAGGAGACTTGGCCAGAGAGGTTTCTCATTCGCTAAGGGAAACGGTTTCAGAGAAATCAAGTGGCCGGCTCTGGAGAGCAGAGGCTAGAAGTGACAGGCTCCCTTCCCAGAAAAGAGCAGAGACAGCACAACAGGGGCCCTGGGGAAACAATCCCAACTGCATTCTCAAGGAGCAGAGCGAGGGAGGGTGAGAAGGCATTTGTGTGGGAGGGAGCCTATGCCATGCAAAGGAGTGTTCATGTCTTCATGGTACAGCAAGGGACACCAGATGTTTTCACTCCTCCCTACCTATACTGTGTCCCCCCACACTTCCTTTGGAGCCACCTCTCCGGCTCCTCTATTTCTCCTCATGAAGAACATTGACACCAGGAGCTCGAAAGGGACAAAAGGGGACCAAGATCATATGTATCCATGTCCGCCTCCAGCTCCTGTCCTAGAGATGATGAAAAGCATTCTGGGATAGCAGGAGAAGGGAAACACAGACATGAGCCAGCCTGGAATAATAGAGTGGCCAACGTACATCACCTATTCTAGTCCTCCGTTATCCCACCCTCCCCCTTTGCCCCTGAACATGCAGAGCACCTGGGAGATTGGGTCATCAACAGGGTGGACATACCTGGTAAACTGCTATTGACAAGCTCAAGATACTGGTCCAGCGAGGTGAGGATTTTGTAGCCGGCGCTGTTGAGGACTATTCGAGGCTGAATCCCTCTGTCATAGGCCTAGAGAGGAAGAAGAGTCAGTCTGTGGGAGCAGTTCCCAAAGCTGCTCAGTCCAGGATCCGTAACAAGCTCATGTCTCGGAAACTCTGTAAGGCAAGACCTGTTCCTTGCTCCTCACCCTTGTTTTTGGCAGGGGTTAATAGGCTAAGGCTCGCCCATACAGACCTTCTAGCATCTGATTCTTGTGGCGTGGGTGCATGTGCATGGGAACCTACTGTGACTGTGGGATACTCACTGGTGTGAACGGTAACCAGGTCAGCAGGTGCCTGCACCTTGCTGGAGGATTGTGATGGGGGAAAGGAAGTGGTTGTCTTTGATACATCTCCCACAGAAGTGCAATAAGATAGACTGCTCCCTGCGGGGGATGTCCCATGCTGGAGATCAATGGGCTCCAGGGAATTCTACTGCATCATGGGAACACGACATCTCAAGCTCAGCCGTCCCCATTGGCGAGGGAGTGTCTCAGGGCTCAGGACTGCTTTTCAACTGGTGCAGCAGTCAAAGGAAGCCAAGAAGTTGTTCAAAGCTTCCGTTCAGTTCCCCAGCTCTGTGACGCCAGCCTGGTTACTTAAGTCCATTTCTCAACTGGAGACAGCAGACGTGCTCAAGGAGGTCTTGCTTTGAAGCGCTAAGTGCACTGAGTGAACTGGCTAAGCGTCATTCATGTGCAAGAGCTGTTTGAACAGCTGTTGCTGAAGGCTCCTTGGCAGGAGGAGAGCTTCTTTAAGGGGTACATTCCCTGGCAGGCGCTACCTGTGCTGAACAGGCCTCCTGGACAAACACACCCACCACAAAGCAGAGAGGGAAGGGGAGAGGGGTGGAGAAGCAGTGAGGGCCTCACCAGTTTGTTCTCGTATAGCACCAGGCCATAGTTGTGTGGCACAACGCTGAAGCGGTTTCGCCACTTCTTGTTTTCCTCCACGTACTGGAAGAGGTTCCCCGAGATGATGACGCGGTCCTCCAGAGGAACCTGCACAGAGGGAGGAGACATAGCACAGTGAGCGGAGGAGGAAGGAGAATTGATGGTACATTGGAGAAACCAAATTCAGGGGAGCCAAAGCACGTACGCCAGCTGGGGATCTGGCCTCTGGCCCTTATGCCAAAAAACGCTTAGCTCTTATACTGCATGGCGTTTTCTACTTATAGCTCAAGAGCTAGGTAAGCGTGATCCTCATTTTTTAGAGACAAGGAAGTGGCGGCAGAGAGGCAAAGCGACTTGCCCAAGGTTACACAGCAGGTCAGTGGCAGGATTAGATCCCAGGTCTCTTGATTCTCTGTCTGGAGAAATACTCCAAAGCCTAGAGCTGGAAGAGTCCAGTGGGTGCTAACGAACACCTCATACATCACACTTGCCTTCAGACTCCTCATGCTCATTACAATCCCCCTCCCGCTCCAGAAAAGCACATCATTCAACTTATTGATCTGTATCACAGTAACGCCTAGACCCCAATACAGATCACATATTACTGCACGTAGCAAGAAATTCTCCCTATGTGACCCACAACCCCCTTAATGCCAACTGGCAAGGACATTACAAGAATATGCCGATTCGGGTCCATACATTCTGGTTCACCAAAGAATATCATGTGAGGTTTTCAAGGAAAGTCAGGGTCACACTGTAAAATGTATCCAGAGATACTATATAAGGAGTTATGTGTATATATACTGAAAAGATGTTCTTAGATTCTTATCACAGCAGAAGTAGAGAAACTGGTTTTCTCTCCCACACAAGAGGTTTATTCACTTGTCTCTGTCAGATGTAAATTAAACATCATAAACTAGGACAGTGGATACCCATTTATATAGGATGTTATTGAAGTCAACAAGGAAGCAGCACAGAGGCAAAACAAGCCCCAGGGTGTTCTCCTGTCTCTGAGCACAGGACAATGAGCTTCGGGGATATAAATAGATGGCAAAGATGACACTCCTCATCCTACACCTAGGACATAAATGGGCAGTGCATTTTCATTCATTCAGCCAGCTTGGTTCAAGATGCGGCAGCAAGCATAGGGTGGGATAAGCTTCTTTAGATAAGAGAGTAACTTGTGAGTTAAGTTTAATCTCTAGAAAGCACGTTATGGTTTAGTTTTATAAGTAACCCTTTTTTTCCAACTCATTATCTCCCGACTCTTTAGTCTTTGATAATAAACCTATGGCTTTCACTATCAATATATCTCAGTGCTGTGATATTAACCAAGGTGCTGGATCCCGAGTTGATTCACACAAGCTAGTGTGTACAGTGTTCTTTTGGGGACCGCAGACCTGGCATTTGTGAGATTGTTGGGTGGATAAGCGGCTGAACATTGCAGGAGAACGCTTCAAAGTGTCTCAGGGACCGGGGCACACTTATTGCCAAGCTGCAAAGCAAGATGAGGGCTGGCAGAGTCCAGATGAGTGTGCTTGCATGACTAATAGGCTAGTGGTATCACGGAACTGACACCCAGCAAAGCACAAGCAAGACGCCCTTTTGCTGGAGGCAGGGGGTAGCAAAGGAACTCACAATCCTGGGTACCCCGAAACAGTCACACCCTACCCAGAAGGATTTATAATCTAACTGCGTAAGGCATAGCATTGGAGGTGAACAGATTAGTGGCCTACGGTCACACAGCAGGTCAGTGGTGGGAATAGGAGTCAGGTCATCCTTGTCCCAGTCTGGACAAAGACCCATCCATTGGACTAGGCGGCCTTCAACTTTCTAAGCTTTTTGCCCTGAAAGCTCCTGTGTGTTAGAACTTGTTATGTGAACGCAAACACAGACTTGCCCAATGATCCGAGAGAATTCACGTCTCAAGGGAATTTTTATGACCCATGGAATATAAACAAGAGCAAAAAGCACTTCTTGTGGAGATTGTCTCTCTCTCAGTCTTGTAGCCAAGTTTTCAGCAATGAAAGTCAGCGAAAAGGATCAGTATTTGGAAGATACTACACAGGCGTAAGTGATCTAAATCCACAGACTCTGCCTCCCCCCAGTAATATTTCAGATGGGAAGCTGAGGCACAAAGACTAAGGATATGTTTTCACTGCAGAGTTAACTCAGGCTCCTGCCACACACAAAACCCTGTCCGCTGAGTTTAGGGGTGCTTTTAAGCAGGCTAGCTGGCCGGGCTGGGGGTGCGGGTTAGAGCTCAGGTTCCACTTTCACTCTGGCTGGCAGTGAAGTACCCACTTTGCAGTGCGGACTCAGACTAAGCCATTTGAATGCTGATAATCCACCAATGCCTTCCTGCAATGCCCCCCCTTGTGTCCAGAAGGACAGACAAGTCTGCCCACAATTCACTGGGAATGAATCATACAGCAGCCCAGCTGACTGCAGCACAAAGCACCATGGGATATACCTCCAGCAGTCCTAGTGACACATGGGGAAGCAAAGCACCAGTGAGGATGCAGTAACTGATATGGCTTTGCAGGGGGGTTGCTCACACATAAACTAGGCTAACTCAGTTGCTGATCACCCAAGTTAACCCTACAGTAAGGGATCACTGTAAAGGGGATGTCTACACTGCACGGTAAACTCAAGGTTAGAACTCAAGTTAGCAGATCACGGGTTTGTTAACCTAGGGCTTGACCATCTATGCTCCTTTGTAACCCCAAGTTAAGGAGTGTTGAATCCTGGGTCCCAACCTGGGGCTCCAGCATCTACACTGTATTATGCAGGCCCAAGTCCAATCACCCTTATCCCAGACTTCCTTGCATCCTCCAAAAAATGTGGCAGCCCTAGCCCTTTGTTTGTGGTGCAGCCTGGGAAAACTTGACTGTCCAGAGGACAAGAAGTTGGTCTATGGGATACTTTTGGCAGACTCCCAGACCATGGGTCCAAGGGGCTGTATTTACACTGCAAAGCAATAGGTTTTGAATCCTGGGTCCCAGCTTGACTAAGGCTTGGACCCCCTTGTAGTCCTGGGACCCTGAGTTAAAGCAATGTGTTACACTTGAGCCTCAGTTCAAACCCTGGACTTACACTGCAGCGTAGACATAACCTCAGTGGTTTGTCCAAAGTCTGTGGCAGAGCAGGGAATTGAACCAGGATCTTCAGAGTCCCAAGCTAGCGCTCTAACCACTGGACCACCATTCAGAGGCAGAGCAAGTTAAAAAGTAACACCAACTTGGATGCTACTGCTGCTCACACTCTTTCTCTCTCCCCAGCCTTTTAATATATTCACTATGTTTTTTTTAAACAACTTTCTTGTAGGTGTGTCGCATGTCAGTGGGAACAAACAACAAGGTAAACTGAGTGGCAAAATATATCGGGCAAAACCAGATCAGCATCCACCGAGAGAGACAGAATTTTTCCTTCACTCTTTCAGTTCTAGTAATCTGGGTGTTGCCTGTACCAATACTAGGTATAAAATGGCAGATAAAAGTGTAATTGTTAACTTGACAGTGTCCCTTAAAGAGACTTGCCTGTGGTCACACAGCTAGACCAAGGCAGAGCCATAAAAAGAACCCAGGAGTCCTGTTTCCCATAATCAACATTCCCTCTAGGGTCATTATCCAGGGTTTTATAGCAACAGTAAATAGACTGGCTAATTCAATTTTAAAAAAAAGCATCAGGCAGTTCTACTTTTCCAAGGTACTTGGAAAAAAGGTGCAAGTAGAAAATACAGTTAAGGAGGTGATGAATTCAAGGGGGTCGGTAGATTAATGGTAAGCTAATCATAAGGCAAACAAGTGGGGTTTTTGACAGAACAAGGATTAAAAGCCCAAGGGGAGAGAGAAGCGCATGGAAACCCAAGGCCTGGTACACAGACTATGCAACAGGACATTCAGCAAGAACACCCCACTGCATACACCCTCCGAACAAGATCTCTCACACCCCCATGCAGGTACTGGGATGAGAAGCTTTTAGGTGGAGCCTCCGTAGTTAGGAGTGAGTACATTTCTCTAGCAGGGTGGCTTGTCGCAGTCTGTGCTCAGAGCACCGCCCCATAGCCAGAGCTGCAGAGCCCCTCTGAAGTCAGCCTTGCACTCACAGGGTGTGGCGTGAATGCGATGCACATGGGTGGTGGCTCTTTAAAACCAAGTGTTTATTTATAGCAGATGCCCTGTGCAGGCTGAGGCCAGACCCAGATGGATACAATGTTCAGACAAACCCTTTGGTGCTGAGGTTGATGTACCAGATCCCCTGCAGAAAGGAGCTGGGTTTCAGTGCTAACCACTGAGAACTGAAACAGGGCCTACAGGACCAGCACGTCAGACTCCAAGCAATGGAAATCAAGGCAGCCCCTGGGGGAGGAGAGGCTGTCCCAAGGATCTGAGAGCTACGTCCTAGCATCAGTTCCTCATGAATTGTTTCTTCCAAAGATTAATCACAACTAGAAGCACTTTCTGGCCTACATTCAAGAGACCCACATTCCACCAGATTGGCCAGCCCTGCCCTTCCCTCCCCATGTAGCGATCCAATACCCACCGCCATTCAGAGATGCACTGGGAGATAGGGGTCTCGTCGGGACCAAGCAGAAGCCAAGGAGTGGGGAGGAGGGGGCCATGGGCAATGGCTTCTATTGCAACCCCAACATTCTGGACACCCGCTTTTAAAGTAGTCACAACCCATTTAACATCACTGGTCCTCTTGAGATTATATGAGGAGACCACTAACAGCAGCCCCTGCAATCAGCACATACTGACCCTGCCACAGGACATGAGTCACTGTTACAGCCAGTCAGTGTCCATAGACTCCAGTGGCTGCTGGTCACAGGGACACAAATCCCGGTCCACTATGCCCAAGCATGAGACAGCATCTCATTTCGAAGCAGAAAAGCAAATCTGCCACCTCCTGTGGTGACCTGCTATTGATTCCTGCAAGTCTTTGACCAAAAAACGCCACCAAGTCATGAAAAGCCAGAGATGTGGCCTGTGATAGAAGATGACCAAGAGCTTGTCTACACAGGGATACTGGAGCAGAATAGCGAGTGTGGAGGGATTACTCCGTAATAGCTACTCCAGTCTCCCTAAACCTGTCGTGAGTCACAGTAGTCACCCCACATCAGGGTAAGCTCACTCTCCTGAACAACAGGAAGTTGGAATGCCCAGATTTCCTGGGACCCCACGTTCTACTCTCTCCTCTTTTCTAAAGGAGAATCAGCGCAGTTCACACGGTGCAGACGTCCTTCAGAGGACATCTTACAATCAGCATCCCTGCCGGCTGAGCACGCGAATTAACGCTCTCACAGCATCATCTGTAAACAGCAGAAGTTTGCCCTGGGGTCCTTGGCCAACAATCCCCTCGCCCATGCCAAACGCCAGTTTGCCGCCACTTTCCCCCTGCCCCAACTGACCCAGCCAGGCAGTCTATGGTTTGAGCGTTTTGGGATCCTAAGGGATCAAAGGCCCTAGATAAGTGCAAGTTATTCCATGGAGCGTCTGTCCAGCCGGGGCGGGCATTTGTCCCTGGGCAGAGAGACAGCAGTGCAATTATGTGCTTCGATAGTTTACATTCGGGAGAGCAGGGGATCAGCTGGAACACCAAGCTTATTACATAAAATAAACCAACCAACCAAACAATGAGCTGCTGCAAACAGCTGAAGGATAATTGATCCGCCTTCCTGCAGCTGCCAGTTACCATAATGACTCAAGAGGTGCTGCGGCCCACTAACAGAACCCTTGAAATATTTTTGTGGTGGTTCATTTAACACCGTTAACAGGTGATTCAGGAGACTCCTGGGGCCTGACATCCCTCTACCCCCTCGCCCCCTGCCAGAATGAACACATTATCCTGCAGGAGGTAGTTAACGGCACTATCAATGAGACAGCATTACCCACACCAGGAACAGGGGAGGGAAAGAGGCAGGGGCGACACCAGCCATGTAAGCCGGCTGGTGGAGGGTGTGGTTGAATGATGGGGGCAGATCATATTTAAGGTTTAGGGTGGGGGGATCCAAACACACCCATTCCCCGGTATCGTCAAATCCAGGTCCCTCCACTGGCTTTATAGGGATACTCATTTCTCTGCTTTGTCAGGAAGAACAAAGAATTCAGTATTTTAATTATTTACAAATGCCCCCAAAATACTGAGGCTCTCCAAGCGCTTTGCAAATACGGAGCCAGGCAGCACTTTCAGTGTTAGCCAGGTTTGAAGATGGGGACACTGAGGCAGAGAGAGCCTGCTAAAGAGACTTGCCCAAAGTCACTGAGTTAGACAGGGAACACGCAGCTCCTGATTGCCACCCTGGGCTCTAACCACTACGCCATACTTCCCCTCACTGAGAGAACGTGTGGGCAGACCGGAGACCTTGCTGAATCTCAGCCTAAGCAGGAAGTGCTGGAAGGGCCCAGGATCCAGACATGCCTAGTGTGTTTCTGTGCTTCCAGTTTGCACCACTCTGCCGAGTGCTGGAAACGGGCACCGCACGACAACATGCCATCGCCTCTGGTGAGCGCTTACAGCTCATCAGCCCTACCAGCCTTACTGGCCAAACTGCCAATTGGACCCTCTGACCCCGAGTCAGCACGTCTCCGCACAGTCGAAGCAGGAACACCAGCCAGTCAGGCAATTTCCAGAGGCAAACGGGACATCAACTTCCCTTGGACTATCTGGCAACTGCCTTCCTAGGTCTCTGTTTTCAGTGTATTGCAGGGGGAGTAGACCCCGCAGGTGTTTGCCGAGATCAAGATTTTCCTCCTCTCTCAACTCCTACGACCTATAATCCTAAAATCCAACCACTGTTAATGAGTTTCTCCCCATCCCGGTATGAGCCAGAAGAGGAAGCCAGGTTGTGAAGTTAAAAAATACATTGGCGTGTCCAGGGAGTTCTGGAGAGAGGTCAGAGATTCAGCAAGGGAATTTCTCCGGGGAGTGAGGAGAAGAGCAGCCAGGTGATATTGCCTTGAGAGACCGATTGCAAGCAAGGAGGCCGAAAAGGGACAGCAAGAGACGCCGTATTTATTCGTTTGTTAGTGAGAACAGTTTGTCTGACACTCACAGCACATGATCGCTCACATGCGCACAGCATCTGGGCACATGTTGCTTCTGCTCAGTTTCCCATCAACCATTATCCTACGAGCAGGGCATGGCTGGCTTGCCCACATTGGTAAAGCATCTCTAAGCTCTAGATACAAGGGAGTGACTCCTGGATGACTAGCGAGGCCTGAGCGGCGTTCCTCAGATCTGCAGCGTGGCGCAGGGTTTAGTAGCGTCTCATGTTGCCAACACCTAAGCTTGTCCAGCTCTCAGTTTGGCTACTTCCTCTCTACCCTCTTGCCCACAAGTTGCCATCACTAGTCCCAAGTCTTCAGACATACGGAGCCAGGCAGTCTAGGCAACCAGCCAACAGCAGCGATGACTAACGCTGTGCGCTGGGGCTCCGCAGGGACCCCAACAAGTCCAACTCTCTGTACTGCAGTTGATTTTCAGGGGCTTGTGTGATAAAGGGAGACAATTACAGCACGACCCCAATTAGAAACTGAAATACCACGAGACTACAAGAGCAGACGTCATCTTTAATACCGAGCAACGGCCCACGAACGTTATAGGGCTCCGCGCTATAACGTTCCAGTGCTCACTGGCGTGAAATGCCTGTTGAATCAAGACTGATCATTGCAGGCTGGAACCTGTAGTATTCATAGACTGCACCTCTGTATTAAAGATGAAGCCAGCTGCAATCTGTTCTGTTTTACGAACATTATGTGCAGCGTTCTGGGTGGGCAGAGCACAGTAGCCATGGCTTTAGCCCGTCTCTAAAGGAAACCAGGTCAGAGTCTTGAGAAGCCCTGCTCTCAGATTGCAGTCCCCCTACCCATCTACTTTTACATGGCATGTTCATCACGTCTTGCATTATTGCTTTCCACTTAGGGGCAGATACCTTTTCCCACCTGCTCTGTAACTACAGGACGCAATATGCAGAGTCCAAACTTGATCCCTTGCTGGGGACTGGCTTCATAAACTTTATCTCTGTGTGTTCAGCTCAAACCTCCTGCCCCTGACTGCTCCTAGGGTTCCTCCCTTAGGACCGCTCAGCTCATACCCTAGATCCTCACTCCTTTATTATCCAGGTGAAGTAATAAACCACCAGCCCTGGTGAGTCAGCAGAAGCCACTTCATACCCCACCTTCCTGGAAAAGGCTTTCAGGCAAACACTGGCTGCCTGTTATGCCCCCCCCCTCCAACCCCCCATCTGAGAGCTACTGAGCAGAGATCTCGGAGTTAATCTGAATTTAAAAAGCAAGTTACAAGCTCAGGACAGGACAGCTCAGCTTCACTCCCCTCTCCACCCTCTTCCTTGAGATTTCCATTTAGCGAGGCCTTGGTGTCAACCAGAGACACATTAATCCACAGGGCCTTATTACGCAGGCACACCGTCATTCTGGCAGGCTGCCCAGGCAGGGATATCAAAAGCAGGCTGGGAGGCGGACAGCACTGAGAAACTCAAAATGCTCCTATGGGTGCTTGGCAGGAAGAACTGAGGGTTTGTTCGTGAACAAAATCCTCTTGCTTCCTGGAGGGGTCCCATCCTTGCAGCGCTCCTTCAGAATAGGACCAGGCTACTAGCTGGAAGCCAAGTCACAGCCACAAGCCGGCCTTTCCCAAAGCAGCAAGTGGTCCAAACCTGTGGGGCCAGAGTTCCAAGGGCTCAGCACCTCCAATCAGGGCCAGATTGGAGAGTGCGCTCAGCACCCAGTGTGCCAATGAACCTGGCCCCGGCTGTGGGTGCTGAGCCCTGAAGATTCTGCCCCCAGCATAGGAAGGGCTGATCGCATACCCCGCTCCCTGCACCTCGAGTCAATGAGCATGATAGCTACTCAGCACCATTCAGGATCAGGCCAAAGATTTGGCTGTGCAAGCCAGCAATCACCTCTGGAACCTGGAATGGCTGGAGGTTTCGCAGCAACTGCGAGAAGCTAAACTGATCTCCCCGCAGCAGATCAGCAGTGGAATGTCCTATTTATATAACCATCTGGTTTTAAAGTTACACCATGTCCCTGACCTCTGCGACTCGTTTCCATTTCTCAGACATTCCACAGCCGCTAGCTGGGATTTATGACACAGGCAACCTTTAAGCGGCACTCACTGGGAGGGCTGGGTGTATCACGTTTGGTGATGCACCCAGCACTTGTGAATGCCGGGGCCTCGTTCCTCACAGGGGTCTCATTCATCCTCTGTTTATTTTGCCTAACACACCCACTGAGCAGACTGTAACATGCACCTGCACCACCCTCTATTGTGACATCCTTGCTGCTACGGGACAGGCTAACACCCAGAGCTGGATACATACCACGCAGGTTACGTGTGTGTCTTGTCTGCTCTACACTCGACATTAAAGATGCCACAACATTTTCTAGAAGAGTAGGCGTGTGCCTGAGTCACCTGGGCTAGATGTTCCCTTTCCCCATGAGATTGTGTACAGTGTGCCATTACGTGGTTGCCCTCCACCCCAGAGGTGGCTGCATTACAGTACTGGACGCTCAGCACTATGTGCTTATCTGGGGTTCGAGTCTGAACTTTCTCACTGGTGTAAGTCCATAGACTTCTGTGGAGACTTTACACCAACGTAAACCTGATCAAACTCTGACTCGGTGCTTGTGAAGAACTTTGGGCTCCTAAAGAAAAAAAAAATCCTCCTCCACCCTGACCTGAACCCAACCCCAGCTCCCTTCACCCCATATCAGAATCAGTGAAAGGCTGGTGAATTCCACCAATACCGCAGTTGTGTGGTGTCTCTCTCTCTCTATTAAGGGTGGAACATACAGTTGTCTTGTCCATCCTAGACTTTACCCACCGTCACGACTCCAGCAGTGAGCATGAGCGATGAACAGGGCTCCAAAAGCAGCAGGCGTTTAGCGATCACGATGCCATCTGTCATTGAGCCTTTGTTATGGTGGCACCTAGCTGCTCCTAATCGAAGTCAGGCCCCATTGTGCTAGGTGCTGTACAAACTCAGTGACAGTATCAGCTCCAAAGAGTTTACAGAACCAGCTCTCAGGAGAGCTCCCATCAGCAGGGCAGTGCTGGTAACAGCCGGGGCCAGCTCCAGCATTCGGCGACAGGGCCTTCCCTCTGAGAGGGACTGAGGGACCTGCTGCCAAATTGCTGCCGAAGAGCCAGGCGTGCCGTCCCTTTCCGTTGGCCGCCCCAAGCACCTGCTTCCTTCACTGTTGCCTGAAGCCGGCCCTGGTAACAGCAATGGCTAGAAATCTCAGGGAAAAGAGGCTACTGTAGACCCAGTCAGGGAGGTTATGTTGTAACAGGAAAGTGGGGTGCCTTTGGTTCCTGAGCCCAGCATCCATGGCTGGGCTCCCTGTCTTCTTCTGGACACCCCATTCACTCACACCTCCTGTGGCTACACTTTGCCAGTTAATCAGCATTGTGAGCTCTCCCCAGAGACCCCAGCATTCCTACCATGCGGGCAAGCATGCACGAGAGGGTGTAGGCGTCCAGAGAAGTTACTTAGTCCCCTTGGGACCCACCTCTAGTTCTGAATCCAGGTCCCGGGGAGGAGACTGCGGGAACGGGAGCAGGACTCAGGAACAGAAGGCCTGTTCATTGGGACAGCAGCTGTGTGCATGATCCTCTGGGCACGCCTTTGAGTTACCGTTACCTAGCGAGGCTGCACTGCCACAGGCACTGACAGGTACAAAGCCCGCCACGCCAACTCCAAAGGCCAGGCTAGCCCCACCAGCCTCCACTTCCCTTACGGGAGCTCACCAATATTGACAGCGAGTTTCTGATCCTTCCCATCAAGAGCACTGTGCCTCCAAGTGCTGTACAGAGCTACTGCAAACACCCCACTTCCAGAGCCAGGCGAGGCGGACAGAGGGAGAGAGAAAAATGAGGAGGCGCAGGCCAGGGAGAAGAGAGGTTTCCAGCAGCCATGTGAAGTTACAGTAGATGTACTGGATTGCTCTTCTGACTCTCCAAGGCGACTGTTCTGGAGCGGAAGGCGGTCTGGCTGCAGAGAAGGAGGCTCTTGCGCTAACAGAGCTGTTACAAGAAGATGACAAAGATGGCTGGCACTAACTGAACAGCTACAGAGGAAGAAAAAAGCAGCCCTCAGGATCCCCTGCAATGCCATGGAGAGCAAGTGTCGGCACATGGGCTGGGCTGGCAGCCGAGGTGACCGAACGAGCGTCCCAGATCCAGAGCACTGCACTGGTAGGGCTACAAAGGCCATCAAGCCATGTGCTTCATTTTGTTCCAGAACATCCCCATTTCGCGGCCACAGAGTGGCAGTGGTGGGGCTCAGGAAGAGTCCCAGAGCGCCTCCCCAGAAGGAAGCTCTGGATAAACAAAATACAAACACACTGAAGTGTTCAGAGCAGAGGTTGCGACTTGTGCCAGTCTTAATGCTCTCTAAACAGGCTCTCACGTGGATCACTGCTGTGGGAGGGGAACTCAGGCCCAGCAGAGCTGCTTCCCATGGCGTGTTCACTTGAGTTAACAACCATTACGAGACACTTTCAAGACAGTAACCAGAAAGTCCAAAGCTGCTGCAGCCTGCCACGATGGGCACATGCTTTGCAGGCCCGAAGCACAAGCCAGCCCCTGGTTAACGCATACTCCACCCTTTCATGAAGAGTTGTGAAGCGCCTGGAGGTCATTGGAGGGAAGGTACCATGTAAACAGGCCTCAAATGCCCCCCACAAGGCTGTTCTCCCCTACTTTACCAGAGGGGGAAAGTGGCACAGAGTGGGAGAGAGATTTGCCCAAGGTCACACAGCAAGTCTATGGCAGAGAAAAAGGAAAGCTCCCAGATCCTCCAACCCACAATCCTGTGCCTTGACCACATGAGCATCTTCTCCCTGGCAGTCCTGATTTAGGTGGAGTGGCATGTGTACAAGAGACAAATTGCCCCAGCATCCAGACCACCACACCCGAATCTCATTTCAGTCTAGAACTCGGAAGCTGTTGACAAGATTCTCCTGGGGTCCCCGCAAAGCCCACGGCTCTCCCACGTGTTTATGCAGCACCATCCTGAGCAGCGGCATCTATGCGCTTGCAGAGGGATCACACTTAACTATGTGAGCAATGGCAGAAGTTTAACCCACCGCTTAACCCACCTGGAGCCGGAAGGTTGTTGCAACACAGAATCATTCTTCTCAGTGTGATCTTATCCTGCGTATAAATTCCCCTCTCCTGCCCATCCCCATTCATCCTGCCCCAGGTTTGTTACAGTCAGTCTTGGAAGTATTAGACTCTAAATGGGTGACAGGTAAATGAAATTTACCGAGGGGATGTTAAAAGATAGACAAGCGGGGCCCATGCTTGCTGATAATTAAAATCTACCAAGCGAGCACGCGCTAAATGCTCTAATCAAATAGCATTATCTGGTGCAACTTGGCTTCTGAAATGCCACTTCCAAACATTATATCTGAGGGTTTGGTTTGTTTCCTGCTAGTAAAAGAGTCAGACAAACTAATATGGATACTCATTTCTAAGTATCAGCTGAAATCAAAACTAATCCTTCCCAGCCTAATTATAGGCCCAGAAGGAGCAATTTCCCTTCCCTCTTCTAACCAAAGGCTTCCAACCTCGCACAGCCTGGTATTTCCTGTCTCTGGCTCTTTGTTTATGGTTGAAGTTCACATTCTCTTCCCCCTGCAGTGGGAACAGGTCTGAGCTGCAGACAGGATGAGTGGCACCACTGAACGGGTGAAGAATTGAAACCCAAATGCTCCTCCCCACCCTGGAAAAATATCAGCCAGAGTGGAAACAATGCAAACCTAGCTTGAATCTTAAAGGTCTCCAAGATTCAGTCACGGGCAGCAGCCCAAAAAGGAGGGTGCGACCCTACCCACTATATCCATCAGCAACAAACATCACAAGGGTGTCTATACTCCGGAAGTTTCTGAAACCTTCCTGTTTGTAACATAGCACGAGAGACGGAACTCATGATGCCTGTCTCTCTGCAGGGCCAGGGCTACATCTACTTGGACTGCAAGCTCTTTGGAGCAGGGATGTTTTGTGTTGCGTTTGTACAGCACCTAGCACAATAGGCCCATGACTGGCGACTCTCTCAGTGCAACCACAATACAAATCAATCTGTGCATCAGTAGTTGTGTGTTGATCAGAAGTGCCTCTGAGCAAGGCCCAGACTCTGGTCAGACTACCATCAATTGCAATAATGCATTCGTTTTAGACTGTACCTTGGTCCTCCTAGCCCAGTGGTAGGAAACCTATGGCACGCATGCTGAAGGCAGGACGCAAGCTGATTTTCAGTGGCACTCACACTGCCTGGATCCTGGCCACCGGTCCAGGGGGCTCTGCATTTTAATTTAATTTTAAATGAAGCTTCTTAAATATTTTAAAAACCTTATTTACTTTATATACAACAATTGTTTCATGATATATAATACACTTATAGAAAGAGACCTTCTAAAAACATTCAAATGTATTACTGGCATGTGAAACCTCAAATCAGAGTGAATAAATGAAGACTTGGCACACCACTTCTGAAAGATTGCAGACCCCTGTCCTAGCCTATCGCACACCGCAAGATAGCTGTGCTAATTAACTTTGTGCTCTAGTACATGACCAGGTTAACTCTTTAGCTGCTGGCTCATTTCAGTGTGACATCTAGAATAATAAGCTAGTAAGTACTGGCAGGGGCAAGGTGTTCAAAGCTTCCTGCTTCAGTCTCCAGCGCTTCGCCTAGCTACATTTGCATCTGGACACTGGAAAAGCAGGCGTGTGATTTTACACGAGGGGGATGGGAGGCCGGAGGGAACGGATGGCAGGCTATGCTCTGAATATAGGAATTTGCATACTTAGTCAGACCCAGTGTCCGTCTGGTCCAGTACCTACCTGACACTGGCCAGTAACTCATGCCTCTGAAGGTGGTTTACTGCCTGCTTTGGGGTCAAATGGGAGAATCTGTCTTCCCAGCATTAGGTCTCCAAATCCCCCTAGTTAGGGAGACTGGCTTATGCCCTGAAACAGGATATTCCCAAATTTGTCAGCAGCAGCTGTAACAGCACAGTCTCGTTATCCATGTAAGGATCCAATCTCCGAAGCTCTCGTCCCTAGCCCCTTGCTGCAGGGAGCATGCTTCTGGATGCAAAACTGCCATCATCTATGCAGATGGAAATTCTCTCTCAGATACACCTATCCTCCCAGAGCTCACTCCCTCGAACGTCTGTGGCACCTCAGGCAAGGTGCCCGTGTTGCTCCATACTGGCAGTTTGGAGCCACAATGGGCATTAGCAGTCAGACATACAAGGGAGTCCAGTGAAAGGCAAAGTGGGGCTGCAATGCATGGCACCTCCAGGGAGCCCTTTCACTCCCTCTGTGGCTAGGGGAAATGAATCACATTGCACACAGCCGCAATTAAGTCACTTGACTCACTTGGGAAGGAAAAGCCAAGGCTGGAACTTGGGTCAGAGGCAAGCTGCGGGGTGAAGGGCCTGTACCAGCTCCTGGCCTGGAGTAGGAGTCCCAGAAGTGTCTAAAGCTAGAAGATTCTGCTCCCCCAGAATGAGCCCCAGAGCTTCAACCACCTATGGTGGGACTGGCCGCTTGCCGTGCCCCCCTTCAAACACACATCCCATAAGCACAAGGGTTCAACTCCAACGCCGCAGTTTGGCTTGACTTGCTGGAAGAACTTGGCCTTTCCCCACTAGAGAGGTGAAATTTTCCACTCCAGCTTTCTCCCGGATCTCACACTGGAAGATCCCCACCAGGAAGGCCTGCTCTCACAGCACTGAAAAATGCATCATTGCTGACGCTCCCGGCAGCAGACTTGCCTGCGGCATCTGCCTCCCATCCCCGTGAGCCCACCTTTCAGCTACATTTGGGCATGCACAACGCTCCCAGAGCCAAAGCTTCATCGACACTGAATCTGGATCCGTTCTGTGGCCCAACTCCATTTCTGCATTCAGGTCTGAGTGCAAAGATGTTGCAGGGAGCAGCAACCCAAGCCAGCATCTGGAGCAGAGCGGAGCCAGAGATCCCAGGACAGGGCAATGAGGAGCCTCTCCCTTACCTTGCGGTGGAGCAGCTGGGACTGAGGCCCTCCGTTGCCCTCGATTTCATACCGGACGCTGTTGAAGAGTGCGACTCCATACTGTTCCTCGTAAAACTGGCAGAATTCTCCCAGCACCTTCCCGGTTTTCTCTGAAAGTCAAAATGGAGAGAGGTTTAACACAGATTGCCTGACTTCAAAACACATCAAAGACCCCACAGACACGCAGGCTACAAACCCCCTCTTCCATCTGCTGGGGAGACTCCTCGAGTCACTTTGCACTTTAACATGAAAGCCTGGGACCGGTTCGAGATTATTAGTAAGGAAGTGTCTCACTTCCTGCAGCTCTGGGGGACTATCTACCAGCTAAAAGCAGCCCTATCATGATGGTTAGCATATCATTGGCCATCTGTTTGTGGGCTCATGGGCACGGGGGCGGGGGGACAGGGTTGCGTGTGTTAGTGGAATCATCTTACTCCGATGAGCAGCCGGTGGGTTACTGAGTAATCCATACACACTCTATTGCATTAGCAGGACTTGTGGTCATTTCTCCTCCTAGTCTAGATACCTTCCACATTTAAAACAACCCCCTCTCCCACTAAGTCCAACTTTTCTTTTGATCACAATACTCCTGGAAGACCTATGCTGAAGAACTCACTTGCACCTAAGCTAGGACCATGTAGTCTTCCAGTTTGCAATAAACGGCTCTTTACTGTGTCTGCCTGCATTTCTACTGCACACATCACGGTGCCAGATACATAAGCAGGAGTCCTTCTGCCCTGACCATCCAGCCCTGTCTTGCGTTAGTGGTTGTGCCAAGTGGGGTCACTTTGGCATATGCCTTCCTCGTGCCCACATGCCCCACTCTTAGCTCTTAGAGGGATGGACAGGAAGAGGCATGAGAGAAAGATGATGCTTTTGCTACTTTTTGGGTGCAACGTGACAGGCTCATGCAGGACACTGCTCACTGGGGAATTCCACCTCTACCAAGAATGTCTTAAAAACTGTCTTCCGAGTGGCCCGGGTAACCTCAAAGTCCATCACCTGTTATGTTACTTCAGTGCTGCCTGTTTCCTCCTCCTCCCATTCTGAATGTGCCAGGAGAAGTCAGCCAACCAGAGGCCATCTGGGAAGTTTCTAGCACACCCCACAGTCCAGCCCGGGTTATGGAAGGAAACCCACCAAGTGCCCACGGGAGCTGTTCCAGTGCACCTGCCAGCAGCCTATCATTCACGCGCTGCCCAGGAGGCCTTCCCGGCCTGAAGGGGAGGTTCCATTCTCTTATTGCAGGACACTTGTCACCTGCATGTTCCCAGTCTGGCCCCAAACTCAGCTCTCTCACTGGTGAAGGGAGGGCAGCTTTCGCCACATGTGACCTGCCCCCGGGTGCAGGCGCTCAGCACGTCCTACTGAATCAAACAGCCCTGGGCCAGGTCAGTCACATTTCCATCAGCGTCTGATCTGCAAACAAACCCGAATCGTGCAGCTCAGAATGGAGTGGTGAATAAGGCATGTGGGCAGACTGTGCCACTCAAAATATTTTCCCATTCCTAGTGCCAGCAATACCAGTGACCTTTGCCAGGAGGCAGAGCTGGCCAGCACCCAGAGTGCCACCCTCCCTACTGGGAGTCATGCTCCTGTCTTTGGAAACAGAGGCCAAGATGCAGAGTAGAGGGATGCAGGAAAGACTCCTACAGAGACTCCAGAAACCCTGGTTTGGTCATATAGTGTCAGGTGGGAACTCAATAACAGTTTTGTTTCATACAAGAACAGTCACTGGTGGACTTGGGGCAAGAGATGGTGGAAATCACAGGGGAATTTCAGTACAACGTACCCCTGGGACCAAGTGACAATATATTCAAAACTAAGGTCTGCTCTACAGTTAAACTTGTTATTGGCATAGCTGTGTTGGTTAGGGCTGTGATTTTCATGCTGGTATAAACCCTGATATATGGGCATAAGAGTGCTTTTGCCAGCATAATGTGATGAACTGGGAAAGTTCTTAATGTTTTCTCTGAGTACTGTGTTGGTGCCTCAGTGTCCCCATGGCAGTTCTTAAGTATCTGGCAGAGCAAAGGGCCAGGGCACCTAAATGCCTGGCACTCTGTCTCCTAGCAACTGATGGCCTGGGCCCCTCCTCTGCAAAGGTGCCAGCTGAACGTGTTGGAGACAAAGGGATCAGGTAACCTCCTGGCCCAGGAAAGGGGCTGAGCAGAGAGGAGGGGCTGGGAGGGGTGGTTAGTCTGAAGCTGGCTGGGGTCAAAAAGTGAAGTGCAAACGTGGGGGGTCTGGTTCACTGCCTCCCAGAATGGACCCGGCCGAGGGGTCCGGTTCGCTGTATCTACAAGCTCTGTTTTAGACCCTGTTCCTGTCATCAAATAACCCTCTGTTTTACTGGCCGGCTAAGAGTCACATCTGACTGCAAAGTGGGGGTGCAGAACCCGGTGGCTTCCCCAGGACCCCACTGAGGCGGGCTCGCTGTGGAAAGCGCACGGAGGGGCAAAGAATGCTAAATGCTCCAAAAAAAGACCCAGAAGGTAAAGACGTGTAAGCTTCTTGCCCTAAACAAGTCTGCTTCAAGGAAGAGAAGGCTCCCCAAAGTCCTGACTGGCTTTGTGGGGAGCAGTTCCAGAGCATCGCCCGGTAACTCCGTGACACATAGCTTTTGTCTCAGGGAACTGGCGAGTTCCCACGTCTCAGGGAATCACTTTGCCGGGAGAAACTCTGTTATACTAGTGTAAGTGGTTTCTGCACTATGAAGATTTGCCAGTATAACTCTGCTGGTATAGCTATGCCAGCAAAACTTTTCTAGTGTGGGCAAGGCCCCAGGTGTCCCTCCTGCCCTGCTCCCAGTCTAACACACAAGCTGTTCCATACCAAAAGGAGAACTTTCTATCGGGGTGGTAAATACTCGGTAACTTACATTGGCATGAACCAGACAGCCTCTACCACCGACGCTCCCCCACCACCCAGCCAGGATTTCTCCACTGTATCACAGGCCAGATACTGATTGCAGTTCAAGATTCTTCCTTGGCTCAGTTTGCTGTTAGGGACCCACGATCCAAATTCATTTCCCACTGTCACCATGACATTTCAAAATAACCATCACACGCAGCGTGGCAACAGCTGGCAAGTACTAGGCCCATTTGTTCCAATATGTATTTGATCAGGGAAGTTCCTCCCCAGCTCTTTGGGATTCCGCAAAGAACTCCCTTAACCGCTCTGGAGGATACCAAGTAGTTCATGCTGGCCACCAACTTGGTTGATACCAGAGAGTTCCAGAGCTAAAAAGCATGAACCTCTGCAGTTAGGTTTGGAAGCTGGGCTGGTTCAGAGTCAAACTCGCATCCAGTGTGGGTCCAGCAGAGGCAGAACACGTTGAGCAGCCGGTTATACTAGCAAAGTCACTAACAGCAGGACAACACCAATGAGCCAGACACACGTGGAGCAATTCTCAGCTGCCCCAAGGCTTCTTCTAGGAGAAAACCCTTCTCACATCAAAGCTTGTTTGTGTTGCAGCCTAAGATCAGCCCTCAGACCTGAGACTCCCACCTGCTTCCTCTCCTAGTGTCGGGAGCACTTGGAGCTTCCTGCAGCTCTGGGACTCCCCAAGGGGCAGCTGCCCCCCCCCCCCCCGGGAAGAAGGCCTTACCATGACGGCACATGGCCTCAATTCACACCACTATAAGAGTCTTCCGGGCCACGCCCCTCTTGCCCTCTGCGATAATGGCTTCTGATAGAGAGATGGCAATGCAGACCCTGTGATTATAGCTTTGATAATGAAACTGCAGGATGGGGCTTGGCTGCGTCATACACCGACCTGGTAATGAGCAGGGAGAAAGGTTGCCCTCCCTACCCCACCTCCAGGGCAGTGCTCAGCGCAGACACTGTATTTAACTGGGGCCTAAAAAGGCAAACCAACAGCTGAGACAGGCTCTGAAGTTACCAGTCGCAGCCCCCAGCTGAGGGGCGTTCTATAATCCTCTGCCAGCTCCAAACCCAACAGTTGTCCAGCAACCACCACAGACCCCTGCTCCACTGCTACCTACTCCCGATCGTTCCAGAACATGCCTGCCCATTAGCTCCCCAGGGAAGATGCAAAGCAAAACGTACACAAGCCGCTCCCCAGATAAAACAAGTTCAGCACTTCCAGAAACTCTGCACGCCCCAGCAATACCGTCATCTGGGCCAGTCGCTGCTTTCCAGCAGGGCATTTCAAAGGGACCTGAAGGGAGTTCAGTGGGATTCAGCTGCCTAATTCCCTTTTGGTTCCTTTACAAAGTCCCAACCCCCATTCAGTTTAGGCCCCAGTCATGCTGCCACTGAAATCAATAGGACTTTATCTATTATCAGTTTTCCCCATGTGCTCACACATATGCTAAAGCACCTACCTAGGAAAGACAGCCCCTGCCCCAAACAGCTCCCAGTCCATGTTCCACAAGGCAACAGGGGTGATACCAGAACAGGATGCCATGGGGATGCCACTCAACGTGCAGTAGTAGTCAAAAAAGCACATAGAATGTTGGGAATCATTGAGAAAGGGATAGAGAATAAGACAGAAAATATCATATTGCCCCTCTATAAATCCATGGTACGCCCACACCTTGAATTGTGTGTGCAGATCTGGTCACTCCAACTCAAAAAAGAGATATTGAAATTGGAAAAAGTTCAGAAAAGGGCAACAAAAATGATTAGGGGTATGGAACGACTGCTGTATGAGGGGAGATTAATACGACTGGGACTTTTCAGTTTGGAAAAGAGACGACTAAGTGGGGAGATGATAGAAGTCTATAAAACCATGATAGATGTGGAGAAAGTAAATAAGGGAGTGTTATTTACTCCTTCTCGTAACACAAGAACTAAGGGTCACCAAATGAAATTAATAGGCAGCAGGTTTAAAACAAACAAAAGGAAGTATTTTTTTTTTCACACAACACACAGTCAATCTGTGGAACTCCTTACCAGAGAAGGTTATGAAGGTCAAGACTATAACAGAGTTAAAAAAAGAACTAGATAAGTTCACGAAGGATAGGTCCACCAATGGCTATTAGGCAGGATGGGCAGGGATGGTGTCCCTAGCCTCTGTTCGCCAGAAGCTGGGAATGGGCGACGGGATGGATCACTTGATGATTCCCTGTTCCGTTCATTCCCACCTGGGGCACCTGGCATTGGCCACTGTCGGAAGACAGGATTCTGGGCTAGATGGACCTTTGGTCTGACCCAGTGTGGCCGTTCTTGGGAACAATAAGATTGCATGGTTACTCATTAAGGCACGCACGCCTTGGGCATACCCAGACACTGCAGTGGGAGCAGGATTGGGCTGCTTGGTTGTAAGTTCCTCGGGGCAGGGACCTTGCCTGGTCGGTCTGTACATTACTGTGCACACCTCCATAGAAGGAGGATTTATTACACTAAGAACCAGAATGGTTTTGACAGACTACTTCATCCCAGTACCTTCACTGGGAAGGCTCTGAAATCTCTATCTGTCTACCCCTCCATCTCATCTCTGACACATAGCTGGCCCTTCGCCCCAAGACCACGCGGCACTTGCACACTAGCAGGGCATACAAAGAGAGCGCCGGGCACACGAGGGCCGGGTCTCTGCTACAGCCTGCTCTGCTTCACCCATCCACCAGCCAGGCTGTCAGAAGGTTCAGGATGGATGAGCAGAGCCGCGTCTCTGGCGTGTGACTTTTCCCTCCATACTGCATCCAAGACAGAGCCGCTGAATACACGTCCCCGTCACGTGGGAGAAGGCTGATCTACCGAGGGAAGCTACTGAGTGCAGTCAGCAAGGCTGCCCGTACCACTCCCATGCCAGGGATGGGACAATATAAACTCTCCCAGCTGTCGTGGCTGCTTTTTCCCAGTGATTATGTCTGCACGGCATGGGAAGCTGGGTCCCTCTATGCACATTGCAGAAGGGCAGGGAAGGTCCCCTTTGGACTCTTGCTTGAAAGCCAAGACATGAAGGGACCACTGTCCATTGAACAGACACCACCTGAGAACTATTCTATTCCCGGCTCTGACACTGCCTCTTTGTGCAACCTTGGGCAAGTGACTTACCCTTTGGTGCCTCAGTTTTTCTTCCATCTCCACAACACTGGGACTTAACCACCTCTGAGTTGCCATGGACTTCAGTGGGAGCAGAGTTAGGCCAATGCCCAGCCCTGCTAAAACTCCCACCCTCCATGCAGTGTCTTAGCCCCAGTGTAGTTGTGGGTTACACGCTTATTAACGCTAGATACAAAAAAAAGCCTGAGATCCCAGAGGCAGGAAATTCCAGACATTAAGATTGTTCTGTCAATACTAGCAGGCCCGTATTGCACATCCTGTAGAGTGAGTGTAATAAAGGACAGTGGTTATGGAGGAAGAATGGTGGTGTTATGATATAAACCAGAGGTGGGCAAATTACGGTCCGTGGGCCAGATCTGGCCCCTCTGGGTTTTGGATCCGGCCCCCAGGATTGCCCCCCGTGCCGCTCCAGGAAGCAGCTGGCACCACGTCCCTGCAGCCCCTGGGGAAGGGGAGGCAGAGGGCTCCACGCGCTGCCCTCGCCTGTGGGTACCTCCCCTGAAGCTCCTGTTGGCCAGGAACAGGGAACCGTGGCCAACAGGAGCTTCAGGGGAGGTACCTACAGGCAAGGGCAGCGTGCAGAGCCCTCTGCCCCCTCTCACCCACAGGCTGCAGGGACGTGGCACCGGCTGCTTCCCGGAGCAGTGCAGGGGCGGGGCTGGGAGCAGGGCCCGCTGCGCACCACTACCACCCCAGAGCCGCTCCAGGTAAGCGGCACTGGGCCAGAGCCCACACTCCGAACCTCTCCTGCACCCCACACCCCAACCCCCTGTCCTGAGCCCCCTGCTGCACCTCGCACCCCTCCTGCACCCCAACCCCCTGCCCCAGCCCTACACTCATGGCCCCGCATGCAATTTCCCCACCCAGATGTGGCCCTCAGGTCAAAAAATTTGCCCACTCCTGGTATAAACAGAGGCTGCAGAGACTTTTCACTCCTCAAGTGAGGAAAGACCTAACAGTATAGCTGGGGAGAGGTCACGGAGTTAATCTTATAGGGTTCCACACCCCCTCCCATGAATTGCTTAAGTTTCTTTAAGCGAAGAAAGAAACTTGGGAGGAAAACGGCTCGCATGCCTTGCCAGCTCAGTGGGCTTTGAGCAGGGCTCAGGGATACTTCTAACCACTTACGGAAGCAGCCCTGCGTACGTGCTTAGCGGCACATTGAAGACACTTTCCTACAGCGCATGCAGCCTGAACACAGACCATCTGAGGTTGGCATCAGTAATGGGACTAGCCTCCATGGAGGGTAGGGAAGAGACAGGCTGCAGAAGAGCAGGGAAGGTGCATAGTATAACAGAGCCTGCTCTTCCACTGCAGCCATAGATACCTCCCCAAACGGCCTCTGCACCACCACACCTGCTCCAGCAGGGCTCTGGCTTTTCCAGCCACAACCCAGGCCTTAGAGAGAACATGTTTAGATCAGGATCTGTACAGATCCCACCGCACCTCCCCACCCCCTCTCCCAACTCTTGCTTGTAGGATCGTCCATCCACTCGGATCCATTCTGCGATGGAGTTTGTGACAAGCCCAGGCATCTGCCTTAGTGAATTGCCCCTAGCAGAGGACAAAAGGCATCAGGCTGGCAAAGCAGAGCTTTCCTTAAGGTGAGCTGAGCAGAAAGGGTGAGACACAAACTCAGAGCCAGTCTGGGAGCGTCTAAGCAGGTACTTTCTGCTTTTGAGAGGCAACAGCTGCGTTTCACAGGGATTCTTTCAAACAAAATCCTTTCCCAGGCGAACCACCATTGGGGAATTAGAGGAAAAGGCTTTCGGTCACTTTAACAAACCCACGCCTTTGTGCAGACAGTGTGCTCCAGCCAGGGAGCCCTGCCAGGTTTCACTGCTGGGACCACCGCACACAAGGGTTTCCTGTGGCTATCAGCAATGGCTGGAGGATTTGGGGTGGGGGGCAGGGTGAAACCACTGTGCGCTTTTGCCTCTGCTCTTTGGCTTTAAGAGGCATACAGACAAGCCATTTTTACAATGGCTCTCAGAGTGCACGAAAGGGAATTGTACCGGTATGGCACAGGGGACCTCGCTCACCTGCTAAGGGCCAATGACACCCGCTAAGGCAAGGAACAGGATGGGAACGCTGCAGGGGCTTCCCACACCTGGCAGATCTCGCCCACGGGGTTCAGCAGCACCCGGAACACACCAAGCAGGCATCCTGGGGCTTGCGGACTCCAGCGGGAAGGCGAGTGAGTTCACCTACCAAACAGCTTGGCTGCGGGTGAGTTTTGTCGTCCCCCCCTCCCGCCACACACACACACACACACAAGTGCTCTCTGATTGGTGCAAAGTACCAGGGGAAGAAGTGCCTCTGCTGGTTCAAACTGGGGACTAAGGTTTGGAACAACTCCGTGGTCTCTTCTGGGCTATTGGCTCCTCCTGTGGAAGTGACCCAAAAGTGACTCCGCTGCATGGAGTGATCAAACAGCTCCCTATCCCCATGAGACAGGAGCTTCCCCCACCTCCCCCGCCCAAATCCTTCCTCTCAGGAGAGGAGACATGGGGGGTCTAGCATGCATCCCATCCCCAAAGTCAGCTGAAGAGATGGAGTCCTGTCAATAAGGCACTGGGCTGGGAGCCAGGAGATCTGGGTTCCATTCTCAGCTGTGCAAGAGACCTGCTATGAGACCACAAGCAGGTCACTTTCTCTCTCCGACTCAGCTCCCCATCTGGGATGCTTAAACTGAAGGGTTTTTTGGGACAGGGACCATCTCACTGGGCAGCAGTTAATGGTGGGGCTCTGGCCTTCATCAAGGCCTCCACGAGATACCTCAGTACAACTGGCATTAGATAGCGAACAAACAGTTTGGTCCTTCCCCAGCTCCAGAGACTGGGCCCAAGTGTCCTCCAGCACCTGTGGCAACGCACCCCTGCCCCCACCCCAACCAACTGGGTTTACCAGAACAGAAAGCAGTTAGCAGCCGAAACACCAAGCAAGGGAAGAGAAGGCCTGTTCCTTCCCGCTGCCCTGCAGCAAGCGGGCAGGACATGAATGGCAAGGAAGACTGGTGCAACCTCTCTGTGCTGCCATCTGAGAGAATTCCACAACCCTTCAAGCCAGCTGGAAGCTCTCTGGGCTGCAGTACTACAGAGGAACATTGCATCAGATCTCCCTTGGTACCAGGGTCTCATCTCTCCCACACACGCCAAGGGTGAGCAATTACAGGCAAAGGCCCCTTCGCTTTCTCAGCACCACAACAGGAATGCCTGATCAGCACCTGAGCAGGTGGACACTTGGCCAGTGTTCAGGAAGGACAGGCATGTCCCAGCCATGGACTAACTGAAGCAGATCACACAGGGAGGGTCCTCTAGGGAGGATCATTGCAGGCATTTCCATGGGGAGGTGGGCACAGAGATGGAGCCGTGAGCAAGCGGTCCCAGCGAGCTTAGGCTAGAGAACTGCAGACAGGTCTGTCAGCTGGCTCTGGAGAGATTTTAGGTTCTTTGGGTAGCCAGGCTCCCAGGGTGAGTCCTATGCAGCGGAAGTCTCCTGGTCCTTGAGGGGAAGCAAGGCTCCACATGGGTGCCTCTTCATTGCACTGTTCACCGGGGTCCCTTTGACATATACAATCCCACTCACCTGTCCACGTAAATCTGGGACCTCCCACGCTGTGTTCCCATCCCCTCCCAAATAACTACCCTGGAGGGAAAAAAAAAAAAGCCTTGATACACGTCACACAGAATCTAGTTCACGGTTAAACTCGTCATGAGAACTACAGTGGTGCAACTCCCAGACTCCAGCACAGACTCCCTGTCAAAACACATGGCAAGAGGGATCGAGGCAGCGTCTGCTTTGTGTTTCAGACTCCCCACATCTCCTGAGCTCCTCACACAGCCCCCTCTTGCATTGGGGAGCCAGAGTCTACGTGGCATTTAGTCAATATAAGTGACTTTTGTGGGGCTTTTGACCCTTCCCTTGCCTCTTAGTCAGTGCTGTGGTTTAAAAAAAAATCCTGTTTAAAGAACTAGCTAATTCTCTCCTGCTGTGTGAGGGATCCACACAAATAGAGGGACTGACCTACTATAAAGAGGGGAGGAATAAAGGGCCGGGGAGAGTCAAAAACAGTGCACCAAACTACACAAAGTGTTGTCAAGTGTGTGCAGACAGACACAGCCCCTTTCACTGGACCCTCGCTGAGGGAGGCCACTGGTTTTACAGCCCCAAAGTTTCGCTGTTCCCTTGGTTTGAGAACAGTTTAAAATCAGAAATGCAGAATCACAAACTCTATATCCATATATCCACTGGAGAAAGGAAACCCACCCCCATTTCAACCTCCCGGCATTAGTCACATCAGTTGCACAGCACCCCACATTTGAGGCGCGACTGGTGGAGGGGTATGGTCCCGTGTAGGAGGCGACAGAATGGAATGAGACGAATAACTCTAACCTCACTTGTAATTATAGGAGGGAAAACAGGGCGATTTAAAGGCGCTAGGATCCCTTTAAGAATCACTTCTGCGGCGTTCTGCAGGGGTCCAACAGGTACGGTAGCATCAACCAGGGCTCGGGGGCAGGTAGGAGCCACCTTCTGCACCACACACTAGGCTTGCCACAGTCACCATTAAGGCCCAGCGATCAAGTTAACAGGCTAGTGAGTTTTGCTACTCAAAGGGCAGCCCTACTGCTAGAGAGCAGGAGGGTCAGTTTAGCACAAACACACACTACGCAAGTGATACCCTTCCCCACCCCGAATCCCCAGCTCTGCTGATGCACTGCCTCGGTTCCCATTTGTTGCAGCCCCTGCAAGCAGAGCCTGGCCCTGTTCCCAGTCGCATGCCCGACCAGGTGGGAAGACTATCATCCACATGGCTGGAGAGATCAAGTGTTTCCCTTACTTAGGATGCGAATGCGTGCCTCGTTCTCCAGCAGTCCCTGCACTAAGCCTTTTAATGTGATCCCACGCAGAACACTTCCACTTCGCTCTCCTTTGGGCTGATTTCAAAGTAAAAAACTTGGACTCCTTCGAGGCATCACTCGTATGGTGTCGGGGTATGTGAGTGCTCTGCATTCCGGCTCCTTTCTCTGATCAGCTCCACCTGGATCAGAAAAACTCCTCTTCGACTTGCTTCATATGGAGCAGGCCGAGCACAGGTGGCTTTCAGCTCCGTGCTCCTTGCTTCCCTCCTCGCGGAGCGAAGCAAAAGAGGTGGTGGTAGCAGGTTCTCTTCTCTATAGGGAAGACAGCAGGCAAGATGCACTGGGCCAGAACATCAGGAAGCAGGAGGAGGTGCCCTAGAATGCCTGCAAACCCAGGAGTATGGATTAAAAACCAACCACTCGAGTAATCCTCCTCCTCCTGGAATGTAAGGAGAAGGTTAAACAAAGTTGTTCCCAACACTAGAACTACTCAAAGATTTTCCATAGACCCCTTTTTTTGGATGAAAGAATTTTTCCATCTACAGTTTGCCTATTTGTCAAAAGTTCATAGGAAATTAACATTTTTCAACGTTTCCTGCAAAAAAAAAATCCATTTATATTTTCCAGCCAGCTCTACTCAGCGAGTTTCTCCAACTGCTGGCTTTAGACTCACAATTGGAGCCTACATACGCCACAAGTTAGCATTAAATAAACCAACTGATGTGGACACAGGCAGGTCCTCTATTTATTTTCTAATCTAACAGCTAGAGAAGAGTGTGTGGTTAAGAGGCTTTTAAATGGGTTTAGCAGAGCTTCAGAACCAGCCACTTCTCTCCTAGTGACAGTCTCGCTTCGTTTTGCACACCCCAGATGTTGCCAGATGTCATTCTTCATATGGACACAAGCTTCCAATCTGATTGCATGATGGATGGGCTCTCTCTGCACAGCCTGCTCAATACATATGGAGAGGGAATAAAGTTGTGGGGGAGGAAAACAGCATGGTGCAACACTGGGTGCTTGGATTTGGAGCCCTAGCTTTAGGTTCAGAGAAGGGCTGGGATAAGAAGCGAGATCAGAATTGAATTTAAAACTGCATGAGCAAGTACAGGAGCAACGTTCTGGCGTATTTCAGAATGCCACCCACATGACACAGCGTGGAGTATTGAGTTCTACTAATAAGACACACCCTCACATCAAAACAACTCCCTGGCTGACTGTTCCCTGGAGGCCAGGACAGTAATTGC
Source organism: Gopherus flavomarginatus (assembly GCF_025201925.1). Taxonomy (NCBI): domain Eukaryota; kingdom Metazoa; phylum Chordata; order Testudines; family Testudinidae; genus Gopherus; species Gopherus flavomarginatus. The sequence goes on along the minus strand of NC_066633.1, from coordinate 18,082,190 downwards.
TAGATACTGACAACTAAGTTAACCTATTTGCGGTTGGAAATGCATGGGATAGCTTGACCTTCCTTTACTGTCCACCCGTGTGTATTAAATGTTACATGCAAGTCGAATATGGTTCTAACCGATTTATAAGTTGGCAGGACAGGAATGCAAAACGTTGAAAAGGCTAATTCACGGCATCTTTTAGAAAGAGATTTCGCACAGCGAAACCTCCACCAACACATGGCAGGGTCCATTTTGTACCAAGGATCATTCCTGAACAGTTATGTAGCCTACGGACAGTGAATGATTTCATGGCATTGGAATTCTGAAGAACCAGAAGGAAGTCTCATTGCTCAAGTCAATTAACTCTAGTCTAGTCTCTAGATAAAGCACTTGAGACTCTATGGTAGGAAACAGCCCAGCACTGCCCATGTACATATGGAGCGAACAGGCCTTTTCCTCCATCTAACTGCAGTGAGCCTGGAATTCTGCATCCAGCTGCGGATTTTTTCCATGAGTTCAGAACTACACAGTTCACATAACTCCATACTTGGAGATTGCCCACCAATCAGTCCCGCCCCTGCTATAGAAACTGATGCTGGAGTGTCAGCGGATTCCAGAGCTTCTAGTGCTAGCAGGGACTTCCACCCAAGGGGAGGCTTTCCAGTATGATTTGCAGCAGTTTTGTTTGGCAGGTGGACCTTTGTTTTGAATTCCTCTCCTTCAACTTTGCCCTGGAGAGAGGGAGACTTAACAGTGGCCTCCAACAATTTCAGAAACTATTTGATCTATCCCAGAGATTTGCAGATAGCAGGAGGAAAAGAATGCAGCATCCTCTCTTCAAGGAAGCCAGCAATGTCCGGAGAATGCTAAACCAGACCACACACACGCACATACACTGCAGAGCACGTTGCTTAAAAAGGTGGCCAAAGGCTCTTCCACTTCAGCTCCAGATACAGCTCTTCCAGAGTGACTTTCATGCAAACAGTTGCCAATTGAGCTAGTAAAATAAGGAGTGGGGAAAAGGACCAACCTCATCTTGGCTGCAAACTCCTTGTTTACACCGGTGAAGAGCACTGCAGATAGTACAGAGAAAATGAAGATGAACCCTGATCCTAAAGGATGGAAGGGGATAATCAAGTCTGCAGAGATGACAACTACCCAGTGCAGCACCTATCTGGGTATGAGGCGTTGCTTGGAGGTTCCTCACCCTGCTGATGTTTTGCCACTGTCCTTTCTTTTGTCATGGACACAGAACAGCCAGTGTGGTGCTTCAGGGCTGCTCCCCAGAGGGTTGTGTCAGGCTAGCAGTCAATCTCAGACTGACTTCTTCTCTCCAAGTGTTTGACAAACACGTCTGTGCCAAGGATGGGAAGATATTAAAAACCCATGCAATATGAGCTGCTTCCCTCCTTGGGGACCTGCTCTTGTTCCTTGTTACTGAATGGGACAGGGAAGTAGTACTGGAGCGGGATAGGCTACGGTTCCCAGTTTGGGGATGAGCCCAGACCAAGAGCTCCAAAGTCTCATGTGCGTGACTCCAGCAAGATTTTTGGCCCAGTGCTGCAGGAAGGTTGGCAAGATTGGATGCTCTTCTGGCAGCATTCCAACTGGAGCCAGTAGCTACATGGGGAGGTTCGGCTTCACACATTCACAGCCAAGCCACTCCCCAAGATGGGACATGCTGGAGAGTAGAGAGTCTACTTCTGGACCCAGCTCCTCCTCAGAATTCGGCCCTTTGGCTCCACTATGATGGCAGTATGCCACTAAGTTATGGAACAGGTTCTGCACTTACACTCAGCAGAGAAAAGCTGGAAACAATTCAGACAAGGAAGGGATGGCCTGGAGGGGTTATGGAGAGGGGTGGGTGGTTTCAGGTTTGGAGCACACAGTGAGAAATGCATGTTTGTGCAAGGTGGTCGGGGGAGGAGACTGCTATTAGGAACAATAAACCTCCCAAAATGACATCACCTAATTTGGCCTCTTCTATCGAGGAAAACCCCCAAAGAATGGATATCCAATGGGTTATTTGCAACTAGATGTTCTGTTGCAAATCAGGGCATGTACAAAAGAAAATCCATTGTTTGGGTTTAAACAAAAGAGTTTGAGAAATGTTGATGACAGAAAGACTAAGATTTAGGAGAGTATTTTGAAGTCTCATTTCCTTCAAGTTCATGGGAAAGAGAGAGAGTCTCGCTCTCCAGCAGCGAAGACAGTGCAGTTACTCATTCTTTACTAATTAATGACAGACCACTCATTAGGTCTTGGGTGAATGGAAATAAGACCATTCCTTGCACTGATATTAAAAGGAGTTTCTTGATCAGATCAAGACTGAGTATTCCCATCACCTGGATCTGAAGTGGTTTAACTGCCCAGGAAACCCAAATTATTCCTTTGGAAATTTGTCAGAGATCACTACCCAAGTGCACTTATTTCTTCAGTTCAAGCTCCCTTCACACCCATAAAAGATGGCTAGTGAATGCCCTTCGCTTTCCTACTAGTGCTAAGGTTAAAAAGGCTTCCGTCCTACCCCTATGCCCCGGGCAGCAGATCGCAGTTGTAAGAGTCCATGCTCTCTCTTAATGTTGTTTCTTTACCTAGTTCTCATGCCATCCCCCCTGATGAGGCTAATATTTAAATATCATTGCTGCGAATGCCCCTTTTGTGAAGAACCAGTTGGGCAAGACAGTTTGGGCAACCATTCAGAAAGTGGCATGCTGACTCCAAACTTCCTTGCTTTGGGAGATTAAGCCCTGGTCTACACTGAGGGCAGGGAGGGGGAAGAAATAATAATAATTTGTGAATAACGTAGCTGAAGTTGTCATACTTCGATCAACTTACCATGGTGTCTTCACCGCGGTGAGTTGACTGCTGCCGCTCCCCTGTCGACTCTGCCTGCGCCGTTCACGGCGCAGAAGTACAGGAGTCGATGGGAGAGGACTCAGGTCAATTTATCACATCTAGATTAGATGCGATAAATCGATCCCCACTGGATCGATCCCCGCCGATCCGGGTAGTGAAGACATACCCTGAGGCTAAGCTGCTCTTCACATACAACAGGGTGGCAGATATTATGGAGACCAGAATCAAGTTCTGTTCCCCACCCCTGTATTTGGCAGACGTAGCATCCTGAGGAAGGCATTTTCAGAAGTCGGTATCTCAGCAAGCCACAGATTTTACGCGATTTCTGGTCCCTCTCGTAAGCCGAAGCAAGACACAAGCGTATCATCCTGCCAGAAAACGGATGACTATAGAGGTCAGATACCTGCCCCTGACACCCCACCCATTACAGCACTAGGACCCCCCACCAGCTGTTTGACAGCTCCTGACAAGCACAGCCTCGCCACTCTGCAGACTGGTGCATCTCGCCGAGCACTGGATGACTTTTGGAAGCCGGGAAGTTTACTTTGGAGCCAAGGCAGGAGCCTCTCACAGATTCGGGCACCTAGTACAGGGCAGAGAGCCCATGCACCGCACCTCAAGCCAACGGGAGCCCGGTAACAGTGACAGAGTGTGACAATGGCAAAAATCCAGCTCTTCATTTGCCACAGTGGGAGCGGTCACATAGGCAAATACAGGCTCCCTTCACGACCGTGCCGTCCACACATTCTTATGCAGCGAGTGTTTCCGAGCCTAGACAAGGAATGTGCACACCAGCCCCGACTCAGCAACAGAAACAGTTCCCGCTCTCACAAGTAATAATCCATCCACCCTTTCTTGGTGTGAGTGTCAGACACCCAGCTGGTGAATGAACAGAGGTGAAGCAAGCCAGCATCCAGGCTGTATTGGATGGATGTAATTTCACAGGTGGTGCAACTATGGGCCCTTTCTGGGTTTCCACATGCTTCTTTCGCTTCCTGTTTCTCCCCTAATCCAAACCCAGTGTGTGACTGAGGCAGGAAAAGCAAATGGGCCAGGTTGGAATGAACCAGAGTGGAATGAAGTTCCTTTCAGCCACAGGAATGGGAGTTTCCTGGCAGCATATGCAGCATGCTAAGGAGGGAAAACTAAGATGTGCTTAGCTGAAGGGCTGCTTCTACGTAGTTCAGTCCTGACACACCACACCCCATCCTATTCCAGCCCCAGGCCTCTGCCTAGCAGCTGGCACCAGCCAGGTGCTTTTGCATATAGATCACTAGGGATCCAAGGCAAAGTTTTGAACCATGGTCTCCAGCCGTAAGTGATTGACACCACTGTGTCAAATAGCCCCGGCTAGTGGCCGGCTTTGTGCACTTAGAACTGGCATTATTCCGTGGGTGGCCTAATCAAAATCCAATCCGCAAATCCACTCCCCACTTGCGCCCTGGGCTTCTCTTCCCCAATGCAGAAGTATCCAGCGCTAGCCAGGTGTGAACCGCGAGGGGAAGAAGAGGAGCTCCAACAGTCCCGTGACTGGTCACGCTGGTTTTAGACATGCTGGGCTAGGCATGAGAAGAGAGGGAGGGACATTTCCAGCCACAGCCACAAGTGGAGTTTTCCAAAAGGCCACCCTTGCCCATCCCTCGGCTTTTGCCCTAGGGCCTCGCCCAGCAGGAGCTCGCCCATCATGAAGGAGCCACCAAGTCAGTGCCCCAGTTAGCTCAGACCCAAGATGCTTTACTCTGCTCCCTCCATGCAGTTCAGCCTCCAGTGGCACATCACCGCCTCCTACAGGAACCTATTCCAGATCTCGCCCCCATGCTGTCTGAGGTACTTACCTGCCTCCCCTCAATGGAGTATCTTAATGCATTGATACTCACAGCACCTGTTAGGTAGGTTGGTATCCTGCGCAGCACAAGGGGAAGCTGAGGCACAGAGTGGCTAAGTGACTTGCTCAAGTTCTGTGGCAGAGCAGGGAATTGAACCCCCCTCTCCCAAGTCCTGGACAAGTGTCTAACCATTGGACTGTCCTCCCTCACCTGCTGTGGGGGAGGGTAATGCTGCCTCAAACTCACCTCTGATGCCAAGGTAAACAGTTCACTAGAGCTATTCAGAAAATGATCAGCATTCACATTCCAGACCCGATGCACTGTGCCCTTCCCATCGCTCTTCTGGGTCATCCTCAGGAGGGGATGTTTTTGCTACTGCAGATGACGATGAATCATAAGCAAAGATTGCAAACCACGCTGGGTACACAGAGGGCTCCAGGAGACAGACAGGGCGCCAGTACTTGTTACGCAAGGGCAGCATATCAGAGAGGAGTCCAGAGAGACACTAGAAACCGGTCACGGACGTAGTTGACACCCATTGGGCTGCTGAGCGGGGAACCAAACCCAGAACTCCTGCATGCTTTAAGTCTCTGGAAATCCAAACACAGGTCCAGGCATCTCAAGGTGCAGATCCAGTGTCTAGCACCCCCTCTGAGAGCTCTGTAGTCCAACTGCCTCGTCTCTGGGACCAGTGCTGACCTCCTCAGTATCACAGCATTCCCAAAGTATGGGACACTACACCCCCTTCAATGTATTCATCTTAACTCCCCAGTGAGGCAGGCTTCAATATGCCTTTACCCAGAAAACGCAAACCCCAGCAAAGCTCTGGTCACCATCTACCAGACAGCGACCAGAACCAGAAGACCAAACACTAGTGAACTGCTGATGCAAACTTCTCTGATCTTTGCAGCTCAGGCCCAGCTCTAGGCTGGAGATAGCCTCATCACCAGGCCTAATATGGGGAGAAACACCGAACCCAGCTGAGTCTGAGCTCATAGGGGAATTGGTTAGCAGGAGTGCCCTGAAGCTGGGGATTTGTTCCAAGGTATTTGGTAATATGGACACGGGAAGAGGGCGGGGCGGGGGGGTGTTAGAAGCAACTTTAAGGGCTCCACATGCAGGGGAAGGTTTCCTTTTGAAGAGTATCCCACCCACTCTTCTGGGTGTTCAGGTCTCCATGCAGCGCTTCTGGGAGGGGTCACAGCCATGGAGCTCCTTGGGTTTGCTGAGCAGGTGACATCGGCCAGCACTCGTATCAGAGAGAGGGCAAGCTGCCTGTGCTGCCTGCAGACCCACAATCCAATGCTCTCTCCCCATGCACTCTGCTCCCCAGAACGCGTCTGCCCTCCTCACACCTCAAGAAGCCATGACACCAAGGCACCATCTTCCAGTTCATAGCAGGACCTGATTCACGGGGACCTTCCCCTATTTCACTGGACTCCTCATCGCACACCTGATTCCTCTCCAGCCCTGCCACTGGTCTCACTACCACTGGCAAGAGACCTCTCTCCCAGACAGTATTCCTGCCTTGGACTCCCCCATCTCTTCACTTTGCCCATGGTTATGCCTCAGCTTCCTCTTCTCCCTCCAATATCCTACCAGCACCATCATTAAACCAGACCTGTCCTATCTAGACAGCATCTTGGAGCCACAAGGAACACTACAGACTATCCTCCACGTTCGTTCATTCCCTGCCCCTCCCATGCACACTTTGCCCCAGCACGCATAGCCAGCCACCTACAGGAGGTCCAAGGGGCCAGAGCCTGCTCGCACTGACACGGGTGTAAATCCAGCACAGCCGCACTGTGCCTCCACTCTCCTCCCACTTGTGCCATTTGACACAGCTGCAACTCCACTGAGTCACGGCAGGTTGCCACTGGAGTAACTGCAAATTTTGGCCCCAGAGAGCTTCGTGGCCAGGTCCAGCATCGGGGACGCTGTGGTTTTGCCCAGACATATCTCCCGCTGGGTGTGACTGCCCCAGTAGCCAAACGATTAGGTTGGAGAGTGCCGTTGCCTGCGAGATAAATGACAGTCCGAGTGAATGAACAAAGCCTGTTTTCTTCCAATTACCCTCGAAATCATGTGAAAATGAGGGATGCTTTAAACAGCCCAGGCTGCGGCTGTCCGAGTCAGCTGACTTGACAGCAGGGAGATCAGAGCCTGCAAACAATCACTGCACTGCAAGTGGCGGGAGCACTTAGAACAGAGACTATGAACAGAGCTACTTGGTAGGCCAGTAGATTGCTTTTCATCTGCTCTCTGAAGTTAGGACCTGATTCCTACCCAGCCTAATTATCAAGTTTCTATCTCAGCAGTGGCTAAACAAAATCTGCAGCTTCCCAGAAGGGGAAATCTGCCTTAACAACCACACGCCACAGGTTAGACGCTCCCAGCTACACCTTCTCAGGTCTTTGTAACATGGGGCATCTAAATCCCTTCCGCAGACAGAGCGGACAAGGCAGTATGGTGAAGAATGAGACAGACCAGCGTGCGCTTCCATTTAATGGCTCAGATTCTCTAGAGGGCTCCGCTCCCACATAGGAACCTAAAAGAAGGTGGCCCAGTTTGCCAAGAATACAGCGCCGAAGGGCATGATGGAGCATTGTCAAAGGTCTGTCTCCCAGTTGTGGGCCCTGAGCCTTTCTGAAAACTCTGGGCTTTACAGAGCTGAGAAAGTGTGGCCCCAATGACTGCCGGCAAGAGAGATTGCTCCTTTCCGAGGGCGTGTGTTCGGAGAGCAAAGGTCACGTACACCGTTTCTCCATACGCTAAGTGGCATTGACGTATGTGGCTCTGATACACACGCACAGAACACTTCCCTCTACACACTGGAGCTTCTCCACAGGCAACAGCCAGTCTAGGCTTGTTCCCATTCACATGGATCCGACTCCTCTGTGCTGCACATTGAGAGGTGGGATGAGCCTGGGTGTGACCAAGTTGGCGCAGTTTTTACCATAGCACGATGCCTCTTGCCTCACCGGGGGCCTTTGTTTCCCATCCTACCTGTATAACACACCGTTTCCGGCCTCCCTCTCCACCCTCGAAGCCCTCAGGAAGCCAGAGAGAGCTTTAGAACCAAGAGAAAGCCAAGATACACTGTGTGCTGCCAACGTTTCCACCACACCCATCTTCATGGGCCACCTCATCCCAGAAACCTCCACCTGAACTGGGCATCTGGCCCTCCAGGCTCCTTGTATCATCCTGTAACTGGGACTTCTGCCACGTGCTGCCTTCCCCAACTCCTCACCTGCCCAGTCCATGTACTTCAGTATCAAAGCTGTTTTTCGAGATGCCTCTTTAAACGCAATCAAATCACACAGAACTAGCAGTTTGACTGGCTGGCCAAATGTTTGGCCTAAGACAGGAGGGGATAAAGCATCAGTGATCCATAAATTCTGACTTCTATGTCAAGTGGCCCAATCAGCTCTTCCTCTGCCCTCCTGACAGCTCATTCCTCCCTCCTGGCCTCAGACCTTGTTCCAGCTTGAAGTGAATTTTTAAAGCGTTCGTGAATTCTTCCTAGAACCTGGGAGGTTCACAGCAGAAGCATTGGCAGAACCACAGCTCTGACTAGACCATCCGGAGTGCTGGAGTGACTGTATCTGTCTTCCACCCCTATCTGGAAGCTGCCCCCAAGTCACCCACCCCACACACTAACAAAGGGTCCTGGCTTTGTGATCCATGGCTAATATTTTACCAGCGAGAGAAAGGTCTTCTGGAATCTTTGTAGAAGTGTCTCAGGTTTCCGTGCTGCCCACTGAAGTCAGTAGGCCAGGGTTACGTTACCTCTGGAGAATGGAAGGCAGGTGCATATACAGTGAGATGCTAGAACAGAAAGGGGACATTTGACAGCTCAAGTGGCAATACAGGAAGACAGGCCAGGATGTAGATGGACCCATAACTGACGCACCAGCACGCAGGAATGCAGCTATCAGTCCCATCGGGGGTGAGAGCACAGTAGGAGAGCAGTTGGCTCCAAGCTGTCTCAGGTCCTGGCTACACTACAGGTGCTATGCTACAATGGCACAGCTACAGCAGTGTAGCTACGCTGCTGTGGCTCTGTGGTGTAGACACAGACTACAGCAGTGGGAATGGGTTTTTCCATCAGTGTAGGAATTCCACCTTCCCGAGAGACAGTAGCTAGATCAGTGAAAGTGTTTTTCCATCAACCTAGCCGTGTCCACACTGGAGGCAGGTCAGCAACGCTAGAGCACTCGGGGATGGGGATTTTTCCAAATCTCAAGTGTGTAGCTATGTTGATCTAAGTGTAGACCAGGCCTCAGACACCTGAGTGGTCACCTTGCAGGGACTGATGCAGCCTGGGATTGAGACTGAAGCTATATAGGAATTAGGGTAATAACCAGCTCCTTTGGGCTGGCAAGGGATCAAAGGCCTGGGTGGGGAGTCACCTGCACCACATCTCTCTGGCACACAGAATGGCAGCTGCTCAGAGCAGGGCAGGGGATCCAGTTCCTCTCTCCTCACCATCTGTGTCTGGGCCCCTTTCAGCCATCCGTGGGTTCCATATGCTCTCACCAACAAGCACATCTCTACTAGGAGCGACACAGCCTTCAACATCCAGTGCAAGCTTTGCTGCCCCAGCCTTCCCTTTGCCATGGATGCCTCATTCATCACACCCGGAGAGCATGAGGGCTGAGCAACAAGATGGAGGGAGAGTCCAATGAACGCCGCTCCATTGTTATCTGAGGCAGGGTCAGCGAGATCGACCCTGGCCTTGCGCAGAGCTCAGCAGCCATGGCTCAGAAAGTGCCTCTACCCCGGCTCCAGCCAGAATGATCAAGGTGGCGCTGCTCCTATCAGGCAGCACATCGAGGCGAGGGGAGGACCTGTTCACAGCTCCGGGATAGCCACGTCCCACCACAGAAGTATGGCCAATAAATGACACCAACTAGCGGAATATTCCCCACTTTTCACCCAGAGGGGTCCCCCATAGATTCCAACAGAGAGCGGAATTCTTAGTTCTCTCCTATTTGTAGCTTTTCAGCATGGACAAGCACAATGCTGAAAGCGATCAGAGTAAGGGTCCCTCCCAGGTCATGTTTCCAGTGGTAGCTTTGTACAAGACTGGCCTAGCTCTTAAGCAACACCAGCCGCAGAGGGTAGGCCCCAGACCGTGGGAGATTGAGCATGGCTTCTGTTCAGATGAAAAGGCAGGTTGTGGCTATAAATTACAGCCCTTAGAAGCAAGGTGGCCCGAGACACAAAACCTCAGTGTATTCTTGCAACAAAGAGCCAGAGTAAGGTATAGTTACACCCCAACCCATGATCTTCTGTTTGTTTGGGCTGGGCATCAGCAAACAAATAAAGCAGAGTCCATATCTCTGCAATAAAAATCACAAGTCGTGGGAGAGCTGGTGTTTTCCCGAAAGCCTCAGCTACTGGAGGACGGAGATTTTTTTTAAAAGCGAAAACAGATTTTTTCACAAGTTGAAGTTTTGATCCCTTATAGATGGAGAAAAGCTTGAAAAATGTGACGCCAGGGTGCCCCTAAAGGCTCAGAGAACCTCAGACAAAAACAAAGACACAGAAAGGAAGTAAACAGAAACCCAGTTTGTCCTTTCAGTCTCCTGATCTTTTAAGCCAAGTTTGCGTTTTGTTTTCTGGGGGTGGGAGGTGACTCAAGGTTGTGAGCCCTTGGGGTGGGGAATAATGCAATCGTTGCTGTCAGCCCTGGAGGTGACTTGCAACCGGAAAGGAGAGATGCATGAGCAGGGCTTAGGGGCAGGGATGAAAGAATAAGGGAGAGGGGAGGAGAGCATGCATAGCACCTGTCTGCATCTCCAGTTCAGTTACCAACTAGCCATATCCATCCCAAAGCAATTGCTGCCACATTCAGACTATTGCTTCAGGGAAAGTAAAGCCAGTCCTCCTGAGACACATGACTGTTTTAGAGCGTGCCCAAGAAGGGCAACCTGTTGATAGATAGCTTTTCAGTAGGCAGAGCACTGAGGTCCAGAGCACGAGCATTAGCTTTTAGCCAGCATTTTGGACTTCCGAGCCTAGTGAGCATTAGACCCTGGGTTCCTATCCAGCAAGGCCAAGGAGTGAGCCACCGTTCTGCATTCCTTGCACACGCCAACCTTCCTCCTTTCTCCTAAAACTTCAGCGGGTGAAGGGTCAGGCCCCTGCTGTCCACTCAAAGTGTTATCCAAAGAGGCAGGTGCCTCTTAGCTACAGCTAGTCCAACCCCAAACCCTTCCCTCCTCCTCACCACCGGAGAAAAAATTGGAACAAAGTGTCTGATGTTTCAAATTACAGCTCGGTTTGGGATTTCAAAAACAAAACTTTGGAGTCCTCCTTGAACCCTAAACCCCCTTGATTTCCTTGTAGGAAAAGTTTTAGTTAAAGCAAGGGGAGGGAGGGGAATAAAAATATATCAGTGTTCGAGTTTTGGAGGTTTCATCTCCCCTCCCCCCATTCCAATTTGAATAGAATAAATAGATTTTTTTTCCAATCCCCCTCCCAACTCCCCCCAAATCTGTTTCCATAAAACATTTAAATAAAACTGTTTTTTGATGATCAATGATCAATCCCCCCACCCCCCCAAAGTTCTACTCATGTCCCCTGCAGTGGTGATTCGATGCTGCGAGATAAAATTTAGGGCTTGTCTACACTTTAACAGGAGAGCCATGTGCGGCGATCGATGCATTGGCGGTCAATTTAGTGGGTTTAGTGAAGACCCGCTAAATCGACCGCAGATTGCTCTCCCGTCAACATCGCGTAGTGTGGACCCCACACTAAGGAGATCTAAGCTACGTCGACTTGAGTTACACTATTCACGTAACTCAAATTGCATAGCTTAGGCCGACTTTTCTCTTCAGCATCGGCAAGGCCTTAGTTTAACAGGATTTTGATAGTAGACTCTACCCCAGGAGGAAAGCTTGAGTCACTAGAAACCAGTCTTACAACAGATACAGTTTGGGTATTTAAAGTTACTTGTGTGAGAAGGGGAAGCCAGATACCATTGTATACATCAACAATTCCCAGCCCTTGTTTTTCCGTCAGGCCACGTTGCTTTTGGAGCCATGGGGGCGTGGACAGGAAGGAGAAGGAAGCACCGAGTGGAAGCCCTTGGAGGAGTTCTGCCTGTGTCCTGGAACCGCAAGGAGGATGTCTCCGGGGTGTGGCTGTTGCTACACCTGAACAGAGAGAATGGCTGTGGCAAGGCCTCTGCTACCCTGCACCCCTCCAAGCTCTGGCCAGCACGGACATTGGGCGAGCTAGCAGGAGGCTAAGGCAGAGATGAGCGCTCAGCTAGAGAAAGAGGCTCTCTGCACCTTCACCCACTTCTAGGTCCCCAACACGCAGAACCCACAATTAGCACCAAGGTCCTAGTGTATCTAACCTGTGATTCTACACAAAGGTACCAGGAGAGCCAGCCCCAGCAGCTCCACTTCCCATGATACAGAGGGGAGCTGCAGTGACCTCTCCATTGGATTACTAGAGCAAATGCACTACGGGACCCCGTTGCAGGTGGCTAGCTGGAAGCCACTGTCATGGCAGTTGGATGCAGAGAAGAATGCAGTGAGCGCAGTCCCCACTGGAGAGCATGAAGAGCCAAGGGACTTTCAAAGTGCCATTTGGTGAACCACATCTCCCAATTTAGCAGTATCCTACTATCACGCTTTGCTTAATTTCAGTGTGTGCGGCTTTGAGAGGGGGAACCCAACGCTGACCCAACAAACACCAACAGCAGGACTGGAACTCAGGATCCACAGCACAAAAATGTCTATCTAGCTAACGGAACTACTCTTAGAAGAACAGCTGTAGTAGACTTTTATCCCCATGTCACCAGCCACTAGGGTGCGGTGGGGGGTGGACAAAGCCCTACACTGATTGAGGTTATATTGCCCAAAGCCCTCAACAGAGCAGAACATGCCTCACAATAACTCTCTGTGTCCTGTTGCATTCAACTGCGAGCAGCAATTCCCGGGTCATCCTCTACATTGGACAGCACCTCAGGGGGAGAACTAACAATAAAACATCTCAGGCAAAATTCCACCCGCATGATTCACAGATCTAGAGATACTGGCACAGTGGCCAGTCTTGCCAAGAGCGGCTTTGGGAGTTAATCTGTAGTTTTATGTAGTAAATGTTTAACTAGTTGGTCACTTTGGGGAGATTCTGTGGGAAGCAGTTGGGAAACCAAGGGAAGATGCACTAGCTTGAGCAAGATGAACTGGCAGCACTGATAAGACATGTCCTAATGGTCTGCTACATTCAGCCTTTCAGTTTACACCTCAGAGACCTTATGAATGGACGGAAGCCGATTTCGAGCTCAATACAAACAGAGCAAAATAAAAGGCCCCTCCCTCCAGAGGCCACATGGCTTCCGTGGGTAAACATCAGAGCTGCCAGCGTAATCTGAGCCAGACTCCACAGCCCCCACCCTCCCAGACCGAGCACTGCTAGGCAGGAAGAGGGACATGCCAAGGGAAACCTCAAGGACAACTAGACACCAATGGCTTTGCTGTTAGAGCCAGGCGCTGCCTGTACAACCAAGGCCCAACGACCGCTTACCTGACATCCATCCTTCACTCACTGACTCCTAGGAGCTTATGAAAAACCACGGGTCACTAGATCCACTGAGCATGAGAATCCGTTACTGTCACCAGATAGGAGTGCCTGGCTCTTTGTCTCATGCTGTAGAGACTCGTGTTAAGCTCAGGAGGTCCCTCGGGTTGGCCAAGGTGGTGGCCATCTCAGTTTTTTAGCTCACATTTCTCCTGCTGTGGCTGTCTCCCATCTCTCTGGCCTACCTACCTACCCCTGCCCTTGCACGCCTATGCTCAATCCAAACTAGTGTTCCTCTTGCGCGGCTGCTCTGACCACTAGGGACTCCACTGGCTCTTCATCAAATGCAGAGTCCTCAGCGTCACTCTGCCTGACACCTCCCACCACTGCCCTGTTCAAGCAGTGAGCCCTCTCCACCTTCTATTCAGTCCCCTTTGTATCCTCCTGGTTCTCCCCCATGCCCCCTTCACATGCAACATGCATCCTCCAGGACCCTATTCTAGAGATTAGCAGGCCACATAGAGACTTCTCTGAGTGCTAGCCAAACACACACCCATCCCCCTCTGTAGCACACACCACTTTTAGTGCAATATTGCTGTCCATTCCGACAGCTACTTCAGAGGGATTCCTCTATCTCGGATTTGCCACATGCTTCTGGACTCGAGATGCTGTAAAAGACAGACAGTGGAATAGCCTTTTATTAGGCCCATAAGTGATGGCTGCAAATGATAAGGGAATTGCTAAAGTGAGTAGGCTGGAGGGAGGGAGAGGGAGAAAGAAGTTGCCCGTTATTCATTAAAGCCAATCCAAGCTGGAAACCAAAAAATTTATGATCATGCTGGAAAGATCAGCCAGCTGCATTCTCAGGGCTTGCCTACATGGAGGAGTTCCTGCCCTTGAACTAAAAGGTGATAAGTGGTGATGCAACCTCTTCAATCTGTTTATTTCTGTTTTAAAAATCAGTTTGCTTTAGTTTGCTCAAGTTAATCGAACAGGTTTAAGCCAGGCCGAAGTCTCAACAGTCACTATGTAAGAGGTACTGCTCAGGTATAAGCAGCCATCACAGATGGGTTTGTGCCCTTAAACTGTTCTTATTAATACAAAGAAACAAAAGTAACCCACCTTAAACTGGTGCAAATCCTGCCTTTAGATAAGGCCCCGGGCAAAATCTATGCTGCAGGCTTTCTGAAATCATCCCACCACTGGAGCTTCACCAGAAGCAGCTCTACATAGATGTACCCTTAAACGCCTGGGCAGGTCTACACTGTGCCAGCTCAGGTCAATTGACTTGGGCTACAGGGCTACAAAACTGCAGTGTAGTTGGTCAGGCTCAGAGTAGACATTCCCTATGTCAGTGGTTCTCAGCCAGCGATTCACATACCGTTGGGAGTACGCAAAGCTCTTCTAGGGGGTACATCTGATCATCTAAATATTTGCCTGGTTTTACAACAGGTGACATAAAAAGCACTAGCAAAGTCAGGCAAACTAAAATTTCATACAGACACTGACTTAATATATGGAGATTACCTATCTCATAGAGCTGGAAGGGACCCTGAAAGGTCATCAAGTCCAGCCCCCTGCCTTCATTAGCAGGGCCAACTACTGATTTTTGCCCCAGATCCTTAAGTAGCCCCCTCAAGGGCTGAACTCACAACCCTGGGATTAGCAGGCCAGTGCTCAAACCACTGAGCTATCCCTCCCTCCTTGTTTCTACTGCGCTACATACACTGAAATGTAAGTACAATACAGTACTTATATTCCAATTGATTTAGTTTATAATTATATGGTAAAAATGAGAAAGTCAGCAATTTGTCAGTAACAGTGGGGCTGTGACACTTTTGTGTTTTTGCATCTGATTTTGTAAGCAAGTTGTTTTTTAAGTGGGGTGAAACTTGGGGTACACAAGACAAGTTAGACTCCTGAAAGGGGTACAGCAGTCTGGAAAGGCTGAGAGTCGCTACCCTAAGTCACTCAGCTAATCTTATTGAGCCGGTCAACAGAGGACACAGAGATCTGCACTTCAGCTCCAGTGGTGCTATCCCCAATGGACTCTACCTGTTAGCTAGGGTTGTCATCTTTGAGTTCCAGGAGACCATGACATCCAGAGTGATCCTGAGCCCAGCAAGCAGCATGTACGGAGAACCCTTACAGGACAGCTTCCCCAAAATGGGATGATCCTGGGAAACTTGGACAGGTAGCAACCCTACCACTAGGAGTCACCGAGCTGACATACCACTCCAATCATGTAAATTGTATTAGCCCAGCATGTTAGGAGTCAGTCAAGTGTTGAGAAGGTGCCAGGAATCCTACCACAGCAGTGTCACTTGAATGCAGGTGACACCCCCTCAGAGCTTAGGTCAGCTTTTGCAGGGCAGGCATGCCCTACAGCTCAGCAGCCAGGAATAATTCAGGTGCAGTCAGAGTTCGTTTTTGGCCCCATCTACACTAGGACTTTGAGTTTTGTTTCATTATGGTGGTGGGAGGTCAAAGGGCTGTCACCCCACCACCCCAAAACTGGAGTTGAACTCTGCTGATCCTGTCCACACCAGGAGAATAACTGAGTTCCTGATCCTAACAAAGTCTGGTCGATCCCTAAGGTTTTCAGCTGTACTTAGCCCTACTGCAGACGGAGCCTTTGGCTGCATTCGCATTACCCTCTGAGTTCCCTCTCTTGCTCTCACGGATGCTGCCCCACCAGCAGGGAGCGCTAGCAGACCATCACGTAACCTAGCTGCTCAGAGCAGACTACAGTGACAAAGCACCACTGCCGGCTACGTTAGAGGTCCCACCATTGCTACCCTGGTTGCAGCTGCAGCGACAGGGGGAAATTCGTAGCTAGAAGGGAGACTGGGACCCTGTTATGTTATCACGGTACAAAACACATAGTACTAGACAGCCCCTGCTCTGAGACATGTACAATAGCTAAGAGAGGGTGGGAAGAGAAATGGGCAAACCACTTCTCTTTGCTTCTAGGATCTCACAGCAGGTCCGTGGCAGAACCAGGAACAAAATCCAGCTTTGATTCCCAGTCCAGTGGCCTAACCACTGGACCTCTTGCTAGCTTAAGCACTGACCTGGCTGAGAGGGCAGTTAAGCTGATACAATTACATGGTAGCCTCATGGTCTCTTTAAATTCCCTCCCCACGCCTGAAGTACCCAAAGGGTCAAACATTCAGCCTGCAGATGGACTTGCCAGAGCAGAATCTTTATTCCATTAATTTCCATCTAGAATACACAAACGCCTTCACCTGGAACACGTCTGGCTCACACCAGGAGCGTTTCCCCACCAGAGGTATGTTCGCAGCCCCTGCCATCCCCTGCCCCCAAAACACAGAACTCTTCCAAGTTGATACACACATGTGGGACTTTAAGAAGGAAAGGCATCAACTTGAAAGCTAAGAGTAAGGCAGGGTTGGCACTGAAACGTGTCCTCTGTCAAGTTTGCTGCTTTATATTTCTCTCCACCCTGTTGCTTTGTCAAAGGCTCATGGGATCAAGAGAACTGACTTTATACAGATTGTCAAACGTACATGCAGATTTGTCTACATGCAGATTTGCATCAGTGTAAGCTGTTATTAGACATGCCGATGTCAGTGGAGGAGTGGCTTATTTCAATTTCGCTTCTTCCTAATGGACAAACTAAATCAAAGCCAGTCCTGTTTAAACTCAAGTCGTGTCCACACTGCCTTTTGCACCTGTTGATCTAAACTGCTTTAAAAAAGGAGACACGGTAAGTTAAACCAGTGCCCCTCTCCACGTAGACAAGTCTGAAGGAAGCCAACCAGCAAGATGAAGGTAGGGATCTCCCCACCCCCAACCCAATCTTCCTCTCCGCTTTTAAAGTTAACGCTAGCAGCTGTAGGTACAAATATTGTCGGACTGTGGGGTGTCTTTTTAAGTTGGTGCCCCTTTAAAAAAAAAGTCACTTCACTGGCTGAAAGCAGGTGGATGCGCTTTGGGACTGGATGGTCCAAACAGTCGAGTGCTCGTTTGCAGAGCCCAGCGCATTCCAGGGCACAGCACCACAACAGGTCATGTTAGAGACGGACCTACATGAACACACAGTCAGACTAACTTGGGTGGGGTGGGGTGAGGGACAGAGACAACGCAGAACAGATGAGGGTAAGAAACCCAGACAGGCAGAGGCCTGACTGGTTCATCTTCTATTGCACTGTGTGATGCTCCAAATACCTGCAGCTCCACCCCTCCCGCGAGCGACCTATTGCACAATCTGGCTTCTCGAATACTTTTATCAATGCTTCCCAAAGGAACTTCTGCAGGCATGTCATAAGCACTGGCCCTCACTGGGTGGATCCAGGCTACGATGAGGCTGACAAAACAAAAACGAAGCAGCCCTTGGAGCGGATCACAGGACCTCAGTGGGTATGAACTGGCGTATCTCTATTGGCTCCAGTGGAGTCATGCCATTTTACACCAGCTGGGGATCTGGTCCCAAGAGTCTCATATGGGTTTAAAGACTCTTGAAAGCAGGCAGCCAACATTTGGAGAATTTTGGTTTATTGCGGAGCGTGACCAAGGCCCCAAAGCATGGCGGTGTTTTGACCTAAGCACTTAAGTATTGTGGTAGCAAGGTCAGTTTGTGCACCCTGCTGTACAAGGCCCCTGTCTCAAAGGGTACATCTACCGTGCAATCAGGTATGATTGGGGCATGTGTAGATGTGCCCGAGCCCACTTTTATCTAGCTAGCTCAGTGGTTTGAGCATTGGCCTGCTAAACCCAGGGTTGTGAGCTCAATCCTTGAGGGGGCCACTTAGGGATCTACGGCAAAAATCAGTACTTGGTCCTGCCTAGTGAAAGCATGGGGCTGGACTCCATGACCTTTCGAGGTCCCCTCCAGTTCTAGGAGATTGGTATATCTCCAATTATTATTAACCAATAGCAGCAGCCTGGTCTGCAGCATGGACTAGATGCTCAAGAACCCAGGGTCCTGGGTGGGCTTGCACAGCCCATGCTAAAGCTGCTTCCCTGCTATTGATAATCAAACTAGCCCAGGTGTGTCCACACATGCTGTTTGTTACACCTCTGACTGCAGTCTAGACATACCGAGAAAGCTCACAACTGACACAAAGCTGTAACTGTAATTTTCACAATGCTGCGACCCCCTAGATCCCTACCAACTGAAAGCCAGTGCCCTATTCCAAACAGAGTTTGGCCCAAGCAGGGAGAAGTGCTAGAAACTCCATTTAGCACAGCTACACTGATCGGAAATAGTATGGAGCCCTCAGACAGGCTTTTCAACTCAACCTAGAGTACCTTGCGGGAAAAGTTTCAGATTCAGCAAAAGCAAACATGTATTCTCAGTGCTGGCGGTCACCCGCATGGAAGATCTCAGATGCTGAATGATGAACCCACTTCCCCGCTCCCCTCCCCCCAAGACACAAACATGCATCTGTCCCAGGAGGTTTGATCCTGGGAACTAGCTCCGCTCTTGCTATTTAGGATGCTCCCATGAACTGCAGAAGGGCTTGCTGTGTGACTGCTTGTGTTTTGTGCAGTGTTCTGGCTTCCGCAGCTGCCGTGCTAGCAAAGTGCAAAATGGATTTTACATCAACAGCATCCAAGGCTTTCCTTCAGCTGGGGAGAGTTCTAGCTATGTGTGAGCTGGAAAGTCTGACATGTGGAATTCCTCAGATAGCGTCCGAGGATTCCAACAACAGCTTCTTTGAAAAACCCCTCATGCTATGAGCTGGAGTTTCCATTCTAAAAGAGATCCCTCTGTACGGATTAGTGCTCCTGCCGCGGGAGGAGGAATATATCCCTATCCTTCTCAAGTAGCTTCCCCATCCCATTCCTTCATACTGGGCACAGGAACCTCCGCAGTTTCAGCATCACAACCGTTTGCTAGAGTCCCAGGGTACCGCTCTTGTAACAAGATTGAGAGCTCAGGACAAAGACGTAGAAGGTTCCCATCTAGAGCTCAGATGCCCAGGCTCTCAAGCCACCTGGGCTGCACAGAGACCAGGCATCTCAGAGGCCAGGCAGCTTTCTTGGCTTCCACTGGAACTTTGGCAAAATTGAACTATCTCCGCCAAATGGTTCGATTTCATGGAATCGGCAAAACCCGACAAAGCTGTCAGGATTTTTTCAGACAGCCCTCTTGTTCCTGCAGCACCTAGATCAACAGGGCTCTGCTCTCACCTGGAGCTTTAGGTGCTACTGCAATAGATGTAAAAGTAGGTAGATGAACCATGGCAGGCCTGGGACAGGTTTTCCACACACACTAGGCTTCAGAGGTGAGAGGCCACATGGACTCCAGGCCTTGATAGGTCAGTACAGGACAGAGATGAAGGAGATCTGAAAAAGGGTAAAGCCTGGCACAACAGAATCCCACACCAAGGCAGGTTCCAAGAGGTCAGATGTTTCTTCAAGCTGATTTTTGCCCCGTATGCTCCATGGTGGCAGAATAGCTAGGACCAGTTTGTGTCTACACTGTGCTTTTAAATGGAGTGGGTTGCAGGGAGAGAAAAATGGGATAGTCACTTTTGTAACATGCTACATATTGAAGCTCTGGGCAGAGCAATTTTCACGCTGCTTGCGATAGAACAGACCCCAGTTAGGTCTATGAGAATTCAGGGAGAAAAAAGAACTCTGTAGAACAACTCAAAGGTGGGGAGGCAGCAAGGACGGCTCCCTTGAAAACAGGTCTGATGGCCTCCCTCCTCGTTCCCTGCTGCTATAGTGAAGGCTAGAAAGAACTTTGCTATGCAGCAGCTACTAAACCAGAACAGCTGCCATTCTGGGGAGCCCACATCATCAGGTCAATAGCAGCAGCAGCTTCTTCATCTAGCTGCTTGGTCTGGGTCACTGGCTACCAGATCCTCCTAATTCATCTGCTCCAAAGCTGAGTGCCAGGGCTAGTTAGGACGAGGGGTATCACAGTCAAGTACACCCACCTAGAGTCTATTCTGCTGTACCTTTTGGGGAGCATGGCTAGAGGCAGTGTAGTTTCACCCCACCACACAGAAGTGGAATGTGATGGAAGATGACGGGGCCTGCACTGGGGCGGGAGGGAGGCAGGTCACTGCCATGCTGCCTGGATACCATGGCAACCACTATTTGCAAATCTAAAAGACATTCCCCTGTGGGTAAGGTGATGCACACTTCAGTCATGTGGCTTCCGGTATGTTCGCCTTGAACTCAGCAGGAATCCACACCAACACAAATACAAGAGCAACTCTCAGTCCTCCCAGCTTTCTAAGGGGTTTTCAGCTCTCCAATCACTATGAAGTCTGGTCACCCATGTGGTTTGATTTTCTACCCAAGAGCCACTCTGTGCAGAGCAAAGCTTGGAGCCTCGCTTCCCGTGCAGCAGTGGCCCATCCAGGGAGGTTAACAGGCTCCAGTAAAACCCTGAACAAGAACGTTCCAGGCTCACGTGTTCCCTCCTGGTCAGTCCTGGGTACGGCTGTTTCTGCTTCGAATTGCAGCCCCTGCTGCTACACGTTATATAATGCAGCAGGCATTTTAAGGCAACAGGGCCATACAGTGGAGTATCATCTTATTACCAAGTTTCATGGTAGCTTCACTCGCCTACATGGGACAGGCCCAGAGGCCATTTTGTGCTTGTGAAATTTGGCAAGGAGATAATTCTCTCTGATACAAGGGGGCGGGGAGGGGGAAGGAGGAGGGAATGGATCACATGGGCCCATGCAATTCAATACAGCAGGCTACCTGTAGGAGTGCATTATGGGTAGCAGGTTTACCAAGTTCCCTGGGTAGTTCTGCAGGTTTTTTCCCCGTAGTTCTCAGTGTTTCAGTCTGTCTCCCCCCTGCCCCCAATCTGCTTCATTCCTCTTTCAAATTCTTACAAGTTCCAACAGTTCTCCAGCTGCGTGTACCAAAGACACATTGAGGTAAGCGCTGGCAAAGGATCCAAGACAGAGGTTAAGTCCTTTATTTTTAGAGTCTTGGCAATACCTTCTTCAAAAGCGAGAGCAGTATGAGAGCTGTGATCGGCCATTGCATAAGCTTCTCTTTCTTCCCAAGGGAGGAAAGGATCTAGCCTTTTGCAATCTCTGTCTCTCTGTCTGTCTCTCACACACAGTCAGTCCAAGGGAGAGAAGAATATAAAACTTGATATAAAAGTTTGGTCTGCAGAGCTGGTTTGTGCCAGCAGGAAACCCAATTCCAGCATTCCACTGCCAGGGGAAAAAAAAAACCCACAAAGACTTTTATGTATTTAAAAAACAAAGTTTATTCAGACAACCAAACAGCCCCAAGTCTGTTTTCAGCTGTTATTAGGCCCTGGTGCTTACGAATCTCTGACACACACTTTTCTATCCACAGGCCTCAGGTTCAACCACCTCACTGCACTGGAGTCTAATACAGATTTCTCTTTCCTTCTGCCCACACCTTGGATCTAACGCGCTGGCTGGAGGCCAAAGCAAGGGCATACTGCAGTTTACATGCATACAACACCTTTCATCCTTTCCTCTAAGCACTCTCTAAAATCCATGCCCACAGACAAGGAGGGGAGGTAGCTGGCCTCAGAATTTGACACATCGGAACATTTTGCCAACTGATCACCCCTGGGACAGAGTACAAGAGAGCCCAGGGAGGGGCTGTGTGAAGCAGTTCCCCCCACCCCGCCCGCCCCAGACGTTCCTGTTTACCAGGAGGCCAAACAACAAGAGTGCGTGAAGGGGAGAGACTCCAGCACTCAGGGAACAAGGCGTTGGAGACAGATCCTCACAGGCTGGAGGAGACGCTAGCCCCAGCCAATCCAATAGCAGGGCACCCCCCCCCCCCCCCCCGTCGTTAGTAAGTGTGGAGCCTCTTGCAGTCCAAGGGCGTGTGCACACGTAGCTCACAGAATTCCCATGCAAAGGGTAAAGGGGCTGAGAGCTTCCAAACCTGGGCATCTCCATTCGCTCAGGAGGGGCTTCAACACTTGTCTGCGCTAGCCCGCTGCCTACTGCTGATCCACCGCTCACAACAGCATGTTGTCTAACCTCCATGCAGGGTCGGAGACACCCGAGCGCTACCTGCACTACTGCTTCCACTTCTGCTTGAGCTGTGGTGCCCAGAGGACTGAAGAAAGACTCGCGGCTGCAGATGCACACAAAGGGCACGGGATGCCCCTGGAGGAGGGGAGAAGAGAGATGTGGGGCAGAAACAGTCACTGCTTCTCTACCACACAGCGTGCCAGGTCCCGGCACTTCCAACACATCCCCTCACTGAGCAGCTCAAAGGGCTCCAGCCACATCAAACCGATCGACAGCTACAGAGCCTGGCAAGGAGTCAGCATCCCAGCACAGAGGGCCACCGAACCAGATCACATCAAACAAGCTTCTAGTGCCTCCAGTCTTGGCTGGTGGACACACAAGCAGGAGGGTAACTGGGGTCCCAGCAGCCAGCACCCTGCAGCGTAACTGGTGCGCTGTAGGGGCCAGGAAATGCATTCCCTACCCTGGGAAGAGCAGCGGGTGGCATAGCAAGAACGTCTCCCGGGGAGAAAGCCGTCTCCACTTCATAAGCCAATAAGACAAGTTTCGGGAGTCAAGAGGCCCCTTCCCAAGCAAAAATGGAGGTAGAGCTGCCCAAATGTATGCTGGGAGGCTCCAGGATCACCACAGTGTGGAACGGAGAAGTCAGATGACGATAACAGATAATGATCTTCGGACACCACCCCAGCCCTTCTGCCAGCTGAACCTGGAACGTCTTGGGACCCAAAGTGCCCAGCCGTGTCCAGGAGCAAACCTGGGCTTGACTGGTGCAGAGAGCAGTGTCTAGACTCCAGGAGCTGGGTGCTGGGAAATGGCTGGCAGGAGGCAGTGAGACAGGGAAAGCAAACACCGCTTTATTCCCCGCTTTGCGGGCAAGAAACTCCTCCAACCCCTCCCCATCATGCACCCAGGTCGTAGGAAGCTTAGAGTGCCAACGAATTCCCATAAGCACAGAAACAGGCGACCAGTCAGTTGTCCGGCCCTCCCCAAGAGAGGGAGTCCTCTTTATTTCCCCACCCTCACACACACTGCTCCAGTTCGTGCCAGAAGCACCACGCTATCACAAGGAAAGGAGGATTGTGGGATTTCCAGCCTTGACCTGAGTCCTTGGCCACCCCAATTTCACAGCCCCAGGAAGTACATTAAGCGAATAATACTGCTTCTATAGCACTTTCCTCCCAGGATCTCAGGCTGTTTTAAAGATGTGAGCATATATCATTCCTTGCTTAACCCACACCCCCACATGGTGAAACTGAGGCACAAAGAGGCGCAAAGTGACATGCCCAAGGCCACAGCCAGTCATTGGCAGAATTGGGAATAAAGTGAGCCCTGTGCAACGTCCCCAAGACCATGCCGCCGCCCTACATATACCAATCACAAGCTTTCAGTTCCTTACCTAAAGCAACCCTCCTCCGATTTGTCCGTCGGTATCATATTGTCCATCCTTTTAAAGAACATGGACCTTAAGATGCCCAGGCTGCGTTCTTACGAGAGACTCAGCTCAGCAGCTCTAAGGCATGTGCCCAGAGGATTTCTCCTCCGACCTTGTGACGTGGAGGAAATCACCATCTTTCCATCCTCTTCACTAATCTATGTGGCTTGGACACAGACGCCTCAGGCAGCTGGTGCAGTTCAGGGATGGCGGTATTGGAATGCAGTGGAGGAAGAGGGCTCACCTGAACCGGGCCCCTGCATCCACCATGCAGTGAGTGCTCTGAGCCCCCCTGCACAAGGCCCACCAGTGACCCGCCCACATTTCTCCAAGGCAAGTGCAAGAGGGATTAGAAGCTCCCAATGAAAGATTGAGTGGCTACCTAGGATCAGCCTGGGGCTAATGAGAGAACTGGGAGCAGGGCAAGCAGGCACACGAAGTCTTGTATCCTCTCGTCTACACTAGAAATGGTAAACGCTGATTTGCAGCAATGGGGCTTCTACACAGGAGCCGCAACTGCAAGCGCAAGTGTAGACAGTGCTTCGGCTAACACAGCCGCTAACCCTGATCAGAACCGTCGAGTCGAGGGGTAAAAACCCCACCTGCTTCTTTGTCCTCCCACTGCTGCCAGCGCTGGTTGGGCTGTGGGATCACGAGGGCAACCTCTTGCCTTGACTCTAAACATCTCAGGTAGAGAAAGCCCAAGAGACAAGCTGTGTGCTAGTGAGACGGGGGCATGAGAGCTCCAGTACGGACATGCCGACGTGCCTTTCCCCTCGGACATGGTTTGTTAGGACTCCGTACAAGGGCCTGGTTCTCAAGCTCCAGAGGTTTGTGCCATCAGCGCTGGAAATCCCCAGTTCAATCCCCAGCCTTGGCCAAGTTGGCATCATACACACACCACCTGCAACAGACTCCTCCCCCAAGTTTAACAGACTCCCCACACCCATACACCAGCCCTTTAGAATCGCAGCTGCTAAACTGATGAGCTCTTTGCAACAGAAGCTACGGTTTAAAGCATTGGTTCTCAACCCATTTACCACTGTGGGCCGCACATGCAACGCTCTGTGTGTTTCATGGGCCGCATCCACAGAATATCTATACTACCTGTATGGCCCTTAGCATGTGACATGGGCTGCAGCTGGGTGCCGATGGGGCCGCAAGCGGCTCCCGGGTGGAGACGCACTGGGTTAGACAGAGCTTTAAACAAACCCAGCCCCAACCATCGTGGAGGGCGGCTCAGCGTGGGGAGGGTTCCTGCAGGGAGACAGCTTCCCTGCTTTGTTTCGGCTGCAGATGGCAGGGCCAGCGCCAAGAGGGGATTGTAAAAAGCCGGAGGAGGAAATGCAGCAGGACGGAACTCGGGGGGTGGGGGAGGAGGGAAAAGTTACATTTTTTGACCATTTTTAGAAGTTTCCCAACTTCTGCCTAGTCAGGAGAGACCAGAGAGGTGTGAGGAGCAGGAACTCTGTGGGCCCGCTTTAAAACGGACCAGGAGGAAGGTGCTGGGATACAAGAGAGGTAGTGAAATCGGGTGAGAGCGAGGCACCTTGGGGCCGAGGAGAGACTTCCTTATTACAGCTTAGGACAGAGAAAAAGTGGGTGTGTGTCACAGCCACCAATGCCTAGGAGAAGCCAGCAGCCACATTGTTTCCCTGCTGTCACCAAACTCTTTGCTCCTACAGTGCAGGTCTGAGCTCTCCAAGCACCTTGCTAACAATTAACACCTCCAAAATAGCCATAAGGAAGGGGCTGGGTTACCCCCATTTTACAGGTGCAGAAAGTGAGGCACAGAGGCTTGCCCAGCTCCATTCCCCTAGGCCCTATCCCCAAGGACCCTGCCCTGGAGTCCCAGCGGCCACTCCAGTCGCTGGAGGGTGCCCTGCTGCTCCATCCTCCCATTACCAACCCTCCCCCTATCCCCCCCAGCCATTGTTCCCGGACTCACAGGGGACCCTCAACCACCAATTAGTGGAGGGGGAGGTTCATCATCTTAACAGTCGACACAGCCCTAAACCTGCAGCAACACGCACCTTCCATCCAGAAGAGACACCGGACCAGCCCACTCTCCCTCACCCCACGCCTGCCATGGACAAGAGAGCACCTCCAGCAATTCCCTCCATGCTGCCCACATGGGGCACCCTGGGGAGAAGTGGGAGACCCTCCTTCTGCAGGGCGTGGGAGGGGAGACAACTCAGCACCCCTGCTGGGCTGGTCTCAACAGGCTCCTCTCTCGCTGCGATGTGGGGGGTGGGTGGAAGAGGTCGCTGCGTTGAACAAGCCTGTTTATGTGCAGTCCTGCCACGCCCCCCTTATCACTCGCTTCAGTGCTCTACCTCCACAGCTTGTTGTGTCCCTGGCACCACAGTCTACTGGAGGGAGAAGTCGAAAGACCTGGGTTCTGACACTGCCTCCCTGCAGGAAAGCGACCGAATTACCCACCCCCTGGGCCTGAGTTTCCCGATCTCTGAGACAAGGAGGATAACCCTACCCCACTTCAGGACGCGCACAGAGATCTAAGAACAAGAGCACCCAAGAGCATTAACCAGCTCTGCCCACAACCTCCTGTGGTCACGTGTAAATGCCAAGTGTGGACGTGCGATGGCTTGGGTGCACCAAAATCCCCAGTGTGCACCGATGCACTGGGGGTTCTGTGCCTGCAATCCAGGACTGGGGAGGCCACGTTTCCAAGTGAAAACCCAGGATGGTTGCAGCTTGGCATCAGTGAGGTGCAGCACAGGAAGGTCTGAGCCGCTGGGAAGGAGAGATTTGAAGTGCCCATTTTCTCTGCTCCCCGCTTCCACTGGCAGGCTTCTATCGCTGATCTCTTCCCCAGAGGCCAGCCGTGCCTTGTGCCTCGACACAAGCCAGTGCTCACGTCAGGTATGGGCACTGGGCTGGCGCAGTACGAGCCACCCGTCTGCAGTCACTGATCTGCCCACAGACTTGCCTCTTGTAGCACTGCTCAAGCCAACTCCTTGCACATAGCAGGGACTGGTGCTGTGTGGCTCACTTGGGAGGCTCCAGTGGCAGCATGCAAAGGCCTGGGAGGCTGGGGGACAGCCTGGAGGTAGCCTCGCTGGTTCAGCTGACTGGCTGCTCCGATAGATGGCCAGTCTGCCAAGGGGTTGAAAAAAAAAACAAAACAAACCACTGAAAGAAAGAGACCCCAGGACAGATCCTGCAGCAGGGGCATTCTTAGGTTCCAGGGACACACGCTCACTGACCCAACAGCATAGGTGCACTGTTCACAGGCTGAGCTCAAGCAGCTTGCTCAAGGTCTCACAGACTGTGGACTCAACCCCAGACCTCTGGGTGTTTACCCAAGAGTTGTAGAAAGGTGGCTTACATTTAACAGCCAGATCCTGACTCTCAGTCCCCTGCCCCCTTCCACAAGCATGTATCAGAGATTCACCCCAGGCACCATTGCCTGGGTTAAATGGCTTTCCCCTGACCACTACGGGACCCCAGCTAACACTCTGGGTCCAGAGCTGGGCCTTATCTTCACTGAATGCTCTAGACCAGCATTTCTCAAACTGGGAGTCCTAACCCAAAGTGGGGGGAAGAGTGGTTGCGAGAGTAGTGGCTGCGGGCCAGGCACCCAGCTCAGAAGGCAGTGCTGCTGCCAGCAGTAGCACAGAATTAAGGGTAGCAATTCCCAGCCATGCCATCCTTACTTCTGCACTGCTGCTGGGGAGGGGGCCTGCCTTCAGAGCTGGGCACCCCGTCAGCAGCCGCCACTCTCCACTCTGCTTTCAGAGCTGGGTGGCCAGAAAGCAGCAGCTGCTGGCTGGGCAGCACCGCCAGCAGCAGCACAGAAATAAGGGTGGCCATGGTGTGGGGTGGAGTCGTCACTTTTGGGGCAGGTCATCGCAGCCTGAAATGATCTGAAAGGGGGTTCCAGCAAAAAAAGTTTGAGAACCCTTGCGTAGCCCCTGCTCTGTGGAGCTCGCCCTTGCAGCTGGCAGTCCTGGTCCTTGGAGTGCAATTGCTGGGATGTGTCTTGGTCTCTGATTAAGGGGGTGGAAACTTTGGGGGTAGCTGGGGCCAGGCCCATCGATGGCCCAGGACCAGGAGTCTGAATCTGAGCTGGTGTTTGCTGGCAGGCCTGTGGAGCTCCGATAGCACGGGTGGGATGCTTTGCTGGGGTTTATGCTGTTCAGGCAGGCATGGCACGGTGTTTGGAATCAGCTGGACCTCTCCCAGACCATGCTCTGCTTCTCCACCTATGAAGCACCACCAAGACAGCTGAGCTGCTCTGGGATGATGCAGATCATGGAATTCAGGGCAAAGTACCCGAGAGCCAGAGTCCAGTCCCACTTCAGAATCGTACTGGGACTCTCCAGAGGGACTGGCAACTTCGAAGCTGCTGATGCCTGATGAGAATGGCTCCTTGGCTGCCTTGCGCAGGCTTCATGAGCTGCTCCACCAAGCAGCCATTCAGCGGACTCCCACCCCAGCCAGGGCTCAGCTCCCATTTGGGAAAATCCCAGTCTTGGACACTACAACCCACTCCAAACTCCTGCTCGGAAACCTCACCAGAAATGCCACAAAACAAGGATTTAAAAACAGAGACAGTCTTTAAAGTCTGCATTGACAGGCGGGGCATTGTTACGCCGATGCCCCTTTAATAGGCTGGTGACTTTCCTTTGTCTACAGAGAAGCCTCTCTCTCCCCCTCCAGCTCTCAACCAAGCGCATCTGGGCATTTGTGATACAGCTGGCATCGGCTCTGCTGCCCCATTGAAAGCCCTGCCCCCTGGAAGCTGGCAAGCCTGGAAAGGCCAAAGCAGAACCACTAATTGCAAACAGGCTTCCTCCTGGGACTTTCACAGAACGAGACGAGAAAAGAGAAGCTTTAACTCGAGAGAGAATGAGCAGTTGTGTGCAGGGCTGGTCTCTGCCGTAGGACCCGGCAGAGCCTGGGACAGGGTAAAAGTGTGCTGCAGAATGACAGGTGAGGGATTTTTCCCTGTGGGATGGAGGAAGAAGAAAAAGGCACCTCCAGCCAATATTCTCCCTCTCTCCACCCTCCGAACTATGCTAGGAAGATCTTGCCCTCCAATCAGTTGTGTTTATGCCCTCGGCCGTTGCTAAGGGACTCCAATCCCCGCCGGTGCAGGAGATTTGGCCTCCGTGTGCTCAGAGGGGCTCTGTCAGGGCTCGTTTTACACAACCAGAAAGTCTCCAGCGCTGTGGCGTGTGAAAGGAAAGGCAGTCCCGGGAGAGAGAGGGACCAGCTGTCTGTAAGGGGAACAGCGGACGGTTTGACGGGGCCTTGAACCGAGCACTGGCACAGCCAGCCAAGGGGTAGAGGGCTGGACACCGAACTCAGGGTCTGCTGCAGGCAGGCTGGGTTAGTGAAGCAACATGGTCTGAGCACAGGTCTGGGAGCCAGACCCTCCCGGACAAGAGAGGATCTTTAGCTGCACATGCTAGAAGTGCCTGCTGTACAATAGGCTCAGCCAGTCAGGGAACGGAACTGAAGCCACACGACTGGTCGCACCCATCAAGCGGCTGATACTTGCAGGGAACAGTTTGCAATCCATGGAAGACAAAGTTATTCCCCATGGCACAGCAGAGGACACTCCGGTTGGCTGATTTTCATGGCAAGACCAGAAAGAGGCTAAGATTAGTCACGCAAGTTAGCGGTAGCTAATTATTCACTCAGCTCCAAGGAGAGCCAAGGCCCTTTGGGAAATGGAGAAGTGTATTAATTAAATTTTTACTGTTAGGAACAGCTGAAACCTCACCCAGGGCGTCTCCCAATGAGTCGGATTTCAGTGTTTGTCTGACGCGGTCTGGGCTCCCCCTCCAAAAATTTTGCCTTGGCTTGAGACCACCAAAAAGGCCGGGTCTACACTAGGATTCATCCCCAAGTGCAGCTGCACCGTTGCAAAGTGTTTGCGTGGATGTGACTGGCACCACTGAAACGAATCCGGTTAACCAGGGTCAAATGCACTGGTGCAAGCAGAGTCTGCACTGGGAGACACAGTGTAGACGAAGCGTCTGGTGTTTCCTTTTCACTCCCTTCCCCCTCTACATAAGTGTGCACGCCCACACCCACCATTCGAGGGACAGTGGAGGGAGAGCAAGGCTCTGGGCTGGGCTTGCTCAGGCACGAAGGAGGCTCAGGCAGGAATGAGTTCCAAATGAAAAACAAACTGTGCCAGGCTGCGCCTCCCCGAGCTCAGGGGAGGCGCTTGGCTCACAGCTGCAATAACTAAGGCCTTTTATGCCAGGAGCCTCCTGGAAACTAACCCCCAAACCTCCCTGAAAATAGCATTGCTGTTTTATTTAGGAAGGACGGGAGGTGTGGCGGCAGGGGATAGGCGACTTCACTAGAAAAGCTTCCTAGACCAACCCATGAGCTCATGGGCTCGCCACAGGGAACGTCCTTGCGCTGTCCAGGACGTCGCGGAGTGGATGGGGAGAAGGCCCACCCAGCTTCGTAATGCATTCAGTGCCATCTCCTTTCAACGGGAAGGACAGGCCCTGCTTCCGAACCAGCCAAGTGAACTAGACGCAGTGCAGGGTGCCCACGCTCGCCATCCCAACTAGCGCAAACCATGCTCCCGCCAGCCATTGCCGGGTCAGTGCAAAACAGATCCCTAACCAGGGGACCAGTCACCCCCTCCAGACCCTGGTCTTCCCCCCGCGTCTCAACTTTTCATAGATCTGTACGCGCCATGAGGTCTTCAACGTCTGGGGAGGGTGGAGGAAGAAAAGTGGGAGACTGATGTGAGGAAAGCAAACTCCTCCCTACCCACAGAGTTTTTCTGAAACGACATCGTCTCTAACCCTGCAGATCCCAGAACAGGTCTCCTAAGGCTGGGAGGGAGGGTGGGATGGGGGGGAGCATCCTGGGTATAGCAAACCTGCAGTTGGAGAGGTGCTTTCACAGCATGTTTGTTGGAACTGTAAATGGCTAGAAGGATGCACAAGCCTTAGGAAGCACCTGCTATTCTAAATGCCATGGGCACGGCATGGCATGGCAGGTTGCTTGCCTTTTTAACATTAAAGAAAAAAGCTCTAGATTACATCCAGGAGCACAGGGCTCAGGTGGACAGAGCCGTGCTCAGACTAGGACCTGCTCGAGCAAGTCACTTCACCGCTCTGTGCCTCTCACGGTCTGTCCCAGCTGTTTAAAAGCTCTGGGGCAGGGAGTGTGTTGCGTTTCTATGGTGCCTAGCACAGTGGGGCGGCTAGGAGCTACCGCGCCCTAGGGGACCAGGCATGCCAGCACTGGCTGAGCTTGTGAGGCCCTATGCGCCACTCGAGGGAGTCCGTCTAAAGCAACAGATGTTGTACGCCGCGTCTGATCAATGCCCAGATTTTGGGGGAACATGCTTGGTGTCAATGGGCAAAATTGGAAAAAGACGGAAAGAGGGTAATGGAGGGCACACGGAGGCCCTGCCATCTGTCCAGCAGAGCCACAGCTTCAAGCACCTGTCTGTAGATCAGAGAACGAGTTATCGGCACCCCTTAATTCCTTCCAGCAGAACAAGGGCCGCATCCCATTTCTGCCCATCCTCACAACGCTGATAAGCCCAACGGGGGAGGAGGGAGCTCAGTGGTTTGAGCATTGGCCTGCTAAACCCAGGATTGTGAGTTCAATCCTTGAGGGCCATTTAGGGATCTGGGGCAAAAATCTGTCTGGGGATTGGTCCTGCTTTGAGCAGGGGGTTGGACTAGGTGACCTCCTGAGGTCCCTTCCAACCCTGATATTCTATTATTCTAATCCCATTCAGGGTATCTCCCAGACAGAGAAAGAATGGTGGAGGATGTGGGGGCACACAGAGCCCCTGGCTGCATTGAGGCATGAATGCAGGGCCCTGGTATGGGGTGGGACTGAGGGCACTAAGAACCCAAGGAGGTAGATTGAGGGACCCTGGCACGAGGGCAGGGCTGGGGGTTGCGGGGAGCCCCTGAAACAGAGGGAGATGGAAGGGCGGCACGCAGGGAGGGATGCAGGGAGCCCAGCCAACAGTGGCAACACAGTGTTACCCCTCGTTTAGGGAACAGAAGACCCCTAGGCAGGAAGTTACAGATAAGGAGGGCTAGGGGAGCATGCTGGGATTGGGGGGAAGGGCCACCTGAATCAGCTGCACCTTCAGTTTGCTCTGGCGCTGCAGTAGCCTGCGTCAGGTTGCGGCCTCGCTGAGCGAGGCACTGCGCCCAGCAGGCCGTGACAGTCCCTGCCCTGGCAGGCTAACGCAGCCTAGGAGACTCCAGAGCTCGCCAGGGTGGGGGAGAAGCACCCGGCTAACATCAGCCAAGAGGGGCTGGCGTCACCATGCACCCCTTCCCCACACCGCAGACGGAAACGCTGTGACTGTTCTGGCAGCCTTCAGGGCATTCCCTCCATGATGCCAGCACCGCTGCATTGCTCCAGCGGGAGTCAGCTCCGCCGAGTCCCTAGCATTACCACCACCGTCACCTTCCCGAACGCTGCCTGCAGCAAGGTGCAGAAATAAAGCAGGGGTAGCTGGTATTCATCACCGGGAGGCTAGTATCCACCAGATCTTTGGACACTGTGTTCTCTAGCCATGCAAGAGCAGAGGGCAGGAATCTCAGAGCCCGCCTTGGCACTACATTTGACGAGCCGTTTAGATCGCCAAGTGTGTCTACACTGGGGAGAGCTTGGAAATGGCTTATCCTGCACTGGGGCACCTCCATCAGTCTTGCAAATGAGGGGGATGCTGGGGGGTTGCAAGAGAGCAGAAGATTGTGGCCCAGGAACAATTCTGAGGAGCTCATTAATAGAACATTAAGAAGTCAGACTTTTAGATGGGCAAAAACCTGTCTGGGGATTGGGCCTGCTTTAAGCAGGGGGTTGGACTAGGTGACCTCCTGAGGTCCCTTCCAACCCTGATATTCTATTCTAGAACATTAAGACGTAATTGTGCCAGCAGTTACTATAAGCTAGGGGCTTTGGGGCCTTTACCCAAGAGATTGGAAATTCTTTGGGTCTGTACAGCAAATTGTCCCTTCTCTGTGTCATTATAGCCAGTCACACCCCTACATCTTTCCTTAAAGATAAGGAAAAACATGTTTTGAGGCTCTTTGCTCAATGCTAGCTAGTAATGGAGCCTTGATCCTGACTGGGCCTCTAGGCACTACTTAATACAAGTATCAGAGGGGTCGCCACGTTAGTCTGGATCTGTGAAAGCAGCAAAGAGCCCTGTGGCACCTTATAGACTAACAGACGTATTGGAGCATGAGCTTTCGTGGGTGAATATCCACTTTGTTGGATACAAGTAGTGACTCAAGTTAGCAAGAGGACACAGCAGTAGGTTTAGGAGCTAAAACTCGTATTTGAAATTGGAGTATACATTTTAATGTAGCATCCATTTAAAAAAAAAGTGGGGGGAGGGGAAGCCAGATAATCTCCTTTCCTGCAAAGCGACCAGGCTAATAAAATAAATCTTATTCACTCCTTGGCTTTAACAATCTAAAGTGTTATTTGTTCTATAGGACATTTTAGAAACCTTTGTTTGTAAACCTGACGGTCTCCCTTTAAATGGTGTTTGGCCCACACGAAATCCCATGATTCAGGGAGCTGACTAGGAAACTTTACAGTAAGTGACAAGTCATAATTCCTTTGGCATTCAGCAATGCAACAACATTAGTCATGTTGCGAGCCCCTGATATTAACGCAGCTGCAGTATGCTGTTCCTCTGGCATTTTAATTGCAGCTTTGTATGAAGGGCCCGCTTCATTGGAAATCAGAGGCAGAGCCATGGTTTTGCTCCAGGGAGCGAGGAAACTATGGTCGAAAGTTTCCAAGGCACCTTGGTTCTCCAGCGTGAGAAGCTGGTTAGGTTTCGTACCATCAAAGCCACATCTCCTAGTGCAACCTGATTTGAGAAGTCTGGGGGTCCCAAGCAAGGCTGAGGTTTGGAGTAGTAGCTACGTGCTTAATAGCACCTTCAAAAAGCCTCTGAAGTCATTGTAATTGAAGCCTGTGTAAGGACGGGACAGAGGTCAAGTCCTGCAACTCAGAGGCCCTTGGGAGTTCAGAAGCCTGCGTCGTAAATTACAAGATGTCCCAAGTAAAGAGGGCGAAACAGAGGCCAAGTCACAGTGCTCAGTGGCAGAGTGACCCCACTTATAAGGGTCAATCAAGTAACTGCAGGCACCAATTAGCCCCCCAACCTTCCCCATCCTCAGTGCAGTCAGATGTCATCTCCTTGGACAAAAAAACAACTGTATAGAAGCCACAATCGCATGCTTACAAAAGCTATTCCAAGCAGGACTAATCAGACATTCTGATCCCCAAGTCCAAGAGGAATCTTTAGGCCAAACACGTCAGACTGAAAGAGCCACAACATCAAGAGTAAATACAGGGCAATGCAATCAATAGCCACATTGTCACCTCCCTAGACTCCTACACCCTACATTTCAGTGGCAAGACGGCCTGGAGCCCTGTCTGAACTAAAAGGCAAACCCATCGCTGGCACTGGTCCAGATCTGCGATCCTATCCGCACAGGCAGAGCCCTGCACCCATCAGCAGGATCAGGGCCCAATGGGCCCGCCCTGAACCAGTGCTGAACATGGTTTAACAGCTCACTGTGGCCAGGACAAAACTTCTCCTCATCCTTTTTAGAGAGAGATCTGTTCCCCTTCCTTCCCCGTGCCTACAGACCCAGCAGAAGCCCTGGCCAGGAGAGGGTTGTTCTCCTGAAGCAAATCACCTAGTCCTGCAGCCAACACAAACATCCACCACACAAGACAAGCTTTTCAGGGGGAGGCAAACAGGCGGACACCTTATTTCCCCATTCCCCGCCCCCCTTAAGAGAGAGGCTGCTCCTAGCTCTGCAAAGGAGGAGAGAGAGAGACCCAGAGCTGCAACGTGGAACTTAAAAAAAAAAAGTTTTAAGGCATTAAAATATGATCCCCTTGTAGGGAGGAAACGAAACCCAGATTGAGTGGATTCCTCACGGGGGGGGGGAATGCTGTTCGGTGGGGGGGGTCCTCACCATTATTTAATAGGAGTGGGCCAGATACAAGTTTGGGAACTCTCATAACACATTGTCCCCATCACGCTAGTTACGGGGGGGAGCAAACGACGGAGAAGGTTTTCCTCCAGCGAGAACCGGCTCCTGTTTTACACACCCCTCCGGAGAGCCGGGGCGCGGGGGACCGACGCTGGCAGAGCCGATCCCCCCTTGAAACTGACTCTGGCTCCTGGACCCCGAGCAGCCCCAGCCCGGGGGCCCCACGACCCCTCACCTGAGATGTAGTGGCGCCGGCTCTCGTCCAGGTGAGTGGAGATAACATCGCCCATGGCGGACGGGGGCTGGATGCTCGCAGGGGGGAGGATCCCAGCTCACCCCCCAGGGAAGTTTGCAATTCAAAGGGGGGCTGGGGGGGTCTCCTTCCTCCGGGCCGGGCCGCGGCGGCGGGTCTGCTCCCAGTCCTCGGGCGCTCAGCTCGGGAGCCGCTCCATGGGCAGGAAACAGCCTGTCTCCTCCCAGCCGAGGGAAGCCCTGGGCGGGCCGGAGAGGGAGAAGGAGACGCTCCTGCCTCCGTCCAGCCTCCGCCCCGGGACACACCCTGCGCGCGGCTCCCTGCCTGGGAGCGGGGCCAGGCGGCGAGTCCCCTCGTCCCACGCGGGGGCTGGGCGGGCAAAACTCCCTCCCACGGCCGGGGGGGCCTGAACGTGGGAACCCAACAGGAAAAGCTTTTACCCCTCCCCCCCCTGTAATGATTGCACCGGCCTGTGCTAAAAACCAGCCCCCCTGCACCCCAGCCCACGCGCGGCCGCTGGGAACCCCCAGTCTCCGGAGCTGGACCCAGGGGTCAGGCCTCTGCAGCAGAAGCTGATCGCCCCTGCAGCTAGAAAAGGGCTTTTCTCTGACACCTAGTGTCAGCCAGGGGCCTGTTCCCCCCTCCCCGATCAGAGCTACTGAAGGCACCTTCCTGCTCCAGGGACTAGGTCTAACTCTGTCAGCCGGTGAAACCAGCTCCTTGTTGGCACCTGGCTTGGTTTCATTCTGACGTTGCTTCACAGGGGATTGCAACATTTACCCAGCCCTTTCCCAGGGCCAAGGAGTGGGGGAAGCCAGTACAAATTACTGGGGCCTAGCCGTCCTGAAGGGGGCCCGGGGCCCAGCTTCGTTGGCCCTGTTTAGCCCGTCCGCCCTTGCTGGGGGGCCCGAAAAAATGTTTTCACAAGGACCCAGACTTGCTCTTGGCGGTCCTGTTTCTACCCCTCTGACGACGCTCAAGTCATCATAAACCACAGCCTTGATCCTTCTCTACTGCCAGGGTGCCTCTCAGCCGTGAGTGGGAAGGACAGGACACAGGACCTGAACATACCCGCTGGAGGAGGGGTTTCTTTGCCCCTTTACCCCAGTGTCTGATCCTCTGCTGCTTGTCACAGTCCAGCAAGCCTGGGACTCACAGCAAGTTTCGGTGCAAACTGTGCAAAATAAAACCTCTTCGGACTTGGATGCTCAGGACAGGAAGTGGCTTGAGAGCCCTGGAGACACAGCAGGGGCAGTGACCGCGTGAGCTTCATCGTCCACCTCCCAGCGCGTGCAGCTCCCCTTGGAGCGAGAGGCAGCCTCTGTAGGGGCCCGAGGGTTGGTGTGGACTGGGGAAATTGGTGTCATTAGACCCGTGCAAACCCTTCACTGCCGACACATTGCACCGGGCTAGCCCATCTGCACTGGGGATCCACACTGGGCTTATTTCATTGGTGCAACCCCTGCCCTCCACGGCTCTATGCAGGGCCTCGGTTACAGCCCATGGCCTCTTTGCTCAGGCTAACAGGGCTGTCAGTTGGGGTGAGGGCAGAGGTGCTCTTAAGGGAGCTGGATGCCCAGGGCCTGCCCACGGATGCCAGTGGGGCTGGATAGAAAAAGCTTCTCCTCCCTCTGCCAGACCTGAAGCGGAGAGGCCAGATTTTGCCTTAGGCTGCAGTCTCATTCAGCTGCTCTGGTGCCGTACCAGGGTGGAAACAGCCCTCGCTGTATCCCCCTCTTGCAAGAAGATGGAGCTGACACAATGGCCATGTGCTCTCCCTCCCGCATAGCCCTTGGCACAAAGAGCGGAAGGGGCCATGCCCAGGGGAGGAGGGAAAGGTGTGGCTAGGGAGCTCTGGGCCTTGGCTGCTGGAAAGCCCTGTGGGGAGCCATTGCTTGGTGGTAGCTATAAGGCAGAGCAACCCATGAGGCTGCTCCAGCTAGTTCAGGGAACTGCTCTGCTCCTCCAGACTGCAGGACGCATCACACACAGGTCTTAGCCTCCCTGGGCTGGGTTCAGCTTGACCAATGCCCAGACTTGGGGCCCAGGACTCGGATCCTCACAGTGTTTAGGTACCTACGTCCCATTTAAATTAATGGGTATTAGGATTTGGGGCAGGGTGTCTTAGGGCTTGTCTACATCAGAAAGTTGCAGCGCTGGTGAGGGAGTTACAGCGCTGCAACTTAGGAGGTGTACACATCTGCAGGGCACCACCAGCGCTGCAACTCCCTGTTTGCAGCGCTGGCCGTACTCCCGTTTTGTCTCGGGTGTAGAGGATCCAGCGCTGGTGATCCAGCGCTGGTAATCAAATATAGACACTTACCAGCGCTTTTCTTGACCTCCGTGGAATAAGCAGGTATCCCAGCATACCTGAGGAAGCCTCTGGTAATCAAGCTGGTCTCCTTCCCCAGTTTGCTCTCACGTTCCCCGAACCCCGAGCAAGCAGGTCTCCTTCCCTGAGGTTTGCTGGGTGGTTCCGGGAACGCGAGAGCAAACCGGGAAAGGAGACCAGCTTCGCCGCGGTTTGCTCTCGCGTTCCCCGAACCCCGAGCAAGCAGGTCTCCTTCCCTGAGGTTTGCTGGGTGGTTCCGGGAACGCGAGAGCAAACCGGGAAAGGAGACCAGCTTCGCCGCGGTTTGCTCTCGCGTTCCCCGAACCCCGAGCAAGCAGGTCTCCTTCCCTGAGGTTTGCTGGGTGGTTCCGGGAACGCGAGAGCAAACCGGGAAAGGAGACCAGCTTCGCCGCGGTTTGCTCTCGCGTTTCCCGGAACCACCCTGCAAACCGCAGGGAAGGAGACCTGCTTGTTCGGGGAACGCGAGAGCAAACCGCGGCGAAGCTGGTCTCCTTTCCCGGGTTTGCTCTCGCGTTCCCCGAACCACCCAGCAAACCGCAGGGAAGGAGACCTGCTTGTTCGGGGGTTCGGGGAACGAGAGAGCAAACCGGGAAAGGAGACCAGCTTCGCCGCGGTTTGCTCTCGCGTTCCCCGAACCTCCCTTGAAGCCGCCCAACAGCGCTGCAGTGTGGCCACATCTAACACCACTTGCAGCGCTGGTTGCTGTAAGTGTGGCCACTCTGCAGCGCTGGCCCTATACAGCTGTACTAATACAGCTGTAACAACCAGCGCTGCAAAATTTTAGATGTAGACATGGCCTTAGTGTATATGAGAGAGAGTCTGGACGGCTCAAGGACAGTGTTGTGAGACATGAATCTTTTCCAGGGGGTACTGCTTGCTTCCCAAGGCAAGGGGGTGGGCGGTATCCTGTGGCCTGCGTCATGACTGCTCTGTGTACAGAGTGTCCTGTTTATCCTATCTGAAATAGTTTGTCTTGACATACTGAGCTTGCTACTAACACCTCTCTGCTTTGGGAACAGGGCTGCCCAAACCCATGTGTCTTCACAGCCTGGGTGTGGGTAAATAGCACCTGCCCAAATCACGCCTGCGCACACACACACATTACGCAATGCAGGGCTGCAGGCCTGCTCATCCCAGGCTGAAACACGCTGCACTGGGCGGGAAGGGCGAACCCCTGCAAGAGGGCAGAGCTGGGCAGTCTGTTACTTCTGGGAGACCTGCTGGTTTAGTCTGGGAGATCTGCTGCCTCTGACAGCTTCAGAACCCTCAGCCTGCCATAAGGCTGGGTGCTTTCAGTCTGGACCCTGGACCCAGGACCCTGCCTCCACCCCTTCGGAGCCATTGTCCCTGTTTGAAATAACATAGCTGAGTACACAGAAGGGGGGAGGGTCCCCCTTGCTAAATATTTACCATCCCTCCAGAGAACCGGTAATAGAGGTGTGACGCCACACCCGTCCGTGCGAGGGTCACTGCCAGAGAGGATCCAACCTCTGGATCTTAATGCATGATCCCCGTGACAGAGGGGCAATCGATGAGGGGCACCGACCACTTGCAACCACACCCTCCACCTTGGCACCGTAGCACTAATCCTGCCCAGTTCAGAGGGGAGGTTCAGGGGGGAGGGGGAAGGTGGAGAGCAGGCCCAGCTGCCCACCCCACAGTCACGCAGCAGTGGTGGCTCCTGTCCCAAGGGGCTTGTCATGGGGTCACAGTGCCACTCAGGTGTGGCCCTGGAGGTAGTGAGTGAGTGGTATGGTGACCAATGTCACAATCCCGGCGTAGGGAGGCAGGCCCAGCCCCACACATACACCTAAAGGTCGCTGGAGGGAGCAGTTCTCTCCCCGCCCCCATCAGCTCCACTGCTGCGTGAGCCTCTATGGACTGAGCGAAAAGACTCAGCTCTGCCGGCCAAAGCTGTTGCAAGCTCATCGACCGCTCTGTGGCCCAGCCACTCCTGGAGGGGGGCAGGGAGCCGGCACTAGTGGGCATGGCTTAGAGATGCCAAAGATTCCACCCGCCAAGTCATCAGGTCAAAGCAGAGCATGTTCAGCAATGCCCGGCCGCTGTCGCCGTCTGGCAGCTGCTTGCTGGCCTGCCTGAAAGGGGTTAGTGGCCAAGGTACCTCAAAATTCAGGCTCGCACTCGCCACTAAATGACTGTCTTCATTGTCAAGCTCAGCCAGGGCTGAAAGTAACTTTAGGGACTTACCGGTATGCAGGGCAACTGGGGTCCTGAGCAAGGTGGGGGGGAAGGGGGTGGCTCAAACAGAAGGGGCGGGGCCCCAAGTGGAAGAGGGGGGGCTGGGGCCAGACTTGCCCAGCCAGCCCTTCAGCATGGCCCACCGGCGATTTAAAGGGCCCAGGGCTCCTGGCTGCTGCTACCGCTATGCCAGGGCTCCAGCAGC
Organism: Gopherus flavomarginatus; assembly: GCF_025201925.1. Lineage (NCBI taxonomy): Eukaryota > Metazoa > Chordata > Testudines > Testudinidae > Gopherus > Gopherus flavomarginatus. The sequence goes on along the minus strand of NC_066633.1, from coordinate 18,042,577 downwards.
AATTTAAAAGGCCTGGGGCACCGGCTGTTGGTGCAATAGTGGCAGCTGGGAGCCCCAGGCCCGTTAAATCACCGCTGGAGCCCTCTGGTAGCAGCGGTGGTGGCCAGGAGCCCTGGGGCTCTGGCGGTGATTTAAAGGGCCTGGGGCTCCGGCTGCTGCCAGGAACCCTGGTTCCTTTTAAATTGCTGAGCCCCACGGAAGCTGCCCCATTCCGGTACAGTCAGCTGTGTACCGGCTCTTACCGGTACACTGTACTGTACTGGCTTACTCTCACCTCTGGGCTCAGCAGAGAGGCCAATGGGCGAATGGACTATGGAAACTGAGTCTTGTTCTCAAGCGAAAGCTTGTCTCTGGGTGGGATGGATGGAGTTAGTGGTGCCACACTGGTGTGGGACTTCAGACTCCCCCACCATCAAGCCCACACTTTCCACCAGCTGCAGCATGAAGTCAGAGCCCCAGAGCATGGGCTGACATGGTGCTCGCATTGGCTGGGCAGACTCAGCTTGTTCCCCACCAGTGCTTAGCAGCACTTCTTTATTCCTCATGTCATGGATGTGCCTGGACAGGTCAGCTATAGGAGCTGAACTCAGGATCTCAAAGCAGGAGCCAGGACTACTTGAGCTAAAGACCCTGGCCCACTAGCAGATGTATTAATCTCTATAGGTGGCCTAGCCACTAGAAGGTAACACTGAGCTATACCTTGTTAGCCTCTTTCTGGCCCTTCTTTAGTGATGGTTGTTAGATGCCAACCCCCTAGCTGCATGTCCAGGTCATGTTTCCAAATTGAGCAGACTCTCTCTGCAGCGCATGGTCACTGACTCATCTAGCATTTACATGCTGCTGCTGACTCAGGATCACATTGGAGTGAAGTGTCTCTGGCATTGTCCAAGTGTCCCCCTGCCATGCTCCTCCTGACACAAGGTTGCAAAGAACAGAATTTCCAGCTGAGCTCTTTTGAAAGTCTGATTCTGATTCTGGTGGATGCTGTCAGGGAGCCAGAATTTTGATTTGTGGGGAAATCCCATGATTGCAAATTTTGTTTAGGCTGAATCTGAATGCAAACAAAAGATTTAGAAATTTCCTATTAAATAAAATTTTCCCCAAAGCCCTTAATTTTGGGTCAAGGAAAAGGTGTTATATATATTATATAAAATCAAATCATGTTTCAATTTTTACATTATCAAAGTTTTTATAATATAAAAGAATTTGTAAAAATGAAAAGTCACCCCAAAAAACCAACCAAAATCAAAATGCTCCATTCCAAAAAATGTCCAAGTGGAACATTCATCCTTGTCAAAATGGTTGTTTTCCATTTTTTCCCCCAAAACATTTTTTAAAAAATCAGCATGTTCTTGTGGAATGTTTCAGTTTTCAGGAAACAGCATTTTCTGATGGAAAAATGTTCTATCAGAACATTTCCAAACAGCTGTTGTCTAGAGCTCAGTCCTTGGAAATCTGACCATGAATTCTTATGAAAATCTCATCACAAATGACTAAGAATTTGCTCACAACTGCATATGGAGTAATTACAATTCATGTCTGCGTCACCACGGTCAGTGCATTATTTTGAAGCTTTTGGACAACCCGTGGGTGAGAAAGGGCTCTGCCTGTCACTGATCAATCAGAATTAGTGCTGTCAATTAATTGCAGTTAACTCTCGTGATTAACTCAAAAAATTAACTGCGATTAAAAAATTTAATCTCAATTAATCGCACTGTTAATAGAATACCAATTGAAAATTAAATATTTGGGGATTTTTTTTCTACATTTTCAAGTATATTGATTTTTATTACAACACAGAATACAATGTGTACACTGCTCACTTTATATTATTTTTATTACAAATATTTGTGCTGTAAAAATGATAAACAAAAAAGAAATAGTATGTTTCACCTCATGCAAGTACTGTAGTGCAATCTCTTTAGCCTGAAAGTGTAACTTACAAATGTAGATTTTTTTGTTACATATCTGCTCTCAAAAACAAAACAAAAAAATGTAAAAAACTTTAGAGACTGTGGGTTCTGCTCAATAACAATCCAACGCAGAGTGGACCGACGCATGTTCATTTTCATCATCTGAGTCAGATGCCACCAACAGAAGGTTGATTTTCTTTTTTGCTGGTTTGGGTTTGTAGTTTCCACATTGGGGGCAAGTCTACTCAGTCATACTTCATGTTCAGCCAATTGCTAAGACAAACAAGTTACATTTACTGGAGATCCAGCCGCCTGCTTCTTATTTACAATGTTACCTGAAAGTGAGAACAGGCGTTCGCATGACACTTCTGTAGCTGGCGTTTCAAGATATTTACATGCCAGATATGCTAAACATTCATATGCCTCTTCATGCTTTGATCACCATTCCAGAGGACACACTTCCATGCTGATGATTCTTGTTAAAAAAAAAAGTGTTAATTACATTTCTGACTGAACTCCTTGGGGGAGAATTGTATGTCTCCTGTTCTGTTTTACCTGCATTCTGCCATATATTTCATGTTATAGCAGTCTTGGATGATGACCCAGCACATGTTCATTTTAAGAACACTTTCATAGCAGATTTGACAAAATGCAAAGAAGGTACCAATGTAAGATTTCTAAGGACAGATACTGCACTCGACCCAAGATTTAAAAATCTGAAATGCCTTACAAAATCTGAGAGGGACGAGGTGTGGAACATGTTTTCAGATATCTTAAAAGAGCAACACTCCGATGCGGAAACTACAGAACCTGAACCTGAAAAAAAGAAAATCAACCTTCTGCTGATGACATCTGACTCAGATGATGAAAATGAACATCCATCGGTCCACTCTGCTTTGGATCATTATCGAGCAGAACCCATCATCAGCATAGACGCATGTCCTCTGGAATGGTGGTTGAAGCATGAAGGGACATAGGAATCTTTAGAGCATCTGGCACGTAAATTTCTTGCAATGCCGGCTACAACAGTGCCATGGGAACATCTGTTCCCACTTTCAGGTAAAAAGAACAGGAGTACTTGTGGCACCTTAGAGACTAGCAAATTTATTTGAGCATAAGCTTTCGTGGGCTACAGCTCACTTCGTCGGAAGCATGTAGTGGAAAATACAGTAGGAAGATATATATACACAGAGAACATGAAACAATGGGTGTTACCATACACACTATAAGGAGAGTGATCAGTTAAGGTGAGCTATTATCAGCAGGAGAGAAAAAGAACTGTTTGTAGAGGTAATGAAAATGGCCCATTTCCAGCAATTGACAAGGAGATGTAAGGAACTGGGCGGCGTGGGGGGAAAGGAAATAAGCATGGGGAAATCATTTTACTCTGTGTAATGGCCCGTTCACTCCCAGTCTTTATTCAAGCCTAGTTTGATGGTGTCCAATTTGCAAATTAATTCCAATTCAGCAGTCTCTCATTGGAGTCTGTTTTTGAAGTTTTTTTGTTGTAATATTGCGACTTTTAGGTCTGTAATGGAGTGGCCAGGGAGGCTGAAGTGTTCTCCGACTGGTTTTTGAATGTTATAGTTCTTGACATCTGATTTTTGTCTATTTATTCTTTTATGTAGAGACTGTCCGGTTTGGCCAATGTACATGGCAGAGGGGCATTGCTGGCACATGATGGCATATATCGCATTGGTAGATGTGCAGGAGCCCCTGATGGTGTGGCTGATGTGATTAGGTCCTATGATGGTATCCCCTGAATAGATATGTGGACAGAGTTGGCAACGGGCTTTGTTGCAAGGATAGATTCCTGGGTTAGTGTGTGGTTGCTGATGAGTATTTGCTTCAGGTTTGGGGGTTGTCTGTAAGCGAGGACTGGCCTGTCTCCCAAGATCTGTGAGAGTGATGGATCATCCTTCAGGATAGGTTGTAGATCCTTGCTGATGCACTGGAGAGGTTTTAGTTGGGGGCTGAAGGTGATAGACCAGTCCACACAAGAGATCCACTTTCTGGACACTACAATACTAATAAATGATGGCCACATAAACACCACCCTATACCGGAAACCTACTGACCGCTATACTTACCTACATGCATCCAGCTTTCATCCAGACCACACCACTCAATCCATTGTGTACAGCCAAGCTCTACAATACAATCACATTTGCTCCAACCCCTCAGACAGAGACAAACACCTACAAGATCTCTATCAAGCATTCTTACAACTACAATACCCACCTACTGAAGTGAAGAAACAGATTGACAGAGCCAGAAGAGTACCAGAAGTCACCTATTACCGGACAGGCCCAACAAAGAAAGCAACAGAACGCCACTAGCCATCACCTTCAGCCCCCAACTAAAACCTCTCCAGTGCATCATCAAAGATCTACAACCTATCCTGAAGAATGATCCATCACTCTCACAGATCCTGGAAGACAGGTCAGTCCTTGCTTACAGACAGCCCCCCAACCTGAAGCAAATACTCACCAGCAACCACACAACAAAAACACTAACCCAGGAACCTATCCTTGCAACAAAGCCCGTTGCCAACTCTGTCCACACATCTATTCAGGGGATACCATCATAGGACTTAATCACATCAGCCACGCCATCAGGGGCTCGTTCACCTGCACATCTACGAATGTGATATATGCCATCATGTGCCAACAATGCCCCTCTGCCATGTACATTGGCCAAACCAGACAGTCTCTACATAAAAGAATAAATGGACACAAATCAGACATCAGTAACTACAACATTCAAAAACCAGTTGGAGAACACTTCAACCTCCCTGGCCACTCCATTACAGACCTAAAAGTCGCAATATTACAACAAAAAAACTTCAAAAACAGACTCCAATGAGAGACTGCTGAATTGGAATTAATTTGCAAATTGGACACCATCAAACTAGGCTTGAATAAAGACTGGGAGTGGACGGGCCGTTACACAAAGTAAAACGATTTCCCCATGCTTATTTCCCTCCCCCCCCCCCCCCGTTCCTTACATCTCCCTTGTCAATTGCTGGAAATGGGCCATTTTCATTACCACTACAAACAGTTCTTTTTCTCTCCTGCTGATAATAGCTCACCTTAACTGATCACTCTCCTTATAGTGTGTATGGTAACATCCATTGTTTCATGTTCTCTGTGTATATATATATCTTCCTACTGTATTTTCCACCACATACATCTGATGAAGTGGCTGTAGCCCACGAAAGCTTATGCTCAAATACATTTGTTAGTCTCTAAAGTGCCACAAGTACTCCTGTTCTTTTTCCAGATACAGACTAACATGGCTGCTACTCTGAAACCTGTCACTTTCAGGTGACATTGTGAACAAGACGAGGGCAGCATTATCTCCGGAAAATTGTAACCAAACTTGTTTGTGTGAGTGATTGGCTGAAGTAGGACTGAGTGGACTTGTAGGCTCCAAAATTTTACATTGTTTTATTTTTGAATGCAGTTATTTTTTGCACTTAATTCTACGTTTGTAAGTTCAACTTTCATGATAAAGAGATTGCACAACAGTGCTTGTATGAGGTGAATTGAAATATACTATTTCTTTTGTTTTTTACAATGCAAATATTTATAATAAAAAATAGATATAAAGTGAGCACGGTACACTTTGTATTCCGTGTTGTAACTGAAATTAATAGATTTGAAAATGTAGAAAACATCCCAAACTATTTCAATCAATGATATTCTAGTATTGCTTAACAGCGTGATTAACCTCAGTTCATTTTTTTAACTGTGTGATTAATTGCGATTAATTTTTTAAACACTTGACGGCCCTAATCAAGATGCACAGATGCTGAACCTGAATAGCTTGTTCTTCCTAATTCCAGACCCCATCCCCATTTCTCTCTGTTTCCCCCACTCATTGCATCATTCTAAAATTAATAAAGCTTGTTGAAATTAATGGTTTTTTTCTGCTGGAATTTAAAAAAAATCATTTGTTTTCTTAAAAACATTGAGGTTCAGTTTCCCCCCATCCCTTTTTCTCTCCCACTTTTCTCCCTTCTTTAAAAATGAGGAGGGAAAAGAGGGAAAAAAAGGGTGAGGAGATGACTTTGACCAAAACAAACCTTTTAATTTGGAGTAAAAATGTCCTTTTCCATCCAAAAATATTTTAGATAGAAAAAAATACTGAGTAGCTCTATAAAGCAGACGGTTCATCAAGGAATGTGGGTTTTTTTCTTTGGCCTGCACAAGGAGCAATAATCATAATATTAGTCACTAATATAATCTCTCTCCCTGGTGTGTACTGCAAAAATACCTGTAACAACCTTAGCTGCATGCTTGACATTAAAACAGAGAATCGCAGTTCTGCAGTGAAGAGCAGCCTGATCTGTTTCCTGTTGACTCCAGTGGGCATTGGGCCAGGCGAACTAAGATACCCAACTTCAGCTACGCTAGTCACATAGCTGAAGTCAAAGTATCTTAGTTCGACCTACCTGGCTGCCCTCACGGCGGCGAGTCAACTGCTGCTGCTCCCCCATCGACGCCACTTACTCTTCCTGCCGAGATGGAGTACGGGCATCGATTAGTGGATCGATTTATCGCGTCCAGATGAGACGCGATAAATCGATCCCCGATACATTGAACACTACCTGCTGATCCAGTGGGTAGTATAGATGTACCCTGAGAGAGAAATTAATGAGTTTGGTCTACAGCTTTAGCTAAGGGGCATGTGGCTTAAAGCTCATGCATTTAGCTCCAGAGGTCCCAGGTTCAATCCCACCTGCCACCAACTGGGGTTTGTTGGTATTACACAACCTCCAAGACCATGCCCCTTACAATATAAAGGCATAAAGCAGATACCGGTGGACCAAGTCAATGGAAAGACACATATCAGGTTGGGCCTGGAAACAGCGCTCACTCTTTGCTGTATTTGACTGTGACATGCTGTCCTTCAACAGCAACCGTGAAAACTCCCAAGGCCCTCGTCAGTTTTCTGGGCTGCAGCCAGCTTGGCATAGGCATGAGTACTGCAACAACCTGTCTGCAGGCTCAGGCAGACTTCACCTGGCTTACATGTTGCTGACCTTTTCGGGGTTTTCGTTACTGCCAGAAGGGGATGGAAAGGAAGGACACCTGGGGATGTTTTTGATTGGCTCTGCAAATACTTACCCCCAGGGGTAACTTTACTCATGGGACCTGAACAACTCTGGTGACCTAACTGACTCCTGGGTATCTTTTCAGAAGTGACACTGACGTCCCTGAACTATACCAGAGAATGGAGAACGTTAAAGAGGGTTATTCAACCCTTGTAGGGTTTGGCTGGGTCCCAGTCCTGGACTGCGTGCTTGGGACGTGAACCAAGTGAGTTGTAGGCAGTTCATTGTCTTTCCACTGACCTCAGTGAGCTTTGGAGACAACGAAGATAAGGATTTTAAAAATTGCACTGCAATAAAGAGTCTAATCATCACAGCTAATTACACATAGGCACAAATCACTAAACAAATGTAAGTGTCTCTTATCTGTTAGAGCCGATTGAATTATCTGTTGCGAAAATTTTATCCTATGAATTTGGGCATTTTTCCTTTGGCTAATTGATTTGCGGATAAGTGGTTTCATGAGTTCAGCCAGCTGCCGAGGGCCTTAGATATCATGGTGAGGAATGTACAAGAGCCCACGATTCAGCAAAGCACTCTAAGCACATGCTTAACTTGAGGCATTTGCTGAAATCCATCCTGATTCGGCAAAAAACTTCACTTTAACACATGCTTCAGTCCCACTGAAGTCAATTACATGCGTCAGTGCTTTCCTGAATTGGGGCCTAAACACCTACGGTAGGTCAGACTGACGCTCAAGAGAAAGTCAGCAAATAATGTGTGACACATTTTCCCTTGTCACTTGTCAAATACATCACTTGCTAATACGTTTGGTCATAAGAGGACCAGCTCAGCTCTCCATCTTGAGTGTTTCAACTAGCTTAACCTTGAATAGGGTGACCAGATGCCTTGATTTTATAGGGACAGTCCTGATTTTGGGGTCTTTTTCTTATATAGGGTCCTATTACCCCCTACCCCCATCCCAATTTTTCACATTTGCTGTCTGGTCACCATAACCTTGAAGGTGGATGCCACCTGTCTCTTACATCTGCTAGGCACAGATGTAAGAATGCGCATTTTGCCGAGCGAAGACCTGGTCTGCATTTTTAGAACATCCAGACCATTGGGCCCTCTCATTGCAACTGAGGTCTCTGGGGATATAGCTACACTGCAGTTGGAGGTGTGATTGAGGCACAGACAGACAGACCTGCCCCAGTACAGCTAAAAACAGCAGCAAGGACCCGGCAGTATGTGTATCAGCACTGGCTAGCAACCTGAGGACATACCAAGGGTCCCCAGCGAGCGTACATGGCCCACACTGAGGCCAGTACGGCCGCATATTCACTATTTTTAGCTTTGCTCGTGTGGTTAAAGCTAGGGCAGGTGGGGCTCCCGCTGCTGCAATCACACCTTGATTAGCCAGACCTTGGGAGCTCCCAAAGTAAAAATAATCATCATCCTACACCTGGGCGTTTGCAGGATCAGGATTTTCTTTGGTAAATATTTATTTCCCTCCCTCTGACATTCTAACAAATCGACGGCATTTTCCTATAACTCTAATTGACCTCAGGCAGTAATGATCTGTTTTCACAGCGACCCAGATCAACAAAGAAATCTTATCAATTAGACTGAAGAATGTGCAGAGAATTCAAAGAAGGGGGCTGGCCGTCTGGTATATTTTGGGCCTGCTCCATGGGAGCCCCACACAGCGCTTTGTGGCTGCCTCTAGAACAGTTCTCAAACGCCCTGACAGCCAAACCTGGCTGGATGCGGCCATGCTCAGCTCAGCCACAAATGATGGGAATGGCACCTCAGGAATGGGGCTGGATGCCCCAGGAAGCAGGGGCTCAGGGCTGGCTCCCCAGCGAGGGTTCTACCAGCCCGGATGTTGTCAAGGAAACCAAGCCTTGCCCACAGAGTGTGTGGAACCCGTGCCAGTGACAGGGGCATTAGGAAACTGTTCCCAAGCAAAGTGCTGCCCAGGTGCAGACAAAAGAGGAAGGACATAAGAACGGCCATACTGGGTCAGACCAAAGGTCCATCTAGCCCAGTATCTGTCTACCGACAGTGGCCAATACCAGGTGCCCCAGGGGGAGTGAACCTAACAGGCAATGATCAAGTGATCTCTCTCCTGCCATCCATCTCCACCCTCTGACAAACAGAGGCTAGGGACACCATTCCTTACCCATCCTGGCTAATAGCCATTTATGGACTTAATCACCATGAATTTATCCAGTTCTCTTTTAAACACTATTATAGTTCTAGCCTTCACAAACTCCTCAGACGAGGAGTTCCACAAGTTGACTGTGCGCTGCGTCAAGAAGAGCTTCCTTTTATTTGTTTTAAACCTGCTGCCTATTAATTTCATTTGATGACCCCTAGTTCTTGTATTATGGGAATAAGTAAATAACTTTTCCTTATCCACTTTCTCCACATCACTCATGATTTTATATACCTCTATCACATCCCCCCTAGTCTCCTCTTTTCCAAACTGAAGAGTTCTAGCCTCTTTAATCTTTCCTCATATGGGACCCTCTCCAATGGGTAACAGTCCAATGGTTAGAGTGCTAGCCTGAGTTATGGGAGACTCTGGTTCTCCGGCTCCGTCACAGGATTCCTGCACAATTTGGGACTTGTCTGCATGGGGAACGTTGGCAGCAGAACGAATTGGCTGTTTTTATAGCAGCATCACTATAGAGGTAATTACACTGACCAGTTTCCCCATGTAGGTAAGTCCTAAGAGAGAGAAGCTATGCAGGTGCACAGGGGTACCCGGCAGCTGTTTCAGAGCATGGTTCTGTGCCATGATACATACGGAATCAACGGGATCGAAGCATGTGCTCAAAGTCCAGCACGTGCGTAAGGGTTCTGCAGAATGGGGATGGCTTTGAGCAGGTGTGTTGCTGAACCAGGGGCTTATGGACAGAGTTCAAGGGCAGGGAGTAGAGTCCATACCCAGCAAGCAAGTGGAGTGGGGCCTCCTAAAATCTGATGAGCCCCGTTATTGTTTATTTTTGAGCCAGGGCAGGATGGGAAGAAGACAAGGTCCCTGCCCTTACGAGCGCATGCTCTGGGGTCCGGATTCTGCATAATAGGCATAGGCCCACGGAAGCAAACGAGTCCGGTGCCTCATGCGAGTCAGCATATGGAGACTTTAGCCTTAAGTGGGTGTAGGGTGACCAGATAGCAAGAGTGAAAAGTCAGGACGGGGGTGGGGGGCAATAGGAGCCCATAGTAAAAAAAAGCCCCAAATATTGGAACTGTCCCCATAAAATCGGGACATCTGGTCACCTACTTGGGTGACATACAGATGAAGGAGGAGAGGCAAAGGAGCCCAGCAGCCAGGCTGAAAACCCATCTAGTTAGGGCCAAGGTATTCTCTTGTTTAACTATTTACCCCTCCCTGACCTTTGGGAAGGGCTAACCCCCAGCCACGGCGTGTGGAGAATCTGATGCAGGGAACATGGACAGCACCTGGCACTGGGGGTCCCTGATCCCGACTGTGGCTGGGAGCGCGACCTCCTGCGGTGAGAATGCGAACGATTTGCAAGCAGCACCATGGCACTGAAATGAGTGCGACAGGTAAGGCCAAGAGGCGGCCCCCGAACCGCGACGGACCTTCCCTCCAGGAGCCCTCCACAATCCCAGCCCCTGTCTCAAGCCCACTGCAACCAGAAGGTGGCTCGTGTGGAACACTGTTGCCCCCAGGTGGTCACGAGGGAAATGACCGGTAGCTCAGAGAAGGACAAAACTGCAGGAGGGGATTGTCTTTAACTGGAAGGCAATTCCCCCCATTTTAAATCCTGATGATTTAAAGCGCTTGCTGCACTCAGGAATCTGGGCTGCATTGAGGGCCAGTGCAATCACTAGCAGCCCCAGCATCTGCTGGAATTTACAGTTCAGAGCAGCTCAGAATCTCCTCTCGCACCCTGAGCAATGCTGCCAGCATGCTGCGTGCGCTGGGGCAGGGGCAGCCCACGCCGGTGCCCGCATGAAGGGATTTCTTTCTTTGTTGTTTGCAGAATCTTTATGGACCATGCATGGCTGGAGCTGCGGCATTGAGCAAAATCCTACCCTAAATTCCCTGATTTCCGGTCCCCTCCCTCCACCAGGTCTTTAACCGCTAGCCCATTTTGCCCTCATTCCCAATGGACTGCCAGGTTTTAACCCTCTGCCCCAGCTCTGCCCCCTGCTCAGAGAACAGTTGGGAAGAGAAGTGGTCACAAAGCATCTCTCTGCTTCCCTGTTCAATAGGGCCTGGGCACTGTGTGTATCTCCCCATCCCTGCCTCCGTGTCTGAAAGGGACCCAGGGCAGGGAGCGTACTGGGGACGAATACACACAGCTCCTGGATCGGGAAGGGATAGCTCAGTGGTTTGAGCATTAGCCTGTTAAACCTAGGGTTGTGAGTTCAATTCTTGAGGGGGCCATTTAGGGATCTGGGGCAAAAATCTGTCTGGGGCTTTGTCCTGCTTTGAGCAGAGGGTTGGGTTAGATGGCCTCCTGAGGTCCCTTCCACCCCTGATCTTCTATGAGATTGCCAGGAATAGCACAATGCATCTGAGCCTCGGTGGCAGGCCTGATGCTCCCAGCTGGGATGGGGTGGGTGCAGTGCTGCAAGCCCTGAATGCAGCCCATGTGCAAGGAGTGGTGTCTGGCCAGCCCCAGCCCAGGGTCTGTGGCACACTTGGAATGAGGCATTGATCCTCACCTGGCATGTCCCACAGGGGTCAATTTCTTGGTGATCTCCATTCAGAATTGCCCAGCCCCCCCTCACCCCCAGTGCTATCCCACGGCCCTGCTGCCTCTGGCTGGAGGCGATGAGCTGGCGTAGCTTGATTCCTCTGCAGAGGACAGGGGAAGGCTGCTGCGGCAGCACCTGGAGACCCTCAGGCAGCTCAGCATCTGCAGCCTCTGCCCAGCAAATGTCAGGACCTCACCTGGCCACCAACCTGGGGTGGGGAGGGGAGGGGCTGGGCTTGGGATGTGAGCAGCTGAAGCCTGTCTGCACTTGCTGGATTTTGGAGCTAACAGTTTCCCCCGTTAATCGGAATCACTCCCACCCAGGCCAGGGATTCCAGGCCAGGCTCACCCTGCGGTGGACAGAGGGGAGAAAGCCATTTGTTTTCTCTTCTCTTCCAGTTCTCATACCACACCCTTCACCATGCTGTCCATGGGCACTGACGCTCCCCTCCAGTGGGTGAGGAGGGGTGTCTCCTGGAATTTTTTCTCCCCGGGACACTGCAGCTGCAGGACTGCCCAGTGTCTCCAAGCCACAGCCGGGAAACATAATAGTGTCACTATGTCCTGCCTCCACTGCTGCTTGCACGATTACTGGCTATGTCCGTAACGCCAGCTGTGCACACGGCACTGAGCTGCCAGGTAGGAAGACAAGACCCTGGCCCTGAGGAGCTTACAGCCCGTCAGAGCCCATGTGAGCACGCCAATTTCACTGGACCCACTTGCAGGGTAAGGCACTGCTGAATGAGGAAATTCACCCCGGTGTTGGGAGCACTCAGAGCCAGCTATGCCCGTGCAAAGGGATGTCGGACAGGCTGCCCGCATTGGACTTGGCCCCATGTGCCACTCACAAGAACCCCCATAGTGCGAGGGGCATTTCAGAGCAGAAGGGGGGTGCCTATGCCCAGCTATTCTACAATGTGGCACTGGCTCATCGGGACCCATGCAGCAGGGGCATATGTTAGGGGAGCCCTTGCAGCTGCTCTAACCTGGGCTGGGCCTCTGGTAGCCCTTGGCAGCCCCAGGAGAGGGGAGGCGTATTGCTTCTGCTCTGGCCCTGGCATGAGTGAGCCTGGCAGAATCTGACCCTTAATGCAGATACAGATTAAAACAAATGAAACATCCTGGCAAAGAGTCCTGGTTTATCATAGGAACCTCACTAGTGCTCATGCTATCCCCCTTTGGGATATGCCTTGGAGATGATGATAGCACCATGGGGTCCTGGGCCATGACAAGGGCTCCTAGACACTACTGCAATGCCAATAATGATGTAGACGGGGAAATTGGCACAGAGGCAAAGTGACTTGCCTAAAGACACACATGGAGTTGGTGACAGAGTCAGGATTAGAACCCAGGAGTCCTAAATCCCAGTTTGTTTGCCTGACCCTACACAGCAAACCTGTCCCTCTGCACTAAATCAAGGAATTGGCAGGTAGCTGGTTGGTTTCCAATTCAGACACGTCAGTCTGCTCCATGGTATCAGAAATTATAACTGAATCCTTTGAAAACAGCAGCCATGTGCTATTAGTGAATTGCAGACAATTCTCGAGTCCCAGCCCACGGCCCTAGCAGTGAATGATGAGCTGTCTCGGATCCCAGGGCTAGGAGCTCACCTGGAGAGCTTGTTATTTAGGGGTCTGTTTTGTAAGCGGAGTCACAAGCACAGATGAGTTCTAGCTAGCGCCTGGAACCAGTTCAGCTGGGCAGTGGTACTGCAGGTGTAACAGGGTCTCTGCTCTGGCTGCTCTGGGGACTGGCCCATGCAGGTTTATGGGTCTGCTACAGGCTGGCAGTCCAGGCAGCAGTGACTCATGTTTTCAGCCTCCAACGTCCTGCATTCATCCTTTGCTGATGACACATGCTTCTCTCCCACGTACGCATTGCATCACCAAGGGGGCTCAGCCCTGATTAGCAGGGGCAGCTTCCCCTCCCCGTCCAATTTGTAGCTAGTCACTAGTCAGAGCAGAACGTCAGTGGTCAGGATTATTATTCCTGCTATTTATTTGCACTGCTCTAGAGTGGAGTCTCAGACCAGTGCCACACTCTGCTCTGGCCCCATTGTGCTAGGCTCTGGACAAACATATGGGGAGAGATGGTCTGAGGAGCGTCCAAGCTAAATAGACTCCGTGGAAGGGAAACAGAGGCACAAAAGGTGAAGTGACTTGCCCAAGATCCCACAGCAGGGCAGTGACAGAGGCAGGAACAGAACCCAGGTTCCCAGTCCAGTGCCTTCTCCATTCGACCCCAGTGGCTGAAAGAGCAATTAAACCCCGAGCTGACTCCATTCCGAGGCTCACAAGAGCCCCTCATTTGCTGTGAACCCCATCTGAGCTGCACCCTTTGGGGGGGGGGGATTTGTCCCTAACGTGTAGCACTGCGGACTCAGTTGTTGCTTGCTTGGGGCTGATTCATGCAGGATAACATTAAAATCCCCCTTTTCCCCCCACCCCCAGCCTTTTAATACGAGCTTGCAGTACTTCAATCTGAGCAAAAAATTCTTGTAGGGAAGGTCACACGTGGCAGTGCAGTCGGGGACCTCACAGTGCAGACGGGATCAGTGATGCAAACAGAAAAACTGCCAGCACCCTGCATTTAAAGAAATAGTCATTTGCAAATACAGATGGGGGCTCAGGAAAGCCAGGGCCATTCCACCTCCCCTCACCCCCTTAATGCAGCAACCGTTCATTTCTAACATCGCAGAAGGTAGGCTATCCTCCGCTGTCTGACACTCAGCACAGGCTGCAGCTAAGTGCACCCAGGGCCCTCACCGGCTTCAGGACTTTGGGTTCTTCAGTTATGTTTAGGTCCCCACCTCGGATGATGCTTTTATCCTTCCAAGCTCGTCTTTCTCCCTTGCCTTTAGAACACGCCCATCCGTTCAGCCCAAAAGAGGCTCTGCTTAATTGATCTTTGACTATTAGCAGTAAATATACCCAATGGCCTGTGATGGGATGTCAGATGGGGAGGGATCTGAGTTACTACAGAGAATTCTTTCCTGGGTGTCTGGCTGGTGAGTCTTGCCCACATGCTCGGGCTTTAGCTGATCGCCATATTTAGGGTCAGGAAGGAATTTTCTTCCCGGGCAGATTGGCAAAGACCCTGGGAGGTTTTCGTCTTCCTCTGCAGTGTGGAGCATGGGTCACTTGCTGGAGGATTCTCTGCACCCTGAAGTCTTTAAACCACAATTTGAGGACTTCAATAGCTCAGACATAGGTTAGGGATTTGTTACAGGAGTGGGTGGGTGAATTCTGTGGCCTGCGTTGCGCAGGACATCAGATTAGATGATCATAATGGTCCCTTCCTGACCATAAAGTCTAGGAGAACACCCATCAAGGCACACAGGGCAAAATGCACACCTGAGCAGAGGGCCTCTATCCACCATGGAAAACTCACATATGTGTTAGGTATTAAATGGGACTTAACTGGCGCATAGACTGGTGCTGTCCCTCTGACAGCTGGTCAACCATTTTCTGATGGAGCTGTTTTTGTTTAGAAAACTCTGACTCCACAAGATTGGAACGACTTGCGAGAATTTACCGATTTTGTTGATGTTTTCACTGGGAAATTACCAAAATCGTTTAGTTCATTTTCACTTACTATTATATCCGCTGATATTAACAAAGGTTGAAATCAAAGTCAACGTGAAACGCCTCGGAAAGGTCATTTGGATGTTTCCAAGATGAAACAGTGCAGAGTTTTTATTGCACAGTAAAATATGAAACTTCAACTTTTTGTGCTGATTTGGGACACAGGAATTCCCAAGGGCTGGTATTTCCCATGGAACACCAATTCCATTCCCCAGCCAGCTCCAGCCACTCTGCACAGGGGGAAATTTCACCTCTGGGTGGCACCAATTCCCAGCGCCCAAGCATTTAAGAGTGGAAACCTCAGCCCTTTGTTTCAGGGGCTCCCCTCAGCTCTAGTTTCCACAGGCTCCAAAAGCCGATGCGGATGAAGATGCCCCTGTTAACAGTCAAGTGAACTGAGATATTGAGGGCCAGCCCCTCAGCTGGTGTTAATCAGCCGCTGGAGCTAGGCTGTTCCATCCCAGCTGAAGATCTGGTCCCATGCTGTCCCCGTGATGCCCTAGTTCCTCTGTGACTGTTTGCTCCCTCCTCCCCGCAAGCTAGCTCAGCACAGATTGTTTCTGGCAAGGGAGGTATCAGATATTTTGAACCGAATCTCATCTGGCTGAATCTGCAGTTTGAGATTTAACCGACGGGTCCAATTTCATTAGAGAAGCTGGCTTGTGAACAAAGCCAGCTAGCACATCCGCAAGTCCCCAGGCCAGAGCATGCTGGGACGGGGACCACAGTGCACATCACTGCCTTAGCATTCCTTCACTGCTGCACAGCTGGGTTACATTTGGGCTGAGGGCCCCCGTGAAGGCATGTGGGGAAACGTTGGGCTAGATCTTGCCGTCTTTATTCTAGCAAAACTCCCATTGAAATCAATAGGGATTTTTGCCTGAGTGCTGGGTCCTGGTCTTTAATCTTGACCCTAATGGACATTTGTTCAGATGCCAAAGTTGTCGTGCACGTAGCCCAGGCGAGCGGTTCCCATCTCTTCGGTACTGTGACCACATTGCAAGAGTAAAAACAGGGTCAGGGTCACGAGAAAGGAAAGAGAGTTTGCAACATCGCCAACCCCTGTTACGTTGTCACACGTTTCACAAGAGTTGGTCTTTTTCTTAAAGCCCCAGCTCCTGGAGTCAGGTGATTAGATGAGACTCCAGCATGTTTTAAAAGTTTCTAGCCCTCCTGATTGGCCCAGATCAAAGGGCATATGAAAAGAACCCAACTTATTTATTTTTTGTTATTTTACGATTTAAGCTAATCTCATAGTTTTTTGAGCCTGACTCATGATTTTTGAATGCTTACGGTTAGCAATGCTGTGGTTGTTGCAAACCCACAGTCCAAGCAGCTCAGGAAAGGTCCCAGTTTGAAGGAGCCGGATGAGTTTCCCACTGGAACTGGATTGTATCAATATACTGGGGGAAGCTTACTCAGTGTCATCTCCCTGTAGGGCTGGCTTAATGTTCTTGAACTTCCTTTAAAGCTAAACTTCGCTCAATTCACTTGAGTTTCCTACTTCAGAAAATGATACCCAGCCTTGGCTCCAAAAGCTTCTGCAGGCTGAGTTACAAAACAGAGGCCAGGGTTTTCAAAAGCCATCAGTCATTTCAGGGCCTCAACCTGAGACCCCTGAAAGAGGCTGGCTTTTGAGAGAGTGGAAGATCAGCACTGAATGCCCCCTAAGGCATCTCAACACTGTTTCAGAGTCTTGGCCAATAAATTTGTGCACTACGGAGCATTACTAGTGGACACCTCTTTAAGTGAAACAGCTGGGAACGGAGGGTAATGGCAAGCTTTTAATAATTGCTCACTAGCAGTCATGTCCCAATAGTAGCAATAATCATTCTCTTTTGTGTAGACAGCTGTGCAAGGCACTTTGCAGGCCTCTACAATGCACTTGATCTGATCTGCACTCAGATCGACTTTGCACTCAAGTGTTACTCCATTGACTCCTTGTGATGGGTTCGGTCACAGAGACCCCCTTGGGACTGTCAGCTGATGTGCTGAGACTACCTCTGAGCCCATTTTCCCTGCCAGCTTGGGACTTCAGAACCCTGCCTTGTCGAGCCAGACATGCTAGCCTGCTGCAACACAGACCCAGGGTCTGAACTATGCTCCCAAAGCTGCAGACTTAACTGAAAACAGGTCACCAAGTAGTCCTGTCTCCAGCACCCAGACACCCAGTCCCCAATGGGATCCAAACCCGAAATAAAGCTTATACAGGATAAACTCATAAATTGTCCACCCTCTATAACATTGATAGAGAGATATGCACAGATGTTTGCTCCCCCAGGTATTAATCACTTACTCTGGACTAATTAATATAAAAACATGATTTTATTAAGTATAAAAAGTAGGATTTAAGTGGTTCCAAGTAATAACAGACAGAACAAAGTAAATTACCAAACAAAATAAAACAAAACACTCAAGTCTAAGCCTAACACATTGAGAAACTGAATACAGGTAAATCTCACCCTCAGAGAGATACCAATAAGCTTCTTTCACAGACTAGACTCCTTCCTAGTCTGGGCCCAATCCTTTCCCCTGGTAAAGCCCTTGTTAGTTCCAGCTCAGGCGGTAACTCAGGGATTTCTCATGACTGGCAGCCCCTTTGTTCTGTTCCACCTCCTTTTATATCTTTGGCACAAGGTGGGAATCCTTTGTCTCTCTGGGTTCCCACTCCTCCTTCTAAATGGAAAAGTACCAGGTTTAAGATGGATTCCAGTATCATGTGACATGTTTACACGTCCTGTGAGACTTCATTACCCACTACACAGGAAGGCTTACAAGTAAACAGAGCCATCTACAACCAATTGTTCTAGTCCATGGGAGCCATCAAGATTCTAAACCACCATTAATGGCCCACACTTTGCATAATTACAGTAGGACCTCAGAGTTATGCTACATATTCCTAATTTGGCATACAAGAATGATACATTAATACAAATAGGATGAACACACTCAGTAGATTATGAGCTTTGCAATGATACCTTACAAGAGACCTTTTGCATAAAGCATATTCCAGTTATATACATATATCAGTGGTTTGAGCATTGGCCTGCTAAACAGGGTTGCAAGTTCAATGCTTGAGGGAGCCACTTAGGGATCTGGGGCAAAATCAGTACTTCGTCCTGCTAGTGAAGGCAGGGGGCTGGACTTGATGACCTTTCAAGGTCCTTTCCAGCTCTATGAGATAGGTATATCTCCATATATTATATAATATATATATTTACACTCATTAACATATGCCCATAAAACATATGGAGTAAAACATCACACACCTGATTTAGGACCAAATCCTGGGCCCACTGAAGTCAACAGAAAGGCTTCAATGGGCTTTGGCTCAGGCCCTTCTACATGCGTAATATGGGGCAGAATCAGGCCCACAACCCCGCCCTTGAAGGCTTAGGATCTGGAGGTTCCATAAGCAAAATTCCAAGGTCCTCATCCAGCTCCTACTTCACTTTGAAGTTAACAGGACCTACTCCCACAATTAACACTAACATGTGCCTAAGGGCTCTGCCGGCAACGCGTGGTGTTCAACAGGAACAGGATTGGACCCCTAATCACAAAGGACAACGCCGAAGAGCCAGTTCCTGTAGCATGACCTCGACCCCACTGCATGTAGGCAGCGTTTACTATCCCTGGGTTTCTGGTGCAATACGCAACTCAGTATATTACTCTTCATACCGCACTGCCCTCTGGCCATGTTAACTTGGCTCTTGGAACCATCACGTTTACATGGCCTGGCTTTTGGTGATCTAACTGGCCCAAAGCAGCATTGCATTCCTTTGTTTGTTTTTTGTTTGACGTAAATCAAATCTTCCTCCACCACTGTATCCATATTACAGCTGGCAGAATTCTACTATTAATTATTAGAGTGAGGCACTCATTTACTATGGGCATGTTATAAGAACATAGATAAATAACACCTGGCTCTTACACAGTCCATTACATCAGCAGATCGCAAAGCACTTCACAAAGGAGGGCGGTATCATTGTCCCCCATTTTACAGATGGGGAAACTGCGGCACAGAGAGGGGAAGTGACTTGTCCAAGGTTATACAGCAGGCAACTGGCAAAGCTGACAACAGAACCCAGGTTCTCCTGACTCCCAGTTCAATGCTCTCTCCATTATCCAAAATGAAGTTAATGGAAGTCATAAGGGGGCTCAGCTTGCAGGCTGGGTGTCTTGTCTGGTAGGCTTCTTGGGCAGGGGTTACTTTTTATTTTGGGATCATGCCAGGCCCAGCACAATGGGGACCTGACCTTGGGTGATGCAATCATGCGAATAACAACCAACAACAATAATGATCTTGTCTTCAAGTAACAGCTGGGAGATCAATGAAGAACAAAGGGCATACAGCCCTTAAATCCATGTTCTTTTGTAAATAAGAGCTAGCAAGAAAAGGGTCTCTGTCTTGGCTTTGTACAGCACCGAGCACAACAGGGGCCCTGACTGGGCCTCCTCGACAGTACCACAATCCAAATGATAAAGAATGTCATAGTTCCAGGCCTACCTGCTCTGTTGTCCTCTTGCTGAGTGTGTCCCCACAGGTGTCAGGCCTTTACCTCTCCTGAGGTGAAATTATGCAGTTCTCCAACTCAGAGACCCAGCCCTGGGCTACAGTCCCCTGCAGGTCAGCCGACATGTCTGTCCGAGTTTAGCCCATGCAATTCCTCCCTTCAGGAATTGGGGACCAGTCGTGAACACAGTGACCAGATGGCCTTCTTAAACCAAAGCATTGTTTATGTTAACAAAAGAAAAAGGATTTTGAAGCAATGGTCTATACCCATCACCATCCCCTGCCAGTAACCTAGGCAGACCGTGGGCACCGCCTGGCTCCTCAAGACACCCCCTTCCCTCTTGAGAACATGTTCCCTTTTAAACCTGCCAGATGGCTTTTGATCTGCGTTCCTGAGCCTTTTGCTGTCTTCTTGGCCTGATATCTCACCAGCTCTGAAATGTTCATGGAGAAGTGGCTTATCTTGAGCCATTCTTTTCCTTCCTGCTTGTTTTTCCCAACTGTCCCCTATTAAACTAAACTCATATATTTATTAAGTAGCACCCCAATAGAATCGCCATGTAACCAGCTTACCAACGAGCAGCTCAACACGCAGTGTGCATAAGTTATTGCAGAGCAAGTCCAAATCCGTCACAAAGAATGATAAAACCACAGCACAACACATGGGGCATAGATACAGGTGCAGTTTAGGAATCCTAGAACACATCCAGAGTTGAGAAGAGTTCCAGCTTTCGTTTGATTGTGAAGCCATCTTCCCTACTCCCTCCTTCCCACTGGTTGTCAGTCTTGTTCACCTGTTGCATTCCATCTGACACTTTGGCCCCCATCCTGCAATGGGCTGAGCATGGGGTCACCCCTTTTACTCGCACAGTGCCCAAGTTGGGGTCTGCATGAGCACAGGTGCCCACCCACATGTCGTGCTGGACTCTAAGCTCCCCTTCTTTGCTAGCAGTATATACAGGATCACAAAATAAAATAGGAACCAACAAAACAGCAGTAGGACCTAGAGGCCCCAGATAAATCCAGGGCCCCATTGTGGTGGGTGCTGTACAAACACCCAGGGAAATCCAGTCCGTGCCACAGGGAGCTTACAATCTTCATTAACCAGACAAAGGGGAGGGAAACAGACATAAAACACTGAAGTGACTTACCCAAGATCACACAGCAGGTCCACTCCTGACTCCTTGCCCGGTGCTTTATTTGCTAACCAATTTATGTGTCTAAAATCCAGGACCAGGCACTTTGGGGAAAGTTCTTGGAATGACTCCACTGTGCAGATCTTCTCCAGGTCGGCTTACCCATCCATCCCCCCCACCACGACCCTGTTATGTATGGATGAAGGAGACCCTACCCTAGATGTCTTTGGCCTGGGGACCGTTTCTGGAGGGCCTTGTCCCTGCAGTCTGGGAGGAAGCCCTGGCTCCCTGAGCTAGAGTCTCCTCTGCCTTGCTGGATTTTTTTCTCTGGTCCCTTTGGTTTACTCAGAGAGAAAAACAAATTGCAGCTCTGGGATGCCGTGAGGGGCAAAGTCCAGTGCTGCCTTGTGCCACTAACCTCTGCGTCTGTAGATCTAAAAATCATCCACATGAATTGGTTTATATGCAGCCTGGGAATAAATACAGTAATGCTCTCTCTATCCAGAGCTATTGGAACCTACATTGCTTTCTCCCATTCCCCGCCTCCCCATACACAGATACACACACAAAAATTACAGTTCAGCATTGAATTTTCAAAGCTGCATTTTGCAAGGTTTCCATTTCAATAAATAATGCAAGATGAAGTAATAAATAAATAAATACACCGGCCGGGGGCGGGGGGAGCAGCTGAGTGTAAAGGCGCAGGGGTTGGCTTGATTAAAGCGATGCTTTCTGACCAGGCTGCAAACCCAGCCCTGGTGTAAGGCCAGTTATGACAGGAGGGTTTCCCCAGGGAGGGATCTGACCCACGATCTTCATTCCCAGCCTGAGCCGAGTGTGGACAGCCGTGGTGAGTGGCGGGTGGTCTAGCACTGCGGCTGATGCTAGGCTGTGCCTCTCTCCCCTCCACTGCCCCGCAGTGCGCTGCATGGTCAGCGCCCACCCTGCAGCCCTGCCTGGGGCCCGCGGGCGGACGGAGCCCGGGGGAGTTGGGGGCGCAGGAGCCTGCTGCTCCCCCCCCCCAGCCCAGATGGCCAGGGGGGCTGTCCTGCAGCCCGGTGATGGATGCACCAACCCGCCTAGGCGATTGGTCTGCACCGCGATGACGTCATGGAGCACCATCACCTCCCCTTCCCCATCATCATCAGCACCACACCTCCCCCCCCCCCCATCTTCAACTGCCCGGGCTCCCCCTCCTTCGCAGTCAGCTGAGAGCAGAGCCACGGCCGGGGCCAGAGGATTTTTACAAACCAGAGAAGCAGCAGGAAAAGGGGGAGACCCCCCCCCGCAAAGGCACAGCATGGCACCCCTCGGGCTCAAGGCTGTGGTTGGAGAAAGTAAGAGGATGCTTCTCTCGTTGATCTGTTTCCCTTTCTGATCTCTCCCCTCCCTGGGCTGTGCGGGGGGGCTGGATCTGGGGCCGGGGGGGGGGGATCTGGGAGATTAGATCCACTCTGTTTGGATGTGGGAGTGTGTTGCGGGAGGGGGGCAGGATCTGATGGGGAAAATGGACTAGAGTCTTGGTAATCTTTTGCTGGGGAAAACAGAAAGGGGGGGGGGATGTTGAATTGCAGATGCGCAATCCGGACCCTTGCAGGCAGGATCAACGGCCGGCTAGGGGGTGGGGGGAGGGAAAGGGGGCAGAGGAATCAAAGAAGAGGAAACTGGAGCCCTACGTGGGGAAATGGGGGCCTATGGGAGGGGGTGTTACCATTGATTGAGGGAGGGGGGCGGTTGGGATTTTTCTGCAGTGCTGGGGGTGGGAGATGGAAAGAGAAAGCAAACTGATCCGTTTCCCCAGGCTCTGGGTCCTAGTGGCTTTGTCCAGCAGACAGCGGTTGCCTGATTATGCCAATAAATAACAACAGGAATGATGATAATAATAAACAATAATTAATAAATAAATCCCAAATGATTCCCCAGAGCCTCCAGGCATGGGGGGTGAGGGTGGGAGGAGGTGATCTCTGCCTGGGCCAATAATAAATAAATACAAAATTACAGGCTCATTCGCCAAAATTGGCTGGGTTATTTTGCGCAGGCAGAGAAAGCCCCTGCTGCTACGCCAGATCCTGCAGTGTCAGGGCAAAGCCTGCTGGACTCCCCCCTCCCACCCCAAAACATCAAATAATACCATGCAAGCAGCGCCCAGCCTTCCCTTCCCATCAGGAACGTTCCCCCAAGGAGGGGGAGTCTGTTCCAGCTCCCCGAAGAAATGGTTCAAATAAAGGCTGAATCTTCTCTAGGCTTTGAGCTAGGGGCTTTGGCAACCAGAGTATTTCTTTGTGCAGTTGCTCTGATTTGTAGTGGTGGTGGTGAGAACTTAAGCTCTCCTGTATGAATCCAAGGTGCTATTTTTGGCTCAGGGTTGATGATCTCTAGATTTGGGAGAGAAAAAAAATTTTAGATTCCCCCCCCCAAGATGATGTTATTTTTAGTATCTAAATAAGGGGTTCTTCTTTTTAGAGCTTATGCAGGTGGGGAGTTCCTGTACAGAGTGCCTGCATTCCTCATGCCATAACAATTAAATTGAGAAACTTTTATGCCTAAATAACTAACAACAAAAATGGTATAAAATGGTGACAACTTCCTCTGAGTACCCTCTGCCATGAACCATATAAATCCTTTGTTCTCTTGAAATTAATTAACCTTGTATTGTTTATTTAAATGGAAACCAGGCAAAATGTCGCCTAAAAAAATCGTTGTGTAATTATCATTTTTTTGCTTAGCGGTGGGAATGGGAGAATGTCCATGTAGATTCTAATAGCTCTGGGTACAGAGAAAGCGTTTCTGGAGCTTTGTGTATTAAGCAGGCAGGGTCTTATTTAACAATCCTCCACACCACAGCATTGGCTCCAGTCTGCAGATGGTGTGGCTGAAGTGCGGTGGTGTGACTGTTTCATAGGATGATCCCATTAGATTTATGTCCTGCTTTGTTCCAAGAAATCACCTGCCCAGAGAGCTAAGAGACAGCTCTGCACCAGTCTCGCTCTGCTTTCATTTTCCAAAAACCTACAGCTCATCTGCAGGCTTGGTCAGCTCAGTCAGGGGGAGAAAAAAAAATCCTTTGGTTCTGCTGCTGCAAGATAATCCTGGAGGGGGGTGAGGTGGAATTTAAAATATTTTGCTGCATTTAATTCTCTTGCACTAGATCGTCCTCTTTCACTCTCTGGCGTGTGAAAAGTAGGTTATGAAACCGACATGATGCAGAATGTATCACTGAGGGCTTGTCTACATCAGAAAGTTGCAGCGCTGGTGAGGGAGTTACAGCGCTGCAACTTTGAAGGTGTACACATCTGCAGGGCACCACCAGCGCTGCAACTCCCTGTTTGCAGCGCTGGCCGTACTCCCGTTTTGTCTCGGGTGTAGAGGATCCAGCGCTGGTGATCCAGCGCTGGTAATCCAATGTAGACACTTACCAGCGCTTTTCTTGACCTCCGTGGAAGGAGGAAGCCTCTGGTAATCAAGCTGGTCTCCTTTCCCGGTTTGCTCTCTCGTTCCCGGAGCCCAGAGCAAGCAGGTCTCCTTCCCTGCGGTTTGCTGGGTGGCTCCGGGAACGAGAGAGCAAACCGCGGCGAAGCGGGTCTCCTTTCCCGGTTTGCTCTCTCGTTCCCGGAGCCCAGAGCAAGCAGGTCTCCTTCCCTGCGGTTTGCTGGGTGGCTCCGGGAACGCGAGAGCAAACCGCGGCGAAGCGGGTCTCCTTTCCCGGTTTGCTCTCTCGTTCCCGGAGCCCAGAGCAAGCAGGTCTCCTTCCCTGCGGTTTGCTGGGTGGCTCCGGGAACGAGAGAGCAAACCGCGGCGAAGCGGGTCTCCTTTCCCGGTTTGCTCTCGCGTTCCCGGAACCCCCCTTGAAGCCGCCCAACAGCGCTGCAGTGTGGCCACATCTAACACCACTTGCAGCGCTGGTTGCTGTAAGTGTGGCCACTCTGCAGCGCTGGCCCTATACAGCTGTACTAATACAGCTGTAACAACCAGCGCTGCAAAACTTTAGATGTAGACATGGCCTGAGTTCCTCAACAGCATTCCTTGGAAAAACTAAAGGTCTCATCCGACCCTTCTTCCTCAGTCAAAACTCCCAAAGGCCACAATCTAAATGTATCTTCTGTACCTTCCGTTCCTTGAACAAAGACCAGTAGCTGGAAGCTAAAAGATGTTGACTTTTTACATGTTCTCTTTCTTTGCTTGAATACAATATTAACCATCGCAAGTCACACACACTTTCTTGTTCTAACAACTGTGTTGGGCATCTGACTGAAGGCAAAACTCTATGCTTCAGGATTTTTATAACAAACTGCACTGTTCTTTCCTCAAAAGAGCTTTTGTAATCTGTAAAAGATAACCAGTAGCTGGATTTCCCTCTAATATAAGATTATCTGTGAAGTCTGGATATCTATAATACTAGCGCTAGATTCTCTTCCTGTGCAGGGAAATGCTGCATAGGACACAGGTAATGTGGACTGTGATCGTCCAGAGAGCTCCATGCAGTCTGACCCCTATTGACTTCATTGGGGTTTGGGATTCTGCCTACAGAGAGCTCTTATTGTAGGAACAAGGCCCTGGGGAGAGTTTGCTCTCATTTCCTTGGAATTGTCCTGTCTGGGAGGTGGAGCTCATCCCCTGACCATAGGTCCCAGCTCTGTGTGTGGGAGTCTTGTGCCTCCTCCTTGCCTCCTGACCACAATGGTTGCTGCAGGACTTCTCCCATGGGTTCACTGTGCAGTTGCCCACACTGTGCAAGGTAATGCTGACTATGAAGATTATTGTGGGCTGGGATGTAGAGGAGGTTCTTCTGGTGGTGGTGGTGATGCCACGGAGAACAGTTGTCCTGATCCCTAGCCCACCCATTGATCCTGTGCACAGACTGGGTTTCCTCTCGAGTGGGAAAGGCAACACAGCATCATCCTGCCGTGGCTCCTGCTTTTACATGGCCCCACCCTTCAAAGAAAGGCTCTGGGCCTGGCTTCCCTCTAGCCCTTGGTGATAACTTTATAGACTTGCCTCTGAATTTGCAGCCAACTCGTGTCATAATGATACCTTTTCTGGGGCCATTCCATCCAGCACATCACCCCCTCCACCCACCTCATGTTGTGTTTGAGAGCAAACACCGTGCAGCCCATGCAGTTGCAAAATAGTCTCATAATTCCCCCCAGAAAAAAAAAAATCGCATTCCTGGATGAAACTTTCCAGGTCTGGCCTCTGCCCACGGATGTCTTGTAAATTCTGAGTAAAATCTCTCCAGCGTATCTGAGTCCAGTGACGGTTAAATCCTGATTCCCAGCTCCTTCCGTCACCATTTTATGAAACTCCTGTCTACTTTTTTTGGGGGTGGGGTGGGGGGTGGGAATGAAGTTACCATATTTGCCAGCTGCCCTGTTTGACCCAGGTTTGTCCCTATCTTTTAAAGGCCAATGATGGCACGTAGTGGAGCTGCTGTGATTGTTTTTAAACCATGTTGGCCTTCCAACAAGTAGAAGGGGCTGTGCTAAGCAGGCAGGAGTGTGTCAGGGTGCAGAGCAGATGAGTTGGGGAACATGAGCTTCTGCACTGCTTAGAAATCTTTGCCCACCTCCTGCCTCATCCCATCCTCTGCCCAGTCCCCTGGACCTCTCAGCCTGCCTCTCACATTTACTTCAAATCTCGGCCTTTGTGTCCCTGAATACCATGGGCCTGGAATACCTGGCAGAGTAATGAGCATCTCTGGTCATCTCCTCCCCAGCTAGGTCCTACACTATTTTCTTCCTCCCTTGGCCTGTTAGCAGTCTGCTTCTCTCCACCTCCTTTAGGCCAAGTGGGTGGGACTGCCAGCCTGTTCCTCCGCTGATTTCGCAGAGGTTTCCCATACGGTGCCCAGTGCCTCGCTGAAGCGGTTATGGGTTAACAGTGCAGCTAAAGGAGAGCAGGCTGTAAGCACTGTGCCAGCTCCATTGCCCTCAGCGATTGCACACTCCTAGGATTCTCTTTCTCCTCTTTGAATTTAATTTCCTGTTTATTATTATTGTTTCTTTTAAAAGAAATGAACCCTTGTGTCACACCGGAAATGAGAAGGCAAGGGCTGAAATTTGCAAACAGTTTTGGGCATTTAGACACTTTTAAAATTATTCAGGGCCCTTTGAGAAGTTTGCAAACTCTTACCCTGTAACGAAACCATTGTTACAATGGCCTTTGTTTAAAGAGACACTATAAAGGAATATATTAGACACCTTTATTATTAGAATGAATGGAAGCCGTGTGTCAAGAATCCCCTAAATTGCCTGGGAAATCTCCATCAAGGTATCTGCAACCATGCTGCCCATATGTAACATCCGCTATTTAAACTTCCTTGTTAGATGTCTGGCTTTATCACTGTTCATGATTTTCAAGTGAAAGCCGCAAATATATACAAGAGGCACAGGGTGCTCACGCTAATGGTGCTGTAGGAGGCCGAACACTCGCATGTTGGGATTGTTAAAAGAATTAAACCTTAGCTGCCTATTCATTTTTTTGGCACACACACAGACTCTCCTTCTCTTCCCATACGTCTATACAATCCGAGAAACTGTTCTTATAGACACACAAAAGATCAAGTGCCCAGGGCTGGCAGGCCATCCATAACTCACCCCCCGTGGGAGAGATTTTTAAAAGCGCTCAGCATGCTGGGTACATTGGAACGGAGCCGTCTTGACAGGCTGGCCTGAATAGTGGCGAATGGGCGGATTCTTCACTGCCTTGCCCCTTGGGTAGTTATTTAGGTCCAGATGCTCAAGGTTTCTAATGTCCATGGAAGTCAGTGGGAGTCAGGTGTCTAAATACCTTTGAGGATCTGCGCCTTATACCTATGCGAGAGCATGTGGCCCCTTGCCACTATCACGAATAGAGAATTCTGATTTCTTAGCCTCCAACACCCACTTGCACAGGCTCGTTGATCACCCAAGGTGCAAGGCAGGGGAGAACCAGCCCTTAAGTATCACAGCTGAGGTGTTACTGAATGCAAGGATTCTGCATTTGTCTGCGTGTCCCCTCCCCCAACACATTAGCTATAACAAAGGAAATTATGGCTTGAGTGACAGCTTCCAACATGGAACCTGACATTTCTTTCTAATTTATAAGACTTTTTTGGGTTTAATATCCCTTTTTATTCCCCCCCACAACCTCCCCACTGTCGTTTAAAAAGAGAGAGCTCTGCATCTCCCTAACGTCAGGAAGTGTTAGGATCCACTCCCTCCTGCAGTACTGCCACAACGTTTTCCCTGGGTTTTGGCATTTGGGGAGAAATATACACGGTCTGTTTCAGACCAGCACACACAAAGCCAACACAACTTCATTGTGGGTGACGAGGGAGACTGCAAGTAACCCTTCCGATCGGCTTTCCAAGGGCTCAGTGCCCATGATTTCAGGAAGATTTCTCTAAGTGCTTTGCTCCCGACATGCTGAGCGCTATTGAAAATCTTTACTTCCACGCCGTGCCGCAGGAGTGTTAAGGAACTCCTGACGGTGATTAAATCTATGGCGCATTTGCACCACTCTCTGTACCGGGTAAAATTTGTGGTCCTGCATCCCTGCAATGGCTCTTCGGGCTTAGTAACCAGGACGGGCAACTCACCAGGTGGTTGGAAAAACTGTTCCTGCTCCCCTTGACCTTGATTGGAATTCTGCTGGTGAGTTCAGGGAGAGAGCAGGAGATAGCCTGTAACCTATCTCGGTACACTTGGTAGTCATGTTTAATACACGTGTGGCACACTGGAGCTTGCCTCTCAGTGACCATGTGTTAAAAACAGAATCGTTTTCTGTGAAGCCAGACTTAAAATACCACAAAGTTTTTTCAGATAAACAGCAGGTGAAGGAATGAATCCAGTTGGAAGAGTAAATTTTAAGACACTAAGCTGGAGACACTAAATAGTAAGTCCTTCTGTTTAAGGGCATTGGGCCTGATCCTTCAACGGTTATTGAGGTTTCTTTGGTTGAGTAAATGTTGCAGGGCTGGGCTCTGCCTTTAAGAATGAGGTGTTATTTGTGCTTTAAACCAAGTGACTGCCTGCCCACTGTTCCTAAGTCAATGGAGTCTGCTTTACGGTGATGGACATGCTTAGGGAATAATAAATTTAGGCCTAGAAAACATGCATTGAGCCGATTTCTGAGGTATATAAATGGTATAATAGATTGTTTATGAGGGGTCACGCATAATCTGTTAATAGACTCATAGACTTTAAGGTCAGAAGGGACCATTATGATCATCTAGTCTGACCTCCTGCACAATGCAGGCCACAGAATCTCGCCCACCCACTCCTGTAACAAACCCCTAACCTATGTCTGAGTTATTGAAGTCCTCAAATCGTGGTTTGAAGACCTCAAGCTGCAGACAATCCTCCAGCAAGTGACCCGTGCCCCACGCTTCAGAGGAAGGCGAAAAACCTCCAGGGCCTCTTCCAGTCTTCCCTGGAGGAAGATTCCTTCCCAACCCCAGATATGGCGATCAGTTAAATCCTGAGCATATGGGCAAGACTCACCAGCCAGCACCCAGGAAAGAATTCTCTGTAGTAACTCAGATCCCACCCCATCTAACATCCCATCACAGACCACTGGGCCTATTTACCTGCTAATAATCAAAGATCAATTAATTGCCAAAATTAGGCTATCCCATCATACCATCCCCTCCATAAACTTATCAAGCTTAGTCTTGAAGCCAGATATGTCTTTTGCCCCCACTACTCCCCTTGGAAGGCTGTTCCAGAACTAATGGTTAGAAACCATCGTCTAATTTCAAGTAATGGACCAGCAAAAATCAGTTGCCTAGTCTAAGTGGGTCTTTAAATAAAGATTGAACAAATTTATGCTGGAGATACATTAAACTAGGAGTTGGTATTGGAAGTGGTCCTTGGGCAGGTTTTGCTGGAGAGATTGTCACCAGCTTTTCAGAAGTGACTTGTGATTTTGGGTCCCAAGTGGCACTATGGTAGAGGCTGGATTTTCAGAAGTGGCAGCTGCCCTGGGAAAAATCAGGCCCTAGAAAGGAAAGATAATCCAGTGACTGGGGTGCTAGCCTGGTATCACAGAATATCAGGGTTGGAAGGAACCTCAAGAGATCTAGTCCAACCCCCTGCTCAAAGAAGGACCAATCCCCAACCACCTCCTCCAAGATTGAACTCACAACCCCAGGTTTAGCAGGCCAATGCTCAAACCACTGAGCTATCCCTCCCAGGGTTCAGTTTCCTGCTCTGCTGCAGATATCCTGTGTGACCTTGGGCAAGTCACTGTGATGGGGCTCAGGGGACAATCCAGGCCAGTGAGGGGTTGTGTCCCCAATTGCCTTGCAATCTTGGATGCCTCAAATGTTTTGCTGCTGTAACACTCTGCCTGGGATATTCATCGTCAGTAACAAGTATGCAGGTCGTACCCTGAGTGTCTTTGTATAACTGAAACTCTGGTCCAGAAACACTCCAGCAGCCTGCCAGCAACACACTACTGTCACACTCTGGCTTGCACCAGCCTTGGTTACAACCAGCAAGGTGACCCCAACACACTCCCAAGTCCTGGATTTCTTCAAAACCCTGTTGTCTGCAATGTCCAGCTCTCTCCTGGATAGTGCAGAGAAATCATAAGGTTCATTTGTTCCTCTAAAAAACACAAACCCCACTAGCTTGCCACATTAACTGAAGTTAAGAGTCACTTTAATTCCAACACAGCACTAGTGATTTAGATTAATAGTAAAACAAAATTATTAAATATAGGACATAGGTTAAGTGATGCCAAGTAAAAGGAATGATGTTAGAAAGGATTATAAACAAGTAAAAATGATAACACGCATCTAAAACTCTAAAACTTAATCTAACAAGGTCACAGGCTTGGTGAAAGATGGTTTCTCACCTATATTCAGTTTCCAGAGACTTTAACCCCCCCTTGGTTGAAGGACCCATCTTTCTTGGCTTGCAAGAGCTCTGTTCCATTGTGGCTGGCTAGTGTTGGATGCCAAAGATGGTTTCTGCCCTTGCTTATATCTTCCAAAGTTCAATGACTTTGTTTTAAGAGGCAGGATGACCTCAAGCTGTTTTTTCCCTTCCTGTGGGCTTCCCATCCCCCTGATGATCTTCTATGTAATGAGAGCTTCCACTATTTCTGGTCACACCTTGCTTAATTTCATTGGAGACAGACAGACAGCTGCCATCCTGAGGTTAGTGTGAGGTTTGCCTCCACCGTTTGTTAGCTTGATGGGACTGTTTACATGATACATAAATATGTCCTCGTTGTCTTTCAAAGTGCTTTGGAAATAATTCCTGTCATGGTATAATTCCCCACTCTGAACCTTAGTGTCCAAAAAGATGGGGTACCAGCATGAATTCCTCTAAGCTCAATTACCAGCTTAGTACTTGTAGCGCTGCCACCAACCAGGAATTCCAGTGCCTGGTACACTCTGGTCCCCCCAAAACCTTGCCTGGGGACCCCCAAGACCCAGTCCCTCTGGATCTTAACACAAGGAAAGTAAACCCTTTCCCTCACCGTTGCCTCTCCCAGGCTTCCCCTCACCGTTGCCTTTCCCAGGCTTCCCCTCCCTGGGTTACCCTGGAAGATCACTGTGATTCAAACTCCTTGAATCTTGAAACAGAGGGGAAAATTCACCTTCCCCCCTCCTTCTCTCTCCCCCTCCCAGACTCTCCCTGAGAGAGAAAGTAATCCTAACACAGAGAGAAAATAACCTTTCTCTCCCCCTTCCCTCCTTTCTCCCCACCAATTCCCTGGTGGATCCAGACCCAGTCTCCTGGAGTCTCACCAGAATAAAAAAAACAATCAGGTTCTTAAACAAGAAAAGCTTTTAATTAAAGAGAAAAAACAGTGAAAATTATCTTTGTAAATTTAAGATGGAATATGTTACAGGGTCTTTCAGCTATAGACACTGGGAATACCCTCCCAGCCTAAGTATACAAGTACAAATTAAAATCCTTCCAGCCAAATACACATTTGAACTCCTTCCAGCCAAATACACATTTGCAAATAAAACAAACATAAGCCTAACTTGCCTTATCACCTAGTACTTACTATTCTGAGTACATAAGAGCCTGTATCAGAGAGATTGGAGAGAAACCCGGTTGCACGTCTGGTCACTCTCAGAACCAGAGAGAACCACCACCAAACACTAACAGCACACACACAAACTTCCCTCCCTCAAGATTTGAAAGTATCCTGTCCCCCGATTGGTCCTCTGGTCAGGTGACAGACAGGCTCACTGAACTTGTTAACCCTTTCCAGTCAAAAGAGACATGAAGTACTCCTGTTCTATTAACCCTTAACTATCTGTTTATGACAACTCCCAATGGGGAAAACATGTGCCTTTGTCTAAGGCAGACCTGTTTACCAACTCACCTGGCAGGCCTGGGTTAAACACACTTGAGTCATCATTCTAGCACGTCTGACTCTTAATACCCATTGCTAATGTACATCGAACAAGAATATTAATGATCAGGGAGTTGTTAGTTTTCAAATGATACCTCACAAGATGTGTTTTGTACAAAGATTACTACAATAGTGTGTAGGGTGTGAATACAGAGGTGCTTAGTGTTACAGTCACTAGTCTCTCTTTGCCTCAATTTCCCATCTGTACAATGGGGATAACAGCACTGTCCTGCCTGACAGGGGTGTAGTGAGGATAAATACATTAGTGACTATGGGTGTTCAGATACTACAGTAATGGAGGGCCACCTCTTAGATAGCTGTATCTGAAAAGTGGGAGCTGTATCACGTCACAAGATATGCATGTTACATGGGATACCCACATGGTCACTGGTTCTTTATAAGAACTGAGGCTGAAGACCAAGTACCTTCAGCCCGCTGAGAACAGGTATCTCTCATCTTGAAGTGTGTTACTGCTCTTGTGAAATGTGTTGCTACATGTTTGCCTAGTGAGTCTTTCCCATTGGTTAACAGCCAGTGTTGGGTAGCTAAACTGGGAGTATCCTCCCAATCGTTCATCAGCCAGTCAGGTTGCTCTTTTGTTTCCAGTCCTATTAGATATGCACATTGGTTTACAACATCCCTTGGAAATATATTTACATGCCATTAATTTCCTTATGGGCTTCAGGCTATTTCTGTAGCATGATCACATGAGTAGGACATCTGTAGATGTAAAATTAGACATATTGAAGCAAATTCCGCCTTTGGTTACACCCATGCTCTGCCCTAGAGTTAATATGGCTTACCTGAGAGCTGGTCTACACTGCGAACTTGTATTAGCATATCTGTGTCTCTCAGGGGTGTGAAAAATCCACACCCCTGTGAGATGTTGTTAAGCCAACCTAACTCCTGGTGTAGACAGAAGAATTATTCAATCCCCTTAGGTACTGCTTCTCGGGGAAATGGATTAACAAGGCCAACTGGAGGACCCCTCCCATCGGTGTAGGCAGTGTCTACACTGAAGTGCTATAGTGCTACCCCTGTGTGAGGTATCGAGCCCACTTTTCTTACTGTTCCACTATTGCACCATCAATGTCAATTGGAGATTTGCCATTGATGCTAATGGTGGGAGGATCAGACCTTATGTCAAGCAAACGGTACTCGTTTGAGAGGCTCCGTGAAAGATTGCTCTGCATTGCTCTGTTATATATAAAATACATTGCCTCCTGGAGTGACATTCCAGTTTTATTTCTTATAGGCCACCTCATTGCTAACTTTTAAATTATCCGATCAGTCACTGTAATGCCATGCTAATCAGCCAGAGAGGCAAATTAATTCAGAAAGAATGACGGACTGGAAGATACATGCAAGAGATCTAGTGAGCTGGCTGTAGCCCTATGAGTTGTCCCCATCACTTGTTTAAGACGTTATCTCTCAAGAGTGGTGAAGACCATCAATAAAAGGGTGATCAATAATAGAGGAGAATTACTCACCCTTAGCCTTTTGGATTAGCATTATTTTTCTATAAGTTACAGAAGTGAAATTGTAGCAGTTCGCTTTTTCCCCTCATTCTTAGTAAAAATAGAAAGAGAAATTTAAGAGCAGCTTGGCCTGAGGATAACAGACCCAAAGTGGTGAGGCCATACAAGCAGGCATATGATGATAACATCCAGTGTCGTGGGATGAAATGGACACCAAAAACATTTTTTTCCATGACCTTAGTTATATCTGACTGTCACAGGCTCACTTGAGGCATCCAGTAAAACAAGCTCACCTTAATTTTGCAGAAAATAAATTAACACTTACCTCAAGATGGCCACTTGGGCATTAAAGTACTTATTAACAGTCCTTCTCTGGGCCAACCAAAAGGCACCTGACCAAGGGGTCTTGTATTAAGACAGGGAGGGCCTCCCTGCTGTGTCCCAGCCTCATGCAGAACTGCTTTAGGTAGTAGCAGCCAACTCTTTTTATCTGGCCTGCTGGCCTCTCATTGGTCTGCGAGTACTGCAGGCCCTCTAGCCACTGAAGGACCAAGTCTCACTGGTTCCACCCGCAGCTGATCCTGGGAGGCCTTTCTAGGCAGCTCCTGGAATCTGAATTTGCTGCCTTTCTCTTCCAAAAGGACATCTTCTTAGAGTGCCAAGGCAGCAGAACCGCTGGTAGAGGGCAGTAAGTGGCTGCTACACCCTGTCCCACCCATCTGCATAATATTAAAGATAATAAGCTTGATTCTTCTCTTGGTTACAATGGTGTAGATACAGAGTAGTTCCATTAAAGTCATTAATAGGGCACCCAGACAGGAAGTTCATCAGCGCATCTTGTTTTGCCGCTTCCCAATCATAGAACGTTGCCCCAGGTGAGATGACTTCTCCCAGTCGAGGGGTCGGCAGGAAGGGTCCAAGGCACCTCCCTGCCATTTCGCCCCTAGAATTCTTCATTATTTGTATTGTGGTAGTGTCTGGGGGTCCCACTCATGAATCCAGGTCTCATTGGGCTCTAGTATCCTCTGACTATAACTCACCTGGAGCTACTGGAGTTTTGGGAGCTTGTATGTGTGGTGGCTGCTACATAGCCCCTGAGGAGAGCTGTTAGCTGAGCAGTCCCCACCTTCCTCCAGTTGTTCTGCGCTCTGTTCTGATTTATGCTGGAGAACCTTGCCCATATCCCACCACAAGGCCAGATGCAGAGTACACCCACCTTATCCCTAAGCCCGCACACTCCCTAAGCTTGGCACATCTCATCCATGTATCCACCTGTGCTCTCTCCACACATCTACTGTGCCCACACATCCCACTTCAGCCCAGTCTTACCAAGCGGGCACAGCAAGCTGGACAAGGGTTGCCAGAATTTCAAAATGAGACAGGGTCTCCAGGGCCCAGATGGGTGCAGTGTTTCCAGGACAAGGCTTTCTAGCATCTGTGGCACCGCTGTCTTTGTCAGGGTTGTTCTCCCTAAACCGGTGGCAGGCTGCTCCATAGCGTGACGTCTCTCTCTTTTCTCCCCAAGGTCAGGGGCTGCTTCTCCAGCTCGCTTTCTGAGGCGATGTCTTTGCTCCTTTCTGTTCCTTTGCGATTTCTGTGTTTTGGGCCCTGGAGCAGGAGATATCTCTCATCCATACACTGGCACAGCGGGCACAGTCACTTGCGTTGACATGTCCCACCCGCTCCCCGCCTCGCAGATATGCAGTGCTGGACATGGGGCACTCCTGGAATTCTGCAGCGCAGGCCTGCCCCGCGAATCCAGCCGGACCCTCCCAGTAACTCCGCTCTCTGATTCTTCTCCCTTCCCCTTCACACAGGATTCTCCTGCAACCTTTTGCCATTAGCTTCCCCGGAGTGTGCCTCAGCTGCAACAGTGCAAGGGATGTGATCTATTGCTATGGATGATTTGGGATCGCTGCAGGGTATCTGGGTACTGCAGTACTGAGGGACTGAGGTATTGTAGTATTGGAGGTGCTGGGGGGATGGTATTGTAGTACTGGGGGCCACAGGGTACTGCAGAACTTGGGGAGGCTTAGAGTGTTGGGGTTTGGGGTACTCGGCCATCCAGGGATCATTTGGGGATAAAAATGCTCACTCGAAGTACTGCAGACTCCTGCCCATGCAGCACACATGCACGCGGGCAGCACTCCGCTTGCTGTGCTATGGCCTGCATCAATTTATCCCTCATTCCCAGGGCAGGGTCATCCAGCCTTCAGGAAGTGGCCGGTCTGACCAAGGCTGTGTTTGAGGGCTGGGGATCTCTGAGAGGATCAATCCCTTTACCGGTTGGCTGGCTTGTTCTGTGAAGAATTGAATGGTCTTGGGGGGCGGGGGCAGCCTCCTTGCAGGCTGAGTGCGCCCCACCTTTGCCACTCATCACCCCTCGCCTGCTCCCACAACGGTGCACCGAGCCTGGAGGTGGTATCGCTGTAATTAACCCAAATCTTTGTCAAAAGAAGCCAGACACTTGCCCTCTCTGTTCCCCACCCTACATCTCCCCAACCTCTGACTTGCGCAGGCTGCAGGCCTTTCCCAACAGCTGCCTTGACAGCTGATTTCCCTGTGGTCAGAGATGTGGAGGTCCTGAGAGGTGAGGGCCATAATGCCGTTCCATACGGCCACACTGGATATGTCAGATCAAAGCAGTCTGCTTGTCCCTCCAATCTGGTATCCTGCCTGTCAGTCACTGGGCTTCAAGCTGCAGTCAGGACTTGCTCGCTAAGTGCAAAAAGACAGAAACAAACTCCCCGTATTTAAATGCACATGTCAAGAGCATTGGTTATGTCGGACACCAGGATTGCTAGGGAGACTGAAGCACTTGAGCACTGGCCTTCTGCCTCTAAGGTGCCAGAGACATGAGTATTTGAAACAAATCTCATGCTTCAGGGTATAGGTTGTAGGGTCAGGAAGGGTTTCCAGCCTCCTCTCTACCGAAGATTTCACAATTGCCCTGAAGAATGGCGATGGATTCTTTGCTTTCACTGAAGCAGGCAGTAGGCTTCAGAAATTCTCTGCTTGTATTGGCTGGCACCAGAGGCCATCGTAAATCTCAGTGGGTTGATCTGGTGCAGAAGGGGCAGTGCTAGCTCTGTCCCACAACGGACAAGGAGTAAATAAATCTGAACAAAATCGCCTCAGCCCAAACCTGGGAGCTGCTTTCAGCTGTTTGTGTAACAGACCAGCTCTTCTTGGGCAAATCATGGCCCCTCTGTGCCTCAGTTTCCCCACCTGTACAATGGGGATAATGACACTCCTTGGTAACGCACTTTGAGATCTGTGGCTGGAAAGTGTTATAGATGAGCTAGGCATTACTGTTATTGTTATTATTCTAGATGCAGGGTGTGAGCCTGGCAGCGGCTCTGGTGCCTTGGACTGCACACAGCAAAAAGGTGCGTTCTATCCGGGACGGTGCAGCAGCCAGGGGAGTGCACCGAACCATCGGAGCCCTGCCAGAGCTCAGAGGGGCACTTTTAACAGCTCCCTTAACTAAGGAGCTGGTGGACAGCCAAGGCAGTTTAAGGGGCCTGCCCTAAACCTCTGACTTAGAGCTGTAACCGGGCAGCAGATGCACCACTCGGATGGCTCATGGCAGATCTTCGGAGGAAGGATCAAACAGACTGCAGCTTGCTGCCGAGTGGGAGGTGGTGGAGGAGGAAACTGCCTGCAGGGTACTAAGGCTGGCAGTTGACCTGCCACAGACAGCTGCCCATCCACAGCCTGCAGGGCCTGGGGCAGGTTGGCAGTGGGGACCTGCGTGTCTGCACTCGGTGCACTGAGAGGACTCCACCAGGGCTGCAAAGCCAGAATCCCTTCCCCGGCCAGCTTGTTCTCTCCAAACCTGTGCATTCAGGGGGCTGCTCTTGCCGACCCCCAGAGCTCCACTGACAAAAGGAGGCTCACGAAGGGTCAAAATGGCTCCTGCCAGGCAGCACTGCCAGCGATCCCCCTCTCCAGCACCCTCCCACTAACCAGCTCCGAACACGGCGATGCACCTTGCAAGGAGCAGGGCGGGCCACTGACGAGCAAGTCCCAGCAATACCCCAGGAGCAGCCAAGGGCGTCGCAGCCTTGGCATCCTCAGGTCTGGGCACCATCGCTATGGGCATGTGGGAGCCAGAGGCCCTTGCACACAGGACCTGCCAGCTACTCCGCTGCTGGCACTGCATTCTCCGCTCTGCTGGCTCTCTTGTCTATGTCCCAGGTTCAAGTTCTGGCCTGTTTCCTCAGGCACCTGCTATGGGAGTTGCTGCAGTCAGAGGAGAAAGGGGCTGCAGGCAGGCAGGGGTTGTGATGGGTACACAGAAATAGGCCTGGCTGTAGGTGAGGTGAGTGGGGCCCTGTCCTTTGCACCGGGTTCCACAGAGCCTGAATCACCGCTAAGAATCACTGCCATCTCAGATCCCTTCTCCCTCTCCCCCCCTATTCCCTGGGCAGTGCCAGCACATGGCAGCCTCTCAGTTCTGGTGTGATCTGCCAGCTCACCCTATGAGAAGATGCCCCACAGTGGTGTGGGGGAGAGGGGGGTCTCTTGGAGAGGAAAGATGCTGCAGACTCTGTCTGCAGGATGGGCGAGGCCTCTGCCCACACAGCTAGAGCCCAGCCATCAGCCAGATGTCTGTTCCGGGAGCCACTGCAATGCTAGGGAAAAATACTGCAGCCCACTGCTACAGCAGCAGCTCTGTGGGGCTGGCTCCTCCCAGGGAGAGCAGAGCCACAGCTGGAGGCTGGCCCTTTGACGAACAGGATCATCCTCTCACCCCGGCAATATTAGGACCAGCGATGGGTCCAAGAGTAGTGAATTTGGGTGCAGACAGGTCAAGCTCCTTGGCACCCAGGGAAGAGAGGGAGGGGGAAGGAGATAAGATGTCCCCTTTTAGATCCACAATCCCTGCTTTCTCTCACATGCACAGAGAGACTGGATTCAAGCCCCCAGGCTGATTTCCAGCTTCCTGTCTCAGACACATCTGCCTTTTGTGCTCCCCAGCCACCTGCAGCATGCACAATGCTACCTACGGGGAGAGAGATGGGGCTGGGAAAGGATGACTCAGCTTGGTTCCAGGAGGGGGCATTATTGTTTTTGGACCGGAAGGAGATGGCGTGTGTGATGGGGGAGATGTTTCTCCCCTGGCAGTTTGTATAAGGCTGGATTCATCTGGAACTCAGTGGAGAATGAAATTCCCTGTGCCCCCAGGTACAGGTATTCAGGTGGCTAATGCCTAGTGGCATGTTCACAAGTGCCCAGTGCTTATCTAGGCACCTATAGACCTTTAGAAGTCTGGCCCTAAGGGACTTGGTCAAGGTCACACAGAGAGTCTGTGGCAGAACAAGAGCTTGAACGTGGCTTTCCCAAACCTAGGCTAGTACCCGAACCCCAGGACCATCCTAACTCTCTCTAAAGCCAGCAAAGATCTTAATAAAAGATGGCTGCAAATATATATTTGAACTGATTAGTCTGATCTGGCATGTGGGTTCTGGGGCTTCTTCAGACAGGATGTGGCCGTATCCCGTGAAGAAACCATGGAGCGATAGTTAATTCACTTCCTTGGAGACCCCCGAATCACAGCCTCCTAAGCATCCGTTTGCTTAGAAATCTGGAAAACCTCAGCGTCT
Organism: Gopherus flavomarginatus; assembly: GCF_025201925.1. NCBI lineage: Eukaryota > Metazoa > Chordata > Testudines > Testudinidae > Gopherus > Gopherus flavomarginatus. The sequence continues at coordinate 18,003,188 of NC_066633.1, read as the reverse complement.
CTCTCTGCCTTCGCCTCAGCCATTCTGCTTGCTGGAGATGCAAACAGGGGATCACCTGGAAACTATCCTTTCCTCACAGATCGGGTGCAGGAGAAACAGTTTGTGGTCTTAGCTTCAGCATGCCTGTCCCAATGATCAAGCCCAATGGGTTTCTCCTAGACAGCAACTCCCCTGCTTCTAGAGTGGGCATGGTTCCCAGCTCTGCCCATAGCCAGGGTAAAGTTCACAGCTGTTACCATCCCTCCTGCTGGTCATTTCACTCCTTTACTCAGAGCTTTCAGTGGTGCTTCTCCCCCTCACTGGTCCCGTGGCTGGTAGGGGAGCCCAGGCCCTCCCACTACACTAGGTCTCAGTCCAGCAGCCACAGTCCGCTCTGCCAGTATCCTTGCTGACGCCTCCCCGGACCTCTTCCTACCACAGCCTGACAGCGGCCTCACCCACAGCCTCTCTAGTTCACCCTTCTCCCAGGGCCATGGCTCTTCCTTGGAATCCCCCAGTAAATCCCAAGGCAAAGGTACAAACTCCACCCAACTTCTGCCCTCCTCAGGCTTGACCTTTCATCCGTTTTACGTTTCCCCTGCTGTCCTCCACTGAACACCTCCCACGGCTCTCTCCCTGGAAGCCCAGATCCTGGCCTTTTATCAGAGCTCATCCCAAGCCTTCTGTATACAGGAGCCGATTCCAGGGCCCACTCTCCCCTGGGCGTCCTCCTTCACCCTCCTAGTCTCTCCACTCCTTAGTCAGGGAGCTCCCTGTAGTCCCCTTTTCCTTTGTACCAACCACCCAGCTCCTCCCCAGCTGGGTTTAGCTTTAATTGGGCTTGGCCCAGCCCCCAAGTGCAGCCAGGTGAGCTAATTGGGCTCCCATTAACTCTTTCAGAAACAGGATGGCGTATAGGGAGATTGTCATAGGTGCACATCAGAAGGGTGAGGCGGTTATTCAGCCACCTGGCCCAGGCAGCCCTGGGCCTCCTTGCTTAGGCTGTCCACTAGGCTGTCATTTTCAGTGATGTGGATACTTGTCCACTAGAGACTGAATGGGGAACACTAATTTTTTACACATAAGCCAATGGGCAGTCACTGGATGGGGGTAACTTTCAGTCACTGCGAAGATGGGCTGGATGTGAACCTGTGGCCCAGGGGAATCTCTGGAGATGTCTTAACAAATTGTTAGCACATATAAATTTGGCAGAAATATGTCTCTGGGCTGGCCAGGTCTCCTGATCCAGGTGCTTGGTTTGGAAGGACCCTGTCTCACTAGTTGGACATGACCCCTAGAAGGTGGTGTGATACTTACACAAATTCCCCCTAGCCTCTACACCAGGGGCGGGCAAACTTTTTGGCCTGAGGGCTGAATCAGATTTTGGAAATTGTTTGGAGGGCCGGTTAAGGGAGGGGGTCGTGGCCCAACCCTCACCCCCTATCCATCCCCCCAGGACTCCTGCCCCATCCAACCCCTCCTGTTCCCTGATGCCCCCCCCACGGGACCCCTGCCCCATCCACTCCCCCTCCATTCCCTGTCCCCTGACTGGCCCCAGAACCCCTGCCCCTGACTGCCCCCCGCTGCCCCATCCAACCCCCCATCCTTCCTGACTTCCCCCCTAGGACTCCTGCCCCATCCAACCCCCCATTTCCTCCAACCCCTATCCACACCCCTGCCCCCTGACCACCACGCCGAACTCCCCTGCCCTCTATCCACCTCCGGAACCCCTGCCCCTGACTGCCCCCCGCTGCCCCATCCAACTCGTTCTCTCATTCCTGACAGCCCCCCCGGGACGCCTGCCCTGTTCAACTCCATATTCCCCCACAGCCCAGAGCATTGCACCAGCGGCGGAGCGAGCTGAGGCTGCGGGGAAGGGGGAACAGCAGGGGAGGGGCCGGGAGCTCAGGGGCTGTAGTTTGCCCACCTCTGCTCTACACCCTCACAAAAAGGCCAGGTGGCCTGGAGTATAGAGTTCCCATGACTTATGGTATTAATGCTTTTCCAGGCCGGACCACAAGCAGAAAAGGCTTCTAAAGAGACAAGCAGATAGTGAACGCACTCGACCTACATTTAAATCCATTAATTATGGGAAGCCAATTTTTATGGCAGGCCTTCTATCAGCAGAGGAAAATTCCACAGAGAGCCTGTAGCCTTTAGTTCATGGCGGTTTAATACACTGCCATGGGGCCCTGGATTGAAACTGAACATGTCTCATAAGTACAATACATTTGTCTGTCTCCGTGTAGTAATTAGCAGACGTCTATCTATCCGTCTTGGACGCCCATGACAAGTAGGGCAAGGCTATTGTCCCCATTGTACAGATGGGGAACTGAGGCACAGAGAGGCTAAGAGACAAACGGAAGGTGACACAGGATGTCTGTGGCAGAGCAGCGAATTGTACCCACATCTCCCAAGTGCTAGCCACTAGATCATGCTGCTCATGTCTTCTCCAGAATGGCATGAATCTACATAACTCTGTTCGGGGTAAGCCCAATGCTGGGATAGCCGGGGATGGAAAGGAATCCAGGCTGCTGATGCAATGACAGAGTTGGGTGTGGGGATCCACTATGGGGGCAGCAGGATATGCTGCAAGACAAGACTCAGGTACATGGGCAAGTGTCTGTGTGACTTGAACCGTTTATAACCACGCTGTGTCTAGTACAACCCAAAGCACTGAATTCCTTGCTTTCAAACGCGCTAACAGCCACCAAACTTACTGTTTTAGAGGTCCGATCAAATAGACTATTGCAGCCTGCAGTACTGGTCTCTTGGCATCAGCAGAGACAGCACTTCCTATTGCTTTATTGCTGTGAATGCATATAAAACATGATCATCATTCATTAAAAACGGGCTTTATTTGCCATTCCATTTTCATCCCATGCAGTGTTTTACAGCATGCATACTAGAGCTGGGCAGTTGTGGAATATTTTTCCAGATGTCTGTGAGTCTAGCCTTCCACTTCTGTAGCACCTGAAAGCCAAAGCACCTCAAAAGCAGGTGTGATCTATTGGGGCCATTACCTAAAACCAAGCAGCTGTTTAGTGGGTTAAAGTAACATTGCAGGGTACAAAGTGAAAGATTCTTTTATACCTGCAGTCGGATGGGGAGGTTAGGGTTTATTGAAGTGGTGCAGGGAGGTAGAAGCTATCAGAACTTGGAGAGAGTCTTCTCATCCTTGGCCTGTCTTCTGTCTCTTGTGAAATGGTACCTCCAGAAGCAAAGTGCCTCCCTGGACTCAGAGGGGAGAGGACCAAAGCTGGGCGACTGCCAGATTTTCCATTTCGTGGGAAATTCCGTGAGTTTGAAAGAAATTCCATTCCAAAATGTAAGGAAAGCAAACAAAAATTGAAATTTCCTGAGAAATGAAATTCTGAAAAAAGAAATCATCTTGGCTTTGTTTGAAATGTTTCAGTAAAATCAAAATGTTTTGTTCCAATTTCTACTTTAAAAAAAATATTGTGTAATGTAAAAAAATTGAAACAAAAAGTCATTTCAAAATGGAAAATTGAAACATTCTGTCCGGAAAAGGTCAAAGTGTTTAGAATGTTCCGGTCTAATTTATTTAAAATGAAGTTGGACCCAAACGGATGTTTCTGTAACATTTCATTTTAACACGAATCAGCATTTTCCAAAGTAATAAACTTCCATCAGAAAATTTTCAGCCAGCTCTAAAGAGAGCCCACTCTGCCCCATGCTGGTGCCCTCTGGTTAATGCCCATCTGCATACCAACCTCGCTGAGCTGGTCTGCTGGCAGGCATAACTCTCCTATCCTACAAGAGCTGTTCTTTATTATATAGATCCATAGGGCTGAATTGTGGCATTAAGGCCATGTTCCAACCCAGAGCTGCGTGCATTCCAGCTAGTGCGTGAGTGAATGGTACATATAGTTTACAAAGTGTTCCTTTGGGAAGAAAGGCCAGTCTAAGCCACAAGTATTCCATTTATAGGTTAAAAAAAAATTAGTTTTATCTAGGATGGGCTTGTGGTGTTTTCCCCCGGCTCCTTCTCCTGCCAGAGAATGGACAGAATTGCTTATTGTCTCTAAAGCAGACCCTTCCCTGGGGTTGGTACGTCTGATGGGCTTTGACCTGGTGCTGTTGTCTGGAACATGTGCAGTATGTGCCTATAGGCTAACCACTGCCTGTTGGCTCAGAATGAAAGCTAATATATGTATATATAAATCCAGAGGCCAAGGATTTCAAAATTGATTTTGGGTGTCAGTTTTTCAGAGGGCAGGTGAGCAGTGTTTTTTAAATCAGGCCTCTTTATGGTTTCTTGCATTGGGCACCCAAAATGACTAGCTACTTTTGGTTCTGAGCTTCAGTTCCTTCTAGTCTTCATTTAGGGCTTGATCCGGCAACCAAATAAGCATGTGTGTAATTTACTCACGTGAGCAGTGTCACTTAGGTCAGTGGGTAAAATTCTTCACCGTATTAAGTATTTGCAGGATCTGCCCTTTAGTGACAGACTTCTCCCCTGTTTTTTTTTTAAATGCTTTACATGAAAACCACCACAGGGTGCTGAGTTCTTTGTTTTCGCAGTCATATCTTTGAGATTGCATGGGTTAGCAAAACCCTCTGGGAAGGAAAGGACAGAGAGAGGAAAATGACAAACCATGAGGCTTATGCTGCCTTTCCGCCAATGTTGCAATTTAGCTGTACTTTCTTTTCACTCTGGTTTAGTTGTACAGCTCAGTGGTGCATCAGAGTCCTGGGAGGAACTGATTGTACTGGAGGAGCTGTGGGGGAAGGGGAGTTTTTAGGATAGCAGGTGTTCTGGTTCCTACTAACATACTAGCTGACTGTGGTGTAACTTCCTTTCCATCACTGGTCCACATGGAGGATAAGATCTGCTGCTTCCTGAAGGGATAATTCTTTAGCCCAAATGGTAGTGGCTGGTGCTTTTGGTGCCACGTTCTTTCCTTGCTGATGTTGGTAGGGCCTAGCTTTTACGGGGGCATTGCTAAGAACTGGAGAGAGCCTTTCTACTCAACTCCCCTCCTTTGCTTCCAGGCATAATTTTCTTGAAATGCAATGATTTGGGTTGAAACATTTCATGCTTGGCCTTGGGTCAGAAGTGAAGAGGGTTTGGAGTGAAGTGCAGCTTCAGCAGAGTCCCATTTGAGAAACTGCCAGCAGCAAGGGAAAAGGAGGGAGAGGATGAAGAGAAGAGGCAGGGAGCAGGGACTCTAGCATCTAAAAGTCAGAGTGGGGCCGTACAGCCATTACTAAAATGAGGTAGTCTGGACAAAGTGGGACAGAAATCCAAGTCCATGGCCAAGAAGAAAGCCACTTAGCACAGGGCATGAGAACAACCCCCCGAGCCAAGCGATTGGAAAGGCTGATTCTCAGCCCCAGTAGCCAAGAGGTTTGGGGAAGGTTAAAATGTTACCCGCCACAAACCCTTGAGATTAACCAGCTGTGAAAGGTGAAACAGCAGCAGGAGGGCGGTGGCTGGAAGGTGGATCTAACATACTTTTTGGAAAGCGGGGGAGGCACAAAGAGGGCGTGTTGCTACAGCAGGTCAGAAAACTGCCCAGGCAGAGGGCAGGCTGTAGTGGAATGGACTGGAGAGGAGTCCCACAGACACCTAAGCTGGACAAGGTTATTTAGTCCGTTCTCAAGGATGGTTCTCTCACTATGTCTTGTCCAGCCTCAACTGACTCGCTTCCAACTCTTCCATTGGGGGAGAGGCTAAAGCCCAAGAGGACTCACCGGTGGCACATATTCCCTCAGCCCAAACTTGTGTGTAAAGTTATCGCCCCTCGGAACACCCTAAACAATTCCTCTCTCTCCCCAACCTTCATGCTCCCGCTAGAGCACGTCCCTCTCAATCATCATTAAGGTCGCGGGCGATAAAGAAAAATTCATGGAAGCCCATGACCTGTCTGTGACTTTATCAACCTGCGGCAGCGGGGAACTCTGGGGTACCCCCCTGCAGCAGCTTGGAGCTCAGGGGCTCCGCTGCTCAGGTGGTGGGGCTACCCCACAGCTCCCGGCTGCCCCGGGCAGCGGGGGGACCCTGCAGTTCCCAGCGGCCGCGGATTGATGTCACAGAGGTCTCTGGAAGTCATGGATTCTGTGACTTCCCTGACCTCTGTGACAAAATCGTTGCCTTCATCATCAGCCACTCACACTCTCTCTGTATGACCGTAACAGGCGTGCAAAGGCAAGTCAGGCCTTGGGGCTAAGGTAGAACCCAGAGCAATCTGGGGACGGATGGAGACAGATGGGACGGGATGCTGCAGACTCTCCTTAGCCCTAGAGCTTGGACTAGTGGGAGCCAAGATGCTCCAACGGTGAAAGTGGAGTGAGCCGGGCGTGTGAGGGACTGTGTGATGTTGTCGCCTCTGGTTGCATAAGACAGACCTAAATGGGAGGTGAAATGCGATTGCCAAGGATTATAAGGGAATGGCTCAAGCTGCTTGGTTCTTGTTTCTAAAAGGGGCTCTAAATCCTTTGTTGTTTTCTTCGTGCGTTGGATTAAAAAGCTCCAGTCTAGCGGGCCAGTTGAGCAGTGCCCAGGGCTGCTCTGAGGGAGTGCCCTACTTGGAGGCTTTTGTTACTCGAATATTTGCACAGAGCAGGCCTCAGCTGCAGAAAGATGAGTTCGACTCCTGTCTGCTTGGTTTAAAAGTGAAAAGAGGACGAGGGAAATCCAGTGCCTGAAGAATATTGGAGTGTGGAAACTCTGATCTGGCCACCTGCCCTTGAGGCCTGTTAAATCTCAGTCCCTGGAAGAGCCCTCTTTGCTGAGCAACCACTTCCCACAATGGCAGAATTTTAGCAGCCCTTTTGGCTACTGCTGTTACCAGATTTTACTGTGTTTAGGTGAGTTCTTTTGGGTGGTCAGAGCAGATTTGGGGTATCTGACAGGGACACCACCCCCTCAGGACTGACACCAGGATAACTTCGGTTGCCCTCCTGATATCACTATGAACTGGGCTATGAGCTTTCTGAGGGCTCTGGAATACCCAGCCTCACTTGGGACCTGCTCCAAAGCCCATTGAAGTCAATGGGCGTCTTTCCGTTGGTTGGCAGCGACCGCAAGGCCCATCAGTCGGATGACCTCAAAGTCAGGGAGAACAGGGCTCTGTGGCGTAGTGGACTACCTTGTAGCTGAGCATCTCCAACATCCACAGCTCTGGGGCTCCATTTCCTTTATGGGAGAATTTCAAACTTTTTTGTTTCAGTCCAAATCAGAACAAAACCCAATTTTGCAATTTCAAAATTCTCCATGAAATGGGATGATCTTTCTCTGCCCTGCTCTGCCTGAGACTGCATAGCTGCTCCTTGAATGGGGTAGGGAGTGGGGGGCAGTGGTGTCTTTCTATTACAATAATCCCCTCTCCCTTTCCTCTCTCTCCTCCTGTCTCGGTCAGACTGCTTGTTCTGCTGACTTGGCATGTCCCACAGCAGATTCTTTGTGTTCCCACAATTTCAAAATAAATGACACTAGTGCTGTCCTCAGGAAAGGAGCACAAATCAAGTGCTGCTCATCGGCCCCTTGGGCAGGATGGATGCAGATGCCCAGAGTGCTCAAATGGCCCTGCTGCAGCTGCCTCTGGAATGGCCGTGAGCCAGCTCTTACCATGTGACTGATCCCAGGCACAGCAGTTAGAGGTCACAGCCTGGTTCAGAAGTGGTGGTAGCTCAGACGGTGTAAGAAAGTCTCCAGTAGGGAATTCACTCCTTCTTCCGGCCCTTCCGCTTGTCATTCACACGGACCCACTCACTGACAAGCAAATGCCATCCCCTTAGACATCACCTCTGGGTGGGGAGCACTTTAGAGGCAGTATCATGCACTGAATACAGCACTGGAGTGGAACTCAGGAGACCTGGGTTCTATTCCCAACTCTGATACTAGCCCGCTGGATGACCTGGGACAAATCCACTTCCATGCCTCTGTTTCCCCACCTGTAAAATGGGGATAATGGTACTGACCTCTTCTGTGAAGTGCTTTGAGCTCTGTAGATGAAAAAGCTGGGTGTTATTGTTGTTGTTATTATTCCCTGCATGCAAGCAGAGTATTGATCAGCCTGGCACTCTTGCGGCCAAGGAGGATGAAGCTAGGGGAGTAAAGGGCTCAGTGCCCAGGACCCTCAGAAAGCTGGTGTGAACTAACATCCACCTTTTCTGTCCCTTTTGCAGAGATCATGCATGATGTCATCAGGAAGGTGAAGAAGAAGGGCGAGTGGAAGGTGAGTGGGGGGCTGCAGAGAGAGTTGGAAGGGGGCAGGCAGGAATATGGAGGAAGGGGTGGGGTTGGAAGTAGCCTGGGAGTTGCTGGCCCAGTGGAGGGCAATGAGGCAAGCTGGAGGGATGCTAAAATTGCCAAACACGATGAGTAACGTGTAGCACCAGCCCTCCTGGGGATCCTGCTCTGGCTCCGTGCATCCCTCCTTCCAGCGGTGGCTATGGGGCTGCACTGCAGTCAGTTTGCCATACAAGGATGGGGAGGCCAAAAGAAAATGGCTGAGGGAAAGAATGACACCTCTCCTGGCCCGTTTGCCCAACAAAGGACAGGACTAGCAGCAGGTGCTGCAGGGCGTTGCAGTGGGCCATTGGCAGAGTTCTGTGGCAACCCAGAGCCCAGCGTGAGTTTAGCTCTAGGGAAAGCTGGGTGTGCTGCATGGCGGCACTGAGATACACTGGCAGAGTGGTGTGGCAGAGGCCTGCGTTTGGGCCCCTTTGCTATGCTGGGCCAAGTCAGGGTCACTTTACTGTCAGAAGCACCGAATTACAGCAGGTGCAACCTGATGCCTGATCCCCCCGGACTCAGTCGCTGTGCTGCCTGCTCACTCGGTGTCTCTCCCGCTCCAGGTGCTGGTGGTGGATCAGCTCAGCATGCGCATGCTCTCTTCCTGCTGTAAGATGACCGACATCATGACGGAGGGGATAACAAGTGAGTTCCATGCCCCCTGACACTCCCATTCTGCTCTGGCTGGCACTGGGAGACAGGTGATCAGGAGGAGTTGGGAGACCAGCATCTTCCCATGGCAGCTTGTCTCACTCCACCCATTGCCCCCATTTTATTCTGAATCAGCTGCAGTGCTTCAGTCTGCTCATCTGTCCTGGACAGGGCTTTGCCACTGGGCCTCACCAGGATCTCACGTATCTCTCTTAGCCCCCGGCACACTGAAAATGTTCCTATACAGCTAGTGAGTTTCGAGCTTCATTTCTTCCCCAGGTGGCCACTATGGCCCTGGATAGATACACTGGGCAGACTATGCCAGTGTGACCCCTTAAACCCAGGAGGTAAATGGATTGTGAGTCTCTCTTCCACTGAGCTATTGTTACTAAGGATATTTGCATGGCTGTATTGCCGGCATTCCCACCGGGAGGTGCAGTATTCCGTGGTAACCCACTCGGTTGTATGTCAAAGTCTCATTGTTTGCGGTGAGATTTTTCACCCACTTCTCTGAATGACTCACCTGGCTGGGATAGCACGAGGAGCTTGTCTCTTGGTGTTATTTCAGTTCCTGGTTGCTGGAAACCTGAGACCTGACATCGTTGTATTTCAGCCCCATAAATAGCTCTCGGCGAAATTGAAAAAACCAGCAGAAAAAAAATGTAAAACACAGATATGGAGCCATTCAAGTGACTGGCATTTGACCAAAGGATGCTGGTTTTCATGGCATTTGCCCCAACGCACAGCCCTATTGCAACATGACAAAAATTGGATCTAGGGCCTGATTTTCCTCTCCCAGCAAGTTTACACCAGGGGTAACTCCACTGACTTCAGTCTGGGTTGCTCCTGCTTTACACCAGGGCAAGTGAAAGCAGAACCAGAACTGAGTGTGGGGGATGGCAAGAAGCTGTAGGAGCAAGTGGGACTCCCAGGCAAACAAAGATCCTGTTATGGGAATGCCCCCAGAATAGCGACCAGAGAAGGGTCAGTACATTCTGAACAGCACAGATTGGAAGGTAGTTGCTGCCGAGCCTGCCCCTTCATCCTATGCATGTACAGCACCTAGCACAAAGAGGCTCTGACCTCGAGCAGATGCTTCTAGGCAGGAGGGCAATGGAAACAAATCTAATAGTCCTTACTGGGCCTATTGAGCTAATGGAAATTTTGCCCCCAAAAGGACCAAGTAAGTTATGATCTTCAAGGTATACTGATAGATCCACCAGACTTCCTGTGGGATGTGGAGTGAGAAGCTCCAGATTGAGGGGTTAGTTTGTTTTCAGGGTGGAAAAAGTCATTTCAAGGAGATCCTTTCTGATATGTTGTAACGTCTGACCATGGCTTATTTTGATCTTGACAGAGTCATAGAAATGTAGGGCTGGAAGAAACCTTGAGAAGTCATCTAGTCCGGCCTCCTATGCTGAGGCAGGATCTAGTAAATCTAGACCGTCCCTGCCAGGTGTTTGTCCAGTCTGTTCTTAAAAACCTCCAGTGATGGGAATTCTACAACCTCTATTGAAAGCCTGTTCCTGAGCATAACTACCATTATCGTTAGAAAGGTTTTCCTAATATCTAACCTAAATCTCTCTTGCTGCAGATTAAGCCCATTGCTACTTGTCCTACCTTTGCTTACAGGGCCTGATTCTCCTCTTGTACCACAGTGGCTCCATCAGCATGCAACTCCAGATTTACACCAGCATGAGGGGGAGGAGAATTGGAACCAGATAGCAGTTGCAAGCTGCAATATATATTGGTCCTTATAAATCCTCAGCTGATGTGCATTGCCACTGTTCTATTGAGGTCAATGGAGCTATAACAACCTACAACAGCTGAGGGTCTGCCCCCAAGAACAGCAGGTTGTGGTCTAACATTTGTTCAAATGGCACCAGGCCCTGAAGCTTCAATGGTTTTTCAGAGGTTTGGGCTAGCACTATTTCCTGCCTCATTATTTTATTTTTAACACAAAAAAATTTGGATTTTATCACTAAAGATCCAGATCCTGATTTCCCCTGGGCTTCTGCCGGTGCTGAGGGTCTGGGCTTCTACTGGTGCTGAGGGTCATTTAATCACAGGGGTTTGGAAGGATTGGGGTAGCTCACATGGGAAAAGGAACTTCTGCAGCTCAGCAGTGCAGGAGGGTCTATGGAAGAGGTTGTTTTGCAAGGGACCAGGTGGCTCAGGGGACTGGTAGCCAGATATAGAACTTTACCGTACCACTGGAAATGGTCTTGCTGATAGAGAGAGTGTGTGAATTGATGCACAACTACTCGTCCACTTTAAACATATTCTCATGTGAAACACGGACCTGTTATCTACAGCACATTAAATAGCTTGACAGTTTCCATTTGTGACACCTATGACTATTGCTGGGCATCAGGAGGCAGGGCCAGATGTCCGACATGTGAGTTGAGGCAGTATCAAGGCTCATCTGATTTGCACCCTACTGAGATGGACTGGTCATGTAATCTGTATGTCTGGGATCCATCTATCAAAACAAATTCTATATTCTGAATTAAGATCTGGCTATAGTCTATATTGCGTGGAGGGCAGATGAAACACTTCAAAGATTCTCTGAACAAAATTTGCACAAAAGGAACATTTCTTACCCAGGCTTCAAGCAACTGGTGACTAACCCCATTGCATGGTGCCACACTGTAAGAGTGGTTGGCCACAACTTCGAGAAGAACCATCTTGAACAGCTCAAGCCCAGCACCACATACACAAACAACGTGCGGGCCAATCAACACAACCAGTTGACCTTCCCTGGATAAGGATGAGGTTCCTTGGGGAAAGCTGGCACATCTGCCTCTGGCACAGTCTTGTCTATGAACGGAGGACTCCACTCTCCAGAGCATCTTTCACAAGCGTTATGATTCAGGGAGAATAGTAATAAATATATTTATAGGATGGAAAGAGCTATCACTAAAAAAATCAACCCTTGGAAAAAAAAAAAGGGTTCTCCAGGACAGGTCCCAGACCCTACAGTATCCCAGCTGTAATGCACTGAGCAGTTCCTGTACAATACAGTTGCGCTTTAAGGGGAGTGGCTGTCTTGCAGAATGGAGCAATAAGCACCATGGTCTCTAGAGTTTACTGTCCCTTTGATCCTCCCCTTGGGGGCATGGTAGGAGCAAGCTAATGGCTGGGAACCTTTTCATTTGGGTGTTGAGAGGTTGGTGGAACCACAGCTCTTCTGTCATTGGGACTTGCTGTGTTGGTTAGGCATGACCAAAAGGCAGTTATTAGATAAGAGAATCTAGGTCACAGCGGTACAGATCTATACACAATATATAGCTATATACAATGAAAATAGGCAGCCCCTCTCCTGTCGCCTGTTAGACCAATCCCCTGTGTCTTGGTTGTGTTTCTTGTGCAGTTGTGGAAGACATCAACAAGCGCCGAGAGCCGCTCCCCACCTTGGAGGCCGTGTACCTCATCACCCCGTCTGATAAGGTGACTCTCCAGCATGGGAGTGTCTTGTACCGGGTCTGGTGAAAGCTAATCATGTTTGGTTGTAGCATCTGTGCCAAATGGGGTCATTGTCAGTGCCAGGATAAGAATGGATGGCAGTGCCCTAGAAAGCACTTACAGGCATCAGCAATGATCATTAGAGCTGTGCAGAGGAAGGAAATTCAGTTTCACAAAAGATTTCAGGATTTGATTGTTTTTTTTCCATTCCAATTTGGAACAAAGCCCCAAAATATCACAACACTCCGCAAAAGAAAATTCTGAGAAAAAAAGTAGTTTTGGATTGATTGAAACATTTCATTTCTACACAAACACGTAGTACAATACAAACTAACAACCCCCCTACCCCAAAACAAAAAGTTGTTTTGAATGTAATGAATGTAATGAAGAACCAAAATGTTTCATTCTGAAAATGTCAAAACGGGACGTTTCAACATTTCTGGAATCCTTCCCTCCCCCACTCCGTTTTTCTCCCAAACTGAAAATGTGATGAAATCAACATGATTTGGTGAAGTGTTTTGATTGGGATGGGAAATAATTCCATCTGCATTTTTCCATCCAGCTCTAAGGATCATCTTATAACCAAAATCGTGCTGTACCAACTGAGTTGCTGTGGGTCAGTTTAACCTCATTCAGGGGAGGCTTTGAAGCCTTTCTGGCTAATGTTGTGGTACTTGAACATAGTTTTCACTTGTAAGAGATGACTGGCAAAATTACAAGCATGTTCTATGGTAACAGAGCTCTGCTCATGCTAAGTGGGTGAAAACAAACAGTGGGCATGGGGAAATTCCTGATCCTATCACACCAATTGTCCCTCTGATCCAATTTCCTGTATCTTATTATGCACATAAATGTTAAATCCTTTATTTGAAACGTACTATGCTTTTTGCTTCAGTAATAGCAGTGCAGCAGAGTAAGGTACCTTGCACTGGTAGGCCTCCAGTCGTGTGAGCTTGCACCAAGCAGGGTACAGCCCAGGCCTGTTAGACTTCTAGCAGTGGCCAGCTGGAAACCTTGCACCATGAGTTTTCTAACAGCAGTGCTGCGGGACTTCAGCGGTGTGAAATTTATCACAGCAGTGCCCAGCCAGGGCGTGGAGCAGTGCGAGCTTCTCTCAGAGAGAGAACCAGTCCTCCCCTCCCCTTGTGTTGTAAAGTGGCACGGTCTGGGGTGAAGATTTTCAAAGCCAGCCAGGGGATTTAGCCATACAACTGCCGTCAAAATGAAGTAATCTCAACCTAGATCATTTATCTTAATGCTGCCCCAGAGTTTCTTGGCACTTCAGCTCCTGAACGCATTGGACTGAAATTTACAATTGAGATGGTATAAATATCTGTCTCCTAAGCCAATGGGTCAGAGCCAGTGGATGATTCCCTAGCATGGCACACATTGTGATTACTGAAACCGGCCAATGCACCAGCTGGGTTAAGTGTCTAATGATGCTAATCCTGATTTGTGGTGTCCAGCCTCACGTCAGCTTTTCTTTTTCCTTTTTCTCCTGTAGTCTGTCCATTCACTCATCAATGACTTCAAGGATCCCCCTACTGCCAAGTACAGGGCTGCACATGTCTTCTTCACAGACTGTAAGTACGCTGCTTCCATTTCTCTGGTGCCTTGTAGTCTGGGCTCCTGATACACTGTGACTTCCATAATGCAAAGGAGATGCGAGAGCATGGCAGGAAACAAGAAAGACTTGCACGTAGGAGATTTGCGGCAACCTTTGTCTGAGATTTGTAAAATGCCTTGAAGAAATCCTAGAAATCAAAGCTGGGGAAAGCCCTGTACATGAATCCAACTCATCCCCCATCCTGTGCAAGGTTTTTCTCTCTCATATATGTGCAAAGACTGTGTCTAGTCTAAGCTAAATGACTCATGCAATGGAGTGTTCACCAGTTCCCACGGGAAACTACTGCACACTCTAAATAGGCCTTATTGTTAGGAAATCTTCCCCATGTTCAGCCTGTGCCTGCATTCATCCCCTTGCTCTTGATCACCCCCTCTCAGGGCAGGGGTTTCTGGAAGGGAATATTTCTTCCAAGAGCCCTTTTCTAGCTGTTCAGGGCTAAATGCCCTCCAGATATGTAACTCTACTGAAGTCAGTGGAGTTACGCCAGTGATTAATTTAAGTCCCACGATCCTGATTCTCTGTCTGTTACCTCACAATTACATTGGTGGGACTCCCTTGACTTCATTGGAGTCACATTTGCATAAAACTGGTGTAGTAGAATGATGCCTCATGGCCCACATGCTTAAGGGCACTGCTGCATTTTTGCACGGGACAGTGTGGGTCATATTCTGCTCTGTTATACTGGTGTAGATCTGGAGCAGCCCCCCTAATGTCAGTACCATCACTCTGACATTACACCCTGTCACGGAGATTAGAATGCGTCACCCTGGGGTGTCATTTCTTTGCACTGTTTCAGGAGAAAAGCTGGCGGGGGCATGCATAAGTGAATTACTGCTGAAGTTGTCCCCAGAGACAGAGAGAACCCAGGTTGGAGCTAGTGCAGGGGACAGGAGATAGTTTACAAAGGAGATTTTGGAGACCATGTGGGACTATCACCCAGTGAATAATTTCGTAGCTGGGAAATTTCAACCAGAGCAAACAGCATTAGATACAATGGTCTCAAACCAGGGTGTCCGTTGGTCTGGTGAGTGAATTTGGAATTTGGAAAGTTGAAAAGACTTCCTCTGCTCATCTGCAGTATACTCAGCCACCTGCTCCCCTGGCTAGAGAGGACAGAAGAACCTTCCAAGGCATCAACACTTCAGAGCTGATTCAAAGCCCACTGAAGTCAATGGAAAGATTTCCATTGCTTCAGTGGGGTTTGGGTCACTTCCTTTATTTGCTGCCTATGAGAGAGCACTGATTCCCTAAATGATGGGAATTCCTCCTCCCAACAGGTCATTCCAAGGATGCAGAGAAGGACATTTCACTTCCTCTCTCCTCTTCAAGTAACTGCTTTCCCATCTCTCCTCTCACCCTTTCCCCTTCTCTGGAGTCTATCAAGGCAGGATTGAAGGCTCTGTGGTTTTAGCTCAGTTCTGAGAAATTCTGGTCCTCGGGGACAGCTTGATAATTGACAGGGTCCCAAGGAAAGGCGCAGCCCCTCGCTGGCAGAGATTGCTGCCCCGCCAGTCTTTTGTCTGTTTTGATGGCAAGTTCTTTCACACAGTGGCTGTCTCTCACTTTGTGTTTGTGCCACACCTAGCACAATAGGGCCCTGATCTCGACTGGGGCTTCAAGGCTCTACTGGGAGAACAATAGCCTAGCAGCGTAAGTAGAGGCCTAAGAGGCAGGGGATCTGCAGTAATAGAATCATAGAATATCAGAGTTGGAAGGGACCTCAGGAGGTCACCTAGTCCAACCCCTTGCTCAAAGCAAGGCCAATCCCCAACTAAATCATCCCAGCCAGGGCTTTGTCAAGCCTGACCTTAAAAACCTCTAAGGATGGAGATTCCACCACCTCCCTAGGTAACCCATTCCAGTGCTTCACCACCCTCCTAGTGAAAACATTTTTCCTAATATCCAACCTAAACCTCCCCCACTGCAACTTGAGACCGTTACTCCTTGTTCTGTCATCTGCCACCACCGAGAACAGCCTGGATCCATCCTCTCTGGAACCCCCTTTCAGGTAGTTGAAAGCAGCTATCAAATCCCCCATCACTCTTCTGTTCTGCAGACTAAACAATCCCAGTTCCCTCAACCTTTCCTCATAAATCATGTGCTCCAGACCCCTAATCATTTTTGTTGCCCTCCGCTGGACTCTTTCCAATTTTTCCACATCCTTCTTGTAGTGTGGGGCCCAAAACTGGACATAGTACTCCAGATGAGGCCTCATCAATGTCGAATAGAAGGGGATGAGCATGTCCCCCAATCTGCTGGCAATGCCCCTACTTATACAGCCCAAAATGTTGTTAGCCTTCTTGGCAACAAGGGCACACTGTTGACTCATATCCAGCTTCTCATGCACTGTAACCCCTAGGTCCTTTTCTGCAGAACTGCTGCTTAGCCACTCAGTCCCTAGTCTGTAGCAGTGTATGGGATTCTTCCATCCTAAGTGCAGGACTCTGCACTTGTCCTTGTTGAACTCATCAGATTTCTTTTGACCCAATCCTCTAATTTGTCTAGGTCCCTCTGTATCCTATCCCTACTCTCCAGCATGTCTACCACTCCTCCCAGTTTATTGTCATCTGCAAACTTGCTGAGGGTGCAATCCGCACCATCCTCCAGATCATTAATGAAGATATTGAACAAAACCGGCCCCAGGACCGACCCCTGGATCACTCCGCTTGATACCGGCTGCCAACTAGACATGAGCCCTCCGCAGCTCTTCCTGTGCAATGATGGGCAAATCACAACACCTCTCAGATCACTGCACCTGATCTGCAAAACAGAGCTAATGCTACTGATCTGGCGTGTATGCCATTCTCTTTGCCATGGTCTCTTTGCACTTCGCAGGGAGGCCAAATTCACGAACAATGTGCATGAAGTGCTTTGCGATCCTGGGGTGGAAAGTGCTAGAGAAGTCCTTATTAATGCTACAGCGCCCGCTGAGTGTGAACGTGGTTCCTCACTGGTCTGGGGGTCCCCAAGGAGACAGTTGTATTGCTGGTCCTCGGGACCATAAGCACCAGCCTTAAGAGTGTTTTATGGGCACTGGAATAAGGCTAGCCACCCCCTCTGGATTTATCGGGGCCTTTCTCAGGATGGGTTTGATACCTGTGTGGTTGTTTTTGACCTTGATTTTGGCCTTTGGGT
Source organism: Gopherus flavomarginatus (assembly GCF_025201925.1). Classification (NCBI taxonomy): domain Eukaryota; kingdom Metazoa; phylum Chordata; order Testudines; family Testudinidae; genus Gopherus; species Gopherus flavomarginatus. Next base: position 17,986,068 of record NC_066633.1, on the reverse strand, counting down.
ATGAGGCACTCAAGGATTTAAAATCGCTGCTGAATGTTCTGGTTCTCCTTCTCTTCCCAGCCTGCCCCGATGCCCTGTTTAATGAACTGGTGAAATCTCGTGCGGCCAAAGTCATCAAGACCCTGACAGAAATCAACATAGCCTTCCTTCCTTACGAGTCCCAGGTGAGTCCGGAACAGGGCAAAAGAGTAGCGATCAGCCTAGCACGCCTTCCCGAGGAGACCCCGAATGGCACAGGAGGGTTGGAAAGGAAAATGTTCTAGGTTCGCTAGCTGGGGCATATTGCTCCATGGGGTTTGCTCTGTAGCTCGGCCTTGGGTTCCCTGGAGGAGGAGAGTTTTTGGAACAGCCTGAAATGAGATATTAAATTACTAACACCCTTTTCCCAGGGCTGTTCTTTACCTCCTGCCCTGCTCTCTCAGCCCTGTCTCCCTCGATTATTTCTCAGGTCTGATCCTTGGTTGTGTATTCACCCTGTGCTCCACCCCTACCCCATGCTATCGCCTGTCATTGGCTGTCTCCTTGGGTACCACCAGGGATGGGCCAATGAGTCCAGGGCACAGGAGTGGTGAAACTTTGTGCCATCTGCTGGGGAGCAGGCCCTTGCGCTGTTGGGGGTGGCCCACGTGACTAGAAACAGATGGCAGTCAACCTTCAGAGCCATTAACTCTTTAAATCCCAAGGGTTGCAGGGATTAGCCTAGCTGGCCAAGCCAAATGTGCCCTCGGGGAATAAAGCTGTGCCAGCAGCTGACACCAGGACTTGGCATCTTCTTATCATGGGGTTGTTGGCAGGGACAGCCTTAGCGGTACTGGCCCCAAATCATTTGGTTTCCCCTCCCCTCCAAGCCAGCTTCTACTACTGCAGGGAAAGGATCGGCTTGTGCTTCGCCTCTCCTGCTCTGCCTGCTCCTGCTGCCAGCTTGGGAGTGGGTGTTTACACTGAGAGATTGATGCTAAGGAGAGAGCTAGCATGGTCATGGCGCCAGGGCTGGGAATCAGGAGACTAGAGACCTGATTCTATCCTACCCGTGACCTGCTGCATGACCTCGAGCGAGTCTCTGCACCTGTTTCCCCTGCCTTTTCTATTCGGAGCGTCAGTTCTGGGAGGCCGGGATGTGTCTCTTCCTGGGTCTGATTGTGTGTGAGGCCTCTGGGAGGCCCAGCGTGTAACTGGCAGGCTGGAGAAGTGAGCTGACGTGGCATTAAGCCACCTCTGTGTTCTCTCGCTTCTGAGCTGAAATGTAGCAAGCCCCAGGTAAACACAGAATCATGGCATCCACCACAGCCCCATCCCTTCTAGCATCCCACCCTGCCCCCAGCATGCCCCCTCGGCCAGAGCTTTTGGAGCAGGTCCTGTGGCAGTCTGACTCAGTTTCTGCAGAAGGGGAATTCTCCCTCAGCTAGAACCAGGGCTTTTATGGTCCTATTACCCTTGCAGCAGCATAAAAGGGGCATATGCAGGAGGGGAAATTCCTCACTCTGTGTCTGTACAACACCTAGTACACTGGGGCCCTGATCTCAGTGAGGGTCTCTGAGCAGCGCTGTACTATAGCTAATAATACTGGTTGTAGGTGAGCTGCTGCAGTGAGATTTACTGAGAATATGTCATTAGGATTTCAAATGTCTGTAGAGAGGGGCCTGAGCCATAACCCTAGGGCCAAACATCCCTGAGCTCTGGGGGGGCGTGAAAACCACATGCAAACCCAGATCCACCTTTTGCAAGGTGGATCTGGGTTTACATGTGGTTTTCTCTTTATAACAGGTTCAGGCCAACCCCTGGATCCAAACAGCCTTTGGGAGGTTTGAAACCTGGACCCAGACCTGAACATTCTCTCTCGGCTTTGCGTGTTCGAGCCCTTTGTCCTTGGGCCCCCGTGCTGTGGTGCTATATTGTTGCAGTTGGTAGGCCCTTCTCCGGCATGGGCAGCATATTGCAGGGGACCCAGGCAGCCGCCTTGCTCTGGCTCTGAGTGGGCACAGGGGAAGTGTGTGACCGCTGTCAGGGAATTCATGGGGAATTTCCAGCCAGCCAGCTGCGTCTAGTTAAACAGGAGGCTCGTCTGAGAGGGGCAGTTATCTATGATCCCTTCATCTGTGGCTGTCCTCGCCCCCTGCTCCATCCCTCTTTGCCGGCTGGACCCCACGGTGGTTGTTTTGATTGCCCATCAGCTGCTGCAGCGCCATTAGGCGACGACTTTGCTTTTCACGCAGCCCTGGAGATGCTTCTGTGATGGCCACTAGCTTGGCCAATACACCGGGGACTGGACTGGGGCCCTCTAGAGCCAAAAGCACGAGCTGCTAAATCTCCTGGGCTAGCTTGGTAACCTACCCTCAGTGGACTGGGCACAGAAGGAGACTTGTAATACGCATGGACACGGCTGGCAGGGACGGTGCCATTTCAGAATGGGAGAATTAGCTGGCAACAGCCTAATAACAAACTTTTACAGTGCTAGACCCAGGGTGGGTCCCCTTCCCTGCACCCCTTCCTTGTGCCTTGGAGACGGGAAGAACAGACCCCTCCCAGCAATAGACCAGCGTCATTCCATGAATCATCCAGCAGGCAGCACACGTCAGCATCAAGCGCCTGCCCCTCACCTCCCCCAAGCCCGTACTTATGTACCTGTGATGCGGTGCCTCGGCCAGTACATGTCTCCAGCCTGCTTGTGTTTGCACCAAGGCCTAATTTTAGCCCAGTCGCCAAAGACTTTTGAAGGGGACTTGGTCACATGAGCGTAAGAGACCGAGTCACTCAGGCATTCGGCTCAACTCAGGGGGGCTGCTGGGAAGGGATGAGGTGTGGGGAACAGGTTTGGAGCATTCAACTCAAACAAGCTACCTTCTGCCTGGCTCTGGGGAAAGCTGACAACCCCTCATGCTTTTCAGGGTGAACAGAGGCGAGCTACAGCATTCCTGCCAATAACCCCCCTCCTTGCAGGAAAGCTGGTGCTTGTGCCCCAGGCTGTGCTGAGCATGCTCAGCTGTTGGCTTTCCCTGCAGACATGAATCAGTAATGGGTTGGGTGTTGCAAAGTGCTGTACGATGCCTTGAGTCAGACAAGAATTAAAAGGAGCATTGCTGTAGATGGGAGGCTGTATTGCCTTGTGAGTAGAGTAGTCAACAGGGACTCAGGCGACCTGGCTTCTATCCCCTGCTCTGCCTCTGGCCTGCTTGGGCAAATCTCTTCATTGTCTGGTGACTCAGTTTCCCCATCTGCAAGATGGGGATAAGGACACTGGCTTCCTTTGAGATCTACTGAGGAAAAGTGCTGTGTAAGCGCTTGGTACCATTATCACCAGATGTGACACAACCGGTAGCCCTGTCTTCTCTAGCCATTCCTTGGGTGCTCCTCGTGTTGCATTCACATTTGAGCTCAACCTCTGCCATTCCCATCCCCTCCAGGTTTACTCCTTGGATTCTGCTGACTCTTTCCAAAGCTTCTACAGTCCCCACAAGACCCAGCTGAAGAACCCAATGCTGGAACGCCTGGCAGAACAGATTGCCACCCTGTGTGCCACCCTGAAGGAATATCCAGCTGTCCGATACAGGGGGTAAGGCTGGGCCCATGGGGTGGTCTGAACTGAAGGCTTCTCCTCAAAGTATCTATACATTGAGATCCTCACCCTACACCTCCTCAATTGGACAGGGCTGGAATTACTTCCTGTCCTTGGCTGCTTCTCTGGAGTAGATCAAGAAGAACCAGAGTTGCAGGCTACTGTCTCTTTCTCCTCCTGTCCGAGTCCTTCTTCACTTCCATTTCCTTAATGTCAGTTTCCATCTGTTCCCTGCTCAAAATCCTTCCTTCCTGTTATACTATCCCCACCCAAGCGCAATCCCCTTTCTCCGCCTCAGCACAGCACCCCCAACAGCTGAGACTAGGTCCAGAAGTGGGGTAGGGAAGGTGCCGGGAAGGCAGCAAGTGCTCTCCAAGGAGAGGTGGGGAGAGTGGAAAAAGTCTGCTAAAGCCATGTATGCTTCACAGGCCTGGTCAGAGCCCCATCCAACCCACACCTTCTCCTTGTACCCTGCCAGCTCCGTGATGAGCATGAGAACTATGGTCCACACAGCCAGCCATTCTCCTATCTTACTTCTCCCACATGGGCCCTGAGCTCTGCAATTCTTGGACGTTAGAAGCTGTTGAAATGGTCCGATTTAAGATATCTACATGTCTGGGTTGTTTTTGCCAAGCTTCCTAATATAATCAACGCTCATCGTAGGCTGGAAGGTGCATGAGGAATAAAATGACTTGACAGCTTTCTTTCCCTCCCCTCTGTGCTAGAGAATACAAAGACAATGCCATGCTGGCCCAGCTAATCCAGGACAAACTGGATGCCTACAAGGCTGACGATCCGACCATGGGCGAGGTGAGTTCAGGCTGCAGGGTGCTGGATACTGGCCGTAGCACTTAGAGCAGCAGGAGGTCATGAAACTGCTGATGCTCTGCCTCTTGTTTCACCTGTGGACCCGTCTGTGTGCCTGTACTTACTAAAGTGGCAAGAGCCTACCACGTATCAGTAAGATGAGAGGCTTCAGATGCGAGCAGAAGGAAGACAACTGTAATCTTAGATGATTCATAACTATTTACATTAGGGCAGCATCTGAAAGCCCAAAACCAAGATCAGGGGCCCAGTGTGTTAGACGATGTAGGTGCATAGTCCCTGCCCCGAAGCGCTTACAGTCTAATAGGGACGACAGTCAAAGCGTGGGAGGGGAAGCAGACCCGAGTTGAAGGGGCCAGCCCACAGTCACACAACAAGTTAGCAGCAGAGCCAAAAATAGAACCCTTATGTCCTTGGCCAGGGCTTTATCCACTAGCCTCTCAAGTTCTTCTGATGGGTTGTATGGCTGGGCTATAGGAAAAGCCAGTCCTCCTTCCAGTGCACATCAAATCTGAGCCCTTAGTCAGTACGTCTAGCCTACACACGAACACAGATCACCTGCTGCTGTGGATTTACACAGAAGCTCCGCCTAGCGCCTTCTGCGGATGGTGCTCCCGCAGTAGCAGCACGGAGAGCTCTCTGGTTCCCAGGGTTCCCTTAGCATCCGACAGGGAGCATTGCCCTGGCACACTGCTGTCCCGCTGGCAGATGTCTGCTTGCGGAGCAGGATGTGGAGGGCCATTGCACCATCTTCTGCTCTACACCAGGACATTTGGCTCAGAACAGGTGCAAATACCCCCAGTGATCAGGGAGTTCCAGATTTGTTTCCAAAGTGGAACATATCTAGCGTTGCTTTAAGCTTGTGCATAAAAAAATCAGGCTGGAGAGGGACCATTCCGATCGTCTAAGCCAGTGGTTCCCAAACTCATTCCGCCGCTCATGCAGGGAAAGCCCCTGGCGGGCCCGGCTGGTTTGTTTACCTTCTGCGTCCGCAGGTTCGGCCGATCGCGGCTCCAGGCCAATGGGAGCTGCTGGAAGTGGCAGCCAGTACGTCCCTCAGCCCGCACCGCTTCCAGCAGCCCCCATTGGCCTGGAGCAGCGAACCACGGCCAGTGGGAGCCACGACCGGCTGAACCTGTGGACGCAGCAGGTAAACAAACCGGCCCGGCCCAGCCCAGCCCACCAGGGGCTTTCCCTGCACAAGCGGTGGAATGAGTTTGAGAACCACCGGCCTAGGCCGATCTCTCTGCTCTGGCGCAGAGCTTCGCCCAGCGGTTCCTGCACCCAGTCCACTAACGCGTAGCTGAGCCAGCACATTTCAGCAAGTGACCTCTGATTTCCACCGTAGCAATTCGAATGGATGGAGAATCCACAGTGACAGTGATTTGCAATTGGTTTTGGCAGGGTCCGGACAAAGCTCGCTCCCAGCTCCTCATTCTGGACCGTGGCTTTGACCCCTCGTCTCCTGTGCTGCATGAACTGACTTTCCAGGCTATGAGTTACGACCTGTTGCCCATCGAAAACGATGTCTACAAGTGAGTACAGTGGAAACAGCCCAGGAGATGCAATATACAATACACCCTAATTCCTGCAGCTCCGGGCAGGTCCCAGCTTGATGGATCCTTGTAACGAGGTTCACCTGAGCCTCCTTTTTCAATGAGTCAGGGCCACTTCAGGCTGGTGCAACACCCATGCTCTTTATTCTCAAAAGGTTTCCCGCTGCCAATTCCCAACTATATACAGGCTTCACAGCTACTTTGCCTACAACAGGCCTGGCCAGCAACAGACTAGGCAGCCCCTATTTCCTTCTATGCTTGACCTCTCCCCATTTTCCCTGGCTTCCTCCCAACTCTGGGCTAAAAGGTCTGGCAGGTGCAGCCAGTGACCGGGCAGGCACAGGGCTATTCATCCAGCCCCAATCCATCCCCCTTGATTGGGACTGGAGTGGCAGGAGCTGATTAAGGGCTTCTCAACCAGAAGGGCTGCTGGTGGGTGCTAATTTTTCCCCGTGGGTGCTCCAGCCCTGGAGCCCCTATGGAATCGGCGCCTATGTTCTGTGGCATGCAGGGAATCTCTCCTGGGCCCTGGGAGTCTCTCCTCTGCCTGGTCTGGGGGAGGGGAGGTGCTGGAGGGGATGAGGTTATCTCCATCAAAAGCAGGAAGTGAGGCGTGTTTCCCCCCCCACTGTCAGTTTTCCCATGTGACGCTCCCTGCTCTTTTCTGCAGGTATGAAACAAGCGGCATCGGAGAGGCCCGCGTGAAGGAGGTTCTCCTGGATGAGGATGACGACCTCTGGATCACCTTGCGCCACAAGCACATTGCAGAGGTGTCCCAGTAAGTGCTTGACCCTGTTCCACGTGCCCGTGGGTGGGACAGTCAGTCACCCTTCCCCCACGCAGGGTCAAGCATGTACTTAAACACGGGTGGAATTAATTCCACTGGCAAGAGGAGAAGCGAAGACAGAGGCTGGGTGTGCGTTTCAGCACAGCTCTGCCAGCACCCCCAGTCCTGAGCTGCAGTCCCCCCTGTAGTCTGGTCCTAACCTAACCGGGTTACTCTCCTGTTTTTAGTGCACTGGCTTGAGCAGGGCTCGCGGGTCTGTCCACCCACATGGACACACCCTAACGGAGACAAAGAGCAAAGCCATGAATCTCGTTTGCCTGGTGTCCTGTCTCAGGAGGATTCGGGCTGCAGTGCTAGGGAGGGCACACCCCAGTGCTGCACCTGCTGCCCCCCTGACCATAGCAGCTTTGAGACTCACGGCCAAACTTCCCCCTCATTCCCCAGCCAGCGCATCTCAACCCTGCTGTTTCGCTCTCTGCGGGCGGACCCCTTCCTGCGATCACTGGCCATCCCCAGCACACAGGGAGCGCAGTGCCTGTGGAGCGGAGCCGGAGGCACAGCACAGGATTAACCTTTGGCTGCTGCACGTGTGTTGTTGCAGACACGGGTCGATTAACACTATATACTGTGCCCAGATCCCCCAGAAGTTTGCAGCCCTCTCCCTTCCCCCATCCTATCTGCAGACCCCAAACCTGCAGACCCCTTCCCACCTCTACGCTGCCTAGCCCTTGCCTCCTCCTCCAGCTCAGCAAGTGACGTGAGAGGGTGAGGAAGCCTCTATACTCATATGGTGCATCTTTGCCTCCTGGAAACTTGTTTCTGGTGCAGTCTGCTGCCTTGTGCTGAGGGCCCTGTAGGCTTTGCTGTCTGGGGATGGACGTTAAGCTGAACTGGTTCTCACTTACTGCTGCAGATGGACCCATCTTATGACAGGGCATGGATTCCTAGGCCCTTGCTTTCAACCCTGCCCTCCCCCTGCCCCCCGAGCGAGCCCCAGTAACACACAAGGAGGCTGTGGAAGGCTGGAGAGAGGAAGTGGGTGAAACTGCAGGGGACAGAGGTAGGGGTAGGGTGGGCAGGAGCCAGCGTGCATAGGGACTGAGCAGATGGCTGATCATTGTGCCCCCTTCTTTCCAGGGAGGTCACCCGCTCTCTAAAGGAATTTTCTTCCAGCAAGAGGATGAACACAGGCGAGAAGGTGATGCCATGGCTCGTGTGGGAACCGCGCTCCCGTTACCTGACCCCCCTCATGCACTGAAGTGGTCTGTTAGAGACATTCACAAGGAATGAGCAGGGGCCAAGGGGGAGGCTAGGTTCTGCATGGAAGCTTGAAGCCCAATCCCACAAGGCACCAAGAGTCCTCAAATTCCTGAGCCCTTTTAGAAACAAGGGAGAGGGCAGCAGTCCATCCATGTTGTTTAGAGAGACACAAATGCTGATAAACTCCCTAGGCATGGTCCTGAGCTCCAGGTGTGTGGGGGGAAGGGGAGAAAGGGAGCAGGTGTTTCTCCTCTGAGGCCATCAACATCACATTCTAGCAATACAGGGTTTGCCCTACAGGATGCAGTCAGTGCTCCATCACTCCCAGTATCCTGCATCAGCCAGGGGACGGTACCAGACTCTTAGGGACGTAGGAATGCCAGAATGGATCAGACCTGAGATCCATCTAGTCCAGGATCTTCTCGCTGGTGGTGGCCAGCACCAGCTGCTTCAGAGGAAGGTGCAAGAAACCCAGCAATAGGCAGTTATGGGAAGGTTTCTTCCTGACCCCCAGTAGTTAGAGTTTGGCTCTGAAGCATGAAGGTTTGTATCACGGGTTCTTTTAATATCCTTTGGAGGATCTTGCTCTCCATATTAATATCTGGTCCCTGCTGAGCTCTTGGCCCTGATGAGAGCTTGTGGGAAAGGAGAAAAAAATCCTGCCCCCAGCTGACTGTGCACGATTGCACTGGGATTTGGGTGGGTGTGGGGAAAAATGTTCCCCCACCTTCTGGATCCCCTTTCTCTAGATTTTGTAGCTACAGCTCTTATTACCGCTCCTAAGGTTAGCCAGCCCAGGAGGAGACTTGGACATCCTGGGAACTGCCCCCAACACCCCACCCCCTAGAGAGCCATGCATTTGAACAACTGCCCAAGAGAGTTACAAGGCATGGAGTGTGATGCTCCCATTGGTGCCTTCTCTCCTTGCCTTCCTCCCTACGATGGCAAAGGTACCACAGGGGAAGTCATGCCCTCTCCTTTCCTTGCAGACCACTATGAGGGACCTGTCCCAGATGCTGAAGAAGATGCCACAGTACCAGAAAGAACTCAGCAAGGTAAAATGAATCAGGAAAACATGCAGCTACTAGCAGAAGGGAATCTGGGCATGAGCACCCTTCCATGTAAAATGTCTAATGCCGGCCTTCTTCCTTAGGCTAAGGCAGCAGTTCTCGACTGGAAGTCCGTGGGCCAGCAGTGATCAGTGGAGCCCTTGCTGGTGGTCCCTAGAGAGAATTCTGATAAGGACCCAGTGGTTGGTTGAGGGGCAGGAGGAGAGAGGGTCTACATAGGAGGTTGGGCAGGGAATTGTCCTCATGTGGAAGGCAGTAGCTGGAAACCACCTTGCTAAGTTTCTACATTATTATTACAGTAGAATTAGAGGTCTCCACTGAGCTCAAGGGCCCATTGTGCGAGGAACTGTGCAGATCTAGAGTTGGAGACAGCCCTGGCCACAAAAGAGCTTAAAATGTAAATAGAGGAAACAAAAAACTGGCCAAGAAGAAAAGTGACATGCCCAGGGTTACCCAGCAGGTCAGCAGGGGAGCTGGTTCCAAAACCCAGGTCTCCCATCCATGTCTTAGTCTACAACCTGTCCAGTGTCGTTCATTCTCCTGGAAAAAGGTGATGAGGGGGCTGGGAAGGAGGAGGAAGAGGAACCACCGTTTTTGCTTTAGCAAAAAATATCTGAGACACACTGGAAATCCCAGACTTGGTTTTCCAGCCATGATGCGGTTCAGCACATCACAGCGTACCTCAACAAGGACGTCTCTAGTGTCTCAGCTGGAAATGGATTTTTTTGCAGAGCCCATTTTCTGCACAGGGCCCTGTGCTTGAGAGAGCGGAGAGGGAGGCTGGAGAGCGGGCGTGGCAGGGCAGGGGTATGCTCTTGAAGCCTGTTCACACATACTCAATACGGGGCCAGCTCTGCTGCAGGTATAGATCAGTCCAGTTTCTCAACAGCTGAGGCTTTGGTTCGCTGAGCCAGTTTTAAGCTCTGGGGAACCTACTGCTGCTGCCACTGCTAGGCCCATGTCTGTCCCTCTTGTGTCTCCTTAGTACTCGACTCACCTGCACCTGGCTGAGGACTGCATGAAGCACTACCAAGGCACCGTGGATAAGCTCTGTCGTGTTGAACAGGTCCTGGTCTCCTCTGTCCTCCTTTCTTCACACTCCCTCTGGCACCATGTGCTCCCCTTCCCATGCAGTCAATGCCAACTCAAACGCAGCCTTGGAGCCCAAAGATCCTGCAGACCCCAGGGGAGAATCGCTCCTTCACCAGGGCACTCATCTCCCCAGAGCGCTCAGGGCAGTTCTTGGGGAGCCTCGGCTTGGTTTTAGTGCCGCGCTGCCTGGTCTTGGCGTACTTGGCGTGCGGGTGCAGGCTGTGCCGGGTGGGAAGAGAGACTCTCTCTGGAAGCAGGTGCAAATGGGTCCTCTGTCTAGCTTTAAACTAGTCCCTCTCCTTACCACACCCAGTAATGGGGCAGGGTCTCTGGACACTCTCCCCTCTGTTGGGGAAATCCTCAGGCCTAGACCCTGGTGCTGTAGAGAAGGGGCCTGTTCTGGGCAGAGTGTTCCTGTCTCCGTGACCTACCCAGAAGGGTAGGGGGTTTCATCTGTCACCAGCCCAGGTGTGTCACCAGACCGCCACAGTCCAAACCATCTGTCAGGTAAGCCTGGGACTGATGGCTGAACCACCCGCTCCTTGGAAGAGCGACATCCTCACTTGGTTGGGGTGGAGATTTAGCTTTCTCCCACTACCTGCTTAGCCTCCTGCTGCAGAAGCAGAGCTGGCTGCTCGCTCTCTCCCGCCCTAGCGATCCACTTGCATCATCTAAATGGGTTTCAGTTTCAGGGCCCTCCACAAGGCTAAAACACGCTTTAGCTTCTCCCGTTAATCTAGGCAGTGAGGCGCTCAGAGCCCTGCTCGGCTCCTTGCACACTGGTAACTGGGTGTAAGTCAGCCTAAGAGAGTCAGAGACCAGCTTCCACATGCCCCTCTGAAGCTAGCCCAGAGGCTCCCCATGGTGGCTTTCAGCCTGGCCCTGGGAAGGACTCTAGGGGTCAAGAGATAATGAGCGTGTACGTTCTCTGCAGGACCTGGCTATGGGCACTGATGCCGAAGGGGAGAAGATCAAGGACCCCATGAGGGCCATTGTCCCAATCCTGCTGGATGCAAACGTCAGCACCTACGACAAGATCCGCATCATCCTACTCTACATATTCCTTAAGAACGGTAGGGAGGAGAAACTGCTGGGGGAGGGGTAGAGGGATGGGCCGAGGGGGCTCCTCTGGGCACAGGCAAATGGAGAAAGACCAGGGGAGGGAGGAAAGCCTAGAGGAAGGCGATAAGATGCAGATGGGGGAACAGAAGGAAAGCGATGGGGACAGAGCTCTTCAGACGTGGAGCCCAGGAGAACAGGCCACTGCAGACTGCTGGGAAGGGCTCAGACCCCTGTCAGACAAGGAATTGGAGTTACTTGTCAGCTCTTCAATTGCATGGGTAAATCATGCACTGGGCACACTGATTTACACCTGCAGCCCACAGACATCTGTAGCCTGTGCCTAGGACATCAACTGCACCGATTATTAGTGACTCAGACTGCTCACCTCTTCAAATAATGCCCCAGCACTGATCAGCACTTCACCTTCTGGCCTCCCAGCACTGGGTAACTGTTCCAGCACCATGCAGCCTTCCCAAGAGGCTGCTGCCATCCTCCTCCTCATTTTACAGATGGAGGAAACTGAGGTATGGCGAGGTGAAGTGATTTACACAAAGTCACCTTGCAATTCAGTGGCACAGCTGGGAATAACCCAGGACTCCCCCCAGACCACCTAGCTTCCTGAGCTGGCACTATGCTATAGGACAGAGGTTCTCAACCAGGGGTCTGGGGCTTCCTAGCAGGCCGCAAGCAGGTTTCGTGGGGACCACCCAGCAGGGCCAGCACTCGCTGGGGCCCGGGGAGAAAGCTGAAGCCCAGGGCCCTGATCCCTGCCACCTGGGGTTGAAGCCGAAGCCTGAGCAATGTAGCTTTGCGGGAACTCCTGTGGCCTGGGGCCCCAGCCAATTGCCCTGCTTGCTACCTGCTAATGCTGGCCCTGGCTTTTATGTGCAGAAAACCAGTGGTGGTGGCACAGCTGAGCCATAGAGTTTTTATAGCATGTTGGAGGGGCCTCTGAAAGAGAAAGGTTGAGACCCCCTGTTGTAGGAGATGCAGAACCAATGCACAGAACTGCATGTCTTTAGGGCAGAGAGCAGCTCTGAGGGAGGGAAGTGATGGAGTGAACGTGGGAGGGAAGATGGGATTGGAGCAACAGCAGCTTTGGTGGGTTGAGAGAGGAGCCTCATGGTTGAGGCTTCCTGCTGATGCTTGATGGGTGGTGACCTCTGACCCTAGGCCAGAAGTGTTTCAGTTTGGGAAGCTGTTCCCTGTTTGCATTCCTAGGGATCACCGAGGAAAACCTGAACAAACTGATCCAGCATGCTCAGATCCCACCGGAGGACAGCGAGATCATCACCAACATGGCCCACCTCGGCGTGCCCATCATCACAGACGTAAGGCCCAATTGCCCCCTGCTAAACCAGAACTGCGAGTCCCTGTGTGCTCCACTGGACATCAGTCCCACCCAGGCGTCGCTTGACTGGCCAAGAGACCTCCAGCTATAGGCGTATTGTTCCTCCAGCAGTGCCAGACCGTGACTGGCTCTGCTTCTCAACTGGTCACAAGCTGTGGGCTCTATTATCACCATCTCACTAACCAGCCTGGATTAGGGTTAGCTATTAGTGGTACACACCAGCAGAGGAGGCCACTAAAGTGACAGAGGAATTCTTATTAGCTTTGGGATTGTAATTAAATCCAAAATGGCTGGTGCAGGCTGATCCCTACAGAAGCTGAGGAGGAGGGAGGGAATGCGCTTCTGTAACAAGGGAGAATTAGTGAGTCTGGGACCAGCTAATACTCTCATCTCTGGGTCAGAGGCTGCGGCTCCAGCATGGCTGGACCTCCCTTGCAGATGGTGATGAGACTGGCCCAGGGCAGGCATGGCCCAGGCAGAAGAGTGCAGACTGCCTCAGCTCATTGCTGGAGGAAGGGACTGGCACCAGGAGTATGTCTAATGGGGAACTGGAGGGTCCCCTATGCTCCAGAACCGAGCCTTCCTTTTAAGGACTCTCTGCATGTGTCATTTGTGTCCAGTCTACCTTGCGTCGCAGGAGCAAGCCGGAGCGGAAGGAGAGGATCAGTGAGCAGACCTACCAGCTCTCACGATGGACCCCGGTTGTGAAGGACATCATGGAGGTAAATCAGTGAGGAGCGCAGGGACAGTGAGGTGAGGGGGAAGGGAACAGTGTTGCTAGTGGAGATCTTCCCTGTGACTGCAGCAAGAACCTGGAACACAGTGCTTCAGTTGCAAGGTCTTTGGGGCAGGGACTGTTTTTGTTCTGTGTTTGTATAGCCCAATAGGGTCGGGTCCATGCCTGGGGTCTCTGAACATGACACCAAAACAAATTGATAAAGAAATTCACCTGCTTCCAGGACCACATGGTCCTTCACAACCTGGCCTGTGTGGGCTGCATCCCTCAGTTCAGCAAGCAGGACAGCTGCAGAGAGGGCACACGATACACGCCAGTCTAGCGAGATGACCTTCTGTTCCATTTAAAATTGCATTTATTGAGATGTACAGAGCGAGGTGGAGCTCTGGCTGCACCACACGTCTGAAATCCTGCCCCCAAGCTCTGGCCTCTGTGTGCTAGTCACTCTGCATCCCTGGGCTCGGGTTTCACATGGTGAGGGTGGTGCCGTGCTGGAGCAGGGTGAAGTGGGGAGGGGGAAGGAAATACATTTACTCAGTTCCCCCAAGGAACAGATCAGAGTTTCTGATCCTGCCTGGTGCAGAGAGCAGCACTGGGTTTGAACAAAGACGTTTTCCGATCTCACCTTCTAAGGGCAATTGCTGTAATAACACACCTACTCTTCGATCTCAATGGTGCAGCCTTGGCAGGTGAACTGGGGCCAAGCTGTTCAGTGCAGGACAGGTGTTCATTTTGCTGCAATGCAATTTAGGAAGGACCCTTGCCTGCGCTGCCACCTAGTGGCAAAAGACAGCCCTGGAGAGGAACACAGCCGTGTCCTTGGAGAGATGGGTGGGTCCCCTCTGACAACGCCTGCATCAAACACGACAAGGTTTTAAACTATTGACAAGGTCTAAAGGAGGGAGCTGGAGCCCAGAGCAAAATCCAGGATTTAAACTTTGCAGCTAGGCCCCATCTCTATTAGGGCAAACGGATCCTCAGCAAAGAGCCAGATCTTCGACCAGTGCCTCCCCTGCATGTTCATGGGATCTTCAGGTTGGTTAAAGAGCATTAAACACTAGTACTTAGAGTTCAGAAGAAATTTCACCCAGCCCACTCAGGTTATGCTATAACTTCCCATGCCCGAGTTTTACACTTCTCTCTGGTGCACAGAGGAATCTTGTGCATACCAATCTACAGAGATCAGAAAAATCAACCCACTATTATCTTTGAATGCTAAATAATCAGCCTAATGAACCCTTGAGAAGTGCTATGAATTAGCCCCAAACCTGGCAGAGAGGAGACAGAGCAGATGCCTACATCCCTAACTTTGGTTTCATCCCTCACTGAGTGACTCCTCCATCCAGCTCCAACATCAGCCATGTTCTCTCCCCCACCCCCCCGGAGCTCTACATCAGTGGTCCTTGCTGAAGGCAATAATGAGGCCCTAATCAGAGCTCTGGGACCCTTGGCTCAGCCCTGCACCAGTATTGGGAGGGAGGGATAAAGAACAAGTCATCAGAGCAGATGACAATGACTCATTCAGGGTGCATGGCACAGCGGGGTTCCTAGCAGGTCATGCTGGGGAGCTTTGCATAATAATTGCCCTGTCAGGCTTAAAGACCCGGTGGGTGACAGGAGGTGGCTGTGAACCAGGAGAGACAAAGCTCCCATTCAGGAGCCAACTAGCTGGCTGGCTCCTGTTCTTCCCCCATTGCTCAGTTAGGTGGGAGGGAGGCGCCAGGAATGTGCGGGGCGACTCGTCAGTTTTTCAGCCACTGTTTAAGTGATGGTCCTAGGGATTTCATTGCAGAACGGGTTAGCGTGGCATGTGGCTTAGGTTCAGGCTTGCCCTAGGCATTCAGTAGCTACGGCTACAAGGAGAGCGACTTGCTCATTGGGTTGGCTGGCTAACCCAGGAACAGGGCCAGCTTTAGGAAGTGTGGGGCCCAATTCGAACAGTTTCGACGGGGCCCCGGCAGGGATGACAAAAAAAAACAAACTCACCAGGTGGTGCTCCGAGTCTTTGGCGGCACTTCAGCAGTGGGTCCTTCACTCGCTTCAGGTCTTCGGTGGCACTGAAGGACCTGCCGCCAAAGTGCCGCCGAAGACCCAGAGCAAGCGAAGGACGCACCGCCGAAGTGCTGCTGAAGACCTGGAGTGCCGCCAGGTGAGTAAAAATTAAAAAGGTGCCTCTAGTCAGGGAAGAGATTCATACTGGGCGCGGGGCCCTCTTAGGCGCGGGGCTCGATTTCGGGGAATTGGTGGAATTGGCTTAAAGCCAGCCCTGCCCAGGAAGCAGCAGGGAAATGACAGAATCATAGACATGCTGGGCTGGATGAGGCCTCAAGTGGGTATCTAGTCCCTCCCCACCTTGGCTGGGGCAGGATTGAGTTACCCAGACTCTTCTATAGCTCAGGGATAGTTGGGGTTTCTTCCCCCCTCCCCGCAATAGGACAGTTCTTGAGGAACTCTGCCAAGGATCCGGTGGAAAGAGTCCACCCCTTGGAGTAACCTTCACAGCTGGGTCCAGGAAGCTGCCCGATAAGAGGAATTGGAGCTCTGATCCAGATGGCATCATATTGGCTTGCCTGCTACATACTGACACCAGGCTCTTCTTTTCCCAGGACACTATTGAGGACAAACTGGACACCAAGCACTACCCCTATATCTCCACCCGCTCCTCGGCCTCCTTCAGCACCACTGCAGTCAGGTAGGTAGAGCCCTATGGAGAGGGGCCCCAGGCCCTTTCTGGGAGGAGGTGCAGCTTTGAGCCTCATGCCAGCCTTGCCGCTCTGGGCTTTCCTCAGTTTCAGGACTTTGTAGGGAATAGAAGAGCTCAGTTAGGCCCCGTCTACATGAGACATCTCCGCTCACATCACCTTAGTGTCTGAGCCTCCCATGCCATGACGGATTGTATCCTCCCCACACGCCAGCATCAGCCCCCTTGTAGAGAGGGGAACTGAGGCACAGGGTGGATAAATGACATGCCCAGCATCACACAGATAGCATGCGGCAGGGCTAGGAGCTGAATGCAGGTCTGCTGAGTCCCCACACAGAACCTCAAGCACAACTTATCTTCCTACGATACCTTGTAAGCCATTCCTGCCATGGTCTGTACCAAACCTGGCTGATTCTACACACAGTGTGGTCATTCCTCAGCCAGCAATGCATTCCCCCTACCGCAGGCCTAGCCTGGGGCAGGACTGAGCTCCTGTAACTCACTCATTACCTTCTTCAGTCTGCTGTGTCACTAGGATCATCAGCTGTGCCTGTGGAACAGGTTAAACGGCTTCCTCCCAGCTCTCCAGGGGAGAGGACACCTGCCACCAAGCTATTGCCTGGCCAGCCAGGATAACCTGATCACCCCGGGGGGTGGGGGGGGGGGGAGGGAAAGAGGCAGGGGGCAGGGGTAGAGGAAAAGGGAGCCAGAGAGAACAGAGTAACATATCTATTAAAGGGTCTGCCAGTATCTAGTATATCATCATCTACACCCAAAGTCTCTAGCCACGTTTCCCCAGAAGTTCTCTTACCTTTCAGACATGGTCAAAGTTTCCAGGTCCAGATGGTGTCCCATGCTCCCTAAATTCAGTACCTTTCTCTGAAAGAGCTCCCTGCTCCTGCTCCTGCTCCTGCTCCTGCTCCTGCTCCTGCTCCTGCTCCTGCTCCTGCTCCTGCTCCTGCTCCTGCTCCTGCTCCTGCTCCTGCTCCTGCTCCTGCTCCTGCTCCTGCTCCTGCTTTCCCTTGGCACTTCTCACCCCAGGCATGGGCTGGGTCTGGCTTATATAGGCCCAGGTCCTGCCCACTCCCAGCAGGCTTTGAGGGGATTGGTTAACTGGAGTCAGATACTTGTGAGTTTTTTTCTGCCCCCAGGTGACATTTCAGGCTGTCACAACATCCCAGAATGCATTCCCCAATGGTCCCGTTAGGCACTCTCCCTCCCACTAAGGTGCTATGGGATAATTGCTCAGGGTTTCACAGCATGCACTGCTATGTACGTGATTAGGCAGCAAGGCAGGTGTGGCTGCACTGAGATGGGTGAGGGAAGCTGCAGTCTAGACCCAGATCAACCCTGTTTATTGTAAACGGGTGAGAGGAGGGGGTCGGGAACTGGCTACAAAAGTACAGGTGTATTTGGCAGGTGGAGAAACCCACAATCACCCCAGCACCAGCAACTCACAGGGACTCTGCTTTTGTTTCTTCGGTGTTGTTTCCCTTCTGACTCCATGGGCGTGAGGAGCTGTTCAAAGTGCCCAGAGCAAGGCACAGGGTAGGCATGCGGGTATGAGGTATACCTCGCTCCAGTCCAACAGCAGTCCCCACTGGTCCAGTTCTGAACCCCAACCATCCCCTAGATCTGCCGTCGCACCTCACCCACTGTCCTGCATCAAGGCTAGTCCATGGTTTGAATTCGAATCCTGAACCTTTCCTAAACTGGAATACCCTGCGATGGAAACTGCTCTGTGCCTCAGTTTCCCCATCTGTAACAGAGGGGTAGCTTACTGCGAATTGACAAACATTTAAGATCTCTGCATGCAAAGTGGTATAGCAGCACCAACTTTTATTATTGCTGCCTGTGTTCTAATAATATTTACCACTTTTAATAAAAACTGATTAACCCTCTTAACAGCCCCAGGAGGGCAGTCAGCATTGTTAACCTCTCTGCTTCAGTGTGGAGGTCCCTGCTTCATTCTCCCCATAGGTACTGGCACTTATTCAAGACTGCAGAGGGAGCAGAACCCAGGAGTTCTGACTCCCGGCCTGTGCTTGGACACTAGAGCTGGGAACAGAACCCAGGAGTCCTGACTCCCGGCCCTGTGCTCGGACACTAGAGCTGGGAACAGAACCCAGGAGTCCTGACTCCCGGCCCTGTGCTTGGACACTAGAGTTGGGAACAGAACCCAGGAGTTCTGACTCCCGGCCCTGTGCTCGGACACTAGAGTTGGGAACAGAACCCAGGAGTTCTGACTCCCGGCCCTGTGCTCGGACACTAGAGTTGGGAACAGAACCCAGGAGTTCTGACTCCCGGCCCTGTGCTTGGACACTAGAGTTGGGAACAGAACCCAGGAGTTCTGACTCCCGGCCTGTGCTTGGACACTAGAGTTGGGAACAGAACCCAGGAGTTCTGACTCCCGGCCCTGTGCTTGGACACTAGAGCTGGGAACAGAACCCAGGAGTTCTGACTCCCGGCCCTGTGCTTGGACACTAGAGTTGGGAACAGAACCCAGGAGTTCTGACTCCCGGCCCTGTGCTTGGACACTAGAGCTGGGAACAGAACCCAGGAGTTCTGACTCCCGGCCCTGTGCTTGGACACTAGAGTTGGGAACAGAACCCAGGAGTTCTGACTCCCGGCCCTGTGCTCGGACACTAGAGTTGGGAACAGAACCCAGGAGTTCTGACTCCCGGCCCTGTGCTCGGACACTAGAGTTGGGAACAGAACCCAGGAGTTCTGACTCCCGGCCCTGTGCTTGGACACTAGAGTTGGGAACAGAACCCAGGAGTTCTGACTCCCGGCCTGTGCTTGGACACTAGAGTTGGGAACAGAACCCAGGAGTTCTGACTCCCGGCCCTGTGCTTGGACACTAGAGCTGGGAACAGAACCCAGGAGTTCTGACTCCCGGCCCTGTGCTTGGACACTAGAGTTGGGAACAGAACCCAGGAGTTCTGACTCCCGGCCCTGTGCTCGGACACTAGAGTTGGGAACAGAACCCAGGAGTTCTGACTCCCGGCCCTGTGCTTGGACACTAGAGTTGGGAACAGAACCCAGGAGTTCTGACTCCCGGCCCTGTGCTCGGACACTAGAGCTGGGAACAGAACCCAGGAGTCCTGACTCCCGACCCTGTGCTCGGACACTAGAGCTGGGAACAGAACCCAGGAGTCCTGACTCCCGGCCCTGTGCTCGGACACGAGCCCACATCTCTCACCCAGTACCGCCCAGAGGAATTCATCCCAGAGGCCTTCACTCTTCCGTAGCAATGAGCAGACATAGGAGTTGATTGGCACTGTGCGTAGTGATTTCAAAGCCATCTGAGTGCAGAGACTGTATGCTGTGTTTCACCTCCCTCCCTTCCCTTTCTAGTGCCCGCTATGGACACTGGCACAAGAACAAGGCCCCTGGTGAGTACAGGGCTGGCCCTCGCCTCATCATCTTCATCCTGGGGGGCGTGAGCCTGAGCGAGATGCGCTGTGCCTACGAGGTGACGCAAGCCAGCGGGAAGTGGGAGGTGTTAATAGGTGAGTGCCGCGGGCGGCCTGGGCAGCGCCATGCACTGCTCCATTGCACTCTCTGGCTCCATCCCATGCTTCTGTGTCTCACCCTCTCACTCAATACATTCCTCTCTGTGCCAGAGGCAAGCAGACGAAATCCAGTCTCCAGATGACCGTGTGGGAAGGACCAATGTGGAAAGCTAATTTCCTGCCCTGAGAACATAGGGTTTGCCCCTACAGACCACTGACCCTTTGAGTCTGGCATCCTGGCTTTGGCAGTGGACAATACTTGATGCTTCAGGGGAAGGTGACCTCTCTTGTGCAGCCAATTTTTCAGTGCTACACAAGGAGTGTGGTTGGGTGGGAGGAAAGGGGAGTTTCCTTCCTGACCCCTGAAGTGGTCTGTTTTGGCCCTGAAGCATGAGATTTGATTAATTCTTGTCACACCGCGATGGTTTTTATTGGTCAGAAAATGTGAGCATCTCCACAGATCTCCGGGGTAAATGCTTGGAGGTGCTGCTAATGGGGCAGCACAGAATGTGTTTATGTTCCAGGGGTAGAGTCAAGAGCCAGCTGGTGGCAGAGGAGTGAGCAGCCACGAACACTCCAGGGGAGAAGGACTGGCTAATGCACGATGCTGACAGGGAGAGACTGACCTTTTTCTTGCTGCAGGCCAAGACTGAAGTGCAGCTGTGGGTGCTCTGTGTCTGCCTGTGCTTTGGGTGGGGGCAGGTCAGGAGTAGCAGGAGCAAATGTGGGTCTGGTCTGAGGGGAATGGGAGAATCTGTGCCTGGTTCTTGTGAGTGCTTTCAGACCCCCACATTGCTGAGTATGAAATTCACTCCTGCTGGGTTAGCACTATGTGTCCTTAACACATCACTGCTCAGCTTGACACATGCAAAACTTAGGCCAGTGGCACCCCTCGTGGATCCCCTAACCGGTCCCTTATCTGCTCACTGGATTTTCTCCATTGGAACATGCACTCCTCAGTCTCCAGAACCCCTCCTCTAACCCCCGCAGCCTGGTCAGCCACCTCTCCATGCCGTTCTGTGTCTTGGATAATGTCAACATTAACGTGCTCTCTGGTCTGCGACTCTGTGATTGTTGCATGTGTGTTTAATGTCCCCCGACGATGCTGAGTGTCTCAAACCCTTCCTGGATGGCAGCAGTTTACCTCCGGGCCTCCTTGCTAAGCAGGGTTCTGACTAAGGTCTAGTCCATTCGATTCCTTCAAGGTTTCTCTCATATGACTTGGCCCAGCATCTACTGGACTCAATGGAAAGGCTCCCATTGACTTCAGTCGCCCCGGATTTGGCCTTCGTCCTAATGTGCTTCTTAGAAGCCCAGCAGCTCAGCAGAAACCTGAGGCGAGGGCTGGGGGAGGAAACAGCCAATCGACTCTTGCTATTGTCTTCATACAACACACCTTGGAGGCCCAGTGGTGACTGCATAAGACCAGCCTCTGAGCTCATGTGTAAATGCACGCAGGGTTGCTCACCCAACCATTTATCCTCATCTTTCTCTGTATCTCTCACTGGCTTTCTCACCCATCCTCACCTGCTGTGTATTATGAATATTAGGCCTAAGTTGGCATGTTCCTTTAATTTATTTCTGTTCAAGAAGTCAGCCCGCCTCTGTTCTCTCACAGGTTCTACTCACATTCTTACTCCCACCAAATTTCTCATGGACCTGAGGCACCCCGACTTCAGGGACTCCACTAGGGTATCTTTTGAGGATCAGGCTCCAACAATGGAGTGAGAGCCAAAGAAACAAAGTAAAAGCAGCTTATTAAAGAAAAGAAACTCTTCCACTCGGAAGGGTTTTCTTTGATTCTTCAGTCACTCTTTTTTCTTTAGTTATTATTATTTCTACTCTTTTATTTTTCCGTTTGTATTTTTGGTTCTTTGATGAGAAAATGCTTGCAGTTCTTACTACCAATTAGAAAATGTGTCCAGCGCCGCCTCCATTAACCCTATACCATGAATCTCTCTTTGGCCAGAACTTGCCGGCATCCTCATGCCATTAATTACCCATTACGTAGTCATAGAGATGCAGGTGGCAATGGTTCGCTGGCCTTCACTTGACTGGAGAGACGCTTACAGCTGAGTGGGGAAAGGGCAGGAGGTGGACTCGTGTTTCGCAGACCGTCAGTGCGTGTGCATGGATTCCCAGCCCGAGTCAGGCCCAGACGGCACATGCATGAACGAGGAGCATGAGCTGAGGAATGTCCCCTACGTTGGCTCCAGAGAGGACATGTATAGCAGATCGGGTGTTAGGACAAACCGTGGTTTCCAGGTGGCAGGGGCCACACAGACTCCTTGTAGCATTCAACAGCAGCGTGACATGACTGCTGGATAATAATCACCACTGTACCTAAGGTGACTGTCCCCGTCTTTCTCCCATCCACTCCACAGGGGAAAGTTGAGGTGTTGCCATAGCCTATTTCATGCAGCTTTCTCCATCAGGGATGATTTCAATCCTCTAGTGCTGGGATCTGGATGGAGGTGAAGGGGGAGATCTGGATGCACAGGGGTTTGTTGGGAGGTTCTGGGTGCAAAGGTAATGGGATTCTGCAGGGGGGGGTCCAAGTGAAGGTGGTTGGAGTTCAGTGGGGGGTGTCTGGGGGGAACAGAGCTCGGCAGGGGAGTCTGGGTGCAGGGGGTTCAGTGGGGTGGGGATCCAGGTGCAGCTGGGTGGGGCTTAGTGGTGTGGGGATCTGGGTGACTTGCTGGGGTGGTTCAGGTGCAGGGGAAGTGGGGCTTAGCAGGAGGGTCTGGGTATGAGGGGGTTCTGGATGCACAGGGGTTGTGCAGATGGGGGAGCAGCTCCACGTACAGTGATCCCTCCCCCTGCAGCTGAGAAGCGTTGGGTGTGTGTGTCGGGGGGGCGGGGGAGTTTTCAGAGCTTCCTGCAATCTTGGAAGAAATCTGGGGGTGAGTCTGACCTAGCCCTGGATGCTGTGCAGGGGAAGAAGTCGTCCTGTCCTCCCCAGCCCAGCCAAGACTAGCAGCTGAGTCCAGCACAGGGTAGGAGCCATCAGCCAGGTCTCCCCAGTCCCACCCCCTACCCCACAGTGATTGACCTTTCTGCCAGATGCCCGAGGCACCCAAAACATACTGCTGAGGAGGGTCACAGGACTGCTCTTGTGGCTTCTCATTGCTTCCCTGTCAGAAAGTCATTTTTCTGCAGAGAAGCAAAGAAATCTGTGGGAGATATGAATTCTGCACATGCACAGTGGAGCAGATTTCCCCCAGAAATAATAGATGAGGAAAGAATGAAAGTAGTAGGGGAAAGAATCTTAAAGGACCCAGCATGCATGTGAGTAGAGCAGCACCCAATGGCGCTGACCTGTTTTCTAAAGAGGATATGACACTATCTCCCCACTCCTGGAAATGCTCCAAGTGCCTCAGTTTATTGGAAGCAGCCGGTGAAGGATCAGGTGAACGAGAGCCGCGCTGATGCAGATGTGGCTGGATGCTAATTATTCCTGCCTCTTGCCAGCGAGGTCCTCCTGTCAGCTCCGATCAGCCAAACGCTCGTGTCACTGCGCTACCCATGTGAGCTGCAGGGCAGAGGCAACGCACCTCAGCCCTTCCCAGCACTGCCTGCCCTCCATGTCTGTCGCCCCATCCAGTACCTGCTAGGGATTGTCAGTGTGCTTAGCAAGGTGGCCAGGAGCCCAAGGGCTCCCCTTCAGTTTTGTTTAAACTGGATCTGATTGCGGGCTATTCTCACCAACTGAAACCAGAGCTGTGGCCTACAGAGCTCACAAGTCCTTTCAGGCACTGTCCCAACTTGAAGCCAAGCAGCCACTGTATTAAAGGGCCACTGTCCATGGCCAGAGGTTGGGTGCAAATGTCATTCTAGTGCAAGGGAGAGAATTGGCTTAATTGGCGTTTAGCAGACCGTATGTTGGCATCCAGGCTAATATTCCTTCAGTGCAAAGTCTTTTGGTTCAGATTTAAGCATCAGCTGCCCCCCTGCAAAGTTTGCCAGCCAAAGCATTTGAGGAGGCAAGCTTGCTGCACAAATGCACAGCATGACTCAATACATTTGCGTTGAAAAGCATCCATAGCAGCGACATCTCTTCTGCCTCCCCGGGCTGCTCACCCGGCATGCACTCGAGATGCCGGACTGACTCAGGGTTCCCTGCTTATCACACATGCATGCTCCATCCAGTCTGCAGTCAGTTAAGAGATGAGGAAGAGAAGTGCTCGGTAGAGCCAAAGTGTCTGTGCTGCCCTGTTCAGGACCCGCTTCTCGAACATTGCTCTGCGGGCTTGAGCTCTGCTTTTACAGGATGCAAACAGCAAAAGCATTGTTAAAAGCGAGGAGGTTCTTCCAGCCGATCTTAAGTACTCTAGTTGGAGTTTATCATTGGTGCTGGTGGCATGCAGATTGCTGGCAGGTGGCACAGGGGCTGGTGCCACAGATAGTTTATTTCTTTCAGGGGATGCGTGTCCATGTCCTTCGTAAAGTGTGGTGCCCAGGAAGCACAGGACCATTACATCCATGCAGAGCACCATTGGCAGAGTCATGGCTAGACCCCGGGTCATTTGTAGTACTGAACATCCCCATCCAGATTCCTGACCGGGATTTTAGAATAACTACGGAAGAGGTTGCTCCCAGAGACTCCAGCCCAAGCTTTTATAAGGCACGCTGGGATAGGACTTTGGGATTTACCCAGCGCAGTGCAGATTGCCGCACAGCACGGACAGGAGTAACAAAACGCATAGGCATGGTATCTCCTTGTTGCGTGCCTCGTTACTTGGACCATAAGACCCGACTCCCAGTGCCATGGTCTAACTGCTAGACTGGTTCTCAGCCCGGGGTACGTGTACCCCTGGGGGTACTCAGAGCTCTTCCATGGCAACTTATCTCGCTATCCATCAACTTATCTAGAGATTTGCCTAGTTTTATAACACGCGCCGTGAAAAGTACTAGTGAAGTCAGAACAAACTAAAATTTCATACAGACGCTGACTTGTTTATACTGCTCTATGTACTATACACCGAGATGTAAGTACAGTATTTATATTCCGATTGATTTGTTTTATAATTACATGGTAAAAATGAGACAGTCAGCAATGGTTCAGTAACAGTGTGCTGGGACACACGTGTATTTTTATGTCTGATTTTTGTAAGCAAGTTGTTTTTAAATGAGGTGAAACTTGGGGGTTTTGCAAGACAAATCAGACTCCCGGAAGGGGGGCAGTAGGCTGGACAGGTTGAGAACCACTAAACTACACAGCCTTGAAGTTAGACCACGGGCCTGTGAGTCAGGAAATCTAAATTCTGGTCCTGAGTCTGCCACAGTAGTGGTGAGACCTTGAGCAAATCATTCTGCCCCAGTCTGTGCTGCAGTTTCCTCAGCTGTAAAATGGGAATAATGGCCCTGAGCCTTCAGGGGGTTTAGGCACCTGCTTCCCATTGATTTCACTGCAGCAAGGCAGGGACAGAAGAGAAGCGAGAAAAGCTCTCATATATAGCAGCATTTCTTCCCAAATGCTTCAGGAGTCACTTAGGCCCAGATCCTGAATTGTATTTAGGAGCCTAACTCCCATTGACGTCAATGTAGGCACCTAAATACCCTTAGGGATGTGAGTCAGTGATATTTACCTTCCTTTGTGAAATAGCTTGAACTCTCCGGATGAAAAGCTGTATAAAAGCGCCACGTATTTTAACAGTGCTGCCAACTTTCACAGTATTTGCTGTTTTACTTAAAGCCCCAGCTCCAGGAGTCATGTGATTAAACGAGACTCTCTTATTTCATGTTTGTCTTTTAAAGTAAGTTTCTAGCCAGTCTCGTTTCAGAGAAAAGCTTGAAAACACGAGCCCCTAAGGCCTCAGAAACTGGAAGGCAACTAAAAGGAACCCAGAAAGCTTATGACTGTGCAAAATCTCATAACGTTTGCAGCCTGACTCATGATTTCTGAATGCTTTGGGATGGCAATGCTGTGTTATCATATACAGGGACCTATGGGTTCTTCAGGCCCCTAGGACTTCTTTTGTAGCAGATAATTTTCTTGGGATCGATGTGATAAAGGTGACAATTCCAGTAACGAGAGGGCTGCTCTCATGAGGAAGCGCTCCAGCATCTTGCCAGTCATGTTTCGCTTTCTACAAGAGGGCAGTTCGGCCTGCCGAGCACAGGGTTGGAAGACTCAGGTGTGAAAAAGAATTCAACCCAGACGGTCAGCTTCCTTCCAGTGATGGCTTTATCTCTGGTGCTTTACAAGCAATATGGGAAGGAGTCTGCGGGGGAGAGGCCAGGGAGCTCCCTAATGCCATGTACCCCAGAAGGAAATAGAGCAGATCTGCTGGGGGGAGGGGGAGGGCTGGGATTTGCCCAGGCTGCCTTTCCCTGTGGTATACGAGCTGCTGTCCATATTGCAGGGAGCAGGGCTAAAGCGACAGAGTGACAGGACCTTCTTTCTCCCCCACCCCCTCCTTTCTTGCCTTATACAAGAGAAACTCGCGGTGCTCTATCGCTGAGGCTTGAGACGAGGGGCCGTGTCCGTGGGGCAAACCTGGTGTGGATGAGGATGAGCCAAATCGCCACGCCTCTGTCCCCTCTCTCCACCCTGCAGCGAGAGCATTCTGGAGAGCAGCCAAGCGTGGGGACCCAAGCCCAAATCTGGATGCAGCCCTCTGCATTACCCAAGTGTTTTGGATACACTGTGCACCCTCCTTTGCCCACCGCTGACGTGAGCCAGAGTAGAGTGGGGTAGTAACGTGGCTTAACTCGTCCAATGAAACGAGTCGGATGAGGCGTCTCCTACTCCCTGGTGTGCATCACAAAACCACAGAAGAACATAAGTGATCTCTCTCCTGCCATCCATCTCCATCTCTGACAAACAGAGGCTAGGGACACCATTCCTTACCCATCCTGGTTAATAGCCATTAATGGATTTAACCTCCATGAATTTATCCAGTTCTCTTTTAAACCCTGTTGTAGTCCTTGCCTTCACAACCTCCTCAGGCAAGGAGTTCCACAAGTTGATAGTGCGCTGTGTGAAGAAGTACTTCCTTTTATTTGTTTTAAACCTGCTGGCCATCAATTTCATTTGGTGGCCCCTAGTCCTTATGTTATGGGAACAACCAGACGCAGTTGGGTAAGGTGCGCAGTCAGGAGAGTCCCCGGGGTGTATGCCAGTGTTCCCTTATTTAAAGGAAAGGACATTATAAAGAACAGGAGCTGCCTGAAGATGGTTACCACATGGCAATTCACCCACAGCACCAGGAGGCAATGTACGTTGAGCCGGAGTGATTAGTCTGTGCCTGAGGCAGGGGCCGGGAGTCATTGCACTGGGCTGGAGTTGGGTGCCCTGTATAAATACTATGAGGTGGGAGTGATCAGGGGCCTGCTTCTGGTTTCCTGTACAGCAGGGTGACAGGGGGAATTAATTGCGTTGACCTCAGTGGAGTTACATGGGTGTAAAATCAGTGGCAGTGAAACCAGGATCTGGCCCCAAATGAAACAGGCTGGCAAGCCCTATTTGTGAAAGCGTGGCACTGCCCCTGGGGAGTGGAGCAGTAGATTAGAGCGTAATGCGACTCTGGAACGTGACCAGGGTGGCGGAACCTGGGGGGAGGGGTTGTGCATCGCCCCCGCGTAACCTGTGCACGTGTGTGTGTCGGGGGTGAGGAGGCGAGACCGAGACCCAGCATGTTGATGCTGTGGCTGTGCTTGGCCATACCATGCACACAATCTTGGATGTCTTAGCCTGGTGACTGGCATGGCCAGGGACTGAGCTGTGTGGATGCTGAATCGATGCCATGAGGGAGAGTCAGGAGAGGTTCCTGTTGCAGTGACCAGCTCCCGGTTTCAGAGTGCCACTTGTGAGGGCTTCCCATTCCCGTTCCCTGCTCCTTCTCTTCTCTGGCCTGTTCCAGCATCTCCTGTCGCTGCATCCAGCGAGCGCCTGGCACCTCCGGCAACCTCTTTACCCAAGGATGCCATTCGCTGCTGGCAAAAGGAACCAGCCCCACCGACACACCTTGATTTCCTCCCTTATGTAGGGATGCAGACACAGGCCGGGGCTGGAGGTTCCTTGGCCTGCCTGTATAAGTCCAGCTTCCGGTGACCTTCCTCCCTTTCTGCTCTGCGCCTCTTCTCCATCTTTCAAGGGAGGCACATTTTAAAGTGCTGGTGACTTTCCATTTGGTTCTCCTCTCCCGCCCGAGATGGTGGCGGCCGTGGTGGCGGGAGTGTCTTTCCCCGAAGGCCACTGCTGCATGTGCAGTCCTCATGCTCCACACACCCTCCTGGCCGCTCCATGCACTCCATGGCGTTCTGTTGATGCGCCGTCCGTGTCCCCACCACACGTTCCATGCCTCATTCTGTTGCTGCACCTAGTTCTCTTGCTGCGAGGCCTCCATATATTTCTTTTTCTTTCCTTTATTGTTTTCTGCAATAGAAACACTCTTAATGCCATAGGCTTCCATTTTTGCAAGCATTTCCAATAATGTACCGGGCTGTCTATGCAAGGTAAGGCCTCAGGTATCAGAGTTGGCGTCCGCTCCCCTGGCCAAGGCAGTGACCATCTTTGGGGAGGGAGGGCAGGTTCAGTGGCAGAGGGATGCCCTCTGGGTGGGGTGGGGGGCACACATGCTGCTCACACACAATGCCTGCTCTATCTTGCTGCCCCTCGCTTCCAGAGCAGTAGTGCGCATGATGTGCGCTCTACACCCAGAGCAGTCCGACTGTGTTAGCGAACGCCTGCAAGGCCCTGTCATCCCCCTATCCCTGCCATAGACATGAGCAGCTGGGGCCACCCCTATGGCCGCAAGGGAGCGAAGGGGGGCTCTGCCACCAAGCCGCACGCCTCTTTCTCCAGCAGCCAAACGAGGTGTGGACATATGCTCAGCTGCAAGGGCGCACCCTACCATGCTCAGCCTGGCCATACCAAAGCCCTCCAATGGGAAGCTCATTCCCTCCCAAGCACCTGAAACACCGACCTTAACTTTGCTTCTGGCCAACCACATGTGCTGCCTCGGCTGTCACTATGTGGGGGGAGCAGGGCCGCCCAGGCCGTTTCTTAGATGGGGTGCACGGGCTGGACCGCAGCATGAACGCTGCCGAACTAACCCTTCAGAGCGGTAACGGTCTTCCCGTCCTTCCCTCTACCTCCTACAGGGTCCACTCACATCCTCACCCCGCAGAAACTGCTGGACACGATGAAGAAACTGAATAAAACAGATGAAGAAACCAGCAGTTAAAACAAAACAAAGCAAACGAAACGACGACGATGCCACCTCCCTGGCTTATGGCAGTCCTCCCATTGGCTGTCCTGCTAAACGTTACTTTGCTGACCCATGGCTCCATCTCCCATCCCCAACCCAGAGCTTTCTCCCTGTTCTTGTTTCTAGAAACCTGTCCATTCCCCACTCCCCACTTGCCCCTCATTTTAAGCAAAAGTGTTTGTGTTGGGGAGTGGGGTGGGGGGCAGGGAAGCAAACAAAATGCATTGTGTTAAAAAAAAACAACCCGAAAAGCAAAATTATTTATTCTCTATGTATGTATCCCAAACCAAACGCATTTTCAAATAACCCATTCATGCATCGCTAGAGAAGAATTTTCCAAGCGTTTTTTCCAGGCTGGATGGATGCACACAAATTATTTACAACTATGTGATCTTGTACCTAAGCCAGATGCAAACACAACTGCTCCATGTAGGGATTTGCTTGAATATGGACTTGGTAGCGTTCTTTCCGTTACTGCTGTCAGTGGGGTTTTTTCTCTGTTTTTTTTTGGGGTGGGAGAGGAGAAGAGGGTGTATGTGATTCTTAAAGGTGTAGTTATTTTGTGTTTCATGGAGGACTACGTTAAATTTGGGATTACCCATGATTCCGGCAAACCAGTCCCCAAATCTTCTGAGGCATCCTCTGCTGACAGATATTGACCAGCCCTCCCCTCTCCCCGAACAAGGTTCAGGTGAGCACATCTGGACAGATCAATCAGATTGCTGCTGGAGGGGTGACCTCTTGCTTTGCATGTGTAGGTGGGGCTTCTGAGAACAGCCAGTCAGGACTTTGTCTGGGAGGCGAGGGTTAGATTCCCAATCAGCTCGTTGGGCTATCTAGTCTGGTAGCCTGACTGTGAAGGTGGCCAATACTTGATGTTTCAGATGCAGGGGTAAAAGCCAAACAGTGCACTGCGCTAATTGTGGGCGAGTCAGGGGAAATGGCTGAGCGCCATTCAACGATTGGGCGGTTGTGACCAGAAACTAGCCTCCATCCCCCCCCGCCCCACTTTAAATTGGGATCCTAGAGCTATTTTGCGGGCAGAAAGAAGGGACATTTTAGCATGATCTCTCACCACAAAATAATGCCCCCTCGAGGCAGCGCCAGAACCTGCAGGTGCCCAGACATCCTTGCTAGACTATACTGCAGCCCATCCGCATCCTTTCTCAAATGGTTCAACCCTTTTCCTACCCAGCCTCATTTTGGCATATTCCTTAAAGGAAATATATCTATATATGGGGACTTTTTTTTTAATGTGTGGGGTCAAAAAAATCTCTTTGCTTGCAAAAAAATGAATGAAACTAAGGCCGTTTATATCTCCGCATTGAACTTAAGTTAAAAAAAAATAAAAAAATAAGCTCGAGGCCATCACCTCGGTTTCCTCTTGAGATTCCCTTTTGCGCTGGCCTAGTAGTGCCTCCTCCGTTCGTTTCTGCTGTTGTCGTCCAGTAGTGAAATGTTCATGACTGTGGTAATCGCCCGAACTCTCCCACCCCTGCCTCCCCCTGTCCCTCTCTCACAGCGGACTGTGTGTATATTAGTTACGGTGTCTTGTGATGTTCTTACAAGCCTGGCGTATAGTGGTTAAACTAGACCTTGTTACTTTTCTTTAAATTATTTCCTCTTCCTTTCTCCCACTACCTCTGCACTGCGATAGTTTAGGGGTCCTTCCCCTCCCCACAAGGAATTGAACTCCTCTCCCTTCTCCCACCCTGCCCTTCCCAAATAGATCTCTCGGCTTCATAGGTGTTTCAATTTTTTCCTTGTCATTGCCCCTGCTCCTGGCCCATAACACTAGATAAGGGCAAAGTCTGTAAACATTTGCACTGATATTTGTTAGTTATTCCTTGCCCCGTCCCCTCCTTTTGAATTTTTTTTTAAATTAGCGTTGTACCTGATTCAGGATCTTGTCTGTTGGACATTTACTGCTTTTTTCTGTTACAGTTATTTATATAAACAAATAATTGATCAAAAAGGAAACATTTTAAAAGCATCTTGTCTTGGAACTTGTTTACCTAGAAACTTACTGGAATCTAAGTGTTTGAAAAGTGTTGAAGCACAAACATCTATCATCTCTGTATATCTGTTCTTCTGTATGAAGCACTCGAGTCAATAAATAAATACGCTCCCATACATGGTGCAAAAGGCTGCCTAGTGGGTCTTCTCTTAGGGGTGGGTGGGAAGGAAGGTTGGTTAGAACATTAAGAGAGGCCCCCCCCAAGCCCCACGCTCGGAAACAGATCTGGTTGCAAAACAGAGGCTGGAAAATATTGCAACCTTTTTTTTGTTCATTTCCCCTCCCCTTTTTTGGAAGTTGAAATTTTGATCCACTTTCATCAATTTAAGTGAATCCACAGCCATTAAAAAAAAATAGGTAAAAATGTCACAGACGTCAGCAATCCCCCCAGACCTGAAGAAGAATCATAGAATATTACGGTTGGAAGAGACCTCGGGAGGTCATCTAGTCCAATCCCTTGCTCAAAGCAGGACCAACCCCAGCTAAATCATCCCAGCCAGGGCTTTGTCAAGCCAGGCCTTAAAAACCTCTAAGGAAGGAGATTCCACCACCTCCCTAAGTAACTCATTCCAGTGCTTCACCACCCTCCTAGTGAAAAAGTTTTTCCTAATATCCATGTACCACCAACGCTTGTCTCTCTCACCAGGAGAAGTTTGTCGAATAAAATATATGACCTCACCCCCTTATCTCTTTAATATCCTGGAACTGACATGGCTACAGCAACACTGCACCCATCAGTTCCCCCTCTCATTCCCTCACTTGCCCCAGCCCACCTCCTGACTCCCCATTTGTCTGCGAAAGTCAAAATGTTGACTGAATAACATGGAGACTTGTAGCAGCTTGACACTTTGCAGAATTTTCTGCTAGGAGTGGAGGATTGGCCACACTGGGTAAGACCCATCCCAGCTAGTGCCCAGCCCCCAATCAATGCTTTAATAATAAATAATAATAATACCTTGCTCTTTTATAGGGCCTTGCCTCAATAGATCTCAAAGTGCTGCACGAGGGAGGTCAGTATCAGGTGGGGAAATGGTAACAGAGGGACCCTGACCTGCCAAGGTCACCCAGCAGGCCAGCGGCCAGCCAAGCCTAGAATCTATGTCCCCTGAGTCACAATCCAGTGCTCTAGCCACTAGATCACACTGCCTCACCTTCCCATAAGGACACTGAGCCTTTGTTACAGTGCTGAATGTCTGGTAGGGACTGGAGGACAAATTTCTTCCGCTCTCTGCGACAAAGAGCAACTGATACAGAACTGCGCAGTGGCTGAGTTGTGAGGAGCCCATTTGTTGCAATGAGGCTGGGGATGCCTCCCTGGGGTGGGGAATGTGGTGGTGTTTCTTCCCCCCACTCTAGTCTGCTTCCCTCCTCTCGCAACACTCATTGTGCTCATCTGCACATGCCCAGAGACCTCACGCCAGTCTCCACAGAGGGGGTGGGAGTGGGCAGCCGGGAAGTTCAGAGGGGTATCTGCAGGGGTTCTGGGGCAGGGGGATGCTTGCGGTAGCTGGGTGCAATGAGGTTGGGCATCTGAAGGAACAGGGCCTAGAACCAGTATTGGGGTCCCTCCAACAGGGGCTGCTGGTGCTGCCACTGGCCGACTCTGAGCTAGCAGGGAGAGCCATGAAACGGAAGGCAGGGGACCTTCAAGCTGCCCGTTCAGCTGGCATGATAGTGGCGCAATGGCCAGGTAATGGCTGCTGTGTGCCTGGGTGTGGGAGAGCAGGTGGGCAGGTGTGACGGGCGACAGGGGCGTGTCAAATGCCACGCCTGACACTGGGTCCAGGCCAGCACTCGGAGAGACCCTGTGCGCCGCTAGCAGGCAGCCCACACGGCGTTAATCATTACGCACCCGATAAAGTCATTGGGAGCTTTGCTGAATTCATCAGGCTCGTGCCCTCTGCTGTTTACAATGGAGGCCTGCTACATCCCTCGCAGAAGGGACATTGCAGTAAGCACACAGCTGAAATCAGTTTCCTCACCTCGAGTAACCCCCCCCCCCCGACACACACACACACACTCGTGCAGGGGCACTGGGCTCCAGGCACAGGTTTGTTTGATAAACAGCATTACAGTGTTTGCTGTGGGAAAGACTCAGGGGTGAAAGTAACCTAGAGGACTTACTGGTACTGCCGGAGTCCTGACCAGGGGAGTGGCCTCAACTGCAGAGGTGGCTGGGAACCCCGGGGCGAATTAAAGGACCTGGGGCTGTGGCTGCTGCGGAGCTCCGGGCCCTTTAAATCCCCGCCTGAGCCCGGCTGCCGGAGCTCTGGTGACACTTTAAAGGGCCTGGGGATCCCTGCAGCGGCTGGAGCCCTGGGCCCTTTAAATCACCGCTGCGGAAGCCGGTCCAGTCCGGCACGGCGCACTGGTTCTTGCTGGTACACCGTACGGGACCGGACCGGCTTAATTTCACCTTTGGAAAGAGTTAAAGTGTTTGCACACTCAGTGCATTTGATGCACAGAGTGGGAAAAGCAGAGGTCCTGGAAACAAACCTTGAGCGTGTCTCAGTAGCCGTTCCAGAGCTCCCCAGGGCAGAGCTGTTATATGACAAGTCCTAGCTCCCACCTGGGGGCGTGCCAGAACTCCCAGGGCCTGGTAAAGCTTATGTCTCTGCACACACGATCTGCTAGAGGGCTCCCCAAGCCACCTTCCTACCTGTCCTCTGCGCTGCGGTGAGGCCAGTTCACCTTACTAGAGCTGGTTGGAAAAATTGATAAAGTTTTGATTAGAAAATGTAAGGCAAATTTTGCCATTTCCCCCACCTTCCTGTCCCATTTTCCAGCCAATTCCCTATTGTTTAACAGGCAGAGGGGCCTGGAGGATCAACACACTGGGGTTGTGGTAGTTTATGATCCGAGATGAGGTCAGGATGGGCTTAGCTGTCTAATACAAGCCCCAGGTGCTGGGGGGAGGGATCTGTGGAATCTTTCCAGCTGTACGATAGGGACTGGACGCCTTGGCCATGTGCTGCAGAATTAGGCCCTTTTATCCGTTAGCCGTGTTCCCCTAATGTGCTGAGGTGCTGGTGTGCCCCAGGAAAGCACCCATGCGGATGAGCAGGATATTGGTCCAGACTGAGGGAATCATAGTGCAAGCAGGGCATGGCAGCTTAGCCATCATGTCTGCACATTTCAAGGTATTGGCAGAGCTGGTGAAGGCCTCACAGCATCCTTGCAGCTCTCCTAATGTGCGATGAGAACAAGGGACATTGCCGCCCCATGCTCTCAGCATCCATAAACCTCTCAGTGCCAGAAGCTGGGACTGGCCCACAGGAGGTGGATCACTCACTCATGGCCCTGTTCTATTCATTCCCTCTGAAGCACCTGGCACCAACCACTATTGGAAGATGGGATATTGGTCTGGATGGACCATTGGTCCGACCCAGCATGACCATTTTCAGGTTCTTCTGCCACAGCTGCATAGGGGAAACTTCCATAGCTCCTGGCTGCCTCACATTTTCCAGGCATTGCTATTGTTGGGTTACAGTCAAAACAGACCATATCCTGCCTCTCCTGAACATCTGCAGGTTTCTATGCTCTCAGCGACCTCTGGATAATCAGAGTGGCCTGGTGGCCTTTTCCATCCCTTTATCTCAAGGGAGCATGGTTAGTTTTGAAAGGTGGATACATGGAGGATGTTGGAAGTGATGGAAAAGTCTGCACCAGAGTACATCCAATCCCATC
The DNA here is from genome assembly GCF_025201925.1 of Gopherus flavomarginatus. Lineage (NCBI taxonomy): Eukaryota > Metazoa > Chordata > Testudines > Testudinidae > Gopherus > Gopherus flavomarginatus. The sequence continues at coordinate 17,951,641 of NC_066633.1, read as the reverse complement.
CAGAAACCTGTATACCATAGGCTTGCCTTTGCTCGCGCTGTCTCTTTAAGACATACCAGCCTTGCAAAGGTGCTTGGGTGGCTGATTCTGATCTCAGCAGCAATGGGGAGAATTGGAACAAATCAAGAATGGCCCCTTGGCCCACAATCTGGAGTTGGAAGCACAGTAGCATTTCCACTGGTGACTCCAAACTGAAGCTAAAGCTTGGAAGAGAGAGAGCGTGGTCTAGTGGGCAGGGCATGGACCGCACACCAGATTTTTAAAAGTACTAGTGAGATTTTCAAAAACACCTAGGCATCTACTTCCCATTGGAGTAAAGTGCCTAGATGCTTTTTAAAATCCTAGTTGATATCTATTTGCATCCTTAAGCACCTAAATACCATGAAAATGCTGAGCCCTTAGATTCAGGACCCCTGGGATCTATTCTCAGTTCTGCGGCTGACTTGCTGCGTGGCCTTGGTCACTTCTCCTCACTGTGTCTCTTGTTTCCCTTCCAACCACTGTCTGTCTTAGCTATTTAGGTCTTTGGGGCAGAACTGTTTCTAACTATCTGTATGTACAGCCCCAAACACAATGGGGCCTCCCTGCCACTGTTGTAATATATAAGTAATAGTTAGCTGGGAAGGCTGGGTTCCCTGAAACTCAGGGCTGTATCCAAAACACACAAGAGAGACCTGGTCTGAAAAACAAACAAATTTATTTCATTAAAAAATAGGCATTTATTTCATTACAAAATACTGTCAAATGGCTCTGCTAGTTCATTACAAAACCGGGAGATGCTGAAAAATGTAACCGTCACTTCTTGTTATTGCAGTTCCTAGAATTAAATACACACACGCACTTCTTGTGTTCTCCCAGCAAGGATGCATTAATCACAGTGTCCTGGTTTCAAGAGCTCAGGGGCTCTTGGCCACAGTACAACCAGCTTCGTGATAAGAAAACAAGTACATGTGCAAAATTCAAAGCTGTGCGTGCAATTCCTTTATAAGTCAATGGCACTGCACCCTTAAAAACCAGGCCTGAATTTGGTCCGTCAAATGGAAGACTCTTTTTGCAGTCTTTTTTTTTAAAAAAACAAAACAAAAAAACAAAAAAACACCTCACACAGAACAACTTCAAACTAAGCAAAACTTTCACATTTCAATGAGAACTGTTCAGTGAGACGGGGCCTCTCGTTATCCCTTACTATATAGCCGAGGTTGTTGTCAGTGGGTTCTGCTGTCTATATGGACAGAGGTTCTCACACAAACACACTTTTAAGAGGTTAATCTTAAGAGACTGCCCCCAAAATATCCCCCACTGAACACAGTTCAGTTCTGCCCTCCATCTTTATTAGAAGACCAGCTGTTAAGCTACTCTCTTTTTTGTCAGCGATTGTCTGAGATGAGTTTCACTAGACAAGCTCTGAAACTTTATGGATCGACCACAGCTTCCCCCTTGTTCCAGGACTGTCTGTGATGGGACATAATTTCAGTGGCTCTGTGAGGTCCCTGAAAGTGAGACCTGATAACTTGCCTTGTGCATTGAAAACAGCCACAACCTGATTATAATATTAAAAAAATGAAGAAATAAATAATTTTTAAATGGGGCACTTGGGGTAGGTCCTACATATAAACAAAGCCACAGGATCAATTCCAGAAACCCTTTACTTCATGATTTTTCTCAGATTAACCCTCTCCCCCAAGAATGTTCCGATTGAAGTCAATGGGAGTTGGGTCTTCAGCAGGGATTCTGAGATATGGCCTGATAGATGGTTTGTGTGCACAGTTACATTTGTGCCAGGTGAAGAGTGTGTCATGGAGAGAGGTACAGACCCTAAGCAGAGATGGGGAAAGATGAGGTTATTACCTCTCACAGAGGCTAAAATGGTGACTCTTTCCATACACCGTAACCCACAGGCTAAGGCCTGGGTCAAGATTTGGAAAAACAAACTAGTGCTTAGGAGTGCCTTAAGTTTGGGATATCCAGCTTGAGCCATCTGAAAGGGGGCTGATTTTTGGAGGTGCTGATAACCTGCCCTCTGACATTCAGCCGTCTTTGAAGGGTCTCAAGTTGGGCACCAAAAATCACTAGTCACTGTTGAAAATCTTGTCTGCACACAAGCCTGCACTGGTTTGACTAAAGGTGTGATTTTAAACCAAGGCAAGAGTGTGCACGTGTACACACCCACTCTTCTAATAGGGTTACAACTTATTGTGATTTACCTTGCACCTCTAATTTACCAATACAAGCCTGGTTCAAAATCAATGAGTGTCCACATAGTGATTTAGTTTTATCTAAAGGGGGTTCCAAAGAGGATGGAATTTGGCTGTTCTCAGATGATAGAGCAAGGAGTAATGGTCTCAAGTTGCAGTGGGGGAGGTCTAGGTTGGATATTATGAAACACTATTTCACTAGGAGGATGGTGAAGCACTGGAATGGGTTACCTAGGGAGGTGGTGGAATCTCCTTCCTTAGAGGTTTTTAAGGTCAGGCTTGACAAAGCCCTGGCTGGGGTGATTTAGTTGGGGATTGGTCCTGCTTTGAGCAGGGGGTTGGACTAGATACCTCCTGAGGTCCCTTCCAACCCTGATATTCTATGATTCCATGGTATTAAACCAGTGCAACATCTGTGTGCGGACAAGCCTCAAATGACCTTAACTCCCACGCCCAGGCTCCATCCCTGGCTTTAGATGGCACTTGAGGGCCAGACAGTTCAGTGTTTAAAGTGATGGTCGAACTCTCCCTACACTGCTGATTTGGAAACTAGAGTAAGTACCACTCTTGCTGGGAGAGTTTGAATGACCCATTCAAGAAACAGCCACCCAAGCTGGAATAAGGAAAAGGCCCTGCTAGAACAGTCTTTGAGAGTTAAATCTAGTCTGTGGACAGATTGACAGCCAGCTCCCTTTTCAATTTGACAGCACAACGTACCATAGGGAGCAACGTCGCGATGTACCTTCCCTTCAGAGATTTCCTCCTCTGTCCAAGCACGTGCTTTGATCCATGCTAGCTTGCAATAGGATACAGCCTCAACAGTACCTGTGCTATATTCTCCTTCTGCAAAGCCCTGATCAAATCCTATTACCAGATCAGCAACTGGCTGCTACTGCATGGTAGAGGGAGCTTGTTTCTACCTTTTCCAAGGAGGCTTGATTGGTTGGGTGACCCTCTGACCCAGCCCCTGTACTCATGCACCATTTGCACAGACAAGGACCATTATAGGCTGGAGAGGAATTTGCTCACCACCTCTCACAGATTGCAAAGCACACACACAGTGGGAACAGTTTTTAAAAAAACAATAAATTACACGTAAAAAGTGAAATGCCCTAAGGATTATGTTGAAAAAATAATATATATATATATATATATACAATATATATATATACACACACATACACATACACATACACATACACACACACAACCAAAACCTGAAGAGAGAGTGATTTAGCCACTCGCCAGCTACCACAATGAGAAATGTTCCATTAAAAATATCAACATGCAAACAGGCGCTTCTTCAAGGGGATCAAACAGCTTGATATGAGCCGAACCCTAAATCTAAGCTGGCAGAAAGATCTGAGATTTAAAGGGACAGTGTCCAATTTCGGCTCAAACTTTTTTTTTTTTTTTTTTAAAGAGGGGATTTACAAACCTAGATGACAATCCTGAAATCAGATAATAGATAGCTAGAGATAGATAGAGAGAACGTTATGATGGGAATGGACGGACAGACAGATGGACAGAAAGACAGACTCCTACACCCATGCAAAAACCTTACTGATGTCAATAGAATGGCTGAAATTTTTCCATTCGAATCTTTATTCCAATGAAAAAATCACCCCCCTACAAAAGTGACCATTTCTGAAGATGTGTGGTTGCTGCAATTTTCCAGCTTTTGAACAAGATTTTTTTTTTTGCTTAAAATTTTTCAATTATTGATCCCTCTAGCGCTTGCTTTTTTTGCCTTCCTCCTCTGCTTCTTCAGTGGCAACACAGAAAGAAGCAGAAAGAAAGGGGGAAGAACCAAAAACTGAAATATTTCCGGCTGTAGATTTTTTCCAGTGAAAAGTGGGAACATGTTGACATTTTTCACGAAAAAATGTAGAGAAAATGAACACTTGCATGACACGCGCTCACATATTTTTCTACCAGCTCTTGTCAAGCGGGGGTGGGAGAAGGGGGCTGCACCCTAGTGGATCTGGTTGCAGGTTCGGGTCTTTATCTCCATAGAAATGGTTGTGAGAGTTCAAAATAAGTGCCAATGAAAACAATGTTAAAATAAAAACTAACGCAGTATTGGCCAGCTCCCGGACCAGCAGCACTGGGCTAGCCCGGGAGAATCAGTGCGGGGACCTAACTGCACGGCTGACCTTCAAGAGGTGCTGAGCTCCTGTGACTTCTCTCAAATTCAAGGAGAAGCAAGAGTGCTCAATGCCTCTCAGGATCAGGCCTTAGAAACAGAAATGAAACTGACCGTTTGTGCTTCCTCTGCCCCGCCCCCAGCAAAGCCAGAAACGGCAGACAGGGAGGGAGGAGGAGAGATGATAGAGAAAGAGAAAGAGGAGAAGGTGAACAATCCTCTTGAATCCCCAGCCAAGCTGAGTTCCAGACTGCGGAAGCAAAGCCCTTTCGATTCTCCTGTCACCTCCGATGCCAACATAACATCAGCAACAACAGCCAGAACAACAATAAAATTCCAGATAAACACCTGATCCTCCTCCTTTGCGATGAACATAGACATACAGAGATCTGTATCCCATCCATCGCAAGCACTCTGCGGTAACCTTTGCTGCAAAGGCAGCTCCACCCTTATTCTGATAGGTCGTACACAAAACAAGAGCGATGCTAGAAAAGATTCGGCTTGTAAACAGAGCTTGTCCCAGCTGGGCTGTGCCATAGCAGCCCTATGACGTGATGTCCTGGGACAGAGCCACGTGGAAATGGATTGATTTAGCAACGCAAGGTGGGGTAAGGCCCTAGTGGGAATTTCTGCAAGGGCTAGGGGAGGAAACTCACAGTGTGATGGTAAGCCATTGGCCGGGGTCCATCTCCAAGCTGGCCAATGGGGAGAAGGGGAAGAGGAGTTAAAACATTACTTAAAAGTGGAGTGCTCTCTAGAGACGAGGCCGGGCGGATTCTAAAGTGCGGGTCTCAGGCCCCTGGGAGGACGGGGCAGCTCTCTGCCTAGTCACGTGTCCCGAGGTTTTCACTGTCTTCCTTCATCTTCAAATTCGATCCTTCAAGAAAACCAACAACCACCGAAAGCTACTGGCCAAGCGGAGAGGGGCAACTGAGATCCCCAGTGCAACCACAGCTCTGGTCCTGCTGAGCAGAGAGGCTTGAGGCTTAAGGCAACTGTAACATGCGGGCTGAGTGGGCTCTGGAGAAGGGTGGAGACACTCTGCAGGCTCAGCTTCCAACGCGGATCCCATGTGGAGACTCCAGTATGTCACAGGCTCCTCAGGTGCCGGAGGTCGGCTCTGCAGCCCCACGGGAAGCTGAGAGACCGTCTAGTCATTCTTTGGCAAATCAGTTCCCCAGATGTTTGCTGGGGGCTTATCTCCAGATGTTAAGAGAAGCTCAGCCTGCCGGCTCAAACTGTCCCCATCAGGCCCCCGAGGAAGCCGCCCCCAGGTTCTGTCAGAAGAGGCAGGATCCTCTCAGGCGCCTGGCCTTGCTCAGTTCAGAGGTCAGCGACCTGTTCATTTGCTTGGTGGTGAGCTTCATGCTCTTGGCGGCTTCCACGGCCCGGCTCAGGGACCAGTTGAGGTCCTCCAGGTCGTCGAAGTCAAGCATCAGGGAGTGGTGGCGACCATGGGCTTGCTGCCGGGTGGCCCTGGGCTTCAGCTCTGCCACTCTGTACTGGCTGGAGTAATGGGCAGGCAGGCCAGCTGGGCCGGGGACTGAGGTAGGTGCTGGTGGAGAACAGTAGCTGGAAAAAAACAATAACGAAGGCTAAATACAGTGCGCTGAGGGAGGAGAAGCAAAACCTAGATCATCCCTGACAGGCGTTTGTCCAACCTGTTCTCCAAACGCTGGGGATTCCATAACCTGTTCCAGAGCTGAACTACACTCAGTGTACATCTACACTACCCACTGGATCGGGGATCGATTTATCACATGTAGTGTAGACGTGATAAATTGATCCCGGAGCGCTCTCCCGTGCCTGCTGAACTCCAGCTCGGCGAGAGGTGGAAGCAAAATCAACGGAGGAGCGGTGACTGTCGAACCCTTGCTGCAAGGAGGCGAAGTAAGTGATTCTAAGTTGATCTAAGATACGTCGACTTCAGCTACGCTATTCTCGTAGCTGAAGTTGTGTCTTAGATCGACCCCCCCAGTATAGACCAGGCCTCAGAGTTAGAAAGTTTTGCCTAATATCTCACCTGAATCTTCCATGCTGGGAACTAAGTTGATTACTTGTTGTCCTACCCTCAGTGAACCTGGAGAACAATTGATCACTATCATCTTTATAACAACTTTTTCCATATTGGAATGTTTATGCCCCTCCAAGGGCGGCTGTAGCTTTTTTGCCGCCCCAAGCACAGCAGTCAGGCAGCCTTCAGCAGCGCGCCTGCGGGAGGTCCCCGGTCCCGCGGATTCGGCAGCGCGCCTGCGGGAGGTCCCTGGTCCCACGGATTCGGCGGCGCACCTGCGGGAGGTCCGCTGGTTTCACGGCTTCAGCGTACCCGCCACCGAATTGCCGCCAAATCCGCGGGACCAGCAGACCTCACGCAGGAACGCCATCTAAGGCAGCCTGACTACCGCCCTCACAGGTACCGGCAGGGTGCCCCCCGTGGCTTGCTGCCCCACGCACGTGCTTAGAGTGCTGGTGCCTGGAGCCGCTGCTGCTCGCCTCAATCTTCTCTTCTCTAGACTAAACGTGCCCCCTTTTGTAACCTTTCCTCAGAAGTCAGGTTTTCCAAACCCATCATTTCTGTTCTCTCTCCAGTTTGTCCACATCTTCCTTAAAGTGCGTTGCCTAAATCACTTAGGCTTGGCAACGCTGAGTGGAGCAATACCTGAATGGCTTTAAAAACCGGGGCCTAGGTGATCTGACCAAGGTTACACAGGCTATCTGTGGAAGAGCAGGGAACCAAAACCATTCTCCCGAGTCCCAACTTAGCGCCCTAACCACTGGACCATCTTTCCTCTCCACAGGCTCTGCTTTGGCCCTAGAGATCCTAGGCTGCCTCTCACGATCCCAGAAGGAAACTCTGAACACCCCTCCCCACAGTAATCCCACCCAACATGGCATGGGCCGCTCTTACAGTACAGAGGGCGAGTAAGGCACCAGGGGCACTGTTGGGATGTAGTTGATAGCTGTGCCTGGGGGTGGGGCCGCCAGGTACCAGAGGCCAGGCTGCTGCTGCTGCTGCTGTGGCTTCTCGGTCTTGTGACTGAGGCCGGAGCCTTGAGATGAGGCGCTCTCTGTGCCGCGGCCTGTTGCTGTGGAGAAGAACGACACACAGTAAGAGACACCCTGGTATTCTGCTTGAATGGACAGGAAACCCACAAGGCCACTTCCATCCCTGGTGCTACGCCACTGACTCCAGGAGTGAGTCTGGCCTGAGGACAAAGAGAAGGCAGGGGATGCACCCCTCAATCTACTGGAATAACTCCCTGGGATGAATCACACCCACAAGCTGCTGTGCTGGAAAACCCTGCCCTGGGATCTGCAACTGCAGCAAGTGTCAGGTCCTCCGCTGTCAGTGCTCCAGCCCTTACGGGGACGCCTCTGAGTTCTCCCAGACAGCACTGCATTCCCTCCCAGCCACTGCTGGGACTGCAGCAGCCGTGAGAGACAGCCAGCACTCCAATTCCATTACCTATAGCAATTGCTGCTGGCTGAAGCTGGAACTCGTGTGGCTGGGAGCTTCTCTACTGCTATCCTCTGCAGACACTACTTTTTGGAATGGCAGAGTTTTGAATTCAGCTTCAGTGTGGCCTTGGCCAGTAAGTCCCTCTGCTAGATGGGAACCATTCACCAGGGTCACTCCTCAGGAAGAGCAGCTCTTCATAGAACAGAAACATTCAAACAGAGCAAACTGGTCACCCACCCTGTGCTGCTTTGTCCCTGGTTTTAGAAAGAGGGGTGCTCCTGGTTCCGTTGCAGATTGGACAGTGCGTCTTCCTTGGAGTGCTATGCTGAGTGGGTCTCACGGTGTCCCCTGCGGATGCACTGCCTAAAAAACACAGGGGACAAACAGTGAGTAAAGTAACTAACTCCAGTAGAAGTACATAGGAGGTTTCAGGCTGTTTGGATTAAGGCAATCTGCAGAAAGTAAAAACTTTAAAAAAAAAAAAAAAAGTTGATTGCAAAGAATGCTGGGTCACAACATGCACATAGAATCGTACACCTTTAGCTCAGCAGTGGGTTCCTACTAGCAACGGGACTGCGCCCTCAGCAGCTGCAGGGAAACAGCCTCGGATGTTCAAAAATTCAGGCAAATCACAACTTGCATGCAATGTACTCAAAATGCTGGGTGCTAAATGCAAGTTAATCTTTAGCCAAGTTAAATGGTTCAATACAGGTGGCTGCTAGTCCAGAAAGCTGGTCATTTCTTTGCCTGTTGCTAGCATTGGGAAACAAGACGAACAAAGCAGGTTATAACACAGAGATTGCGAACGATAACAACTGGCTTTATCACAATGGGAAAACTGCAACATTGCAACAAAGACCTGAAAAATCCAAGGATTATGGCTGACCTGACAGCTTCATCTTGGCTGGGGTAACCAGATGTCCTGTTTTTAAAGGCACAGTCCCGTTTTTTGGGGCTTTTTCTTATATAGGCACCTATTATCCCCCACCCCCTGTCCAGTTTTTTCACAGTTGCTGTCTGGTAACCCTAATCTTGGCAATGTCACCCATCTTGTCGATTATATGGGGTGCTTCCATAATAATGAACAACATCCACAGGGTCACATGTAACAAAGGAGACAGCAAGTGACATACGTGCAACTGGGCTGAGTTAATAGTCCAGCAGTGTAGGAGGCCACATGCTTTGATCTGTACTAGCCTGCTCTCCTGTGGTAGGGATACATCCTCAAGAGTGCCTGTGCCAGTGCCTAACCCAATATCTGCAAATCTCAGAGTGGCTACTGGCCAATCTTGCTTCTGCACAGTCAGCAGAGGGAGCCGACTCCTACCTTTTCCAATACGAACAAGGTCCCTCCACCCCGAGGTTGTGACATACGTGCAACTGGGCTGAGTTAATAGTCCAGCAGTGTAGGAGGCCACATGCTTTGATCTGTACTAGCCTGCTCTCCTGTGGTAGGGATACATCCTCAAGAGTGCCTGTGCCAGTGCCTAACCCAATATCTGCAAATCTCAGAGTGGCTACTGGCCAATCCTGCTTCTGCACAGTCAGCAGAGGGAGCCGACTCCTACCTTTTCCAATACGAACAAGGTCCCTCCACCCCGAGGTTGGCTCTGAGACCCTCTCACCACGCTCAGAGCACATTCCACCCAAAACGCATCTGCATGTCAGTGGGGCATGATCTCCGCATCTCTCTCATCAGGGTGGTATGAGGCTTCGTTATTTCATTGGTTCAGGCCTTAAGTAACTAATGGTTCCATTAGCGGGTATTTGCGAAGCCCTCAGAAATCTCAGGGAGCAGATGCTAGTGAAGTGCAAAAGCTTCTTATTTTACAGGTTGTAACTACTAAGCAAAGCAGCACGGAGGTGTGATTCCTTGGGGTCTGGCCCAAGATGAGCAGATGGGATATTTACCAGCTTGTGTCCTCGTCCCTTGGCAATGGAGGCAGGAAGTGGGGCCCGTGTCTTCCCTCCGTTCCGGGGACACAGGGGCCGATAAGTGGTAGCGCGTCCCTGCAAAATGCAACAAGGGCTGGCTCAGCACCCTTCACAGAGGGCACCCAGCTGGAAAGAGGGAGAGGGGGGACTGAGCTGTGGCGCTCACATGGCTGGGAGAGGAAGATCCCTCCTGCCTGGTAAGCACAACATCAAGTCAGTGTGTGCATGGGGCAGAGAGCGGAGATCCAGTTTAAGAACACAGGGTGGCCCATGGTGTTACAAAAGAGGCGGCACCAAGGCAGAGCAGGGCCTGGTTTGTGCTCACCCACCTGTGTAATGGCCCTTGAATATCAGCGTCCTCGGAGGGCTCTGCCTGGAGGAGAAGCTTGTCCTGGGCTTCCCATCCCGAGCCCGCGGTGGGGAGCAGTCCGACTCCGAAGCTGCAGAACACCGAGAACACCCGATTAGACTGTCAGTCACGTCTGCTAAACACCTCGCCAGTGAGTTTCTAACCAGCGAGTGCATTGCCTGCGTGCTGGGGGTGCTGCTCTGTGCGCCTGTTGTCTAGGCACTATGGGACAGCTGACTCTCCCAGCACGCACTGGTACAAGAGCTATTAGGGGGCGGGGTAGGTGTGGTGCAGTGGTGCGAACCCGACTCCAGTGTGTGTTGTCATGACTAGGTCAGAGGAGAGAGTCGCAGGCGGGTCACATAACCACAGTTGCACTTGTAGCAACCACCGGCCCTCGTGTGAATGGAACACCACAGGATCTTGGGGAATGACCATGAAGAGCTGGGCACAAGCTGGGGAGTTTGGCTCCAGGTCCAGACTCCAGCTTTCCGAAAGGTCAGGAGGGCTGGATCTGGGCGTGAGCCTGCCTGTCACGAACATTCCCAGGGTGCTGGTATCAGTGCCCACGTGTGTGCACCACAGAGTGCCCGTTCTCACCTCCTGCACGCATAGGAAGGGTGCCTGAACATCCCTTTTAGGAGGGAGAATTCGAAGAAGAGTAGAAGGAAAAGCAGATCCTGCTGCCTCTGCAGTCTGCTGCCCTCGAGTAATTGTTCCTGGATCTGGGTTAATCCCAGAGGGGGTAGGTGCCAATGGCTCTCCTTACTTAGGTCTCGTTCAGGCCCATCCCGAGGGAGCGATGCCGACCTCACCCGCCTCGCTGGCTTGATCACTGGAGCCGGCTCCCTGAACTCGCCTGGGCTCCTCTCTGCGGATTCGCTGGGAAAGGGACAGACACAGTGAAGTCGAGGGCTCAGCACCCCGGGTCTGGGTGCAGGGGGTTTTAACCACCCCCTCCACCCGGCACTGGGGGAGCTGTGCTTGCACCGAGTGACAGTCACCGCCTCTGCTTTGAAGCATGGAGAGGACGAGCTGCCACGTGCTTAGCAGCCTGTAGATGGGGTCTGTGGGGAGACTGGCAGGACTGCTGGGAGGATTCAGGGTGCTAACGCAATCATCTGCCACCCTCTGCGGCCTGGCTGCCTGTGTGGCTCTGCACAGGGTGAAGTGAGCCTGGCCCATGCCTAGGATCCAGGGGAAGCTTGTCAGTCTCCCAGAAAGCTGCATGGGAAAAAAAGCCCACCCCCCACTTGGCCCCCGCCAGAGCTACTGGCCCTTCACCGTGCGATAAAGGGCCCGATTCTGTCAGCATTACACTAACCTAACTCCCACAGGAGCTATACGACACCTGTGTCCCAAAAAGCGCCAGCCGAGGCTGGGACCCCACTGTGCTGTCTCACACCTGGCGTTCCATACTGCTCACTTCCACCTGCCTGGCACTTCTTCCTCTCCAACCTGTCACACTCCCTCACCACTGCTGGAGCAAGAGCCTTCTCCTCACTCAGCTGCCACCGGCTGGAACAGCCTCCCTGTAACCTTTGCAAGGCTCAGCAGAAAACAGGGCAGTTCCACAGAGGGGTAGAAATCTCCCTGGGCACCAGAGAGAACCAGAGAAGGAGGCGGCTGTCGGCCAGCCTGTGTCACTGAACTCCCATTGGCAGAGTTTGCAGGAAAGGCACAGTAGGCAACAAGGCCACGTTGTGCTGCACACTGGCACCTACCCAAAGGGGGCTGAGTTCCGGACTGAGGGGCCGTTCCCCACAGGCTGCCTCCTGCTCCTAGCAGTGCGTGGGGATGACTTTTCCTCTGGGTAGCTGCGGGATCGGTGCAAACTCTCCTCTAGCCGCTGCCGAAGCCGCGAGACCTCGTCCTGCAGAGCCTGGATAGCCTGGCTGGGGTGGGAAGGGGAATAAAGGATTAACAAGTGCCAGTTAGAACAAAAATGTCCAATCCAGAAGGAAAATGGGGAACACTCCATTCTTTCTGCCTGTTTGAAATCACATGGCCAATCCCATCTCCGCTCCTCCCGACTGTCTGACACCAGACATCCTCAGATCCTTGCAGAAGGGACACCATTGCTCATCCCCCTGGAGACTCGAGCGTTAAAAGTAACTACGTCTATAGGCATGTCTACCAAGAGGTGTGACTGCAGCACGTATAGACACACCGGAGCTAGCTTTAACCTATGTCACGGAGTGTGGGGGAGTCCGGCCCTGCACCCCTCTTCCTGGGACCCACAGTGACTCTCAGCCAGCCAGTAAAACAGAAGGTTTATTGGACAACAGGAACACAGGTTACAGCAGAGCTTGCAGGCACAGTCAGGACCCCTCCACCGAGTCCTTCTGGGCTTTCAGGGTGCTTGGATCCTAGCTAGGATACCCTGAATTCCGCCCACACAGCCCCAAGCCCAAACTCAAACTGCTTCCCTCCTGCCACTCCCTTCCTTTGTCCCCTTCCCGGGCAAAGGTGTTGACCTTTCCCCTCCCTTACCTAGCTCAGGTTACAGGCCCTGGCATCGTCCATCCCCTAAAGTCCTCCCCTGCTCTCCCACTCCCCACACAGACAGTCCCTACTGCATCACATCTCTCCCCCCTTCGAGACTGAACTGAGCGGGGTCACTCTGCCCAGTGACCTGGGGAAGTTCAGGGCCCGCTCTCCGGGACAACGCATCCGCTGTCAGGTTGGCACTTCCCTTCACATGGACCACGTCCATGTCATAGTCCTGCAGGAGCAGGCTCCACCTCAGGAGCTTGGCGTTGGCTCCTTTCATCTGGTGCAGCCAGGTCAGGGGAGAGTGGTCGGTGTACACGGTGAAGTGTCGCCCAAAGAGATATGGCTCTAGTTTCTTAAGGGCCCACACCATGGCCAGGCATTCCTTCTCGATGGCTGCGTAGCTTTGTTCCCGGGGTAGCAGCTTCTTACTCAGGTACACGATGGGGTGTCTCTCCCCCTTTTCATCCTCCTGCATTAACACTGCCCCCAGTCCCGTGTCTGAGGCATCAGTGAACACCATAAAGGGTTTGTCAAAATCTGGGTTTGCCAGAACTGGGCCACTAACCAGAGCCTCCTTCAGCGCCCGGAAAGCCTCCTGGCACTGCTCAGTCCAGATCACCTTGTCTGGCTTCCCCTTTTTGCATAGTTCAGTGATGGGGCCGGCTATGGCACTAAAGTGGGGCACGAACCTTCGATAGTACCCCGCCATCCCAATAAAGGCCTGTACCTGCTTTTTGGTTTGGGGAGCAGGCCAGTCTCTGATCACCTCCACCTTGGCTGGTTCCGGCTTCAGGCAGCCGCTCCCCACCCGATGGCCCAGGTAAGATACTTCGGCCATCCCCACCTTGCACTTCTCAGCCTTTACGGTTAACCCAGCCTTTCGGAGTCGGTCTAGGACTTGTTTAACCTGGGACATGTGGTCCTCCCAGGTCTGGCTGAAGATGCAGATGTCGTCAATATACGCCACGGCAAAACTCTCCATCCCCCTCAGTAGCTGATCCACCAGGCGCTGGAAGGTGGCTGGCGCTCCCTTGAGGCCGAAGGGCAGGGTCAGAAACTCATAGAGCCCCAGAGGGGTGATAAAGGCCGATTTCAGCCTGGCATCTGCGTCCAGCGGCACTTGCCAGTAGCCTTTGGTAAGATCCATAGTGGTGAGGTACCGAGCACCTCCTAGCTTGTCTAGGAGCTCGTCAGGCCTGGGCATAGGGTAGGCATCAGATACGGTGATGGCATTGAGCTTTCGATAGTCCACACAGAACCGGATTGACCCATCCTTCTTGGGGACTAGCACCACTGGCGAGGCCCAAGGGCTGGAAGACGGCTGGATCACCCCCAAAGCCAGCATGTCCCTGACCTCTCTTTCAAGATCCTGGGCAGTTTTACCAGTGACCCGAAAAGGGGAGCATCTTATAGGGGGATGTGACCCAGTCTCCACCCGGTGGACAGTCAAATTAGTGCGTCCAGGCTGGTTGGAAAACAGCTGTCGGTACAGATGCAGCACCCCTCTGATCTCAGCGTGCTGGCCCGGGGTCAGTTGCTCAGAGAGGGGAATCGCCTCCAGGGGGGAACCAGCTTTTGTCCCAGGGAATAGATCCACTAAGGGGTCATCTCCCTGCCCCTCCCAATGTCCACACACGGCCAACACCACATTCCCCCTGTCATAGTATGGTTTCATCATGTTCACATGGTACACCCGACGGTGATGTGCCCGGTTTGACAGCTCCACCACATAGTTTACCTCATTCAGTTGCTTGATAACCTTGAAGGGCCCTTCCTAGGCGGCCTGGAGTTTGTTTCTCCTCACGGGGATAAGAACCATCACCTGATCCCCGGTGGCGAAGGTACGGGCTCGTGCTGTGCGGTCATACCAGACCTTCTGCCTCCTCTGGGCTCGGGCCAGATTCTCCCTGGCCAGGCCCATGAGCTCGGCCAGTCTTTCCCGGAAGGTCAGGACATACTCCACCACTGACTCTCCCTCGGGAGCGGCCTTCCCCTCCCATTCGTCCCTCATCAGGTTTAGGGGCCCCCTCACCTGCCTTCCATACAACAGTTCGAAAGGTGAAAACCCAGTAGATTCCTGGGGTACCTCCCTGTACGCAAACAGCAGGTGAGGTAAGTACTTGTCCCAATCTTGCGGATGCTGGTTCATAAATGTTTTTAGCATCATCTTCAGCGTCCCGTTGAACCTTTCTACCAGCCCGTTGGACTGGGGGTGATACGCTGAGGCCCAGTTGTGCTGGACCCCACATTTCTGCCATAAGGACCGGAGCAGGGCCGACATGAAGTTGGACCCCTGGTCCGTTAAGACCTCCTTGGGGAACCCCACCCGGCTGAAAATTGTCAGCAGCGCATCTGCCACTGTGTCTGCTTCGATAGAGGACAAGGCCACCGCCTCGGGGTAGCGAGTGGCAAAATCCACGACCACCAGGATGTATTTCTTCCCTGACCGGGTCGTCTTGCTGAGAGGTCCCACTATGTCCATGGCTACCTTCTGGAAAGGTTCTTCTATGATGGGTAAAGGCCTCAAAGCCGCTTTCCCCTTGTCCCGGGCCTTCCCCACCCTCTGGCAGGGGTCACAGGATTGGCAGTACTGTCGGACATGGGTAAAGACCCCAGGCCAGTAAAAGTTCTGTAGCAGCCTCTGCCTGGTGCGCCGGATTCCCTGGTGCCCTGCGAGAGGGATGTCATGGGCCAGGTACAACAGCTTGTGACGGAACTTCTGGGGAACCACCAGCTGCCTCCTGATCCCCCATGACTCTACTTCCCCTGGGGGAGCCCATTCTCGGTACAGGAACCCCTTCTCCCACAGGAACCTCTCCTTGCAACCTCTCCTCATGGTCTGTACCGCACTAAGGTCAGCCCGGTCCCTGTGCTTCCGCAAGGAGGGATCTTTCTGCAACTCGGCCTGGAACTCAGCAGCTGGGACAGGAATGGGGACCGGCTCTCTCTTGCTGGCTGGGTCTGAGGCCGCAGCCTCTCTGCACCGTGCCCCTGGGCGTTCCCCGCTCCCTGAGTTAGGGGCCTGCACCTCAGGTCGAGTACCTTCCCCGTTGTCGGGGAGCAGTGCCATTTGCCGACTCTGACTACGAGTCACGACCAGGGCACTCTGGGTGTTACTAGGCCAGTCCTCAAGGTCCCCTCCCATTAACACGTCAGTGGGCAAATATTGGTGTACCCCCACATCCTTGGGGCCCTCCTTGGCCCCCCATTTCAGGTGTACCCTTGCCACGGGTACCTTGAATGGGGTCCCGCCCACGCCCATCAGGGTCAGGTAGGTGTCGGGCACCATCCGATCTGAGGCCACCACCTCGGGCCGGGCCAGCGTCACCTCTGCGCCCGTGTCCCAGTACCCAGTGACCTTCCTCCCATCCACTTCCAGGGAAACAATGCACTCTTTCCGGAGGGGCAGCCCCGCGCCCACCCGGTAAACCAAAAACCCGGAACCGGGAGCATCAACAGGTGGTATGTTGCCAACCCCCCTTTCCTGGGAACGTAGCCCCTCCTCCGATTGGGTTTTTACCCAGTCCACCCTCTGCGGGTTGGGTCTGCTTGGTCTGTCCCTGAGCTTGGGGCACTGGGCCCGTATGTGACCTCGTTGGCCACAGCGATAGCAGCCCATATCTCGTGGGTCCCCTTGAGTGGGTCGGAGGGACCTGCCGCTGGATGTTCCCCTTTTGGGGGGGTTCTCCATAGGCCCCCTTTGGGAGGTCCCATGTTGACTCTCTCTCTGCGTTGAGGCAGGCCTGCTCCTTTGAGACTCCTCCCTGCCATCCCCTGCCCGACTGTCCACAAATTGGTCGGCCAGCTGGCCTGCATGCTGCGGGTTCTCCGGCTTCTGGTCCATCAACCACAGCCTCAGGTCGGATGGGCACTGCTCGTACAGGTGCTCCAGTATAAATAGGTCAAGCAGGTCCTCTTTAGTTTGGGCCCCAGCTGTCCACTTGCGAGCATACCCCTGCGCCCGGTTGACCAGTTGTAGGTATGTAACCTCACGGGTTTTACGCTGGCTCCGGAACTTTTTCCGGTACATCTCAGGAGTCAGCCCAAACTCGCGGAGCAGGGCCTGTTTGAACAGTTCGTAATCCCCTGCCTCCGCCCCTTTCAGTCGGCTGTACACCTCCACGGCTGTGGAGTCCAGTAAGGGGGTGAGAACTGCGATCCTGTCTGCAGGGTCAACCCTGTGCAGCTCGCAGGCATTCTCAAAAGCCGTCAGGAAGGTATCTATGTCCTCCCCCTCCTTACGCCGGGGCAGCAAGTGCTTATCAAAGCTCTTTGTAGGCTTGGGTCCCCCCTCACTCACCGCAGCCGGGGCCTCACTGCTCCTCAGCCGGGCCAGGTCCAGCTCATGTTTACGCTGTTTCTCCTTCTCCTCCCACTCACGCTGGCGCTGGTTCTCCTCATGTTTACGCTGGTTCTCCTCATGTTCACGCTGTTTCGCCTTCTCCTCCAGCTCATGTTCACGTTGTTTCGCCTTCTCCTCCAGCTCTCGCCTCTTTAACTCGAGCTCCTCCCGTCTCAGCTCCCTTTCATATTCCAGCCGCATCCGCTCCACGGATGCTGAGCGTTGCCGGGAGGATCCCCTGCTGGGGGGTGAGCTTCGCCGTGGGGCTCCCCTGCTGGCCGGGGGTGTCACGGTGCCCTCGGTATACACTGGGCTCCTCCCCGCCCTTCCTCTACGCCTAGGAAGGGGGGGTCTCGGGAAGCCCTCGTCTGCCGGCTGACCACTCCCGGCAGGGACAGTCACTGGTGCCTGCGCTGCATCTTCTCGGCTGCTTCCCTCAGAGACAGGGCTCCGTTCATTCATGCGGTCTCCCTGCTCCAGCTGGGAAATCAGCTGGTCCTTGCTGAGCCTCCCTGGGTGCAGCCCCCTCTGCTTACACAGCTCCACCAGGTCACACTTGCACCGCTTGGCATACATCTTCCTGCTGGCCACTCACAGGCCGGGGTGCTCGCCGCTCCCCACGGTTTCCAGGGGGACCCCTAGTGCACCAGCCCTTCTTGAGGTCACCACCTCTCTGCCAGGGTCGAGCTGCAGACTCCTCCGCCCCTGGGACCACTCGCTGCAATCCCCCGGGGGACCCTGTTACTGCAAAGTCCTTCTCACTGGGCACACACTCCCAGGGGTTAACCACCCCTTCGTTTTACTGCTCCCCAGTCACTTACTGCAGGAAGCGCCGTCCACAGGGTGCAGTATCTCCCGCCGCTGCCACCAGTTGTCACGGAGTGTGGGGGAGTCCGGCCCTGCACCCCTCTTCCTGGGACCCACAGTGACTCTCAGCCAGCCAGTAAAACAGAAGGTTTATTGGACAACAGGAACACAGGTTACAGCAGAGCTTGCAGGCACAGTCAGGACCCCTCCACCGAGTCCTTCTGGGCTTTCAGGGTGCTTGGATCCTAGCTAGGATACCCTGAATTCCGCCCACACAGCCCCAAGCCCAAACTCAAACTGCTTCCCTCCTGCCACTCCCTTCCTTTGTCCCCTTCCCGGGCAAAGGTGTTGACCTTTCCCCTCCCTTACCTAGCTCAGGTTACAGGCCCTGGCATCGTCCATCCCCTAAAGTCCTCCCCTGCTCTCCCACTCCCCACACAGACAGTCCCTACTGCATCACAACCTAGATCAAAGATAGCTTGGGTAACGATAGCAGCAAAGCAGTGGCAGCATGGACTAGACCCCCCACCCAGGACCTGGGGTAAATACTCAAGCAACTGACATGGCTTCACAGCTACTGGCACCCAAGCTAGCTGGTGCCCCTGTAAAATGCCATAGGTGCCAAAGGCGATACTGGACATGGCAAAGGCAGGCCACAATCAAATAAGCCGGCAGCCAGTTACAGCCTATAGGGGCACGGGATTGCCCTTGAAAAGGAACTCTGGAAAGGTGGAGAAACCATGAGGGGTCAACAGCATTTGCTAGGAGATGGAACTCCGAACTTAAACCTGCATCCATGTGTGTCGCTCTCCTTGTTACAATTCTGTCCCAGTACGCGCATGGCTTGCGTGGATGAGAGAGTGGGACAGGAACTGCGCACACGTTTCCCACTAGAATCTAATCACAGTGCAGCTGGATTCAGCAACGCAACTCCAGTCTGAAGCGCTGGACCTGCCTATGCCAGGGGATGTGCGCATTGGAGTCATGGAGATCAGCCACGCTCTTCTCAGGTCTGTGGAGAGGTTTTGCTACCTAAGCAGCACGCTGTCACAGAATGACATAATTGAGGATGGGATTCCCCATTGCACAGCCCATGCCAGCTCTGCATTGGGAATGCCGTCACACTGCCTCTGGAACAATAGGGCTATCAAGGGAAGCACCAAGCTAAATAACTATCGAGCAGTCACGCTTACGACGCTTACCCAAGGCCGGATTTTATAGCCAGCTAAAGCAAAGCACTGTTCTCTTGGTGACCAGTACAAATGATATAAGGACACACTGAAGTCAAACTCGGAAGTCTGTCAGGTTGACCCCAGCCATTGGAAAGCAACAGCCCACAGCAAAGCAAGATGGCAGCAGATTTGTCCTGTCACTGTTAACTGTTTTGTAGCAAGATGCAGCCTGCAATGGTCATGGACAATCTTGTCTGTCCCACATGTAACTGTGTTGTGGTTCTCGCATTGGTCTGACCTCATGTATCCGTAGTCGCCTTTAGTGTTGGCTGAATCCTCATATGTCAACATCGACATGAGACTTCATCAGCATCAGACGTACCCTAGAAGGTACTTTCAGGATGAACCAACAGCGGCAGTGACCGCACCCAAGTTGTCTCCCTTCAGAGGCTTCTGCTGTCTGACTACAGGGCAAGCTAACTGCCACAGCTGCACTGTCACTACGTGACCCAGCGTGGTGGCCCAATCCAAATAAGCCCCATCTTCCACTTCAGAGGCTCCCAAGGGATTTCACAGCGGGAGTCACTGACATGCAGCCATCCCTGGTGCAGGACAAGACATGAAGAAGACTCTTGTATTCAACTGACACCATGAGGGAGTTTATGGAAGCAGAAAGTACCTGGCTACTCTGGAAATGAGCCAGGAGATGGATTAACGCGCCTCCTCCTGTGGAAAGAGCCATGGGGCCTAATTGTTCAGAAGTGCTAAGTACCCACAACCCCAGCTGAAGTCAATAGGAGCTCTGGGAGCTCAATCGCCACCGGCAATTAGGCCTCGTGGAAGCTGCAATGACCACGAATGGTCAGGAGAAGGATGTGGTGGGTCTCGGGCCAGCTCTTGGGGAAGCAGCATCCACCTCACACTGACCCCCATCAGCAGGAGAGGGCGAACACCCATGAAGAATAAGCACTGGAGATGGGCAGGACATTTTTGATGTAAGGACATTTTTCTAAAATGTGCTGCTTCATCGAAACCAAAATGTTTTGTGGCAATGGATCGGTTATGACGACGTTTCTGTCAGGAAATGAGAGAGGTGGACTCTTTCCAGGGCTGGCCTTAGAGGTGGGTGACCAGGGTAGCCTCTCTGAGTGTCAACGTTCAGGGACACCAAATCCCTGAGTTTTTTTGTTTTTTTTTTTCAGTTGTTTAGCTTAGGCCTTTTGAGTGGGGGAGGACTGAAAACAGCTTCCACCAAAGCACCCAGGGCCATCTCTGACTCTCTCATGTGCCATGCTCCAATAGTGGGTTTTGGTGCCTGTTTTTGGATTGTGTGTGATGGGGCGGGGAAAGGGCACTTGGTAGCTCAGTGGTTAGGGCACTGGCTTGGGAGGTAGGAAATCCAGGATGATCTTGGATGAAAAACTCTACTTTGAATCAGCCAGAGCAGGGACTGCGCCCTAGTCACCAGGCTACCAATCCCCCTGTCCCTGCCTTGACACACCCCGCCCCGCACCATTCCAGCCCAGAGCTCAGGTTTCAATCCCAAACCAGGCACTTGGACACAAATCTGTTTTCACAAAAATGTTAGCGAGGTTTTGGGTTCATTCCACTGGGGAAAAAAAACAAACATGCAAACCCTGATCATTGCCAAGGCCAAATTGTTGCCCTCCATGAGCCCCCCTTGCTCCCAGGGTTTGTCCTTTGGAGTGGGGAATGGATGATTGAGGCATGCTGGGAGGGGAGGGTGGGGGAAGCCTGCACTGCTGCCCAAGCAGAATCAGCTGTGCGGCTAGAGAGGGGACTTCCTTCCCCAGGGCTGTTCCCCAGCCCTTCCACTTGGGAAATAATGGAAAGTAGAGCAGGAGCAAGGGAGAGGAGCAGGGTCTGTATTACTTTCAAGAGGACCATAGGGGAGAATGGGAAGGAGTGGAAATATGGGCTTTACACATGGAGCTTTTCTGAACGGCTGCAAAGATCTCAAGCCGTTAGGGATCACAGTGTCCAGCCAGATTCTCTGGACTCGAGTTGATTCAGTGCTGCTCCAGTGCTTGCCGGGAAATTTGATATTTTTGTCTATACATCCTATCTCGGCCCCTCTGACTAAATGCACAAGACAGGCAGCTGCAGAAGGAACGTTTAAACTGCCATGTTACTCTGCTGGCTACCATAGCAGCTGGGGGGAAAATAAGCTTGCATTAATACTCACTGTGGTGGCATTTTCCAGACTGCCAGGCAATGTATGCTTAGGGGAAGCATGTGGCTTTCTTTTCAGGTCACCAAAGGGTTAACCACCTTCCTTTTCAGAGTGCCCATCCTGGGAACTAGAAAGTGCCCTTCTCCTTAAGGAACTGCGTCACCTAGTCTTTCTTGAGATGCCGTTAAGGGGTGTGGTTTTCAGACAATACTCCACACTCAACCACTGAAACTCAAGCCGGGCACTCAGATCAGTAGTCCCTTTTGACAATCTTGGCCTGAAGGTTCCACAATAGAACATGTCCTGTGAGCGGTGACAGGAGAACCTCAAATTACATGGAGGTTCAGGCTGGATACACTCTGGAAGCACGGAGCCTTCTCCAAATGAACCGGGCGTCTGGGTTCTGCAAAGGCAGGTATGAAATCTGCCGGGAACTGGCTGTCTCACCAGATAGCTGCAGGAGACACAGTGAGATCGACGCTTTCTCCTTCCTATTTGAACCCCATACAGCACAGCAGGGAGTGGGCTAGAAATACCAGAGAAGTTACCCAGACTAAGGCGACGCAAATTTGACTGGTCAATTCCAGCCTACTCATAACCTTGGGTTCAAGGTTCATTGAAATCCGTGGCCACCTCAGGCCTCTCTCAGGTGTCACTAAGCTGCACATCACAACATCTCTCAGATCTTCATGGCGACAGTGGGGCAAGGACTCGGATCTTCCTGCTCCAACAAGCACACGGCCCTGCCAGCTGAGCTGAAGGAGAATCTCCATCAGCACGATGGGATCTGAGACAAACCCAAGCAGTGCTGACTTCACCCAGTAGGAGGCAATGGGGCGCAGACACACACTGTCCACTTCATTACAGGACGCAGGACACCTACTTATGTCAGCTCAGCGTTCAGGGGTGGCCTTGTTATCCGTAATACACAGCACAAGCTGCTGCCCCTTAGCTAGGCAAACCCATAATCACCCTCAGGGAAATAAACACCAGGGTCCAGATCCGTAGCCAGTGTAAACCGGTGTCGCCCCACTGCAGTCAATAGGATGATGCTGATTTACGCCAGCTGAGAATCCAGCCACGTCAAATTAAAACAACAAGGAGAAAGATTTGGGAATTCACACTAGGTTTGCCAACCCACTGAAATAGTTTGCAAGGTTGTGGAAACCTCAGACTCCCCCAGGGGATTCTCGCCCCAAGCTGGGCAAAGGTTTGGCTCCAATCAGGGTCTAACCAGACAGAGCAGAGGGGGCAGGTTTCTTACTCTGTCATTCCCCTCCCTCCTCTCGTGAGTGACACGAGCGTTAACACTTTACCTGCCAGGTGGAAATGAGGCAGCCAGGCAGTGAGCAGAGGGACAGTGAGGTGAACCAGATCACAGTTTGCCCCAAGAGAGGCCAGTTCTCCTGGCTCTATCCCCCTAGCTACGGGAGGCACCTGCATTGAACTAAAAGCTTCCAGTCCAGCTGGCAGATGCTACAGGAGGGCAGTTCACAGCTCCACCCAACCACTCGGCTAGCGAGGGGGATGGGAACTCCCGACCCTGTCCCATCAATCCGCTCTTGCTACAGCCCATCCCTGAGGCAGCAACCACAGAGGCTGCCCTGACTGTGCTGTGTAGCCAAGGACCGCTCCCCCTGGTTACTCGCTCCTAGAAGAGCTGCCTCCAAAGACCACTTTGTCCCTGGTTTGCCCAGCAGGATCCGATCTGGCCCCACTCTGCTTCCCAGTCCCAGTTGAGACACTTGCAAAACCTTTGACCAAGGAGCTAGTATCCACCTGCTAGAATAAGACTCAGACCTGGCCTCGCTGTGGTCATGGTGAAATGAGTTGAATGGTCTCTGCCTTGACCCAGGGGGCGGCCTCCACGCTGAGGCCACACAAATCGGAGCGATACGCACATGGTGAAGAAGGCCAGGATTGGCGCTGTCATATCGAGTGTTTCTCCGCTTCCTCCCTCCGGCTAGCCGGCTCCAGCAACACCTCAATACTGGTGAGGTGGCCTCCTGTGGCTTTGAGATCTCTCATCTCCACGAGGGAAGGGGAGCTGCCTCTGGATTCACTCCCATGAGAGAGATCTATTGTACCGAGGTTCCCAGCCTGCCCGTCCCAAGGCCTGGTCCCTCTCAACACGTCTGAGCCCAAAGAAACAAGTGAGAGGCCTTTCTAAAGCAGCATGTGCTGGAACCATTCCATCAGCCCAATATAAACCAGTCCTAGAGCAGGGTGGAGACTGGAGATAAGGATCTCGCCTGGGGTGGGCACTTTAAGACGCGGAGTGCTTGTATCTCCCCAGGGGCTTTAGAAACGTCCCTAGTCCTCCATGCACAGAAACCAGTGCCGTTTCCTCCCGGCCCCACCCCTGCCACACTCGTGTTAGAGAGAGGCAGCGTCCTAGCAACACTCTCAGAAATGTTTGCTGACATTATGCAAGGAGAGGGCACAGAACGGGCAGAACACCCCACCCTCCCGGACCTCCCCTGCTCAGAAAAAGCAGATAAACAAGCCCCCACCTCCTATGCTCAGGGGCTGCTTGGCTCACTGGGAGATAACAACATCCTAGGGAAATCTAATGACCGTGCTGGATACAAAGCCCTTTCATAGAATCATAGAATCACAGAATCTCAGGACAGGAAGGGACCTCAGGAGGTATCTAGTCCAACCCCCTGCTCAAAGCAGGACCAATTTCCAACTAAATCATCCCAGCCAGAGCTTTGTCAAGCCTGACCTTAAAAACCTCTAAGGAAGGAGATTCCACCACCCCCCTAGGTAACCCATTCCAGTGCTTCACCACTCTCTGAGTGAAAAAGTTTTTTCTAATATCCAACCTAAACCTCCCCCACTGCAACTTGAGACCATTACTTGATATTTCCCAAGAGGACAGCTCCAGGGACTGCAGTCAGGAATGGCCCAGTGTTGACACCACTGACAGAGAGCCCAGGGTGTGACTTAGTGTCACCTCTTTCCATTGGGAGATCGATTCGGGGCTCTTACAGCCTCGGACTGCACCGCAGCAGCCCAGCTCAGAGATGGAGCTGCCACCGAGGAGGCTAGTCACAACGATGGAGAAATGCTGCAAAGATTCATACGCAGCCAAAGGTGCTGCTGGTCTCACCCCAGCAGCAGATGTTGGTGCCCCAAAGGGCCAGGGAAAGTGGCTGCTGTTGCTGACACAGCCCTGCCCCCGAGCCGAGTTCACACTTACTCTCGTTCCACGCGGGAGCCCAGGAGGCCGTGGTGAGCCCGGCCTGGGGAAAGCGATGTGGTGGTGGAGCTGGGTGGGCATCTAGTTTTGCTGGGACGGTGATCAGAAGCGCCGGCCCTGCTGTGCTGCTCTGCCTCGGAGTCCGTGTGAGCTGGGGACATAAGGAGACAGGACCAGATGTTAAAATGGCCGAGACTTTTGAGTGCCTCCATTTATTTCACCGGCCACCTGGGGCCATTTTCAGGTCTGACCCCAGACAGCTTCCCTCCCTGCTAAGGTGGCTCTGGGTGGGAGAAGATTCAGTCTCCATGGTCCAGTCAGTCCTTGACCTCTCTGCCAACAAATACGCTGTGGACCCTTGCTCACTGGACTGAGACTTATCCAAACTCATTCCACCCAGGGCACCGAATAGCCAGCTGAGTCACTAGCAGTTTGAGCGGCATTCGAACCAGCACTCAGGAAGTGAAAGGCTCCATTTCCCATCCCAGTCTCCAGAGCCACCCACTGTCAAAGGAATAGGACTGAGTGAGTCAACTGACTGGGTGATGGAGGCTCCCCAGTACATTACTGGTTTCCCTCCGAACCACGCGCCTGAGGAAAACGGGGCCACAGGCTGGATTTGTCTCAGGCCATAAACCAAAGGGAGGATTTATGATTCTGAGAGCCCTGAAATCTAGTCTGCCTGTGAGCAAACTTCAGGCCAAGCCACAGAACCTATGTCCAAAGGCTGTGGGTATGAGGGGGAGAGAGACATCTGGGTGATGGGAATTGAGGGTGAGGAGAGGTCATTGGCTGGTACAGCCTTAATTTGGGGGACCAATACAGCTCCCCCAAGCGATGCAGAACTGCATAGTCTCTGTGGGCTTTTCTTATGCCTCTCTCCCTGGTTGTGTGAACCCCACCATCCCTTTTTGATGGGAATGACTAGCACTGGTCCAAATCTTTTAGATCAAAAATGAAAATTTGGGTGGAAGAGTTTCATTTTGGGCCATGTTTTCCCAGTTTTCTATTGAAACACCAATTCCTCCCAAATTTTGGTTTTCAAAACACAGTTTTTTAAACTAAAAATAATTTTTGAAAATCACGAGAAAGGTAGGGGAAAAAAATGGAAAATATTCTAAAAAAAAAATGATATTTTTTGTTTGTATCAGCGGCAGCTCCTCTCACTGTAGGAAGACGGGAGGAGAACTCTGCCCCCTACAGGAAACAATGTGTGTCTCATGCTGGAGGTGCCCAGACACCCAGGTGATGGGCACTTTCTACTCACTGATGTCTGTGCCTGGTCCCACCTCACTGGTGATGCTGTTTGTCCACTGGGGAGGGGAGCTGGTTTGGGAGGGGCTGTCCCGGGGCAGGCTGTGTCTCCGGGCACTGCCTCCGGGGGGCGCCTGGCTGGCAGAGGTGTACGTGCCTAGCAGTTCCTTTTCCGACGGCAGGGGGGCTGCCTCTTTCCGCAGGGAAGTGCGAAGAGCAGCAGGGCTGGATGTGGGGCCAGATCTTCCCAGCATGCCGGGGGTCCTGGGAACAAGGCAAACACACAGGCCTCACTGAGGGAGTCTATCACCAACCCGGCTGCTACTGTGCTTCAGCCAGCTGGCTGCTTTCCTCTGGTCTCTTCCTTCAGAAGTCTTTCCTGGCACCCCTGTCCCAGCCGCTGCTCAGCCCACGCCTTCTGTAACTACCCTCCCCTGTTCACTAATCACCCCCTTTGCCATTCCACGTGCTCCAGATTCCCTCGCCCCATTCACCGCTCACCCCATGCATGCCACTTCCTCATGCTCCTCTCTCCCAGTCTGATCATCTGCTCTAGTCCCTCCCCTCTTCTCTCACTCTCATTCACCAATCACCAACCCCCACTGGGCCCCATACACTTAGCCTCCTCCCCATCACATCACACATTCCTTCAGCCCTGGACCCTTGTTATCAGCCCCCCAGGGCAGGAGAGGGGACGAGGGCAGGTCATAGGAGCTGGAGCGGGGAGAAGAGAGACAAGGGTCCATACGCAGTGTGGGAGGGACGATGCTCCGGGGTGCGTGTCAGCGGGGACACCCTGCTGGCCTCCGACCCCACAAACCCGCTGTCCGTCTCTGGAGACACGATGCGTTGATCCTGCAACAAAGGGAAACTTGATCCAGTTCAGATCAACACAAGGGATGCTGGCCATGTGACCAGGCAGAGCTGGTCTGTAGCTGGAGGGGAGACCACCAAGTACAAGCATACTGGTGGATGGTGCTGATCAATCAGTAAGTGGTGTTCCTCCCTCATAATCAGCACCGAACAAATGCCTCAGCATGGTGTTAGGGGGTGATACATTGCTGGAGCCATTGTCTTTTATGGGAGAAAGAAGACTGAAGTTCTGAAGCACATGGTCATTAAACTAAACCCCATGGTCCATTCTGCAGGAATCAGGGTGTTACCTCCAGAGGCAACAGGCCATATTCCATGTTGGAGAATTGCATTCTGCCCTGGCAAACTCTCCTGAAGCTTTAAACATGGAAATGATCCTTCCCTTCCTTTCTAAGAACCTGCTGGGTGGTGTTCCAGTGTGCTGTCACACAGCTGCAGTGGACCACACACCAGAGAGGGCTGCATTTCAGCAGCTGAGAAGGCAATTTCTGTATACATAGGGTCTTATTTTCAGAAATAGCTTCTGGATCTGTGCCCCAAATTTAGTGACCTCGAGTAGGTGGGAGCCCTGCCCTCCATTTCACCCTCCTGGGCGCTTACCTCGGATCGTAAGGATTTTGCCTGACGGAAAGGTTTCTGCGGAAGGTGCTCAGAAATGGCGCTGCCCACCATGCTGGCCATGCTGCTCTGGCGGGATAGTGTCTCCTGCTGCCCCCCGAAGGATGGCTTGGGGATTGCATCCTGGGACCTGGCTTTAATAGCCATGTTCCGAGGGAGGGACTCCTCGCCCTGGACAGAGGACAAGCGATTGCTCTTCCTGACCAGCTGACGGCATTCCCTTGGCTGCAGGGCGTGCGACCTCCTCTCCGGGGGCTGCCTGTTGGGGAGAGAAAGCAACACCAGTCAGAACCCTCCATCAAGACGAGGCAGTGCCCCCTTGTCATAGCTCTGCTGCCATCTGGTCTCCCAGTCCCTGCAGCACCACCAGGTCAAGGTGCACAGCCGCCCGCCACCCCATTGTTCCTGCCAGTAGCAGCTCAGGGAGCTTTCAGGGAGCAGTGAACCTACAAGGCACAATTTGCCTACACCTGCACCCACTGGAACCAGTGGTGATGCCCCCATTGTTGCTGTCAACACAGTTCAGTGGGAGCAGAGTCAGGTCCACCAGGTGCCCAGCTAGTCAGGTGTCTAATTCCACGCCCAAGGCTGCACCGCGAAAGCTGGGTGGAGAATGGGCCGTCCGGTTCCCGGAGGATTTCCAGAGTCGAAATCTGGGTCAGTTCTGAATCGAAATGAAAATCAGAGTGCTCCACAAACGGATGGGAGACCTGGCCCCTGGGCACTACTCCTGTGGGCTGTTCCTGGGAGCCCCAGTTCCAGGGTGATCTGGCTGGAGGGCTGACCCCAGGGACTTGGAAACCCTAGGGGCTGGGCAGGCAGGTTGCTGAGGAGCTGGGTGGGCGCGCTGGCAGGAAACCAGACAGGATTTCATTTCACACACACACACACACACACACACACACACACACACACACACACACACGGCTGTTGGAACTTTGTTGGCATCGCAATCGTCTCTGCAAAACATTTTGATTTCCAGGAACCAGCAAAGTCAGACAAAAAGGTGTTTCCTAGGAACCTCTCTGACCAGCCCTACGCAGCACTCTGCTGAGAGTCTGGACCCGCTGAGGAAAAGCACCGTAAATCACAGGCCCCAGGGCCTACACGTGTGTATTGCAATGATGTGGGGAGTCAGCAACCGGATGGGTGGATATATACCTTAGCTTGTGAGTTTATTCAGGGTAAGAACGGCATTTTCCTTTACATGTGTACAGCTCCTGGCACAGTTTGGGCTTTTACTGTGGTCTCTGAGTGCCTTACAGACAGGATACAAGTAAACAGCCAGAGCCTCAGTTTCTTTGTTCTCTCCTAGTCAGTTGAATGTGTTCAAGTTTGCATGCTCAGTTTTCTTCCCCCCTTTCCACCCCCATTTCTTTCTCCTCTTGGCCTTGCCCTCCTTCTCCTCATTATTTACTCTGCAACGGGCTCGCCCTTGGGGGACAGAATCCTCTTCGCTTCCACAGCCAGCTTGCCCTCCAAAGCGGGATAAGAAATAGCTGAAGGCTCCTTTGTTCTGCTTGTGACTTGGAGCGACAGAGAAAGAAGGCGTCTTTGTGCGCCTGGTTTATTACATTTTATCCGAGTAAAGCGGAAGTGGGACTCAGTTCTTATTTAGGTCACCCCCAGACACACAGGCAAAATACCCTGGTGAATGTAACACAGCAGAACAGCATATAGCAGGGATCAGATTGAGCCCAAACTGGCCAATACACCATCCTAATACTGCCCTGCTGCTACATTGACGACTTCATTAAAGAAAAAATGAAGGTGAAAAATTTCCAAAAGTGGCCATTGATTTTGGGAGCCGAACTCGAGAGCATCCACAGGCAATTCAGATTGTGCGCTACAATACAATCAGTAAGCAAGTCCATCTGAGCGCCTAAAATGCAAGCATTTTGCAGAGGTTTTAAGAAAAATCCTGACTCTCCAAACCTGCAGAGTCAGTTTGTAGGATGGATGATTCATGGGGATAAATTTTTTTTCATTACTTTTTCCCTTTTTATGCTTGAAGATCTTGCACGTTGTGAAGGCTATTTGTTTAAAATAAATCTATCTCCCCATGATATACTGAGGAATAACAACAACAAAGGGCTGATTTTCAGAGATCTCAGGAGAAGCACTAGAGGAAGTGACAGGGAATTACAGGTGCCAGTCCCACACGGGGCCCTAGATAATTGAGACACACAGAATCAGTGGCCATCTCTGAAAATCTGGACCTGTCTAGCCATCATGGCTGCAAAGAAAACTTTTCAAATGTAACGTAATGCTGCGCAGCCTTCCTGAGAAACAACAGTCCCGGACAGCCATGAACTACCCCATTCCCCTGTGTTACCTCTGAACCCTAACAATGGCAAGGCAAACACCAGTAATATGAACTATTTCACAGCTGATCAGTTTAGCAGAAACAAAGCTCTGCACTTTAGCCTTTGGGTTTCCAAATGACAGGGCATTTAAACAAAGAAATGAAAATACAACTGTTTTTAATAGACATTTACTTTTTAAACAACAAAAGATCTTTGTAACGATTTCCTCTCCCTTCTAACAGAACCTAAATTTTGGGCCTATAGTCAGTTGGCGCTGTCCCTTTAAACTAGTCTCTTGCCACTTCCCATCTCCCCCCAATTAGTGCAGGATATTCACAGGGCATGTATTTTATGCTCCTGAATTACTTACAGCTGAGAGGTCACATGGGTCCTCTCTTCCTTTAATGACAGCATCCCGTGAGGGCTCTCAGCCGTCCCAGCATCCTCTGCAGCAGGGCCATCCACTTCCTGTGGGGAGTTGTTCTCTTCCAGGCCCAGCTGTTCCATGCTCAGAGATTCAGGCAAGGACTTGAAGCTATTGTAGCTGGTGGTATGAAAGAGATTGAGTGTCTCTCCATCCAGCCAGAGGTCCCCTTCCTAGTGGCAGCAATACCTTGTTCTAGCACCCAGACCCAGTTAAAACACCAGGGGCACTCTGCACCTTAGGATGATGCGCCAGCTCCCATTTGATCTGGATTGACTGGCAGCAGCCAGTTTCGCAGGACAGGTTAGCAGCCGGGTGCGTAAGCAAACAGGGCGCTGGCAGCTCTGTCAGAGCAAGGGCTAGTACGGGCAAAAGCTCCTCCTTCACTGCTCTGCAAAGCACCTCAATCCAACCTGGCAGAGGCGCTAACGATTTTAGCAATGCAGATGTGGTTGCTCCTGCCAGGTTAGTATCATGTGTTGGTTTTTCCAGGGGACAAGATTGAAGCTGCTAAACTCATGACATGTGTGTCCATGGCCGGGTTGGACATAGGCCTCCAGAGATGGGAACCAATTGCCCTTTTTGCCATGAGAAGTCTATGCTTGAACTCTCGGCCTGAACGATATCAGTTTCCCCTTCCCAGTTACAAACACAGTGATGAGGCAAAATGCACCTTTCCTGCCGGGGTGGGCAGGGAAGCTATTCTCAATGCAGAGATCTATGATGTGTATTCAGAGCCCCTGACCTGCAGGCCCCTTTGTGTGAATGCCTCAGAGAGCTGACACTGGCAAAGAATTGATTTGCCTGAAGTCGAAACACATCCCCCTCGGGCACAAAATTGCTGTACTGCATGATCACTGCACGCCGGCCACTTGTATTGCACGAGTGTTGGCTGTGAGAACGTAACATGGAGCGTGCATGTCCATTTCAACACGTCAGCATGCAAGTGTCTGGCTGGGTTAGCAGGGGCAACACTTACTGGTCCAGCAGGTTATCAAAGTCCTTCTCCACTTGAAGCTGCTTGTGCCGAAGGGGCTCGGGAAGCTCTTCTCTCTCCTCCTCCGTCTCGCCACTTGCAGAACTCACCTCTGCGTCCACTTGCATTTGGGCGCGGGCATGCTTTGGAACAGGGGCCTAGGGGTCAGAAAGGGGTAAGGTCAGCCTCCAAACCAGAACACCTCTGCCAGCAAGGGACGCTGCAGGGAATGGTACCATATGCTGGCTGCAAAGGACCTCAGCAATTTTCTAGTTCAAGCCACAAATGGAAAGAATCTTGAAAGAAGCCAAGGCTTCTACACCATGTCGGGGCAACTCAGCACTATGCCAGCTCCAGCCTCTTCCAGCAGGAGGCGCTGTAGGGAAGCGAGTGAGAGCTCAGGCTAGGTGTGGGGATGGGGAGAGCTCACTGCTACTCCAGTTCTGGCCTGACCCCATAGGAGTCACTGAGGGAACTAGGCAGCAGCAGTGGCTGCGGGCAGGGCATCCCTGCTACTCCAGTCCCAGGATCTCTCTGTAGGAGGATCATTTGAAAGCACTTCCAGTATAGTTTTCAGTAGTGTCCTTGCCTGGGAAACCTCAGGCCACAGAAACAGAGCAGCATGGCGTTTACCTCAGGGTAGGGAGTGCGAAGGGCCGGGATCGGGGCTTGAACTGATGGCCTTGGGGAGGAGAGTGGCGGCTCCGAGACCAGGGTCGGCAAACAGCTGGGACGCAAGGCCGGCTCAGAGCAACTCCTCGGGGAGGTCAGGCTCTGCAGCGCTCGGTCAATCCCATCCTTCAGCTCCTCCAAGCGTATTCCCAGGCGGAAAATCTCCCCTTCCACCGCTCTGAAACACACCAGGCCAGCAGTAGAGGGGTGAGGGCCTTCAAAACCATGTCCAGGTGGAAAGAAACATTCCACAGCTTAGAAAGGATGGATGGCCCAGTGGATAAGGCACCGGCATAGGACCCAGGTGCTCTGAGTTCAGGTCCCTGCTTTGTTACAGGCTGCTTGGCCCCATCCCCATCTGATAACAATCCTTCATTTGGCCTGCCTGTTTGGATTGCAAGTTCATGGCAGGGACTGTCTGTGGGTGCGTGTACAGCGCCTAGCACACTGGGCTTCTGCTCTGAGACACAGGGCACTGGCAATAGAAATAAAACATCATAACTGCCCCACACTAGAATGCTCTGGGCCAGGTTCTGAACCAGGTAAACCAGAAGCAGGGAAATGGCCAGACCAAAGGGCACAAACAGTGGCCAACAGCAGGTGCTTCAGCCTTAGGCTGGCTTCTCCCTCTTCCGTGTTTTCACCCTATCCGATATACCTGCAGGTGCTGTTATTGTCCATGTTAGTGAACGTCAGGACTAACTTCACTGGTGTGGGTGGGGTTACCCAGGATTTACACTGTTGTGGCTGAGATCAGATCTGGTCCACTCCCACCAGCTCTTAGAGCTCATCTGTCACCCAGGGTACACATGCAACTCCAGGTCATTGTCTGCAGCGTCGGAGCATCTTTTTAAACATGTGAATAATGCGCCAGGAGAAATCAGCCGACAGAGCTGGCTGGTACGGGACTGGAACGCAGCAGGCAGTAATTCACTGCTTAGGATTCACAGGCCTCATCCCTTCATTAACGTCCATAAGCATCAGTCAGGAAACACAGGTAGATTAGAATAAAATGGCATAATCACAACAGGACAGGACAGTGCCACAAATGTGGCTACATTAATCACACTGATGGACTGCAGCTCATCTGCACGGGAGTTAAGCATTCATTCATGCCCCTTTGCGGCTGGCTGCTCAAATAAACCCAGCTTTCCAACTCCACTCCCAGAGCCCCTCTCTGCCCAACCTACATTTTCTTTCTTGGGCTCTAACCCCCTCATTGCAGGGTCTGAGCACCTCATTTATCCTCACCCCCCGGGGGCAGTGTTGTCGTCTGCATTTTACAGACGGGAACAGAGAAACTAAGCAATTTGCCCAAGGTCACAGGGTACCTGTAGCTAAGCCCAGAATTGAAAGCCTGGTCTCCAGAGTCCCAAGCTGGCACTCTAACCACTGAGCCATGCTTCCTCTTGATATAAATCATCATTTGAAGAGGATGCTGTTAAAGGAGCAAAGGCGGATGAAAAAAAAAGCTACCTGTCTGGATCGAAGTCCCCAAGGGGCCGCGCTGCGCCTGGGCGCTGTTGCTGCAGGCGGTACTCTTCCCGGGCCTGCAGATACGCTCGCTCCAGAGCATCCTGTGCGTCCTTCAGCCTCATAAATCCCTATGAGGGGGATAGCACATCAAAACGTGTGAGTCTGAGCTTTTACCCCCTCCATGCTATGGAATCCTTATGCCAGATGACACGCCCAGGACGGTGTCTGGCTAGGACTTGAGGGTGGGATTTTGAACTCCAGCCAGGCTGAACTGGGCCTGTGAATCCTGAGGTAACAAAGCCAGGACCACGCACATGCAGCCATCACGAGTCCTCAGAGGAGATAAACCTGGGACCTTCAGAACCAGAAACATGAGCCTCTGTCAACTGAGCTAGAGGGTTACTCCATTAGCTATGCTCAAGTAGAAGGCTCTTATCCCCTTTGGGGTCAGCCGGAAGAGGAAACAGGATCACACACACCAAATCAATGTATTACAATGGTGCTAGGAACTGTATAGATATGCCCAGCACTGGCACCTCTGGCACAGGAGGACTAGGTAAGTACAGCATTGCTTAACAACCTCCTCCTGCTCTGCTGCCCTGTTTGCCTCCCAACCAGGGCCGGCTCCAGGCACCAGCGCAGGAAGCAAGGGCTTGGGGTGGCCAGTGGAAGGGGTAGCACATCCAGGTCTTTGGTGGCAATTCGGCAGCGGGTCCCTCAGTCCTTCTCTTCCTCTTTGAGCTGCCGCCGAAGTGCCGCCGAAGAGGAAGAGAGGGAGCGAAAGACCTGCCGCCGAATTGCCATAGAAGAATGAAGCGGCGCGATTGAGCTGAAGTGCCGCCGATCGTCTTTATCTTTTTATTCGCTTCGCCGCTTGGGGCGGCAAAAAAGCTGGAGCCGGCCCTGCTCCCGACGCTCAATGAAGAGCTCTTACACTGAAGCTGGGGCCCGGCTGTGAAACTCCACGGCTGTGACTGTACCCAGCTGCGGCAGTGTCACTACGTTGGCATCACAGCAGCAGGTTGCCACCTCGCCCTGGCGTGACGCTGCACAGCATCGGGAGGCAACAGTACAGTGTCCTGGCACTGAACAGCCTCAGGCCTGGTGACACTGCTTTATTTGGGACACGCGGGGTCTTCTGCATAGAATCAACGGACTGGAAGGGACCTTGAGAGGTCATCTAGTCCAGTCCCCTGCACTCCTGGCAGGACTAAGTATTATGCACTTCAGCCGCTCTGGGGTTCTCAGTGACCAAATGGGCCACATGCACGCGCCTGGCACTAGACACAACTGCCACTCCACATCTATCTCCTGGAAATTCCTGGGATCTCAGAAAAGGGCCTAATAAGAGAAGCAGAAAGTAAAGCTGGGTATACCGAGAGCTGGTCCCGCGGGGTGAGTCTTCCCATTTGGATCAGTCCCTCGAAGGATTCCACCTGGATGGGAGGAGTAAGGCATTAACTAACGTCCCATGGAGCTGACCTACGGGAAGGTAATTTAACGGTTGCAGCATTACAATGGAGCTTAACCTCCTAGACCTGCCCCTCCTCTTCCTCATGGTTCCTTTCTTGTCCCCCATCCCTTGCTGGATTCTCCCCCAGCACTGACAAAGTCAGTGCCCCCAGTCCCCAAATACGAGTGGGTTTCGTTCCACACACTGCCATTTGCTCGCTCTGGACCCCACTTGCCTGCATCTCAAATTTCCTCGCCTGACCCGCTAGAGTCTGTGTCAGGGGATCCTCTGGAAACGGTTTCTCCGTAGAGGTGCAGGCGTCAACCCCAGCCACACTGGTGAGTGCGGAATGAGCCGGAAAGGATGGAGCCTGGTCACCTGGTGCTGACGATGGCCCTGGAAGAGAAGACAAATGTAAGACGATCCCAGCTGCGTCTTCTCCCTTCTCTAGGTGTCGCCAAGACTAAGGGACCACCTCGATCCTGAACACCATGGCAGGGACAAACCACAGTCTCCAGACCTGACTCCAGAGCAGCGAGATCAAATACGTTCAGCTCACTCTCTGCAGCTCCTGATGAGTCAGAGAGCGTCTGGGTTTCAGTCTCTGGTGCATGTGTCAATCGGCAGATGGAACTCCTTGTGAATGGGCATCTGCCTTGGCACGGGGCTGCGCTGGGATGAAAAATCAGCCCTGCTCGGCTCTCTTTGCTTCTCTCACTGCTGCTGAGAAGACGGCGGGGGATATTCAGAGCTGGTACAAATGGTGCCAACTCCATTGAAGTCACTGGCATCATGGCCGCTTGCACCAGTGATGAATTTGGACCCAGGCCAACACTGGACCACATCCTTCCCTTACAGAGACACGTGGGGACTGCACATGGGCAGCACGGATGCAGCTAGGCAGGTGATGACAAGATGCTGCATGACAGGGATCCCAGCAATGGGTGGGCAGCACAGGCGCAGGGCAGGGAGGGCGCAAGGTGACTGGATCCTGCACACCAGAATGAGCAGCGTCTGCAAGAACACAGCACCCCTACCACCATGGTGGAGTCCTGGGAGCTGGAGCATAGGCTAGCGATGATGGACAGCATCTCCAGCTTCTGGTAGGTGGCGTGCATCCAGATTCCTCCGTTGGCATTTGCTCTGGAGCTGTTCCCATCTCTGCTGCCCAGTTGTGAACAGCTGGAGAACAGCAGGTGCAAGGGAGCTGCTTATTGCCAGGGAGGAAGGAAGGGGGCAGCAGAACGAGAGGAAAAGCAGCTGCACTAACAGACTCTCCAGTGCTTCAAACCCACCTTCATCCAGACCCTCTGGCAGGGCTGGAGCAGGAGTGGTGCTGAACTCTGCTGTCTGGATCTGTGGGATGCTGAAAGCCATGACCTTGGAGCCGTGGGCCATGGTCCCCATGTGAACGCTGTGGCTCGGCTTCGGCGGGTCGGCGTACAAGCTCACCTGAGGGGCGGGGAGAAAACAGAGCAGAGAATTCAGGTCACTCCTGACACTGACCCTCAGCACCCAGAGGATCAGGCTTGCAGACACCAATTGATCCACGGGGACAGCTTGTGGGAAGCACCAGCTCTTTGTGTTGCTTTAGCCTGGGGGATATTCTTACATGCTGGCCTTGGGGTAATGCTCTGCACTGCCGTAAAGGAGCTCCCGCTCCCATTCCCTGCTCTGATCTCCTACTGCCCAAGCAGGGAGAGGCTGACAGCACCATGCACAGAGGGGGCTTGGCTGCGGGCATGTCCAGCAGCACCAGCTGTGGGATTCTGTCAAAGGAAGAGCCAGCTCCACCACTAACCAACTGCTCATCTTGCCTCTCACATTGCTATTGGGCTTTCTGAGGGACAGCAGGAGTCTCTGAGCCAGCAGAGCAGAGCCTAGTAAACACCAGCTCAGTCTGGCCCTACCACCCCTTACGTTGCCTAGAAGACCCTGATCTCCACCTCAAGGAACAGCAGCAGCAGCATCACATTCCCAGAACATCAGTGCAGGGCTAATGATTGGGGTGGGTGCATCAGGGTGGATGGAGTGTAATATAGCACTCAGAAGATGTGTATCTACATGTACACTCAAATCCATGCGTAGCCCACATACACAAAACTGCATGCGCACACACTCAAACACATGCACACACATATCCACCTTGACACGTTATTAAAATTTTGGGCACATAAAGTGCTGAAAGCAGAAATCTCTCCCTGAACTATTTTCCAGACAAACCCTTTCTTTGGCTCCCTTGTCAGTCCAGAAGGAGCACCAACGATACCCATACTAGTTGGCACCAGGATGCCCGTGTTGGCTGGCAGTGCCTCTCTTTTAAGTTGCACTTCACATCCTCGCAATAAAATGCAATCCATTCAGAAACAGTCTCGTCACCTCAGCACCAAGGCACTTGTCTCTGCCTTCTTCTTCCTCGGCCCCTTTCCCAGCTCTCATCCCTCCTCTGCTGGCAGAGGACTTAGCTGGATTTCAGTAATCCCCGCCATCTGCTCACTCCCACACTGTGAAGCATGGCTCAGAACCCAGCTCCACCTGCCCCACATTAACCAATATCTGGGAGGAGTTTCCTCCAAAGCTCTTCCTTTCATTCCATTTCTGGTAGCAAATTTTCCCCCGCCCAAGCTCCCATGAACCCAGGTGGAGACAGAGGGCAGGGCTTGTGCCCATCTGTGCTCTTCTGGACTGGTCCTTGCCTTATTGTTACCCCCATCCAAAGCCCTCTATAACAACAGCCAGAAAGAGTCAGATCAAAGATCCATCTACCCAGTATCCTGTCTTCCGACAGTGGCCAACGCCAGGCGCCTCAGAGGGAATGAACAGAACAGGTAATTATCAAATGATCCATCCCCGTTGCCCATTCCGAGCTTCTGGCAAACAGAGGCTAGGAACGCCATCCCTGCCCATCCTGGGTAATCATCATCGATAGACCTCGCCTCCATGAATTTATCTAGTTCTTTTTTGAACCCTGTTATAGTCTTGGCCTTCACAACATCCCCTGGCACAGTGCGTTGTGTGAAAATATACTTCCTTTTGTTTGTTTTAAACCTGTTGCCTATTAATTTCATGTGGTGATCTCTAGTTCTTATGTTATGAGAAGGAGTAAATAACACTTCCTTATTTACTTTCTCCACAGCAGTCATGATTTTATAGCTCTCTATCATATCCCCCCCTTAATTGTCTCTTTTCCAGGCAGAAAAGTCCCAGTCTTATCGATCTCTCCTCATATGGCAGCCATTCCCATTCCATACTCTTTGTTGCCCTTTTCTGAACCTTTTCCAATTCCAATATATCTTTTTTGAGACGGGGCGACCACATCTGCACACAGTATTCAAGATGTGGGTGTACCATGGATTTATATAGAGACAATATGATATTTTCCATCTTATTATTTATCCCTTTCTTAATGGTGCCCAACATTCTGTTTGCTTTTTTGACTGCTGCTGCACATTGAGTGGATGTTTTCAGAGAACTATCCACAATGACTCCAAGATCTATTTCCTGAGTGCTAACAGCTAATTTAGACTCCATCATTTTATATGTATAGTTGGGATTGTATTTTCCAATGTGCATTACTTTGCATTTATCAACACTGAACACCAGTTGCCATTTTGTTGCTCAGTCACCCACTTTTGTGAGATTCCCTTTGTAGCTCTTCGCAATCTGCCTGGGACTTAACTATCTTGAGTAGCTTTGTATCATCTGCAATTTTTGCCACCTCACTGTTTACTTCTTTTTCCAGATCATTTACGAATATGTGGAATAGGACTGGGCCCAGTACAGACCCCTGGGGGACACCACTATTTACCTCTCTCCATTCTGAAAACTGATAATTTATTCCTACCCTTTATTTCCTATCTTTTAACTAGTTACTGATTCATGAGAGAACCTTCCCTCTTATCCCATAACTGCTTATTTTGCTTAAGAGCCTTTGGTGAGGGTCCTTGTCAAAGGCTTTCTGAAAATCTAAATACACTATATCCACTGGATCTCCTTTGTCCGCATGCTTATTGACCTCCTCAAAGAATTCTAGTAGATTGGTGAGGTATGATTTCCCTTTACAAAAACCATGTTGACTCTTCCCCAACAAATCATGTTCAACGATGTGTCTGACAATTCTATTCTTTACTATAGTTTCAACTAGTTTGCCTGGTAATGAATTTAGGCCTGTAATTGCCAGGATTGCCTCTGGAGCCTTTTTAAAAAATTGGTGTCGCATTAGCTATCCTTCAGTCATCTGGTACAGAAGCTGATTTAAATGATAGGTTACAAACCACAGTTAGCAGTTCTACAATTTCACACCTGAGTTCTGGCGACTTCCCCAGATTTGTCACCTAAAAAGAATGTCTCAGGTTTGGGAAGCTCCCTCACATCCTCAGCCGTGAAGACTGATTTATTTAGTTTCTCCGCAATGGCCTTATCACCCTGGAGCGCTCCTTTAGCCTCTCGATTGTCCAGTGGCCCCACTGGTTAGTTAGCAGGCTTCTTGTTTCTGATGTACTTAAAAAAAAAATTTGCTATTACTTTTTAGAGTCTTTGGCTACCTGTTCTTGAAATTCTTTTTTTTGGCCTTCCTAATTATATTTTTACGTTTCATTTGACAGAGTTTATGCTCCTTTCCATTTTCCTCAATAGGATTTAACTTCCACTTTTTAAAGGATGCCTTTTTGCCTCTCACTGCTTCCTGTACACTGTTTACATTGTTTATGTTGGTGGCACTTTTTTGGTTCTCTTACTAAGTTTTTTACTTTGGGGTATACATTTATGCTGAGCCTCTATTACGGTGTCTTTAAAAAGTTTCCATGCAGCTTGCAGGGATTTCACTTTTGGCACTGTACCCTTTACTTTTTGTTTAACTAACTTCCTGAGTTTTGTGTACAGTAGTTCCCCTTTCTGAAATGAAATGCCTCTGTGGTGGGCTGCTGTGATGTTTTTCCCACCACAGGGATGTTAAATTTAATTACATTATGGTCACTATTACCAAGCGGTTTAGCTACATTCACCTCTTGGACCAGATCCTGTGCTCCATTTAGGGCTAAATCAAGAATTGCCTCTCCCCTTGTGGGTTCCAAGACCAGCTGCTGAAAGAAGCAGTCATTTAAGGTGTCAATAAACTTTATCTCTTGCATCCTGTCCTGGAGGTGACGTGTACCCAGTCAATAATGGGGATAATTGATTATTGAGTTCTTTATTTTAATAGCCTCTCGAATCTCCTGAAGCATTTCACAGTCACTATCACCATCCTGGTCAGGCGGTCGGTAGTATCTCTCTGAGGCTATATTCTTATTATTCAGGTACGTAATTACTATCCATAGAGCAGGGTTTCGCAAACTGGGGTTGCCGCTTGTGTAGGGAAAGCCTCTGGCGAGCTGGGCCGGTTTGTTTACCTGCCACGTCCGCAGGTCCGGCTGATCGTGGCTCCCAGTGGCAGCAGATCGCTGCTCCAGGCCAATGGGAGCTGCTGGGAGCAGCAGCCAGTAAGTCCCTCGGCCCACACCGCTTCCAGCAGCTCCCATTGGCCTGGAGCAGCGATCCGCAGCCAGTGGAAGCCGTGATCGGCCGGACCTGGGGACAGGGCAGGTAAACGCACCGGCCCGGCCCTCAGGGCGACCCCAGTTTGAGAAACCCTGCCATAGAGATTCTATGGTACAGCTGTATTGGCCGTTGACCACAAGAGTGCTGTTGTGAGCAGCTGGCTCGGAACTCGTCGGGTTTCTGTTTCCATTAGTAGCCACCCAGGAGCCTGCCCCACAGAGCAGAAATCGACTCATTTCTCTCCAGAGTTGGTGGCTAAAATGCAGTTTGCAGGTCAAAACTGCTCCAAGGAGTTTTCCAGCTGGCTAGTGTGACAGAGTTTCAGCAGATGTTGTACTCCCAGCCAGACAGCCTTGTTGCTGGAGAGGTGCATGCTGGCAGCTGGAGCTAGAGCTGGGCAAAATGTTTGCAGCAAATAGTAAATTTGCTGAAAAATGTATTTTGGGGGGTATTGAAACTATTCACAAATTCAGGTCAAATTTGACTAACAGTTTCAACCAAAAATAATAAATAAATGAAGAATTCAGAAATGTTTGTGAAACGAATCGTTCCCACATTTAGTTTTGAATCAAGAATGAAAAGTTTTGTTCAACCTGAATTCCTTTTTTTTCTTTTGGTTTTTTCATTTCAGCGAGAAAAACTGAAGGAAAAAAAATCAGTTTTGATTAGAAACGAACCAAATTCTTTTTCTGTATTTTTCAGTTTAGCCCCCAAACAAAAGAATCAGTTGTTCGCCTGGCCCTTTTCTCTTCATCTGTTTTAGCCACTGAGTGTTGCCTGGAACCAGCAACGCGAGACAGCAGTCACTCAACATGCATGTCACACACGAAGGACGACGCACAGCACCACACCTAATTACACAGAGCATGGATCTACACGGAAGAGGAACGTATCCTACCCCAGGAACTCATGCAAATACATACCTGCACGTGAATCCTCATACAATTATACATTCACAAAAGCATGCACGTGTGGCCCTCGACAGGTCCTTCTGGCCTTGAGAATCATTCATTCAGAAGGCAGGAATAGTACCATGCGATATCGATGACTCCCCCACAAAGCACAGGCAGTGGATTACAAACAGCAAATGTTTTGCAGCAACAGTAGAGTTAAGCAGTTTGCGAGCTACCCATGGGCTCAGCTCATCCATCAGATAGAGCATGCAGCTGTACAACCAACGTGTTCGGGGACAATGCACAAACCCAGAGGGGAGGTGAATGTGTTGAATGGATTTGTCCTTGTGAACAGCCTGCTCAGCTTTGTTCCATGTCAGGTCGGTGCCAGCCAGTTTTATGCCGGAATGCAGCAAAAGACTGGCTCTTGGGAATGGAAACAGAAAGATTTTGTGACTTGTACAGCCAGAAAACATATTTACCGTATTTATTTATAACAGAGCTGGGGGACTTGCATGCACCTACCAAGAGACGTTGCCTGGCTCAGAGAGTGCACAATCTAGAGAGATGAGACAGACAAAAGATGGACGATTATTATCTGCACTTTGCTATGGGAAATCAAGGCACAGAGAGATTGAAAGTGACCTGCCCCCAGCCATGTGGTGAGCCAGTGTCAGAGCAGGGAATTGAACCCACAGCTCAATGCCTTACCCACAAGACCATCCTTCCTCCCCAGTCTGCCTCTAATTTCAACAGCTGACTTCTATTCTAATTTGAGACTGACTGGAAGGATTGTTTAGTTTCAAGGAGCGCCAGCATGAGACCCGGGGACAGTCACGGTGTTGTGAGGAGAGTGAAGGCTCCTGTTCCAAAGCCAGCAGGACAGCCCCGATTCTCAGCCTGCAAGATCATTAGAGTCTCGAGTTCACTTGGGCACATGCTTCACACAGCACCACAAGGTGATGGAGGGAGGAAGTGCGGGCCTGTGGTTACAACATGAGCAGAGATGCAGGAGAACTAGGTTCAAGTCCCTCCTCTGTTACTGACTCTCCTGTATGACCTTGGGTGAGTCACTTAGCCTCTCTGTGCCTCAATCCCCCATCTGTACAATGGGTATAGCAGTCCTGCCCTACCTCACAGAGGTGTTGTGAGGATAAATACATTAAAGATTGTGAGGGGCATATTACAGCGAAGGGGGGCATGTAAGTACCTAAGACAGATGATGCCAGCACACCATCGACACCACATCAGCGTCGAGATAACACAGTGTGATAACCTGGGACACACAACATTGTGCCATCGCTTGGACACAAACACTGCAGGGGCACGGTGTGATGACTGCATCCTGTAATGCACAGTCCAGCGTCCCCTGCCCACAAATGCACAATGGCTGCTCTAGGCGATCCATTAGTTGAAGACGGAGCCTTCATGCGCTGATGATCAAAGATAAGAACTTGAAACAGAAAGAAAAGAAAAGCGCTCTGGAGATTAGAGAGATGCACATC
This sequence comes from Gopherus flavomarginatus, assembly GCF_025201925.1. NCBI lineage: Eukaryota > Metazoa > Chordata > Testudines > Testudinidae > Gopherus > Gopherus flavomarginatus. The sequence continues at coordinate 17,909,355 of NC_066633.1, read as the reverse complement.
TGATTTGCGGGAAAAGACCCAGGGTGGGAGCACACGACCAAGATACTTGGTGACCTGTCTGCAAATGCTCCGGCACTCCCACCATATAGCCTAAAGCTGCCAGCAATTGGAAGTTCCAGCCATCCTTACAGACTTTTCTGCCTCCGGAAGCAGAGGGGGGGGCGCGTGCCTGGGAACGTGCATGTTTTTATATATAAATACACACACTAGCTAATCGCTTGCAATGATTCAGAAAGCAGCGGCTGGTGCCAGCAAGACCTTTTGGGCTAATAAAATAGTCACTGACTATGATAAGTTACAGGCTTAAGAGCCTAATTCTTTCTTATTTAAAGAGACACTGCAGTGCTTCTCCAGAAGGGGTCCAGAGGAAACGCACAGCAGTCCCTGTTAGTTTCAGCCAAACCTTCAATCTTCAGCAGGCTTCCATGTTTGCGCCCCCGATGAGGGCCTGTTCAGGCATTTATACTACACTCATCACTGGTGGAGCTGAGACGCCTAGCTAGCTACCTGACCTAAACTGCCAGCCCAAAACACTCCCCAATTCTGCACATCCAAATTATTTTCATCTGCAGTTTGTGCGCACAACAAATGGAAGCCAGTGTTTGTAAATCTGCCTCTTTCTGTCTTCTCCTAACCAGCATTCCTCTCCCTAAGGGGACTACAGGCTGGCTTCCCCAGAGGGATGGGTTGGCCGTGCTGATCCTATGTAGAATTCTGACAAATAAGCGATGCTCTCGGCTGGTGATTAGTTCTGGTCTACACTAAAGCTAATGCTACTTTCCCTATATTGAGGGTTAGTCTTTCCTAATGGTTAGAACAAGGAATTGGAAGTCAGGACTCCTGGGTTCTTTCCCAGCTCTGACTTGGCTGGGTAACTTTGGGCAAGTCACTTGAGACCTGATTTTCAGAAGTGCTGAGCACCTGCAACTCCGATGGACAGCAGGAGGGGTGGGATGTTCAGCTGTTCCGAAAATCAGGTCCTTAACGTTCTCAGTGTCTCCATTCCTCTGCGTAGAGTGGGGAGAACCCCTACCTCAAGAGGGGAGGTTTAATGTTTAATGTGCTTTGAGATCCTCACATGGCAGGTGCTGAAACAGCGCAAAGCATTATTGCAGGCCACATCACCTCGAGCAGATCAGAGCTGCTCCTCGATGTTTGTAGCACAGCTGGAGGCTGCACTTCAGTCCTCCCAGCCCTTGAGTTCACCAATAAACCTTCCCCGTGTGATGGAGAGGAGAGTGTATTGCTGATCAGCTGGAAAGCCTGGAGAATGGCGCTGGGTGCTGCACTGTCACTTTAAGAGCTGGATGGATTCTTTGGGAAAAAGAGGTTCCACCCCACATCTACAGGCTGCCAAATCCATTATCCTAGGGGGACCCACCCAGTCTGGGCTCCAGATAGGGAGGATCAGAGCTCACCTACACTTGTCTGCCTGCAGGGCCATGGTGCTGAAAGAGGCCCCCTCTCTCCCCAGCCAACCGGGGCCTGGGAGCGGGTACACAGTGATCCTGCGGCTGGGAGGCTGTAGTGCAGAGTGACAGCGCTCACCTGAGCCCAGGGAGCTACTGGCACGTGAGATGTTGTACTGAGAAGTGTCAACCGCTGTCATGTCGCACGGCAGTGCTAGAGAGAGATGTGCTGTGCAAGCCAAGATGACAAGCCCTGCAGGGGAGCACGGCCCTTCACCAGGCCTGAGGGGGCCTTGCAGACAGAGGACCAGACACTGAACAGGAAGAGGGAGGGATGTGCTCTGCTTAGGGCTGGTACCCTGCTCCCACTTCCAAACCCTGTTCACCGATAGACCCTTCACCGCACAGAGGCCCCCACTCCCAGAGGGTGTCTCTCCATCACCACAAGCCTAGCTAGACACTTGCCCTTCTACCCCCAGGTCTCATTCCCAGACAACGTCCTCTCTAACAAGCCCTGTCCATACCCCACCTCCCTGCACAAGGCTGGGCTCCCCTCCAAGCTGCATTCACAGACGCATCGCCCCGCTACCAGACACACAATCTGTTCACAGACAGTGCCTCCTCCACACTGAGCCCCAGTCACTCCTCTCACCGGGGCCTCCCCTGCTCACAGACCAACCCTCCTCAGCCAGCCCGCGCCACATCCCAGACAGACCGTCTGCACAGCCTCCCTCTGCCCTGGGATGATCACAGCACGCGGACTGCTGCCAGCTCTCTCAGCTGCAGCTTTTCTCCGGGGCGTCCCACCGCACTTCCTGCTACAGCAGAGCACGGCAAAGAGCGACTGTGGCCCCAGCTGGCATTTGCGCACGTGTGCGTAAGGCACTGCATGGGAGGCTAAAGGGGACGGGTGTCCCCAAAGCTAGGAGGACAGGGTATCGTGGAGCACAGCTATACCCCAGAATGCCATGGAGCAGCAAGAGGAAGGATTGCCTAGTGGTTTGGGCACTAGCCTGGGACTTGAGAGATCCAGGTTCAGTTCTCTGCTTCTCCACCGTGGAAGTTCCGTGGCCTGCGTTATCCAGGAGATCAGACTTGACGGTCACACTTCCGGCCTTGGAATCTAGGATGTGGGCAAGTCACCATCAAAGTTAATGGAGCTGGAACAATTTGCACCTGCTGAGGAGCTGGCTCTCTGTGCCTCAGTGTTCCTTATGTAAAATGGGGATAACAGCACTGGCCTGCCACCCATGGGTGTTGTGAAGACAAATACATTAAGGAGTGTGAGGTGCTACGGCAGGGGTGGGCAAACTACGGCCCGCAGGCCACATCCAACCCGTCAGATCTTTCAATTCAGCCCTCAGCTGTGGTCGGGAGCTTGCCCCGGGAAGCAGCTGGCATGATCCCCTATCTGGCTCCTATGTAGTATGCGAAGGGATGGTCAGGTGGCTCTGCGTGCTGCCCCGTCCACAGGCACCGCCCCTACAGCTCCCATTGGCCGGGAAGGGCACCTGCGAACGGGGCAGCACTCAAAGCCACCTGGCCACACCTCCGCGTAGGAGCCAGAGAGGGGGATGTGCTTCTGGGAGCTGCTTGAGGTAAGCGCCGCCTGGAGCCTGAAACCCTGAGCCCCTCCCGTGCCTTAATCCCCTGATCCCCTTCATGCCCTCTGAACCCTTTGATCCCAGCCTGGAGCCCCCTCGTCTACCCCACACCCCTCATCCCCCGCCCAACCCCAGAGCCTGCCTCCCCAGCCAGAGTCCTCACCCCCCCATGCCCCAACAGTCTGCTTCATCCCTGATCCCCCTCCTGCCCTCTGAACCCCTCAGTCCCAGCCCGGAGCGCCCTCCTGCACCCCAAATTCCTCATCCCCAGCCCCATCCTTGAGCCCGCACTCCTAGCTGGAGCCCTCATCACCACCTCCCCACACCCCAACCCCCTGCCCCAGCCTGGAGCTCCTTGCCCCAGCCAGAACTTTTCATCTCTGCACCCGCAGCTGGAGCCCTGACCCCCTCCCGCACCCTTATCCCCAATTTTGTGAGCATTCAAGGCCCGCCATTCAATTTCCACACCCTGATGTGACCCACAGACCAAATAGTTTGCCCACCCCTGTGCAATGGTGATGGGGGCCAGAGAACTACAGAGCGAATGAGCCGCGTGGCACCTGCAGCAGATCATTTGCCTAATCGATGGCAGGAAAGAGTGTGTATTACTCATTGGTTCCAGCTACATACAAAGCAAGGAAACAACTGCAGGGAGCAGCCCCCCATCCCCGTCTTAGTGCATCTGCACACAGCACATGCCTTGCAGCTGCGGTTTCACCCAGGCACAGCACCACCAGGTGCAGGGTACCACAGAACCAGCCCTGCCGTCTCTGCTAAGGTTCCTGAGCGCAAAGTCCTCGGCCAGAATACTGATGGCAAGTGAACCTACCAGAGGCAGGCACGCAAGAGCCACTTCAGAATGCACACGAACGGCCATGGGGGTGTTTTTGCACCACGCACCCAGCTTCAGAGGTGTCTCTTTTCTTGCCGGGGCTTGGCCTCGAACAGGAAGGGGAGGAGGGGAGTGTAGCGGGTAGTTTACCCTGCTCCTGCCCTGAAGGGCTTAAAACAGCTCTGGGAGAGGGCTGGGGCAGGGGAAAGGCTGGGCTAATGGGGAAAGCAGCCCTAGGTGCAGCAGTGCAATCTGGGCCCAGCTGGCCCTTATAAGAGGGCGTGGGGCCAGAAGGAAACAGACACTCTCTCTCTAGCCTCTTGAGAGAGGAGGACCCGACAGGGAAGCTGAAGAGGGTACCTAGGGTGCAGCAGTGCTGGGGAAGGGCAGAGGGAGCTGGGGAACTCCAGCCTAGCAAAGCCCCAGGCTGCAGGCCAAGTTAAGGGCCCACAAAGGTGCTGGGGCTGCAGAGGGGCAGCCCAGATACAGGCAGAGGCAGCTGGTCCAACCCCCGTTCTGGCGATGAGTGGTTTATAGGCTGCAATCTGCCCCAGGGAGCAGGGGCTAGGTGGTGACTGGTAGTACCCACTGAGGCAAGGTGGGGATAGGACGGTTGGGGGGGTTCTCCTGAGAGGGGAGACCCAGAGACAGAGTGGGTACTGTAGTGGGCAGAACCCCTGGGCAAAGGGCACCGGGGTCCGGAAGGGACATGGGGGGGGCAGCGGCAGGTGAGACCTCAGCCAACAGAGGGCACTCTAGAGCTGGAAAAGAGCTAATTCTCTGGACAACCAGCAGGAGGCGCCGTGCTGGTGAGTCGTTGTCCCGCCACAGGGAGACCGAGAAGCTTTGCAATGTGACATTGCGCCAGATTTCGACTTCCCCCAGTGCTGCACTTGCTAAACCGCAGCTCAGCAGTTCCCCAGAAAGAGGAAGGAAGCAGGAGGCAGCGTGCGAGGACGCTGCGAATTCAAAGCTTGGGCCGTTGGAAGGGGACTAGAGATGGAGCCTTTTGCTAGAAGCCAGGTTCCTATTGAGCAACTAACCCTCCACGTGCGTGTGTGCTGTCAGACTAACCAAACTCTGGGCTGCTGGGATGAAAATCAGACTGCTGCCCTCACTGGGGTGTGACTATGAATCCATACTGCTCATATTTATATTAACCCTGGAGACAGCCCCTCTCATCAGCAGACAGGCTGAGGGGGGCAGATTCTGAACCTTAGAGAAAATCCAAGCTTCAACCAGTTACAAACCACTCTGGCAATCTGGCAGGAGCCCGATCCTCAGAACTGCACCTGAGGCCTGGTCTACACTACGCGTTTAAACCAATTTTAGCAGCGTTAAACTGATTTAACACTGCACCCATCCACACAGCGAGGCCTTTATATCGATATAAAGGGCTCTTTAAACCAGTTTCTGTACTCCTCCCTGACGAGAGGAGTAGCGCTGAAATCAGTATTGCCATATCGGATTAGGGTTAGTGTGGCCGCAAATCAACAGTATTGGCCTCCGAGTGGTATCCCACAGTGCACCATTGTGACCACTCTGGACAGCAATCTGAACTCAGAGGCACTGGCCAGGTAGACAGGAAAAGCCCCGAGAACTTCTGAATTTCATTTCCTGTTTGCCCAGCATGGAGCTCTGATCAGCACGGGTGGCGACGCAGTCCCAAATCCAAAAAGAGCTCCAGCATGGACCGTGCGGGAGATACTGGATCTGATCCGCTGTATGGGGAGACAAATCTGTTCTATCAGCGCTCCGTTACGGAAGACAAAATGCCAAAGCATTTGAAAAAAATCTCCAGGCTATGATACAGAGTCCAAAGCACAGTGCTGTGTGACAAGTGTAACAGAAAGCCAAAGAAGCAAATGGACGCTCATGGAGGGAGGGAGGGGGTACTGAGGACTCCAGCTATCCCATAGTCCCTGCAGTCTCCGAAAATCATTTGCATTCTTGGCTGAGCTCCCAGTGCCTGTAGGGTCAAACACATTGTCCGGGGTGGTTCAGGGTATATCTCGTCAATTTACACCCCCCACTCCCCTGTGAAAGAAAAGGGAAAAAAATCGTTTCTTGACTTTTTTATATGTCACCCTCTGTTTACTGCATGCTGCTGGTAGACACAGTGCAGCGGCAGTGAACAGCAGCATCCTCTCCTCTCCCTTCCCCGGTGGCAGACGGTACAGTGCAGAAGGACTTGTAGCCGTCCTTGTCATCATCCCGTGAGTGCTCCTGGTTGGCCTCAGGTGAGGTTGGCCGGGGGTGCCTGGGTAAAAATAGGAATGACTCCCAGTCATTCCCGGTAGATGGTACAGAACGGCTGGTAACCATTCTCATCATAGCAACTGGGGGCTGAGCTCCATCAGCACCCCCCTTTTCATGTCTAAAGAAAAGATTCTGTACTGCCTGGACTATCATAGCAGCGGGATGCTGGGCTCCTCTCCCTCACTGTTTAATGTCCTGCCTGGGCTATCATAGCAGCTGGAGGCTGCCTCCTGCTCATTTTATCTCACTAACAAGACAGAGTTTCTTATTCCTGCATTCTTTATTACTTCATCACACAAATGGCGGGGGGGGGGGGAGACTGCAATGGTAGCCCAGGAGGGTTGGGGGAGCAGGGAAGCAACGAGTGGGGTTGTTGCAGGGGCACCCCCTAGAATGGCATGTAGCTCATCATTTCTGCGGGATCTGACACGGAGCGGCTGTGCTCTCTGGTACCCTGGTTCTCTAGTACACTTGCCCCATATTCTAGGCAGGACTGACTCTATTTTTAGATATAACATAAAGGAGGAAATGACCCGGGGAGTCATTCCCATTTTTGTCTTTGCGCCTCCGGCCGACCTCAGCGAAGGCCAGCCAGGAGCACCCATGACAGCAGCAGACAGTACAGAATTACTGACAACCATCATCTCATCGCCAATTTACAATGGCCCAGCAGACGGTACAGAACGACTGGTAACCATCTCTGCTACCTTGCAAAGGCAAATGAGTGCTGCTGTGTAGCACTGCAGTACCGCCTCTGCCAGCGGCATCCAGTACACATACGGTGACAGTGACAAAAGGCAAAACAGGCTCCATGGTTGCCGTTCTATGGCGTCTGCCAGGGCAATCCAGGGAAAAAGGGCGCGAAATGATTGTCTGCCGTTGCTTTCACGGAGGAAGGAATGAGTGACGACATTTACCCAGAATCACTCGTGACATTGTTTTTGCACCATCCTGCATTGGGGTCTCAACCCAGAATTCCAATGGGCGGAGGAGACTGCGGGAACTATGGGATAGCTACGGGATAGCTACCCACAGTGCAACGTTCCGGAAATCGACACTAGCCTCGGACCATGGACGCACACAGCCGAATTAATGTGCTTAGTGTGGCCGCGTGCGCTCGACTTTATACAATCTGTTTTACAAAACCGGTTTATGTAAAATCGGAACAATCCCGTAGTGTAGACGTACCCTGAGTTGCATAAACTGGAGCAGCTCGCAGCCACCCTCTCTGATTTGTGGAGGTACAGCCTGGGAAGGCTTAAGATCCCTGCATGCAGCCTCCCTGCTTGTTCCTTGAGCTTCTGCATCTACAAGGGAAGACCTGGCCGGATGAAATGGGAACCAGCCAGAACACTCACCCTGCTCTCAAACCACAAGCCAATCTCTTCAGAAGCTCCGAAGAGCTTGGGTAATTTATTCCATAATTTCCTGGCTGCCGTGGCACTTTCTGCTTCTGACACAGATCAAGGCTGCCACAATACCATGAAAAGGGCAGATCTTGAGCAATCTCTGGCCAGAAGGCAGCATAGCCCAGTGGTTAGAGTCCCGGACTGAGAGGCAAGAGATTGAGGTTCTATTCTCTGCTGTGTGACCCCGGGGAGTCACTTTACCTCTCTGTGCTGGGCTTTCCCTAGCTGTAAAATAGAGATAATGATCTCTCCCCATCTTAAATACTGTTACTATTGTAAATCTCACATGCAGCCTGCTCTTGAGAGTCTGCCAGCCCAGTGTGACGGCCCCCAAAGCATCTGGGAGAAACATCTGCAATGAGGGGTGTTTATCCCAATCTCTGGCCTGTTTCAGGCTCCCTGGCCATTGTACCTTTGCTCGCAGCCGCAGCCGGTCAATGGTGTTCTCAGCCTCAGCGTACTTGGTCAGCAGTCTGTGGTAGTCCTCCTGGAAGGGGAGGGAGGAGAGCACACATCAGGGTCACATAGGGGTGTTACTATCACTGAGTATTTATATAGCAACATAAATGTCTGGCTGTGGGAGGGTGGATGCTGAAGGAGCAGTTAGCCACCGGGTATGAAAGTGCCCAGTGCGTGTGTACAGACACACATACACTGCACATGTAAATGCTGCAGAAGCATATGCATCCAGGGCTTCAGATAATAGGGACTTCAGAATTTAGTCTGCAAACCAAGAATCAAGACATCAGAAATTAGTTCCCTCACCGCACACATGCGCACACAATATTCTACCTGAATAAGTGACTCTGGTTTCCCTACTGTTAATTCTAATGCCCTGTCATTAACACCCCATGCAATGATCTGCCCCATGGCAGTGCTGACTGGGATTCCACAGGGATGAGCGTCCCCGATCAGCATTGTCTCCTAGTCCAGAGGCGACACCATACAGGTGAAGGCTCCAACATTTATTCCCTTTATGCTTCTTGCAGGAGTGAAAAGGGAGGGCCCTCTGATTTCAGTCCTGCGTAGAGATCCCTGGTCTCTCTCCTAGTGAGGTTTCCCTGGTTTGTGAGAGGTGGACATTACCTGCAGCTGCTTCACCAGCTCAGTGGCTTGCTGTGGGGACTTGAACTCCTCAGGCACCATGGTGGTGGAAGGGGTAGGGCACTTTTGCGGGGACCCCTCCGCGCTGCTGAGCAACACCTCCTGGACGATCTCCGCAGGAGACTTGAAGACCACAGGGCTCGCTGAACCCCTGGCCCTCATGGGCAGAGTCCTGCCCCGCGGAGGGCGGTAACTCTGATCGTCCTTTGGGAACTTCACCCGCGGCTCCACTTTGGACAAATCTGGCAGCGGATAGTTGAGCTGGCCTCGCCCATATCGCGAGGTTTCAGCTGCAGCCAGGGATGGCCTGGCAGGGCCTGACTTCAGCGAGTCAGACTGCTCTGCCTGCTTACTGGCGTTCCCCCGAGGGCTCAGAGACCTGGACTGCCTGCTGAACTTGGAAGGGAGAGCTGGGGAAAGGGCCTTCTTCAGCTTCCGAGCCCGGTCCTGCTGCTGGCTGCCAGCATGCTGTAGGGAAGGGGGAGCCTCTGTTGCCTTGAGCCTTGAGCTCTCCGAAGGCTCGGCTGCAGGGACAGGGTGGTGGTGGGATGCCCTAGCTCGAGCAGCAGAGGTTGCCTTGGAGATGGTTCGGGGGGCATCCTCCATGCTCTCAGTATAGGAAGATTCTGGGAAGGTCTCTGCGTCGATGCTCGGGGAATTCTCAAGGTCTTCCACAGACAGGTGGTGTACGAGGCTCCGGCTCAGGCTTCGGCGTCTGGAATCGGCCAGCGGGCTCAGCTCGGGGCTGTCCAGGTGCCCGCTTGAGGGCAATGAGAACTCCGTTTCTGCGGAGAACTCCAGGCTCTCTCCGAGTTGGCTCCGGCTTTCAAAGACATCAGCTCCGGTTGTCTGGCTTGGCTTGTGGGAGCGCTCCAGCAGGGTACTGGAGGGGGGCGGGCTGACATTGGAGTGTCCCGAAAGCTCCTCTCCGCCGTCTGTGGTGAAGCTGAAGGATTTGGCATAGTCCCTGTACAGAGCCTGGGTGTCCTGCAGAGCATCGGGGCTGGCGCTGTACTCTGAACCGTACTGGCCTTCGAAAGAGAGCTCTGGGTAGCCCTCCCCTTCGCTCCCTGCCTCCCAGTCCCCCTCCTGTCTCTCCACGTCTCCTGAGCTGGCTCGGTCCTCATCTTCTTCAGTCATGTCTAGTTGCCTGTCTCTCTGTGGGTGCCAACGGGCTGGGGAGGTTGGGTCCTCCTGTGTCCCATCATGTTCTAGCTCCTCGCCATCATCTGGAAAACAAACAATAGTGCTACTGTCACCAAGTGCTCTATGGTTTCTTTGTTCATTTGATTTCCTCCCATGAACCCAACCCCAAACTGCTCAGGAGAGTTGGGTTCTATTCCTGGCCTGCCACTGGCCTGGGGAGGAACTTTGGGCAAGTCATGTCCCTGTCCTGTGCCTCAGTTTCCTCATGTGTAAATGGCAGTAATGATACTGACCTCCTTCGTTAAAAGTGCTCTGTAAGAACTAGGCGGTGGTATTATTATTCCTACAAACAAGGGTATTTTTGTTTTGTTTTTTAATAATAATCCATGCTTTTTGCCCCCATATTCTCCTGCTGCAGCGAGTCCCACAGGTCATGTTACTTAAAGAAATAGCCATCACACATATGTAACTGTAATTCTTTCCAGTTCTGTCGTTTTGAAATATATTGCCTTTTAACTCTTTCTGAGCACCCTCTTGTTCCATTACAAGATGGGAGCAGCCCAAGTGGCTTTCTCGGCACCATGCATACATTGCTAGACCTCCAGCATCTCTCTTTTTTCTATTCTCCAAGCCAAGCTACTTAGTCCTGGGGTAAAATATTTAAGACTGCCGTAGCAACCCAGGTTCCAGCAACTTCCAGTCAAGCGCCCAAGTCACTGTAGAAGATGACACTTTTTAACATTTTACCCTTAATTTTGTCAATCTGGAAAATCACCTGGCGCTTCCCTTGCCCAACGGGTCCAATTCTCCTCTCATACCATTTTAACACTGATGGAACTCCATCAGCTTCAGTGGAGTTTCTCCTATCCCGCTGGTGTACATCAAGAGTATCAGGACGAACGTCCCTCATCGTTTGTATTGTCCCTGCTTTGGGATGTTTCTATTTCTGTTACAGCTTTAAGGGGAGATGGCCAAACCTTGAATGCTAATCCTCAGAGGAGGACTTACCTTCAGTATATATGTAACACTGAGAATATATTTAGAGGTCATCATTATTAACCACATGAAGATATCTGCATATTATTCCTTGGCCCTCAATACAGGCTAACGATAAAATTACCCGGCAGTTGGGAGGGACAGCTGAGCTAGCAGAGATCGAGCTAGCTCAGCTAACCAGAGCTGTAGCTGCATGGGCAGCAGGATGGGCTAGTCACCTGAGTACAATCCCCGCTTGGTACCCTTGGTGCGTAGTCTGGCCCTCTGTCTATGGCCCCCTGCTCACCATACGTCCTACAATCACCCTTCCCAACTGCAGCGCAGACGTACCCTGGATATCTTCTTGACTTCTCCGGCCAATAGTGAGCAGATGGCTCCACTGAGATGTTGGAAAGGACAGCTCAATCTTTTACAACTAAATCCAAACCCACCACTGCATCTTACTGGCCTCAAGGATTTCTTCCCAGACCCATTACTTTGCCCTGGACTTCACTGACATTCACCCGCTCAACTGGCCCCCTCCCATTTGCACTGCTAAAACACCTCCTCTTTTCAGCTCCTTCCAGTGTTTCTCACAAAATCTTCCTCAGTCTCAGTTCACTGAAATGTTGGTACCATCAGGAAATCCTGCTGCTTCCACTGTTCCCTTCCCATTCCAAGGTCTTAAATTCCTTAGCATTAGCCTGTTTTTCATTTTAACCATCTTACACATTAACCAGTCAATCTCAACACCCCTGGGAACAATCACCATCCCCAGGCAATGGAACGCAAGGTGCAGAGATTAAGGGTAATATTTTCTGAAATGCCTAAAGGATTTAGGTGCCAACGTCCCAATCTGAGCTCCTTAGTGATTGGGGGTATGTCTATACAGCAAAGAAAAACCCTGTGGCTGGCCCATGCCAGCCAACTTGGGCTCGGGTTGTAGACGTCTGAGTTTGGGCTGGAGCCCCAGCTTTGGGACCCTCCCACCTCTCAGGGTCCTAGATCCCAGACTACAGCCCGAGCCCAGACGTCTACACAGCAGTGAAACAGCCCTGCAGCCTGAGCCCCATGAGCCTGAGTTGGCTGGCACAGGCCAGTCATGGGTGCCTAGTTGCTGTGTAGATTTAGTCTGAGGCACTTGTGAAAATTTACCGTAGGTGACTTGCCCCAAGACACAGCAGCAATCTGGTGTCAAAGCTGAGAATAGAAAAGAAGAGTCTCCTAGCTGGGGTTTCATACTTCTAGACTGTGTCCTGAGCAGCACTAGTCCTGCTGTTTGCTCCCCAAGGACACTCCAGATGTTAACATCTTTCTATGCTGCACAATGGTCATTTATTCCAACTCTGGGCTTCCTAGCTAGGACCATGCTGGGACTTTGCCTCCTACTACACAGTTCTGAAGGTTCCTTCCCAGAAAGCCAACTTCTACCAACATGTATAAGGAGAGATTAAAGAGGCTAGGACTTTTCAGCTTGGGAAAGAGGAGACTAAGGGGGGATATGATAGAGGTCTATAAAATCATGAGTGATGTGGAGAAAGTGAATATGGAAAAGTTATTTACTTGTTCCCATAATATAAGGACTAGAGGCCACCAAATGAAATTAATGGGCAGCAGGTTTAAAACAAATAAAAGAAAGCTCTTCTTCACACAGCACACTGTCAACCTGTGGAACTCTTTGACTGAGGAGGTTGTGAAGGCTAGGACTATAACAGGGTTTAAAAGAGAACTAGATAAATTTATGGAGGGTAAGTCCATTAACGGCTATTCGCCAGGATGGGTAAGGAATGGTGTCCCTAGCCCAGTGGGACTCAAACTTTTTTACTGGCGACCCCTTTCACATAGCAAGCCTCTGAATGCGACCCCCCTAATAAATTAAACACCCTTTTAAATATATTTAACACCATTCTCAATACTGGAGGCAAGCAGGGTTTGGGGTGGAGGTTGACAGATTGTGACCCTCCCATGTAATGACCTTGCGCCCCCGAGGGGTCCCAATCCTCAGTTTGAGAACCCCTGCCCTAGCCTCTCTTTGTCAGAGGATGGTGATGGACGGCAGGAGAGAGATCACTTGATCATTACTTGTTAGGTTCACTCCCTCTGGGGCCCCTGGCATTGGCCACTGTCAGTAGACAGATACCGGGCTGGATGGACCTCTGGTCTGACCCAGTTCGGCCGTTCTTATGTATGGACTGTAGACCATAACTGTGGCCACACTGAGAGGTAGATGAGGTAGATGCAGGTACGTATTCCCTGCACAACACTTGATGCAGCTGGCACTCCCCTCTTGTGCGTCAGACGTGTCAGGAGAAAATCTGCTGGAGTGAATTTCCTGAGAACTGTGATGCGCACATCCGAAGGGCTCAGTGTTGTACCCCAGAGGTAGCTGCATTTCAGCGGCAATACCTATACACTTAAGCTCACTGGGATTTGTGTTCTTCAAGGCAAGTGAGCTGCATTTCCCAGGTCCCAGCAGACTACTGGGGTCTGGAGAAAACACCCAATGCCCTGGCATTGCCGATTCTTCCTGTGGCTGTCACTCTCTGCTCTGAGATTGGTGCTATCTCTGTAGTACATGCAGGCTACTAGAGGAAGAGGACAGAACAGAGAGCTGACTCACCAGCGGGTGGGCTCCTGGCATTGTCTCCTTGGGAACTGCTCCACTCAAACTCCTGCAGTTCGCGAAGGTCGAAGTTCCTGTCACTCTGTGCCAAGAGCCCCTGGGGAGAAGGTGGCCCCTTCGTAAGCCTGACGTTCCCCAGGAACTCCAGTTCAGTGGGATCCTGGGCCGGGGATTCACCCCACTGGCCAGCGTGACCCACCAGTCCGTTCTCGTCCAGTCTAGCGACTCCATTCTCCTCCATGTACCCCTCAGATCCCTGATCCACCTCCTCCTCCCAGCGCTGCCACTGCCCAGAGCCATAGCCAAGGCCCGCCTCTCCCCACTGGGCCCACGGCGCTGAGCTGGCCATGTCCTGCCGTCCCCGGCGAATGGCGTGAGGTGAGGCGGCAGGGCGAGACGTCTGGCTAAGGATGCAGAATGGGCTTCACTTGCATCATTTCATAGTGCAGACACCGAGGAAGCTCCGGGGGCTGAGGGGGGCTTTGCTTCCTTGGGAAATGTAGGTCACATTGCTGCTCCATTCAGCGCTTCAGTATCCTGCCTGCAGCTAAGAGGAGACAGGCAGAGAGAGGGAGAGATGCTTAATGGCAGCCAGGAGGGACACAGTGGGCTCTATTCAGACAGTCCCTCTCCCTCTCCCCTCGCCCCAGCACAGAGATGTCAGCTGCTGCCTGAAGCTTCCCCAACCAGCTCTCCCCCTCCCCAGCTCCAAGGGCAGCCAAGTCACCTCATGGATTGTACCTCCCCTCCCCAGAACTGAGGTCTGACATCCAGGCTAGGTGCCACCTAGATGCCGTCGTGACATCGTGCTGCCTGGGCTGGGGCATCGCGACACGGGTGCTGTCACATCTCCACATGACGACGTCACGTTGGCCTGGGCCTCTGTCCAAGGTAACATCTCACGTGGAAGCTAGGAAGGGGGAAACCCTGCTATGCCCGCCAGCCCCACGTGGCGCTCCCCTCTCGACACTGGCGTGTTGCTGGCAGTAGCAGACGTGCTCTGGGCGAGTGGCAAAGGACTGCTTAGTGGCACGTTCTGCTGGGCCACAGCCTGAACCCAGCACCATGTCCTACTCAACATCAGCAGGGTGGGCCAATGGTCTTCACCTTCCCACACAGCTGTCCCCCTGCCCTTCCTTCCACGGTACATTGCCTGATACAATCCCTCCCTGCCTCTTCCCAGCCCGGTCCCGGGATCACAGCCGCTCTACGAGCAGGCAGAAAGGGGTGCTGTGCCATAATACGCACACACCACCCCATTCCCAGAGCCTCGCTCACTGCGATGCTGGCTGGCACGGACAGCGTATTCAACAGCTGCCTGCCCTCAAACGCAAGCGTCACCTGTGAGCAGCCTGGCCATACCAGCCCTTCGGCGAATGCAGCGCCCGTTCACCTGGGCATGCAGACAAGACCTGCCATGAAATCCAGCGGGCCCATCTGCGATCCAGGCCAGGCAGCCAGGTGGGAGTGCCAGCCATGCTCAAAGTGGGCTTTAGGACCTGTCCTCCTCCATCCTGGAGCAGACGAGGTGGCTAAGGGTCTGCCAGGGAGGTCACGCACAAACATGGCATTGCTCAGAGCGCCAGGGAGGCTTTCCAGCAGCAGCAGCTGCCGAGGCTGCAATTCTCTTACAGGGGAGTCTATTCAGGGCAAAGACCGGCTCCACTCCGCCCCCTCTTCAGTGCAGCTGGAGATACACTGACCCACTGTTAGGGGCCATTCCCTTGCGGCGAGGAAAGCAATCAATGGCTGGATGGGCGCTGCTGGGGCACATTAGGCAACATTGCAGGAGCAGTCACAGTGGGGGTGCCCAGGAGGTGTTGCAGGGAACGGTGAGGGGCGCTAGCTGTGGGGGAGCTCCCAGCCGTGCCAGTCCTCGTCTCAACACAGCATTGGAGAAATGCCAGTCTGGCCCTATACAAGTCAGTTCACCTGCCCCACTGGAAACACAAACCAGGAGGTAGCTCTGCGATGGGGTGATGTGCCACAGCCCATCTCCTCCAGTGACTGCAGTGAGGAAAAGGAAATTCTCACTCCCTAGGGAAGAGCTGCCCAGTGTGCACACTGGCTGGATCTGGGGAGTGGAGACCTCGCCCAGGGGGGCCAAGAGCCCCTCTGCCCCCAGACTGCACTCAGCGGCAGAACTTCCTTGGCCTCTCTCCAGCCCCTCCCTGTATACTCAGCCTCAGCCAGAGGTGACCGCAGGAGCCTGACCCACCACCCCAAAAGAAGGGAGGTCAGTGCTGCTTGGGGCCATTATGGTTTGGAGCCCGGAGCAGCAAGAGCCTGGGGAGCAGCTGGACCTGGAGCTGCCCAGCGAGGGCTCCATTAGCAGCAGCCTCCCATTGTTCCTCGGGAAGCAGCTCCCAAGAGCCCGAGGATGCTCTCATGCAGCTGAGCTGCTGTTTATCCTCCCCCACACCAACCACCAGCCCTGCTCTCTCCCTTCCTGTGCCTCTTTGCTGCTGGGGCCTTTCCCCAGCCGCTTCACCCCTGGGTCTGCCCCGTCAGGACACTCCTTCGAAAAAAGAACCCACTGCAGGAGTGCGCAGGCATGGGGCCATTGCTCTGCCAGGCAGGGGGAGCTCAGTACATCTGCACAATGAGAGCATCTGCTCTGCCGTCCTCTTCATGGGGCCCCAAGGAGCAGGTGATCTGAATGCTCCCCAGCTCCTGCACCAGGTTGCTGTTCTCTTGCACTGAGGCAGGATTGGGCAAACTTCCCCGAGTACCCGCAAGGCTGCAACGGAGGGATCGGAGAGCAGGCAGAGGGCCCCAGGAAACTCCTGTCTGGCTCGGATCAAAGCTACATGTTCTCTCCCTCTCTCTGCACTGGACACTGCACCTGGCTGTGCCAGGCACTGATCAGCCCAGCTCCTTGGTAAATTGTGACCTGCGGAGCCAGGAATTGGTTACCACTATCTGCATGGTCAGACCCTTCGCCAGTCAGGGACGCCTGCATCTACGGCAAATGCTGGATACGTTATTGGCCTTGACACTGTTTTGCAAACTCCTGCCGTGTGCCATCACTTCACTAGCCAGTTCCACCCCGTCTGCCTCGTTTCACACGTCGGCCTTCCCTTTGCAAAGGAACCTTCCCTTCCAGGGCGAGGTGGCACAAAGCTAGCGCAGGCTGTTTGCCTGAGCCCGGCTCCGTGGACCAAGCTAAGCCACTTAACAGCCAGGTTGCTGTACTGGCAAACAAGTCGGTTGATGTTCAGTGGTGCAAGAATCTGCAGCTCCCGCTGGATTCAATGGCCCTGGGACGCCGGCAGAG
The DNA here is from genome assembly GCF_025201925.1 of Gopherus flavomarginatus. NCBI lineage: Eukaryota > Metazoa > Chordata > Testudines > Testudinidae > Gopherus > Gopherus flavomarginatus. The sequence continues at coordinate 17,892,717 of NC_066633.1, read as the reverse complement.
GTACCGGGGACACTAATCCCCTTTGTGGTGGACACCAAGCAGCTGAGGGCACATGGTGCCCATCAAGGCCTAGATCTCTGGTTTGAATCTGGCTCCAGGAGAGTAGCAAGCAGCCAATCACTGGTGGCCTGTGCGAAATGAGCTGTTGGGTCTCAACCTAGTTCCCACTGGGGGAGTGCCACATAACAAAACCCACCAACCCAAATCACCACATGATGAAGAGCGGCCAAGGACTTGAAAGAGCCCTGGAAGCCCAAATGCCCCGGTTTCCCCAGCAGCGATGCCTCTGGGGGCTGAGGCTCCTGGCGTGGGTGGCAGGGGGGAAGTTTGCTCGGCTGCAGACCTAGCCATTCCTGTTCTGTGCACCAGCAAACAACTGGCTTCCAGCACAGCATTTCACTCTTAAAGAGCAGCGCTCAACACAGCCTCTCCTGCTCCACCCTGCCAGGCTCCGATGCCAATGGGCCACTCCTGAGCGGAGAACTCACAATTCACCAGCCTCAGCCAAATTCAGACTCAAGATTGGGAAGGGGAAAAAAATGAACTTAAAGAATAAAACAAGCCTCCCCCCCAGCACTATCCCTCTCTTTGGTACTTGGCTGGCAATCTTGGTTAACACTCCTCTTCCATCATTAACCCCGGGAGTCCCAGCAGGCTCCAGCTTACCAGCCACATGAGTGATCTGGAGTCCCCAGGATTAGCTCTGCTGCTTTCAGCTCTTGTTCCTGTGCCAGGCCCTGCCCCAAGATCGCTTCCTCCCATCTGCTCCCACCAGGAGCAAAATCACACCCCAGCAAACTGTTCCACTCTCCTGTCTTCCTTGCTGTGGAATGAGGAAGCAGATTGTTCTCTCAGCTGTGACCCCAACCTCTGGTCTCATCCCATACCCGATGCCTCACCCCAAGAAGGCATTATAACAAATCCACAACCACCTGGGACTTCACTGTCACCACTGCTGTGCACTGTGGCCATTCAAACCTTCAGTACCATTGAGGTTAGAACTGAGATCCCCCTGTTACAAAAAACACAGGCCCTCTTCCTTTGGGCTACTGGAGAATCACCCTCAGCTGTTAGCAATATAGGGCCAATGACACACAGCTGGGCAGTTCTGCACAACTGGGCACACATCATCTAGTACAGGGCATGCACACCACACACCTGGTCATTCCTGGATTAAATACATTTTTTTCCCTACCAGTTCACCCCTGACCTTAAGCCCCAGTTTACTCAGTGACTAACAAAACCAAACACAAAGGTCTCAGCAGAGCATGGCTATTAACCCCTTAGCTCCTGCATTAAGAGTCAGTTCGCTCTGAGATCCAAGAGCAGCAGCCCTGGGAAGTCAGTTTGGGTGTGGGGTCGCTAATCCATATCAGTGCCTGGAGCAGTGACACTATCCAGGACACTAATGGGCAACCCATGGGTCTTTAATTGGGGCGAACAAGGTGAGAGCTCTAGGGGGCAGGAATAAGCCACTCCCAGAGAACGCAGCAGCTTCTGCCATCTACCAACGCCCACCCCACAAGGATGATGCACGGCAAGGAGCTAATGCAAAGACACCTGGCTGGTAGGGGGAACTGGACCTGCCACAGTCAGCAAGGACTCATCCCCCAAAACCCCAGGTCACTCAGCAGGGGAACACGCTGGTCTTGCCACAGGGCAGCTGGGAGCAGAGAAAAGGACCTCAAAGAAGGGCATGATATGTCCTTGTAGAGTCCACCATAGGGTCCATGCAGTAGGACCCAGAAAGGAGCAGCAGGGCTTTGCTTCAGGATGAAGCTCTCCCACCCTGCAGGATGTGCGGACGGGCATGGAGCTGTTTGAGGGCCTTCCATTTCTCCTCAGTCCCTCTGGTGGCTGTGCAGGGTCTGGTGAGAAGTGGCCAGTCAGAGTTAGAGGGGGAAGAGAGCCAAATCAGGGGGGAGGCCGACGGCAGAGAGGGAGGATGACAAAATAAGAGAATAGGCAGACCGAGCTTGGAGCCTGTTCACTGTCTGCATATGAGAGAGAGAGAGAGAGAGAGTGTGTGTGTGTGTGTGTCTGTGTGTGTGTAGCACAAGTCAGACTGTGTGTGAAAGAGACAGTGGCTGAGCTCCAGCAGACTCATTCCACTGATGACCTAAGGGCAGGACTGGAGAACTTTCACTCCCTTCCTCTCCAGCTGATGCCTCATTATTATTATTGTGGCCCTGGGTTTCCCAATGACTAGTGATTTCGAGAGCCCAAAGAGAGATGCTTTGAAGGGGCCTGTCAGACACCCACGCTCTGGAAATCAGGCCCTCCCCAAAGGGGCTCATGTTGGGCCCCCACAGTTTCTGGCCACTTTTGAAAGCCCTGGCCTACCTCTGTGGCTGTAGCACCTTTGGGCCCCAGTTAGGAATCAGGGCCCCACTGTGCTAGGCTCTGTACAACCAGGTTAGATACGGCCCCTGCCCCCGCTCACAATTCAGCACGTAGTGAAATACACCACATATTTCTCATTAAGCCTTCTCTCCCTGCAAACGCAGGCCCTGGTGGGCTTCTTCTGCCTGACGCAAGACCCACCCCCCCTCCACTCGGCACAGCCACAGGCTTGCTGTCCCTAGCCTGGGCCCTGCTGCCAGCTGGCACCCCAGAGCTGGCCAAGAGCTAGAGAAACCCTCTAAGGAGGGGAAGGAGTCAGATTGCAGGAATTCTCCTGTGCTGCCAAGATTCCTGATACTTCAAGACACTGACGGGCAACACGGACGCCTCTCTGATCCCTTCCCCTGAGAGGAGATCAGTCCTGCCCATGGCATCTCATGCCCCACCTCTCGCCCCATCTGAACCCCCTCGCAGCTTTCGAGCCTGCTCCAAACACGCATCCCTCTGCATCACAGGTGAGCGGGCGGCCCCGGGACAGCAGTTGCAGCACCACCCCGCTGCCTGCTGTGACCGCAGCTCCCTCAGGCTAACGGGCAGCCGCTCCGAGCCGGAGCTGCGGCTCAGGGCCAACGGGAACCTGCCTCTGAGCGAGGAGGTTCAGAGCCCCCAAGGCCTGGCACTAGGGCACAGAGTCACCTCCCATCGCCTCCTGCTCCCTCCCATCATCACCAGCGAGAACAAAAGCATGAGCACTGGAGGCTGATTTCAACCACCCACAGGCCAGGCCCCGCATGGGCAGGGCTGGTGCCAGCTTCTCCCAAAGCTGCCCTGTCAAGGGACCTCAGCCTAATCTGCAGGAGATCCCTACCGGACACTCTGGTGAGGAGTGTGATAGAAACACTGTAGTGTTCAGGGCCCAGGTTCTCGGCTGGGTTGGCTAACCAGCAAGCTGGCTAAAGCCAGTCAGGGACGGGGGAGGTTTTCATGGCCGGGGCCACTGCTGGGAGCCGACAGAGACTCACCAACTCAAATGTTGCAGGTCACTGAGCAGTAGAGTGACCAGATGTCCCTATTTTATAGGGACAGTCTCAACATCTGGGGCTTTTTCTTATATAGGCGCCTATTACCCCCCATCCCTTGTCCAGATTTTTCACACTTGCTGTCTGGTCACCCTACTGAGCAGGCAGCAATGCCTTGATCTCAGCGGTGCTCCAGGACTGTCAGGAGAGAGTGGTAAAGAACCACAGGGAAAGCTGCTTTCTGCTAACATTGAACAGGTTGCTTTGCTGGGATAAAGCAAACAGCATCATCCCCAGAGTTACCCAACCATACGGCTTCCGCCTAGAATCGTTCCCACCTGGTTTCCTGCTACAGAGTTTAAGAAGCAGGACACAGAGCCTCAGGCAACTGCTAGTGAGCTGTGGAGAACTGATTACTCACATGGCGCTAACTCTCCTCCTTGTTTTAACCTGTGAAATCATATTAGAAGGCGGCTAAATACCCACCCCCTCATCCCTTTACTCATTTTCTGCCTAAGTAGGCCTGGCTGCTGCGATGGAAACAGTCTGAGGTCTCCAGTGGGACTGGAGGTGGCCCGTACATTCGTGAGTGGGAGGGAAGCACCCACAGCAGGTGATAACAGTACCTGGGTTTTCTGGGAGACTTCCTTCTGGCCCGAAGTTTTAAACTCAAATTTTCAAGAGCTGTCCCTGATTTTGGGTGCCCAAATTAAGGTAGACACCTGATGTTCAGAGGTGCTGAGTACCCGTGGGTCCCATTGACGCTAGTGGTGGGTGCTCAGCACCACTGAGAATCACGTCCAAGGTGCCTTGAATTGGGTACCCAGAATCGGCAGTCACTTTGGAAAACATGGGTCTTGCAGCATGTGTGCTGCACGCACAGAAGCAGGAGTCGAGAAAGATGCATGATTCACATCCAGGTTGCCCAGCTTTGCTTCACTTACCGCTCTTTTTCCCTGGCGCAACTCCAGAAACCCACAGCCCTTTCAAAAGCAGCTGCAGGAGCCGGTTCTGAGCCGCTCGTATCATTACAACCTGCGTAACATTCCAAACAGGACTCCCTGCTACGATCAGACCCAATGGAAGAGAAAACATCTCTCGAGAGATAGCTGGTGTTTAATTAGGCTTTTGTTTTCTCTCAGGGCATCAAACGACCGGCATCAACACAAACTCCCTACAAGCCACACAGGCAGAGCTGCAACTCCCAACATACTCCTCACAACCCAGCCAAACGCTGTGAAACTCCCCAACACACGCCTTAGGCCCTGGGAAAGCGGGAATCCAGGCCATTTTCATTTCCCAGTGACGCTGCCAAGACTCATTCATTCACTTTTACTCATCAACCAGACAGCTTCTACTCTCACTGTTGCTCCTAATTAGCACACCCCTGCCCCTGGAAAAACTCAAACTGGTTTCCTCAATCAAAACGTTCCCCTCCATTGCAACAAACACACACTGGTTTGTTACTATCGGCTGACCCCTGACCCGGGCTGCATGGTAGTTTACAGCAAGGCTGCTCGAGGACTTTGGGTGGAATGCTAGGTTATGGCTGATGTAGCTATGGGTCGGTGAGCACAAGGGGGCTAACTGATTTTACTTGCAATTAGCGCTTTGGTGCTAAGATCACCTTGGTAGCAATGGAGGGGCAGAGGGAGTGCCTTGTGGTACTGCAGGTTTGGACTGGGAATTAGCGACTGTATTAGCTGGATCGGTAAACTGGAGGTGGGATTCCTGCTGGACGACTGCTGGTTGCTTGGGCTACTGGTGGTGAAGGTCTTAGAGGAATCCTGCTAAGAGGAATGTCAGTTGCAACGGAACACTGGGAGCACAGAAATGGCCACAGCAGATCAGATGAATGTTCCATCTAGTCCAGTGTCCTGCCTGACAGGGACCAGCTGCAGATGGTCAGAAAAGTGCCTGAAATCTCACAGGGGACAATTATGGAGTGGGAGGCCTATAGCTGGAGCATTGTGCCTGTATCAACATGACCCAAGCAAGTGATCACAGCGGGAGAAAAGAGGTACAGGGCTTTTAATTCAGACAAGTGCTCACAGAGCCCAGTTCTGCCAACCTCACTCACGCCAAGTCGTGCTTTGCTCCAGGAGTAACCCCAATGATTTCAATGAGGGGTTATTGGCCAACCATGGTATTACGCTGAGCAAGGGAGACAGAATCAGGCCTCAAAGCATTGTGGTCTGTGTTTTTGGGTGGGAGCGGGAGGAGTAGGGAAATCCATCCAACTCGGACATCTGAACACTCCCACCAAGGAGATAGTTGAGTCTTTTTGTACTTGGATCCACTCCAAGCTGCTCAGCTTTCCACTGCGATTCGACCCCATGTCTCTACTGCTGGAAACAGCAGAACTGGAGCGACAAACCTGGGCAGGTGAGGAATCAGAACACAAGGGTTTCCCAGCACTTCCAAGTAGATGACACTCCAGCCTGGGACAGGGCAGCCCAGAGGGAGCAAGAGGAACAAAACCTCCACTGCAAAGCTCAGACCAAGAAGCAACCTTCCCCTCCAAGTTCGACAAACCTCGCAATAGCCCAGTTACGCAAAACCTGTCACCTGCCACGATCAACCTGCTTCCTATGAAGACTCTTCTCCGCTCCCCTCATCCCTAAAGAGAAAGAACTTAAAGCCACTTTTATGCAGCACCATGATGAGAATAACTTCAGTGACAGGGGCTGCTTGCTGCCTTCTGAACAGGTCTTGGAAAATCTGCTACCAGCAGAAGCCTCCTCATGTAATGAGTATTAGTGACCGGAGTTTCAAAAGGTGCCGTGAAAATCCAGTGCTCAGCACTTCTGAAAAATCAGCCCACAAATATCCTCCTCTTTGGCAGAGCTAGGCCGAAACCAACCCCGCCGGATCAAACACCTCCCCCAGACTTCCAGGTGGTCTCCAGCTCGGGTCAAACATCAGCCTTGGGAACAAACCTGGCAAGAGTTTGGACCTGGATCCACACTCTGAGGTTCAGGCCCATCTGACTCACTTAGCCACAGCCTAGGCAACAGCTATAAACAAAGCTGTGATCACCACAGCACTCAGACCCGGCAGCCTCTTGAGTCCCCGCATGCTGCAGGAAATCCCCACCGAGGCAAAACACGGCAACAGAAAGTCTAGCTGCTTTGGGGCAGGGGCGACATTAACTGTTGGGTTCAGGAGAGGCCAGACGGCCAGGGGAGCAAGCCACAGCGCACAGACGGGCAGTGGGGAACAAGGTGATGAGAACACTCAAAATGCTGAGGCAGCCTGGCGTGCCCACCCCACACTGCATCCTGCTGTCCTTCTAGCCTCTCTAGCCTGCGTCAGCCCCTGTTTCCTTCTCAGCTCTGCTGCCTGGGACTGGACTGTGAGCAAAGACCCCAGATATTCCAACCCTCCAGCTGATGAAGTGCCCGACATCCGGAGAGCACAGGGGCTGCCCCGTTGCCAGCAATCCTGGGGGAGCAGAAGCAGTGGGGATGGAAGGTTAGATACACTCACCTGCTGCTGTCTATCTTCTCCGTTAGCCATTATAGGAGCCACTTTCCACATCCCCGAGCGAAGCCTGGCTCCCTGCTTGGGTCCTCAGAGCCGTGCAGCCCCACGGAGCTCAGATCACGTCTTTCCTAAAGTCTCTCTTAGGCGCCCTGGCTCCTCTCCAGCCTGTGCTGTCAGACTGAGGAGCCTCTCCCCACGCGCTCCCTCCCCGCCCCCAATCTCGCTTTTGAAGGCAGAAGCAGGAAGCGTGCAGGCAGATTTCCTACAAGTTTTCATGTGCATGCGCGCAGACAAAACTTCTTAACCCTGTAGAGCCCTGCAGGCTGGCACAAGCCCCATGTGTCTGGATGGTTCAGCCCGCCATCCTTACCTCTTCCTGCAGCCATACTATAATCCCTTCCGGGGACTCCATCTGAAATGCAGCTTTAAAACGGATCCACTATCTCTGGTGAACTGAGGGTTGGACTCTCACCCCTGGAGCCCGCTATCCACAGAGCAGGGGCAGCAGAGGAGGTGGTAGGGCAAGCTCCTTCCATGCTGCTCTGCCAATGTGCCACCTCTAGGGGCGGCATTCAGTGCCCGCTGTGCATTCATTCCTTGGCATCTCTGGTGATACTGCACAAAGATGCCTAGCTACATATCTCCAAAGAGGGGCACCTGGTGAGAAAACCGGGGAACCTACAATACGACAGGGCTGGGAGATGTCTTGGAGGTGTAGAGTGGAAAAAGCGACCGATGCTAAAAAACCAGGGACCATCCCTCCAAACCAGGGTTTGGCAGATATGAGATTAGCTTGTGCAACACGGTCACCTCTCTACGGGGAACTGAATGGCGAGCTACCAACTCTTGTCATTGAATGAATCGGAAAGTAACAGCCTTTGGTCACTAATGACCTGCCTTTGGGGATGTTCACAGTGGGACATCCCTCCTTTGTAAAATGCTCGTGCTGACTTGAGCTGGCTTTTGAGATTTCACTCCTCCCGTGTTGCAGTTTCTGAGGTTCCTCTTAATATAAAGGGTTCCTTTTGGTGTCATGGGTTCCTTCTGATATTGTCTATAAAGCTGCATTTTGTTGGAGTCTCCATTTCTACAGCCCCGCCACACCACAGCATCTCAACTACCACACATGGATGTATCCTCACCATACCCCAGGGGAGGGAAGTATCCTCCTCCCCATTTCACGGATGGGGAAGTGAGGAACCCAAGGTCATACAGAAAGCCAGTCGCAGAGGCAGGACTTGGCCCCAGATCTCCTGACTGCTAGTTCTTGTGTCTTGACCACAAGACCAGGCCTCTTCCTACATTACTCCACACGGCCGCTTGCATAGTGTGGTGCAGGCGGCTGATCTGTGTTTACAAGCACCGCATGACGCTAGTCCGTTCTGCCCCAGGGGCACATGAGGAAGAATACGACACACGCCAAAGTGAAGGGGTAGTCGAAGTTGTGCAAGACGTGGGTCTCCTTAAAAAGCAGCTCCATGTTTTGACCCGTACGTCTCAAAAAAAGTAAAGAAAATAGAATACAAATTCCCTATGCAAGGCCAACACGAGACTTGTTTTATTTGCCACATAGAATCATAGATTATTAGGGTTGGAAGGGACCTCACATCCGCAGGAGCTGGCAACAGGACCCTTTTCATAAAGCAATTTGCCCCCACACAAACTATTGTCGAGGTGTCTAGGCAAAGGACTGTTGCATGGGGGCTCCTCACCCTAGATTCTATCTGTTTTTAGCGATAAAAGGCCTACTGAGGGAGATGGCACGGTCTAATGGATAAAGCACTGGACCGGAATTCATGAGACCTGGATTCTATTTCCACCTCTACACTGACCTGCGGGGTGACCCTGGGCAAGTTGCTTCTCTGCTCTGTGCCTCAGTTTCCCCTCTCACCCTCTGTCTGTCTTGTTTATTTAGACTGTAAGCTCCTTGGGGGAGGGACTCACTCTTACTCTGTTTGTACAGCACCTAGCACAATGGGTTTCTGATCTTGCTGGGGACCTCCAGGTGTCACTGTAATACAAAAATTCATCATCCTATTACTGTGGATGGGTCAGGGGCCTGTTAACGGGATGCAGAGTGTTTCACCATTACGTTGCCAGTTCAAATACAATCCAGGTTGGTAGTGCCAAGGGCTCTGTGCTCACAGGCGCTGAGCAGCCACATCACCAGCTGAAAGCAACGAGCGCTCTCTGGTTGTTCTTTGGTAGTCGCGGAGAAAAGAGTGAGTGGTCTCATTCTGCGGCCATCCATTGTTTACTCTACCTGTGTTATAACCCATCCCTCCCTGCTGCAACTGTCTTGTCTATTTAGATTCTCAGTTCTTTGGGGCAAGGCCCGTCTGCTATTCAGTGTTTGTCCAGCGCCTAACACAACGGGGCCCCATTCTTGGTTGGGCTTTAGGCAGTACTATAATCAATAGGATTATCACTGGGCACTCTAGTTGATGGCTGTCCATATGACAGCTGTGGGAAGTCTCAGCTGGAGGCAGGGGATTGAATTAGACTGAAGCGCCTCTTCCCCACCCAAGAGGTAAGGCATCACATCAGAGCCAAGGCCCATGGGCAAGACAGCGTGGAGGAACCTCGCCCTGCTACTGCGTGTGCTGCAGCTGCTTCATGGATAAGGCAGGAGGTGCCTTCGAAGAACCCGTAGAGAGAGGGTTTGAGTGTCCAGGACTGCCAGGTCAGCACCTTTCCCCAGCGACACACTCACACAGATTACATCGAGTATTTGAAGTAAGAGGAAAATCACACAGAGGGGGAAGAGGCTGGCTTTCAAACAGAACACTCCTGGACTCGGAGTTGGAACCAGCCTCATGCAGTGGTGACTAAGGATGGATGTTCTGCTCCTTCACGCTTGCTGCTTCTAAGCACTGCTGCTGTTCTAGGCAAAGGGGAACCTCACAGGACCCTACAGTCTGGTATTAAAGCATGCCAGCTTCTCCCTGGGCGAGAAGGTGATAGCAGGCTCCAGTGGCAGGTAGGAGACCCCAGGCTCTGGACTGGAGAGGGACACACCACAGACATGCGGAGTTAACTGAATACTATTGTAGACAAGTCTCTGATTGTTCACGATCTGGGTGTGACGTGACTCCTGCAGTTGTCTCCCATCACCCGTTCCCATCAGGCAGGAGCGCCAGGGGTGCCAACATGTCCCAGCAGGATGCAAGGTGACAACATCATTTAGCGGCTGCCCACGGGACAGGGAAAAGGTAGGAATGACACACATTATTCTCTACACAGCAAGCGTTCGCTGTCCGGGACAATACCACCAGAATCTTGCAGTACGGGCCCACCCAACTCTTTCTTTTGACATCCAAGGGTACTGGATTGAGCCCAATAAGAGGAAAAGGAATTAGAGAATCTGCAGTGCAGAGGAGCTGGGCTCAGAAAGAGAAGGGGCAGGAAACGGGGCAATATGGGAATGAATTAGATAAGGGCAAAGCGGTGTTGGTAAAATAAAAACTGACCCAAACCTTCACCCAAAACCGAAGCCCACACGATACAGGAAAGGCTGATTCTTTGTTTTTAACATCAGATCGGTCGCCAGGAGCATCCAAGCTCTCTTAGCCACCCCCTGCTCCCTGACACCCAGCTCTGCAGCACCCGGAGATTTGGAGAGCTCCCACGGGGTGCAGAGAAGCTGCCAAACTCTTTGGAGACGATCCAAGCTGAGCCATTGAGGCGCACCCATTTCTGAAACAAATATTTGCATTAAAATGCAGCTCTGCGCCTCAGGCAGAGAGAAGCAGGGTTGGTCTGCACAGCTCTGTGGCCTGAGCAGCCCCGGTACTAGAGAGCACTGTGTAATTACACACAATGGGGAACAGAGACGAGAGGGGTAATCATCACTCCCGGGAACAGCAGTGCTGTAATTGTCATGCTGGGGGCGTGTCATGTGCTGGCATATTCACGAGAGGGTAATTAAGCCCTTACTGTGTAATTAGCGATGAGAGGAGGACAACCCTCTGCAGCAATTGAAACCTCTGCATGGGCTGGAATGTGCTTTGCTTTGCTGCGGCCAGGACTAGCAGAGAGCTGCTGGACTCCATCCAAACAGCGCTGCTCCAGAACAGAGAGGAACGGACCCAATACTTCCAGCCACTTCTTCCTTGGTAGGAGCCAGGCAAAGTGGGCTCAAGACCATCCCCCAAGCCTGTGCCAGGTGGTGATGTGACCACTGAAAGATTGGTTCAATGCTTGGGGCACTAGTCTGAGGCGCCTGAGACTTGGGTTTGATTTCCTGATCTGCCACAGATCTGGGTAAGTCACTTGGCCTCACTGTGCCTCAGTTTCCTATTCCTATATAAAATGGGGATAAACAGCACTACCTTACCTCAGAGGGGTATTGAAAGGATAAACACATTCAAGAGTGTAAGGCAGTGGAAGGTCCCGCCCCCGAAATGCCGCCCCCGACTGAGGCGGCGGAAGGTCCCGCCCCCGAAATGCCAATGACGACCAGGGCGGCCGAAGATCTGGCCACTGCAGTCGCCGCCTCCCAAATGTTAGTGCCCTAGGCTACCGCCTAGGTCGCCTAATGCGTTGCGCTGGCCCTGAACTGGACTATAAGACCTCTTACGGTCCCTTCCAGTCCTATGATTCTATGAAAAGAAATGATCTCGGCCTCTAAGAACTTGCAATCTATAATTCCTTGTCTCCAGTTGGAAAAGTGACTGCGTTTCAGTTAGGCAAAGCCCACACGTACTAGCTAAGCCCAAACTAAGAACACACTTTCCCCCGCACCTAAAAATCTAACCTGTGCGCTGCACTGAATCTGGCTGGGTAATCCGTTCTGCTAGGGGCGAACGGATTACCCAGATCTGGAGTTGCCGTAATCAAGTTCCACTGTATCCCAAAGCCAAAATAAACCACTTGAAATAAAATCAAAACAGCTAAAGGAAACAGGTGTGTTAAGCCCAGAACTCAGTTATTGCTGCTAAGGATGCGGGACAATGAAACGATTCTGTCAACGTTCTGGATAGGAGCAATGTTTTGATAGAGAAACGGAAGGAAATGACTGGGCATCGGGCAGGATTTGAGCCCTGAATTGTTTGTGTGCCTTAATATGTACACGTTAAAAGAGGGTTTAAAACAATTAATGTTTCCTATCAGTGTGAGTAACAAACACCTGAGATTATTGCAGTGAGTGAATACAGAAGCTCTGAGGAGCGGTACCTTTGTGTTCGTTGTGTCTGTGCAGTGCCTAACCCAATAGGGCTAATGTCTCTAGGCACTGCCATCATCCCAAACACTGGGGCAAATTCTCAGCTGACGGAGACCGGCATAGCTCCAGAGACCTCAACGAAGTGAGACTGATTTACACCAGCTGAAGATCTGGCCCCTAATTTGCTTTTTGACGTTTACGTTTGGTTTTGCCCCCATGGTTTGGAACGGCGTCCCGGCACCATTTGTGAGAGCCAGTATAGCGTCCCAGTGTTTCTGATTACCAGGCCGCCATCTCTCCTTCCGGAGTGGGGAACCGGGTCACTAATCCTGCCACACTTCCTCCCTTCCTCTGCCATTCACCCCCACACGCCCTCTCCAGACAATTACATACCCCACTATGTCCCATAAATAGCCAACCCTGGACATCCCCAAAACAGACCACCTGCAAAGTCCCTCTCCCCCATAGAGACACCCACTATATCTCACAATAGCCTCTCACCCACACACTATATCCCTTTACCCAGAAGCTCATCCCGAACACGTCCCCATCACCAGATCTCTAGTTCACCTCACGTACCACAACCCCCAAACATGCCCTCATCCATCCACAGCCTCCCCCCGGCATACCCTCATGCTGTCCACCTCCCTTCATCAGACACCCCTCCCCCACCACCACAGTCCTTGAAACTGTGAGTTCCCTCATACTACTTTATGGGGGGCTAGAGCACAGGACTTGACTGGTCAGTTTCTCTCATTTCTGGTCAGTTGCACTTGTTTACCTGCACTAGCACAATCCTGCAATGTCTGAGTTGCAAAGGGCCTTGCTAACTGTCATGATTTTATTGAAAGTCTTGTGATACTTGGTGGTTTTCTGAAAGCCCCAGGTACTGGAGTTCATGTTGTTTTGTGAGAATCTCAGCTTTCCTTTGATCAAATATGAAATTTCTGGCCCTCGTAGTTGCACAGAAAAGCTTGAAAACGTGAACCCTTATATGCTCAAAAATCACATGGCAAACAAAAGATTTCCAACGTTGTTGTTGTTGTTTTAATCTCATGATTCTTTGAGTATCTAGGTATGAATTCTTCTTGCAAACTTGTGTGTATTGACTTGGGTTTGGCAAAAGATGATTGTTTTACAAAACCTAACCTGAGAACCAAATTTGCTCTTTCCCGCTAACCTATAAGCAGATGATACATACGATCACAGGAGCTCAAACTCAAGAACAGTTTCTCACCTCTTCTCCAGAAGTTAAAATCAGAAGTCATTTTGAAGGGTGGGGGGAAGGGGTGGTCTCCAGTCCGGGCCAGTGAGTGAAAATGAAAGAGACAGGAAAGACTGGGAGAAATGATGAGATTAGAGTAGACACCCTGCCTGCCTGCCCTCCCCTTCTTTGAGAGAAAGGGAAGCAGGTTAGGTTTCTTTGCTGCAGCAAACAGAGTGATGGAAAGGGGAACCACGACTGTTTGAGACAATAAATGACAAGTAGCAAAAGCACAACATAAGAATCAAGAATCCTTCCAACTGCAGCGACTCTGAGGGTGACCACAGATGAGAGGGGCGAGGGAGTACAACCTGCAAGCCAAACAGGGCTTTGCTCAGCAGTCTGTCCCAGCATCACACACAGCATGACACTGACAGCTGACCAAAAGGGGAAGTAACGGGAAGGGAAAGTGCCCTGCCCCCACTTTGAGAACTCAGCCTGGCTCTGCTAATCTCTATTATGCATCGCTGGCTGCAGGCTGCTCACCCCCACACACATGCAGACAAAAGCCCCATGCACCAGGTGTTCCCTTTGGTGGGAAGGCGCCGGCTGCGCATGGCCTCACCCGCTTTCTGGGAACGTGACCCAGTGGAGCCTTGCTGGAGGCAGGCAAAGCTTGGCTACCTTCACGTGAGCAAAAAGGCAATCGCTGTATTTATTGGTTCCTTCCTTCTCTGTCCCCAGGGCCCTGGGTGTCTGCTACTTTCTCCCATGCACTGCCCGGCCAATGCACCAGTCTCAACCTGCAGCACCCTCTGCTACTCCTGCCTGGTCCGTGCGCTGCTCTGCCAATATCCTGCAGTCCTGCTGCTCCAGCCCAGGGCTCATCTCCACCCCAACCCAGCTCTGCCAGCGCACTCACTCCTGTCCTGCAGTCCTCTGCTATCCCAGCCCAGCCCGCACACTGCTCTGCCAACAACGCTCAGCCCTGACCTGCGGCACTGCTCGACTGGGCCACAGCTCTGCCAAAGGGCCCTGGAGGGATAAACTTTGAGCTCACCTCCGAGCAGGTCACCCCACAAGCAGTTCACCTTGGAGAAAAAAAGAATTCCAAGAGAGACACTAAGTCTCACTTCAGCCTGAAGGTAGGGGAGCCAACGCAGGAGGGGAGAGGGAGGCTAGAGGGCCAACCAAAAGGGCATGTCCCCCTTTCCGAACCACCAGTCCTCCAACAACCCAGATCTCTTCCCCTGTAACAGGGATTGGCAACCTTTGGCATGCAGCCCATCGGGGAAAGCCCCTGGTGGGCCGGGATGGTTTGTTTACCTGCAGCGTCCGCAGGTTTGGCTGATTGCGGCTCCCACTGCCTGCAGTTCACCGCTCCAGGTCAATGGGGGCTGCGGGAAGCCGCACAGGACGAGAGACGTGCTGGCTGCCGCTTCCTGCAGCCCCTGTTGGCCTGGAATAGCGAACCGCGGCCAGTGGGAGCTGCAATCGGCGAACCTGCGGACGCTGCAGGCAAACAAACCAGCCCGGCCTGCCAGTGGATTTCCCTGATGGGCCGTGTGCCGAAGGCTGCCGATCCCTGCTCTGTAACATTCCTCCCAGACACTCCACCCCACCTTCCCACAAGACACCCGCACCGGTGCCCAGCGAGAGCCCTTGGAAAAGTGTATTGGTTTAGAGATTAAACAGCTGGGGGCTAAGGCTACAACCGTCTGCACTTGTGACCCCGTTCTCTGGACAGGAGCGGCAAAGCAAGGGGGCACGTACAGAACCATCGGGACACCTGGCCGCTGGGCTCGGTTCACGGGATGGAAGGCTGGCTTGAACTCCGTGCTGTGAGAGCGGATCAAAAGACCTAATTCTTTGCATGGAGAGGGGCAGTTGCCAGATTCTCATTGCTGGCTTGTCAAACCCTGGAGAGGGAGCAAAATCCCCAGGGATGTGTCTCCTTGAGAGATGGGTGAGGGATTCTCCCAGACACGTCTCCATCTGTCCTCTCAGCTGAGCAAACACAATCCCAGCTCAGGAGTGATAGGAGCTGAACAGTTCTCTAGCCCGAGGCGCAGAGAGTCAGAGAGATGAGTCTAGCTAACACCCTGCTCTCATCCGGACCAGACTCCTGCCTCCTACCATAACTAGGGGGCCTAGAGGAGGAGGAGGCTGGAGACACCTGCTAATAAAGTCAAAGGAAGCCTCGTTAAAGCCCAGCCCTGACTCCCTGCTGCCTGTCTCTAGGTTCGCCTCAGGGGAAGGTTTTTTTCTTAGCAGCCAAGGAGTCTGCAGGTGAGTCCGTTTAGGAAGAGGTGTGTCCCAGCTACACAGCACTAACATGCCCATCCGCTGTGTCAGCCAGGTCTATAGTGCAGCCAGACAGCGAGAGGGGGCTTCTCTCCCAGAGCAGGGCAGGGCAAGTCACTTACTGGTGCAGCATGAGGGTCCCTGGGGTGCTGCCCAGAGATGTAAGAGGAAGGTGATCTTGGGAACGGAAGGGCTTGATCCTGGAGCCACCGAAGGCAGCGGGAGCAGGAGCAGGCTCGGAATTAGGCAGATCCCGAGCGAACAAACCACGCCAGCCCCAGGGCCGAGAGGGGATGCCGAGAGCAATGATCTCGATGTGGACTTTGACTTTGCTGATGAGGCTGCTGAGAAGAATGCCAAAGCAGAGGGGCGTGCACCCCTGTCCCGCTAGGAACCGGACCGAGACCCCTTCCCCAGCGGGCAGCCTGGCCCTGCCCTGATTTGGGCAGAGTGGAGGGATGAGGAAACATCTGTATTTCCACATGAGCTGCAAGAACATCCAGGCAAGCAGAAGAAAAACTGCCCCTGGCCTGGAATAAAAACGGAACAAAGAGCAGAGCTAAAAAACCAATGGGATGCCAGGGGACATGGCCACGGGATCAGAGGCACATACCCTGCCTGCTTCCCTGCATGGGCACAGGCAGCGCCTCCCCTCCTCTTCCCAGCTACCACAACCCCTCCCTGGGCAAAGGCTGCACCCCCCACACTCCCACCCTTCAGCCTGTATCCTCCTTTTCCTCTCTCCTAGATCCCCCATGGGCACAGGCTGTGTCCCCCCTTTTCCAACCCCAATGATCTCCAGCCCTGAGTCATCCTAGTGCCAGACTTGGGGCAGCGGTTTCTGCAAAGCAGGATATAAGGAATGGCAAATTCTCCCACCTCCATTCATTTAGCTGTGACCCCAGGAAACAGGCCCAAATCAGCATGATCCCATGAAGTGGGCAGCGGGCACAAATTTGCCTCTGCTCAGGAACCCTCCGCGTTGCAGTGAACCCATTAAGCTGCCCCAGAAAAGCATCCCTAGCAATTCCATCCCTACAAGATAAAGTTGCTAGATTTCCCCCAATCCTTCAGAGGCTGCCACAGACCCAGAGACATTAAGTCCCTCCAGGTCTTACGCACTCTGATGGCAGCATAAAGGCATTTAAGCTTGACAGGGCTCGAGCATGGATTCCTTGACACAGTACAGACTGGGATTTTCTTCACTATGGAATATCCTTCACAGCTGGTTCTCAAACTAGGGCCGCGTCTGCAATGGGGATTTAGCCACTGGTGTAGCTACATCAGTGCAAATGCCTCCATGCTTGCACTGGTGCACTCTAGGCAAGATCTAAAATCAAAACCAGAAACCTGCTGGCGACCACCACACATTTAAATCCAGCTAATCCTGCTTGGTTCAGTCCCCACTGTGGGCTGGACCACAGCATAAGCTTTACCAAAGACACATTTTTCAAAGTGCCAAGTGTTTTTTATTACTGATAGGACCAGTCCAGAGCCTGTCAGCATCTCGGGGCATACACCCCTCCCTGGGGGGATAGAAGAAGGGAAATACTCTAACATGTCTGTGGGGCCAGGATTTTACTATGCTGCACATCAGAGCTACTGGGAGCTCCATAGTTAAGGTGAGAGAGAATTTTAACCCTCCTTCCCCAAAACATAGGCCATTAGTACTACAACTAAAGAAAATCTCCACTAACTGGTAGCATTATAATTCGCATGACACATAGTCAAGGTTCTAATTCCATCAGTAGAATGTTCTCTCTCTCTCTCTCTCTCATCCCCCCCACCCTCCCGGGATTTTCATTTATTACGATGGTGCTGAGCCAGCTGGCCCACTCCTGCTTTATTTTACATGTTGATTTCAATGGGACCAGACGTGTACATAAAGTTAAGCGCACGTGCAAGCGACTGCGGCCCCTATATTTACACCAGGCTGTACATCAGTTCCTCGCATCACGACCTTTGTGTGTGGGTCGTTAACCCCAGCTTCCTTCTCTCCTAGGAACTTAAAGAGAAATCAAGTTTCCTCCAAACCCCCAGGGGTGGCATCTAGGGGGACCAGATGTCCCCATTTTATAGGGACAGTCCTGATATTTGAGCCTTTTTCTTATACAGGTGCCTATTACCCCCTACCCCCTGTCCTGATTGTTCATATTTGCTGTCTGGTCACCCTAGTGGCAGCCCAGCTGAGCTTTCACTTTTGGCACATCCACCTCCCTGCTACAATTACCCTTCTCAGAAATACTTGCCCTGTCTGTAATTTATCCAAAGATAATATCAAAATGAGCAACTCAGGAAGGCACAGGGTTGGCGGTAGCAGCAATAATCCAGCTGGATGCTCATCTGACCCACCGAGCCATAAACCTGACATGGTCTCCTTTATTCTGTTAGACTCACCTTGCCCCTTTGCCATGCAAAAGATTCCCGCCGGAGTTGAAGGGCCACATTCTGATCTCAGTTATGCCAGTGGACTTTAATGGTATGGTTCCAGATTTACACTGGGGCAAGATCAGAATCTGGCCCACAGACTCTGCAGCCTTTTCTCTTTCCTCTCCCTGAGCAATGCTCACTAAAAAGGAACGCTCCCGGGTTAAATATGGTCCAAAATATACGTTTTGTGAGTTCAAGTCTTTACACAACCTTAGACCAACAGAAATGTTTCCAAGATTTAATACAAACACTTTTCACTGGACTTTAAAAGCAAAACACCATTCGCCCTCTGTACCATCTGTATGCCAAACATTGCAGGGCCCTGCTAGTGGAATGTGAAACTGACCCAATACAAAAAGTGAAACTGACTAGTCAACACTGACCATTGCAATCCAGGGACGTTAGGAGGCTAAATACCTTTGAGGATCTAGGCCAGGTTGTCTCAAGTTAAAGCCCCATATATAGTCATCTTAAGTGTTGTCAACTCCTGCAATAACCTTGATATCTGGTGTTTTACATAAAGCCCAGGGCTGTCAACTGAGTAAATGAGTAAGTGAGAATCTCAGCTTTTATTATTTAAAAGTCGTAGTTTCTAGTCCTCCTCGTTGCAGAGAAAAGCCCAAAAACATGCCTCAAGTGAAACCCTAAAGGCTCAACAACTAGAAAGCAAGTGGAGAGATAATCCCACATTTTGTTATTAATTACATCATTTTTCAGACAACGATATGGGATTTTTTTTTGAGGCCTGACTTGTGATTTTTGAATGCCTGGAGTTGGCAATCCTGCAAAAGCGGCCCAGTTTTCCAAAGGCACTAAGAACCCGCAGCTCCCGTTGTTCGCAGTTGGATCTGAGGGCACTCAGCATCCTTGGAGATCATGTTGCTGTTCTTTAAATGATTATATATGGGGCCAAGCATTAGTAATAATAAAATACCTAGCTCTTATCTAGCGCTTTTCATTAATAGATGCCAAAGTGCTTTCCAAAGGGATGGCACCCCATTATCCCCAATTTACAGATGTGTAAACTGAGTCACAGAACGGGGACCTGACCTGCCTAAGGTCATCCACCAGACTAGTGGCTGTGCCAGGAATACAACCCAGGTCACCTAAATCCCCCATTCTCTGTCCATTAAGCCATACTGCCTCCCATTAGGCACCCCACTTTAAAAATTTAGATCTATTTTCACTGTCCAAGCTGAGTGAAACACAAAAAAGAAACTAACAGAAAAAAGAGCGAAAAATACACTTTCAAAACATCTTTTCTATTTAATCATCTAATGTCTCATTATGCCTAATAGAGAAGGAAGTTTTCTGCAGGATTTTTAAACCTGCCAGTGTGCTATGCGTGTTCACTGAAGCTGCAAGAGGAAATTTGATGGAATGATACCCCCTTGTATCTGGACATCTTCATAGTCCCAGGCCTCAAGCACTCTCAGCACATTCCATATGCAGTTTGAGTTTTGTCTATGCCACTATCATTAACAGCACGTCAGCATTTCCAGTCAAAACCTCTAGCTTGGGGGATTTAAGCAGACCATAAGAATGTGTCCTGGCTGAAATTTGGCACAGGGATATTAGTATAGGAGGGAATTATGCCTGGCTTATAAAACTTTATATATAAAGTTAAGTCTCTCTCTATATATATATAGACTGAAGTTGTATGTGCATAAAAGAAAGGAAATAAATGACAAACAAACCCTATAAGTTATTTCTTAATTCATAAACTATTGCAATTTAAAATTAATGGAACATTTCTCTTATCATGGAATAGTTTATAATAGCTCTTCTCCAGTACATTTCATTAGTAGATCTCAAAGTGCTTCACTAAGGAGGGCAGTGTCATTATCCCCATTTTACAGATGGGGAAACTGAGGCACAGAGTGGGCAAGTGTCTTGTACAAGGTCACCCAACAGGCCAGGGGCTGAGCTGAAAACTGAGCCCAGGTCCCCTGAGTTCCAGTCCTGTGCTCTATCCTCTGGAGCGTGGCCTCACATCTGACACAGCAGCAGCATCCTTATATTAACACACAGAAAACCTTCATTTCGTGACAGGTGAGGTCACAGCAAAGGGCCCCCCACCAACCCTAAATCTTCAAAGCATGGAATAATACCTCCCCTTGTATCTGGACATCTTCATACTCCCAGGCCTCAAGCACTCTCAGCACATTCCATATTCAGTGCTGTCAAGGACACTCCACCAAGCTTTGCATCCATCTCCAACAGGCATTGAAAAACAGCACAGGTCTTATCCTCCAACAGGCACTCTAACCTCATACCTTAACACCAACTTTGCACTCTATTGTACCAAGAGCCTGGCACATCTGGCTGGCATGCAGCCTGCACCTTTCTCTCGAACGGATCGTCCCGAGTGCATCAGAAATTACACAGAATGTTTTTCACCCCCTCTAGAATATAGGCCCCTGGGGTAGAGTGTGGCAGACATTCGGAGCCAGTAACTATAGACATCGGTGTTTTTCCAATCCTCACTCCAACCCCCTTTTAAAAACAGTGATGTAAAATCCCAAATGAAACGTCACGGGGTAGTTTTAGGCTGGCAGTGGCAGGGTGCAATTCATTACCCAAGTAGGGATTGACCCACCATCAGACCTTCAACTACATTTCCTGTAAAAATGCCCTAGGATCTGTAATGCATGGACTTTGGTTTGACATCTAGGATGAGAGCTGCAGCACATTTCTTCCCCACTGTCCCCCTTGGAAATGTGCTAAGGGATTAGCTGGTGTTTACCCTGCAAGGACCTGGTCCCGTTTATCTGGCTCATGTGAATGGTGCCCTTGAGTCCATCAGCTCGACTCACGCGGGGAACGCATAAAGGGTCTAACACAAAGCCCAGTGGAACAACTGCCACTGACGTCAGTGAGGTTAAGATCTGGCCCTAATTCCACAGTCTGTGACCTACCCAGTCAATAACCTGTGAGGTAAAATGCCTGCGGCTGCATAGGCCTTGACATGAGATCAGCTGCAGCTGAGCACCAATAAAGCCAAGCATCAGGCCAGATGTGCAGCCTGCGCTTTGCACCTCCTGCTGCCTTTGCCTGGAACTCTGACCCTAGCAGGGGTAACAGCCTTATCTCAGCACCCACAAGTTGCACCCCTGAAAACCTGGCAGCTTGCAATGCAAATCCTGGGCCATGTCCCCTGCCCCATCACGGCTGAAGCGGTGTTGGGTTTATTTCAAACCAACAACTTTTAGCCCCTTCTGAACTTCCCAAAGCCCCAGTGGTGAATGGGGATTAGCAGGGGGGGTCAATACGCATGCGCTTGGGGTGCTCTGCACTGAGCTTCAGGGTAATTCCAACACCAGGAGGACGCGAGGTCATCACGTCACTCTAATGCAGCTTGACACGTCTTCCTGCCAGTAATGCTGCTCGGAATGCTGGTCTTAATCCCTGGCCAGATACAGCTGTCACCACCATCAAGATAAATCCTCCAGTTAAGAGATCCCCTTCCAACACCAGGGCTGGGAAGAAGCAAATGGGATGGACCACACAGATGGCAGGAGAAGGGACCTCAGGGCAAAGTGATGGAGCAGAAAGCATGGCAGAGAACTCTCAGATTACATTTTATATGAAAGGTACATTTTAAAAATAGTTGATACAGAGTGAGGAGCTGGTGGTTTAACAAATGGTTAATCAACTACTATAGAACCAGTTGATTCTGTAACGAGTGATGAACTATTTGTTCAAACATCTACTCATCATTTAGTAACTGTTTCTGAAATGTACCCTTCATCTAAAGTGTGGCCATCTTATGAATGCTGGGGGGCTGTTAATGATCCGTGTTTAAGGCAATGAGTATTTTCAAACCTTTCTTTTTTCTAACAAAAATAAAGGGAACTGAAACTCAAACCAGCCCTTGCAACATCCTCCAGGCAATGACACGCAGGGTTAGATACCAATGTCTTGAAATCCCCCTGTCAGCCCCAGACTTTCTGCCACACTTCCCCTCAGTGCAGAGCAAACTGATGAAAGGCTTGTGAAATTGGCTTGCCAAGCTCTTTGAGAGTAAACTTTAAAAAGTGCAGCCAACTTGATGAGTTGAAAGAGACTTTAAAAAAATATGTACAAGTTCCGCCTCTGGGAATAAACATAAACAGTTGCCTGTTTATAAAGGAAACATGCATAAAGCCCATAGTGAGGGGAAAAAATCTTTTGACCTTTTGAATAAAGCTTGGATTTTAGTTGCCAGTTTGCTCAGGCGGCATAACACAGGAGTCCTGAACCTCGCTCTCTAACCACCAGAATACGCTCCCTTTAAGTCGGGGGTCCTACAACCCAATTCCCCTGATCTAAGCAACAGAACATACCCCCTCAAAAAACAGGAGTTCTCACTTCCGCTCTTTATGTCTAATTCCCAGATTACAACACCACATCCCCGAGGTGGTAAGGGAACCCAGAAGTCCTGCTTCCCAGGGCCCTGCTTTAACTACTAGACATCACGGCCCAGATGCAGGACTCAAATCCAGGAGTCCTGACTCCTAGAGCTCTGCTTGCACCACCAGACAACCCCTCTTTGTCTCCCCTGAGATTATTATCCATAATAACCAAGATGCTTTCCCGCCTCTGCCTCCCCCAGAGACAAAGGGGCGAGGGAAGGGGTCTGCGGGTTTCTGGGTGAGGGAAGCGGGTTAGCTGAATCACAGGTTCTTGTCAAGCAAGTCATTAATGCTTGGAGCGTCTCCTTGGTTGCCTAGGGAGCTTCCCACACACAAGCATGCCATGGCACTTCTCGGGGTAACCACAGCAACCGAGGCTCCAGCGCCCAGCTCCTGGACACACACACAAAGATCTGTTGCATGAAGCTGAGACTCTTGTAAAGACCCCCACACAAACACACACCCCTTTTTCTTCTTCGGTTTTAAGAGTCTTGCACCTTGACACACCAATGTAACAGCAATAAGAAACCAAAACAAACTCTCTAAAACCAGAGGTGCCTGCCACATGTTTTCTCTCTACACGGCCAGATGTGCAAAGTTTGTTCCTTTTAAAGCCAGTTTTTTAAAAGTCTCCTCCCCCTCTTGTGGGAGGAAGGATTTTTCGGGAGGGGAGGGGGCGATAAGGCATTTTTACAGTCTCACTTCGGATTAAATCTCTGCCCCACAGACAGCCCTAGATTTGCTAGTCAACTTCCGCACAGCCTCCCACCGCAAACGCACATGGCATTTCGCAGCGCGGCGGGCAGCTGGGAATGCGGGGGTGAACCCCGGCCCTTTGCACGCAGCTGGGCTCTCACCTGAGCAGCCGCTGGTTCGAGTCCTCCTCTCCCCGGACCGAGCAAAGTTTGTCCCGCCTCAGTCAATGTCCTGGGGGCAGCGACTGCAAACAATAGTCCCCAGCCTGCGAGGGGCAGATGGGAGGGGCGGGGCCTCAGCTCTCATTAGCATAGTACATCAGATTTCCCGCAAGAGGAGCTAAAGGGCGGGGTTTTGCCCCATATTTGCATGGCACATCGCAGGTGTCCAATCAGAGCGCTAAGGGGCGGGGTTCTGTTCCATATTTGCATAGTGCATGGCCTGTCTCCAATCAGGGATTGCAGGGGCGGGGTTCCAGGCTATTGCGCCTAATATAATAAATGTCTCCAATCGGAGCTGAGGGGGTGGTGCTTATATGCGGCAGCTGGGAGGTACTCTGGTGTTATCTGAATTGGGGCCCCAAACCTCTACAGCGCCCTGCGATTGGGCAGCAGGAGAGAAGGGGCGGGGCAGAGATTCGTCCCGCCCTCCCCTATTCAGCTGGACCGTCCTGCAGCCCACCATGTGCCCCGAACTGCTCTTGTACCTGACTTCCCTCCTTCGGGGGCTGCAGCAAGAGGAGGAGGGGGAGTGCAGACAGCCATTCGCCCTTCCTTTCTGGTTGAAAGCTCCCCCTCTGTTTGGCTCTGCTTCAGCTGCCCGTTCCCTTCCCCTCCCTACCCAGCCAAGCCAAGCCAAGCCAGCTATTTTAGGGTTCTATAGGGCTGCCCATCACTGCAGTATCTGAGCCTTTTCCGTGTTAAATCAACAGCAACAGCAGCGTCTCTGGTGGACCTCAGAGACTCTCTGGCTTGACTCCCCTCCCTGAGTCAAAGCTCTCCTTGGGGGGCAGGTTTTTCAGGGAGAGTTATGGGAGGGTTAGGCATAGAAAGGGGTGTTCGTATTGTGTGTCACTTGGGGGGAAAGGCTCTGTCCAAGAAGAAGGTTTTGCAGCGTTTCCTAAAGATGGTCACACTCTGGATTGGCCTGATCCCCTCGGGAAATTTGTTCCGTAGCCAGATCCCTGGGCAGGGCTGCCCAGAGGATTCAGGGGGTCTGGGGCAAAGCAATTTCGGGGGCCCCTTCCATAAAAAAAGTTGCAATTCTATAGAATACTATATTCTCGTGGGGGCCCCTGCAGAGCTCGGGGCAAATTGCCCCCACTTGCCCCTCCCCCGGGTGGCCTTGTCCCCAGGGTACAGAATGCTCTGTCCCCAGCTCTCATGTGCTTCGTCCTTGGATTTGGCTAGGCATTGTCCCAAAGAAGTGCCGCTGTCTCACCCCCTCCTCCCTTCTTCCCCGCTTCTTCTCTGCTTCCTCTCCATCCACCCCCTTCCTCCTTATCCCCCTCCTCCCACTACCACCTGAGCTGGAGGAAAATCCCCATTTGCTTTTACCAGGACAGGGCCTTTGGCACACAGCTGAGTTGTCCTGATTCCAGCCAGCAGAGGCGATGGACAGATAGACAGAAACACTCAAAGCTCATTACCATAGAAACTATTGTTCACTGTAAAAGAGTCACTCGCAGAGTTTGGTTTCCTCCCCCGTGTTTTATCTGAGTTACCTTTAGGACAATGTTTCCCAATATCTTCTCCACGGAGCACTTGCTAGCAGTCCATGGGGCTGGCTCGCTTCATTTCCAGCTGTTTTGCAAGAACAACATCTAAAAATGTATCACTTTCCCACTGTTACTTTTCCACCTCCAGTACTCGCTGCCAGAGGGCTGCTGTGGACTCATGAATAGGCGAGGAGCCGGCCTGCACAGTGGTGAATGGGCGGGGAGGCAGTCTTTCTAGAAAGATATGGCCCACTGGCTTGTCTACATCAGAAAGTTGCAGCGCTGGTGAGGGAGTTACAGCGCTGCAACTTAGGAGGTGTACACATCTGCAGGGCACCACCAGCGCTGCAACTCCCTGTTTGCAGCGCTGGCCGTACTCCCGTTTTGTCTCGGGTGTAGAGGATCCAGTGCTGGTGATCCAGCGCTGGTAATCAAGTATAGACACTTACCAGCGCTTTTCTTGACCTCCGTGGAATAAGCAGGTATCCCAGCATACCTGAGGAAGCCTCTGGTAATCAAGCTGGTCTCCTTCCCCGGCTTGCTCTCGCGTTCCCCGAACCCCGAGCAAGCAGGTCTCCGTCCCTGCGGTTTGCAGGGTGGTTCCGGGAACGCGAGAGCAAACCGGGGAAGGAGACCAGCTTCGCCGCGGTTTGCTCTCGCGTTCCGCGAACCACCCTGCAAACCGCAGGGAAGGAGACCTGCTTGCTCGGCGGTTCGGGGAACGCGAGAGCAAACCGGGGAAGGAGACCAGCTTCGCCGCGGTTTGCTCTCGCGTTCCCCGAACAAGCAGGTCTCCTTCCCTGCGGTTTGCACGGTGGTTCGCGGAACGCGAGAGCAAACCGCGGCGAAGCTGGTCTCCTTTCCCGGTTTGCTCTCGCGTTCCCCGAACCCGAGCAAGCAGGTCTCCTTCCCTGCGGTTTGCAGGGTGGTTCGCGGAACGCGAGAGCAAACCGCGGCGAAGCTGGTCTCCTTCCCCGGTTTGCTCTCGCGTTCCCCGAAACCCCTTGAAGCCGCCCAACAGCGCTGCAGTGTGGCCACATCTAACACCACTTGCAGCGCTGGTTGCTGTAAGTGTGGCCACTCTGCAGCGCTGGCCCTATACAGCTGTACCAATACAGCTGTAACAACCAGCGCTGCAAAATTTTAGATGTGTGGAAAAGTTTAAGAGCCCTTGATCTAGGAAGCAGTGAATGAATCACAGTCGTAGGAGGCAATGCTTTGCATGTACCTCGGTGTCAGGGCCTCAGCTCAAAGCCATCTGGGTCTGCATACGCACACAGCAGCCTCAATGCTAGCCCAGCTAGTGGAGGGCATCCTGGTTCGGAGCAGAACTGGTGACTACTTTTGGTATCCAAAACAAACGCACCCACTGTACTTACCAGGTGATCTTACTCCTCCCTTCCTATGAGCAGCACGGGCAGCTTCCAGCCAGCAGGGGGCGCATTGTAGACATGCCAACCCCGCAGGAAAAAAAACAGAAATTGGGCTTGTTTTTGGCTTAATTGGCTTGTGACTTGCTTGTTGGCTAGTTTTGGGCTTGTAGCTTGTTGCTTTTTTTTTTTCTGATTGGCTCCCGGCAAGCAGGGGCAAGGTGGGGAGAGAGTCACAAGGGCACAATGGGTCCACCACAGTCCCAGACTGCACACCAGGGGGATCTAGTCACACAGAGTGTTGGGATTCTTAGGGATTGGCTTGTTTTGGCCTTGTTTTGAAATAGGATGAGCTTGATTTTTGGCTTGTTGCGAAAGCTGGGGTGCTTATTTACCGCGTCAAAGTTGGCCGCTGTGGTGCATTGATCCAAAGCGATTGATTAGAAAAGGACACAGGGCTCCCGGCCCCTGAGTTCAGCAGGGAGGTGGAGAAGAAGATAATCTTTAGCAGACCAGCCAGGTCAGAGCAGAAGAGACAGGATGCTGTGGCACCTGCCTTGGAAAGATGCTGATCATTCCTACCTGGCTGCCGTGAGCAATACACGCTAACAAACACTGAGGCAGAGAAAAAGAAACTCTCTGAATCTTCAGCAAGCGCCATTAGCCTCTCTGCATCATGAGGCTGGCTGGGCTGGGCTGGGCTGTCGGGGGGTGGGGAATCAGGTTCAGATGCCCTTGGCTGGGAAAGTTCTAAGCCCTGCCATGAGATTTCACGTATCCAAAGCTGATCTTTAACTGCATCCCTCTTGTTCCAAAGTTCCTAAGGTTGCTGCCTGCTTGGGCTGGTGCTGCATCCTCAGTTATCTTTGGGTTCTTGGAGTCAATACCTGGAGTCTGTGCTGGGGACCTTCGCAGGGGCACTTTGGACACCCACTGGCCCACCAGTGAGGGACCCTTGAGGTCAAGGTGGTGGTACATGGACAGGAAAGGCTGTGCTGGGCTGCCTGGTCAGTGGATCTGCCAGGGGCTGTCATACTGGGCAGCCCAGGCAGGTGTTCTAGCTCTGGACGCTTGTCTCTTGGCCACTCGGGCTCTCGGCTCTGGATCTATTTGTCTAGCTCTGATCTGAGTCTTTGTTTTTAAATGTAAACTTGTACTGACTGCACAGGAGACTGGAGCCCTCTGGCTTTCTGTGCAATGGGTACAGGATGGGCACTGGCAGGACACGCAGCCCTTGGGTGCCCTTGCCCCATGTGCCCAACCGCTGACCCAGAGAGAGAAGCTCAGTCTCGGTGGCACTTTTCACCCTTGGCCTCTTTGCTGAGAGTGCCATCAGGGGGCAAATTAGTGGCGGGGGAGGAGGGAGCTGAGGATGGTGTTGGAGATACGCATATCTGGTCTGAGAACCAGCAAACTCATTTTGACACAGAGAACCCAACAGCTGCCAGGTGACCCAACTCTTCTGCACGTGAGATGCCTTGGCTCTGATTCCTGGGCCGGAGAAGCCGCTGTTCGATGCCATCTTTACAGCCGGCACCGGCTGCATGCTTCATGTGTTCCTGGAAGAATCACTCCAGCATCTCCCATTGCAGCTCCTCGGTAAGCAGTTGCCCCGTTCCCTCCTGTTGTTCTTCTCTGCAGGGCCGCCCCAGGTTCTAAGTACGCTGCTGGGGCACACGGTCTGTCTGGTGCTGATGCACTTTCTCTGGTTATCTTTCTGAGAGACACCAGAGGGCACCATGAGACGGGACTTAACTGTCTCAGATCTGGGATTCCTTACAAAGCCATTCGATCCCCCCCCTGCCATCTGCACAGCCCAAGATTGGGTGTGACTTTCCCTCTCCCCACACCACAAAGGCCTTGCCAGAAGTGGAACATATGATTGCAGAGGGGGCTAGGGGAAGAGGGGATGTGCATCCCTCTGATGTGCCCCCCGTAGGGATGTCCCGGTTTCCCTGAATGCTCAAGTTCTCTCCACAAAGAGCACAAACAGCAAAGATCACACTTACATTTCAACCCACCTCTGGGGGCACAGGCCCCCGGACCAGGACTGGGGCGTGGGGTGGGGAGCCGGTGACGATACTCGCTGCAGCTAGGCCTGGCTATGGGTCCAGCGAGCAGACTGGAGCCACAATGTCAGCAACTGGCTTCATCGGGGCAGCCTGAGCCGTCTGAGAGCCATGCCGTGGGCAGAGTCAGACAGCCCTGGAACTGCACGCAGGGCTGCCCACCTCTGCCGTGGACACCCCCAGGGGCCAGATATCGACAGGGATTAGTAATAGATCCAAGGAGAAGAGGGAGGTTTGGCAGGCCCCTTAACCCCGCAATCACATGGTCCCCACCTGCTAGCAGCGACTCAGACCCGAGGGAGATTGGTTTCTGCCCTGACTGTTGACTTAGGGGCAGAGGGTAGCCGTGTTCTCACTGGTGGGGAGGGGACTGACCCATCGCCAAAGGGGCCTGCCTGATAGGGTGCTGGGACCAGCACGGGAATGGGAAGGTCGCTGGCTTGCTGGATCTTGCTGGCTTGCACAACACAATGCAGAACAGCAGGAGAGGGAATATATGTGCAGCATGCATGACCCCTGTACATGGCTGTTTCTGTGCTCTGCACACACACACACACACACCTTTTGCATGTAGCACATCTATGCTCTGCACTCACACATACACTGCCTGTGGTACACACCTCCTCTGCATACACACTGCACGTGGCACAAACGTGGTCTGCACACACACACACACACATATGAACACACTACACCACACACACAGTGCCCATGCTGCTGCAGAATGAATGCATGGCATGGGGTGTGCACATGGGTTTCTCTAATCTCCTTCCCACTCTTTGTTTGTCTTGGCTATTTAAATGCAAGCTCTTTGGGGCAGGGACTCTCTCGCTCTGTGTCTGTGTAGTGTCTGGGGCCCTGATCTCAGCTGTAATGCAAACAATAACAAGGCTTAGACGGGGGACCCCTGGGTACAAACTGTTGAAACACAGAGAGCAACCACCCCTGCTCAGAGCTGATGGCTAGACCTTTGCAGCCAGCCAGGATCGGGAGAGGCACCCACTAGCCAGCCGACTCTTTTTCGAACCTGTTAGATTTATTGAAAAATTAAAAGCACAAGCTCTGTATATATAAATACACTGATGCTGCTGGCAATTTACAAGGCATCCATTACTGGCTGTACATACTGGGACATGGGGCATGGGTGATGGGGGCCTGGGACACATGCCTGCCACTCAGCCCACAGCGGACAAGCACCTAAGAGAACACATTAAGCTAGTGATCACCAGAAAGCTCTCCCCTGTTCCCACACTCTCACTTCACTGATGCCATTAGCAGCTGTGGAGTTCCCCACATAGCACGTGTTGTACTAACATTACTGCATGGCAGGGCACCCTGCACCTATGGCCGTGCTCCTTGTCCCCATCCCATCTCCCAGGCATGGAGGGATTCTCTGTGCAGAGGAAGGGGGAAGAACAGAGGGGAGAGAGACGTTGGTGGGGTGATGGGGTAAGGGGCAGGGTGGGGGTGAGCACTCAAGGCTGTGGCTGGCTTCCCTACCCCCAAATCGAGGAGGAGGTGCAGGCAAAGACCATCTGGAATATGGCTTAAACTGGGCAATGAATCTGAACCACTGAAGACAGAAAGAGGCAGGGCAGTGCCCAGGCAGGAGATGCAGGGATCAGCTGGAGTCAGGATTCTCCTCTCTCCCACACTCTCCGTTGCTTCCTCGCCCCTCCCTCCCTTTGGCCCCACACTCTCCCGCAGTCCTTCTCAGCCCTAGGGCCCATCACCCGCACTGCTGCTGTCAGCCCCAGAAGCAGAGCACTGCTTGCCGCCCATGTTCTGTGCCTGGAACGTACGTACGTGTGTGTGTGTGTGTGTGTGTGTGTGAGCGGGCACACACTGGGCAGGGGACAGTGCCACCTCTGCCATGGAGGGTGGCTTCTGTGCTGGGGCATGTGGGTGCACGCGTTAACCCCGGTTTGATCCAGCTACCTCGCTCTTCTGTCCGTTTGGCTCGGGGGCCGCCGAGCCCCCTAAAGTGCGACGTTGAACTCGGTGACCAGGAAATCGATGTGATCCCTCTCTTTCATTTTAAAGGCCTCGGCGATGACACGCGCGGCTTCCCGGTGCTCCTTTCCCCGCAGTGTCGCGCCGTTCACCTCCAGGATCACGTGCCCCACCTTCAGCTTCCCGCAGTTGTGGGCAGATCCGCCTCGCTGTGGCAGGGCAGGAACAGACGAGAGGGAAGTGCTCACATATATCGCAGCCTTTATCCCCAAATGCTTCAGGGGTCGCTTAGGCCCAGATCCTGCATGGTATTTCAGAGCCTAACTCCCACTGATTTCAACTCAGGCACCTAAATACTTTTGAGGAGCTAAGCCTTAGGCCACTCTGAAATGCAGCCACCTCTGGGGCACAACGGCTGCTTAACAGCTCCATGCAACAGTACACAACAGTTTAGGACAAAGAGTGAAGAATACTGTATCCAGTCAAAAAACAGGGATCTTTAAAGAGGCAGAATGTAATTCCCTGGGTTGTGATCTGGCCTTTGTTTTACAGAAAGTGCCCAGGATGTTGGGACATCAGAGTGGGACACAGGAGACCCAGGATCTAATCCCAGCCCTGGCCTGCGGCAAATCCCTTCACCTCTCTGTCATCTCCCTCCTTGTGTCTATTCAATCTGTACGCTCTTTGAGGAGGAACTGTCTCTCGCTGTGTGTTTGTACAATGCCTGGTGTAGTGGGGCTCTGGTGGCCTCTTTTGGCGTTGTTGTAATACAAATGAATGATAATAACAGAGCTGGTCTGACAGCACTGTGTGGTCTTTGGTTTGCCAGCTCCCTCTGATTGCTGCATTGGCGTTAGTATTTGTTATGTGCAATACTGTTCTTCAGCTGGACTCACTGATTAGTCTGGACAAGTCGGTCTCAGCCTGTGGCAGTCACCTGAACTGTTTGCTTTGCTTTTTGTCCATTGTGGTGCCTGGCTGGTTGTATAATATCAACACTGCTCTCTCAGTGAACCCTCTTTACTGGGGGTGCATGAATAGCGGATAGCAAACACCCAGCCATGAAGGGCACAGCTTTGCCTGCATTGCTGGAAAGCCATCACTCAAATGAGTATTATGGCCACCACAGCAGCTGAACTGATTGTTTGCAGCTGTTTGCAAATCTGCTGCTACATTTTTTGAGCACAAGGGGGCAGGGCTGGAGAGTTACAATCAGAGAAAGGCAAACTTTTTCCTCTCAAGCTTTTTTTTCAGACACAAAGTCACGTTGGTTTCCCATCCATTCTGACCTTCTCAAAACGCAATATTTCAGTGTGTTGGTTTGAAACAGGGCCGGCTTCAGGCACCAGCCCAGCAAGCAGCTGCTTGGGGCAGCCAACGGTGAAGGGCGGCATGTCTGGGTCTTCGGCGGCAGGTCCCTCACTCGCTCTCGGAGCGAAGGACTAGCCGCCGAATTGCCGCC
The DNA here is from genome assembly GCF_025201925.1 of Gopherus flavomarginatus. Lineage (NCBI taxonomy): Eukaryota > Metazoa > Chordata > Testudines > Testudinidae > Gopherus > Gopherus flavomarginatus. Next base: position 17,861,106 of record NC_066633.1, on the reverse strand, counting down.
AAAGACTGAAGTGGCGGCGGTAGAGCTGCAGATCGCGATTGCGGCTTTTTTTTCCCTTCTTTCTTTTTTTCTTTTTGCTGCTTGGGGCAGCAAAATGCCTGGAGCCAGCCCTGGTTTGAAATGACGTTTTGTTTCAAAACGTCTTTCATTTTATTTTTTAAATGTTTAAAAATGCCCCAAATGCTTAGTTTGACACTAAACTCATTTTTGAACATTTCAATTTACTGAAAATTTCAACAAGTTTTCATTTTCAATTCGACCCAAAACAATCTTGTGTTTCAATTTGTAGGAATTGCCTGTGAACTGAAAAACCTGTTACTCAACTAGCTCAACGACTTCTCTTCATCAGTGGCTCTCAACCTTCCCAGACCATGGTCCCCCTTTCAGGAGTCTGATTTGTCTTGCGTACCCCCAAGTTTCACCTCACTTAAAAACTGCTTGCTTACAAAATGAACATAAAAATACAAAAGTGTCACAACATGCCATTACCGAAAAATTGCCGACTTTCTCATTTTTACCAACTAATTATAAAATAAATCAATTGGAATATAAATACTGTACTTACATTTCAGTGGATAGTATATCGAGCAGTATAAACAAGTCACTGTCTGTATGAAATTTCAGTTTGCACTGACTTTGCTAGGGTTTTTTCTGTAGCCTGTTGTAAAGCTAGGCAAATCTCTAGATGAGTTGATGTAACCCTTGGAAGACCTCTGACGCGTACCCCTAGTTGAGAACCACGGCTCATGGACACTTAGTCCAAGATAGGCTGCGGTGTGTGTCTACCCTGCATTAGCCTGCTGCACACTAAGTGTCCACGTGGACCTGCTACCACACACTAACAGTTCCTTAGTGTGCTTTGATCTGTCTCACCTGGAAACTGGAGTAGGTCAAAGTGCACCAGGGAAGGGTTAGTGCGCGGCAGGGTCCAGATGGACACTTAGTGCTCTGCATGCTCGTGCAAGGTAGCTTCACACCCCAGCGTGCCATGGACTAAGTATCCGTAGACAAGCCCCAAGTTACAATCTCATCCCCTAGGGGAAACACAAGATGAGCCTTCTCGCTCGGACTTAGCTGACTCTTATCTTCTCCTCTCCCTGAGAACATGCTCACCCTCTGCTGGAGACGGGCAGAGCTGAACGGTGGCCCCACCCTGATATGAGAGGGACGACGTAATCAACAGCCAGCATTCTGTCTCCATCTGCTGGTGAAGGGAACGATAAGCCCAGCAGGTGTAGAAGACAGGAGGGAGGCTGGATTCCGGGCGAGTCCCCGTTAGAAGAACCCAGGTGTGAAAATCTCACAAGACCTTTCAGAGCTCAGAGCCACGCAGGAGCATCTGCATCGGACTACTCCTGTTCCCAGCCCGCCGTACCTGTATGGTGACTATCCGGGGCAGAGGCTGCCGGGTGTTGGCGCCGCCCTCGATGGCGATCCCCAGGGTTGGCGCGCTCTTCACCACTCGAATCAGACAGGATGTGGGCTCCAGAAGGCCAGGCTGTGGAGGGAGAGACAGCAACGTGATTGAGGAGGGCTGGGTGGGGACCCTTCTCTCCAGGCCATCCTGCCCCGCCCCCAGAGAGACCGGTCCTCCTTGGTCTGGGGACCGTATGCCAAACAGGTTAACCCTTTCCAGCCTGCCTAGCTGTGCCTGTGTGGGGCCATTTTCAACGGCGGAGGAACATGGCGCCTGCTATACCTCTGGCCACGGCCTTGCAACCTGTTCAGTGACTTGGTGGGAAGAGCAGCAGAACAAGCTGATTGGCTGATGCGAATGAGACTCTGGGCGGCAGAGATCCGGCATCCTCGGCTTCGCCACTGATGTGGGATGTTGCAGCATCCTGGGGGCAGCCGCAGCAGGATGGTCTCCAAAAGGCCGTCAGCCCTGAGGCTCGCCGTGTGTGGCAGCTGGGCGGCCAGCACCTTAGTGCTACAAACACTGGCCCATCCCCACCTGCTGTTGTGTGTATGGGCCCGCCTACACTGCACACTCCCTAGGGTGGCGTGAAGAGTACGGATGCTGCACGCCCCCAGCACGGGGATAAATAGCAGGCGAGATGGTGGGGTGTTGTTAAGCAGGAGCACCGGCAGTCTTTTTGGTGCCCTAGGCGGTGGAAGGTCCTGCCCCCAAAATGGCGCTCCTGACAGAGGCGATGGAAGGTCCTGCCCCCAAAATACCGCCGATGACTTCTGGCCGCCGCCCCACAAATGTCAGTGCCCTATGCGACTGCCTAGGTCGCCTAATAGGTTGCGCCGGCCCAGTGGTTAAGGCAAATAGAGTCCAGGCATGCCACAATCCCCAGGCTATATACCCTATATGGCCCTCTAAACGCCCAACAGCACCTCCTCACTGCTATTTTTAGCAATCATAGAACCATAGAATCATAGGACTGGAAGGGATCTTGAGAGGTCATCTAGTCCAGTCCCCTGCACTCATGGCAGGACATAGTATTAACTAGACCACCCCTGACAGGTGTTTGTCCAACCTGCTCTTAAAAATCTCCAATGATGGAGATTCCACAACCTCCCTAGGCAATTTATTCCAGTGCTTAACCACCCTGAGAGTTAGGAAGTTTTTCTTAATGTCCAACCTAAACCACCCTTGCTGCAATTTAAGCCCATTGCTTCTTATCCCATCCTCAGAGGTTAAGAACAATTTTTCTCCCTCCTCGTCACAACCTTTGACATACTTGAAAACTGTTATCATGTCCCTTCTCCGTCTTCTCTTTTCCAGACTAAACAAACCCATTTTTTTTCAATCTTCCCTCACAGGTCATGTTTTCTAGACCTTTAATCATTTTTGTTGCTCTTCTCTGGACTCTCTCCAATTTCTCCACGTCTTTCCTGAAATGTGGCACCCAGAACTGGACACAATGCTCCAGTTGAGGCCTAATCGGCATGGAGTAGAGCAGAAGAATTACTTCTCGTGTCTTGTTTACAGTGGAGCATCCTGCTGCCTCAGCCTTTCCCTGTCACACGTAGCCACATACACCACAGTGTGGACGCAGCCTGCTTTTCCCTGTGGCATGTTGCTGCACATACCCTAAAGCCACTGCTAGCTGTATGCAGAGCGGATGTAGCCTCTGAGTGGCTGGGTCAGCTAATGCGAGCAGCTCCGTCACCTCCAGGGCAAAGGGCTGCATGCTTATGGGTACGATGTCTCCACTGCAATCAGGAGTGTGATGGCCACCTGTGTAGACGTACCTGAGCAACGAAGTGGCAGCAGCACGGACTTTACAAGCCCGCCTGGGACCCTGGGGATGCTCTGCTTGGGCAGCTAGCTCATGTTGCTGCTGCTTTGTTATCTGACCTCACTAGATCAAAGCTAGCTCAGGCCTGCTGCCGTCACACCTCTTACTGCCGCGTAGACCCAGAGCACGAAGGGCCAGGTTCTAGTCCCGCCTCGCCAAGCGGGGGTGAGATGCGTGGTACTTGTGTCTGCAGGACATGGCGCCTTTATACGCAGCCTGTCTCTTTGCTCAGCAACAACTACAGTTGAGTCCCACTGCCTGAGCTACCTCTGCTGGGTGCCTCACCGGTCTGGAGGCGGCCTCTGCTGGCCCATCACTTCTCGTTGCCTCCTTGGGGCTTCGGCTTTTCCCAGGGATCTGCTGCCAGTTCTTGTCCCTGCCGCTCAGCTCCACCTCGCCGATGTCCACCCCGCTGTCCTCGCTGAGGGTCTGCCCGCTGTCCGACAGCTGGGAGAGCGTGGAGGCTGGGGGAAGAGTGGACCAGGGCTGTTAGCAGGAGGGAAAGAACAGTGTGGAGGGACACTTCACATGAACACCACAGGCTTGGGCTGGTCCACGCTAGGAACTTACACTGGCAAAGCTGTGTCTCTCAGGGGTGTTAAGCCGACCTAACCCCCAGTGTACACAGCGCTAGGTCAATGAAAGAATTCTTCCCTTACCTTAGCTGCCACCTCTCAGGTAGGTGGATTACCTACACCGATGGCAGAGCCCCTCCTGGCAGCCCAAGCAGTGTCTACACTGACTCACTGCACCCAGTGCTGCCTGGCAAGCAAGACTCCCCCATGTCAGAAAAGCAACATCACCTCCCAGTCGGCACCAGTACCTGGAGCAGGGAATTCCCTGATCAAGGGCATCTGGGATTCATGCAGGACCAAGGACCTCACCTTTCTCTGTACATCACGCAGCTGCGAGGAGACTCGCCTGGAGTGTTTGCAGTTGGCTGGAATGGGCCCCGCTGAACTCCAAAGTGCAGCCAGAGGCAGCTGCTTCCAGGTCTGGTTTAGAGATGGGCCCTGAGATCATCCAGATGGGCCCATTCCAGATTCAGATCTGGACACGAAGGCTCAGACACTAAGTCACTGGGAGTTAGGTGCCTAAACACCTCTACAGGTCTGGGCCTGACTTCCCTAATGTTCTGATGGGGAGGACGGGGGTGGTTTGGGCTAAGTGTAGACACAGGGCCCAAATCACGAGGCCTCAATTGCCATATGTGCCAGAGGCCCACAAATGGGGCCAGATCCTCAGAACCGTGCACATTAAGAGCTGAGCTTTTTGGAAAATTTGGCCCTAAATTCAGATCTAGGATATGGATCAAGCGGAGGGGATGGCTCTAGGGTTCCTTTTTAGGCCCATCTCTCATCCTGACACAAACTTGAAAGCCAGCACACGTTCAGCCAAAGGGTCTCCTCCTCCGTCTTGGGAAGGAATATGGGTCCAGATTCAAACAAACGGGGGATAATTCATGGGGTTTGTAGTAAATCCACATTGTTTGCAGTTTCATAGTTTTTTCAGTGAAGTGTCCAGTGAGATTTGACACAGTCAGAATTTCCTTTGGGGCTTGTTTGAAAATGAAGCACCAAGCACAACGTCGGGAGTTCTGCACTCAGTGGATTGAAAGCAGGACCCCAAGCCCCAGAGGAATGGAGCCCCCTAGTTTTGCAGCGCTGTGCTTATCTGCCTTACGCACAACAAGAAACACAGTGAGCTGCTGAACAGCTTGCATTGCGCCTCAGGCAAGCTGATTAAAGACCTTCATTTGCATACATTTGCATGAGATTTATTAACGAGTAATAAATTATAAAAAAAATACACCTGCAAATTGGGTGTAAATCGCCAGTTTTATAACCCCACCATTAACGAGGGAAACCGCATTTCCTGTGCGCTGCAAAGGCTGAGCAACAGCTCAACCTCTTTGCTGCTGCTCTGGGCAGCCTTTGATGTCCCCTTGACGTTATACTGGGTCAGCGTTCCTGCCCCCGGCTGAATGCAGGTATTTTCACCTGCCGCCCCTGCCGCATTCTGTGCAGCAATCAAATGCTTAATCACAGAACTCAGCAATGTGAAAGACCAATTAATTCAGTCTGGGTGAAATTCACCCCTACGCAGATGACCAGCAAAAGACCACGTGTCACTTAAACCCTCCGAAGAGGTCCCGAGTGGGACATAGAGACTACGTGGTACATGCACAGAGGAGAATTTCACTCATAGCCCATTCCTCCAGACAGTGGAGGCTTGTCTCCCTGCGGCACCTGCACACAGCAATGCTTCTGTGAACCTTCAGTCCAATCTGCAGAGGCTAAGCACTCAGACCCAATCAAAGTGCCAGCATGGCTGTGCATAGTTCTGGATGGATATCATCCATGGTCTACCCTACACACACCTTCAGAGCATAGGTAATTTTGCCCCAGAGGCACTGCAAAGTAGAGTGGTTCTACCAGGTCTTCAGGACATTTGTTGGAGGGAAATGACCCCAGGATATGAGGTGCTTATTGAAATAATTAAGTACTAAGATACTGAGGTAAATGACTATGAGCTTCATTGTTCAGCTCTATCCTGCTTGGGTCCCTCCACGGACTAACTGAGCTCCCAAAGCCCTATACGGCATTGGGCCGATGTAGGACCTGAGATGAGTTCCGCCAGGGGAAACCTCTTCTTTTCCCTGGTTAGGGCTGTCCCAGGATGGTACAGACGCTAGGGACGGGAAGGTTAGGTGGGAGAGGTTTGTGACGTGCAGAATGCAGTGCTGAGTCAGGCTATCCTTGACTGTGGTTGGGAGGCAAGCTAGGGGAGTGCTGGGAACCAGGAGAGAGTCTGTGTGTCCACGCCTGTCATGCAGGAGATTGGGCTGATGTCTATCAGCAGAAGGCTCTGCGGAGGCTCAGCAACAGGGAACCGAGGTCAGTGTCCAGGCCGAAAGTATGTAACAAGAGCTCAAACTGGACTTGACATGGGTCTTGGCAATGAAAAGTCAGTTTCTTACCAACCAAGCCACCAAGTGTGCAAGGAGAGCTGGCAAGGCAGCATGCGCTGGTGAATAAGGCACTGGACTAGGACTCAGGAGAACTGGCTTCTAGCCCTGGATCTGCCACTGCCCAGCTGAGTAACTGCGGGTAAATCATTCCACCCCCTCTCCTTTTCCGTCCTGTGTCTGTCAGTATTTAGAGTATTAGCTCTTCAGGACATGGCCGGTCTCCTACTATATCTGTGTACAGCACCTAGTGCAATGGAACCCTGACCTCAGCTGGGGTCTCTGCTGCTCCTGGAAGGATAATAATCAGTAATAATAAAACTGAACAAACATTCTTAATGGGATTGCAGGTGGGGACTCAAACTGTGACTAGGAGGAAGAGGAAGGGGATGATGGGCTGTAACCAGAGCTGTACCTGGCCCTATGACCCCTTTAGCAATGCTGTAGTGGTGGCCAGGCAGAGCATCCTATACAGAACAGAATGGAATAGAAAATCATGTTCTCCATGGCCCACCGACAGTGACATCTGCAGTGTGTAGATGGTATCACTAGAGGGCAGCAAAGCCACCTGCATGGAGTGTTTCCAGAGTTGGTGCCAGGAGAAGATGGAAAATTGCCCTTTGGGGTTCCCAGGGGCTCAGGCCAGAGTCCATTCCAGGTGGGCACAGAAAGCCAGTTCGGATGTTTCCCCCAACTGTATTTTGAGTGAATCACAGGGAGGCCTCTGCCTGTCACACAGTCTGACAAACTTGGGGGCTGATTCTCATTTACACGAAGGCCCCTTACAGGGCTCCGAGTCATTGACAGCGTAAACAGGCCCTAGTGAGAATGAGAATTGGGGTTTCTGACTTCACAAGTGCCAGAGAAATCCAGTCCTGGAGTCTTGGTCACGCCGGAACTGGATTCTGGCCTGGGGACACCTCAGCCAGCCATAAAGGACCGAGCAGAGGGAGGCAGAAGATCAGTTGACTCGAGTGTGAGAGCAACTCTAGGGGTGTCACATGGCAGCTCACTCCTTTGGGACCTCCTGTGTTTCCTTTTGGGTAACTTTCCCTTGAGGTCCCCTTTGCACTTCCCTTACCCCCCTCTGCCTCCCCAAACACACATTTACAGGACCAATGCCTGCTTAAATCTGGCCTCCAAATTTAGCTTTTTACCAAGCAAGCTTTTCTCAACCCAGACACTAATGGAAAAAGTCCCGGGATTATTTCTCTTTTCTTTTAGAATTCCATCAGAAACAGGTTTTATTACCAAATGCAGCAAGACTTGCCCAGGAGACGAGATGCAATCAGCTGCCTAGCGGAGCTTGGTCTTTAAGTAAAGGTCAGGTAAAGTTGCACTGGAAAGCTAGGGGAAGCTTACAAAAGGTCACTGAGCACAAGGTGGCAGGGAGGCAGGGTGCCATAATGAGTGCCAAGCCACTCATCCCACTCTGACAGCATTGCCAATGCCAAGCACTCTGAAATCAGCTTAAAAATCATGGCGTTAAAACAATAACATGGGACTCTTCTGATTCTGCCCCTCAATTTTTGATCCTAAAACTTAATAATAATTATAATGATACAACACCTAGTTAGGAAAGATCTAGGTATTGTATCATATTAATTATTATTATTAAAGATGATTTCAAACTTTGATTCACAATTTGGAGAACTAGACACTTTTTTTTTACATGTAATCTGATATTCTCACATGACTCCAGCAGCTGGGGCTTGCAATAAATTCGGGAGAGTTGGCAACATTGCTTCTATCACCACAGGCACATGTTGGGCATTACCCCAATTTACCTCCTTCCTGTGGCTTAAGTAAAGGGCTTGCTTACATGAGAAAGTTATTCCAGAGTAAGGTAGGGTATGAATTTAAAGTGCAGTAGCTATTCTGGAGTAGCTCCTCTTTGGACATTCTTATTCCAGAAGAGGTATTCCAGTCAATTTTCCCATGCAGACAAACCCTTCATCACAAAGGCCTAGATGGTAGTGAGGAACCTAAATGCCCTTGAGTATCTCAAGCAAGGCTGTATTTACAGATATAAGACTCAGTCCTCAAACTCTCCCATCAACTGGCTGTTCTCAAGGGTTTTTCCCTGCCCTTCCCTCTCTCTCTTGTCTCAGAAAAACTCTGAGCCTTTTCTAGCCCAGATTTGAGGATAGTGGGGTGTCTCTGATCTAGCTGCCTGGGTGAGGCAGCAGAATAGCCCTGCTTTTTCCCTCAGGGCCCTCAGTCCTCACTGCAAGTCCTTAGAGGAGGGTTCACTGTCTATTCCTGCCCCCTGTGGGGTTTGCAATGTTAACATCCAGGCCTTATGCGAGATCAGGGGAATCCGAGATGCAAATTGACTAGAGGGTGGCTGTAAAGAAGCATGAAACCGACTAGTCTCATTGTCCAAACAGAGCAATGCAACAGGGGAACAGAGAGCGACCAAGCCCCTTCAGCGTTAGTCACCTGAGTGGCAATTTGTACTGTGGTTCTTTAACCTGGCAGTGCCCCCCGGGGTCAGTCCAGCAGGCAGAGCCACCCACCTCGGGCTTGGGGCAAGGATCTCACTTCGTTCACGTCCGGCTCGCTGTTGGGCTGATGCACCTCCACCATGATAAAGTGCTGGTTGATCGCTGACTGCAGGCTGCCTTTGTCTGGCTCCAGGTGCGATGGGGGATGGGGAGGGGACCGAGGAGTGGGTGTCGGGAGGCTACTGGCTGGGATGCTCTCAGGAGATGGGCTCTTCAGTCTGGTTGGAGACTGAACTCTGGGAAAGGGGCCTATTGGGTGCTGGTTGACCAAGGACAAGTGGGCACCCAGGTGCCTCCTGGAGCTGAGAGCAGCAGGGGAAACGACGGCATAGACGGTGCTTGAGGCAGAATCCGCAGTGGATGCAGAGGCCGAGGTGGAAGTCACGCTGGCTGTGTCCTTATCGGGGTGGCTGGGAGGCGGGCTGGGGCCGGGAGGGGCCACGAAGAAGAGGCCTGACTGGGAGGATTCAGAGGAAGGGCGGTGGGGTGTGTCTTTCGCTGTCTTTCGGAGCTGGGCAGTGGAGGAGTCCAGTGCTTGAGCTGGAGAAGGATGTGGGGGCTTAAAGCTGGGCGGTTCCTCAGGGAAAGATGAAACATCGTCCTGTGAAAAACCAAAACGAAAAGCCATTTGACTCCACTATGTGGGACGATGTGCCCTTTCCCCACCTAGAGACCTGAGAACTGGCCCATCACCCCCAGAGCCTGGTGTCCTGTCACCTCCAGTGACCTGTGTCAGATGTTTCTTCCTGCTCTCAGGAGCAATCGGAATATCCCCTGGAGTGTGAAGATTGATAGAGGAATAGTCCTGTTTTTAGTTCCAGTAACTGTGGGTGCAGTTCTTACTCACAGACCCCAAGTCCTTTTTTCTAATTATGCTATCTTATCTGCTTCAATTGTGCCCTGCTGCAGTGAGTTCCACAGGTTAGTGGTGGGGGAAAGTATTAGAGAAGATGGTGCCTTCAGTCAGCATCCATTTCCATTTGAGGAAGCACTGGATAGAGAAGGTGAGATATCTTACCAGGGAGATGTCCGGCAGGGCATTAATACTGCTCTGGAGTCCCTCTCCACTTCCGTCCAGGTCTGTGGTGTTCTAGGCACACAAAAGAAGGGGGGAAACCAGTCACTGCACTGTACAGCAACGCAAAGCAGAGACCCGAGCACGAGAGGCTGCCCATGGGGTTAGGGTGAATCTTAGAAAACCTCACACAGACAGAAAGGTTTGCAGCAAAGGGAGCTTTTCGGTTGCAACTACAAAGGTTTGTATTTGTGGCAAGGTCTCCCCTGCAGCATGGGAGATCCAAGCAGAACAGCTAGGGCAAAGCAACCCCAATGGGCAACTGCTTCTGCTCCACGTGCAGAGTAGGCAGGCCAGGCCTTCAGCTCAAGCAGTAGCTTTGTGGGGTCAAGCCCCGCTGACATGCATTAGACTGTTACATTTGTTTGTTTTAATGATGCAGGGACCCCTGAGGCTGCGGCTGCCACTTGCGTGTCCCCAACCCTTCTGTTGATTTTAGTGGGGAATTTTAGGGGAGCAAGGGATGTAACCATCCAGCTCATGGTTTTTACCTTGGCAGCATTCCCTTTCAAAGCAGCCCTTTGCTGAAAGTCAAAGGGCTGGCTTCTCCTCTCGCTCACCCCACTGGGGATCAGGAATGCTGCTGCTGTGAGCGAGGGGACATTCCAGTCCGGTGCAGCGTCTGCAAGGACTGATCGCCAGTCCATGGGCGCAAGCCCCTTTGATTTCAATGGAGGAGGCACTCGCGTTAGTTAAGAGCAGAAATTGGCCTAAGATCTACGTAGTGTCAAGGGCTCAACCACCAGGGTGGGAGAAGCGTCCTTCCAAGTGAGTGGATCTCTCAGGGCTCTGTTTTTGCTCAGGCCTGGGCTGTCTTCAGAGGTGCTTCTCCAAGGATTGGTGGGGATGGAGCCTTCCAAGGACTAGGTGATGATCGTGGTGCGCAGCTGCGTCAGACTAGGGAGGGGGTGCAGGGAGTCCCTTTCTTGCTCTAGGCTACCTGGGGAGAACAAGCACGGCCAGCAACGAGGGTGGGGCATGGCCGAGCCCCCATGCATTGGTAAGATGCACTGGCTGTGACCTCGCTGCTCACGGTGTGAGATCACCGCTGAGCGTTTGAGGCTCGCTCTCCAGGTCGGAGGGTCCGGTTACTCTTTGGACTTGTCGGCACTGGGGTGGGAGCTGCCACCACAGCAGCCTCGTGTGGGGGCCTTGCCCCAGTGACTTGTCCTAGTGAGTAGGGCAAAGCCCGCTCCAGGAACGCTTAGTGCTGGCGAGATGCATCTGCATTCGGGGTGTGCAGTGCCCAGCCCCTTCCGTGGGCACAGCCTCAGACCAGACTGCCCCTGAGTCTGCAGTGACTGAGTTCAGGATGCAGAGGGCGAGGTGGTGTGTGCGGGGCTCCCCCTCTGTATCTGGGCCTCTCTCCCGGCCCAGCCCTCACTTCCCGTCAGGAATTGCAGCATCCCTGCATAGAGCTCACCCACCAGCTTGGCAGCGCTTCCCTTTCCACATTCCTTCTCCCCATGCTTTCTCCCTAGCAAAATGCTTCTCCATGAGCCCACGTGTCCCAGCAGCCCAGTGCCTTTGGCTCACTCCCCTTGCTCAACTGAGCCAACCTCGTGGTTTGACCCAATCATATTTTCACTCCCTTGGGGGATCTTCCACTCTTTGGGGGCAGTGAAAGGGTTAAATCAAGATGCTCCCCTCCATCACGCGCACACAACATCAGACCAGACAGTCTCCGATGCAAATGCACGCCAGATGTTGGGTGCATTGGGTGGTTTTTTTTCCCCATTATAATTATAGCCAAAATTAATTATCAAATGTCAAAATACAGCCTGGAATATGTCAACGCCATCCGCAGAGCCTGAGGAATCAGCAGAAGGATTCAATTAGTTCGTTATCTCTCGGCATGGTGGGGCTGTCAATCAGGGGCAGGGGTGAGATGGGTAATGTCAGCCGGAGGAGAGAGGCTCGAAGCAGTGAGCACCTGGCTAACGAATGCCGGGGAATTCAGGGAAATGTCATTGCTGTGCACAGAGGGGTTGTGCGGCTCCGTCAGGCTGAGGCAGGACTCCGCATCCCAATGGGGCTGGCAGGGGCCCTGGACTCCAATCTGACTCCAACACATGGTGGCGAGCCCGGGGGTGGGGGTGGAGTTTTCCTCAGATGGGCTGTGACCCCTGTCCCAAGGCCACAGCCGCACTCCACGCTTGGGAGAGTGAATTGTAACATGCGTGGCCCCTGCTGGGTGGGGCCCCCGGCACTGATAGGCTGGGAGCATGAATGTGGGCACCAGGGTGCCGGGATGTAATTCTCACTGCATGTGGGGGCAGGGAAGGAGAGAGAAGGCAGGCCGCTGTGTCCCCCTGCCCATAGTTGTGTGCTAGGGCCCTCTAGCAGATCCTGCCTTGATTTTGTTCGTGTGGAGGGGACAGAATTGGGTTAAAAGACCAACAATCAGATTCACCCTGGTTTTAGGCCAGTGTAAACCCCAGCAGAGGGTCTAGGTAGATGGTGGCAAGTCCTCCACAGCATCAGAGTGGAGTGGCAGAGTGGGACTATACCCCCATGTGTACTAGGGGACAGCACAGGCTTCAAATGCTGGCAGGTAAGCCAAGAATTAACCCAAAGCAAGTCCTGCTTGTGTAACACCAACAGATCCCAGTCGGCGGCGGGTTGGATCGAACCTGGGGGACCTCTGGAGCTAAAAGCCACATGGCCCTGAGCTAAGCCTGGAGAGCAGGTTCGTTAATCTCTCTCTAAGTGGTCTCGGTGCCACTAGATGGGCCAGAGCATCACACCCAGGAGGTGTGTGGGTTGCAATTAAAGAATAGCTGCTGTTTGCAGGGTTTAAATGGGCTTCCTCCTGCAGGAAACCCGAGGGAGGGCAGTGGTGGAAAGAGCTCCTGTGGAGTGAAACTCCTGGGTTTCAATAGCACCCAGCACTGCAGTGTCCAAGCCCTGCAGCCTCGCTCCACTGGAGGTGGAACTGACACCCAGGAGAGCATATGGCTCTACAGTGTGGTTATAACACCTCTTGATCCCATGAGGCCAGGCAAGAGCAAACCATGTTCTCCAACACACTATCGTCTGGAGGGAACCCCGTCAGCTGGATCCTCTCCTTCCCAGCCACTGAGCACAGAGAACTCCTGGGCACTAGCCACAGGCCATGAGTGCAATGGGATCTGTCTACTGGGGGAGGGCGCAGGGGGCACTGGTCCTAGGATCCACACGCACAATGGGATCTATATTACAAAGGAGCAGCATTTACATCAGGATTCACACTCACGCTCAAGGACAATTCCCCAATCAGGTGAAGTGTGTAGCCCAGAGGAGGGCTAGTTAACAAGCAAATCAAATGTCATTTGTATTCCCATGGGATCCAGTTTATTCTCATGGCAGGGGCATTTAGAAAGAATAAGATACAGCTCCTGTTGGATTAGCAAAATGCCACTGAAACCTCTTCTATTCAGACTGATCTCGCCTTCTGCAATTAAGTCAACAATCAGGCAGTTTATATCACTTATAAGTGGTATCTAAACTGCCTTATAAGTCAACAATCAGGCAGTTTATATACCACTGATCTAGAGAGGCTCCTGCTGCTGCTGCTGATACATAGCATATTTCCTTTCCCTCGCCCTAATGAGGCTGTTGGTTCATTTGTGCTGGAATGGGCAGGGTCCTGTCTGTGTTTAATGGTTTAATGTTGTCTATTGTTGGATAAACAATTGGTTAGTTTGAATCTGTAGTACGTGTGCATTTCCCCATCTTCTGGAAAGCACTCAAACAGGCCCAGGAGGCAATTAAAAGCGCGCTCGGCAGGGAAAACGTTTGAAGAAAGTGCTTCTCCTCTGTGTGGCTTAGGACAGGGAATAGGGGACAGGGAGAACAAGGGTGTCAATGGACATGGTTTGAGAGCAATGGGAAAACTGGCAGCGTGGGAGCCCACCCCTCAGCCTGAGAGACCTGCAGGATTAGAAAGCAAAAAGCCTTTGTTTCAGGGCAATGAGTTCTCGTTCCCAGCTAGCCCAGGGTTATTTGGCAAGAAGGCCAGGTTTCAGTGGGATTAGGCTTTGGGGACAGATAACCCCATCAGTGGATAGGGGATGATTCATCCTCAGTCCCAGCCAGGCTAGCCATGGGGCAGGAATTTCAGGAAGGGTTGATTGCATGCAGGATTAAGGTGGGCCAGTGGGTGTCAATGGGGGGCGGGGGCAGTGATTTCAAGATGAGACAATTTCAGGGAGCGTGAACTTCAGTCAGCCCCCCACCCCCACCTTCCACCCATGCGATCCAATAGAGGAGAGGGACACAGTTATTGGGCCAAATTCAGAATTGGGCTAAGCACCCACAGACAGCTGCACCTTCTTACCCCAGCCCCATACCCCCTCGGAGGAGAGAGCCGCCTAAATATCACCATCTCCTCCTTTATATGATCTCCAGCTGCTGTCCCTAAGCCTATAATCCCAGCAAACGGCTTGTCAATAACCACACAGGAAGCTGTGGCATTTCCAGTCCCCTCCACTGTCGCTGTTGGGGGTAGGCAGCTGGGTCTGTAACCCGTCCCTGGCCGGATTTTCAGTTGCCTGCCTGATGTGCCAGAGACGAGAGCTCCAAGCTTCCAGGCTGTCACATGAGCCAGGACGTTAACAGTGCACCAGCGACATGCAGCTGAAGAGCTTCCAAAATGCACATGCTAGACCCCCAGCACCTTTGAAGCCTGACGTCCTGCAGGGTGAAGTCCACAGTGTGCCTGTTCCAAAGGTCTTCCGCTGACATGAATGGTGGGTGAAATATTAAGGCTCCAGAGCCTTATAAATAGGGAAGCTTCGGAGACAGGAATCGAGACCCACCTTTAACACCATTGAGCTAAAAAAGCTTCCAGGGAAGGCGGAGTGAAGAGAGAAAGTATTTACCGAGAGAGTAAAGTCTGCTCCTCCCCACCAGGCATGTGTGGATACGGACGGCCTGACAGTTCCTGCTCCCAGCTCATCTATTCTGGTTCTTATACCATGGCCATCACCAGGCTATCAAAAGCCTTTCCCAAAGACCTGCTCCAATGTGCAGTCTCAGGTTCAGCCTGGCACAGGTAGGGGAGTTTGCACTCTGGTTTGATGGAAGCACATTGCAAAGCTCTCCTGTGTGCCGCATAGCTGCTGGCAGGATGGCTGCTGCTTTCTCTGCCTGATCCGGGTGCAGTTCTACTCCAGCCAGGCCATCTGCCTCAGAGCTACCGTGTTTGGTGAGGAAAGTGGGAGGAAGGGGATGTCTCTGTAGCACAATTTGGCTAGCCTGGGTCTCAGGGGAAATAAACAAAAAACGCTGCCCACACTGATCAGGGAACCCCTGCAGAAACCTGCCAGTAACAACCAGGCCTAGGCCCATGTACAGCTCGCTCAGTCTGGATTATCAGCAGGACCTGGGCTTTCTGATGACTGCGTCCTCTTCCCCTGCAGGGTGAACAGCTCTGAGTTCCTTCCCTTCCTGTAGGACGGGAGGACTTCTCAAGGGTCACACTGCAGCAGATCTTTATGCCAACCCATAAGTAGGGTCCTACCAAATTAATGGTCCATTTTGGTCAATGTTATGGCCATAGGATTTTAAAAATTTAACATTTCATGATTTCAGCTATTTAAATCTGAAATTTCACAGTGTTGTAACCGTAGGGGTCTTGACCCAAAAGAAGGCTGGGGGGGGGGAGTTGCAAGGTTACTGTAGGGGGGGTTGTGGTATTGCCATCTTTACTTCGGGGCTGCTGCTGGTGGTGGCGCTGCCTTAAGAGCTGGGCTGCTGAAAAGCAGCAACTGCTGGTCGGGAGCCCAGCTCTGAAGGCAGCACCACTGCCAGCAGCAGTGCAGGAGAATGGAGGACATGGTGTGGTATTGCCACCCTTACTTCTGCTCCGCTGCCTTCAGACCTGGGCTTGCAGCCAGCAGTCACCGCTCTCTGGCTGCCCAGCTCTGAAGGCAGCAGTGCAGAAATAAGAGTGGCATAGTCTGGTATTGTCACCCGTACTTCTGCACTGCTGCTGGCGGGACGCTGCCTTCAGAACTGGGTGCCTGGCCAATAGCTCCCGCTCTCTGGTCACCCGGTACTGACGGCACTGCAGAAGTAAGGGTGGCAATACCGCCACCCCCCTACAATCACCTTGTGACACCTCTATCCCTCCACAACTCCCTTGTGGGTCGGGATCCCAGTCTGAGAAACGTTGGTCTCCCCTGTGGAATCTGTATAGTACAGATTCCACAGGGACACCAAAGACCAGATTTCAAGGTCTGTGCCGTGTTTTTCATGACTGCTAATTTGGTAGGGCCCTACCCATGAGGATACACCCAGCCGGTTTACTCTGGCAGAGACTACAGGACTCCTGTGCTTTTACACCCATTCCACCCCAGCTCTATTTCGATGGGGCTGTTCCTGTTCTGGATCTCAGCTGGAGATGCCTCTGAAATGTTCTGCTGCGGCAACGGGCATTTCAGGGAAAGGCCTGGCGGGCTGCCTGTCTCCAGTCATGCCAAGGCAGCCCTCTCTTTGCTGCTAGGGGGTGCTCAGGCCTGGCCAACAGTGCTGCTGACCCTGGCTGTTTTCGGTCCATCTGCGTGGAGATATAAATATCGTTCCATTTTTTGCTGAGCTGCCCTAAAAGAGGACTGGATTTCCCTTACGCCTAATATTTCTGGGCAAAATAGAAATTGCTTCGGGCTGTAAAAGGTAATGGCTTTTAAGCAAAAATGGGCCTTCAGGCACTCACTCTATTTTAAGATCGTGTTTTACTGGCTCTTGCTTTAAAAAGGCCACAGCTTCAAAAAACAAGTGTTTAGAAACAGCTCTGCTCCTATCAACAGTCAATTTCTCCTCCTTCTAATGCAGCGGTCCCCAGCCTTTCCGTCTGGCAGGCACCAGACGAAGGACCGTGGTGGTGGTCGAGCATCCGCTGAAATGCTGCCGAATTTCGGCGGTGACGCCTCTTGATGATGTTGCTTGTCGGCAGCAAGCTGTGTCATCGAGAGGCGTCACCGCCGAAATGCCGCCGAATTTTGGCAGCATTTCGGCAGATGCTCAACCGCCGGCCAGGATGCGGGTGCATTTAGATGCCCATGTGGGCGCCATGGCGCCTGCGGGCACCGCGTTGGGGACCGCTGCTCTAATGTATGTTATTCATGGATCCTAAGGGTAGAAGGTGCCTTGGTGATCATCCAGTCTGACCCCTGCAGAGAACAGGCCAGAGAGTTTCACTCACTGATTTCTGTCCTGAGCCCAGCCTGCAGCAGAGCTAGGGTGTAATCTTTTCGAAATATACCCTGTCCTGCTGTAAAAACTCCAAGTGATGGAGAATCTATCACATTCCTTGGCCATCGGTTGCAATGGTTAATAAAACTCACTGTTAAAAATTAGGACCTCCTTTTTTTCCAGTTATTGCTAATGACAGGAGCTGGGCAGAGAAAGGTCCTTCTGTTTCGAGGAAGATTTTGGTATTTGAAATCTGGTTTGATTCAGATTTAGAATAAAATTCAAAATTCGCCATGAAAGGGCATAAAGTCTCAGTGTTGGGGCAGTGTGCCCGGTGGGCTGCCACTGAATTACCCACCCCTGGTGGGATACCAAGCTCTCAGTTCCCTGGCAGCCCACAGGCGGACTGTTGGGGAGGTGGGTAGGCAAGATGGCAGGAAACCAGTGGAAATCTGGTTTCTGTTATCATACAAACTAGTGATTAAAAGGAGTAGCCAATCATCTAACTACCCTCGCAGTTCATTTGTAAAAATGTCCAAGAGACCAAATAACCAAATGTAGCCAAATGTATTGTCTAAAGACAAGTACTACAATACGAAAAGGAGATCTACATGCCCTCCTTCCAGGAAGCAAATTCTTATCTTGGAGCAAGTTCATTTCCCACCGAAGGAGTGCATCAAAGCTAACCATTTCAGCTAGTAGAACTGACAGTGTGAAGTTATAAGTTACAAAACTCTTTACACATCACTTCAGATGTAAGTTTGTCCCACTAGTTTGTGCCAGCTTGTCCTTGGTACCTCCATATATTTTCCAGATCTCATTTTGAATGCTACATTCCAAGCACTGATGAGCCATAACAAAAGTACGCTCTGGCTGTACTTGGTACAAAGTGTTCATGCATCTTTGCCTTGATAAGTTTCCTAGTTTTTAATTCCAAAGCTGCCTTCAAGCTTTGCAAAGTGTTGTGGGATACCTGACATGAGTGAAGAGAACTGCGGGAAGTGCATACTACTGTACATTCAATTAACATAACTTCTCAACACCCATATATATATCAAATATATTATATAAATACCATGTGCATACTACCGATTAACGTGCTGTATACTACACCTACCATATATACATTGGCTAACAGAACCCAGACCACTCCATCTAACCTTCACGGTACTAACTTCCCAGCCTGAACAGCACCTTGCACCAAACACTGCGCTATCCCCTCGTCATGGGAGCACTCAAGGGACTTCCCAGAGAGCAGGGGTCATTAGGTGGGGAGGGGAAGTGCACAGCTTGAGGCATTTGTGAAGTTGCTCCTCTCTCCCTAGAGCTGTCCCCCAGCTCACATCCAGGGCAAGGGACACTAAGCCCATCTGCACCAAATGGAGAATTGACCAGAGTTCATGGCTAGCAAAGTCAGGGATTAGTACAGCAGTTCGAAGCAGAGCTGTCCAGTGAGGTGGTTCTTATTAGCCCATTACTCACTCGAAGCTCATTTCATCAGACAGGTATGAATTTATCTCCACATGGACCAACTTCAAGCCATCCAAATGCAGGCGCAGTTCCACTGAAACCAATTATTACACCAGTTGCAGTCCAGGAGCTTTAAGATTCCACCTGCCCTGCAGGGTGAATTCCATCCAATATCCCTGAGCTCCATCTCTGCCGGACAGAAGGGACTTTTAAAGGTCCATTACTGGATGCGCTCAGCCTCACAAATGGGAACTTTCCATCATTCACCGTACAGTGGGGTCAGACTCAGCCCCTGCGTGATTCCTGTGTAGGACAGTAGAGCTGCACTGAGGATGAGTTTGGACCAGTGTTTTTACACACTTGCACCCTGTCGTTCAGCCTGCTGTTGTGCATGATTCAGCCCTGGTTGCAGCCTTTTGGGGCTCAGTGTGTCTGGAAGATGTTCTGTGGATGGATTAGAATTGCAGTACATGCGAGTGCTGGGCTTCTCAACAGTTCTGTCCTACAGCCCATGGTGCAGCAGAACACAGTTTCAGGAGCCCCTCTCACAAACATTTTGAGACTGCCCATAGAGCCATACCAGAGAAGGAGAGTGGTCATGCCTCTTAGGTTAAGAACCATGCTATTATGCATTGCTCTTTATGGTACTTGAATCCAAGACAATGTGGATCTAAGACCTTCAGGAGAAAGTCATCCTCTGCCTATTCTCACCTGCCCTAGGTGGCCAATGTGACCCCTCCAGCCAGGACATAGGCTGGCTGATTACACAGAGCAGCCAACAGATGTGGTGCCGTGATGGAAGGAGCAGGTACAAAGGTATCATGAGACAAGCTGGAATGAGACAGTAGGTAGAAGGGACAATCGGGGCTAGATCAGATCAGACCAGGAGACTGGCGCGGCGCTTGCCCTTCAAATCTCTTACTGTTGCACCATCAAGTGCACTGGGAGCTTTTGTGTAGACAGGGCACTCGCATTCTGATGTGGTCTGAATCGGGTCAGAGGGCAGTAAAGACATCAGTGCCTTGTCTACACTGGAGCTCCAAACATTGGCCGCCCCAGCACTAGTGGCAGAGAGGGAGATGCCAAGGAAAAGCTGAGTGTTGGCAGAGGCAAAGGAAGTGAAAACCAACACCAAATGGGGCAGCAGCTGTTCAGAGTTAGAGCACCGAGACGCATCAGCCTCCAGCAGCAAACTATTGGATTATGCTCCCCACTGCATACTTCCCCATCCCTTTCACTATGGAAACCACAGCACGCAACTCCCTACCCCATTGAAAGGACCCTACCTCCATCAGGTCTATTAGCCACAAGAGCCGCTCCTGGGGGAACAAATTCAAACAGACATAAAAGGGAAAAACACAATGTTAGGGAGGAAGCAGAACAAACAAAACACTGCACAACCCCCTCTCCCCCCCGCCAACCTTGCCATCCCCTGGAACATGCATTGGGTTCTCTCCGATAAATTCAAATAAAGGCAGCAATCGCTCCATTCAGAGAGAAGCGCAGGGAGATAGGGCCAAATACCTAGGGCCAAATACCTAGCATCGGTGGACTGCGTGGGCTCTTTCTTGGTTTGCACAGAAATAATAGGCCCCCTTGAGTTCACCCTCTGTCATCTCCTTCTTTGGCATTACTGGGCAGAGTTAAAGCAAAGGATCAGGGTTTTAGGGGCGGGGGAGTAACAGGAGCCGGCTGATCTGGCCACACTAGTTGCTGTGGGTGCACCACTCTGAGGCTGCAAGTCTCATGTGTGGAAAGGAAGAGTAAGGATTGTCCGAGGAGTGGTCGTGTTGCATGCCCTGGCTTCCCTACAGACCCTGGGACAAACCCCAGGCAATCCTGCTGATTCCTATGGGGTATGGCTCCATGTGCGCCAAACAGGGTGTGATTTGCGAGGGGGTTGCTCACCATGGCTCCCGCATTCTGAAGCTCTATCCCGTGTACCCAGAAACAGGGATCAGTCAGTTGCTGCAGAGGACAGCCGGAGTGTGGTGGATGAAGGCAAGGATGCATCGATCTGCCCCTCTGGGATCTGAAGGGGTCACCCAATATTTTCCCAGCCTTCTCTATCCCCCTGGTAGTCATTTCACATCAAAGAGCTAACACCACTCCTTGCTGAGGATTGTTATTTCCCAGCACCCTCTCCTGCCCTCCTATCTCTGGAGATATTTTGGTGGTAACCCCTATGCCCCAGAGTGACTCTGGAGTTTCCTTGTTTGGCTCGATCCAGCGTGTTGCTTTAATCCACCCCAGGTGGTGCAGGAGGTATTAACTATGGGACTCCCATTAAAGGCTGAAAAAGCCATGCCCAGTGCCATGAAACTTACGCTTGGAGCTCAGATTGGGCTGCCTCATCCCCAAGAGTGGCCCCTCTGCTTCTCTCCTGTTGGCTGCAGGGTCTCCCATTAGAACAGAGCCTGGCCTGTTTTCCTACTGGCCCCCTCACCGCGCTTATCTGGCAGCAGCCACTGTCGTCTGGTCCTTGCAGGGAGGTTTTAATTTCCAAGGCAGATAATGCGTTTATGATGAAAGGCAATTTACGGCAGGGAAATTAATTTTGTGGCTGCGCTGCTGCACGCTTAGAGGTGATTATGATAACTTAATTAGACAGTGCATGCGGTGACGGCCCCGAGATATTGTAACTGAGTTACTTACGCACCGAGAGGAAGAGGACTGGCAGGGAATGCAGATGGCGCAATTTCCACAGTCCCTGCTGGGACGGGGAAGGGGGTGATAGGGAGCATGTGTGTTTATGGGGGCACGGGGAAGAGGGGGACTTGTTTAAAGGGACAGCTAGAAAGGCAGTTGGGAGCCCAGGCCTGGGCAATGAGAAATGGAGGGCGGTGATATAGGGTGGGATATTCAAGCAGGCTCAGTGTTGGTCAGACTCTGCTGGCACTTCCCACTGACTTCAGCGGGGGCGGAGTGTGAGTGACAGAGGGGGGTGGGTGTCCTTAGGGACCTGATGAAGTGGAACAGCTCAGCCCTTCTTTCTCTGAGACAAAGGGCCTCATCTCCAAGCTCTCCTAGGACCTTTAAGGAGCACTCCACCAGGTTCATCACCTCTGTGGTCCCCAGGACTCTGAAAATGGCCCTTTTCCAAAGACCGGGTGTGTCATCTCCAAGGTCCACATGACCTTCAGCTGACATCTCCTCACAGATCCTGGACACCACCCCGAGGTCCCTAAGGACTTACAACTGGATCCTTCCTAGAGGAAAGCAGGTGCCTCATCCTTCCACACTGGTCTCCAGCACAGCGGCACTCTGCCCCCTCCTGCCCCCGTTCCCACCAGAGCTCAGGCATTTGACTGCTGAATTGCTTATGGGGTGTGCACATGCATTTTCCATGTGCTTCAAGGGTCTCTCCGTTTGCTCTGACTGCCTGGACGGGGTCCACCAATACCCCTTATACACAGGTCAGGGGAGATCTCAAGGCGCGAGTCTGATGCTTCAGCCCCCACCTGTTACTAAAGCCATGCATATGGCATCAGGGGTAGAAGTGCTGTCATGGAGCTGAGCCTTTTGAAGCAAAACATGATATTCTCTAGGATTATAGCTATGCCTCAGTTGTTCAGGGTGACAGGGTTTGCCCAACAAGAGCCAGTCACTGGCCAATCAAAGCTGGCACCCTGCCATCGACAGTGGCCCGGTATCTCTTGCTTCAGAGGGAGAGATTTCCTCTTCTCTCAAACAATTCACTCAGCTGATTCTGCCCTGCTGTGGAGATGGAGGAGGGGATGGGCCAGGGGGTTGGAAGGCCGATTCTTCCTGGATTCCTGTGGCGATCTGCTTGTGCCCTGAAGCATGTTCGGTTTGATCACATTGATCTTAGCTTCAGAGCAGTGGGGGCAGTGAATGGGCATCATTTTTAGAGCTAAGCTGACAATGCCATTCTCCTCCCCCCAGGCACCACCACAGTGTCACCTCCGCATAAGAGACTAGTGTCTCCATGATGCCTGCAACCCACTGCCAGAGTGAAGCCCTCGCACTTGTGAGCACGGAAGGCGGGAGAGAGCGGGTGAGCTTGGAGAGCATTTTGGAGAGCTGAGGGGGGGCAGGTTTTTGGGTGGGATGGGGTTTTTACAGGAGAACTTCACGGGATGGGAGGGACGGGGTAGGGCTTCAAGGAGAAGCAGGATGGTTTGGGAGACTGACTGGAAATGGCAGGAAAGCTGAGTGCACTTACCCGGGCCGAGCTGACCGTGGTGGAGGTGAAGTGGCTGCTAGTGGAGGAGCCGGTGTCGCTGTAGGACGTCATAGAGTAGGAGTCCGCACTGGGCACCGAGGGCTGTCGGGCCTTCATGGACTCGATCTCCCGCTTCAGAACCAGGTTATTGAAGCGATCAAGGTCCTGGGGGGCTATCACACCCCTCACCTCAGATAGTAGCGAGAACTGGATGGGGAGGGGGGGAAGGGAAAGGCCAACAGGAGACAGTGCATGGGACAGGTTGCCTTTCCCTGCACCATGATGCCATGCATTTTTTAACCTCTTGGTGCCAAGCGTTGGAAACCCTAACAGCAGCCACCACCTTTGCAGCCAGGCCTCCTAAGCTGACCCCACAGTATTTACAGGTTTGCACGCTCACAAAATGACCACGTGTGCTCCAGCCAGCAACGATGCAAGCTGATGACTATTGTGCATGTAGAAATGCACAGATTTGCATGTGCAAATCCTGCATTTACTAAGCACGTGTGCATCAAACCCAGCCGAGGCCACAGCCTCCTTCAGAAAAATGCTCTCCGCTCTCAGCACAGCAGGTGCGTTTCACAGCCGCACAGAAGGCTGAAGAAACCCGAGTAAATTGGACATCCATTTGCTTTTCCCTGTTCCCTCCTCCGGCTGCAAACTCCATTTACTCCCCTTGTGGCCAGGAGCCTCTCATTATGCAGTCGACAAAAGCAAAGTGAGCTTCTGTCTTGTTACTTAACCACAGCAGTAGGGGCCATTAGGGCTCTGCGGATTTAGAACGAGACCGGCCCATTGTTTAACCGCGGCGGGAGTGGGAAGGGCATGCGGCACCTCCTACTCTGCTATCACAATGGAGGACAAAGGCTGGCAGCCCTGCTACCTGAGTCCAGTGGGGTGGAGGCTTTGTGCTGCCTGCAGCAGCCCACATCCATCCGGCACTAGTTCATTAAGAGCAGTACTGGAGGGCTGGGGGGAGGAAGGGGTCAGGGCAGTCAGTGACCACCCCATTCCCAGGGAAAGGTGTCTTTCAGGATGTGCCTCTCCCACTTTCTCGCCCCTTTGCTCTGCCCCCCCATATAGCCCTGGATGATTTCATTGTCCACCTGGTGGCTGTGGAACGGATGCTTCATCACCCTTCTCCAGAGACATGCTCCATTATGTTTGCTGGACTTGCCTGGGTTTAGAGGGGCTGAGTCCAGGCTCCTGCCTTCTGTCGGCTCCAGGGCTCCCTCCCAGCTGAGAGCGAGCACAAAGAACTGCGCCTGGCCAGATCGCACAGAGGCTCTGCCACTGTGTGTCCTGGGGATGTCAGCTGTCTCTAGCCATATGGACTATAAGCTCCTCAAAACCTGGCGCAGAGATTGTGCACCAGGGCATTCTGGAGAGGTGGTTCAGGCTGTAACTGGCTGCCATCACAGCCCCTTGTTTCAGCCACTCTCTGCACCCATATTCAGTCATTAGTTGTGTTGTGGCAGCACCTAGAGGTTCCAGATCAGGGCCCCATTGTGTGAGGTGCTGCCCAGTGTCACGGAGTCCCTGGGCAATGCTCTGGAACTGCTCCCCACCAAGCCAGTCAGGACTTTGGGGAGCCTCCTCTCCCTTGGAGCAGACTTGTTCAGGGCAAGAAGCTCACACGTCTTCACCTCCTGGGTCTCTCCTTGGAGCATTCAGCATCCTCTGCCCCTCCGTGTGCTTCCCACAGCGAGTCCACCCCAGCGGGGTCCTGGGGAAGCCACCGGGTTCTGCATCCCCACTTTGCAGTCAGACGTGACTCTCAGCCAGCCAGTAAAACAGAGGTTTATTCGATGACAGGAACAGGGTCTAAAACAGAGCTTGTAGATACAGCGAACCGGACCCCTCGGCTGGGTCCATTCTGGGGGGCAGTGAGCCAGACCCCCAGGTCTGCCCTCCACCCTTGACCCCAGCCAGCTCCAGACTAACTACCCCTCCCAGCCCCTCCTCTCTCCTCAGCTCCTTTCCCGGGCCAGGAGGTCACCTGATCCCTTTGTCTCCAACACCTTCAGCTGGCACCTTTGCAGAGGAGGGGCCCAGGCCATCAGTTGCTAGGAGACAGAGTGTCAGGCATTTAGGTGCACTGGCCCTTGGCTCTGCCAGATACTTAAGAACTGCCATGGGGACACTGAGGCACCAACACAGTATTCAGAGAAAACATTAAGAACTTTCCCAGTTCGTCACATCTCTCCCCCCTTCGAGACCGAACTGAGCGAGGTCACTTCAGCCAGTGACCTGGGGAAGTTCGAACCCACCAAGGTTCCCATGGATGCCCCAGCATCTCTCCCATCCCTTGGTGTGAGTTACACCAGGACAGTCCAGTCTTACGCCCTCCCTTAGGTCGGGTGTGCTTGATGGCACTTGCAGGCCGCATGTGGGAACGTTTATGCAGCCCACACCCTTTGCCACCCCAGTACCCCTGGGCTTCAAGCTGGGATTGGGTCTTTTCCCAGCACTCTGGTCTGTGATTCGGGCTCCCTTGGTTAAGAGCCCCCATCTTGGCCTTTGCCAGCTCTGGGCGTGGGCAGCCGCTTCCCACTTTGTGGCCCAGACACAACACCTCTGCCGTCCCCCCTTGCACTTTCCAGCTTTTACCGTCAGTCCCACCTCCTTGAGGCAGCCCAGCCCCCTCTTCACCTGGGACACCTGTTCCTCCCAGGTCTGGCTAAAGATGCACATGTTATCAGTGTCTGCCAGGGCCAAGTTCTCCATCCCTCTCAGCTTGTCTAGAATCTCCCCAGGCCTAGGCATGGGGTGGGCATCGGACACTGTGATGGCTTTAAGCTTCTGATAGCCCCCATAAAACCAGATCATTCTGTCTCCCTTGGGGATCAGCCCCATGGGTGAGGCCCATGGACTGTAAAACGGCTGGATCCCATCTAAAGCCAGGATGTTCCTGACCTCTCTCTCCAGGATCTGAGTTGCTTTCCCAATGACTCTGAATGGGGAACACCTGATGGGGAGATTGGCTCCCACCTCAGGGAAGAGATCCCCCCGGGGGTCTTCCCCCTTCTCCATCCAATCCTCCCTCTTCAGGTCCAGGGGTCCCCTCACTCTCCTCCCATCCAGCAGCTTAAATGGGAAGAGCCCTGTGGATTCCTGGAGCACCACCAGCTGCCTCCCGATTCCCCCCAGTTCTACTTCTCCTTGGGGAGCCCATTCCCGGTACAGGAATCCCTCCTCCTGCAGGACTCTGTCCCTGCAGCCTTCCCCAAGGGGTTTTGCAGCGCTGTGGCCAGCAAGTTCCCTCAGCTTCTCCAAGGAGGGATCCTTTTGCAGCTCGGTCTGGGATTCAGCAGCTGGGGCAGGGAGTGGGACCTGCTCCCTCTCGCTGGCTGGGCCTGGGGTCACAGCCCCCCTGAGCCCTGTCCCTGGTAGCTCCCTCCCTGCTGTGTAATCACTTCCCAGCAGCACGTCTGGACCAGGCAAACCTGTTTGGCAGCTGACCTGCCCTGCCTGGGTGTCCCCCCACTCAGCTGGGGTCTCAGCTCCCCCCGTGCTCAGCGCTGCCCTTGCTGTCCCAGTGGGGGCAGGCAGCGAGCTCTCTGCTCTGGTCACAGCATCAGAGCCAGCGTGAGCCCCCTCTCCGGTGTGCAGGGGGGTGGGGAGCATCTCTCCCTCCCACTCAGCCCCAGGGGGCTGGTTACAGGTAGGCAGGTGTCCTGAGCCCTGCAGCCCCTCCCCCCTGCCAGCCAGGTCATTTGCATTTTCACTGACCATTTCCATCCTAGCCAATTGGTTCCCTGGATTTGAATTCAAACCTTCGGCCTTTACAGGAGCGGGGCCTGGATCCTGTCCCATGGGGAGACAGTCACCTCCGAACAGGGCCTCCGAGCCGATATCCTGGAGAACCCCAACTACCAGCCAGCCCGACCCCTTCTGGGTCTGCACAGGGATCTGGGCCATAGGCAGGGCGAGGGGCTTCACCCCAGGGAACTTCACCCAGGTCCCACAGTCCCTCAGCATCTGGGGCTGCACCACCACAGTTCTCTCTGTCCCAGGGTCTCGCCCCTGCAGGCGTGTTTTCCCACTGACCCCTGGGCAGCCCCCTATGTCTCTCTGATCCACCATCACCAGTCCACGCTGCTGCTGCTTCTCCTGCAGCTTTTCCTCGGGCTCTTGCTCTCTCTCACGGTCCTCTCGCTCTCTCGGGCTCTGCTCCCATCCCATCCGTCTCCAATCTCCTGATGGGGAACCCAATCGTGAAGACCCTCGTCTGATTGGGGACCAGACTCCCGGGGATGCCTGGCTGATGCTCCAGCTGCTCTCAGATCCTCTTGTAGCCTCATCTGGGCCAGGAATCTGCTCCTCAGAGCGGTGCTTCTCCTCCAACTGCACGATTAACTGTGCCTTGGTGAACGTCCCCATGCGTAACCCTCTCTTTGTGCACAGGATCACAATGTGCTTCTCAAGGAGATGGTGATAGGCCATCACTTCACTGTTCCCAAGTGGCTCTGGACTCACAGGCCTGTGTGCTCTTGGCTCCCCCACGGTTTCCAGGAAGAACCCCTGGTGTGCCAGCCCTTCTTGTGATCACCACCTCTTTGCCAGGGTCGAGCTGCAGACTCCTCCGCCCCTGGGACTGCTCCTGCAATCCCCCGGGGAACCCTGCTACTGCAAAAATCCTTCTCTCTCCCAGGGTCGAGCGGCAAGCTCCTCCGCCCCTGAGACTGCTCGCTGCAGTCCTCAGTGGGACCCTGTTACTCCAACAGTCCTTCTCGCTGGTCACACACTCCCAGAGGTTAACTGCCCCCTGAAACCGTCCCACTCTGAGCCTTCAGCATGCCTGGTCCTCATTATCCCTCCTTTGTTTTACTGCTCCCCAGTCACTTACTGCAAGCAGCGCCATTCACAGGGTGCAGTACGTCCCGCCGCTGCCACCAGTTGTCACGGAGTCCCTGGGCAATGCTCTGGAACTCCTCCCCACCAAGCCAGTCAGGACTTTGGGGAGCCTCCTCTCCCTTGGAGCAGACTTGTTCAGGGCAAGAAGCTCACACGGCTTCACCTCCTGGGTCTCTCCTTGGAGCATTCAGCATCCTCTGCCCCTCCGTGCGCTTCCCACAGCGAGTCCACCCCAGCGGGGTCCTGGGGAAGCCACCGGGTTCTGCATCCCCACTTTGCAGTCAGACGTGACTCTCAGCCAGCCAGTAAAACAGAGGTTTATTCGATGACAGGAACAGGGTCTAAAACAGAGCTTGTAGATACAGCGAACCGGACCCCTCGGCTGGGTCCATTCTGGGGGGCAGTGAGCCAGACCCCCAGGTCTGCCCTCCACCCTTGACCCCAGCCAGCTCCAGACTAACTACCCCTCCCAGCCCCTCCTCTCTCCTCAGCTCCTTTCCCTGGCCAGGAGGTCACCTGATCCCTTTGTCTCCAACACCTTCAGCTGGCACCTTTGCAGAGGAGGGGCCCAGGCCATCAGTTGCTAGGAGACAGAGTGCCAGGCATTTAGGTGCACTGGCCCTTGGCTCTGCCAGATACTTAAGAACTGCCATGGGGACACTGAGGCACCAATACAGTATTCAGAGAAAACATTAAGAACTTTCCCAGTTCGTCACACCCAGACACAGAGCCCTCGTCCAGACTAACCCGCGGCATCGGCGGGTTAAAATCGATTGCTCGGGGATCGATATATCGCGTCTAGTCTGGACGCGGTGTATCGATCCCCGAGCGTGCTTACATCGATTCCGGAACTCCATCAATCCGAACGGAGTTCCGGAATCGACGCGGAGAGCCGCGGACATCGATGCCGCGCCGTCCAGACGGGTGAGTACCTCGATTTTAGAAATTCGACTTCAGCTACGTTATTCTCGTAGCTGAAGTTGCGTATCTAAAATCGATTTTAATTCCTAGTCTGGACGTGGCCAGAGAGAGAGACAAAAATCTTACAATTTAAACAGATAGAGGGTGGGAGAGGGAACAGGCCCAGGGCGGGGCAGTGATTTGCCCAAGGTCACGCAGCAGGTCAGTGGTAAGGTTAGGAGCAGGCCCCTGGTCTCCTGTCTCCCAGTCCAGTGCCCTCCCAGTGGATTGTACGGTATCTCTGCTGCAACTCTGGCTTGGGGAATTAGTTGGCTGACAAAACCACCTCATTTACTAATGGCTCCCCAGCTGTGCTGTCGCTGGAGCCGGCCTGACTTCGGCCACTACACGTGGTTCCATTTGCCCGGCTGTGGGTAAGCCCTGCTTCCCTGCCTTACCTTGGCGTGTGTGTTGAATAGCTCAAAGAGAGCCATCACGAGGGAGTCAATGGAGATGTTGGTCTCTTTGTATTCGTCCAGGTAGTAGGCCATGGTTGCCCGCTCCTGTTCATTCAGAAGGTGGCGAGCTTGCTCCTCTAGTATGACGCGGGTCTGATTCACCAGGCTGCTGAGCGTCACCTGGGAGCCAGCCAGGCCCCTGTGAAACATGGGCTGAAAGAGAACACATGGGAAATGGTTTACCTCTGTGGTGTAGGATGCATCCCAGCTGATGATCTCCCGCCCTGGAGGTGAGCAAACTGTATTCAGCTGGACAAACTAAGGCATAAGAAAGCTGGACTGCTCCCTCCTCAGCTGTGACTCCCCGACACCAGCTCCATTGCACTCACAACCATCTCTGATCATCCCTGGGATGTCAGCCACACCCCTCCTGCCAGGACCTAACCTAAACACACCACCTGTTTGCCCTCTGGAGCCACGCCCTTCCACAGGGACTCTGCTAGGAGATGAATGTGGACGAAAGAAACAAGGGAAGACATTGAAGAACAGGACTCGGGAGAGGAGAATCGAACAAGTGAGCAGCTAAGATCAAGGGAGAGCTGCTAGCGGCACTGCATGTGAGCTGTGTGACCTGGTGGATCAGAAGAGGTCACTGCAGTGAAGTGAGGAGAGGTCAGTCAGTGCAAAAATCAGTGGGGCTTATAGGCCACCATGACTGTCGCGCTACCTGTGAGTACACAGAAAGGTGGACAGGTACAAACAGAACTCAGGAGTCATAGAATCATAGAATATCAGGGTTGGAAGGGATCTCAGGAGGTATTTAGTCCAACCCCCTGCTCAAAGCAGGACCAATTCCCAACTAAATCATCCCAGCCAGAGCTTTGTCAAGCCTGACCTTAAAAACCTCTAAGGAAGGAGATTCCACCACCTCCCTAGGTAACCCATTCCAGTGCTTCACCACCCTCCTAGTGAAAAAGTTTTTCCTAATATCCAACCTAAACCTCCTCCACTGCAACTTGAGACCATTACTCCTTGTTCGGTCATCGGGTACCACTGAGAACAGTCTAGATCCAGTCCTCACTCCTCCTCCCTTAATCTGACCCTGGGCCCACCCGGAAGCAAGAATTGAAGCCAGGAGTTCAGAGTCTCAGGTCATTGCTTTAACCACTGGACCACACTGCCTCTGCCAACAAGTGGGTGATGGGGACCAAAACTGCAGTATCCCTAGGTTCCTGCCAAGAAAGCAGTCACCCCTCTCCCCCCAAGACTAAAGTGTGACTACCTAAACCTGTAGCTATAGAGCTCAAAAATTACTGCACAGCAGCTGGAGAAACAAAGTGTTTGCCTTGCCCCCTTCAGCTAGCCAGGAAATTATCCCTTCAATCGCGACTGATTTAACCTTTTAACACCAGCGTGTATTGCTCCCTGGGTGGGCGAGTGTCAGGCTTCCTTCTAGGTAAAGGAACAAAGGAAGATCAACTCGTTCCCTCCCGCCCACCCCCACAGATGCAAGCTCATAGCAGAGCCCAGACTGAAGAGCCTGCTGAGTACACAAAGCAGCAAGCAGCTCCCAGCTGAGTGCCAGGCAGATGTAAAAGGCTGTTTCTTTTGGAGCTGATGCGTTCCCTGAACAGGCCAGGGGTCTGTTGTTCAGCCTTCCTACATCGAGGATGCAAATTGTTATAAAGAAACAAAAGCCAAGCAAACGAGATGCGGGAGAGCCGGGGAAGCAGTGAAAACCTTTCAGGCTGTGAAATGTGGTTTGCCAAATAAGGAGGGTACATTGGTTATCAGCGCACGCCACCTGTGAAACTTCCCAATTCATTCCCATTTAAAAGGCGGACGCTGCACAGAGACAGATGCCGATAATCTCAGCAAAGCTGCAAATCCCTGTCGCTGGATTCCTGGCTGCCTTGTGGCATGCAGTGCTGAGGTGGGGAGCTACCCAGTCTCAGAGGCCGGGCTCTGCTCCGACTGCTGGGCCTTGGCCCTGGGTGTGTGAACGTAACAGCTGGTCCGGCACAGGCATAGCCAGGTGGAAGATTACACTGGTGCCCAGGATGTTTCAGAGTTTCCGGCTGGCAGTGACAGGCCACTGCTGGGAAGACACCAATACCGGTTCTGCTCTGTCCTTTTTTCAGTGTGTAACTATTCTCATTAAGAAGGCAGTGTGATCTATTAGAACTCATTAATCACAGTCTGACCCTGCTGTTTTCCCTGTGCTCTGAGTTCATAATTACCCCCTCGGCCAGCTTCTCCTCCCAGGCACAGCGCCACTTCTGGGTTCCCGGATCTCTCTCCTGTGGATGTGGCTTCAATTTTGCTCCACCTCTGGGGTGCAGCTCAGTAAAGCTGCCATGAGGAACAGCCCTGGGAGGGCCAGCAGCGCACCACCACTCGCTTGCAGGAGGGAACTCACCTCCTACCACTGCAGCTCTGCGCCCCAGTTGAATGCAAAGTTCTCTTGGGCAGAATCAGATTGAAGAGCATCTCCACTCTCTAGGGACTTGCCGGGGTTACTTAGGTGGGTGAGAGTCATCTAAATGTAGCCCTCCCAATGATCATTCGTGGGAGGCAGCTTTCCATTCTTCACACCCACTGCTGCTAAACAGACCTTCAAACTCATCAGCCACCGATTATAGTGTAGGCAGCAGTCCTCTCTGCGTCGTCTTAATCCAGGTCTTAAGGAGACCTGAAGGGGAGCTGGCAGGCAGGGGAAAGACTGTGACTGCTCTCACCCCGTGACGCTCCAGGGCTTTGGTGACCTGGGACAGCATCAGGTTTGATGAACCGGCCTAGGAGACAGAGAGAACCCCAAGGTCTCTCTAGGGCCAACTGCCTTGATAAAAAGAATTTCGTTTAGAGTCATTACAGCTGAGTCCCATCTCATCTTGCCTGGAGTGGAGGATGACTCTGGGTGAGCTGAAAAGAGCCTTCCGGGTGGGGGCAGTGGGTTATAATGCCATGGGATGGGTCAAAGGGCTGCTTCCTGTGGTTGTTCTCTCCCGTGCCCAGGGCTGAGCACTGTATCAGTAAGGCAGCAGCTGGCAGACAGACAGAGACA
The DNA here is from genome assembly GCF_025201925.1 of Gopherus flavomarginatus. Lineage (NCBI taxonomy): Eukaryota > Metazoa > Chordata > Testudines > Testudinidae > Gopherus > Gopherus flavomarginatus. The sequence continues at coordinate 17,829,194 of NC_066633.1, read as the reverse complement.
ATAAAAGAACCAGAGCAAAATGGAGGAGGGAGCATGCCTGTGTCAGGCAGAGCTTTGCTGATCTCTCTTTTGCCTCCAGTCTCCTTGCACTGCTGCCTGAACAGCCTCGGAGCGCAGTTTGGCTCCGTCCTTCTAGCTTCTGTCTGTTTGAATGTCCCTTCTTTGATGCAACCCCCAAAGCAGCAGAGCCTTCCCCTGCAGCAGGCTTCCCACCTCCTCACCTTTTAACCCATCTGGCGATCAGTTGGATTGTCTTGCCTGATGGAAACTCAGAGCACCCCCATCGTCACTGGAGTCCCGATACCAGTCACTCCCCATGTGTCTGCAGCGCTTGTATGGACAAGAGGGTCTAATGATCCTGGTCACAGAAGGTGGCTGGTGGAAGGGAGGGCAGCAGCCAGTTCTCATGATGGAAGGGGATCAATCTCTTCCACATCTTCCCTCTCTCCCAGAGAAGGGTCAAACACCAACGCCAGCTGGAGAGCACTGATGAATCAGGAAAAATCTGCCTGCTCTTGAAGACCAACATCTGGGTTGTCTATCACAGTGGGTGAAGATATGTTTGGCTCTTAAGGTTCCTTCTTCTTTCCTGCAACTTTCTGATTTCCAAGCCATCTCTTCCCATTTTCGAGCGGAGCCACTGGACAGGACACAGGGCTAAGCACTGCATGGGACGGTAGGACCTCGCTCTGCCTGAGTTATTAAGGTACTCTGAGATCAATATCACTTTCCATCAAAGTGCCACAAAAGTGCTCCATATCATTATTTTGTCATTCTTGGAACTATAGAATTTACCATCTGGGATCGGTCATTTGGTCCATCCACTCCCATATCCTACCTCCAAGGTGACCAATACTTGATGCTGCTGGAGGAAGATGAAATCCCTGCCCCAGCACAAAATGCCCCTGGGTAATTGTGCCAGGCTGCATATGAGGGAAAGGACGAATTAAACCCCAACACCCTTAAGCAATCAGTTTATGGCCTGGAACATGTGATCTGATGATCATTACACCTTAGCTTGCATGACTGTTGCTATTTCTGTTGGCCATCAAAGCTATTTAAAAAGTCAGCATGCTAGGCAAGATGCATCTTCTTTTAGCACCAGAGTCTGATGGGAAGTTCTCTTCAGCGACAACCCAACTGTCAACTCAGAGATCATTGCGAGGTGGCACATACAGATCTGTATACCTACTACCCTGTTTTTTATCATGGCCTGCAAAACCTCTCAGAAGGTTGGAATCCAGAATCCTTGACCACTGCAGTGTTTCCCCAGAATCCTTTGCATTGTCACACTATTGCATCCTGCCACTGCCTTGTTGTAAGACCACCATCTCATGTCACCGAATGTCACTGCTTACCTATCACTATAAAAATCACTGTGCCCCATGAAAACCCACAGCTGATCCCATCTCTTCCCCTCTTCCCCTCTTTCCCAGTGATAGGAAATAGAGCAGAAACTGCAGTGCCCAGGTGAAGGATTGAAGAATCAGAGCATCATAAATCACAGCAGATGGCAAAACTCATCCTGGTGGGGAAGGGGGTGGAAGAAGGAGGAGGAGAAGGTCAAGAAAATGGAGGGAGGAGGAAGAGAGCTGGGAATGTCTGAGGGGGTGGGAGAGGGAGCTGAGAACCGCTGTGGTAATTAAAAGCAACTACAAGCTTTTTGTTTTTCAGCAAGACAAACCGCTGACAACAGGACATCAACTACCTACCAGCTGCACCCCACAGAGCTGCGGCTTCCCTCCCAGGTCCCTGCTGCTCCAGTAGGCTGGCCCTAGCTTAACAAGAAATGAGCAGCTGGCTGCTATTGAAAGGAGGGGACTTGCACGAGGTGCAATGGAACGAGGTGGCCGAGCGATGGGCTAGCCCAGAGCAAGAGTCTTCAAGCTGGGAACACGCTCAACCCACAACACACAGAGCTGCATTTCCAGCACTTTGGATTGTTTGGGTCTTTGGTTCCGCAGGCTTAAACGAGAGGGCGCTGGGTTTGGATGTCCCGCACCGGGGCTCCGTTCGCTTGGCTGCAGGGACTCTGCATGGCTGCTGGTGTAACAGCGATCAGAATCTGGCCAAAATTTGGATCAGGACCCAGGTTCGGATTCCAAGTGCTCCTGGAGCATGGGGGAGAGAGGGGAAGTGGGGTTTGGTTTCATATTGCAGGAGAAGGGGGCTGATCTCCCAGAGTGTGAGATTTGTACTGTCTGACGAAAGAAGAGCGAGGCAGCTCTGCAAAGACGGTGCTCCTCTCCCTGTGCAAGCTGTGCTGCCGTTCACTCATTCCTGGGGTACAACTGGCTTTCCAACCTGCCCAGGCCAAAGCCTAATTCCAGCCTGCAGAGGCCCCTCAGGCGTCCCCTTTCATCTCTCCAGTTCTGGAGTCCTACCTTTCCCGTTGCCTCTGCTGTGTGATCACCAGCTGCCCTGTGAGAAGAGAGAACAACCTTTAGCACCAAGCCAACTCAGAACAGCCTGAATTGGCAGGGTGGGACTTATTGGCATGAACCATATTAAAAAGGCTGTTTCTGCACCTCACCCGTTGTTCTAGGTTAACACTAGAATATTAAGTTGCAGACCATACATCCCTGACTAATGGCTTCTAGACCAGGGGGAGATATGATCTAGACCATAGCAGGCCAAGGCATGGAGTACAGGCCACTAATCTCACAAAATGACATCCAAGCAACTCCGTACAGGGTACATGGGATGCTGGCTTGCAGGCCATACAAAGCAAGGTTCCACAGATCCCATGCTGAACGCATACAAACCCTGCTGTGTTCACTGGGGTCTCTCCAATCTGGGAGCTCATTATCCATCGGGTCTCATCCACCGTGGTACGGGCGTGTGGTAGCCTTCCGATGTCCTTCACAGTCATGATGAGGTGTCGCGACGACTTCAGCAACTTAACCGCCTCGTCGTGGGAGATGCTGAGGAAGCTTTTGCCATTCACCTCCAGGATCTGATCTCCCACCTGCAGACACAGGGACAAATGAGTGACCTGGGTGAGCCCAGCAGACCTCCCAACCATCTCTTCATGTTAGAGCCAAGCATTCCTCCCGCTGGTGCTAATCCAGTGTTACCAGGTATCCGCCGCATATCCTGGTGTCATGCCTTATCTACAAAGCAGTGTCCTTCTCCTGGCATTACTGCATCTCTAGCAATTCCTTTCCTCTTGATATAGTTGCAAAAACCTTCCTGTAATGGTCACCACCTTGGCCAACTCACTGGGGGGGTTGAACTGGGGACCTGCAGAACTAAAAGCGGGAAGCTACTACACCTTAACCTAAATCACCCAACTCATCTCCTCTGTGGACCAGGCATAGAGAGGCACCCATAACACATGCTCACCACTGAGTTACATTTCCATCCACCTTAAGCAACGCTGAATCACCAACACTCACGGGCTAAGATATTCTAAAGGGATCAGCTGCCTTTAGCAAGTGAAGGTGTGAGCGTAGCATGGGTATCCCTACCTGGGCTAGCTTTAATCTAGCTAGTATGGGCAATGACAGTAGTGTAGAGATGGTGGAACAGGCTAACAACCAGCGTACAAGCTGGTCGGGGAAGCCTGGGTATGTCCTTGGGCTGCTAGCCCAGGCTGCTACAGCTACGCTATTACCGTATGCCTCCACACCTTCCCTTGCAGTGTAGACATACTCTTATAGGGACCAACTATGTGGCCGGGTTTTCCAAAAAGTTCAGCACATGGGGTACACACCGGGGAGTGAGTGCTTTGAGAACCTGTGTCTAAATATGTCTACACGGCAATGAGACACCCGTGGCTGGCCTGTGCCAGCTGACTCGGGCTAAGGGGTTGTTTTATTGCAGATATTTAGCCTTGGGCTGCAGATGAAGCTCAGGGTCCCTCCCACCTCACAGGGTCCTAGAGCCAAGCCTGAATATCTATACTGCAATGAAACAGCCCCGCAGCTGGAGTCCCATGAGCCTGAGTCAGCTGGCACAAGCCAGCCATGGGTTTTTAACTCCAGTGTAGACGTACTCTAAACAGGAGTGGAGCTCTTCTGAAAAGCTGGTCCCAACCGTGCGTGATGATCAATCACTATCCAGTTGCCCACTGGGCACAGAAGTGAGGGATGAATGTTGCTTTGGGGCAAATACTGACTGGCTGTTTTATTTTTTAAATGGAACATAGTTTAGTATTTTTCATGGACTTAGTATTTCCCCCTGGCCACCCCTCTGCTGGCTGCTGCGGCCTTCCCCCATTATCCTGCTGTGACCTGCCACTAATCCCTCTCTCATTGAGTTCAACCTCTGCATTTACTCTAGCTCCAAGTTTGCCCTCAAATTCTCTCGCAGTTCCTCCCCTCTGGCAAGAAGCTGAGCTAGCAGGGTTTCTTCCCTGGCTGGCATCTCAGTATCACAAAGCTGTCCTCAGCCGGATGCAGAAATCAGTTGGATGGTCCCTGATTAGCTGTATTTGTCACCCAATAGACAAGGCTTTGGAGCTCCAGTGGGGCTGCATTGATTCCTCCAGTAACCAATCTGTGTCGCTGCTGATGGCTTCTCTAGCTGGGACCTGACATGAGCTAACACACTTTGCAACCTCTTCTCTTTGTGCTCCCTGGGGGAAATCACCTGTTTTATTACCATCCTATCCCTGGGAGTCTAAGGGAATGTCTACACTATGAAATTAGGTCGATTTAATAGAAGTTGATTTTTTAGAAATCGATTTGATACAGTTGATTGTGTGTGTCCCCACTAAGTCGCATTAAGTTGGCAGAGTGTGTCCACAGTGCTGAGGCTAGTGTCGACCTTTGGAGCAGTGCACTGTGGTAGCTATCCCACAGCTCCCGCAGTCTCCTCTGTCCATTGGAATTCTGGGTTAAGCTCCCAATGCCTGATGGGGCAAAAACGTTGTCGCGGGTGGTTCTGGGTACATGTCGTCAGGCCCCCCCCCCTCCTTCCCTTCGTGAAAGCAACAGCAAAAAATTGTTTCTTGCCTTTTTTCCTGGATTACCCGTGCAGACGACATACCACAGCAAGCATGGTGCTCACTGTCACCGTACGTCTCCTGGGTGCTGCTGGCAGATGCGGTACTGAGTGCTACACAGCAGCATCCCCTTCCCTTGCCTTGAGGATGGCAGACAGTGCAATACGACTGTTAACTGTCGTCGTTGTCCCATGGGTGCTCCCGGCCGACCTCGGTTAGGTTGGTCGGGGGCGCCTGGGCAGACATGGGTGCTCCTGACTGGCCTCGGTGAGGTCGGCCGGGGGCTCCTGGACAAAAAGAGGAATGATTCCAGGTCATTCTCTTCTTTAAGTTTCATCTAATGGAGATTCAGTCCTGCCTGGAATATCATGCCAGCTGGAGGCTTCTGCCTCAGGCTGCTCTCCCAGTTGGCAGTACTGCGTGGTCGCGACTACCCCAGTCTACCCCTTGCTCCCATGGTTCATGAAGCCTGGACAGTAGTAAGCAAAAGTTAAACTATAGGCTGAGCAAGTGCATAATGGTGGTAGAATGTGCCTTTGGACGTTTAAAAGCTCGCTGGTGCTGTTTACTGACTTGGTTAGACCTCAGCAAAACCAATATTCCTATCGTTATTACTGTTTGCTGTGTGCTCCACAATATCTGTGAGAGTAAGGGGGAGACGTTTATGGCGGGGTGGGAGGTTGAGGCATATCGCCTGGCCGCTGATTACGTGCAGCCAGACACCAGGGCAGTTAGAATAGCACAGCAGGGCGTGCTGTGCATCAGAGAAGCTTTGAAAACCAGTTTCATGACTGGCCAGGCTACGGTGTGACAGTTCTGTTTGTTTCTCCTTGATGAAAACCCGGCCCCTTGGTTCACTCTACTTCCCTGTAAGCCAACCGCCCTCCCCTCCCCACTTTGATCTCCACTTGCAGAGGCAATAAAGTCATTGTTGTTTCAAATTCATGCATTCTTTATTAATTTGTCAAACAAATGGGGGAATAACTGCCAAGGTAGTCCGGGAGGGGTGCGTGTGGAGGGAAGCACACGGGTGGGGTAGTTGTAGGGGCACCCCCTAGAATGGCATGCAGCTCATCATAGAAGTGGCATGTCTGGGGCTCTGACCCGGAGTGGGCGTTTGCCTCTCTGGTTCTTTGGTAGGCTTGCGTGAGCTCCTTAACTTCCACACGGCACCACTGTGGGTCCCTGTTATAACCTCTGTCCTTCTTGCCTTTGGAGGTTTTTTCAAATATTCCGGCATTTTGTCTTTTGGAACGGAGTTCAGATAGCATGGATTTGTCTCCCCATACAGAGATCAGATGCAGTACCTCCCGTTTGGTCCATGCTGGAGCTCTTTTGCGATTCTGAGACTCCATGGTCACCTGTGCTGATGAGCTCTGCATGGTCACTTGTGCTGATCAGCTCGCCACGTTGGCCAAACAGGAAATGAAATTCAAAAGTTTGCAGGGCTTTTCCTGTCTACCTGGCCAGTGCATCTGAGTTGACGATGCCGTCCAGAGTGGTCACAATGGAACACTCTGGGACAGCTCTCAAAGGCCAATACAGTCAAATTGCATCCACACTACCCCAAATTTGACCCAGCAGGGTCGATTTCAGCACTAATCCCCTGGTTGGAGAGGAGTACAGAAATCGATTTTAAGAGCCTTTTAAGTTAACAAAAATGGCTTCATCGTGTGAACGGGTGCAGGGTTAAATTGATCTAAAGCTGCTAAATTCGAACTAAACTCGCAATGTAGACCAGGGCTGAGCCTCATCTCATTCAAGCCAGCAGGATCTGGCCCTAGGTTCACTGGCTGGATTAACGCTGTTCTTTTATTCTGTAAACACTCCTAAACCCCCAGCTGACTTCCCAGCCCCCACAAGGCGCTTAAAAACCAAGTCAGGAGCTGGGAAAACACTCCACTCCCCTGATCAGTGCCAGGTCAGCCGTTCACCCTTCCAAGTCCGGATGAAATCTGGGCGTGGTTCCGTTTTGAGCTGCAAACCCTGCTTCTTGGCTCTGGGCAATTCGCTCCGGGGGTGGGGTGCACATTCTGCATGATACATTGCACTGTTTTTAACAACTCTGCTCTGTTAATCCATTTGCACCCGGCACCCACTCAGAGCAAGAAGTGTTGCTACCTCCCATGGGCTGGCTTCTTGGTGCTTCATCACACTGTCGTAGGGGAAAGCAATTTATCATCTCTCTGGCTTGGGCCAGATGGTGGCTGCCTGGAGTGTCACATGGATAAATCATTTTACAGTGCAGCTGAGAGTTTTATCTGCAGCAAGGCGTCCATCTCTCGGCATGACAGGGCTCAGCTCTCAGCAAACAAGGGTGTAGTAGGTACCTCGCTCACACTCCCTGTTTTGAAAATCTAATGGGGAGTCACCTGCAGAGCGAACAATTGGCCACTTCAAACTTCTCACTAGCCTGTCTATCAGGGCCACTTGGAACATCCTGGCAACAGCAGGGACAGAACTCAGATCCTGAACCTGCTGTAAAAGCACAGCGTCTACCAGCTGAGCTAAGGGAGACTCCGCATCAGCTGTTAGCCGTATAACATATATGACACATAGTGGAGCAGTGCAGATTCTATGCAGTAAAAGGCAATGGGGACACATTAGTCAGTTCAGCACAGTCACTGTGAACTTACTACTTCCGTGTGGAGTTTTGCTATATGTTTGCAGCTTTACGTTAGCACTAGGCAGTCATACAATTTGCCAAAACGGGCCAATCTGTGAACCTTGAAGGAGCTTGTATCCAGGGTTCCAGTCCAGACCAATCTCCCCACTCCATTTATTAATGTGCAGTGCTCTGAAATCCCCGTTGGTTAAAAATAACTCTAAACTACGCAAAACTCGACAGAGGTCTTCTCCACCCACTGGGAGTCCTCCTGAGCAGAACGCCAAGAGCGGACACCTTTTCAATCTCTGTCCCTGCTCACTTGCATGCAGTCGACTGGCCATAAAGCACCCGCTAATGTTATGAGACTCCAATCCCCCACTACAGCATCTGGGGTTAATGCCACAGTATCTCATTCCTGCTTCCAAACCCAGGCCAGCTTCAGGGTTGAGGACAGGGACTAGACTTTATCTTTCTTCTGCCTCTTAGTCCTCCCTGTCCTTTAATTAAGATCATCCGTCATTTCATTCCATAGCCCAAATTTCCACTGTAATCGGAGACTTCCTCGGGCTGCTCCACATTGCTTCATATGCACCATTGTTTTGGCCTTTTTTTTTGGCTTCCAGTGTATCAAAATCACCTCCTCCTTCCACTCTGTATCATGATCCCCTAATTTTCTGATAAGTGGCTTCTTTGAAACAGCTCTTTCATATCTGCTTACCCCCAGCCTTCTGTTTAGACCTTTGTTCTGACAAAGCTGTTGTCTTTAGGCTTCGATTTCAGTGGAACACGCCGTTACCTTCAGTAACTCCCTGTTTGGAGGGCAGCTGAAGCTAAATATAAGAAATATAATAAAATGAAAAATCAATTCCAGTGTGGCTCATTCTGCCCATCATGGCGGGGCTCAGAGCTGGCTGACCGGGTCTTGGGGTCCTCCGCATGCTGTGGGGCCAGCCGGGATTCAGGGCTGCTCCAGGCGCTGGCTGTCTGGACAGGGTTCAGGACTGCTCCAGGTGCCAGCCGGCTTTGGGGCTGTGCTGGCAGTCCAGCCTGCAAGAGAGGGGCAGAGCCTTGGGTGGAACAGGCGGGATGGGGGCTAGCCTCCCCGAACAGGGGGTTCACATGCCGCCCAAGAGTTTTACTGCTGTAATTCCATTGATTTCAATGTGACAGGGAGCAGAATTTGGCTGTGTGTGTCAAGGATAAAGCATCAGGAGACCTAGGTTCTTTTCCTGACACTGACTAGCTTGCAAAAGTCATTTAACATCCATGCCATGGGGTGTGGGGACAATGATCAGTCGGCTTACGCTGCCACTGTGATCTGAGCCTCACCCAACCCTTGAGGTATGACAGCGCCAGCACCCTCCTTTAAATGATGTGGGGCTGAGACACAGAGAGACTAAGTGCCTTGCCCAAGAATTAAACTCGGGGTTTGCCAAGCCTGCGACTAGTATCCTAACCACTGGCCTGGCCTCTCTTCAGAACAACGTTCATGCAACTTGGTGAAGTCCACCAAGAAAATATGCTACCCATTATTATTGCATTTATTACTGTGTATGTCAGGCAGGTGGGGAGATGCCAATTACCATACGCCACGTGGCACCAGAAAATATTGCAGTCTTGACCTTGAAAGGTCTCTCATTGGGCAACAGTGGATCAAGGCCAGTCTCTACTCTCCAAACATGAAGATTTCAGCCTGCCATGAAGCGTTTGAGGGGGCTGGTTGTGCTCTGAAGGGGTTAGATAATCTGGTCACAGTGCACGCTGGCAACAGAGACACTTGCTCTTGTCTGCTTTTGTCATCCTGGTGCCATAATCTCCTGCTGAGCCCCTAAAGATGCACACGGCTCCTTTAATTGCACTGCCTAATGCCAGCCACCTGTTGTGATTGTTTTCCCCTCCTGATGCCAGCTATTGAGAAATTCCATAAAATGGATTTGAATAGCAGCGGGACAGAGGAGACTCCTCGGTTAGCTGGGTTCTAGGGTCTGGCTCACGAGCTCAGCCCACTTTCCTTCCCAATGCTGCTCCCAGGCGAGGCGCACATGTTCCACACAGAGAAACGTGCTAGAGGGCCAGAGGACTAGCTCGTACCTCTGCCTATCCCAAATTCGCTATGTGTAATGGACTATACTAAGGGTTCTCAAACTGGGAGTTGGGACCTCTCAGAGGGTCAAGAGGTTATTACGTGGGGGTCGTGAGCTGTCAGCCTCCACCCCAAACCCTGCTTTGCCTCCAGCATTTAGAATGGTGTTAAATGTATAAAAAAGTGGTTTTAATTTATGGGGTGGGCGGTCGCACTCAGAGGCTTGCTGTGTGAAAGGGGTCACCAGTACAAAAGTTTGAGAACCACTGGACCATACTTTTAAGAGATTTGGTAATGGATCATACTAGGAAGTGCAAAGGGCTGGATCTGGGTGTGGTAGATGCAGAAGCAGTAAAACTGAAATAAAGGGCTGGTGGACTCTTCTGGCTTGTCTCTCTGTTGCACTGACGCTCCACCCTGGTTGTGCTTCCACAACATTGCTCTGATCCATATGGAAGTGCTGTTCCACCCCAGACATGGCTGGATGTCCATGGTAGGTAAACTGACCCCTGTGTATAATTTACAAAGTGCTCTGGGTTCCTCTGGCATGAAATCCCCATCCCACAAAGGAGAGTTCTAACTAATGACTTGCTCTCTGCCCTTGAGATCTCCAAAAGTGACATGGAAATCATACCGATATTAGTATATGCACATAATGAGGTGGCTGCAATGAAAAATTAAACGTAAAAGCATCAGGAAATGAAACATGCATGATGTGAGGAGGGACCTGAGGAGAAGCAAGATTTGTGGATGACAAAATTATTCAGACTCAAAGACAACAAGAAGGACTAACAAAGTTGGGGGACTGACTGGGCAACACAATGCAGCTAACATTATTTGTAGAGTGGTGTAAGGTCACACACATCGGAAGGAACAACACATGCACATCGATGGTCAGGAAAATAACCTAGGCAGCGTGGTGGACAGTTCAACAAACATCTGCTCAATATGCAGCGGTGGTCAAAAAAAAAGGGAACAAGATTTTGTGTAAAGCCAACCATACAGAATACCTCCCAAACTGTTCTACAGGTTGGATATTAGGAAAAACTTTTTCACTAGGAGGATGGTGAAGCACTGGAATGGGTTACCTAGGGAGATGGTGGAATCTCCTTCCTTAGAGGTTTTTAAGGTCAGGCTTGACAAAGCCCTGGCTGGGATGATTTAGTTGGGGATTGGTCCTGCTTTGAGCAGGGGGTTGGACTAGATGACCTCCTGAGGTCCCTTCCAACCCTGATAGTCTATGATTCTATGATTCTATGGATCAATTCTATGCCCTCACCCTGAGCACACCTTCAACTGTGGTCACTCTCATCTCAGAAAGGACACCAGCAGAAATAGAAAACGTTCCAGAGGAGGGCAACAAAGAGGATTAGCATCACAGAAAGGCTTCCAGGAAAGGACAGATGAAAAAGGTTAGGACTGTCACATTTAGAGAGCAGACATAGGAGAGGGGAGGTGGCAGAAGTATCCAAAATACTGAATGAGATTGAGAAGATGAGTCAGGTGCTTCTCACTTACCCTCTGTCATAAGAAGAGAACAAAGGGCATTCCATTAAATGGAAAGGCAGCACATTCTAAACTGATCAGAGGAACCCAACTGGGACTCCGTGCACGATCTGTGGAACTCTGTGCCGCAAGTTAGCACAGAGGCTAAAAAAGGCATTTATAAGAGCTAAAGGCACAGTACTGTAACGTTATATTCTGTGCTCTGCGCTTAGCCTACTGGGTGACCTTGAACAAGTCACCTCACCTCTATGCCTCAGTTTTCTCCTCTGTAAAATGGGGATAAAGATACTGACCTCCTTGGTAAAGTGCATTGAGATCTGTAGATATAAATTATTTTATAGCCATATAAAATAAGTCCCTGAGTTTTTCATGAGTAGATCTCCAAGTGCTTTACAAAGGTCAGAATCATTATCCTCACTTTACAGATCGGAAACTGAGGCACAGGGAAGTGAAGTAATTTCCCAAGATCACCCAGTAGGCCAGTGTCAGAGCCAGGAATAGAACTCATGTCTCCCAATTCCCAGGCCAGGGCTCTAATCAGTAGACAACAGTGCCTCCCCTTCTATAGTTAAAACTGGAATAAAACAAAATCTGTAAGGGATATAAGCCCTCATGCTTCAGGTCACGAACAAACCAGTGTCTGATGGGGGTAAGGCAGAAACTTTCCTTGTGAGCTGGTTATTCCATAAGTGTCCAGTGCCTGCTACAGATATAGAGCCCCAGTCTCTTCCTACGTGCAACTCTCCTGGAGTCAGAGTTAAACTGGGGTAACGCCAGCATGAGCTGAGAATCAGGCCCAATGTTTCCTGAATTCTATATAATGGCAGGTGTGTGTTGGAGACAGATTCTGCCTCTCCCATCTCTGCAAAACCACCCCATCATGTGCCATTGCAGCAGAGGGCATCTGACAATTGTCTCTCTCTAGCAAACAGGTCCGGTGCAGTAACCCAAACCTCATTCACGCAGCCCATGTAAAAATGGCATTTTCCAGCCATTAAGAGTCAGACTGTAACAGCACCCACAACAAGGGCTTAGTCAGCAAAGACCAATGCAGCTGCTCCTCTTGGCTGGATCATTCCCCTCTTCTGAATACCACCTCCTCCTGCATCTTGCCTGGAAGGAGCTCAAAGTGCTTTGACAAGAAGCATCATTATTAACCCCAGGCAGCAAGAATCTCCCATCATTGAGTTCATGGCTGTGGAGAGGATCGTTAGGGTTAGCTTACTGATTAACGAAATGTCAGATAAGCTAAGATCAATCTGCTTTACTGACCAGAGAAAGAGTTAATATTTTCCCCAGCCCCGGGAAGCAGTTTTCAATCTGTGTCTGCTCCAGAGGATGAGCTTCATTTGAGTTATTTGTATAGGGTGCTGTGTTTACGACAAGCAAGAGATTAATATATCTCACCCCCTTTTTCGCCTCTGCGTTCCATACAATACCATTCCGGGTGCCAGTAGACTGTAAAGTACAAATAGTATTAGACCCATAATGTGAACTACTGTTTTGTACTCCAGTGCCTAGCAACATTCATATATAATGCTCAGGAGAGGATCCCACAGGCACGTACAAAAACCCCCAGCCTTGAACAACTTAACTCCTTGGTAAATTTCCACAATAAAGCTTAACAGAAATGGAAAAGCATGCACGGAGTTTGGTTTCTAGCTCAGCGTAAGCATCCTGGTTCATTTTATAATACTGGCTAACAGGATGGTGGTAAAACACCAGTAACAGCTGATGCCCTGTGTGGTAGCAGCCCCACCAGCTATGGAGCTGCTCGGAAGAAAGGACTGGTGCAGATGAGGCCAGAGACTCACTCCAGACCACACCAGGAGTGGGACATGGATCACTTGCTGGAAGATTCTCTGCACCTGGAGGTCTTTAAGCCATGATTTGAGGACTTCAATAACTCAGACATAGGTTAGGGGTTTGATACAGGAGTGGGTGCATGAGATTCTGTGGCCTGCATTGTGCAGGATATCAGACTAGATGATCATAATGGTCCCTTCAGACCTTAAGTCTATGAGGAGTCTGAAATAGAACTCAGGTTTCCTACCTCCCAGTACTCTTTGTCACTGAGCTGAGCCCACTAGGACATCGGTGCTGGCAGTACCAGGGGAAGAAGAAAGCTAATAGTTGAAACAAAGCCTCTGAAAGGCAGTGATACAAAACGGAGATGGTGACTGGTGGCCTGGACTCCTAGTTCCCCACATTTCTGCATGGCTTCTTGCTGCCTCGCCTGAGAACAGCAGTACAGGGTTTGGAGCAAGAGGCTCATAACAATCATTCACCTTGCCCAAACTTGCTCTGTTCCCTCCTCAGTTTTCTCCAGTGAAAGGTGCTCCAGGATCAGGCACTGAGTTTCTACACTGGCTCTGGAAGCAGATAAAGCTGAATGTGTCTAAGCTGGTGAGATACAGAAACCAGGCAAACTGGAGAAAGAGCTGCAGATGGGGTCGGGCAGACAGCAAACTTGGCAGCCCCGCTACTTTGTTAGAGTGAGTTTAACTCACAAATGTCATGGGTTTTGATGTTCTCAGAGAGCAGAATTCACAAATCAGCACAAATTCCCTTCACACACCACTGGCTTTAAACCAACGTTCAGAAAATTCCTAACCACCATAGAAACAACTAGGGTAAATTACACAACAGTCTAACCGGGTAAGACGTCGGGATGAAGAAGCCTTGAATTAAATGTGCAATGAGCATCATCTCCTGGGCCCCCCTTTAATGCACTGAGCAATCCATACTGGAATGGAGTTTTGCTGCTAAAATAAAGAGTGTCTATGGCACTGCAGTACTAAAACAGTGAAAATTCAAGTTCTATTGAGGAGTTTTATTGCAATTATGAATCTTTAATAGTTTTTCATATCAAGTATTAAATTTTCATTTTTTCTTGTACAAGACAGACATGCAGTTTTAATGAGCCATCATAACTATTTCATAGAGGTTCAAAACACCAGCAAGCCCTTTTCATAATAAGGAGTCTAGGGAGGGGAGCAGATAAAGGAAATGAAGGAGACCCAGCGCCATGATTAGATCTGGCATTACAGGTGCCGGAGTAGATGCCCGTGGTGGGGTGCAGCACAATCAGTTTGTGCTGTTATAACAGTGCCTTAGGGTGACAGGAGAAGACCGTCTTAGCCAGCAGTTTCTGGTGCTGTTTTGTGTGTGGTCCAGCAGAAAGGACACTAATTTGGACTCAGAAGACCTAGACTCTTGTGGTCTCTGCCACTGATGTGCTGTGTAATCTTTGACAGGTCATGTCATCTATCAGCAACCTGTTTCACCTCCTGCTTGCCCTTTGGCTATTTAGCTTATAAAATATTCAGGGCAGAAACTGTTTCTTACTATGTGTTTTGCATAGTGCCTACCATCATGAGGCCCCAATCTCCATTAGGGCCTGTAAGTGCTACTGGAATAATAATAAGAGAGGAGAAACTACAGGCAAAATACATCTATCAGTTATAGAGCCAGTACAATAATTACTGATGAAAAGCAAGTGATGGAATTCTTAGAAAAACTGGGCATACACAAATCACTCAGCCCACGTTATACACATTCTTGCCAGGGATTTTACTAATTAACACCAATAACCATTTTTCATAAACCAAGGACAGCTAATGATTAGTGAAGAGAAAATGTAGTGCCAGGTTTGGTTTGGTTTTTTGAAGTTGATCCTGGCAATAACTGTGCTGTAACTCTAGCTCCAGTAAGGGGAATAAAGGCAGAATAAGAGAAGTATTCAGAGAGAAAAATCACTGCGCTGGACATTGTTGGACAGATTTTCAAAGGGCTCATCACACTGGGTGTCAACAATGGGAACTGCTAGGAGCTGAGCACTTTTGAAAATCTGCCCCAAAATATTGGTGCTGAACACTATCCATAGAGGGCAATGGAACCAGCAAGGTGAGTTTATAAAGAGCAAATCTGGCTGGACAATCTTGGTGGCTTGTTTGGAGAGAACTGCAAGATGACTAGATCAGGGGTCAGCAACCTTTCAGAAGTGCTGTGCCGAGTCTTCATTTATTCACTCCTGATTTAAGGTTTCGTGTGCCAGTTACACATTTTAACGTTTTTGGACGGTCTCTTTTGATAAGTCTATAATATATAACTAAACTATTGTTGGATGTAAAATAAATAAGTTTTTAAAAATGTTTAAGAAACTTAATTTAAAATTAAATTAAAATGCAGAGACCCCCCCCACAGAATTGTGGCCAGGATCTGGGCAGTGTGAGTGCCACTGAAAATCAGCTTGTGTGCCGACTTCAGCACGTGTGCCATAGGTTGCCTACCCCTGGACTAGATGAAGGGAGATGCAGTGGATGGAATATAGATGGATTTCAGTAAAGAACTGGACACTGCACATTGCAAAATTAATTCAAACTGGCTTGGGGAGGACTGAACATGAGCGAAAAGACTTGAAACGGAAAGGTAATGCTAATTAGCATTTAATTGATCTGGGAGCAAGGTGGCTAATGGGATGCTACAGGAGTTAGTGCTAGGACTGTCCTCATTTAACATCATTAATATACCAAAAGATGAAGGTGAAATGACATTAATATCTACTAAACTAGAAGGGGTTGCAAACCCCAGCCAGGATAGAGAACTAATACAAAGACCTAGAGAGATTCAAAACATGGTCAGAAAAGAAAAAAAAGAAAAAAGAATCAACTTGGAAGAATGTGATCTAATACATAAGGAGATGTCCAGTGGAAGGCAGGAATATTGAATAGACCTAGAGTGATGATGGATAGCAAATGAGATCAATGCATGTGTCATCTGGCACATGCAAAGGCATCACGTGGCACAGCAGGGAGGTCATGCCCCCTCTCTGTGGGCCTGGTGCAGTGAGAAGCTTTCCATTCACTTCACAGAGCTGTGATTAGCCTCTATATGCAGCTGCTGACCAATCACACCTGGAATACTACGGTCTCTGCTGGGTGCCGCGTTACCAGGAGGTGACCGGAGTTCAGAAAGCAGGAAAAGTGACCGGGGGCTGGAGGGACTGATTTATGAAGTAAGATTAGGAGAGCTAACGCGGTCTAGCGAGGCAAAGGAATAACTAAGGAGGGGCAGTCTACCTGGATGGGAAAGGAATTATTTACAGGGATTCTCAGAGTTAGGCTGTGACATTTCAGTCTATATGATTTTATAAAAATATGCTAATGAGTGAATTTAATGTAACTGGAATATACTTCATGCAAGAGGTCTCTTGTAAAGTATCATTACAAAGCTTATAATCTACTGGGTGTGGTCATCCTATTTGTATAAACGTATCACTCTTGTATCTGAAACTAGAAATATGAAATATTACTCTGAGGGCCTATTGTAATTATGCAAAGTGTGGGCCATTAATGGTGGTTTGGAATCTTGATGGCTCCCATCAGCCAGGACAATTGACTGCAGATGGCTGTTTGCAGGCAGGCCTTCCTGTGAGTCAGGCTGGGAGGAATGAAGGCTTGAAGTCTTACAGTGACATGTGATCATGTCACCTGAACTGGAATCCATCTTTAACCTGGTGCTTTCATTGAGAAGAAGGGGGTGGGAATCCAAAGAGGGATAAAGGATTCCTGCCTTATGCAAAAGATACATAAAGGGGTGGAACAGAACAAAGAGGGGAGAGGCACCATCATGAGGAATCCCCTAGCTACCACCTGAGCTGGAACAAGAGCTGTACCAGGGGAAAGAGTTGTGCCCAGGCCTGGAAGGTGTCCAGTCTGAGGCAAAAACTTACTGAAGCATCTCTGAGGTGAGATTATCTGCATACCGTTTGATTAAACAAAGATTTGCCTGTTTTATTTTATTTTTCTTGGTGACTGACTTTGTTCTTTCTGTTACTACTTGGAACCACTTAAATCCTACTTTCTGTATTTAATACAATCACTTTTTACTCATTAATTACCTCAGAGTATGTGTTAATACCTGGGAGGGCAAACAGCTGTGCACATCTCTCTATCAGTGTTATAGAGGGCGAACAATTTATGAGTTTACCCTGCATAGGCTTTATACAGGGTAAAACGGATTTATTTGAGTTTAGACCCCATTGGGAGTTGGGCATCTGCGTGTTAAAGACAAGAACACTTCTGTACGCTGCTTTCAGGTAAACCTGCAGCTTTGGGACAGGTAATTCAGACCCTGGGTCTGTGTTGGAGCAGACGGGAGTGTCTGGCTCAGCAAGACAGGGTGCTGGGGCCCCGAGCTGGCAGGGAAAGCACAGGCAGAGGTAATCTTGACACATCAGGTGGCAGCTCCCAAGGGGGGTTCTGTGATCCAACCCATCAGATAGGGTTAACCATTATCCTGGATTTTTCATTAAAGAAACTTATTGAGGCAGGTTCAGAAAAATGTGTCAAAAGTTTCATGACAAGATAAACAAAATATGACCTTGGGTATAAATATTTCAATGTTGACCATTTATAACAATCAAGGCTGTTTTCTTGACAGCTGAAGAGCTCTCTGTTTCATGGCTCGGGTGTTCTAATGTTCTGAGGCTAGTACTTCTGAATTGCAGTAGGATTTTAATTAGCTGGGAGTGGGCTTTCACTGAATGCTTTGCATTGTCCATGTAAGGATTAGGAAGCCCTTAACAAACCCTTTGCCCCTGTGAATGCGTACTATTGGGCTTTGGGGGTACCTGAAGCACAGAGAGGCTAAGAATGATGCTTTCAAGACTAAGGCCATGTCTAAATCTAAAGTTTTGCAGCGCTGGTTGTTACAGCTGTATTAGTACAGCTGTATAGGGCCAGCGCTGCAGAGTGGCCACACTTACAGCAACCAGCGCTGCAAGTGGTGTTAGATGTGGCCACACTGCAGCGCTGTTGGGCGGCTTCAAGGGGGGTTCCGGGAACGCGAGAGCAAACCGGGAAAGGAGACCCGCTTCGCCGCGGTTTGCTCTCTCGTTCCCGGAGCCACCCAGCAAACCGCAGGGAAGGAGACCTGCTTGCTCGGGGCTCCGGTAACGAGAGAGCAAACCGGGAAAGGAGACCCGCTTCGCCGCGGTTTGCTCTCTCGTTCCCGGAGCCCAGAGCAAGCAGATCTCCTTCCCTGCGGTTTGCTGGGTGGCTCCGGGAACGAGAGAGCAAACCGGGAAAGGAGACCCGCTTCGCCGCGGTTTGCTCTCTCGTTCCCGGAGCCACCCAGCAAACCGCAGGGAAGGAGACCTGCTTGCTCGGGGCTCCGGGAACGAGAGAGCAAACCGGGAAAGGAGACCCGCTTTGCCGCGGTTTGCTCTCTCGTTCCCGGAGCCCAGAGCAAGCAGATCTCCTTCCCTGCGGTTTGCTGGGTGGCTCCGGGAACGAGAGAGCAAACCGGGAAAGGAGACCAGCTTGATTACCAGAGGCTTCCTCCTTCCACGGAGGTCAAGAAAAGCGCTGGTAAGTGTCTACATTGGATTACCAGCGCTGGATCACCAGCGCTGGATCCTCTACACCCGAGACAAAACGGGAGTACGGCCAGCGCTGCAAACAGGGAGTTGCAGCGCTGGTGGTGCCCTGCAGATGTGTACACCTTCAAAGTTGCAGCGCTGTAACTCCCTCACCAGCGCTGCAACTTTCTGATGTAGACAAGCCCTAAGAAAGCACAATGCCCACTGGGTCTCTTGGCGGCTCAGGCAGCGTTCAGCTCCTTTGAAAAATCCGGCCACAGGAGCTGAAATTTACACATTTAAACCCCTCTTTGTGCTCTCCTCATTTGTTTATTGTCTCCATTGGCTGCTTTTCACCAAATACTGTTGGTCTGTAAGTGACTTGTCCCAGGTCGCACAGGGAACCTGGGGCAAAGCTAGGAATGAAATCCACACCCCCTGAATCCCAGTCTTGTACCTTAACCATAAGGCCATCCTTTAGATGCCTGATACTTGCTGACTTCTTCGGTGAACACTTAATAGGACTGGAGTTAATGATCCACTTATAAAATTATCATTCACCATATTAAATATAGCTGAGGGCAGACAACATAGTTTAATATGCATAGAGATATCCTGTAATTTAGGACCTTATCTAATGCCAATTGACGTCAATAGGAGTCTTTCCATCAGCTCCAGCAGATGTTGGATCATGCCCCTAGGGAATGGAAGTCTTTCTATTTGCCTGGTATAACCCGTTACTTGGAAGAACTTGTTTAACTTCAGTTTCTTTCCACATCTTAGAATCATGTCTCTCTGTGCCTCTGCCCGTGTTAGCTTAGGGAGTGTGCATGTGCATTCTTTAGTCTAAGTATCATCCTATGTGGATAACAACAAGCCAGAGGCCCCTTTCTGTTCCTCCCTCCACCAAATATTCCCAAATTTACAGCTTGCAGTGTACGCAAATCAGGGAGAAGGAACTATACACAAGCATGCAGAACCTGGTATTCAGCAAAGCGTCAGGCTCCTGGCACGCACAAACCAGTTACAGGAAAACAGTACAGCGAGCCGCAAGGCATAAAGAATCAATAAGCAGAGATGTAATGTAAAAACAATGCTCGCGGCATGAAGCCTTGCACAGAAAATGCTGCCACCTCTTAATCCTCACCTGGTCAATGTGGAAGAAAATAACACAGAATTAGATGGTGCATTTTTATAGAAGCTTCTCCAATTATTTCCTTCCCTATACTGCCTGGGAGATGAAATGATAGGTAGAGAGAGAATGCTGTGTATTATAAATGGAAATAATCAGAGAGGGTGATAATAGAAGGCTGTATTCTTGGTATGGCAACTATTATTTTTTCCTATACGTATCCCTTGGCCCAGATGTTCCATTAGCTGCTCTGGCCTCCTGGCTGAGCTAGGAAAGCAGCAATTTTCTCTGGGTGGTGACGGGGGGTGGTTGGGGGAGCTTGGTGGAACATGGAGGCATCGATTATGAAAATAATCTCAGGGAATGGAAACCAGTTCCCCTCCCTCTCCTGCCATTAATCTTGCAGTGTTTACAAGCGGGAGCCTGACAGGTCGGTGCTGGGAACACATAGGTTTGATCTCACCTCAGCCCAGTGACTTGCGTTATGTCCGAAAGTGGCACGTCTGTTTTCTTTTTACTTTGGGGGAAAAAATGCAGCTGCTGTGCCATGGTAAATACGAATGGGGTAAAGTTGCTGCCCTGAGATTTCAGCTGCCATGGAGCACTGTTCCTGCTGCCCCTCATGTACATGAACTAGGGGAAGTATCAATGTCTCCACAGGGCCAGGGTTGTGCTGTTATCTCAAAGAACGGCTGTTTTAAAAGATCTGTCATGTAGGCAGAGTGGTTCCAAAGGGAGAAGCCCACAATCCCAGAGGCCATATGACAAGGGTGGTATAAGAACTGAATAGAATGGGGATGGTTCAGTGCTGGAGGTTTGTAGGGACAGCTGGGAGTAGAAAGACTGAAGGAAGATTAGCTCACAGTCTATGTACGGTACCTACCTGGCCCCCAGCATGGCATTATCAGAGCACCTCACAATCTTTAATGGGTTTATCTGCACAATACCCTCTGTGGCAGGGCAGTGTGATCATCCCCAGCGTACAGAAAGGAAACTGAGGCATCAACAAATTGAATGACTTGCCCAAGGTCACACAGGAAGTCTGTGGCAGAGCAGGAATTGAACCTGGATCACCCAAATCAGCCCCCCTAACCCTTGGCCCATCCTTTCTCTCCAGCTTCCACTCTCAGGTAATTTAGCACACGCTGCAGTAGTATCAGAAGGGCAGTGCCGGGAGGATGTGGGATGAGTGCTCTGCTGCAGAAAGTTTAGCAGTGGGGTAGTGGGAGTAATTTGCCAGCCCATCACAAGGGCAGTGGGATCAAGGTGGATTACACCTTGATCCCTGATAATTCAGGCCTTTGTCAATGTCTTGAGGGAACATAAACAGCTGATCACAAGGAGTTTGTTATCCACCAGTCCTACACATTTCCAAGGGAACCCCCCACAACACCTTACCCTCAGTCGCTGCTGAATAGCACCAAAATGGAGATGAAGAGCATAAAGTTGTGACCCTGAGGAGATGGGCCATTTTGAGAAAGGCCAAACAGAACTGGGTTGTTTTGAGCAGCACAGCGAGAAATTACAACCTGTAAAACCTGCTTCTGAAACAAGTTCCCAATCAGAGGAGCTACGGACTATTCCAGAGTCCAATGTGTCTCTTAACAACTCCTTTACAATTTTCCTGTTTGATATTAAATCATTATCTATCGCATCTGCCATCAAAGCCTGAGCCACCCGCTGAGCTCCTGCATTTCCCTTGCCGAGACCTCTCTCCTGGCTAAGGACTGGGCTCAGGGAGTCCCTTGAACCAAGCAGAAAAAGGGCTTTGCCTTATGCTACCTCAGCAGTGACCGTGCACCAAACCCTGGGCATGAGGGCAACCCAGCTGCAGAGAGAATGCCACGGGAGGTGCTGTAGCTGATCCTCTCAGTCCTTGTATCTCCAAGACAACCGCGAAGCAGGCATTGGTGACCAGATGTTCCGATTTTACAGGGACAGTCACGATTTTTGGGTCTTTTTCTCACATAGGTACCTATTACCCCCCACCCTCATCCCGATTTTTGACCCTTGCTATCTAGTCAGCCTAGTTGGTCCTAACAGTAGGAACTGAATATGGCGATGCGGAAGTGGCCAGAAGCAGAGGCAAGTCGCATCAATTTAGGCTGCCTGCAGCCGCGCAAAGGCTCAGCCCTGTGTTTGCCACCTACGGTGCCGATCGTTAATGGAGATCACTCTTGCGAATGTCACCCAAGTGGAAGGAAACCAACACAGACATAGTGTCGTGCCAGCTGCTGCTACTGTGAGTGCAGTCCCCCTCCCCCCGGAATCACTGTAGCTAATGCAGACTCCCAAGGAAGTACTGAGAGGAAGGATTCAAAACTGCAGCTCCAAGTGGCTAGCAATGACAGGTTTCTCTGATCAGGTTGGAATGAGAAAGATGCACTGGGGGGCCGGGGGCACCAAGCCCAGTCACTTTAATAGAAAAAAGCCTCTTCTCTTGTAGCACGGGGAGACGGGAGAGTGACACTTGTTTTTCCGTCCAGACCCCAGCCTAGCTCCTGGTGGACAGACTTCCATTCGGATGAGAAACAAGGTAGCACGGGGAGTGCACTAGTGCAGAACGGCAGGTGCCGCCTGCTCCGGAGGGGCTGCGTCCATTGTGTACGGTGCCCCTGCCCCCATCCCTCCCCTGCTGTGGCAGCTCTTGCAGACTGTTTTTAACAGCCCAGCGTAAAAAATCATCCTGTAACCATTCATCCGTTCAGCAGGAGCAATACCCAGCGCTAGAGGGATTGCTTAGGCGGACTCCTAGAGGCCCAGTGCAGCGGCTGGGTTACTGTGTCAGCAGCACGAGCACAGAGACTCACATCGACTTGAGAGCCTGCTTTCTAAATGCATTCCCAGCTCCCAGGTGAGCCCCAAACCTACCCCCCACTTCCGCGCTCGCGGCTCACCTTCAGGCCAGTGCTTTCCGCTTCCGAGCCCTTATCCACCCCGGTGATGTAAATGCCCAGAGCATATTCTGCTCCTCCTCGAATCATGAGGCCCAAGGACTTCCCTTCGTTCAGCACCAGGTTCACCTGTGGAGAGGGAGAGCTGGTATTTACGGAGCCCTGCAAACATGCCCCGTACTTTACAGGTGCAGGGAAGAGGCACTGCCCCTACCCCACGTCTCAGACAACATGGTGTCCAACCACTGGCCATCTAGGCACTACATCATGGCTCGAGGGAGATGGTGTTTAGAGGACAGCGTGTACCTAGAATCGGAGAATCTAGCTGCTTATGAACTGAAAATGTGCTCCTCGTACAGGGTATGAATCAGCCCCTTTGCTATGAGGAGAAGAGAGGGGGGAACGTCTCCCCAGCTGCCTCTAGCCATCTCTCCGGCAGCCCCCGAATGGTTCTGGGGTGCTGTGGGCGCAATCTGAGCAGCGGCTGTCCCTCCTCTGCTACAGGCTGTGACCATCCATCCTAACGCAACCCACAGAAGCAGAGTAGGAAGATGTGCAAATGGAGTGAGAAACTGTTGGAAGAGTACCTGAAACAGGGCTGCCTCTCCGCTACTCAGACACCTCTGGCACATCCTTTTGCTGTGCCACAGGCAGGATACGATTTGCCCTGGTGAGGGTATAGAGGAGATCAGAGCAAAAGCTAGCCCTGAAGAATCTAAAAGCCCTGGACTTGCCAGGAGCTCTGGATGGGATGAGGGTCAGCCCAATCTGCATGGCCTGGGACCCAAGTTATGCAGAAAGGCAGAGGCAGGCTCTCTGGGGACCTCAGAGTAGATTTTCAAAATGGGAAAAAGCAGAATTTACATGGATACCTGCTCCCATACACTGGGAAAGAGTTCAGAACTTAGGGACCATGATGTAAACATGGCGGGGAGGGGGGTTAGGAGTAAATAGGGAAAGAAATGCAGAAGTGCTGCATCCAAAGGGTAACACCACCTCTTAGGAGCTACCTCCATGAAGTGACCCAAGGAAAGGGCAGGGAAGAGATCAAGAGATGTCTGCATGTGTTCTGGGGCGAGGAGACAGGGAATCAAGTAAACAAAAAAAGCAGAAACCTAGAGATGTAGATGGCCTCAGGATTGAGGCCCTTGACTAGAATACAGATGTGGGTTCAATTCCCAGCTTTGCTACACAAACCCTGGGCAAGTCATTCCATCTCTCGGTGCTTCAGTTCCCCACTTGTAAAGCAAGGAGAGCAATTCTGACTTTTCTGTTGCTTTGGAGCGAGGCCTGTCTCTAACTATGTGTTTGCGCAACGCCTTAGGATAAGGGAAAACCTCCTCCACTGGTGCTACCAAAACACAAATCCTTGAGACACACACAAGGCTGGCAGGGTGGGTCAAACAGCCTTAGTTTCCCTGCTCCAACAGCCTCCTAACTAATAAATGATGGAGAATAACCACACTCAACATACAGC
Organism: Gopherus flavomarginatus; assembly: GCF_025201925.1. Lineage (NCBI taxonomy): Eukaryota > Metazoa > Chordata > Testudines > Testudinidae > Gopherus > Gopherus flavomarginatus. Next base: position 17,805,183 of record NC_066633.1, on the reverse strand, counting down.
CGTATATCACCTCACCTTCAAAGCTCTCCCAGCACTTGACACTTACTAATTAACCCCTCCCCCCACCTCACGGGGTAAGCAATGATTATTGTTACCTCTAATGTATAAAGGGGGAAGCTGAGACACACAGAAATAGTGTAACTTGTCCATGGTCACACACAGAGTCAGGAATAAAACTGGGAAGAGAACCCAAGCGTCCTTGCTCTCACATTTGCTTGTTCTAGAGATGCTTTCTGAGCCGGAGTCTTGGCTGGCAGAAATCTGTGTAGCTCCACTTTGATGGAACTGGGCCAATTCACAACAGCAGAGGATCTGTCCCACTGCCCATGTTCTTATGTAAACATGAGATTACAAATGAGTTACACACTCTTATATGGGTTATGAACTTGACTGAGAGTTCTCTCTCCTCTTTATGCCAGCACATAGCCTAGGAGTCAGACCGGAGCAGTAGCTACAAAGAGGCTCCAGGTGACCTCTTCTTCCAGAATGACACAATAAAGGAACAGCAGGATGAAAAGAGGTCCTCAGAAAGGTGGGGAAGGCCTTTGGATCAGAGGTCCCCGCAATATCTCGTGCCACTGTTAGTGAAACAGGTACTGATCTGCAAAGCAAAGGCTGTGGCCTCAAAGCAGAGTGAGGCAGAGATGAATTATGCAGTAAGTAATCTCTTCCTTTCTCCCATACAAATGTCTGTCCTGCATATTACGGAGGGGAATTACAGAGCATGCTCAGAAGTCCAGGGGGAGCCACTGGTCCTAACAGCAGCAATGTGCTGCTGCTCCTGGAACCGTGAGGGCAATTGCAATTATTTTACTAAGGAAAAGGGATTGGGGTAGGAGAAGAAAATCAGCTCCCCGATCCTCACTTAGGCAAAGCTCCCATTGATTTCAAAGGGTGCAAGCAATGCTCATTTCTAAATCACAGGACGGCGTGATGGGGGCTGGGGGTCTATTCTCAGCTCTCCCACAGACCTCCCTCCCCAGGCAATTTTGGGTGCCCAGCTTGAGCCAGCTCACTGTATTTCAAGTCTGTCAGGCATTTTTATAGGGCCAGATTTTCCAAAGGCTCAGTACCCACAGTTAGAGCCAGACTGTCAAAAGTGCCAACGGGTAGCTGGTGTGTGTTTTTAAAATCTGACTCACAAGTGCTGTGTGCCTTCTGGGTCCTGGCCTGGTCCCCGTATCTACTGCGTGCACCTGAGTGAGACATCACACGGGAGTTAACTCTGTGTTTGCGCAAGGGCTTCAGGATCCCCCTGCACGTGTGTGGTGTTGTTATCACTAATGAATAATACAAACACAGACTCCACCCTGCTCAGGGACAGCTGGCACACATGCTGCAACAGACAGGTGTTAATTACTTTCCACAGACATCTGGCAGCACCATTATCAGGCAAACATAGGGCTGACATTTTTCTCTCCGACGGAGGCAGACACTCTAGACTGTGAAGCTGCTTTTACAGAGTTTACAGTTATATTCTGTTTTCCCAGCACCTCCCAGATAGATACCCTTAATACTTCCCTGAAGCAGGGGCGGCTCTAGGTATTTTGCCGCCCCAAGCACGGCAGGCAGGCTGCCTTTGGCGGCTTGCTTGTGGGAGGTCCCTGGTCCTGCGAATTCGGCGGCAGCCTGTGGAAGGTCTGCCGAAGCCGCAGGACCAGTGGATCCTCCGCAGGCAAGCCGCCGAAGGCAACCTGCCTGCTGCCCTCGTGGTGACTGGCAGAGCGCCCCCCGTGGCTTGCCGCCGCAGGCACGCGCTTGGCTTGCTGGTGCCTGGAGCTGCCCCTGCCCTGAACATTCTGCTCTAAAAGTTTGTCTGCATGGGGACAATCAGGAAAGCTAATCCAAATGAACTAAAGCTGTGAATTTAAAATGGCTTAGTAAAGCCACATCACACCCGTATATGGATACCCTCATTCAGAATGAAAGTGGCCTCAAATCAGTTTAGTTTCCTGAGTGTTTTGTTCCCATGTAGACAAGCCCTAAGTGCGGTAGGAAGACTGGGTTTAGTAGAAGACAGGAGGCCAGGTCTCCGCTACAAAGGTTTGTTGACATAGATGTGTCAGTCAGGGTGTGAGAAAACCACACTCCCTACCCGACATGGTTATGCAGGCAACACCCCCGTGTAAATGCAGCTACAGTGACAAAAGAGTGCGTCAGTCAGCATAGCGTATGCCATTCTGGGAAGTAGAGTCACTACGTGAGCAGAAAAACTCCTTCCAATGGTATGTGCGGGGTCTGCACTGGGTGCTCTGCTGGTCTAGCTATGCTGGCAAAACATCTGCAAGGTAGACAAGGCCAGAGGAAGGGAGAGCAAAGTGGAATTCTTGTCATTGTTTAGGTAGCAACAGTGCCTGCAGAGCGCTGGATGCTTTCCAGACACGGTGCCTTCCCTTGAGAGCAAACAATCCAAGACAGGGGTTTTGAACTCAGCTTAGCTCACTCCTAAGAGAAATCAACGAAGGCTGGGATTTTCTAAAATTCCTAAAGGAGTTAGGCATTCAAATGATTCCTTTCTATCCATGTTCTTATACACGCTCATCACCATAGTGTCTGAGCACCCAACTCCCACAGGCTCTTTGAAAATCCCAGCCCAAGGATATAAGAGGAGGACTCAGCCAGTTTCTTGTAGAAGAAAGTGGGAAGCCCATACACTGGCCTTCACTCTGTCTTCTGCATCGCCCCTGGTGGCTCATTACAGATCACACCATCACCCAGTGAAGCCAGTTCAGCTCCAGAGGGGACTTAGGAGAAAAAAAAAAACCCACACGCCAACCATCAACCTGTCTGGAGTGGCTCACAAACATGGGTTCCAACCTCAAGGCAGTGTGACCAACCAGGGCACAAACCCCAAACTAGTTGTGTGTTCTAGAATTACATTTCAACCACCAAGTGCCAGGTGTGAACTCCCCAAGCATTGTAACAGCTTTCACATGGAGTCACTGACAGGCACCTTGGGTATGCCAGTCTATCTGGTCACTCAGGCAAGCTGGCTTTGTGATAGATGGTCCCTTACACCAAAAATCACAATAATATTCAGGTTACTACCGGTCCCGAAGGAGCAGTCACAATAACCCAGGCCAGTTGTACCTCAGATCTCTCACCAAAGACAATGCTTGCAGCCAATCCTATATTAAACTCTCTAAGGATTTATTAAGGAAAATAAATAGATTTATTTACATGGTTAAAGCAGGTAAACATATGGACACAAACTAGTCTTACTTTTTGGAACTTAATAGAAACTGCTGTAATGTGTAAGTTCTACATATCCTGTAGGGCTAACTCAGGCTAAGCAGCTTGTGATCCCTTGCTTATGCTTAGAAATATTGCCCTCTCCAAATTCCAAGCAGTACAGTGCCTTCTGGGATTTTTATTCCCTTCCCCCAGAGTTGAAGCTGTGATGGGACAAGCATTTGTGCAGGTGCCTTCTTCGTGGGTGTGAGGAAAACAATCAAGAAAATATGTTGTCCACAGATGTTCCACAATGATTTGTCTGGTGTCTATAGGCCTTCTTTTGTTGAGCACGAGATGACACCTCCTCTGGTAAACTAGTATTTCACATTTGGTGATGCTTCTCCCCTGCCTGTGTGAGTTTCCAGTTTCATAGCAAACATGTTTATAGTTACAAAGCAAATATTTAAATCTTGCTTTATGACGTGGGATGCAGATCTATAAGTGAGATTAATGCAGGCAGCAACTCACAAGCATTTCATGAAGTCCAAACACTAAACACACTCATAACCTAACAGCTGTTTTAACAATGCTTACACACAGGTGAGCCAGATGTTTCCAGCTCTGCATTAGTCAGTGTTCAGCGAGGCACAGGAGCCAAGCTGGCACCTGGTCTGCCAGCATCACAGTGAACTGTCAATTGGTATCTTGGCAGCAGGGCAACATTCCAACTGAGGACTATTAATTGCATTTTATAAGCTGGATCCAAATGCAGTTCTAATTTTTATAACCTGATTTTACAGATGCTTTGCAGGCCCACTAATGTCCCATTGTCACCCATTCAAGTTTTTATAGGACTGCCAGCAGCCAATCAGATAATGCCACGGTGCATATTAATAGACTCTGCAGAGACTGCTCCATATCCACCCCAGCCTCGTACTTCCTCACCTGTTGTTCCCTTTTATCACTGCTGGCTTGTAGAAAGAGAGGAGAGAGGGCTGCTAAGCTGACTTCACACTGTAATATGGACATCATTAGCCTTCTCAGGGTAGATGGGAAAGAATGAGAGGAAAGCTCCCTAGCCACTGCAGCCAATTCATTCATGCTGTCTGCGTTCCGTGGAATGGCTACAGCTGTGAAGGCCGGACAGTCTTATACAAGAAACTAGCCAGCTAGGGCCGCTTCTTATCCATGCCTCCAAAATGTTTAAATTCATTGGGTTTTAACCACTTCATTGCTTTTAGGGGCACAAGGCCCTGAAATCAATTCTAGGGTTACATAGTCATGAAAGACTTGTTGCAGGCCTGCTGCCCTACATGTTAGACAGGAAAGCCGGACAACATTTTTCAACCAAATTTTTTTTCTGATCAAAAATGGGATTTTGGCTTGGTGGAAAAAAATGCTGTTTGGGACCAATAAAAATGATTTTTGATGGGAATTTTTTTTCTGTTTTGTTTGTTTTGAATTGAATTTTGTTGGGTGCTGTTTTCTAGAACTGAAAATATCTGATTTTTCCCCCCATTCTTTTCCTTCTTTCCAATTTATTTATTTTTTGGCCAGTGATTGCAATAAACTGAATTATATTTAGGCTTCCCTTCCCACACACATTCTTCCTCTCTTTCTTCTTTCTTCTTTTCCCCTCACTAACATTTCAAATCTCCTCCAACTTTGGAAGAGTCACAGAGTGGGGAAAATGAAAAACAAAACTAACTCAGCCTTGTTACAGACGAGTCAATTCTATACTGTTCTTATATCGCGCTCATCACACAGAATCCGAGTGTTTTCCAATAGTCCATTAAGCAACAAGACTAACATCTGCTACGTGCTTATTTGCCCATCTTCTCCCCTGGGGGAGAAGTGCATCCAGTGGAGGCTTTTGTTTTGGTGCAGTTAATTTTTTTAATTTGTTTTAAACATGCACTAAGATCACACCCCCTGCTCCTTTCCCAGAAGATCCAGAGTTAGAACAAAGAGCTACAACAATGCAGCCCAGAATGAAACAACGGTGCGGGAAAAAGAATAGCCTCTAACAATACCAGCAAACAACTATAGGGGGTGACAAATCCCCATGGTCTGAGACTGGTGGGTACCTCCCAGCTAGTTACACATTCATAGAAAACCTTGGGTGCCTGGAATACCTGCTGCCATTTTGATAGGGTGCTGGATTTTTGTTTTTTGGGGGGGAGGGTTGTTTTTAATATACATGCTGCTAAGTATTTAGAGAAGACAAGGTAAAAGAAAGGTTAATGTAATTAACTGCATGTTTCATGTGTTTGAAGTTCAGCACCTGCTGAAGTACCTTGCTGAGTTGGTGCCTTAAGGATCAATCAGTGAAAATAACTAAACTCAGGACACTGGCAATTAAAGCATACAAAACCTTCCCCCCTACATCATGAGCCTGAACTACTGTGTAAAAACCCCAAGCGCGGCTTAAAAATATACACAGCCGCTGGCAGTCACAGAAGGCTGGGATGGCGAGGACTTAATTGCATTTCTTAATCAACTAATATTGAAGGCTCTCAGATAAATGCTGAAGACAACCCAATTTATATTAAACTGCAGGCTGCCAAGGAGAGCATCAACTGGCAGTGGGGGACAAAAGAAAACAATCACATTTAGAGTGCCTGACTTCTTGATGAAAGGCGGATCCATGCTGTAGCCAAGAAATGAAAAGGAATCAAGCTTATAGAGGAGGAGAAATATTTCTTCTCTGATTTGGGATCAGTAGCCAGGCAGAAAGGAGGAGGGCCTAGAAAATGCTCCAGGACCCAAACATTGGAAACAGGCTTATTACACTTTAGTGCTTATTGTACTAAATGAAGAATGAAATACAGGGATAAAAGTTACTGGCTTTGAGAAAAGTCAGGAGTTTTGCCAGAAAAGGTGTAGATTTTATGCAGGAACCTCTCAGTTCTTAGGGCCTGATCTTTCATCATTGAAATAAATGGGACTTTTGCCACTGAATTATATGGGAGCTGGATCAGACCCCTTAAGGAGCAGAAAAGGTTGAGGTTCTTCACAGAAGGCCTAATCTGGGATGGGGCAGGTGGCTGTCAATCACCTGCCTTTCATAGGTTCTTGAACTGGGAGTGCTGCTGCACCCACTGGCTTTAAGTGTTTTTTATCATATACAGGGTTTACAGTTTGGTTCATTGGCGCTCAGTACCTCCACTGTACAAATTGTTCCACTCCTTCTGCTTTCTTCAGATTCTGCACGGCTTCAGGGGCCAAAACACCCCTGCATAAATCAGAGCAGCCCCAGGGGTGCTCTAATTTACAGCAGCCTTCCTGGGCCTGCCCTGGAGTTTGAAGTACTAAAAAAGTCTCCATAGTCATGTGTGCTACAGACACTCCCCTGTCTCACTCCCACCCACAGCACATCCTCTAAACTGCAGCTAGCCAGGGCCCCTTTGCAACACACTGTCCGCTCCTGTGCATTGCTGGAAAGGCATACAGCAGGCAGGGAACAAAATCTGTCCCTGAATTATTTGCATCAGCTTTCATTTTAGCTCCACTCACATGGTTTGGGGCAGTTGGGTAGAACTGGTTTGATCTATTTTCAGTTTTATAATAGCCACCCAGGTATCTAAGTGTCTTCCATGTAAAATGAACAGAAATAACAGAGGCCCTAATGAGTGGAATTCATGGAGTCTCTGGCACGTTTCCCATTTGGAGGGCCAAACGCTTGTTGCGGTAGGTTTTAAGATTATTAATTTCTTCTTCTTAGTTGGGACAAAAGGAGGCATCAGTGTTGTGTTATTGTTAGGGTGGAAATGTGCGTGCAGATGTGTTTTTATCAGTAACCATCAGAGAAGTTTAAACTCTGTACACTATCAAAACAAAACACTCCCAATAAGCTAAATAGATCTGGACAAAGATTTATTAATATTTTCACTAAATTTTGACATAGGAAGGAAATATTTTGATGAAATTTATGCTATATCCTCCCCTCTGCCCCTACCCTTTTTTAGCCAGCTCTGCTGCTAACTATAATTTCAGGGCCTACACAGCTGCCATTTAGCATGGGGGGCATAGATTTACCTCTGCCTGACCCTCCTCTTCCCCTTTCCGGTGCCCCCTGCCATTAGCAGCCTGAACACCCCAAGCTGATAAGCCCCAACACCACCCCCTCCAAATCTGGGAAAGTGGCGTTGTGACCAGGCGCATAAGGTTGCAACATTTGGCCCAGCAAAATGGTCTGGCCTTTACCGAGGTGGGCCCCCAGCTCCGGGGGCTATTGCTCTGAGTGACAAACTACATTATGGGCTCGATATTACAGGGACACAGAATCATTTTGAATTGTACTATCATCGTTGCAACAGTATATACAGATGTAGGCTCCTCACATGTCCTTAACGTTACCTGCATGAGAAGCCCCAGTTGAGTTCAGGGGGGCCACTCCCATGTGTAAAATTAAGTATGTCTAAGGCTAGGTCTACACGACAGCTTATGGTGGGACAATGCGTCACCCAGGGGTGTGAATAAGCCACCCCCAAGCGACATGTGCTACATCGGCATAAGCACCAGTGCGGACTGCGCCATGAGGCCAGGGGAGCTTCTCCTGCCGACATGGCTACCGCCTCTCATGGAGGGGGGTTTATTATGTCGCTGGGAGAGCTCTCTCCAATCAGCATAGGGCAGGAGCGGGCAAACTTTGTGGCCTGAGGGCCCTATAGGGGAATAGAAATCGCATGGCAGGCCATGAATGTTCACAAAATTGGGGCTGGGGTGCGGGAGGGGGTACAGGCTCTGGAGTGGGGCTGAGGATGAGAGGTTTGGGGTGCAGGAGGCTGCTCTGGGCTGAGATTGAGGGATTTGGAGAGTGGGAGGGGAAATCACGGCTGAAGCATAGGGAAGAGGCTCAGGAGTGCAGGCTCCGAGTGGCGCTTCCCTCAAGCGGCTCCCAGAAGCAGTGGCACGTCCCTTCTCCGGCTCCTACAGGTGAAGTGGCCCCTGACCTTCGGAGCAGAGCCATGTGGCTGCTTCTAGGAGCTGCGTGGTGCAGCCCCTGATCCGGAACCCCACCTGGAGCGCAGAAGCGGGGCTGAGCCCCAGACTCCACTCTCCAGCAGGAGCTTGCAGGCTGGCTTGATTCGGCCCGCGGGTCGTAGTTTGCCCACCCCTGCTATAGGGCATCTTCACCAGACATGCTGCAGCACTGTATGTTTAGACAAGCCCTAGGCGTTTGCAGGATCAAATCCCTAGTTAACACTGCAACTTTCCTCTTCTCCCTGGCAAGGACAGAGACAATGAAAACGCCATCACAGCATCTCCAATAAGGAATTAGTCTTAAGTCAATACTGGTGAGATTTTTGTTGTTTGGTTTATGCAGTTACCTGGAGATGGATTTAATATCTTCTAGAAAAGCATTTGCAGGCAGGACTTATTCTATACTAGATCAATTCTACATGTGACCGTGTTCCAATTTTTAAAAGTTTCATATCGCTGATGTTATCTTGATGACATTACTGCTAGAATACAATAAAAATAAATTTTAAAAAGACACAAAGTCCCAATCTCCTCTCATTTATACCAGAATTACTCCACTGACTTTACCAAGATTACTGATTTACACCAGCATACGGGAGCAGAGGATCGGGCCCATCCACTTTGTATCTAATCAAATGCCCCTTACATTTGGACGGGCAAAATTCAGATTGAGAAAAACAGGTGAAAGAAAGAACTGAAAAAAAAATAAAAAATTGATCTAAAATTCTGCACACTTGATTGCCTCTAGTAATGACATTATTGTAAGCATTTGTGTTTTGGACATGATTATTGGGGCTTGAAAAAAAAAATGAGGGGAATGATTTTTTGTGGAAAATACCTGCTTTCCTCTCAAACTTTTGATTTCTCATTGGAAACCCAAACCCCCTCCACCACCCAACAGCTGAATTTGCAGCTCAAAGCAGAAGCACGAAGTAATAAAAAGCCTGAACAGGACGGAACTGTATCTTTCATGCTGCAAGGACTCTGAAGGATGACTAAGCATAACAAAAGATCCCCTGTGCAGAGCTTGCTTATTATAGAAACTTCTATTACCTTTTGAAACTTAAGACTAACTCATCTCTGTGTGTGTTTACCTGCTTTAACCTTGTAAATAACTGATTTCCTAGTTAATAAAATCTTTAGATAGCCAGCCACTCCTATAATAAACTACAAACACTGTGGTTGGTGTGAGATCTGCGGTGCAATTCATTTGGGGTAAGTGACTGGTCTTTTGGACTGGGAGTAACTTGAATAGTATTCTGATTTTTTGTGTTAGGGGTCCAGCTATCACAAAGGCAAGCTTCCCACAGTGACAAGAGAGATTGGAGTACCCAAGGAGATGGTCTGACTCCATCTTATAGTGCCTAAGAAGTTCACACTGAATACTTAGTTGGTGAAATCTAAGAACAGAACTCTCAACCAGTTTGGAGTTTGTGCCCTGCTTCTCACAGTCTGCTCTGAGGTTGGTACTCATGCTCTTGAGCCACTGCAGGACAGCTTGACCATTGGGGTAGAGCTTTGTTTAAACTGCTAGGTCCACGATTTCTTGCCACGTGAGATGCTGAAAGCACGTGGTCAGGGTGACTTCTGCTAAGGCAAGACCTTGCTGGGAAAGTTTAGCCATCTGCTCAAGCTGATGCGTATGATCTGGGAGTTAGAAAACAGGAATCCAGATCCCTGTACCAGCAAAAGGGACAAAACAGCCCTGAGAAAACCATGACTGAGTGCAGCCAAAGCAGCCCTTGCCAAAGAGGCCATTGCCAGAAGGACCTGGGTCCGGATCTTCAGCAGAGTTCAGCATCCCACGTGCACCTGATAGGTTGAGCTCTTTAGAAGATCTGGCCTATGGGGCATATCAAGGCTTACAGCTTTTTCCCCTTTTCTCCAGCTAACTGAGGTCAGGTCTCTAGCCCATTCTTTTCCAGGCTTCCCAGTCCAGCATTCTTTGCATATCCACTCCATCGTTCCATCTATCCACCGCTTTCTTGTTCTTTGTCCACAAACTCTAGTCTCAATTGCTTCCTTAACAGGATGTCCTTCTTCCATCCTTCATATGTGCCCCAGACCACCTCAACTTCCTCTCTTGCAGCTTCTCTCTCCTGCACACCTTGATCTCAGTCCTGGTGACATTATACCATGTATAGTCCAGTGAAGTCACCCCTCTCACTGCCCTCCAACGTCTCATTTCAATGACTTCAGGTCTTCTCAAGTGCTTCTTTGGTCACTCAAGTCTTTTGATCTGTACAGAAGCGCTGGTCTTGCCATGGTTTTGTCCAGTGCCCCTTAAGAAGTCTGGGCATCTGCTTATAATAAATCACTCAACTTATCTTGACAAAGACTTCCCCCACACTCAGCAGCCTTGCTTGCAGTTCTCTGATAACATCTCCATTTGCTGCTAACCAGCTCAAAGGTACTGAAACAAAGAGACCTGATTTAGGTGCCAGCCTTCAATGCTGATATTCATCTGTCTTGGTTTTGCACAAGTCACACATATGACTTCAGTCTTTTCTTTACTCCTTTTGAGGCCTTCGTTTTTAGTTCCCTGTTCCAGATATCAATTGCCTGGACCGATTCTCCCTCGCTATCAGTGGTCAGCGCAATATTGTCTGCATAGATCAACGTCATACCATTTTCTGTTTGTATTTGCTTACTTATGAAGTCCATCACAATTCTGAACAGTAATGGACTAAGTGCTGATCCCTGGTGGAGACCAACCTTCACCACAAAACCCTCTGTTACACCGAAGGGCATCAGCACCTTTGCCATGGAACCACCCTACAAATCAATCACTATCTGGACAAGGTCCTCCAGGGCCCCACAGAATCATAGCAGAGGCACTAGCAGTCACTGATGTACTTTGTCTAAGGCTTTTGCTGCATTCAGGAAAAAGCAACTGTGCTGAGTTTTCTCCTCCAGTTTGCCATCAACTATCTAGCAATGAATGTACCATCTAGTGTCCCTTTTCCTTTCCTAAAGCCAAACTACTCCTTCCTAAAATGGGCTCTGCTGTTTGGCAACGCAACTATGATTCTCTGTTTCATGTAGTAGGACAGCAACTTAATTCCTCGATACCTTGAACGGTTGTATATACCACCTTTTTGTATGTCTGTTGGTACCAGTATGGACTTCCTCCATTCTCTTGGGATTTTCTTCTCTTTTCAGACTATGCATGGGATTCACATGAGCCAGCATATACCAAACTCTTTCAAGGCTTTGATAGTTTCTGTTGTGACTTTGTTTGGACTTGCTGCTTTTCCAAGTGCCATCTTCAGCAATGCAGCCTTGACCTCTGCCTCCTAGCGGTCATGAAAAGCCAGGATTGCTGGTTCACACAATGGCAGTGCAGCATATGAATGGTTCTCATCATTAAACAGACCCTCGTAATATTCCTGCTGTCAGGTACATACTAGCAACCTGCCCACTGCATCCTTCATAAATGTGTCCACTTGGTCTTTCTTCCTTTTGTTTTTTTGTCCAGAACCATCACTTATATTTTCTTTTGGGGAAGTTGAAGGCAGATGTTCCACTTCTCACACAGCTCAGCTAAAGTTCAGTTTCTTGCCTGTCTGACTGCAATATAATTTGCACAAATGTGGGCACACGCACCCACAAAACCATCCTTCTCCATACCTTTGACTCCATCACCCCCTCTCACACTCCTGCCTCTCCCCAGATTGGTTACACTGCTCTCCCCTCCCCCCAATAGCAGCCGTTTCATTACAAGAAAGGCTTGAAATGGAATGCTCTCACCTACAGTAAATGAGCTTGTTAAACAATGCTACAGACACCTTCCTGCCAGGCACACAGAACAGTAGTGCCAGGGAAGAAAGCTGGCTGGGAACATTTCTACCCTGACAGGTGTGTGATGCCTGCTTGGACCTCAAGTTTAACCTTGCAACAACAGAAAGCTACAGGAGCATCACTGCTATATTTAGCTACACCCCCTCCCTCTCTGGTTAACCTTCCGTTTTGCGTGGCATCTGTCCCCAGCTCCGGGGCTGAATTCAGATCTCTGAACTGTTCTTCTCTTTCAAATGCCACTCATTCAAGATATCTGAGTATTTATTCCCAGACATCCAGGCTAATTAGAAATGGAAGCTGGGGGGAGATCACCAACCCTTTCCAAGGACTTTAAAGCTGGCGAGACATCAGACAGCACCCTGGGCTTCTGTCACTCCTGCCTGGCAGAGCTGAGCTATCCAGGGACATGGTGCATTTCCATGACCTTTCTAAGCAGGATATCTGCATTCATAATGGCAGTATGCAAAACAGAGGCACAGGCTGGATTAGGGTCTGATCCCGAAGGAAGTGGCTGAAATCCAGTGTCTCCTGTTGAAATTGATGGGAGTTATGGGTGCTTAGTACCTTTTGGGATCAGGTCCTGTGGTCTGGGGCATGTTTTGAGTGCTCTGTGGTGCATGCTAGACCAGGGCAAAACAACTTGGATAATTCACCCCTTAAGTGCACCGTTGGACAAATATCTCCAGAACAGCCTCCCCACATTCTCTTGTAAGGTAGCACGCCTCTTCACTCCTAGCCATGGCTATTGATCCTTATAATGCTGTCTTCAGTCATTAGCCGGCAGAGCGAGGCGCCTCTCAGTAATCAGCCTGCCGGGCAGCACTGAATAAAATAAAGTGTGCAGTGGCCTATGGCTTTCTTCCACTCCACATACTGGTGAGGCTTCAGGAGCAGATTTTTCTGCATCACTCAGAGGACAGAGTAACAGACGTACCATACTCTGCATATTGCTGCTAAAGAGCACTTAAGGGTTGGCTTGTGAGGCAGGTGCTGAAAATTGGGAGAGCTTTGGGGGAAAAGGAGCCCCAGCCAACAGGAACCCACCTCCTTCCTTTGGCACTTTTAGCCTGTAGCCTCGCACAGCTGCGGGCCAGGCTCAGAGACAGCAGGCATGGAGGGATCTGGCCTTCTGAGCATTTTGCGTTCGCACAAAAAGAAGAAAAGGGAAATGAAAGGCAAGAGGAGAGTGACATGCATGAGAAACACTTCCAAGCTCCAGCTTCAAAGAGCCCCTGCCACTCCCTCTGGATCCACAGGAAGGTGACAAACTGGGGAGGAGGGACCTGACTGAACCAATTTCCCTCCATAATGGCTGGTTTGTTTTTTTAAAATAGAATATCAGGGCTGGAAGTGACCTGAGGAGATCATCTAGTCCAACCCCCTGCTCAAAGCAGGACCAATCCCCAGATGGATTTTTGCCCAAGTTCCCCCCTCAAGGATTGGCCTGGGTTTAGCAGGCCAATGCTCAAACCACTGAGCTATTCCTCCCCCTCCCCTTCCCTTCCTCTTATATGAAAATAATGGTTCCCTTCTCCCCTGGAGCCAGCCTGAATATTTCACCAGTGAAGCAAAACATCTCGTCCCTTCACAGATTTTTCTACTCAACCACCAGGAGAGGTGTTAGCTCACAGTTGCCTCTCCTCACATCAGGCCATGCTAATAGCCTCTTGGGTTAGCAGTCAAGGAGCTGGGAATTGTTAAACAAATTGAGTAGAAGCCTCAGCCTGAGTGGTTAGAGGCACGTTCAGGCCCAGCCTGCACCGAGTTTCAGAGCCTGGTTCAATTGCCTCAGGCTTGAGGGACTGAAAATAGCCCTGTAGATGTTCCCCTTTGGGCTGGGGCCTGGTTGCTGAGACCTTCCCCCACTCACTGGGTTCTCACTCCAGCTGCAGCCCAGGCTCTGGAACATCTGCACTGATCTTTTTACAGCCCCAGACAGTTGACCCAGGCTAGGAGACAAAGCTCCGTGGGTTTTATTTGCAATGTGGACATTGCATTTGTGGAGCAACCCTAAAGCTGCTTCCACGGGTCACAGAGTGAATGGGTCCCCCATGCACTGACATTGATAGATACAGTAGATGGATAGGCAGTTCTGTCTAATAGAAAGATATTCATTTGTGTCTGTCCAGCCACGTATGTCCCTCAATATCATTGTCGTGTCCGAGCACCACAGTCCTAGCAAACTGAAGATAGCAATGCTTCACCAGCTTTCTTCCATGGGTAACGCCGATGCCCCTGGGTGGGTTGGTGCTAATGGGGATCAAAGCTGGGACCTCTGGATCTTAATGCACAAGCCTCTACTGCCTGAGCTAAGACAGCTACTTCTTAGCCCAGGCTACAGCAGGTTCATCCATCCATAGTTGGCCTAACTCTCTAGAGCAGTGGTCTTCAAACTTTTTTGATCGTGCACCCCTATCAATACAAACATTGAGCACGTCCCCCCTGCTGCGCCACAGGGCCGGCTCCGCCATTTTTGCCACCCGAAGCAAAAAAAAAGGAGCTTGGACTCCCGCCCAAACTGCCGAAGTGGCACTGCTCTGGCGGCACTCCTCCTGCTGCACACCCCGAAGGATCCTCTTGTGCATCCCCTGGGGTGTGCGCACCCCACTTTGGAGACCACTGCTCTAGAAGGGGACATGGCTTACATGTCTCCAGAGAATTAGAAGGATGGAGAGGAAATATCTGACTCCCCTGAGACCAGGCAGTTCTGCACAAATGCATCCAACATTGGCTTCCTTTACAACATTTCTCATTTCAAGAGGGAGTGCTGTTCAGTGATTAGGGCAGAAGACTGGGACCCAGCATGCCTGTCTCTGTTCCAAGCTTCGCTAGGGGCCTGCTCCAACTGCCATTAAAGTCAACAGTAGTTGGACGAGTTCCTGTCCTGCTGCGAGTCCTTGAGCAAGCCACTCCATCTCACTGTGCCTCTGTTTCCCCATTGGCAAAGTGGATCGAATACCTACTGCAGCGGGGAGCTGTGAGGTTTCTGGCTTGTAAAGCGCTTTGAGACCTTTCTCTGTAAGGAGCTATGGAAGCACAAAGCATTATTTCAAATCTCAGCCACTAAATACATTGTTTTTTCTGGTGTCAAGAGAGAAAATTAAGGCAAAGCCAAGCTGGGTCAATACACTTTCCCCCACCAAGTCCTGACTCCTAAGCTTTCCATTTTGAGGACTGTCTGGGAGATGGATAAGAGGAAGAGAAGTGGAGGAGCAAAAAGGATGAGACGAAGAAGAAGAAAGAGGATTAAGAGAGAGAAAGAGGAAAAATATGAAGGTATGAGAGAGGAAAGGACATTTGGAATAAATATTTCCCCTTCTCCCCTGCTCTCTCAACTCACATGCATGCATAAGAAGTTGTGCCCAAAATTCACTCCTTCTTGGGAATTATGGTTAAGTATAAATTACAAAGTCTTTGCTTGGCTTATTCCTAGACCTTCTATGTTTATCTCCAAGCCCCTCTAAGAGCCATGACCCTAGATAGGCGCTAATGAGCCTCCCCATATCTGGCTGTCATGTGAGTCAGCCAAATAACCCTGCCTCTCTCCACAGAGTCCTAAACCCAGATCCCCCGACAGAGAAGAAATGCAGATGAGAGGCACTGTATTGGGAAAGATAAATCCTGATGTTCTAACTCAGGCTTTTTCCAGCCTTTATGCAGGCAAGACTCCCACTGAAGCCCCCCCACCCCACCAAGGTTTCAGCATTTGGCCCAAAATTAAATGGTGAGAGAAAACAAGACTGATCTGAGATGGAGGGAAAGCAGCAATAAGTCCTTTTGCTATACAACCACCAGAAGAACCAGGCCCCAAAACACCACCAGAGAGGCCCGTGTGGATTTTCTCATATTAATCAGATTTGTTATTGACATCAAAGTTAATGGTCAGCCTGGGAAACATCACAGAAACAGGTTCTGGTCTGATCATCGGCTTCCCAGCTGCAAGTGCCACTGATAGTCCTATTTGCATCTGAAAGAGCCTTGTTTCCGTCTCAGTTCAGGAAAGGTGTTGGCTCTTTGATGTTCAAAACAAACTTTGATTCTAAAAGCCTATAAGAAGGGCCTCATTTTCTATTCAGTTCTATTGAACTCAGTTATATTTTATCAGGGCCTCACTGGCTTCATTCCCATTCAGTTCTGCATGATTCTGCCATTACAGGGACCGAGAAGTTGAAGCTAAAAATCTAGACAAAAAAAATCAGAGGAGTGTTTTCTGGGCATCGCATGGAGAGTCAAGGGAACAAAGCTGTGAATTTGGGGAATGGATCAGAGATTTGGAGGTCTTCTTCTCCATTGCCCTGCTCACTTCTGTAGTCATTTGCATCACTGCAAAGTGAATGCAAAACACTTTGGAAGCATTCTGCACTATGCACGGTGCAGGGCAATGGCACAGGACCTAGAGAAGCAGAGGGCCAGCCCTTGTTCTGGTAAGAACTGATGGAAGATGGAATGACAGAGTGGGGGTGGCTTGAACTTCTATGGCAAGAGGAGATGAGGTCCCAGGGCTTGAATTTCTCCTTCTTGCTCACCTTTTTCTCATCCCCCTCTTGCAGAAGCTGCAGGTGACTCCTCTTCTCGCTGTCCTTCCGCAGGGAGCTGCTCTGGTGCTGGGGCAGGCCCATGGGTGGGGACGCACTCCGCCCCTGGGGATCCACCCAAGTGTAAATGTGGTTGGTGACATAGCCCCCAGGGATCCGCCCAACTGAATGCACCGACAGGTTCAGCTTCTTGGAGCCTTTCAGAGCCTGTGAGACAGTCCAGGAGAAAAAAGGAATTAATTACAGAGCACAAGGGAAATAAATTAATCCAAATGGAATTTCGATAATGCCAAAGCTTTGCTTTGCTATGGAACCGTTCATAGGGTGATCTCCAAGCACTTTACAAATATGGATGGAGCAAGCCTCACAAATCCATGAAACTTTTACAGGACTCGGGATCTCTGAACCCTCTGCTGAAATGCAGCCACTTCTGGGGTAGATCACAACAGGTGTTTAACAGCCCACATTGTCCCGATAGGACAAGCAGCAAAGATGTGCACATAACTTGAAACTGAAGCAGGGTCAGAGGGAAACATGTTGGAATGAGGATAGGACACTGAAGTTAACAACCTTAATTCTTATGCAAAGAACCAGAGGATTGAGAATGATCTCACATGGGCAGGATGCTGTATAACATAACTGTGGGTACCAGAGGGGTCTCCTGAGTTGCAGGCAAGTGCCCTAACCACTGGACCATCCTTCCTCCGCAATATCTGGATCCAGATCTACTGTATGCTCTTGCCATATTTGCAGAGCAGCCACACTGTTACCCAGAGTTACATTAGGCAGGGTTCAGAGTAGCAGCAGTGTTAGTCTGTATCTGCAAAAAGAACAGGAGTACTTGTGGCACCTTAGAGACTAACTTTTATTTGAGCATAAGCTTTCGTGGGCTACAGCCCACTTCTTCGGATGCATGGAATGGAACATATATTGAGGAGATATATATACACATACAGAGAGCATGAAAAGGTGGGAGTTGTATATTGGCCTCTCAGAGTTGGTAAAAGACAACTCCCACCTTTTCATGCTCTCTGTATGTGTATATATATCTCCACAATATATGTTCCATTCCATGCATCCGAAGAAGTGGGCTGTAGCCCACGAAAGCTTATGCTCAAATAAAAGTTAGTCTCTAAGGTGCCACAAGTACTCCTGGTCTTTTTATTAGGCAGGGTGCAAATGCTTTAGAAGATATATACATCTCCGTGTCCCCGGGCATAATCCAACCCCTACACCACAGGGTTAGGAAGCAGTTTCTCTGATAGGCAGGTTATTCCATACCTATGCACTAAGGGTTTTCTTTTCTTGCACCTTCCTCTGAAGCAGTTGGTTCTGGTCTTTGACAGAGCCAGGCTCCCAGGAGAGAGGGATCATGGGTCTGACAATTCCCCAGGCCTGCTCACCCCAGATTCCCCACTCCATCCTCACCACATCCCAACAGCAAGACTCCTGCAGTTGTCCAGGACACGGGATCTCTGCTGCTCAGTAGCAGCCTAGGACTGACCCAGGTCTGGAGACGGAGTCATTTCTCCGCCTTAGGAAAGCAGGCCAGGGCTACATCATTGACAGGGACTGGTGTTTGTGGAAACCTGCCGTGCCTCTACCCAGGCCATTGAAGACAATTGGAAAGATTCCCTTTGACTTCACTGAGCTTTGGAGCAGGCCCATGAAAGAGAATCTCAGTCTTGAATGCTGTTTCTTACCATACACCTCTCAATCACAAATAGTTAAAAAACCTCCACCCCACCCTGAGGGGACCAGGAGATCCAGCGGGGTCCGTTTGCCGGTTGCCCCTCTGGCTAGTAGTGCAAAGAGGGGATAGCTGTTCTGTAGTTAAATTTCACGTAATTAACATTAGGGGAGCTCGACCAGCTGCTCACAGGGCTCAGTAACATTAGGGTGACCAGACAGCAAGTGTGAAAAATCAGGACAGAGCGAGTTGGAGGCGCCTATATAAGACAAAAGCCCCAAATACTAGGACTATCCCTATAAAATCAGGACATCTAGTCATCCTACGTAATATCGAGGCAGCTTAGCATTTGCAAGCGGCCGGAGGCTGCTTTGACAGTTTAATATACATATGCCTGTGGGGCAGAGACAGCAGATGCTCACCTTGAATGGGGGGCAGGGAGTGTGTGCCAAAAACCCCGGGTGGAGAAGGGGCTTGGGCAGTGGCTGTGGCAGCAGCAGGGCTGGGGCAACTGGTGGGGCAGGCATTCACTTTGGCCCCAGAGATGCACAGCAGACTGAGGAAGTGGACCAGTCAGGGCAACTGTGGCTGCAAGGTATCACCACTCCCCAGCCCTGGCCACTCAGAGCAGCTGCCTGCCCAGCTCCCGCTGCTGTTGTATGTATATCTGGCAGCAGACTCAGCCTCTCCCTTGGGGAGACAGCCCTTTCACCAGCCCAAAATGACACAGATCTACCTGGCTGCCCCTTCCCTGCCCAGCCCGGCTCCAGGTCCCCACCGCCAGGTGTTAAGGGAGTTAGACTAGAAGAGAAGGGGGCCCAGGCTGCCCCACCTCATACACTCTCCAGGTACAGAGGGCATATTGTAGGGGTAGAAAAAAAAATAGATCACTTCCCCCTGGAGAATGTTTCTGTGACTGGAATGCTAGCCCCCACCCTCCTCCTGGTTCTTCCAGCCAGCTCTGGGGGCCAGATCTCCTGTTGAACTGAACTACAGCACCATGCCTAGGGTGTGTGGGGGAACTTGCCAAGAGGTGCTGGTATTGGCTGCTCTCAGATCCAGGAAATGGGATTAGCTAGACCCCCACACTGTTCTGGTGGGGCAGTTCCGCCACTCTCCCTGCAAGCAGATCCCCAAGCCCTGGATCCAGCACACCACCCATTCCGCGCTTCGCCATGGGTAGCCATTTGGCTGGAAGTTACCTCCAGCCCACTCTGGGAGCGGAAGGGAGGTGTCACCGAGATTGGCCACCACTGCAACCCAGCTCCAAACATGTGCTGCCACACCCAGTCATGGAGATTTGTTCCTTTACAGCAAAGGTTAAACAACCAACCAGAGAGCAGCCTTAAGTCAGTACCTGGTCCCCAGACTTCAGGGCCATTCCTCCCAGGGGTCTCTGACACACCAGCTGCTGGCAGCTTCCTCACCTTAGCCAGCTCTGCTCCCTCCTTGGGGCAGCTTCTCTAAGCCCTCCCCAGGGCAGTTAGCCTTTGCTACCCAGGGCTTAGTTTATCTCGACCCTCCTCTCAGCTGTCTCCTAGTGGCCCTGTACAGACCTAGGTGTAGCACAGCCATCTTTAATTAGCTGATTAGGCTCATCTGCTCCAGCCTGGGGCACTGGGCTCAGTCTAGCCACAGAGACCAGCTACCCTGTGATGGGGAGGGGCTTTTAGCTGTGGGCTGGCTTGCACCCACCCACTTCTCAGCACCCAATAGGGAGCTACCCTGTGACAGGAGGTCTTTAAAAACAATCCATGGCCTTGGATTAATTGCAGTGACGTCTGAACCCGGCAGTCTGCACCACTATCTCCATCCCAACAGGTACCTATTGAGAGAGCGAAGGCTCCAAACGTGAATCCACACTGGCTTTGCCTTAGCAGTGAGGGCTTCCTCAGAGCTAAAATGAAGCAAATCCCAAGGCAGCCCTGTCCTGAGCAAGGAACATAATCAAAAATAATAGCCGGCACCTATATAGCCTTGTTCATGCATCAGCTAATTAATATGGCTCGTGAACTAGTTGATCTGTTCAGTATAGGCCAACATCCAAGTCTGAAGACCAACACTGGAAAAACCCCCGAACAAAACAACCCCTCAGCCGCAGCAAGTCACCAAGTCAACTGGGCTAAAAATAGCTGTGTGGCCGCCCCTGCTTGGGGAGGGGCCTGGGCTCTGAAACCCAGTGAAGGGGAAGGGTCTCAGAGCCCAGGTTCGAGATGCCACTTTCCTCCTCTACTAGCCAGTAAGAAAGCTCTGAAACCAGCAAGCCCCAGGTGGGTGATGGAGGCCCTGAAAACATGCCGCAAAGACTCACAAAGTGAAGGAGCGCATGCGAAAACCCCACAGCACTCAGCCCACAGTGACGGGCAGCAGTATAAAAAAGCTAAGACAGCAGCCCTAAAACAGAGAATGCAACAGAAAACGAGACTTTGTCAGTTATTTTTTAACCAATCTATAAAACATAAGAATTATTGCCCTGCTATTCAGTCCTACAGCATGTGTCAAAACAACCTACAGAAAGGGTCGTGTTCTCTATCAAATGCTGTAGGGTTTTAGAGCAATTTCGTTAGAACCCTGTTACATTTCTATATTCTACAGAACTCTGTTCATTTCAGCAGAGACAACAAGCCAGGGACAGCAATGTCTTTTCCTTGCAGAGGACTATACCAAGTAATCACAAATAAATGGAGAAGAGCAGGAAAACAAGCAGAGGTGGTTTTGTCTAGTGGATAAGCCACCAGGTTGGGAGTCAGGAGGCCTGCATTCTGTTCCCAGCTCTGCTGTATGGCTGGCTCCCCCACCCCTTCTTCCCCTCTTTGCCACTTGGGGCAGCAAAAAAGCTGAAGCCACCCCTGTTCAGAGCCAGCGTCTACAGACTTGGGCTTGTGTTGTGGCCCTATAAATAGCCATGTAGGGCATCTGGTTCCGGCTGGAGATTGGGCTCTGAAACCCACCCTCCTCCCTTGGCCTCAGAGCTCAAGCGCCAGACCAAGCCAGAACATCTACATGACTCTTTTTAGCTCTCTAGTGCGAGCACCGAGCCTGAGTCGGTGGACCTTGGCTCTGAGACTTGCCACGGGGTTTATTTTGCCATTTAGATCTACCTCATGTTTCCAACTCTGCCCGAGCATCCACACTGCATTGTAAATCTGGGCTTCCAGTCATTACACCTGGGTCTCACACAGCCGTGCTGTCCACCCTGCACTACGCAGACCTTCTGACTCTGGCCTGCAGCTTGAGAGAAGTCCACACTGAAAAATGACAGAGCTTGGACTGGAGTCACAGTGGGACTTGGGCTCTGACCCACTGCCCTAATAGGGTCCTAGGATCCAGGTCCTGAGTCAGCATGGGTTTAGTGTGCAGTGTAGACAGGGCCAGCTCCAGCTTTTTTGCCGCCCCAAGCAGGAAAGCAAAAAAGATAAAGCCAATCAGCGGCACTTCAGTGGCAGCTCAATCACGCCACTTCATTCTTCAGCAGCAATCTGGTGACAGGACAAGAGGACATGCTGCCCCTTTCCATTGGCCGCCCCAAGCACCTCCTTCCTTCACTGGTGCCGGCCCTGACCGTAGATAGACCTGTAGGGGCAGCCAGGGTGTGTCCACACTGAATTGTAAACCAGGCTGTGCAGCCTACCCTTCCCCAGTGCATTCTTCTCCATCTGTCGCCTAAGCATCCATCTCATAGAGCACGATTCCTCAGCACCCTAACCTGCACTGAGGGCCAAGCTGCACACCCAGAATTAGTGCAAGCTAGTGCAGGGCTGAATCCTTCCCCAGTGCTTCCCCTGATCACCTGTGCAAAGGAACGGGGGAAGCTAAGCTGGAAATAACCCCTGATTTGCCATGCGGCAGGTCATGCCTGGCGTCGGCGAGGCTAGACAGAACCTGAGCTCACCTGAGAAAGTTTGCCCAGCCATTGGCGTGACCTCGCTTAGGTTCCCAGCTGCACCACGCCCGGCTCTGGTCTGACATGAGCCCGTACAGCCATGACTTTGCAACACATTTAGGAGATTAAAATGCCAGAAACGGCGTGGGGGGGGGGGAAGAACCGGGAAGGAACAAGCATGACCAATGCCGGTGGGAGGAGATGAGCGGAGGGGTGGCTTTTCCCTTCCTTCTGAGCTCCCTGTCAGAGTGGGAACACCAGGGAAGCTGCTCTCAGAAAGCTGGGTAAACAGTCTGCCGGAGATTTACAAGGTACTTTTAAGGTCCCCCTGTGTTCCCCTGACAGTAGTGCGGGGAAACAGAATCTCAATTAACGGCCAGATGTTTTATGTATGAAGCTAACAGCAGAGACTCTGGGAGGCTTGGAAAGTGAATGCAGAGCCCTGCCTGGCAGCAGGCGGCTGGGCCAGGGCTCCCAGGAAGTAGCAGGGAGTGGAAACGGAGGTGCTGCCTGTCACCAGGCCGCTGCAGGTGGCTTTCCAGAGTGGTTCCCCCAAAGAAATAGGCCAGGCCAGCATGGTGGATGCGGAACTCAATTCATCAATGTGACCAAACTAGAACAAGCACAGGACCTGAGGGTGCCTCAAGCCACTGTTGCTCCTTTCTTATTCCGGGGCGTAGGGCTGCTCTGTTGTACCCGGCTGCTCATGGCCACAAGCGGCTGTTACACAGCAGTTCACCGACCAGGCCTGTGGTTCCCCTGGAACGGCGCTGACACCCCCACACTGCCAGGGCCTGCCCCAAGAAGTGCCAGGACCCCGGTGCTGTCTGTGTAAGGACTTGCCCGACGCTGGGGGAATTCCCCAGGCTCACAGCCCTTTGCACCAACACAGCTGGCACGAAGGGGCTGTGGGCCGGCTGCCTGCCCAGTGCACCATCAATAGAGGGACCCCTGTGACTGCAGCCGCCTTCTCTGACCAGCCCAGTACTATGGGTCCCTGACACAAGTGCCCTGCATTGACCAGCACAGGGATAGTTATACAGCCCCAATTAGGGTGGACCAAAGCCATCACCACACCTTGCATGGGAGGCAGAGGAGAGATCCAGGAGCAGGAAGAGGACAAGGATCTGCCAGGCAGGAAGAGTCTGGAAGGGAGAAGATGGCATATTTTAAAGGGATTAGAGCTGACTTTTTAGTGGATCCGGTCCTCATTTATCTCCAGTTTATTCTCTCTCACACTCATCTCCTTGAGGCAGGGCAGTGCGGTTATCCCCATTTTACAGATGTAGAACTGAGGCATGGGATAGATTAAGTGACTTGCCCATGGTCACACAGACAGTCTGTGGCAGAGCAGGAACTGAACCCAAGACTTGAGTCTTAGCCCAGTGCCTTGTCTACTAGACCAGTGCTTGTCAAAGTCGGGCTGCCGCTTGTTCAGGGACAGCCCCTGGTGGGCCGGGACGGTTTGTTTACCTGCCACGTCCGCAGGTTCGGCTGTTCACAGCTCCCGCTGGCTGTGGTTCGCCGTCCCAGGCCAATGAGGGCAGCAGGAAGGGCAGCCAGCACATCCCTCGGCCTGTGCCGATTCCTGCAGCTCCCATTGGCCTGGGACGGCGAACTGCAGCCAGCGGGAGCTGTGATCAGCTGAACCTGTGGACGTGGCAGGTAAACAAACCGGCCTGGCCCACCAGGGGTGTCCCTAAACAAGCGGCAGCCCGACTTTGAGAAGCACTGTACTAGACCATCCTTCCTACCCCTCAGCCAGGGGTTTGAGTGAGCTGGAAGCAATCACCGAGATGCACAAATCCCAGCTCTGGAGACAGGTGACCTATTCAGTTATTTTGGTAGTTGGGAGTTGATTTTTGCTCCAACAAAGAAAGAATTAGAAACAAATAAGGGAAAGAAATTGGCTCTGTAATCCTGACATGGCATTTGCTACATCTAAGCAGCCACATCTAATGGGATGCCGGCAGAGTTTCCACTTGAATACTGATGAAATTGCTCCATTTGTCCTTAACTTCACAGTAAAGGGGCTGCTGGAACTTTGCCCTTCACTCACAAAATCCTCCTGTCTCAGCTTTGAAAAACAATTGGTTACTTCAAACTGCAGCATCAGGCAGGGAAGTAAATCACCAGTGACAGCAGATAAAGAGCTCCCTTTACCACCACCACCCTGGCTTGAAAACATTTGTGCCTGCTACCCAAACAAGATCTTTTCTGCCACAAAAACAACATTTGCTTCCAAGCTCCATTTCTTCCTGTGAGCTCAATTGTGGTCCCAGCTCCCACCCCCATCTCTGCCATGGTGAGCTCAGAGGCAGGCAGGATACCTCCTAAGGCTGCTAAGTGGGATGGTGTCACAGCTCCAGCAGCCTGTCACTCCTGCTGTAGCAGTAACTTCATAGCAAACCACCGCCCCACGCCTCCTCTTCTGTTAGGTGCTTGTGGTGGGGCAAAGACTCACTAGTGTGGCATCTCCTGCTGGTCATCCTGGGAATTAGCTCTTTTCCAGCCCAGAGCACCCTCTGCAGGCCGGTGTCTCTCCTGCCACTGGCCCCCGTGTCCCTCCCGGACCCCAGTGCCTCTCTACATCAGGGTTCTGCCCCCAGCTGTAACCCACAATCTGAGTCTCCCCACCTAGGGGAACCCCCAACCCTCTATCCCCATCTTGCCTTAGTGGCTACTGCCAGTCACCATCTAGCCCCCTCTCACTGGGGCAGACTGCAGTCTATAAACCCCTTATCATTGGCAAGGGGGTTAGGACCTGCTGCCTTTGCTTGTCTCTGGGCTGCCCCTCTGCAGCCCCAGTAACTTTTTTTGGCCCTTTTTGCAAGGCCTGCAGCCTGGGGTTTTTCTAGGTTGGAGCTCCCTAGTTCCCTGTGCCCCTCTCCAGCACTGCTCCACCTCAGGTACCTTGCTAGTACCCTTCATGGGCCCTTAACTGGGCCTGCAGCCTGGGTTTTTTCTACACTGGGACTCCCCAGCACTGCACCACTTCAGATACCCTTCTCTCCCAGGCAGCCAGGTCCTTCTCTCTCAAGAAGCTAGGGAGAGCATCTCTTTCTGCCTCACAGCCCTCTTATAAGGGCCAACTGGGCCCTGATGGAGCTGGCCACAGCTGGGGTCAGCTACCCAGTCAGCTTCCCTCAGCTTTCTTATCCCCTTTCCCCGGTGCAGCCCTCTCCAGGGCTGCTTTTAACCTCTTTTCTGTGGGAGTGGGGCAGATGCCCCACTACAGTGCTGTGCAAACATGTGCGAAGAGACAGTCCTTCCCTCAATGGGAGTATAACCTTCACAGGCAAGATGGACAAAGAGTGGGAGGGAAAATGAGACAGGAAATTGCCCAAGGTCATGCAACAGGCCACTGGGAATAGAAGCCTTGCCTCCTGCCTTGATGTGCCTTCTATTAGGCCATGCCGTCTACAGACTGGGTTAAAATAATCCCAGCAAGAGTCCTGACCAGCTCCGTGGATCTTTGCTCTGCAGGTAAAACCGCACCTCCCTCCTCACGTGCACCTGTCTGACACCATTCAATTCATGGGGTCCATGGGTGCAACTGAGGCTAGAATATGGCTCTGGATGTCGAGATTGTTTATCTGTCAATCAGACCCGGTGTGCAGCTTATATACACCCTGTCATCACACATGGAGACTCTTCTAATGCCATAGGACAAAGGGGTGAGTTAAGGATTGTCCGAGACCCTCCTGACATGTGTGGCTTCATCCCAGAAACTTTATTTTAATTCAGCCTTTATTAGGTTAATATCCTTTCCAAAAATTAAAAGTCATTGCAACAATAAATGGATAAACCTTTCATGGAAACACATGACATTGGAAAAAAAGGAAGCTAAATGTATATACCAGCTGAAGGATCCCAAAGCAGCGTATTAGATGTGTGGATATTTATGTGAGTAACTGTGTGAGTGTAATAAATCATTTCATGCACCATTGAAATGCAGCCACCTCTGGAGTAGAACATGGCAACTGTTTAACAATGCACAGCAACACTATGCACCAGTTAAGGAAAGGAAGAGAAGAATACCATATCCTATTAAAAGGTGTTTTTTTTTTCCTCCTGGAAAACAAACCTATAGGAGTTCTCATTCAAGAAGGAACTTAGGCATGTGCTTAACTTTAAGCATGTTCTTAAGTCCCACTGTCAGCAAGAGGAAGACAACAGGAGCTTAAGCACATGCTGGGAAAGTGCATTCATAGATAGGCATATTTATCAAAATGGATTTTTTGATTCATTAGATTGTGTCAACCTGGAAAGCATTTTTGTGCATCTATTTCACAAAATAGTCTGTCTGGAAATGCCTCACAACCATCTGCAGTATGGAGCTATAAAATATATGTATTAATAAACAATAGTAACTTTGCAAGTGGGTAAAAATACCAGGGACTAAATTCAATCCTGGACACAGTTCTGTTGCAGTCAATAGTTACACCTGAGATGAGTTTGACCCTAGGGTTTCATCTCTGGGGACAAATCCATCTTTTTCTATAGGTCACAAGTCAAAATAGGTTGGGGAGTCTCATCCTTAAATCTCTAAAGGAATGTGTCCACATTGGCAAGCCACAGCCCAATTCCCTGCTCAAGACAGGGCCCGAAAGTGGAAGAGTAGGGTAAAGTGCTACAGGATCCAGATGCATTTAGCAGAGTCTGTATATTAGGACACAAAGGCGCTGGTCAAAGCAGCTTGGATTATTATTTTCTATGCTACAGTCATGCCTAGAGGCCCCAGGCGAGACAAGGGCTCCACTGGACAAGGGTATGTCTACACTGCAATCAGGAGATGTGACTGCTAGCAGCACAGGTTACCCCACTCGAGTATGTACCTAGGATCCTAGGCAGGTGGGGCTAGCCTAAGCCATAGCCTGTGCTCCTGCAGCTTCACTGCCATTGTTATTCGAGTATCAGAGGGTAGCCGTGTTAGTCTGGATCTGTAAAAGCAGCAAAGAATCCTGTGGCACCTTATAGACTAACAGACGTTTTGGAGCATGAGCTTTCGTGGGTGAATACCCACTTCCTCAGATGCATGTAATGGAAATATCCAGGGGCAGGTATATATATGTGTGCTAGCAAGCAAGCTAGAGATAACGAGGTCAGTTCAATCAGGGAGGATGAGGCCCGGTTCTAGCAGTTGAGGTGTGAAAACCAAGAGGGGAGAAACTGGTTCTGTAATTGGCAAGCCATTCACAGTCTTTGTTCAATCCTGAGCTGATGGTGTCAGTTCATCTGCAAATTTGACACCATCAGCTCAGGATTGAACAAAGACTGTGAATGGCTTGCCAATTACAGAACCAGTTTCTCCCCTCTTGGTTTTCACACCTCAACTGCTAGAACAGGGCCTCATCCTCCCTGATTGAACTGACCTCGTTATCTCTAGCTTGCTTGCTAGCACACATATATATACCTGCCCCTGGATATTTCCATTACATGCATCTGAGGAAGTGGGTATTCACCCACGAAAGCTCATGCTCCAAAACGTCTGTTAGTCTATAAGGTGCCACAGGATTCTTCATTGTTATTTGAGTTAGCTACATTGAAGTTAGCTGGGGCATGTTTACACAGGCTCCAATCACACCTCCCAATGGCAGAGCAGACATACCCATAGTGAGATGCAGTCCCTACCACAGAGAGTTTACAATCTCAATAGACAAGAGGAACAAAGTAAGCATTATGATCCTTGTGCTACCGATGAGGAACTGAGGCACAGAGAGAATAAGTGGCTTGCCTAAGGTCACACAGCGAGTCTACAGTGGAGCAGAAAGTTGAACCCAAATCTCCTCAGAGCCACTCCAATCTTGTAACCACAAGAGCATCCTTCCAGGTGTAAGTGCATTAGCAGAATAGACCAGGGCAACGGAGAAAACCTCTCCTGACGCCCTTGGTGTATCAACTGTGGGTCGGACAAGTGAGTACAAGGTCCGAGTTACTCCAGGATCAGAAATCCTCAGAGCATCTGGAAGCTTTCAGCTCCTCTGGAAGCAGCAGTGGGCGTGGATGAATGTTGGTGCAGCCTAGAGGAGGTGAAATGGTGCTTTCCTTTGAACAACGGCACCGGGCACATATGGGAATGAAGCACGGGTAGGCACAGGAGCTCTGGCAGATTTTGAACACATTCACGCATCTGTGCACTAAAACAGGCCTTTATGAAACACTGTCAGGCAGAGCTGCAGAATTAAGAGGCATTGGCAGAGGTGATTGGGAGAAGCTTCAGACGATGTCCCAATGCAGCTATCGATCACTCAGACGCTTTGGCAAGCCCCAAGTTAACCCAAATATTTCACTGTTTTCCCTTGCTGGGGAGGTTGTGTTGGCCTCAGCCAGAGTCCCCCTGCTTCCTCCCACCTTAATTTTCTCTTCCGCCGTCAAAGATGGCTGGCTAAGAGGGGCCTCTTCAAAGTGCTGCTTGTGTTCTGTCTTACGGGCTTATATAGCCCCTGTTATTCTAGTACTAGATAGGGTGACCAGATGTCCTGATTTTATAGGTCCCAATTTTTGGATCTTTTTTTTATATAGCCTCCTATTACCCTCCTCCCCATCCCAATGTTTCACACTTGCTGTCTGGTCACCCTAGTACTAGAGCACCTCAGGACAGCCCCACAATACCTGTGTGAGGTAAGGAAATATTATGTGTGTGGTGAAGAGAGAGGCTAAGGCCCAGGTCCTCAGGGGGTACTTAGGCTCTTCGTTCCTATTGAAACTTTGCATTTCAGTGGATAGAAATGAGGAGCGAAGCATGAGTGACTTGCATAAGGCCATATGGGAAGTCTGTGGCAGAGCAGGGAGTTGAAGCTGGGTCTCAGATCCTAAGCAAGGGCCTGAACTACTAGATTGTCCTTCCTCTTGCTCGTGCTGTTGGCTAGGTGGGGTACAGTAGAGACTTCAGGTGAACCCGCCCGCACAATGGGCGGAGCACTCCCACTCTCAGGGCCTGATTGGCTGCTCCCCCTCCACCTTGCCTCCTCATTTACCCCAGTGCAAAACGACTGGACCATGTTACCATCCTGAACTGGGAGCATTTCACACTTGTCAATGACTGCATAAGAGCAACCATGATTCAGGTCCTCCGTCTGCTCCGGGGCAAAGGACTGACCTGAGGCTCAAAGGCAAATCCATGGATCACGTGAGTTATCATAGCTCGTGCTTTCAGAAGCAGGATAATAAAGAACCCCTGGGTCCATCGCCCCCGCTGCATTGCACAATCATCTATGTGCATTACAGGATTTTTCTTTTTTGTTTTCCCCAGAAGAACCCTGTATTGGACCCAGCTAAGGGTGGGTTGTGGGACTTAGTTGCCCAGGATCTGATGTCACTGGGGAAATCTTAGACTTGCCAAACCCCATGTATCCAACGCTCCATATTGTTTGAAATTTGTTTCCAAATTACTATCACCCCCAGCATTTGTTTTTCTAGCTCCCGCCCCAATTTCCCAAAAGCTGCGGTTTCAAGGACCTCTGCAAAATCAGGGTTCACCTGGATGTCCCTCTGTTGCACTACCATTGCCCCAGCATGGCAGACCCAGTTGCTTTTGTAGGTAATAAACTTGTCTTGTTTTGTCTTAAACCAGTGTGTGTGGAAATCCTAACTGGAGGCAGAACGCTGGGTATATTCCTCTCCACACTGAGGGAGGGGGCGAATTTCATGAGCTTATGCTGTGCAGCTGAAGATGGTATAATTTGAGGTTTGCACTCCAGAGGGGGATGAGCACTTGAGTAACTGGGCAGTTCCTTAGCTGAAGCCTTCCCATGCAGGGGCTAGTCAGAAAGTCTGTTTGCATGTTACAACAGGTGCGTGTGCCCCTATGTGTGTGCTGGTGAAAGAGTAAGACCGGAAGCGTGTCTGCAGCTTGTCACGGCAGTACAGTTGAAGGGAGTCCTGTCTGGTGGGTCAGGTGGGCTCAGTGGTACCCCAGTTCCCAAGTGGCACCCCTGGTGGAGGGGAACCTGTCACATCCTTATCCATCCTTATTTATTCTCTTCATTTCAGTTGGATGGGCATGGCCATCAATGCTCTCAATAGCTATCAGTATCAAGACGGGGGTGGCTGACTTTACTTTTTACCAGGGAAAAAGTTTGCAGGTAATTTTCTTATTCACTGAAAAATGTTACCTGAGGCCTTTTGAAAGTTGTCAAAGGAGGAGGAGGTAAAATAGCCCTCACTCCTGACAGCTGTTTTTGACAGCTGTGTAGCACTAGTGGAGAAGACTTCCTCCAAAGGATACCTCAGGCCACTGGGCCACTTTCAAAGCCACCATCATGAGCAAGGCTGCACCCATAAATTATTTATTTCCATCCTGGGCTTGTCATCTTTTACTGCTTCAGCAGGGGGACACTGAGTGGATTTAATGGTGCAATTTAATGCAAACGACCAAGGTAATGAAGTGCAGCCTGTAGATGTGCTACTGCTGGCTGAGTTCTTCTGTAGCTCTGACACGCTAAGCAGAGTTGCCCCTGATTGACATATGGATGGGAGACCCGCAAGGAGCTGCAGGGAGTGGTGCTGGTGCTCAGTAAGTGCTGCTCTTCCCTCTCGTTCTGCACTGAGCTGCGTTCCGGAGGCACTGAGGTGACAGCTTTAGAATGAGATGTGAAGCGAAAGTCCTGTCACAAGACTCCCCTGGATGCTGTCTGGGGAGGATGTTGGGTTGAAAGGTGCTATGTAAATGGAAGCTATTCTTAGCCACTGAACCACCGGGAGGCAAGCGCAAATGGGCTGAGCCACAAAAAGGACAATGGTGGTAGAAGTCTTTCTGTGAGCCCTCGAGGGGCGTTCCGGCCCAAGGGAGCACGGAATACCCCCATTCCAATACACATACAGCTGGATTCTGTTCTGAGGTACCCAGGAAGGACAGCCTTGTGGTTACGGCATCAGATTACAACCCTGGACTCCAGGGCCAATGGTGACTTTACACCACCCCATGCTGGGCCAGTCGTTGAGTGATTCAGCCCCTGGGGTAGGTGAGAGGGGCTGCCCTAACATGTGCTCAGCTGTCCACTGCTCCTACAGGTCACTGAGGTAGCCAGGAATAATCAGGAGGAAAGGAAAGTTCTAACGAGGCCCTTGTTCCTTGGGAACAAACTCAGCAAACACCTCACACTGGGGACAGCAGAGGTTCAGCTATTGACTACACTGGCACGACACACCCTTGACTTCAGGGGAATTCCCTGGGGACCGTCCCTTTATGCCAGCAGGGAGCCATTGGACACCAATGGACGGAGCCCTAGGTACCCAGCGTTAAACCCACAGAGCAGGCTAGAGTCTCCTCTCGGTTACACCAGGGTAGTGTTGTACAAATCTGAATGCCCATTTGCTCCATATCGTCCCGCAGGGCAAACTCTTATGCAGCCTACCTCCTTGGGATCCCACTCCTTTCGATGGGCTGTGTACACTGGGGTGACAGGAACACCTACAGGCCTTAGTCAAGATCAGGGCCCCATCATGCTGGGCATTGTACACTCGCAGTGAGAGAAGTCCCTGCCCCAGAGAGCTGAGAGTCAAAGCAAAGGGTGGGAGAAAGGAAGCAATGTTACCTCCTTGTCACAGATGGGGAAACTGAGGAACAGAGAGACTAAGTGGCTCACCCAAGGTCACGAAGGAATTGACCCTGGGAATTGATCCTAAGTCTGTACCAAGCTCAGCATGTCACAGGGATGAAGTTAGCCCTGCGGATGGGAGACCCCCAGCTCCTGCAGTAAGTGCTTTCTTTTCCCTGTGCTTCTTCCCATCCACTGACTGTGAGTGGTTCCTGATCCCAGCCCAGCTGTTCAGACATGTTGCAAGCAGGAATCGGATCCCTCTCTCTTCTTTATTTGATCTTTCAGTGGGTTCAGCCCTGGTGGGAAGGGGCTGGGTTGACAGCCCTGGCACCAACGGCCTTTTAGTGAGCCACAGAATAGGCACCCCATGGGCAGCAGCCAGGCCACCTCCCCTCCAAAGTGTCTTGGCCCTGGCTGGGGGGACCATCTCCAGAGAAAAGAGAAGCGTTCATTCCCCAGGCTCGGCCGGCTCTTGGCCTCTCTGCTACATGTCAGCAAGTGGGAAGCTCATCTTCCACCCCCGCTGTGCCTGGTTTGTTTCATCCACCTGTTGTAAGATCTCTGAGGCAGGGACTGCCTTGGCATGAGTGTTTGCATAGGCCTAGGGGGCAGGACTGGGCATGGATTATGGGGGCAGCACTGGCCCCCTGGTAGAGGGGAAGTTGGGGCCAATTTCCACCAATGCAGCTTCCTTAGTTGACAGATGATCAGCAGGGGCCTTGCAGCGGGGCTCACACCTCCTGAAGCTGGAACAGATCAGGCCTGCATTGGCAAAGAGAGTGAGAGGTTGGGATGAGATGAAAGAAAGGTCAACAGACTGCTCTCGTGTGAAACTGGAACGGGAAAGGAACAATTGCCCAGAAGTCCAGCTTCCCATCAGCAGGTTCCAGGAGCTCATTCCATCTTAGACAACAGGGGCCTCCAAACCCTGAACAGACTGATTCCTTGCTGGTGACATCAGGCTGTTCACTCAAGACTTTTTCAGCCTTTGAAATGCTGGTGTCATGGGGTGGAATTCAGTCCTGACATAAACTGGTGCAACTTCATGGACTGCAAGAGAGCTTTACTCACACCAGGGCTGAATTCTGCCCTTATCCCAAATCTTAAAGCTGTGTCACAAGCCTTCCCTCCCTTCACCAAGCATTCATGGCTGCGAAAGACTGAAATCGATAGCAGAAATCAGACAGGGCATGCAGGAGCCAACCAACAACTGAATTCCCTGGTGCATTGAGGCTGATATGAGGTAAGCTGGTGGTTCTCAGTTTTCCTCACCATGACTCCATGTTACAACAGGGAAAGATTTGGGGATCTACTTCATCTGAGAAAGGGCAGGTGGTTGTGAGGTCCAGGTTGAGAGACCATGGTGGAGAACCTTTACATAGGCTCAGTATGTGAAGAAAAACCATGGTGCAGCCCTCTTAAAGTCATTAAGTTCTCCCTCAGCCTTTGAAAGTAGTGATGCCATTGGGCAAAGAACAGCTTAGGTGATTACAACATTTAGACTGTAAGCTCTTCAGGACAGCGTGTGTTTTCTATCTCTGGAAAGCATCTAATAGATTTTGGCTCAATCAGTAAATTAAAATACTTCTGCCTCCTTAAATTCCCCTTGCAGTGTCAACTGGAAACAGACTCCTTCACTTCCTTTCTCTAACTGTTGTGTCAACTTGCTGTGCACTGTTGGCTGCTGTGATCCACCCCAGAGGCAGCTGCTTTTCATTAGTGCACAAACTGTCTGTAACGTGCTTTTGAGACTGTTAGATGAAAGGCTCTGTGCAAGTCTGTCAGACAGTGTGTGTGTGTGCGTGTGAGGGGGCAGGGAGAAGAGCTAAAGGAAACAAGTCAAGTGGTGTTGGAGAATGGTAGTATCAGGGGACCACCCTTACAAAAATCACAGCCGGGAAGCAGACACTAATCATCCGTACGTATTATTATGGGAAGCAAGTGCCAAAGACAGGTACAGGACAGATTTTATAAGGCTAGTGATTCCTTCTATTTTTTAATTGTCCATTCAGTCTTTCATGATTTAAGTAGATTTCTTTTATTTTAAAGCACTTTTAAAATAGCCTAGCTTTAATGAGTCATTAATATAAATACCCTGCCTGCTGCATGGTGCTATGAAATGGATTTGCAATACAGCATTTTATTTGCTAGGATCAATGTTTCTGACTTATTCCATCCTTCGGGAAAATTTCATTTATGTCAATAGTGCCTAATGAGATAGACAGAATTTGTTTCCCTTCTCCTCCCTGCTTTTTCTTTTCTTGACTGGTCCTCACCCTAAGGAAGCTGAAAGAGAGAAGCCTTCTAAAAACTTCTCCCTGGCCCTCATGAGCCCCTCAGCAGGAATGCAGCTGTCATAAATCAATGGCCATTAATCACAACGAGTTCCCTGGCAGCCTGAATAAAAGGCCCATCTCATATGGCTGTGGCTCACTTGCTTAACTTCGCTGCTAATGAAATGAGCAATCTATTCCAATTCATTTGGTTAGTGGCCCCGCTGTAGATCACAGCCAGATACAAGGAGCATTAACTCTGGGCCATCCTTCTATCCCCTTATTTTCCCCTCCCACCTTTTCTTCTATCAATAACAGACTGGAAGGACCTGCTTGGTTTCTTGAGCTATTAAGAGGGTAGGAGTGTATTCCTCTGCCTGGGGTAATTATCCCCCATTTGCAAACTGCAAAAACTAGTGCTGAAGTTCTAGATAATTGGAAGACTTCCACACAGTTTTGTATTGATTCCATCCAGAATAGAAACATAGAGCGTGAAAGAGTGAAGGGGCGAGAGAAAGAAAGGGAGCGAGTCTTAACACATGGCTGAAACAACACACAGAAGTTTGCACGACCACTGCTTCCTGCATTCTCCTGGCATGTCCCTATTAGAAGAGATGGGTGAATCAAAGAGCTGAACATCCTCGACTCTTGGCCCTCTGGACCCAATTAGGCTGGACAAGAACAACCAATTGTCAATAGCACAGAGGGAGCTTCCAGCATTGCTATGGAGGACAGGTGGGAGTGGGGAAAGAAATGCACTTTTAAAATGAGACCGTTTGCTGACTGTGGCTTACAGCGCCCCTCTGTGCCCATGGGAGGAGCAGACAATCCAGGCATACAAAAGAGGGAAGGGGCCTGAAGCATGCACTCCTTATCCCCCAGAGACCATCTCCCTGGAGCAAGAACACGATTATTATTAATAGTATTCCAGCAGCAACTAGTGTCCCAGCTGAGCCTGGAGCCCCGTTGTGCTGGGCACTGCACAAACATTAAGAACTTGGGAGTCTAAACAGGTGAGTCAGACAAAGGGCGGGAGGAGAAACAGGCCCAGAGAGCGGAAATGAAGTAACTTCCCCAAGGCCACATAGCAGGTAGGTGGCCAAGGCAGGGGTAGAACCCACAGTTCCTGAGTCCTATTCCAGAGCCTTATCCAGAGTGGGTCCCATTTATCACTAACTGCCTCCCTTACTGGCAGCCTGTGAATGACCTATGGAGGCTGCTCTCCCTCTAGAGAGGGTCCCTCTTGGCAGGGCTGTGTGGAGACTGTTGAAATGACCCATCCTGTACCTGTGCAGAAAGAGAGACCTCCGTTCCCCAGGGGGTCTGCAGCACCAGCAAGCCCGTCAGGCTAACGCGTGACCTGAGTGGGAATATCTGATGGCAGAACTGGGCCCTACTTTGACCTGTCCGGCAGTGTGATGAACTGAATTGAGCTTAAACTCTCCCAGTGGGAGCTGAAGGACAAGGCCGGAAGAAATACTTTACTACAGCAGTTCTGAGTGTGGTTTGTATCCTGAACACAGGGCCTGACACATTTCTGGGCCGGCCCAGTGACTCTGCGGCCTTGACTCTTCCCATGAAGGGCCTGTCTCTGACCTCCTCTCCACAAGGTTTCTGCTGCACCCAGAATCCCTCTTGTCAGTATCTTCATTGTGTCTCCCCCATCCAACCTAATTTCTGCAGCTCCCCACTAGAGCAGCCCAGCACCCGCCTTTTGTCTGGAGGCTCAGGCTTTCCACTCTTTGCTCCGGCCCCATCGCTGCCTTCTGCTGCTTCAGCATTTATCTGGACAGAGCTTAGTCTTTTTCACAGATTTCCCTGCCCTCTCCCCTTTGCCCTGCGCATAAAGTGTGTATGCTATGGGCCAGCTGGGAAGGAACAGAGACAAAGGAGATGCGGCAAGAGAGATGGGGACAGAAATAGGAGTGCGGCATGGGGGAGCAGACACAGAGAGGAGGCAGACTTGAGATTTCTCAGGGGAGGACGAGCAGTGAGAAATGAGAGAGGGAAAAATCACAATGGGGACAGAGACAGGGGACTTCAGGTGAACTCTCCAATTTTTTAAGGAGCCAGGAGGAGTTGCCTCTGGAGTCAACACAGGAGGGAACAGCCAATCTGGCCCTGAAAAATGTAGAAATTAAAACATATTTTGGTTTTCAAATAGTCGGTGAACATGCAAATATATGCAAATGAGCATACCTGCTTATGTAAATATATGCACATTTGTTCACAGGCCTTTAGAGGGCCCAGTGTGGGGTGTAGGAAGATTTCATCCCCACCTCTTTGCTAGGTGCAGGCACCAGAGGATGAGCGAGGAAAGCTCCAGGCTCCTAGGGCGTTCTCCCTGGCTACCTCAGAACCTGGCTGCACGCTGCAGTAGGAGCTAGCCCAGACCTGCTGCTGTAGAGACTCTGGCACTACCCCAAACCTCTTTGATGCCCAGGCCTGGAACAACTGCCCTGTGGGTCCTTATCACCAGTTCAGCTAGTCAAAGACTAGTGAGGATTTTTCACTGAACGTTTGAAAAGAAAGTTTGTTTTGTTTGAAATTTTCTGGATAATAAAACAAACACACAC
Organism: Gopherus flavomarginatus; assembly: GCF_025201925.1. NCBI lineage: Eukaryota > Metazoa > Chordata > Testudines > Testudinidae > Gopherus > Gopherus flavomarginatus. The sequence continues at coordinate 17,768,720 of NC_066633.1, read as the reverse complement.
CCCCTACACTGGATTTTTGACCATAAACTACAACATTCGCATTCTTTATTTTTTTCCCCAAATTCTTCCCTTTTGCTTTTCCCTTTCTCCTGCTGCTGAGAAAAGGCGGGAAGGAAAAAATCTATTGTGGGTACCCAAACGCAACATTTTTTGGTATTTGGTTTTTCATTGAACAAAACAGAAAATAATGAAAGCAAATTCATGGAACATGAAGTCCTCTTCCATTTAAAAAAGAAAATCAACCAGGTCTAATTACCAGCAGCCCACACAGCCCTTTCTATTGCTGGCCCCCTTCCCGGTGTTGTGCAGAATGCAACATTTTAAGCCCAAAGAGTGAGAGTTGTGGGCTTCAGAGGAAAAGGGGGTGATTGATGTCTCTATATTCTACGGGATCCTTGGTTCACGAGCTGTTCATTTTCTCTACAGTGGGATAACATGTGCACTCTGCATTTGTCGATGAGGAACATTCGGGTAATGCACCATCTAAGAAGCAAAGCAAAACAACTCTAGAAAACGTGTTAGTTTAAATGAGACTGCCAGTGATTTAGACTTCTGTAATTCTCTGAGTGGGCATGACATTGAGAAAAAGATCCCAAATCCATCAGCCTAACTAGAAGGGAGGGGGACCAGAGAAAATAAAGAATTTAATCCATGAATTATTCTGCACCCTACAGTTTAGTTTTCTCCTAATATATAGCTGGGCTGAAAAGAGAAGTTTCTCTATTGGGTCAGTTTGTGTATTTCATCACTGATGCAGAAATGTTTCTTTATGACATTCCAGCGAATGTCACAGGACTTTCTTATTATTTATATTCCAGCATTGCCTACTGGCCCCACCAAGACTGCCCCCTAATGTACTAGATACTGTGTACATAAATGGTAAGAGACAGTCCCTGCTTTGAAGAGCTTACTATCTAGCCAGACTAGAGAGAAAACAGGTGGGAGAAATGAAGCATTTTTAGCCTGGTATTACAGCTGGGAACCTGAGGCACAGAGAGGGCCTTATCTCTTTTACACTTGTGTAACTCCGTCGATTGCAAGAGTTACTCCTGATTTGCTGGTGTAATTAAGAGGAGTAGAAGACCCTAAATGATTTGCCCAAGGGCTTGTAGGAAACCTGTGGCAGAACAGAGAATTGAACCTATATCTCCTGAGTCCCATGCCAGTGTACTAGCAACAAGCCCAACCTTCCTTTCTGTGGACCTGTGTTCAAATCCTCCCCCAGGTCCTAGATAAGATGAATGTTGTCATCTCGGCTTAATTCACAACACCAAAAAAAGCCACTTCCCTGTTTGTCACAGTCTCTGCTCAGGAGTAGGTTGGCCCTTGACTCTCAGGGTAGTGTTGTGGCACATTGGTGGTTCAGGACTATAGGAAAGGGGGCCAAATGGGAGCTGCATCAGCAGAGCTGCGCAGGAAAACATGCACATCACCTGCCAGCTCTATTCTCGATCATTGCCAGTGGCCTCTCCTTTTGAAGAGCATGAACACAAAGTTAAAATACAAACATTTCTGACTCAAATAGCCAACCCATCCCCTCTCCTCGACTGGGAAATCCTGGGGACTTTGATTACTTCCCCTGTGAGTTCAGCATGCTGCTAGAATTAAAATGTACACTGCTTGCAGGAGAGCGAAGCAGAGCAGAAGCCCAAGGCTATTTTTTTAGATGTCTGTGTTTGGGATAATTTTTTCCTTGTATCGATTTTTTTTTCGTAGCGCAATTAAAAAAACAAACAAACCCACACCCACCCAAGATCCATTTACCAAGGATTCAGATGTTGCCTCCAGGTAATTATCAGGGCAGATGAATGGTAATCGTACTATTAACATCCATCCTGTCCTTGCTGCAACCACCCTAGAGATTCAGTTTTGGCCACTGTTTGTACACCGGCTTCTAAAATGTACAGATGAGCTAAGCCAGCACCATCTGTATGAGCAAAAGCTTTTATAAGAACAAGTCTGATACCTTTTGGGGAAACAGGGATCTCTCTGTGTCTATCTATCTTGCCTCACCAGTCATTTGTCTGTCAGTCCGGAAAATGCAAGTATCGGGAGGGTTAAAGAGTACACTCATCCGTACAAACTGCTTCAGCTGAATGTCTGGTGAAATGCAATGGCGATTATTAATTGTAGCAAGGAAGCAGTGTCAAATACACTAATCGATTAATTGGGCAGCAATCAGAAATGACAAAATGAGGCTCATGTTCTTTTAAATTGTCTGGGAGGCAGGATTATTCTAAATATATTTTCAAGCTTCAGATCAGCATGTCTCTTTTGTTGCTTCTCAGCAGTGCCTTAGCAATGCTGCACGGTACCCCACGGTACCCCAGAATATTACAGCCTTTTAAAAGATTGCCCAGCTTGCTGCCTTGTGTATCCAAGTGAATGGACTGTTAAAAATAATTCAAAGGAGATTTGATTTGATTTTTTTAAAAACGCCTGCTTGGCAGAGGCAGAGTGTGAGAAGAAAAGAACATCTCTAGGGAATTAAAACCCTGTGTACCAAACTGAGGCAAACAAGGACAAATGGATAAAATCCACCCTCTGGCCACCTGAGCCTCTCACAAACAAGTCTTCTCAGACAGACCTGAACAAGAGGAACACACCTGCTAAAAGGACAGACTATTTGTGAGCTGTCACATCGCTCTACTGTATTCTGTATTTATTTTGCTTTCCAGCAACAGATCTGTCTCAACACAGCCTCTGCCCTGGCTCCTTATCCCTGAAATGAGATCACAGAATCCTTTAAAAGATGCTGATCTGAGTTACACTGGTGCAAATCTAGGGTGGGTCCACTGACTTTGGTGGAGTTACTCTGGATCTGCACCAGCAGGAATGAGATCAGAATCAAACTCATCAGGCCAGATCCTCTGATGCGGTAAATCCATGCAGTTCCATTGATTCTGGTGGAGGTACTCTGGATTTACATTGGTGTAACTCAGATTGGAATCGGATTCATTGGAATTCTGCTGATTTATGCCAGCAGAGGATCTAACCCAATTATACGTTTCCTTCAAACTGAAACAAATAAGCTGCAAAATTAGAACCTGACAATAAGTTAGGGTGACCAGATAGCAAGTGTGAAAAATCGGGAGGGGGCGGAAGGTAATAGATACCTATATAACAAAAAGCACCGACTATCGGAACTGTCCCTATAAAATCAGGACATCTGTTCACCCTACAATAAGTGAAGAGGAGAAATGCCTCCTTGTGTGATACGTAGCTCACATTGTTTTGTAATTGAAAGTGTGTTGGACAAAATATTAAGGCTTAGTGAAACATACGCTCATTTGTCTGTTGCTAAAATACCAAGGATATACTGTAGCAACAGTAAACACAGCCAGGTGAGTGCTAGAAAGCACAGAGACAATGCAAACATCTTCACTTAGAGTATGATTTAAATTACAATGTGCTTTTGATAAGCCCCTGAGTGCTAGAGCGATGGAGCTACAATAGTAATGAAGTCATTTAATTTTGATTTGGATGAAACACATACAGACCAGAGAGCAGGCTAGGCATAAACCCCCAGCGCTCACACTCGCTTAAGAAGCCAGTCATCATGTGAATTTGATTTGGAGTGCTCAGGTAATCTAGCTACTTATGTCAGAATCCTACTTTTTCTCTCATTTACACTAAAATAGCTTCAGTCCAATATCCAAATCATGGCACAACAGTACATTTTCAGGTGGAATGGTACGTAACTTATCAATTTATGTCTCCTTTGTCTGGCTTCGTGGCAGTCTTATCTTGGAACCAAGTTTCCACTCTCAGGATATCCTGTCTTTGTAAGACTTTCAAAATAATTGCTATTCTATGAATTGTCTATGGGGACAGCAGCCAATAGAAAGAGGAACTGCCCCATGTCAGACTCGGTCTCTCTTGCTTCCTTCATGGAAGAATGCAGGAAAGACTAGATTATTTTTGCAAGGTCAGATAAAGGATCAAATGCTAAAAAAGGCGAAAGTGACTGAACTACCTTGGCGTACTGAGATGAATGTATTAGTCACTCTGTGAATTCAGTTAACAGACTCCATGAACCTATGTTTTTATTTATCTTATCTGAATGACTGACGGTTTGCCTATGCTTTTGTACAGTATCCATCACTGTGTATTCTGGGCATCTGGGAGATGCCATATGGGATCAGACCACTGGCAGGCTATGATTCTGTTTATGGTCAACATGTCATGCTTCGGAAGAAGGAAAGAAACCCATAAATGCAGCAGGCTGGGGGGAATGGCAGAATGATTAGAGAGGAAATTCCTTCCTGACTCCTGCGGTCACCTTATACCTTGAAGAATGAGCTTTCATTACTCCTATCTTATGGTAGCATGCTTTGCATATACTGAAGTCTCCAGACACAGACAGTGAATTTTCGCTGCAGGACAATTAAGATCAGAATGCAGTAGGGAAGGCATACTCCTTTTCAACTAAATGGGGAACCAGCCTAATACCCTTCAGAAGGCTGGAAAGCACACTTTACTCAAACTGCTTTAGAAGGAAAGCTACTCTCCCTTAATTTAAAGCAAACTTCTGGACAAGACAATGTTCAGGGAATCTTATTAGAGTGATTTATGTTTTTGTGCTAGGAAAGGATCCCAGCTGGTACTAAACTCTGCTCACATTTTATATCAGCAATAACCCTAAGTCACAGGAAGAAAAATCGCACACATTTCTCTGGGCCTGAATTCTTGTGCACCTTGAACTCCCAAGGGCCAATTAGCCCGTTGGACCAATTCTGTTATCATTTATGCTGGTGTAATGCACTGACATAGGTGGAAGTTTCCAGATTTAGCCTAGTGTAATTGAGAGCTGAATTCGGTCTATTGACTGTAGTGGTGTTGCATATTCTTACGCCAAGGCTGAATTTGATCTCTATTGATTTCAGGGGGAGGTTGGGCAAGCAGTGAAGGACTGGACTGAATCCTTAACTCACTGTGTCATTGCAGCTCAAATGGTGTAGAAGATCCTCTTAAGTGCTCAGGAACCTACTAGGACTGCACACAACACAGTGAGTTATGGACAGGGGGCTGGAACCATTTGTATCGTGGGGGTGCTGAGAGCCATTGAACCAAACTGTGAACCCTGGATATAATGGAAGCTACTGCAAGCCAGGGGGTACGGTAACACCCCTAATTCCAGCACCTATGGTTATGGATGGTGTTTACATCTTAACCCTGAGTTGTCTTTTGAAGTTATATCCCTAATGTTATTTGAAATAGGTTTTTAGCTTTGCATTTCCTTCGGGTTTATTTCAAAAGCGGCACAGCAATACGATGCATTCATTTCACTTCGTTTTAAAATCTCCAGAGGCGTCATCCTGGCTAGCTATGTGAATCGTTATGTGATCGCCTTTTAAAAGAAGGAGCGGGGCTTCTTCAGTGCCATCAAAGTGTGTTATATGCATAATTCTTCATCAACAGACCACAAGAGCTCTGAAAGCTGCCTGTTCCCCTGAATCAGGGATGAAATGGTTGTTTGAAAAAGTTTCAGCCCATTGTGTAGATAATTTCTGAGCTTCCATTTGGTACCCTGATCATTTCAAAATACCCACAAGGAGACCTTATTATGGAATAGTCCCTTGGCAAATTTTTTTATAGAACAGTACTGTTTGGACAAGAAGCTCCGAGGGTTTTACACAAACACTAATTAATGAAGCCTAAAAATATCCAAGGGAAGAATGTAGATATGGTTATCTACATTTTACTAGTGGGTAAATGGAGTGACAGAGCTGTTAAGTGAATTGTCCAAGGACACAAGGTTGAGTCAGTGGCAGAGCTATGAATAGAACTCAGGAGTCCTGGCACTCAGTCCCCATCTCTAATCACTGCACCATGCAACAGAAAATTTCTTTCAATTTTGCAAGCACAGAATAGCATATTAAATTGATAAGACTCCATTTTTATTCTCCTGTAATTTTTCTTTAAATGTCAAAAACTTCAGTCTGGTCCTGAGATTATTTATACCTAAATTTCAGCTTGGAACAAATTTCTTTTATCATAGAATATTAGGGTTGGAAGGGACCTTGGGAGGTCATCTAGTCCGACCCGCTGCTTAGGGCAGGACTAATTCCCAGATTTTTACCCCAAATCCCTAAATGGCCCCCTCAAGGACTAAGCTCACTACCCTGAATTTAGCAGGCCAATGCTCAAACCGCTGAGCTATCTTTTGCCTGTGGGAGGGTGTAAAGATTTTAAAATGTGGGGAAGGGGAAAGTTGACAGTTTGAAAATGAAGGGTTTGATCCTGTAAATTTTTATGCAAGCAATCCTTACTCAACAGGTCATCCCCATTGAAATCACTGGGACTACTCATAGGCGTAAGGGATTGTAGAAGCAAGTGCTGGTGAAAGGTACCAAACTGACTGGGCTGGAAACCAAAGTGCTTCAGTTATCCACAGAAGAACTAAAGCACAGACAACTGCAAGGCAGCCTTCCAGCCCCTGACCTCCCCTCCCCAGCTCTGCCAACGTACCTCAGCCCTACAGGCCAGACTGTCTGGCTCATTGACTTCTTGGCTGTTCTGCTAAGATTGCCAACTATTGTGCCATGGGACATCTCCGGATTGAGCCCACCAACCTATTTCACCGAAACATCTTGCTGTCAGATGGCAACAACTTTTGGTCACTCGAACCTGAGTTAGGTTCACATCAGTGAGCTGCCGCTGTAAAATTCCCTCTGTGGCTACCTGCCACCTAGTCCCCTGGCTGGCGAACTCTGACTTATGGCACCATGGTCATTCTTATTTATTTGTATTACAGTAGCTCTCAGGGGCAGGTTGGCGATCCGTTGTACGGAGTGCACGCAAGGAACGTTCCTGAGCAGCTGGCAACCCAGGTGTGTGACTATTCTCCTTTTCATTCTGGTCTAGTGGTAAGAAAGGGAACCTGGGTCCTGTTCCTAGCACTGCCACTGAATAACTGTGTGGGCTTGGTTGGGGGGGTTAGGAGAAGTCATTTTGCCACTCTGTGCCTCAGTTTCCTTACCTGTGGGAGGTGGTAGGACAGTCTAGTGGATAAGATACGAGGCAGACCAGGGATCATATCCAGGTTTAATCACTGATTTCCTGTATGACCTTGAGCAAGGCAAACAGTCCCTTTCTGCCTCAGTTTCCCCAACTGCAAAATGAGATGACAGCCCCACAGAACTGCAATGTGTGTGTGTGGGGAGGGGGGGATCCACGAATGTTACTGAGGTGCTCAGACTCTATGGCAATGGGGTCTCTAACGAGATAGACAAACGTTTGGAAATAGGATAATGATACTTGTCCACCTTTGAGAAGCACTTTCAGAGAGTGGTTGTGTGCAATATATTCCTGCTCTTTACTATTTATTACGCTTTCTACATTAAATCAACTGGCATGCCCCTATGCATGGTTAATGCCTGTTTTTTGCCCTTCCAACATGCCCTGGGAGTGATTCTGATCTCTCTGTCAAAGTGGCAAACCAGGGGCCGCGCCACTGAATGTTTGGAGTCGCTCAGGATTTACACTGCTGTGCCAGAGACAGAATCCTGCCCACGGTCTTCAGGGGTCTAAGGTTCACACTCTGGGGGTCAAAACCACACTGCTCTCCCCACATTGCTCAATGGGGGGAAAAGGGGGGAGGATCCAGGTTAGTGGGGAGGGTGCTCTGGGAAGGGGTGACAACCACTGCCCCACATCTCAGCTTATTCAGCCCAATTGTCCCCACCCCTGGCATTTCACCTACCTTGACAGCTTCAGCGTGGGTCACCCTGTCCAACGACTTGTCATTGACCCTCAGGATCTGGTCCCCGACCCGGAGCCCTTCTTTCTCTGCCAGGGAGCCCGGCTCCACCAGGGACACGTAGATGCCCACCCCGTGCTCAGCGCCCCCTCGGATGCTGAAGCCCAGTCCTTCGTGGGTCTTGTTCCTCTTCAGGCTCACCTGCCTGAGCTCCCCGCGCAGCTCCTCCGCGGCGGGGCCCGCCGGGGGAGCTGTCCCGCGGGCGGCGGTGCTGAACTCCGGCCCGGGAGCGGGCTGGGGCCAGAGGCGAGCCGCGGGCGGGGGCGGCGCCGCCAGGGGGGCGCTGCAGCCGGGCAGGAAGCCGGACTGCAGGTACAGCCCCTCCGAGGTGTAGCGGTCGAAGAGCAGCTGGTCGGAGCGGGGGATGACCAGGCGCAGCATGGGCAGCAGCTGCCGCTTGTCCGGGCTGTCCAGCAGGACGCGGAGGGTCTGCACCAGGTCGAAGACGTTGCGGCGGGCGTGGTAGACGTTCAGGCAGTGGATGAATTGCTCCCGCTCGGGCTCGCTCAGCAGCAGGTTCAGGGCACGGTGCAGCTTCCGCACGTTGGCCGAGAGCAGCCGGGCGCCGGCCCCCGAGGGGGACCCCGCCGCCGCCGGGGAGCCGGAGCAGGAGGAGTTCGCAGACATGCGGTCCAGCCCGGCGCTCATCGTCCCGCAGCCCAGGAGGGACCCCGCTGCCCGGGGCCGGCGTGTGCCTCCCGGTCAGAGCATCCTCCGGCGGCCCCCTGCTCTGGAGGGGGCTCGCCCTCAGTCAGCCCACAGCCCCCGCCGCGGGGAACGGGCGGCTCGCAGGCTGGGCCAGGGGCTCAGCCCCCAGGGCGGAGGAGCCATGAGCGAAGGGGGAGCCCCCTCCCCGGAGCAGAGACCGGGACCGCAGCTGGAACCCCCCCCCCCGGGCTGCCCTTGTCCTGGGTCTCCGGCGTGTCCAGCGAGAAGCGATCTCGGACCCCCGCTCCCCGGCTTCTTCCTCCCTTGGCAGAGGTGGGGAGCCCCCGCCGGGCTGGCTGGAGCCCCCACCGCCGGGAGCAACCTGGGTCCCCAGCTCCGCCGCTCCCAAGGGCCTTTCCCCGGCCGCTGAGCCGCCGGGATCCCCGCTGCCGCGGGCTCGGGCTCCGGAGAGCGACTTCGCTCAACTGTGGAGCCAGCGCCTGCCCCGTGCGCCGCCCGCTCTGGCTGCGGCTCTCCCGGAAATGACGTGTCCACTCACTGCTCGCCGGTTGCCAGGAGACGGCGTGATACAGCCCAGGGGGGTGCGGGGCAGCTCGGGGATGGTGCATGGGGGCCTCTCACTGCTGCGGGCTCACTGTGGGCTTGGCTACAGGAGAACTGCGGTGCCTCTTCCCTCCCTCCCTCCCTCTTTTCTTTTCTTTTCTTTTCTTTTCTTTTCTTTTCTTTTCTTGTAAAAGCAGAGACAACCTCTGCAATCCCCCATTGCCATTATAACTGCAGGGGACAAGCAATTTCCCGCCCTAATTTCGCATGCCTGGAGATGCTCTTATAGATCAAGTCAGCGGATTGTTTATTAAGCGAAGAGGACGTGCCAGCAGGGCCGACGCTTCCATTTAGGCGACCTAGGCAGTCACTTAGGGCACTAGGATTTGCGGGGTGGCATTTTGCCACCCTCGGTGGCAATTCGGAGGTCCTTCCACGCTCCGGGTCTTCGGTGGCAATTCTGCGGCTGGTCCTTCGCTCGCTCCAGGACCCGCCGCCGAAGTGCCTCGAAGACTGGGAGCGTGGAAGGACACCCCCCGCTCCCGCCGCAGAATTGCCGCCAACGACTGGGAGCGCAGAAGGACCCCCGCCTAGGGTGCCAAAAACCCTGGCACCGCTCCTGCGTGCGAGAAGCGCAGCCGAGAGGAAATACAATGAATGGACTTGCAAATCTCACAGACGGGGATGTGCTGTTCTGGAAGGGGATGTGAAGTGTCTCTGAGTTTGAATGTCGTGAGTTTATCCTGGACGCTAGGGTAAATCAGGAGTGACTCCGTTGAAGTCAAAGGAGATACGCCAGTGCAGAACTGGTGCAACTGAGAGAAAGGTCAGACCTTCTCTTTGTTGCCAGTTGTTTAGACATTCTGAAATTCTCTCAACTGCCTTTTTAAAAAATGTACAAACAAGTTGTTTGAGGTGCCACTGTCAAATGTGGGAATGAATTGTCTACCCAGGAGCTAATTTCCATGGTGTATGGTTACTGTTCAAACGTCCTTAGCTTGGTTTTCCCATTATACTCAGAATAATACTTCATATTTACCCAGCACTTTCCATCTTCAACGTGCTTTCGGAACATCAGGCAATTAATTCTCAGCACACATCTTTGCTAGGCAGCTCACATTCCCTGATATGCTGGTGAGATTTCAGAAGCTGCTGGTGACTCTGGGGGATGCAGCATTGGGGTTCACACTGAGGCACCTGAGTGAGGCCTGATTTTAGAGTGTGAGTGCTGAGCACTTTCTAAAATCAGGCCCATTTGTAGTCAGGCACCAGAAAATTAGGCAACCAAAATCATGAGTCTCTTTTGTAAATCTTGGCTGTAATAAGTGCCTACAGTGACAGATGGATAATGATCATCCTTGTTTAAAAACATTGGAAGCAGAGAGGTGAAGTGGTTTGCCCAAGCCCACAGAGGGTGTTTGTAGCAGAGATGGACTTAGATGATTAGGCCATTAAACCATGCCGCTCTCCTTGCCAATTATAGTTGTCATGACTGGGCTTAATAATTCATCTCCATATGTGATTAACCTCTAATCTTTTTACTAATAAGGATAGTAGATGTATTATGGGGTTCAGGGACCACAACTGAGACTAGGTCCCCTTTGTGTTAGGTGCTGTACAGACACAGAGCAAAAGACCATACATGCGCCAAAGATCTTACAAACACAGGTCCCAACTCTGCATTGTCAGCGATGTGGGTCTGCCCCCATGCAGAGCCCCATAGAGGTTAACTGGAGGCTCTGTCTGCATGCAGTCCATTGCAGGACTGGAGCCTAAATAAGGGCTTTAGTTTGTTTTTTTTGTTTTGGGTAATAACAATGCTGTACAATCTGAAACCTGATCTGCCTTCCTTGACCAGCCATTGATTTCAGTGAGAAAAAGAGAGTGCCAGGAATGGTGGATCAGACCCATTGTAACTAATGAGTCATTGCCTAGGGAAAGATCAGGGTGTGAAAATGGTGAAACGGGATTGTTTCCATCCCTTTAACATGCAAAATGCTTTTGTGTGTGTGTGTGTGATCACAAGTCCTCACCGTACAGTGGCAACAGGCTGGAGGGGTTATAGGCTGATATTTCACTGGTAGTTTTCTCCCATCCATCTTGCATAAGTACCTTCAGATCTCCTCGCAACCTGTGCAGTTTACTCTGGTGTTTTGTGCAGCTGGGACCCAGAATTCTGTTTCCTCCCTGATGGTGAATTAATTGTTTAGAAATGACATGATGGGAAAGGAAGATCTCAGTGTATCTAAAAGCTGCTCTGGGCCAGCCTATGGATCAGAGAATAAGAGTCAGTTTACACACTGTTCTGAGGAGAATACCTTGGCTTGGATGTCCACTGCCCCTTCAGAGTGAGCTGGTTATTTGACCCTTGAGAGTATTTTTTCCATTGCTGATGTGCCAATCCAAGTTGTTAATAACAATAGTCATTACTCATAGCTAATATGTTTAATAATGATTAATTCTGGTTAATAATAATAATAGTAATAAGTCATCTACACTAAAGCTATGATTCATCAAAGCATTTAAGAACATGCTTAACTTTAATCACCCATGCATCCGTGGAAGTGGGGATTCACCCATGAAAGCTTATGCTCCAATACGTCTGTTAGTCTATAAGGTGCCACAGGACTCTTTGTCGCTTTTTACAGATTCAGACTAACACAACAACCCCTCTGAAACTTTAATCATATTTACATCCCATTGATGTCAACAGGACTTAAGTACATGCTTACTTTTCTGAATAGGGACTGGCTTATGTCCCTGCTGACGCTGAAGCAGATACTTAAATGGGTTTTGTTGACTCTGGGCCTAAGGGCCTCATCCAAACCCATCAAAGTCAAATGGAGTCTTTCCATCAACTTCCTTGGTTTTTGAATCATATAATGCAGCTCGGTTCATTCAGGAGACTCAAAGCACTCCATAAACACTGGCTAAATAGCCTCACAAAATCCCTATCTGGTACATTCTGGCTATGTAGGGTTCATTTACACTTACCATTAAATGCAGCCACTCCTCAGTGGAATCCTAAAGGCAGCTCCTAAACATCACATGACACAGCAATCTAGGACAGGAAGTGAAGAAGGATACTCCATCCAATTATGACAGAAAGAAGAAATGTAAAGGAAAACATTGACCCAGGGACATAGCTATGGCAGAAGGGGTAACACCCTCATTTCTAAAGAGAAATGTTATGGTAGCTTAAATGACCACAAACGATCAGGGCTTTAATGAAACAACACGGTCTAGTGGGTAAGGCAGTAGTTTGGGGCTCAGAGGAGCTGGTTTCTGGTCGACGCTTTGCCACCAAACTGCTGTGTGACCTTGGACAAGTAGTGGAACCTCTCTTTCTGATCCTCCGTTGTGTCTGTCTTCTCTGTTTGGATTGTCAGCTCTTCTGGGCAGGGGCTGTCACTCCCCGTGTGTGTACAGTGTCTGGCACAATGGAGCCATGATCTTAGATGAGGCCTCTGTATGCTACCATAACATAAACAGAACAATAATAAACTGAGAGATGGACCTTCCGGCAGCACAGGGTCCCCTAGCATCACACCGGCGGATTGGATCCCTTCACCTATCTGTACTCTGGAGGTCTCCCATCCAAAATGGAGCCAGCCCATTGCTTGGGGTGGAATGACTGCAGGCCAGGATCATTCTTCTTTCCAAGGTAAGATCACACCTTCAAATTCATTTCACTTGTGACCTTTGCTAAGATTAGAACATGAAGCTTCAGTAGAAAAATCAGTTGAAAAATGCATTGCGACCACAGGGTCTCATTGGTTGATTAATTTTTTTATGATGTACATTTTCATTTAATCTTTCTTTTTCCTCCATCTTTGGCATATGAGCAAAAACCATTTTCTATTCCAGAGTCATTAAAGTCTCTCTTTCCCTCTATCCTCTGCTGAAGTGCCTTCTATCCAAAGCAATAGAGGAGGATTAAACTTAATCTATCAGATGCATCTCGATGGCAATAGAATTCATTTTATTCATGGATATGATGAAAGGGCTTTAACAGCTGCATTACAAGGAGTTGTATGTATCAAAGCTTTGTTGGCTCATTCAGGGCTTTGTTTAAAACCAAACAAAAACTGGCAGATTCCTAATTTGGGTTCTAACTCTGATAAATAAGCAGATGGAATAGCCAATGTAATTGGGGAAAAAGGACAATATAGTATATGGCAGAAAGGTGAGCAAAACTAAACAACACAACAGCAGCAAGAGAAATTAAAAAAAAAACAAGAGAAAGGCAAAAAAGGTAAAGAGTTAACAGTAGAATAAAATCCCTTCAGCGTAGTTGTTACCGATCACACATTAATGCCTAAAAACCCCATGGAGAATATGTCTATCTAGCCTATTTGTACGCCCCCATCACTGTTGTATGTGGGCACCAGGGGAGGCAGTGAACCCTCCCTTTGGGGAGGCTAGCCCCTGGCCCCCTCTGCCCAAAGCCCTGCCCCTCCCCCTCCCCTTTTGCCCCCACTCTTCCGCCGGAGCCTCGGGAACCCCCACCGTGACTGGAGGAGCCCCAGCTGAACCGCCCCAACCCCTGGATCACCAGCTGGTCCAAGCACTGGCCCAACCCCCGAGCTGGTCTGACCCTGGGGCTGGCCCACCTGAGCTGCCCTGAGCTGGCCCACCCAAGCTGCCCTGGGCTGCTGGCCGGCCTGAGCACTGGCCCAAGCTACCAGCCGGCCCGAGCACCAGCCCATCCCCCAAGTCACTGGCCAGCTTGAGCACTAGCCTGACCTCTGAGCCAGCTGGACCCCTGGGCTGGCCTGCCCTAGCCAGCCTGGGCTGCTTGCCGGCTGAGCCCCTGCTGGCTTAGGGGAGGGGAGATCGAGGGCTAGGCCTTGGGTTGGAGCATGGGCGGGGCTATGGCCTGGATTAGGGGAGGCTTAACTTCCCGCAGCCTATTATACCCACTGCCCCTCACGCTCTTTAATATATTTGTCCACACAACACCTGGGAGATAGGAAAGTGTGAGCATTCTGTTTTTCAATAGCTGGGGAAGTGAGGCACAAACACTAAATGATTTTCATACAGGAAGTCGGTAACCGAGCAGGGATGGGAACCTGCCGTTGGCAAGTTCTCCATTAGTACACTAACTAAGGGACTAGCCTTCTTGGTTACCAGACCCAAGCTGGTGGAGCTTAGAGCAGATGCTGGGCTGGTCCTGCACATTTTGATTGTTGCTGGCTCTAAAAGCAGCTACATGCCTAGCAAGCATCAGCTAACGGGACAAATTTAGCCAAATGCAGCTCAAAGTAAACAAGGGCAACTCCTGCGGAAGTGGCCACATTTTGGAATGATTCTGCTTTCACAGCGATGTGAACTCCAGAGACATCAGCTCTCCATTCGGCTGCCTACCTAGGAATATCTACTGCCCTGGGTAATATCTCAGGGCCCAGTTATTCTGAGCTTAGATCAATGTCACTAAATAACATTCAGGCCCAATAATAATAACTGTTTCTCTCTCGTATAGCACTTTTCCTTAACAGATCATAAGGCACTTTACAAAGGCAGTCAGCGTCATTATCCCTGTTTTACAGACAGGGAAAGTGAGGCACAGAGCGGTGAAATGGCTTGCCCAAGGGCACCAAGAAGGCCAGTTACAGAGTCAGCAATGGAGCCCAAGTCTCCTGAGTCCCAGTCTAGTGCACTTGCCCCTAGGCCACACTGCCCACCTACACTAACATTGCATTTGACACCTGGAGTGACGGCAACACAAGCCCTGGGGTCTGATTCGGATCTCATTTACAGTGGTGCTATGCAGGTGGAATGCTCTGGGAGTTGCTACTATTTAACACGTAGTAGGAGCGTTAAAGTTCCTGCACAGAACTGGTCCCTAACAGTGCGGCTTTGGGTACAAGTCGTGTGTGTAGGTTTGTTTTTTTTTAAAGGAAATAGAGCTGGAAACATGCAGGGAAGCAAGAGAATTTGCATCACTTTGGGGCAGATCTTCGGCTGTATAAATTGGCATTGCTCCTTGCAGTCAATGGGGCCAAATCCTCAGCAGAGGTAAATTGGCATCAGCTCCATGAGGCCAGTCCTCAGTGGGTGTAAATTGTCAAATTGATTTCCATGGCGCAAAGTCCTGAGGATCTGGCCCTTTTAATTTACAAGTGTGAAGATACAAGTAAAGAATTTAATACCTTACAGGGCATTTTGGACGTAAAACCTAATATCAGCATAAGCCAAAGAAGACTGTAGTAAATGTGTAGCCTAAGTGAAGCAGAGATCCAGAGAGGTGGTGTAGTGGGGAGGGCAGCAGTCAGAATCCTAGAATACTATTTCTGTCTCTGGCAATGGTGCACTTTATGGCCTTGGGTGTGTCATAAACTGGGATTTATGACACTTATCCCATCTTCTTCTAACACTCTGCAAACTAGGGATGGGAGCTAAATATTATCATTCCTTTGCTTCCCCCAACACACCCCATGCAGCTTTGTCAGTGCCTCACAGTCCTTAGCTGCACATCTTGCTACGACAGAGTCAGGCATCTCTGGAGCACAGACTTTCATCATGACAAATGGCCTGTTGCTTTGATAATGTGGACTGTGTTACACTAGGGACGAGGATGAGATCAGTGTACTGATTTCAGGGGGCAGAAGTCAACCCTGGTCATTGAGATAAAAGACTAATTGTCAGTTCGATTTGTCCCAATAAGGTTGTAATCCTTCCACGAGAGGAGCTTTTGGAGCTACAGTCACTGAGACAACTCAGGCTGCCACAAGGGTCTGTGATTCTGATTTATTTGAACTGCTGCCTTCCTGTGTCTACAGAGCGTGACTGTGTTATGGGGCAGTGCAGCCTGTTGGAGAGTGGAGGAGATTGAAGGGGGAATTCGAAATAGCAATTTGCTATAAAAAAAATCCCAAAGTAGGGACTTTATAAGAAGCTTATTATTGACCCTTGCAGTCTGCACTGACCCTTTTTAATAAGATTACAGTCCATTCATCTTCAGAGCAGGCACCGTAAATCCAAGAGCTAAAACTCATAAGATTTCAGATGAAAAAAAAATGCAGGGCTAGATTTTCAAGCCAGCTCAGGGCCAGGTTTCCAAGTCCTCAGCACTGACAACTGGGGCTCGATTCCCCAAAGACGTCAGCTCCCAAAGGCCATATTTCCCAAGTAGCTCAGCTCCCCCGATAGGCTGAGCTCTTTGGAAAAGTTGATCCCTTATTTTGGTGTCCAAATGAGGGCAGCTTAGCTCTTTGAACACTCTAGGCCTCTGTGAACACATGGAAGGAACCACCTCATAATGAATCAACTGGTAATTTGTTTTCCCCCAACTACAGTACATCCAGGCCATTCAGACATATTGTAGGGTCAAGCTGCCTACAATAGTGATCTGTGGAGTTTTAGTTTTAAAATGAAGCTGCCTCTGATTCTTCTCTTAGGCTGCTTTAAGGGCCAGATCCAAAGCCCAGTAAAGCCAATGTGTGTCATTCCGCAGGCTTTCATAGGCACTGGAATGGACCCTAACTACAGGAGTCATGCCACTGGAGTCAGTGGAGTTACACCAGCACGATACTGAGGAGAACTGGGATCTAGGAGCACTAAAGGGACAGTTGTGCTGATTTACACCTGCTAAGGATCTAGCTCATTGTGCTTCAGAGCACACTGGAATGAAGAGTTCTGGCAGGCTGGCTGGTTGGTTGGTGAATGCGTGATACATAACAGCAGCCCCAGCAGCGGGACTCTGCACATATCTCAGTTCTGAGGGTGCATTTAAAGGCTATAATGTCCAACTTGTGTAGCATGGGAATTGATTTAGTCCTATCAGTAACCTCCAGCAGAATGAGTGCTCTCTCTTATTCCTTCAGGATAAAATAATCCAATGCCCTTGGAGAGTGCCGGACAAATGCATCGCCTAGCCTTTCGCTTTAATCCAATTGCTGTTGCTTCCCAGAACTCCCTCCTGAAAGCTGGCTGTGCAGTCTCCAGTACCTTTATGTTTCCAGGTAAAAGAGCCGTAGCGCAGAGAGGATGGAAAGCACATTTCAGAACAGCAATTCCTTACTGCCAAGCTGGAGGAAGTCACTGAACAATGAGAAAGCAGGGAAGGAAGAAGGAACCCTCCTTTGCTGTCAGAATCCTTAAGAAAGCATTAGGAGAGAGGCTGTGTTCAGGGCTGCATCTTGAGTAAATCCTGGTTTAGCAGATTGGCCCACAATCCTCTTCTTATAGTGCCTAGGATGTGCTGTCTGAACACGCGCTGCTCCCTGGGGTGGATGAGAATTGACTGCGAGTGTCTGAGTTTGGGTGATATTTACTTTAAAAAAAAGAACTGCTCCAAGGAGGGGAGGGGAGGAGGAATGAGTTGGTTGCAAATATTTTCTAATAAATAGGGAAATGCTGGGCCTGGAACAGGTGATTATTTGTATTATGGTAGACACCCCAGTCCTGGAGCGGGCTCCATTGTGCTAAATGTTGCATGAATGCAGAACAAAGAGACGGTCCCTGCCCCAAAGAGCTGAATACAAGACAAGAGACATCAGGTGGAGATGGATGGAAGAGCACAAGGACACAATGAGACAATACTCAATACATGGTATTTAGTTAGGCTGGGATTTATAAAAGAGCTAAGGGTATGTCTACACTACCCAGGATCGGCGGGCAGCAATTGACTCAGGGGAGGTCGATTTATCGTGTCTAGTCTAGACCTGATAAATCAACTCCTGAGTGCTCTCCTGCAGGAGGAGTCGACAGAGGAGCAGCAGCAGTCGACTCACCGTGGTGAAGACACCATGGTAAGTTGATCTAAGTACATCGACTTCAGCTACGTTATTCACGTAGCTGAAGTTGTGTAACTTAGATCAATCCCCCCCGAGTGTAGACCAGACCTAGTGAGTTAGGAGGATCACCAGTTAGAACTGGTCAGCAACCAAAATTTCCATTGTGTGGGAAACTTTGACATTTTGAAAAAAAAAGTTCTGAATGGGAATGAAAAGTCAAAAAAAAAATTCCAACAAAAGCTGATCATAGACCATGTATCATGCTGATAAGGTAAAACCAGGTTGTTTTTACTTTTTCATTTCAGTTAGACTTTGTTACATTAAAAAAAAAATGAAGTGAGTCGAAACAATAACACTGAAACAAAATATTTTTACCGTGCATCAAAATGTTTCAACATTATCGAAACAAACCCATAAAGTCCAAACAAGGGACTTAGACTTTTTCCTGTCAAATGTTTCATAAAAATTGAAGTATTCCAACGAAACATTATGATTTTGAAAAAACTGCATTTTATGATGCAAAAATTGTTCCATCAAATATTTGTTGGTCAGCTTTGCCCTCAATAAAGCCCCAGATAGAGCAATGCAATTTAATATAACCCAGCCCTAGGCCACCAGGTAACTTAAAAACTCAACCCCATTCGTCCTGGCAATTCCCTACTTTTACAACCCCTCAGCCTCATTTCTAAATGCCTGGGGGCCAAAAAGCTTTACGATTAGGGCTTCCCTTTTTGTGCAGCACAAGCCTTCTTTGATTCTTGGTATAAGGCTGAGTGCTGGGGGTAAGGAAGAAGCAGACAAGGCGTGCTGCAAAGCACGAGATTTCATTACAGCCTAGTCTGCAGCTGGGGCTGCTTGTTAGCCTGTTTGCATGATTTTATTACAGACCCATGTCAGCTCCCATGCAGGGAAATGCAGAGGGTTTGATCCTGTGCGCTGCTGGATGGCTGTAGATTCAATCAATAGGAAGGCGAGGTCTCTCCGCAGCCTGCAGAGAGCCCAGGTATTGTACACATGTAGGACCAGATCCTCTGATGTAAATTGGCAACAGTTTGTTGAAATCAAGGGAGCGATGCCCATTTATACCAGCTGGTAACATGTCAGGAACACAACCACGCAGACAAAGTTAGGGGGACTAGCGGTAACATGGCGGCACATCAGGCTGAGAGGGACAGACTTAGGATGGGAACAAATTGTGGGATGGAAATATGCTCCTCATCCACAAAGGGGTGCAGTTCCTCCGAAAGCCTGGGGATCTATAGCCTGCCTGCAGAGACGCAACATGGTCTGGAAATTAGGAGACTCGGGAGACCTTGGAGACCTGGGTTCTATTCGTGACTGGCTGGGTGACCCTGGACAAGTCACTTCCTATCTGTTTGGGCCTCTCTCTCCCCTCCTATCACCTCTCCAGCTGATCTGTTTAGACTGTAAAGTCTTCAGGGCAAGGACTGTCTCTCACTATGTGTTTGCACAGCACCTGGCATGATGGGGCTCTGATCTTGGCTGCTCTATGTGCTATTGTCATGCAAATAATAGTGTAGGTCAAACAGGCTGCAGAGAGCCCTAGCAGGTATAGTCCCACCCAGCCTGTGTGGTTTCTCTTCATCAAACACCACGTGAGGCCTAGTGCACAGCATAATTGCCAGGCTGGAGAACACCAAAGGGATTCGGGGGGAAATGCAGACTATCGATGAAATAGGATATTCTAAATTGGTCTGAGCTTTACAGGGAATTTGCTCATTTTCGCCAGCTGAGCCTCCTAGCAGGTGGGAGAATCTGCAGCCTTCACTCACACAGAGAGAGTTGACAGAAATGTGCACCGTGCTAATTCTTTATTAACAGATCTAATGCGTTAATTATTCGGGCAAATTTGTTCTGGTCTGTTCATTTCAAAAGCCCA
Source organism: Gopherus flavomarginatus (assembly GCF_025201925.1). NCBI lineage: Eukaryota > Metazoa > Chordata > Testudines > Testudinidae > Gopherus > Gopherus flavomarginatus. Next base: position 17,749,108 of record NC_066633.1, on the reverse strand, counting down.
TTTAACAGGGCCAAACTCCACACTCAGTGACCCTGGTGCCAAATGCTGCTCTCAGCCACATGGGTGTAAAGCCAGAGGGATTCCACTGACATCAGCAGAGTTCCTCTAGGTTGAACCGAGCCTGCTGAATCCAATCGTTGAGCATCCATGCTTGCTTGAGGAGTTGGTTTGACTGTAGAGGCATTTGTTGGCAGCAAGTTGGTTTGCTCTTCACAATGGCTCAATGGCCCCTCTTTGTTCTGTGTGTACACTGCCTAGTGCAGCAGGGTTCCTGGTCCGTGCTGGGGGCTTGTTGGCGATGGCAATAATAGTAAGATTGGGTGCAGCACCCCTCTTCATAGAGCCTGTGCAAGTCCCATGCACGCACCTCTCAAGTCCCACATAAGCTCACCGGTGCCGGACCTTGTGCTGGCTTCTGCAAGGGCTGAATTTCATCTCCTGGGAATGGGTGGGTTGGGAGGAGGAGGGGAGAAGACACCTCCCCCCACGGACATTGCTAAAGCCCCACCTCCACCTCCCCACACCAGCAAATGAGTCCTGAGGCCCCCCCTACCCCTGGCCTCTCTTGCGCTATTGCCCTGCACTGACACCAGGCTGGTGGGCAGATGTCTCTCTCGCCCTTGAGCAGGTTTATGACACTAATATGGATTTCTTTCATGGGCCTCCCCTTGCACTGCTGCAGGCATGTTCCCTCTACTTAGCCACTGTTGCTGAGCCACAGGGCTCGGATGCATGTCAGGAATTAAAGGTCCGGAGGCTCCAGTTCTGAACAGCTGTTGGCCAAGTTGATCCATCACATCGCCTGGTTCTAGTGAGACACAGAACGTATAGAAACACTATAGCCCAGCATCCTTTGCCCTGTAATTCATTCCAAGGCTTTGGAACGGAATGGAAGAAACATACTCTTACTCACATGAGTAATACAGGATTAAATTCCTTGCCACTACAGTATAAACATATCTCTCTGCCGCTCCTCCTCCCAGAGCAAATCTGCCCAGGAGGCCAGCGTGAAGGTGGGGGATTGTGCTCCCTGCTGTGTTATTAAAACACTGCAAAAATAGAATGAAAAGAACATGGGATAGGTTAATGAAGTACTAATCTCTGCTGCTTCGTGGTATATGAAGCAATAAACAGCTGCTGCAATTGATTAAATGTAGAAGCAAAGCAGAGGCACTTAATCAATCACAGAAGCCTTTTTATTTTTTAAGTTTGAAATTAATTTAGTGCCAACAGAACAACAGTAACTGGAGCCAGAGGGCTGCTACTTAACCCCAGGAATGAAGTTGTTTGGATGGCCACAGAGTGAGCTTCCCAGGCCCCCCATTCCTTGGTAGCTGTATTACCCCACCACCCAGCCTAATACCCACATCATCATTACACTGAAACTCAGCTGGCTTCATGCTCCATTCCATCTGGGAGGGTTTCCACTGGGCAGGCTGCTCCTGAGAAGGGAGATCAGCAGAATTAGGAGCATTGAAGGTGCCCGCAGACCAGGTGTCATAAACAGATAGCTAAGGGTTAATGTCTCTTTCACCTGAAGCACCTGACCAGAGGACCAATCAGGAAACCGGATTTTTTCAACTTTGGGTGGAGGGAATTGAGTGTCTAAGGTCTTTGTTTTTCTGGCTGCCTGCTTTCTCTGAGCTTTGGAGAAGTAGTTCTACTTTCTAGTCTTCTGTTTCCAAGTGTAAGGACAAAGAGATCAGATAGTAAGTTATATGGTTTCTTTTCTTTGGTATTTGCATGAATATAAGTGCTGGAGTGCTTTGATTTGTATTCTTTTTGAATAAGGCTGTTTATTCAATATTCTTTTAAGCAATTGACCCTGTGTTGTATCATCTAATACAGAGAGAACATTTGTACTTATTTTTCTTTCTTTTTATATAAAGCTTTCTTTTAAGACCTGTTGGAGTTTTTCTTTACTTCAGGGAAATTGAGTCCGTACTCACCAGGGAATTGGTGGGAGGAAGAAATCAAGGGGAGATTTGTGTGTTGGATCGCTAGCCTGAGTTTGCATTCCCTCTGGGGGAATAGGAAAGTACTTTTTGTTTTCAGGATTGGGAACAGAGAGGGGGAGTCTCTCTGTGTAGTTTCACAGAGCTTGTGTCTGTGTATCTCTCCAGGAGCATCTGGAGGGGGGAAGGGAAAAAGGATTATTTCCCTTTGTTGTGAGACTCAAGGGATTTGGGTCTTGGGGTCCCCAGGGAAGGTTTTTCAGAGGGACCAGAGTGCCCCAAAACACTCTAATTTTTTGGGTGGTGGCAGCAGGTACCAGGTCCAAGCTGGTAACTAAGCTTGGAGGTTTTCATGCTAACCCCCAGATTTTGGACGCTAAGGTCCAAATCTGGGACTAAGGTTATTACATGAGTGGCAGCTGGTGGGAGACAGAATCCAGAAGCCAGTAGAAATATTATATTTTCTTTTCTCTGCTAAGGGCTTTTTAGCAGAGAGAAACAGTTGGTTTTAAAAGGGAACCAGAGAGAGTTTTTTTTTTCTGCTCTCTCTGGCAGTTTGTGGCTTGCATGTTAAGCGAGAAGCCATTAAGAAACTGTTGAGGGTCTTTTGTCATGCAATAGCCCTCCCATTAGGAGGCAAGTACCGGCACTTATATGCATGCAAATAAAGTGATTTTTCTGGTTTCCCTTCATTGAACATTAGCTAGAGAGAGAAAAAGAAAAAAGCACTGTTGCTAGGCAGACTCCAGGATGGAACAGAGCCTGCAGTTCAGAAGATAAACACCGGAGGGCACCCCAACACAAGAAAACAGGAACCATGACTTCTAAGGCAAAAATTGACGCCGAAGAACAAATCAAAGAAGCTGAACACAGGCGACAACTGGAAATAAAACAAAAAGAGATGGAGAGGAAAGAAAGAGAAGAACAGATCAAAGAGGCAGCCTACCAAAGAGAACAGGCAGCCTACCAAAGAGAACAGGCAGCCAAAGAGGCAGCCAAGGAGGCAGCACACAAAAGAAAACTAGAAGAAGAAGAGGTGGCCTACCGAAGGAAACAAGCAGAAGAAGAGTTGGCCCACCGCCGAGAAATGGAAAAGCACCAAAAAGAAATGGAAAAACAACAAAAAGAAATGGAAAAACAACAACAAGAGAATGAAGAGAAGGAAAAACAGAGAAAACATGAACTGGAGTTGGCAAAAGCTGGGCTGCCTGTGCCAGCCAACCCTAACAACCCGGCGCCAATTATTGCTCCACAGCACAGGAAATTTCCCACCTACAAGGCAGGTGATGACACCGAGGCCTTCTTGGAAAATTTTGAAAGAGCCTGTCTTGGGTACAAGATCCCCGAAGACCAGTACATGGTAGAATTGAGGTCACAGCTCAGTGGACCTTTAGCAGAGGTGGCAGCTGAAATGCCTAAGCACCAAATGAATGACTATAAACTTTTTCTAACCAAGGCCAGATACAGGATGGGGATAACCCCAGATCATGCCCGTCGGCGCTTCAGAACCCAAAAGTGGAAACCAGAGGTGTCATTTCCCAAACACGCCTACTACATTGCAAAAAACTATGAGGCCTGGCTAACAGGAAACAACATTCAAACCTTGGAAGAACTGAACCTCCTCATACAAATGGAGCAGTTCTTGGATGGTGTTCCTGAAGACATCACACGGTACATACAAGATGGAAACCCCAAGAATATCGCTGAGGCGGGGGAGATTGGAGCCAAATGGATGGAACTGGCAGAAAGCAAGAAAGCTACTGTCAAGGGGAACGATTACCCCAGGGGGCACACAGACCATAAACCCTACAACCGAGGACAGCCAAAGACCCCACATACCACCCAAGTAAAGCCACAGATACCCTACCCTTCAACCTCACCAGTCTCCAGTAACTCACCTCGGCCCAGTGACCCATCAGATGGAAGATGCTTTAAGTGTAATGAACTGGGACATATCAAGGCCAAGTGTCCCAAGAACACCATGCGAGTGCAATTCATTACACCACCATCACACCCAAGATCCCCAGGCCCGGATGCCTCTCAAATACCCTTGGAGCGAAGGGAAAATTTGAGAGTGGGCGGAAAGAAGGTTACTGCGTGGAGAGACACGGGGGCACAAGTGTCAGCTATCCACCAATCCTTCCTTGACCCCAAATTCATCAACCCAAAGGCCAAAGTTACAATTTACCCCTTCATGTCACAAGCTGTAGACTTGCCTACAGCTCAACTGCCTGTCCAGTACAAAGGCTGGTCAGGAATGTGGACTTTTGCAGTCTATGACAATTATCCTATCCCCATGCTACTGGGGGAAGACTTGGCCAACCAGGTGAGGCGGGCCAAGAGAGTGGGAATGGTTACACGTAGCCAAACAAGGCAAGCTTCCAGACCCATTCCTGTTCCTGAACCGTCCACAGAGGCCCCGTCTGTGTTACCAGAGACCCAGACAGAGGTAGAGGACCCGGATTCCATGCCTACCACTGAAACAGCCACAGCATCTCCAGTCCCAGGCCCGGAACTGGAACAGCAACCAGCACCAGCAAGTGCAACCCCATCTTCAAACTCAACGCCAGAGGGCGCCAGCGAGCCAGAACTGGCAGAAGCACAAGACAGCCATACCCAAAAGGCTCAGCCAGAGCCTGAAATACCCTCAGGTGCACCAGCGGAGAGCGGTTCACCAGCAACGGAAACAAACCCATCACCTACATCGCTTCCAGAGGGACCAAGCCCAAGTCCACAGTCTGAGGAAGAACTGGTGACCCCAGCCTCAAGGGAACAGTTCCAGGCTGAGCAGGAAGCGGATGACAGCCTTCAGAAAGCTTGGGCAGCGGCACGGAGCACCCCACCGCCTCTCAGCTCTTCTAATCGATCCCGGTTTGTTATAGACCAAGGACTTTTGTACAAGGAAATTCTTTCTGGTGGACACCGGGAAGAATGGCAGCCGCAAAAACAGTTGGTGGTTCCAACTAAGTACCGGGGGAAGCTCTTAAGCTTAGCCCATGATCATCCCAGTGGCCATGCTGGGGTGAACAGAACCAAGGACCGGTTGGGGAAGTCCTTCCACTGGGAGGGGATGGGCAAGGACGTTGCCAAGTATGTCCGGTCTTGTGAGGTATGCCAAAGAGTGGGTAAGCCTCAAGACCAGGTCAAGGCCCCTCTCCAGCCACTCCCCATAATTGAGGTCCCATTTCAGCGAGTAGCTGTGGATATTCTGGGCCCTTTCCCAAAAAAGACGCCCAGAGGAAAGCAGTACGTACTGACTTTAGTGGACTTTGCTACCCGATGGCCAGAAGCAGTAGCTCTAGGCAACACCAGGGCTAACACTGTGTGCCTGGCCCTAACAGACATCTTTGCCAGGGTAGGTTGGCCCTCCGACATCCTTACAGATTCAGGGTCTAATTTCCTGGCAGGGACCATGGAAAAACTGTGGGAAACTCATGGGGTGAATCACTTGTTTGCCACCCCATACCACCATCAAACCAATGGCCTGGTGGAAAGGTTCAATGGAACTTTGGGGGCCATGATACAAAAATTCATCAACGAATTCTCCAATAATTGGGACCTAGTGTTGCAGCAGTTGCTGTTTGCCTACAGGGCTGTACCACATCCCAGTTTAGGGTTTTTACCATTTGAACTTGTGTATGGTCACGAGGTTAAGGGGCCATTACAGTTGGTAAAGCAGCAATGGGAGGGGTTTACGCCTTCTCCAGGAACTAACATTCTGGACTTTGTAAGCAACCTACAAAGCACCCTCCGACACTCTTTAGCCCTTGCTAGAGAGAACCTAAAGGATGCTCAAGAAGAGCAAAAGGCCTGGTATGACAGACATGCCAGAGAACGTTCCTTCAAGGTAGGAGACCAGGTTATGGTCTTGAAGGCGCAACAGGCCCATAAGATGGAAGCATCATGGGAAGGGCCATTCACGGTCCAAGAGCGCCTGGGAGCTGTAAACTACCTCATAGCATTTCCCAATTCCTCACTAAAGCCTAAAGTGTACCATGTTAATTCTCTCAAGCCTTTCTATTCCAGAGACTTACAGGTTTGTCAGTTTACAGTCCAGGGAGATGATGCTGAGTGGCCTGACGGTGTCTACTACGACGGGAAAAAAGACGGTGGCGTGGAAGAGGTGAACCTCTCAACCACCCTGGAACGTCTGCAGCGGCAACAAATCAAGGAGCTGTGCACTAGCTTCGCCCCATTGTTCTCAGCCACCCCAGGACGGACTGAGCGGGCATACCACTCCATTGATACAGGTAATGCTCACCCAATCAGAACCCCACCCTACCGAGTGTCTCCTCATGCCCAAGCCGCTATAGAGCGGGAGATCCAGAACATGCTACAGATGGGTATAATCCGCTCATCTACCAGTGCATGGGCATCTCCAGTGGTTCTGGTACCCAAACCAGATGGGGAAATACGCTTTTGCGTGGACTACCGTAAGCTAAATGCGGTAACTCGTCCGGACAACTATCCAATGCCACGCACCGATGAGCTATTGGAGAAGTTGAGACGTGCCCAGTTCATCTCTACAATAGACTTAACCAAGGGGTACTGGCAAGTACCGCTAGATGAACCTGCCAAGGAGAGGTCAGCATTCGTCACCCATGCGGGGGTGTATGAATTCAATGTCCTTCCTTTCGGCCTTCGAAATGCACCCGCCACCTTCCAGAGGCTGGTAGATGGTCTACTAGCTGGACTGGGAGAATTTGCAGTTGCCTACCTCGATGATGTGGCCATTTTTTCAGACTCCTGGCCCGAACACCTACTACACCTGGAAAAGGTCTTTGAGCGCATCAGGCAGGCAGGACTAACTGTTAAGGCCAAAAAGTGTCAAATAGGCCAAAACAGAGTGACTTACCTGGGGCACCAGGTGGGTCGAGGAACCATAAACCCCCTACAGGCCAAGGTGGATGCTATCCAAAAGTGGCCTGTCCCACGGTCCAAGAAGCAGGTCCAATCCTTCTTAGGCTTGGCCGGATACTACAGGCGATTTGTACCCCACTACAGCCAAATCGCTGCCCCACTGACCGACCTGACCAAAAAGACCCAGCCAAATGCAGTTAAGTGGACTGATGAGTGTCAAAAGGCCTTTACCCAACTTAAGGCAACGCTCATGTCGGACCCTGTGCTCAGGGCCCCGGATTTTGACAAGCCATTCCTAGTAACCACAGATGCATCTGAGCGTGGTATAGGAGCAGTGCTCATGCAGGAAGCAACAGATCACAACTTCCATCCTGTCGTGTTTCTCAGCAAGAAACTGTCTGAGAGGGAAAGTCACTGGTCAGTCAGTGAAAAGGAATGCTATGCCATTGTGTACGCCCTGGAAAAGCTACGCCCATATGTTTGGGGACGGCGGTTCCAACTACAAACTGACCATGCTGCACTAAAGTGGCTTCATACTGCCAAGGGGAACAACAAGAAACTTCTTCGTTGGAGTTTAGCTCTCCAAGATTTTGATTTTGAAATTCAACACATCACAGGAGCTTCTAATAAAGTTGCTGATGCACTCTCCCGTGAGAGTTTCCCAGAATTCAGTAGTTAAAAAGTGTTCTTAGAATGTAGAAGTCTGTTAGTTATACACTTAGGAGTATATGTAAAGGTGTATGTGTTGTATTAATCTGTTTATTTTCAAGTTCTAGAAGGAAATCGCCGCCAGTGAGCTTCCCCACTGTCTGCAATTTGGGGGGCGTGTCATAAACAGATAGCTAAGGGTTAATGTCTCTTTCACCTGAAGCACCTGACCAGAGGACCAATCAGGAAACCGGATTTTTTCAACTTTGGGTGGAGGGAATTGAGTGTCTAAGGTCTTTGTTTTTCTGGCTGCCTGCTTTCTCTGAGCTTTGGAGAAGTAGTTCTACTTTCTAGTCTTCTGTTTCCAAGTGTAAGGACAAAGAGATCAGATAGTAAGTTATATGGTTTCTTTTCTTTGGTATTTGCATGAATATAAGTGCTGGAGTGCTTTGATTTGTATTCTTTTTGAATAAGGCTGTTTATTCAATATTCTTTTAAGCAATTGACCCTGTGTTGTATCATCTAATACAGAGAGAACATTTGTACTTATTTTTCTTTCTTTTTATATAAAGCTTTCTTTTAAGACCTGTTGGAGTTTTTCTTTACTTCAGGGAAATTGAGTCTGTACTCACCAGGGAATTGGTGGGAGGAAGAAATCAAGGGGAGATTTGTGTGTTGGATCGCTAGCCTGAGTTTGCATTCCCTCTGGGGGAATAGGAAAGTACTTTTTGTTTTCAGGATTGGGAACAGAGAGGGGGAGTCTCTCTGTGTAGTTTCACAGAGCTTGTGTCTGTGTATCTCTCCAGGAGCATCTGGAGGGGGGAAGGGAAAAAGGATTATTTCCCTTTGTTGTGAGACTCAAGGGATTTGGGTCTTGGGGTCCCCAGGGAAGGTTTTTCAGAGGGACCAGAGTGCCCCAAAACACTCTAATTTTTTGGGTGGTGGCAGCAGGTACCAGGTCCAAGCTGGTAACTAAGCTTGGAGGTTTTCATGCTAACCCCCAGATTTTGGACGCTAAGGTCCAAATCTGGGACTAAGGTTATTACACCAGGAAGCAAGGCCAAGGGTGTAAGACACGGGAGGAAATGCCTGAGTCATGCCATAGGATCCCACCCATTCAGACCTTCCTTTCGAATTTATCGGCACCTCTGTGCAGCCATTGCAACTGATCAGCCAGTGCAGATACTGATCCCCAACAGCAAACAGCAGATGTCAGTATCTCAGGGGAACACAACCTTCCTGAGCTTTGTAGCACCTGGATACCACCACGATAGAGCAATCTCACAGGTCCACCAGCTCCATCGTTGCAGGGAAAGGGTCCAAACCAGCATCCAGAGAAGTAAATGAAGCAAGCAACCTAGGCTCTATGTTGGCATCCACAACCGACTAGCATCCTTGTTGCTCAGGGTTAAGATCCCTATGACATGGCTCAGGAGAAGATCCATTGATGGGGCAGTTTGAGGGAACCTTGCACTGGCCGTGCCCATGCTGTCCCTGTCTTAGGGATAAGCAGAGGGATACCATCTCTGGGGAATCGCCACCCGGTGCCCTCCATCGACACTACATTCATGATGAAGATTATTTTGGTGGATGGGCCAGCATCCCAGTCTAGGTTAGGCCCCTCTGGAAAAGAAGAAGAGCTATTCCACCTGGCAATTCGGCCAATGAGGAGGAGATACTTTCCTTGTTGTAACAGAAACTGGACACAGATTGAGCTTTCAGGTCAGCATGGTCCTATCTATCTACCACTTACGCAGCCATCTACCCTGTCTAAACCCATGCATAACCATCGAGCTATGGTACTTCTATAGCCTCCATTGCAATAGTACTTGAGCACCTCTCAATCTTTACTGTATTTATCCTCTGTGAGGTAGGGCAGTGCTATTATCCCCATTGTATAGATGGAAAACTGAGGCACAGAAGGAACAAGGCCCAGAGCCTCAAAGGTATAGTGAGGCAGAGTGGCCTCCAAGCTTCATAGGGAGGAACTACCACACTCCCCGTGATGGGGGGAGCCAAGCCGCCCCACCCCTTGCGCCAGAAGCAGAGGGTTGGGACGGGAAGTGTAAGAGGCAAGCCCTTCAGCTCAGTTGGAAGGGAGCCAGCAAAGAAGGCTGACATCTCTAGCCTGCTGCAGGACTCTAGCCACACTACTGTGTAGTGCACTCACCCCAGAGGAGCCTGAGGAGCTGCTATCCGCTGTTTACCTGGAGAACACACAGATGACAGAACCTGCCAATGGACTGTGACAGGAAGTAGCCCAGGGATATCAGACATTAGTCCAGGCGTGCTGTCGCAATATGAATCAGTGTGTTTCAGTGGGATCCCTGCTGACTCAGTGGTGGGACCACTGGGCTGGGATCCAGAGGAGTAGGGTGAGCCTGGGTCCCCCAACCCCCTGACCCTGACCCCACCCCTGGGCTCAGTGGTTTGAGCATTGGCTTGATAAACCCAGGGTTGTGAGTTCAATCCTTGAGGGGGCCATTTAGGGATCTGGGGCAAAAATCTCGCTGGGGATTGGTCCTGCTTTGAGCAGGGGGTTGGACTGGATGACCTCCTGAGGTCCCTTCAAACCCAGACATTCTATGATAGGCCCTATTGGCCCTAGGGCTGAAGGTCTGTGCCTTGTGTGTTGGCGGTCTACCCTAGCCCAAAGGCTGAGCTAAAGACGTACTGCTCTGTCCCGCCCAAAGGGTCAGAGCCTTGACTGTGAAAATTACTGTCTGCCCCCACCCTGTAGACTGAGTGCTTCGTGGCCCCACCGAGGGGGGCAGAGCCCTAATCTAATAATTGACTTGTGTGACTGCCAACACAGAGCTGTCCATGCTGGCATTTTTGTCGATGAAACTTTTGTCGGCCAAGGGGTTTTTTTTACACCCCTGACCGACAAAAGTCTTACTGAGAAAAGTGCTGGTTTAGACAAACTCATAGTGGTCATCCCTCCCCTTCAAGCTTGGAGGGAGGCCACAGGCCAGTACAAAGGGTATTGAGGTACCTAACTCCCATTATCAGAGGGGTAGCCGTGTTAGTCTGGATCTGTAAAAGCAGCAAAGAATCCTGTGGCACCTTATAGACTAACAGACGTTTTGGAGCATGAGCTTTTGTGGGTGAATACCCATTTCGTCGGATGCATGTAGACGAAGTGGGTATTCACCCACGAAAGCTCATGCTCCAAAACATCTGTTAGTCTGTAAGGTGCCACAGAATTCTTTGCTGCTTTTACTAACTCCCATTGATGGCAAGGTTTGATTTGAGGATCTGGGCCTAAGTGACTGGCCCAAGGTCACACAAGAAAGTCAGTGACGGAGCAAGGACTTGATCATAGGTCTTCACAATTCCACTACTGCTTTCCTTCCTCTCTCTATATCTTCTTAGAGCTGGTCAACATTATTTGACCAAAACATCTTGCAGACATAGGGGAATTCATTGAAGATTGTTTTCTTCTTTGGGGAAAAACTGTTTTTGATGACTTTTTTTGATAGGAAATTTAAAAAAAAAACGAAATAAAATGAAAATTTCAATTTGTTACTAAATTTCCTGTGAAAAATTGTCAAACAAAAACATTTCACTTGAAATTGTTCTCTTGGGAGGAGGGAAGGGTGAGGGTGAAGAACACCAAATCTTTTTTGATCAGCTCTACTTAACTATCTCCTCTAACTGGCTGTCCATCCATCACTGTAGTATCCAGGTGCTGTCTGGATGGGATTACAGTCCTCAGTAAAAAGAAAACATAACAAAACAAACCCAACCCCCAACAACCCATGGGGCATTCCTGAGGGTGGTGGGGAACAGGTCGGGCTGGCTGAGATAAATGAAGGAGGTGATCCCCTGACTTGCACATGCTAATACCCGCAAATACATCACTAATGCTCTCAGTTCATACTCATTAGCCTGGCCAGCGGAGACAAGACAAGCATGTTATGTCATTGGTTAAATCCTGCCACATTTCCCAATGACTCCAATTACATTTTAAAATATTTATTCATTTTCCCACGTGGCAGGATTGTCTGTCTCTTCTGGAGCCTGGCAGACTCACTTAGAACAGGGGGACCCAGAACTTGGGGGGCAGAGGTGCCTCATATCTCCCCCCCCATCTCCCAAAGGTCACATACACACCCTCCAGCCCAGATCTTAACACATGAAATAAAGTATTTCCAGCTTATATGTGCTGGAGAAGGAAGGAATGTGATATCTCATGAACACAGCAGCAGGGACACAGAGGCATATGCACATGCCCACACAGACACGCCATTTGCACACCAATGCACACCCACACATGCACACCCACACATGCTCACATTCACACACTCCGTCTGAAGGCATGTCTGGCCCATGCTGATTTAGCGACTGCAAGAAACCAACTCTCCTTGGAAGTCCCAGGTAGCAGCTGAGACAGAAGAGACTAAATATTTATGGACTTGTGCTTTATTCATCATCTCCTGCTGGGGCTGCCCTCCCTCCTCATCCTTCCCTTCCCCCTCCACCCCCCCGTTAGATGGCTTCAGGTCTCTAATGTTAGCTGGCAGCTCTCCCCCATAATTTTCCCCCGGGGAGTGAGCAGAGGATAGCGAACATGGGATAACCTGTTGGATACGTAACTAATGACAAGAGCTGGGAAGGAGAAGTGGGCCAGGAAGGGTAATTTTAAATAGACCTCTGCATCATTCAGCTGAGGATCTCAAAGCACATGAGAACTATTACATTACTGGGGTCCACTCAAACTCCCATTGAAGTCAATGTCAAGTCCTTCCTCCGACTGCACAGAGAGCTGGATCAGGGTTTAAACTCACATCTCCTCCCAGGAACCTGTTGTTATTGTAACCCTTTTGCAGGTGACTACATGGGGAGAAGCTAAGGCCCAGATCCTCAGAAGTATTTAAGCACCTAACTCCCGTTGAGATCATTGGTGGGAGTTGGGCACCTACATATCTTCAAGCATCTTGGCTGAGAAAACAAAATAATTTGAGGATCAGGGCCTCCAAGGTTTGCTAAATGCCATAGAGTGAGTGAGGGGCAGCACCCAGGAGGCTTAGTACCCAGGTCTCATCTCTCACCATTAGGCCCACCCACATGGATTTTAACCTCGGGCACTGTCAGCATAATTTCCCTGTGTGTCTCCTGCAAACTCTGTAGGGACATTTGCACCCTCTTCTCCCAACTCAGCTGCAGCAGGACTGACTGCTGTGTCTCATAGGTGCAGGGTGTAGGAGCTCCATCTTCTTCACGTCCCCCTATAGGTGTTCCACTTTGGGCGTGTGTGCATCCCACGCACCCTCAATTGGAGATTGTCATTAGCAGCCTCAGTTCAGCCCAGGCATGCACCAGTGATATCCTCGTGCCTCACTTCAAGGTTATATCAGGCTGTATGGGTGGTCTGCCCTCAGTTCCTTCTCAACTGCCTTGGCCTGACACAGAGCTCAGTATGTCCCTTTGTGGTTGCTGAGCTTGTTTTTTTCCCTTAGTTTAGTTAATAGTTACTTCTGTTTTTTTTTTAAGTTGTTTATTTCCTCAGGGGACTTCCTGCCTGAGATGGGCTTGCTCAGTTCACTGGGGTTTAAATGTTGCCTTTCTTGTAGAGAGGCTATCCCCATCAGTGATGGGCATGAAATGTGGTTGCTGCCTGGGAGAGTCACATGTCCCTCAGAAGTGTAACTTCTGCTTAGCCCTCAAACCCTGGACTTGGAACCATCAGGAAGTCAAGCTGTGATTTCTGATGGCGTGCTCCCTTTGCCCTGCTTTGGCACCAGCTCAGGACACCCCATACATCAGTCCCTGGGGGTCTCTAAAGCTCCTTCAACTTTGGTGCAGCATGCTCCCAGAAAGAGGAAATCCTCACAGACCTCCTCTAAACATTCTAAGAATTCCCCCTCCCAGGGATTCCATCTTAAAAAGACCTCATCCTCTGATCAGGTCAACAGCCTCAGAGACTTCATCCTCAAGGCTTGGTACCATAGAGGCAAAGAGCTCCTCCAGAACCAGTGGAGTTGGAATGTCCCACACTTTTAAGTCCAAATGTGGCTCTGAGAAGCGTCTAGTGGAGATGGTAAGAAGATCGGTACTGTCGGATTGCAATAATCCCTTGGTACCCTTATCGAGTTCTTCGGTACCCTGTAAGCCTCCAGCGACATCAGCGCTGTCTGCAAAGTGCTCCCAACCATCAGTACCATCCAGCAAGGACAGGTAGACTGGTTTGTGGGTGACGCAACACCTCTCGTGCCGCAAGATTGTAAATACCCAAAGGACTTATTTGTGGTTTCTGAAGCAGAGTCTCCATTGTTGGCAGGTCCTGAGCGCCTCTCCATACTGAGAGCTGCTTGGTCTCTGGAACTTTATACACCCCTGGTATCGTCACCTCCCTTTTGCCTTGGAGCTCCCCCATTAGATGAAGAAGAGGATAATGATGATGAAGAGCTCCCTTCAGTATCATTGATCTCTGTTCAGGGTTCCCCCCATGTACCTGTATATGAACCCCCTTTCTCAAAGGAGCAGGGAAGTGTTTGGGGGCCTTATTGCACCGGGTGGGAGCAACCATGGAGGCCAACCCCTTCCTCATATGGTCCTCAATGGCCATATTAGGAGACTATCCTACCCTACAACAAAAGGAAACATTAAGACCAAGAGTTTAGTGTGGACAAAAATCCAATCCTCAAACTACCATCTTGTCCTATTTGCTGAATGAAGCAGTAATGCCTCCTCCTCCATCTATGATGATTTTTGGCAGTTACAAGATCGTGTTAAGGGGTGACAGATGCTCTATGGATACCTCTTGAGGAGGTCACAGAATCCCAACAGAAATATTGGTTATTCTTCATTTTGCGATGCCATCCAGAGTTACTTTCCCCATCACTGAGGCTTTGCTGGAACCTGCAAAAACCATTTGGCAAACCCTGACTACAGTAATGCCCACATGTAAGAGGGTTGATAGAAAGATTATGTTCCCACCAAGGACTCTGAGGTCCTGTTTTCTCACTCTCCACCTAACTCTCTGGGTATTGACACAGTGAACGAACAGGGCAAACACCATCATTATAAGTCCACCCTGTATGACACAGAACAGACACACCTGGATCTTCTGGGGAGAAAAATCAGCAACCCCACAGTTCCACATTTCAAATGACTGGGCACCAATGGCCAAATACAACTTCACAAATTATATGAAGTTGGGATTGTTTATTAAACACTTTCCTCCTTACCAAAGGGAAGGATTTCAGGCCAGTATTGCAGAGGGACAATTATTGGTCAGGACATCTCTTCAGGGAGCTCTTGATACTTCAGATACCACGGACAGTTCCATCTCTACAGCAGTGGTGATACACAGGGGTTCCTGATTACAGGTGTCTGGTTTCCTCAGAGAAGTCCAGAATATGGCTGAGGATCTCCTGTGTGAGGGACTAAAGTTGTGCAGAGAATATTGATGAGTTGTTGGAAACCCTTAAGGACTCCAGAGCCCTTGTTAGGTATCTACACTCCTGCAAACACAAGAAAGTTTACTAGACCACAAACGGCTCAAAGGCACACACACACGCACACACACACACACACACACACACACACACACATACACATCCCATACAATTCTCTGGGTTTCAGAGGCTGAAAGAACTTCAGAGAGAGAGAGAGAGAGAGAGAGAGACAGGTTCCAGAGAAAGAGACCCTTTAACCCACCTGATGCAACTTCACAACAGGCTTCATCATCAAAGCATCAGTTTTGACAGAATGGGTGAGGGTTTGAACCCCGCTCCCTCATTAGCCTTCCAGCTTCAATGTTTTGCCCACCTCCTCCCATATGGAGAGCAACTTTGCCACTTCCATCAAGCATGGGAGCATATTCCTTTGGAAAAATGGGTGTTGGATGTCATATCATTGGGCTACACTGTCCATTTTCCCTCCCTCTCCCCCGCTTATTGCTCTTCCCTGTCCCTCTTTAGGAACCCCTCTCATGAGTTTCTGCTTAACCAGAAAATCAACTCCCTTCATTCTGGAGCCACAGAATTGGTCCCCTTGCAGCCAGAATACCTGTTGCAACTAAAGAAAAATTGGACAGTTACTTAGTTCCCCTAAATAGTGGTATGAAAAGCTGTCAGGGCATCCAGATGAACCTTGAGGGTTCTCCCGGTTTGTGCACCCTGCAACTACAAGGTTTATGAAAGGCCTGGGAAATCTCTTCCTATGGTCCCTACCCCAGTTTGGGGCCTTAATCTGGTTCTTCAAAGTCTTATGAAATCTCCTTTTGAACTGATGGTGACCTGCTTCCTCTAGTGGTTGCAGATGGCAAATGCAGGCATTTAATTAATTGTTATTGCAGCATCTTCAGTGAGACGGGTTTAGTTGCTTATGTTGTAGTGGCTTTTGATTTTAGATCTTGGATAGTGAAGCAGAGGAAGGGATTAATAAAAAGCCACCAGAAACCTGGATGGAGCCACTTCTATGTGAAATGCAGCAGTTTGTGCTGGATACCACTTGGTATAGGCTTTTGGAAGTGAGGATTAAAAAAACAACAACTCATAAGCAATGGTATGATTCCTCTTTTACTAAGAGCTGGCTTCATTGCTCACCATAAACTCCTGCTTATAGCAAGTATGCACAAA
Organism: Gopherus flavomarginatus; assembly: GCF_025201925.1. Taxonomy (NCBI): domain Eukaryota; kingdom Metazoa; phylum Chordata; order Testudines; family Testudinidae; genus Gopherus; species Gopherus flavomarginatus. Next base: position 17,733,057 of record NC_066633.1, on the reverse strand, counting down.
GCACATTAAGCCCAAAACACAGTTAATTTACTGTGAATGTTAAATCTCTCTGAGAATAGAAGTCTTCTCTCAAGTTGCCAAAAAACCTAGAAATATATTAGCCCTAGCCACTTAAAATCAGCCACATTGAAGGTGAAATACAGCCAGCTCTTGTTTTTCAATAAGCTCCCTGTCAGGATTATTTTAATTGGGAGGACAGCATTACTCAGTAAGTAAGAGTGGGCTGGGAGTCAGGATATCTGAGACCTGCTGGGTGGCCCTGAGCAGTCACTTATCTTCTCTTTGCCTCAGTTTCCACATCTGTGAAATGGGATACATTCCTTTGTAAAGCCAGAGATAAAAATTGTGATGCAAGTGCTAGGCGTCATTGTTAATTGAATCTCTGCTATACCTGTAGGGCCTGGCCATTCTTTGTTTACCCTCAAAATCCCAAGTCCCAGGCAGGCTGGTATTCAGGCAGCTAGCCCTTAGTGCTTAACACTATCAAACTCCTGCAGAAACATTAAACCAGTCTCATCACTCTCAGGAGTTAGTTAGTGAATACAGCTTCTCTTTTAAAGGTGGGAAAACTGAGGCACAGAGTGGCATGAAATACTTTACCCAAGGCCACCCAGAAAGTCAGTGGCAGAACCAGGACCTGGGATTAAAAATAATTAATTCCTGGGATTTAGTTCTATGTGGCATATTCACTGCCTCTTAGTGCATAAAGGGTCATTCCAACAGCCAAACACATTACAGCATCCCCAAGGTTAGACATTTAACGAATGGCCCCTTTCACCAGGCAAACAACTGTGGCTGATCCCCTAGGCCAGGGGTCGGCAGCCTTCCAGCAGTGCTGTGCCGAGTCTTCATTTATTCACTCTGATTTAAGGTTTCACATGCCAGTCATACATTTTAACATTTTTAGAAGGGCTCTTTCTATAGGTCTATAATATATAACTAGACTATTGTTGTATGTAAAGTAACTATGGTTTTTAAAATGTTTAAGAAGCTTCTTTTAAAATTTAAATTAAAATGCAGAGCCCCCCCGGACCGGGCAGGGTGAGTGCTACTGAAAGTCAACTCGCATGCCGCCTGCGGCACATGCACCATAGGTTGCCTACCCCTACCCTAGGTGGATTGCTGGAGAGAAGATACAATCGTTAAGGAGCAAAAGGGTTAGTCTGCAGGAGCCAAAGCTTTCCCTGGTTGCATCCCTGGCACATACTAAATGCTGAACACTAACTGCCTAATTGCCCCAGCCTCATGCTTCCCCATACGTAAAAAGACCATCCAGTTCTCACAGAACTCCCAGCAGCCTTCAGTACATGGCACAGGTGCGCAGTGCCTGATTGCAAATTGAATCCCATTATTCCAGCATCACCACTGCTTCCAGAGCAGGGTGGAAGGTGATGGGATGGCAACTGAAGCAATGTAAGTGAGCCTGCGACATGAGCCACTGCGAGTGCCCTTGGGTCACTCAAGCGTGGCACGGATAGGAGTGCAGATTGCGCCATGCGCTTGCTGCTTCATTAGCGTTCGGCTTGTGGGGCCGAGGACTCGGCCATATGGGCAAGGCAGCTCCACTTGGCTTCCCACAAGGGATCCATTAAGTGAGCTAGAAACAATTTCTGTCTAAGAAGAAAGGGAATAAATAAAACCTTCCTCCACAACTGCTGTGGAAAGGATGGAATAAATAAATAACCGGGCAAGGTGAAATGCTAGCCTGGCCCTGGGGCTCATTTACAAACACGGTAACATCCCTGCCTGCTGCAAAGGCTCAGGATGGGAGCTGATCCCAACCAACTCCAGGTACAGGCAGCACTGAAAGGCACTGGGCTCTTGCCAACACTTGTTTGGCATGGAGGAGCAGATCCCGGGCCAGCTCTGCCTTCCCTTGACAAGTCACTTCACTCCTGATTGTTGCCACTTGCATTGGCTGTTCTCTGCCCTCCCAGAGACCCCACCACCCTGCTCCGGGACAGGGATTGGAAGTATGTTCTGCAGGGCAAGGTCACTAGGGGTGTCACTGAGGCAGGGCGACGGAGTTCATGAGGATTCTTCTTATTGGTTCACATGTATTACATAGCCCCAGGGGAAACGTGAGTGCCAGGTCATGCCACACACCTTCAGCAAAGCATAGGTGCTTCCCAACAGAGACATGTAAACACTGCCTCATTGGGAAGCAAACACAGGAGTGCATGAGACATTTCAGTAGCTGACATTACAATGTCTCATTTAACTTGGAATTAACATATCTTGAGCCTCAGCGTTGACTCTGTTAAGGCTGCAGAATTCATAGCACATACTTAAGAGCCGCTTGCCTGTTACACTAAATGAAGACAGCAGCCACAGTCTATGCTTCTCCTGCTTCCAAGTCTAACCTGGAAAATGAGAGCTGACAGCAGAGATGGGTGGAGTAAATAGTCTGTTCCAGGCAAAAGCTTCCTCTCCTTTAGGATTGGCATTGGAGATTCGACTCTGCAACCATCTAACATGAATTAGCTGCTACCATCTGTAAATGTTCCCGCAACAGGCCAATGGCATCCAGAAAAGAGAAAGCAAAGATCAGTTTTGTTGTTTCATTTTGACCTAATGCAGGAGCCTAATCTGAGTCAGAACTAAAGTGTGTGAGCTGATAATGTCCTGTGTAGGACTGTCATGGGGGTGATGCACCTCTTTCCTCCCATGGTGGGGTGCATCACAGCCCCGCGATCGAGTTTGAAGGAGTGCCCCAGGTCTCAGGGCTGTGCAGCTCAGGGGCCTCAGTCCTTAATGTGGCCCTTGATAGCAGGGTGGTGCGGCCTATCGGCCAAAATCAATACCACAGCCCCTGCCATCAGGGCAGCGCAGCCCAATGGCCAGAGTCAGTAATACTGGCAAACTGGGCCACCACCCCAGGGTGGGCGGTGGTCAGGATAGGGGGATCTGGTCCCCCCTCTCCAACAGGTCCCTGTCAGTGGTGGGTTTGCCTGCCACCAGCTCGGTGGGGGAGGAGGGGGTGTCCAACCAAAACAACCCAAGCCTTGGTCCTGTTCTATCACTGTTTTCCCACAAAACCTACCTGGGTTACTTCCTACCTAAGTCCCTGGAGTCCTCTGTCTCTGGGATTCTCCAGTCTCTCCCTGATGTCCTGTCCTGGTGTGCTGGGGTCTGTCTCTAACTGGCTGGCCTTTGTGGCTTGGAGTGCAGGTGGTTTTCCCCCCGGCCATCAGCCCAGACTGAGCTACTCTGCTGGCTTTTATATCCTGCTTCCAGCTGGAGCATGCCCAGCAGTGCTGGGGTGTGTGGCCTCCTTGGCTAAGAGAGAAGGGTTAATCCCTGCTGTACCAGTGCAGGGCTGATACACAACATCACAGGGACAGACATGGAGCTGGGGAGAAGAGGGGTTGAGGTAGAGACAAAGGACTGTATATGGAAAACCCCCAAGGTTTTTACTGTTGCTATGCTCTATTGAACAATTGCAGCGTTCCACCCCAGAGGTGGCTGCATTTGACTAGTGGGTGAAATGATCGCTGTGTGAGTATATAATACACAACAGAGAATTTGAATCCCTGATTTAAGTGCAAAACTCAACTCAACTTTAGCTATGGAATGCTCCATAATAATGTGTTGAGTTTTAGGTGATCTTGAGGGATAAAGGAGCAATGCCCATACAAGAAGGCATTATCATTATCTCTTTGCTGGCTGTTCTTTTTTTTGCCTAGGCTGGCAGCCTACTTTGAGATGCTGGTGTTTCACTGGGATATCAGTATTTCACAGGGGAGCTACCTAGTACCTGGAGCAGCATTAGTGGGGCTAATTATCCTTTATAAACAATCCTCTACACAGCATCCTAGATTTACTATGTGCTTTACTTACCATTATGGCTAGGGAAAGTAGGACATATTATCCCAGTCTCCAAACCTTTATGCTGGCTCCCAGTTAGGAGCTTCAGTCTCAGTTACTCTGTTCCAGCACCTGGGACAAGGTGAGGGAGCAGGGGTGGCACAAATGTAGCTTTAAGCCACTTTTCCATTTCCTGTATCCAGAAGTTGTGCAGAGGCCTGCTCAGCCCCCAGTGCAAGTTAGAGCAGCCTCAGGGCTGCTCTAAATTGCACTGTGCTTCCTGTGGGCCCCCCTGTAGGCAGTAGGAAAGAGAGACTAACCAGAGTTCAGTGTACTGTGATTACATCCCTTATCTACCCCCGAGGCTGGGCTGGTGTACAGTCCATACACTAGTTGTATACCAGGTGGGAAGGCATGTACATATGAGGGTGTATTTTTGGAAGTCATTTCTGCCCCCATTAAGTTCCCTTTATGCTATCAAAGCAACATATCAGGGCCTTAGCATCTTTATAAACCAGGCCAAAGTTTCCACACTGGGATTTAGAATTTTTCATTTGACTCCTAAGGCTGTTAATGGGGCAGCTCCAGCATATCAGACTGAGTTGCTTTCCCCCACCTCCATTCCCAGCAGATCACTACCAGCTGAGTTGGCTGGACAGTTAATTTTCCATGAGAACAATATTGGAGCAGCTCAGCCATGGCTTATACATCCTGCTCCTGTTCATAAACCTCACTGTGTGTTAGCACTCCAAAGCAGGCTCAGGAATCACCACTGCACCTAATTTTTCCTGATCACCATCACATTATTGTTCTGGGTCATTCAGGGCTTGCTCTAACATTGTGCTGTCTGCATTTAGCTTTGGGAGGTGGTAGAGCAAGATGCCTGCCTGTATTACATAGGCACACAGCTATTAGCGAAGCAGGGAGGTGTAAATAGAGCCACAGGTGCTATAAATAAATAAACCTCCCTTGACTTCTCTAGAGCTGTGCTGATTTTTATCAGCTGAGGAACTGGTCCACAGATTGAAGTGTGCTGTTGAGGCTCTATATCTGATGAGCCCCTGGGACCTGATGAAAATGAAATCTGTCTCCTCTGGGCTTTTTCTATGCAAAGATTTTAAACAAATATAGAAATACACTAATTAACTAGTGTAAACCAGTGGGGATTTCAAACCCCACACTGGGCCACAAGGGATTAAGGCAGGGGTCGGCAACCTTTCAGAAGTGCTGTGCCAAGTCTTCATTTATTCACTCTGATTTAAGGTTTCGTGTGCCAGTCATACATTTTAATATTTTTAGAAGGTCTCTTTCTCTAAGTCTATAATATATAACTAAACTATTGTTGTATGTAAAGTAAATAAGGTATTTAAAATGTTTAAGAAGCTTCTTTTAAAATTAAATTAAAATGCAGAGCTCCCCCCCACCCGGACTGGTGGCCAGGACCCGGGCAGTGTGAGTGCCACTGAAAATCAGTTTGCGTGCTGCCTTTAGCACACGTGCCATAGGTTGCCAACCTCTGGATTAACGGATTATTTTGGGCTCAGCAAGCCCTGCCCCGTCACACCTGTGGCAAATGCACCATCTGCTGGAGGAATTACAAGGCAGGGAATTAGCACATTTGGGTAGCAGAGCTGGAAGTGAGCAGATCTGCAGTCTACTGCCCTGGTAGTGGGAAGCCTAAAGACTCTGACACAGCTGCACGAAGGGGCCCTGTCTGAGGGAGGGGAGGACCCACCCCAGAGATAACCAGAGAAGGAAATATCTTGTGAACATTAGTAACCTTGTCTTCCTTACTGGGGTTTGGATTTCCCCACGAGGCAAAAGTCTTAGACTAAGGTGATGGGGTGAGGGGGGTAAATGGAAGATGCCCAGGGAGAATAGGCTCCTTGGCTACTGATAACTCACAGGCCTGTGGGTCAGAGCCTGGTAGAGGCGGGAGGGCCTGGACTCCCCTCCCCAACCCCCTTGGCAGTCAGGGGTTGTGGCTGTGACCACAACGCCATGCTCCCCAATTGGACTCTGAGTGAGGACCATTGTAGGAGTTTAAAAATTATTATTAGGTTACTTCTGGCTATGTAAGGAAAAAGACTTCTTTTAGAGAGCTGTATACTGATAGATCTATGTGCTGTGTAGTTAGGGCAGGTTATGTCAAATCAAGACTTCTGTGTTTGATTCCTATTTCCTGCCACTGACTTTTCTTGTGACCCTGGTCAATTCACTTAATCTCTTCTGGTGTATTGAGGACTGTGTTGGTAATTGAAAGCTATCGCTTTTTAACAGTGGGAGCATTTCCTGATCCTGTTTGTGGGTTAGGGGGTTCTGCAGGGAAGTGTGTGAACTGAGCCAGCCTAGAGCAAATTGGGGTGAGTTGTGCTTCACTGCTTTAGGGAGCAGCCTGCTTTGTCTCTCTCGTGTTTTGGGTTCTTGTGTGTTACTCATATGTATTCTAAGCAATAAAGTAGTGTGAAGTACCATCCTTCCAGAAAGAGTACTTTGGTTTTATCTAACTTCCCTCCTGTAGGCTGTGAGCATAATACCTCTCAGGGTCTCATTCCCCACTGCTTTGTGGAATCACTTACACCTGTGCAAACCAGAACTCCTCACTCATTAACATGGGTATAAGGTGACCAGACAGCAAGTGTGAAAAATGAGGACAGGGGGTGGGGGATAATAGGAACCTATATAAGAAAAAGATCCCAAAATTGGGACATCTGGTCACCCTACACGGGTAGCTGCATTGTACCATCAACAGAACAGTCCTTGGACCACCATCTTGAGGCCACAGAAGTTCCTTTGGGGTGTCATGGAGAGGTTGGCCAGCAGGTGTCAGGGAGTGGGACTGACTGTTCTCCACTACGTTATCCCCTCTCCAGCCCACAGAGTGAACTGGCACAAACTAATGGTGGCTGAGAGTGTGAGAGTTTCCCCCTGCAGAGCAAGCGGGAAGGGAGGGTTCAGAGGGGGGATTCAGGGTAGCATGGATCCATGTATGCTGTGTTTCCTGGGGGATGTGCCCAATAGGATGTGCAGAGGCACAGCATCCCCTGTGTGGGTGGCTCCTCTCTCTGCTGCTCTCTGGGGACAGGGACAGTCCCATCCCCCTCTGCCGGAGGAAAGTCTGATAGAACCCAGTACCCATCCCTTCAGGTGGGTTATTCCTCTACAAGGTAGCCACCAACATCTATATTCACCGTACTAGTAACTGCAGCAGGAGCTGGGCTCCCAGACTGCTGGGGAAAGAGTCTGTTACAGAAACAAACACGCTGATTGCCAGCTCTGTGCAGAACCATGCTCAACAACCTATGATCCTCACGCATCTGAACATCAAAACTTTGATCATCCTCCCCTTGCTGGGCTGGCTAAGGCAGGCAGCCAGCGTCTGTGATCTGCCCGAGGAGCAGGGAAGATATTGCAAAGAGAATTTCTCTTTCATCCTTTGTCCTTTTTAGTGCAAATTTGCTTGCTTGTATTTTCGGCCTGGCAGAACAAACAATGAAGTGAGAGAGCAGCAGGGCTGGTGCTCTGGGAGCCAGAGAGAGGCTTTCAGAGCAGCTCCTCAGAAGATAGTTCTCGCTACCTCTGAGATGCAGTTACCGAGAACTGCTGGAAGTGAGTTATATCGCCAGGCAACAGGCAGAGCCCAACACCATCCACAGCCTTAGCGCATCCTCATTAGTCAGCCTGCTTGGCTATACAGAGGATGATGAGCTACAGCATTGCATGTTGTTGGCTCTGCCTTTGCCTAGGTTAGACTTTAGGGAAAATGTCCTAACTGTCAAGGTGTCATGCTCTCTAGAGTAGCTCACAACTGAGAGTGCCAATCTCAGGTCAGACCGTCAGAAAACAGGGCAGATGCCTCAAACTGGTTGTATATTCTATAATTAGCCTTACTAGGGAGTCAGACAGCCCCCTTAGGCTTTCCAGCTTATATTATGAGATGAAAGGTTATTAAAACAAAAAATCACATCACAGGGCTGGATTTAGGGGCAGGTGACCCAGGCAACTGCCTATGGTGCTGGGCTTGTGGGGGCCAGGCTCGGGATGCTGTTTTTGTTGTTAGCAACAAAAAGGAAAAATAGAATGTTTGAAGTGTGGTTAGATGTTTGGCTGTGTGTGCTGAGCTGCCCCAGCCCTGTGCTGACAGCTGGCATGGCAGACCTCAAGTGAGCCACTCAATGACCACAAGATCCGTTAAGGGACGAAGCGCTCAGCCAGGTTTATTGTCGACAAAGCATGGTACTAATATCCTGCAGACTCTAGCAGACCACTAATAGATGTATTCCCATAACAATGGACCAGCTCAGTGAACGGTGGCATTTTCCATTCCTTCCTAAGGCCAGACAGAGAAACTCCCTGTGAGATACATGTTTATACCCCAATCCAGACAAGTTAGTACTGCCCCTTTGACATGACTAGTTACTGCCCCTTGACATGGCTAGTTATTACCCATCATCTTGTACATGTTGGTTTGATCAAAACAACTCTATTGCGTACTGTCATCCTGACCCTATCTTTTAGGAGGGGTCAGTGTGTTCCTGTTATTCTTGGGTAATGATTTTGTACCATCCTTGACCTTGGCGTGTTCTGGTACCACTTGATATCGGGATGTGTTTGCATGAGCACTTTGTGACTACCACTTCTTAGGAATGTGTATTTCTGCAATATCAGCCCTGATCTTGCCAGATTCTGTGAGCAGATCCTGCCTCTGACCAGGCCTCTGATACAGGGACTAATGTCTCAGGCTGTCTTCCTACTACATGGAGTAACATGTTTCAGGTATTTGGTATGTGGTTTCATTGTTCACTAGAATGTTCTGGACCTTTATAGAATCTCATGGAACCTTCCAGACTTTCTGAGGACTACATTTTCCTTGAACCTCCTAGAAGGTTGTCAGCCATGCCCTTGTGGATATATAAAGGGCACAGCGTTGCCAGTCAGTGAGATACAAGAATGAAGTGAAGTGAGAGCCCAGCTGCGATGTTGTGAACCTTGTTCTATTGTGTAATTGTGAAAGTGTACTTGTGTTTTAATACTTGAAGAGTGTAAGTAGGGACTAATAAAGGACGTATTTAATCAGACGCCAGAGTTGTGAAATGGGCTATAAAAACAATAAAAAGGCATTTGAAAATTTAACAAATGGAGGGTGGGGTGCCGAAGACGCTCCTTGCCTGGGGTGTCATTTGGTCTAACTCCCAACCCCAAAGTGTCAGTCACTCAGCACAAGTCAATGGATACTCTGGATCTCACACCAAGGATGCTTCTGACAGCCAATTTCTTTAGTAAATTAACTAAAGGTTTATGAGCTAAGAAATGAGTGATTGAGAGGTTAAAGCAGGTAAAATACATGAACAGGTGAGTCCAAGTTTGTAAGTCCAAAATGTTAACAGAGTTGCAGTAATCTGCTAGATTTCCAAAAGTTCCTCAGGGTTACCCAATGTAATTCTGGGGATCTCTGTCTATTGGTCAGTATTCCACCCTGTTAGAATCCAAAACAGTTCAGAGATACAGGATTGACCCCTGGATCTATTTTTATAGCTGTCTTCCCTGGAAAGCAATCTGGCTAGCAGGTCTGTCACACCATGAGTTTTCTTTCTGTTGACTAAATGCAGACTGGGTCTGTGGATTTCCCATTGTTGAAAACAAGGACCTATGCTTTGAAGTTAGTGTGCTACTTCATTTACAGTCCAGAGGTTCTAATCCTGTTTGATGAGCAATCCAAGTGAAGATATACACAATGCATTTAGTTATAGCCATTGAAACCATCTTTCATTAGTTTTCATGCAGTTTACACATCAAGTAAATTCTCACTAACTTACACTTTTGATCTAGGGTTAATTAAGTACAGGGATAGATATAATGTAAGGCAATAGCAACCAAGAGGTCAACTCAGTGTAAATGTAATTATTGGGGCATATGCCATATACATGTAATGTGATAACAGCTCCCTTTGCTCTAGTCTAACAAATGAATTGGCCTAAGCCTACTTAACGTTTCCTTGATATTCACACACAAGTGAATTGGCCTATGGCTTTGATCTGAGGGGGTCTGTCAGCATCACACAAGGTGGTTAAGCACTGGAGCAAATTACCTAGAGGGGTGGTGGAATTTCCATCACTGGAGGTTTTTAAGAACAGGTGAGATGAGCACCTGTCAGCAGGGATGGTCTAGATAATACTGAGTCCTGCCTCAGTGCAGGGGACTGGGCTAGATGACCCTTTGAGGTCCCTTCCAGCCCTCCATACCTGTGATTGTCTGGGGATGAAATTCACTTCCATGCAGAGAACCAGCAAAAGGCCTAAGCCCCACTTATGCCATATCTTGAGGAGTGGAATGGGATTAAGGGATGGCTAGGCATTGTGCTGACCCAGTGCATGGGGGTGAATTTCACCTTAGTGTATTAGGGGCTATGTGGTTTGAGAAGGCAGCTTTCTGTCTACTCTTTCCTCAAGTCTGTTGTTGGCTTTAGGTTGGTTTGATCAAATCTGAGCAGTGCAAGATCAGCCCCTGTGTGGATGATCACGTAGGTTATCACTGAGTAGGGATCTGCAGGAGCCAGGCCACACATAGTTGGGAGGATCTGATTTTATCCAGGACAATGCTGGCAATGGTCAGTTTATATCACTTTAGCTAGATCAGGACAATTAAAGCTGTACAATGTTTCGGTGTAGACAAGCCCCAAGGGAGTTAGGCCCTTAGGTGTTTTGGAAAATCCCACTAGGTACCTATCTGCATCTTTAGGCACCTAAATATCTTTGAAAATCTGGCCCTAGCTCCATTCGTCCCCTTTGAAAATTCCAGCCTACATCTGCTAATATCAGCTGGGATTTTGAGTCCCAGGGAGTTGAATCCCCATGGCAGTTGGGTGCTTAATTCTCTTAAGTATCTTTGACAATTCCAAGCATAAAGACATGTATGTCCTGCTAGTTCAAAAATTTAAGTTGATAAAAATTTAATGGTAGTAAACGTACTTGGAAATAACCAACCATGAAATGCATGACTGATTAAATCCTCCTCAGCCTAGCTGTGAGCAATTCTGGAAGAGAATGAGAAGTTTAACCAATTTTTAACAAACAGGGAAAAAAGAAGCCTAGCACACACCAGCAAAACTAAAGAGTTGCCTTCTAAGGCGCCTGTAAAGCAAAGGTGTGTTCCTGTGCGAGGACTATTCTGCCTCTGGCATTAGGAGACAGGCCCAAAGCCCCTTGAAGCCAACGGGCATTGTCCCATCAGCACTGATGAGCTTTGGGTCTGGCCCTAGGTGAAGGAGGAGCTACAAGGGTTCTGCTTGCGGTGCTAATGTGACGATGGGGCTGTAACAGATTTCATCCCTCTCAGAGTAATTCACTGTGTTCATGGATCATGTTATTTCCTGCAAGATGAATTTGTAACGTCTCCCCTGGGATTCCATCGCTCATTCCTGGTCTAGTAAGACAACGTGTGTATGTGTCTCACCCTGGAGCAGGCTGCAATACATGAGGATGTCAGACATCGATGGAGAAGGGCACTCGGTTCTGGAAGGCCTGAGAGAGAGGGCCCTGAGCTCTATGGCCCTCTGAGCCCAGGTGACTAAGATTAAGCCATGCATGTTCTCCGATTGGCCTGGGACTCTGCCCTCCCTTTCCTCACCAAGAGCTCAGTGATTTATGGACCTTCCAGCCCATTGCGCTCCCTTTCAGGTTCTTCTCTGGACAAAACTGTTCCCGTGACACAGCAGCTGGGAGGAGGCCCAGCTGACACCCTGGGGTGGGGTGAGGGTTTGGAAGGTGCTTGGAGACGTTCAGCTAAAAGGTGCTATACATGTGATCTGCCCTTTGGGCATGTTGGCCCCGATCTAACGCCCATTGAGTTTTTCCCTGTGACTGGGCCCCTCATCAAAGAAATGATACAACATCCAATTCAATTCTGATTTCATCCACACAAGCAAGTGAAACTGGAGTGGGGGCCCAATAGCTTCTTAGGGGCAGGACTGTTTAACAAAGAGGAGGGGCTGGATGGCTCAGAGGACTGGTGAGTTTGGTCTAGCTCAGGCACATTCTTATATAGCACCCATCACCATGGTATCTGACTGCCTACAATACACACAGGTTTTTGACGAAAGTTCCAAGCTGGCCCAGGTTAGTATTTGTTCAAAGACCTTTCCTTTCTGAGGCCTCTTTGAGGGGCAGAACAAAATGAACTGTAGGGGGAAGGGGGTCTTAATCTGGCTTCTCACAGGTGCTATCCACTTCACAATGGTGTAAAGTGGGCATGGTAGGCTTAACTGGGTTACCATGAGTAGTCTGTGGAAATTTCCCTCCACTCTGCCATGATTCAGTTGAATAAAGCAGCAAGTTCCCAGCCTGCAGTCCTGTGGGTAGGGGTATTTTTGTTGCACTTAGCAGTCCCTTTACCAAATCCTCTTTGTTAGCAGTCTCTTGTCATAGAGGCCAAAGACTGAATGGAGCACAAGGACTGAACCCCTCTGTTCCTCCCAGAGAGAGCCACTCCAGGTCAGAGATGAGATAAGCGAGGGGAGCACTATAGTGGAAGCTTGCACGGCCTCTGCCCATGCTGTTCCTTGTGCATGGAAAGACTTTCGCTCCTCAGCGCTGTAAATCAAACACCTTTCTCCATCCCTCCATTCACTTCAGATAAAAGGGTAAAGCAATGACTCAGGGATTTTGGGAGACTCCATTTCAGAGGCTGCTCTGGGCTGTGATTTGTTACAGCAACAGTTGGCCTTTCTGTTTGGATCCTTTCCCCGCATCTGTCTATATTAAATATACTATAGATGGGCTCATCCCTGAGATCTTCTATGTCCTCTTTGTGCTGCTCTTCTTGCACAAAGGGGCTCTACAACGGACTTGAAGGCCCAGCTGGACATTCCTCCACTATAGAGGGAATCCCAGAGTAGTCTATAAGTGGACCTATGCCTTCCTCCTCCTCCCAGAATCCATCAGGAGGAGTGTTTTGGGGGTGTGGATTGAAGGGGTGTGGCAAGAGTACTATGAGTTCCAGCAATCCTTGTGTAGACATCAAGCTTGCAACACAACTTGCTATGGAACCACGGGGACACCCACTTTATCGTACGCCAGTGAAATGTGGGTGCCAAGGAAGGCCGACGAGCGGTGGGTTGATGTTCAGGAGTCTCGTCCTCTTCATCAGCTACTCCCTGTCAAGTGGCAGGTCAAGGTCAGCAATGAGGATATTCGTCGCCAAACCCAGCAACTGCCTCCATTGGCACTGGTTCGGTTTCAGTGGCTTTCTGGGTCCAGCCGTGTTGTTAGGAGAGAACGTGGACAAATTATAAAGTGTGTTTACCAAGGAATGCTGCTATGCGGCCCATGACCACATAGTCACCAAAAGCATCAGTGGCACAATAAGATTGCCAATGGCAGACAAACATGGAGCTTCCAGCCACCTAGGGACCTAGCTAGAGATCAATTCGGGTGAGGCTTGATTTGCAAGGAGACTACGTCCGTTTGGGATTTGCCCTGATGATGATAAATGCTTGAGTAGCCATTGCAGTTGGAGCATAGTTTAGGGCAACTATGAGGTTTCTCTAAACAATGCTGGGAGCTGCTCCAGCCCCTGGCTGCCCCCTGGAATTGGTGAATCACAACTCTTCTTCTTTTTTTTTTTTCTTTCTCTTCTCCTCTGCTGTGTGCATGTCTGCTGCACACAGCGCAGGAGGCGGCAAGGTGCAGCAGAGGTCGGAGTGTTTTTATTCCAAGCTGAATGGCAATTTCTCTGCTGCTGTTTCTGTGCATGCATTGTGCAAACGATCTCCAGCAAACATGCACGGCTGTTACAAATATCCTGTGGCAGGGGCTGAGAGACACACGCCTGTTTCCTCTTACCCGCCTTCACCTTTTTCTGAAATCCCTAGGCCATGCCAGACACTCTAGTGTAGCTCCCCACCTCCGGAGGGATGGTGCACTCAGCGACGCAAGATTCATCTCCCCCACATGTACTCAGTGATTCCAGAGCATGCACCCACATTGGAATGCATGGGGGGCTGTGAGCAAGTCCCTTCACGGGTGTTACTCAGGGTTTCCTTCCTGGATGATGAAGAGATGATGAAGAGATGAGGGAGTGTGGCTGCTTGTCCTTCCATTAACAACAGCTACTCACAGTGGCTAGGACTTTCAAAGGAGCTTATGGGGTGGGGAGGGGTTCAGGTTCCAATTCCCATGGAAAGTCAATGGGATTTGGGCGCCTAACTCCCTTAGGCTCCTTTAAAAATCCCAGGCTTCCTGCACAGCATGCATTGTCCCCTTGAACTCTCACTAAAGTCAATGGAAAGGCTCCTATTGACTACAAAGATGCTTTGATCAGGCCCTTGACAACGGCTAGGAGTTAAAGAGTATGTCTACACTGCAAAAAACCACCTGTGACAGCGAGTCTCAGAGTCTGGATCAACTGCCTCACGCTCATGGGGCTCCGGCTATGGGGCTAAAAGCACAGTAGAACCTCAGAGGTACGAACTCCAGAGTTACGAACCAACCAGTCAACCACAAACCTTATTTGGAACCAGAAGTACATAAATCAGGCAGGAGCAGAGACTCTCCCCCCAGAAAGCCAATACAGTACAGCATTGTGTTAAATGTAAACTACTCAGAAAAATAAAAGCAAAGTAGCATTTTTCTTCTGCAAAGTTTCAAAGCTGTATGAAGTCAACGTTCAGCTGTAAGCTTTTGAAAGAACAACCATAGCATTTTGTTCCTTGCAACAAAGCCCGTTGCCAACTCTGTCCACATATCTATTCAAGGGACACCATCATAGGACCTAATCACATCAGCCACACTATCAGGAGCTTGTTCACCTGCACATCTACCAACGTGATATATGCCATCATGTGCCAGCAATGCTCCTCTGCCATGTACATTCACCAAACCGGACAGTTTCTACGCAAAAGAATAAATGGACACAAATCAGACGGCAAGAATTATAACATTCAAAAACTAGTTGGAGAAGACTTATTTCTCCAACTGGTTTTTGAATGTTATAATTCTTGACATCTGATTTGTGTCCATTTATTTAAGCACCAAACTCTCATTGAAATCAATGGGAGTTGGACACCTCTATATCTTTGAGTCTCTGGGCCTTAAATCTGTGCCACATCAGTGTGAAATGCTAAGTCAAATCAGAGTTGGCCACTCATTTTACCCCAGCAGGAGCATTTTACTCCTCTGTTGCAGAGAGGTACATGGGCCACATAAGGTTTACAGTGACACAGAAGCAAATCTATTTACATATATGATCCCTCCATCATCTTTGTACCTGTGAGATAGGGAAATACATTATCATTATTTTAGGGGTAGGGAAAGTGAGGCACTAAGAGCCAGATTTTCAAAGATGCAGATAGACACCTAGTGAGATTGCCAAAAAAACACTGCAACAGGTTAATTTCACCGGGCACCTATTTGAATCTTTGGGGCCTAAATGCTTCTGAAAATCTGGCCCTAAGGGACCTGAATAAGGATCACACAAGGAGTCTAGTAGCAGAGCCAGGAATTAAACCCAAATATCCAGAGTCCCAGTGAAGTGCCTGTCCCGCAAGACCATCCTTCCAACCTACTACAGCTGAGCTACTGCTGCTGGTTCTTTCATAGATATTTGCTTTGTGCGTAAGGTTGTTATGCTTCTGTACGCTCTATATCTTATGGGCAGAGGCAGCCACTGTGCACACAACACAAGCTGGAATCAGGTGTTTGCTCTAATCCCGCACGCAGCCAGTCACAGCTATTCCCAGCCTCACCTGGCTTTAGGGTGACCAGATGTCCCAATTTTGGGGTCTGTATCTTATATAGGCTCCTATTACCTCCCCCACCCCCATCCCGATTTTTCACATTTGCTGTCTGTTCACTCTACCTTGCTTTGGTGAACAAGGCCAGGTCTACACTCCAAATGTACACCTGTATAACTACATCACTCTGAGCGACGCAGCTATACTGACCTATCCCCTGGTGTAGATAGCACTATGTCCACTGGAGGGTCTGATAAATGGGTGGTGGTGGGGGAGTGGGGGGCTCCCTTTTGTGGACACCCAGCCAGCCAGTTAGCTATAGAAACTCTCTTGGTAGTTGTTCTCTACTTGCTTTGCCTGTACAGGGTTAAAAAGCAGGGGTGAAAGTAACTTACAGGACTTACCGGTACTGCCTGAGTCCTGAAGGGGGCATGGCCTCAATAGGAAGAGGCGTGGCCTCTCAAAATTTAAAGGCCCTAGGGCACCAGCTGTGGCTAGGAGCCACAGGGCCTTTAAATCAATCAGGAGCTCCCAGCTGAAGAGGTGACTGGGAGCCCCCCGGGGCTCAGAAGCAAATTAAAGAGCCCGGGGCTCTGGCCGCCAGGGGGAACCCCGAGGTTTGCAGGGCTGGGGCAGGGATTTAAAGGGCCCAGAGCTCCTGCCGCTGAGGGGAGCCCCGAGCACTTTAAATCCTGGCCCCAGCCCGGCCGCCAGAGCCGTGGTCGGTATTCAAAGGGCTCTGGGCTGCCCGTAGCCGTGGGGAGCTCTGAGCCCTTTAAATCTAAGCCGCAGCCAGGATTCAAAGGGCTCTTGAATCTACCCATCCAAGGTCAGAGAGAAGCTGTATCCTTGGGAGTTTAATACAAGCCTGGAGTGGCCAGTATTAATTTTTAGAGTCCTTATGGGCCCCCACCTTCTGCACTTGAAGTGACAGAGTGGGGATTCAGCCTTGACAGAGGGTTTCTCCCCTGGGCATAGCTACTACCTCTCATGGAGGTGGACTGACTATGCTGATTGCAGAAACTCGCCCGTCAGCGTAGCTGAGTCTTCACTGAAGCGTTACAGTGGCGCAGGTGTAACGGTTTTCAGTGTCGACCTGCCCTAAGAGTTTCTCTGCAGAGGGAGCCACACAACCCTCAGTACACGTGCCTTAGAGACCTGGCTGTAGAGTCATTTCTTTCACAATGAGGAAAGGTCACTCTGTCCCATTCACGCTGTTTTGTGCGAGTGTCACAGTGTATTTTCCTGGTCTGCAGCACTCGTAATAAGCACCCAAATTAAACGGAGCCCTTGAAAACTTTCAATGTCTCTGAGCAACATTAATAATGAATGAGAGTTATAGAGCATCCCTTCATCTAGCCACACATCTCTCAAAGCATTGAACCATCTACATATGCTGGGCCTATTTTATCCATCACTGAACTGCGACCGCCTGATGGCCGCGGCTGTTTAATAGCGCACAGCACTGTTACTCAGTGGTTTGGGACAGAAAGTGAAAGCCAACGCATCCACACTGAAAACACAGGGGGAGTTTTTGTAGCAGTGAAAACATTGTTAACTAAATGGAATGTTTCCAGGTGAACCCCTGTTCTTGCGGAAATCACCAGGGAATTGGTAATGGTGATAAGCGCTCAAAGCTTTGTGTTTGCCTATTATAGGAAAGACAGCACTTATTAACCTATAATAGGTTTTTTTGCTGTATCATCCTAGTATTTAAGAGCCTGATCCAATGTCCACTAAGTCAATGGAAAGAATCCCAATTACTTAAGGGGCCCTAAAGCCACATTTCTTCAGTCTTGCACAAAAGATCCAACAGTACATATTTACAGGTTGCAGTTCATTCCCTGAACTGAACTGGCACTGCCGATCAGTGGCTTGTCACTCATTTGGCTGGGAGTCCCTGGGATGCCTAGCACCTGCCACTAAATGCATTGTTAATGGCAACATCTGAGATGAGGGCCCCAACCTCTGAGCTTGACAAATCCCAGAAGCATCAACAGGTAGCAAATCAGAGTCTGGGAGATTCTGCTTGTTCCCAAAGGAGGATTTGAGCTTCAAAATCACACCTCTTGCAAAGGAAAGTGGGTTCAGTCACAATACAATTCAACCTATGGTTATATCTATTAATCTGCCCCCCTGGCTTAATCTACCCCCTGGCTGGTATCAGGAAATTAGGAACTGAGACTGTTATTGGCACCCTCGGATTTAGCATGGGCATCTGAAATTCTGAGTCCTACTGAGTGCCAAAGGCACTATGCCAGCTTAGGAGAGTCCATAGAAGGGATGCCACCTGACCTGGTTTTCAGATGGCAGTCATGATTTGGATTGGGCTGTTTCATATAGTACAAGCAACGCCCACAGGATACTGAAGCAGCCTTGTATTATTTCCATCGCAATTTCACGATGCAACAGATTTGTCCTGGGGAAAGGTGACAACGGTTCACAGCATGAGTACAGCCTCCTAAAACTTCTGTTAGCAAGTCTACTCTCTCCATCACATATTGATCCAAATTTACCCCTGGTGAAACTCTGGGGGCTGCAACTGAGTTACACTAGGGCTAATGAAGTTGTCCCATGGATCACAAAGTCTAGACTGAAAAAGGGAGCATTCTTTCCCACGTGGAGTCCACCTTTGAGCCAGATCCTCAGCTGGCATAAGCTGAAGTCATTGGAACTACTAGTTGAGGATCTAGCCCAATCCTTCATTTGACCGTGTCAAAATTCTCCCTATACATTTTCTTAATTTTCTGTTCTTTTATTTAATTTATAAATCTAAAATACCCTGCAATGTTTACAACAATAACAAATAAGTATCAATTATCAATCAATAATAATAAGCATTAACAATTAATTACTAATACTTAATCATTTACTTGCACTTATATAGTAGTTTCATCCCAGGATTGCAAAGTTATTTACATTAATGAATTAAACTTCATGAGAGGTAAGGGATATACAGCGATCACTTCAATTGCTATTAAAACACAACTAACCCAGATATTTACGGGTTGAACACAGCAGCTTTTTTAAAAGGCAGAGAGCTGCACAATACGACAGAAGAAAAATAGTATATCCAATTGAAATGTGGGGGACTTTAGGGAGGAAGAATGTAGTTACCTGAGCTGGAAAGAGGCCAGACACTAGGACTAGCATCCCATCTCTTACAGAGAGTGCCTTGGGATCTTTAATGACCGCATGTTTTGGGACAGGGAAACATTTTTGTACTGGCTCTTTTTAGAAACTCAAAGCAAAGCAAAAAGGAGACGAAAGAAAGCTATATTTTTTCTTGTTGCAAAAAGATCTCATGATCCATCGGGATGGAGGGGCAGATTCAGCAAAACAGTTATGTGAGTGCTTAAAGTCAAGTTACCATAGGGGAAATGGCAGAGAAGGAAGGAAAACTGGAAAAAAATGCTTCTATTAACAAATCATTTTGTTTAATTTTAAAAAAGTGAAAAATTCCATGAAAAAGGCCAAAGGAAATGAAAATCTTTTCATTTCAGGCAAAGCTATTCGCAAAAAAAAAATACCAGCCATGTTTCACTGTGCACTCATTCCCTGGGAACTGCACTGATGGGATTTTAAAATCATATTGAATACACATCATATTGTGAATCATTGTAACTCTGTTTGTATTAATTGCATGTATCACGTACGGCTGTAGCTTTTTGACTAACAAAGGGCTCAGTCATGAGCCTGGCTTCACGACCATCCTACGGAGGGGAATAAGGGGATGACAGAAACCCTTTTACTCTTGTGCATGGGCTACCCACATCACTAAACCATCACAGGGCTGTACTTCTGACAGGTGGGCAAGGAGTGTGTGGATAGAGGCTGGGAGTGGGCAAAACCTGTACTCCATCCCTGCATTGCAACAGCCAGTCCAGCTCAGCTGTCATAGAGAGGGAAGTAATGCACTTTAAGAAAGGGTTGGTGCATCTAATTTCCCCCTGGAACAGAGCGGAAGCAGGGACTGAGTGGTACCAATCAAGCCCGAGGCTTATAAAAATGTTCTTCCGTTCAGGGCTATGTCAAACTTCGATGAAGTTTCATATTAGTTAAATTAACGGTGGTGGACAGCCAGCACTGGACTAATAATGGGAATCAAGGTTCAGTATGAACTACGCAGAGATAGCATGTTTCTCCATAATACACAGTGGCAGATTCATGTAGAATATGGTGGGGTATAAAAACTGGGTTCAGAAACGCTTGCGACGCCAATTAATTCAAAATCTGTTGGAAACCAGGCCTTGAAAAGTTGGAAACTGTCGAGCCTGTCCCAGCTCCGACTCTCTGACTTTGGAAAGATGAGCTGGCCTGGTGCACCTGCTTCCGAATATCTGCGATGACAGTAAATGGCAGTGTTAGTCTAGATATCTGAAAAAGGCAATTATCCTGCAGGAAGGAAAACCCCCACCCTCCATATTGACTCAGGAGGAAGGAAATGTCAGCCTCAGATCGTTTGCTGTTGTATTGTTTTAAAGCTTTTTACAGCAGATATATGTTGTGGGTTCATCTCTAACAGGCACTAATTAAAAACATACACACGTCCCTTAAAACCTGCTGCTTCTAACAGATGAATGTCCAGGTGGAAATCTTCATTTTCCCTGACTCACAGAACAGCGTAGAAGGAATGGGATGATCCTGGACCAGATCCACAGCCCACTGAAGTTAATGGAAGAATTTCACTGGGCTTTGGGGCAGTCCATTTAGAGTGGGAGAGGTGTGGATGGCTCCAGGGAAGGAGAATAGGGTAAGAAGCTGCTTTAAATCTGGAAGGGGCGCGCAATGGCTGAAAACTGTTAGCATTTGACAGTTGTTCTCTGGCCATGTATGAAACGATTTGGTGGCCACAGCCCACTTTTAAATGCAACTGGGAATCCTTGTTGGCAATCGGCACAGAGATGGTTTAAGGACTGACAGCCTGATCCACCTCATTGACTTTAATGAGAGGCGATCAGTTGCCTTTAATGGGAGTTACATCAGACACTGAGCATGGAATCTGAATTCCCTTCTTGTCCCCCAAGATCTGTGTAGTGAGAACGGAGAGGTATATTGAGGGGGCAGGGCACATATGTGTGCTTGCATCTCTATTGCCATTTCTGTTCTGTAGATCACATGAATCTGCAGCAGTCTCCAAACTTGGTTCAACATACAGTGTTAGGATCAAAACCTTTCTCCCCATCTTTCCTTCTCTCTCCTTTTCATTGAAGTGAATTCGGTGCTGGATTATAGACTCATAGACTCATAGACTTTAGGGTCAGAAGGGACCAATATGATCATCTAGTCTGACCTGCACAAAGCAGGCCACAGAACCCTACCTATCCACTTCTATAACAAACCCCTAACCTATGTCCGAGTTATTGAAGTTTTCAAATTGTGGTTTGAAAACCTCAAGCTGCAGAGAATCCAACAGCAAGTGACCCATGCCTCATGCTGCAGAGGAAGGCGAAAAACCTCCAGGGCCTCTGCCAATCTTCCCCGGAGGAAAATTCCTTCCCAACCCCAAATATGGCGATCAGCTAAACCCTGAGCATGTGGGCAAGACTCACCAGCCAGCACTCAGGAAAGAATTCTCTGCAGTAACTCAGATCCCATCCCATCCAACATCCCATCACAGACCACTGGGCATACTTATCTGCTGATAATCAAAGATCAATTGCCAAAATTAAGCTATCTCATCATACCATCCCTTCCATAAACTTATCAAGCTTAGTCTTAAAGCCAGATATGTCTTTTGCCCCCACTACTCCCCTTGGAAGGCTGTTCCAGAACTTCACTCCTCTAATGGTTAGAAAACTTTGTCTAATTTCAAGTCTAAACTTCCTAGTGTCCAGTTTATACCCATTTGTTCTTATGTTTACATTGGTACTAAGCTTAAATAATTCCTCTCCCTCCTTAATATTAATCCCTCTGATTATTTATAAAGAGCAAGCGTATCTCCCCTCAGCCTTCTTTTGGCTAGGCTAAACAAGCCAAGCTCTTTGGGTCTCCTTTCATATGACGGGTTTTCCATTCCTCGGATCATCTTAGTAGCCCGTCTCTGAACCTGTTCCAGTTTGAATTCATCCTTCTTAAACATGGGAGACCAGAACTGCACACAGTATTCCAGATGAGGTCTCACCAGTGTCTTATATAACGGTACTAACACCTCCTTATCTTTGCTGGAAATACCTCGCCTGATGCATCCTAAAACTGCATTAGCTTTTTTAACGGCCATATCACATTGGCGGCTCATAGTCATCCTGTGATCAACCAATACTCCAAGGTCCTTCTCCTCCTCTGTTGCTTCCAACTGATGTGTCCCCAATGTATATCTAAAATTCTTATTATTAATCCCTAAGTGCATGACCTTGCACTTTTCACTATTAAATTTCATTACTATTTGTTAGGGAAGTGGATTGGACTATTAAATTACTATTACTCCAGTTTACAAGGTCATCCAGATCTTCCTGTATGATATCCAAGTCCTTCTCTGTGTTAGCAATACCCCCCAGCTTTGTGTCATCCGCAAACTTTATTAGCACATTCCCGCTTTTTGTGCCAAGGTCAGTAATAAAAAGGTTAAATAAGATTGGTCCCAAAACTGATCCTTGAGGAACTCCACTAGTAACCTCCTTCCAGCCTGACAGTTCACCTTTCAGTACGACCCATTGGAGTCTCCCCTTTAACCAGTTCCTTATCCACTTTCAATTTTCATATTGATCTCCATCTTTTCCAATTTGACTAATAATTCCCCATGTGGAACCGTGTCAAATGCCTTACTGAAATCGAGGTAAATTAGATCTACTGCATTTCCTTTGTCTAAATAATCTGTCACCTTCTCAAAGAAGGAGATCAGGTTGGTTTGGCATGATCTACCTTTAGTAAAACCATGTTGTAATTTGTTCCAATTACCATTGACCTCAATGTCCTTAACTACTTTCGCCTTCAAATTTTTTTCCAAGACCTTACATACTACAGATGTCAAACTAACAGGCCTATAGTTACTTGGATCACTTTTTTTCCCTTTCTTAAAGATAAGAACTATGTTAGCAATTCTCCAGTTGTACGGTACAACCCCTGAGTTTACCGATTCATTAAAAATTCTTGCAAATGGGCTTGCAATTTCATGCGTCAGTTCCTTTAATATTCTCGGATGAAGATTGTCTGGGCCCTCCGATTTTGTCCCATTAAGCTGTTCAAGTTTGGCTTCTACCTCAGATGTGGTAATATCCACCTCCATATTCTCATTCCCATTTGTCATCCTTCCATTATCCCTAAGCTCCTCATTAGCCTTATTAAAGACTGAGGCAAAGTACTTATTTAGATATTGGGCCACGCCTAGGTTATCCTTAACCTCCATTCCATCCTCAATGTTTAGTGGTCCCACTTCTTCTTTCTTTGTTTTCTTCTTATTTATATGGCTATAGAACCTTTTACTATTGGTTTTAATTCCCTTTGCAAGGTCCAACTCTACATGGCTTTTAGCCTTTCTCACTTTATCCCTACATGTTCTAACCTCACTAAGGTAGCTTTCCTTGCTAATCCTACCCTTCTTCCACTCCTTGTAGGCTTTCTGCTTCTTCTTAATCACCTCTCTGAGATGCTTGCTCATCCAGCTTGGTCTACAACTCCTGCCTATGGTTTTATTCCCCTTTCTTGGGATGCAGGCTTCTGATAGTTTCTGCAGATGCGACTTAAAGTAATTCCAGGCCTCCTCCGCATTTAGATCCACAAGTTCTTCAGTCCAATCCACTTCCCTAACAAATTTCCTTAATTCTTTAAAGTTAGCTCTTGAGAAGTCAAAAACCCTAGTCCCAGATCTATTTTTGTTTATCCTTCCATCTAGTTTGAACTGAATTAGCTCAGGATCACTTGAACCAAGGATTTACAGGCCCACTAACCTCACTGACTTAGCCTTTGAGACTGGCAGAAGCTCATCCTGATGAACGCTCATTGTTCCTATTTAGTTCTCTAAATGTCCAGCCTGACTCATTGCCCCATGTCCTTTCTCTCATAGGAGACAGAGACAGGAAAGACATATGAGCAGATACTAATTCTTCCCTGCAGAACCGTGAATCACCGCCACAGCTCTAATTTTTCTATTATGGCAATAATTGTAGATGTAACTTACACTATGCAACTATACAGTGAAAGCCAATTCTGGTATTTTCAAGGGGATACTAAGAGAATTAGGTGTTTTCCAACGGGAGTTGAGTACCTAATTCTCTCAGGACCCTTTGAAAATCTCAGACCCAAATGGTCAGAGAAGTTCATAAATTCCCAGGCACTTTTCTGCATTCTGAGTTTAGGGATTCAGAGCACAGGCTTTGGAAGCAGTGTGATTCAAATTACATCCCAGTGTGACTTTTCATGCAGTGTGATCACATGCTGGCATATTGATGTTAACACCCACGGGGTCTCATGGTGCTGTGATGGGGCCAGATTTCAATGTGGTGAGATCATCCTGGAGTGCAGGAACGACGCAGTGCTACCGTGCCACGTTATCCTGTACCCCAGTATGCTCAGTAAACAGGCTGTAACTCTCCCCAGTATCCCAGATCCACTTGCAGCCATGGGAGGTCGTGAAGGCCCAAACCAGGAGAGCAGAAGGAGCTAGAAGAAACCCAATTATGTAGGGTTACCACACGTCCATATTTTCCCGGCCGTGTCCAGCTTTTTGGTACTCAAATCGCCATCTGGGAGGAATTTCCAAAAAGCCGAACATGTCCGGGAAAATAGGGAGCCATGGTAAGCCTAGCTGGTGGGTGCTTGTGCCCCCTGTCCCCATTCCAACCCATTCCCCAAATCCCCAGCCCCACCTCCTCCCCTGGGCGTGCCGCATTTCCCTTCCACCCCACTCCCTCCCAGGCTTGCTGCTAATCAGCTGTTTCTGCAAGCTTGGGAGGGAAGGGGGAGAGGCAGAGCAGCGGCATGCTCGTGGGAGGAGGCAGAGCGGAGGTGAGCTGGTGGGAGGATCGCAGGAAAGGAAGTAACACAGGGGGTGTGTGTGCAGAGGAACCGCTCTCATCCCCAGCTCACCTCCGCTCCATCTCCTCCCTGAGTGGGCTGCTCTGCTTCTCCCCCCTCCCTCCCAGCTGATTTGTGGCACGCTTGGGAGGGAGACGGGAGAAGCGGAGCGGTGATGGTGCGCTCAGGGGAGGAGGTAGAGCGGAGGTGAGCTGGGGCTGGGAGCACTCACCAATTTTTCTCTGTGGGTGCTCCAGGGCTGGAGCACCCATGGGGTTGGCACCTATGCCCACACCCCCTGCCCTGCCTGCAGCCAGCCCCTACCTCCAATCAGCCCCTGCCCTGCCTCCAGCCAGCTCCGCACCCCCTGCCTCCAGCTAGGCCTGTCTGCAGCCGGCCCCAAGTCCACTGGTGCCCTGCAGTTCCCAGGGCAGTAACCCTGCACACCTGCTTCAACGAGGGGGCAGGGAGCCGCGGGGACCCACATATGAGCTCATTTCTAGTGCAGGCCCAACTTTTTGAAAAAGGACTTCGGGTGGGGTTACCACCCGTCCGTATTCTCCCGGACACGTCTGGCTTTTTGGTTCTTAAATTGCTGCCCGGGAGGAATTCTCCTCCGGGGAAGATACGGCCCTAGGGTAACGTCCGGGAGGGCATCCACAACAGTGATGGGTTCCCCCCCCCCCAGCGGCCTCTTTTTTGACTGTTCAGCTATGGAACCCCTAGATTATGGGCTGGGGGGGCAGAGGGGAGGGTCCCCCCCAGTGATGGAGGGGGAGGGAGGGCCAGGCCCATGGGTGGGCGTGGCCAGATCTGCCCAGGGGCGGGGCTTGGGCCTCTGCAGCAACTGGGCGCCAGCGTGGTGGGAGGGGACTCGCGAGCCCCGCCCCCGGCCGCTCGCTCGCTCGCTGGCTGTCAGCTGACGGGATCACGTGACCGGCGGCGGCCCATGTGACCCGGCGGAGCCGCACCGCCCGCAGCCGCAGGTCGCGCCATGGCGAGCCAGTCGCAGGGCATCCAGCAGCTGCTGCAGGCCGAGAAGCGCGCGGCCGAGAAGGTGGCCGAGGCCCGCAAGCGTGAGTGTCCGGCGGGCCCGGGGCCCCTTGGCTCCTGCGTCCGCTCTGGGGGCCGCCCGGAGTCAGCGGCGCTGCCGGGCGGTCTCCAGCCGGGCTCCCCGCATCCCCTGTCCCGTGCCGGGGCCTGGCGCGCTGGAGCGGCGGCTTGGGGGGTCCCTGCCGCGTGGGAGGGGCGCAGGCGGCGGTGGCTGGGGGGGAGCCCGGGCGATCGGTAGCCAGAGCTGCGGAAAGGACCTGCCCTGCCGCTCCGCCCGCGCTGCAGACACGGTCCCTCTGCTCGGCGTCGTGCTGGCCAAGCCCGTCAGTGAGGTTCCGCTCCGGTAAACTGCGGCTGTGCCAGTGCCTGGGTCTGGCGCCGATGGCTCCTCCCCGGTTGAAGAGGGGATCGGTAGGAGATGCTGGTTCCCTCTCTTGCTTCCCTCCGGAACGGGCGCGTGGGCCTAAAAATCCTCTGAGACTTCCTCCGTCTGACAGGGCCGCGTACTCAGCCCCAGGAAGAACGTGCTGGGTCCTTAGGGGTCAGGCTGTGAGTCTGCCACGGGTTCTGGGACCGTCTGGGACTTCTGCAGCGGCTGGTGTGACTGCCCCCCGGGGCCGCTGCTGGGGCAGTCTCCGGCCACCGCCCCCTCCCTCAGCGCAACAGCCCCAGATGGTGCCTGCCCCCCCAGCACCCGTGGCACCTCTGGAGCCCCCCCCACCGGAGCACCCAAGATATAGTCGAGACTATATAGTAAAACTCATAGCCAGACCCTGGGCTGTGTATTTTTGTTTACTGTCTGTGACCTGTTTACGGCTTTTACTAAAAATACCCATGGCTAAATCTTAGCCTTACTTAGCAGGGGTGCTGGTCAAGTTATTAATTGCTAATTATCTGACATTCCTCTCAACTCATGGAACCTATTTTGATTTGTGCAACTGTAACTGTTTGTACATATTTGCCAGATAGCTTATGGAAACGGATTTCAGCTGATGTGTGGCTTGCAAGCTTTTTGCTTGTTATGATGTGGTTTGTCACCCAAATCATGTGGTATTTGATTGGATAACTTTGGCTCTTTAAACAGGAGATTAGCAGTTGATGAATAATACTCTTTCTGGTACAAATTGTTGGACAAATAATAATTTGGTGTAATCCATATAACTTTGGAGGTTTGTCAACATTTTCACAGACAAACTGGCCTCCCACATGTTTGTTAATAACAAACAATATGACCCCAGGAATAACAGAGTAAACCTGCTAGGTTATTTGTGGCATGGGAAAAAATCAACTTTTCAGTGGCAAATAAGAAAACTTCTATGGCTGGCTGTGGTGCGGGGGTCTTATGCCATCAATTTCTGCAGGCTTTAAGGTTTCATTTATTAAAAAAGTGATTCCTATGTTTGAAAAAAAAATCTTGCAGATATGAACAGACTGTAAACTGATACAGTGCAGCTTTGCTGAGTCTGCAGACAGGTGGCTCCAATATCATGCTGATGCTAATAGCTTTCTTGAGCAATATCAGGATGAATTAAGAGAGTGGTCAGTTATGTTGCTTTTCAGGATCCTTTGGGCAGTGGTGAAACTGATCACTATTTCACATGCTGCCACAGGCCAAGTTAATCCACCTTCCATTGTCCTAGTGATGTGTACATGGGGTGTGTGTTACGTGGGTATAACTATGTTGTTCAGGGGTGTGGCTGTTTTACATCTCTGAGGGATTTAGTTATACCAACCTAATGTCCTAGTGTAGATCAGGCTTAAGATCTGTGACTTGAGAGAAAAGTGTGTGCAGTGCAGTGTTTTGTATTTTTTTCAATACGCACACACGCACATGTGGCTGTGTTTTTGTTAGCGAGGACAAGGTCAGAGAAATGCACTTTGCACTTAAAGTGGAAGACAGCAAGGTTTGTGATGGTCCTTAGTTCCTGTGGGAGAGTTCATTACAGAGTCTTGGGCGAGCCCTGAGAAGGCTCTGTCTCCTGGGTGGATGTATAGGAAAGAGAGGGTGGGTGACGCTTCTCCGTTCCAGCAGCTGGAGAGGCATTGAAAGGCTTCAGAGTCATCAGGCAGCTGTTTTACCATCTAAAGATTCACATGAAAGATGGTACCACCAGGCAAGGCCCAGGTACTGATCTCTTAGCAGTTCCATCAACTAGGGGGCTGGACCAGTTTTACTGGCCAAATGCCAGCCATAATTGGGTGGCTCCTCCATGTTTATCTGCCTCTAGTTGGCAGGTTTACTCCCTTGACTGTCCTTAATGAAAGGAACATTGTATATGATGCTGACCACTAACACAGAGATTAAAAATGTGTGAGATCCTGGCCCAATCAAAGCCATTGACATAAGTGGTGCTAGGAATTCATCCATGGTCCCAGCCCTGAGGAGTTCAAGGTGTCCCATTTTTCAAGACCTGTTTTAAGGACCACCTCTGGCCTAGTAGCTTCAGCTTCTTACAGTGTTGTGTGGGAAGTGGATTCCTTTGGTTCAGTTTAATTATAGAAATCTTGAAGGGGAAAGGTTCATGTAACGGCCAACTCTCTTACGGCTGCTGCACATCTATCCTGCGGCAAAACTGAGATAGCGTGACCTTTCTGCCATGCAGATTCACAGTGCTCTGAAGTGATTTAGACACGTTCTGTGAACTGAGCCAGTGGCGGAGTGTTTTCTAGTAACATCTGCTGGGTTTGATGGCTATTCATTATCAGAGCTCACCAGTCGGCGAGCATGACAGTGGATCAATGGCACACAAGTGCTCTTCAGGCCCTTTTTGGAAGATATGGAAATACCAGTTATCTGTACAAACTTTGGAGGCTGGAGAGGGTATACTGCATTCTGGAGTTGACCTCCTGCAGTCTCTTCATAACTTGCTATAATTGCAAATGCTACAACAATTGTCATGGGAGTCCGATAGCTTGGGGGAAAGGGCTGTCACAATTAAATCTGGCCTGGCCACCTGGCGTAAATTATTAGTTAATAAGGCTCTTTCTTTGGAAACAGGAAAGAACCGGAGGCTGAAGCAGGCGAAAGAAGAAGCCCAGGAAGAGATTGAGCAGTACCGCCTACAGAGGGAGAAGGAATTCAAAGCCAAGGAAGCAGCTGTTAGTTTGTTAGATAATTTGCTGCCATCAAATCAGCCACCCGGCTCCATCCGTGTTACTTGCACTGAGATATGCATGCGATGATGCGGTTAGATCTCTGGGAAATCATATTTGGCTTTTGCTCCTTTTGGCGGAACGTTCCACATGGAGTGTTCTGTCCTTGAGCAGTTTCCATTAATTGCTTCTCCGTGCAGCCAGATGTCTTGGTTTGTGTTAGTGGAAAGGAGCCAGGGCATCAAAAAAAAGTCACATCTCGGAAGCTGGAATTTCTGCTTTAGCAGTAAAGCAGTTAATATTAACAAGATCGTACAACTGAGCAATGCTCCTGCAGTCCCATTCATAGAGTATAACGCTATAAATTACTCTGACAATGTGCATTAATGCTAGAAGTAGAGACAATGCTCATCTCCCTGCTTCCCGTACCAAATCCAGTTCATTCTCACAAATGCTGTTTGTTATAATGGTGCCTTGATAGAAGGCACGTGGGTCACGGATGGTATTTAATGCTAAAGTTTATTTGTCTGAAATACTGCTGGGACCTGGATTACCCTCACTTACTCCCATCGCCCAGTCGGGAACACTCACAAGCAGCCTACCAGCGTACAGGTCTCAACCTGAGGTGTCTGTGCTGGATAGCCTTAGTCAGAGGTGAAAGTAAGCCAGTACAGTCCAGCACAGCGTACCGGCAAGAGCCACTATGCTGTGCCAGACCGCACCGGCTTCCGCGGTGGGGATTTAAAGGCCCTGGGGCTCCCAGCCACAGCTGGTGCCCCAGGGCCTTTAAATCTTGAGAGGCCCCGCCTCTTCCTGTTGAGGCCACGCCCCCCAGACTCCAGCAGTACTGGATGTGTGACATCACCTTCATATTGATACACATAACAAAATTCATGTGGTGGGAGTGGGGCCGAGGGATTCGGAGTGTGGGAGGGGGCAGAGGGTTGGGGTGCAGGGGTGTGAGGGCTCTGGGGTGGGGATGAGGTTTGGGGTGCAGAAGGGTGCTCCAGGGCTATGGCGTGGAGAGAGATTGCCAGCCATGCCACCCGTGCAGCACAGAGCACCGGGTAAGGCTGGGCTTTGCAGCTGTGCTGCCGCTCAGAGGATTGCGTCGGTGGCGCGGTGAACTGAGGCTGCAGGGGATGGGGAGCAGCAGGGAAGGGCCCAGGGGCTAGCCTCCTGGGCGAGGAGCTCAGGGGCCCGACAGCAAGGGCCTGCAGGCCAGATATGGCCCGTGGGCTGTAGTTTGCCCACCTCTGATGTAAATAGAGCTTCCATTGTTTCTCATCACACCTTGCTTAATTTCACTGTAGACAGGTAGATTGCTGCCATCCCTCATGTTTTGGGGAAATCTTTCTCCCCCTTTGGTCACAGGCTGGAAAGCCTAATCTCAATGAGTAGCCATAATTCCTTGTGTAGGGTTTGTACATTCAGTTCGCAATGATATTAACCACCAGGGTGTCATAGGCTTTCATAAAAGCCCTCACTCGATACCATTTTCTGATACAGTAATGTTGTATGGAGTCAGTTGATTCAATTGTTCATCACTTGAGGTTCAGCCCCCCCGTCTTTATAGACAAGTGAACCTTTGCAATGGCTTCTTTGAAAAGTAAATCCAGACCAAGCTTTCTCTCCTGCTGGGTATAGACCGATCCTGTCTTCTCCCCTTCTTGGTAGTGTGAGGTCTGCCTCTGCCCTTTGTTAGCTTAATGGGTCTGTCTACATGATATGTAAATACATTCTCATTGTTTTTCAGGGTGCTTTGCAAATAACTCCCAGGTGGGGAAAACTCTGTTCATTTGTCTAGTGCAGATCTGTTTACCATCTCCCCTGGCATACCTTGTTTAAACACACTTTAGTAATCATTCCAGCATATGTCCATAACTCTTAATACCCGTTGCTTACGTACATAACACAAGAATACTAATGATCAGGGAGTTTAGTTTTCAAATAATACCCAACCAGTCCTGTTTTGTAATGGTGGTTACTATAGTGTGTAGGGTGTAAATACAGGGGTGCTTAATGTCACAGAGTTGGGGATTTTTGAAGAACATTGATGAATTTGAATTGCAGAAGTGCTTTACGTCTTAAATTACATTGTTGATAAAGGTCTTTGACATTTCCGTTTGCAATTATTTTATTATTGCAGTAGTGCCTAGAGAGCCCTAAACTGGAATTAGGGCCTCATTGTTCAGATATCTAGAGAGAGACACCATCCTTGCCCCCAAAAGCTTAATCTAAATATGTAAGACAGTGTAAGGATGGGAGGGGAAAACAGAGACAGAGAGAAGTGACTTGCCCAAGCTCACGTGTTGGGTTATTGGCAGAGCTGGGAAGGGAACCCAAATCTTTCCTGGTTCCCAGTGCAGTCCATGAACCACAAGTCCGTGCACCCAAGGATGTAACTCCTCTGCCATTCTGTATATACAGCTGAGCACAACATATTGTTTGGTTGCCAAGTAACCCTAAGTGGGCTTCTCTCTTAGGCTCTTGGATCTCATGGCAGCTGCACCACAGAAGTTGAGAAGGAGACCCAGGTGAAGATGAGCGCAATCCAGGGCAACTTCCAGAAGAACCGGGAGGAGGTGCTGAATAACCTGCTGATGTTTGTGTACGACATCAAACCAGAAATCCATGTGAATTACCGCATCAATGGCTAGTGCAGGAGGAGGAAGGAATGGGCCTGTGGAAGTGTTAGCAATAACAGCTATGCTTCAGATGAAGTGTACGGCCCTTAGTCATGCTATCGCTCTGTGTGCTTCTCGTAGAGGTGTTACATTATTTCAGTAAGTTGTAGGCCCCTCTATCTTGTTGGAGAGACTCTAGTTAACCTTTATATGGATCCAGAGCTTATCCAAAGATTTCATGGCCATGTCTCAAATATGCATTAAGTGTGATCTAGGTATTAAGGGGAACATTAACATTCCGTGCTTCTTGGTGGGTATTAAAAAAGCAGTTTTCTTTGCTCAAAAAAGGGGTACGAGATGCGGGACAGGTTTAAATTGCAAGCCTCTGAGTCTGTACCTATTAGAAAACACAGATCTGGTGTCCTCATAGAGTGGAGTTTGTCACTGTAGTGGTGTTGGTAACATTAAAACAGGGTTAAGACCAGTAAGAGGAAAGAAGGTCTGGGTGTGCAGCACTGGCTAGTAGTCCTCAGGAGCTTGTGAGTTACTGTGTTAAGACCCTCTATATATTCTACTGTTAACTTGAATTAGAAGCCTGGCACTATGATATTTGAAAGTAAAGAATTTATTTAACTCTGGAGTCTCTTCAGTTGTTTCTTCTTCTCCCCTCCCGTCCCCCAGCCTCTTACCTACTGTCTGTTATAGTAGCACCTAGTTGCTGTGTACACACATGGGTCCCTGCCCTGAGGAGCTAACAATCTAAATAAACAAGACAGACAGAGGGTAGGAGGAGAAACAGTCATAAAGAGACGAAGCAACTTGCTTGAGGTCACGCAGCAGGTCAGTGACAGAGCCTGGAATAAACCCCCTGTGTCCACTAGACCAGTATGCACCAGAGTTTCCCCCTAAAGAAACTCCTGGAAAAAGTTTCTTCCTCGATCACTTGGCGAAATGGAAGCTAGTCATTCTTTCCCTCTTTAGTCTGGAGGTCAGACACATGAATGCAGTAATTAACCTTTCTGTCTTCATACCCCACACTGATCTCTGCTGTATTGTAATACTCAGGTCATACTGATTTACACATCATCATTCTGAGCTTAAGACCAGCGGGGGACAAAATACTAGTCTTTGTCTGTCTCCTGACTCATAGTGAAATCTAAGTGCATCAGACCCCATTTAGATAGAAGCTTGTTTTGGCATCATCTCTCCATTAATTGGGGTGGTGATAATCCCTAATCTTGATAAAAGCTCTGTAAAGGGTGAGTAAGGGAGATCAGTCAGGCAAGGGCTGCTTTTGTGGATAGCAGGTCTATAATTTGAAATAAGCAAGAAATAGTCTACTTGATGCAAAACTCTTGCATGGTAGGGGACAAGAAATAACACCCTGCACTCAGAGCATTGTTTGTCAGAGGGTCTAAACACTCCTCCCTCACAAGGGTGCTTTGATAGCAGTTAGGAGAGAAAGCATCAACCCTACCTTGTAACCAATACAAACAATGACTTGCCCAAGATCGTGATGCAACAAGAGAGCAGATATTGCTGCCTTCCCAGTCTTCTGTCTTAATCGCTAATCTAAATTCTCCTTAATGGAATATCAAATATCTCCTTAATGGAAAAGCCTCTTCAGGAAATCAAGCTATTAAACTGGCTATGAAATTGAAACAACAAGCCCTACCCGTGTTGCATTGCAGTGGGCCTAGAAGGAACCAGGTCCGTATGAGGCCTAGAATTACTTAAGCCTCTCTCTCAGCGCCAGCTCCACTGGAATATAAATAAACCATCTCAATGGACAGGTGCCAGCTGACCTTAAAGGTGCTTGGCCCCTAGATTTAATCCATTAGTGTTGAAGCATTTGGTGGTGCTATTGCAATGTACCCTTCATAGAACTTTCAGCTAGCTCAACGCTGCAGTATGTATCTGTGGTTTCTCTTCTCTGGTAGACAGAGACACCCTTCCCTGGCACCACTTGTCAGTCTGAGAAATGATGGAACTCTCTTGCTGTACTAGTCTGGAAGGAACTCGTTAAGGTCTAGGTGCCCAGAGCTGCTTGGTGACTGGCTTTTCCTCCTCATTCATCCTCTAGGTTGAGGTGGATTATTTTCTGTTCCACTCCAGAATTCCTCTTTGGTTGGAAGTGTAAAGACTTCAGCCATAGCTCATGCTGAGGTTTTAATGCTTTTTAAGAACGCCAACAGCCTTTTGCGGGAACAGCATGCCAATAGGTAGAAAAGCAAAGTCTTATTACAAGAATTATCTGACTGCAGATGGGCACAGAGGCAAATCTCTCCAGTTTTTGCTCTCCAGACAGTTTTGCTTTGTTTGCAATGCAGAAGATTCCTTTGGAATGAAAGATGCATAAACCTTATCCCAATCCGCTGTGGGGAATGTCACCAGTGCAACTGTTGTTCACAAACTAGATTTCACACCACGTTTCATCTTAAAATTAGACTGCCCATTAGTAAAAGTGCTACAGGTTGCAATTTTATGCAGGCGGGGGCATACATTAGACAAAAGGTCTTTCACTTCTCAGATCTGATTCATCTAAAATTCCACCTTCTCCCTACTGACTACTTGATGAATACAGGTGTAACCTACACCAGCTGCTACCACAGCGTTTGAGAGCGAAATCTGCCTTTCACTGCTCTGTGTCAGTGGCAGATGGCAAATAGTAAAGCTGTGTGTGACGGGCTATAAACTGAGTTCAGGTAGTGGTTGAAATCCTGTTAATTCTAATAGCGATTACATGCCGAGATCAAGAACAGGGTTGTTGTTTTTTTTTAATAGACTTTTCTATGGTGCCTTCACTGTGGTATTTGAGCACATCACAAGCATTAATAAATAGCTGTATGGTATTTCTCTGATGAGGAAACTGAGAGCCAGGGAAATTAAGGTCATACAGTCTGCAGCAGAGCTTGGGAACAGAACCCATCCCACCTGCCCTCTGCTTATCTAGCATCCCTTTCATATGTCTCACATATGCTTCAGCAGTTAAACACACAAGCTGACACTCCACCTGTTAGTATATGTCTTGTAGCTCCTAGGAGCCCCCATCGTGGACCAGGACCCCATGGTGCTAGGTGCTGTACAAACACAGAACAAGATGGTCCCTATGCCAAAGAGCTTGAGTCTAAGAACAGTTTAATTGTGTGTGTGTCTGTCTGTCTACACAAGTGTGAAGTACCAGTTTCACATGCATAGGTGATAGCATGGAGAGCCCAAATCAGCCCTGCTGTGAGTTAGTGAACTTAGTTCAGTGTGCACAAGGTTACTTGGTTTGCTGACTCCTTGCCTTCCATATTCAGTCAACGCACAGCCTTGTTCTAACACACTTGTTACACAGTAGGCTGGTTAGAGGGAAAGGGCTGTTTCCTGCCCAGTTGCCAGGCAGCAAGATGAAAGATCAGTATCCTATCCTCTCCTCTCCTCTCCTCCTCCCCCACCCCCAAACATCAGCTCTCATCTCTGTAAGTGTCACTTTGGCCAAGTGTCGGTTTTCATCTGTCACTGATATATTGGTGCTGGGAAATTCTGCACTCGGGTCTTTGTTCGGAGGAGCTTCTGCGCTCGATAAGCCTGGGCAAAGGAAGTCCCTGGTAGCGGTGGTTCCTTGAAGCCTGATTCTCTTCCCTTACACCCATGTTGCACTAATGTCAGTGCTTCTGATTTACACCAGCGTGAGCATGATCGCGCTTCTGTTTTGGAGGGGAGAGGGAATTGGCTGACTGCATATGGAGGGCAATAGGCTGAATTCCTGTGGCTGCTATGGATAAGAGGGCTTTCTGGACAAGAGCGCTGGCACGTTCTTATACTGTGCTCGGTGCTGCTCAAAACACAACTAAAGACCAAAGACCTGGTTTGCAGCGATAACTTGGGGCAACGAGAACTGCAAGATGCTCGGCAATTCAGAAACGTCAGGCTCCAGCCCCAGGAGCTACAATTCGTATTTGCAAATTGTGCTCACTACCAGACAAATACACAGGAAGGGATAGTCCCTGGATCATAATTTATATAGCCTGCTTGGGGTGTGTGTCTGAGGGTACGTCTATACTACCCGCTGGATCGGTGGGTAGTGATCTGTCGAGGATCGATTTATCGCATTAAGTGTGGACGCAAAAAATCGATCCGCGAATTGACGCCCGTACTCCATCTCGGCAGGAGGAGCAAGCAGCGTCGACGGGGGCGTCGCGGCAGTCGACTCGCCGCAGTGAGGACGGCCAGGTACGTCGAACTAAGATACTTCGACAAGTTGGATATCTTAGATCGATTCCCCCCTCCCCCCCGCAGTGTAGGCCAGTGGATGTGAGTCTCTTACAGGCCAACTTACATAGTGACTTTTTAGTTCAAACTGTAGCAGCTCATGCTTTTAGCTCTGGAGGTCCCAGGTCAGTCCCCAGTGTGGCAGCCAAGATGGCGACTGTCACACTTACAATCTAATTAGACAAGATAGGAAAAGAGAAGAGGAAAGGATACAGCCCAGAGAGGAAACTGATGCTCTGCAGTATGGCACTTCATGATAAGGACAGAGACTGTCCCTACCCGTAAATCACTTACAATCTAGGTTACGTGGGACACAGCGAGCAGGGGCATGACAGCTGGGAAGGAAGTTTACACAGAAGATGAAATAGGGGCTCTTTTTGCAAAGTGGTCATTGGGTGTGTTTCTTTTAAGTAGGTGTATTAAGTTACCATAGGATGTGGAGGCATAAGCTTTCGTCTTTGATCACCATGGTTAGAGATGCAACTCGTTGAAAATGGTAAATATTAGGTATGAACATTTTTTAAAAGCCTAATGTTTTATTTTGTGTTTGAAATTTTCCACAGCAGTTTCCTGTAATTTTTTTTTAACACCCACCCCCTCAAAGTGCCTTTTGTCAGTTTTGAGGGAAATTTTTTTTATCCCATTTTTCTTCCTTCCTTTTTCCATTTCCGGTGACAAATTGGAAGAGAGAAGGAAAAACGGGAGACAGAGGAGGAAAAAAAATCGGAAATGGTCTCTTAAGAAACAAATATTTTGCCAAAATTGTCATTGAATCGAAAAAGCTAGTTTTCATCAACCAAAAATTTCAACCTGATCTAGGTGGAAAGTTTGTGGCGAGAACTTGACTTTGTGGCTGCCCCTGAACACAGAGCAGAGATTATAACTGTGCTGCCTGAAATGATGTACAGGTCTCGTTGGTTGTTTTTTCTTTTCCCCCTAGTGATCGTCAGCTTCTAAATTAATGTATCATTTGTAGGAGTAGTTCAGGTTATTCGAATGTTCACTGGCTTTTGCTTGTCAGTATTGAATTGCAACTGCCATTGTTCTTCCCATTCACCTACTTAGGTGAGATCCCTCTCAGGGTTTCTAGTGTGAACTGACCTACATGATTTTGAGTCCTCTGCAAATGTTGACACCTCACTGCTCAACCCATTTTCCAGATCACTGATAAATATATTGAACAGCATCAGTCTTGTTTATTGCTAACCTTTTGCCAGGATGACATTTGACCGGTTTTTCCTTCTTTGTTTCTTAGATTCTTTCCCCCTCTCTTCCACGCTTTATGATTTCATTATGAATTCTACCAGTAATTCATAACAGATGGTAAAGATCCTCAGCTGGAAGATCTGCCTTTTACCGCAGCTGAGAATCTAGGCTAAAATGTTAAAGAAAAATAATATCAATGCCTCCACCCCCTCACCCTGCCCCCCAGTAACAAGGGTTTGTCTAGAAAGACAATCCCTCAAAACACCTTCTGAAAAGAAAGAAATTAACACTTTTAAAAAAAATTAATCTCATGCAGTAAATACGGTTGCTTCGACTGGCTTGAGAATAATTAAATAGATATTAAATTACATTCAGCTACCTCAAAATATCTACTAAGGAATCTGTTGGATCAATACCAGAGCTGTTAGCCAGGCTGAAAACGGCTAGCTTCCTTATTTTTAATTTGAAATGCAAGAGAGGGTTTTTGCATCACCATAATCAAAAAATAATGGACCTCATCCTGGCAGGAAATAAGACTTGTGTAGAAAAAGCAAGAGCTGCATGTTCCCCATTAAGAAGATCAATTTTTGATCTCAAATGTATAATTTGAGAAACATTTTGAAATATAATTAAACCTAATGGCTCCTGATCCTTGGGTTCTGATGGGCTATACTCAGCACTGGACCAGAGAGAGAGAGAGAGCGTGTATATTGTGAGAGAAGATACAAAGGAAGATTTGATACTGATATGAGGATCCCCAGGGCTTCTAGGGTCCTTCCTGCTTTAGAGCTGTGCCTGCCTTCGGAGACTTTGTTATAATTTCTCAAATCGCCTCCGTGCTGAGCCTAAGAATTTCAATCTCCTTATTTGTGACTTCAGGGCCTTTTAGGCTAGTAGTTTCCTCATTTTTTTTGCCAATTGCTTTTCTAAAGTAACAGGAGTTGGCACTGGTGATCTCTAGGGGGCTACAGAGGAGCAGGAGACTTGATGCTCAGGAACCACTAGGCTCTGGCAGCCCTGTCACTCCAGGTGGATGCACAAAATGATGGATGGATGCACGAGCTGCAGCGCACTCCAACTTACCTGCATAAAAGCAACTGGAGTCATTTCCCCCTCCCTGCTTGCCCAACAGACCTACTAGATTTAAGGCTCCTCTGGATCTATGGAAGGGGCTGGCAGGATTTGCCCGCTGCTAAATCTCTGGTCCCTTTGAAATCCATTGGCACTTAGAATCATAGAATATCAGGGTTGGACGGGACCTCAGGAGGTTCTAGTCCAACCCCTGCTCAAAGCAGGACCAACACCAACTAAATCATCCCAGCCAGGGCTTTGGCTCTGAGATCAGCTCCCAAAGGTAATTTTTGCTCAAGAGTACCAGGGTTTATGCACTGTAGCTAATCGGAAAATAAACAGCCAGAGCGATTCAGTGTCATTTTTATTACCCCCATCTGTGGTTTGCCACAGGCCGTTTTAATAACCTGCATTCAGTATCCTTTCTAAACACCACGCCACTGCTCTATTGCCATGCCTGGATCCTTAGCTGAGGAAGAAAAGAAGGAAGATGCAGTTACTCGTTCTGATGCAATGCCTATGCAGTTGCTGCCTGAGCTTTTCCTCCCTGTGTTTGTAGAGGGGAGATGATACACTGTGCTAATGACAACAGAGAGAGAGCCTGCAGTGCCCCATGCGGATAAGCAGCTATGAAGTCAAAGCTGTTCCTGTGTTTTCACGTTGCCTAGTAATGGTCAGAGTAAACCAAACTAGAGAAATTCCAGGCTAGAAGAGAATCTCTGGGGGAGTATGTGCAGTAAATGGAGCTAATCTTTTTTTATCTTAGTTACCATTCGCTAGTATAAACAAGTGTTCTACGATCCTGGACTAGATCTGTGCCAGGCCTCCCCAGAACCACTTTCGATTGCTTGTTTCTGGTGTGTCCCAATTCTGTGGCAACAGCCTGACTACAGACAGTGTAAAATGAACCTTCTCCCTTCCCACCCCACCCCTTTGCTTGAGGGAAGCTGTAATCCCGGCGTGGCAGGTTACACAATGGAGAGCGAACTGTGGCGTGACTCCCTCTGATTTTATGGCTGATTCTGTCTCATTTCTCTGGGAGAAGCTGGGTTGGATGCAGCAGGTAGGGAAATGGTACAGCGTGTGCCCTTTGGGTCAGCAGATTGTGCATCCTCATGCTTTGAATCAGATGTGAGTAGTCCACAACTAGGATCCGATCTAGGCCAGGTCTGTTCCAGTCAGGGGAATGAAGAGGTGGGATCCCTGACTCATGTCACTGTGCTGGCAAAACTCCCTAGAATAGACACAGGTATACTGGTAAAACTGCTTTTGCCAGGATAGTTTATTTCACTTGGGGTGTGTGGAAGGGGGTGAGGGAGGGAACTGAAATAAGCTATGCCAGCAAAAGCACAGTTTGGCTAGTATGTGCTTTGTCCCATAAGGAGCGCCGTACTGGTGTTCTATACCCCAGCTAAAGGCTTCTAATATAGACCTGGCCTCACACCCACCACCAACCCTATTAAAGTTATTGGGAGTCTTTCCACTCACGACAATGGATCAGACCCCTAATGCAAAACTAACATAGCTTTTCTTGGTCTCTCTGTGCAGCTGTTTATTTGTAAGGGAAGCCAGGAAAATGTCCTAATTTGATGGTCGATTCTTGTAAACATCCAATACATTCCCAGGGCTGGGGATGTATCTCCCCTTCCTCTCATCTTCATTTGTCTGTTTATTTGCATGGCCATTTTCTTAGTACTGTATGTTACTCCCCAATCTTGAGCAATTGGTGTGAAATCTTCAGTCTCTGTGTATTTCACAGAGAGACATGCTTGCTACAGCTTTGCTTAATTCCTGCCTTCTGTAGCTGGGAAGGGGAGATGCATGGCAGCCTTGGCTGTCTTTTAAGAAAAGAGCACAGCTACTGCGGTCAGTGTTTATTCACTGGGCTTGTTTTATGGGAATGAGTGTCTATTTTGGTACCACTCAACAACAGCGCTCTGTGTGTGTGTGTGTGTGTGGTTTGGGGATGACTGATGGGGCAGAGGCTTCAGTGAGAACAATGAATCAGAACCTTGATCAAAGTTATTTCTTATGAGTCAAATATTCTGGTAAAGGAAATGTCACCATGCTGGAAATGAGCACAGTCAGCGAAGACAAGTTTCATGGTGCTCAGTCTCAGCGGTCATCTTCAGAAGGCTTTCACTGCAGACTCTAAGGGTGCCATCCCATTGTTAAAGCTCTGCTCTGGCTAATAAACCCCCGGCAGTTTAGATGATGCAACCCTGGGATCTGCAGCTGCAAATACAAGGTGACCCTCATCTTCTTGTTTAAGGGAAAGTGTCCCCTTTGGACCATGTTGATGATCAGCTTCCTGGACCTCCACTAACCCTGTGGGGTTTAACCCCAGCTCTGAACTCCCCCAGACTTTGAGGTATGTGAAATCCAGAGTCTCTACAGTTGTAACAGATGGAGAAACACTGTGCAGGCACTCTACAGGGTTAAACCCACTATATACAACATGCCTAGGGGAAAATTCTCATGCACATAAGCTATTTTGCAAGTTGGTGCCGGCAACACAGTGTAATGAAAGCAAGAGGCAGGGTGGGGGCGAATATGCTGCTGTGACTTCCGTGGGTTGCACCAGCGTATTCATTTGGATCACGGCAAATGAGGATGATTTATTTCTGCAACAGTCACACTGTACAATAGCAAGCAATCAAGAGGTCCCCATCCCAAAGTTCAACAGTATTAAGGCACAATGGGTACAGCGATGGACATGCTCATACAAAAGACAGGATGAGAGAAGGAAGTGAATGGGATTCAGAAGACAACACGAAATAGGTGAGTTTTTAGAAGTCTCTTGAAGGACCAGGGGAATGGATCTGGTTGAACATTAATCTGGAGCTTAGCTAAGAACATGAGGTGTCACAAAAGGAAGTACAATAGCTCAGAGTGAGTGAAGGAGACAAAGGGAGTAACAATAGTAGGTTGGCAGAGCATATGGAATGGGAGGGAGCATAGGAGGAGGAGACAGAGTCCCAGAGAACTTTGGAGGTGAAGAGGAGAACCTAAGAAGAGAGAAAGGGAGGGTGGAGCTGGAAGAAGGACCGGTGGGGAGGGACAGATCTCCACAGAGAGGCATTGCTTCCGCACTAATGGAGAACCCCATGGAATGAGACGCAAGCTGGATAAAAAGGTAATTGGGAAGCTATGGAATCTCACCCTCTTTCTGGGTAGGAGGGGCTGACTTCCTGCAGCAGCTCTGCTGCTGTCTGTGAACTGCCAGCACTCATGGCCTGCTCTAAGCCAGCTTTTCCCTCTGAAGTTTTCTCCAGTGGGAAGCTCTTTTCATGTGACTGAACTGTCTGACACATCTAAACCTGCGGATCCCAAGTCAGCTGTCGCTTTATATGCCACCAGCATTGATGGCGCGTTTAGTGGGTGTATGTCTTTGTGCTGTGGTTTGCTTATGTCTCTTGTTTTCTTTTTTTCATTGTCCTCCCAGTTTGCCACCAAAGGGCAGGAGTTGAGGGCGAGGCCAGGAGGGATAGTGACATTCACCACCTGTCTTTTGACCTAGGGAGAAGAGTTTATTCCACACTTGATCAAGGAAAATAGGGTGGAGAGTGGGGTTTTTTTTGTTTTTTTTTAGAACAAGAATGTTCCTTATTTGGGCTGGCATCAGGGTGATGTGATCTGGTGGAGAAGGGTTTGGGGTGTGTGTGTGTGTGTGTGTGTGTGTGTGTGTGTGTGTGTGTGTGTGTGTGAGAGAGAGAGAGAGCGAGCGAGAGAACATTGAGTGTGTGTGAGAGAGAGAAAATAGCTGCCGTCACAATGGAGATATTTCATGGTATTCCCTGCCACAGCAGATCACTAATTTTCTTGAGATTGCACAAATACTCACCCTTCTAAGCACTCAGTCTGAAAAATGCCACCGCTGCATGGGTCAGATTCACACACACTTCTCCGGTTGTGCTAAATTATCAGAGCCTTACTCCTTTAACTGTGAGTTTCCTGTCCTTTGTGGGCTCCTGCTGCAATCATAACGATCTTTTAATGTAGTTTCTGTTGCATCAGTTTCCTGTTTGACTGCACTTTAGCTGATGACTATCATGGATTTATGTGATTGGATTAAACCTCAGTAACACCAAGAGATGCAAACAGCGTAATCTCATATCTGATTGTGGAACAGCATTGATAGGCTTTGTGAAGGAGCCCTGCAGCTGCAACATGGGCTCGAGGGAACACAAGTAAGACAGGAGAAAAAGTTAGAGAAGTGAAGAGTAATTGTGGAGCATCATCCGTGTGCTAATAGGGATGCAGATGAGCCCCATGCACATAGGGCAGTTACTGATGCAGGACAAGCCTCAGGACGTTCAGATGCTCATTTTGGGTAAGCATCCCCAGCCTGGCTGCTGATCTGAACTATACAAACCTCCTGCATCAGCAACATTTAACTCAAAAATCTCACAAGCACCATGTCACAGTCCAGCGCAATTGCCTCTGTATTCAGCAAGAGCGCCTACTTTTAGGCTTCTGGCTCCCAGCTATCAGTTCTCTCGGGCGGAGACCTCATCTTGCTTCCTTCTGATTGGGCTGAACAGATACCCACTTACTCTGTGAGTTCCCCAGCAAGTTAGACTGCCAAAGCAGGCCTGCTTTGCTTTCTCCTCAGAGGCTATAAGCAGCATAATTGCCCTTAATTATAAGGTACCACACAACTTTTCTAAGCAAGCACATTTATTCTTAAGATGAAAGCGTTACAGAGAAAACATAAAAACATAAAAGGAACTTACACACATGCTAATACTCTTACCAGAGACCACCCTACCCAACCCCAGCAAAGACTCTGGGGGTGGGGCAGTCCTTCAAACCCACCAAGGGGTTTTGGTGTGATTCAAGTTCCTAACAGCATTAGCTCAGAACAAGCACCCCTATGAATCTGTGAGTCCCTCCTTTATACTGTTTGGACATTTGACTTTGGGATGCTGGGAACAGATAAACAGCAGACAACGGGTTGCTCTTCAGGGCGTAGCTTCAAGAGATTGTGTCTGGAGATGAGGATTTGCATTTCCTTTCCCCCTCTGGTATTTCCTTGGAAACCTGCTCAACTAAAAATCCATTTGTGTCTGGTACATTGTTTCAATGAGTTCTTTGAAGCTCATAATACATCTCAGGGTTTACATTGGTCATGTATCTCTCTTAGAGACATCTACCTCGCACAATAATACATAAACATTTGCATTTTTAAGCCAAGGTACAGTAGAACCTCAGAGTTATGAACACCTTGGGAAGGGAGGTTGGTTATAACTCTGAAATGCTCATAACTCTGAACAAAACGTTATGTTCTCTCAAAAGTTTACAACTGAACATTGACTTAATACAGCTTTGAAACTTAACTATGTAGAAGAAAATGCTGCTTTCTCTTTATTTTTTAGTAGTTTACATTTAACAGAGCACTGTACTGTGTTTGCTGTTTTGTTGTTGTTTTTTTTGTTTGTTTTTGTCTCTTCTGCTGCCTGATTGCATACTTCCGGTTCCGAATAAGGTGTGTGGTTGACTGCTCAGTTCATAACTCTGGGGTTCGTAACTCCAAGGTGCTACTGTACTTCTAAAATCCTTATACTGAATCCAATAAGGTTTGTCCAGGATATTGTCATATCTGACACACACTGTCCCTCTCACAGGGCTGTGTGACTTCTGTTTCTGGAACGGAGAATTGAAATGCACAGGCCAGGGTGAAAATGAGGAAAAAAAAGTTACCCAGGCATTTCTGACCCAGCGCAAAGGTTCCCTGTGAGTGGTGGGTGGAAGTCCTAGTCTGTCTGTCTCTTTCTCTTTGCGTTTGTAATGTTCCCATCACTGTATCATCATTTCTTATCTGAATTGGTTTTCTCCTCCTCACACAGTAGTCCATTATGATGCACCTGCTCAGTGCCCAATATTCACAGTTCAATGACTTACTTGGCTGCTTGAAAGCATCAGTAATGTATCTTCTCATTGGCCCCAATCCTTCTCCAGGGAAGAAAATGGCCAAACTCCCCACTGGCTTCAACAGGCTCAGGATTAGGCTGACCAGACAGCAAGTGTGAAAAATCGGCATAGGTGGTGGGGGGTAATAGGAGCCTATATACGAAAAAGCCCCAAATATTGGGACTGTCCCAATAAAATCGGGACATCTGGTCACCCTACTCAGGATAGACCCGTTTGTGGATTAATTGCCTACAAAATGTGCATGATCGTGTTTAATTAAAGGAAGGCTTTTCCCATGAACAA
The DNA here is from genome assembly GCF_025201925.1 of Gopherus flavomarginatus. NCBI lineage: Eukaryota > Metazoa > Chordata > Testudines > Testudinidae > Gopherus > Gopherus flavomarginatus. The sequence continues at coordinate 17,689,047 of NC_066633.1, read as the reverse complement.
AGAGGGCTGTTGCCTCATATCCGGGCGGCGTGGATGCCTGGCACCCATGCCTGCAGCAGCATACATAAACATGGGGATGACATGGGTACACTTTATCCATGAGGACTCTGGAGCTGACCCAAGAGCACTCCATTCATCATTTGGACATAGTCCATCAGGAGCAGAGTCCACAGTGCTTCTAAGAGTGTGTAGGCAGGTGTGCTGCAAGGGCTTTTTGTGCAAGGTGGTGTCATTTCTCTTCCTCCTTGTAGACAAGATTGTGACTCCTTTGCTCAAGTCAAGTCATATATTACATCACAAGCAAATTAATGGGACTTTTCTTCAGTGTGATTAAGAATATCACAGTCTAGTCAACAGCAAGGAGAACAGTTTTCTTATGTGTTGACTTAGATTTAACTGGGTGTTTCTATGCAGTAAAAGAGGACAGGGGAAGAATTATGACTACGGAGTGTTGGATTTATGACTGCAGGAGATAGCGGTCCGCATGAAGCCTGTTTCTTCACCATGGCCTGTGAAAGCCAAGCAGACGGAGCTGAGAAACAAAGTCCCATCTCCTACTGTGGGACCCATGCAGATGAAAGCTCCCTTCACTGGGTGAAAGGTAAGCAAATAGCTCAGACTATTGATTGCAACAACGACATTCTGAATCAGGTGGAACTGAGCTAAGAGAAGCTGCATTTTTTTTCCAGGGCTGCTCATTTTCAATTGAAGAAATATAACCATTATAATAACTAAGCAAAAATCAAGAACACACCCCATGGCCAAGAATTACAAAAAAGTGGCTAGTAATTTTGGGTGCCCCAAGTTTGGGGAGCCCAGCGTGGTACACTTTAAAGAGGCCTGCTTCTCAGGCGTGCCCTGCTGAAAATTAGACCCCTTTAAGGCATCTCAGCTGGGGCACCCAAAGTCATAAATCGCTTGTGAAGATCTTAGCCTGGATTTGTAAAGTGACTGACGCAGCCTTGCTCTGTTTATGCTGCTTAACACAACACTCCTTTAGAAACTGACTAAAGTTCGGTGTCCAGCTGATACAATAATAGCAATTCGCTCTGGTGTCCCATGTTTCATGCATAGCTCGGGAGAAGGATAGCTCAGTGGTTTGAGCATTGGCCTGCTAAACCCAGGATTATGAGCTCAATCCTTGGGGCCATTTAGGGCTCTGGGGCAAAATCAGTACTTGGTCCTGCTAGTGAAGGCAGAGGACTGGACTCAATGACCTTCAAGGTCCCCTCTAGTTCTATGAGATAGGTATATCTCCATATGTTTTGTTAAGTGGTTGCCCTGTGCAGATTCAGCTGAAGGATCAGGGCCCAAGGTTTCAAAGTGACTTTAAAAGATATCAGTGGGAGCTGCAGGTGCTCCGCTCATCTGGAAATGAAGCCATGTAAATGTTTTAAAAAGGGTCCATTCATTCTGAGCATCTCTGTTTCTGGTTTGCCCCGCTTAAGACATCTGGTAGCTAATGCCTGATTTGCAGAGGCGTTGGGCACTCACCGCTCCCTTTGGCTTCAGCTGAAGTTGCAGGATGCCCAGCACCTTTGAAAGTCACTGGGTCTAGAGCTGGGCACCCAAAATTATTAGCCTTTGCCCTGAGTAACTTGCCTAAGGTCCCAGGGTGGGTTAGCGGCAGGGCTTGGAATAGAACCCAGGTTTACCAGCCCCTGCTCTTGCTCTGCTAGATGCTGCTGCTCACTTTCTGATGCTGTAGTTCATCTCAGCAAACACGTCAAACATTGTTTCATTCACGTACCCCACAGGTCTTGGAATATGCCTGTTCCATGGATTTTAATCTGGATGGGCCACACCTTTGTGTGAGAAGGAATTTAGCTTCCTTGTTGTTACCCAACACAGGGAAATCCTCGGGTGGGGCAGAGATGGCACAGAGGGTGGGACGAGGTGTGCCATGGGTAGGAGGGGGTGGGGTGGACTCTACAGGGCTCTGCCCTATCTTCAGCCAAGACAGCAGTGCCTTAAACCCAGTTTCTCAAAGGTATTTAGGCACCTAGATACCATTGAAATCAATGGGAGTTAGGGTCCTAAATACGTTCAAGGAGCTGGGCCTTAAAGCCATTTGTCACAGATCTTCACAGCTGTTTTGAGTGGGTTGAACCGATTGTCTTGTCACCCACTGGACTGGCACATGATCCCTTCCCAGGTCAGATCACTTCCTCTCTGGGTACATGTAGGATTTGGTCTCCTTACCTTTCAGTCCTTGGACCCTCCAATATAGCCAGAAGGCTGCGCAGCTCTTCGTGTTGTGATTTTCTTAGAAACGATTGAGGAAGAATTCAGAGTCCATCACATGCTGAGAGCTTCTCAGTGCAACCTGCCATTTCCTCGATTTGCAAGCCCACTTCAGCACTCATGAGGAAAACACACCACAGATCGGTCCCTTATGATCACACCCAGCCTTCTCCTCTGATTCTTTTTGCAGAATTTCACAATGGCCAGGTGCTTATGGCTCTCACTGCTAGCAATACCTGCTCTTCTACCATCTTTGATATGGAGCTTTGTGCAGAGAAACTGAAGACCTTTGGAATTGAGGTTAGCTCCTCACCAGGAACCTGCTACTGGATGGGTTACCGGGGAGATGGGTATTTTTATGCCAGTGTCACTTGCACTTGTTACAAGAAATCAGGGTCTACTTCATATCTGTTACTCTGAAGTATAGAGGGCTATAGGAGGAGGGTTATCTCTTATACCTGTGCAATTCTACTGACATCAGTTGTCTTTCGTGTGCATCACAAGTCGAAATCTAAATTATTCCGTGATCTAAGTGCAGCATCATTGAGGGTAGCAAGGTGTTGCACTCCTCTACCCCGTTTGACTGTCTGTATCGTTGCCCTGCAGTCACATTGGCTTAGTCCAATCATCACAAATTATTGCCTTCAGAGAGGTTGGGTGTGTATAAATTTTAGCTGTGTCTGAGAAAGTGATATTACGAAGTACAATGATAGTGCTTTGAAATCCTCTGGTGATAAGTGCTCTGTATAACTCAGGGCTTGTCTACACGCGGAGTTGACTCCGTTGAACTGGTGTGATTTTAAACCAGTACATGTAAACAAGCCCTGCAGCTCATAACAATCAATTTGCAGACACCTAGAAGATAATAAGGTGATAGGTACCAGTCAGCACAGATTTGTAAAGAACAAATCATGTCAAACCAATCAAATAGCTTTCTTTGCAGGGTATCAGTCTTGTGGATGGTGGGGAAATGGTGAATGTGGTATATCTTGACTTTAGTAAGGCTTTTGTTACTGTCTTGCACAGTCTTTTCATAAACAAATTAGGGAAATACAACCTAGATGGAGCTACTATAAGGTGGATGCATAACTGGTTGGAAAACCATTCCCAGAGAGTAGTTATCAGTGGTTCACAGTCAAACTGGAAGGGCATAATGAGTAGGGTCCCACAGGGATCAGTTCTGGGTCTGGTTCTGTTCAATATTTAGCCAATGGCATCGAGAGTACACTTATACATTTTGCGGATGATATCAAGCTGGGAGGGGTTGCAAGTGCTTTAGAGTGTAGGATTAAAATTCAAAATGATCTGGACAAACTGGAGAAATGGTCTGAAGTCAACAGGATGAAATTCCATAAGGACAAATCCCAAGTACTTCACTTAGGAAGGAAGAGTCGGTTGCACACATACAAAATGGGAAATGACTGCCTAGGAAGGAGCACTGCGGAAAGGGATCTGGGGGTCATAGTGAATCGCAAGCTAAATATGAGTTAACAGTGTAACACTATTGCAAAAAAAAGCAAACATCATTCTGGGATGTATTAATAGGAGTGTTGTAAGCAAGACACAAGAAGTAATTCTTCCGTTCTACTCTGCTCTGATTAGGCCTCAGCTGGAGTATTGTGCCCAGTTCTGGGTGCCACTTTTCAGGAAGGACGTGGACAAACTGGAGAAAGTCCAGAGAAGACCAACAAAAATGAGTAAAGGTCTAGAAAACATGACCTATGAAGGAAGATTGAAAAAAAATGGGTTTGTTTAGTGGAAAAGAGACGACAGAGAGGGGACAGGATAACAGTTTTCAAATTCATAAAAGGTTGTTACAAGGACAAGGGAGAAAAAAATGTTCTCCTTAACCTCTGAGGCTAGGACAAGCAGCCATGGGATTAAGTTGCAGCAAGGGAGGTTTAGATTGGACATTAGGAAAAACTTCCTAAGTGGCAGAATTGTTAAGCACTGGAATAAATTGCATAGGAAAGCTGTGGAATTTCCATCATTGGAGATTTTTAAGAGCAGGTTAGACAAACACCTGTTAGGGATGGTCTAAATAATGCTTAGTCATAGAATCTCAGGGTTGGAAGGGACCTCAGGAGGTATCTAATCCAACCCCCTGCTCAAAGCAGGACCAATCCCCAGACAGATTTTTGCCCCAGATCTCTAAGTGGCTTCCTCAAGGATTGAGCTCACGGCCCTGGATTTAGCAGGCTAATGCTCAAACCACTCAGCTATCCCTGCCATGAGTACAGGGATTGGACTAGATGACCACTCGAGGTCCCTTCCAGTCCTATGATTCTATGATTCTCCAGTCTTTCACTAAAGCCTGGTCTACACTGGGGAATGGGGGGATCGATCTAAGATACGCAACTTCAGCTACGAGAATAGCATAGCTGAAGTCGACGTATCTTAGATCGACTCTAGATTGATTTACTTCGCGTCCTCACGGAGCGGGATCGACTCCTCCGTCAACTCCGTTTCTGCCTCTCGCCCTGGTGGAGTTCCAGAGTCAATGGGGAGCACAGTCGGGGATCGATGTAGACGAGGCGCGATGCATCGATCACTGATAGATTGATCACTACCTTCCGAATCAGCGGATAGTGTAGACATAGCCTAAAAGACCTGATCTTAGCACTAAAAGAGCCAAGCTTGCTCCTACTGAAGTCAATGGTCAAACTCCCAGTGGCTCAAATGGAGCAAGTATGGGCCTGTTGCTGGTGGAGAGAGAGACTTGAGTAATATGCTTGTCAAGGTCAGTGAGCAATTAGACAAACCATTCATTGCGCTGAAGACAGAAAGGGATGCAGCAGAGCTGGAGGTATCTGTGATGGACACAGCATTGCAAACTCTCACCTTTAAATATGATCTTGGTCTGACATGAGCTCCCATAATGGATCTGTCATAAACAGATAGTTAAGGGTTAATGTCTCTCTTACCTGTAAAGGGTTAACAAACAGGGAACCAAACACCTGACCAGGGGACCAATCAGGAGACAAGATACTTTCAAATCTCGGTGGAGGGAAGCCTTTGTTTGTGTTTTTGGGTTTGGCTTTGTTCTCTCTGGGATCTGAGAGGGACCGAACGTACTACAGGCTCTAATTTTCTATTCAAGTAGTAAGTGCAAATAGAAAGGCAGTTTAGTCTTTTTAATTGGTTTTCTTTATTTGCAAATGTGTATCTGGCTGGTAGAGTTCTAATGTGTATTTGGCTGGAAGTATTTTAAATTGTATTTCTGCTGGAGGAGGCTTTTTCTCCAGTTTCTATAAACTGACAGACCCTGTAACTTTTACTATCTAAATTACAGAGATAACTTTTACCTTTTTCTTTCTTTTTTTATTAAAAGTTTTGTTTTTAAGACCTGTCTAATTTTTTCCCCTTGTTGAGGCTCAAGGGAATTGAGTCTGTACTTAACAGGGAGGGAGAAGGGTGGAATCCCTTTGTTTTAGATTCACAGAGCTTGAATCTGTATCTCTCTCCAAGAGCCCAGGGAGGGAACACCTAGAGGGGAGGAGAAGGGGAGGGAAATGGTTTATTCCCCTGTGTTGTAAGACTCAAGGAATTTGGGTCTTGGGGTCCCCAGGGAAGGTTTTGGGGGGACCTGAGTGTATCAGGCACTGGAATTCCTGAGTGGTGGCAGCTTATCAGATCTAAGCAGGTAATTAAACTTAGAGGAATTCATGCTAGTACCCCAACTTTTGGACTCTAAGGTTCAGATTGGGGAAAAATAGTGTGACAGGATCCTTTTGCAGTTTCATATCAGTACAGTGATTTTGCCTCAGGAAGAGTTTCACTGCTTTCAGGGCAAGTTGAGCTGACTGCATGAGCAGGGCAATCACACACACACACACACACACACACACACACACACACACACACACACACACACACACACACACACACACACACACACACACACACACACACACACACACACACACACACACACACACACACACACACACACACACACACACACACACACACACACACACACACACACACACGTTAAATGGGTGCAACCCCTTTTGTGGACTCTTATTTCAGATTATGAGGGGCTTATTTCAGTTTTGCTTAAACCTGTTCCTGACTGACTTCAGCTAAACTGAAATAAGTTTGATTTAAACCAATATAAGAATGTTCAGACAGCCTTTTGCACCGGTTTAACTAAATCAGTTTAAGATCCCATCAGTTAAATTTCTGCAGCTGCTGCAACTCTGCAGGTAGCTGTATCCTTAGTTATACAGAAAGCATGAGAAGCTCAAAGCACTTTACAAAGGTTGGTGGTATCATTTACAAATGGAGAAACTGAGGCACAAATAGGTTTTTTTTGTTTGTTTGTTTGTTTGTTTTTTTGGGGCAGGGCAGATTTTTATCTCTGTTATGCCAGTATAAATGAGATCAGAATTTGGGCCAATGTTCCTTGTTTGGAGGCAAAGTCTGGGACGCAGAACAATCCTATTGAATCTCCAATCTCAATCTAATCACATGAAATACTGGCCTGGCTCTTGGCTATTGCCGTTCAACTCTCCTTCTGATTGTTCTTAGACATCTGCATGAAAAAGTGAGTGGGATTTGTTTGTTTTTGATTTCTGAACAGATGACAAAGGATCAGTGGAGGAATTTAATTCAAAACGCCATTCTGGAACCTGAAGTAAGAAGATACATGTTTTACAACTCCAGAGCTTTTGGGATAGCCATTGCTGTGGTAAGGATCATGGCCTCTCATTGAGGTTAATTGGTATGTGCCATTACTGATGTACAACGAAAATTGCCTTGGGGATTTTCACAGGAGCCTAAGGGAATTAGGTGCCATTTCAGTGGGAGTTTGGAGAAGGGATTGAATTTTCAAAGGCACAAATGAGAGTTAAGCCTCCAACCCCTATTGACTTTCAGTGGGAGTTGAGCACCTAACTCACCGAGGCCTCGTTGAAAATCTCATCTTGCAGAGACTGCTATATAATGAGGCAGGTATGAACACTGCCAACTTTTCAGGAGTCCCACCACAGGCTGTCAATTGGCAAAGCTTTCGCTGTGGTGGCTTTAATGGGGAGGGAACTCAATTACCGGAAGCATCTGCCTCAGCCCATCCTTCTCAGCTCTCAAACATCATCTGAAAACACTCTGTACCTCATTCTCATGTACCCTGAGCTCTTCTCACTTCTCTGCCAGGGCCAAGGAGTCTTAAAATGGGACTAAATTATATTTTCACCATCGTTCAGGCCCTTTTTAATGAACACATGAATAGTTAGAGGTATTTTTTAATGTCAGCCATTGTATTTTCGCTAATGCTGCAGTGTTTAGATTTTTAATTAATTTTTCTGTTTGGTATTATTGATCTAATCTGTCTAATTTATCTATGTATCCCATATAACATTGTACCACGCTGTATCCTATCTACCTTTTAGTCCATCTCTAATCTATATGTCCCATCAGGCAATGTCCTGTCTTAAGATACTACTCCAAGGTATCCCCAAATGAATACGACTCTGGTCTGCCTTCATTAGTCCCAAGAATGGTCCCTTGAGGCAGGTGCCACTGTACATCATTTTTGCATTATTGTATTTTAACTGTCTTGGCAGTACCCTTCATGATTTGGTGTGGGAACTTTATAAACACAGTGACTATAATAAGTATTATTATCAATGCAGCTGGGGGAATCCGTTTCTTACTAAAAATGGAGGAACTTGGTTGAAATCCTAAGTATGAAACATCATCAAGAATTCATCTGCTGTCTTTGAGGATCAGGAGCTCATTCAATCTCAACTCTCATTCTACACCTCTCTCCTCCTGGTTCTTATTAGAAGGACCTTTTGTCCATTAACCCTCAGAAAATCCCTGGTAGTTTATCTAATTTATGAGACGGGAACTTTCTTGTTCTCTTGACCTTTCTTCTGCTTTCACTATTTTTGTGAGTATTGTTTTCTGAGTCTCTCTGGGTCTTTTCAGATTTTCTACATCTCAATCTGGGCAAATATTTACTCCACCATACAGCTGTATTCCTTTGGGTGCCGCTGGGACATCAGCATTCTGGTGACGGTGGCTGCCATAGTACTCACTATAGTTGTTATATTGATTATTGACCAACATCAAAGGAAGGTAAGGAGAAATTTTTCAGGTGTTCAATTATGTATTTCTTTCCAAGCCAACAGTTGGGGAACAAGGTAATTGTCTAGAAGCATTTGACAAGCATAATTGCCAAGAAGGGACAACATATTTCAGAATGGGCACAGTATAATTAGAATAACCAATGGGGTGCAAGATAAAGTTAGGCCGCATATCAGAAAAAATAAAAGTCCAAGGGCTTGATCTATAGCCCACTGAAGTCAATGAGAGTCTTTACATTGACTATGATGGACTTTGGATCAAGCTGCGAATGATGAAAGCTATAGACTTAATCTTCCAAAGGAAATGGAAGCTCCATTGTCTGAGATATTGAAACCTAGACTGGAAGATATACAGGAGTGTCTGAGATAATCCTGAACTGACTGGTGGAGGAAGGAACAGGTACAACGATCTTACAAGTCATTTCCCTCTCCAACTTCTGGGATTATATCACATTTTATGGTGAGAACTCTGGTTGAATAGACTTGGTATGTAAACTTGCTTCAATGGCAGCAGAGTTAGGCCAGAGCTGAACACCTCTGAAAAGACTACCTGAAATGGATAGTTTCTCTCTTTGCTTTGTTTTCAGGGACTTAGGACTTTGGGACCATCAGAGTCACTGACTCTTTAAAATTCCAGGTTGCAGGCTGGCCTGGAAAGTCACCATGGGACATGCTAACATCGTCTCTGTTATTTAACAGATACATGTAAATACTGATGTGAGGCTGGCAGCTGCCAATGAAGTCTTCATGAAGCACAACTTACTTCTGGGGGTTGCAGATGCCATGGACAGACACCAGAACGTTCTGCAGGTATCCTTTCTGGGTGAGACAATTTCCCCTCATTGCTGGTGCCTGCAGATATGGAGGTATTTATCATCAGTCTTCTCATCAAAGAGGCTCTCAAGAGTTTTTTTTCATATCTGGGGCCTGACCCACTGAAGATAATGAGTCCAACTGAGTTCAGTGGGCTTCTTCATGATTTATTGAGTGCCAGCAGTGTGCTCAGGGCTGTAAAATGTAAAGGAACATGTGGTCCCTGCCCCTAGCGCTTGCATTCTATGCTGCGAAGACAAACTCATTAAGGCACCTAATACACCATTTTCACAAGTGCCTCCTGACTCTGCGTGCCCTACTTAGACACTTTAAAGGGGCCTGATTTTAAGAGGATGAGTGCTCAGTGCTTTCAGAAAATTGGACCTCTTTAAGACGTCTCAAATTGCCCTCCTGCCCCCAACATAGAGGGACACCAAATTAGTAGGTACTTCTAAAAATTTAGGCCCAGAGGACCAAACGAAAGTGAGTCTCAGACCCTACTTTTTAAAGAGAACTTTTGTGGATTATCGCACAAGAGCTTGGAAGACGTGTAGTTGAAGAGGGGGTTGAAGAAGGGGGCAAGAAAACAAAGTCTGCCCCCCCCCCAAGCATAGGAGGCAGCATGAGAGAAGGCATAATGATTAGAAATGGAGAGGAAACCAAGAGCTGAGAGGGGAGTAGGAAGAAATTAGGAGAGATGGAAGCAGGAGGGGAGTTATGCAAAGTCTTGAAGGTGAGGGTGACACACTTGAGAACTTGAACTAGATGTTTGGACAAACATGGCTACACCCCTAACTAATCAAGATGGCTAATGGACTAGGCTCTGGGCTCTATGCATGTGTGCTGGGCTTGTCAGAGAGCAGAACTAGGCCCAAGGATGTATATTTTTAGCTGTCTTACTCCAGTGTTTGACTATATCTTTTCTCAGCTTTCATATTGCTTTGGAATTCCGTTGATCATGCAAAGCAAGACTGTAGATGTGTACCCCCCGCAATCCCCAACATTGGTGGAGCACACCATTCTTCCCTCCTTAGGGACTCCATGGCCACCACCCACAAGGATCAGTGGGTCCTGGTTTCTTAGTGAGTGATGCCTCTATCTAGTGGCTGGGAGCACGAAACCAGCAACTTCTAGGTTATTAGGTCACAAGTACAGAAAATCAAGGACTACATAAAAATAAAGCACAGTCTATTCCCTGGACCAGACAGAAGTTATTTAAAAGAAGGGGAGAGGAACAGGTGAAGGTCTCAGAGAAAATAAACAAATAAGGCCCCAGCCCTCCCAGAACAACCACTAAACCCCCCATACAAGAAATATCCCCACCATAGTCTCCCCACAGACCTGACCAGGGCAGTGGGGCTGGAGCTCAGGTTGTAGGGCTGGTATCCCTGTCTATGCATCCAACCACTCTCCTGTCCAGCTGGATAGCAACCTAGGCAGTAATGAGACCTGGCTAACCCCTGGATCCCAGTGCAGGGGGGCCCACGGGCACCACTGGTTTTTCAGCCCCCATGGATGTAGCTTTTTGGGGCTCAAACTCGCCATTGTGGAGGGGAGACTCTGGTTTGGCCTCCAGCCATCTGACCGGGTCAGTCAAAAAGGCTTTCTCTCCTGCGACTGTGGAGAGCAACAACCAGCCTCCTTCCCCTCTGGGTCTCCTTCCTTGGTCACTTGACCCCTCTGAATGAGCTTCACAGGGATCACCCCAGCATGCCAGTCAAGTTCCTAAGTGTGTCCCTCCAGCACAAGCAGATAGGCCCTTCCAATCTTTGTCTATGGGAGCTATGTCTTGTCTCCGAAGTCCCCAAACTGGCAGGCAGTGGGTAGAGATAGATACGTTGCTAGCTCAAAAGATGTAGCATTAAGGAATTGTATTGGTGTCTGTCCTGTAAGATGCTCCTTCCTTAACATTCCTCACCATCATCAGCTTTGCTTTGTCCATTTCAACCTGGAGCAGTGTCTTCACTCCTTAGCAGGCTATATTACAGAACAGAAGAGAAACCACCAGGTAAACGATGCTTGGAGCAATCCGAGTTGACTGTGCTACACACAACCTCTAGGATTCGGAAGAAATGAGGGGTATAGTGCCTGGGCCAGGTTCCCAAGTATACGCTGGTTGTCTTACCCCACTCTAGTAACACAAAACAGCCAGAAACGTGGCTTCACCAGCCAGCTGAGCTGGGTTTGTGGCTGCTTTGCATCACTGGAACAGCACAAAGCGTGGTGGCGAATTGAGCTCTGTGTGGTGATTTGGAAGTGAATCTAATACAAATAAAAAGGATCGTCTATTTGAATTTCCTTGTGATCAGGCCCCGTTGTAAATTTCTTCCTCTAGGGCCAGGTGTTTAGACATGCGTGTCACAAATCAATTGTATGCATACGTATCCAGTTCACATGTGCAATTGGGCCTGCTCATTTCTAAAAATCTGGCCCTTGATAATGAAACGTAAAAATGTACTGAAAGAAAATGAACAAAAATCAGAGCCAGATTTTGATACCCTCACTCACTTTGAATAGTACCTAACTTCCTGAGCCCTGTGACTGAAATCAGTGGGACAGCTCAAGGAGTAAGAGATGACTCTGTTTGACTAAGGTTATAAAATCTAATCCCTTCAAACGCTGCTCTAGCTCTTTTCCTCTAGGACAGGGATCGGCAACCTTTCAGAAGCACTGTGCCGAGTCTTCATTTATTCACTCTAATTTAAGGTTTCGCGTGCCGGTAATATATTTTAACGTTTTTAGAAGATCTCTTTCTATAAGTCTATAATATATAACTAAACTATTGTTGTATGCAAAGTAACTAAGGTTTTTAAAGTGTTTAAGAAGCTTCATTTAAAATTAAATTAAAATGCAGATCTTATCTGTTTAATGTGATCCTTGCCTTTCTTTTCCTTGCTGAGTTTTCCAATGTCTGGCATGTATTTGGATACTTTAAGCTGCACACAGGCTTCTGAGTGATCAGTTGTTAACCAGCTCCAAGAGGGACAGAGGACAGATTTCATGTGTGAAAATACCTGTTCACACAGGTATATGGATCCAAATGCTGAAAGCATTGCAAACGCAATTTTCTTCAAACAGTTACATTTCACTGGCAGGGATGTCCAGCAGGTCAGAAGAGAGGCCCCGTGATCTCTCTCGGTTGCTTCAAGTGCACTTTGCAGATCTCCAAACTTTGATGCCCACAATTCTGAGCTTTTTAACTGAATGAGCTGCATTTTGAAATCTTCAACACCCATCCACTGAAACACAAACAAATCCAAGTTGCTTTCATTGAACGTTTCAGGTTTAATTAGAAAAGAAAGCATTGGGTCAAATAGCTGGAAATCTGTCAGAAAATTCTCATTCCAATTCTTTCATGTACATTCTAAACTCAATGTCAAACGCAGTGCGCTGTTCCACGTGGCGTGATGGCGATGTAAGCAGCAAATCAGGACTTAAAAATATCCCAGCACAGTGGCACTGGAACAATTTTTAAGGTAGGGGTGCTGAGCTGCGCCACCTCTTGCCCCAGTCTGTACCCCTCACTGCCCCAGGCTGGGGTCAGTGGACCCCAGCCTGGGGCAGCTGCAGAGCCCTGGGTCGGCAGCCGGGACCCCAGGCTGGCAGTAGAGCCCTCCGGATCAGTGGCCAGGACCCGGGCAGGGTAAGTGCCACTGAAAATCAGCTTGTGTGCCGCCTTTGGCATGTGTGCCATAGGTTACCTACCCCTGCCCTAGGATGTGCATGAATATGTAAATTCCACACTGTAGTGTCATTGCTGGTTATGCGCCTAAGTCCCGGTGTGCATTTCAAATCCCCACTCCTGTAATCCTCTGAAATCTGAAGTCCCACTAGAGAAGTGATGGATGCAGCAATGAGCAGAATGCGACATGCAAACTGAACAGCCTAACAAGCATCACACATTCCAGACAAAAGCATTATTTTTTACTGCTGACCAATGTGAGTATGACATTCACAATCTGATCAGTAGTCCTGGCAATACGTCGGATTCTGTACAAAACATAGACCTAGTCCCTCCTGCAGGGAGGTTAAATTCTATGCTAGACACGTGGCACATGTTAGATGCACCACCCGATGAAATGCAGTTCAAAGCAGTGTGGGTAGCTCTAACCTATTTTCAGGTTGGGCAGAATTGGATGTTTATTTTTTAAAATAATGTTGACAGGTAATATTGATGTTTATTTTTAAGCACTTTTTCAATGTCTGTTGATTTAAATGTTCAGATTTGCAGAAAATTGTGGGGGTGGGTGCCAGACAATCGAGTAGGCTGGAGTCAGACAATAATTTTTTAAGGACAGTAGGCGTTGAGATACAAAAAGTTAAAGCTTTGATGACTGTTAAAACATTAGCTGTTAACATCGTATGTCAAAACATAGAAAGTAAATATCCTTAAAGCAGACAGTAATTCTCCAGCAGCATTTTTTTGTACTTTGCCTATTAGTAAATTTCTATTAATATTGATGGAAATTGTTTTTCATTGGTGTGTGTGTGTGTGTGTGTGTGTGTGTGCAGTGAAATTGATGTTACTGATGAAAATCGAATCCTGCCAAACGTACATTTTTTTATGCCCTTCTTTCCTGGGTGGATAATTGTTGATAACTGTGCAGCACCAGACCTTATAAATTATCCTTGCCAGCTACTCAGTGAGGAAAGGCAGAAAGACAATGCTGCTCACCTTTGCAGATCCCAAGAGCTCTCCTTGTGTTTTTCAGTCAGCCCTGAGGCACAATCTGGACCAGTTCTGTGTCACTATGGAGACAGTGATCCAGTCGGGTCAGGGAAGAGGAGAGGAGAGTTCATCTGAAGAGTCACCTCTTCTACCCAGTGACAAGAAAAGGACTCTGGCATGCAGTGAACTGCTTCATCTCATTCCAGAGGGAGCTCCAGAGGTAGCTTGGAGGCTAAGCAGCAAACGTTTTCTTTCTGACTTAGCAAGAAAGCTTCAGTGGGATAGGTTTGATTTACTGTACATTTTTATACAGAGCTATTGGGTGAATTTAGTGCTGGTGACAGCCCTGGAAACAGAAGTCCTCTAGCTATCTGTAGAACAGCTACAATATGAGCTGTGGGGAAGCAAGCTTGCCTCCACTCCATCTCTGCCAACTTGGCTCAGCCCTGACTCCCCGGCAGGATGAGGTTGTTCAGTCTCCATGGCCCACTTAGTCCTTGGTCCCTCAGCTGGGTCTGTCAGCTAACAAGAAGTGTGGGGACTGTTCTGTGAGGTTAACACCAACACGCTGAATCATTTCACATCGGCCCCAACATGGCTCTTGGATGGTAATAACGTTCTATCACTGCTGACCTGAGCAGTATTTGAAGCAGTGACCTAGCTATTACTGTGTTCCATTACTGTTCCTTCGAGCCATCTAGTAACCTCACTTATATTGCCATGAAGGACAGAGGACCTGATCCACATTTGCAGTAAGGCAGCGTAAAGGTGTGTCCACTTTAACGCGAGTGTAACTTACACCCTTTACATAGCCAGAATGGCATAAATGTAAACAAGAATCAGGCCCAGATAAACTTAAGCTTCTGAGTGCAGTAGGATCCCCTTGCTTTACGGGGACTTTCCTCAGTATTTCTATTCATCCCATTTTTCATACAAGAAATATAGCTACAAAATGTCTTTGATGGCTTTTGCACTATCCCAGGGGAAGGCAACCTTTCAGAAGTGCTGTGCCGAATCTTCCTTTATTCACTCTGATTTAAGGTTTTGCATGCCAGTCATACATTTTTAGAAGATCTCTTTCTATAAGTCTATACTATATATCTAAATTATTGCTGTATGTAAAGTAAATAAGTTTTTTATAAAATGTTTAAGAAGCTTCATTTAAAATTAAATTAAAATGCAGAGCTCCCCGGACCGGTAGCCAAGACCTGGGCAGTGTGAGTGCCACTGAGAATCAGCTCGTGTGCCGCCTTCGGCACACGTTCCATAGGTTGCCTACCCCTGCACTATCCACTGCTGTAGGAGCATCTGTTTTGGGGCTGGATCAGGAATAGTAAGGAGAAATGCATTAAGAGTTATCATTTAATATCTAATACATCATCGATTGGGGGACAAGATGTCTCCTTGGCAGGAGATATTGGCACCAATATCTAAAAGGTCTTTTTCATCTTTGACTCCTATGATTGTCCCAGACTCTGTCACCATGAATGCTGACCCTAGAACTCTGTCACCCTGGCACTGGGTAGGTACTGATGTGTGGAGAGCCTCTGATGTTGATCTCATTCTTGTTCCAGGTGATGGCCCAGCAGCTGTTGGTGATATTCAGTGGCTATTACATCAGACTCTTGGTTAGTGGTCAGCTCCCGCAGGTCATCATGTTACGGCATGTGGAACACATGAATATCCCCTGCCTTTGCCAGTTCATAGAGACGAATGTGCTTGCCACAGGACACTGTTGGTTCAAGGCCAGGTGATGAGAGGGGCCTGAAAAGAGTTGTTGCAATTAATACTGTTCAAATACAATGGTCCATGGAAGAAGCCAGGATATAGGGAAGACCCGGAGAGAGATACAACTGCATCAGGGATTTGATTTGACCAATGAGAGGACAGTAATGAGGTGGAGGACATGAAATAAATATTCAAAATCCCATTCAGAGACAGTGAAAGAGACAGGCACCTAACTGCCCAACCGCCCTCTTGAACAGGAGCCAAATCTCATGTGAAGAAGTGAATTGTGCTGCTTATGACTTCCTTACTTCTCATCAGGTCTGTTGGCCGTGCGATACAAATAGTTGCATCTAAGTGTGTTTGTAATGAGCTATCAAGTCATGCTGTGGACAGTGCAAGTAAGGATCATGCCTGGACGATGCACAGCATGTAAAGTTCAGATTGCTGAATGCTTAATGCAAGGAACATGGCAAGATCATGGCTTGTTAAGTTTCCTCTTTTATGCCCCACTCATGTTCCTTTCATCATGCATGCATGATCCTTGCATTTTTCCCAGCATGGGGAAATGACCTGGCTATTGTCTTTATTTTCCTGCACAGACATACTCTATTTTCTTTGGCCCTGAAGATCTCTCATGCTTGCTCCACGCCGGCAGAAATTCACAAACTCTTAGCATCCCATTTGTTCTGGACTTTTGTTGGTATTTGTTATTTGCTAGGCATGGACACTGCACTCAGCACTCTATAAAACACAGAAGATGTCATGACCTCTGACCTGGAGAATTGTTAACCAAGGAGCATGATCAGAAATGTCCCCCATACGTTTGACTCTATCAGGAGTTAGGGGTGATGAACAACTTCCAGAAGGTGCTCAGCATCTCACTTTATTAGGCCTCTAAAAGACAGACAACATGAAACACACTACGAAATCTTAAGCAAAATTCTTTATTGAGCATCTTTTCTACAGTTTTGGGACAGTTATTTTTTTGTTTTGTTTTGTTTTTGTTTTTTTTTTGCTATCATTTGTAAATGACATGGAAAAAGGATTAGTTTTAAGCAAAAAAACCCAAGAAGTCCTTGTGGCACCTTAGAGACTAACAAATTTATTTGGGCATAAGCTTTCGTGGGCTAGAACCCACTTCACCAGATGCATGAAGTGAAAAATACAGGAGCAGGTATAAATACATGAAAGAATGGGGGTTGCTTTACCAAATATGAGGTCAGTCTAACGAGATAAATCAATTAACAACAGGACACGGAGGAAAAATAACTTTTGAAGTGGTAGGAGAGTGGCCCATTACAAACAGTTGACAAGAAGGTGTGAGTAACGGTTTGGAGAAATTAGTACTGGGGAAATTAAGTTTAGGTTTTGTAATGACCCAACCACTCCGTCTTTATTCAGGCCTAATCTGATGGTATCCAGTTACAAATTAATTCCAGTTCTGCAGCTTCATGTTGGAGTCGGTTTTTGAAGTTTTTTTGTTGAAGAATTGCCACTTTGAGGTCTTTTATTGAGTGACCAGAGAGACTGAAGTGTTCTCCTACTGGTTTTTGAATATTATGATTCCTGGCTTGTTACCATGTTATTTAATAAATGGGAAGTGAATGAAGTGCTTAAATTATACAAGTAATTGTGTCCTGGAGTAATAACCATGAACAGGCAATCAACACCCAGGTCAGACATGGCTCATGCTTTCCATATGAATCCATCTGACAACTCCAGACCGTATCATCTGGTTTCAGCAGATAAACTTAAGGCTATAGTTCCATGGAGGAGCTGATCCAGAACAAATGGCAGTAGGGATTTACATGACCTCGCGACCACGACAGGCTGTATCTGTAAGATTGTAGTAGTTGCCTTAGGCACACAGATGTCCTAGTGATGATCAGGGTACATGGGGCTAGAGAGACAGTTGTAATGATGTGCTCCTGCCCGGTAATTTCTAACTATGAAGTCCCCTGAATATCTTATTTCTGTTGATGAAACACATTCATTTGCAATTTGCCTCTCCATGGAGACATCTAAAGATATCGTTTAAACCAAGCTCCATCTATTACATAGGAACTGCTAGACCACCTCAGACTAGCATGATCCAACTCAGTATCTCATCACCAGCAAGTGGGACCTACCAGACGTTTTTGATGAAGGGGCAAAAAAATCCATAGGGAACAATTAAAAAGTAACCTGCTTCCAGGAGAAATTCCGTCCTTACTCTCCTCATTGCCGTATGCCCTGAAATGTGCAGTTTGTGTCCCCTACAACTTTTTGTGAAGTCTGGAGGTTCGTGCTATCCATGTAAGTGTCCAATCCTCCTCCTTTTTTTTGTTTGTTTTTGTTTTTTTTTTTGAAGCCTTTCTTTCTACAGAGAAATCCTGGCTCCGCTGAAGTTTTTAACAATGACTTCAGTGAGCATTTCACCCCTGGCCTCAATAGTTTCTCGTGGCGGGATGTTCTGCATTGTTCTGAGCAGATCTTTGTCATGAAACTCTTGCAACAGACCAGCTTATGGTAACAAAATAGAAAGTGTTACCCCTGGTTGTCTTGACAGGGCACTAGGCTGGGAGTCAGGATATTTTGGTGCTAATACTTAGGCAGGTCACTTCCTCTCTCTATACCTGTCCCAGGGTGGCTGGCCCTTATAAAGGAAGCAGGTTCAGGCCATAAGTGGCGCTCCCAATTTGGCTGATTACGAGCATGAGGCGGCACCAGAGGGAGGGTCAGAGAGGTAGGAGGTCCTTGAAGTGAAGTGTAAGAGGTTCCTGGGGCAGTGGGTGGTTAAAAAGCAGCAGAGGGGTTTTTGGCTGACCTCCCCAAGCTGAAGAAGGCTGAAGGCAATGGGGCAGCATAGGGACTTTCCTGCTGACTTTGAAGCCAGTGGGTTGAAGCTGTAGGGCTGAAGCCAGGGGAGCAGTGGAAGGGCTTCCTTGCCAGCCTGTCTGAGATGAGAGGTTAACAGAACTGGGGAGTGATGCTGTTCCCCTGGTGAGGATGATGTCCCAGCAGAGAGGCTAGTGGTGAGGGTGGGGTTCCTTTTGGGAAGAAAAGGGGCTGCACTCCTGCTGGAAGGCCGTCCTAGCAGAAGGACAGGAGAGGACAGGTGAAGAGCGCAGATGTGGTGGATGATGCCGGGATGTGGCATGTGCTATTCCGGTGAGCTAGATGTGATGGGATTTTAAAGACTATTTCTCTAGAGTGGGGCATGAGGGATTGATAAGTGGACTATGTTCTGGGACGTTTGTTAAGGATTATTTGCACTATGTTTTTGTGATAAAGGGCTCCCCTCTCCCGGCAAGAGAGCCTGTCATGGAGCATTTCCGAGAGGGGAATTGGGATGTAGCCCTGATGCTGGAGCTCCTGGGTGCCAGGGGGCACCCAAGGATGAGGGGGAATCATTCACAGTATTGCTGAATCTCTTCCCGCTCTCCCCCCATCCGTCTTCTCTGTATAGGCTGTAAGCAATTCAGGAGCACAGGCTACCTCTTACCACGTTTGCACACATTGTAAGACACCATAGGGCCGTAATCTGGGCTGGGGCTTCCACGGCAACCGTAATACAACTAATAAATAATTCACTGTATACTCCAAAGGAATAAATGCTCGCAAATGAAACACCACCAAAAGGCCATAAATGTACAGAATGCCTGCTTTCATTCTGATTTTAGTCTTTATTGCTGGTTGAATTGAGGGTTTGTAGCACAGGAAGGATTCAGACTTATTCATCTCCACACAAAAGAGTTTGTGAATCTGTCGTCATTGCTCACTGTGACAATACAGGGAGAACTTGCCAGAGGAAAGGAAATCAGATCACCGAGGGCCAGATCCATCCACCCATGCAAGGGTGGTGTCTTCCCTCTATGGGCCAAATTCTGCTCTTACTCCAGTGTAGATCCAGAGTAACTTCATTGAAATCAATGGAGTTTCTCAGCTTCATAACCGTTTTAGAGATGATATTTAGCCCTAAAGGCCAGATTCTGTTCTCTGTTATACCAGTGTAAGTTCAAAGCTACTCTGGTCCAAATCCTCAGCTGGTGCAAATCAGCATAGCTCCAGTCAATGGAGCAGTAATAATTTATACCAGCTGAGGATCTGACTCTATTGACTTCAGTGAAGTTACTCTGAAGTTACCCCAGTATACATGAGACCAGAATTTGGCCCTATGTACCTATTGAAGACGACTTTGGTTTGTTATTAGACTGAGACGGGTACAGCGCCTGGAGTGAGTTTTGCAGGCAGCAGTTCTAGCAGGTGCTGAGTGTCGGACTTAATTTGTCTTTCACCCTGGGAAATCCTTGTGGCAAGGGGTTAATAAAGACAATTCATATTGTTATACAAATCTATAGAGAACAAATGCAAGATGGATTTACTGGTGAACACACATTTGGGAGCACCGGGGAACAGGAGCCCCAGCAGACCAAGATCTTCGTAGAGCCACTGAGAAAGAAGATCTAGGGCTTCCAAGGAGGGCCCTGAGGCCATCTACCCTCAGGATCCGCAGGGCTGTTCAGGGCCGAGCACCTTGTCCCTAGTGACTGTGTCCGTCACCCAAGGGGTAGCTTCTGCTATCACTGTGTTTACATCTGAAAACACAAGCACAACAGAGGAAAGAGGAGGAATCAGTAATGTTAGCTGGGGGGGTTAACAGGCTTGTCATCATCTGGACAAAGCTTCAACATCAGCTTGCCAGGAGGTTCCAAACCTTACAGCAGAAGATTGTAACACAGAACAGGGTAAATCTGAGGCTATGTCTATGCTTCAGTATGGACGCGACGGTGCCGGGAGAGGTACTCTCGTTGCTGTGGTTAATTTACCTCCCCAGGAGGTGGCAGCTAGGTCCACGCAAGAATTCTTCTATCGAACTAGCGCTGTCTACACAGGGCCTTAGGTCGGCTGAACTCTGAGGGGTGTGGATATTTCACACGCCTGAGCGACGTAGCTGTGTGGATCTAATTTTCTAGTGAAAACTAGCCCTGAGAAAATTAGGCCAGATTTACATCAGAAAATGTTTTCAGTCTTAAATAGCTCTACCAGCGAAGCTTCCTACCATCAGCAAAACGGGTTCCTGTTGGAATCGTTCAGAGTGGTTCAGTGAGTGAAATAAGCAGCTCCATTGATTCCAGCAGAACTCCACTGATTTACACCAGCTGAAGATGTCTATTATCTTAAAGAGGAAGTTTAAATACCACTGCCAAGGCAACTTATCTGACACCTGTTAAACTGCGATTCCAATTCTGGGCCTCTCTGCAGCCCCACCCCACCTGGCTTTTAATAAGTCTGTTTAAAACTTTTTATTTTTCAGCCACAAACAGCGATGTGGACATAGCTCGCGGGGTGGGGCATAGGCTTCCTGGCCACGCCTCCTGCTGCTGCATATGGCAATAGAGGTTGATACTGACAAGATCTGAGCTCACTTACATAGAGCAAATCAGGACAAACTCACTGAGTTCTACTGTAAAATTGGTGTAAGTGAGAGGAGAATCAGGCTCATTACCTTGACCATGTAAACCCATCACTCACTGCCTCCCTTACAGCTTGAGCAAATGATTTGGAGCCCATCTATGGAACTCACTTCTTGTGCCTTGGTCTCATCAATCTACTGTCCAATTGCTGCCACATTTTAAAATTTAATCTAAGACCCCTGGGTAGGGGTTAGGACAGCAATTCAGTTCGCCTTATCTTACTGGAAAGTGGTGCACACTGGGTATATGCTACAGCAATTTAACAGGAATAAAAGTGCAAGTCTGTCAAGTGAAAGCCATATTTTGCATCTCCAAGAGCTTATCCGAAAGGAGGGAGTGTCCCAGCTGATTCAGTGGCTAGTAGCAAGGTATTCAATTTCAGGCAGCTGGGAGAGCCGCAGGCCTCCTGGGTCTTGTATGAGCCATCTGCAAAGTCATACTGACTTCTGTGTTTGAAATAACTTCCTCTAACTGATGCAACAAGCAGGTGCGGGGTGGGGCTGAATTTGGTAATGAAAATCAGAGCTCTGCTTGCCACTGACCCTGGTGTGTGATACAGGGCTGCCCGTGGAGGGCAGAAGGGGGGAAAGTGGGGCAATTTGCCCCGGGCCCCGGAAAGGCCCCCTCAAGAATATAGTATTCTATCGTATTGCAACTCTTATTTTAATGGAAGGAGCCCCCGAAATTGCTTTGCCCCAGGCCCCCTGAATCCTCTAGGTGGCCCTGATGTGATAAGGCATTTTGGGGTCAAACGGGAAGCCCCCTATATCTGGGACCTTGAGGGTGCTAGGTGCTTACGCAGCATATGCCCAGCCATCCCTATGACTGTATGTGGGTCAGTTCAAGTAAATTTATACAGGGATTTTTTTTAATGGTGCCTCCTATTGGGCAAATAGACAAGTTTTGAAAAGACTTTAGCTAATTAAAAACAAAGCCATGTCTGTAAGAAAATGTGGGGGTGGGATATTGCCCATCCGTAATAATTTGCAGCCCACCCAACCTTACATTCCTAGCTACAGCACTGCCATGCAGCAGGTTTGTAGCAGAGCAAAGAAGAGAACCTAATTCGCCTGAGTCCCAGCCTGCTGCATCACACCACCTTTCTAATCTAGCGTGCTTGTTGTCCCCCACTACAGCAATCTTCATGACAGCTCCAGCAAGTCCTTTACTTACTTTGGTTCTGGCTGAGGTCAGCTGGGTGGCCTGTGGTGGTAAGGGGCTCCTCATCTCTGTGGCCGCACAGGCTCCCAATTTTTGCTGCCACATACCTGCAGGCTGCAGAGAGAAAGGAGACCATTAGTTTGTATACCTCAAGCTAAGGGCAAATATTTGTTGGCCCCTGTGGGGCACCGGGGAAAAGAAGTTGCACAAGGCACCAAGGTGGTAGGGGTGTTCACAGGAGCAAATCACCCCCTCTCTGATCCTGCCTGAGCTAGGGACCCAATGAGTCACCTTTGCAGGCACAGTGGGAGTCAGGGGGGATGTAACAAATGGTTTTGCAATAGAATCAAGTTTCACCATTCAAAGTAAAAGCTTGAGGCAAAGACTTTCCTTCTGTTCTGTGTTTGTACAGCACCTAGCACCATGGAATCCTGGGCACCTAATACAAGTCCATTTCCTGTCAGGGCTGGAGAAAAAGCCCGGAGAGAGCGAGATTCGCACTGATACCACAAGAGATCTCGGCCAAAAAGCACAGAAGTGAAGGTATCTTGCATATATATACCTGCCCCTGGAAATTTCCACTACATGCATCTGACAAAGTGGGTATTCACCCACGAAAGCTCATGCTCCAAAATGTCTGTTAGTCTATATGGTGCCACAGGATTCTTTGCTGCTTTTACAGAAGTGAAGGTAGTTGGTATCCACTGGGCAACATGTCCCCAGCTGCGCACTCCAGTTTTATCCTGCGTAACTCCATTCACTTCCGCAGAATTATTCCAGATTCCCACTGGTGCAAGCCCACAATCAGACCCAGAGCCACTCAGTGGAATTACTCCTGTTTTCCACCCGTGTAAATGAGATCAGAATCAGGCCTAATGATTTTTTTAAATTAATGAGCAAAGTTTTACTTTATTCATTAGCTAGTAACCATCCCACCCTACTTCTTCGCCAGACCCAGCTAGACAAAGCATATGATGTTATTGTGGGAAGGGAAAGTTGTGGAGAGCACCGACTGATCGGACTTTACGTCCCCTTGCAGGGTGACACAGCAGATATCACAAAGCCTCCCTTTTGTCCACAGGTGGGATACCCGACTGTGGAACAGTCCCTCCCCCCACCCCCAACAATGAAGACAACACCCATGTAAGGAAAGACACTGAGCAATGGCCTGGCAGCTCAGACTGCATTTCAAAGAATTCACTCATCATCCTTCCAGTGACAGTCAAGGATACACATGTATTTACAAACCAAACATCCTCCTCTGCTCTACTTTGTCTGAAGAGGTTTCCTTACCGTTGATAATTACTCAGACCATCTCTGCAGCGCTCCAGCCAGGCTGTGATTTCCTGCTGCTCGGGCTCTGGCTCTGCTCATCTCTCGCACTCAGCTGGGCTGTGGTTTTATTTTTTACCACACTATTTCCTCCCTCCCCGGATGTTGCCCCAGTAACATGAGTCATGCGGCTCGAATGTCAGAGGGTGTTGTGTAGATCTGTGCCGTCGTGCCCTCCAGGTAGGGCTGTGAAGAGCAGAGTTCAGATCCTTCCCTGGTCTGGATTTTGGTCTAACCTGCGTTGGTATATTGCCCAGGTCATACAGCAGTTGGTTAGGCATGCGGAACCATTGTAGCTAAATGGAAGCAGCCGTCCCTGCTGTAGCTCTATTGACTTACATGAAGTTACACCATTGATGCATTTGGATCAAGCTGTGGGACTTGCTCCAGATGCCTCAGAGGAATCCAGGAGTTAGCTGTTGCTCAGGCATGATTCTGCCTCCTTAAAAACAGTGTGTGTGTGTGTGTGTGTGTGTGTGTGTGTGTGTGTGTGTGTGATTCCAGTCTCTGAGCTAAACCAGAGGATGTGGCCATGGTGCAGTGTTCATCTGTATAGATTAGGGGTGGAGGGAAGCTGGATCCTCTTCCTGGGTTGTCCATCCAATGTCCACCTGCCCCCATGTCTTTCTTCCAGAGCAAAGATCTCTGTGGTGCATATGGACCATGTGTATTCCACCCCACCCCCCTGCACAAACCTATACCCTCCTTACACCGTTTCCACGATTCAAGAGTCTGGTCGAAAAGGGAACCTAGCAGCATCCAGTCAGATCTATTGACTGGACACTAAAAGGCCAGAAACCTCTTCTATCACCTGGCCCTGAAGCGGCAGCTGCCACAGCAGCACACATGCACCAGCTTGGGCCACGGGCCGCCCCTTTGAAGAGCACAGTTTGCAGGGCTGCAGCAGAGGACAGAGTGTGGGAGCTCATGGCACGCAGGGTAAGGGGCTCCCAGCAGGCCTGGAGCATTCCCTAGGAGGGAAGGAAGGTGAACTGCCTCACCAGCCAGCACTTCCCCTGGCTGTGCTCTCAGGCAGCGCTGGGGTGGGAAGCGCTCAAGCGGCCAGGGAAGGGGCTGCTGGGCAGACAGCTCAGAGAGAGGTGGGGGCCTGCCGGGCAGGAGGGCCATGTCCTAGCTTGCCAGCAGAGCTGCCTAGCTGCTCCCGTGTGGCCGCAGCGGTTTTCTGACCTGCACTCCCATGCGGCTCAGGTTTGCAAGTCCCTTGGTGCTGCTCATGCTGGAGATGAGGAGGGAGAGGAGTGAGCAGGGGGCAGGGCTTTGGGGAAAGAAGTGGGGCGGGGGTCTGGTTTTCAGACATTGGAAAGTTGGCCACCATCGCCATGAACCTCCATGACAGGAGAAAGACTCAGATTTCTCTA
Source organism: Gopherus flavomarginatus (assembly GCF_025201925.1). Classification (NCBI taxonomy): domain Eukaryota; kingdom Metazoa; phylum Chordata; order Testudines; family Testudinidae; genus Gopherus; species Gopherus flavomarginatus. Next base: position 17,664,173 of record NC_066633.1, on the reverse strand, counting down.
ATGTAGCCTCCCAGAATTCTACCTCCGCTAGAAGAACTCTGCCTGGGAGCTGAGACAGCAGCCATTTTTCCTCAGGAGGTTTTTTGGTTTTTTTTTAACACCCCTCCCCCCCATTAAACACGTTTGTGTACAACAAGCTTCAGGCGGTGACTACAGGCATGGCAAGGCCCCGAGCTGGCTGAGGTTTCCTTCCAGCTCCATCAGACACTGCACAGTGTGTGTATCATCTCTCCATTCCCATTGTCCCTGCACAGTGTTTGTCAGACATCCACAGGGAGGGACTGCAGAGCGGCATCAGCAGGATTGCTGCATTTCAGAGAAAGCTTTTCCTCCTGAGAGCTCTGCCATTGTGGTGAGGCTGCTGCATCCCCAGCCCATCTCTCTGCAGCACTTGGGCTCGCCCCACATGCCAGGCCCAACGCAGTCTTAATGGGGCTCAAAGTCCCACTGCTTGGCAACTCTACTGCAGTTCTGTTGCTCTAAGAGGAGCGGCCATTCCCTGAGCATCTCTTAGCTGCAGGGCAGACGTCTCCGTTGAGGGCCTCTTTCCAGCGAGGGCCCTTGGGAGTTGCTGCAGACTGTTGCTAAGGAGATGCACGTGCTGTGGTCTCTCAGGGTAACTTTTCTTTTGTGCTTTTCTGTCGTTGTTTTCCGTAGGGTAGTCTGAAAGCCTGTGCTTTGATCTTTGAGTGTGGAAAAGCAACTTTTCTGTCAACACTCACGCTGCACCAGGGGTGAGTTTGCGGCCACACTGGATCAGACCCAAGGTCCATCTACTCCAGTATCCTGCCTCCAACAGTGGACATCACCAAATGCTTCACCGGGAGGTATAAGAACCCTTCAGAAGGCCGTTATGGGATACCTGCCTCCCTCTCCCCCACGTAGGTCTCTAATATTTAAAGATTGGCATAAACCTTAAAGCACCAGGTTGGGGGATTAAAACAAATTATGCCCCCCATAACACAGCACACAACTAAAAATGAGCAACCTGAGCCAAAGACCAAGTATTAGATGGACACGAAAAACCATCTTCCCTCTCCACTCAGCCCAGTCACTGCTGGGACACACTGACGTGTGAGCGCTGGGGAAGCTTGCACTGCGGCTGTCTATGCGATGCTTGCTTTGCGGATATAGAAAGGACCGCGGCCCTCACGCCTGTCAATCTTTCACCTTTGCGAAAAAACTGAAAAGAACAAGGATGATTGCAGCCCATGTCTAGGAATAGATGCATCTGTGCTGAGTCTTTATCAGGCAGTCTGATTGGCTCTGGGCCTTTGGGACTGAATATATTTCTGAGGGGGTTGTCATTTGGACCCCGTATGTGCTACCTAAGGCAGGGATCTTGGCTTTTTGCATTACTGACACAGCACGCTAGATGGCGATAGATTAAAGAGAAAAGGTCTGAGGTGAGAGCCGCTCTCATGATTAATGGCAGAGAAATTCACCCAGCCTAGTGCATGAACTGAGCAAGGAGGTCATGGGCTAAAGTTAGAGAGGAGGCAGTAGTGAAATACCAGAGCCACTGTGCACAGCTGGCACTGACTAAGTACTCCCAGGGTGATGACACAGAGGCATCTGTACAAAGTATGAAACTCCCCGCTGGTACGTAAGAAGATTCCTGGTCCATCTTCCATGCCCTTGTGCCATTTCACGTTCCCCTTCTGAAAATGTGGCAACTGTGAAAAAGTGGCACCTTCTAAATCAATAGATCTGTTCCCTGTGCGTATTCAGAGCCTGATCTACTGATTTCGATGCCAAAAAGAACATTTTTACTGTTCTTGTTTTACTCTTGCTAGCCACGCAGAGCAACCCAGCAAAGGGAGAGTGAGTTGGATTCTATGCCATTACGTGCATCATCACCTGCATTGTTCACCAAATTCCAGTTACAAAAATCTGTATTATGTATTGACATCACTTCACAAGCCCAGAAGAATCCAGTTTGACGTTCAGGTCCCAGGGTGGATTTGCAGGGATGTAGTTAGAAAAAGACCTCTCCAATTTTTTACTGAGCAAATTTTATTTGGTGCCTCTAAAGGACAATAAATAGAGTAAGTAAGGAGACCAATGATGTCATTTTTAAAGTCATTTTCTAGGGAATTTTGGTCCTGATTCTCCTCGCATTCACCTGAGTGTAAACCAGGACTAACTCCATTGAAGCCAATGGACAAATTGTGGTGTAAAATGAGCGCAAGAGGAAAATCATTCCCTTCATCTTTATTCTCTTTAATGTCCTTTTGATCTTTAAGGGGCAGGGATGCTCCTATACTTCAAAACCCGCTCTTAAAAATATTAGCCTACAACCTATTCTTTGGGAAGGCTTGCAAAGGAGCAGATCCTCGTAAATCAGCATAGCTCACCTGACTCAGTGGACCTCCAGCCTTATGTGCATGTGCTGCAACTGCAGTAGATGTGTTTTTAAGCTATCAGACTATGCATCTGCCATTCTGGTTCTTCTATCTTTGCCTAAATTAGTCTCCTATAATCTCCTGCCATTGCACTGCTATTGGTGAGGCTCCAATGGGAGAGACGCAGAAAGTCCGGCTTTTCTATGGTTTGTTCCCTGTCCGGTGTTGAGACAAAACACCATTCTGAAGAGCTCGCCGCTCTGCCCCCACTGGCGTGGTCTCACATGAACAATGCGTATGAGGTCACACCGTCAGGGGTGGGATCATGAAGGCGGGGGGGGGGCGGCACACAGTTCCCAGAAGCAAAGGCAGATTAGGGGTATGTAGGGCCCTGGGCCACAGCAAGTGAGGATCCCTCCCTACCCCTTCTGCCTGCAGTCCTCTCCCTCACCCCCCCAGCGCTCTTGCTGGGAAGCTGGGTTGAGGTATGGGCGCTTTCCCCGCTCTCTGGCAGGAGCGCCAGGTGGGCAGACTGGGTCAAGGCACGAGGGTGCCCATTTTTCCAGGAGCTGCCTAATTGGCTGGGGCCCCTGGGCACGGTTAATGGCTAATCCGCCAGTGCCCAGAAGTACTGGATTGTCTGCTATTCTGGGGATGCATCAGTGGCCACCCTAAGAGGACGCTGCTGGCATTTTAAGTACTGTGTTGTCTAGGCTGGCTCAGTGTAGTTTTCCAGTACAGTTTCCACGACTGCTATGAATAGGGAGGCGCCATCAATGACCCATCACCCCCCTGGTTCCAAAACCTGGCTCTGTCATTGGTGCCTCATGTACTGGTAGGAACTAGCAGAGACTTGGGGCAGGTCTACACATAAGACACTGCACTGGTGCAGCTGCACCGCTGTTGCACTTACGTGAAGATGCTCCTGTGTCGACGGGAGAGCTTCTCCTGTCTGTGTAGTTAATCCACTTCCCCAAGAGGTGGTAGCTATGTAGATGGGTCTCTCATCAACATAGCGCTGTCTACACGGGGGGTTAGATTGGTATAATTGCATTGCTCAGAGGTGTGGATATGGCGATCAGTTAAACCCTGAGCATGTGGGCAAGACTCACCAGCCAGCACCCAGGAAAGAATTCTCCTTAGTAACTCAGATCCCACTCCAGCTAACATCCCATCACAGACCACTGTCTTCTGACAGTGACCAATGCCAGGTGCCCCAGAGGGAATGAATAGAACAGGTTATCATCAAGTGATCCATCCCCTTAGGCCCATTCTCAGCTTCTGGCAAACAGAGGCTAGGGACACTTCAGAGCATTGTATTGTATTCTACGCTATCCTTAGGTTCTTATACAACTCATTACTATAGCATCTGAGTGCCTTCTAGCAGTGCATTAAATTAAAGTATTCCAAAACTGTCAATGGAGTAGGGTTTCTTACATCTTCCTCTTAAGTAAGTATCTGGTAGTAGTTGTTTTGGAGACAGAACACTGGACTAGATGGACCATGGGTCTGACCCAGTATTACAATCTCATAATTCATTCATAATTCTGGCAGAATAGACCCCGTACAAGTTTATTCAGTGGCAGTTCTTGCTAATGGGAACGGAAGAAAGGAGCAATACCAAAGCCCCAGGGTCAAAGTGATGCCAACCCATTTGAAAATGCAGCTGCTGCTTTATAGCATTTAGCAGAGAAACACAAGCCAAACCGTGCTTTCGTAAACATGCGAAGGATGTTGTTTACTCCAGTTCTGAAGAACACCACTTATCAGCTGAACAGGCTATATCTGAAAATCTCATTGTCGTCAGGAGCCTAAGAAAATGTCACGTACTCCAAACAAAAGATTTTCCTTCTGGTTCACATTGTCCTTTATTGCAGTAACCTAGGAGTCTGGGAAATGGCAATACATTTACAGTAGATCTTCTGTGGCGTCATAAACAGAAACAGAAGATCTACCCTAAATGTCTTGCCATTTCCCTGGCTACCACGTCACTCCAGTATCAGACACTATGAACCAGAAAGAAAATCTTTTGTTTGGAGTATATGACATTTTACTAGGCTCCTGATTTATACCCCCATCAGTGCCAGGGCCGGGGAAGCTAATGATCCAACCAGCAGACCAAATTCAGTGATGAAGCCTGGCCACCTGCGGCATGTGTTGTGCATATGCTAAGAAGAATAATACAAAGGTTTTTTTCAGCTCATAGTTGTTCATCTGGTCAGCACTTTGCCCTATTGATCCATTCTCTGCCTCACTGACTCCCTGCAGAATCCCAGATCCAGTCAAAGGTTTCACCCCTCATGCGGGACTGATTCTCTTTATATGAGGGAACTGCTCACTTTGCATGATCATGATCTCCCGCAACAGCCATGCCACTGGAACAAGGGAACCGTTAGCTTCATGGGTGATTCTAGCCAAGTGCAAGATCCTGAGTTTTCTCGATGACTGGCCCTTGAATCTGAAACTCCTTGATGAGGTCAAGTGACCACAAACCTTGCAGCAAAATGCAAAGTGCACTTCTTCGGCCAAGCCTTTCCCCCGTCATTTAAAAAAAAAAGTCCAATCTGTGTTGGGAGGGAAGAGAAAAACAGAGATAGAAATCTCTCAATATTTACACACCATAATTATGGGAGGTGCCCAAATCCCATGGAGATGGGCTCCATATGTTGTATTTGTGTGTTGAGGAGGAATTTGTGTAATCACTCACAGACAGCAGTAACAATGAACACTTTTGTTTTGATTCGTCAAGAACAGCAAAACCACAGACAACTGCCTGGTTGCAAGAGGAAGCTGAACAGAGCCCCCGAGCAAATCCCTTCCTCTCTAGACAGCAGCTCATGGGTACTAACAGCAGTGCCCCTGTTGAGCACATTTCTCTATATAAAACTACAGCACCCCCTATGCATACATATCACCCCTCCCCGCTTAGGCCACATAATCATCCAACCATCGTGGGTGCTCTGGCCTGCCTTGTGGTCTCTCTGTGACACTCGGCTGGGCAGATGTCTTTGGTGACTGTGATTCAGTGTGAACCCCTGGTGAGACAGGAGCATTGTCCCCTTTGAGTAGTGGTTCAGTGAGCTCGAAGTGTCGGAGACAGAAGGTGATACCGATAGAAGAATCAATGGTTGGCTCTAGAGAAGGCTCATCTGAAGGCTCCTCTGAAGTAATGTTGTTTGGACATGAGCATCTTCCCAGCTGGTCAATCTGGCAAAGCTAAACTTGTCCATTGGCACTCTGGACCTTATATGAGAAGGGACTGGTGACCTCAAAGATTGTCAAAGCAACCCACCTTGGTCCAGCTCCATAACTTCTAGCAAATACACGTTCTTGTGGTGTGAAGAAACACATGGTAGAGTATGACAGGGAGGAATGCAGAGCCTGGTCCTGCTTATGCTGCAATTCCTCAAATAGATCAGGGTTCAGATGGTCAAGGCATGTCTTAAGATGTCATCCCATGAATAGCTTGGTTGAGCTAACTCCAGTAGTTGGGCATGGAGTTTCATGTTGAGCGATGAGGAACCTGGCAAGCCTTGTTTGCCAGTCTCCCTTAATGATCCTCATTATGATATCTTTGGTTGTGTGCATCAGCTGTTTGGTCTGACCGTTTGCTTGGGTACGGCGTGATGCAATGGTGATCACTCAAGTGAAGTTGCTTTTGGCAAAGTCCTTGAATTAATCAGAGGTAAAAGCACTCCCATGATTGGACACAATAGTATCCATTAACCCATGAGTCTCAAACAGTTGGAGTAGAGGAGTGACCTGTTTGGATTTAAGCTCAGGGCATCATGGATTGCCTGTACTCTGTTTCTGGGCAGATGGATACCAGATGCATCGATGCAATAGCCCAAGAAGGTGACACTTGTAGCTCCAATTTCACATTTTTCCTTCTTGATTTGAATACCTGACTTCTCAAATCGGTGCAAGACTTCTCAAAGTCACTCAACAAGTTCATCCTCAGTTGATCCCATAATCAGGATGTCACCAAAATATAGTACAGTGCCTGAAATTCTGGAAAGTAGAGTTTTGATGAAGCATTGGAAAATTCCTGGTGCAATGAAAATTCCAAACTGGAGATGCTTGACTCTAAATGCTCCTAGAAGAGTGATAAATGTCTCTACATCTGCAGTGTCTTTGTTAACCATCAATTGTTGATATGTTTGGCAAGGTCAAGTTTTGTGAAGACTTTTCCTTCAGCAAGAACAGTGAGCAGCTGGTTAACAGCAGGCACTGGTTTACACAAATTCACTCGTTGTTATTTGGCTTGAATAGGGTATGATTGGCATAACCCATTTTGTATGTGTAACTGAATTCCCTATGCAATGAAACACTCTAGTGCTGCATCAATCTTCAGACATAGGGCAAATGGTAAGTTTCTGACCATCATATGGATTGGTATAACTCTTGAATCCAGGGGGAACAACACTGGTGGTCCCTTGTAAACTCCCACTTCTTCAGAAAATACTTGAGGGAATTCATCCATCATCTTTCTTAGTTGCTCTTCATTGATGCTATCGACTTCTTGGAAGCTGATTTTCAATGGTGTGAAACAATTTCTACGTAAGTGGATTTTATGTTGACCGTTTGTGACAACGAGAGGGCAATCTTGCACAGAAAGAGCCATAGCAAACATTCACAACACAGCTTTCAGTGAAGTTGACATTTTGTCCATTGTAGTCTCAAAGGCTGCACGCCGGACTTGACAACTTGGTAAGACAATGTGAAGAAAAAAACAAGAGAATGTGACTTCACTGACGACTGATGTTCCAGAACCAGAGTCAACTTCCATTTTGCAGTCATGGCCCTTGATGAACACTGTTACAGATATTTCAGAACCATGAGATTCCTTGTTGTGGACTATCTGAATGTGATAAAGTTTCTTGACATTATTGTTGAAGGAGGCATAGGATTTGTTTGATGCTTGCGGATAAGAATACTTGTCATGGTCCTTTTGGTTCACACTGGTGACTTTTGATCGGCAGACTCGCTTGATGTTTGCTTTTTTTTTTTTTTCCAGAAATGGCATTCTTTGTCTTTGAATGTCCAAGCAGAGTGTTGACGCTATCCTGCGCAGCTTAAGCAGATGTTCAGGGGACTAATCTTGTCTCAACGTGATTGAGTTCCCATTGTTCCGCTGAGGACAATCATCTTTCTTCTGTGACAGCGGTGTTCACATTGGTTACCGTGACATGAATTTTCTTAGGGTACAAAGCTGCCATTTTGGTGGCCAAGGCCTTTTCCTGAGTGATGGCGAATGTCAAATTCGGCTCAGCAAGGAAAGGGCATTGAAACGCTTCATCCTCAACTCACTGGGATTTTGTAGCAAGTTATTGAGAAAATGACCAAAGGTACCAAGTTCTGTGATGCATAAGTGGTAATGCCCTTGTCAGCTCATTGATTCTGTTTATGAAACTGAAATCTCCAAACAATGACAGACGGTGTAGGCAAGAAATGCAGGGAGAGAGGGCCTCTTGTGAGGGTCCCCGAGGAAGGAGCAGTACCTCTGTGAAAGACTTCTATTGTGTTTTTTCATGTCCCTTATCGCATATGGGCTGGCTACAGAGCTTGCTTATATGCCCCACATGTGTTCATCCTGGGATACTTCAGCACTCTGCCAGGTATGGCTGAGGTTTGTTTAAATAAGGTATTTTACTTTCAGTGCCACCTACTGTCTGAATTGTATAATACACTTTAGCATTCTATTACATTTCCTCTGGGGAACTCCGTTATTTTAATTTGAAAAAATAACAACAAAACCCCAAAAATCTCAGACCCCAAGGAGGGATGCTGAGCAAGACTGTGTGGAGTATTGTTTAAGGGCCCCTGAAGAAGGGGAAAACAGGGGTAGGGCACTACAGAAGGAACCCTGGCCACAAGGGGTGCTTGGATGGTGGCCCCTGGTCTACATAGGGGCATTTCCTGTTGGGCATAGAATGCAAATCAGACCACACCCACACTTCTAATGAAATAATTTACATTTATTTAAACAAAACCGGAGCGTATCCTTTCATAGGTGTGCACCAGCACATCTGGCTCATTTTACATCAAAACTGCTGGTGATTAGTGCTCATGTCATCAGAAGTGTACCATTTACAAAGAGTGGTGCATGTTAGTCACAGTGTGCAAGCCTGACATTGCATCAAAATCCCTGGATGTTACCAATTAGTAGTCTGAGAACACTTCTCTGATACCACCACTTTATTTGCCATGGATCTTGCACAACTATGGGTGTCAGGGGCATGGAATTTCACTTGCGGAGAAATACACTGCAAGGTTTGATAGAAGCAAATTGAAGTAGATGCCACAAGGTTTATAATTTTAAAGGCTTTTGATGTTTGTCATTCCTAACTCAGAGCCTGTGTTCAGTGCAAGGCTGTAGTTCATAATGTACAACAGAGCTTTCAATTATAAAAAACCACAGGAGCATCATGAAAAGGGAACTAGATCAATAGATAACATTCCATGTTGTTATGTGGTTGGATCATTGATTTCCCCCGCCAGGCTGACTCATCAGGGGCCACCACCGATATGGAAAGAAAATGGCTCAAATCCATTTTGAAGATTGTAAAATTCCTGGATTATTCTAATACTCAGGGCTGTGGGTTCTAGTGGTTACAACACCAGGCCTGGTCACTCTAGAACAGAATGTAGAGGAGTGTTGTCGAGTGGTTAGAGAACAGGCCTGGGCAACAGGAGCGCTGTGCTGTGTAGGCCAGGGGTAGTCAATATGTGGATCCTGCGCCAAATCCGGACTGCCAGATGCATTTGAACAGCCTGTGAAATCATTTTATTTACTCTCTGGAGTCTGGAACTTGGCTACACCTTGACCAAGAAATGTGGACCTCAACAAAAAATAATTGATTATCCCTGGCATAGACTGAATGGCCTTCACATCCTTGTCGCTGGTTATTCCCGATCAGGGTGGGGCAATGAGGGGAAAGCTTACACTGTTGCTGGCCATGCTATTCCTCTTCTTCGGATAAACAGAGACCTTCGTTATTCATGGGCGTGACTTCAGCACCTTTAACAAGAACTCAATTCACTCAGAGAAAACATACTTCCCAGCCACAGATTGCTGGGCCAGTGTTTTTGCTCCTCTCACGTTGCAGTCAATAAGCTGCTAAGAAGAGACACAAGCGTCCCTGAGCCATAAATCAGATAGAGTGAGATTTCATGGAAACTGCCTTTTATTAAGGTCCTCAAATATGCATGTAATTTACAATTTAAAGGGACAGTTATTGTGTGATAAATATCAAGTGCCTATAGGAAAATATTGATAGGGATGTAACAGAGAAACTCACTTTTCTCTAACAGGGTTGTTAAGTCACAAAAAATGTTTTAATACCCAATTATCATTTTATCATCACAAAAAATATCTCCCCCTAGCCTGAGTGAAATGATTAGCTCAGGATTTCATCAGGTTTTCAGGTTAACAAGGGATTGTGGGGCATAAGTAGAAGCATCAGATTCTTAGTTTTAAACCACAGTTGGGGAAATTCCCCCCCTGTGTCCCACTTAAGTTCTGTTTTGAGGGCTCAAATGGTGCCTAGGACCTATGCTGGCTCTCTGAGCACTGGTGAAATTTATCCCAGTGCATTCTCCCTTCCTCTCACAGAAATCCCACATCAATTCCAGTAGTTAAACCCCATCGTCCAATTTACAGCAATACTCAGCTTCTCCATATCGCTTTTCATCTGTAGCTCTCAAAAGTCGTATTACCCCCATTTTGCAGGTAGGGAAAAAGAAACACGCTCAATTTCAGTGAGCAGAGTCACCAATACAATCCAGCTTTCCCAAGTAGCTTATCCTGGGGACCATATATTTTGTCATTATTGTTTGCATTGTGGTAGTACATGGGGCCCCCAGTCATGGGCCAGGATCCCATTGTGCAATGTGCTGTAAAAACACAGAACAAAAACACAGTCTCTGCCCCCACAAGACGTTCCAGGCCAAGCCGTATATAGATTTCAGGCTTGTCTATACAGCATGACAAAGCATGCCAGGAGGGTGTAATTTGTAAAACACGGTAATGTGCTGCACTGTAATTGCCCAGTGCAGACCCTGCTGATGCGCTCTAAAGGTACCTAGTTTGCATTAATGTAGTCTTGTTTGAACCTACATTAACATGAATTAGGTACCTTTTAAAGCACACCAGCAGGGTCCATTAGAGAGCAGCTTATTACTGTGCTTTACAAATCACACCCCTCTAGTGTGCTGTGCCTGCACCATATAGACCAGCCCATCGATATAGATGGAGTCAATGTAATGGGGTGACCACTTAGTGAGCATCCCTTCACGGCCAGGGGTCACTTTGCAGGCACCTTGCTGCTGTCAGCTTCCTCCTGTGGGTCCTTTCAAACAGTCTCTCTTGTGTTTAACACCACCCCTGCGTGGGGCTGGTTTACCAATAGATAAGGACTCTGAGGACTGTTTGGATCTTAATGACAAATGGTTCAAACAATCTTTAGAGAGTCCCCAAAATAAAATCCCTACCCATGACATTCCTACTCAACTTCAGTTCCTCTGCACACACAGAGCTCTACCTCTTCCCCTGTCTGCTTCACCTAAAGGCATCAGCCCTTTCTGGCTGGAACTCTAGCCCTGGCTTCCTTCTCCTGCAGTGTTGTCTTTGGTTTTGTGGAATAGCAGACTTGCTTCCTGAGGCTACTCCTGTCATGCACTGTGCTTTGGATTTTCCCAATGACTTAGGCCACGTCTATACTGCAAAATTATGGTGACCTAAAATGTCACCATACAGCCACCACAGTTATTAAATCGCATGTGTGGGTGCACATGAGGCTCCTTATGTCGTCAGTGCATGTCCTCACCAGGAGCATAGAATCATAGATTATCAGGGTTGGAAGGGACCTCAGGAGGTATCTAGTGCAATCCCCTGCTCAAAGCAGGCCCAATCCCCAACTAAATCATCCCAGCCAGGGCTTTGTCAAGCCTGACCTTAAAAACTCCTAAGGAAGGAGATTCCACCACCTCCCTAGGTAACCCATTCCAGTGCTTCACCACCCTCCTAGTGAAATAGTTTTTCCTAATATCCAACCTAAACCGCCCCCACTGCAACTTGAGATCATTACTCCTTGTTCTGTCATCAGGTACCACTGAGAACAGTCTAAATCCATCCTCTCTGGAACCCCCTTCAGGTAGTTGAAAGTAGCTATCAAATCCCCCTCATTCTTCTCTTCTGCAGACTAAATAATCCCAGTTCCCTCAGTCTCTCCTCATGAGTCATGTGCTCCAGCCCCCTAATCATTTTTGTTGCCCTCCGCTGGACTCTTTCCAATTTTTCCACATCTTTCTTGTAGTGTGGGGCGGCTCCTGAAAGCCAGTAACCGTTGACATAAGCATTGCGGCGTCTACGCTGACACGGCATTGGCCTCATTATGTCGGCCGGTATTCTACGCTGCTCAGGAAAGCGGTGTTACTGAATTGGCACGGAAAGATAGTTATATTGGGGGGAGCCAAATTTCAGTGAAGACACATCTATAGCTAGATCAATACAAGGCAGCTTACGTTGACCTAACCCTATAGTGTAGACCAGACCTTAGAGTCTTGCATCTTTCCCAGCAGCTTTCAAAAATTGCTGAAGTGCTTGTTTTTATTGGGCTCCATTTTCCTTGTATTCTTGATACATGTTCCAAGAAATAAATTGTTACTCTAAGGCCTCTGAGTTTTCTATATAGACATCTCCTTTCATGGGTACGGCCTTTACAATCCCAAAGGATCTGATCTTGTCCCTGTACTGCAGTCTATATACTGCTCGTCCCCAGAGAGCGCCTCCTAATTGGCTGGAAGAGAGGGAGGCCCTGCCCCACCCTATGATACAAAGTTTCTGATCCTGGGCCCTTAAAGGGACAGTGTCCTGGGTGGGAGGGTCCCTAAGACACAGCAATAGACCTCAGTCAGCACCTCCCTGTGAGACCCCCTCCCCAGGGCTGGGAGCCAGGGCAGTGTCTAGCAGCTGTGGCATGTAGGGGAATGGACCAAACAGTTGCAGATGCAGGGGAGGGACCAATTGAGAAGTGGACCAATTGGCTCTCTTTCTGACCTGCAGCTTGTCTGCTCTGCAGAAACCAGGGTCATTGGCTTATTTGAAAAATCTGCCCCGGCAGAGAAAAAAGGCTCAAAAAAGACGCTCTGTCTGGGGAAACCCGGACGTATGGTAACTCTACACATAACTCCTTCTTTTATGATATTCAGTGTAGTTATGCTGTGTGCGTGGACAAAATCCTGATGTATTTTGCACTATATAAGACAATTACAGCAACATCTCCCTGTCTAGGCAAGTGCTGGTTAGTACTGGGTTCCCAGACGATGCCTTCATCTATTTGGGGCTGCTGGAATGCCTTTGCAATACACATGTAATCTAGACAAACCAAAGGGTTGAGGCAATCACCTCATGACAGTGATTATTTCCAGCAATGTAGCTGGCTGTCCTACGGTATGAGACTGTGAGTACATCATGTGTGAGTTGATACCTCACTACGAAAGCTCTGCAGAGGCACTCCGGCTTCCTGGTTACCCTTAGAGCTGCCTTTTTCAAAGGTGCTTATCTTGTGGTCACCCTTGTTTGCAAGCTGACTCACAGGAGGGGAAGTGGGTGGAAGCCTGGCATGTGAAATGAGCTAATCCAAGAATTCTTCAGGGGAATGCTTATAAATCAATCTACATGCCCTCAGGGGAGACTTCAGTTTAAATTTAATTTTAGATGGAAGGGAAAAATAGGAATGCCAGGGACAGCAAGAAAAGTCAAGTGCAAGCAGAGAAAATATTCACTCGGGATTTGAGCTGGTTGGGAATTTTCCGTCGGGATGAAATTGGGATGGAAAAAGGGGGAAAAAGTTCCACGGGAAAATATTATCTGTTTTCTGAGCAGATTCTGTTCAGCATCTTGGAAAGAATAGGAATAGGGATCAGATGCTCAGCTAGTTTAAAAATAATTAATAATAATAATAATTAATAACCATGTTGAATTCAGTGGTTCTGAGGATGTACTCTGGAAGGTATGTAAGCAAAATAAAAGAAATAAATATTATTGACAAAAACTTAGATGAGGTTTGGAGATATTTAGCGATGGGTAGGAGATTTAGACCAAGAACCTCAGAGATATTTAGGCTGTTAACTCCAATTGATTTGAATGGAAGATAAGAACCAACATACTTTTGAGGATCTGGGCCTTAGCTGTTATTATTAATGGAACATATTTGGCTAAACTCTCTGGGCTGTTGTGAAAACCTTAGTAATTATGCATCTCACAGTTGGCTATGGGCCTGATTCTCCTCTTATTAACACTAGTTTTACAACACCAACTCCATTGGCTTCAGTGCCGTCACCCTTGATTTACAGCAGTGTAAATCAGAGTAGACTCAAGCTCAATGGGTTTGCTACAGGGTGAAATTCACTCCATGCCGGCACAAAGACTTTGTACCACTTAAGCCCCACTTCAGATGTAGGTTAGGATTTTCAAAAGCACCTGTGTGACATAGTGAACTGTTGCAAGGGGGAGAAATCAAAAAGAACCCCCACCCCAAACAGCTGATTCCAATTGACCAATCCTCTTACAGGCTGCTGGGAGTGGGCAGTGCCTGGGCCTATATAAACCAGACTCAGCTCATTCCAAGAGTATGAGAAGGTGGGACAAGGCTGAAGAAGACTGAAGGGCTTCTATGGAAAAAACATCTCTAGGAAGGTGGCAGAGAAGCAGTAAACATTTTGGGGAAAAGGTACTGAGTGCGGGACATCCACTGAGCCCCTTTTCCTTCGGACACTCTGGACTTGCCTGAAAGGCTATAGAACTTATGGCGGAATCAGACTAAAGCCTTCAGGTGTAGGGAGTGAACTGGATATGAATAGACCCTGTAATAAGTACTCCTTGATTCTCTCTGGTCCCTTTTTTTCTTCTCCCTCCTATTTTTTTGTGGGAGTCAGGTCATCCTGGCCCACCAGGTAATAGCTTAGTGACAGCCTAACTGACTTCCAATGGGACTTGCTCTCTGAAGTCAATGATAGGTTTTGAAAAGCCCACCCAGAGACTTAAGCAAAAGCAGTATAAGGCACCCTTAAACTGATTTAGAAACATCTTCACAAGAGAGTTGCCCTGATTAAACTAGTTTCTAAACTGACTTGGGCCTTGTCTACACTACAGCGTTAAGTTGACATATGCCGTGTTAGGTTGAATTTATAATGTGCATGTCTACACTACCGAGCCCTTTCCTAAAGGGCTTCTTAAATTGACACCAGTACTCCACCTCAGCTAGAAGTGTAGTGCTAGAGTCGAGCTTCCCGGGTTGACTTAGGGGTAGTGTAGCTACAACGCTGTGTAATTTGACAGGATTGGCCTTCGGGAGGTGTCCCAGAGTGCTCCAATGTTACCGCTCTGGACAGCACTTTCAACTCCACTGCACTTCAGCCAGGTACACAGGAAAAGTCCTGGGAACTTTTGAATTTCATTTCCTGTTTGATCAGCATGGAGAGCTCACCAGCACAACTGACCATGCCTGCCCAGGGCCACAAATGTGCTCCAGCGTGGAACATACAGGAGACACTGGATCTGATTGCTGAGTGGGGAGAAGAATCTATGCAGGCAGAGCTCCGAAGCGGCAGGAGAAATGCTGACTTCTATGCCAAAATCTCCCAGGGCATGGGGGACAAAGGTTACACCAGAGACGCACAGTAGTGCCACATGAACATAAAGTAGCTCAGGCAAGTGTACCAGAAGACAAGGGAGGCGAACAGTTGCTCTGGTTCTGAGCCGCAGACAAGCTGCTTCTGTGAGCAGCTGAATGCAATTCTAGGCAGGGACTCCACCAGTACCTCAATACTCTCCGTGGATACCTCCCAGGTGACCTCGGGCAACAATGAGGAGGATATTGTTGATGAGGAAGAGGAGAAGGAGGAAAATGCGTAGCACGCAAGCGGAGGATCCATTCTCCCCGACAGCCAGGACCTTTTCCTAACTCTGGAGCCAATGCCCTCGCAGGGCCTATCGCTGCGTGACCGTGATGGCACCTCTGGGGAGTGCACACTTGTAATCACACTACAGGGATTAAATGCAATTGTGTTTAATGCTTAATCTGAGGTAAACAATTGGGATACAATGGTGGCCAGTCCAGTTACGCAAAAGATGCTCCTGGAAAAGCCTGTTTATGTGTCCAGAGTTTTCCCACCAAAAAATGTCCCCGGGTGTCCCCTGACACCTCCTACCCTTTCTTGTGTGCTTACCATGCCTGATCGCAAACCGAAATCTGCTGCCCAGTGCTCTGTCGTGTATTGTATCTTACTGGTAGATGCTTCTTTTAAAAGACAAAATGTGGCCGTGTCTCTCAGGAAATGTATTTATTGTTGTGAAGTGTTTCATTCATTGCAAAAGTTAACCTTCTGTTTTCAACAAAGTATGTTCTGTAAGGATACCCTTGTAGGGTTTTTTCCTTGCAGCTCCAACCTTATCTATGGGTGCTTCCTCCATACTAGCACAAAGGCTGTCCCAGATTGGAAAACATGTTCTGTGACTTGATGCGTTCCTCCGAGACTGACAGGGCCCAGCTGAATGCACGGAGGCTTACACTGTCGGAGAGCATGTGCACCGACCAAGAGGGCAGGAAAGCATGCAGGGAACAAGCATGTAACATGCAAGAGGAGATGTTGTGGCTTATCGGGGAGCAAATAGACATGTCGAGGCATCTGGCTGAGGTGCAGGAAAGGCAGCTAGACCTTACAGTCCTGCTTGAACCAGCTGCCCTCCTCACCAAGTTCCAGATCCTTCTCTCCCAGACATCCTAGAATGTGTTGTGTGTGTGGGGGGCAGAGGGAAGCTCCGTTTTCCCTTGAACTCAACTCCAGGGGATGGTTCATGGAGCAGAAGGCTCTCTTTCCCACAGCTTTGTTTGCTAGACAGTGCAATTGTAGTAGTAAGCTACATGTCCTTGCCCCTCCCACCCTGTGTTATCAGGCGCTTAGACCTGGCTTATCTTTGCTATTCATTGCTGTCCCTGTTCAGTATTTGTTAGCATAATAAAAATGCATGGATTGAGGACAAGAGGCTCTTTATTCATTGTGCACACTGTGGTTGGTGGGAGTTTAGTTGACAGGGCAGTACATGCAAAAAAAGTGGGCAACTTGGTATGGAACAACTCACAGAACATCTCATCAGTGTTGGGTCATTCATGAAACTGGTTTTCAAAGCCTCTCGGAGACTCAGTGCTCCTCGAAGTCCTCTTCTTGTTGCTCTGGTGCCTGGCTGCTCATAATTGGCAACCAGGTAATCTGCCTCAACCCCCCACCCTGCCAGAAACTCCCCCTCCCTTTACTTTCACAGATATTATGGAGCACACAGCAAGCAGCAACAACAATGGGAATATTGGTTTCGCTGAGGTCTAACCTAGTGAGTAAACTGTGCCAGTTCCCCTTTAAATGTCCAAAGGCACATAATACCACCATTCTGCACTTTCTCAGCCTATGGCTGAACTGATCCTTACTGCTGTCCAGGCCGCCTCTGTATGGCTTCATGAGCCATGGGAGCAAGAGGTAGGCTGGGTCTCCAAGGACAACTATTGGCATTTCAACATCCCCAACAGTAATTTTCTGGTCTGGGAAGAAAGTTCCTTGCAGCTTTCTGAAGAGACTGGAGTTCCTAAAGATGCGTGCATCATGTACCTTTCCCAACCATCCCACGCTGATGTCAGTGAAACGGTCCTTGTGATCCACTAGTGCTTGCACCACCATTGAGAAGTACCCCTTGTGGTTTATGTACTCTTTGGCAAGGTGGTCTAGTACCAAGATAGGGAGGTTTGTTCCGTCTATTGCCCCACCACAGTTTAGGGAACCTCTTTGGCGAAAAGCCATCCACTATGTCTTGGACGTTTCCCAGTCACTTCTCTTCTTAGCAGAAGTGAATTGATTGCCATGGCCACTTGGATCACAGCAGCCTTCACAATAGATTTACCTACTCAAAGTGATTCTCGACTGACCGGTAGCAATCTGGCATTGCAAGCTTTGACAGAGTTATTACCATTCACTTCTCAACTGTCAGAGCAGGTGTAATTTGTGTATTTCTTCGCTTCAGGGCTGGGGAAAGCAATTTGCAAAGTTCCATGAAAATGGTCTTACACATCTGAAAGCTATGCAGCCACTGCTCCTCATCCCATATCTGCATAACTATGCGGTTCCACCAGTCTGTGCTTGTTTGCAGGGCCCAGAAGTGGCATTCCACCATGTTAACAAGCCCAGCTGCTGCCGCCACCATGTGCAAATTGCTCTATTTCATGGCTTCCAGCACTGTTATTTGCGTGACATCACATTCCTCCATGCGGCGGCTCCTGGCTAGGTTCTGCAAATACCACAAGACAGTGTGCAAGGTGTTTGCAATGCTCACAACAACAGTGTACAGCTGAGCGGGGTCCATGCTTGCTGTGCTATGCTGTCTGCACAAGTAACCCAGGCTTAGGCACAAAAATGATTGTTTGCCATGGCTTTCAAGGATGGAGGGAGGAGGTAAATGCATCATGGGAGGCTGACAACATGTACCCAAAACAACCCGTGAAAATGTTTTTGTCCCATCAGGCACTGGGAGCCTAACCCAGAATTCCAATCCACAGCAGGAACTGTGGGATAGCGGCCCACAATGCATCGCTCCGTGAGTTGATGCTAGCTATGGTAGTGAGGACGCATGCCGCCAACAGAATGTGCATAGTGGGGACATGAAACATTGACTTTGTTAAATTGGAGGCTAAATATTGACTTAAATAAATTCAACCTAATTTCATAGTGTAGACATACCCTTAGTTAAATCTTCCTTAAAAAGGGTGTGCAATTGTCCTAAACTGCTGGGGTCAAGTCTGGTTCTAAAAGCACCAGGTCCCCAGTCATGCAGTGATGATCAATGGCATTTTGTGCCAGAGACATCACCTCAGATTCCAGAAGCGACAAAGATGTAGTTATTTGCACTTCCGGTTCCTTGCTAAAGGCAAGGAAATCTGTTTTTGCAAGATATTGTGCCTAATCAGAATCAGGAAGAGCTGGAAATGTCACGAAATCTCATTCTCACGATATTTCCAATTAGTTCTGATAAACCTTAGATACACATTTAAAATGTGTGGGAAGGGGGAGCTGAATCACCATTGTCCTGTGATTTGCTTAGTCATTTTGGCCTGACTATAAGAGATTTGGGTGCTTAACTCGGTTAGATGGATAGGGCCTAGGACATATCCCTCTCCTCAGCATCTCCTATTGCATAGCTTAGGCATCTCCCTGCCTAGAGTGCTGGGTTTTGTGGATTGCACTAGAAGATGCTGATCTCTCCCAGTGCCTTGTACAAGGAGCCTGTCAGGTTTTGTGGATCCCATTTAGGTCTTGCAAGGCTGAACATTGCAACGCTTAAGTCCCTTTGTGGATCTAGGCCTTCGACCTGTGTGAAATGAGTGCAACAGCCTGCCAGGTGGGAATTTTAACCAATTAGTCTGCACTAGTAGTGGTGACTACACAAGTTGCAAGGAAGCGGAGAATTGGGCCTTGGGTGCTTCTCTGAACCCAAATGCTTTGAGGACCACCCATTCCCCAAAGAGCGCCAGCTGCCACAACAGGCGAGGTTGAGTTGAAGTAAATGGGATGCTGTAGCGGGGCAGTCACCCTGCTCTGGCCCTGAAAGGGTTAAAAAGAAGCCTTGGGAGAAGGCTGGGGCTGAGAACCAATAAGAAAAGGCTGGGAGGCAGCCAATCAGGGCCAGGCTGGGCCCTATAAAAGAGCTGCAGGGCCAGAAGGAAGGCAGTCAGTCTCTCTCTAGCTTTGCAGAGAGATGGAGCTAGCTGCCTGGGAGCACAGGGTACCAGGAGCAGAGCAGAGCAGAGCAGAGCAGAGCAGAGCAGTGCTGGGGAAGGGCAAGAGGAGCTGGGGAGTTCCAGCCTGCCAAATCCCCAGGCTGAGGCCTTGTTTAAGGCCTAAGCAGGTCCTGGGGCTACAGAGGTGCAGCCTGGGATTAGGCAGAGGCAGCTGGTCCAACCCCCTTGCCAATGATGAGTGGCCATTACAGACTGCAGTCTGCCCCAGGGAGTAGGGGATAGATAATGACGAGCAGTAGCCTCTGAGGCAAGGAGGGCATAGAGGGTTGGGGGTTCCCCTGGGAAGGGAGACCAGAGTTGAGGGGTACTCTGGTGAGCAGAACCCCAAGGAAAAGGGCACTGGGGTCTGGGAGGGACATGGGGGCCTGAGGCAGGTGAGACACCAGCCAGCAGGAAGCGCTTTGGGGCTGGACAAGAGCTAATTCCTGGATGACCAGCAGGAGGCGCTGCGCTGGTGAGTCTGCGAGCTGCCACAGATGCTTGATCTTCATTAGGCAATCAGGTCAAGCGGATACTGCAAGGGGAGGAAATGAGGCTTAATTGAAATATAAACATATATGTGTCCTCAGGGTATAGAAGACTATTTAGCAGCTATTACGTTGCTGAATAAAATCATGGGAAGGCGGCATATAAATCAAGAATGACAAAAGGCCAGGTTGTGGGCCCAGAGGTCCTGTCAAAATTGATTGTGGATTGATATGTGGCATGATGCCCTGGGGGGGTGGAGATCAGACATATGTCCTGGTCTCTGAATACCAGGTTGCTGCCAGTGACCTGCGACAAATAAGAGCAGTGATTGGTACAGTGAATACAAGTGACATGAGTAGGGTGACCATATTTCCAGAGCCTCATGCCTGTGGCTGGGCCTGAACCCTGTGCTGCCTGTGGTTGGGGCTGATTCTTCCCACCTGCCCCAAGCTCCATGCTGCTGGCAGTTGGGGCTGAGTGCCTGAACCCTGCTGCCTGGTACCTCACACTGTCACCACCCCCACAATGTTCCTCCACAGCCCTCGCAAGGGGCGGCACCTGGCTTTTTTGATAAACAGTGTTTGTTTGTTTGCTCTTGTCAACTGATCAAAAAAAGTCGGAATGGCTGGGGGCGGAGCTTAAAAACAGGACGTAAGGTCACGCTAGGCATGAGGGATATTAATGAGCAGCCTGTACACGCTGGTGGTTGTGTCCAGTCTGAGTCTCTTCTCACTCACCCTGGTGTATGTCAGGAGCAACCCCACTGAGGTCCACAGAGCTCAATCCGAGATTCTGGCTACTTTGTTCTGCCTTATGGCTAGGTCAACAGGGCCACCAGTTCTTACTTGGCCTTTGCTAATGCAGAATTTACACAGAGGTCAGTGGAACAGTTCTCCTGAAGGAGTCTGCAGCTCAGTGCTAAGGAAGTAATAGCTGTTGAGGTGTACTGAGATGAAATCCAGCAGAGAACTTTTAGCTGAAGTTCAGATAACATTTCTATGTAGTGAGATCTCTTAGGCTTTGGAACAGTCTGTGTAACAGAAGGGGGGGAAATCCCATCACTGAAGTCATTTCAAACTGAGCTGGCCAAAGCACCCAAGAATATACTGTGGGGTGCAATGCTGCATGGGACAGGGTAAGGGATAGATTAAGTGATTTAATAGTCTGAGCATTTAAAGGCTGTCTAACTCTGTGATGAATTCCAGAGCTGCCTCTCTACTCCTGCCTATGCTGGTCTGACATCTCTACTTGAGATGTCCTACCTCCATCTCAAAGTTAATCTACAAAATCACCTTCTAGGGACAGAAATAAAGGGGAGCTAAGGGTCTGCAGAACCAGCTTCATTGGCCACCTGAGGATTCCCCTATTGTATTGGGGGCATGGTCAGAGGAAGTAGACATGGTTGGAGTATTGTTGGGGCTTGAGGGGCTTCACCAGCTGCCACAGGTTAGAGCATACTTAAGGCTGCTCTATGTTACACCCTGGTCCATCTGCCAGTGCACAGGTGGCATAAAGCCACCTTTCCCTCCCCACTCAGGTCTTGCACAGCTCGCTGGGTTTGGGACCCTTATCTTTCCTCCTACCTCCCTGTTTTACCCTGACCTTTTGGGAGGAAATTATGTAAGAAGGGTGGAACATGAGTGTGGCAGGGTACTTAGTGAGCGTGCTATAGTGGCTAAACCACTGGACTGGGAACCAGGAGACCTCCATCCCATCCCTGTGTCTGCCACTGACCTAGCCTAAGAGTCACCTCATCTGTTTCCATTATTACTTTTTGTCTCCTATTTAGATGACCTTCACCAGGAAGGGGTTGTCTCTCAGTCCGACTATGCCTATACATGGACTTGAGTCTAACACCTCAACTACTCAGCTGTTCTGGTGAGCAAGTGTCCTGTCTCCCCTGCCCCCCAACACACACAGTACCCCAGAAAAATCTGGGGCATGCTCTCAGCGTTCTCACTTTGGGTAATTATCCAGATAACTGGCTCAATGGGGTTCAGAAAATGCTACGCTTGCTTATCCAGTTGTCTCTTGAGGTGCGCTTGTCTAGATGCCGAGTGCTCAGCTGGTGCTTTGGAGTCCAGGGGAGGTAAAATTGGATCCCCTGAGTCAGAATTTGGGAAAAATCTCCAAATCCAAAGCAGAGGCTTAGAGTGCCACTGGAAGGATGCTCCTTCTGCTTGTAGCTGGGTTCAGCATTCTGCTCTTAGGGGGCTGCATCTGCCCCAGTGGGTGGAAGAATGGGGTCCCAGGACCCCTGTCCACAAGTTATCCTCCAGAGGCCAACAACTGAGACTCTGTTGCTCTCCTGTAGCTCAACTATTAAGCCTTCCTCTGTGGCTTCTCTGGGCAGGAAGCAGCATTCCCACTGGGGCCTGCATCAGAGGACAGCCTGCCTGGGGAGAATTGCATCCACCAGGTCAACCAATTGAATGTAATGGGCCCAGTTCACCCACAAGCATGGGGAGGGAGCTGGTGGTGGCCACCTTGTCTGGCCCCAAGTCCCTGTGGGCTTTCAGGCTCCTCCAAGAGACAGGAGGAGAGGAGGTGGCTGGACCATCGTGATGCTACGGTCACCCTGTCCTGCCCCAGGGAGCCACAGGAGGAATCAACCTCCATTGTGCACTGAGGGCACCTTTGCTGTTGTGCTGAAGGGGCTCCATGGAGCAGAGCTGTTGGGGAAAGGGTCTATGGTTAAGGGCTGACTTTCAGTAGGTGGCAGCAAGGTAGCTGCTCTGCTACACATACAACCCTGCTCTAGAAGCAGGTGTACGAAGGCCTTAGCACCAGCTTCCCCACGGACATGAAGTGTGTTCTGGGTGAGGTGACTCCTTTTCAGCCACGCTCTGCTCCTGACACACAGGGCTCTCCGCATCAGGCCTGGCCTAATGCCTGGCGAGCGCAGCACCCGCCCTTGCTCTATGGCATTTTTAAACCTTATTGCGAAGGAGTGTGGAGCCAGAACCAAGCACTATTTTCTCCTGGCTTTAAATCTCCTGCAAAGTCAATCTTCCTTTGCCAGCTTTCCTGTTAAATACGCCCTTATTAAGAACTATAGTCTCAAAGTTTGTTCATTATTAGAGTTCATAGAAATCACTGTAGTTTTCCAAACTCTTTTGGTTTCCCACCTTTTGTTGTTTTAGTGGATTCTTGCAAAGAAGGAATTTCATTTTTTAAAATAGGATTAAAAAAAGACAGCACTGAAAAGAGAAATGGTCATTCTCTTTTTTTTTTTTTTTTGCTCCCTTTGTATCATGTCCATGTGTAATATGGAGAGATTGCCATGTTAATCCAGAAAGCATCAGAAATCTGAATCTCACAGTATAGTAACAAGAAGTTGCTATTACATGTGCAATAGGCAAATAAACTCTTCACTGTGGCTTCCCACAGTAGCAGCTCAATGCCGGGGGAGAGGGCAGAAGAGGGGGGCTAGGTTAGAGTCTGGTTTTGTCACTGACTTCCTCTGGACTTGGACAAATCACTTAGTTGCAATGTCAAGTGTTTAGCCCCTACAACTGGGGCAGTGTCTTCAAAACATCTCCTCACCCAATGTGATGGACTCTTGTCACAAATCTCACCATGTATTTTGGTGCTTAAATGGGAGCTGAGTGGTTTCTTTAGTGGACGACTGACCCCAATTGTGGGTGCGGTGCTCCCTTGAAAATAGGGCCCATAACTTCTATGCCTTAGTTTTCCATCTGTGAAATGGGGATGAGGAATATTGCCTCTCCCCACCCCCAATTTGTTTATTTGTAATAAGATCTTCAGGAGTGGGACTTCCTCTCTGACCATGTCTGTACAGCATCTAACACAATGGGGTCCTGACCTCAGTTGTTGCAGCTGCAAGGTGCTACCACTGACCAAACAAAAGCAGTGTTAATTGTGATGTCCTTTGGTGCATGAGGCTACTTCTGGTGTGTCTCTTCCCCACCACAAATCATGCATGTTACACCCCAGGTAGGGTGAGGGGAGGGAGGTTCAGAGTAGAGTTTTAAATAAAAGCAACCAATTAAATAGCACAAATAAAGTCCTAATTCAAAGTGGAAGTTAATAGTTCAACCCTGTACTCTGAACATAGTATTCCATTGCAATGAGAGATGTACTGTCTTAATCATCTAGGGACAAATTCCAGCCTGGTATAAGAAATCGACCAAGCCCCACACAGCTTATCACAGAGCAGATTAGCCCCAAAAAAGGGCTA